>NW_027072089.1:102277806-105160306 GCF_038088225.1 Cyrtonyx montezumae | reverse complement strand
TTCCTCGTCACTTAGGGAAGTGTAGTTGATGCTCATATTGCAGTTTATGGGTGCCTGGCTGTAATGAATGCACTTATGGTTAATTATTTTTTGTGTAACATTTGCTGAGCTATATAATCAAAACTCATCCAGAAGTATAAACAATCACAAAACGCATGGGGCTGTGGAACTAAAAGAGTTCGTGATGCTGCTCAACTAGTAGGGTGCATCTGAGTCTCAGTCTGGTGAGCTCCGGTCCCTGCATGAGTGACCAGTTGGAGACATTCACCTACTGTGAAATGCAGAAGGCTTCTAGGTGGAGGACTGTTTTTCAGTGACCTACTGACACACCTCACTGGTCCCACAGCTTCCATCCAAGAACTATACAAACAGAACTGGCTTGATGTTTTTTAAGTGGACGCCTACCTGTGAGACCTGGTGTAGGGAACCTGCTTTGGCAGGGGGGTTGGACTCGATGATCTCTTGAGGTCCCTTCCAACCCCTACGATTCTATGGAAGTTGAAGTATTAGTCTCAAACAATACTTTAGAAATGGATAAGGCAACCTCAGGTATTGATCAGATAGCAGTTCTTTTCTTCTTTTGTACTGTATTCTGTGCATTTGGTAATTTCTTAGATGATCTGCTTTAACATTCAAAGTACACACTGATAAGAAGTTTTGCTTGTTTCTGGAGAGGTTTAAAAGTGTACTGAATACAGCAGAACATCAATTGACTGCAAAGTAAAAATGGAGAACAGTTGGACAAATTGTACAATGTGTTTGTTCAAGTGCTTAAAAATCAGTTCTGTCTGCATTTATGGAAGGGAAAAAGAAAGAACTGGAAGGTGGAGGAAATTGAGACTAGAATAAGTAGTTCTGTTGAGAACGAAAACAGCTTCATCCTGTGGAGTCTGCTGTATATTTGGCCTTCCATGACCTGCCATACCAAGAGGCCATTTCCCAAAATGCTGTTGCAGCCAACAAGGAACAGTGTCACTTGGCAGCTTATTAGGAAGCAGAAAAAAGTCCTCCTCTCACCGATACTCTATTAAGTCCTCAACTGTACAGTAGAAACACTTCTGAATGGTACAGATCGACGATACTTTTGCACTACAGCACTTGTGGTAGTGACAGATGCTCGATGCTATTAAAATTAATGTGGATGTCTATGTCTTCAGATATTCTTACAAAATGTGAAGTAGCTTTCTCTGATCTCTTTGCTTGTTGTTGGGCAAACACAGTTTGTGAGGCTCAATACCCTATGCCATAGAAGCTTCCTATAGAAATCTCGGTGTTAAACTACTGTGCTAATTTTTTTCTCACCTCTACAAAAATAACTTGCATTTCAAATTAGCCCCTTTGCATTCTTAAAGTTTTGAGTGCCTCAAGTGCTTTTGTTGTGCAAAGACACAAAGATTTACTCATTCTTCCTTGTCAATTGTACTTCATGCTTCAGATCTCAGAAACGATTTTTGCAAGGGAGAACTCTTTCCCTTTGTTTCCTTGACTCCCAATTTCATTACTTGGTCCTCACATTTCACCTGAGAACACGTGAGACTGTCTCTCTAGGTAGTTAACACAGCAGTACCATTGGACACTTACCTTCATCCTCCTTGCTATGATCACCTCCTTGTGAAATTGGAGGCTGTGATGCAGTCTGACTGCTGATATGAGTGCATGCTCTGTGTATATCCATGTATAACACTCAGTGAAGCTCTACAAAAAGTGGGGAGTTGCAGAGTGGTTCCTACCCCTCTAGGGAGCCAGTATTGCTTTTTGGGGCTGTTCAGTCTGTCTGTATGTCATAACTATGGGAGACAAAGTTTGTCTGTAATCCATTTGAAATGAAGCATAACTCTGTTTCATACAATTTACTATATACATATATATATATGTGTGTGTGTGTGTGTGTGTGTGTGTGTATGTAAAAAGCTTATCTGCAGCAATCTGAGTAGAGGGCAAATCCAGGTACACTCATCACCTTCTCCAGGAAGACGGGTAGTTAATCATGCACACACAACATCTGGTCTGCTAGGACACAATCTGCACGGTGGATGTGGGCTGTGATTTCATTCCATATAGTCTAATGCAACATGACTTTTATCTCCCCGTTAGTAATGCTAAGGTGTAGCATGGTGTGTGGCTTCCAGTAGTGTTTGGAAGTCTTGTTTGTCCTAAAGCAAGCAAAAATTTCCATATCCCTTTGCTAGACCAATATGTGCTAATCCAGTAAAAAAAAATTACCCAATATTGGAGCAATTAATTCATCTGGGGATAGCATAAGAATTCTCAGATGTAAAACAGTTTTGGACTCTAGTTCCCATACTGGTATGGGAATTTTTAACATAAACATATTCAATTATGTTTTAGAGATTCTCTAGAAGTGTGTACGCTTCTAGAGACCACTGAAACAGTTGTGTGAGATTTGATAGTGGAGTTATGCTGGCTTTGTGATATACATTTTATATTAATATATATTTGTGATATATATTTGTGATATGCAAGAGCTGCTGAATTAAGCTGATCAGTGCTGAGTTTGCCAACATCTACAGTCTGTCACTCCTTTAAACTGGTGTTGTTTAAAAAATAGTAGTAGTAAATGATAAACTTTGGAGCATACTCTTCAAATGTGTGTGATTTCACAGTGTAGATTTGAGTTTAAGATAACCCTGCCCAATGTTCCATTTGCTTCCTGTGACAAAGGTGATTTCAATGGGAGAGATGGATTGGGTCCTAGAGACCAGTAGTGCTGCAGAAGGTTGTTCCCGTGTGTGTGACCTTTCTGCCATGACAGCCGTGTAAATTGATCTGTAGAGGAGGATTCCTCTTTCTCTACAAGCAGATTTTAAAAATCAATGTAGGTTACGACTTAAATGCTCGGTGGCTCAGCACTTCAAATGAGATGTAAAGTGTGGGGATGGAGACTAGCAGACAGGAACAGGTAACAGTTTTTAGAAAATATAGTCCTCAATGAACCTACTGTGAAATTTAAGTTGGATGGATTGCATTACAAGAGAGAAGGAAGCGTCTCTACTGGCTCTATAAAATAAGCAACAGCTTTTCACAGTAGTTGGATTTACCAAAGGGAGGGTTTGTTCAGAAGCAGTGAGGTCTGATGGGATTTAGGACAGGCAGTTAGCAAATGCACCCTTCAATTGCACTCTAGGCTTGCTGAGAATTGCTCACTTTGTGGCTGGTGTCAGTGTTTATGGTACAGCCAGCCACACTGCAAAGCAGGTGTGGTGGCATCATTGTGGATGGGTTTTTAGAGGGATAAAAGTAATAGGAAAGAATGACTATTTAGTTATCTTAAATTACCTTGTTATGAATAAACGAAGTTCTAACAAAAACAGCACTGGCTTTTTTACTTTATGATGGCTTTGGGTGTGAAAGCCCATTTGGTAGCAGTGCTGTCCCATAAAACAAGTTCAAAGTCACTTGTGCGGTGTGGCTGCTTTGCTAACAAAAGAATTACTCACGTAAGTAATTTTTCAAGCAGCCCCATCCATGAGAGCAAAGGCAGTAGCCCAAAATGCTTTGTTAAATACCCCTTACTCTTTTTTTGTATTTTGCAGCTGTAGAACTGGAGGCAAGGAGAAGGAGATGTGTCTCCTTGAGCTTTAGGCAGCAACTCACATAATGCTCTGCAGTGCACACTGGCAATAACTTTCAGTGCTGTGGGGTGTTCAGAGGGTGATGAGGAGAGCAGAGCATAGAGTGTGTCCTAAGTGAGGTCCTGGCATCTCCAGCTCCAGGAGCTGAGGAGCAACACATGAGGTGTGGGTCAATGAGTGGGAGCATGTGGGACTGCCAGGCCCTGTCCTCTCTGTGTTTGTAGCAGGGTGGAGTTTTGAAAGGATTACATCATATGTCTGAGCTCTATGGCGTGCGGTTCTTAAACTGTATTTACAGTTCAGGAGATACTGTGAGAGAGACGATTATGTCCTTCAAGTGTTGTTTTTGTTGCAACTCCTGTGATGAAAAGAGGCTCCGGTGAAGGCATTTTTCCTTGCAGATAAATATTCTCTGAGCGGTGGCTGTGCAAACTTCTGGGGGATGGGAGCAACACACAGAGATACCTCCATACTTCCCTTTAATAAAGGCACATCATTAAGCCATTTCCTGCACATCTGAGAGGCTGTTGGAAGAGCAAGATGGTATTGAAATGAAATTAAAGAACTGCTTGATTTTTTTGAAGTATTATTTAATTTAATCTTTTTGGAGTATTACTGTTTCTGGGGAAAAATAATGTAATGAAGACAGCAGAATTACATTGGTTCTATGGTCTGAGTAACTGGAGACAGAAATGCTGCTCTCTGCTTTTCTCTTTCTGATAATTCAAAATACAGAAGGCAATACAAACTGCGAAATTGTCTTACCATGTCAGCTATTAACGTGATGGATGTAGCCCCTCTTTTTAAGATAAAGAGGCCTTTTGTTTATGAGCTATTTCTATGTCAGGTATTTATATGCTGTCTATACTGTGGAGGCAGAAATATACATTTATGTATATTTAATGTATACATTATTTTCTTGTGTAATGTGCTGTAAGACAGCATAATGGAAATACTACAGCAAAAGAGGAAACTGAGGAACTCATTGAGGCCAACTCATCTCTTTGGATCCAGGACTACTGAGGGGGTGCCCAGTCCTGGGTGGCTGCAGGTGATCAGGGCTGGTGCTGGTTAGATGTCAGGACTGCATGACGAAGGAGGATCTTGGGGGTGGCACAGTGCGTGGCTTCCTGTAGGGTTGGCCATTGCCAGTTCAAGTATGCGGACAGCTCTGATGACCATCATGGTCCTTAAGGAGAGCTCTCAGCAGCATCACCTTGTCTTGCTCCAAGGCAAGATCCTCTCTGGCTCTCCTTTCTGTGGCTTACTCTAGCCAGTCAGCTTAGAGTACTCAGAAGAGTCCTTGCATGTCCTTGCATGACCTTTATTCAGCAAGGAGGTGGTCTTGCAGCACTTTACTGCAATAGCTCTTTGCAGCATATTGCTCAATATCATAATGGCTGCAGAAGAGCCAAAACATCGTGCTCTTTCTGTCATCTTTAATATTTTTTCCAGAGTTCTGAGCCAGCTGCATCTAGCTCTTTTCTTTTTCTTTTCTTTTCTTTTCTTTTCTTTTCTTTTCTTTTCTTTTCTTTTCTTTTCTTTTCTTTTCTTTTCTTTTCTTTTCTTTTCTTTTCTTTTCTTTTCTTTTCTTTTCTTTTCTTCTCTTCTCTTCTCTTCTCTTCTCTTCTCTTCTCTTCTCTTCTCTTCTCTTCTCTTCTCTTCTCTTCTCTTCTCTTCTCTTCTCTTCTCTTCTCTTCTCTTCTCTTCTCTTCTCTTCTCTTCTCTTCTCTTCTCTTCTCTTCTCTTCTCTTTTCTCTTTTCTTTTCTTCTTTCCTTTCCTTTCCTTTCCTTTCCTTTCCTTTCCTTTCCTTTCCTTTCCTTTCCTTTCCTTTCCTTTCCTTTTCCTTTCCTTTCCTTTCCTTTCCTTTCCTTTCCTTTCCTTTCCTTTCCTTTCCTTTCCTTTCCTTTCCTTTCCTTTCCTTTCCTTTCCTTCCCTTCCCTTCCCTTCCCTTCCCTTCCCTTCCCTTCCCTTCCCTTCCCCTTCCCCTTCCCCTTCCCCTTCCCCTTCCCCTTCCCCTTCCCCTTCCCCTTCCCCTTCCCCTTCCCCTTCCCCTTCCCCTTCCCCTTCCCCTTCCCCTTCCCCTTCCCCTTCCCCTTCCCCTTCCCCTTCCCCTTCCCCTTCCCCTTCCCCTTCCCCTTCCCCTTCCCCTTCCCCTTCCCCTTCCCCTTCCCCTTCCCCTTCCCCTTCCCCTTCCCCTTCCCCTTCCCCTTTCCCCTTCCCCTTCCCCTTCCCCTTCCCCTTCCCCTTCCCCTTCCCCTTCCCCTTCCCCTTCCCCTTCCCCTTCCCCTTCCCCTTCCCCTTCCCCTTCCCTCTTTTTTTCTTTTTTGTCAAGGAGCTGACAATCCCACTGACTTCCTTAACAATGACTTATCCTCAGTTCATTTGGATAAGATAACTACACAGAAAAGGCAAGTCATGTCTTTGTAAGGCAATACCAAGACATGAATGAAATGATTATTTGACATCCTAAGGATACAAGAGAATATACTTTTATTGCTGGTCTTTGAACTTAAATGTTGAAAATATCTTTTTACGTGTGAATGTGGACATGGTATGTGCTGGATTTCTGTCAGTCACACTGCATTTTACTGCTTTCCTTAGAGAAGGTGAACCTTTAAAAATGCTTCAGAAGAAAAGGTATTATTTTCTCACATAAAAGCCTTACACTTTAAATAAATATTAATGCTTTGTGTTCAAAATGCTGTGCTCTGTTTGCAATTTATATATGTTTAACTTTCAAAACACTGGCATTTTTAAAACTAATTGGTAAATGCGTGGTAAGGCAAATTGCTGAAAGTACAAAATCAGAAGAAATGAGTTCAGTCCTCAAGTTCCTTGTGTTCTATGTGGTGTTTTGATTACAAATCAAAATGAGCGGGTTTATAAGTTATTAATCTGAAAGCAGCAGCTCTGTGTTGATCTGAAAGGATGGGTCAGAATCAGCTTTGCAATGTAACAACTCTGCGTCAGAGGACTGGTTTGGTTCCAGGTGCCAGATGGAGAAGACTCGAAGTTCCTATAGTTTCTACCTCATCGATGTCATCCTGCTGATGATGCTTAGGGTTTGATATTGAGGCACGTCTGCTGTCTGCGTGCTGAAATCATAACCAAGAGAACAGTAAAAAAAATGCTGCTTGGAAAAAGTCACTGTGAAGAAAAATACTAAATTTAATATTTATATTACATATTTAATGCAGCTTAAATAATCCAAATAGATACAGTAGTGAGACAGTTTGTCTTAACTTTGTATCTTTAGTTACTGAAGTCTTAGTGTGATCTGAAAGCACAGTTTCTGCATCAGAAAACTGTTCCAAAGGAAAATCACCTTAGATCAAGCATGTCCGTACCTTTTCAAGGAGGGCCACCATCACAGAACCACATCCCATCTGAAATTTTATCAATTCAGCAAAGACAAATCCATATTCTTTTCTAGTTTATAAAATAACGAAACTGAACTGTAGATCTGAAAGAGGTATATGTTTTAAGGGAAAATAGATTCCTCAGCTGACACCAGCTTGCTGGTAGGCATCTCATAACAGAAGGTTTTCAGAAGTCAGCGTTTTCCAATAGTATAATGATTTACTGTGTCGGGGTGACCATAGGGTAAAGGATGAAGTACATTTTATGAATTTCCACATTTCTCTAACCGAGAAAGATTAGAGAGAGCTTTTGTTTTTCTCCATTAAAAAAAAATGACAGCCCCATTTGACAAGTGGCAATGATACAACTCTATGCTGAATGCCAAACACAAACGTTGTCATGAGATTCTTGTTTATATTAGTTCACTGTGTTTTAATTTTTACTGAATTTTAGAACAGATTTATTGATGAACTGTCTTATAAATTCACCATAGAATGTTAGGATAAGCTCCTTTTTTTTTTTTTTTTTTCAGCAAGCCCTCAGTCAGATAAGTGATATTTCTATTGTTGGTGTACAGGATGAAAAAGGCTGACCACTCTTCTGGTTTCATAAGTGGAAGAAAACAATTTATTTTTACTTTTTTAACTTGGAGTAAAATATTAGTGACTCCACAGACTCAGACCAAACAGACAAGTGATGAAATAGGTGCCGTTTTTTTACCCATTCCCTTTTCCTTTTATCCAAGAGAAGAGTATAATGGGATCTGTATAATTGTTGCTAAAATGTTTTATAAGAAGTTTGAGTATTTGAGATGCAAAGAAGAACTGCTGAAAAATCCATCTGTCTGTACGTACAAGGTTACACACAGAAATGGTGATTTTGGAGGGGAATCTCAAAAAAGAACAATAGAAATAAAAGCAGCAAAGCACTCCTTGTTAGGGATTGAAGCTGCCTGTGTCTGCATTTTAATCTAATGTTTATTATACCTTTTTCACATTTGTATATTTTTCTTTTCTTTGCCATAACTAAAATGAAAAGTTTCCAAAGATATATATATATTTTCTAATGAGTTTAGATTTAAGAAGAAAGAAAGGAACAAAGTGAAGGTATATTCTGTGGTTCAGAAATCTCTTACAAAAGGACTGCTCGTACTGTCAGCTGATGTGCTGTTGATGAGTGCTGGTAAAAATGTAGTGATGGGTCTGAAAGTGAAATTATGTGAATCTACAGTTTTAGTGAAATTTTATGATTCAGATCTGCTTAACTTGAGCTTAAGTTTTGTTAAAGTTACAGAAGTGTTTATTGCCTCTGCCTCAAAGAAATCTTCAGCACCTGAGCTTCAGTGCCTTTGTCCTCCTTGCTAAAAGTACATTTCTTTTCTGCTTTCCCCCTTCTCCCTTTCTTTGCTTAGGGCTATGGTTACAGTAGTTAATTTTTAAAACAGGAAAATAGAGAATTAAATAGAATTAGAGAAAGGCGCCTTTGTACTAGGTACTGTACAGTAGAGTGTTTAAAAAGTCAGAAAATATGTTAGCAGAAAATGCCTAGACTGTAATTTAGATAACAACCCAGACAATGAGCTAGCTTGTTAATTGTAAAGGCTTGTGGATAGCTGCCAGTTGTAGAGCTCTTCTTTTTATATCCCACAGCTCGTGCCTCTTTTAGATGGAGGATGATGTGATATGGACTAGTTTAGCCTGGGCTTTTTTTGATGTTACTCCTTTCTTGACTTGATTTCTGATGGGGGAAAAAATAATTGTGTATCAGAAGCTTAGGAAAACTGGGATTTCCTAAGAGCTTTTAATAATCAAAAGGGTGAGGAGCCTGTGGGATGGGTGGTCTGGGAGAAGAGTAAGCAGAGTCCCACAGGCTGAGTGCTGGTGCTGTAGGCACTGCTGTAAGTGCTCTTTAGACCAAGTATGCAGTTTGCAAACAGTACATCTTGCCAGATTACTCATTGGAAAGCTGTTCCTGAAATAGCAGCAGTGAGGTATGCAAAGTTAGAGCCATCAAAACTTTTCAGCAGCTTTAGAGTCACTACAGCAGTGGAGAGGAAAAATGGGAGTGCCTTCTCCCCAGCCAGCCTGTTGAACTCACTGCAGCATCCCTGGCATCTCCTGGTTCCCTGCAGAGCTTGAGTCCTCCCCATCGACGTTCTAGGAAATGCTGGATGGGAAAGGGAATTCCCAAACCCCGAATCCTCACCCTGCCTCTGTGCTTTCAGATTTTGAGGAGCAGAACTATTTAACCTGGTACAAATGTATGCAAAACAGTATTTCCTAAGATCCTAGCAAGGAATTAAAGCATAACTCTTACATCAACACCTGAGTAACCCTGCCCCTCCTCTGCAAAATACATAAGCATGTGGTTAATGAATTCTGTTAAATGAAGAGCTGTAAGAGATGAACAATAGCTCTGAGAGATGGGAGCTGCCCAGTTCATCTGTAAGAGGTTTGGGTTTGATTGCTTCCTGCTCACAGTTGAAGCAAGGATTTCCTAAGGAATCTGAGCAACTGAAGGATGGGACTGTCACTGTGTTTCAATGGGTCCTGTGTGTCTGGTTCTACAAGGGCTAAGCTTACACAGAATGACACTAGTCTGGATAATGGTATGATTTCAAACCGATGCAAAGGACTGTATGCACAAGCTTATGTCAACATTCACTTGGCTTTATAGCCATTTGTTTTAAATTAATTTGGACAAAGGTTTAAACTGAGGTAAATTAAGTCACTCTTAAACTGAACTGTGAATATATTTGAGAAAATTTAGTGTGGGTAAGCATAGTGTCAGTGCTTAGGTATGGTTTTGGATTTGTTGGTCAGACCAGCTGAAACTCCAGTGGTCTCACTTTTCTTTGCCATAAGGGGTTCCTGTCTTTCGGTATTTCCATAAGCTGTGCATTTGTAGAGGTGGGACTATTTTCGTTGCTTTGTTGTTGATATTTGTTTTGTGTGTACATTTAAAGACTGATGGAGGTACATATTTTGTCTGACTTAAGGAGTCCAACCACTAGGACTAGATACACTGTAAGATATAGGAAGGATGATCACTTTTGTCTTTAGAGCAAACAGCTGCCAGAAGGGTTGGATTGCAGTAGCATTTATTTTCTTCTTGACTCTTTACATAAACTCATCAGACAGTTGGGTAACACTTCTGAAAAATGACACGGTTTTGGAAGGTAGGTGGGTAAAGTCAAGATTCATATGCTCCCCCTGCAGCACAGAAGTGAGAGCAGGTACTGATGAAGGACACGTGCCAGTGGCCGTCTGGCTGCTTGTGGAATGAATTTCTTTGGAAAGAGATCTCTTAGCAGCTGCTGGTTTCCTCCAGTGACCTGTGCTACTTCCAGAGAGGGCTCGAGGTGGTTTAGTGGTGATGAATTGGCAGACTTGTCACTAAGCTGTAAATCTTAAACTTGCCTTGCTGCGTTGAGGTGTGAACCTGAGGTCGCAGTCTTAGAACGCTTCTGTGTGTATAGCAGTACTGGCTTCACTAAGGAACATGTAAAGGTTTTAATCATAACAGTTTTTTCACTTTTATGGTCCTTCTGCCTTTTGCAACTCTAGAATCATCTAACTGGTGTTCTTATTAACAAGTAAATGCAATTGAGTTTATTTAATTTAAAAAAAAAAGTCAATCACTGAGTAATTTAGTTCTGATGTGACTTTAGTTTCCTCTACCTTCAGGATAGATATATTAACAAAAAAAAAAAAAAATCCCTTATTTTAATGTCAGTTATTAAATAATACTAACATTGCTGGCAATTATTCTGATGTTTCCATTAGGAAGACAGGTTTCTGTGCAGACTTCAAATATTTAAACGTGATATTTTTGGGCTGTGTATTCTTGAGAAATGTAAAATAGTAAAATATCTTTTTTTACCCTGTGATTTTTCTGTTTGTTTATTTGTTTTCCAATTGGAGTCTCTGTTTGGCTCAATGCGACCTCAAATTGAGCTACTTTAACTCACTTTGAGCTGCTGGATCTGTAGTCATGACTGCAGAGGAACCACTCAGGTTCAGAAAGCAGTTTAATGTTAGCATTAACCTTGTTATGATGAAGCTTTCGTGCTTCTGGCCAAACAGCTTGGCTGTTTGGTTCTTTTTGCTGCTAGTTGTGCACTCTGTGTCTAGAAAAGATGAAAGGAGGAAAGGCTGAAGTGCTGTATCATATTGGTTAAAACATTTTGGAAGATAAGTTCTTCAATTTATTTTGTGACTGTACCATTTCCACCTATTTCTTTTAAAGTTCAGCAACTTGCACATTTAGTGGACTACATACTTCTGATATCCTCGAACACCTTAAAATCAATCCTTGCAAGAGTGCATTTAAAAAACCTGTCATTATCTCCTGAGTAGACATATGCATACATCTCTGTAATTGAATGGAATGAGAAACTTCAAATTGAATTCCTTATTTGTCACCCTGAGTCTGAATCCCCTTTTCATGATAAAAGTCTGCCAGATTAACATCAGCCAGCAGAGAGGGTGGCTCTTAGCAAGAGAAGGTTTGACAGAGCATCAGCTGGATTTAGCCACAGGAGGCTTTGCTCACATGCAATCCAGTTATTTCAAGTACAATCTACTCCAGCTAAAATTAGCATATGTAATTGAACAGTGCCAAAGGGTGAAATAATTTACACTTAAGCTTGTAACGTTTTTTTGTAACAATAAACAGAGGTGTACATATAACCCCAGCAAAAACACCTCTGGGCCATATCCCTCCTATCCTCTCTTATTAATCAGCTTGAAATATCAGGATGACTAAAGATGCTCATCTGGAAATCCTGCAGCGTGTAAATACTTAAAATGTTGAGAATGCTTAGAGTTGCAGATTATTGTTAGATAGCTCTTCTGCTTGTTGCTTTTGGGTCTGATTTTGAATAAGTGTGGAAGTGGCAGAGCAGTATCTACCCAAGAATCTCAGAAGTGCCTAAAAATCAATTACTGTTCTCATTTTGCATACAAGAACTTGAAGTCTCTGGTGACAGATTAGTTAAAATCACCCAGCAAATTGATGACAAAGTTGGAAAGAGTACCTAGGAAACTGCACATCAAATCAGGATCACAGAATCACAGAATTGTAGGGGTTGGAAGGGACCTCCAGAGATCATCTAGTTCAACCCCCTTGCAAAGGCAGGCTCTCTATACCAGGTTGCACAAGTAGGCATCCAGGCGGGTCTTGAATGTCTCCAGAGAAGGAGGATGTACCTTCTTGGTCCTCCATACATCTTCGTGACTCAACATCAGCAAGAGGGCCATAACCGGATCACTGACATTCAGCCCTTTGTTTGCCTTGCATCACAGCTGGCTGACAGCATCACATATGGCTATGCATTCAGTGCTGATGTAGTATGGCTCAACAGGGTTAATTCTGGAGCCTTTTTCACCTGGCTTTTGTTGTTGTCAAAGATATTGTTCGACACCTTCCAGTGTACGTTTTCTTCTGCAGTGTGCAGAGCTGGATTGCCAGAGCTGAAGCTTTCCTCAGGGAGGCCTCTGTTTGCATGCTTAATTTTTAATCTGATCTCTAGTAAATGGTAAAAAAAAATGAGTTTAAACAACAGCAGACCCTTCAACATGCATGGCAGGCACACTGAAAGGAATAAGCATGTAGAAGGAAGTGTGACAACAAAATGAAAAGGGATATGAAGTGGCTGGTGTTTGTACAAGTCGCGATACAGCCCCACTTCTCAGTCGCACCTGATTTCCCAGTAGGCGGGTTATTCTGACGTGACTGGGAGCAGAATCCAGCCAAGAGGCTGTGGTGGTGGCTGGGGAACTCCCAAGTGTGTTTGCTTTTCCTTGCACAAAATTCAGCAGGTAATTCAGCCAGCCTTGGGGCTTAACTTTATATTTCAGGTCGGACTGTAAAACTTTTTGTTGCCAGTCCTATTCAGTTTTTTGTTTTGTTCTTGTTAATTTGTTATGATGCAGCCACATGCGAGGTGCTGGGAGATAGGAAAGAAAACCTGAAGCTGAGCCTGAAGAGCACTAAGCCTCAGGCTCAGCTCTGGTACCCTGCTCCCCTGACACAGGACAGGACCTTGTACTGGCAGGAGGAGACTGGCTTGTGTGCTCCTCTTGGAGTGCCTGGCACAAATGAGATCATTAATATAGAGAGGCTTCGGGTGGCTCCAGCAATGTTTTGCTCTAAAACATAGAAGGAATGGAATAGTAATTAGTTGGGCGTTTGTTTTTTTTTTGTTGTTCTTCCATTTTGCAAGAAAACTGCCTTGTTGCTTCAACTTGTTCCCATGAGTAGGAACATGCTGCCTCCAAACAGGCTTCAGCTGAGGCTTGCTTTTTCCTATCCCCCCTACCTCCTCAGCCTCCTGAGGAAAAAGCGAACAAGCAGTAAGAAGTGATACTGTACTCGAGGCTATTAGACTTTTGTCTTGGCCTGCTTAATGTCCTTGACACATCCCCATTTCACCCAACGACAGCCAGTATGCAAATTGGCTAAAAGCTCCATTAGGTTGTTCAAGGCTCGGGAAACCCATCTGTCAGTGTCTGTGACACAGCCGAGCTTGGATTCTCACGTGAGAATCTGTCCTTGAGATACCCAGACAGATGAGTTTCTTCTAGCCACTAGTGTTTCTAGAATCAAAGGAAACTGTTGTACACTCTTCTTCTTGCAGCATTTTTTAAGTTTATAATTTCAACCGAAGTCTCTTCTCAGAAAAGCACAGGCACAGATTGTGAATTAACAGTGGAAAATATGTTTTAACTTTCTGAGTTGCTTTTCCAGAAATGAACAGCTATGTGTATGTGAAAGGAAAGAACAGTAGCTATTTGTTATCCTATCAGAAAAACAGTTTTGTAACCCTCTTCCATATTTTTGTGATCTGCCGATGACAGGCATGGGGTGAGTAGTGAAAAAGAAATCAATGTGGATCAGCTGTAGTTGATGGGTTCTTTGTGAGTGGACCAGAAGTGCATGATAACCTAACAAAATATCAAAGATGCACCTGTGAAAGGCTTTAATTGAGAGGATTTGGTATGGGAACCCAGATGGAGAGTTGCCCCAGCTGAAGCACAGCACACGTTTGGGTGTAGCTCAATATTCCTCCTGACATAGTAGCCCCAGGGGGAAGGCTCCTAATAGTAGTAGCACTTGCTGTACTTCCAGTGCATGGGAATCCACTTGCTTGCTTTGCCTGCTGGATGGAGGTAAGACTGCAGTGTGGTTATCTTGCTGGCTTTTGCTTGCTTTCCAAATCCCTAAGACCCCTAATAAAATGCCTAACCAGCAGAACGTGCCAAGAGGGTTGGTGCTGGAGTACTTGCTAGGTTGTGAGTGCTGCACTTGGCAACATTGCAGCATTTTGTAATGTGAGATAGTGGCAGCAAAATAGTTCAGATGTTCATCTTATTATAGCAAGAAAACTAGGCATATGCTTTTTAAAGTAGAGCCTTTCGGTGCATGTAAGCTCCATATTGACAGGCTTTGAGAACTCTTGATTATTTCCTTCTGGTGTCACATAGGAGCCCTGAATGCAGAGTATCTGGGAGTGTATAGCTAGCATAACTTCAATGCCCAGTGGTGTTCAGATGCACAAGATAATTATAGCCTTCTCCATAGCAAATGCTCTCTATTCCAATTTGGCGCTTTCCTTGTTTAGTGTGCAAATAATTTTCTTTACCTAAGCAAAGGGCCATTTTGATGACGTAGACATAAATTTACTCACCAAAATGTCAGCAATTCTGTTTTGGCTGGAGTGCTTATATAGCTAAAACAGTGGGATTTCCCATTATCATCCAAATGAGGAAGAAGAAAAGCCCTTTTGATGCTACTGTGTGGGGATTCCTAACATTAGGAGTTGATGCGTTGGTCATAGGCAGAATGAGAGTAAACTTTTTATTTCCAGGATTCTAATTCAGCACAGTCATCAATCATATAGCTAAGTGCAACTTAGATCATGATATATTTTCCTTTTTGTGTTCCAAACTCAGTCACATTAAAACAAACAAACAAAAAAAAAGCTTTATATTGCAGATGTACCATTTTACTTATCTTGCATTCCTAATACTACTTTTTTCTCCCCTTGTCTCTTGAAGTAATGTAGACCATGAAACAGCATATAACTCCAACTAAAAAAAATAAAAATAATAAAAAAAAATAAGGATCAGAGTAAGAGATGGTATATATGCTTATAGGAGTTAATTGTGACTGGATTTACGCAGCTTTCCTCTCGAAGTTGAGCTTGTTTTCGCACTGCCCGTTATTTCAGTAGACCTGCTTGCTGTGTGCATAACTCAGATTCACTAAAGGAAGCAAAGGAATTGTAGCTCAAAGAAATTTCTGCGTTTGTGTTTTCCTTGCTGTCTGGTCAGATGGCTACATCCTCATGGGAGACAAAATGTAAAAACAGAACTGGACTCTTCTCAGCTGTGTGTGGTGATAGGATGAGGGGAAATGGCCACAAAGTGAAGCATAGGAAGTTCTGCACAAATGTGTGTGGGAACTTCTTCCCAGTGCAGTGACGGAGCAGTGGCACAGCTGCACAGAGAGGTGGTGGAGTCTCCTTCTCTGGAGACGTTCCAGACCCACCTGGACGCCTACCTGTGCAACCTGGGCTAGGGAGCTGCTTTGGCAGGGGGTTGGACTCCATAATCTCTGGAGGTCCCTTCCAACCCCTACAGTTCTGTGATTCTGCGATAATTATATATTGGTGAAGTGAATTGATTGCTTGGAAAGCAGGTGGAATCTACTTCATAGTGCAGTGAATTAGTCTTTGTAGAAAGCTAAAAATAAGATATAAATATTTGGCATGGGCTGTGTAATGGGTACCCATGAATAGGCAAAGCAGAAGATGAACTGGAATTTTCATATGCATTTAGGGATATTGGATGTACAGTGCTGTTGGGATCATGAAAAATCCTTCATGTCTTGCTAGTTTTGTGTATCCTATATATAAATGACTGAGAAACTGAGTTTAATTTTAGTGAACGCTCACAAGTCCATCAGTAGAGCGGCACAGGGGGACACCGTTCTAAAATAGCTCTAGCAGATGCCACAATAATGTGAGTTTTCCCTGTGTCTCTCATTTATTTTTTGCTGTGTGCAGTTTCTTACTAAATCTGTTCCCTTGATTAATGCAGGAATGTTCTTGCCATTGGATAGGACGGCTAACTGCAATTGTCAAAAACACTAACTAGCTTAACCTTGTTGCATAGCTACTGCTGCTATTAAATATTTCCTGGGCTTACAGACTCCTTTAAAATGAGTTTTAAAGGGTTTTCTTTTTATATACAGAGACTGCGGCTGTTAAACAATGGCAGCTTGAATGGAAGCTATTTTAATGATAACAGCAATAGTGTCAGTTAGGTGGTATAAAAAGGTTAAAAAGGGAGACTAGCCACCAATGGATCACTGCAAGGAGCCTTAGAAAAGAGAGAAAATTAAGCTGCTAGCATAAGCAATGCCACCAGATCTTCAGAAAGGATAATAATCCTACCTTGGTTCATGTGTGAGTTAACGTACTGGGCATCAGGAACATTTTACCCTACCAACTTTACCTTCTTTGGAGCAGGAAGAAATGTTCTTCTTCCACATTCATAAATGTTTTTAAATTTAAACTACAGAGTTGATACCACCTTATGAGGCAGCTTTAGGGTGCAAGGTCATGGAAGTAACTTTGCCTGTGTCTTCTACCCCATGGCACAGTCTAGGTAATAAATACAGCTAGACCTTTGACTGATGAAGGGCAATATTGCATGTTTCGTTTGGAAGAAGCATGAAGAGGTTTTTTTTTGTTCTTGTTTTTTTTTTGTTTTGTTTTGTTTTTCTGGTGATGCATTTTTGTTTTGTAGGGTTTTGTTGTTAAGATTTTCAAGTAATTTGTGCTCATTTAACAAATCTGTAATTTGAAATGGTAGATGAGGATTACAGTGAAAGAGCATAAGATAATTTGGTTATTTGTGTAAGACTTGCTACTGCTAATGAAGTTGAAAATGGTTTGTCCTGTCTTGATTTCATTATGGAATGTTGTACGTGTTTAAAGCAAAGAGCTGTGATAAATAATGAAATAATTCAAGAAGTACTCAAAATTTTAAGTCATGAAATTAATCTCCAACAGCCACGTGATTTTGCTTGTACTTCTGTTAGTAATTTTTCAGTGCAGCTAAGAAAACCTCGGTGCCTGTGTTGATGACAAAAAAAAAAAAAAATTAGCAAAAGTAAAACCATCTATTGTCTGTGTATTGTCTGTGAGCATCCCTTCTCTCATTCTCAACTTCCTTCTGCATTGTTCCATTTGGAATGAAGTTGAGCCCCTCCTTTGCTGCCAGCAGCTGGATGCAGGGTTTGGAAGGGATGGATGGGATGGCTGTGCTTGCTCTTCAGCTGTTGTATCAGGAAGGGGTTCTTCCTTGGTTTGTTTTTCATTCCCTTTTGTTGGCATAATTGGTTCATATTCAACAGCAATGGCAATTCATAAGCTTGGGATTCTGGGTGAAATTATTTCCTCCTGCTTGAATATTTGTAAAACTTGTGGCTCCAGTTTAGGCTGTCAGAAATGTTACTGCAATATTGATCAGTGCTGGGTTTAGAAAGCATGCCACTGGCTTGTGGATGTGCCCGCTGCCAGAGCGTCATGTAAATTTCTGTGGCTAACTTTAAAAAAAGCCTGGATCATTTCTGGGCCAAAAATAGCGTTGTTTGTAATTAAGGAGACTAAAATAGAAGCAGTGCAATCTGCAGGGATTTGCAGAGCATCTCTGCACGTCCCTACCTCAGGCTTGATGGAAGTGCTGGGCCTCAGCACACCCTGAGTCCCTTGGGGACTGAGGGCCAAGGCAGGACTGTGCTTCGTTTTGGGAAGGGTTTTCCCTGTCCTGTGGGCACCTGCTGCAGTGAGGGGCCTCCACAAAGCAGCCAGGCTGCACCAAGCCAAGCAGTAAGCTTGGAAGTTGTCAAAGCATGGAGGGACTTTGAGTAGTGTTAGCTATACGTGCTCCTGCTTTAACTAGGTAGTGTTAGGCAACATGGTGACACATCCTTGTGTGTGGGCAGAAGACTGCTTTTGCTTCTCTCACGCGGGAGAGACAAAGGCCATAAATCAGTTGATAATTTGGCTATCTTTTCTGTTTGCTTGTCGACCGTGTTGCAATTTCCATGGGTTTTCTCCTACCCTTTATTTGGTCCTTTTATCATGCCCTGTAGACAAGGTTTTAGAAAGAGAAGGGCTGTGGCTGCTCTGCATGGCAGTGTTTAGGAAAAAAGAGAGAGATACGACCCTGCGTGTTATTTTCCAATGCTGCCACCCATCCTGCAGCCAGCTGCACTTCACCAGTGCAGGAGGCAGGGATGCAGCCTGCCAAGAGTTGGATGAAGTGTAAAATAACAGTAAAATAACAGGTTTCAATGAGATGGAGCCCCTGAAAGGCTTGTATTTTCTGCGGAGAAGTGTGCTGGAATAAATAGATGTCTGGTAACGCAGTGGTGCCTAATAAAACAATTTGTATGTACAATAGACATGAAGTAATTTGATTCAGGCCAGATTGAGTTGTTAAGGAGCATATTTAGAGGTGATCTTTAAAACCACGCAGATTGTGAATTATAAGGCCAGCTACAGACACACTGTGTCACAAAAAGCTGCTTGTATAAGTGTCCTTTAATCCTAAAACTGTCATAGAGATGAAAGTACTCCAACTCCACCTTTAGGAACATATTGTATTTCCCTATTTATGTTTGTTTCCTATCATGTGATCAGATGCAAGGGAAGGTGTTGCTTGCTAATTTTATCCTTGCAGACTGTTACTGCAGAATTATAGCAGTTAGCAGTTCTGGAGTGGTAGTGCTGTAAAGAAAACTAAGCTGTATTACATGGTGGTGAACTTCACAATACAAAGTGGGGAAAAATATTATAAGCCTTTCTTTCCTGGTTTATATTAATGTACCAGTTTTCTTCCTTCAGAGTTATCATCAAAAACTGTTAAAAGCATTAATAAGCAAAGAAAAACTGTTTCTTTGCTGAAGAGATACCTGTTACAGGAACAAGAAAATACAGTGTATGTATATGTGCAATTGAATAACCATTGCCATATTTCTCCGAGCTATGATCTTAATTGCTAATAACTAATAACTAAATGCTAATATTGACCCTCAACTGTATGTGCCTGTTTCACTGCCAAGCTCTGAAAAAATCCTTCCAGTGCTCTGGGGCACTTTTAGTTGGCTGCTGTTATGTAGGAGTGACAAGGAAGAGCAAGGGAGAAGAGGATCCTAGGGGGATGCTGGGTGGCCACTTGTGGCTCAGAAACCTCAGCATCCAGCCCTCAAAGGAACTTGCTAGTTGTGATCATCCTCACCTTTGACAATCGATCATTTGACTGATTGTTAAAGTTCTGGTGGATACAGAGGCTCTTACAGGTGCCTTGGGAGAAGGATGAAATTTTGAGCGGGGGGGGGGGACACCAGAGAAGGAGGCAGGATGAGCTGGTTCCACGTACAGGGTGTGTCCCAGGGATGCTGTTGCATGCTGTGTGTTTTTTTTTCTGCTCAGAAGTTCATTTGTAGGGGTGATAGGATTGAGTGGTTTTCCCTGAAAAACCTATATTAGCCTTATGCTCAGGATAGGAAATGCAGTAGCAAGCTATTCCTTCCTATGGGAACAGAACCGAAATATTTATCACATGGGTGATAGCACAGATATTTAACACTGATACAGTTAACAGTATGTGTTTTTAGTCTAAGATTCTCTTTTATCTTTCCTCTTTGGAGAAATGCTGAAGAATAAATGTTATTAAATATAGACATACATTTATTTTTCAAAAAGTATGAAAAACACCTAGTGCTTATAATGATCTGACTATAGTTTGGCACTTTCATCAGCACATTGACAGTGTTGAGATCTACTTGCAAAAAGATAGAAATCCCCCTGACTGGGTATCTGTTACCACCTCGAGTTCTTGGAAAATTATCCATGAAAGACCTGTGATGTAATATGGCACATTTTCACATAAAACTGTGAACTGTAAGAAAAAGGTGGAAAAAAAAATCAATATGAAATTTTCCTTACAACTATAGAACTGGGGAAGAGAAGGGAAGAATCAGAAATTATTTTTTTCTAGTATTAATTTAAAAATAAAAGTTTTTTTTTCCCCACTAACCTCAAATTAAATTGCATAATTAATTCCCATAGGTAGGCTTTTGAGGACCATAGTTCGAATGGATGATATTAGAACAGAGAGAAGGCCTTCAGCATCAGTTAGACTGTGAGTCCGTGTGCAGCCTCTGCTTGAGAGGTTGCAAAGTGCAGTGGGAATAATTACTGTATGATATCTGTTTTTATGACATTTCCCCATGTGCATGTTATTAGCAACTCTCTCATGTAGAGCTCTCTGCTAGGTGGACTTTCTGTTTTCCAAAATGTAGTGTTTTTTATGTGAAGTAACAGTCAGCTTCTGTTATCAGACATTGTTAATTATGTTAGTGGGGAGATATTAGTGGTAGGTGGATGGTTGGACTGGTCGATCTTGGAGGTCTTCCAACCTTGGTGATTCTATGATTCTGTGTTAAAGGAAGCTAAGGCAACGCAGTCAAGGATTCAGAAGTTTGGACAAGCCTGTCCATTGTGAATATCCGTTAATGTGATCTTTCAAATATCAGATTAAATATCTTTGCCTTTACAGAAGATCACAGTCTTTGCAGAGGTATTTAGTGGTAGTATAGATAGAGATCTTTCAAGTCCTGCCAGTTCATTTCACTTCAAAGGATCCAGAAAGAGACCACACCTAAAATGATACTGCTTTTTCTTGGTCAATGCATCCTTAGACCACACTGTAAATCTTCAGGGAAACAGAGAAATAGGATTTTCAGCATTTCTAATTCCTTTAACCAAAGGTTAATGCGTTAATATAAATGCTGCTAGTGCTGAAATCTGTGTGGAACTTTGTTGTTTCATACTGACTTAAGAAAACGAAGTAAACTTGAGGTCAAAGCATAGCAAAGGAGTGAAGTTGAGATGTGTCCACTTTAGTAAATCCTTTGTGTGCAGTTGAATTTGATGGTAGGATGTATATTTTAAAACCAGAAGAAATCACTTAGACGTTTATTCTGTAAGTAAACTTCAAGGATTTTCTGCATATATTATGCATGAGGTGAAAGAGTTTTGTGCGAAGCAGTACTTTCTCATAGCAGGGGAAATGTTGATATTTTGGGACAGCATTTTGTTAGTGAGCCGTTCTGCTCAGCTCAGTGTTACTTGCAGATGTGGTGTGGGCACACTCCCTCCCCTAACACAGATTGCTGATGATGGTATCACAGTGTCAGCCTTCAAAGGCTCAAGAAAAGCCAGTCATGCCTGACTGCCATCTAGTCTTTGAGCAATTACAACTGCCTAAGGAGTCCACTATTCAACCCACACTTTCCTCAGTTTGACTACAAGCATGCTGTTGGAGGACCACGTTGCAAGCCTTGCTAAAGTCAAGGTAACATCATCCACTGTTCTCCCCCATACAGTAAAGATGGTGATCTCAACATAGAAGGCAAGCAAGCTGGCTGAGCATTACTTGCCCTTACCTCATCCATGCTGTCTGCTCTCAGTCACCATTTTATCCTTCATGTGGTAATTCACAACTCTCAGAAACTTTTGCTCTTCAGTGCTTTGGCTAGCATGCAATTCCCCGGATTCTCCTGCAGGCAACAGTAATGTTTGTGTTCTTCTTGTCATCCAGAATATTCTGTTGCCCCAGTTGCCACACCTTCTCAAAGCTGAGGGCAGCCTCCTGGTGACAGTCTCTCGAATCACCTACAGCTGGCTTACTCAAATAGTTTCAAACCTGATGCTCCTCTTCTGCAGTGGCACCCCCCTCTCCCTAGACCCTGATACTGGGCAGAAAAGCTTGCTGGCAAGCCTTGTCAGTGCAGACAGAGGCAAAGAAAGTAGTGAGTTCTCCCATCTCTTCTGAGTCACTTGTCAGTAGTACTTTGCTCTATTCTACAGTGGGCAAATGTTTTCTTTAGTCTTTTTCTTGGTGCCAGCATGCCCATAGTCAGCCTTCCTTGTATTCCTAACCAATTTCTATTCCAGCTGATAATGTGATATGTTACTGTTACAATTGGATTATCATTTTATTAGAATTGATTGTAGCTCTCACTCTTCCCTATTCTGCTTCTGTGTATTTTTTTTTAATATTAGATTTATATACTTATTTTCCTCAACATTTTGTATTTGTGAGTTTGAGGGTGCTATTAAGATTTCTAGAATATTTATACATATCTAATTTGAAACATTAACAGTATTGTCACATGCTAATATTCTTCAAGCTTCTTTTCTGAAGCTTGGTTCAACATTTATTAAAGAAATATATTAGGGAGACTTTCTTTTTAATTTTACTTATCCCAATTTACCAATTGAAACAACTTCAAACACATATTATTTCCAGAAAGAAAATGCAGACTTAAAAAATAAATCATGTGTGAATGAAGAATATTAAGAGGTCAAAAAGCCAGCAAGTTAACAGAAGCAATTGGAGCCAATGTTTCAGTTTAGAATGAAATTTAAGCTCTTATTTATTAAAAAAAATATGTAATTTGGATGAAAATGTAGTAAATACAGACTAATGTGTTGGATTTTTTTCCTAATTTTATTTTTTTTTCACCATTTCTGTTTGTATCAGGAATTTTAACATACGCATCCTGCTACCCTGGACTTGTACTACTTGCAGTAGGAGTGCCTCATTATCTCAATTAATCATAGAATTGTTTGAGTTGGAAGGAATGTTTAAAGGTCACCTAGTCCAACTTGCCTGCAATGAACAGGGACACCTACAGCTAGATTAGGTTGCACAGAGCCCCATCCAGCCTGACCTTGAATGGCTCTAGGCACAGGGGATCCACCACATCTCCAAGCAACCTGTGCCAGTGCTTCGCCACTCCTTCTCTAAAAGACTTCTTCCTTATATCCAGTCTAAATCTCCTCTCTTTTAGCTTGAAACAGTTTCCCCTTGTCCTGTCACAACAGTCTGTGCTACAAAGTCTGCCCCTTCTTCCTTACAGCCCCCCCATTTAGATACTGAAGGGCTACACTCATGTCTCCCCGGAGTCTTCTCCAGGCTGAACAGCCCCAGCTCTCTCAGCCTGTCTTGTAGGAGAGGTGTTCTATCCCTGTTGTTGTGATGGGTTTTACACAGATAAGTAACAAAGAGGCTGAATCCCCACACTGCTGGGTTCTTCACCTCTGAGCTCCACACACAAGTTCAGTAACTGAGTAATGTTACACACAGTGTGAAAAAGTACAACACAAAGCTTAAAATGGTCTGGGCAAAATGTCTTGAGCTGGATCTGTGCATGTTAGCAAGATACTTGGCTCATTATCCCCAAACACTTTGCAGAAAGTAGCTACAATTTTAGGGAACTGAGAGAAGATAGTTGTCGTGATAAAATTAAATCTCTATTGATAAGCCATTCTAAGGGTATCTAGAAACAAACAAACAAAACAACAACAAAAAACAGTAGAATAGTATTACTGATGGGGAAGGTCAGTTTTGTATGGGTATTTTGAGTCAGCCTTTCTTAGTTTATGAGTCAAATGACATTTGAAACTTCGGACGAGCATAAGAGTACAATCTGTTGTTGAAGGAATGGAAAGAGATTGGGGATTTACAGTGTAGTAAATCTAGATCCTTTTTCTCTTGTTCTAAGAAGTCCTAAAAAGTAGAAATAAATGACTGTTATGACTAAACGAAACTAAACTGCAACACTGAAGAAAATAGCAGGAATTAGAAGGGAAAATGCTTGAATAATACTGGATTACAATGTAAAAAAATGTTGGGTCTTTCTTAGGTATAACCAGCAGAGGAGGCTTAAGCCTGTTTACAGGTTTGCTGGTTTTGAAAGAAAGTGAACATTCAGGTGTGTTTTTACTTTTCAAAAGAAGTTGATGATATTTATTTAAATTGTAGCAGAACTAGATGTCAAAATCTCCCTGGTTGTCCAGCAATCTTTCAGTGACTCTGTGTATTAAAAAAATATAGAAAGCTTTCACCATTTAGTAGTCCTGTGGTCATTCTCAGGACTTCCAGTCACGGCAGTAAGGTGCATGGTAAGAAAATACCTGCTGTAAAATCTGGTTGTACAGAGCTCAAAGATGAATGTGAGCTTTTGCCTTCCACTATAGGATGCATCAAAAGTGCCCACTGGCTTTAGAACTTAGACTTTAATTAGTCTAAGGTGTGTGTGATTTCCTAATGAACATATAAATGGACTCAAGAGCATGGATATATTTTTAATGGATTAAAATGTGGCAACTATTGTGGTTTTGCTGTTTTTTTTTCCATATACACAGTATGCTTGAGTAATGTAGTCCCCAAAAGTAGCACCACTTATAGAAAGTTGAATTTTAAGGGAAAAGTTAGAATTGCCTGTAAATAGTGTGATTTTGAAAATTCCATAAATAGAGTGAAGAGGTTCTCAATTTTTGCATTAATTATTTGGTTTATTTAGTAAATTTTGTCTCAAGAGGTTTTGATTGGTGTCTAGGAGAAAATTGGGACATAAATTATAGTAGATGCTTATTAAATCTAAGAAAATTAAATAGCATTTCCTACGCTACCTCCTATGCCTGGTATCACAGTGTCAGCCTCCAAAGGCTCAAGACTTTTTGTAGGATAGCGGTCTTCAGTAACAATGCAGTGTGTTCATGTGTTCAACTTCATTGGCATGCAAGTTTAAGCACCCAACGATACTAGCTGAAAAAGAAAGTGCTTAAATTTATCATGGCAAATCTTAGTTACCCACGTGGTACCAAATATTTTGTGTGTTCCTGGCATGTTGATGGTGTGTTGCTCAAAAGTGTCTTAGTCCTAGTGAAGTTGTCCAACTTCATCCCCACCTCATCACTGAGTTCTCTGTAAGTTTGCAAGCCACTACTTCACCTCAGTTGTTACATGGACCCAGATGGTTTTGTAGCTAGAGTACCGGTGACTTCATTGTACATCTCAGCATACCTCACAGACAACTTGTTTTGAGGATATGAAGAACTACCTAAAATGGGACAGAGACTCCTAATGTGGAGTTTCAGACTTCTGTGCTTCCTGCGGTAATACTACGTGCAGCTGCTCTGGTTTCCTGGCCTCCCCAAGACTTCAGCCCTGTAGTTCAGTGTTCTCACAAGTGTTTGGCCAGACATCCACCTATGCTGATGCCTGAATGCTTACTGCTGTCATTTAGAGTCTTCTCTGACAGTAAGCTGATAGAGCTAAGAGGGCTTTCCCACTGTTCTATAAATGACTTTTACGGAAATCTGTCTCATGAAGTTGTTTCTCATCTACAATAACTTCCACGGGCACTTTTTCTATGAACTGTTTGTTACCATATGCTTTTCAAATGAGTTTACACTGGAAGGAAAAATGTGGTGAGGCTTGTGATGGCTCATATTTTCTGTGGGCATCCTCAGGCCCTTGGACTGAAATTAGAACACTGCCGTAGCCCAAGGGACCCAGAATAAAATTTGAGCTCTAGCTATTGTGGAATGCCCCAGATTCTGTCCCGATGGTATCGCACTGTTATCTCTGGGACAAATCCTTTCCAAACTGTGTGTTCTGTGGATTGTTTGGGCCACAGGAAGAGAGGCACAGCTCATCTTTGTGTAACACTGTCAGGGGAGAGGGGAGGTGCCCTTTGCACATCTACAGGAGCAATGTGGGGAGGTTATGGAGGCTTTTCCTCCCTCTGGTTCATACTCTGTCAATGCTTATATTAACAATGATAGATTTCCTACTTAATTATTGTATAGAAAAGATAAACTGAGTAAACATGGGTAATATTTGAGGAAAAAAGTAAAAAGGACACTTTCTTTAGCCTTTTGTTCTGCAAAAACAAAAACATCTGCTTCTGATCTCTGCTCACCAAGTTCTCGTGTGGAGAAGAAAGGGATTATATCGGATGTTCTGTTTCTGTTCTATGCTTTAAATTCAGATTTATGGCATGGTCTTTATTGCACTCCAGTTCTCACATGGACATTGATGCTGTGGTATGTTTGTACTGGGAGCAGAAAAACAATACAATACAACATGTGCCTCCTACTTCTCGTTTACAAGATGCTTTTAGTCTGCCACATGTAAACAAATACCTGGAGAGTAAATTTAGTTTTTCAGAGGCAAAACCCCGTTTGTTTCTGCAAACATTTTGTAAGTTAAATAATTGGGCTTTGATCTGCCCTTTTATTCTTAAACTTAAAATGAACTGAAAACTCATCATCGTAGCCCCAAAATGCTTGGGAATGTAAACATAAGTAATAATCTCTGCTTACTTCATGTTGTTATTTTTTCTCCATTTTTTCACCACAAACTTGTTGTATTACAGGCAGTAATTGCTGTCATATTGTGACCTGTTCTCTAAAATATTCTTGTTGGGAGAATTACAATGTTTTATAGTCCAGATTGCCCAGATTTAGTACTTTTAAGATCTAGATTCTGTTCACATTTAGTCTCAGTACATCGATGAAATATGAATGGATTGGATAATGAAGCAATAACACTAATTTATGTCAGAGAATATAGGTTATTGTTTACGAGTTTGCCAACCTGCCAAAATACTTTATCTAAAGGAAGAGCTCTCCTCCCTTGCTGGGAGATAAATAATGCCCAGGAATGGTCTGTCACCAGGGCTTCTGCCACAAAATAAATGGGAGGGAACAAGGCCGGGGAGGTTACTTTCCAGGGTGGAAAATATTTTTTTTTGGTGACACAGCTCTATTCCTAGCCTTTGGCTTTTTAGTACTTAGGACTAGATTGTACCCTCCTGTCTCAGTGTGAGAGGCCCTAAATTCAGGAAGCTGCCATAGTTTCGTTTGGAGCCTCAGGCAGTGCAGGGGGAACAGAAAATTGCTTGTGAGAGATGAATAATTTAATCGCTGGAAGAGCAAAGAGAGTGAAGGGCTGATTTTGGTACCTTTGCAGCCATGCTTTTTCAGTGACCAAAACCCAGGAGCAGCAAAGGTCAGTTTGCATGCAATGCTCTCCATCTTTGTGCCCTTTTAGTGCCTCGCACTTAACTGGAGCCTGCTCATCCTCAGGCAAGATGATCAGTAGTCTGTCCTAATGATGCATGCACTAATCCACTTGATTCTTTATACTTCATCACCCTTCAGTATAAGACACTTCCCAGCTGACCATTTTGTTTTTGAAATTTCCCTTTGGATAGCAGTGGGAAACTGGGGAGTATGCAGAATGAGGCGTTTCATTTGGCTGTCAAGTCAGGAGAATATAAAGATATTGCTGTCAGTGAGGAAGAAATTGTCAGGCTTCTGGTGTACATCACCCTGGCTAACAGCTGATAAACTCTGTGCTGTTCAAGATAGCAAAGAAGAGTGAATTGTTGTTTATTTTGTTGTTTACTTAGTTTTAATGCATTTGCATACATTTAATGCGTGCAGAATTATAAAAATGAGACATACTTTTCAGGTATCATCCAATAAAGGACTTCCGCTTCCCTTGGGGCTTTGCTTCCTATGTACTGTCTACCTGTAGTTGTTTATAAAATTCCATAAAGTAGTAGTTAGGCTGGGCGAATAGAGAAAACTGAGCTAAATTCTGCCTGTTTGTGCTTTATGGAGCTCTAGTGCTTTTGCTGGCTTCGAGGGAATTGCAAGCCTCAGGAGTATTTAGGGTACTAATTTCAACAGCTTTGTGTGTGAAACAAAGATCTCACAAAGCCCTTTACCTGACCCATTAAATCCCAGTTTTACTCATACTTTAGAATGACTACTGTGCCTGTTAGAGGACTGATTTTTTTTTTCTTTCTCATGATTGTCATTTTTTTTCTTTTTTACTGCGGGAAAAGAAAAGGTAAGCCAAACATAATGACACGTTTTTTTTTTCCTGTGGACTAAAGATATTGTTTGGAACAGAATGAAAAAGAAGTGTTCAGTGTATACGAGAAGCATGAGGGCACTGTCATTCAATAATTCTTTTTTTTTTTTTTGTGGTAATAAATATATTTTTTAATGAGAAAGCTAATTCAATTGGCATTTTATTTTCTTAAGCTTTAAAATGACTTCACTTTTTCAGTTTAGGTACAGGATAATGAAATCGATTGTATGCAGAAATCATTTTTGTCTGCAAAAGGGCTGGGAATAACTTCCACTGTTAAGTTACATTTTTATAATCTTTTCCCCATTTCTAAGTAATGTTGCAGGCCTCTGTAGTCTTTAATTCAGTTACCACAGTGCATTATATAATGCACTTATATAAGCTGTGTAAAGGTAAGGAAAAATCATTACAGACTAGTAAACGTAAGACATAAGGAATCGAAATGGTTGGCTTGGGGTGATACAGTGATAGGATGGTAGCATAGCAAGTGTGATCCAGCAGCTCTGACTCAACGTTCTTATATCCAGCAAATCGCATTTAAAGGCACTGGAAGTGATTCATGCAAACCAGAAGCCTCTTGATATGTGTTCTGGTCTTCTCAGTTGAAAAGACTGATGGAAAAGACTTTTAACCTTTTGTCTTCCTTCATTTTCTGAGTTCACACATTTTCATACACCATTCTGTTACCATATACCATTTTCTGTTGGAAAAAGTTGCCAAGGAGTGAGTTGATGCTTCTGAAGAAACAAACCATGAAGCTTTCTGACCACACAGAGAAGTTAGAAAGTGTGCACACTAGTACATCTGTTGGTGATGTCTAGAGAAAGTTCTAATAACGTAGGGAAGCATCTAAGAAGAGCTCTGTCTTTGGGCGTTGCTGGATGTGGAAGTTAGCAGTCATTAATGGATTCTGTAAGACTGTATTACCCATGAAGGCCATACTAAGTCAAGAAAAACATTGTGATTTAAACTCCTCTGATTGCAGCGTTCTGAAAAGCACAAGGTTTTGGTGTTGCCAGTTTCATTGTCCATTTCTTGTTCACTTTTCTATTCTACCAGGCTATATACAAGAAATATGTTTTATTTGTGGTGCCCTTCCTATCTGAGGATGCCAACCCAAGATGGAAGAATTGCTGTGTTTTTTTTTTTTTTATCTCATTCATTCTCATATTTGCCCTACCTTCTCTTCAGCTGTAATATGTCTTTGGCTTAGTTTGAGATTTGTCATTCTGTCAGCTACAAAATCCCACAGACAGGCCTGTAAGTTGGTAGTATCTTCTCATCACACTGCTGTAATTGGCCCCAAAGAACCCTCCAACTCTTAGAAATTACTCCTTTGTCCAATAGAGTGTTAACAAAAGATCATTTTCCTAGTGTGAGCTGTAAAGTGATATTTGCACAATTTATTTGTATTTACTTTGCCTTATTTTATCTTTCACTCAGCAGCTAAGGGAATTGTGTAGCAGTTGGACTCTAAATGAGATGAAGCCAGCAGCTGGAAAATGCTCCAAAGTGAAATGGATTGGGTGTGTTCACAATTGGTTAAATAACACACGTTTTAATGGAGAACTGTGTTGTACTTGTATTTATTTATTTATTTTATTATAAAATATGTACTTTGGTAGGAAAAGTTAGTGTATCAGTGTTATTGGGGAATCTTTCCAAGAGTTTACTTTCAAGTGAATAAAAGAGTACAAACTTGGGATAGCCAAAGGTGAATACAAACAAATTGGCCAGTCCATTAGCATAGCTGTCCAGCTGCGTCCTAGGGTCTAAGTCCACTCCAAAACCACAAGCCCAACCACCTCAGAAACCTGCCAAGGAGCCAGCTGCTGCTAATAAAGCAGACTCTACAAGTTGGCATCTGAGGTCTGAGATTCCCATCCAGAAGAAACTGTATTTGAAAAAAATATTTTAAATTTGTCTTTTTAAAGAGTATATTGCTTTGAAAGAAAAGCACTTTACACTAAACTTACAGCAAGTGAGAAACTATATAAGAGTGCTGTGGTTGCCATGGGGAGATAAATACCATTCTTGCGTAAGAAGGTTGGATGTTGGGAGGGGAAGTGTTGCTCAGTTTGAAACCAAGCAGACTTCTGGTTCAGCATTGCTGGGTTATGGAGTAAGAAAGACCAAGGTGTCTCATTATTCATGCTTGCTGTGAGTACTCATATGAGGCACATTATTTCCAAGGGCTTGGTATTAGGGTGTAAGTGCAAGGGTGCGTTTCTGAGCCTGGGTGAGAATTAAGCACATTAATTTCTTACTTTTAAATAATGAAAAAGAAGAAATTTCATTCATTTTTCAAAGATGAAAACAAATGCTATTAGCCAGCCATGCTAAATTAATAAGCTGCTTGGAATGATCTACAAACCAGTTCATTCCCCTCAACTCCCCACTGAATAATGAAGCATGAGAATTGAAAAATGAGATGGTTACTTGAAAAATTAACGGCCAAGCAGTCTCTGAATTCCAGTTCCCTTTTGAAGTAAAGCATGTAGATTTTTGCATAATAATTTCTTCCTAGTGCTACAGGTCCAGTGCTTGACAGCATTGGGAAAATGGCTTTCCCAGGTGGCTGCAGTTAGTGGCAGGGTGTTTGGAGACAGTGTGAAAAGCTGGGCTCTTGTGGCAGATGGCTTAACTGCATTGCCTGAGCCACGGAGGGAGTTGATGGCAGAAGGAGACCTCAGTTCACTGCCAGCAGGTGTTCACGGCTCCCTGGACAATGCCTCTTTGGTGCTGTTTGGGATCCTGCAGCAAGTGTTTCCTATCTGGGATCATCATCAGGTTGCCATTCATTTATTTCATTCCAGTTATTATGTGGAGATTAACAAAAAGACCCTTTGCTCGTTTGGAGGCAAATTACGTGCTTCTGCATGCCATCAGTCATATGCTCCTCGGCTCAGGAAACAAGAATCCAAAGCTTTCTTCTGACTGGAAGCTTTTAGCCTGACAGTCAGCCAGATGGTGTCATCAGCCCCAGTGCAGGCAATTTTGTAATCTTTCTGCAGACGGGGTGGTGCATTGGATGTGCATGGAAATTACTGTGGGCTGCAGTGCCTGAGAGCACTTGCTGGGCTGAAGAGATCTCCATGTTGGAGCATGGCCACCTCTTTGTCCATGTTTAGGGTATATCCACACGCTGGGGTCATCCCAGATGCGTGTGCGTGTCCTTCAGTCTGAGCAGCTCCTGCATGAGAGACCTGCTATCCCGTGGCCTAGTTCTCTGGGTATCCTGAGGACTTGACTTCTTTTCTTTTTCTTATTCCATAGCTGTGGCCTCAAAAAATTAGTGTAAATGCAATTCAAGTTCACTTCCAGGTCTTCATTCAGCTGACTGAGGGGAATAGAATGACTTAAGCTTAAATTAGAATTAGGCCCCTAATACTTTCCTCTGTGTGAGGATAAAAATCTTACAATAGAGTGAAGACTGCTCTTGATATTTCAAAGGTATATTTCCACTTGTCTTTTTTCTTGCTTATTAGGTTGGTGTGAGAATAGGCTGTTAACTCATTATCCCCCTCAAAGACATATAGAATAACAATTAATAATTTAAGTACACAGGACTTTTTTGTTTTGCAGAAAATTTTGCCTTTGTATCCTTTCATTATTTACATGCATTCAGTGTTAAACATGGAAGCATGAGGGTAAAGCAGTGAGAATGCAACCTTTTTATTTCTATTTTTAATTTTTTTTAATTATCAATGCTCAAAGTGTGCAAGATTACTGTGGGTTGTTTCCTGCACTGGTACTGTGATATAGGACATCCTCATTTAACCCTGCAATGGCGTTAATAGCATTCTGAGTTCGAAAAAGGCATCCACTCTGCCAGGATGCCTTAAGACGCATGATTTATCCATTGGGTGGGTGTTGGTGCTGTCTGAGGTTTGACCCAGCCATGCCTGCAGCACTAGGCACAGCCAGGCAGCTCCCCGTGCTGGTTCTGGGTCTGATGCATGAATCTGTTCCTGGGAATGACATTGAAGCTCGGCTGGCTGAGGATTACCCAGTGGTAAAGTGCGTGTGCAGAGAAATATGATCTGTATGCAATAAGTGCTTTTGATTGTCAGCAGAAGTATCTACACAGATATTCGGGGAAGGAAGGAAGCACACTGCCCTTTCTCTTTTCCTGGGGATCAGAGCAAATGTCATTACTTGCTAGCTTGGTGATCCCACTGCCTATTAAGCTGATTTTTCTTTTTTTAGTGAGTCCTGTTTGAGCTGTATTACAACCAGGCTGGATTGTAGAGAAATTCTGATGTCCTGACACCTGATAAGTTCCCACTGTCATGGTTTAAATGAGAGAAACTGGGAAGGAGGAAGGAGAAGGCAGCAGGAAAGGCATCACTGCAAGCATGGTGTTTCATGTTTTTCATCAAAGCCTTCAAGCTTCACCCATCACTGATGCTCCCTTTAAGTTCTCTGACTTTTCGGGGCTCTTCTAAGTAAAAGGGATTTGCTTTAAAGGGGTTAAAGCTCCTAATTTAAAAGTACTCATCCACCAAAAGTTCTGTTTTTTAAATGTGCATAATTATAAGCACTAACGTACGACCACTGAAATGAAAGGGTCTGTTGATTAGTGTGATCAGAATCACTCACAGGCTTCAATATTTTCTCTGTTCAGGGCCTGAATACAGAACTAGCACAACAGAAGTCACTAAAATGTCATTGCTGCTATAATAAAAACTGCATGTGTTTTGCTTTTATTTGCCCGTCGTGGTTAAGTTGGCATTGGCCCAGTGTTTACCTGCAGCTGCAACCATGTTAGCAAATGGCTTTGACCTTATCATGGAAACTAGCTTTTTCCCACAGCATCCCCAGGCTACCCCCAGACTTCTCCCCTGCTTTTCCACATAGGTCACAACAGGGTCAGGACATGTCCTTATCCTGCCAGGTACAGTGCTGCAAGCAAGTGTGCTGAGCCAGGAATGGTTGCAGCAGCTGAAATCCATTGTGTTGCCCCAGGTTGGAGGTGCTTAGGTAATTTTTACAATGTGAGGTTGCCTTTTTTTTCGAAGCGTGTATTTTTCAGGGACTTAAGGGATCATATTTTCTGTTTGGGAATACTTCCCTTCTGAAGCGATGCTTCTTGGTGGTTGTGTGTGGTTTGTGGTTGCTCAGAAGTGGGTAAGTTCCCAAGAGCAGGAGGTGCTGTTCTATCCTTCTTTTCCGAATCCTGCTTTCTGTTTTGAAAGACATTCATTATGACAGAATGTTTCCAGGCTACTTTTTTTCTTCCTCTCTCAGGCTACCAAACCCCTTGCCACTTGCCTGTATGCGTACTGGATGCTCCTCGCGTCTAGGAAAGATTATTGTGCTTCTCCTGTCAGCTCTCATAACTTTGGCTAGATATTCTTATTTTTATCTTGGAATATTCTTCAAGTAGATTGCATTAAACTCCTTTCTGTAATGCTAATGACTCCTGAGTATCCATCATTTCAGAGCCTTATTTTGAGATCTAGATAAAATAGGCTCATAATCTAGCAGCTTTAATTCCAGTTCAAGCAATGTAGTGGATAGTGAAATAATGCACCTTGTAACCAAATCTAGACACCACATCTTGTCTCCTTGTTGTGTTCTGAAGAAATGGGTGACTAAACATGGCCAGGGAGAATGGGAGGAGAACGCCCTTTGTTCATAGCTACTGGTGGGAAGTACACAAGTGTACAGCTCTTATTTTCCAGTAACAACCTCTTTTCTCTCTTCTTTCCAGCAGTCCTATGCACCAGCTCCCCACCCCATGGCTCCTCCCAGCCCCAGCACAAACAGCAGCAACAACAGCAGCAACAACAGCAGTGGAGAGCAGTTGAGTAAAACCAACCTGTACATTCGAGGCCTTCCACCCGGCACCACTGACCAGGACCTTATCAAGCTGTGCCAACCGTAAGTGCCATTAAAACACTTGCTTCTTTGGGAACGAAAACATCATAGCTGGTCTTTCAGCTTCCAATAGTGTATGTTTTTGAAAAGGTGTCAGAAGCTTACTGCACTTGAAAGTTAACCATTATTCATGGGGTTTGAACAGCTCATTAATGCCCTGAAAACTTTCTGGTGTTGAGTTTTGGGGGATAGAGAGATGAGGACCTTCACACTGACTTATGCTTATGTGGTTTATTCCCTACGTAAAATTTAGAAGAAGAAGAAAAAAAAAAAAAAAAGGACTTGAAGACTTTCATGACAAGTAAACCTCCCTAATGACAGATTTTATGGTTACAATAATCTGTGAATCATAAGCTCAGGAATGACAAAACATGGGTGTTCCCACCTCAAGTAATTTATCACATCTTTCAAGTGCTGTGTCACACATTGCTGGTCTCAGAGATTGAGAAGTATGAAACCCACGGAAGGTGGCCTTGAAGCAAACATCTAATTAACTGCAGTTCCACTGAGAACTGATGATGTAGAAAGTAGCACATTCTACCCCCCTGTTTATCTTCAGAGTCATATTTGCAAATTCTATTGATAAATATCCATTTTATTGTGTTTTATCACTGTAGAGGCAGCAGAAAGGAGCTCCATGTTCCTCATATATAATCAACAGAACAGTCTCCAAAAACATTGCACCTAGTTAACCCTTCTCAATTTACTCACTAGCAAGTAATAAGAGTAGATGGGAGAACCTGATTGAATTTCCAATATCTTAATTATTATTGATTAAGTGGGAAGTAGATAATCCAGTTTGAGATCCCAAGCAGAGATTTCCTGGGGATCATTTAGAATAACACTTATTGTGTGTCCATATAACACTGAGTGATTAAAAATAAAAATCTCCCTCCTCTATGATATAGGACTGAAGTGCTTTTGTCATAGAATAGTTTCTTTCAAAAGTCAACAGCATTTGTGATGCTTTTTTCATTGTAAGTCAGCATGTTCAGTAGAGACCAACAAATGGATGGTGGAATAGCCTGGGGCTGACCTACTGATGTGAACCCAAATTGCTGCTCTTTTAAAATACAGAGTAGGACTAAGAATGTAATGGGATATGATATACTTAATGTCTTTCTACACTTCCTGTTTCTCACCAGAAATGCTGAAGAAACCCCCTTAAATATGCCTTATGCACACATAACTGACGAGTGTTGGCAATACAAGTTTTATTGACATGAGATCTGAACTTCAGCACAGTAATGTAAGCTTGGGAGTCTTCCCTATGACTTTGTCCTAGAGAAGTCACTACAGCTAGAACATACAGAGGAGCATAGTGCTGAGGATATCTCATATTAGATGCAAGTTGAATTGTGAATGTACATGCCTGACGTTTATATGAACCATATTCAGTGACACTTCTCACTTGTGACAGTCACAGGTAATCCCAGCTGAAGGGCCAGATCCTCAGCAGGTATAAACTGACTGTAGCTCTGCTCATGTTCAGAACGTGAATTCACTGGATGACTTCTTCTAATCTGACCCTTTCCATGCTCAGACAAATGCTTTCAGCTGAGCAGAAATGAGCTAACCACTCTTTCACAGTGGTGTTTAGCATTGCAGTCAGGATATGAAGCACAAGGCAGCTGTGGGTTACTTGAACCTAGTTCAGAGAGCATGGTCATACCCTCCTGCCTGGACATGGGAAAGGCACATCAACTATCCAACAGCTTCCTTTTGGCACTGCACTGTGGCAAAATTTTAATGTGCTCCACTAAACTTAATCTGGTCTGTGATTAGAGAGCTTTGTCTTGCTATCATGGAGTTCCTGTGTGAACAGATGTGCTGTTAAGAAAAATGCTGACATTTATCTTGCTGATTTTCTATCCTTTGGCTGAATGGATTTAAGGACAAACTAGGTAGTTGTTTTGAAGTATTTATCTAAGCAAAAGGGAAAGACAATGTAGGAAAAATTAAACGTGAAAATACAAGAATTTGTCATGACAGTATGTAGATTCTTAAAGTAATAGATAGCAAGATATTTTCTTTGCAGATGGTTACATAGTAGAGATGGAAAAAAGTCTAGATCCCTGCTTTCTTTACAAAAGCAGCACGTATAACAGCAACCTGCAGTTGTACAAATAATATAGTTAAATAGTAATATAAGATATAAATTTGTGTCTTTGGGAGTCGTTGCCTCCTATACAGCTTTCTCTTAACTTGTGTAACGGGGGTCTTGTCACAAAAATGAAAGATGCTGAATAGGTATTCCTAAAACAGCTGGAGGTAGTGGTTTGTAGGCTTCTTGCAAAGATGTCATGATCTAATTTGTTACAAGGTATGAGGAGAGAACTTGAATTCCAAACTATGAACCACTGTATTATTTGCAATGCATGATCTGCAGAGAGCTGCCTTTCGGGAAGTTGTTCACTGAACCTAGTTTATGCCCAGGATATAGTCTGGATTCCCCTAGGGCTGGCTGCCAGTGCTTTGTGAGCCCTTCTGAATCCGTGTCCTCTGCTGCAGCATGTGACAGTGCTGCCAGCAGTACAACTGTCATTTGCAGCATCTGACATTTGGCAGGTCTGAGGAATGATGTTCTAAAAACACAATATTTCTCTCTCAGAAGTACAGGGAATGCTGGAAATGCTTGTGGCTATGTACATTTATCATAGTGTATCCCATTTCCAGGTTTATTTCAGCATGAGAGCCACCCTCTATGTGACGTGTAATATTTTTTTATTTAATTGCTTTTTGCCAGGTGGTTATGGAAGAGAAACTCTTTCATCAGAATTGTTTGATAAAGTGCAGTGCTGTCCTGATGGATCTTGTGTGCATTTCTGTTTTTCTGCTGTGTCTGTTTAGGTGGTGTGTATAGCACATAGAATAGAAAACTGCAGACTGGAGTACCATTGATGCTTGAAGTGCAGAGTCCATTACACATGATGGCAGACATTTCTGACAAATGTTCAGACACGATCAAACCTTTTATCAATTTAAGAGTAACCTTGTCACAGTAATCTGTCAAACTGTTCATAAAACTAAAGGAAAACAAGTCATCATAGGCTGGTACAGTAACTGAGTAAATAATAATAAAAGTTGCTACTGGAAGGTTTTCTATTTTGTTTGGTTGAGATCCTCAGTATCTGGTTTAACATGTATTCAGCAAAGTTGCATCAAATTCTTTATTGCAACGGAGTTGTTAGGTTGCACTGTGTCTTTTGGGACTTTATACAATTGTGCTGTCAAAGGTTACAATGAAAAGGAGCTGACAGAAATATTTATCAAGTAAGAGTATGTTGTTTTCTTATTTTTATTTTTATTTTTTTTCTGGATTCTCATAAAAGCGGAGTAAAGAGACTTCCACAAATTGACCTTGGCCTTTCTTAACCTTTCATGACTTTTGTCAAAAAAGAGAAAACTTATCAAAGGTTATCTCTGAACTTGTTAATCTAAAAATTTGATTTTAAATTTTCTCTGAAAAAAATAATTATCATGGCATTCACAATTATTACTCTGAGGTGCACAGTCTCTGCTGTTATAATGGTATGAAATCTTTTTAGTCAAAATATTATTTTTGTCAAAAGAAAAGATAACTGACAGTAAGATGAAAAATATAGATTATAGGCAGAAAAACGTGCAGTGTCTTTGTACAAGAAAAATATAAATGATTATCTTTTGAAGCATTCATAACTTGTCAATCATATTGTCATGCTTGGTACTGTATTTCATCCAGAAGAGTTCAAAATTCTCTTGAAAACATACACAGATGTATTAGTCTCCCATTGGTGTAGTGTCCCAGTGGAGAAGACTCACAAATTGAACATTTGCACTTTATTACTTCTAAACATTTTTCATTTCACAAACTTGCAGTTTCTCTCAGAGCATTTTGGTCTTTCCGTCTGTCTTTTCTCACATGTGTGCACTGAAGAAGACAGACTTGAAATGTCTTAAAAATATAAAGTTCATTTTGGAAAACAGAATGGGAATTTGAGAAAAAAATTAAATACGATTTTGTTTCCCTTCCCCACCCACAAAAAACAACACAAAACCCTGACAAAAAAAAAAAAAAAAGCCTTAAAAACCAACAACATTTGACAAAAAAAAAACCCATCATTGTGCATTGTACTTTTAAGACATTGGCATGTATGGGAAAGATAATTGCTGTCAGTCTTGAGTCAGTCATGAATTTTTCATGCCCAGTTTATGGCCTGAAATAAATCTATTTTAAACTTCTGAAGTCTGATAATTCTACCTATGTGTTTTGTTTTGTTTTGTTTTTTGGTCCTAAGCTGTTTCTCCCCACCTGCACCAGTAACTTGACCTCTGGAATCTTCAGTTTCCATGGCTATACTCTTGTCTGGGCTAACTGTCTCATCATCCTTCAACAAATTCAGGCTTTTTTTTTTTTGTGATCCAGGGAGAATAAAGGGACTTAATTTAATTAACAAAGGGAAAAATAGCCCAACCTAAAGATCATGAAGTCTGCTCAGAGCAAGCTCACTCTTGTGGACTGTTATCTGTTCCTCACAGTTATATAGTACTCTAGGTATGGCAAATTTATACCGAAATTATCATGATTTGTCTCCTTGACAAGTCATCGTGTATGAGATGTTAGCCTTTCATCACATTCTGACTGTCCTTGTTGTTCCCGTGGAACCTCTGAATAAATATTCTGATCACTGCCATTTGGATTCTGCTAAAGAGCTAGCCCCAAGGATAACACAGCTGAGGTTATTAATTGAAAATACACACATTACTTAAATCCTGGACTATTTTTGAAATGAACTCTGTACAGTCCTTTTGCCTCACAGAGAACTGTTAAGTTTGTGGAGGTTTCAAAGAGGTTCAAGGTGCCTTTCAGGACAGAGTCTCTTGTTAATAACTTCAACAATTACAACATTTTCAATTAGTAGAAGTTTTATAGTAAGTTCACAAAAACCAGTTCTGCTCATGTTAAATCAGCTAGAGTTTGAAATTCCTAGTGATTCTTATCTATTTTGTGAAAGTAACAAAAAGTTTCTATTATATGAACTCCAATGAAAAGGTATAGGGAAAGAAAACAAGATTCCTTTCTTTCCTCCCTTCTCGACCTCACATTAGAATGCTAATTATAAAATATTGCTTTGAGTTATACTCAAAGTAAATTTTAACCAAAATAAAATTTCCTTAACAAGTTCAAAAACAAAAAGACCTGAAGAATTCCTAAAGCATATCCAGGAATTTGTATCTGGTGTAAATGAATGTTCTTTTCCTTGCCTCAGTAAACTATCTGTGATGTGTAGTAGTAAAGTATTAGCCCGTGTCCTCTGCTGTGTTTTTAAGTTGTTATTTTGTTGAGGTAACAGCATGTCCCAGGTTCTGTAGTGCTGTGTATGTTAAAGCAAACTGTACTGTGACTTCAGTACTAAATCAAACAAAGCAACATCTCTCCTGTAGTTAGCACCACTCAACCCCTTTGCTCCATGGCATTACAGAGACTGAGATATGAGGGTGCTCACCCAATGGTATTAGCTCACACAGGAGCTGGGGAACATCACATTGTTCCTGCTTAAATCTTGATGGATATTTTGGTTCAGTATCCTGATAATGAAGAGTAGTGAATGGCTCTGTGAGAACTGTGAAAGTCTGTCTGTGCATCAGTCTTCATGGGAAGCAAAGAAATACTCATATCAAAGGGCAGAAAAGAAAAATACACTGAAAACAACAACAAAAAAACAGATGTTATTTGTTATTTTAAGTAGAACTGGGACAGGACAGTTCCAGGACAGAGGTATCACTGGACCAAATAGAGCATAGGTGCCCTGTTGGACTAAATATGATGAGTCAAAGCTATGAGGGTTCTGCATGGGTTTGTTCCTTTTGCTGTAGTGTGTTCATTTAGGTCAGACTGAAGCACACTGGTGGGTCATTTTGGAGATATCTGTATTATTCACAAGTTCTTTGTACTAGAGACTTTCCTAAAATAAGATTAAGGTAGATGGGATTAAAATAAATGAATTTCAAGTTAGTATTTTTAGTCAAAATGACTAAAGCAGGTGCAAAAGCAGAGAGGGAACACAATGCCACGGGTGCGATTTGTTACTTATAACATTGAAGACATCTTCCTAGTAATGGGCCTTATTAATGCTTTAAATTTTCATTTTGGAGTTGCTCCTTGGCTCCAGAAGTTAAATGAACTTAAATTTTGTCTGAGTTGTTTTGCAGTTTTATACTCGTTGTACGTGTAGTACATCTTCATAGGGTGTATGTATGTATAGGCGTGGATGTGCACAGGTGTGTTTTCTCTTTTACCTATTATGATTTAAAAACTATTTGTATAATCATTCCCCATTACAATCATCTGTAAATGTCTTCTATTGTTTAAAAACAAACGTTAAAGTTGCCCCAGCAGGCAGTGAACCAATCCTTTTCTTACCTATCCTCTTTCATCAGGGAAAACAAAACTCTAGGTCAGCACATGCCCACAGCACTTACAGAGAGCTCCATCTGGGATGTAAACGTTCTCATTGTCAGGAAGAAAGGCAGAAAAATAATCTGCGTAAAGTAATAAATGAGCACCTGCACTCTTTGCCGTTTTGAATGTGCCCGTCTTTTCACTGGAGTGTGACAGAGTGTCAGGGAGAGTTTCTCATCTCCTTTCAAGCTGGATGAACCTGATTTAATGGAAGATAGGGGAGGAGACAGCATTCTCAGACACTGCTGCTGAAAACATTTCTTCTGATGAATTTTAATTAAAGTCCTTGGGAAAAAAAAAACCACAGACGCACAAAACAGGGAGCTCTTAACATAAATAGTGAGTATTCTATGTATTTGCGTGAAGGGCATGATTGTAACAACCACTTGTTTTGCTTAGTGTGCAGGAAGGGTATTGAGATAGAGTGCAAACACACTTAATGAACTGCCCCTGACTTGTTCTGAAATATGTGTTTCCAGTCCTTCTGTGTCCTCCTCCTTTCTACTTCTCCAGTATATTTTGTGTGCAGCCAGTCAACCGTGGCATGAGCCATCCGTGATGCTGGCCTTCTCCCTCTCGCTGATGCAAGCATTTAGGAACCTGGAAACACTCATGGCTAGAAACTATCCCCAGGACAGATAGTTGTGCACAGTGCACGTCTGTCAGTCAGATGTCTGGTTTTGTAATGTGGGTGTTGCTCTGTTGAAGGACCTTCATTAGTGTGAGACTCTTGAGTCTATATTTTCCAGCCCCTCCCAAGGCATTCTGTATTACTTGGATGCCTGGTTTCTGCTTGCTGGGGTGGAGGCTGGTTTGATGCTCTGGTGATGTCACAGAGGTTTCTGCACTGCTGTCCTTAGGTCATTTTATCTTTTATGAAGGAAAGTTTTGGTTAGTTTTGTTCTTTTTGAAGCTTACCCCTGGTATTTTCTATTTGGTTGCATTTTTTGTATTGGTTGTCTGCAATTCTGCAGTGTTGATTTCAGTGGATCTTTTAGAGCTGTTGTCTTTTAAAAACTGACAGCAGCAGTGGGAGAGCACACATGATGGCTGTGTGAATGCACAGAGTGTGATAAGGAAGCAGGAAGCTCTCAAACTGGGATGGGGTTCATCTTCTTTAGGAGTCACTGACTTTCAGCAGACTGTGGAGACGCTGTTTGTGTTCTGACATTTGTGTAGCAGAAATGTTTCTGTAACCTTTCTCCAGAAAGGTATGACGCAGATGATGTTCTGATCTGTTTGAGAAGTACATTGTCCTAAAGCTTTACTGTAAGGGAACAATATAAGCTATGCTTAATAACTCTCCAGCTGTCCCTGAACAGGAATAACCTGGGCGCTGCTTCCAACTAATGGCAAGAATCTTAGAGCATGGTTGTGATTTCTATATAAGGGGAAGTGGCAGGCCAGCTTTGATGGCAAAGCTATTGAATATTATCAGCACTAAAACAAAAATGTCTTTGTGTTCAGCAGCTAGACTTCCCCATACCGCTCCAAACAAGCATCGACAAGAGCTCTGTGCTATGTAGCATGCAATGTTCTTCATTCCAAGTATTTGGTAACTTCCCAGAATTATTTGTGTGACAAACACTGCTCTTAGTTTTATATTGAAAACTAAAACGCCTTGGATTTTTTTTTTCAAAAGATATTCAGTAGAGAAGGAATTTCTTAGAATTTTTGCAACTACGTCAGAGGTTTTCTGTCTGCCCGTTATAAAACGGAGACAGGAGAGTTGGAAAGTTTTCAGCTTAATTTTTGAAAGATGTTAAGCTGAAAAAGTTTTCTCTTTGGATATGAATTTTTCTGTGTCCCCATCATAAACTGTGAGGAAAGTGTACAGCTCTGGATCCTTATTCTGTTGGGTTATTTGGAAAGTAGCTGGGCTGGTGGCAACCTCAAATAACATTATGATGCTAAGAAAAATGCTTTCTGCCAGTGGACACTTAATTTCACATGAGCTTTTTGGAAACCCAGTAGTCTGATCAAATAGCTGTTACTGCAGTATCAGAGCCATGTTATTCTTTCATTGTAATATAGGTAATTAGTGCAGCATTTATAGATGCTGCTGCCTGATCACACAAAAATGGAGAACAAGCCTGCTTTCCTCACTTAAGCTTTCCAGTTCAGCATTTCCATGTACCCCTGGGATTATAATCCAATTATGAAACTTCAATTATTTTCTGTAATTCACTGATTCACAGTGAGCATTAACTTTTTAGCTTCTTTAGAGTAGTCACCTAGTAATTAAAGGGGATAAAATACATAGGTGACTCTGAAAGTAATGCTTCCTATTTACTTCCATGCTACAGCAGATATGAAGAGCACAATTAATACTGTTTGATAGAGCAAATTCTCAGCTGCAGAGCACTGTCTTTCAGCAGTTAGCACCATGAGCCATACATTTTTGCCAGTAATGAACAGAAGTCTGCATGCCACTCGTCACAATCTGCACTAGCAAAGGTGACCCATGGACACTGTCGTCACTGCTGAAACGTACCACCCACTGCCTCACTGTGCTCACATTTACTGTTTGGTTTCCATACACCTTCAGAAGTGTCAATGAATGTCAGCAAGTGCCATTTATTTATTTATTTTTCTCTATGGAGAAATTCAATGACACAGTTTTGCTTCAGACACCGTTCTTTCAGACTGCTCCTCTGCTGCCATCTGTCACATGGCAGAAAAATGTAATAGAGCATTGTTGGAAAGGTTCATCCTCTACTACCATACCATCAACATCTGCCTCTGACATTGTGGGCCAACATAATAGACCAGGAGGCATTACTTTCGGAGCATCCCTCGCAATTCACAGATTCCTACAGTTCAGCACTGAGAAGAGATCATCTAGAATTATTTCTAGCATTATTGTCTGTTGGATTCAGGTCCTTAAATTTCCCTTGTTTCCTCCTGGACTGAATGCAGCAGTCAATTTATGTTAAAAATATCGTTTAGAAAAGCACCCCTCTGGATCTGAGGATATGAAAGCAATAGCAAACGTGCTGCTGACACTAACAGTTTGTTGCTGTGGTTAACCGTGCTCCCTGTTCAAAATTTGTCTGATTTCTAAATCAACTTTCTGTTACATGTTTTCACCTCTTGGTTGTTGGTGTAATCAAAGACTTCTCCTCCTCTCTGCCCCTCCTCCTACCTTATGTACTTACGTGCTATAATCAAGTAACTTTTCAGACTTTTCTCCTTACTAATATAAATAGATGGAGCTGTTTAAGTTGATGATTACAAGATAGTTTTCTTCATCCTTTAGATAATTTCATCAGGGTTCATTTCAGTCTTTTTTAAAATAATTATTTGAGGTTAGAAATAATTTCCTTTTCGTGTTTGTAGAGATTTGCAGTCTGTGTAGTTTATGTAGCCATATCTGTTTGTATGTGTCCTTAAGTGGATGAAATACAGAGCTGGAATAGCCGTGTTCCTCAGCAGAGCAAGTATCACCCAAAGGCTGACCAGAGTTGTTCAGTACATGTTCAGTGAGATTGAGGTAGCCTGGCACATAGGCTGTGTCAGAACCAGCAGCTCTCCTCTCCACCTCTGTGGTTTTGATTACCTTTGGTCATGAACCAGATAGATGTCTGTCTATCCTTAGCTTCCCATAACAAAAACCCTTCTGATGAGAGAACCTCAGTGCTCTTTGAGCTTCATTTAAAAAACAAGGATTTTGGATCTAAGCCACGTCTAGTTCTATTTTGTAGAACTTAATTTCTCTGCTCATCTTTAATGCCTCTAGTCTCTTCCTCTTTATTTACATCAACACCAAATTTAGGATTGTCAGTTAAATAGAGTATAGTCATGAAGTTTTTTAAATTATTGTACAATAATGTAGTGTATTTTAATATACAGTTAAATTAAATGTTGTGTCGACTTGATAATGAATTTCTTTTGCATATATAATCACACATACGTAATCACAAAGTTCAAGGAGCTGTAGGATTCATATGGGACAGACTTCTGACCCTCTGGGTAAAATGAACTTGTAGCAATTGCTTCTAAATGGGAAGGAAAATTGGTGGCTACTGTGGACCAAAATGGTGTATGACCAAGTTGTTAAAAAGATTTAAATGAAAGAAGGGCAACATACTCCTAGAATGATTTTGCTTCTTACCTGACATATGAATAGAACTAAAGATGTGCCTGCAGGTCTTACAGATGTGAGAGATGGACTATAATGATACAGGTGAGAAATTCTGTCAGCATTTTCAGGACCTGCAGTTGTTTCATCTCTATTTTCAGTGAGTGGTAAGAAAAACCTAGTTTTGCTGAAATGTGGGTTTGTTGTTGTTAGTTCCTGTTAGGATCTGCATTGGTTAGTAGTTTTTAATGCACTTTGACATAAAGAAGGAAGGATTTATCTTAATTGTGAGATCAGGTCTTTTGTCCCTGATGTGCAGTTGCCATGGTGTGCTGGGGACCAAGTACATACAATGGGACTGAATCCCTCATCCTCCCTATTTCTTCTTTCCCTTTTACCTCTTTCCCCTTTCCTCATTTTCTTTCCCCAACATGATCCCCCTGAAAAGATGGATATTTCTGTTTGGTAGTCAAACTCATATTTAGCTGTTGGTTGGGGGTGCAAGTGTGGTGAAGAAAACAGTCACATTAAATCTCCTGCTCTAGCATCGTTACAGTGAATGCACATGTGGCATTTTAATCTCTCTGTAAAGACTTCTGAGGGGGATTTCTGAAGGACTGCACCACTTGTTAGTAGCTGTCACCAGCACTGCTCTCAGTGGAGGATTCACTGCACCTGGAGTCAAAATGTCTCCAAGCCAATACATCTCTATTGCATCTGCATGCTAAGTCCCAGCAGCACTGTGTGGGGCTCGTGATGCTGAGCCTGTGAGCAGGGTCCCGGCACTGTCAGCAGATTCCCAGCACTGGCCACTGCTTTTTTGGCTGAGCTTCTGCTGCGGCAAGCTCTCCTGTGGGATGTCGAGGTGAGCCTGGGGTCAGGCTGTGTGCCAGCATCCAAGTGCCCATCGATCCTAACAAGGCAGCCTGCCTATCCTACTATCAGGAGGTCTGCAGCTGGTCTGCTGCGTTGGGTTCAGTAATGGCATGCACAGCATAGCCTGCTCTCCTGTTACACAAATCCACTAACGCTGGCATTGAGAGTGGTGGGTAATTCAATCACACAGACAAAAATGATATTAATGTAACATTAAAGAGCTGCGGAGACTAGCAAAAGACAGGAAATTACAGAGTTCAGGCTTGAAACTTTATCCTGAACTCACCCTTTCTGAGCCAAGGTGTTTGGAAATTTCCACGGAGCATGTGATTTTGTGGAACTTTCAGCAGGGGAATTATCGTGCTGGGATGGGGAGGATTTCCTTGGTCTGCACCAGTCAGCATGAGTGAGAATTATATAAAGAAAACCTGGCACAGCCTATAGAGCATAGCTGGGCAATGTGAGCTTTAAATGTGGATTTCTAGGTTTGGTGAGTTTGACTCCCTCCTAGTATCATTGAAGTGCCACACCAGGCTTTAGTTATGTTGACTTATTTCAGACCAAACTGAAGTTTGGTAGGTAAGACCTACTCCTGATTTCAGAACTCATTTTTAGGGATTGCATTTAGCTGTTGTCTTCACCTCTGAATAGGTTCTTCTTGTTGTTGTTGCATGATGTTTGAAAGGTTTGTTGTTTTTTGAACTCCGTTTCTGATTTCAAGCCACTGCTGTTATTTACTTGAGGTAAAGTCACTGAAACGAAACTGAACCATCAAAAGACAGAATAATAAAAAGGCACCCTATAGCCATCTTTGAGGCTTGTTCATCTTTTTCCTTTTTTTTTTTTTCCCTGTAACTAGGAACGCAACTTGGTCAGAAAGATTGGTTTTACCACTTAAAAATTCTTGGTTGGAAATGGACAAGAATAAGACGTCAAGTATCCCTATCTTCTTGCTATCTACTTCTGGTCCTCCTTTCTGTACCTTCAGGGTCAAGGAGAAGTTCTTACAAGGACCTCATGGGTCAGGGATGAGGCAAAGAGTCAATTTGCAGTTTAGCTACAAGGTGTTTATAGAGAAGGCATAAGCTGTTTTGTGAGTGAAATTGTTTTAGCTCACCCATTGGCACAACACTTAATCAAGCGTCAAGGGGAGAAATGTCTGTCACTCCAAGGATGGGATTTCATTGCAGTCAAAGGTGAGACTGCAGATCTCCCAGAGTTGGTAGAGCCAGCAAGTTCATGGCTTTCAAAGCACCTAAAAAAGCGAAAGGAGCAGTACCCATATAGTTTCTCACATTTTCAGGCAGTTTTTGAAGGCTGTGCAGAAGTGCTTTCTTCCATTGAATGCTCTCTCATGCTGGTGCCCAAGTAAAACCAATGTGAGCTGCAGCCATGCTGTTTGCTGCAGTGCTGATATACGTTGACTTGGAGTTCATTGTTGTGTGGCTCGGGGGGGGGAGAGTAAACTGCATGATGGTAGTTATCTGGGGAAGATTTTAAAATTTAAATCGACTGCAGTGAAAATATGGAGTTACAGAAACTAACAAGAGTTATTTTATCCTCCTAGCAGCTTATTTGGAAGTTACGTACAGCATTTTCTGGAGATGAGGTACTCTTGGTATGGTTAAGCTCAGAGGTTGTTCTGAATTCCCACTGTGCATTTTCTGTGCTGAGGAGCTGGGGAGGAGTGCCACCGTGTCTGTCTCTGTGGTGAACAGGACAGTCATTAATGACCATGCATAGAACAGTAGGATGGCTGTATCCTAGGGGAAATCAATTTTCTGCAGAGAGCCAGGCTTGTAAAGAGTAGAAAATTTCCACTGAAGGGGAGGGGGGGGGAAGGAGAGACAAAATTGGCAGAGCAAGGATTAAAAAATAAAGATACTTCAAAAGAGGGGAAAAACTCTGAACGTTTTCTGTGCAAGGTTTTTTTTTTTTTGTGTGTGTGTGTGTTTATTTTTTTCTTTTCTTTGCTGTTCGAGTTGTTCAGATCTGAAATAATATGCTGATCTTAAAGGCAGGAGAGAGACTCGCCATCTGGAGAAGCTCTGGGATGAGAGATGCAGGAGAGACTGGGGAGGAGGCTGCCCAGGGTTTAGACAAATTATTCCTTTTTAAAGCACTCCACTTTTAGGTGGAGCAAAAATACAAAGAACCGATGGAGATATGGATGGTGCTGTCCAGTTCACTTCCTGAAGGAGCATAAAAATTGCTGATGCTTCTTGGTTTTAGAGCCAAGCAGTGAGACCTGAGCCTAAGTTAAATCTTGCTGAGGTCCGTGCTCTCTGACAGGACTGGTGTGACTGCTCTGTACAGATCCTTGTGTTGCAGTGTCAATGTGTGCTTGGGACTGCAGAATAGGGTCTTTCATTCATTCTCCACTCTTTCAGATTTTTGTTTCCTCTCTAAATCATGGAGCCTGTCTGTGGCACTCAGTGTTTCTCAGTTTTGGGTGGCCCAGTGGCTATGGAATTCCACGCTCTTAATAGTTCCCCATATTCTTAATGGCTTGCCTCACCCTCTTCTTTTTTTGCTAGTTTTCTACAACTTAAACCTTTCTCTTCTCTTGTGGATAAGCTGAAGAAGGCTTGTTTTTCCTAAGATTTTGCTGTTTCACTTGTAACAGATTTTGGAAAAAGAAAAGTCACTGAGGAGATAAGGGAACAAGATTGTAACTGGTGTTAAATATCATTTGCAGAACTCTAGGAAATTTACTTATATTTGTTTGTGTGTTTGTATACTTAAGCTTATGCATCTTAAAAATGTAAACAGACATAACTCTTTAAACCTCAGAGAAGAGGATGATGCTTTTCTGACTCCGTTCAACATTAAAGACTAAACCAGAGATAACGTTCACATAAACACTGAAGCTTGAACAAAGGATCTGTTGTCCTGAGAATGTGGAAGTTGAAATGTAACCAAAGTCTGAATTTCGGAAATTGTCTTGAAAAATGGAATGCTGCATGCAGTGTAATGTCTAATGGCCATCAGAAATTGCAGAAGAGAGGAACCCATAGGTCTTTCTTTTCATCTCAGTGGTCTCTGGGTCAAACTCCAAGAAAGTGAAGGACAAGGGCATCTAGGAAATGAAGAGGAAATGAACAGTCCTTTTATTTTGCTTTGGTTTCTTGTTCAAAATGTTGATCTTCTGGGAGCTTCTTCTGAAAACAGCAGAAAGGGAAAGAAAGTGGGAGGAATGGATACAAATTCTGTTAATGAGTGAGATGTTTAAGAGATGAGGAAATACATGCCCTTAAATTATATGTTTGGTTTAGAAGAGTTGGCCATTGTGTACATTGAAGACTGTTTAGGATGTGAGTTAAATTATTCATATTTATAAGCATTTTGCAGACTGTAGGTCTGTTTCTTGCAGAATGTCTTTGACTTCATGACAATTGACTGGATTTCCCTGTTAAATTGTTTTTTACTTTCATTGCTTCTGATGGCCTGTACTAAAAGCAATCTGCTTGACACTACAGGTGATCATTGTAAATTTCATGGCATTCATTTTTAAACCCAGTACATTTGGCTGATAATATTTTTGCCACTGAAATATTATTTATCCATGTAGGATATACTTGCCATTTATGTGTATGATAGCTGTAGTAAAGCGGTATCAGCGGTATCAGCGTTGAGGTTTTCATAAATCTTTAAATCCAGCAGCTCATTTTATAAAGCTGGGAATAAAGTGCATCTCCCCCCCTCAATGTTTTAGATGTTTTCTGGGACCCAGGACATGTAACTGCCAAACAGTCTTCTTTCCTTAGCTGGGGATGTTCACTAATATTTGATGAAGATATTGCCCTTGGTGTTGCCAACCCTCAGAAGTTTATTGCGAGGTTCACAATATTTGTTTTTTAAACCCTTAGATCCTGAGGCATGTGATAAGATGGGAATCTCAGCTTTCAATTTGTTTTTTTTTTGTTGTTGTTCTTTTTTTTAATGTAGGTTTCTTTCTGCTTCTGAAAAAAAAAACTTAAAAATACAACCTGAGACTATCACAGTGGTTTGTGATATGTAAACAAAAGAAAAGGATAACTCAAATGAATTTATTTCTTATTATTTAATACCTAAGGCTAACTTCATAACTTCTTGGTGTACTACTGAGCAACCGGAATTGCCAGTACTGTACTCCTTGGCCAGTTGCAGGAAGAATCATGGGTTTGTCTCAGTGAATCATAATTCTCATTCTCCTGGAGTATATTCAGTGCTCAGAATGAGGTCTTGGTTCTTCGTGTGTGTCCTTATATGGATGGAGGATCATATTTTTTTAAATTCGTTTATTTGAAGGCATCTGAAAGTTACTAAACTTGACTGAAACTAATTTGCTTCCAAATCCAGTGCAACTGGTCAAAATTTAAAGTATGCTTACTCTATTTTTCAGAGAGTTTTCCTGTTTCTGGGGTAAAATATCCCAGCAGAGTCATAAAGTACTTAAATTCTTGCTCCTTTCTCTAGATTTGTCCATTTTTGTTTCAGAAAGGCCAGGTGGCAGATGGTGCACATCCTTCTTTGTAGCTCAACCAAATGGCCTTTTAAAGACTGAAGTTTATAAAGTGTATTTATTGAGCGAATCTCGTGTCTTAATTAACTTCTTCCTGTCCATATTGGCTGTTTGTAAGTACGAGCTGAAACATAAGCAGAGCACAGCAATTGCCATTGTTGCCTTTTCTCCTGTAGGAGACTTGTAGTCAAGATATCCAGTAAGAAAAACTGACACATAGCCTCAGTGAGTGGTTCTAGGTTGGCCATAACATTTTGTTTATTTTGTTAATTGGCTCTCTAAAGTGCAGACTGATGAGTAAAGGGCTACAGATGTACTAATTATTGTGAGAGTGACAGTGCACTGGACCAGGCTGCCCAGGGAGATTGTGGTTATCTCCTTCTTCAGAGGTATTCCAGACCTGTCTAGACAGCTACTCATACAACCTGCTGTGAGGAACCTGCTTTAACTTCTCTGATCTCTAGAGGTCCCTTCCAACCTCTACAATTCTGTGATTTCCTATTTCCTGCCCCTTGATTTCATCTTGAAATGTAACTTCAATATTCAGAGACAGAAAATAATGAGGCAGCTGCTCTGTCCATGTAAACTGGAGTAGCCTGTTGGACTCAGGATGGCATCCCATTACTAGAAACCAAGACATAATCCAAAGTGCAGTTTTTCAGATACCTTACCACTTCAAAGATTTTTACCAAGCTGATACAGCAAGGCTAATTCAACATATTATATACATCTCTCTTTGAGCAGTAGGGACTGAAGAAATATTTTTATATTAGGCAAGAGCTCTAATGCAAATATATTTTTAAACCTGTAAAGACATTTTTTGTAACAGATGACCCCATTTAATGCTATGCTTGTAGGATTTTTAAGCATTTTGAAAACATGAAATATTAACATGATTCGTAAGTTCTATATATGGCGTGCTGATCAGCTTGGTATAGCTTATTTTTTCATAAAATGATCACACAAGAAAGTTTTTGGTGAATACCTGCTTGGGGACTTTTGCCTGTCAGTTTTGGTAAGTTACCAGCAAGAACGGATTTGTTTTCTTAGATTTAAATGTCACCATTGTTATAGATATTGCACTGAGGAGAGGAAAGCACTCGCTATCCGAACATGCGCTTACACGTCCTGTGTGAGGTTGTTTGCTGTATCAGGACTGTAGGGGGGGACTTTCCGCACCAAAAGGACCTCACTGATTTGTGAGTCTATAAGCATGCTTTAACCTTAATAAGCATTAATTGTCCAATTTAAGTTAAGCTAGGCTTCGTACGCACCTGAAGTTGTACATGTGCATGGGTATTTCGTGTTATCATGGACAAATAGCTTATGAAATCCATTTTCACACCCTGTTTTTACATTAGAGAGATGCCTAAATAGATGGACTAAGGTTTTTTGCTTTTAAAAATATAGCTGGTGGAGTTAATTAAAATCATAACAAATTCAAAACCAGAAGTGTCATGTTTTATTTCTGGACAAGTAGTGTATACTTCTGTACTTATACAATTCCAAAATCATACTCTTGTTGTTTCTCCTTCAAAATTTAAGGCAAATTCCTACTTGTGTCGCAGTTAACTCTCTGAAAAACAAAGGTAACTGTGACATTCCAGCATTGAAAACAAAAGGCTCAAAATAAGTAAAATTGAAGAAAAAGTTCTCTGATGTAGTGTTTCTAAAGGCATGTATTTTGCAAAAAAAAAAAAAATCCTAATAAATGATTCTTATCAGAACCATGTTGTTTCTAAAGACATCCCAAGTACCTGGAATTTTATCATTTGTAAATAGTGAAATGAGAGCTCTGTGAACTTGAAGTCTCACTCACACTTTTGATTCAAATGGCCTCTGTGTGAACTCTATAAAATGCTTTAGCTTTAAATTATCAGTTTGAGTTCCTGGTCCCTGGTGATAGCTGGAGTTCCTGCTTTTCTTTTTAATTCCTTCTTAATTCCTTCTCTTTTCTCAGCTAATATTAGAGAAGTACCATCTGATTGAGTGTTTTATATGTATATATATATATTTACAATATATTGCAGTCATATAATTCTTGTAAGAGCAAATTGTTTTAGTGAAATGTCAGCAAATCTGCACAAACATAGTACTCAGAGTTCTCTTGAATAATGAGAGTATTGTTAAATGATTGAATACTTTAGAGATTAATATCATGGTATGCTGGCATGCTGGTTCATACCAACTGTAATTTAACAATGAATCCTCCGTAAGTAAGCAACAGTGTGAATGAGAAATCGGATCCAAGACATCCCAGCAGGCAAGAACATACAAAGTAAATAAATTCTACACATACTAATTATATGTTGGTGATGAGTGGATTAGCTTTACAATATCTGAGATAATTAAATTATTGGATAAAGGAGATTCTTCAGGTTTGAAGATCTACTTATTTTTGTTCTTCCAGTGCCAATGAGTGATGTCTTAGGAATAGAAAATAGAGCATTTTCCCCTTGTGTTTTGAAAATTAGGCTATGCCTGGCATTACCATTTGTGACAGGCTACAGTAAAGCTCATCATGTCCTGCAAAAGGTTTTGAATCCCTAGCTGTCTTCCAAGTAATGCATCTTAGCAGTGCCGCTAAATTTTCTTTATGAATGTCTGCAAACAACAGTTGTATTTTATTTTTAAAGACATCTGAATTCTTGCAAATAAAGTATAATTGATAGTTGAAGATTTAATGATGGCCCAGAAGGACTGAAGCGTTCTGCATGAAATCACAGTTATTAATTTGTGCATGAATTTTGTTTTCTATACTTAATTTAGCAACTGTAAAATATTTTGCAAATTAATTATTAACACTGGTTATTTGTCATGGCAGAACTGAGGGGGAAAAGCATAGCTTTCTATCAAAGCAAAAATGTACATGTCAGAGTTACAATTTAAATACAATATAAAATAATATAATCATTTTAAAAACATCTTAAATAGCTTCAATATTCAAACGTATAGATGTAATAGAGATACAGTATATAGCAGTAACTCAGAATAAACAGTGTTTAGCATTAAAACTGCAACTAAGAGCCAAATTTTGTGCATGAAATGAACCTGGGGAAAAAAACCCACAAACCAAATGCTGCAAAATGCAAGGCTTTTATTGAGCATGCCACTTCAGTAAGTGGAATTTTATTCTGTCCTGGGTATCAGAAGTGTGACAAATCTGTAGCCTTATTATAAGCACTGCAAATAGGATTTGGGCTTGTACCTACGGAAGGCAATGAAAAAGCTGCCTTTGATTTCTGCAAGTGTTGGATCAAGACACTTAATTTCATTTACATGCAGGGAAAATAATAATAATTATATTTTGACAAGGAAAGGAAAACAGCTACAGGAAACACTTTGTTTGAACTATCTAAGTGATACACTTCTTACAGATCTGAAAGTTCAGGTTCTTTATATACCCAGAAATTTAGTGTCGGTATAGAGTTCATTTACTTTAACTTCTATTGAAGCTAGCTTAATTTCTCAAGTACCAAAAACAATTACAGTAAGTCTCCAGAGACTCTACACTTTCATATAATACTATTTTTCCAGAGGTGAATGTGCATATAATGTTAGAGAATGTGAAGGGAGATTGGTTTGACTAGGAAATATGACTGTGTTTGTTGTTGGTAAATATCTGTATTGTCTTGTAAATATTTTTCTAACTTGAATGTAAGACATCTGCATCATTTTAGTGAAGCCTTTCTGTGCTTAAACAGAATTTTTTAGGGGCACTGGAAAGAAAAGCTAGCATTTTAAAAGCAGAGGGATGCTTTGGCTTTTGCTATTTCTGCACACATTTTGAGAGGTTTATTTGCAATGTTCTACACTCTAAGTTGTTGAAATTTTACAAGAAGTAAACGTTCCTATAACCATCAAGTTTTCCATGTTCTTTGAAAAAAGATCATCAAAGGATCACAGCTGCTCCACAGCAGTATTACAGCTGTGTGATTTGAACTAAGTGGTGCTTGCACCTTCTCTTTTAAAGCAGGATTTCTGAACGTTATCTGTAAATTTAGTGAAAATTAAATGCAGCCATACTCTGAAGCAGCCTATTAGGTTCTTTCCTTCTATCACAGAGCTGTTACGCCCAGCAGAATATCATGAGAATCAACAAATCCAAGTGCAAGGTCCTCACAACCAATACGAGCTGTGGGATAGAAGGGTTGAGCATAGCCGTACTGAAAAAGACCTGGGGGTGCTGGCATATGGCAAGCTGACATGAGACTGCAGTGTGCCTTTGCAGTCCAGAAAGCCAGTTGTATCCTGGGCTGCATGAAAAGGAACAGACCAGCAGGGTGAGGGAGGTGATCCTGTCCCTCTACTCTGCACTGGCGAGACCTCACGTGGAGTACTGTGTCCAGATGAGGAGTCCTCAGTAGAGGAGAGATGTGGACTTGTCAGAGTGTGCCTAGATGGCAACCACAGAAGTGAAAGGGATGTAACAGCTCCCTTGTGAGGACAGGCTGAGAGACCTGGGGCTGTTCAGCCTGGAGAGGAAAAGGTTATGGGGAGACCTGAGAGGGGCTTTGCGGTATCAAAAAGGGGAGCTGTAAGGAGGAAGGGGATAGGCTCTATGGCACAGTCTGTTGTGATAGGACAAAGTGAAATGGTTTCAAGATAAAAGAAAGGAGATTTAGACTGGATATAAGGAAGAAGTTTTTCACAATTATGGTGCCGAGGCACTGGCAACAGGTTACTTAAATATGTGATGGATCCCCTGTGCCTACAGAAATTCTGAACTCTGAGCGCCCTGATCTAGCTGTAGATGTCCCTGTTCATTGCAGGCAAGTTGGACTAGGTGACCTTTATGCATCCTTTCCAACTCAAAGAATTCTGTGAATTCTATGAGAATGGTATGATCTCAGATTTTGTCTAAAGTTAGAATGTTGTTCATGGACATTCGTTGTTTTTTGTTTTTGTTTTTGTTTTTTTCTTCTGAAGAATGCATTTTTGATGGACATTGTGCGATGATGACAAATAAATCCATTTCTGAATCAAAGCATTTTTTTTTCTTAGCACTAAATCTCTGAACATGTAGATATTCTTGAATATGCATGCATTCTTTAGGTGTCTAATCCGCTTACATTCTCCAGAAAATTTATGCTAAAATATTATTTATTTTCTACTTAAATCTGGGCACTTAATTCTGTTGTTAAGAACAGAAATACATGACCTATGTTTCAGAATTGCTTGGCAATTCTGAGCCTTCCTGAATTCAGTAGTAAGGTCTCTAGGAGAGCTTCTGTAAGTCCAGTGCTGTTACAGATGTACAACCAAAAGACTTAAGAAAGACACCCATTTTTCTTTGAAACTCTTGGACAAGTTGTTAGTTTAAATTCCTGTAGTAACTTGTATAGTCTTATGAACTTATAGTCTGCAAAGGAATGTTTTTTGTAAACTTGAAGCTAGACTGAAATAAGTTGAGAAGACAGGTTAAACTCTTAGCTTTCTTGGGCAAAAGTAAAGTCCTGCTAATCCACCCACCATCCTCCTCCAAGCAATGAGCTAGTCAGTGAAAAGAGAAATTGTTTTGAATTGTATGACTAGTTATTTCAGATCTGTATGAATAAAAAGAGAGTTTGGTCTTAATCCCTCTGCCCTCCTCCCTCCAATTTCCTTTTCTCTTTAGATTATTATGCAGAAAAAAAACAACAAAAAACCCTACAAGCCCTGCCTCTAGTAGTGGATAGCACTTTGGGTGAACTTCCCTTCTGTTTGCGTTTGTATGTCTTAGGTGTGTGTGGGAGGGCATTATAGGAATAACATCTTTGCAAGAAACCCAGTAGCAATTCCTTCTGTATTGTAGACTTTCATAATGTTGGCTTTTTCTTTTTCCCAGAAATGCATGATTTTTCCTAAAGGAGTCTGCTTTTAAGCAAAATAAACCCAGTTAAACTATTTATGCATTAATTCACTAGAATAGAAGAGCCTCAGAGTTTCTTATCTAAATCCAATTACTGTTGGTCAAATCCATCCCAGGACAAAACCTCCGGAGATAAAAGCGTATATTGTTACGTACATGCATAGCAATGCAGGCAAGCCCCATTGGTTTAACTAAGCAAGGAAAAATTCTGTAAGGATGTGCTTAGGGTGAAATCTCACATTTCAGGTTTGTTTAACACACTCAGGCAACAACTGGAAAGGGGCAGAAGCAGTGTTTAGTAGGTGTTTGTGGCCTACTGCCCTGATTGGATGGAGAAGGGCAGCATACTTGGAGTACCAGGTTGGGTGAGGAACTTGGCTGTCTGGTCTGATGACCATTTTGTGTTATAATGCTAGCCATGGCCAGCTTGAAAGCTAGCTTGAAGGAGAGAATATAAGTAGTTCTCCCAGATGCTTTTGTTTTCTTTATCAACAAGGAAAAAGCTCTAGAGACCTGACCAATCTGGTCTCTTAGGGACACCTTCTACCCTGTGGCTCTTGGTGGTACCAGTACCCAAACAAGGTTTCTACTTTGGTTTGTCTCCTTCTCAGGAGGAGGGTGAATTGTGCTTGGTTCCTCTACCTTGAGCCTGTTTCTGGCTGAATCTCATTTTTCTCTTAATTCTAATCACACACCTACCTTCCCCTGCACCCCTAACTTCCTGGAGGCAGAAGCAGAAATGGCCTTACTCTCTTGTGTGTTGTGGGATAGGAAATTCCCATCGTTTTTCGATTTGTGTGGGTGAAGGGAAAGATTCTTGCATCTTGCAAGAAGTATCATTTACAGCTCAAGTGCTTCCTCCAGAAACTATCTTCATTTTAGCAGCAGTTATCAAATAACATCCCAGGAACAAGTGGTCATCTTTGTCTGCAGTGAAAGTGCTGATCAACTGCTTGCCTAAAAGTTCTTGAAATGTTCTATTTGTACCACATCTCTGATACACATTAAGGGGTTTATTCTGCATTGTCTGCATCTTCCCAGACCTTGCTGAGTAGATGGAAAATATGGGGTGCAGTGGGATGGGGTTCATGAGAGACTATATTTAGTGATATTTCCCCAATACCCTCTCCCATCTTCTACTATTATGTGACTATCAGGACCACAAATTTGCCTTTGTGTTTACTTTTATTTTTATTTATTTTTACATGTAACTTTCACTTTTTGATGAAGTATCTTCTTCATCTAAAAAAAATCCAAACTGTTCATGTTGTAATTTACTTGTCAGTCCTTATGAAGGGCAATGAAGACAGCTAGTCCCCATTTCACTGCACAGGCCCTTCTTTAATGAGCTGAAGTCCTAGTCTATGCGGTTGCTACTTATATGGAAGATCTCTCAAACACTTGAATACCTGAACTTAAATGAAAATTGTTAAATGAAAAAATGTTGAAAGCATCAATGGATGCAGGAGATTAAAAGGGTTTATTAAAGGAAAAAAAAAAAGGATGAAACCAGTTTGATTTGTGCTTAGTGCACATTTAAATAATGTTTAGAGAGGAATGTAATGAAAACCAATGCATTGTCTGTCTGGAAATCTGGAGAAAAATTCTTTTTCAGACATTCAGTAGATACATCCTTGAAATAGTTGTCTCACAGATTCATAGCGTTTATCCTTTTGGATACTGTGATGCAGTAAATTATCCTTAATGATCCAGTCATTATATCAAAAGGTTGGTTGTAAGGCATTGAGATGAACTCAAATCCAGTTATCTTTTCTGATTAGAATTTTTATTTCAAAATCTTGGAAAGAATATCTCTGTGCACTGTAACTTGGAAGGGAAATAAATAGTGCTCGTGTTTTCTCATGACATGTAAACTCTAACTAATAGTGTTTACGTTAATGGTATCACTTTTGAAACAGAGGTGCAGGGTGTTGGGTTGTATAGTAGTTTCCATTTAAGTGTAAGAAAGCAAGAAAATGTCTCCTGTGATGCTCTTTATTTCTGTGGGTAGTGATTACGGGGAATATATTTTTCGTACTTTCATTTGGAGGAAACCACATTTAAAACTCACGTAAATGAAAGACCATCACCTTTGGAGATGAGGCATAATTTGGTACCACTCTCTATATGTGCAAGAAAGAAACATGTCTGCATTTACAGGAGCAAAATATGTTCCTGATTTCATGCAGCGCACAAGTTAGCATTCTTCATCAGGACTGAAGTTCTGAATACTGTGAAATAATTACTTGAAATATTTAGGAAAATAGTGTCTAAATCAATTCCAACGGCTTTATTGTGGAAGATCTCAGAGTTTATAGTGTTAGGTTAAATTGGCTACATATGGTTAATTGCCTGTAATGGTATTTGTTGTTGTGACACTTCTCAGTACTCAGATGGCTGTATTTGTAAACACATAGGTGGTGTGTGTATAACTATGTGTCGGAGGAAACTTCTGGACTGAACAGGATTGCTTCTGTAAGTGTAATCTCTTGTACAACTAAGGGTTTGCAGGATCACAGTATGCAGCAAATAACTCTGTGAAATCTGTAATAAAAGTGGGGCAACCACAAATGTCTGTCTTTGCTGGCAAGAAATGTTGAGTTCTCACGTGATTTGGATGAAACAACAAACCAATTCATTAGGAGAGACTGAATTGAAATGGAGGCTGGGTGTTAGTTTTTGTTGGCGGAAGTTTAGGTAGGGCTTGTGTTTTATTTGAGGTTGTTGTGGGTTAGCCACTGATTTTTGTTGGATTCTTTTTCCATATATCTGTCAGAGGCCCTTTGCTGTACAAGATGGGCGTGTTTTTGCATGTTTTTCATGTACTTGATTTTAAATCTAAATAAATCAAATAAATGAAGATGTTCTGCACAGGCCAAGTTTCCTGTTGGGTAAACTGCCCCACTGAGCAACCATAAATCACACTGGCAGAGAATTTGACTGTGCTTGCTTAAGATGTGTGCCCTAACATCTTTGAGGCCAAAGTCAACTCCAGGTATTACTGTGAAGAATTATAAAACTAAGTGGAACATAAGTGAGTATAAAGGCCTCAATTCTGAAAACACCTGAGGTTAGAAAAGCATGTGATCTCACAGTTAACATTAAACCTGTTATGTAAGCTCTTGGAGTGGAGCCAGCCATGGCAAAATAGACCTACAGCTACCTGTCCATTTACACATCGTGGTGGGTGTGCACTGGGTTGGGTCTGTTCTCAGAGTACAAAATCCTGCATGTCTACAGAGCCAGAAAAAGATAAAAATAAAAGAGGGGAGGAATATATATATATATAATTATTATTATTATTTTTGATAAAATAATCACTTTTCCGAAGTCACAAAACAAAATTAAAAAAAAAGATAAAGAGTGGTGGTGGCCACTGTTTCAACTGAGTGCTAACATATTACCTCCAGTGTGAAGACTTCAGCTGAGAACTTTGTCTTTAAGGTACAAAATTACTTCAAATCTTTCCTGTTCCCAAGGTATTTAGGCATAATTTAGGTAGGCTGTCCCCAGCCTTTTGTGTTGGTGCTGCTCCCCTTTTATGATATTTAAGTGTTCACTGGGTCCCTGTTTGAAACTCAAAGGTCTCTTTTTCTCCTTAAGTGCATGTTCTATTCCCTCTTTGGTTACCTGTCTGTGCTTTTCTTTTCTTATTAAAAAAAAAATCTTTTATGTATCTTTTTCTTTCTTTTTTCATTTTTTTCTTTCATTTTCTTTTTATATTTCTTTCTTTTTGTAAGTTTGATTTTTATTCCAATTTTCTGCATATATTTATGGAGTTGTAGGTCAGAGAGCATGGAGTACAGTGCTCTAACAGCCCTTTGCTTTTTGTTTTCACTTCTGTATAGTAGTAGGTACGGGTCCTGAGACAAAGAAGAGAACTGTGGCAGGGTTTCCATATCCTGGTTTCTGGAATTTAGGTAGAAGCTACTAATGCCTAATCTATAATGCTTTTAATAAACATTAATCAAATAAAAATTGGTCTGCTGCACTTTGGTGGTCCACAGTCAATGTCCTGTTGATTTCACCCACGTAAAAGAGCATATGTAGTGTTTTGCTTTGCCATTAGAAGATGCAATATTATTATTTTACAGTAATATGTTCTTCATTGGTAGTGAAAGTTGAGTTTTGTGGAGTTTTCCAAATGAAAAGTTTATCTATCATAGTATCTCTAACTGTTAAAATAAATTTGGCAAGGGACATTTTGGAGAAAGGTCTCTTCAGTGAAGCAGGGATTGAGACAAGACAGTGACTTGAGGAATAAAATTAGTTTCCTCATTCTCCTGAAGCATTAGTTCAGCTATAAATGGCCTTCTTCTCTGATCTTTCTCTAGAGATTACTGACAGTGACCATTAAGTCTGCATTTTTAGTTTAAATCTCTGTAAGGTAAAGACATATAGCTGTTCTATGGTTTAATTGCTTAATGTAACAAGTTGTAGCTGCCCAAATTCAAGTTTCGGTGCTGTGCTGTATATGGAAATTTTGATATATTCAAATAAATTTTAGCATTAACCTCAGACCTGGAAGAAGGATATAAATCTCAAAAGTTTCTGTTTATCTAAAACAGAAGTTTAGAGTGTATATACATGTGCATGCATGCAAATAAATGATGATACCTCCTGCATTGTTGTTGGATCTAGTCCATCTGTATTAAAACAAATTTTGCTTGGCAGCTAAGAATGAAAAAAATATTTTCAAGCAAGCCTAACTAACTTAACCAAAGAAGCATCTTCAGCAGTGCTGATGCCATGTGATTGTCTCAGTATCAGACATTTATGTTAGCAAGGCAGTGCAGTGGTCAGAGGTACACAGGCTGTGGCAGAGGAGACGTGCTTTACTATACTTTTAAGAGACCTACTGCTCTTAAAATGTTTTGGATATGTGTTATATATATATATATATTAAAATACAATAACATGTATTTCTGTTTTTTTGTTTGTTTGTTTGTTTGTTTTCTCTTTAGGTATGGGAAAATTGTATCAACAAAGGCAATTCTTGACAAAAACACAAATCAGTGCAAAGGTATGTGCAAGAAATCTGCCCTGTGAGTTCATTTTTGAGTGATTGACTGGTGGCTTGACTGCTAAGGCTATGGCTAGAAAAGTGCAATCAACATAATGTAAAGTATATTGCAAACATATTTAATAATGCCAACGCTTTGAGTTGTGTTTCCAGTAACATTACTCGCTGATTGTTTTCATTAACAAACAAAATGAAAATCACAAGTCAGTACAAGTATCAAATTGCTCTGGCAGATAAGTAAATTACCTTCTGACTACATAGTGCCATCTGATTTGAATGATAGCATCAGTGATTCAAATTGATTTCCTATGTAAAAATGAGAAACCTTTGGGAAAAATTTCCCAAGCAAAACCTGGGTTAATTTTTCTATTTCTCTGAAGTCTTGGTCTACACTACTGGAAGTAGAAGATGTTATTTATGACACAAATAGATCCAGTTGGAATACCGAGATATGACAATGATTCATCTTCCGGTTTTACATTTTTATTTCTTTCTTTATTTTTTACTAGTATCTTAAAAAGCTTTTGAGTGAAATATAGTGTGTTTGATATAGGTATATGTGTATGTATAGCCAAATCTGTAAAGTTAGATATTGGCTAACATGTAGAATTATCTCAGAGCGGGAATCGTTATTTGTTTACCAGTCTGAAAAGCAAGCAGTTGTGTGATGGGGACCTCTGCTTTAAAATGTTTATAACTTTATGCTAGTGATATACAAGAATGTTTTTGGAGTAATAGAATCTGCTCAAGTGGATTCCTCTGATAAGACCGACATTCTGGATTGTATTTCTATATCTGAGTTAGTGAAAACACTGCATATGGAAGTATCTCATTGGTGGCAAGATGAAATCTGAAGATAAGCAGCAGAGAAAGATGTTTGGGCAAACTATGAGAAGGTGCAGAATCCTGCCAGATCCACCAAGGGTGTCCTTGATGTTTGTAGAGGTGCATGCCTTTATCAGTTGCCTGCCAGCAGCAGCATTCATTAGCTACTTGAGAAAGGTAGGTTGGAAAATTGCAGTTTTTAGTCTTAGAAAACACCACCAGCCCAATAGGTTATGAGGCATCGTCAGAAACAGCATTGCCATTCATACATCTGTTTTTGTCTGGACTTGCTTTTCCTGTCCTCGGTGCTCTGCAAATGCAGATTTTTTATAACATCAGTGTCTGTATTACTTCGAGAAACACAGTGATAAACAGGTTTGGTTATTGGTTTTGTTTGTTTGCGTTTTGTTTTGTTTCATGGAGGAATACTCACATGGATGGTGTGGATGAGGATTGCCGTTTCTGAACCAGGAGGAGATGGATGTACCTGGTTGCACTGCCAGGAGGTTTGGGTTTTGGAGGAGTGTGCTATGGGGACCTATAAAGAGAGGAGGACTAGCAGCAAACAAAAGAAGCTGAGCAGATCAAAGGGCTCTGAGCTGGTTTGACAAGGAGGAAGAGTGATGCTCTGAAGTGTAACATGGTAGGAGGGGCTTTGGGTCAGGAGTAGTTGGGATCCTGGAGCAAGAAGGGACCTAGCACTAGAGGAGCTGGAAGGCCTGGATTGCTAATGTGAGAGATAAGACATAGGAGGTCTGCAGTCAGGTAGCTGGGTTAACCCTGGGCCAGGCTGCAGCTAAGACTTTTATATGTGGACAGAAACATGTTCATAAGTTCATAAGTTCATAAATAGGTTGTATTACCTCCTTCCTACCACAATACAAGGTTGAGGTGCTGTCTGTTCTCTTGTGTGTAAACTCTCTCTTTTTTTCATCTTTAGTCTTAAAGTTGTCCATCTGAAATGGAAACACAAAATATGGAGTTGGATTTTAACTGGTTTGTAAATATATTAAATAGTTAAATGGAGCCTATGGAAGGGAGACATTTATTTGCCCCTGCTGATCTTGGCTGTCTGGGACCACTGTAATCTCACTGTAGATACTTCAGTCAGGAGCCTAAAGGTTAATGGAGTGAATCTGGTGGAAACAGGCTAAATGATTGTCCTTATTGTCCTTCGTGCCTTCTCGTTCCACAATAGATGTTTGATTGAAACCACTCCCACAAACATGATATCCCGTGATCTGAGCTTCTTTCAGTTTTCGTTGCCTGCAGTATACAATAAAAGGATGGATTGCCTCAGAAAACAGATCATGAAGAATGTGAATGTTAAAATTTTGAGAAAGACAAACATCTTGGTTTGGCATTCTTTATATTGTAGTCTGTTTTGATATTATTGTAGTTGGAGACGTACAACATTGAGTTAGAATTCTGTAAAAGTTTGCTTTCATGCTGTGTTATTACACTGTAGGGCAGAGAGATATATTTATTTGTATTTGCAGTGATGGATCTTTATGACATAAGTGGTGCCATTAAAAGATCGTAAACATAATTGGATTTATTAACAGAATGCTTCATGGCATAAGAGAAATAGAAGTTTTGCTTCTTTAAATGCTGGCTACAATTTCCTTCCTCTTCAATGAGTTTACTGGGGAAAAAAAAAATAGCCTGACAGGCATCAGATCTGGAAGGGATGTGAGGAGGTCATCTTGTCCATTCCTCTGCCTCAGGCCAGGACCAGTGCTGCCCAAGCCAGGCTGCGGATGTTTGTCTTGCTTGTGCTCAAAGGCTTCCAGTGGTGGAGGCTCCACAAGCTCTTCAGGCAATCTGTGACAGTGCTTCCTGTTCTCACTGTAATAAAGCGTTTCCTAATATCTAACCCAAATCTCCCTTTATGCAATTTGAGCCTATTGCTTCTTTTCTTGCTTCCCAGTGGATATGCAGAACAGTTTATTCCTTTCTTCTTTGCAACAAACATATATTTGAAGACTGCTATGCAACTATCTGATCTGTCTTTAGATTATACATTGGATCTTTCACTGCTTCCTTAGAGGCGATCTGTTTCAAGTTTCTTATTATATTGCACTTCACTGGTCTCTCTAATTAGTTCAGTTCTAAACAGAAGCCCTTAGAGCTGGGCACAGAATGTCAGGCAGCCTGAGTCTGGCCATTTTAAATAGTGTGGAGTTTATCTCATTTGTATTCTGTGTGACCGTTGTTTATTTATACATACAAAGGACTACATATATTTAAAGTATAGATATACTTTTAAGGGTGTTGTATGAGAACATATGGTGTATGAGGGTGTTGCTAAGAGATTCTCAGCAGCCCCCTGGTTCTGTTGTTCTCCTCTCAGGCGTTGCTGCCAGCCAGGCATTCCTTACTGTGCTCTCTTCTTTGTGCTGCTCATTATTCCCTCCTAAGGCTAGTACTTTTCATTTGTCTGCATTGAATTTTATCGTTTTTTTTTTTTCCTGGCTACTCCTTAATTTGCCAAGATTATTCTCAAGCCTTAAGTCCTTCAGAGTGCTTACAGCACTTACCTCTTTAGTATCCTCTTCACAGTTAATAAATGATTTCTATAATCCACTGGACAAGATAATTTGGAAAAGACTGAATAATAACAGGGAGGAACTTCTGAGAAAACCTCAGTATACCAGGTAGTTTTTAATGGTGAGCCATTGAGAACTTTATTTTTAAATTGGGTATGCCTATCAATTTGGCACCTACATCACAGCAGTTTTAGCTAGGTCGTATTTCTTCCATCTCTTCGTGTTATGAGAGGCAACCAAGCTTATTGAAATATACAGTATTTGCTTCTCCATGAGACATAGTTACCTATGTTTAGATGGAGATGCAATGTGACATTTACTCTTTCTAATCAATGCTGTGTGGTACTCATCACCTGGTGCCTTTTGAGGGACTGTGAATTGGTTTATATACTATTTGTACAAGGATTTTTCCAGAAGCTGAATCTAAGTTGACGTATCTCTAATTCACTGGGGCCTACATCCAGTCCTTTAAATCAAGTGTATGAACAGTAGGCATTTTGTTTGCTCCTTCCCAGTCTTTTGGTTATCACACATCTTTCTCAAAGTATGAACTATCCTGTTAAATGATCCCATAATCCTCTGATGTTTATGCAGTGAGGAAGATTATATTCATGTCAGTTATAGAAGAAATCTTGTTATTGGAGATTTCAGAATCTATTTCAGCTTCATTGATATTTTTTCCAAGGTGTAGAGTAGACCTAAAGATATAAAATAGTGAATACAACAAAGAGATTGTTTCAAATACCACATGTATAAATGTGCAGATTGGTTAAAACATACTTCTTGTTAGCAAAAAGTGTCAGATTTCCTCTTTGAAAAGTGAGGAAAACACTGAAAAAAGAGCATTAAGTCACTCTTGAGTATCCGTAGTGATACCTGCTACATTCCCAGCATGCTGAGGAATAGTGTTATCTGAGGATTTACTCCTGGTATGAATTAAGCAGTCGGTCCAAAGAAATCATATATGCTTCAAGGGGGTTAACAAGGGAATTCTTTTGATGTAACTTCTCATTTAAAGATTAGTCTTTGTTGGTGGCATAAGTACTAAGTGAGACATACTAGAAGCAAGAATTCACTCTGTAAGAGAACAACATATAAAACAAAATAAGCAGAGTCATGACAAAATAGGCAGAAATCAATGAACAAAGCAGGCAACAATCACATATGGAGAATAATGAAAAACAGACACATGATTCATTCAGATGTTCAAACACAAAAATCCTAATGAACAAGTTGGAGAGTTTTGGCTGCTTTTGCTTTTTCCCTCTCTCTCCCTCTTCCCCTTGCGCATTTCCCTTCTGGGCCTACTGTACTTGCTAATTTAAAAAGTAGGGGAAATTAAATAAAAGAAGCCATTCAAGGGACGTGTTAATCTGAAACACGTAGGCTCTTCTCTTTCCAGCACTCGCCCCTTGCCCTCTCCAGCCTGGCTCGCCTTTGATAGACCTACGTGCTTGGAGCAGAGGGAATGAGTAATAGTTGTTTCACAGTACAGTTTCCATACCTCATAGCAATGGAATACAGAACAGTTAATCTGCCAAATACACAAGCCCATTTCTTAGAGTATGAATTACTGTCATCTGCATCTGCCCTTGCAGACACTTTAATTGCATGCATACAGATTTACTCCTGGTTTAATCAGGAGCTCACATTATTTTGAGCATTTCACTAGGACCTTAGAATATCGTCCTGGAAAAATGATTGAAAGTCTCAAGTCCAACCTGTGGGAATTCTTTTTTTTTTTTAATAAATAAAAACTATGAATCACAGTAATCTGTACAAGACAAACACTTCAACTGCATATTCTTCATTTTATATGTATTCCTTTTTTCAAACAGAACATGACTTGATTTGTTCAATAGAAGTGTTTGTCGTAAGAGAAAAATGGGTCTACATGGAGAACTATAGAGACTCCGTTTATACTTTTAATATTTCATTATGACATTTTTTCTTGTCAATAAGTGTTAGTAATGATCTGTTTAGTTTTAAAATTCAAAACCTGAGAATGTAGATACACATTCATTAGGGTTGCAGTGGGTTTATGGTCAAAACATGCCATTAGCCATTAGGTTATCTGTGATAACTTACCATATATCACATGCAGTTTTATTTCTCTAGTTGCCCTGCTGTTTTTAGACCAAGACTTAAACTTTGCTGTGACCTTTTTCATAAACGGAGAGTTTGTATAACAAAAACAGGATAACTGGAGTCTTATTTTAAGCATTGGAGATAATTGGAATGGAGTGATGAAGTGCTGCTTCCTAACTCCCCAGAGAAATCTGTCCTGCCTTGTGTTTTAAGTCAATGGCACTACTCAGCTGCTTAAGTTTACCAGCATCCTTAAATACAGTGATCATTTGGAGCTTAATGATGAGGAAGTTTCCACTCTAATGTTCTGATAAACAGAACTGTGTAGCATATAACAGATATACACCAGGATGTATGTTAGGCTATATACTTAGATAATTTTAAATTGTGCATTTTTCTTCAAATATGCTATAATGATTAGGGTTTATTTGTGATCAATCGAATGTATGCATCTTTCCCTACGCATTTATTATTTTCTGTTCTTGGTTTTATACTTGCAGTGGCAGAATTTGATTGTGACTAGCAACATGAAGCAAGTCGATGTGAAAGCATTAGCTAGCAAAGAAACAGCTAAGCTGCCTAGAAAACTGCTTTGTTAATTTTATTTATTGGGAATAAGCTCAAATTGCAATAACTGTGCTCTGTTATTTATGATTCTCGGAATAGCCATTTTGAGAGGGAAAAAAATCCAGTCAAGTAGGTCTGTGCCTGATCACAGACTGTAAACTGTTCACACCAGGAGGCCATGCACAGCGTGTTTCAAGGGGAAATGGATCTCGTAGAAAGTAAATAATTTGTGAAACAGACTTATTTAATTTTGAAACTCTAGACTGGTGTAAAAATAAATCAATCCTATTTTCGATGTTGGAATAGACAATAGATGCAACTTTGTGTGTGTTAATTTTGTTTGCATTTTCTTCTTTCTCTCTTTTTGTTCCAAAGTTTTACGTAATAAATGGCACAAGAGTTCAGAAGTTATTAAAAGTGTAGCAACATGGAATGTTTTAATTTGGTGGCTCAGAAGACAGTGAGGCATTTGAGAAGGCTGGTTAGATGGTGAGTGTGGGCACGCACTTGACAAGTTTTATGTACGGCTCTGCTAATCCTTCTCTGCCTGTAGCAGTCCCAGCTCACTGAGTCACTAGTTTCTTAAACAGAGAGTATGAAATACACAGTGGTGCCAATTTTTGTTTGCAAACTAGTTGACAAATCCAAAGAGTCTTCACTGGTGCCTCCAGGTCAGTCCTGCTGCTGAGGTAGCACATAGTAGTATAGTGTTAGTACCCACTGGAAGTAATGTTGAGTGCTCTTTCCATTCGTCACTTGTTCTGGGAAACTTTTACTGGGAATATTTTAAAAAAATGTTTCTTCCTTAAATGTCTAATTGATTTTTTGTTGGTTTGTTTTGAAAAGTTAAAAAAAAAAAGCCAATTTACCATGCTAAATATATTTTTGAAGTCTTGATATACATAAAAACATCATGAAAATGGCTGCTTAAAACTTTTAAATGTCTGAAGTTTTTTCTGTCTTTTTTTTTGTTATTTTTAATTTTGCTTCACTTCTTTGAGAAAAGCTGTGAGCTGGAGAATTACTATTATTATTTTTTTCACTTTAAAGTAAAAAACTGGTATTATGTAACCACATGAGACTTGGACCCTAGTCTCTAGAAAAACACTAAGCAGGCATATGTCAGAAGATGAAAAGAACTGGCAATAAGAAACCATGAGATTGTTCACACAACAGGGAAGTGTTTTAAGTTCACAACCTACCATGTCCAATAGACGTATGTTTGGTCTGCAGGCTCATGAACTGTGGTGCTGGTCTATAATTATGACTGAATTTAAAAAACATAGAGTTCTACAGGGAAAACAAAAGTGTGCATATTCAAAAATATATAAGGTGCCATCCCTTTTTAACTAACTGGTGATGTTTCTGTATGTTCTGGTAACATAAAGAGGCAGTGACACTCAGTAGGAGCGTATGATGCTATCAGATGAAGTATTTTCCTGGCACTTCTTCCCTTGGCCAGTGGATCCTGGATGTTCCTCGGCAAATGTGCAAGTATTTTTACAGAATCTCACTTTACTTTAGATGTAGCTATCCTCCCATTTGCATGCTTCTGAATGCTTCCCACATCTGCTATAATGAAACAGAAGAGGATTTGATGAGTCGTGCTGAGCAAGTCCCTGTAGCAGGAGCTTGCCATCACTGGCTGCCTTCATTCCATGGTGAGGACCTGAGATGTACTTGCTTCCATATCTGTAAAATGTTGCTGCTCTTCAGAAAACAGATCTGGCTGCATAGAAACTGTGCTCTATCTCAAGCAAGTCCTTTAAAAATCACTTATTGAGTTTAAAGCCAGGTCCTCTACAGATGAAACTCCTTTCTAATTAGTTCCCTAGACGCTGTCGTAAACAGCTCCTTTGCAATTAAGGAAAATATTTCCTGGGTCATTATCTTTTCATAAATGAACTCATAGCCTAGCAGATATTTTCTGTAAGGAGACCCAAGGTGCTTAAGTATTCTGTGACGTATCTAATCTGTGATTATTCTTAATTTACTGCTTCCAAAATTTGCAGACCCGTATCACTGGCAAATAATTGGTTTGATTTTTTTTTTCCATCTAGAGAAATAAAAAAGTAAAATTTCCATTTATACGCAGTGATTAATGTTTTGAGTCATTGGTCTGTAGAAGACTTTGCCAATAGCTTGGCATGTGTTTGAAGTGCATTTTGGGACTGGGTAATGTTAGCAGACTCTTAGCGGTCTCAGCAGACTTGGAAATATCTATTTCATATCACATAACTGAATAGAAGAGAATTTTTGTGTCTTGAAAAAGCAGCTTGCAATCAGCTCTGTTGAAACCTTACTTGTAATGCATTGGCTTTTTAAACTGTCTCGCCAAATCACTTTGCTTAAACTTGAACTTCTGTATGTTTTCTGATGCCATTATGCAGCAACTCAAATCTCAGTAGCTGTGTTTGGACACTGGTTTCTTGAAGGAAGATCAGATTTCCCAAAAGCAACATTATTTTGCTGAGAAGTTAGCTGTTAAAAAGTTTTAAGACCTTTAGCAAGTAAGAGCTGAATGTTGGAAGCCCCCAAGCAGTCATAGAGGAGGACATTACCCTGCTCCTGACTTCTGCTAGAGCAGATTCCAGCACATGCTCTCAGAGTACACTGCATATGCAAAACAAATGCTTACTTGTTATAGTAACAATTTGATAATAAATCCCATCAATAGACTCTTACTGAATATGGCTACTCAACAGGAACCACTCTGAATCAGATCTGTTAATTATAGCATGACTTAACTTTTGCATTGTGCCAGCGATCAGAAAAAGTCATCATTTTGAATTTTCCCCTATTAATGCACATCCCTGGCTTTTCTTTAGATTGGTAGAACTATTTTACCCAAGTGAATTAAGTAAATGTTCTCTTTTGTGGATGATAATACACTGTGAATGTAAAACACTAATAGACCATGCCATCATTTTTATTAAATCTCCTTTTCTGGGCATTTGGGGGTTGCTGAAGTAGGAATATATGTGCAGCACTGGAGAAAAATGATAATCTCTCACAATAAAGATGTGGCTCAACACCAAACCAAGATTCTATCCAAACTAGTTCTGGAGTCAGAACGGTTGGGCACTTTGAATAATTGCTCCATCTATTTAGGTTATGGCAAGCATATAGATATAGAGTGTTAGGTGCTAATCTGTGGTATATAGCACAATTGTTTTTTACATAAATCAATTAAAAAGCAGCCTTGTCTGATGGATTTAAGAAAACACCAGTGTCTGCTATTAATTTTGGGTAGCACAAATAATCGTAGCACTTTGAATTTAGTTGAATGACATTTTTAAAAACACTGAATTTTCAAAAAATAAAAAGAAAAATATAAAAATAAAAAGGCAAAGAAAACCCTAAACCAGTCTGTCATTCCTAAACTTGTAGTGATTTTTTTTTTCAGTCCATAATGTTTTGTGGAGACCTAAATTTATACATGGGAAAAGGTGGAGTCCACATTAGGGCTGGTAGAAACAGCCCTACTTGATGACATAGTTCTTCTCTGAATGGGTCTTCCTCAGCACCAATGGTGGGCTGATGTTTTCTTCCATTAGATGGCAGTGGTGTGATATATGGTCACTGTGAACCCCTCAAATTACAAGTTTGATTAAAAAATTAGGAATTATTCAGTCTTTCTCTTTAAAAATAGAATGATCTGTAAATGGCCAAGTATCCAAGCTTTCTTTTTTGTATGGTGTTTTTTGTTTGGTTTGGTTTGGTTTGGTTTGGTTTTGTGTTGTTTACAAAGAGTTTTTATAAGTTACTGTCCAGTTTCAAGCAAATGTGACAGAGGTCTGGGATTTCAAACACAACAGTTAATGCATTTTTTCAGATGATGGGTAGCTATTTAGAGTGGAGACTCAATGCTCCTGTGGGAGGAGTGAGTTTACTTCTTATCCACTTCATTTAACCACAGAAAACTTCTGCTTCCTCATCTATGGTTGAGCAAGACCTCCCACTGTTCTTGCCCAACAAATAATTTGGAAAGGAGCTATGGATGTTTGAGGGGAGGGTGAAAATAGGAAGAAATATTTGGGAATGGAAATCTGTGTAACAGGAGCAAGTTATAGTGTCACTGTCAGGTTTGGGACATTGGAAGAGGAGCAAAATGCAAGGCTCAAAAAATATAAGAAAAAATGTAATTTCTCATAGAATATTACGTTATATTCTGAATAAAAGAGAAATAACCATTATGTTAAAAATTTCATTTTATTTTTTTAATATGATCGCTTTAAAGATTATTCAGACCTATACCCTTGTTGCTTGTGTTATTAGTCATGGTGTTGTTATTTATTAACTTATTAAATATGGAGCAGTAAACACTATTTATTTTTAAATGAATTAAAATGGACTTGCTGCCCTTCAGTTTTTTATTAATTGAATATTTTTGCTAAGCTATTTGCTTTCAGAGCAAAGGCTGCAGTCAGGAGATGGGGGTCAGTGGGGCCTCCATTTAAATGCATGTTATCTTTATGTTAATTGCCTGCATATTTAGACAACCAAGCATGTCACTTTGCAGAAAGTAAAGGTTCTTGTGGTCAACCTTTAATTGTGGAACAGCAAGAAAAAGTCTGAGTGACCTGTTTGCCTGAGGTATCCTGGTTGCTCTTGTCAGTCGCTTCAGCTCACAGTAAATTGCAAGGTAAATTCTACATAATTGATGGAGTGTATTTTTGAAAAGCCCTCCAAATCAGAAGTTTAATTATTGTTTATTTCTTGCATATTATCCTAGTAGTTCTTTCCTTTTTAATAAAAATAAATTTTATTGCTAGTTATTAGAGAAAAAAATTATTAGAGAAAAAAATCATGAAACATATTAAAATTGCTTTAGATTTTGGAGGTAGATGTATATTTATCAGTTTGGGTGAGTGAGAGTTCTTACATCAGAAAGAATTGCATAGCTCCTGCTAGGTATGCTCTAGTTTCTTGGACTGCTACAGTAGAAGTTTTAAAATAGCTGCACTTAAAGCAGAAGGTGTATGTTTGCAACAAGGCATTCTGAGATTTCTGGAATTGAAAACTATCTTGCAGCTCTTTCTTGTGTTTTCCCTAGTGTCTAGTTACGAGATTGAGGTTTTTGGAACTTGGAATATTTCAGATTGTTACTTCTGTCAAATTTGGACAGGCTGGACAAGCTGGAGAGTTGGGCAGAAAGCAACCAGATGAGGTTTAACATGATGAAATGTAGAGTTTTGCTCCTAGGGAGGAATAACGGCATGCACCAGTATAGGATGATCTCTGGAAGTCTCTTCTAACCCCTGCAATTTTGTAGTTCGTTTGAATAGGCCAGGGCCTACAGAGAAAGATAAGCAGACATTTCTGCAGTTTGTTCTTTTTCTTATTTCTTTCTCCTTTTATAATAATTTTTAGTATTCAGATGGCTTTAAAAAAAAAAAAAAAGATACAGGAAAACCAAAGTCAATATTACTATGGATTGCAAAGTGCATCATTTTAAAATGAGAAGCTGAAATTTTCTTCTATGTGCATTATCTAAATTTACCTACATTTAATTTCTTCTGCTGCTTTATTATCCATCCACTTATTATAATAAGGTTCTTCTGCAGTTATTCACAACTGCCTCACCTTGTTTTCTCTCTCAAATGATCTTTTCACCTCTTTCCTTAGCCTCTTCTCATCTACTTTTAGAAAAATAGTTTGTGCAGTATGGGTCCCATCAGAGCTCCATGTGGAAGTCCCATTGGTGCTCTTCCTGTGCTGTAAGAAAAAACATGCCCTCCTCTCTCTGTTTTTCTCTACTTACCAGTTGTTTATCCAATGATTTTTCCTCTTATGCCATGACTGCTTAGCTTCCTAAGAAACCTTTGTTGACGACCTGTCAAATGCCTTTTAGAGATCCAAGCAGAGTGTATTAGCCAGATCACCCCTATCCATTGGCTTGTTGACCTTTTCAAAGAACTCCAGTAGGTCAGTGAGGCAAACCCACACAAAGCCAGACTAACTCTTTCCATATATTGTATTTCCAGTGATTTGACTATTTCTGTAATTTCGGACAATTTGGTACCAGGCTTACAGACCTGTGGATATGTGGATCTCAAGTGGAATCATTTAATAATAGTGTCACCACACGTGTCACCTCCCTAGTCCTCAGTACAAAGTGGGTTTTAGAAAGAAGCTTTACACCACTTAGTAGCGTGTGTAGTCAGCGACTGCGCCAGCTATGTTTGAACAGGCAGGGTGAGTACCATCTGTTGTTGCAATTTGTTACTGTTCACTTTTGTCGATTTGTCCCATAACCTATCTTCCCTGTGGTCATTTCAAATTAAGAGTTGCATCTGTTCTTCAGGGCTTCCTAAGCAGCTGCTCTGTGAAATAGCACCTAAAAATGTTATTTTTGCATCATATCCCATTTTGCCCAGTCTGCGTAGGGATAATTGAAGTCCCCTGTGTGCGTTCTGTTTCCTGCCTTTATTGCTTTTTTACATTTTTCTGTATCTCTTAATGGTGCTATTGGTGTTGCCCTTGTGGAAAACTCCATAGTACAGGATCAGTCCTCCAGTAATGCAAAATTATCATTCTTTCATATTTATGTTTTGCACTTTGGTCCTATGGTTCTGTGTTACTTGCTGCCAGGCTTTACCTGATCATGGTGTTATGACCCACTCTGTGCCTTGCTTGTTTTGTCTATCTGTTGTTATCTGCTTATTACCTTACTTTCACCATATTTCCTAGTATCTGAGTGTTTTCTTACTGGACAATGTATCCCAGTTCACCCATCTTATTTCAAGGCCATCAATCATCTCAGTAGCCACTAGTATTCTGTTTTGTTGTCAGTGCCACGTTTAAGTGATTCTCTAGTCACTTCCCATCCCAGTTTGTCTACTTCTGTTCACCATCCTGTTTTGTTTGCAGTAGGAATAGATGTGGTTATCACCCTCCGATTGATTGTCTCTGAGTTCACAAACTCTCCCATCTGTATGCTGAGTGGGATTACTGTCCCTGCAACCTGCTCCTTCCTTCTGGTTAGCCCTTGCTTCTAGCAGTTTTTTGCCAAATGATTCCAAGTCAGAAGCTATTAGTTGGGAAGGTCCAATCCAGCATCATATCTCTTCTCATCATGACCACCTGAATGCTACTGTGAACCTCTGAAGGCCTAATGTATCCATGTGCACATCTTTTCCAATGGGGAAGTCATAGGAATAATAGTTAGCATAGGAAGCTGGTTAATCCCTATTGTACTTAATTTCTTCTCTCACTGTTTGATGGAGTAGTTCCTACAGCTGCTGTCTACCCAGGTCACATGTTCAGTCTTTTCTTCTGTGAAAGCTAGAGTTGTCTTCTCCTTCCACCCAGACTCAAAGTCAAGCTCTTACAATCTCATCTAAGTTCTCAAAAATGTTGGAATTCTCCTTAATTAAAAGAGTGTAGTAAAGGATGGGATTTTCAGATAGGAAAGGTGCTGTCTATGAAGAAATCAGTGTCAGATATTGGGTGGGGAAAATGTGTGCAAAATCCTGACAGTGAGAATCAATGAGAGTATACAGGCCATGGTGAAATTACAGTTGAAAAATGTTTGAGTGTTTTCGACCACAGCCTCTCAGGCTGAAGTGGGGGTACCTGTCTGTCCTGCCCTCAGCCAAACTGACTGGCTGCTTTGGGGTGCTTTTGAAGGAAAATGGGAGCTGCAGTGGTCTCTGGAAACAGCTGAAATGCCAAGGAGCAGAATCTGGAGGAGTGAAGACTGCTGTGTTGAACTCCTTTCTTGCAACTTGCTTGTGTATTTGCCAGTGTGAGGTCTAGAAAGTGTGTGTAGTTTCACATATTAAAGAAAATAAAATGACTTCAAAATCAATTTTGTCAAACCTGTCAAAGTTAGCCTCTGTGTTTTAGGAATGGTGAATAAGACAGAGGAATGGATATGAAATGCTCCTCTGTTATTTTAACTGGAAGTTGAGACTATCGCTCAGTCATCTCATATTAATAAGGCTCATAAGAAAATGGGATTTTCAGATTATGATTTTAAAGCCCCATGTACCCACTGTGTTTTAGGGAAGAGTGAAAGCACATGTTGCCTACAAGTCTAAGTGAAACCAGAGATTTCATTTCAGCTTAGGCAGTCTTTACTGATACTCCACTCCTGGGTTTGGCAATCTTGGAAGGAAGAAGAGAATTGGAATGAATGTAAAAGAGGAGAAATTTTCCAGTCAACATTTGGTTTGAATTTGCATATAACTTAAATATATATATATATATATATATATATATATATTTATTTATCTTCACACACAGCTTTTATTTTATATGCTGCATCACTGTGTCTGAATCCTTATTTTATCCTGATAAATTAAGATCTAAAGGGAGAAAACTTTGCAATACAAAGAAGTTTTGATTGTAATATATTTATTTATTTCACGAATTAGGTATCACTTAAAATGCCTTCATAAGACAAAAAACTGAAATGAGATGTGTTACAGCTTATTTTGTCTGAACTTGGCATACACATGGTAGGCTGCAGGTCTAGTCTGTGCTATTTAAGGGACTGTAAGAAAATCTCTGAGTTAGGGTGAAGAACATCTTTAGTTTTCATAGAATGATTTAGATTGAAAAGGACCTTAGTGACCTTTTTATTCCAACCCCCCATGGGTTGGACACCTCCACTAGACCAAGATGTATAAAGCCCTGTTCAACCTGACCTTAAGCGTTTCAGGGATGGGGCATCCACAGCTTCTCAGAGCAATCTGTTTCAGAGCTTCACCACCCTCATAGGAAAAATATATATATATTTCCAAATATCTGGTCTGAACATACCCTTTCTTAGTTTAAAAACCATTATCCTTTGTTCTGTTGCAACGTTCCTTGATGAAGAATCTCTCAAACTTTCTTGTAGTCCCTCTATGGGTAGTGGAAAATCACTGTGAAGTCCCCTCAGAGCCTGCCCTTCACCAGGCAGAACAAATTGTGCTCCCCCAGCTTCTCGTAGGAGAGATGCTCCAGCCCTCTCATCATCTTCATGACCTTCCTCTCAACTCGCTACATGGCTGTTGTTGCAGTCTGTTGGTTCCAGCTCATGTTTTAAGACATCAATTGCTCTGCGTAGAGCAGTGTTGTGAATGAGCTTGCAATACATGTTTAGATAAGGACTGCTCCAAAAATAATACCTCCTATTCTATTATGTTTGCCCATGATATCAGAGCTGAATGTTGGTTGTTATGGCAGTAGAGACTGTACCTCCCCCCCAGTAATCTGTTATGTGTCATTGTCATGTGACAGATGGGAGCAGAGGAGCAATCTGACAAGTGCGTATGAAGCAAAGGTGTAGAAATGAATTTCCTCCATGTGGAAAAAACTGAACCCACCGACTTTCGTAGATGCTTACTGAATGTTTATGGAAACCAAACAGTGGATGTGAGCACACTGAGGTGGTGGGTGGTGCATTTCAGCAACAAAGTTATCACAGGAGATGAGAAGCAGTGTGTAATCTCCGCTGGTGCAGATTGCTGTGAGCACAGCATGCAGGCTCTTGGTCATGGCTTGTGAAAAAGCATAGCTAACAGCAGTGACTATGTTAAAAAGTAATGTTTTGTAGCTGAGAATTTGCTCCATCCATTAGCTCCATTAGTGTTGTACACTCCGTATCTATTGTAATTTCTACAGAAATAAATAGGAGGAATTAATTCCAGAATGACCCATGTTTGTGTGTGTTTCTGTATACATTACATATAAATAATATGTATATATATTTAATTCAAAGTCCAAGTATCAGTCCATGTCATGTAATACATTGCATCGTTATAATAGAAGAATAGACAGTTGTGAGCTTTCTGACATATCAGATCACAAGTCATAACTCAAAAATAGTAACTATAAATATAACTGTGGCCTAGTCATAAACTTTCCTAGAAAGAGTAATTTAATTATCAATGACAATGTAGACATTGACATTTGAAGCTGAGAGTAGGGTTCAACTCATTAACTTTTCCATTTTGCATGTGTCCTTTACTCTGCAGTCTGAATTTTCCGAGTATAAAAAGGGTCACATTAGAATGTGTATTGTTAGTATAAGATACATGCTGAAACACGTTTCTGATGAGGACCTTGAGTTTTACTAAAATCAGTCTTCATAGAACACGTGTGAGCTCTGGAGTTTCTCATTTCATTTTAGTATAAAGAATACATAGGCTCACTATTGTTAGACTTGCGTATGCTAACATGTATACTGAGCCCTACACTTTAGTATTTTTTGTAGTACTCTTAGAAATATCACAAGCCTGAGGATATGTCTGAAAAGCTTCCTCTCCTTTTAATGATAAGTTCATAAGTTCATAAGGTTGGAAGGGACCTATAAGATCATCTAGTCCAACCATCCTCCTATCACTATCTCTACCCAACTACTAAATTAAGTCCTTAAGCACCTCATCTAAACGCTTCTTGAACAGCGCTAGGGATGGTGCCTCAACCACCTCCCTAGGCAGGCCATTCCAGTGCCTGACCACTCTTTCAGAAAAGAAATGCTTCCTGAGGTCTAATCTAAATCTTCCCTGGCGCAACTTGTGGCCATTCCCTCTCGTCCTGTCATTACTTATCAGGGAGAAGAGGCCTACCCCCTCCTCACCACAACCCCCCTTCAGGAAGTGGTAGAGTGCTATAAGGTCTCCTCTGAGCCTCCTCTTCTCCAGACTAAACAATCCCAGCTCCCTCAGCCGCTCCTCATAAGACTTGTGCTCCAGGCCCCTCACCAGTTTTGTTGCCCTTCTCTGAACACGCTCCAGGGCCTCAATGTCCTTCTTGTAGTGAGGGGCCCAAAACTGAACACAGTACTCGAGGTGCGGCCGCACCAGAGCTGAGTACAGGGGGATGATCACCTCCCTGCTCCTGCTGGCTACACTATTTCTAATACAGGCCAGGATGCTGTTGGCCTTCTTAGCCACCTGTGCACACTGCCGGCTCATGTTGAGCCGAGCATCAACCAACACCCCCAGGTCCTTTTCCTCTCTACATTCTTCAAGCCATTCTGCCCCAAGCCTATAGCATTGCATGGGGTTATTGTGGCCAAAGTGCAGGACCCGGCACTTGGTCTTATTGAACCTCATCCCATTTAGCTCAGCCCAGCTGTTCAGCCTATCCAAATCCCTCTGAAGGGCCTCCCTACCCTCAGGCAGTTTGACACATCCTCCCAGCTTTGTGTCATCTGCAAACTTACTGAGGGTACACTCAATTCCCTCATCTAGGTCATCAATAAAGATATTAAACAAGATGGGCCCCAAAACTGACCCTTGGGGGACACCACTCGTTACAGGACGCCAGCTGGACTTAACTCCATTAACCACTACCCTCTGGGCACGGCCCTCCAGCCAGTTCTCCACCCAGAGAAGAGTGAACCTGTCCACACCACGGGCTGCCAGTTTCCTTAGGAGAATACTGTGGGAGACCGTGTCAAAGGCCTTGCTGAAGTCCAGGTAGACTACATCAACAGCCTTTCCCTCATCTACCTGTCTGGTCACCCAGTCATAGAAGGAGATGAGGTTGGACAAGCACGACCTGCCCCTGGTGAACCCGTGCTGGCTGGGTCTGATCCCTTTATTGCCATGCACGTGTCGTGTGATCTCCCTCAATATCATCTGTTCCATAACTTTCCCTGATACCGAGGTCAGGCTGACAGGCCTGTAGTTCCCCGGGTCTTCCTTACGGCCTTTCTTGAAGATGGGAGTCACATCGGCAAGCCTCCAATCTTGTGGGACCTCTCCAGATAACCAGGAATGCTGATAGATGGCAGAAAGTGGCTCGGCAATCACCTCTGCTAGCTCCCTCAGCACCCTTGGGTGGATCCCATCTGGCCCCATGGACTTGTGGCAGTTCAGATGGAGGAGAAGATCTCTGACCGTCTCTGCTTGAATCACAGGGGGTGCATTATGCACCCCGTCCCGGACTTCCAGGTCAGGGCAAGTACCATGTGGACAACTGTCCTGTCTATTAAAGACAGATGTGAAGAAGGCATTGAGAACCTCAGCCTTTTCCTTATCATCTGTGGTTATATTGCCTGCCTCGTTGAGTAAAGGAGGGAAATTTTCCTTAGTTTTTCTCCTGCTGTTAATATATTTGTAAAAGGGTTTCCTGTTCTCCTTTACAGCAGTAGCCAGCCTAATTTCAAGCTGGGCTTTAGCATTTCTAATTTTCTGCCTGCAGATCTTGGCCAGTTCTCTGTAGTCACCCCAAGTAGCCTGACCCATCTTCCAGAGGACATAGACTTTCCTTTTCTCTCGGAGTCTCAACAAAAGATCCCGGTTCATCCACACTGGTCTTTTGCTCCTCCGGCTTGACTTACAGGACTCCGGGACTGCCTGCTCCTGTGCCTTTAAGATTTCCATCTTGAAGAGCATCCAGGCTTCCTGGACCCCTTTACCCTTCAGGAGCAAGTCCCAAGGGACCCTTGCAACAAGTGTCCTGAACAGGTCAAAGTCTGCCCTCCGGAAGTCCAAGGTAATAGTTTTGCTAGTCACCCTCTTGACGGCACCCAGAATAGCAAACTCCACCATTTCATGGTCACTCTGGCCAAGACAATCTCCAACCTTCACATCCCCTACTAGTCCTTCCCTGTTAGTGAAAAGTAGGTCAAGCAAGGCATCTCCCCTGGTAGGCTCTTGCACCAGCTGAGTCAGGAAGCAATCATCCACACATTCTAGAAATCTCAAGGACTGCTTCCTCTGCGCAGTATTGTATTTCCAGCATATATCAGGGAAGTTGAAGTCCCCCATGAGAACGAGTGCTGGCCATCGTGCAACATCTACGAGTTGTTTATAGAACATCTCATCTATTTCTTCATCCTGACTAGGTGGTCTGTAACAGACCCCCACCACGATGTCACTCCTAAGGACTATCCCCCTGATCCTTATCCATAGACACTCTACTTTGTCATTTCCAACCACTAGTTCTTCAACATCAAAACACTCTTTGATATAGAGAGCTATGCCACCACCCTTTCTTCCCTGTCTATCCCTTCTGAAGAGCTTGTAGCCATCAATCCCAGTATTCCAGTCATGGGAGAGGTCCCACCATGTTTCTGTAATAGCTACAAGGTCATAGTTAGCCTGCCTCACAATGGCTTCAAGCTCTTCTTGTTTATTGCCCATGCTGCGTGCATTGGTATAGATGCACTTCAGCTGAGATATCTGCCTCACCCCTTTTTTCAGCACAGCCTCCTTAGGCTCTTTACTGGAGAGCCCTGTTTTATCCCCTTCCCCCGTCAGGGGGAACATGATGTAAAGATAGTGTTCCCAGGTCTGATGCACTTGGAATGAAGTTGGTCATTACTGCGTGTCAAAAATGTTATCTCCATTATTTCAGCAAAACCCGGACTGCAAGTTTAAGAAGATAGCCTTAAGGAGTAGGCATAGTGCTCTCTTGAATAGGACATTACACTCTAGGCGTTTATATTGTCTGGCATGTGTGCTTGTTTTAAACATATCTTACTTGCGTCCTTTTGATCACTTTTCAGATTTGCAGCTAAATCTTCAACTATTTGTCAGTTGCTCTGGAAAGTGAGACATAAAAACAAGCAATGTATTATGATTACGTGGCTCAAAACCTATGGTACTTTGGGAAAAACAATACATTGCTCATTTTGATAGATGCTTACTTTTTCTGCTTGCACTATTGTACTTGATATTGCACATAGTTACTCTGTAATATAAGTATATTTAATGGATCATTTTGAAGCATAGCTCTACAAAACCGTACTTCTAACAGCATGAGTGTGAACATTTTGCATGATTAAATTGGGCTCACCATATGAACAAGTGCTTCTGGAAAACTCAGAGTTAACATAGAAGAGTAGAGAACCTTTTGCTTTGAAAGCTTCTGAGAGGAAAGAAGGTATTTTACACCAACTGGCAAAGAGCTTATGGGGAACAGTTCCAAACATTCAGAAAAAGTTTCCCACAAAGACTTTTTTTTTTAAAGTCATGCTGCAGGAATTAAGTTGGAGATATCACTGACCGAAGGGACATTTTTTCTGAATGAGCCGAGAACCAAAGGAAATGACTCCAGGGCTTGAAATCCTTTTATTTCCTCTGTGGAAGATAGCTGTGCAGCTGAAACTAACCATTCTGGCTGGCTGCAAGCCAAACTTTATGGGAACTCAGATTAGGAAGTTCTATGGTCAAAATAGCCATTGAACAAATTGCTTCCAGTTTAGAGCTTCATATTTCCTGATAAAGCTATGGTGTTTAACCCTTTTACTTTTTATTTTTATTATTTTTTTTCATGTAGGTGAAAGACTTAACCGTTACTAGGAACAGAGTGCTCATCTAATTGTGGTCTTTGCAGTGCTCTTGCAACCCCAGACCCCATTGTTACCCCATAGCTGGCTTGCATGGCCTTGGTGAACCAAAATGGAGGGGCAACTAGCACTAGCACTCCAAACTGCTGTGTTCACTCCAGAAAGCACTGAAAACCATCGTGCTGTAACTAAAACACAAAGCCTCACCTCTGAATGCTGTGGCATGGGTTCTGTACTTTATAAAGCAGAGTAATGATATTCTGCATTTTCGTATACTGAGTTCTTTGCCTTAAAACTGTTTTGCCTGCAGTAGGTATGTGCACACTCAAGAAGCCTAGAAAGGTGGCTGAGAGAGTTGATGCTAGAACTGTTAACAAAGTTCTGGCGTGCCCATACATCTTTACCTTGCCATATGCAGGATTACGTTGGGCCGATCTGTTCTGTCACCTGTGTGCCTGTCCCTTCATGCATATATGTCCATCTGTTTTCCAAGTGGGCAGTGCTTCAAAGCACAGCTGATGTGGTGCAGGCGTAGGGTGTGTTTTGGGCTGTACTTGAAGAGGATGTTGGTAACTGTAATTCAGTCAGAGGGATATGACAGGATGTCGCCACATCCGCTCTTTCTGTCCCCGCCAGTACTGCTCTGTTCCCTGAAGTGTGTGCGCCTTTGAGCATACTTTGTGTGTTGTGCGTTAGTGCCACTGAGCAACCTAAATTTAAAAGGCCTAAATCTTAGGCAGGTGTTTGCATCATTTCACCTGAGACCAGTTCCTGGAATAATAAATCTCATTATTAGCAAGTTTTAATTTTTTTTTAATTTTTATTTTTTTTATTTCATACTCAGCCTGTATTTTGCTTTTCCTGATTTGATCACACTGTTCTTCATTATCCCCCCCTCTGCTACCTCTTGGTACCACACTAATTAATTCATCTCCCTCTTTGGTTCTTGCTTTTCACCCTTCAGTATTATAGTTCCAACGTTACGATGTGTTCCTCTTTTCTTGTATTTACCCAGCCCAACAGATATATTCTAGCTCCAGCAATCTTTCCTTGTAAAGCTGTTACAGCTGACCTCTATTCAGTGTTATTGTTCATCAGTGAACAAACCCTCTGGTTTATTCACAAATTGCCAGTATCAAAGTGATTAGAACAAGATGCATTACCCTAGGTAAGTGTGTGAATGACATTATAAATGAGCCATATAAATGATCCATCAGTGACCATAAACCATTTTTTTGTTTGTTTTCTTCTGTTTTTTTTTTTATTTTTTATTTTTTATTTTGAGAGAGAGAGAGAAGAACAGAGAGGATGGTGATTGATCACAGCTTTATAATCAGATGTGAAATTAAACTGAAGCCTGATGCTTCTTAGGTTTACTTAGGAAATTCTATTTGATAAATATTTAGGGCAGAGGTGATTTTAATAATACGATGGTATTCCAAATGTGTTATGTATGTGAGCGACCTGTAGTGAACCTTTCAAAAGGCTCAGGTTGCACGTCTCTCTTTTTCAATCAGTACTGCTTCTGGAATGACATCTAAACATTGTGAAGGCCTTTCTTCCCTACTCTGTCCTTCATTGGTAACATGAATAATCAGCCTCTCTGTTATTTAATGACATTCTCTCCTGTATTTGTAGACAACTACAACATCTGCCCTCTGTCGGTTTTTTTTCCTCTACTGTCTTCAGCATCCTAGACTTAATATGGCAGTGCAAGTATACTAAGTCACTGCTGAAACAAATATTTAGTCTGTCCTTAAATTCATCTGAATCTTGACCAAACCCTAATTTCTCTCACTGGCCAAATCTCTCTGCAAAAAGTCATATGTATTTCTGTCTATTGTTCTATCAAATTATTTTCCGTGTTCTTTTGTCACCTGACAATAAAGTCCTCTCTGGACCACGTCCTCAGGGCAGGTTGCTTTGGAATGAATGCCAGGTGATGATACCACTTGACCTGAGGAAAATTCCTACAAACAAATCAGAAAAGCTAAATCTTAATAAACTCTAAGCAGAAAAATTAGAAGTAAGGAGCAGCCCCATGAGGATATTTTGAAGTCATGCATTTTAAGTCCTTACCTTAAAAATGATGGAAGACTCGTCATTTATGCAACAGGAGCAACTAGGAAGCCCGAGCTGGCGAACTGTCACAATAATGAACTACTGTTAGCTTGAGAGGTTGTGCTTAATAGGCATGTGAAGCGATTTTGCAGTGTCTGTATTTAAATGGATCAGTAATAAGAATAAATTATTAATAATCAGAAATTTTATTCCTTAAAATAGTTTAATGAATTTAAGATCTTCATGCAGGAGGTCTATTAGTCTGTTCTGAAATTCTTTCATAGAAGCTGAAGCTAGAGGAGAAGGGAAGGAGAGCTTGTATTTATCAATAGTCACAGAGAGAAGTGTTGTCAAAGCCAGGATTAAACTTCCATAGTTCTCTTTGCTGTCCCAAGTGCATTTTACAGAGCACATTGCAAATGTCTCCAGGAGATATGAAATTCATAAACAAATAAGCCAAAAAGCAACAGACATTTAGACTATAAAAAGACTGCATTAACTGGAGTAATGAAGAAAATCCAAACACTGGATTCAAGTTTTCAAGTGACATATATTACTGAATGGTAAATATACCGTTTGTATCGTGATGTCCTACACAGTAAAACGTTTTAAAATGGAGGTGGCCTCTTTATTTGTGTTATTTTTTTTTTCCCATATTGCACAATTGTAGGAAATGATCTGATATCTGGCAGTGCAAGATACTTAATGAACTATAAAAGCTTATAAAAAATTATCTACTAAAAATATGCAGCAGTACCTTTGCAGATAGTAGCTACGGTGACTCACGTAAATAAAAGAAGTGGTGCTGGATAAACACTCAGAGATATGTTGCCATGCTTTTGAATTGATAAGAAACTTATTGCACCCATACATCTTTGTGGTCATTTCCCAATTATGTCTGCACTCAGTTTTAATGATGTCAGCAGTCATGGAAAACACAATTTAGAGTAGTGTGGGATATGTGTTAGTTTTGGTGGGGCAGAGTATTCTACCAGCATTTACCCTCAGAAAGCTGAAGGCTGGTCATGGTACTTTGCAGTCTTAAATTTAAGTATGTCCTTTGTTTTTCTAGGGAGAATTAGATGAACTACTAAATGCGGTATTATAAGATGCCAATTTTTTGATAGTTAAAAACCAATCCAGACATTTATATTTCCTTTCCAAAAGGTCAACTAGAATGCGTATGTTTTTTTTTTATTAGTGATGTCAGAATGTACATTAAAATGGTACTTAGTAAATGGGCTGCTCGCTTGCCTAATCTTGAGTTCTGAGAATTGTGTTGTCATAACAAATTGTTATAAATTATTGGAAATATATAAATAGATAAATATATTAGATATATAATATATAAATATATTGGAAATTCTGTGATTTCTGCAGCTCCTCTGATTTTCTTAAGCAATGTATAGTTTTAAACTGGACATTTCTGGAGGGCTTGTATTGAAATACTTCCTAATAAGCCTTCTGGTGAAATATTGATTCTTATTCATTTTCTGATATGGCAATACATTTTTCTGATTTGAAGACACTTAGACATAATTTTAAGTTTTCATTTGAATGTTTGGAAGTAAAAACAATTGTTCTCTACAGTTTTGATTTCCTGAGTTTTTTAAATCACCACACAGGACAGTGGTGGGAAATACTACAGATGTGTAACTGTTGAGATTGAATGTGGGATGGTACAGACTCTCTTAACCTGAAAGTATCTTCTTATCAGAGCTGTCTTTTCATAAGTGCAGAATTTGCAACAGTTTCAGTCTAACTTCAGTTTTTCCCTCCTTCCCCCTCCCTCTTTCTTTGTAACTCTCAATCGGGTTTCCTAATCTATTGTTGCAAGCAAAGCTAAAACACACAAATCCCACAGGCAGCTCTGTCCCCACATTTATGGTTTCTCAATTGCTATTTCTTGACTGATAACTGTTGTTTTTTTTTTTGTTTGTTTGTTTGTTTTGTTGTTGTTTTTAACCACCCAGACGGAGGTATTGCCAGTGGAAATCAAGTCATGCCTCCAATGTCATTAGTTACTACATTGCCATGAAACTTGTTTGGTAGCAGAGAGCCCCTTGGTGTTTGGAAATTTAAGATTCTGTGGAAGGATAAATCCAGAGCTGGTGCTGCCACCTTTCAGAGTAAAGGATTAGAAGTGACAGGCAGCTCTTCCCTTGACTGACTTAAACAATTGCTATCCAAATGAGAACAGTCGTGCTGTGTTCAGTCATCTTGTGTGGGAACGTATGCTAACACCAGTGATGGGATAAATGAGATGGTATTTTATATTCACTGGGCTATTTAGTTGGGAATCTGCTAGTCACTTGTCTCCCATGCTGTTATTTTCAGTAGTAATGTTCTTCATGCTGAAGCTTGTTCTAAAATGCCTCGAGTACTGGGGAGGGGGGAGGGGATTTGCTTTGCAGCACTCTCCACAGTGTTTTGTGGGTTTTTTTTCTTTCTTTTTTTTTCGAGTGACAAGTTGCTTAAATTCTTTCTGCTTCAGTGTTTCCCCATCTGGTAAAAATGAGGATTATCTGTCTATCTTGCATTTCTCCATGGCTTTCTTTGCTGAAGTACCAGAATACTTCACAGTCTTGGGTGTATTTGGTCTCCCAGAACCCTAGGATCATCATTTTATGGGATTTCTGTGTGTGGTACAGCAGATTTTCCAGACCAGCATTTGCTGTTAGACATTTTTCCTTCTGGTTGACCACACATAATACCTAGAAAAGTTAGAGGAACTTATAAGTAACTTTTCATTCTTTCCCCCATCCTTTTTCATCCAGAGTTCATAGGTTCATAGGTTCATTAGGTTGGAAAGGACCTACAAGATCATCTAGTCCAACCATCTTCCTGTCACCATCCCTAAATCTGGTGAATGTATCAGTTGGGTTGTTGAGTACCTCTAAACCTATTGCCCGTCTTGACTAAGGTAGGCCCCGCTTACCTTTTAGTCATGATTGCCTTTCAGGAGATAAGCTATGGCACTGCTCACACTAATGGCATTGCTCAGCGAGCTGAAGGTGTTCCTAACATCTTAGGAGCAGTTGGCCCAAGATGCTGTTTGTATAATAGCTTAGCCACACTGTTTCCTGGGGAAAAAGATTAACAGCAAAAAACGTTGTTTTTATCTGAAGAATGACGTCCAGTGTAAGGATGAGAAACGTCCGTATTTTGGAAATGTTTAAAGTATAGTCAATAATGTGTTTAAAATGAATTTAATAATTAATGTTGTAGACAGGATGTAAGATAAAAAAAAGTGTCTTCAATTTGGCATACAGTACTGACTTTAGCACCAGAGGAGCTCATGTTGCTGTTACATAGAAGATTGCTGTCTTTGTGATGGGCACTGCTTCCTTTCTTTCCTGAAGGAGTTGCTATGGGGAAAGCATACAAGGGAAAAACTTGCCCTGATTCTTGGAGATGGGTGGGAGGAACCTCAATGGAGGTGAGGATTGTCCTGAGAAGTAATGGAGATGTTCCAGTTCCAGGGGGAAACAGGAGTAGAGCAACCTACTTGGCTTCTCAGTGTATGTGTGGATTTGCAAGGTCTCTCTGCTATCTGTTTATGCAGAACTTTCTGATATATGCATTTGCATGGTTAATGCATCCAGAAAAAGGTATTCTAGCTCAGGCATCCCTATTTTTGTCATTGTTTAGGGTGACACACACATCTGTGTCTCCTGGGTGGCTGCATGAGCTGAGCTCAGGGCACAAGTGAATGAGTGTTTTCAAGGCCCCAATTTACTTTCTAGACTTACCAGTGTATGTGGTGTGGGCTGGTGCTCAGCCTTCATTTCCTCCCTCCTGCTAGATCCAAGGACAAACTCTTATCTCTCAATACATTAAACCTGTCAATGTTTGACATAAGCAACAGAAAGATTGATGAATGGAATGTGAAGCAGCTGGTTCTGGGGGTGTGCTGTTTTGTAATTGATACGCCACCATTTTTTTAACAACAAAACCAGCTTCAAAGGTGTCTTTTCTGTGAAGATTTAAGGAATTTTGAAAGAGAAAAAACAAGTTCTGTCATGAACACCTATAGTGACTCATTCTGTGGATCATGTATTTGACAATCTTTAGATCGCCCATTGCTAATGATTTCTAATGAAGGTGCTTCCTTAGAAGGCTTTTCCAAGTTTTTTTTAAAAAATAATTAAAAAAGGTATATATATAAGTATATTATACATACATACATACATATATATATATATTAGGCTGTGTAAGAGCATTTGGAGGTCAGGATCCTGTTCTCTGTTCTGAAGCATGAGAGTAGCCCTGCCAGTACTCACCATGGGTTAGGGCCTAAGCCCTGGATTTGAAGGGATCACTGAGATGTAGTATGGATCCTCTGCTGAAGCGAATCCTACTCTTAGGCCTATAGAAGTGAACATGGGACTGCTTGTTAGGGTACAGGGTGTGCAACTGCCTTCTCTCATACTAGCTCTCTCCCTCCCTGTCACTGTCATTGCCAGTAAACCCTGCTTGCTTTTGCAGAGATGGGAGCCCACTTCAGCTAGAATTCTGGAAAATAAGCTCTTCTCCAGTAAGGCCTTCTTAAATCACAGCCTAGTATTTCATGCCTGGAATGGTCCTTTCAGCCATCTGCCTTCATATAAGTCATATATTTTCTAATGATTTAATGTTATGTTTTTATCAAAAATGATGTGAAGGACCAAAATTGTGGGACTGCTGAGGAACATATTGGAGTAGGCTGTGCTTTGTTATCAGATCTCTTTAAATAGTCTCTCCTACTCTTATTAGAGGCAATAATTAACAAGTAGGAAGGGGGAAATCTATTTTCTAATTATTTATTTGGCAGGAAGTTTTTCTAGGAAGATAAGTAAATACCAGAGGAACATTGGGTTGAAAAATATTGTGCGAAGTTTATGTAAACAAATTATGCAAAGATAAACAAAAAATCCAGAATGTGGGATTTTGGCTCTTGATTAATGAGCTTTTCCAGTGATTTGCTGGACAGGATTGCTTGGTTGCACCATGCTGCGTACAAAACTCTTATAAAGCTTTGTGCATCTGTTTCTGGAAATCTCTCACCCAAGACAGTGTTTTTATTTTAACCTCACAGTGTGTATCAGTACTTGCAATGGGCAAATTGATCTTGCTGTAACTTTGAGGTCATTGGAATTATACCAGAGGAGATTATAGTCCCAGCATCTTTTCCTGAAAGTGACCACCCAGGATCTGTAGTAGTACATTCCCGAACATAGTATATTTCTCCCCTCCCCTCCCCTCCCCTCCCCTCCCCTCCCCTCCCCTCTCTCCTTCCCTTTCTTTCTTCTTTATGTTTCTCCCTCCCTCCCTCCCTCCCTCCCTCCCTCCCTCCCTCCCTCCCTCCCTCCCTCCCTCCCTCCCTCCCTCCCTCCCTCCCTCCCTCCATTTTCCTGCCTTTTCCTTCCTTTTCCTTCCTTTTCCTTCCTTTTCCTTCCTCTCTTCCCTCTTCCCTTCCCTTCCTCTATTTATCTGGACACGACACAGCCCAGTTTTGATTCAACTGAGAATATCCGTAAAGAATAAATGGTGGTTTTCATCTTGTTTTCAGGTTAGTCTTAACAGTTGCAGAACTCATTCTACTGTTTCATGACAGACCAGGGCAAACACTGGTTATTCAAAGGCTACATAGGCAACAAGTAGCAATCACATTCCTGTTCATAACATGAGGAGGAAACAGTATTTTTTCTCTTTTACATTTCAAGAGAAAATGAATTTATTCATTTTTAAAGCTCTGGGACTATCATTTGAAGCTTGTGTGTTGTTTTGGCCATCGCGAATATAGAACACTGAGTTCAGAAATAAGAATTTCTGTTTAGCCTTTGTTTTAAATGGCAGATTTTTATTTTGTCTCTAGATTCTGGAGGCCAATGAGTATCCGCATCATCTAAAAAGTAAACAGCATTAAACATAAGGGGCAGAAAAGACTCCAGTGACTAAATCAGGATATTATAATTAAATATGGCAAATGCATATGTTTAGTTAGTGTTTTGGTTTTGAAATTCAGAATATGGTGGCAGTGATAATGCAGTGGCTATTTATCAATGCTAGTCCCAAATGCTCTGTTACACTTGCATCCCACATTAAAGTAAGTCGTGGATTTGCATTTTCAGCGTGTTCTGCCTGTTTGTCTCAGTCCTTTAACAGTGCAGTGATTCAGCTATCCTGAAATAACACATGGATAACAGCTGTAGGAAATCATGCAAAAATTTTATTAAGCACTAGACTCTGAAATTGCCTTTTTCCACTACAAATGCACTGACATCTGGGTCATATCTTCTGGTTAATTCCAGTGCCTTATAATGTAACATACAAACAAATGAGGAAAAACAACACAGAATGCGCAGAAAACAACAAAAAGAAATAACAAAAAATCAGTTTTTCTTGTATTTCAGATAGGCTGCAGAATATCTTTCAGATTTCTCTGTCATCCAGATGAAATGACTACTGAAAGTCAGACCAACAGAGCTGGCTACCACTACAATGAAGTTTTGAGGGTTATTATTTTTGCCAGCCAAGTTAGAATTACAGAAAGCGTGACCAGGAGGTAGAGGCAGGTGGCCTCCATGGGTCTTGTTACTGGACATAGAAAATAATAGCCATCAGAAATGATTCTTACATTTTCTAAAGGTTTTTACAGTGAGAGATGAACGTAATTTCAAACAGACTATAACAGACAAAGCAGAAGTTCCAGCTGTGTACTGATTGACTGAGTGACCTGAAATTAATAGCTATGCAGTTTTTGGATGAAATTGAGATTTGTAGATCTACTTTATATACAAACTTTTGAACTTCATACTTAGTCTGTCTTTTAATTTATAGAGATTAACATGAGGAAAACATGGGTGTCCTCAAAAGTGAAAAAATACTGCAATAATATATGCAGTCTTTCTTCAGCTGGTAGTTAGCTTCATGTGTATAACATCATTACAAAAAATATTTATCACAGGCTTTATGTTATTTATGCCAGCTAGGTAGTATAAGCCTGTTGTTAGGAGGGAGATTCAGTTTATTATTAGCATAATTTCTGCAGTTCCAAGTGAGATGGAAACAGAAATATGTAAAAATGCTATTTGTAGAAGATTGGGCTGGTAAGACACTTTTATGTAGTCTATCCACCCAACATTAAGGCAGGCTTAACAATATCTGTTTTATTTCCTAGACTTATTTTTACATTCTATCCCCAAAACGTTCCATGATTGAGATTCTTTAACACACCCAGGCAGTGTATGCTCTGCTTATCTCAAGTTTTTTTTCTGAAGTTTAATCTGTTTTCCTTGCTGTGTTTTAAACTACTCTTTGCAAAGATCATGGAAGATGTTTTGCTTTTACACATTGTAGAAACTGTGAATTTGCCAGAAGGCTGTTTTTCCTGTTTCTCCTCTGTCTTCTCCATTAACTGCCCGTTTATTTCAGTCTTTCTTTGTTCATACTATCTAGACTTATAATTATTTTTCTGTTCTCCTCTGGACTTAGTTGGTCATGAAATGTGGATTTCATAATAGGACATGAAACTCCAAACTGAATAGTGGAAGGATTACTGTTGTTGCTTTATCCACCACTTTCTCATTCATGTATCCTGGTAAGATCTGCTCTCTGATTGCCATTCTGACATCGTTCACTTTGGTAGGATTGTTATCTCCAAGCTCTGTTTTTCAAATCTGTTGCTGAGCAGTCATTCACCTTCTTATTTAGAAGTATGTCCCCAGAATCATATTAGATTACTTTTATTCCAAAATCTCTTCATTCTACTTTTTTTTTCTTGCTATTAGTATGACAGAGTCAACAAAGCAAGGGGAGAGCGAGTAAAGCCTCATATGAGCAACTTAGCATGATGCAGCAAGCTCCTACATGCTCTTCAGTGACCGTTCAGGTTCAGCACATTGGGGGTAAATGCAAGTTATGCAAGAAAGAGGTGACCTTCATCAAGAAAGCTGTTAGCTCCTGAATAGTTCTCGTATTTGTTCTTGTATTAGTTCTTGTATTGATACTTCGGTTTCTTCCTGAAAAGGAAGAAAAGCAAGTTAACTGTGCTTTGAATGCAAAGGGCTTTATAGGATACAGTGTTGTGGAAAAGGTTTCTCAACAAAATTAAAAATTTAAATGAGGAATTTGAAATTGTGAATTATTTTGATTCTTTCTATTTATTAGTGATACTGTCTGAGCCAACAGACTTCAAGGCACTAGGAAATTTTCTGACAGGGAGGAAAAAGAATCATTCTATTTTTAATAATTCATTTGAAATTTTTGGTCATCCAGTTAAAATTACTTGGAAAGGGTTCCACAGTCCTGTTTTAGAAAGTCATATTAGAGCTCTGAAGCTCTCCGAAGGATATTTTTTCCTTATGTGCAAAAGAAATTCAGAAGCTTTTTTAAAAGCACAAAATATGAAAAAGAAAAAAAAAGAAAGAAAAAAAAAGAAAAAAAGAAGACTGATGGAATGCCCTGAGTCTTTCGGTGAAGTTGCAGAGATGGCAGGCTACAGACATACCTTCCCACACAAGTGGTTTATGTGTTAAATGGCTATTGCTAATGAGGTTTTGGTTTTGTGCTTAAGCAGCTAGTTTTAAAACACCTGTTGTGGTATCTAAAGAGCCTGAATGTCTGTCTGAAGTCCCACTGTTTTTATTCAGTGAACAAAAATGTATTGGTGCTGGTGATGCCTTTTGGTTCAGCTGCCCGAAGGCTTCTTCTCACAGCAGTTAACTCTGAGTGCTTAAGTTCTGGTAGGGTCTACACATACTTAGTGTCAGTGCACACACAGACATTCTGGAAATGTAATTAGTTTCTATCCATGTGTGCGTTTAATGGGATTTCTGAATAGTTCAAGAGCTCATTTTTTCCGAGGTGTTGAGAGAAACATGAACTCGTTCACACAGTTGTTCTGGGTCTCTTTGCCTAAGCCTTGTGTATTGATGTGCATGCAGTATGAAGCTGTGGACAGTATCTATGGAGAGAATATCTTTTAATTGAGTAAAAAGTCAATAAAATGCATTTTTAAAACGAGCCCGAAGGCACGAGCTATTTTTCATAAGCTCCAATCTTTCTCTTTTTGGTCCTATTTTCTCTCCAGTCAGGTTTTGTTATTAAGCGCTGTGGCTTTCTAATCAAAGCCCGCAGTTAGCCTGCGTACATTTCTGTGCTGGCTTGTCCCCAGGCGCAGGCTGTGAGGCCGTCCCTCCGCCCGGGCCGCAGAAAAGCATTCCTCAGCTCGGACCTTTTGTCCCAGCCTGCTTCCTGTTGACCGGGCAGTGGCCCTCTGCCTGGCTGCTTGTCAGGTTGTTCACACAGAATAGAGTTCAGTGTTCCGAAGGGCGGTGAAGTCTCGAAGCTGGCTAAAAGCAGCGTGTGATGCTGTGGGAGCAGGAATGCCGGCTTTTCCATCTGTGGCCTGCTGTAGTACAGAGGGCTTGGGGACAAGATGGCGTGGGCTGAGGGCTGGCCTGGGGTGACAGCCTGCTGAGCAGCACAGGATGCTTGGAGGCTGGCTTGTCTTCAAAGTTAAGCCCCCCACCATAGGTAAAGCCTAATGAAAAGGAACTATTTCTTGTCAGACTATAGTTTCATTATATATGCTACTACTCTGTGCAGCATGTCTGGTGTAAGCATGGTGTTTAGTAGCAGGAGGAAAATCTGTGTTTGGGCAGGCTATTTCACACTAAGTCTGTAGTAAGCTGTGTACACTGTGCTGTCTGTAAAGTCTCACTGCCTAACTCTTGCCCTCTGGTACTCCATGTGTGATGCTTGTCTCTCTCGTGATACATTGTCTCTCACGAGGATACATGTGTACACATATGCAGACTGATCACAGAATTACAGATTTGTCAAGGGTGGGAAAGACCTCTAAGATCACCTAGTCTGACTGTAAATCCATCCCCACCATTCCACTGACCACATCCCTCAGTGCCACATGTATATAGTTCTTGAACACCTGAACCTCCTGGCTCAGCTTGAGGCTGTTCCCCCTCATCCTATCACTGTTATATGGGAGAAGAGACTGACCCCTACCTCACCATAATCTCCTTTCATGTTAGCTTTTATGAGAGGAGAGATAGCGTGGCTGTAGCTTTGGCATGACCACTCATGGGAGGTGGCAGAAGACTGATGCTTGGGCCACCTCTGCCAACCTGGCAGGACACAAATGCCTCTTTGTGCAGGCAGCACTTTCACACCAGGAGTTCAGCCTGCTGGATACAGGGAGAAGTTGGGCCAAGAGTTATCGAAGGGCTTTTTGTGTGTGTTTGTGTGATTTCAGTGACTGAAACCTTAGGTTTTTTCAAGCAAGTTCCTAGGATGTGTCCAGGCAAAATTCACTGTTAAGGAGCCTGTGAGGAGGTTTTTTGGCAGCCATCTCACAGGCACACAGAAGTGGGTTAGGACTGTGGTGAACCTGCCTCTCTCATTTTTCATTTCTCTGCCTTTGCACCCTAGGGACTCCTTCATATCGCGAAGCCCATTTGACTTATGACCTAAGAGAGATATTTTTTTTCCCAGCTCAGCAGAGGTGAAAGGCTAGGGCAGTATCCCACAACCAACCCAGCTTCCACATTTTTTTTCAGTCGTAAGCCCTTCAGTGCTTACAGGTTACTCCTGACAGTCAAGATATCTGCTTCCTGTGATGGGATGAAATTACAGAGTTAATTAAGCATTTTAAAAAAATCTGCATAGGAAATAAAAAATAATTCTTAATATGAAATGTTAAAAAAAAAAGGGAAAAAAAAAACATGCTCATTCTTCTAATTGGAGAATGTCATTTACTGTTCTTACAATTTATCAGTGTAATTTAATTCACTGTTGGCAATTTTTTTCCTCTTTGTCTTTTTGGTATCACTGTATTTCAAATATCATGACTGTCAAGTTATTATAGAGAGAGAACTAATGCTTTATGCTCATGGGAATAAACATTAAATATGGAAAATTATTCCTGTGATTTTTTCCATTCTGTTGGATCTGGTGGGTTTTTGTTTGTTTGTTTCTTTCTTTTTGGGGTTGATATTTTTTTATGCTATTTGTTCCATGCAAATTTTCCCTTTGTAGAATACCTTTATATTAATAAATATCTGGGCTTCCTATACATGGAAAATGATTGCTCCCCCAGATGTTAGGAGTCAAGAACTATCTTCTTCTGGAGCCAGACCACCTATTCACATAGTTATTCCTCTGATTTTTATGTCATCTTTATGGTTTTGGCATAGGCAGCTAGAAAAGTTAGCCCCATTAGTCCATTTTTTTTCCACAGCTCCTGAGGTTTTAGGTGCCAGTGAATCACTGTGAAATTTAAATCTTGATCCTATAAAGTTATGTAGCAAAGAGATCACAAAGGAAAAGGGCCAAAGTGCTCTGGAAATACCTGGAGGCAAAACAAAAAAAAGAAGAAAAAAAAAAAAAAGCATTTGGATTGTGAAATTGAAGGTTAGAAAAGGCAATGTGCGTGTTTCTTGGAAATGCTCTTTCAGTTTTAAAGCAGGGTACACACCAGCAGTGCCAGACAGCCGAACGCTGGAGATGCGTTCAAAGGTGGATCATTCAGAGGCTGCTTTGAGGTTTGCTGTCTTTAAGAACTACAATGGAAATGCAATGATACCAGAAGCAAAGGCAATTAAGAGGAGGTTTTCAGTCCAGCCTCAGTGGTTATAATGCTGAAAAGCTGGTATGAAATGGATGAGAAAAGCAGACAGAGGCAAATGACACAAGGGAGAGAGATGCATAAAGCCACTGGCTCCCAAATGGCCGAAAGGATAAACACTCAATTTGCACACACAAGTAAAATGTTTCTTTGACAAGACATGCTGAATTACACCCAGGGAAAATTCCACAGGCCTTTAAGAAAATCAATATGCTGTTTTACAAATATATTTTTATTCCCTGGTTTCGGTGAATTCTGCAAGCTGCTTGTCTGATGCCTGATTCCCAGGTCCAAGTATCTTCATGTAATAGATAGCTTTGTTTTTTAAAAAAACCAAACTTTTCTTTTCAACATACGTGAAATATTGAAGCAGCTACTGGTAAGCTTGTAAATTAGTCACTTGTTTTATTTATATCATTGATGAAAGAAGAATTATGCAGTACAGAAGTGTACTTGAACACTCAGGGAAACAACTTGAAGGTGGTGGGATGCTGATCTCTTAGCCTTTTGGGACAGTTCAAAGCATCTGTGCAGCTCAGTAGTGTTGGCTAACAAAGTGGATGTGTCAATACAGTGTGTGAACGAAAGGAAGGACTATTTTTGACTACCACTAAAAAGCCAGAAATGCAGACCATTCCCAACATTCTGTACTTGTGTGTAAATAGATAGATTTCAGGTTGTTATATGTAGGTGTGGTTTCAGATATCCATCTTAAAGCAGAATATCCTTTAGCTCAGTCCTCAGAATCTCTGCACATCTTCTCTCTGTTTTTCTTTTGTTTGAATGTATACACGAGCAATGTCAGCAGCAACACATTCATGAGTTAAGTTAGAATTAAGCTTTATCTTAGTGCTTGTCTGTGTCTGTCCAGAGTGCCATTTTAGTTAGATGTTGTTCCCTTTGAGATTCAGATCTTCTGTCTGCTGGAATCAGTAGTGAGTTAATACTCCTGGATAAGGCAGCACAAAAAAAAATGGGTTTCCCATCTGTTAAATCCTTTTTGAGGGTATCTTTACCTATTCTGAATAGGAGCAAACCCAAGGTTTTTTGAAATAGATACAAGGAAGGGGAAAAATAAATCCACTTTTGTTTCAAATATTAATAAAAAATAGTGTATACAAGAGCAACTTTTCCAGCCATCAGGTAGTCTAATAGAAGGCATTTTCTTTGTTCCTGCCTCCCTCCTGCCCTTAGATTGTCACTGTTACACTGTCATAGCTACTGGGAAGGAACACACCATCCAGACATCTGGCTGAGAGGTGGAAAACACAGTTTCAATTGCTGGGCCTGCTCCCATGTCCAGGCCAACCTCCCCTGGCCCCAAGGAGGGTGTCCTGACCGCTGCTCTGTGCCCTTGGCACTGCTGCAGCTTAGAGTAGGAATTATATTGCAGAGGTGAAAGGTCTGTGGAAACCACTGCACTGTTTTTGTGCTAATTTAAATGGATTGGGGTGTTTTTCAGAGGAAAACTATTTGTCTGGCCATTTCCCAGTCCATCCGCTGTTGAGCTTGCAATAGTTGTGTTTACCTTAGGAACGAGTCTCAGCAAAATGATGAATGCCTTGGAGAGTTGTAATGTTTGGTTATATGGCCTAAGAGAAAGAAAGTGCCTGGGTCTAGGGCTGCCCACAGACTGGACTCAGAAAAACCTGAATCAGGCCTGTAGTCTGTGCCAGCAATAGAAGTGTAAGGTTAGAAGGAATTAAACCAAACCGATAAGAAATTCACTGCTCTGGCCTTGAAGCTTAATAAGGAAGCTGTCAGCTTTTAGACATGACTTCATCACTAGCGAACAGCAACTTGTGAACCTAACCACGTGAAAGTGTGCACCACTGAAAGAGATATTTTGATTCTCCTGAGAGGCAGGAGAAGTCAAAACCCCGCAGCAGGAACATCTAGCAAGAGGTCGTAGTCAGATGTGGGGAAGCCTTTTGTTTAGACATGAAATAACTTGTAAACACTGTACGACATAGGGTTTGTGACTGATTAGAGGATTAACATGTTGCTTTGCCATCAGGCATTGTGCACCCCTTCTCCTCCTTCAGATGAAACTCCCTCTTTAAGCTTAGACTAGTTACCAGTTCAACACAGAGGAACATGCTGTCATGTGGTAACTCTAAATTAAGATGCTTATTATATTGAGTGATTATCTCTTTAGGCATATGCCTCCAAATGAATATCCATAGAGAATCTTTTATAAATAATTCTTGTAGAAAAAGATAATGATAGAGTGACTTATTGTGAGAGAAAGGACAAGGACTCATTCCCAGTGGTGATGCCCTGTTTATTCTGAAGCATCTCAGCAAACAATCCAATAGTTGTTTCTCTGGAGTACAGAGTCTACCTTCAACATACAAATTTGACCAGGTTTTTGCTTTTTTGTATTTTTGCTGAGCCCAAAATAAAAAGTGTGCCAATTCTTCCCTTTCACCTTGAGAAATGACTGCAATAGCATCGTTCAAGCTGTATATACACTGATTATTTACTGAGAATTCCACATTATTCTATGCAAAGCGGAATGCTATGTTGCAATTGATTTGTTTCTGTAAACTATCACATTTTGTGTATTACGTCTCCTTCCTTTGGACCTGAGGCTTTCTGAGGATAGCCTGGGGGAATTTTTGAAGGGAAACCATGCCCTTCTCAGCCATATACACAAGGAGTCTATGAATTCAGTATACTTACTTGGAAAGTACACCTAGGTGGTAGAGTAGTAGTCGTTACCATTTGATATCTATTCCACTTGTACTCTCAAAACTACTTTGTTACTAAAGGCATATTGCATGTAACACTGCCTATGGGAGAGACCCTCTTAGAGATACAGAGGAGCTGTCTATCAGTGGCCATGTATGTGATTTCTTACATGGTACACCATGGCTATAAGATCCTGTGATGTGTCATCATTCCTTTTCATTTTCTTTTAATAAATGTGAAGTAAGATCTCCTTAAGACTGAGATTGAGTTAGTTTATTTAACAATATCTCAGATGTATGTGCTTCATTGAAAACCCTGATTTCCTAGAACGGAAGACGCAAAACCTCAGAATGCAATTGTTGCTATGCCACTGTAAATTAGAATAACCTCTGATATCCTCAGCATTCTCCAGGTACGCATTTAGATCAGAGTCTGGTCAGTAGATTTCAATTTCAAATCTTCAGTGTGGTGACAAATTAATTACAAATAGATAAGCTCTGAATACCCATGGAGCTTCAAGTATAGCTCCACAGTTTCCATCACTTTAGCTGCTGACACAACGTGTCATTGTTTAGACTCAGTGATCAGTTATAACAAGAATACACATTAATGAATACAGTTGGGAAAAAAAAAAAGAGATGACAGACAAATTGCTGCCTCAAAAATAATTCTGAGGGTGTAAAAGGGTAAAACTACCATCAGACCCAAACAAAAACGTAACCACAACAACCATCCTTAATGTAAACTGCGAAGCTAAATTTGGCAGGTAAACTCAGTCTGTTTAAACAGTAGAATAACGTAATATCTTAAGTGTACAGTTGATGCTAATGTATGATTTTCAGCAATAGCCAAAATGCTTTTTTACGATCAGAAAATGTGTTTTGCCTGTCTTACTGGTTTCACAAGATGACTTTAAAGCGTTTCTAGTCTGGTGAAATAACATTAGTCCTTTGTGTAGTGCAGTGTCCTACAGTGTGCATAATGACAGTGTAGTTATCATGGCTGTTAAGAAACGTGGCTTAATGGTTGCTTCAGTCTTTATGACTCAGGCGAGACCCTTTAAAAATTGTACTGTAAACTCATTAGATGTAATTTGAATTGGAAGTTCTAGAAATAGATGCTAGCTGGTAGACTTTGTTGACGGTCATAGAGCAAAACAATGAATCCCCAGTTTACTTATCCTAGTGGGTTGTCTTTATGTTTGTTGATTCCTCACTTGCTGTTTCTTTCTTTGAAGACCTGTTAGGTGGAAGGGGAAAAAATTCGTTTTGTTTCCATGAATTCAGGTTTGAGGAAATTAAAACACCTGGTTTTCAGTTCTGCACACTGCCAGCCCAAACTGTCTGGGTAACCTGTGCTTTTCCACAGACTTGAGGCAGGCTGGTATAAACAGCTGTACCCATAGTAAAAAAAAAAAAAAAAAAAAAAAAAAGAAGCATTTGATCAGCATCACTGTCTTTTTTTTTTTTTTTTTCCTTGAATGCTTGTAAATAGTGGCTGAAGTTCATGTGAACGAGGATGTTCAGAACAATATGTTTTGGCTGCCTGACTCTCAACATGAGGCAATGTGTAATTCACATGAACCTTCTGCAGAAGTTTCTGGATTGCATACCAAATACAGTACTGGCTTCTAGTACAGAGCCTCTGATTGAAGTCCAGCTTGCAGTTCTACACAGATTCATTTTTTCCAGGATAAAACTCTTTCCAAGAGCACAGAGCACAAGTGAGTACTTAGATGAAGTTTGGCTCATCATCCTTTCAGTCTTATGACAGTGCAAGAGCTGCTTTCCAGCAGGACGAGTGATTTGCCATTCTTCTGAATGGAGGCAGTCGGCAGAATCACCCACTGGGAGCTTTGGTAACACCAATGCTTGCCTGGCCAGGCCCATTAAAATGTTTCTTGCAAGTATGCAAAGTATGGTCTAAATGAACTGAGGCATTGGCATGTGAGCCAAGGGTTGGGCGTGAACTACTAAGGCAAAACAAAATCAATCTTGGGTTTGGAACACTGTATGGGTTAGAGCCAGAAGCATCTCCTGCTCTGGCCCTGATTTATGGCACTTCCTCAAACACAGATCATCTGAGAAGAGGGTCAGTAAAGTCCCTTTGAGAATGTACATGCAACAGAATGAAAATGGAAGACAACACCTGTGAAAAACATAAAAATCCTTTGACAGTAACAGTGAACAAACAAACGAATAAATAAAAGTTGCTTCCTTGCTCCTTAGTCAAACGTAGTGCAATGCCTTAGATGGATAAGTTCGTTATTTTCTTTTTCCCAGATAATGAGGTCTCATTTGGGTTAATCCTATGGAAAAGCAACCCACCAAATTAGAGCCCCAGCTACTGCCTGATTTGTTGTGTCATTATTTCTGCACACCCATTGTTTTACTACATGGTACATTTTATTTGGTGTAGTGAGCCTTTCTGTTATGATACTTGCTGATATGGAACATATGATATTGTGACTAGTCCACATTTTCTGTCATATTTAGCTAGCATAACCTTGCAAGTGGTATGAAAGGCTTTTACACCTGTCAGAAAGGCTTACTTAACTCATATGTTAGAGCTGCTGCAAAAGCGTCTTGCTGAAATGAGCTGCAAATTCAAAGAAGCATATTGAATTTTGTAATTTATTTGTTCACAGCACTGGTCAATTAATTTATTTCACAGTGATGTAATATTTAATATTGGGAAAATAGATAAAGCATGGCTGAAAAGCTGTTCTTTGTTCATCTGAGCAAAACAGCAAATGTTTCTCCTGTTTGTAGCAAATGCAATGCATGTCGTATGAATAATACTATCCAGTGAATAATAGGCACGCTTGCTCAAATGGTTTAGGCTGTATTGTTTTTCCTGTCAATGGAAGATTCCTTAACATTCCTTACTAAAAGGCATAGTACAATTAAACAAACAAATAACTCTTTCCCAGACAGAAAAAATAAATAAACTTTCTGGGCCTCCCAAGCTGAAAATGTCATGCATATTTCATCCGTAGTCCTTTGAGATGTGGAATCCTTATCCTTCTTGGCTTTCAACAGCGTTTGCAACATGGGGCCTGATCTTAGCATACGCGTTTCTTCTGCATTATAGTGTATAAATAATCAACAGTTATTGCAGCATTTTACTTCTTGGATCATCTTTTAAAATAGTACTTGAAGAAGTAACATTAAACGTTAATTCAGATTTGTTTATTCCAATTACTTAAAGCTTGGGCCAAACCCATACATTAAATTAAACAAAAACAACAACAACAAAACTTGAGGAAATTGCAAATGATGGAAGGAAAAAGCCCACACATGATTCTGACTTTAAGATAAGTCACCAATACCAAGAAAATTGATCTGAAAGAGGTGCCAACAGTACAAAACCAGTATTTACTTATTTTTATAGCAATGAATATAGAACCAGAAACACGTACAGGTCCAGCAGTTTGCACTGCAAAATGTAGGCAGGATTAACGCAAATATGGATAACAATAAAAGGAGAACATACATAACTGATGAATTATAACTGAAATACATCCTCCAGTCTCAGATAGTAGCTCGCTGTTGTCACAGCATTGACACCCTTGGCTGGCATGTTCTCGCTGCTGGATCCCATTTATTATCTGCCCCAGAAGAGACAGTGACTGAAAGATGCTTTCCATATCTGCTGGCTGCTCAGTGATGCTGCTGCCAAGGTAGATGGTAGGCTTTAGATACAATAGAAGGAGGGAATGCCATCCAGAGGGACATGGACAGACTTAAGTGAGCCCATGAGAAGCTGATCAACAAGGCCAAGTGCAGGGTGTTACACTTGGATTGGGGCAGTCTCAGATATGTATACAGACTGGGAGCAGAACTCATTCAGAGCAGTACTGTAGAGAAAAACTTGGGGTGGATGAAAAGCTGGACATGAGCCAACAGTGTGTGCTTGCAGCTTGGTTGTCTCCTAGGCTGCATCAAAAGACTAGCAGGTGACTAGCAGGGTGAGGGAGATGATTGTCCCCCTCTACTATACCCTTATGATGCCCCATCTGGGATACTGCATCCACATATCGAGCATAGAAAAGCATGGGGTGTTGATGTGAGCCCAGAAAAGGGCCATGAAGAAAATCAGAGGGCTGGAGCATCTTCCTGTGAAGAAAGGTTGAGGGAACCTGGAAAAGAGAAGGCTCAGGGGAGATCTCATTGGGGCTTTCCACTACCTGAGGGGAGCTTAAAGGCAGGAGGGCAATTGACTTTTTACACAGTCTGATAGTAATAGAACAAGGCAGAGTGGCTTTAAACTAAAAAAGGGGAGATCTAGATTAGATATTAGGGGAAAATTCTTTACTCAGAGGGCAGTGAGGTCCTGGCACAGCTGTCCAGAGAAGCTGTGGATACTCCATCCCTGGAGGTGTTCAAGGCAAGGTGGGATGGGGTCCTGGGCACCATGATCTGGTGGGTGGCAACTCTATGATAATGGAGTTGAAACTAGATGGTCTTTAGGATCCCCTTCAACGCAAACCATTCTATGATTCTGTGATTTAAGAGAAATTACAGAGAGGAAATACAACAAATACATATTTAAGGAGTATTCGTATATACCAGTTTGCTAAGGTAAAAGAGTGCATTGATTTTGGTGTTAAGTGTTGCTTTCAGTCACCAGATTTTGTTTGCACGAGTAAATGCTTAACAGATTGCCAGTAGGTCTTTGTGAATCTCTCTTCTGACTTTCATGCCAGCACTGACATACATGAATTCCACCATGTTTTCTTGTTTCTTTACTTTCCACATTCATTTGTTATTTGTGGTTTTTCTTATCGTTAACAGCATCTTGTTTGCAATGTTATTGGTATGTCTGATGATGCGTGCGTGATAGTTAAGTTCTGACCTTACTCTTTTGGCATTGAGTACTAGACCTTTGTATCCTGCGAGAGGGCCAAGATGAAGTTTAGACAGTATCTGTTTATCCTTTCCTCATAACAGAACGCATGGCAGTGTCCAGCAGGAGACTAACAACCTATCTGGCTCCTGTACCTTTATTTCATTGCCTTATGCTTCACTTTTATAGCACATACTGAAGCTTGTCATTATTTTGAACACAAAACTGACAAATGAAGAGACTGAGTTGCTGCAAGTAGGCAAACTGAACAGCAGCCCTAAGCATGTGGGAGTGGCCTAGCTGCATGCATTGCCCACAGCAGAGCCCAGGGTGCCCACTGTTAGTGCTGCAGGGGCTAGCAAGGAGCTGGGATAAATAAGGCAGTGCTACTACAGGAACAGAAAAAGGGCAGTGAGGCCCTTTCCAAAACCCCCTTTCAGGGAAGTAAAAACAAGTATTTTATGCAGTTCCCTTACCGCAACAGGAATAACCCATCCCCTTGTGTCTATGACAACAAAGGTCTGGTTTGCTGCAGATCAACCTTCAGATGCCTCTGTTAGTGTTCGAGTGAGCAGTGATAGAGGCTGTCAGATGCTATCAAAAACTGATTAATTTAATGAGCTTGTTTTGCCACTTGATGTGCTTCTCAGTGACTGTTGTGAAGGTGAAATCTGGTAGACACGTGATCTTCTGGCTTGTGAAATCCAGTCAGCAATTCTCTTCTATTTGCTAATATATGGACATCTATTTCACTTGTCATTGATAATCAGAGACATTTAGATCACTTTTGTTTTATGTACTGTTTTTCTGCCTTTTCTTTTTCCTTGAGGACGTATTTTTGAGAAATTAACATCTTCTTTGGCTCGTTCTCTATCTTGTGCTAGTATCCCCCTCTTAACTGTGCTTTCAGATGAGCCTCCCAGGGAACTATATTTGCAGCTGTAGCTGCTGCACTGCCTTTGATTTGTCATGCAGACAGAACTGTGATGTGTCAATAGTCTTTATAGGATCAGAACTAAGCCTAAGAGCGTCTGAAGTCTCCTCTTCGGTTCCATTTAGTTTCCTCTAGTGATACCAAATCTTCTACTGTATCCTCCAGAATTCTGCTAACACTTTTTCTAATACCGTGATAGTGTCACATTTTTCAGAGCTTGATTTATAGTCTTACTTATCAGAAATCAGATTGCTTGGGACATTAGTTGCTTTGATATCCTATGAAGCTGGTCTAATACACAGATAAATTTCAAGCCAAGTTCTAGGTACAGATGTGGGGAAACTGTGCTCTACTGGTGCTGAAAAGCTTGGTTGTTTACTAGATAGACAAGCGTCTGACTCACCTGCTATTTTCCCTACACAGTTGTTGATATCACCACACTACACTGGAGTAGTGTACACTCATTCTAATTCTTTGGAAGCATCCAATAAAAAAAATAGAATTAAACTTTTATCTCATCATCATAACCTTCTTTTAGTTAGTAGCAGTATATAACTGTCATTCTCACGTGTTTTGAAACCTACCTTGAAGCAATTGGTTGCTAATAACTCCAAGAAGATGAGAAATCTTTTAGAAGTCATAATTAATGATTCTTCTTGTGAGTGGTAACCATCTTATCTCTTTTGAGTAAAGTGAGATTAAATTTTCGTTTTTCAATGGCTTTCCGTCTGCTTCTCGTTATTAATTGTTGCTTACTCCACAAAGAGTAATTACTCTGGGATAGGATTATTTGTTGACTCCTCTCACAGCTTTTTTTTTTGCTTTCACTGATGCAGTCATGGTCCAAATGTTGCAAAAATCTAACTTTCAGAACTTGTTTTACATCCTCAGAGTTTCTGTTACTTTTTAGCTTTCAACAGGACACCATGCTTGTCAGCATGAAGTCTGTTACTTCTATATATTCTGTACCACATATCCATCTTTCTACATCATTAGGCAGTAGAACTTCAGTTAGACAGCCAGAAAACTCCTTTTATTTGGAAACTATCCCTTACCCCTGTGTAATATAGGTGACATGAATAGGAATGAAAATCAAAGCACAATTCCCAAAGAAGATGTATCATTTGATTTTATTTTTATGTATATTTGTGTCTGCTTGTAGGTGTATATCTTAACATATACTTAGTTGAAACACTTTAGACAAAGGTGTTTTTTAAAGTTGAGTTAAATCAAGAAAAATTCAGGCAGCAATTACTCAAATATTTCTGTATTTTTGGGAGGGAAAAACCTCTTCATTTTATTACGTTGAGGAGATTTTTCTATTGTGAGTCTGATTAACTAAAGGACCTAAAGACAGGTTTTACTCTAAGTGTGTACTTAAGGGCTTCTGCTTTTAGGAATCCCAAATCTACGGGGAAAAAAAAAAAAGCTGATCAGACACTATTTTATTCTTCAAGAAGCTTTATATGAAATAAGCTGACAACAGCTCCTTAACCAGTTAAACACTGGAAGCACAACCCTGCCTAATCAGCAATAGCCTTGCTTTTATTACAATGAAACTGCTGCCAATAAGTGAGACTGGATATTCAGTTTGCCAGCTGGCATCTTCTCTTCCCCTCTGAATTTTGATTATTTTTACAACAATAACTATAAAACTTTGTGTTATTGTAATGCTTTGTATCTGAGCAGATTATAATGCATTACAAATGCACAATAACTTGTTAACTGGATTAGTTTGTCTAATTTCCAAAAGGTAAATATGTTATTCCCTTTTTACAGAAAAAGAAATTGAGACAGCAAGAGGTTAAGTTGCAGTCCAGTCTGCAGACTGTTTATCATCAATGTAGTAAAGGGAATAAAAGGAATCAACTGAAGTGATAAATAGAGAGGGAGATAAAACAAGATAAAAGTCCCTCTTTAGTGATCTAGGACCATCAACAAGAACTGTATTTTCCATTTCACCTGTTAGTTTGTAGCCCTGTGAAATAGATCTTCTTTTCTGATGGGAAAACATTACTGCCCTATCTTGGATGCTGAGATAGAAATACTTTAATTATATCTTTTAATTATTATTTTTGATAGGAAGATGTATGCAACAGGTAAAGTTAGGATATCAGTGGAGCCAAAAAAGGAAAAAGCGTCTTGATTATGCTGTACAGGAAGTGCAAATGTTTGGGAGACACTTGCTGTGCAAACCTAGGTCATCATCAACCACAGCTACCTTGCTTCAGCACCCAGGCTGGTGTGCTCAGAGCTGTTTCAGGAATCTGCACATTCCTACACTGTGCCAGTATCCCATCAGACTCATCTGTTCTGAAGGGAGTGGTGACCTCTAGCAGCAAAATGGCAAGCCTGATGACATTGACCTTGGTGTAGAAAGCTGTTAAATGATCCTGTACTTAAGAGCAAGCCTTACAATTGTGGATCTATCCACAATCTATACAATTGTGGATGTCTATGCTCATTGCAGTAGTGTTGGACTAGTTGACCTCTAAAGGTCCCTTCCATTTCAAACAATTCTATGATTCTACGTATTGTTCATGAAACAGGTTCCTGAATCCTAACGTAAAGACAGTGTAACTGTCCTGGAGAGGCTACAACATGGGAAAGAAGCAATGAAAATGGGCTTAATTGTCTTAATTAAACAGTGGTAAGAAAAATGCTTTGTTCACTCATGGTAATGAGAAACTTCAATAGATGTACAGGAGATCTATAATTTTTTCTTCCATTTCCCTCAGACACGTAAAAGAAGGACTAAGTCAGGAGCACTTGTATTTCTGCATTGCTATTTCAAAGAGAATGTCACTGAGAATGGGTGAAATGCTCATTAAATTGAGCCAGCTTGGTACATAGATTGTGGTTTCTGCTAAGTGGATAATTTCTTGGGCATCAGATGTAATCAGAGAATGATTACATCCACATCAATGCAGGGGTTGTTTGTTCCTTGGCTTGTCTGTTATCAACCCACACTTGGATTTGAGAGATATTACATGCCTTACACAGATTTATGTGGTAAGTTCAAGATTTAGCAGGGTGCCAAATACTCAGGGTAGTGCTTGTATTTGTGAACTCCATAGTCAATAAGGTAAATTACACCAACTGAAAACCTGACCTCCTATTTTTATTTATGCTTATATTTAAAAGATATTGTGCATACATATAATAAGATGCATGATTGTATACTTCGCTTACTTGTTAAGAAAAAAAGCTGAAGAAGAAAGGATAAAATGGTTTTAATTCATTCAACTTCTTAAAATATGCACAGTAGTGCATTACTTTAAATAGATGTAAGGAAGCAGAGGAATTTGAGGTGAAAGTTAATGCTTTTCAGCTGAATACTCACTTATCACTGTAATGTCTTGCTATGGTTTGCCTGCATGACCCAACTACAGCAAAGGCATTCAAGCAAGAGACCTTTTCCTGCTATGTGCTAACAGAAAGAAGTGCTGGTGACAGCAGTACCCTCCATCAGCACTGGGAGAGAACATAAAGGGGAGGGAAAGGAATGATGGAGAGTAAATTAGAACAATATTCGGCCCAAATTAGTTTTCCTGACCAAACACTTGGTATTTTTGTTCCAAAGCCCCTGACTCACAATGAGAATGAACTCATTCCCATTAGGAAGTCTTTCTGGATTTTGACTGGGAAGTGTTTGGTGCTGAATGAATGAACTTTGCGAGAATCTTTTGTCCATGTTGTGTTCTCATTAGCAGTGTTCTCATTAGCAGAGCCTTGTGATAAAAATGGGTGCAATGCCCTAGTTTTTATTTATTAGTACTGAAATCCCAATGACCAAGCATCTCTGATTTCTTGCTTTTTTTTTTAATTGTCTCCTTATCCACCTATGCTGTGCTTTTCATGAGTGCTCCACTACCCTGCTCTCAGTATGAGCCCAGCATGCATCATGCCTTCCCATCGCTTCCCTTCCTTTCCCACCTTCTCCCCTTGGCACATGCTGCAGCCTGGCTCTTGCCCCACACCACAGACTTGATAAAGGCTGAAGAGTGACCCTTGCAGAAGGAAATATTCACCCTGCCCAGTTTTAAGACAGAAGCAAAGCTCTCAGTTTAAAAGCTAGAGTGCATACAACCTGCAGAGAGAAATTCCTTCAGATGGCAGTTCAGAAAATAAAATTTTTGTTGAGATGGTCTGTAGCAGTGCCTCTCTATCCTCAGTTACACACAGGAAACACAGCTTATCCCCTTCCTAAATTAGTCAAGATTACCTGAAGCTGGGCAGAACTGAAATGTGTGAAGTTGAACAGTCATCAGCTAGGCTGTGGGGAACGTCTTCTCCTGTAGAAAGCTCATTTTGAGAAGCAGAATTGTAATCTTATCCCTGCTTTTTGGATAAAAATCAGTTATCTTATGTATGTCTAAAATCTTTCCAAGCCTCCAGTTTCCTCTGCAAGCGCTTTCCTGGTGATGGTTATGGGATGGAAGCACAGTGAGGTCGAGACCTGAAGGCTGCAATGCAGACAGAGCATCAGCTTTCTTATGCTGCCCTAAACGGAAACATCCATCGTGGTCTGGTCTCAGTTACTCTGTTCTATCTTGTCTTTTAAGGTTGAATAAAATGCCAAAATGTCCCTGTGCCTGGTCTTGCTTGGAATGTGGGACTGGACTCTTTACTGAGTTAAATTTTGCATTTGAATATCTAGTGCTTTTTGTTTCCCATTTATCTAGAAGTTATGACATTCTCTCTGTCTAAAAGTCTCATTAGTAGAAGAATTCTCTTGCTATTTTGGCAAGTGTGCTCCCAATTTTGGATAAAATCGGAAAGCAAAGAAACATATTAAACAACAAAAAATAATGAATGTAATATATTTATAGTTTGTTGGATTTTTTTTTTCTTGCTTTAATTGAAATAGCTTCTATTTCAAGCAAAGATTTGGAGTAATTTTTGCTTTATTTCTTCTGTAATTGGCCCCTTTGTTGCTCTATCATTTAAGTACAAATCTTTCTGGTTACTTTTCACCTTTTCAAAGACCTCTTATTCAACATTAAATTCCTAAGGTATCTATTTACTCTCTAGTCTTCTCATTTCAACTTCAGAAGCAAAATTTTTTTCTTTTGAGAACTACTGTTGCCATCTGAACAGTGTAAATGAGCAGACAAGGGGTTGGAGAAGGCTATAACAAAAAAACTAGAGATGGGAAAATGGTGGAAGAAATGAATAAAATGGAGTAAAGGAATAATCATTGAAACAGCAGCAATATGGTAACCAAAACCTATATGTGTCGAAACTGTGGACAGAGGATGAAAGCAAGCAAAAAAGGAAAAGAGTTGCGTTACCAGTGCATGAGATCTCTACTCCATGCCTTTTCTGATGTGATTATGTATTTGCTGGAAGTATACAGGTTTTTTGGAAACAACTTCCCTGTTGTCAATCCTGGGTAGAATTATTTTGTTGAAATGACTTGTGGAAATATCATTGCCCAAGCTACCTTCCTAGACATTCTGTTGGTCTTTTGTTTTTAAGCAACCTTAGAGAAGCAGGGAAAAAAGGAGGAGCTATGAAGGTGTAGAAATGGATCACGTCAGTGTTGTAAAGAAAATGGACAAGATTGGCTGGAAAAAAAATGAAGGAAGGAACAGCCAACCATGGAACTTAATGCAAATATATTCCTTAAATTATTTTCTGTGATTTCCTAAAGGAAGGTCTCCTGATTAAAATTATTATTATTATTATTGTTATTATTAAAAATAATATTAATGAAAGAAAGTTGCTAGTCTTATTTCACTTTATTTTTACCTATATAAAATAAGAAGTGTGGTGAATTATTCTGTTTTATTTGTACTTGCTTTGGTGGTACAATGGCCAGGAACTGTTGGTTTCAAGGGGGTCTGTTTCACCTCTTTGTTCCATTATGGGAACAAGTCTCTCATATTGTTTGTGTCTCCAGAGCCATGCCAGAAGTCTGCAGTTCTTGTCTTCCTGCACAGAACCGTTTTGCTTGGCTGTGAGCACAAAAGCTCTAGGGAGGCACTGTCTATTAAGGATAATTCTGTTTCAGCCTTATCCAATGCTTTTTGTCTTTTGTGCGGCTTTCTTGCACTGTGTAGTTTGGCTCTAGTTATAATCTGTGTGCCTCTGGCTTATGAAATTTTGTGCTAGTTCAGTTACTTTACAGTGGCCAGGTTCCATATGTTCTTTTTTATCAGTTCACAGAGTTTACCCATACACAGTGATCTAACCTGACCTCCTGCACACAACTAGCACTAGAATTTTGTGGTCATTCCTGAGCAATCCCTACAAATCCAGGTTTGCATTAGACCACATCTGGGACCAACTGCAAAGCACGGCAGCTGTTGGAAGTGGAGATCTCAAAGCAGATTATGTGGGAATTGGAGTTTTCAGAAGCTCCCAAGCAGGTTGTGCCACACTGAACAGTGCTCTGCTGAGGAAACTTCTCTAATCTAGCCCTGAAACTGGTTACACCACTGCTAGGCCTTGATGAGAGGCACTCCTAAATATCTTGGATGTGTTGTTAGTGCCCTGCTCTGTGCCATGTAGGCACGCTGTGTTGTTCAGTGGTGAGCAGATTTCTGATGGAAGCTGGAGAGTTGTACTGTAGCTGTGCCTGCTGCTCTCCAGGAACAGAAAATCCCATTGACTTCCAGTGGCACTTCTAGTAGTGCTACAGATTTACTGAAGTGTTTCTAATAATCCCCCTCTAATTAGCTTCTTCTGTGGTCCACATGGATAGTTGCAGTTGCCACTGCTGCAGAATTGTGATTTGTATTACAGGAGGACCCAGAGATCCTGAAGAGAACCAAAGCCCTATGGTTCTGCATGCTCTCTTCACAACTAGTAAAATCCAGGCCTTGCCCCAAGATCTTATGGCAACAGGCACTTTCTTTGTGATGTTCTGCAGAGAAGCAGTGTGTACGGGGGGAAGGATTTTATTCAAATTCTTAAGAGGATACAGTGATGAAGAGCTTCGGTGCTACACGCAGTATCTGGGACGATATCCAAAAAGCCCAGATGTTTAGTCTTCAGTGGCTTCATTTTAAGCTATTAAATGTGGAGTTTATTTTTTGGTTGGAAGCTGACTCTTTCCCAGTTTTCCTTGTGTATCCTCAAATGCTGACTTTCCTGAGGGAGACTTGATTCTGTTGGTTAGCCCATTAAGCAAGTGCAGTGCACTTGTTCCGCATGTATGCAGCAGTGCTGGAGATGTGTTATTTGCTGGGGATTTTTTTAATTGATCGTCGTTATCTGGGACAAAAATGCTTTGATGCAACAAATGCAAATCTCCATAGTGACAAAACAGAAAACAGTTGGCAAAGTTAGATGAAGTTGTAGTGTGTAGCCTAAGGGAGGGAGAGGCTGCCTCATACTGTAGGCTTTTTCCCATTGGGTCACGCCATCATGTTTTGCATGATACTTTTCATCTGCTACATCTGCTTGTCCTTAGATAAAGAACGACAACAAAAAAAAAAAGCTACTTTTTTGTGTGCAGTGTTTGTCTCAGCCATTGATAGAGGCTATAAAAAAGGGAGAGGGGATTGGACACACATACAAAAAATGTCCCACCAACAATACATAAGAGAGCGGGATGGTATGATGTCATTGTGGCATGTATTTGTAAATACATCAGAAAATAATATATATCTCAGGTTAAGGTGAAGGTTTCTTCTGTGAATGTGCTTATTAATTTTAGGAGAGATGGTAAAAACTTCAGATGCTATAGTCTTTCTCTTTGCAATTGTGTACATTGACAGAGCCTCAGATTGTCTTTCAACACAGGTAATAGAGCTAGGGAGATGGAGGCTGTTGTGCCCCTCAACAAAGTACAAAAGAGGCACTCCCCATTTCCTTCAAGGGCTCCAAACCCAGTTCGAGGGATCCAGCACCCCCTGGGGAATGATTGCCTGAGGAGTAAAGCTGTAAGGGCCGAGAGCAACAGGCCAGTGATAAAACAAGCCACATGCAATCTTTGTAGCACAATATTTATACACTAAGAAAGCAAATGCATGCATGCCGAGTATTCATCTGGCTAATTCTTGCTGTTGACAGGAATCACACATTCACTCTCAAAACATTTACACATCTCCACATTGACAACACCAACATCCATTTGGTGTGTGCAGGAGGGGAGCACTGCAGCCCCTTGCCTGTCAGCCGCCTTGCTGTTACAATGAACATGGTTGGGTCATCAGCCTAGGGACTGATCAAGACCCTACATGCAGAAGGGTTTGAGAGTCACTTCTACTTGCTAAGAGGCTGAAAAATAATTTTATATTGATGGTTCTTCTTCAGTATGGCATATGAGGATGTAAAATGTCTTTTTCTCTTTATAAGCATTTTGGCTACTTAGCCAGGATATGTTTTCTTGGTTTACGTGTCATGGCAAAACACACCCATGCTTTCTCTTTAAGACTTGTTTATTTGATGTACCAAGCTGATACAGAACTATTATCAGAAAACAAACTTAGGTACTACCACAGCCATGTATTTTACACTGTTATTAAAGTTCTTGGATTTTTATTAAATTAAATGCACCTCATAAATAATATTATAGTACCTGTATCACCCTCACTTTAAATAAAAAAAAAAAAGACTTTAACAAATAACGTCACATATATTTATCTTTTGTCATTGAAATATATGAGGGCTGCTCCAAAAAGTAATGCCTCCTATTTTATGATGTTGCCTCATGATGTCAGAGGCACTTGGTGGTGGTACAGTAGTATATTTAGGTTGAACCTTCTCACCAGTATTCCATTACATTTTGTTGCTGTGTGACAGATGTCAGCAAAGGGGCAATCTGTCAGAAGTCTGTTTTGGAAGTTTGTATGAAGCAAAAGGTGGAATGGAATTCTTCCTTGCGGAAAAAATGGCACCCACTGACATTCATTGTCATTTGCTGGAGACCAACCGTTTATAGAGACCAAACAGTAGATGTGAGCACAGCGAGGTGGTGGGTGGTGTGTTTCAGCAGTGGTGACAGAGATTGTAGGTCACCTCTGCTGCAGATTTTTACGACCACAGCATGCAGGCTCTTGTTCATCACTGACAGAAATGCATAGATAATGGCGGTGACTATGCTGATAAAACAGTGCTCTAACAAACAGTGCAATTGTGCTTTTTTTGCATTTGTTGTAGTTTTCATGGATGTAAATAGCAGGCATTTCTTTCAGAGCGACCTATGTATATAGCTTTCTTTGCGGGATGGAAGCTGTTCTCTGCTACATTTTCTTTCACTGACAAAATATGGTGATGATCTTACTCATTAGTAAAACTCTTAAGGTTCTTCAGGGACCATAAACAAAATGCTTGTATGTTCAAAAGATGCCTGAGCATTTATGAAGAGCTACTGAGGAAAGTCATGAGTGATGTAGCCCCTTGCTGATAACACTGTGTATCAGATGCCAGCTTAGACATGTCAGTCAGCATCACTGGCAACAGGTGGTTACCTCTGTCTTTCTAAGGCAGGTGCTGGTTTTCCCATCTCATCTGTAATGATACTGCTACTAAAACTCCCTTGATATTTGCTCATTATACAAAACTGAGAAGCGTTAGGCAATTATACAGAAAGGTAATTGGGTGATCCCAGAGTCTGAGAAACAGGGAAAAAATCCAATAGAGAAAAATATCTATTTAGGAAGTAATAGGAAAAACTGTGCACTGGAATTTGCAAGTTTATTTATAGATTAAAGAAAAAGAATAATAGACATATTAGATCATAGGATCATTAAGGTTGGAAAAGACCTATACCCACCATTAGCCCATCCTTACCATACCCACTAACCATGTCCCTCAGTCCTACATCTACTCCTTTCTTGAATACCTGAAGGGATGGTGACTCCACCACTTTCCTGGGCAGCTTGTGCCAATGTCTTTCAACAAAGACATTTTTCCTAATATTCAACCTGGACTTCCCCGAATACATCCCTTGAACCTCCTCTTCTCCAGGATGAACAATCCCAGTTCCCTCAGCTGTTCCCTATTAGACTTGTACTCCAGACCCCTCACAGCTTTGTTGCCCTTCTCTGAGCACGCTTCAGGGCCTCAATGTGTTTCTTCTAGCAAGGGGCCCCAAACTGAACACAGATGATCCTGTAAATGCCAAAGCCAAAAAAAAGGGCACATTTATTAAGGCAACAAAGGTGATATAAGGATACATCACTTGAGAGCTCTCCAGTATATAAACAGTTATGTTAGTGAAATTCTGTGAGTCACTGGTGTAACCCCATGTGGTCACCTAGTGTTGGGTGATACTCATCCATCCTACAGAAAGACCAAAGGTGCCTCTTCTAGTCTCTTTCTACAAGCTGTGTGAAGTTTTTTTGTGAACATGAGTTTCAGCTTGAGAAAGCTTCCTACATGTTGGTACTTGTGCAGAGGCAGTTGTCCTTTGCCTGGTCTGACCTCTAGATGCCTCATAGTCAATCATTCAGGCAGCTTCAGTGTAGTCTCTGGATTCTGTCCTTCATCATATCTCTGCAGTGTGTGACTGCCGGGTGTTGTACAACTACGTGATTTTAAATGCAAGTTGACTGTCAAAATAACACTAAATAGCTACCTTAAATCACAGAAAGAAAGAAAAGCTTTTACTTAAGGTTAAAACATTATATTATTCACTTCATTATTTTTCATATACTTGATGTATATGGCCTGTAATCATAGGAAAACTTCAGCAGGTTCAGAAATTCAGATTAGATTAAAAGACAACATTTCCATTTGTTCGCATCTTCCACTTCCATAGATTGTAAAATTATCTTGAGTCTGAAAAATGGATTGGAGATCTTGGACAGAGATATTCTGATTTGATTTCTTCTCCATTTTTTTTTAATTTATTTTTTTCTTTTTCTTCCTTTCTCAGCCTGGAAAAATAATAGCTATTTCTAGAGTACCGTAATAATAGCATTTTTTGAACTTCAGGCTACAAATAAATGTGGTAGACATATGATGAGAGGCTCAGATGGGGTAACTAGTATTTAACCACAAGAAGGTCTATTGGAGAAAAAATAAAAAAAAATTAAAAAGCACCCTATAAATAGTGATGGTCAATGTATCTGTCATACTGTAGGGATACTTAAATATGGATTGCTTGATATACCATCTAAGACTAAAATCTATGGACACTGAACCTTCACTGTCTCTGTTTTGTCCGTTTTCCTCTGACCTGCTTATCATGCTCTGTGCTGCCCATGTAGCAAACCCTGTCCTTGCTCATACTGAAGTAAAGGTGAGGGTTAAAGAAGGGTGACACACTACTTCCCTCTGACAGTTCTCACCCTCATTGCCTAAATATTATACTGGTATAGAGCCACAGGGCTCAGTGGTCTTTGGGAAAGGAACAGATAGAGGGAGAATTTACACGGCAGAACTTAACCTAAGTTGGACACTCCTGGCCATCACAGTGCTCTGCCATGCAATTTCCATAAAATGTCGATTCCTACGTGATCTGGTCCTGCCTTGATTGAGCAGTGAGAAAGGAAGAATGAGAGAAGTACTGTCCCTAGAAACAATCCCTTGAAAGCACACTGCCCTCATGCTCAAAAAGTCACTGGTACTTTAGCATTGACATACTGGTAGTCTAGTGAGTCTTTTCTTAGTATCCATGTCATGAAATATTCACAATGTATTGCTCATCTCTGCCTAGATCTCCAAGGCATGTTGAGTGTTGATGAGTTGGAAAAGGAGCTCTTTGTATGTTATCCAAAATGTTTATTATTGCAAAGGTTGACATGCCAGAATTGTCCAACTGGCATGAAAAAAACATTTCACTTCTTCAGAAAGTGCTATCTCTTTGCTGCCTCTTAGAAACTATAGTTGTTTTCTGAATTACAAGTGGTTTGCATAAGGAACATAAATTGCTGTGCTCTTTATCACTGCTTACTGTATGACAAATATACAATCCAATTTTTCAAGTGTGGTGTCTTGAAAATGATTATGTATTTGAAATGAAAACCATTTCAGTACTTGAGCATCATCTCTCTGGAACAGGCTGGATAATAACATGTTCATCACCTTGGGTTATTTTAATATTTCCTGAAGTCTGCACAAGATGCTTTCTATTTTCTTGTCAAAACATACTGAAATGAAAATTATTTTTAATAAAGTACAGTAATCACAGTGTGATCACCAAGTGCATCTTCTCTTGTCAGATTGTTTCTTCCCACTTGTATTAGCAATTACTTAATGTTATGATTGCCAAGCAATCCAGCATTGAGAAGAAGAGAATGGAATATTTCATTTCTGACAAAGAGTGTTGTGTGATTCAGAACATCCTTCTTTGCCTCCTAGAATACGATCAGTGTTTAAGCCTACTGTTGGAAAAGCTGACTACTCAAGGTCTTCATTTTTTTTCTGCAATATTTCATTGCTCACTTTCATAAATACACCATACACTGAGAAAATAACTCCCACTGACATTGTGTTTTTCCTTTTCTGTCCCATAAATACAGTCCCAGTGATGTGCCATGCCTGCAAGGTGCTTAGTGTGACTTGCTGGCATCATTTATAACTAGTCCACTAAGTTAGTCTTACAGATTCTTAGGGTAAATGTCCCTTTGCTGACCAGCTGGTGAGTAAATTGCTTAGCTTCAGGTAACCCCTGGTTACCTGAACAGAGAACTGTTTGTCCACACAGGAGATGAAAATTTTCAGTGGTTATGGCTGAATGAGCTGTCTCTCTATACCAGGTTTTTCATTCAAGTTACTCAGCTCTAAAATAAGTGATGGACAAATCTCAAGAGATTTGGTTTCATATCTTACTCAAACATTATCCGAGCTAAGTTAAGCTCTGGAGTCTACATAACTGAGCATGAAACCTCATAAGAACAGACTTTCTCATGAGAGTGTCAGTGTTTCTTGCTGGCTAGAAATACCAAGGAAATAGTCTTTCTTGTGGTATTTTGGAACTTCAGCATCTGGACACAGCTGTAAAATCAAAGAGGAGAGTGAATATGAAAATATGAAAAATAATTGTTTAAAAAGTCAATCGTCTAACTTTTGGCTGTGAGGCTCATACCTAGTTTTTGGTGAAGCTATTAATTGATAGCATAGATCTGGATCTGAAAGTGAAAAGGCTTAATCTGAAGTGAAAGTTCTGGCTGTTTTCTTGTGGTTATTGCAAAACACTAACTTGAGTCACAGTATTTCTTCAGTCAAGGGAAGAAACTGTTGTTATATCTTTTCCTCCCTTTTAAGTAAATATGGAACTTAGCACTGCTCTTGGAGACCTTGTTTTTTGGGAGAACATTTTACTTTCTTCAACCGCTACTTCACATGTGAAATTTAGCTCAGCCCCTGAGCAACAATGAATGCCTTATGCTAAATAAATGTAGTATAAAAATCTTAATGATTACAGAACTTATACACCAATAAGGAATGTTATAATACTAAATGTATTTAATTTAAAATCAGACATTTGTGTATACACAAATTGTAAATGTGAGCTATTACCATATTTAAAAAGTGTTTATCTTGGTTTTGTATTTTATAGCTGGACTTTTATTTGCCCAGAGAGGTTGAGTCTCCTTCTCTGGAGACGTTCCAGACCCACCTGGACGCCTACCTGTGCAACCTGGGCTAGGGAGCTGCTTTGGCAGGGGGTTGGATGAGATGATCTCTGGAGGTCCCTTCTAACCCCTACGTTGTGATTCTGTGATTCTGTGACTTACAGGGAGAGAAACCTCCAAAGGCAATGATGGAAAAACACATTTATCTCTTGTCCTTCTGCCACTGCAAGATTTAGAATAGTTCTCTTCTTAATTCAGCCTGCATTTGGTAACTTGAGCAATGAGACTTCTATCATTTGCTTTGTACAACTCATCTAAGTTTGCACTCGTAGGAGAATACAAGGAAACATTTCTTAACTTTTCTCCTGGTTTATTTTTGCCTTAACATTTGTTCTTTGTCGGGTGACTATGAAGTCTTACACATCAGTGGTTATACTGATTGTATTTTGTAATTTAGTTACCTGTGGGTACTCCCTCACATTCAGAATCACTCTTAAGATCTCAAACACTTGACGTATTTTTTAGGTGCAATCAAAGAATTATACTGGATTTTTAGAGGGTTGTATTTGTACTCTTTCCAGTGTTTTCTCCAGTTTCCCTGTCTTCATGGTTCTGAATTGACAGTAATGCAGCATAAATGATGAGCAAGGGTCTTCAAGTGCAATATCACTTTCATGATCAGTACATCTGTGAAATTTGTCCCGCTTCTCCCTGTCCCCCTTGCTGTTGTTATTGTGATCACATTTCACAAAGACTTTTTGTAATGTCTGCTTATGTTATTCTTGAGAGAGTGATTTTGAAGAATTACTTTCCAAGCAAATATCAATAGATATATGTTTGCTTATTTAATAAGTACTTCTTTCCCATAACCTGAAATGTTATAGCATTCCTTGTACCATTAGATTTACTTAACAGCGATGGCAAAATATTTGAATTTATTAACAGTTTAAAGAAAGGATCATCACAAGCTCCATACCTAGTGTTTTTGCCTGTAAATATTATTAGTTAGTTGTGCAACTAATAATAACCTGCATTTATATAAACTCAGTTTAAATCAAAGTAATTGAATATTCAAATTAAGAACGTGTTTGTAAATAGATGTCTAAAAATAGTTTGTTAGTTACCAACTGGGCTGCTTTTCTCAAGTTCTGTTGTGATAAAGGGGATTCAAATAGTGCAAGAGGTAAAAGAAATCACTGCAGGAACATACTCTCAAGTGACAGCTTTGTGCCATGTTCTCATATCAAACTAAAGCAAACAAAAAATTCAGCTGTATATGCATACTTAACAATGTAAGTGTGTCTCTGGGGGGTGATCTGAAATGAAAGGACCGTCTTTTCTTTCTCACATTTAAGACTCTCAATTTCCAATTATATTTCTAACTATATGTTAGCTGTTTTAATTAAAATGTGAAGATTCACCACTTTCTAGACACCAAGAACGTTGTTATAAAGTGGGTCTTTATACACAGTAATCATTTAGATGATTCCACCATCACTCTGAGCATTTGGAGCTGTAGAAATATTTCAGCACAATCTGAACAATGAAATAAAAATCTGTTTTCAGTAATTTTGTGTTCAAGGGCAATTCAACCTCTTTCCTTGGTAAGTCTAATTTTCTAAGGCTTATAAGACTTTAATTTGATTCTTTATCTGAGCATAAAACAAAGGCTGAAAATTGCATAGTAAATTACTGAGTAATCGCTTTTTTGTGGACTACCTGATTGTCGAAATGAACTCTGCTTTTTAAGAGATTTCTAAGTGCTGGGCAAAAGTGAGCTTTATGGCTGAAATTGACTTATGTTTAAATGAAATCCAAGTGCTTTCATCTAAGCTAGAAGGACAACCACTTCACTGATTATTATATATTTGCTGAGTTATATACGTGTAAATATATTAGTATTTGTGTAAAACCTTTGTGCTGGTGCCTTCAAATATACTCAAACAGATATGTCTAGATGTGACATCTTAAAGAATAAAAACGTATTCAGTATAAATGTATTTCATTTCTTGATTTCCTAGTTCAACAGGTAGCTTGGACTGCTGTCTCTTCCCTAGGCAGATATTTTTCTCCTTTTCAGAGCCCCTCTTGGGAACGATATTCAACATTGTCTTAAAATCACTGTGTCCTTTTTTTCTAAACAGTTTATACTTCTTGAAGGCATGACATAAATTATGTCCTTGATCTTCTCTGTTCTAGGTTTGAGGTCTGATACACAGAATTATAGATGGCAAAAAAAAAAACAAAACAACAAAAAAATAAAAACGTGTAGGAACTTTGCTACGTTAAAAAGATGCTGATTGGAAGCAGAATCCCACATGGCCTGGTGTGTCAGCCATGGAAAATCAGATTAAACTATAATGGAACTGTTGTAACTGCACATAACCAAGCTTTAATTCGTCTTTACATAATTGTGAGACATCTCAATTTTTAGGCAAAATTTACACACATTTTATGTTTCCTGCCATTCAGACTGGATGAATTCTCCTATTTTTGCAAAGGTCCTAGCTAATGGGAACAAAGCATTATGACTTCTGGTAAGGGGAGCTTGTTGACTTCAGTGGAACCAAGGGAGCTCCACAGTATGTATGAGTTCCCCATCATTATATTTAGGTACTTCTCTAAAAAAGAAAGAAAGAAACAAACAAACAAACAAAAAACCCCACAAGATTATTTGAATGAACATAGACACTCAATTCCAGTGTGTATAAACCATATCATCCATCTGCTGACTGGGTGCATCATCCATTCCTTCCACTTATTTCTGTGTGAGCATGTTGTTGCAAAATCCAGAATTCTACTTGACTTGAATCCCAGTAATTTAAAGCAGTACCTGGCCAGGAGTCAGATGTAATGTTTGACCTTGTGGCAGGGCAAAGCAGAGTTTCCCAATCCCAGCTTATCCTCTGTTCATCACAGCTGCTTCTTTCCCATGCCACGCTAGAGGCTACAGATCTCCAGCTCAGCTGCATGACAAGGTCCCACATGTGAAGGACTCGTGCCCACTGGGAACACATCATCATCATCTGTGCCACCGCTGTAGAGCACTGCCCTAACTGTAAGGATAGCAAGCGGCAGGTAGCCCCTTAAATTATTTGGTGTTACCCTTAAGTACCCGATCAGTCAGGGCAATTCAGTTTGATAGCTTAGAGCTATACACACCTGCAATTACTTAAATCCACAAAATTGCACCCACAGGTATTTGCAGGCACAAAAATGTTGGCGTAAAATTAGAGGCCATTTCCTAAAACCTGTGCCTAAATTTTGATGGTATAGTATATGAGGGGTTGTTATTTTGAAATGGATTTGTGGAAAGCAATTGAAAATCTCCAGGCATCCCATCTGTGTTTAAAGTAACAACAATAACAAAACTTTAAATTAGCATAGGAGATTTAAGACATTTCAGGAAAACATTGATTAAATCTGCCAATGAAATGAATGTGTTTGGCGAGTGACCTAATTAGTGTATACTTGGTTCTTTTTCACTGCACTGCATACCACTAATTGCTGTTCTGCTGGTCTTCTCCTGACAAGTAAGAAAAAACAAGGATGAGGGATTTGTTGAGGAAATAGTGACATTCAGTTTTAATTCATTTGAACCTGCTGCCAAGCTTAATTATGGAGCTGTGGAATGGAGAGCAGGAGGCCCCCAGCCGCTGGGGTTGTAGGAGACGGAGACGTTTAGCGTCTGCTGGGGTATTCGGGTAGCACTTACTGCGGCGAGCTATAAACTTGCACTTGCTGATGCTTAGCTGTTTTCTTTCCCCCACAGGTACAAAATCACTGCTCTTATTCCTGAAATTTAATTATTTAGCTCTAATGGCGTCAAGCCAAAACAAAATTACAAGCGTTTTATTTCTTGTAGGAAAGGTCGAACAATTCATCTAGATAGTCCTGTCTTGTTTTCTGGTGTGTGGGATGTTGGATGTTTTTTTTTTTTGTATTCACATTTATGAACTAGTCATACATGTCGTCCCACAAAAGAACTCCGGATCTCGGAATCATTGTACCCGAAGTCACCCACGCTGTAAGTGCTCTTGATCTAAAGGGCTTGCATTGGTGATAAATTCAATTTCTGACTTTCCCAGCAGCAGAGGATAATGTAGCTCTCCCTGTCTGTGCCTTGTGCTCTTAAAGGAAAAGGACAGGATGCCTCGTGAAGAAAGAGGAAATAGTTTTGGTTTTGGTTTCCTGTGGTGGAGATAGATTCTTGTGAGCAATTTGGAGGTCCTGGTATAGAAGCTGCATGTGCTTTCCACGATGTTCTGCACAACACATGCTGCTTCCTCCCAGGAGAGACAGGGAATGGCTGGCTGAGCAGGGAACCAAGTCTGAGCAGCCAGAGCCGGCTCTGCACCTGCCAGGGCAGCCACCACAGCCTGGCCAGAGGCCAGGGCACTCCTGGCCTGGCTTGAAGGGTAGGGCACTCAAATCTTGGGTGCTCATCTGCGCTGCAGGGAGAGCAGGAGATGCCACAGCCCCCAGCCTTATCTGCTGACTAAACTCAGTCTACCCTAAGAAAGTCGCATTAAAAATAAATAAATAAATTACCAAACACACACACACACACACACACACATATATATTCAGCCTGTGCTAATTCCTCAGTGCCCAAAACAACAACAACATAAAAATGAAATGAGATTCTAAACAAATGCAAAAAGCAAGGGTAGATCATCAATGTAGCCGATGAACATCTACAGGGAAGAACATAAACTGTGCTGAAATGCAACATGCTTGTTTTTCTGTTCCATAGCATTGCAGAGTTCTTGTAAGGATACTTGAATGCTGAAGCAGCCTGGGAACTTGGCTTCCCTTGCAACAGATTGATGTGCTTTGGAGCGCTTTGCAGCCATGGAGTGATTTTGTCCTGATGTTCTGTGTGTGGTGGAGAGATGTGTTGGGAGCAGGGGGGGCCAAAAAGATGCTTGGAATGGAAATTAGCCTGTGGGAAGGAGAACGAGCAGCTTTGCAGTGATGCAAGTAGTATTAATGCCAGAATGCATAATGGTGAGCTGAAGATGCAAGATTTTTGTCTTGAGTCTGTCTTTGGATCTATGATATGTATATCTTAGCCACTTGTGCCTACTGGATAAATGTTTAGGAGAGATCCATTGCTTTAAACACTATGGACTGATGTTAGTCTTCAATAATCCACAGTTGTATGTGCCTGATCCCTATAGTACAACACAAGAACACTCTTAGACAATCCAGTTTATATTTATAAGCAATAATAACTTACATAACTTACTGTGCTGTCTAGAAATTTGTATTGAAAAATAATTTCCCTTCTATTACTAAATACATGAATAGCGTGCTGTGAGCTGATGATAAACGTCAAATTCCGCTGGTGATATCACTTTTTAAGGGGAGCGTTAGCTTATTTTTGTATTGTCACCTCCAAGTTTTCTGGCAGGAACACAATGAGAAATAAAAAGAAATTTTATGTCTTGAGAAGAGCACTTTGCTACCCTAAAAAAAATCATTTGCACTGTGTTTGATCCAAGCCACCCCATGACTTCCCAGTGTGTTTCAGGTTTCCCATTTGGAAGGTCTGGCTTCTTGACAGGATCTCTCCTTCAGCAAGATCACAGTTGACTCTGATCTGCTGCCCTCCCATAGGGCAGAGGCACTACAGGAAGCCAGGGAGGGCTCTTGTTCTCCTGTAGCAGAGTTTTTTTGGTTCAAAACAGCATCAGCTTCTCTGCTGCTCTGCAGCCTGGAGAACAAGGCAGAGCAACCTGCCATGGGAACAGGCTGGTTTCCACGTGGTGTACTCTGTAGCATTAAAGAAGGGAAAATGAAATGGGAGAAACTAAACAGATAAATCAACCTCCTTCCTATTGACCAAACTCCAGTGTGCTTCTTATGGCAGTTTATTAGGTATGCCATCCCAATATACAGTTGTTCAGACTTTTCCTCAATTTGTAGTAATGTCCTACCAGAAACAAGCAAACAAACAAACAAACAACACTCTCTAAAAAGAATAACTGAAATACAGATTGAGGAGAAAGGTTCAGATCTTGACTTTGCTATCAAAATAGTGCTTTTCAGTGTCCTCATAGTCTTTGTCAGCATTTTCTTTAACGATCTGGGTGCTTTTTTTTTTTTCTAATTTCTTTTTCATTTTCTTAAAGCTTTGCAATTAAGATTTAAGCCAACAACAACACCAACAAAATCCATGCACACAAAGTTATCTCATCATTCCTATGTATATATACCAAAGTAGTAGCGAGAATGTTCATAACCTGGGGCAAGGTGATCACAGGCACACATTCCTGCACACAGATGTGGCGCACAGAGAAAGGCAATGAGGCCTCACATGAGGAGGAAGAAAGGCTGGCAAGAGAAATAAAAATGGATACAGCAGGAAAGCATATCTGTGGTTGCCTCCTGTATTATATGTATTGACCTTGTAAATGGAGATGTCTGCAAAGGAGCTACGATACTATAAATATGCTTGTGCTAATATTATTAAAGCTTTCAGGCAGTTCAGCTTCATCCATAAGGCTTCCAGGGGAGAGACGGCCTCCAGCCATGGCTTGGCTGAGGAGCATGTGCCTACCTGTGCCTCATTTGCTTAGTAGGATATAGGCTTGTGCTTTGAAACGGTTCCCTGGATAGATTGTGAAATCCATGCAGCTGCTTGGTGAGATTTTTAAGTCTTCCAAAATCTGTTGAAAGCTTTATGTGCAGGACTTAAGCACTGTTAAGTGCATAGAAGTTGTTAAAAGTTCATTTTGTGTCCTCTTTGCCCATCTTTGTGCCCCTAGGTAAATCAAAATACTTCCAGGACTGATGTCCAGTAGGGGCTTAACAGCACTAGTCCTCTTGCTTGACAAGCATGCCAGTCTTTCTCATTGAAGGAAAGAAACATGGATGGATACAATGAGGGAAGAAAATAAGATAGGAGTGGTTGATAAACTAAACTTCTGCAAACACTGGCCACTTAAAAGCAGACAGTCATTCCTTACCAATCTTTCAGGTGTACCTTCTGTAAGCTAGTGTTCAATTGACCTGAAGCAACTCCCAGTGGGGGCCAAGGCTTTAATTCCAGATAACGAGGTGAAAGGGGTGGAGTATGGGCAGACTGTGACTTGGTTATGCTACCATCTTTTGCAGCTACCTGGTAGCTGCTGGCCCAGCACAGGTTTGGAGGTCTTCCCTGAAAGTTCCCACCTGCTGGAGGTCTGCTGTGGTCTCCCTTCCCCCACATACCAGGCCCCATCTGGTTGTGGAGACCCGGGACCCTCCTTGTACAATGCTTCATCCTTGCATGGTTTAAAATAGCAGGGAAGAATAGCTGTTTTTTCACTATCTCAACCACTGCAAGCTGTAGATTTCCATGATAGCCTTCTATCAGGGCACATTGTCTGCGGACACCATTTCTACGTGGACTTGTATTACAAAATGGATGCAGGTAGCATCATGAAGTGGGGAGAGCTGCCCAGCATGGAGATGGTGGCTGCTTCTGGGCAGGTGGTGAGAACTGTGCCTTCTCTATGGAAGAGATAGGGCAGGAACCCACTGCAGCAGTGCTCTGCTAGGGAAAGCATCTAACTTTCCTATTGGGACAGGCAAAGGGCTGCTGTTTATACCCTCTCCTGCACACCTTGCTTCACTTTGAAGTCTCAAATTATTGCATTTGTTTAGGTCCTATTAGGTCAGGAAAGGACTAGTTGGGAAGAAATCCAAGAGAAATGAATGTATGATGGCTGCCTGTGGTGTAAGTGCTACCAGAAAACTGTGACGCAATGAGAGAGAAAGAAAGCTCTTTCTTCCTTAAGCAATGAAGTCTTGATCTATGCACATACAGCTAATGATAACGTCTCTTTATTGTTTATTTTTTTAGGTTACGGTTTTGTAGATTTTGACAGCCCGGCAGCAGCACAGAAAGCAGTAGCATCTCTCAAAGCAAATGGCGTGCAAGCGCAGATGGCGAAGGTAAGAGCAGCTGTTATTACTAGTTTATCTGAGCTGTGTCTCGTTTCTGAGCTGTGTGATTTCCAAGAGTTCATTTTGCTCCTGTTTTACTTAGGGTTTTGGCTTGCATATTTCATTGTTTGTTTCGTCCTTTGGTTCCAGTGCCTTGTTTGCTCTGTGATCTGTGTTCTCAAGGGCCATGTCCTATGCAAGAGGTTCTAATCTGATTCCCCATTTCCATCTCCCTTGAGGTAGGGCTATAAGGTCGAGTGCCCTGCAGTGGCAGAGTGCTGGCAATGCCTTTGTGCTGACCACACTGAGAAGAAATTATGTAGTTGTCTCCATTGGGCTCCTTGGTCTCTGAATGTGCATTCCTCTCTTATGTGTCTGGTGGATCTCTCTGAAGGAGAGATTGACTGAGAATACACAACGTTTGCTTTATTTATCATGGTTTGGCTTCTCCTGTACCTTAATTATAAGGATATAAATAGAACTGTACCAGATTTTCTGGAAGAATATTTGCTAGAGATTTCCTGAAGGTCACTGGCATGTGTTGTTTGGAGAGGCTGCAGAAGCCATGTTTTCCATCTTGTAGCAAGCATCCAGCAAGGTGGAATACCTCAGCTCTGGAAATATCCTTTGTCCACAAGCAAAGGGGCTGCGGGGAATACGGTAAATGATTATCATGTGCTCCGGCTGCTGCCTTTCCGAAGGCATAATCATGTGTCTTTGGGCTCTAGACTGTGTCGGCTGTTGAAAATAGCCTCAGCTTTGTACTTTCAAAATGCCTTACCATAGAATCACTAAAAGCCCTTAAGTATTGCTTGAGTTAGTCTCTGCAGAAATGATACCAGCCTGGAATCTTGAACAGTAAAAACAAATGGGTAATACAAAAACAGGCAAATCAACTAATAAATAATCACAACACTTGAACATTTCAATTTAAAGAAGTACTGATGATTTAAACCTTTACTTTTCAACAATATATTAAAAACATCTTTTTCTTAAGGAATGAAAACAAACAAACAAAAAAATACTCTTAGTGGTAAAGGAGGTTCTTTTGCCCTCTACTGAGGGCACACAATGCCTTAAAATAACTGGCTGTGTGCCATGTATTTCCATTTAACAGTGCCCCGGAATACAAGCTAAGCTATTTTATGAAATTGTAGAATCATTAAGATTTCAAAGACCTCTAGGATTATCTAGTCCAACTGTTTAACTACCACCAATATTGCCCACTAAACCATAAACAAACTTAGTACCCTATCTACATGTTTCTTGAACACCTCCAGGGGTAGAACTAGACCACCTCCCTGGGCAGTTCATTCCAGTGTCTCACCACTCTTTTGGAGAAGCTTTTCTTTTTGAACATTCACTGGCACAATTTTAAGTCCATTTCCTATAGTCCTATCACTGTTACATGAAAGAAGAGGCTGATATCCACCTCCTCACAACCTCATTTCAGGAAGCTGTAAAGAGCAATAAGGTCTCCCCTGAGCTGGCTCGTCTCCAGACTGAAAATGTCTGGAGAAGACTGAACAAGTCTGGAGAAGTTCCCTCAGATGCTCCTCATAAAACCTGTACACCAGCCCCTTCACAGCTTTATTGTCCTTCTCTGGACACACTCCAAGGCCTCGATGTCTTTCTTGTACTAAGGGGCCCAAAACCGAACATAGTACTCATGGTGGGGCTTCACCAGAGCTGAGTACAGGGGAACAATCACCTCCCTGCTCGTTGACATCACTGTTTCCTGTTTCTGATACAATCCAGGATGCCGTTGGCCTTCTTGGCCACCTGGGCACACTGCTGGCTAATATTCAGCCAAGTGTCAACCAACACCCCCAGGTTCTTTTCCTCTTCACAATCCTTGAGCCACTCTGCCACAAGCCTGTAGCAGTGCATGAGGCTGTTGTGACCAAAGTGCAGGACTGGCACTTGGTCTTGTTTAACTTCATCCCATTGGCCTTACCCGAGTTATCCAGCCTGTCCATCCAGATCCCTCTGCAGGGCCTTACTACCCCCAGTTCCTACCAGCTTGGTGTCATATATAACCTTACTGAGAGTGTACACAATCCCCATATCCAGATAATAAAGATACTATGCAGGACATTCTGTAATACCAGCCCCCTGGGTAGCACCACTCCTGAGTGGTTCCCAGCTGGATTTATCTGCTTTCACTTCCACTCTTTGGGCCTGGTCCTCCAGCAAGTTCTTTACCCAGCAAAGAGTGTGCCTGTCCAAGCCTCAGGCTACCAGCTTCTCTAAGAGAATAGTGCATGAGACAGTGTGAAAGTCTGAAATCCATGTAGACTACATCAGTAGCCTTTTTATCATCCACGAGGCGGATCACCTGGTCACAGAAGGACATGAAGTCAGTCAGGCAGTACCTGCCTTTCATGAAATACTATCTGGGCCTGATCCCCCAGATAACATGCACGTACTACGTAATCTCACTCAAGATGACCTGTTCCATAACCTTCCCTGGCATCTAGGTCAAGCTGACAGGCCTTTAGTTCTTCATATACTTCTTATGATCCTTCTTTTACGTGAGTCCCACTGGAAAGCTTCCGATCCTCTGGTACCAATCTGGTTCACTGGGAACACTGTTAGATGGTGGAAAGTGGCCTGAGAATAACCTTCACCAGCATCCTTAGCACCGTCACGTGGTTCCTATTTGGCCCCGTGGACTTGTGACAGTCTACATGGAGTAGAAATTCTCTGTATCCACCAGAATCATGGAGATTTTATTCTGCTTTCCACCCCAGACCTCCAGGTACCTTGAAGTACCTTGAAGACAACTGGTTTATTGGCTCTTAGTTTTTAATGACGGTCAGTGATAAAAAGTATTTTCTTCAAATGGATAAAAGATGGCAAGATGAACAATGTGAACACCTACTAGAGATTGTGCTAGCTGTTGTCCTTAGATACACTGAATCTCATTGTTAAAATACAGTCAATTTGATGAGTTAGTCAAGCTGCAAAAAAGAAACCGAAGACAGAAGATACGTTTTATACTACTGGTTGATCTCAAATAGTCGTTTCTGAGGAGGACCTCAATTATAATTATAGAAATATATAAAGTTGCGGATAAAATTAAAGATGTATAATGTAAGATTAAAAGATAAATTTATATTTGGTATTCTTAGCACATATCTGTTGTGATTCAGAACAGTGAACAATTACAGCATTGTATGTGTGGAAATACCAAAACCTAAATGTGACTTAAAATACGTTTTTGGAATGCCCAGTGTTTTGGGAGCTAACTCCTAAGTCTGATGCTTTCAGAGTGAGAAGGCCTGGGCCAGCCACTGTAGTTTGTTTTCTGAGGGGTCTGTGACTAGAGCCATTTGTGACTTTGAGGAGACCAGCGTGTATACTTCTTGTTTGCATAAGGATGACTGTATTTTTAATATTTAGCCATGGTGCCTGGAATCTGAGATAGGTCCCTTATAGCGCGTTTAATAATTCAGGATAAATATACAACTGACTTTTCCTATCTCTGAAAAAATCAGGAACAATTTAGAAAAACAGGGATTCAACGGAAATTGAGACAGCTCTACACAAAGTACCTCACATTACTGAGAAGTCAGGAGCCTGGGAAAGCAAATCTATCTGGAGAAACGTTAGCTTTTGCAGATGTTGAAAGCCAAGTTGCATAACAGGACTGAAAGACAGCACTACCTGCCAGTGTCTGAATTCACAGAGGGTGCTCAATGAGCTCTGAAAAAGGAGGTGGAAGAAGAATTTAGGTTTCATTTCTGAAAATTTATCCAAAACAGTTTTGTTTTGATAAATCCTTAAGTTAGTAGCAAATGGTGGCAATCTCATGACATTGAAGAAAAACATCCAAGTTGTGAAGAAATTACCTGAAACGTTTGTGTGCTATCTTTTTGCAAAACAGAGTCTGAGTTCTTTATTTTCTCTTCTGCATTCCAAGACAGGGAAACTGCCCCTGCACAGGGGCCATGGAGTAGACAGTAATCTACGTTCAGTGAACATCAAAAATCTTAGTTCAGACACGAATGCTTTTGAATGAAGGTGAACGAGGCATTGGCCAGCTTTTCTTTGCGCTGGCCTTCTCCAGTAGCAAGGCAAAATATGCTGAAATGTCGGTGTATTCTGTGATGTTTTCCTGGAGAGAGATCTTGCTCAGAAAGAGTTCTTTCTCAGTTTTAACACAGTATAATTTTTCTCATAGAAATCCAGGAATCTTTTTCAAAAAACAAAAAGCAGAACTGAACCCCCACCCATGTTGGCTAAAAGAAGTATCTTGTGGATACTTTAGTAAAATATACTCATTTTATTGATGCTTAAATACAACCACCTCCCTCATTTTTATAGCATTTGGACACCCTTTTGGCTGATTTTGTTTCATAGTGCTGCCTCTGGAAGAAGGTTAAACTCTGGTGGATTGATGCTCCAAGTCCCATCTCTGCTGGAAAACTTGTCCAATCAAGGCTAATACTTGTTGTAACCCTATGCAGGGAAAAGCACCATTAAACGTGTTTGAATCTCTCATTTTGTTCTCTTGGATGCTGTTCAGCCTAGTGCAGAGCAGACAGGAGAGGATTCAGCAGAAGAGAAACAGAAGTGCTGTGCTTACAGAGGTGACTGGGAGCCTGTGGATGGCTGCCCATCTGGCAGGCTGGGGACATTCCCAGCCTCCTGCCATCAGGAGATCTAGGCTCTCTTAAATATATGCTCTGTCCTTGCCTCTTCGGTTTTATCTCACATAAGTACCCAAAGCAGAAGTTGGGACTACTGCCACTCTCTTACTTCCAGTGACATTCATCTAAGTTATACATTATCAGCAAAAATCCTAATTAACACTTTTATTTATTGAAAAAAATCATCTCTGGAATCAAGTCAAACATGCAAATTCAATTGTGTGTGCGTGTACTTGTCCAGGCTCATAGAATCCTGGTGATTTTTTTGGTTTTTATTTTCATGCTGAAAGTGTCACAACTGATATGCAACTAGGTAATCTTGTAGGAATACTTGATTTATTTCTCTCTTTCTGCTAGAAACCACACAAACAGCACTGTGATGCTTGTGTACATGATTTATGCATCATTTTCATTTTTCTGTGTGCTCATTTCATGCATTTTCATGAAAAAATGTTACAGACAGAACATGGAAAATTAATTAGGAGAATATTAGTAGCACGTGAGTTGGCTTATACTGGTAGAGAAAAAAGTTAGTACACCACATGAAAAACATATTAATGAAATCTGTATGTACATCTATTTTTGGCATTTGCAATTGTCCTGAAGAGCCCCGAGCAGTATCTTTGTAGTAAGACTTCTCAATCTGCACTGTAGGTAAGCTTTTAATAATTCTTAGGAATCTGAATTTGCCTATAGACTCAAAAGAAGCTAGTTCTCTAAATAGCTTATAGGATCTGAACTTCTCTCAGTGCTGGAACTGATGGTCAGTGCTTTTGTAGGATTGGTCTACACCTACACTTTTGGGACCTCACTGCCATCTTTTATTTGCAGTTCTTGTCTGTTGTAAAAGCCATGCAAAGTGGAAGTTCCAGCAAAGATAAATTCTTGCGAAGACCATGCAATGTCTTCTTCTTATATAATGGCTACCTAGCAGCCAAAAGAAACATTTATCAAGAATTATTTTTAATCATATATTTCCAAGTGCATCCAAGTGTTATTATAGGAATAAAAAATATGTATGATGACAGTCTTCTCTGGGTTTTGCTTTTTATATTTAATACCACCTTTAGACATCTTCATCACCTGTATCAGTAATGTAGACACTGATTAAGTATTTAATGCTTAAGTATTTAATCAGTGTTATTAGTTGTCTAAATCCAAGGAACATTTATTGGCTACTCTGCTGCAATAATTGCCATACAGAGTGTATGGCACACAGTCTAGATCTGACAAAGGGCTGTATCAATAGGCTCTGTTGGGTTTTGTTCATTGAGAGAAATACAGAATTTTGCTTCTTGTGTGATATTTTTCTCATCTCTCCATCACGCAGAAGCTTAATCACAGGGAGCAATGCCATTGAGGTGAAATGTGAAAGGGAAACTTTTCCCACAGAACAGAGCCAAGTATAAGAGCTTGTGAAAGAAGCAGATAGCTGGCTGCTCTAGAGTTAAATAGACAGTTGGTCTCCAAGGAAAAGGAAATCCCACAGAAGAATCTGGCACAACTAAGTGTGTCTGTGAGGAGTGCTCTGCCGTGAATGCTCCTTGCTGTCTTGCTAAAGCATTTATTGTTTCACCCTGTACTTGTGCACAGTGTGTGTCCAACACTGAGCTGAATCAATAACAAGCCGGGTTAAATTACAATGAAAAATTATAGCAGGGAACACGTGAAAGGTGGTTAGGTTTAGATTTGTAAATTAGGGATGCCAGTGTCTTTCCTTTGTTAGCTTTCTTTAAGCAAGTCAGCCACACCAGCAGTGCTGTTTTTGAGCAATAACCGCATGCCTAACAGCTTAACCTAGTGACACTTACCAAAGCTGTACCCTCCTCATCCTCTCACCTGTTTATCTGCGCTGTTGTTTTGCGCGAGCTGCCTTTAACTCTTCCAAAGGGGACCAATAGTTTCCTGGGTGGAGGTGGCCTGTAGGTGCTATTTTTATAAATACAGAATATTTTTTCATTTTTTAAAGAACACTGATTGAGGAAGACAAAGGCATTGGACAGATGCTAAATTATTTGTTTGTCATAGATTTTATAGATTTATATATTTAGGAAAATGTTCTTTTCCAAACCCAGATAGTTTTTTGGGATGGAACACTGAATTAAGGAATCAAATCGCAGATGTGTTATAGCGAAATGCTAACTTTAAGTTTCAGAAAATCTGAAGCAGCAGATGATTTTGTCTTGTGAGCTTTCTAACAATTAAGGCTAAAGCAGTGAGCAGCTTTGTAAGCAACATCTAAGGTGATGGATTGGGATGATAGTGGAGATACACGATGCTAATGGGAGGACTTCATAGAAATCTTGAGTAGCCTAAAAAATGTCACGCTCCTATTTGAAAAGTATGTGGTAGCTTATGAATGTTCCAGTTTCTAGATATTCACAAGCAAACATGGAGTACATTAGCTGGAGCCATTCTTGAGAGAAGAATATCAAATAATCCTGAGGATATTAAAATCCAACTGCCCTTTCACACACATCTATTTCTCCTGAAATGATGTAGGCCACTGTGAAGGGAGATGTTCACGGGCAATCCTTGTACCACACCTGCCAAATTTATGCACAACAATTTCTTGGAGGTTTTCAGAAGTGCTTAACTTAGCATAATTCTACTCTCCTGGAAGTGAATGGAACTTTGTCGTTGATTAATGGAAAGGAATTAGGTCAGTGCTGTGTTCCTTTGTTCCCAAAAATCTTAGCTCAGCGCCTTTCTTAACCACTTAAGTTAGCTTAGAAAAATTTTACGGCACATACAATCATGTTTTTTTCTCTACCTATCACCTCAAATAGACCTTGCCATGGCATTTTACTTCCCTATTGAAGTACTGCTTTAGTTTCTAGATTGACTCGATTTTTTTTCATACTGTAACTTCATCTAAGATTAAAACATTCCTCTGCCTTTGAAAATTGCAATGTACATAATAAGTAAATATATCCATCTCCATGCTCCTAATGCTCTGCACCACAGAACAGATGCTGGTAAGTGAAAGACATAGCCAGCGTTTAGGCTGGAGAACACTGGAATTACTGGGTTCTTTTAGGGTTATGAACTGCAGCCAAACAAGAATTGGCCTTTTTTCATAAATACACATTGTTCTTGACTTTCCTCTGACTTGGAACACATTTGAATTGGTAATAATACTGTTGAAATCCACAGAGCTTTGGCAGTTAAAGCTAGAAAGAAGTATGGGGCTCCCTATCTTTAGCACTCACATGGCTATACATCTTGGAAGCCCTTATGCACTCTTTGCAAACCCTTTATGTTTACAGAACAGGAAATCTGAGTCTTGCAAATGAGTTAAACACTGGAGTCAGATTAATTCGTTTTTCCCTCCATACTCAGGAAACTCCAAACGCCCCATGGAGGAATTATCTGACCGCAACTATGCAGCCTGGGAATCTGCAGCTCAGACTGAGAGAAACTATGTTCTAAATTCAGTAGGCACGTCTTTACTCACCAGGAAAAAGCCAGTCCACACCAAAATGATCAAAAAACTGTGGTTTTAGAAAATATTACTGTGGTAGCAAAGTACGTAGCCCTTCTTTTAGTGACATATCATTTAATTATGTTCTTCAGTAACTCAGCATGAGGACGATGCTTTTTTAAGTTGAAAAACAAAACATCATTGTATCTAGCATGCTACCTCAGGAGGAGATGATTCACATGACCTTGAGTAGGAGGATACATGCATGCATGCTAGGGTACCACTTAGTCTGGTCTGAGACACAGATTCAATAACGTAATGCAACTTGTGTTAAAATTAAGCCACTCGTAGGTTATTTTTGTTTGATTTGGAAAGCAGGTGTGCAAACCTTGGTAGCATTTCTTCATGAGTGCTGTGTGACAGTTCATCAGCCTGGAAATACACAGGTGTGTTTTCTGCCAGTAAACAAATCTACTGCTAATGCACATAGATATTCCTAGCACACATATGCACCTCCCTCTGAATATCTAAATGTTACAGTATTATCAACACTGTGCTTGTTTTTTCCTTATTTATTAATGCCTCTTGTTCAACTGACATGTCTGAGCGGCTGGGCTGTAATCTGAATAAATTTAGGTTTATATGCAATTTTATTCACTAATGAATGATGATTTTACCACTAGAAAAAAAGTCTCTATTTTTCCATTGTATAAAATTATCAGATTAAGCTCTTCTCGTGATACATGCAACAAACTGAGTCATGATGACAGATAATTTCATTTTTTCAGTCCTTGGACTTTCCTTTTATGTATTTATGCTCAGAAAGGGATGTAATGACAAAATGAAGGCCCAAATTCTATTTGCAGTCACATTAGTCTGACTTTGGAGTCGTCAGCATAACTATATGTGATAAAGAATGTAAAGCTGCCCATATTGGGTCAGAACAAAGTCTGTCTAACATCAGATGTTCTTTCTGATAGCACATGAGAGCACTTGCCAACAGAGGAGTAAAAGGAGCAGGCAAGTATTTGAGGATACTTACCCAGAATGTCCTTTGAGCCTCCAGCAATTTGCGGTTTTGGGTTTCCTGAGCTTGTGTTTAATAACCTTGAACAGTCTTTCCCATCCCAAAATGAAGAATTTCTCCCACTTTTTCTCAATTTAAAACGTTGGCAGCACAGCATGTAACCATAAGAAATTCTTGTTTAACCGTATGTTCTTCAAAGAGGTGTCTCCTTTGCTTAATTTAAACCTACAATGCTGATTTCATTGATTGCCTGCTAATTCTTGTATTGAAAGACACAGAAGGCTCTTGTTCTCTGTGAATCTTTTTCATGCCACTTAGGATTTTATAACAATGATCATAGCTTCCCTTAATCCCTGTTCTTTTGTACTTTTATGAAAGATGTGCCAGCGTGTGCATGTGTAAATAATGATGCAGTTCTTAGAGCAAAGGAACAGTTGCTAAGTAATGAACATGAAGCATGATAAAGTGTGTTTTGTAATGTCAGAGCATAGCTGATAGATAGGAAGCTTAGAGGGTCATTCCATTCAAAGACTGGCCATACTGTTAATGCTGCACACTGCTGCAGCCCAGGAAATGGGCACAGAGAACTTGGAGTATGTTTACCAGATATAAGGTATTTTGTATTTTTTGTATCTGATTAAGCTTAGGAAAGTCATTTTCTTAAAAACCTGTCAGCTTTAGAAAAATGTACCATAGAAATGATTGAAGTGTTTATGTTCTTTTTCTTAAAAAATAGTAAACAAACTACAAAAAAAATTTCAGTAGCAAGAAAAGAATGTACATCTTAAGTATGAAGACATTTTCAGTGATGTGTCAAGAGAAAATGCATGCACACACATCTCATTCCATATCTGTGTATAAGTGAGGCATTAGAAATGACTGCCTTTAACTCTGGGTTTGTTTGATTTCAATTTTCCTGGAATGTTGGATCAACTTGATGTATCTCAGATTGCTGAACAGCACCTGAGACTAAAGGAACCAGTGGGTCGATTTCTGGCCAATCCTGGCATGAGATGTGGGGGTATTAGCTTTGCTGGGCACTGCTGTAGGTACTCCCGTCTGTTCTACCTTGCACTTTCTGCAGTGTTACTGGTGATCTTGCAGCAGATGCCTTCTCATCTAAGAGGAGGAAAGGAGTGCAGCAGAATCACACTGTGTAGATGAATCTGTATTTAAGAAGTGTATATTAATGCTTTTCTGCTTTCTCTAGTGCTCAGGGAGGAAGATGACCTTTTGTGTGTTGAGAGGCAGAGCCATGATCCAAAATGGTAGACATGTGGAAGATCCTAGGTACCTTGATGGTTCATTTCTGTAGCTGACTAGGCAGGAGGAGTCCTCATTTGCATCCTAAACTAACCTAAACAAGAATATGTCCTGGGGACCTCTGGGAGATTAACATCTACCAAAGCTACTTCTCCCACTGCAGATTATTTCATAACATGGCAGTCTCAAAAACTGTGGAGAGCAGTGAAAAATGTAATGACAGCAGCTGTTCTACAAATGCATTTTTAGTTGGAAACACTGGGCCTCCCACAGGTAAATACAGCTACAAATACAGGTAAATACATTAGTAGTATTTGATAGAATGCAAATTTTCCTCCATGTTAGAATGGATAAATCTGTGCTTATTATGAGTGCCAGTAAGTGTATGTCTGATGATTGACAGTCAACTTCAGGCTTAATAATTTTATTAAGATGCCCCCCAAAAAAGAGAAATACTGAAGAAGTGGAGTATGAGTTTCATTTCTAAAGTCAGAAAATATGGGAGTTGAGATATATAAGGCCTGGTGCTAGAAAGCTCAAGTTTGAATTCCTCAGAACAAGTGGATGTATATTCCAGGAGCTGTCACTGAAATCTGTGCCTCAGACACAATTTTCTCGTGCACTTAAATCATTTATAGTTCTTAAATGATGCTGGTCATAGGCAAAGAAGATGCCTTGAAGAAATGCTTCCCCATCTTCAAAGGCATCTTTGCCTCTCTGCTGTCCCACTCAGTTAATACACATTGCTGTTTCAGTGTGGTATCACAATTTTGTCTCTCTGTATATAGACATATGCATTTTTAATATGCACATGCATAGTTGATAAGTATTAAAGTAACTATATTTGTATAACTATATGCACATAGTTAGGAATGATGATTTCAAAACATTCCAGAGAAATTTTTGTAATGTATTGCAATTCTCTTGAGTAGCAAAAAGTATTACAGTGGTACTATTAGTGTATGTATTGGTGGTGTCTGACTATTTAATAGTAATTCTTCTAAGCACTGGGAATATTATGCTGTGTGCTTTTTAGGAATGTGCTGTAGAAATAGGAAGAAAATAGGTGGTAAATTAAATCTTGTTCACATTCAGGCAGTATTTTTTCCACCTGTCAGCAAAAACTGGCGAAAACAAAACCAACAAAATTGGAAAGTTTGAGATGAGATTTAGTGATTTACTGTCTCCTTTAACTGTGCTTATGGCTTGAAGGAGTGCTACACAGCCCCAGGTTTTCCAGGTATCTTTGTAACTCATTTGTCTGTTTTGCATAAAATATGACGATCCCCCCATTTATCTAAATGGTTTCATAGTCACTTGCTCTGATGATAACCTATTGTAGAAAAACAGGACTATTGTTTATATAGCACCATTCAATTACAGCAATGCAGCCTGAAGCAGCGTGTGGAAGGAGGAGTCTTCACAATGTCATAACTTCCACAATAACTTTTCCTGTTTTTAAAAACTGTCCACCAGTGAAAATTCACCTCTAATAGCAGCATGCCCAAATTCATGTCAGACCTCATTCTTACTGTTCTGCACATATTTCATGTGGTAAAGTCATGATTTTAGCAAAGGAATTAGAGCAGCTCCAAACCAGGCCAAGTTCTTTCCATGATGGGGTCACGGGGATCTCACTGCATTGCCCTCTCTCCTGTGGCTGCTGAGCCTGCAGTAGTGAAAATATTTCTTTTTCAGGATAAAAATTTCATGAGCTGAAATACCTAATGGCTCTCTTTTGTGCGATCAGTTTTCTAATTCTTCTTGAGCTTAGGCTTTCTGTGTTGAAAAGGAGTGTTGGATGCAGACTCTGCTTTGCTTTGCTTGAAGTTCAAATAAATGGTTTCATTTCACATGATTGCATTATTGTGTGGACTCTTGAGTATGTAAGTAATGTACAGATTGGCTTACAGGAGTGAAGAGGCCAGGCATCTTACGTCAGTCAGCAATTAGGTTAGTTTCCAGGGCACCTCTCTGCACTCTTGTAAGTCTGCTGGCTCTTTGATTGCAAGGCATCTGGGCAGTGTGATACACACTTCTCTAAAGGATGCTGTCTGACAGAGTAACAACTGTAGCACTTTCCTCCCAAGAGCATCATCTAGTGTCTTATCCTTTATAATGAATGTTATGAGAGGTTTTTCCACTCCTTTGATCAGAGATCTTTTGAATTTGTGGTAGCTGGGACCTGAAATGCTTTACACTGTGATGACAGACTCACAAAATTACACGCTCATGTCACCTGGTCTTAACAGTCCGTAGATCTCATTACGTAGAAAGTAATACCTGTACATTCTATTTATTGCCCATTTGCTGATATTTCTTTGATATCTATCAAGTCTATCACTTTATAGCTTGGAAAGTTTTCAAAACTTGCCTCCACAAATGTCTTTCTTTCGTTATCATCCTCCTTTGTTCCCATGCCAGTACAGTCCTTTAACTTTTCTACTTCTGTTGATCCAAATGAAGTGTGTGCAAAGCACAAGCATATCCCATTTTCATCTTGCTTTTTGCTATGGTAAATACGCAATGTTCTTTTTAGGGCACTCTTACACAATTCTCACTGTCTCACTGTGATTACATTAATTTTGAATTTGAGCAGGTTTGCATCCGAACACTGCATGTGGTGAGTAAAAGAAAGTGATATTTCCAGGAGAGATCAATTCTTTCTGATTCCACTGATCCATATCCCTTTTCTATACCTTTTCCACTCTCCATCTTTCTGGAATGTGGTTGAGCAGAGCTGTACACTGCTTTTCAGAGAGGGTCTTTGTGGTGTTATGCTACCATCTTTCAGTTGGGAAGTACTTTGCCTTGTTTTTTACTCCCTCATGGTGTACTGGAAAGCACTCTTTTTAAAGCAGAAACTCTAATTTTTAGCAACTGTAAAAATAGCTTTATTTTTTTTGCTGAAGTGTTACATTCTGTTTGTTCTCTTAAATGCTTCTGTTGTTCACTTGGAATGCTTTACAATGTTTTGAGTGAAATGCAAATGTATATTTTATAAGCACAAGTTTTAAAGTGACCCTGCTAGCATATGCAAGTGGACATGGCTAAAGTCCCATTATTTCGATTGTTTTTAAAGATTTAATCTACTGTCTGGCAGTTTTTAACATTATAAATATGATGGTTCAGTTTCTTGAGCTGTGTCAGAGAAGTCTTGCCCAATACCATATCATTTATTATCTATCTGTGTATAATTCCGAATACTTATTAAGTATAATAGGGATTTAGGAGAGATCAGTTAAACAGATGTGTTTCTAAACTTCAAATGCTTTTTATAAGCAGCATTTGACATGGAAAATTGGAAATGAGAAAATACCAGTAGATGAACCTCTGACATGCTATTAGTTATTGAAATTTTTGTTTAAAACAGTAGTTAATTCTAGCATGATAAAACCTCAGATACTTTAAGGATTATGGCTAAGGTTCAATGAAGTTGATGGGTTTTATTTCATTACCTTTAAATTATTTTAAAAACACACTTTTTATTATCTATGCAGATATTTCATGGCTAAAGAGTTTTAACATGAAGATAGAATGGTGAGAAATGTAGGCCCGAGTTATAAATACAATCTCTGTAAGAAGCAACACAAGTATCGTATCATTTCTATTTTCACTTTTTTTTTTCCCTCAGAATTACTGTTCATGTAAATATTATGAAGAAAAAAACCCTGAGACATGCAAAACTTATTTACCAGGAGAGTTATCTACCCTGATAAAATTGGCACTCTTGAGAGATGCACTCTTGAAATATGTTTGTGTCTAATAATTCCTGCAGACAGCTATGAAATCTTGCTGTCCAAATACAATATCCAGATGACAGATTCATGTACAAATATTTTTTCACAAAATCAATTTCAGTTGTTTTAAGACAGGACTATTTAAAGAACTTGATTTTTGTGAGCAGGAGCACAAATGTGGAAGTTTGGTAATTTAGATAACCCTCAGCCTTGTTTGTACTACCACTTATAGAAGTAGAATCATAGAGTAGTTTAGGTTGGAGAAGACCTTAAAGATCATATAGTTACAGTCACCTGCCTTGATCAGGGCTGCCATCTGTCAAGGCCTCATCTAACCTGACCTTGAACACCTCCTGGGATGGGGCATCCATATCCAGTGCTTTTCTACCCTCTAAGTAAAGAATTTCCACCTAACATCTAACCTAAATCTTCTTTCCTTTAGTTTAAAGACATTCTTCTGTATCTTATCACTAGCAGACCATGTAGTAAAGTGATATTTCTCCAGTTTATAAGCTTCTCTCTGGCACTGAAAGGCCACAGTTATGCCTCCCCATAGCCTTCTCTTCTCCAGGCTGAACAAGCCCTGCTCCCTCAGCCTTTCTACACAGGAGAGGTGCTCCAACCCTCTGATTATCTTCATGTCTTTCCTCTGGACCTGCCCCAATAACTCTACAAATTTCTTGTGCCAGAGGCCCCAAGCTTGAATGCAGTACTCCAGTTGGGGTTTCATGAGAGCAGAGTAGAAGGGGTTCAAACAACTCTCTCATCTGGCTGGCTACCCCTCTTGGTGCAGCCCAGAGTACGGTTGGCCTTCCAGGTTGCAAGAACACACTGCTGACTCATGTCCAGCTTTTCCTCTACCAGGACCCCCAAGTCTTTCTCCACAGAGCTGCTCTCAAGTTCATCTCTCAGTCCTTACATATACCTCTAATTGCCTCAGCTCAAGTGCAATACCTTGCACTTGGCCATATTGAACCTCATTAGATTACTACCTTTCAAACTTGTCCAGTTCCCTTTGGATAGCATCCCTTCCTTCTGCTGTATTAACTGCATCACTCAGCTTGGTGTCATCAGCAAACTTGCTGAGGCTGCACTTGACCTCACTGTCTGTGTCACTGATAAAGATGTTGAAGAGCATCAGTCCCAAGACTGACCTCTGGGGGACGTCCAGTTTAGAGATAAGGACATGGTGCAGGACTCTGTCAAAAGCCTTGAACATGTCCAGGTAGAAAACACCAGAAAACACAAGTTGTTTTACCGATCCTGTCACTCCATCATAGAAGGCCACCAGACTTGTCAGGCGTGATCTGCTGTTGGTGAAGCCATGCTGACTGCCTCACATCACCTCCTCTTCTTGCTTGTGCCTGAGCATCTGTTTTAGGAGGATCTGTTCCATCATCTTCCCAGGAACAGTCCCAATGACCCCAGATCTTCCTTATTCCCTTTCTTAAAAAATGGGAGTGATGTTTCCCTTTTTCTAGTTACTGAAGACCTGAGATTTTACCTGAGAGTAAAAATGATGGCTAATGGTGTAGTAACTATGTCAGCCAGTTCCTTCAGGACCCTGGCTGGGATCTGTGTCATCCAGCCCCATAGATTTGTACACATTCAGTCTCACGAGGCAGTCTCTGACTTGCTCCACTCTTACAGTGGGAGAGAGATTGCTTCCCCAACTCCTGCTTAGAGTTTAAGAGACATGAGAAGTGTGAGAAACCTGACTGGCAGTGAAGGCTGAGGCAAAAAACTTCTTCAGTTCCTCAGCCTTCTCTGTGACTATTGAAGCCAGTTCTCCCTTCTCATTTATCAGAGGAGATACACTCTCCTTGATTTGTCTCTTCTGACCAGTGTACTTGTAGAACCCTTTCTTCTTTCTTTTTATATACTTCACCAAGTTTAGTTGCATTTGTTCCTTGGCTTTCCTGATCCCATCTCTGCATGCCTGAATTGCATCCCTGTATTCTTCCCAGGCCACTGTCCCTGCTTCTTCTGCCAGTGCTTCTTTTTATCCCACAGTAGGACCAGCAAGTCCTTGCTTGATCATGCTGGTTGTTTTTTTGTTTGTTGTTTGTTTGTTTTTGCTTTTTGCTTTCTCTGCTTTATTTCTTTTGCTGGGAGATGGAGGACTGTTGTGCTCTCAGAAAAGCATCTTCAGCTTTCAGCTCTGCTCCATTCCTACGTGCCTAAGAATAGTTTCCCAGGGGAATCCCAGTTCTAACCATGTTTACTCTCATATTGCTCAGAGCTACAAAGTAGTGATTTGTGATTCTGAAGTTTGCAGTTTTAGAGTATAAACCTATATTTTTGACCCAAAGTTAACATGCTTATTCAGCGTGCAATACAAAGTTCCGTTAGGGAACATCATGAGGGAGTAAAATATCTTGTCTCAGAATTTTGGCATCCTGCTTTCCAAGCTGGTACACTACTTTTGTAAAATACTTTGTTGTATTTTACTAAGTCAGCTTAGAGTTCCCCAGTCTTAGCAAAATAGGATTGCCTCCAGTTAATCTACTTGCTGCAAGTTAGAAGTCAATAGCTTCCTACAGACTGCGGAGTTTAAGAATTGGGCCTTGTTAACCAGTACTGGCCAGCAACACTTTGTCAGGCCATTTCTGGTTGCTGAGTCCTTCACTGCTCAAGCTGAAACAATTGTACCAAGAGTATTGTTAACTTGTACCGCTCAGTTTAAGTGCAAAGGTTCTACTCTTAGATGGTGAATGACAAATCAGATCAGGAAGCTCCTGGAAGAGGTGTGCAGGTTCTGACATGTGAGCCATCTATTTCAATGTAAGAAATGGGTGATTTGGTTTTCCTTCACTGAAGGATAACCTTCCTTGAGTTGCTGCAGAAATTTTATGTGAAAAACACAGATAGACTGTTTCTGGAGTGTCTGACATTCAATAACCTGGGTAAAAGTCCTGCAATATGCACAGATTTGGTGTCAGGTCTCTTCAATGAGCAGGTTATCTCCTTGCAGGTGACTGAGTGCTATGCATTAGTAAAGATGTGAGTGTGTTTCATAAGAGACAGTGATTTAGATCAAAATATACTTAATTTATTTAACAGATAACAAATGTAACATTTTCCATTCTCCTTCATTACTTGAGCACCAGGTCTGTGCAGAGCACTGTGTACGATACAAATTAGAATCCAGAGTTTACAGTGGATAAAATATTTACTGTAGGGAAAAAAAATAAATACATGGATAGATTGACCAGAAGTTTGATTCAGGCAATATGTATCATTCCTGCTCATGCATATGTGCACAGAGAGAGAAATGAAAAGGTCAGCCTCCTGTTATGGATATGATTTTTGTTCATCTCACTGTGCTGATTAAGTTTTTTTGATTGAATGTAAATATGCCTTAACTCTTTCCCAGCGTGTACACTGAAGTGAACATTATCATAGAGAAGACAGGCATTCATCAGTACAATAGAAGTAATACTGGATGTGCAGTACTATTTAGAGGTGGTGCATAGTGGTGTCTGGATGTATTTGCATCTAAATGAGCTGAACATCTCTTTTCATAGAGCTTTGATTTACCTCAATTGCTACAGGTTTTTATTCTCTTGGGATCTGGGGAACTGTATTCCCCATTATGCACTCATCTTCCCCTTGCATACTGCCTGCCACCTTCAGTCAGCGCTACTAGATAAGAATCTATAATAAAGATCTTATACATCAGGGCTTGTTGCTGTTCTGTCAAGGCAGTTGCTGCGTTCTGTTCCTCAGGAGGAGCCATGAGTGATGAGTATGGCATTTGTTTTAAGTACTAGCTCTTCCTTATATTAAGTATTGACTGTATCCAAATCTGCTTCAGCGTTATTAATGTCTATGATAACACATTTTTTTTATTTGGCTTGGTTTTTACTCTTTTGCCTCCATAGGGCACCAACAGTCGATTATTCTGCCTCCTAAAGATCTCTGTCAAACCCCTTCACTCACTGAATCTGTAGATTTCTGTTGACTGTTCCACATACAAGATGTTTCATGTATCTCCCAGCGTGGCTGTTCTTAGCAAAAATACATCTCAACCCAGCTCTTTGTTGCACCAGTTGAAGTCACAGTAAATCAATATAAATCTCAGTATAATGCTAATCTATCTTGAAGGGTAATCAGAGTTTCAGGACTCTAGAAAGATTATAATGTAGGAAAAAATGGGGAAATAAAATTTATAAATCAAAATACAAAAGTATGTTGCGCTACTTGTTAGAAACTGTTGCTTTGAATTAATGCAGAATCATTTACAAATCCTCCTTTGCATCACATAATCATTTCAATGAAATTTCCAATATGCTTTAAACTGTATAAAACTTTCTGAAGTACATTAGCATTTTAAAAGAGGAAGCTGTTATTTGTGGTCATTGTTATTTACATTAACCAACCTTCCAAGTTGCATTAGACACTTAAAGATGGAGGAATATCCGTCCTATACCCCAAGGATTGCATGATCTGGAAAGGTAAAGACAAGTACAGTAAGCTGTTAGCAGAGTTGTGTGTATGCTTCTCTAGTGAGAAATATAATTATTCCCACTCTCCTCTCTTTTTTGTTCACTTTTCTCACTTCAGTGAAGGATTTCCTGTCTCAATTCTTAAATATTTACCCAGCTTTCATATATTTAAGTCTTACAATGTTAAACACATTTTCGTGCAGTGGAGCATCTCCAGTATTTTGCTCTTCCTTCCCTCAGCAATTCATTGGGAAAGTCTTGTCCTTCTGACATACCTAATCAGATTTGTCAACTCCTTGATGCAGCCATGGTTTATTTCCATGAATAATGAGATATGGTGGTAGGGCATCTTGTCCTGCCCTAAACGAGACATGCCAAGCCAAACATGAAATGGAAGCCAAGCATTATGTCCTATATGTTTGTCAAGTGTGTGATCTATTTTATAGAGACCCAACTCAGTACACTGAAATATTTTACTACATGTGAACTTTAGCTTCTGTTAATATGATTGAAGTAAGTGGAAATGGAAATTGTCAGGGCAATTTAACAAAGAGAGCCTGTAAAACTCATTACATCCCAGGTAGTAAAATCACTTTAGAAGGCACATTCTTCAAACTTGAGCTTTATTCAGTAAACTGCATTGGTGCCTGACCTTTTAAGAGCTTTCTGTTCCTTGGGAGGGAGGAGGGGGAAAGGCCCTGTTGTTCAGAGCTACTCGCCTTAAATTATAAACAGCAGCCAGATTTGACTCTATGCTTTAGATCACACAGTGTGACAGATGATGCAACTGCTCCAAACAGACAGTTAAATGGCCGGCTATTTCGATGAATTTGATGTGTATTTCATGTAATTGTATACTCCATAAAGCAGTAAAAAGCCAATGTTGTGTGCTGGCTGTATTTTTGCACAAAGTAAATCAAAGTGCCCATCACATATTTGTAATTCAACTTTCTTTTCTAATCTTTTCAAGACCTAATGCTTTTAAAGCTTAAGTGATACCAGTAGTGGCTGTGTGAGGGTTAAGGCTGTTTTTTGGAAAATAATTCTGGGTACAACCACCTCTTAATTTTCATATCAACTTACACATCTTTTTTAGAGTGGTACCCTGCCATGAATGGGTTTCTCCTGTACTGCAGTGTACCATGTCCAAGGCGTGCCTCATTTGCACTGTCTTTACACCAGTGCCAAAGGCTGATTTTTCCTGTTTACCTTGTGAATGAGTTATCAATCTGCTGGATAAAAAATGTAAGCGCTTTTTTTTTTCTGCTTCTAAATCTTTTCTCATTCATGTGTCACAACTTTTGATTAGTTGAATATGTGAAAAGAAAGCATAGTGTGGACTGTGGTTTGACCAGTTCATTCTTTTCTGTGATTTTCAATTTTCCAGTATCTGAACAGCTCTGAGATGCAGGGATTGCATTTTCTTATAGCTATCGTCTGTCTGACTTATGGGCACAAGATGGGTTCATTAGCGAGCCCAAACACTAACGGTTTTGTCCAGCAACCTTTGAAGTAAATGGAAATCCCCCACATGTTTTATTGGGAGTCAGATCAGATGATTAGTACAAGTTGTGGCACTACAAGATTTTGTCTAATTACACGATAACGTTTTTGCCTTATCTGTGCAGTTTGTGAGATACTGTTACTTATGGGAAGTATGTTAAGAGTTGATTGTGGGAAACTTTGAAAGGAGAGAACATTTGCCTGCTCTGCAGTTTTCATGTTGTTTCAAGCTTTTGTTTTTGTTTTTTGTTTTGTCTTTGATAAAAGACATAAATGAAAATAAAGGAATGTTAAGAAAGGACTGAGATTAAGGAATAGAAATTTAAAAACTTTTTTTTTAAGAGAAGAACTAACGAAATAAATACTACTTCTTTTTGGCTCACTCTAGGCAGATGAACTTTCAAATGCACAAACAGTACTGATAGAGAACAGTCAGATCCTCAGGTGACAGATAAAAAGTTATGTAAATTCATAGCACTCATGGGAAGTTTTCTTCTTTGTATATGTAATCCCCAGAAACTTTCCCAGTGTTAAGAAATGATAGGAGATGGTTATGTTTTGAACTTCGTTGGTTTTTTTTTCCACAGAGAAATACTGATCCTTGTATATAAATTGTTTTGCATCGAGTGAAAGCTGGTAATAACCTAGATGTAGAGACTAACGTGACTTCTCTTTGAAATTTTAGCCTTTTCTCATCCAGCAAAGAAATGTTCCATGCTTTCCAACAGGTGAAATTTATTCCATTATTTCTGTACATCCGTAAGAGTTCCTCTTTCCTGCTTAAATTCACATTTCCAGCGTGTGGCAGTGCCTAAGGTTTGTAGCATAGAAAAGAGAGTAATTATAGAGGAAACATTAATCTTTTTGAAGATGTTTGGATGTAAATGATCCACTGTGAATGATTCTGTGAAACAGGAATGCAGATGAACCTTTGATTTTTAGATATACGTGGCGTGCATTATGATTTTCTTTCAGAAATACTCTTCTGCAGTGAACAGAAATGAGGATGGCTGGGAGGATGTTCTTCTGTTTCACAAACCGAAGTTAAAACTGTGTGCTATAACAATAGTACCTCCTTATCTTTCTTCAGTGTCTGGGTGTTAAGTTGGGCATTTAAAAACTATCTGAAATGTAAATCTCTTTGCTGTTCACAGCCAGGTAACCTATACCAGTCACTGAGGGAGGAACTAGTTTTTTCGTTTTCTCTTAGGGAAGACTGATGTTCAGTCAGGGGATTTTATTTGATGATGAAAGAAAGTATTTATTTAAATAGGCTTCTTGCCTTCATTTATTAGAGTTGTTTATTTCATATAAAGCATTTATTTCTAAAAGTCTTACTCTAGAATCAGTTGCAAACTGCCTTTGGTTTCTGCAAATTCTTCTCTGGGACTCATAAAGATAATTGTGAGTTGCTTTATCTTAGTGAAACATTTTTAACCATATTTGCCATGCCATTTCTGAAATGACTGATTTTAGGTCTAATTATTTCATCTTTAAAAGTAGCAGTTAATGTTGTGTGAAAGCTCATTTCATTGATAATTCCCTCTGCATGGTCTTCTAACTTCACCATTGATGGGAAAAAGGTTGGAGGGGAAAGGAAAATCTTGTATTTTGGCAAAATAAGGCTGTTCTTGAATATTAAATCTCTTTCTCATTGTTGATCCTTTGCCACTATTTTCTCAGATTATACAATGCAAGGCTTTAATAAATTATATATTTGTTCAGAAGTTGAACTTAAGCATATGTATAAAATGAGTGAGCAACTCAGCCAGCTCCTCGACCTGTAGCTCAGCTCTCTTCTAACTGCAGCTGAGTTGCAGTTTACTCAGAGTACGTACAGAGCAGGTTCCTTTGGGAAACTCCTACAAAACTACCACAGAAACAGAGACATCTCACTAACAAAAGGGTCTGATCCTGCCCCTGGAGTGTGGAGGCATATGCAGTGAGATCAGTCAGTGCATGGGAAGTGAAGTTTCCAGTAAAGTGGGTTAGCCTGAGCCGTGTTTTTGGGTGGCTTTGTCATGGCACCGAATTGAAAACTGGTTGCAGCCTTTGGTGTGTGTTTTGACTGATTACTGTTCCTCCCAACCCTGTGTGAGAGAAAACATATTACACTGTACTTGGTTTAACCACCGGGAGTAATGGGAAAACATGCATAGTAGAAAGAGTGAGAAAATCACTTTTCCCTAAGTTGTCTAGTCCCCACATAAAGTAAAACATCACAAATCACATTTTCTTGAAAAATTATTCCTAGGTAAATGGTAGAGGTATTTAGAGTCTTATAGCTCTGATAGGTTTGTCTTGAGACGGCATGACTGTGTGCATTGGAAAGCAAATGCAGTTGTTTGTTATATAGATCCTTATGCTAGTAAAGAGAAACCATCAGTAGCTAACTGAAATTATGTGTACATTTGTTGTGGGAATGCTAAGTTGTTGCAAGGAGAAGGCCTACCTCGGCTCTTCAATGTGATCTCCCTTCGTAGACTTCACAAAAAAAAATAATAAATAAATTAAATATATATATATATATATACAGGAAGCATGATCCCCTGGTAAGATGTTTGGTTTTGTTAACAAATCACTAATAGTTCTACACCAGTGACTGGGTGTATTTCTTTTGTCCTTGTGATTATTCTTTCAAGTCGCTGAATAATTCCAGGATATGATTAATTGTCAGTAATTCTTTCTGATTTTTGTTGGATTTGAAAGCTTTCAGTTCTTTGCAGGATGCTGTGTAGAGCGAAAATACCTATCCTCTTCAAAAGTATGTGCATATGAGATGCTAGAGATGGATTTGATAGAACTACACATTATTGAAGAACATTATGTGTAATTCTATTGAATATAAATCTGGCTTTCGGTACTATACTAAATGCTTTGAATAACCCTTCTTTCTTTCTCTCAGTATTGCTTGTAGATGGTGGTTGTTGTTTTTTTTTCCTGTCATTAAGTGAAAACCTGTGCAGCAAAAAAGATGCATTTAGCTAACACAGCAGTAGTGCTCTGGATTATTTTCAAGCTGTGGTATGTAAAGGATTTTTTTATTTTTTTTATTTTTCTAGTATTAAGATAGACAAAGATGAAAATTCCAACACAAAGAATATTCAAAATACCTCACAGAAGAACACAGCAGCACCTAGAAAGCATACTGGTGCTTTCGAAGGACTTGAGAAAAGATATATATATATTATTGCAACACTAAAGAGGGACACTGTTCTGTTCTGTCCTTTTTCATACAAAGCTTGTAATTAAAAAAAAAAAAATTTCCATGACAGAAGACAGTCTTAGCTTGATTTTACAATTATTTGACCCAACATCTTAGTGAGTGCTTGATTAATTTCTGGAATAGCAGTATTTTGAGCAGAATGCACATGAGCACTAAAGTGACATGGTATATCGGCATTATGCTCACTATTTTGCGATGCAGGTTTCCCTCTCTAAAACATTGCAATGTTAGGATTTAGTAAGCTAGATGTATGCATGGCACACTTAACGTAGGCACTGTGCAAAGTGGGGCTTACCCTATATCATTTTAAATAAATTAATTTTCTGGGGGAAATTTCCAAGCTGGTAACTCTCTTATTTTCTCTCAAAACACTGTTTGTTTTCTGTAAACAAAGAACAGCTTTGGTATAGGTAGTTGAAAGTACAAAAGAGTCTCTTGGCAAATCATTAATCTTGCTTATAATTACTAGTCAGCATTGTAGTTCTTTTCCATAAATTACAAGAGGAGCAGAGTTACCCAAACGTCTCATGTTTCTTACAGCAGGGAGCAAGAGGAGCACTGATTGTCAGGGGCAAGGACCCCATTTGATACTTGTATTAATGTCTAATGTGTAATACATAATGCATTACTTAGTAGTGGAGACGGGAAGGGCAGAGACAGATGAGTTGAAAAGAAGAATTAGCTTGGTGTGTTTACTTCATTAGGGAGGAGGAAGGCAGGCTGAACTCCTCCCCAGCTTCCGTAGGTTACATGGTTTTGTTCTGCTGGATTTCCTTACATCTTGTTATGCTTACACACACACCCAAGGCAGAATGAGCCATTTCAGCAGCTTGCACCGTATCAATCAGAAAATGAATGTCTGTACTCTGATGCCCCGGGGTGGGGCATTCGTGCTGGGCTGCCAGGAGAAGACAGTGAGGAACAGAGGGGGATTGTTTACAAATGCCACCAATGGAAAAGGAGGTTGATCCATCTTGTCCTCCTTAAGGACATTCATCTAATTTATACCTTGTCAAGGCACACTCATTTCACCATGGGGCAGCTCACAGTACAGGGTTGCAGCTGAGGCGACTCTTCTCTTTCTGTCCTGTGTCTGGGGAGCAGAGCTGTTATTTAATCATTCGGAGGGAATGGTTGAGCTTCCCTGTGTGATAGTACAGACAGGGAAGGAGAAGACCACAGCCCTCCTTGTGCAGGGCAGGCTAGTGGGCTGGGAGAAGATGCAGAGCCATCCCTGGGCTTCCCACAGCCCAGTGCTGTGCAGGGCCTGTGCAGAAGGAGGGATGGGCTTGCATGGCCCTCCACTCTCACTTGTTCCTCTGGAATTTGTTCTCAGCTTTTTGTAACAGAAAGCTCTTAATTAGCCTTCCTAGAAGGGCCCTGAGTCTGATACTGCTATTTGTGAAGAGCTTTTCGGTAAGTCAAGTGTGTGGTGTTCTGTTCTGCCTTTTAACACGGCTTGTCAGTGTTGGGATTTAACACACTGGTATGGCGAAGACTTTTCTTTGTATGTATCCCAGGACTATTACTCCTACAAAGCATTTAAAACGCACTGTAAGAAATGCAAGGCAAAATGCTTTTCCATAACAGCTTGCACAGTGCTGGTGCTTGTCGATTAAATGTGTGCAGCATGCAGCTATACTGCGCTAATGGCTTTGAATACCAAAACATTCAGCACTCTCTTGTGATGAAGACTGCCACAAAGCTTGCTTCCTTATGTTTCTGGCTTGGGAATAATGATATTGAAGATATGACCAAGAAAGCATGCAATTTCAAACAATCACGCTGCTTACATTGCATGCCAGGCAGTAAAGTGTTCTTGACAGTTGGTTTTTCCCTTTCTTGTCATTGCATCTGGATGGTGTAAATAACTATTTGGAGATCTTCTTTATGTTTTATTTTAAAGTGAACATTCAAATCAAATGCTTAGCTACCACAGTATAAAAAAATAATTTAAAAAATCAACAATTGCTGTCAAAAATTAATGAGCTTCATACAGAAAGGTGCATGTGCAGGTGTTCTGTGTTACTTAGACCTTTTAATACCCTATACAAAATTACTCTTTGGCAAAATAGCAAAAAGTGTTTCTCATACCACTTACTTTCTGCACAACAATGCTATCACATTTCTTCTACAGTAGTATTTCTGAGACTCTTCTCTGGATGAATGCCTATGCAAAGATGCATACACCAGAACAGCACCCCAAATTCCTGGAAGCATGGGAGGACGTATTTTATTCAAGAACAGAAATACTAGTTTTCCTGTCCCTTTCTTAATCCTTTCAGGGGCCACTGAAGTGTCAATCCTCCATCCTCAGCTGGAAAACTACTTTTGTTGAGGCTAGAGATTAACTCCAGCTTCCTCATATGCAAAGCAAAGGTACTCCTCATCTTTAGTTCCCATTTTTTTATAAAAATAGAAAAATATAAAAAAATAATAAAAATATAAGAATTTTTATAAAAATAAAATATAAAAAGCTTGCATGAAGACTTCTATAAATATAGTATTGGCAAAGGAGTTAATAATCTAATGTTAATAGAAACATAGAAAGCAGAGAAACATGACATGGGAAGGAAAGTCAGGGCTTGGAAAATGCTATCTGCATGCAGCTCAGAACACCAATCTTACTTCTATTCCTATATGTTTTTGAATTGCCTTTCCCATTTTACTCTATCTCTTTGTTTGGAATTTGCTGGTTAGTTTTCCGTATGAAGTATATAAAGATGGACCAGATGGATGTAGAATTGGGATCAGTGGCAGAGAGAGAGAGCAAATGATTTTATAACATGAACAAACTTCAGTTTCTAACTTTTTGATCTCAGTAATTTTTTCCTAGAATGGCGAGCCCTCTATTAGATTTCTGTTTCCCATATGGATACTCCTAGGCTCTGATCAAGTCACCTCTAAACCATCTCTTTGATGAGTTAAATAAATTGATCATCTTGCATCTCACACTGTGAAGCGTTTGCTTTGATCCTTTCATCATTCTTCTTCCTTTGCCCTGTAACTGCTTCAGTTTTTCAAAGTCCTTCTCAGTGTCGAAGTGAGAACTGAGACCCCACAGTTCCTGTAGTGCAAACACCAGAGCTGAAGGCAGGGACATCCTGTATCTCCTTTTGTCATGTTAGCCTCTTGGAACAGCATTACACTAAGAATTAGACTAGAGTTCCTCTCATTATTGACCTTGAGACTTTGTCAGAAAGCACTGCTTGGGATTGAGCTTTCCACCTTGAAAAACACTCATTTTATTGTACTCCTAGATGAAAGCCTGTAGACTTTTGAAACAACATATTGTTTGGTTGTATTGATGCATAAAAGAGTGCATTAATATGAAGTTTTAAGTCAGTTTCATCTGAGGCTCTAATGAAAATGAGGAGTGTTTCTGTACCTATTGAAACCAAGCAGTTAGGGTGTATCTGGAAGAAAAGAAAAACACTCTGTGATACAGGTGAAATGGGAAAAGGATCACAAGTAGGACTATTATTTTATTCAGCCAGTTCATTAATGCTAATAGACAAACTTGGAATATTACTTTCTAAAGTCAGAATTTTGGCATTATTTTAAGCTGGTTGTTTTGTGTCCCCATGTTTATATAACCGACCTCAGTAACTGAGTAGAGAGGGGGTAGAAGAAAATCCTTTGATCCCTCCGCAAAATGTTTTTATGTAAGTAGCCTTCTCATGGTGAGCTCTGGAAGTCTGGACAGATCATTGTCCATCTGTTTTTACAACTTTGTGTGATCACCATCCAGCAAATGCTGTTTAATCTACAGAGAATAAACACTTCCAGAGTTGACAATGTGCTTCCCAGGTGCTGAGGGGGAGGTCTGCGCAGCCAGGCTGCTAGCTAAAGTATAGGCAAACATTCATCCAGAAAAAACAAACTTCCATGGAGATTTTAGGGAAGAACACCATCTCTTTCATTTCCCTTTCTTTTTAGAAATGAGACTCTTTTGGAAGTTAAAAGAAAGGTGTTGGAAGCTCATCTAATGCTGAATCAGCCAGCACAGGAGAAGGGAGAAATGCCAGTGACCTTTAGAATCAGTAGCTCCTTTTTTAAGATTAAAGGAGTGAGAAGGAAACGTGTAAATGTTTGTGTAGCAGGCTAATGAAACAAATTCCCATTACTGCCTTTCCATTTGAAGTGCTGGTGATTGCTGGAAGAGTGATGGGAGGCCTATGCCTTCAGCATGGAAGCCAACCACGGTGGGCTGGACCATGCCACTGCTCTGAAGCTCTGGGCTGCTGCCCTGGGCTTGGATGTCACTTCCAAAATGCTGTGCTGTTAGCAGCTAGCTAGGCCTCACAGCTGCTCAGCCCAGATACAGTCTGATCAGAAATTCTTTCTCACTCTCCAATAAGCTTGCAGGTCTTAGGCTGACTGGTCCAGAAAATAAGCACTATATGTTTGTTTTCTTGTTATGGTGGCAAAAAGACAGCTAACACCCATGCTCTCAGAACTCCGTCATTTCTAGACTCTTTGTATCTCACTGTCTCTCATGTTTTGTGCACTTTTGTGCATGCATTTTTATTTCTCTTCACGGGATTTTCCTTTGTGCAAGGCCAAACAGGCATTACAGAATTCATGCACCAAGACTCCCACAGTGTAATCAATACCCTGCTTCAAGTCTTCAGCGCTTCTGAAGTAGCAGAGTTAGCTTAAATATTTGGGATACCTACTGTACCTTTAACAGTTGCTCTCTATGAAGTATATAGACCCTCTACTCCTAGAGAGTTTTTTTCCCAGAAATGTTCCAGAGACCTCAGTCCTTAACCTTGTTCGTGACATTTTTTGGTGCCTTTCTCAAAGCACCAAAGGTTAGTTATATGGGCCTGGCTTTGGGGCTACATTGGCTTCTGTTTCTGCTATGAATTAGAGACATCTCCTTTGTCCTCCTTGTCCTTTGAGCTGGGCTCAACCACAATTTCCTGTCTCCTTCCTTCAGTGCAACAATTCCCCCATATCCTTCCATGAAATGTGTCACCTGCGCACAACAGGGTTTCTGAACGATGAGCAAAAAGGGAAACGGAGCCATTTGGCTTCTTGACTGCTTCTTTGTAGGTTTTCTGGAATGAGTATAACAGGGCCCTATTCTTGTACAGTCCCCAAGTACCGAAGTATAAATCTTTCCCAAAGGCACGCCTTCCCCTGGCTGCAGCAGTTTCAAAAGCAAGTTGCCCGGTGAGCTAGGATTCCTTGTGTGTTTTCTCATCCCATATTTAAGGTTAAGCGGTTTTAAAATGTAAATAAATGTTTTCCATCTTTTACTCCAATCCATAAATATCACATATCATCTAAGTTGCTGAAATTAATCAGTGTAGTGAAGAAACCACACAGACATCCCAACTGACCTTCTTTTATGCCTGGTCTGGGCCAAGAGCACTGCCTGCCATCAGTGGCCATCACTGCCAAGTGCAAGTCTATTAGATGAGGCAGCATTAGGTGCATGAAGTATTTTGCTACCATAGCTCAAGCTGTAAAAAATGAGTACTGGCAGGATCACACTGCAAGGGTGTTGTATAATCAGGGCTGCTCTTAGAAAATAACTATTAAAATGTGGAATATGGAGTTAGCTCAGGACTGAAAGAGCTTGTGTATCTAACTAAAGGCTGCATAAACTAGAGACAACCCACATGAAATGTAAAAGCTGGGAAACCTCCATCCACTGAACATGATTGAGGGAAAGTCCAGGGTGAGCAGGCTTCTGCTCTGCGCGAGAAAAGTCACATCTGCTTCTTGCCACCAAGAAACATGAAACATTTGAGATTACAGGGTTTTGTTTTGGTTTGCTAATCAGAGTGGGAGATAAACTACTTAAACTACTTTTATGTTTATCATGCCTTAGGCTATTTAGAACCGCATCAACTGTTTCCATATAGCTAATTACCTGTAGCAAGGAAGGATAATGAAAATGTGAAGATAATCCCTGGTGTCATTTTGTTACCCATATGCATTTTTTCTAACTTGTCATGATTTTCTATTAATCTAGAAGGTATTCTTTATTTGCCAGTATGAAGTTTAAAAGCAGTAATGAACAACAACAACAACAAAATTGTAAATTACATCTCTTCAGTACAGATCTTTGAGATTTAATTGCAAGGCTGAAGTCACAAAGCACTGTTTTTGACACATGGTGCTTTATCATCTGCAGAGCTTAAGTTCTGTTTCTTTGAAAACCAGGAGATGCCTATTGAGAACTGGTTTATGTCAGGTTGACCTAACTAGCAAGAGATTGTGAGCAAAGGTTTTAAAAAGAGGTGCTGATGAAACACTTATTTATTTACCATTCTGTTACTGGCAATCCTTTGAGACATAACCTCCTTGCAAATTCATATACTGGCAAAGGAAAAATAGAGAAAAACAATTTTTTTACCAATACATATTATTGAGATTTAATATCTAAATATGTATGTAGGTACATATTGTTATATATGCACAAAGATCTAGAGAGAAAAAGGACTAAGTAGCAAAATGCTTTATATAATTCAGAGTTCTGGCTTATGATATGTTACATCAGAAATACTCTGAGGTATGGAATGGAGTACTGAGTACAGAAACAATACCTAGGCCCAATATTTCAGATTTTGTACTTCTTTCTGCTGGGGCATGGATGATGCAGTGGATAAAACAGACTCCCTTGTTTGAAGCCTGCTGGACTCAAACCTGGGACAGTACGTCTGCTGTTCCATGCTCTGTTTCTGGTCTATGTGACGTGAGCCAACTCATTTCTACTTGCCATCTTTCTGTTACTGCCTGTAACTTTTGTTCTGTCCGATAATTTTCTCTTCAGGACACTTCCTTGCTTTCAGTCCATACAAAACACAGCACAGAGCAGCTCTGTTCTTGGCTTCGATTACTGCAGCATAAATATTAGCAAAGAGAAAGAGCACAGCACTTCTCTCCAGCCATTCCTCATTGCCATTTCCATTGCACTCTAGGGAATGTCATCCAGGTTGACATGAGATTTTGAAATGGATTGAAGGAAAGAGAAAAAGGGCTTTTCTCAGAGCAATCAGCCTGTTCTCTTGGCATGCTATGTGTCCTGCAGTTGTTAATCTGGATTTTCTCTTCCCACACATGGTGGAGTTGGTGACTCTGCTGGTAGTACACCTGCTTAAGTGCTTTTTGCTGGATCCCAGACGGAACAAATAGCGAATTCCTCATCCTCTTGTATCTACATTGCAGCGTGCTTCAGAGCTGGAGCAAGGCATTTAAGTGTCCAGGATAACACCTTGTACTTGGCAGCTCTCCTGCTTCCCCCGCGTAGTCTCCAGAGTGTCGGCACCTGGGATGGGGGAGGCTCAGAAAGCACGTACCAGCCGTGAGCAAGCTGCTGCAGCCCACCTGCATGGCTGCCTGGCTCCTGGCCCCACTGCTGGCCCCCTTCTCCTCTCTGCCTACATCTGGAGGCAAACACAAGTGGGCAGGAAGGGTGCTGCTTCTGATATTTAAAAGGGCCGCTTCTGCTCCCTGAGTGAAAAGGTTTGGGCAGCAGCCAGAGGCAGACAGCTGGGATGGCCCTGCTGTCCTGTTTGGATTCTTGTTCTCTGCCTGCCTTTGTATTTCCCTGGAAGATTTCCCTACCCTGCCCTGCGCCATGCTTCTATCAGTGTCAAAAACTAGCATCCTGCCTGGGAGCAATCACTACTTCTGAGGAGTAAGTTGTACATGGCATGATCTTATTTATTTAGATTAATCCCAAATTCACCATTATAGTTGATCCATTTATAGAACAACCCTGTAGTTTTGACAGTAAGCCCTTGTAGGTATGTCTACCTCCAGCAAAGCCTTTGAGGTGATTGAAATGTAATTAAAAAGTGAAGGCCAGATGTTTCTTCCCAGATTGTGTTTTCAGGATCACTACAGTTCTTTCAAAAGGGAGGAGAGGGAAGAGAAACACAAGAGAACCTTCAATGGTTTGCTTTAACAAGGGAATTTCCTAAAGAGTCTGGATTTTGTTCCTTTTCTTTTTTTCCTTTCATATTGAAGTTTGTAAATGGCTTGAAATGGTAGTGAAACAAAGTGGACTTTCTGTTCCATTGTGCAAAGCCAGCAGATGTGTTTTTCCCCAGTGCACCTGCTTGGTTACTTAGCCTTTCCAAAAGAAAGAAAAGAAGAAGAAAAAAAAAAAAAGCTGTTTTTTGCTGTTTTATTTTTTTCCTATGTGTGGGTTTTTGTTTTGTTTTGTTTTGTTTTTTGTTTTTTGGGTTTTTTTTGGACAGTGCTCTACTAGTATATTTTTTCTTTCTGAATTTACCACCATGAAAATGTTTTCTTGGATGTATATTTTAAAATCCTTCATTCCATTCTGTAAAGGCAAATAGAGATGTGGAGGAGTTGGAGTGAGAGAACCCACATAGATCAAAAGCAGAAGGAATAACTGAGTACTTGCAAATCCTTTATAGTAAAACTGACAGGAAATTTGCAACATTAATGTAATTATGTCATGGAATTGGCAAATTAGGCAAGACATACTATCAGTGTTAAGCAAAATACTTCAGAGAGAAGGGTGATTTGATAGGTTGAGGTTTTTCCCAGATGCATAATTTTATGCTATGGTCTTTGTTTCATGTTGTGCCATATTTGACATAGAAGAGCCTTGTATAAAAAAAGACAAGGTTTTTTTTTTCTTCCTAGGATGCCATGATGCTGCTTTGTGTCTTGTAGAACAGCAAATATGTTGGCAAACTTTACAAGTATTTGCTTGCTATCTTTATTAAAGGTTAGGCGCAATAATGTTTTTTTGTTTCACATTTTTGGTACTTTTCATGACATGTTCATTGTGAAAACAATTCTGTCATAGTAATAAAACCAGAACCAATGGTTCCATTTTTTAAAAAAGGAAACTGTTAATTCTATTTCATGCCACTGGAAGAGTACAGATACTAAGGCAAATCTTTGTGGAAATGGCTGCTAGTATTCCCACAGTAATTCCACAAGTCCAACCCCCCTGCCACAGCAGCTCCCTAGCCCAGGTTGCACAGGTAGGCGTCCAGGCAGGTCTTGAACGTCTCCAGAGAAAGAGACTGCACAACCTCGCTGGGCAACTGTTTTCTTAAACTGGTCATAGAAATCATAAAGGTTGAAAAAGACCTCTTAAGGTCATATAGTCCAACCATCTACTCAGCATTCCCATCCAGACCTGATCAGTAGCGAGCAGTGAACTCCCATTGAGTTGATGAGAACTGCATGATGTTATATATAACCTTTATATACATTGCTACTAAGAATGATGCCCAATGCAGTAGGTTTGAACTGCTTTCTGATCCTGAACTCATTTTCACTTGTTTTATCTTTATATCAGAATAATCCTGTTAAACTGATTATCAGTGAAAAATGGGTCTGTTGTTTTCAGCAGCGCTGTGTGTACCAAGCTGAGAACTGCAGAGCTTCACCCAAGTCTGCTGTCCACTTTCTGCCTACACAAAGAAACAATGTGAACAAATGCGAGCAGACCTAGGGAGAAAAAAAGTGCAGCAGAACTGACATCCGTTGCATTCATTGCAGCAGGGCTTTTTCTCATATGAATTTTGGTCTGTAGTGATGGAAATACATCAGCTGTAGTCCTGGAGTGATCATCTGGGTAAATTTAATCTGAAAAGAGCTGAATGTGCTCTGCAACTGCTTTGTAATGTGAACCGAGACATGATGAGTGGGAATAATTAGAATGTTTGCGTCAAAGGCACATTCCTAATTCATACTAAAATACAAAGGTAGACAGAAACTCAGCTTCATGCTTGTGTTTAGGCTACTTTGCACCTCTTGGAAAATGTAGAAGACGAATGAGAACAGATAGGCTATAAGAATAATTGCATACTGGGCAAGTGAGAATAAAGGACAATATGTTGCTTTAATTTATGTTTTGTATAATACAGCCATTGTAAGAAGAGCTGAACAGAGTGAATAGTATTGTTTTATAAGGTTAAATGGAAATACTGGATTGTCTTTTGCCTCTATTGTTATCTGTAGATTACAGAGCAGACTCATAATTGCAGCAGCTCTGGATGTGTATTAGCTTTTTAGCATGAAGCTCCTTCCCAGTGTATCCTTAGAATGACACGCTGCATGCTGTCTAAGATAGCTGTTACCTGAAAAATTGGAGAAGAAAAGGTGTAGCCTATACTTTGGATTCTATGTAGAATATGACTTCAATGATTTCTGCATGACCAGCATTATCATGGAGATGATTGTTGTTCTCATTGTATTATTTGTCTTCGTGTCTGTTACTGTAGGTCTGTAATACAGCACCGTGGGCTGTGGGTCCACAAAGCTCAAAGCATGGCATGGCGTAATTCAGTCTAAGGTGTTCAGTGCTCATGATGAGTAGGGCTGCAGGCTCACAGACTCAGGTACACAGTGGGAGTTAACGTGCATTTACTAGAGGATGACAGGAATGGTTTTGCTCACTACATTTCCAACTTTGGGGAGTCTTGTAAAGCCAGATATTCAAAGGCTAGGTCGTGAAGTGTACTTAAGTGACCTGCATGCTGCACGAGCTATTCAGTAGCAGAGAAGCAGGCAGTATTAAGTTGCCTTTTTCCTCTGGCCTCCTTTCTTAAGTAGACTAAAATTTTTTTTGCAGATTGTATCTATTTATAAAAGATTCTCATCTAGGCTGTCTCTCCATAGATGTGCTATCATGGCAGTCCCCTGGCTCCCAAAAACTGTGCTCTAATCAACCTCATTGACACCTATATAATTAAGTGGAGAGAGAGGAAGCTGAAGTAGAAGAAAAGAAGCTGAACAAGAAAAACTTGTTACTTTATAAAAACGGAGTTCAAAAGTCTCTGGAGTCACTTTTGAGAGCAGAAGGTTGGCAGTTTCTGAGTACTCAATATATGTTTTAATTGGGCAAGAAAAAAATAAAACAACCAGTTGGATATTTGCTTCTTTTATGATGGGTGCGTGGTACATACATTGGTATTTTATATCAGAGCTGTAAATTACCACGGTGGAGAGTATCACATAGACCTCTGTGTCATCTGGAGCTTTGGAGCCCTATCTTAGAATGTAAAATGTTTTTAAATGTTCAAAACCAGCCTGAACCTCCTTCTGCCTCTCGAATCCTGTTGTTTCTGCTCTCCTTCCTTATCTCTCTTGGCTTGTTTCTTTCTCCCCAGTCTCCTTCAGCCCCAGACACTAAAATACCTGCTGAACAAATTTTGATTACAGTTTGGAAAATAAAAGTTTGGTGAGGGGCTGAAGGAGAGGAGAAGAGGTGCTCTTTGCTCCATTCCTGGCTTAATGTAGACATAACTGGTCCCAGACGCTTGAAACAATCCTGAGAGCTCCCAAACTTTCCGCAGTGCCTCCAGTCTTGCTGTACGTGACAGTGTCTGTGTGCGTTTTCAGCCTGCTAGACGTGTTAACCCTCCGGCGAGAAACCTGAAATAAATCAACACTGCAAGATTGCTATCTCCCGCAGCACTGATATCTGATTTAATTGTAGTAGTGGCTCAGGGGGAGGCTTCCTGTTACTCTTTTTGCCAAGCGAGTTGGCTGGCAAGGAACAATGGGAGTCGGGGGGGATGCTGGGCACTGGTCCCCACTGTGGTGCTGATGGAGTTGGTGGTGGGAGCGCGTCCCCATGCTGTGTGCCCTGGTGCTGCCGTGCCTGTCAGAGTGCCAGCACAGCACCTTCTTTCCCTCCACAATGAAGCTGCCTGCAGCACAGCCGTGCTGCATTGTGGCAGTGTATCATGGCTTCAAAACCCTTTCCTGGAACCGTATGGAAAAACAGAGTTGTGCCAGACCGTCTGGCCTGTTCTGTTTGTTTTCCTATTTTTTTTTTATATTATTTTTTTTTTTCCTTTGCTCTTGCTGCAAGCTGGAGGAGGATTCCTCGGCAGCAATCCTACAAGCATGCTTCAGGGGAAGGGTGTGTGGAGCTAGGGCTGCCTGGCTTCCCTGCTCTGTTTGTGAGGGCTTTTTAGGTGTGACTTCATCTGTTCCCTGCCAGCATAAACCTGCAGCCTGTACTCCTGGGCCTGGGATGCTGGCTAGGTTCAGTTGCCTGGGCTGGATTGCACTTGTCCTCACTCTAAGTCTGCTGAGATATATGGGTATATGGATGTGTCTTCTTATCCAAACCTTATCTAAGGCTTAGGTAGGTATTTAAGACAAAAAGGATTTATTCTCTTTCAATTTTAATATCAGGATTTTTAGTAGTCTGTGCCACAGACAGATGAGTGCCACTTTCTGTTTTTCCTGCTGTCCTTTTCATCCTTCAGACCCCTGGTTAGTTCCTGCCTTAGGACAGGGCTAAGCAACATTTCTGTGTTGGGATTCTGACACCCAAGCACGACAGGAACTGTTCATTATCTCAGCACACCGGCTCTGACTCGGCACCTGCTGCTCTGTCTTCTGGGCATCAGAAATGACCAAAAGCTTGCTTAAACCAAAGTGCTATTTCCCTGGGAACCAGAGCACTGAAGTGAAGACAGATCCACATGATAAGTGTGTGGACATTCCTTCTTCCTTAGGCTTCAGGGGGAGGCCAAGTTCCTTCAGATTTGCCGTGATCTCTGTCACCCACCATCTTGGACAGCCCCTGAAGAGTTGTCCCTACCAAGACCTGCCAATTGTTGTCCTCCTTCTCCATCTGTGCACTTCAGCACTTGCTTATGCAAACTTGTCCCTGAGATCTCATCCAGACCCCTCCAAAGCTGGCTGTTCCCCCTGTCGTAGCTTGAGATAGCTGCTTTGAAGCTTGGTTTGAGCTCAGCTTCATCGAGGCAGGCAGGAGGTACATTTGAATCATTTTCCATGAACTTCAGGCAGTTTTGTCATTGCCTGTGTTATGTGTGCTGTTCACAGGATTATTCCCTAGCATATTCATCACTGCTTTCAGCCCCAGGCTGCATCCCAGAGCTCTGTGCTAATTATCAGGGCTTTCTAAGGGGACCCCCATAGCACCCAGGGGCCAGCCTTAGCCAGCATCAGCATTTGAGCTTTCCAGCCAGAAAGCATCTAAAGGAGGACTGCAAAATGAGTGCAGTGTAATGAGTCTAAAGCTCTTCTGAAGCTCATGGTAGAATTTTCTGTGTGCTGAAACAAAAAAGATATATTATTTATCTTCATGTGCAATATTCATTACCTGTGTAAGATGGCTCACAGAGCACTTCTAAGAGCTCTGAGAGGTAAGTTCTGCCAGAACAATGACTCAAAGCTTTAGTCTGCTCAGAAACTTCAATCAATGTGTATTTGTTTACTATGTTAAATTATTATTCGGTAATGGAAGAAAATAGGAAATTACTCAGACTGCAGTAAAAAGTATTTTTTTTCCCAATTGCAGCAAATGCATTACATAGGAGGTTGTGGTTTTTAAGTAAATAAATAATGAAAGATGCTATTCCAAGTATACTTGGTTTGTTTTGTGTTGTTTTCAAAACGCTGGTCCAGGACTTGTGTCAATAGGTAGAAGTATATGGAGAGACCTTAAAGAGTTGAAATACAGCCAAACTCTGATGATCTCAAAAACGTGTATGTTTTATTTTCTTGCTGTGCTTTGTGGTTTGCCCATTTCAGAGTTCTTATCCATTCTCCCTGTTCATAAGGAGAATTATTTTTTTGTTGTTGTTGTTGGATTCCCATGCATTTGCCTGCATAACGTTGCCAGTAAGCAGAAACTAATAGTCTGCAATGTATGACTCTCTTGAGGCTTTGGGCCCCTCAAAGTTCACTTGGTTATATCGCTGTTTTTCTTTCCATTTTCAGAAAAATTGACTGTGATTGCAAAGGATTTGTGTAGTAGCCATAATGCATTTTCCATCATAACTAGATTATTAAGATCCTGAAGAAATGGAAATGACTAAATGTTTTCAAAGGACGATGAGCGGCTACTTTCAGAAATGAAAGATATAATATTATGACAAATAACACTCTCCAATGTATTAGCAGTTGTCTCTGACTTCAGCATAGCAGAAGATACACAGCCAACTTGATTTATTTTGTAGTGTGTGAACAAATTATCTCTATCCGGATTCTGATTTTACATATTAATCTATGAAGATTTATACTTTTAAAGACCCTAAAGATTCTAATACTTCAGTTCTCTACCAAAGTCATTCCAAATACAATTTTCTGAATGCTGAATCAATTAAACATCATTTTATGTAGGTTTTTTTTTTAATCAGTTTTCTAATCTCTTATTGCTGTGCAGGACATCGTGGATCTCAGTGGACCACTTAACCTCACTTTGCTTTCCCACTTATCACAGTAGATCATGTGGTGGTGAAAATGTGGGTTCTTTTTTATTTTAATTTTTTAATTTTTTTTTTGCCTTTACCAAAAAAGGTTCTGAAATGTACTGAGACAAAAAAAAAAAAAAAAAAAAAAAAAGCTTCCAAAATGAACTTTAATGATGAAACAGTCTCTTTTCTTTGGAGTTGTTAATAATTCAGAGCTTGAAGAACTCATTTAGGATTTGGTGACTTGGGTTCAGTCCTGTGTCAGCCTATAATTTGAAGCAAGGTCCTTAAGGAGGGTCTCTTACATGCCAGGTGATTGCCCCCCATCAAATTATTGACTCTTGAAAGAAGCTACTTACCCAGACCTTTTCCAGCTTGTATGAATAATTGAATAATCGTTGGGGTAGTGAAAGAGATTAAAGCTCGAGCCTGCTAGGTATCAAGGATGTAGGGCCTTGAACCCAGATCTCCTGCATCCTGCTGGAGAAATGCTGAGTTCTCCTGGGACCTTGCACAGTCAGATCATGGCCCATGCTTTAATGCTCTGTTCTGGTTTGGGCAAATGCAGGATAATTCACAAGATATTCTTACAGAGCTACATTTTCATCACTTGCTCAGAGATAATACAATGGGCTGTGTGACTGTATCTCTGTGTATTCTTACTAGCACTTTGTGTGCTGTAATATATAATATTTAATCTGTGGAGATGCCTTATTGGTCTCCAGGCTCTCAGGCTTCTTTCTTTTGTTCAAAACAAAAAATAGTTTATTCTCACCATAAACTGCACCTGTTGCTTTGATTTTCTGGGAAAAACCATTAGACTCATTTTGTTTTAATTAATCCAGAGCTAATTTGTAGTTCAGGGAGTCTGACCTTTGAAGTTTTTTTGTTTGTTTGTTTGTTTGGATATAGCTTGGTTTGGCTGTTTCCTCTGTTGCTTTTGTTGTTTTACTTTTCTAATGTGAAGTCAGTGATAATGATCATAATTGTTAATAATTAATCTGGACCTTCTTCACCAAAATTTGCTTAACCATTGTAGAGCACAGATTTAGACAATTTGGTACATAAAAAGCATAAATGCAACAGAGGAAATATGCATTCCCATAATGAGAGGCAGGTGTCAGACACCTAGCACTGACCTCTTGCTATTAAGCTTCCAGCGTGAGCTGTGGACCTTCTGGGTTAAGTGCTGAGTTTACTCAAGTTAATGACAAAATTCCCATACATTAGCTCCTGCTTTCAGAAAACAAGCTTTGCGCCATCTTGTGTCATTTGGTCCTGACCTTAACATGGATACCACAGACCCTTTGATATTTGTGTTATGGTGGGAATGGATTGGGATCACGACTTCTTTAGGTGTCTTGTACAAGTCAAGAGAAAAGAGTGATCCTTGCTGCAGATAGATGGAGATGAAAGTGAGAGACAGCAGGTGGTGGCAGCTGTGGGGGACTCATCCTGCATTAGGGGCTGGCCCAGGATATGGGTGTCATCACCGTTGCCCCCATGCAGATAAAGAAGGTTGCACAAGCTACAGGCAGTGCCAGATGTGTGCAGGATTTTGCTCACAGCTTGGGGAAATATTTTGCCTTTTAAATCACTACATTCCAAGGAATGAAGCCACTAGAATAGTTTAGTAAGAAGGGAAAATCCTCGGTTTTTAGGCTGTTCGTTAACTAACGTTTTCAAATGACTGTGGTGAACACAGTCATTTGCTGAGTACAGCAAAGAAACGAAAATGTCAGTAGCTTGGTGCTTGTTTGCACAGTGTATCCCTGCCAACTCCAGTTCTTCCTGTATGTCCATTAATAAATAAATGCCCCTCAAAGCTGAGGACATGGCAGAGATGACGCTTGTAAGAGCAAATCTGCTGAGCTGGAGCTGCTCTGATTGCAGGCTGCCAGCTCTGTCCTGCAGCTGGCAGGTGCCTCGTTCCAGTACATGAGACAAAATGTGGAATGAGAGAGCAAATGTGGCTGTAGGAGAGGCACAGCCACATCATGCCTACAGTGGTACTGTCACTTGCACATATGTCAATATTCATGGTACACCAAGATGCAGATCTAGGTTTCAGGTGGAAGCTGCTGGGGCAGGCTGCCCTGAACCACAATCATGAGCCCAGCCCTCATTTTTTCACCTCAGGACAACTTCACTATAATAATTTGTTCTTACATTACGGAAAGGGCTATTTATTACCATCAGCTCAGGAAATGACCTAATGTAGCCTTGTAAGGCACAATTAATTTGCTGTGACTCCAGCTGAAAGTTGTCTGTCTTTTAACTTAATAACTGGAGAACTGTCAGCTTCCTTTGAAGTTAATAGCGGTTGTGATGTTGAAATAGAAATCTTTGTAGAGGAAGGCAAACTTGATTTGAGTTTACAGTACATACTAGGTTTTCTCAGAGGAGTAAAGAGAGAGGGAAAGGGGTGTTGTAAAAGAGAAAGCATTCCTTTTGCGTTTAAATGGAACTTTTACTATACCATACCTTTTGAATACAGACTTAGTAGTGATGTTTTGCAGTGAGTGTTCAGGATGGAAATATTTTAAAAGTGCATAATTTTTCCAAGTTGTGTGGGTTTTTTTTCACAGCTGGGACCACACACTTACATGGAAGTAAATGTGTGCCTACCTTAGCTTGCAATTTTCTGCAAAGGTATATGAAGCGCTGTTTTAATTAGTTGTTCCTTAATGAGCAGGGGAATTAATCAACTGTATGACAAATAAAAGATGTATTGCTCTAGATACAAAAGTTACTTATTATTATTATTTTTTCTTTAAGTTATATAAACTTCAACAAATTGGTCGTTTGGGGTTATCAGTAAGCAGATTAAGAGAATGCAGGTGAATGTGCAAAATGTAGGTGTTTCTAATTTATGCTGGAGTTCATTACCGTCACTGGATCTGCTTCATTGCTGCTAATGAGGTTTTAGGGGTCCTCATAACGTGACAGCATGGATAACCTTTCGTTCAAATAAGGCCACCCAAAGTAAGTGAAGTGGTGGATACTATTCACGTTATTGTTTTAGTGCATTTAGATCTTGTAAAGGGGCTGGGTGATAGCCCCTCAAAATGAAGGGCTCTCACACCCCGCCACACGTACAAGCAGAGTTTTAATCCTCTCCTTTCTTCTATCCTGGCTTCAGTCATAACCTCTCTCAATGCTAGTCAAAATACATTGCCATCTGACAGTCATTAGGCTCTGTGGAAGGTGCTGGTGGTTTCCATTAGCTCATCTCAGACAGGTGTTTGTGGCAGAGGAGGCTGGGAGCAGCACATGTGCTCCCAAGGCAGGATGAAAGCACGGGACCATGGAGTCCCCTCGCTGCCTCTGCTGCAAAAGCTTTCCTTCAAATAGAGTTGTCAGAGTAGCCTCAAAGTGCAATCAAGGACAAGCAGAGTATTTCAAATTTTAGTCAAGGTTTTGTGAGTTCTGGGCTGTGTACTTGTGTATCTATCCATCTAGTAAACAGCACAGACAGGTGAGTAATGTATTTATATTTATGTCTGTATTAACTTTATATTAATCCATCTCTCACAGGTCATTTTCTGACATTCTAATTCCCTGAGCGACCTTAAACAAATGTTGTTTTGCTTCTGTCAAGTAGTCAAAAAATATATTTTTTTCTCCTCTTTCCAGATGGAGAATTGGTTATTAAAGGATGACTCCAAACTCCTTTCTGTGTTGTCTCCACTCCCACCCTGCTGAGTAATGATTTGTGCATTTGTAGTTTTAGTTGCTTATGTGGTCTCTTCTTCATTGCCATTGTCATTTATAACTCTATCCCTTTGCCATTTCATAGGAAAACAATTTCATGCAGGTGTAAACTACTTTTCCAGTTAGAAAGAAATTAAAAGAAAGAAATCAAAACTCATAAGGCAGAAGAAGAAAGAAAGAAATGTAGATATATTCTTGTAGCTTCAAATGTTCTTGATATCTTGACTTGCATTATCAGAGATGTTTCACCTTTTCTTTGGCTTGATCTCTTTTTCCTGTGCGCACTTCAAAAGACACATTTTTCATCTCATTACGTACGTTTATCAGTGAGAAGAGGCATACAGAAAGCTTTTTTTTTTTTTAGTAACTAGTCATATAAAGAGTCCAAGTATGGTAGTGTTACATAAAGCAAGGAGAAAAAAAAATACTGATCTATCTGAAATATTATTTTTGTGCCTTATTCCATCCTAGTAGCCTTCCTGGAATGCAGAATAAATAAAGATCACTGCAGTAGTAGAACTTCTCGGTTTGTTCTTGGGACTGAGCTGCTCAGGACAGTGGGAGACTCATCACATGCAGCTGAATCAAGATTTGGGTTCAGGTTTTGTTTGTACCTGTTGCCATCTTTCAGATGACTTTTCCCATCCACTGGTCCCTTTGGGAAGAAAAGCCAAATGTATTGATCCTCTTAAGTGGATGACTGGTGTTTTACTCATTTTATCTGAGCTTTACAAATTTACTCAGGAGAAGCTCTTGCTGAGGTAGGTGGATTTGCCAAATGAAGTTGGGGTATTGATCTTCATTTATATTGGTGTTCATTGTTTTAGAATTAGAAGTGCTGCAAGAAATTTAGTTTTTTGTTTTCACTGAAGCAAATTATGAATGCAGTTGTTGCTAGTCTTGTAATTTTAGCACAAATCTTGTTATTTAGAAACTTCTGTTGCAGTGCCTCAGTGTGAAAATCTCAACTTTATTATGTAAACAGAAAAAGGAGCAGCAAAAATTAAAAGCTTGACATTATAAGGTCTTACAATATCAAAGGTGCCCAGCTTTGGTTTTATGCAAACAAATATATAAACTATAGAAGATTTAGTTTTTCCCTTAGTTTTTGTTTGTTTTCTTCAAACTTAGGATACTCAAATATGGCATTAATTGACAATAGTAACGTTATTTGTGCATTTTGAGAATTTATACTTGTCTGATGAGGCAACAAAGACTGTGTTATGCACTTAAAGGAGAGGCTGGACGAACACAGTGCTGTAAATCTGCCTATTATTGTTTTAACAACACACAGTGGGGCTTCAGGAATATGAAAAGCTTTCACTTCCCACCACAAGCTAATGTGAGAGATCCAAGAATATTTACTATCTCCTTCCTTGGACCAATCAGGCTCAAAAAAGAGCACGCAAAATAGAAACTTGTGTCTGCATAGGCAAAACTTTGCTATGCTCCTTCTTTTCCTTTTAAAGGGTAATTCAATTGCACCTTTCCATTAATCAGGCCAGATGAGTATTCAAAGCCTTGGTGATTCTCATTTATCTAGTCAAATTAAATGTTTCTGACCAGGTTTATCAGCTAGGTATGTTCTAATCACATTTAATGACATTTTCAATGAAACAGAAAGTGTACTGAACATTTTTCTCTTTGGTCCGGTAGAGGTAGAAAAGGCATTTAGATCCTTTGAACATGAAAAGCACTTGGTGTCAGTCCCTGTTTGTTATTGTGGAGCATGACAGTTATCTGAAGAAAAACAGCGGGATTTAATCTGACAGCCCAGTAAGGGAAGAGTGCCACCAATCTAATTATCCAGTAATCTAGTCAGAATGAGAGTAATTCTAGGCCTTTCTCAGTCAGTTAATCACATTTCCAATGCATTAGCTACTGCACATGCAGAGCTTTTAGGGATGAGCTTTCAGTGTGGCCCATCGAAGACACAAGAGGAGCATCATGTCACTGGTTTTGTTTGTTGTCCAATTGTTTCTTTAATTATGATGAAGTATTTCTATTCAGAACTGTTTTCCCTCTTTGAAATAACCTTCCATTGATAATTTCTCAGTTTACCATCTGTAGTTCATCATTAACTACGAAAGATATTTTTTAATATTGAATATGCCAAGGTGCAGTGAGAGAGATATCATCCTGTTCTTGATAATACTGTCAAAAATTGCCCTTCCTCCATCCTTTATTTCTTCTCTCTAATGACCACACTCTGCCTTATGCCACTTAGTTTATCAATAAAATAAAATACCGATATTTAGCTAAAGATTGGCAAGTTGACATCAGGCCAGGTGCCAAACAACATGACGTATTTATTGTATAAATGACAGGTTGGTGCAGAATTACTCAGTGAGAGAAATTCATTTATTCTGTGACAAAAGTTCAGAGGTTTGGGTTTTTTTGTTTTCGTTGTTTTTTATTTAACACTGCTTAAGGCTTGAGTCTACTATTTGCTACTTGTGTGACAGGCACATTTATCCTCCCTGTCAGTTCTCCCCCACATGCTTTATTGTCAAGCCGGGGGAGAAATTATTTCATAACTCTGTCCTCAGAGGTGTAGCTTGCCAGCTTGAAATATCTAGTTTGGATTGTAAGTAGTTGGGGGGAAAAATGCTGATCCCTGAATGTTTCATCTTTTTTTTTTTTTTTTTTGCAAGGGCAGCAGACCTTGTGCTGTTGTGTATTTATTTATTTCTGCATTCCAACCCACTGTTCTTGTAAGCACGCAAGATATGTGTTGCTCTTAATTCACTGGAAGAAGAAAGATAGATATATTCCAAGTGTGTGCATTTCCCAACCTGGTATTTGAAAGAGGTTTCTTCAGGACTGTCAGAAGGCATTTCTGTGCTTGATTCTCAGTTCTCCCTGTGACAGGAGAGGGTCTGAACTCTCTGGAAGTTTAGATGCCACCGAGCCACCTTGTGACTCGGTGAGGCCCTTTGAGAAACTGCAATCGTTTGCCTCTAGACAGTGTCACTGTGTATGTATAAGATACCTTTATATAAAGCAGAAATTCTGATTCAAAACCAACTAAACAAAAAACAACAAACCAAGTAAAAGGGGGGTGTGGGAAGAAAGGGAGAGAGAGGAAAGAGAAGGGAAGTGCACATCTGATTTGCCCACCAGACTGCTCAAGCCAGAATGTCAACTTTGCTGGTAAAGGCAGGAATAGGATTTTCTCCTATCCCTAGAAAAGGCTTGATTAGTAAAATCTCTCAGTTTGGTGGTCTTCCTATTCAACAGGCTTTAAATTGGGTCTTAGCTCAGTCCTGAAACTCACTGTATCTCCCTCCAACAGTGATATGAAAAGAATGCTTTGCATCCAGTTTGAAGTTCAATTTGATTTCTGCTTTGTCTGAATGCCTTTCATCTTTCTCACCTTGTTTGGATTAGAGAGAGTAAACTGAGTGAAAGCAGTTTCTGCAGCAGCCCATGCAGATGGGTCTTGCATTTTTCAGCTTTCTTGTTACCTGTGCAACTCTGAGTGGACCGCAGCAACTGATGTAGATGTAAGAGCTGGTTGTTCTCCATTCCAGTTTGACAGGGAGGTGCTGGAGGTCAGAAACACAGGAGCTGGCATCAGAGATGTGGACTTTTCAAAAGGGCAAATGGCTCCAATTAAAAATCACTATCATTCCTTACAAAGAGATACCAATGTCTCCTTTGAAACACTAGTCACTAAATAGCAATCAACCAGGAGAAAAATAGAAAAGAATGACCCAGCAAGATGAATCAAGCTAAAATCATGCTAAGCTTGGCATTTCACTTGCAAATGAATACTAAATCAGAACTGATCTTCAAAAATACATTTAAGATAGAGAACAAAGTATGTGTTTTGTCTCTGCTTTACGAAGATATTGATTCCTTTTTGATTTTTGGCTCAGTGGAAACAACAGTTACACAACTCCTCTAAGAAATGGAGGTGTGAACATTATATTCTGAGATCTTATAATATCATGTAAGTAAACATTAATGTGCACAAAGTATTTACATTTTTATAACAAACAGCAGTGTATCTAGTATGCAAGTATGGTCTTGCAAGTATTATTTCATATTCAGGACCCTCAGTCTTTTTCTAGTTTCTTTTCCTGGTCAAAATTCATCTGCTCTATTATATTATAAAGACTACTTATCTGAGTTTCTTTATGAATCCTCTTCTATTGCTTTTTTTTTTTTAAAGCACAAATAAATTCCTATTCTTGGATATGTTATCTATGTGACAGACTTTACAAGAGCATAAAACTAGCTTTTTGAAGGAAACAAGACTTACTGCATTCAGAAATGTTTGCTGTGTTTTGCACGTTCCCTATGTAGATTTAAAAAAAAAAAAACACAAGTGCTTGGCTTGGTTTTTATTTTTCATAAAAAATATTTTTATCAATAAAATTACTCAATCTGCAGACAAAGGCCTGTAGAACCAATCTTTGTAAGCAGAAAAAAAACCCCAACAAAACCTTGAGATACAAGAGAAGTGACATCATTCCTTTTTAGGTACATTTTTAATAATTCATTTATATTATGATTAACAAAAGAGATGTTGAGTGTTTGTTTTAAAAACTTCGCATGGGGGCAACCATGCGTAGGTATGTACAAATCTGAAGGTTCTTTCACTGTTGTATATCTCAGGTCTTAATGTTTCTCTAGTGATGTTTGTCAACACTTTGATTTCAGTGTTCAAATTAATATCTGCTGAATGAGCAGAAGTCAAGCTTTGTCTTGTTCGTTCTTAACAAGAGGGCTTGCTACTGTCTAAGGAATTTCCCACTGACAAGAAGGGCTTTGTGGAAAGAGTAAAGAGAAAAAAGACCTTAAATGACGTGAGTGAATTATCAGTCTGCCTTTCTGTACAAGGAAATAACTATGGACTTTGAACTCTGGGGAATGATTTTGCAGTTATCATTTGAGTGTAGATGTAATATATAAAATGTTTGATTTTTACCTATTTTTTTAACTTGTTTGTTTCACTTTTCTTTTTTGTATTAATAATCTGTGGTTCAATCCATGTCGTAGCTATACTCTTTCAATGTTTTTCCCCACCATCAAGTAGAAACACTCCAGATTAGAAGTACAGCATTTCTCTTTAACCAGACAGCAAACTCAAGACTTGTTTATTCACTGAGGTTTTTATCGGACTTGCTAAATGCTATTGTCACACCATAAATGCCAACTCTACAAATAGCATTGTTCTGTGAGAAAGTGTTTACCTTCTCTTCTCACTAAAGATTGGCTGTTGGTCCTATTTGGTGTCTGCACATCCTGAAGTAAGTGTAGTGTGAGGGGGCAATGCTAAGAAATGGCTTCTGCCCCTAAAGAGCCTATGGTCTGTAGAGTCTTTTTAAGATGATGAGGTGAAAGGGTCCCAAACAATATAAATCACCTGGCCGTTGATGTCAGGGCTTGACAAAGTCAAAGCCGAAGTCTTTGTTGCCACACTGGCCACAGACTTATGTGAAGACAACATACCTTTGCTATGTCAACATTTAAGCTTTCAGTGTCCTAAGAGATGCTGCATATATAAAGGTGTTTGTTCCAGGCAGCTGTTCAACACTATACAGAAGTTACCCAGTGACCCTAGCAGGCCAGCTCTGTGGAGGAGGAGTCTTAGGACCATATCCAGTGCCAAAGCTGGAAATGTTTAGGAAGGTTATTTTTCTTGAATTTTCTTTTTGTTCTGTGCAGGGGGTGTTTTTACTAGAGTTCTACCTAACAGGACATTAAATCATTGATTCAAAATGTTTAAAGAAAAATATTGCAGTGAACACTGAAGAAAATACTACAGCAGACAAACCTAACAAGTCAGCACATACCACAGAAAATGCTCTCAGTATGAGAAATATATGGTAAAATCAAACTTATGCAGTAGATGGAAATGTTAACCTTTTAACAGTGCCCTTCCACTGCATTCCATGTTTTCCATTTTGACATCCACAACCTCTTCTTCAGGCTGTCCCTTGCTTACAGTTTCCTCTGATATTTTAAAAGAATGAAAATTATATAGATGAATTAATTTTTTTCCTGTTTTATAATATACTTTTTCACCCTTATTCCATTTATTATCACTTTTCCTCCTATCTTGCTTTTCAGTTCTTAACAAATGGTTTTCTCACAGATGTTTCTAAGTCTTCGACATCTGTGATCAATACTTTTTTTTTTACCATCCATTCATTTCACTCTGTCTATAACATGAAGCATACCTTTTTTTTCTTTTGTTACTCAACAGTAACAGTATTTTAACATATTCTGAATCAAAAATGAAGGTCATGTTTTTATTAAAATGTAAATAATGAACATTTAAGAAGTTGTCAGATTGAGAAACAATTGACAGCTACAACATAGAAAGGTGAATGAATAAAGATCTAAGTATTTAGATATTCAATACTTGTAGGGCACAGAAAACTACGTTGCTAAATGTATCTGTCTACACAATTCTGCTTTATAAGCTTAGGTACTTTATTCTGAAAGTTTTTCTGTTGGTTTTCTACTTTTGCAGTATTTTAAATGTGGCTTATAAAGTTGTCATTTTGTTTTTGTGAGGCAAAATAATTTGGCCTAGTCAAAAACTGTAGAAGTTGGGATGTCAGTTTAAGGAAGTTGAATCTTTGAGATGTTAAATAGTTGACTTTGGAACATGACAAGTGAACAGGCCTGAGTAAAAATGTGGTGATTTTGGTCTTTGGTGAATAATAACATGTGATCAGATTTGGCAGGGAGAAGTAAATACTATCTTCCCTAAATGTAATCTTTATTCTCCTACTGTGGATCATTCAAATAAGCTAAACATTTAAATAAGAACAGAATTATTAATACCAGTGATTAGCACCCCCAGCTGAACTATATTATGTAAATACTGTGTTTTATACAATTAGAGATGGAGTAACAATATAACACAGTCTATATGTTGGAAGAAATACTATTCATGTTAGCCAAATCTCTCTGTCAGCTCCCTGGGGACCAGCACCCAAAGCCCATGCCATAGCCCTTCAGCAGAAATTCTGAAGATGGGGCAGAGTTCAGGCTGAGAGATTGTCCACTTTCCCTGCTGTTTGCCTTCCCCTCTGAGAACTCCCTCATCTGTCCACAGGAAAGCTTAATTTTCCTGTGAGACCGGAGTAGTATCATGACCTGGGAGAAAGAAAGATGGAAACCTCATTGACCCTGGAGGCTATACCAAATACATCAATGCTTAAAATAAATGGAGTATTTCCTATTAAGAAGTTAAGTGTTGTAAATGTGATGAATAATTAGATGTGGATCATAAAGGCAGACAGTGACTGATCTGACCCAATCACCCTTATTTCACAGGACAGTATCACCCATGCTGCTCTTGTAGCTCTCAGGGCATCCAGGCCAGGGGATTGTTGGTTGGTATTGTGGCACCTCTTCTATTTACTTACCTGCCAGTCCTCACAAGGTTGCTGTATGTCAGAATTAATAAATAAATAAAAGGAAAGGATTGATTTCAGGAAGCCCGTAAGATGGTAGCCACTAGGTTTTGCTTTGTTCCTTTAAATGCTCTTGAGATGAGCTAACTGCACTGCAACTCTAATCAGGTTAATGGGAGCAAGTAGTTCTCCTTGCCTCCTTTGCGATGGCCTGCCAAATGGATTTGCCAAATCTAGTTTGCATCATAACACTTGCTCAAACCATCTCCTTAACTCTGATTCCTCCTTTTAACATCTGTATTACTTACCCAGCACTCAAAATGTATCTACTGACCTTTGACAGCCTGTGAATGACTGTCAGCCCTATACTGTTAGGTGAGTGGGAGAACTCCTGAAGATATTTCTGCATCTCCACAGGCTTCCTACCATCATTTACATATGCAGACTCATTACTGTGAATGTGTGCTAGCTACAGGTTATTCAGATAATAGATGTTCTTCCACAGCATTTGTTAAATTACAGTGCAGATAGTTATTACTGAGGTGTTTTTAATTGAATGTGTGTCTGGAATATTGAATTGAATGTACTGGATCTCAAGATCTTTGTGTAAAGGAGAAAAGAAGCATCTTGATTTCTGTTTGTAAATTTTGATTACTTCATCAAAGGAAGTTTTTATCAATCTGTCAAACTCATCCAGTAACAGCTTACTTGGTTCAGGTACAAATGTTTCCTGTGCCACGGGTTTATTTCCAAAATCCACCTAGTTGAAGGAGCTGGGTTTCTTCAGTCTGGAGAAGAGAAGGCTGAGGGGGGACCTTTATTGTTCTCTATAACTACCTGAAGGGAGGTTGTAGTGAGCTGGGGGTCGGCCTCTTCACTCTTGTAATTAGTAGTAGGATGAGAGGGAATAGCCTTAAGTTGTGCCAGAGGAAATTCAGACTGGATGCCAAGAAATACTCTTCCAAATGAGAGGTCAGGTGCTGGAATGGGCTGCACTGGGAGGTGGTGGAGTCTCCAAACCTGGAGGTAATTAAAGAATGTTTAGATATTGTGTTGAGGGTCATGGTTTAGAGAGAATAGTCGATGATAAGTTGATGGTTGGACTGGGTGATCTTGTAAGTCTTTTTCCACATTGGTGATTCTATGAAGAATGAAACTTCTGCTGCTGATATTAGCACAGCCTCCTTCATGACACGTTGATTTAATATGTGAAGTGCTAGCATAGTACTTCGAGTTATTTAACTGCTTTAGAGAGCTGGGCGTTATCTGAAGACAGACTCAGTAGAGCAGCACACAGGAACACCTTGTCTGTCCCCACTGCACCGCGAGGCATGCTTCCACAGGCAAGTTTTGTCATTGCTCACTTGAATGCTGGCTCTTCTGAGGGAGATGTCTCTTGGAACACATTAGTAGAATGTGTTAAACTGCACCAGAAATAGAGTTAGCACTCAGTCACATCCAAATTATAGTTTTCTTATAACTGAAGAGAGAGAGCTGTATTTGCAGGCACGGCACATGCAAATATTTTTCTTCCAAGCTCTGTCAGCTCTCTCATCTAATTAAAAAACATACCTCTCTAGGTGTAGAAATTTAAATGGTTTTAGATTTTCTTTTCAATTGCCATCAGCATTCAAATAGTAATTTACAGCCCAGTTCTTCCAGCAGATGTCTTTTTCCTGCAGATCTCATTTAAGAAGATGTTCTGGTGGAGGAGATCTAATGGGACGCAGTTCTAATACATGGATTTAATTGCTCTTGCTTTCAAGGTGATGAGTTGGCTGATTAAGTTATGGGACACTATTGGCCGGAATTTCAAATTTTCTTAAATATCTGAAGATGTGAATAGGCTTGCAGGGAGATTTTAATAACTGATTTGTACCTAACGCCTGTGTATGGGAAATGTGTAAAAACCCAACCTCACAATGCAGTTTTGGAAAGTCTTGCTCTAATGGTGGATTCTGAATGTTTCTCTCAGATATTTTAGCCTCTTGTAGGAGGAAAAGGTGTCCAAAACTGCAAGTTTTAGTTGTCTTTCTCAGCTCTGTTCACTATAGCTGTGGGAGTTTTGTCCTATTCTCAACACCCTAGAGAACTATATGATCTTGTGCAAGTTTTATAAGGTGCATGTGTGTGTTTTCAGGGCCCATCTTTAGTACTCTGGCTTCGTAGGGAAATTACTAGCCCTTAATCCAGCACTGAACCATTGAAAAAGAGTTTTGTATCTAAGCCTACTGTTATCTGCACCTGTGTTTAAAACAATTTTCCCAAGAGGAGTCTAAAGACAAAATTGAAATCCACAGGAGGTATTTTCATACCAAGAGTTTAATATTCATTTTTACTTGTGTTTCAAACATTTTTGTCTCAAGGAAATTGCTTAGTTAAGAGGTAAATGGGTTAATTTCCAAAATAATTTTAATTCATATTAATTTGTTTTTTAATTAAAAAAAGTTTAAAAAGCAGGTTATTTTTTTCTAAGCTTAATCTGCAAGAAGGCTGCACTGAAGCTTTAAGTTGCTGTAAGTTCACTCTGTGAGTTTTATAAGAGGATATCAGGCAAACCATTTACAAAGCCTTCTGGATACCTGTGGGAACGTCACAGAATGTAACCAATGTCAGAGTGAGATGCTTGGGCCACAAGCCTGTGTGTATGATTTTGTAGCAAAACCTAGTGATTCAAAGGAGGAAGAGTGATTTGTGATTTACTAGTGTGGTACGCTTCTCCTTGTACTATCATTATCATCATTGTTATTATGTATTATTATTTATTATTCATTTACCCCGGTCGATTGAAGGCAGAATTACTTTGGCCCTGCCAAAGTCAGAATGCTTGGCTCTAAAGGCAGCACTTGGAATGGGTCTAGGGTGGTCAGCCTCAGAGCAGAGCTGTGCAGTGGGAAACTGAAGGCTTATTGTTTGCTTTTCCTCCCTTTCAGCCCCATAGAGGCTGCCACACTCTTGGCACAATGTAAGCATTGCATTATTTTTCCTCACATGAAGGCCCATTGCTCGGCCTCTTTTCCTTTGGTCAGATAGCAGCAGCACAAAATGATGTCTTTGTGTAGCAATTTTGTGAGGAGGAGTAGTTCTGGTCAGAATTTCATAGATTCATATTATTAGTAAAGATCTAAAACCTCCTTTTTTTTTTCTTTTTTTTTTCCCCAGTATGAGGGAGGGATGCTATTCCTTACAAAAGATCAGTTCTCTCAAGACAGTAGGGCGTTTATTTTAAACACAAATTTGAATCTTTGGGAACTTTCCTTCCTTGTTTTGTCTGGGACTGGAAGCAAAAGGAGCAAAATTCCCCCAGAGAAACAATTACAGAGGCTTTGTAGTGCTGACCTCTCTCAAAAGCTTTTCCTTTCAAACTGTATCTCAGATTTTCCTATGTTCATGGAACTATTGCTGTCTTCCGACTGCTGAGGATTACTCTGTTCAGAAAGAAAGGGCTCTGTGCTGATGTTACAGAGCCCTTTGCACTATCCAAATGAGTTTGTCAGCATTTTTACTTTTTAGTGTGATTGTTTCATGTGCTCTTTGAGACCTTTGTATCTGCAGTATTTCAGGTCTACTTCTTGGGAGGCTGCTGACCCGCTCTGTCAAAGCTGGAGTTTTGGAAATCTTCGATGGTCTCTTTTCCACATTTCTCCAATCCTCTTCCAAAGAGATATGCAGAAGTTCTGCAAAGATTTTTGAAAAGCATTACAATTTGGGATGCTTTCCTCAGATGGTACTTTTTATGATAACCAGCCGTAAGGAGATTTATACAACAGGACACCTAGAAGCTTTTCTGAGATCTTGAATTCAGCGTTGCCTAGGGCTGACAAGGGTGCCTACTTGATGCTGTAGTTATTCAGGCTTTTGAACAACAAATCTTTCATTATCAGTCCTACTACCTGGGGTTTACTAATTCTGAAGTTTAACACCTACAAATTTATTATATCAGAGAATCAAGTGGCTTTCAGCTTTCTATCCTGTATAAGATATCATCTCTATTGTGTTGTCTTCAATCCAAACTGGATTGGAAGACAGGGAATGATAGTGCTTAGTAAAAAGTATTACTGAGATGTATGTAGAACAAATGTGTGTGAACAGAAAGTAAAGAGAGAGAGAGTAAAAAGATTGAGAACCAGGCATGTTCAAAATGATCAGTTGAGGAGCTTGTGGAGGGAGCTAGAGCCTGAAAAAGACCTCCTTGATATCAACTGCTTCTCAATCTCTTTGAACCCAAACAAGGGATTTAGTCATAATGCAGGGGAAGAAAGTCTCTGGCAATGAGTTTCAACAACTGCTCCTCTCACTACATACTTCTTGGTATTTTAAATGATAATATGTGAATGGGGAACTAAATATGTAATTAGTGGTGGTAGATTTTAAACTTGATTTCCAGGTCTGTGTATCTAAATCAGTTTCCATTCAGGCAGAATGCATTGGAATTATCATCGTTATAGAATGACTTGTGTTGGAAGAAACCTCAAAGATAATCTCGTGCTAACCCCCCTGCTGTAGGATTGCCACCCACCGGATCAGAGTGCCCAGGACTCCATCCATCCAGTCCTTGTGAACCTCCAGGAATGAGGCATGCACAGCTTCACCTTCATATGAGTGAAAATTTCTTCCTGATATGTAACCTAAACCTCCCCTCCTCAGTTTAAATCCATTCCCCTTGCGTAAAAGAGTTGGTCCCTTTCCTCTTTGTAAGCTCCTTCCAAGTTTTGGAAGATTGCAATGGGGTCACCCCAGAGCCGTCTCCTGCCAAGCTCAGCAATCCCAACTCCCTTAACCTTTTATCATAGGAGAGGTGCTCCAGCCCTCTGGTCATCTTCAAGGCGGTCCTCTGGATGCGCTTCAAAAGTGGGTCTTGTGCTTCTTGTGCTGGGGGCCCCAGGCCTGAACACGTTATTCCAGATGGGATATCACAAGGGTGGAGTAAATGGGGACAGTTGCTTCCCTTACCATGCTGGCCCCGTCCTATTTTGGTGCAGACCAGGATACTGTTTGTCTGGTGAGTTGCGAGCACACACTGCTGGCTGATGTCCAGCTTTTTGTCGATTGGGACCCCCAAGTCCTTCTCTCCAGGAATTCATTTCCCAGTCTGTGCAATCTAGATTGTCCTGACCCAAGTGGAACACCTTATTATTTAACTAAATTATTATTTAATTAAATTATTCAACCAAACTGGGCATGACTGCAAAGGACAGCATTGCAACAGTTATTCAGAGCTAAAAGATGTTGCTAATACTTCATAAAGGCTTGTTCTCTCATAATTTGGACTTTGAAGCCGGTCTGCAACAGGCCTTGCTCTGAAGCTTTCATATTCCAAATAAAAATCAATGTATTTTCTGTGCTGGTCATGATCATAGTAGAGTTGTAGGAATTTTACAGCTTTTGGCCCACATCAGTTTATGAGCTCTCAGATGAGTAGTACTGAGTAAGCCTGTGGCTTTTTGAACACAACATACAGGATGAATTCCTGCTTGTGCTGAAGCCAGTGGAAGTTTTGCCAGCAGCCTTAAAGGAGCTTGACTTTAATTCAAACTAGGCAAATTTATTCTCTATCAGGGAACTAAGTGGCTTTGGATTTTCTGCCCTATAAGATACCAGATTGCTGTAGCTGATACATGCAGAAGTGCTCAAGTATAAAAGAAATCTCCTTCTGTGAGGTGCTCTCTGTAAGAATTGATTTCTTCCTTCTGTCTACTACTCTGATTCTCATTCATTCAAAGCAGATCTGCTGGGCTTTTAGGCGTGTTGCTAACCCTTTAGGATTATGGGGAAGAGAAAAATATTTAGGATTATTATGGAAGAAGCAACTGTTATATATAAAATGTGCACAGAGACTTGTTTGCATTTGTTTACTACCTTTTTTACTCATAGAGCTGTGTGCAGAGGAAGGTTGCTGCACATTTGAAGATTTTGGTGGATTTTATAAATAAATTTCAGGGACACTGAGGACATTAGGTAGGTTCTTGCTGACATACATGGATTTGAACATAACAAAGAATTAGCACTAAACTGACAAAACAGAGATAACGTTTTTTCCAAGTTTTTAATTTGAACTGGTGACAAACCCACAGATGTGATGTGCCATTCCTAATATGAGCTGTCTGTGCTGTTGATGAGCAGATCGCCAGCCTGCTCAGGGCTCTCCCTGCATCAGTGATGCTGACATCTTTGCACTTGCACAGCATCTTTCATTCCTGAGTGTGAGTTTATAAATGCCATCTCTCAGGGCACTGTTCCTCAGGGATTCAGGTACTAGGACTTGTTCTGCTATCACAGTCTTCATAGAGCAAATGGCTTGACTCAGAATAAATAACAGGGGAGAAGAGTTGAAAGATGCTGACAGCCATCAGCAGTGAAATGACACTTGGAAGAAAGCTGATTTTTTTTTCTTTTTTTTTCCCCTCTGTCTTTTGGGACTTATTTGCAACATACTGAGAAGTCCATCCACAAGTTTGTCTGCAAGAAGTTCTGCCTAGCATTGCTCTGCCTGCCATCCTATGTAACACCCACCTTTGGGCTCCCAGGCAGATCCACAGGCAGCAAGCTTTGTCTGTAAGCTGACTTGTAGTGGTGAAACCACAGTCCTGCTGAGGTCATTACAAGTTTAAACATTGAGTAATTCCTGACTTATGCTTGAACCCTTCAGAACCTGACAGGCCAGCACAATGTGGCTTCATGTTCATTTTTTTCAGGGAGATGAGGGCGCCTCATGGAGATGCTGGTCATCTTGTGGACTTGGTGGAAAACCTAAAAAATTAAAAAAACTAAAGCAGTAAAGACTGTTTAAGTGTGAAAAAGGGTCAGTAATCTAGCAAAGCTTCAGAACAGTAACATCCTGTAACAGTGCAGCATCACAGAGCTCGGCACACAACTTTACATACCTCTGTTGGTGATGGTCGCCTCTCTTTGTGTGATGTATTTAATGTGCTTGAGGCACAGCAGTACCGAAGTGCTTTAGGTAGGTGGGGAAAGAAGTGCTCAAATTTTATGTGGGCAAGAATCCCAAGTATGAACAACTGGAATTAGGCCATGAGATCAGCTTAAGCAAATACCTACTTCTTGGAAAATTATCTTTGGAATGTCAGTGGCATGATGAGAACTTGGCTCTCCAAATCTCAACATTGCACTTCTGTCTTCCAGGTGTGCTTAGATGGAAAGATCTGATGAAATCAAATTACATTGCTGGTGTTTTTGTGGGTTATTTTCCTGGTTGGTTGGTTGGTTGTTTCTCTCTTTTTTTTTTTTTTTTTTTTTGTGTGTGTGTGTGAAGGCAAACAGGGTACTCAAGCAGCAATAGGGTACTGATTATAGGTAGAAAAGAGAAAAAGGAAGCACAGTAATATCCAAACAGAAAGAGAAGCAGCAGTGGGGGCTGAGGAGCACATCTGCTGGGGTGGCTGGCAGTGGCTGCCTGCCTCAAGGGAGCAGCTCACTGTGAGCTGTGCTACTGTGGTGAAGGCACAGGTACAGTGGGAGCCGTGGGTAAGTGTAAGGAAGATAAAAATGAGGAGAAAATTATTTTTCAGTGCATTTAGCAAGCTCAGCCATCTTGCACAGTAGAACTATAGGAGATGGTGATTGGATGTTAATAGGTGACATTACATAATTGCCAAATGTAAATGCAATTGAATATCTCTCTCTGCAGCTCTCTAAGTGTTCATTAGGCCATCAGAAGCAGTTGCTTCCCCCCCTGTGTAGGTAGAAAGGGCTCACAGTAGCAAAATTCAATTTCTTATGAAAGATAAGAAAAGATGAACTAATCCTTAAGTCATTTTTATTCTGTGTAATTTTATTGTGAACAGATAAACCGTGTACATCATATTGGTTTTGTCCAAGTTTACACTAAATGTTAGATTATTTCAGAAGATGAACAAGTCAAGGGTAATAATGCAAGGCAGCGTTTATAAACCTGTTTTGTTGAAGTCTGACATAAATACATGAAAGTGAAAAATCAGAAAATGAAGAAAACAGCAGAGACATTCTCATAATAATTGTGGTTCCTATAAAACATAATCACTGAAGCATCTAGCTTGGTCACTGACTGCGTTCAAACTTAAGTACAGCCTGTAGCTTGCCTCTGAAAATATTTATTTTCACAGCGTTAATGGGAATCTGCTACTCATGGCTGAGGTTGCACAAGTGGTGGTTGTAAATAAACTTCAGCTTCTCAGAGTTGTTTGGGATTTGGAGAAAGCAAAGCACTCATTCCTGTCTGATAATCTCGTAGCTTGGTGAGAGGCATCCTTAGGGCCTCAGCAGAAAATTTATTCTGAAAAGCAGAGTTAGTGCATGTTAATCTGTTTAAATATCTAAAAAGGGTTTTGATTTTCTGACATCTATATGCGATGTAATTTCTGACTTTACCTGGTTCTCTCTTCACAGCAGAAATACTTTTCCCTCAGCAGCCTGTGTCATTAGCTCATAAAAAAAACCTAGGGGAAGGTTAGAGGCATTAACAAAGAATAATTGGTAGCCTTTGAAGATACCCTTTCCTTTCTTTGACATAGTTTGTTGTGTCCATTCTTAGAGTAATGTTGACTGCTGCTGGGTTTCCTCTAGAATAATTAATCTGAGTAACTGTTCTAGCTGCAGTTTGCTTCTCCTGTGTCTTAATGCCTACAAATTTCTGGAATCCTTGGCTTGTATTGTTTAATGTATGCTGTGGTATTGCTTAGAACAATCTAATTTGTGCTTGAAATCAGATTTCAAGATTTTAATCCATCAAATATTCAATAAATGTGATTTATATCTGAAACAGAAGAAGCAGTTTCAGATGCTTTTGCTGAAAAACTTACATGTGAAGTAAGATGCTGAGCAAGTGTCTGGTTTTACTTGATTTCCAACAACATGATGCCCCAGTTTTGAGCACTTTTCCTGTAGTACAAATTGTATTAGGACTTCATCCATTCTTGCTTCTTTTCATTATTTATTTAAACCAAGTAAAATTCTTGTACAAATTCTTTGTCTGGAGGTGTGGTAGGGAAAACCAAGAGAAAGTGGGACAAATTGAAAAGATGTAAATTCTGGTTACAACTTCTGATTAGCGATTTACAGTTACCAGTTGAGTTTGAAAGTAGAAGTGACTGAGAAGGGACAGAAGGAGGAGGTTGGCAGTGCTGGGAGCTGTAGCCTGGTGTCCTGCCTTGTCCTGGGCTGCACTCACAAGCTGTAAAACTTCCCCAGAGAAAAATTAATGTAGTTAAGCAGGAGAGTCCAGTGATATCATGTTTACATTTCATGAATGTTTAATTTGTTGGGTCAGATGACTATCATGAAAAATTCCATAAATTTATTAAATAATATCTTACTGCTGAGGGAAAATTTCTCAAGGTTTCTCAGAAATTCAGTGGCTTTTCAGGCCCTCAGGCACTGACCTCTTACTGCACTGTTATCGTTTTGGCCTAGTTTTAGAAAGCAGCTAAGTGGCCCGTAAGTTTCCATTTCACTTGCAACATTCTGGGAGACAAAAGATATCAGGCTAAGTCTGATCCTTTCCATAGGGGGCGTTGCTGCAAGAGCAGTGCAGCAGGACTGGGCTATAAATGAGGATGCTGGACCCAGTGGATCTTTTACAGGGATAAAGTATATCAGATTCCTGGATGTTAGATTACAGACAGGGAATCCCCTCTTAATCCTCTGCCCAAAAGCCTCACTTACGTGGTTATGGGTCACAGTCACAGACTTATGGCTTCACATGCTCCCATCCTGAGCATCATGCAGTCACTAATTTCTGCAGGATCTTGGGAGAAACTCCTTTCCTTGAGCTCTGAGTTAGGTGAGAAGGAGACAGAGGAGGATGAGGATAAAGACTGTTGCTATGGCAGAAGGAACTGTCCAGTCACAGGCACATGCTACCTTGCGCTGATGGGGGGGGGAGGGAGGGGCTGTGCCATGCTATGCTTTTCCCTCTTCCCTGCTAAAGAGCAGCTCCTCTACTGCCCCATGCCCCCACCTCACCATCAAACTGCAACCAGACTTGCCTTCGCCTGCCTTTTCTCTGGTCTCATGTTTTATCATCCAACTTCCTCTTATTTATGTCCCTTTGTTAAAAGCAGATTTATTCATTTCAGAGTCACTGCTTGTTCTTTGTCCCAGCCTTCATTTGTTAGTGAACCTCCTTCATCTTCTTTCTTCCTGACATAAAGTTTTTGTAAAAGCCTTTCTTACTCCCCTTAATCTCCTTGGCTGGAATGAAGTCTCCTTGTTTCACTGTTACTCTTACTCTCTCTGCAAGTCTCAGCTGATTCTCTGTAGTCCTGTGCGGATGCTCTCTATTTCCAGTGTACCCATTTTTTTTACACTCTCAGAGTAGTCCTGTATAGCCCCACTGGCTGCCACTTTTCTTTGAACTTCTTCATAATCACGGGGATGATACCAGGCTGCATTTTCATTACAGTGCCAGTCAGAGTTTTTCTGCCGCCTTCCACAGTAGGAGGGGGACTGCATTTGAAGCACCCATTTGGGAGGAACAAGTTAAATCTCTCCTGCCCAGAGCTTCCCTTTTCAATTTGCAAATGAAAACTGGTAATAAGAGACAGATTAAGCAGCATCATGCCTGAGTGCACTGGTGCGAATCTTACAGTGTGCTTGTGTCTTTCTCCTGAGGCTTGTAAGGATACAATGCATAAATACAGACAGTGTATTTGAGGTCCCCAAGTTGGATTTGATCTTTTTTCTGTACATAGCACTTTATGAATGCATGCATCTGACATGTCTTGTGGCAGTGAGTTCCACAGTTCAATTATTTGTTGTAGAGTTGTCCCAAACCAGTAGCTTGATGGTATCATGATTATCTCTACTTTTTCTGTATAGAGAAACAGTGCCTTGCCCCTTTGTAGTCACCTTTTCTGAGCAGTGGAGCTCAGAACTTTGTACACCAGCAGGTCATTCAGTCAAAGTATTTTAAAGAAATACTTGGTAACCTTGAAAAATAATATCCACAAAACAAAAATAAACACCTACATGACATGGCTTGGTATACACTTTGTTTAAACATTTTGTGAGGTGTACTAGCAGCATCCCTTTCTTTAATGGATTGATTTCAAATGTTGGCAGTGTGCTTCATATACAGGAAGATAAATCATGGTATGTTTTTCTTCTGATAGTAACGAATACTTCAGGAAAAAAAAAAAAACACAAGGGCATCTTCTTTCTAATGCTGCAAGTGAAAAAACACGTTCAACATTAACTTGGCTTACATCCACGGGAACATCTACAGCAAATGAAGTAATGGGTGAATATTTCAGTGACCCGTGGTGATGAGTAATTCAGTATCCACCCAGTATTGTAGCAATATAAAGATATGTGAATGAAGCGTGAGGCTATGTCCAGCACTGGAGTGTCTGTGAGCCCCAGAGCAATACATTTGGGAAAGCAGCAACACCTTCCAAAAAGAACATGTGTCCGGCCTGGGGTCCAGGCCCCAGAGAAGGATTCCAGATGACTTTCGAAAATGAGTTTATTGCTTAAGTGCCTAAAACGAGAACGTAGGTGCCTGGAAATGCATGTGGCCACCAGATCCATGTGACTGAGATCAGTATCCATCCCCTGTTGAGGCCTAGTGTTGCTTCAGAAGCCTAAAGCCTCTGCAGGGATGAGGGGCAGGGTCCAGCTAGGCTGTGGATGCCAGTCACAAGGCATCCCTTTTTGTTCTCTCTAGGTTCAGAAAACCCAGGGAGTTCCTGAGTATTATTATTCCAAAGTTAGAGTAAATGCCAGTGTGAGAGCTGCATGCTTGTGCTCTTGTGCATGGTGGGAGCAGAGTTCTGCCCAAGAACTCTCTGACTGTGGGGGTTCCTCTCAGGCTGCCATGTTAAGGAATTGTTAGCATCAAGTGGCTTCTTCCCATTTGTCCTTTCCTCTGTGTGAGGAGCTGGATTCGTGCATGAGGGGCTATTTCATACGCAAAACTTTTTGGCATACGTGTAGCTGTCATGATATTAAGAGAATATGTAGGTGGAAACACTGGAGTAATAAAAGGGTTTTACAAAAAAAGGAGGAGGAACAAGAATTGTTGCAGGGATGTAATCCGTTAAAAGCTCAGTAATACTGTATGCAAGGCAGCCATATGAGTGGCATGCAGGGGAGGCAGCTGGCTGAAGTGCAAGCCACATAGTCCTGGTGCTGTCTGGAAAGGAAAGAAAACACTTTTGGCTGCAAACAGAGTTGAAAATGCTTAGTGGGTAAAAATCCTAAGCATAAATAAAAATAGGCTTACGTTCAGACTTTTAGTAATAATTACATTAAAATGACACAATTCATTAAATAATGCAATACATTCACATCTCTAAATACACAGCAGCTGTTCAGTTCTGTCAAACACAATTCCTTTAGGGACTGAATAGAAAAAGAGTAACATGCTGGCTTGCATGGTAATGTCCCGATGAGCACTAGGCTGCAGTTTGCCCCACGATTTATTCACAGAGGGTCCCTCTGTCAGCCACCAGTTCCTAAAGGTGCCCCTGTTGGTGTGCAGGATGTGCCAGCTGGGCAGGACAGTGGAAACAACACGGGGTATGTTTTGTCCTTTCTGTAGCAACTGAGTTAAAAGATGTTACAGCCTAAGGCAATAAGTAGATGAATTTGGCAGGCTGTGATGTGCTGGAACTGAAGCTCATAGTAAGGTTTTGCTTAAAATTAACAATAAAAAAAAATATGATAGAGCTGTGAAAAAAATAAATAATAAAAATAAATTAATAAAAACACTTGCCAGGTGATGGCTAGTTGAGAGCAGGAATTGTTTGAATTCAGTGTCGTTTTTGTCCAGCCTTTGGTTATGGAAGTTAGATATCTCTCCTGCAGCAAAGCCTGTAATACACAGTGATTAATGAAAAAAATGTATTGATGCGTCAGGTATGCTTGCAGTAGTTATATTTCTCATTGCTTTCTAAACAGATGACCTTTTCCTTCATGTCCAAATTGAGGTGAAGTTGAGATTTTGTGGAAAATAAAATCATGTTACCAAAGTAGAAGATAGGCATATGTGTAAAGCTCATCTGTGATCAGAAATTGAGTTGTTGGAGTTGTTTTATTTGTTGTCATCTGGTTAGTGATAGAAGATGGGAAGCTGTATGTCTCTCCCTTACACTATGTTTCAAGTGGGAACACACCGGTGCATCAAGAAGAATAATTGGGGCTGCAGTTTCTCAATATGGTGAGAAACCCTTTGCATCTTTTATCTGGATTTAGCCAAGTGATTTATCTGATGATAAAATATATTTGCAATGGAATTCTTTTTCCTAAGGGTTTTATCTTTGACTCCCCTTTCCATTGTCTAAACGTTAGTATGGGGCCCAATATTTGATACACCAGCATTTATACATCATGTTGTGCTTTTACTTGTGCTAAATGCAGTTTTCAGATTATGCTGAGTCACGTTTGGAGGAGCTCATAGTACCTCACTTATGCAAGAACAAGATTTAGAGTTACAGTTGGCTTTTGAAGCCTCTCTGTGCCAACATCTGTAGAGAAGATGACAATAATCCACAAAATTAGAAACACAGAACTTGTCATTTCCTTGCAAGTTCTTATTTTCTTGTTCTTTTTCTATCAGTGTGATTGTATAAATAGATTGTAGTAACTTATTTTTCTCTGCTGGTGTTGGTTTTAGAGTATTTGTCATCTATGCTTTATATGATTTGTAGTGATACTCTGAAAGTTTTTACATTGGTAATTATTTTCCTCTGTAGTTCTTTGGGACTTCTTACCCCATCTTCATTGTGACATAATTCAGGCACTAGCTTTTCATTTGTGATAATAATGCAGGTGTGATAAGAACACTCCAAGGAATTAAATTCTGATATGAAAATTGTTTTTAAGAAGGAAAAAACAATTTTATTAACTTGAGTGAATCTTGTCGTCCAACGTTTGAAGTTTAAACAAGGCTGTTTGTATTGGTGAAATAGGGTGTAAGAACAGTTATGTGGCATTGACAGATTTCTAATTTGGGGTGGTATATCATAACTTGCTACTGCTTGATATCAAGCAAGTGAGCTTTTCTGCTTCTTATTACCCCTGGAGTACCTAAAAGCACCATCTTTCAGCCCAAAAGGGGCTGACACAGCTTGTTGTAAACTGGCATCTCTTCTTCCTCTTGAATCTTGATGCAATCTGTGGGTTCTTTTCTAGATCTTTTGTTTTTTGTATCTGGCTGCTTTGTGCCTTCACTTTACTCTGAGCTCACAGCGTTAAGGGAAAATACACTTAAGTGCATGTCAGTAAATGCATAGCTTTTTTTGACTGTTCTTCTTTATGAACTACATGAAGCCAGGTCTTTGGAATACAGTGGGGAAAAATAAGCAAATTCGTCTACAGGTGTCTACTGGCTGAAGAGAAGGGGAGGGAAACAGCATCTGCTATCCCTTTGTTTCATTCTCTCAGAATCAGAGAGCTTGTCTTTTCTCTTTTGGTGAGATTAAGCATTTCCTGAGGTCACAGGAGTAGGAATGCTGCAGTTTGTATATTAGCATATTTCACGTGGACAGAGCTGGCCTTGCACTAAGACTTTAACCCTTTCTTTTCTAGAGCCACTGATAAACAGCCCATGAATTTTTCAGGCTGTCAATATTTTCTTCGTGTTACACCAGCAGTAAACTGGTAGCACAATTAGAAATGAGTGGTTAACACATAATTAGTTGTACTCGCCTTTATCTGCCCTGAAAGATTTATTTTTAAATCTATTGTTTCCTGCTTCTTTCTCTTCATCCAGTTTCCATTGCTTTTCCCTACTCTCTTTCATACAAAGCAAGCAGTGCCACCCTCCATGCTGAGGGCTCTGGACCTTCCTCTCTCTGTTGCAGAAGGAGGTACTTTATCACCTGCTATCTCATGTCTGTCTTCACAGGTGACCAAAAAAACAAAAACAAAAACGAACAAACAAAAAAAAAGCCAGAGATTATCTCAAATTGTGGGATGATTTTTCATTAGTTGTTCTGTGCAGTCTGAGCATCTAAATTTAAGCATCTTTGCTGAAAATGTCTATCTAGCATCTTTCCTGTTAGAAGAGTGACAGCCCTTCACATTCCCCTCCTAATTTGTACCCTTTGGTTGACTATAGTATTGATTTGTGCATTAGGGATGATTTAGTCCTTCTTTCATCCTCTTATTAAGAGGGTTTGAAACCCTACCTGGAGTCTTTATTAGCTTTTGACATCACAAAGGGAAATGTCAACGCATAATGAGATAAATTGCAACATCATAGAAGACAGGAATACAACTTTCACAAAAGATGGATATATGCAACACTTATCAAAATAAAAAAAGGACAGAACACTTCCTTTTCAGCAGCCGTCTATCTTTCTATTTGTTGCTGCATTACAGTGTTTATTAGAGTTTATCTTGCTATACAATGGATTGTCAGAATCGTGATTAAGAAGCTTATTCAAATGAATTAAAAATGTTTAAATGAAAAAGACTCAGAGAAGTAATTGCCAAAATTTAATCAAGGATTTAATTTGTAGCACAGACCAGCCAAATGGATTTTGCCGTTTTCACTGCACTGTTTGTACAAGGAAATTAAAAAGTATAAAGAGTCAAAGACTCGGCAGTGTAACCCTTTAAGAATATTGCAGTGTGCTCACTTATTCTCATTAGCCGTATTATATCAAACTTGCTCCTCAGGGCTTGCAGTTTGCAAAGCCAGACCACAGACGGTAGAAAAAAAGATGATAGCATTTTTTCCAATGTCATAAATTACTGCCAGCACACATTAGATGATTTCTTCACGCATTGCTGTAAGCATTTCAATGGTAGGTTAAATATCCCCCTTCTTAATGCCACTTAGTAATAAATGCCCTCATTTTAGCATGTCATCTTTAGCTGAACTGAAATAACTGAAACTAAGGAGCTGTCGGGGTTTGAAACAGAAACATTTCACTTGCCTTTACTGCCGAGAGATACATACATGGTACCATTACACTATCTGTGTTTCACTGGTAATAAGATATCAGTAAGCCTGATATGTCTGTTTGAACATATTTTACAGAAATCTGATCATTATCTGATCATGCATCCCATTTCTTCCACCATTTCCACACGAAGAGCTATACAATGCAATTGACAGAACAAGTTTGTGTCATGAATTGATTGGAGCAGTGGTAGCCCGATCCATGTGTCATACAACAGCTAGAACTGTGCTCTGAACTCCACCTCTGAAGGGGTGGGAGGGAAAATGAGAAGTTGCTTCTTGTGAGGAGGAGGCTGAGATCAAGTACACATTTCTTCCCTGTTAGTTCTAATTGAATTAAGCATTCAGAAGTGCTAAATCCTCAGCATCTCATACAGGCACAAAGTGTAGAAGCTACAGCAATGCACAGCTCTGCAGAGCCCGTGGCAGCATCAGTCTGCTGGCAGACAGAGCTGGACATGCTCTGGCTCCTTTGGGAGCTGGGGTTCTGGTTCCCAGCCTTTCATCTGAAAGTTCTGGCAAGGACCTCTGAAGAGGCAGAGTGAAGAAAATATGTGAACCATGTATTGCCAAAAGTGAGGATGGCTCCTAGCTAACTCAGAGGGTTCTTCTTTAAGTTGGGTTCTCCTTTAAGCCGAAAATGTGATTATTGATAAAAAAAAAAAAAAAAAAAGGGGGGAAGCGAGAAAGCTTCACCTCTATTACAAACCTGAGCTGAGTCATACCAACTTTGTTAGCACAAAATGGTGGGTAAATTTGTAACGCTGAGCACAGGATGCAGTGCTGCAAGGCTACCCCCTTATTGCTGGAAAAGGATTTGGAGTCCATTTACAAGTCATGTTTAAAGGAAACCAAAAAATCAATGATTCTTTTCACCCCGTATCCTTTGGAAAGACAAAGGGAATGTTTACTATTTTTTATTTATTTTTGTACTTTAAACTCGTGCACAACTCAGGGACTATTAGTTTTATAGCCGAGGAGTAGACACAGCCTCTTTCCGCAACCGGATTAGTATCTGACACAACAAGACATTTCCTAAAAGAAAGGAGCATTTTTGTGAGCAGAAGCAAGAACCGTCTGTGGCTTCATCTGTTTCTCTGTTTCTGAAGTACCTGGGAAGTTCTATGCCATTTATTTCTCACATCCTCTCCATCAAAATGTAGGGGGTAGAGCTCTTGGAGAAAGAAAACTTTTTTCTCTTGAAGTCATTGAGCTCATGAACTAGCTTAGCTTGCTGTTATTTCCATGTTTTACGCTGCTATTCTCTTCATGGAGCACTTTTGATTTAAGCCTCTCTTGCTTGCGTGGTTACATGGTTATAATTTTATTTTCACAACAGGAGACCTGCTGATAAACAAAGTTAAGACTTTGGAAAAGTAAGGAGTCCCAAATCCAGTGGTTGAGTTCCAAATATTTGAGTTAGTTTCCTTATCCAACCTTCTGAACCTTTTAAAGATTGTGACAGTGTAAATTATGCAGCTGCTTTTCTTTTGCTTTTAACTGAAGCTTACAAAGGCCAGTTTGTGAGCTGCAGTTTGAGTTAAATTTGTACACGTTTATACTGCTTATCTTCTTTGTAGTGACTTCATCTTTTGTAAACTGTGTTTACTAGACATCCTAAAGTTTCTGCGTTTAAAAGAATTAATACATAGAAAAGTGTTTTTAATACCAGGTTTAGGGCAAAAACATTATAGTATGAAGTATCAGTGGATATTGTTATTCCACATGTGCAGTATTATATTCACCATGTGTTCTAAAAACAGTTTTATTTGCCACTGTATTTCACCTGTGTGCGTCTTCACATTTATATTGTAGAATTGACTCTATGCTGGTATTTATTCCAGATGATGGAATCCAACTCAGCTGGGCTGATTTCATTGCTCACAAAGAAAATGGCAAGGTCACTTTGAGGCTGTACCACAACCCAAAGAACAGCCATGTTTTCCTTTAACTTTTTCATTGCTTGTTTGATTTGTAAAACTAACAGATGATAGAAAAATTTTTATTCCTGGTGGCCTCTTGCAAGTTTCTATTTGATTGAGTAACGCAGCTATTTGTCAGGGTTTTTCTGAAGTTCTAGCTTGGAAAATGAGAATGCGTAGATTTGTCTCATGCTTCTTCATGGTCTTCCTGAGATATCTCTGCATGAGCCATTCATTTCATGCACTGGAGGCTTGAGACATCAAGGAAAAGGCCTGATGGCTTTTTCTTTTTTTTTTTCTCCTTTTCTTTTCTAGACAAATTTTCCAGAAGAGTAAAAATGCAAGCCCAGAGAGAAGGCAGGAACACAGTAGTCTAACTCACTCTACTCTTAGCAGGGAAAGTCATGCAAGAGGAGAATGCAATGACTTCTTTATAAATTGTGTTTCCCTCAGATAACCTTTATTTTCCTTGGTTATTACAGAGGTATAATAATAAGATGTGGGCACTGGAAAAAAGGGGTTATTTTGAGATGACATTAGAGCAGAACTGAGTTATGCAAAACCTTCTCATCCATAGCATGGTTTAGCTTATTAAGGGGCCCTGGTGAGGTTGCTGCCGATTTCCCATCCCTGCGAGTTCTCTGGCAGGAAATAAAGCAGGGGGTGCTGTTTTGATCCAAATAGACTCTCACAGCATTTTGTCAGGGAAACAGGGCTGAAGAGAAATATTTAGGCTGATAAGCTTTTAGAAAATATTTCTGGGAGTGCACTTTCTGAACTTGTGAGCAGAGACAGACTGGCTGTATCGGCTACTTCAGCTCCTCTTTATCATGGAATTTACTATTAAGAAAAGAAACCCACCTCCTTGAGTGCAGAGTGAGCATTTCACAATGCTGTTTCTCAGCAGCCGACATTCTGGAGTCGTGCTGGAGGTAGTAAATGAAATAAAGCCATTTTTAAAAAGTGAATAAAGCTATAGCATCTCGACTGTGTTAGAGAATCAATCATAGACTTGAGCTCATTTGTTCCACTAGACTGTAGTCTTATAAGAAGAGAACTGCTTGTTCCAGAAAAAAGTGTGAATAATGTGATAAAACAAAATGAACTGCAGAATATATTCTAGCCAGCAGCCAAGAAATTATTCACACTGACAGATATTACAGGTACAGTACTTTTTCTGTCTAGAATACCACCTTCTAGTTTCTACATGCATTATATTTGCTGTTTTCCTATTTTCAGTGTAGAAATGCAGAGGGTTGTATATAAGAGTTGGTGCTGCACTTTCTTATTTGTGTATCATATGTTGTAGTCAAAACAGTCATTCTTTAGCTACTGCAACTGCTCCTACAACTATTCAACTATACAACTATTCAAAAGTATTTGGCTGGTTTGAAACCTACATTGCATAGGATTGCTTTTGTTTTGAGTTGAATCGCAAACATGCATATTTATATATAAAGAAAGACCAAATGTATACAGTTCTGGCCAAAAGAGTAGACTGCCATAGTCAGCAGTGATAATTGTCTAGTTTTATGTTAGCTCTGTTAAGGAATGAATTCATGGTTTTCTGCTAAAATCTTGGGACATTTTGTACTGTATCTCTGTATGTAGCATATGGATAATATAATATGGATCTAGATAGATCTTCTTTTTTCTTTAATCCTCATTGTGCGTTTCTTTAATTCATTATCATAGTGCTATATGAAGTGATTGTGTAGATGTAAACTCAGCTGTGTTAGGTATTTCAGCCTTTTACTATCAACTCACCAGTATCAGTGTGTGAAATAATTGCCTAAGTTGTATAGCTTGCAGCAAATATCACCAATACAATCCATGACAGTGGGACAGAAAAATGATCTGGGAGGAGGGAGAACAAGGACTGGTTTAAAAGGAAGAGGAAAAATTGCTTGGAAATGGACAGTTGTAGGGGGAGTGTTAAAGGCAGTGGGAGAAAGACAATTATTGAGAGAGAGATATTTAAAGGTACCCTTCTGCTTAAGGGTCTGTATCTGAAAAATAATGTTTCTATTGCGTCCTTCATTATTGTACTTACAACCTGGAGCTTCATATTTATGATTATTTGATATGTAGTAGGTGTTTCACTTTTGGCAAAAAGGCCATTTTTCTTCCCATTGTGATTTTTTGGTGGAACGTGTTTTACATAGAAAGATCTGCTAATCATTCAGGAAAATACAATTGAATCTACACCTGAAAAATAAAGTTTGTCTAGACTTATAGAAGAGTTGAACTTCTTGTATGAGTCTGTCTGAGAAATGGAGCATCGCCAATCACATATTTCTTGTTTTAAGTCATGGATATGACAAGTAACCGCAGCCCCAACCAGTGATGGGGTTCGAGTGAATATGTTTATAAGTCAATTCTTCACTTTTTACTCCAATTGTTCTGTGATGGCAAAATCTTTCAGAATGCTGAGATAATGGATTTATGCTTTTACTGAGTGGACAGCAGCATTGTTACATTGGTTACGCATTTGCAATTTGCCTTTCACTCTTGGAGGGGAACTAGCAGACATGGGTTTCATGTTTGACTCCACATGATGTTTTGTTTGGGTCTGTTTCCTTTTCAGAGACATACTGGGGAAGAATGAGGTCATGCATTTTAAAAGTACATCGCTGTGTGAGGATTTTCTTTACACATAGCTTCTTTCTGAGTCAGAGACTTATTCTGGCTTGCGTAGCTGCATATGCCATGTCCTACAAATTGTGTCAACTGAGGACACACACGAGTTACGGAAAGCAAAGAGCATGCTAATGAAGGGCTGTAGAGGGTTTAACTTATTGTATGGGTAAACCTCAGTTTAATCTCTGAAGCCTACAAAAAAGCGGGTGCCCAAACACCTTGATATTTGCTATAGCAGTTGATGACAGTCAGTACCTTCAGAGCTACCAGGATGCAGGCAGTATGTGCTGTGTCATCAACCTCACCCTGGCAGAGAGGGCTGAGACGTGGAACAGCACTATGCTCAGCCCACCAGTCTGCTCTGCCTGGCGCTTCATGGGAGTTCTCCTCTAAATGGCAAGGTAGCTGACATATTGTGTCTCAATTTAAGTCCCATTACCATTCATTAGACATGCTCCTAGTTAATTATTTTTAAAAATAAATGTAAATAACAAGTGTTAATTATACCCTCGAGGCCATTGATGTGTACTATGTTGGCATTTCATGTTAGAAAGGCTGCCTGAAATTAGAATAAAGAGCAGTATAATTCAGGGAGGAGGTTTCAGGAAATATCCTTGCTAACATAATATTTTATAATTGCAATTTCATCAATAATGTCTTAATATTTAAATAATACTCTGTTGAGAATCTGTTATAAAAAGCATTTAGGTGATTTGTTAGCTGCTATATTCATGCTTGCATTTGAATGTCTTGTTTTGTTAAAAATGCTTTTCAACTAGCTACAGCATCATAGTGTTTCTCAGGTGGGCCCTGTACATGTTCACTTGTGGTCTGAAGTCTTTCGAATACTGACAACTTTATAGAGGAAGGTTAATAATACTCTGCATTTCCTCAGTGTTGTTACTACTTGCTGTCATCCATGTGATTTCACTGGAGTTTCTGACAAGTTTCTTGAATTCTCAGCTACAGATTTCTTCTTGTCCCTTCGTACAGCCACATAAAGTTGTTTTTGTTTGGCTAGTCTAAAAATCATTTTCTGGCATAGGAAATCTGAACCAGCAAGGAAACCAAAGTAAGTTGTGTGTTTTGTGTCTATTTGTTAATGTAAAATCTGTGTAGCATGTAATATGCATTGGATGCCACTCCTTTTGCTTAGAAAAACTAGCTTCTGCACTTCAGGCCTGTAGGGATAATCAGATGAACACTTTAATATTCTCTTCAAGAGTAGTTTTTTTGTGAAATCACACTTAGGACTTGTTGTGGTGGAGAGACAAGGCGGGCTTTGCTTGAATACACATTTGTTATGTGAAAGGGCGAAACTCAGTACCTTAATGCGACTTGAGATAAAAGAGCAGTCTTGGTTTTGCTCCAAACCTCAGATGATAACAAGCCCATGACCTGTTGCTCCTTCCCAGGCTTCCTCAGCAGTGCTGCCATTTGGGTTGTCAGCTGGCTTATCTGTGATAATACAAGAGCTTGCCCCAGCACTCAGAAAGTCTTCAGCCAGGCAGTCTGCTGCTTTAGGTGTCCTGTTACCCTCATGGTGTTGGGCAGTTGTCTTGCCCGTACCCAGAAGATCTCACTGTTTGTAGAAGCCTCTGCTTCTGCCTGCAAGCAAAGGGTAAAAGAAAGTGGAAATTAATGAATTTTCCTAGAGGGCAAAGTGATGGAAGAGAAAAAAAGGAGGAGAAAGAATAAAAAGCTTTGTGGTGTGCTTGAGGTGGCTGTGTGGAGCCCTTACCTGGAGCTTCTCTGTCTTTTCCCAGTGGCTCGAAAAGGACAGCCGGTTGCTGCCATCTCATGATGTCCTTTCTGTGCCATGTTTTGGCACCTGACTTTCTTTTTCGCTGGCTTGTGTCAGCCTGAAAGCTGGGCAGGCTGCAGTTCAGGGCAGAGCCCAAATGTAGATGTGCAGCTTATGCTCAGTATCCTCAGGTGCTTCCAAGCTCCTGTGGGTAAGCAGGAGATGTCCTGTGCCCTACAGATCACTCTAGCAATACTTCTCTTCCCCCAGTGTCCTCTAGCCTACACAACCTGCTGCTTCCATCCGTTTCTTTTTCATCCTTGCTTTTATGCTCAGATGAGGCAATAAATAAATAAATAAACTGAGAGGAATGGCAGGCTATCTTCTGCAGCTTAGCATCCTTTGGTTCCTGGGATGAACATACGGACATCCGTCTCCCAGTGAATGCAGATAATACATCTCTTATCTCCAGAAGTTATCCACACCGTATCACAGGCTGTCATGGTTTGTTTGAGGAAAAATGCAGTCTCCCCTTCAAGTCACATTGTGGCTTTCCATCACTTTCTTGGTGCTGCAGCGATGCAGATAGATAGTTCTGTTTGCTGCGCAAGGTACCAGCCTTTAGGGCCAAGCCCAGGTTCTGCTGGTAGTGCTCAACTGTCCCAGGGTGCGCTGCTCCCATGAGAAAGTAGAAATGTGAAATTCTCTTCTTTGGATTTTGTCCAGTGTAATGACATGATAAATTGTATGCCAAGGGGGATATGTGCAAACTAGTTGGAAACCCGTTTTTCTAACCAGCTGGTTGAATTTTGTATTGTCCTGTGATCTTTCCATGAAAAATAATCATGGGTCACCTTGTCTGACTCTTGACAGTGTTATTGTTTGTCATATATTAAGTAATAATATAAGGAAATTCCAAGTAATTTTATCTTGTGTTTGTAAGGAAGGGAATGTGGAGGGAGCTTTAGAAATTTGAAGCGTTATATAAACTGCTTTGGGCATTTACATACATTCCTTTCATTGCCTGGGGCGCTCTTTAGTCCTAAAATACCCTAAAATTAACAATTTGTGGAGGGGGTTATTAAGATCCATCTCTGTCACTACTTCTGTTCTTTGTCTCTGCATTAAAGTTGTGATTGAAGTTATTTAGTTTTTAAATCTGTTTTAGAGCGTGCACAAATGAATTTATGAGAAAATGTTGCCCTAAGCATAATTTTATGACCCATACATTTTGAATATTTAAAACAGTACTAATAAAAATAAAGCAGTGAATATTCTCAGGGGTTTAATTTTGCTAGTGTATGTTGATCTGATGGTTTGTGAGTTTTACTACATTTCATTAGGGAAATTTTAACAGAGAAATGGAGTTGAATATACAAAATAGTTTATCTTAAATTGGCAGCATGAATCCTCAGAAGAGCTTGTTTACAAGTACTGATTCACTTGAACACTTATTTTATAAAGAAACATTGTGGAAATAACTTTATTGCCTTTAATTCTTAGGCAAGAGTGACAGAAAAAGACAAAGAAACAATCCTATTCTGAATGAGAGTCCAAAGGTTCTTACAGATTATCTGTTCTTTTATTTATGTGTTGGACATTACTTTCCTATCCATCAATATAGCTTAAGTTCAGCGAGCCTGTTTTCAGTCTCTGCTCGTTATTTTTTTTATTAATATTGAAGTTAGAAATCAAATAAACTCTCTGATGTCAACAGCACTGAAATGTTACTGAATCTCCACCTCAAAGGGGAAGATTCTCCAAAGATTAAAAACATTGAAGACAAACATGCACTTTCCTTCAAAACTTGAAAGTTTTTGCAGATACACCTCTCTGAAACTAAGCCCACTTAATATCAGTTAACTGTTCATAGGGCTGTTAGCTAATTATCTAGCAAGACGCTCAGAGATAATCAATCAAAATGGTCTTTATAAGAGGAAAAAATTGTCTTGATTGCTAAAAACAGTAATCAGCTAAGTGTCATTGAAATCATAATTTATGCTTGGTTTTGTTTTCATCTTATTTGGGGCTGATTTGGGTGTTTATCAAGTGCTATCCCACCCAACTCGTACTTCAGTTCAGCAGCAAGCAAGATTGCCCTTCGCACTCCAGCTGAGAATAGGTGATTCCTTTTTAACATAATGTATTGACTCTTTAAAGTGAAATTTTTAATTAGAATGAAGTATTTTGTGGGGAGACGGTGTTTTTAACCAGTGAGAAGGAAAAAGTGATACTTTTTATCCAAACAGTCTAAATTTTTATTGATATCTTGGTCTATTTTTTTCATGATACTTGAGGCCTGATTGCAAACAGGGATTAGAGAAAAATATTATTGTGTTCACACAAGAGTTCTCTTCTTGCTTCTAAGTCCAAAGAGATCTGGGTAGACATTTAAACAACTCCAGACATTTCAGGGATGACCTAGCTTTAGTACTTCTGTCACATTTCTCTACCTCTTCTATTGTGTTGACTGGTGTTTAAGCCATGTTATTAGAGCGAGTTATGCACTGCACTCCACCAGTCATGTTTTACAAGTTTAATGAAGAACAGACTGGATAAATTTCTACCGTGGCCTATTGAATTGAATGGAAGCCTCCGCTTCTCCCTAAGTCTCAATGTGAAATGGCTTTATGATATATGAAATGGAGCATTACTTCCTGAGGTTAGCTCTGCTTCTCACAGTGCCCAAGTGAGCTACAAAGCCATGTGAGTTTGTCATCTTTTACAGTTTGTCTTTTTTCTTTTATGAGAGTTTAGTCTTATTGCATTATATTATGGGGCTAGCAAGGAGAGCCATTTCCAGTTCCTTATTTCATAAAGGGATTTGATAAATAAGAATAAAGTAGCATTTAGAAAAAAATCTGGGTTAGTATAAACAGGAGGAAATAATCAGCAACCAGAATTATTTAAAGAAGTATAATTTACAAAAATGCACTCTAGAGTGTACTACCAGTTACCAGTGAAGGGAATATTGTGTCTGTACAAGTCACTATACACACATCTGGCTGCAGAATATAACAAGTTCTTCTGAAGCTGCATTTGTATGTAAGGGGAAGTAAGCATACAAAAGTAAATATCAGTATACCAGCGTGATATCAGGTGAATTTTGAATGTTACACCTGCACATTCCCCAAATTCATCTTCCCTGGGATTTGTTTTTCATATCTGAAACCTCTAAACTGCATTAAGCAGACACCGCTTTGCTGACCTCAAAAAAAACAGGATTGTGATCTCCTGGTTGTGATCTCAGTTTCACTTTAAAAAGGATGGAAATTACAATTTTGAGTATTGCAGCAAGGACTGGACTGTTGTAAGAACAGCTGCACTGCACCTGGCAAAATGCAGTGGCTCATTAGAGTGCCTGTGAGCAGATGCTCAGGGAAGAGGAGTGAGTAGTGGGAAAGTATAGTGTGATATCTCTTTATATGGTATAAAAACGTGCCTTTGAGTAGCTAGAAACTTTGTTTCTGTAAAACAAGAGACAACTGATCTCTGTTATCTAAGAGCTGTTTTGATCCTTGAATTACTTCAGACATTAAAATCCTGATACTATTTCTAGGGAAAAACAATTTTCAGTGAAGGTTTAAAAACAACTTTAGTTGTGCTCGTTTTCTGCTCTCCTTCTGGTGGATGCTTTTTTAATGAGGAAAGGTCATCCACAGAGGAAACGAGTGAGTAATAACATAACAGATAATACAGTTGTTGGAGACATTAATGCATTCCTAAAAGAGCCAGCCGTATTTATGATGCTGATGTCTACATCTTCATATATGCTGTAGATATGAGGGAAACGCTAAACAAGAAGTAACCTGCTAATGAATGCACAGGCTCTGTGGGGAAAAAATGTGTGTTTGTGAGCAGCCACCTCTCTTCGTATGAGGTCTTCTGAAATGTAGTACTTAGCCCAAGCATTCATGGATACTGATGCAGCAGATGGCTTTGTGCACAACAGGCCCTACAGTCTAACCAAACTGCTCAGCATTAGCCCCAAAACAGCTGCTTGAGAGTGGGATTTGACTTAACATGTGGTAAGTGATGCTATTAAGAGAGGGTATATCGCCTATCACCACCATATGAAGGAAGGCTGCTAATTTGAACAAGTGATGTCTGTGGCATAGCACTATTTTTCCAAGTAGTTTGTTTTGCATCTGCGTGTAATTATCTTGAGGACACATTTGTTTTTCTCAAAGTTTTCATATTGAACTGAAAATGATGATTATTAATGGCTGTGCATCCAGTGCATCAGGCACTTTCAGATACAGTGCCCTGAAGATGCTGTGTGTGCAATGCTGTTATGAAGCCCAGTGTTATCAATATTGTTGTTTGAAGCAGTGCTTCTTCATAACCAATAGCTATGGGAATTGAAGTGAAGCGATAATGTTTCATTAGGCTTTGAGCCATGGAAACAGTGATTATCAATATCCTTTGTAGTGTTTTTCCCCTTGCTATGAACAGTAGAAGATGAGTAAATACAGTGCATTGGGCTCCATAGTTCTCAGCACTCTTAAAACTCTTAAATTCCTCAGCTATACTGTTGCTCATTTTTCCCTTTTATTTACAGCTTTGTATTCATATCTGGATCAGTGTTAAAATCAAATGTGCACCTTATCTTTTGCCAGTAGTATTAACAGTTTCTGCTTGCTTACAGTTGGGGAAATTTAAGGCTGATGCATTTTTTGAAAATACATTAAAAGCAATGATGTTGTTTAAGCTCCAAAAGACAGAAGTTTGCATGGCTCCTCGAGATGCTGGGAATAACGTGGTGCCCTTCACATTCAGCTTTTGGCTTTGGGAGAGGCTTAGAGATTTATTCTCCTGAGGGAGTTGGTACTCTTCTTTAAAAAATAAAAATAAATCTACTTGCATTATTCTTTAATCTTGAAGAGGAAAATCACTGTATAAAACTTTACAGAGGAGATGACTGTATAGCACTTAAGTTAGCTATAGTTAACTTGTTTAGCTACACTGTGGCAAAGGACTGGAAAAGTAGTATAACACTGAGGAGTGGTTAGTCGCATACTCCTCCCCCCAGAGAAGTGGATAAAATCGACCATAATACTTGTGTTGAAAATAATATGGCTAAAAGAAAAAGCGTGAATTTTTTGATGGTTGGTTATAATTCTCATTCTGTGGATTTTTTGGTCTGTTCTTGTTATATCTGGATAAAAGAGGAGATTGTTTAAGGTAAGAACTGCCCTCTTTTTTTCATCTGTTAAAATAATATTATTTCATTATGCTATATCCCTTTCATGTGAAGTGGGGCTGCATTCCCTATTTCAGACAATATTAGAGATGTTCTGAGCCACCATTCATTCTTTTGGAACCCAACCAGCCACAGATATTCTAGAAATTTGGCTAGTAATCCTACAAATTACAACTCCATTTTTGTACTTGGGTATATTTTCTTGGGCAACAGCAGAGCACTCACAGTCTTTCTGAGCAATTCTGTGTTTGTCTTCTGACCCGTCAGGAGATTTGGAAGAGGCAGTTGTAAGCATCAGGAATAATACAGTGTCATTGGGAACACAGTTGTGATAGTGGCCAAGAATGCCTTTCATGTTGAAAAGATTTTTGGAGAGAGAGAACTGCTAGATCAAAACACATCAGGGTGGAGGGATGAGTCAGACTATCATAGACAGACCTCAGCTGGGGTGGTCCATATTTTGAGGAGGAGGATAATGTAAATATCAGTTTATCCAGAGCACTGGCACAGCTGCACAGAGAGGTGGTGGAGTTTCCTTCTCTGGAGACATTTAAGACCCGCCTGGATGCTTACCTGTGCAACCTGGGCTAGGGAGCTGCTTTGGCAGGGGGATTCGATGATCTCTACAGGTCCCTTCCAACCCCTACAATTCAGTAATTCTGTGATTAATAGGCGGTAGGAATATAACTCATATATTTATATCACCTAGTTTCTGATGTGTGCCTGTCATGCTTTCCAAGTGCTAAGTGCCGTAACCAGAATTGGCGTGGGGAGGTGGAATGGTATGTGCTTTTATTGGAAGATCCACGAATAAGTGTAAACAATGTCTAAAGCAAGAGGTAGACCTTAATGATCTGTAGGAGACAGAAGGAAACAGCGTATACTCTGTTTGTTTATTGAAAGCAATCAAGTAGAATAGTTTAACTTGTAATGAAATTGATTTGCTTGAATGTCATCCTGCACCTGAGAATCGGGGCTATTTGACTGTGTCAAAAAAAAAAGGGAATATAAGTTTAGTGAACAACAGTTGTAGGATTGTGAATCAAATGAGACAGATCTATTCTGAAATATTCAGAGGTTTATATAAACATTTTATGTATTCTACTTGAAAAGCATATTTCATGGCCTAAAGCACCCAGTAGGATAAATTGCTTTATTTTCTTTTTTTATTCTTCTTTCTTTTCCCCAAAGACAATACGGAGCACCAGGTCAGTTTAGAGTACAAAAACATTGCACACTGAAGCACATACAGTCATGTTCTCTGTGGTTCTGTTTCTTGAATGCATCATTCAGGCTGCAGTACATGTACCATTAATAGCTTTCTGTATAGATTAACTCAGTTCTAATTTTTCTAGTCTATTTTTCTTTTTTTCTTTGCATTTCCAATTAGTGCAGGCACTGTGATCAAAAAGACCCAAAAGGGACATTTATTCTATTTTTCAATTTTATAATGAGTTTACAAGTTAGCAGAGTATACAAATTTCTGTATTAGAGTATAGCCTTCTCTGAACCTCTTTCTCTCAATTAAAACACAAAGCATGGACGAGTTTCTTTCAAACACACTGGAGAAAACATAGACATGAGAGAAACTTCGGTAGTGTACTCAGCAGCAACTGTTCCAGGGGTATCTAAATTTTTTTTTCCTTCTGACCACCATGATGCTGTGAAATAGAAATTCCTTGTTGGCTTCCTGAATGCTCAGCATTAAATGAGGAAGCTTAAGTTCAGCTATTCCATATGCAAACTTTGGCTACTCAACGTTTCATAGTGTTCACCGAGTTCTGTATTTTTAACATTGCCTTTCTGGTTGGGGGAGGAATTGAGATCTGTTAATCTGTTAGAGAGGCTCTCTTCTCTTCCTATAAGCAAAGAATGTACTAGCAAACACAACGGAGAAAGCTCTCCAAGGGCTCTGTGTTGCCATTTAGCACCTCAACTTTCAGAAGTTTGTAGAGGTTGTGGAAACTTTTGGGGTCCTGATTTTCCCAATATGTGTTTGGAGGTTTGAGAGCCATACTGGCTATACCCTTCCTGTGAATTGGATGCACATTCTGATGTTGTAGTGCACTCACAGGATCTACTATTTTGAACCACAGGCTCACAAAATCACCCTCATTTCATGGGTTCATGGGGACGTGCATTTTGTGAGATTTCCATTTGTTGTTGGGTTATGTTTGTTTGATCGGTTGTTTTTTTCTCCTTTTTTTAGTCTGTTTTCTTTTTTTCTTTTTTTTTTTTTAATGACTGCCCTAAAAATGAATCTGATCATGATGGCGGCCTTCCTCATGAAATCACCTCTTCATTAGGGAGTGGGCTGAGGCCATCCATCATTGCACAGGAATAACTGAGATGGTGTCTGGCAGCAGCAGCTCTGGCTCTCTGGAGCTGGACTGAAACTACAGCCCCAGGGAAACATGTACTTTCATCCTTTCTACCCAACAGATCTTCCAGCCCCTGGTTTCCACACAGCTCTGTCAAGCAGCTGATTCACACACTGGAGGGAGGGGGTATTTTATGTGTGGATCCACGACAACTCTCCCAGGGCTCTTAAACATTTAGCTTGCGTTTTCTTTGGGAAGAAAGAAAGGCTCCAGATGTTTTGAGTTTTCTTTTCTGGATCTGGGACACTGCAGACAGCTTCTGTGCCTCCCTGGGAAAACAGGTAACCACCCAGGCAGTCCTGCAGGTTGACCCTTGATAGTCAGAGAATGGGGCATTTCATGAAAGAAGCATTACCCACCTTTTCCCATTAATATCTCCCTTTCCCAAGCAGAATCAGCTAGGGAGATTTCCTAGGCTTTTTATTTGGACAGTCTACGGGACCTTTGTTAAACTCAATTCCACTTTTGCTTCCAGTCGTCTTAGGGATCCCTGGGGCAATGTTGTGCTCTGTAGCCATGTCCACAGCACACAGATGTTGTGCAGCATGGCTACAACCACTGCCCGTGCACACCATGCTGTGTTATAATGCACGGTGAAGTAACGAGTATTGAAAGCCAAAATATCGAGCCATGAATGTGTGTTCCAAATGATTTGTGCTAAACAATTAGTCTAGCAATTGTTATGCTGGGATTTACATGTGGACTTGTCAACCTTTTTAAAGGACATACATAGCCTGATAAGTTTAATTTACCATGTATATAAGTTCATAATGCATGGGTAAAAAAAAGTAGTGTTCATGTCTCATACTAAGTCTCTGCTTTTTTGCTTTTCATTTTCTTATTATGCTATTTTTTTGCATCAGCAGCTGAAGTGATAGTTCCAAATACTTGCTCCAGCCCCAAATGTTTTCTTTGACTAATATCACTACTTAAATGGGAAAACACTCATTTGGAGGTTTTTTGTCTGTGGAAGTGACTTGCTTTAGTACATTTTCACAATTATCTTTTATTATTTTCAGTGGCAGATAGCATATTTTCAAAAACATAATAGATCTAATCATATTTAAGGAAACATTTGAGTTGCCTTTCTCAAAATAATAGCCAATAAAAATGACAAAAAAAATAATCCCATGCCAATAGACTTTATTATGTAGTCTCCATGAAAGGAAAATGCATTCTGGCTTTGCCTAAATTCCTGTGAAATTAAAGCTATTTCATTGGGCACAACAATTACTCTAATGTTAGCTCCGTGCATTTGGATGGAAGCTCAGACTTGCACCCAGCATTATCTGTATGCACCAATTCCAAATCTCTTGGCTTGTGTTTCTCAAGTGACCTTCCTAATGATAGATGCTCACCGTGTACCTTGTGCTGGATGATTCCAGCACTTTTCCATGCTTGGTACTGGGCAGCTGTTCTTTGCTACTCCTTCAGCTTGCCACGTCAACGTGGTGTCAATGGCAGTTGCTGCTGTAGGAAGGAGAGAGTCAATACAGAACAGCAGTAGCGCTGCTTTCAACAAGCTCCAGCTCTCCTGTGGCTAGGAAAGAAAAGAAATAGTCTTTAATTTTTGAACTGATTTCTATGTTGCATGAGTACTGCCTGTGTCCATCTGTCCTCCCTTGCTCAGGTGTGAAAATGGGAAGTGAGGGTACCCTTACTGGTAAACCATGAGCACAAAGATTGCAAACTGGATACCACAAAGTCATGATACACTTTATGACTGATATTCAGAATAGAATTTAAAAATAAATTCTTTTTTTTTTACACTATAGGAAAGGTTTAAAAGACCATTTTCTTTCCATGAGTTCAAACTGAGAAAGAGGATGTCTTTCTTTAATTACCTTTTCCAGGTGATAAAGTGTGTGCGTTCGCTCTGAGTGCATGCATTGCTAATCCATGCAAGGTGATTGCTTTACTTGTCTCTGAAAGCCCAAATGTCTTATAAGGACCTAATTGGTAATGAGGAACCTGGAAACTGAGACTTTTGGAGGGTGAATTCCAATAGTTAATGCTGTTAGCTTCCTGAAGCAGCAACAAGTGTGTCAGTGTGGGTTCTGCCTTCTCACAGTTCATGTGGTGGGACACTGAGCTACAGGTGTGCTCTGGACATGGTGACATGGTGGCCAGGCAGCTGGCTCGTTATGACTGTGCAATTATGTGTGCACAGCCGTGGCAAGTGGCATCAATTCTGCAGCTTCTGGCAGTGAATGTCAGGAACAGAAAATTGCATGAAAACTGTGGTATGATTGAAATAGGAACATTTAAATTACAGAGTTGCTATACTCCCAGGCTGTAAAATTAAATGTTACTACTCACTGGAGTACTTGAGTTGAAATGGCTTGCAAGAAGACACTCAAAATAAATGTCATTTTCAGAAAGTATTGTCAGTGTTCAAGTTTTCACTTTCTGAATGGGGAAGCATTTATGGGACATCCATCAAAAGTGATGCATGAGCTAGTTTGGGAGCACCAAACTCGGCCTCATCTAATGCACCACAGTCATTGGAAGGGGATACAGGGATGACCAAGTTCACAGGCAGAATCTCTGTGTGCCAATGAAATTCAGTTTTCTTGCAGCCTTGGTAAGATCAGTGGGGGTTACAAATACTGAGGTAACTCAGGCAAGCTGCATTTTGCTGGAGCCTAGCCACCCGTGGGACTGACACAGGAGAGAGGGGAGTCAAGAAAGGCTGCTGCATGGTTAGTGGCAGTGGGATTGTTAGCATGTCATTCTCTGAGCATCAGGACTAACAAAGCTTAGTTTCCAGCAGATTTATCTTCTAGAATTGATTGATGGGGGTGTTGCAGAACTCGCAAGATCTGAGTGAAGCTTTTCCATGTTGGAGGTATTTATAAGGCACTTGTGCTGAACACATACTACTTTTAAGACTGGGAGAATTTCCTTGGTCTCTCATCTCCCTTTTCTCTACTGCAAAAGACATACAGAACTATTGTTGCTTTCTGAAAACCTTTCCTTTCTGTCAGGTTTGGCAGTAAGTTGCCATTATCTTCAGAAATTTAGAAGCTGGATAAATACAGGCAGCCAGGCTGTCTCTCCCCAGGGACTGGACTGTGAGGCAGCCATGGCTTACTGACAGGAGACAGGCTTTGAGCCTACTGTTGTTCTCCTCATCATCTTCCAGCAGCCATGTTGGGGGGCAAGAAGGTGGTTAAGAGTAAGTGATCACGTGTGCACACACGTGCATACCCTGATGCCCCGTGGCACCGCTTCTCTCTCCTCTCAAACACAGGTAAAAGCAAATGCTCACACTGAGCTGAAGATTGACTTCTGCTAGAAAAACTTGAGGGAAATGAATAGCTGTGGTTCCCAGGCGCTTGGCCAAATAGGAATGATTGCTCCACATGGTTGAGAAATGAAGCAATAATTAGGTGAAAAAGGAACGGCGTAGGGCATAGTTAATTGCTCAGCTAATCATGATGTAGTGCAGTGTGTGAGCAGAGGGAGCCCCTGAACAGCCATGGGACTAAAACCAGGGAGAGGAGCAGTAGACACCTTGGGGAAGGAACCACACCTCCTCTGCATTGCATTAGCTAAGCAGAAACATTTGGAGAGTGGTATTTTTCTTCCTGTTTCATCTTTTACCAAAGTGTTTATCCATCTTTATCTATGCTTATTAATTTCTCTGTACTCCAAGCCCTAAGTAACAGTGAATCTGCCCTTCTAACATGTGCTGAAGGGTATTGGGTGCTGTCTAAAATCAGGCTTGAGAATTAGTTGTATTACTTTAAAAAGTTTTCTCCCATCACTGGCGGTCTGATGAGACTGCAGTGTTCTTGCTAGCCAAAGGAGAGTAAAAGGAGCAAATTCTACCTCCAAATTGCAGAGATTTTTGGGGGTATGTTTTGTTTCCCCTAAGTGGATGGCTCTGCTCTCTCAGTTAAGCAGCAGTCACTGAAATAGAAGAAAAGCTTTTTCTTTTTTGGTAAAGAAAAGTGCCTTGGAAGAGTATGAATTAGGTTCAAATGCTTGCAGCTTTATGCTGCTCCAGTGATGTAAAGCAGCTGCTAGCCCACTTTAACCATTTGACTGAACTGGGTTTACAATGCTTTGCACTGCTGTGATGATGCAAGGCAGCTGGAGAAGACCAGCAAATCTGTTCCTTTAAGTGAAATAAGATACTTTGATAATTAAAAGTACAATGCTACTTTTATCTCTGCTTGACATTTGTTTCTTCTTCAAGTCCCTGTTTATAAGGACCAGATTGTACCCATGATTGCCATAATCGAAATTAAAGGGAATGTTTATGCAGTAGGGTGCTCCTCAAACTGAGGAAGGGCAACAGAATTCAGTCCTGCTAGACATGTGAAGAATAGCGGCCTTCAAGTGACAAACCTGTTTGAATTAGGATGAAAAACTCATTAACTCTTGTCACAGGCCAAGCACGCCCATGTTCGACAGGTTTTCTGTTCACACCATCTCTTGGCCAACAGTTCTCTACTACAGTTAATTTCTTTTTTTTGCTAGAGAATAAGTTAAGCTCTATCAGTCACCAGCACTGTAATTAGGGGCCTCATCCTGCCAGATTTGCTCCATCTTTTCCCGTACAGTTACATTATGGGGGCTTTTGTCTTCAGCCTTCTTGCAGGATCTCCCCTGCAGGATGGTGGGGCCTGGCTGGGCTCAAGTTTGGCTCTCATGTCAGCATATAAATATAATCGTTACACTTCTGTGGGAAAGTTCATCTCTTTTTTTGCCATCTTTTTTTTTTTTTTTTTAACTGCAGCATCTTCTTGGCAAAGCAGTTGTGCTGTTTTTTCTTTTGTTGTTGTTTTTTTGCAGTTGAGGAAAAGTAAGCAGCCTACTTAGTTACTTTAAAAAACAAAACAAAACAACAAACAGCAAGTTCAGACAGGCCAATGTGATATCATTGTGGATGACTGTAAACATAAGTACATGTTCTGCTCTGAAAGTAACGCCTATTTTATTATGTTGTCCCATGATGTCAGATGTGGGTGCTGGTGGTATGGCAGTAGAGGTTGAACCTTCCCACGAATATTCCGTTACATGTTATTGCTATGTGACAGATGGCAGCAGAGGGGTGGTCTGACATGAGTGTGTGTATGTGTATTGCATATGGAAAGGTGCGGTACTGAATTCCTTCATGATGAAAAAATGGCACCAATGGACATTCATTGACACTTGCTGAACGTTTACGGAGACCAACCAGTGAGATATGAGCACAGTGAAGCTGTGGGTGGTACATTTCAGCAGTGGTGACAGCAGTGTGAGAGACATGCCATGTTCCAGACAGCCATGCTGATTTTCACGAGTGCAGCATGTTCATGTTCAGTGAACAAGACTCTAGATCATTGTTGGTGAAAATGCATAGCTAGTTGTGGTTACTATGTTGAAAAGCAGTGTTTTTTAGATGGGAGTATGTTCGGTCATATAGCGTTACTGCACTTCTTGTAGTTGTTATAGTTTTCATGGAAATAAGAAGGAGGTGTTACTTTTCAGAGCTGCCTACATTTTTTTTTCCTTTTCTAAAGAATAAAATCCAGTTTGTGAGTGAGGAATAGCACTTTTGGAGATAGCAGGAAGGAGATACCAGGCAAGACAGACTGAAAAGAGCTGTCATTTAATAGAAAATCCTGAGAAATGCTGAAACAGAAATCGACTGTGTTGTTTAGTTGCACTGAGTGTTTAGCTTAGTTTTTTTCTGTGCTCCCACTTGCATTTTTCTCCCCGCCTGTCTGAAACATGGGCTGTGCCGTGCTTCAATCAGCTGTCTCCGCACTGGCATCATGGCACAAGAGGGACATCTGGACTCTACAGCGCGTGGTGATTGATCCTTCCATTTAGAGAGTATAATGCATCGTGAGGGAAAGAGGACATCAAAGACTTCAGTGATTGACAGCGATGTATGCGGCTTTTGTTTTTAATTCCTTGACTTCTGACACTCCAAGATACGACTTTATAAAGAAAGGATGCCGTATCCTAGGGTTACGCCTCCTTTCATAACACAGGGAGACACAGAAACTGTAAAGACTGATACCCAGATTTCAGATATATTAGTTTTTATTTAAATCTGAGGTTCAGAGGTTTGTGGGCATGCTGTTTCTGTTATTAAATCATTATGCACCTACCTGGGGGGAGAAAACGCCAACAATCTTGCCAGGAGTGCCTCTATAAACATTTCTTACTCTCCGTAGTGTAAGGCTGGTATATTAAAAATTCTTCGAATAGCTGACCTCGACAGGTGTTTTATTTGAGCAAACAAAACAATAAATACTAATATAATCCCTGCAGAGACAGCATTAGGCTTTGTGGGAAATGCATAATTTCCTTTACTAAATGTAGGAAGCGGTGCAAATTTAATTTCTTCATTTTTGCCATTAATCCCAAGCCATTCTAAATGCTCTTGGCTCCCAGGGGCTGAGATCAGCAGTGCGTTACCCATGGTTGCATGGAGGGCTTTCCCATGGACTGGTGGGCTCAGGAACGTGGTGTTTTTCTCTTCTCCATCACTGAAGATGCTCTTGGTGCTGCATGCAGCAAGGAGGTGAGCACCGGACAGCCCTTATGCCGTGGAAGTGAGTGCTGTCTTAAAAAGCTGAAGCCCATGTCATGGTGCTAAGTAACGTGGTTTAATGGGCATGATGATTGTGAGTTGATGTACCATCATCAGGCAAGATGATCTTAGTCTTGGTCTTTTCCAGCCTTACTGATTTTTGTTTTTTGTTTTATTACATGATTCTTTTCCGAGTGGTGCTGGAGATGCTGTGGGGATGAGGTTGTGGGCGGCTCTGCTGTGAGTCCCTAAAGCACAGTGTACAGAGATTATTTTGCTTTTGGCTCCTTGCTTCTGAAAGGCCTTGTAATTGAAGGCCTGGCTTGTTTGTTAGTTTTAATTGAGACCATATGTAGGTTACGGTTTTAGTGGCTGCATTTGACATGTTCTGGAAGGATTATGTCGGCTTAAAAGACTCACTTTACTGAACGCATTTAGCCACTCCTCTGTGCAGCAGAGGTCATGCTGTTGTCCTAAGGTCTCTAACACAGGGGAAAGTGAATATCCAAAATGACTGTTGCTCCAGGTGGATCCAGGCCTGGCAGAACCCAGTGTCACAGTGCATATACAGCCCTGGAAATTCCTACCCAGCCTTCAATTTTAATAGCAAAGTGCAGTCTTGAAGAAACTTTTAAGTCTGAAATGCAGATTTGTTTGAGCAGCAATGACTCACTTTTTCTGATTCCCTTATAGACGATGAACTCTGCTGTTATATTAGCAAAAGCTGCTGTTGGTCTTGTAGTGCAATGACAAAACTGATACTAAAGCGATGCAATCTCCAGATTAGGTGCACCAGCAGCCTCACCCAGGATGGCAAGAGCTGCCTATTTATGCTTGACTGTTAAGACCTGAGGTCCTATCCATTAAGAGATGATGGCTGAACTGTGGAAGCCATTAAAAAGCCCCATCACTATGTTTTATTATTGTCATAAAGTCCATGAATTAAGATCCACGTTTTAAGCATCATTTATTTTAACTCCTCTATTAACTATTTATGTATCACCAGAAAGAGAGTGGTCTTGTCGCACTGTTCGTATGGGGGTTGAGCTACACTTATAATGTAACTTGTGAATTCTTTCCAGCTTACTAGGAACAGAAATTTTTCCTAGCTTTGAACTTGCTTTCGTGATCAGATTTCAACTAAGTTTGGTCATCTTTGTGTTGGCAAACTAAAGAATTTGATTAAAACCATGTGAAAATAGGAGTCCAGTAGCCCAAATGTAGCTGGCAATCTGACAATGTTAAAAAATAAAGACTGTTTCCTTATAATAGTATGGGCGGGAGCATGAGACAAAACAAAAAAAAAAAATAAAAATCAGAGGGCTATGTTTTTAAACTGTTTCAAAATAGGGTAGGTACGTGCTTTCCTCATACTGGTTAAAATGCTCCTTGCTTTCAGTTATTCTGCAGGAGCTTATGAGATTTCTGATGTGTGCTGTTTCATTGTTTCTATAGCCTTTTTATCTTGTAATTTACAAACAAATACTGCACTTTAGCTTGTATAGATCTTTCCCCGTTCAGCCTCATCTGTTGTTAAACCTGCTCAACCCAGTTAATATTTACTCTGTGTTTGGTCTGAGTTCTCAGTTCAACCTTGGGTATTGACAAACAGCTTCAGTGAAGCTGGACGAAAGCTTAGCTTCTTTGTATAAAAAGTTTAAGAAGTCTTTCATTTCCAGATTTAGTTAGATATTCCTTTGTAGCTTAGTTTTGGTCTTGGTGATCATAGAGGCTTTCAAATAGCTTGTATAAGTTGGACCAGCAGTGTCATCAGTTGGGTAAGACATAAGTGATTTCTGTACTTCAAACAACTGATGCTATAATTCATATATGCATTCACATTTCCAGTTCTTCCCAACCTCTGCTGGTTTTTTTTTTAATTATTTTTTTCTTTAGATTTAATCTGTTCACTATCTGATCTAGAATTAACATGAACTGTTTACCCCACCCTGGGCCTTGCTCTTCTCTCTTCAGCATCATCTGGAAAGGAAAGGCCAGATGCACAAATCCACAAGGGATTGCAGAAAATAATGCCCAAAGAGATGGTGCTACTTTTATCCACTGCAAGTGGTTTCCAGGATTGAGCTGCAATTACTAAGAGTGAAAGCAAACATAATCAAAACTCTTTCCCACAAATTCTTGGGTTTGATTTAGCTAGCCAATTACATGTAGCATAGATATTAAGAATGACTACTTCCATTCATTTATATCTCTAAATGCAGTACAAATAAATAGCTTTCAAAATCTGATGTGGTCATCTGGGGCCTGCTGACCCCTCAGTCCTCTTAACCTCACATTCACGTGGGCTTTTGTACTTAGTGCAGGTGTTAAAGGCAAGTAATTTGGGGTTAGGACAATTGAGGTCCTTCTTGACAATGTCTTAATTTAAATAAAAGCTACTCGGTATCTCTTGCATATGCTGGAGCCAAGCTCAGTGTGATGAGAAGCCTGCTCCCAGCTGTCCTTCTTGCTACTGTGTCCCAGTGCAAGCTTAGAATGTGAACGGGCTCCCATCTCCTGCTAGGCCAGAGCTGCCTGTTCACCTACACCAGTGTTCACTTTATACAGATACCCTAAAATAGCGCACAGAGCAATTTGTATGTCTGCTGTGAGCCTTAAGCTTTAGGAAATGCTTTTCTTTCCACATTTTGCTGTCTGGACAACGCCTAGAAAATACTCAATTTTTATTTTTTTTTCTTTTTGGAAGGCGCAGTCCACATTAATCAACAAAACATAATTAATGAATAAAATAAATTACTCAAACTGTTCTTAAAAGTCAGTTTGAAAAATAGAAACCATTTTATGCTTGAAGGCACTGTGTTTGAAGTCCCATTTCACCCACTCCTTGAAGACCCAGACTGCACTATTCAAAGCCAGGTTTGTGCTATGCATAAAATCATCATGTGCGTGTGCAGATGTTTGTGGACACACCTTTGTGTTTCTGTGCAGCTCAGTCATTAGCAATTAGCTTTAGGTGCAGATATGTACCTTCAGTCCTAAATGCCCATTGTTATTCAATTTGAGTGGTACAAGGATATTTATAATTTTTAATGTAATGATTTGAGGTGCAAAGCAGAGAATTATAACTTGTATTTTAAAAGAACCCTAAGAAAATCTCTGGAAGCCAAATCTTCTCTCCAGAAGGATCCTTTTTCTGTAAAAAAAACCAACCAAACAAACAACAACAACAACAAAAAAAAACAAAAAAAAAAACCAACAACCCTGAAGCATCCTCTCAAATGAATAAGACTACCATACCAGTGAAGGTGTACTTGAGCTGCTTAGTTGCACTTCTTGCACAAAATCTTGGATATGCTATTTTCCAGGAGAACAAAAACCTAGCTTAAATAGATTGAGGTTGATTTTAAGATTGTGCTAGAAAGCTGTCATTCTGTTTTAAAGTGTTCACAAAATACAAGATGGCAAAAGTTCTAGCACTTTAAGTTATAGGGGAAGGAAAGACCTGAAATGATCTGATAGGAGTAAGATGATTTCAAGAAGGAAACCCAAAGTACTTGAAGGATGAAATGCTGTTTATTCCCCTAGGAGACTGTTTCTCTAAACAAATGGCAAAATCTTCTAAAACATCGTGTTCTGAAAAATTTGGAGGGCTTCCTTCCTTACCCTTCTTTCTCTCCATGCAAGTACCTGTCATGCTCTGTAACTGAAGGCATTCAAGACCAGGCTGGGTGGGGCCTTAGGGAGCCTGATCTGATGGGTTGTAATCCTGCCCATGGCAAGGGAATTAAGAGCCAGGTGGGCTTTAAGGTCCCTTCCAACCAAACCATTCTATAAGTCTATTATTTCCAAGCTCTAGTCAACTTGATGGCTGAAAGTGGTACTGTCCTTTCCTTGCTAGGCTTTTATTTCCAGCTGGAATTTGGCACTGCTGTATTTCTTCCTTTGTTCTTTGGTCTGGTCTCCAACAGCCGTGCACTGGTTATGACTACAGCCATGTCTGTGGCTGTGATGTTATTGGGAGATGGTGGGTTTAAGGGTTACATGGGTACGCGTGCTCATGTTGGTTAGCCAATAGTTGGTTCTGTTCTCCTCACTTTGCGTGAGTTCGGCATTACAGACTGAAAATATGGAGTCAGAAACAAAGTCATGTATCAAAATATCTGTTTTATAGCAATCATATAGTGTTTTGTCAAGAATGAGAAGGCTTCAGCAGAACCCTGAAGCTAAGCTGTCGGTTAGGGGGAACAAAACCATCTCAGTTCATGCACTATCAAAGCAACTCTTGCTTCTGACCATATGCCTTGTTTCTGTCATACTTTAAGCTTCCTTTTTATTCTTGCTTTCTCAGAGTTAGTTTGATATAGATGGGAACCCCCACACAGAACCACACCTTCTTTTCCCATTATTAACTGTGTTATCCTGAATGCTAATATCTTGTGTCGAATCTTTGAAACCCAACTCTGAAATCCATAATTATCTTTAACATTTTGACATAAATGCACTATAGCACATTTCTTTCAGAAATGTTCAGAGGAGTAAAGGGAATGATTTTTCCCTCTTGGGGAGGCAATGCACTTGTTGCTTTTGGGTGTGGTTTGCAATAGGCAAATACAGTTTGCACATAGACTTCTAAAATATAAATAGTAATCCCAAGACTGTTTCTTTTAGGTTTGTCCAGCACCAAACTAACAGTGAATCTTGTGAAATCTCCAGAGAAGTCACTATCCCCAGAATTCTTACTCATACTTAATTTTTGGTCTGTTAGTGAATTTCTCTGTCAGGTTTTCAAATTCCAGAGGAAGCACAGTAGGTAGCCCAGTGGAAATTTACATAGAATCAAATCCTCCAGTTGGAGAAACCAGGCTTGAGGCACTCTGTCATTGACAAGATTTGGGATGTTTGCCTTTGGGTTGGTGAGACCCTAAGGTATTGTAAGTGCAGTTGTGACCTTCCTGTATGAGGAGACAGAAAGTGCTGCCATTGGATCAGAGAGAAAGGCTGGTTCACCTTTGTTGTCATTTGCATTACACCATCACTCCCTTCTAGTTGTGTGAAGTTGATCATCGGTGATCCTGATTCATTTGTGGCTTTGCTGATGCTGATCCTGTCCACCAGGATTAGCTCCTCTGTCTGCCAGATAATGTGTAGGAAACATGTATGAAGTGTCCGCAGCTTTGCTGGGACCTCAGGCTGTTTGTTGGGATGACACTAGGCAGATGTAAAATCCAGCCCTGTGGTGACCAGGGGCAAGAGGACATTTTCAGCATTCAGAGTGACTGGATACAGACAGCATAAACTCAGTTTTACATCTGCAGAACTGCTGAGTCCCGTGCTTTTTGATTCCAGAAAAACAAAACTCATATCTACATAGACGTGGTTTGGTGGGTGGTTTGGAAGAAAAAAGTGGATTTTTTTCTGCCACTGAAGGTATTTGGTTTGTTACTGATAGGGAAAATTGAATTATATTCCAACAAAGCACCAACGATAGCTAAGGTTTTCGTGCTAGGGGAGAGTTTGTACAGTATGCTTGTGCATTTTGCTTTTCTATTCAGAATATTAGTGTTGTTGTGGCTTTTTTGTTTCTCTTTCGACAGAGGAGGTTGATAGAAAGATTAGACACCAGTTCCGCCTCAGTGATTCATTAAAGTGGTGCTGGAGGAGCGGAAGTTGCCCTGCTCAAAGGTGTGGGGAGGGTTTATTGTTCTGAGCAGTGCTGTGAATGCCAATGATTTTGCAGCTGTGAAAAGGGCTCTTAATGAGTTTCAGCATTTTAATGTACTTCAAGTTCCCAATTGCACAAATTTAAGAAGCTTAGCAATTCAGTATATCCTGAATAATAGCATTTATTTTATAGTCTAAATACACTCGGGGAAGTCTCAATAATATTGCAGGAAGTCTTGGTAATATTACAGCTCCTTCCCAATGTAATAGCTTTAGAGGACCTAATTGACTTGAACAGTGGAATTGGTCCTTTAAAAAAACATGCACACACAATTTTTGATTAATGAGCCCCATAATAAATCATTAATCTTTTTTGACTCACCAAATGATCTGAATAGTTTTCAAAGTAGAGGAAGTTGTGTATGTTTTCCTGAAACATCTTAGTGATATAGCGCTTGCATTTCAAATCTATCATCTTAAATTTACAGAAAAAATAACCTCATTTAATTTTTAGAAAAACAGTCCAAACTCTGAATTCCTTGTTAGTAAGAAACGTGTGAAGAAACATCTAGATAGGAGTACTTCCTCTTATAATAATAAAAGCTCTGTAAAATGACCATGTAGTAAGTGTCCTTCTTCCTGAAGGATCCCAAAGTGCTTTTACACGTTTTCTATAGTCAATGTGGGTCATTCACCTATCACTTGAATGAAACTAGTCTTTACTGGCTGTGCTAAACAGCACTTTATATAGGAAGGAAATCACAAATAATTTGAAACTCTGGGGAGAATTTTAGGTAGGCAGATTGTAATTGCCCGATTTGGAATTGGTCTAGAAGACTGTGATTAATATACCCAGGCTGCTCTTTAATCGTCCCTAAGTAGCCGGGGCCTTCGTTTCAAGTATGCTTAGTCTCTGAGTAGTGTTTTTCTTAGTAGTAATTTTAGAATGTACAGAATGAGTGGCAGAATTGGCAGAACTGAAAAGTAGGGAATGTTTTTTTATTTACAAAGGGCTCAGCAATATTGGGATAGTGCAGCATGATTTTACACACATATCTCAAATATCAGAATCTAGAATCTAGTTGTATAATTCGTTTTTTTTTCCTTCCTGTTTCCATTAGCAGGGCCTTCTGATATGTTGAACCCCTCAAAATATTTTTGCCACACTTCACTATTTTGAGCTCCCTAATATTATTATCTTAGGTCTTAAATAGCAGAGTAAATGCAAATGTCCCTGGGAATTGCTCGATCTTTAAACATAGAGTAGTATCTCTAAAGCCTGTTAAAGACAGTGTAGCGGGAGTAAGTTGATTGATTGGTAAAAATAAGGTCACATAACTTGAAACTATTCCCCTTGAAAAGCAAGCAATCTACAAGGGTTGTCGATACTTTCCTCAGGGAGCCAGCCTCACCCTCTCCCTCCCTGAGGGCTAAGGCTGGGAAGCCCCTGAATGCCAAATCTGACTCTGAGGCTTCTGGTTGACTGCCTGTCTGCGACACTCACTGATCTGCAGATCCTCAACGAAGTCAACACTGAGCTGAGATGTTATTCCTTGAGATCTAGTGGATATATATTTTTCTGTTGCGAGACACTAGGAGTTTACAAGGGATTTGGGGTAGATGTTATCTACCAACTTGTATACTTAGAACTCAAAGTTGTTTTTGTTTTGTTTTCAGTTTTTGCAAGTGATCTGCTGAATATATGCAGCATTAGCTTGGTCTGTCAAGCACACTTGAACTGAGCACAGATTTCTCAGGATTGCAAACTATCAGGTTCAATCCCCTAGATTTAAAGTGTTTACATGGCTGGTGAAATATATATACATATCCACAGATGCATATGTTTTACCACCAGGAGTTGTTGCAGTTGTGATGAGAACTTCACAAGCAAACTCTGCAGTAGACATCCATTTAAAATAGACATCCATTTAAAGATGTTGTAAATTGTGGATTTTGGTCCTAACCCTTTAGGAACAACTACATTTCACCTCCTCAAAAATGTTGAAGTTGTTTCCCAAGGATTGAGTGAATTTCCATTTGTTATCAACTGTCAGTGTATGCAAGGGAAAGCACTGGAAGAACGAGTCCACATCTGATAAAAGCACTCCTATTTTACAGGATAAAGTGGCTCTCTCTCATTCTAGTTTGTTGCTATGTTGGTGAAGTATTAGATACATGATAGTTTAAAATGGTCAGCTGTAAGCCTTTAGTTTTGATTTTCAGCATAATTGGTTTGAAAAAAAAATTGTGAATACAGCTCCTGGGAAAGGTAATCCAGAACATTTAAGTGTAAAGTAACTCAAGTTTCTTTCTTTAACTCAGCATCTTTTGTTATGAAAATATTCTAAAGCTATAGCAAATCAACTTGGGGCAGTTAAGGACCTGTGCAAGAGCCAGACCTAGCTTTCAGCATCCTGGGAGGAGATGGATTCTGGGACCACACCACTCTCTGTGTACTGCAGCGGATTCCCTTTTGCCTTTAGTTGCCAGCCCTCAGCTGCATTCAGAAAGATTGATAGACTTCTTTGTAATCCCTTTCCAGTCAGGGACTCAAGAAATGCCTACGTACCTTGTCTCACAGTTTTATTACCGCAATAAGTTGTTAGAGCTGCTTATGATTTATAAGTGAGAAAGGGGGTAATAAGAATCTTCATTTATTGAACTGATGTAGCCATCATTTTTTATATGAATGTCTTATGCATATACACAAGTGTATAAAAATATGTTTACATACAGATATACTTAATCACATTCAAACATACCACCAGCAAAGCACATTAAGTGTCTATGTGTGCGGATACTTCCTTTGTATACACAGTCACTCACACATATGTAAGCATAATTGAAAATGTTCTTTGTTTTTTGGAAGTCTGGGTATAAGTTTGTATGTGTTTACAAACGGACATCTGTTTACCCAGATTTTCAAAGTTGAAAGCATGCTTAAATTAGAATGTACTTGTATAATATAATTTGTTGTTGCTCTTTTACAGATCCCTCCCATAGACTGACACGTACATGCAGGTACATGCATATACAGTGTGGCTAAGAAGGCCAGTGGCATCTTGGCTTGTATCAGAAATACAGCAGCCAGCAGGAGCAGGGTGGTGATCATCCCTCTGTACTTGGCATGGGTGAGGCTGCTGCTCAAGTACTGTGTACAGTTTTGGGTGCATCAATACAATAAAAGACACAGAGCATGTCCAGAGAAGAGCAACAAAGATTTGAAGGGCCTGGAGTCTTATAACAAGTCTTATAACAAGTCTTATAGGGAGCAGCTGAAGGAAATGGGATTAGGAATTTAGTCTGGAGAAGAGGAGGCTTAGGTGATCTTACTGCTATCTAAAACTGCCTGAAAAGAGGTTGTAGCAAAGTAGGGATCAGCTTCTTCTCCCAGGTGATAGGATGAGAGGTAATGGCCTCAAGTTGTGCCAGCAGAGGTTCATGTTGGATACTAGAAAAAATTTATTCTCTGAAAGAGTGTTGAGGCCCTGGAACAGGCTGCCCAGGGAGTTGGTGGAGCCACCATCACTGGAGGCTTTCAAGAAGTATGTAGATGTGGATCTGAGGGAAATGATTTAGAGGGCATGGTGGTGATGGGTTGATGGTTGGACTAAATGATCTCAGAGGTCTTTTCCAACCTTAATGATATATGATGCTATCATTCTATCCGTGATTAGCCACAGCCAGTTTACTACCTAGACATAAGAAGCACAAGCCACAAAGAGATGACTAGTAAAATGCTAGGGCATTTTCTCATAGGTCAGCTCTGTACAATACAGCAAGTTGGTGATATGCAGGCAGTCACAGCCAACTGTGCTTGGCAGGGCAGCTGAGTTCAAGTTTCTTGAAACAGATGGAAGAACAGAATTGCAGGACTTGAGACATTTCCTTTTCCTCATTCTCACAGGGACCAAACACAAGTATTCTGCTTCATGCATTGTGTTCTGTTTTGGATTTCCACTTGTATCTTTCAGTCTCTGCTATACTGCTGTCATAAATCTTCTTCTATCTTTCCAATGCTGCTTGTCTCCTGGTCTCTTGATAACAAAGGAGCAGAATTGCATGAGCTTTGCAAGAAGACTCACTTGGTGCAGCAATGCCACTGTGCTTGTCTTTGTTGCTCAGTGGCCAGCCGTGGCTTGTGGCTTTCTGTCCAGACAGCTTAGTTATATCACCAGCTGGCTGCAGGCCATTGCATCCATTACTTCATTTCAGATTCCAGACATCTTTGCTTACCAGTTTTCTTGATGTTCTTTGCTTCTGCCACAAGAGCAATATAACTGCCCATTCTCATTCGTATCCTGAGCAGAAGGAAATTCCTTTGTTCCTCTCTGTGGTGAAAGTAAGTTATAATCCTCACGGCTCAAGAAAATCTTGTTTATGCCTGTTGATCCTTTGTAGGTGGGCAGAGCCTGACACATTGTTCGTGTCGAACTACCTTTTCAAATTTATGAGTTGGTTTTCTACTTCATTCTGCATAAAATTGTTGACTTTGTGTTTTCTACACTGATATGCAACTTGAAAAGTTTCTTGGCTTGGAAAATTTGAGTCAGCCTTCATAACTCAGGTAATTGTATCTAACTGATAGGAGAGGTGGAAGGAACTAATGGCAGGTTTGTAGGAAAACTCACCTGAGAACATCACGCTTTCCTTGGTTTTGGGAGGTGAATGAGTTTATAGACTACTTTCAGGTTTAGCTACCTCACATCTTGTGTGGAAATTATATTCCTTGCAGACAACAAAGCACAATAAAATTCCCTCTGCTCTCTACTTCCATCAATTGGCAGAAAAGAGACATGTTTCTCTTGCTAGTCTTTCTATTTTTTTTTTCTCAATTTTATGGAGTTGTAGGAGCATCTGCTACTCTTCCCTGGCTGTCTGCAAACCTCTAGCTGATGGACTGTGTTTTTCAGATCCCAATATTCTGCGCAGGCAAGACATAATATATTGATAAGCAATGTTTTCTTCCTCCGTATTGCTGTTTCTTTTTTTTGTGTGTTGGAGAAGGAAACCCTCAATGCTTTGTTCATCTCCCTCCACTGAGAGGTTGATGAAGAATGACAGATGCCTGGTGCCTATTCTATTTGTTGCCCATGACTTACAATATGTCTCCCCTTCTGCTCCTTGTTCACAGGCCATCATGAGTGGCAGTTCACCTGATGCTTTTGCCTTACTTTCCTCCTTCATTAGCTATAGTCTGTGCTCCTTTCTGTGAGCTGGAAACAGCCCCAAGTCAGCTGAGGCCAGAGCAGATAGTGAAGTGGTCCCTGGGCCTTCCTGCAGTCCACCTGCTGGCTAAGCCCCACTATTTAGCATCGTGTGGACTTCTCTGGTGGAAGGTCAGTGCCAGCCCCACTGAGACCATGGCACTATGGAATCATGTCTGCTTGGTGTGGTAGAAATGCAAGGTTTTAGCCCGTTTTTCTTGCTTACCTGCTGTTGACTCCTACTCTCAACCTCAGTTAACCAGTGCAGTCTCATGATGTAGGTCATGAGCAACATCAAAGGTTGCTGTGATGGTCTCTGAGAGTATTGAAGGTAGCTCAGCTGCTTTTGTGAGAGAGAGTTCAGCAATTCAACACTGGATTTTTCTTCTATTTTAATATTTTCTTCTTTTTAAAATGAAGTTTCAGTTTCTTCAGTTGCTTCAGTTGTTAGTATTTCCTCACTGTCAATCTCTGAGAGTAGAAAATGAATGTTTCAAGGCCTTTTTTGTTCACCCACCGCTGGGATTTGCTGACTCAGCACCAGGAATTCTACGCACAGGGAAAATGTGACATTTCAGTGTCTGTCATGCTTTTGAGCCATAACCATCCCTCGCCACATTTGAAGCGTGACTTGGTTGCCTTCTATATCCGATGCATTTGTGAAGAGTATAGGTATTTCTGTAGTGTCTTCTTTGTGGGTTGTGCCTGATTTTAAAAGGGAATGGTATTTTTATCTGTGTTAAATACAGATTTCTCAAAATAAAACTGTCAAGTCTGTACTTTATGGTGGGTTTTGCTTTCCATAAGCAATGTCTATGTAGATTTTTTTCCCTTAGTTTCTGTAATAGTTAGAAGAATCCAGACTCCCTGAAAATTGATGCATCCTCAAGGACTAGTAGGTTTCCATTTCTGGCATGTGCATCAAGATGAATAACTGTTCTCTAGCAGTCTGTATGGACTCAGGGTAAGTAGACCTCAACCTTTATCCCAACAGGAATTCCCAGACAAGAAAATTCTGACTTCATTTATGGTTTATAGGAAGCAACGTAAAACATGACAAAAGAAAGTGTTCAGTTTTCTTCACAAGCAATCACATGGGATCTGTGTGCTGCTTGAATTCGCCTTTGGGTCAATAGGTCAAATATTAAAAAGCATTATACTGTCCCAAAAAGTCCTCTTAAAGCTTCTAATGCTTTCCCAGTGCTGATAATTTACTACCATTAATAGTAGCTGCAGTCTTTTTCCAGTGCAAGTGTAGACAGTTAAATGTTAAGCCTTTGAATTTTACATGAAGAAATCTCAGTGTCGTAAGTTAGCCCCAGCTTAGAGAAGCTTCTGAACAAAAGCACGTAAGTTCCCATTGATCTACAAATAGATGCAATGTGGAAAATAATTTAACCCGGTGGGGAATGTACCCAAGCATGTGCAACGTTCCAAATCTGTGTTGTCTTTGTTTTGCTGGAGCTTTAAAAGAAGAAAAAAAAAAAAAAGGCAAACAATAAATACATGAAAAACATCAGAGTAGGAGCATCTGCTTGTTTTTTCTTTATAAATCCTCCTGAATGTAGTTTTGAAAATATTTTTTTGAGCACAGATCCTGATACTGCCGAATAAAATCAGTGTGAACTTAGAATTCAATTAGAGAAGGATCAAGCCATAACAGAGCAAATATTTCTATCTGTTGGGAGAACAGCTGCTAGAAACAGCGGGTAGAGAGTCCTAAAGCCACCCTGACCAAGTACTTGTTACACATGCATGAGAACACCTGTAATTTGCGACTTTGCTGCTCAGTATGGCATCCTATGGCCACTGGAGGCAGCAAATCTATTTCTTTCACCACACTCCTGTGATGTAGAAATACTCAATCCCTCCTGAGCTTGGTGAGCAGCAGGGAACCTCCTTCACATTCTCCAGTAATTGAACAGTAGGGGATTTATCCATAGGTTTATCTTATACCTTTACATCTTCAGCTTGAGGAACCCAAAGTTGTCCTCTGCAGTGCTGGATTCTGTCTTCACCACTGAAGTGGTATTGTTGTGTCTTGAGGGAGATTAGGGAGAAAAACATGCACTTCCACTACTGTAATCCTCTTGGTCCATTTACCAGACCATGTCTTGAGAGTTACTGCCATAACAAACGTATACAGTAAAATAGTAGTTCTTCTAGAAATTCTGTACTAATTTGAATTATTTACTCAAGAATCTCCATTGCTTTCTATATAAATCCTGCTTTTTGGAATCTGCTGTCAGAACTTGATGGAGTTAAGCTTATTCAAAAGAGAATTTAGATTTCATGAAAGAGTTTTATAATGTCTGATCTATGTGTTTATTTCAGATGTCTGGGAATATTATGATTTTAAGGAGAACAAAAATAATTGTGATTTTCTTTTTTAATGTAACTACGATCAGACATTTTTGCAGTCAACATTTCTGTATGTAAAATCTGCATTTCAATTAGTTGGTATCCCTGGAATTACTGATTTTTTTAAATTATTATTATTTTTAATAACTCAAATAGGGCTACTAAGCAACTCAGATTTGTGCACATTGAGTCCTTCAAAATACCAAATAATCATAATAATCCTTGGTAGTGGCGTTTTGTTTGTACATAGTTTTAAGATCTTTTTTAAGAGCACTTGAAGGTAAGCTCTAGGTTTAATTTTATTTATTTAGTGCATATAGCCTTTTAGCTACAGTTAGCTTTCTTTCCTCATGTATTGATAATGAAAGGTTTATACTGTTCTCTGATCACATGCTGGGTCCTCTGTAAACCAAATAATCTCTCTTGTGACCTTTTCTTTCTTTATGTAAGTATATACACATACATACAAGTACACCTTTTATGTGGGATAGTATTTTGTAAAATACAACTCTGTGAGAATGTGAATAGTAGGAGTTAAATTGCAAGATTTGTTGACTCCGTGCAGGGGCAAAGGACTTGACACCTGTCCAAATATCAGTAAGAAAGTCCTGGAAAATATACATCAATCAGTGTGTCGTTAACCCAGCGTAGTACAACCCAAATAAATATACTGAATGCAGTATTGTCTAACTTGCAATAAGACATCATGTCTTAAGTTCACTAGGACCAAGTCTGTGACAAAACAAAATAAATAGGTAAGGTGTTAAACTTAGACTGCAGTTCATCTGACAATAGAAAAGACCTGACATGGTCTTTCACTTCCAGAGGTCATCAGTGAGTTTCTAATTTGGGGTTCATGGCTCAGTGATTACGGAGCATTGTTCAAAATGGTGATAGACAGACTTTAGGTAATCTGAGGTAATTAACTGATTCTTACTTAACAGCAGTATAAATAGCAATGTTGTCATTAAAACAGTACAAAAGAGAATGAGGAGGCAACTGAACGCCTTCAGAGCTTGAGTGATGCAATGACTTTCTCAGAGGTTGAGCTGTCTTTCTGGCTCCCGTGCACTGTACGAGTTGAAAACTGCAGAAATTCATTTCAAAGAAACTAAAAGTAAAGAGCTATAAAAATCTCACCTCATAGTGGCACAAGTATGAGAAATGGGTTTTTATATCAGTCTCTGATAGTTCTGGTTAGGATCGCATTTTGTGCAAATAAAAGAGGGTACCATGTATCTTATGCTGTGCTCTGAAGACGGAAACCATAGCGACTCAGGTCTGTATTTGCTACCCAAAATGAAGGGCAAATCAAATCAGCATTGGCGGATAAAATGCGTGATGGAAAGTTCTGCAGCAGCTCTGTGGTGGGTAGACCAATAACAATTCGGTTCCAGCAATATTTAGTTTTAGCAAATGCCGTGCTGCCCATGAACAAACTTAATTAAGAGAAAGCTGATGCCAGCTTACGCAGCACTGCACAGCACTCTGATAGTTTGCACAGTGAGAAGAAATCCTGAGCATATATAAATGGTGAACTCTTTTTAAAGTTCATGTTTTTAATTAAAACAGTACTTCTAATACTTCGCAGTGGAGCTGATACAGGTATTTGTAGCAAATAATTTCCTACAATACCTGTGTTCTTTTTCTCTTCATAGGTCACGGCTTTTAGGAATTTGCTTCTTTGCAATTTTTTGACAAAATTTAGTAGAGCAAATGTTAACCTATGCCTTGTTTGAAAAGTAACTACACAGAGCATTTCAGCGATGGCACAGTTAAGCCTGGGTGCCTGAGTCACAGCTCTCTTTTCTGATTAGGTGTTCCCACATAATGGGGCTTGTGGCAGAAATTCTTTTCTTGGGTCGTTGTAAAGCTCAGACGTGTTCAAATTTACTTATGCAAATAAGAATGAAATGCTTCTGAAAATCATTCTGAACATGGTTTTCTTCACAATAGCACTTACAGATGTGCTCATGTGCAGAACAACTGTCTTTTCAGAAAGCATCCCTTCATCGTCAACAGGCTGTTGACTTGTTGACAATCAAGCTTATGCAGAAAATGTATGCTGCATTTCTAGTTTTAGATATGTTTATAATATTCGATGGATTGGGCTTAATTACTGCTGTACAATAGTTGCATAATTATGCTGAGGCTGCTGAGGGCTAATGTCCTGCAGCACTTAAAAACGACGAAGTGGCTAATAAATTTTAAACCATGGCAATGTAAAAGTTGGTTAAGGCTGTGTATGGGAGAAATTTATGAAACTTCTCATCAGCACTCGGTCTTAAAAGGCACAGTGACTACCATGAAGTAGATGTAGCAGGGTTGAAGAGACATTTACCATCTCGGAATGTTAAGTATCTTAATGTTTTAGGGCCTTGGAATGGCCATCAGACAACATTCTTTTGAAGGTCCCTAAGAGAAAATAAATCTCTGAATTCCCCATGTGTTCTGCTTTGCAGTACTTTCCTGTGAAACCTCTCATGTTTAGACACAGTATCAGTTGCTGAGGTAGCTGGTGGTTCAGGCAGTGCCAAATGCAAAGAGCTTTGGAAGGACTCTTGAAAATAAGGCCAGCACCAGTTTTACCTGTTTTGTTCATTTTTATCCGTGGGATTATTAGTATTTAGAATGTTAATAAAATCCATGTAAATTTTAGTCTGTTAAGACTTCTGGTGTGCTGCACACCATGAGAGTGTGACCAGTCAGGGATCAATAGCTAACTGGCCATTGATTTAGCTGTCTCCGCTGCTGAGAACGTGCCCACACAAAAGAAAGCAAATATGCCAGTAAAAAGTGGAAGGAGACCCTGGCAGCTGCACTAGAGCCTTGCATGCCTTGTGGCATTGCAGTCATGGTGTAAAATATGTCATTAGCAGTTCTGAAAGGCTATACCTGATCTGAACCATTTCTGTACGTTCTTTTGTGTTTCTTGTGGGTTTGTTAGCTTGAATGTTTTTTGTTGTTGTTGTTTGTTTGTTTTAGTAAACAAAACTATAATATGATAAATCTTTGAAAATAGGGCTACTGTCTCTTAATTCAAATCAGTGCATCCCCATTGATTGACAGAAGCCATGTGGACATACACTGGAAGGATCCCAATACCCAGTCCTCTCTCCCAGCCCCACTGAGCTTCCTTCCAGTTCTTCAAGGGGGTGCAATTAGAGTGGCCTTCCCTTAACTCTCATGCCAGCAGTCGACATTCATCCTATCTAAGATAACTAAGTTAGGAGAATCCTGTCACACTTGAATAGGTCAAGGAAGATGGAACTTAGCTAAATGTTGCTTGCAGATGTTAAGTGTTAGACATGTAGATCTAACACTGTGATCTGTGAATTATAGATTAGATAGTAAATTCTCTGCTTGAAAGCCAGGTTTCCTTTTACATATATATATAAATATGCTATGTTAAATTTAAGGAATAAATAGTAGGAAACTGGAAAGTTGGGGGGAAAAAATCATCTTTTAATTCATTGTTTTTTATGTATTAATCCAGGCAAATGCATATAAAATAAGCTTTCAATGGAATGTCTATTTCAGGTGTTCTGGAAAGTCCTCTTGAACTGTAATACTAATATATATATATATAGTAATAAAACAGTAAGAATTGATATTGAATGTGAATTTCCTGAGGGAAAATATTACATGCTTCCTCTAAATTTCATTTAAGCTCAGATGCTTGCTTAGAACCCAGCTAAGAGTTAATGTAATAAATTGAATATATGACTGATGCTACAAATGTAACTAGAATTATCAAAATACTGAGGAAACATTGGAAAATTTTCAAAACCACATATAAGTGTTTGCATATAAGTGTTCTGATTTTGTATACGTGGTTCCACATAAATGGCATAAAAGGTGCAACTATTTTTATATTCAGGGGAAACAGAAGATTCAGTGCAGATCTTTAAAGTATAGAAGTGGAGTGTATAGTCTGAAGATCTGAGCACTGGCCATTATGAAGAGATGAATTAGTGCAGGGAAAATATGAAGTGGGAGTGATTTGAACCTGGCTCTAAAATGTTCATAAAGATGTGACTATGCTTCTAAAATAATCTGTAATATTGATCTGTATCACTATTAATGTGATGTTGTCTCAATTTAGTAAAGACAAGAGAAACATGCAGTCTGTGAATATAAATACTGAATGTATTTTTACAAAGAGGACTTCAGAATTTCTCACAGATCCAAATAAAAAGTTATATTATTATATGATCCTGGAGTTATTTTGGAAGATAGAAAAGGAATTGTTTCAACTAATAATCAGTGCTTAAATTCCTAGAGCAAAGTCCTACAAGGAGAAGTAATTTAGGTTGAATTGAAAGAATTAGTATATGAGATTCCCAAATAAACCGAACACTCTTGGTTTCTAGACCCACAGAGATTACTGGAGGTTTCAATTCCTTAGGGAAAGAATAATGTAGCCAAGAACTGCCAGCCCCTCCCTACACTTGTCTTTAAAGAATGCATTACTGAATATCCTAGTAAAGAGGCTCAGCCTCTTTTCACACCAGCTGACATTTTTCCTTCAGCTTTTCATGCACTCTTTCCAAAGATTATCTCAGGATGGGAGGGAAAGTCCCATCTGAGCATTGTCCTTTCTTGAAGGAGTTTCTGGGAGGATCCAGCAGAGCAATTGGTAACTGGAACTCCAGCACACCCTCTGCTGCATTTTATACGTTTCAAATGCTATTGGTGTAGTATGTTTCAAATCCTCTGCATTATAAACTTCTTCTGCCTTTTGGCACGGGCCTTGGGAGCTGAGTGACTTACTTAGTTCTTGCTGAAAGGCAAAGTTTCTGGCTGCTTCCCCAGTACAACTGTTCCTGACTGCTGAACTTGAGAGCCTTGCAGCAAGATGCCTGCTGCTGAATGCTGAGAGTCCTCTGATGCTGGGACTTAGTCAAAAATTTGGGTTTAACCTTCTGTTTGTTTGCAGTATTCACACTTTTAAACCTTCAAACCTTCCTATCTGTGTTTTTGGCTAGTTTTGGAGTTCCCAACATGCATACCCTCAGCCAAAATGGCCTAGCTTTGTATGCTTGCAGTTAGTGTCCCTGAAGCTAACATTCCGGAGCAGCTGCGGTATTTGGGCTATGAAGACAGTGAAATGTACTGGGATGGGAGCGAAGGGAGCTGCAAAGACCTCTGCAGTTGGTTAGAGAGAAGCTTTAATTGGCTTCATTTCATTTTTATCTTTTTTCCTTGATGGCCCATTTTGAGGCACTCTATCTGTGTGCAGACTGAAATGTGCCAGGACCCACAAAGATCTTGGTCTGTGGTGTGAGTCTGAGTCCAGATTGCAGAGGGCTAGGTCTGCTGGGGTGGGTTCACCCTGTTTCTGTGGGGTCGCTGTGCAAATGCAAGCTGTCCTTGGGAAGTGTGGCCCTCCTTGGGCTCTTAAGTGGAAGATCTTAAGAAAGATAAACTTCATTATGAACGGTCAGAAGCAGACTTCTAATGGTGCCTTGAGAATGCACTTGCAAGTTTACATGCCTTAAAAATGATATACATACAGCTGGCACATGCAGCAGGCTCAAGAACTGCCTCCTGCTTCCTTTCACAGTAGCAGTTTGGCCTGAGTTTGTACACATTAAATAGCAGTGTTTGGTGCACGGGGTTCGGTACAACAAGAATCACGGAATCATAATGGCTTAGGTTGGAAGGGGTCTAGAAGTTGTGTTTCTGCTTCCGCTGAGCCCCCTTGTCATCTGGAGATAACTGTCCCAGAGTGGAAGGGCAGGGTCTGCAAAGCACCAATGGCAGCAGGAACTCTGCTACACTTTGCTGGTAGCTCCACCATGATGGATGAGGGGTATCTGAGCTGGTTGGATGTGTCTGTGAGACATGTGGCTCTCTGCAGCCCAACCTCTTACTCTCCAGTCTGAAATTCTGGAGGCATAAGAGGACAGTGTAGTTCTCGAGTGACGGTGAGCCTCAGCCAAATGTCTTTAAGCTCTCTCATTTGAAAACAGAGCTGATACTGATGGCTGGTCAGTTTGGGGTTGGAATCCCAATAATAAATAGCATCCTGAAGTAGAAAGAGACATTTTTTAACATCTGGTGAAAACTCATAGCAAAAACTAAGTGAAACAGGGAGAGTTTTGGCCACGCTGCTGGACTCAGACACTGCAGGGCCCACTCATCCTGCAGCCCTGGGGTGTGGACTTTTACTTGTATACAGAAACCTGACTGAAACTTAGTTTAGGTGATGAAAGGAGAGCAGTTTCCAGGGTGCTTACATTCATGTTTATGGTTGGGCTTATCTTGTCAGTCAGTGAGCGTGCTTGGAACAGTAGGATGCCTGCCTTCCTACCTGAGAAACAATGCAGCCACACTGGAGACAGGGGGTCCTGTACTGCTCTTGTAACATGTGCTTAGCTTCAAGCTAATGTGCTTCACCAGGCTTCATTGCCTATGGAGGGCTTTCTGTCTTGTTTCAGTTGTGGTGTAAGATATGGCTTCTTTGGGGTTATATTTCTCTGCAAAGGAAAGGAGTATTTCTCTAAATGTTATATTTGTATAGTGAGGAAAAATAACATGGATTTTTTTCCCTCTTTTTTTTTTTTAAACATTGCTGTATTGTGGAGGTAGCTTGAGTGGCCTCATCTGTCTCTCTGCTTGTGGCTCTTGTTTATTACATTGATAAAAGATAGGACTGGTAAATCCCTGTGAGAGTGACTGCATCTTGCTAGTCTTTCATTCATCCTCGAAGTGTAGCTAAACTTTCCGTGGATATTTAAAACAACAGCGTTTCATCTCTTACACAGTTAAAAGGCTTACGTGTTCTTACTCCAGAAGTGAGACGCGTTGGCGGCAGCCCTTATTTATTTTATTTGTTTGCCACAGCTTGAAAACTGAGTAGTCAAAAGAAAAGTTCTCATTTTAATATTCCAGTGGAATGCATTGCTTCAGTGAAAGTAAAGGATGTTGTTCAGCTACTGAGGCGTAACGCTGTCTTTTCCATTTTAGTCTGTCCTTTGGCTATGGGGATCTCATCTGCATAACGCTGCTGGGTTTTTCTTAATATTGTCAAGGGATGTCAGTCCCTGAGCACTGATTGGTCAATGAATCAAAGTCCTTAACCAATCAACTGGTGCAGGTTTGCATTAATTGTGTGATCATTTCTGAAAAACTGTACCTATTGGAATTGCAAACCACGCTTCTTTGATTTGCTTCCACAATGCCTCTGCTTTAATTGCCTCCATTGCTCATATTTTCAAAGTGTTTAGTAACAATGAAGACTCCTCCTAATCTCCTATATCTTTCCTTTTATTTTCTCCCTTGTGGCCTGTGCGGGGAAAACAAAGTAACAAGCAATAAATCTTAAAATAGTTTGCACACAGTAAAGGAGAAAGATGAAGAGGAAAAAAGAAAACTTTTTTTTTTTGTATGTTTGTTTATTTGTTTGTTTTCCCTTCCAAATCTAAAATTGTAAGCTGAAGCTCTTTTCTTGCCTTCCTTCTCCCAGGACTGTTTGCATGATTATACTTGCATTGTCAGAACTGTACCTGTTCTGATCTCTCTCTAATAACTTCGTGTGATTGGAGAGGAATTTGCTTTCTGACACGTATGCATGTAAATTGTACTGAAAAAGAAAGGGGAGTGGTTGCAGGGGGAGAGGACTGGGGAAGGGAAATCTTGTTTTTCTAGATTTTTTTGTGACTTCAGCTCAATTTGCATTAAATTCACTGTCCGCGTGTGTCGTTTTTCCTCTTCTCTGCCCTTTATCATATGACATGGTAATAATGAGTATGGTTTTATGGAAAGTACCTCAAAAACACGCCTTCTTTGTTCTTTTATTTCTGTTTTGTAAAACAGTACTGAATTCAACCTACATAGTAATGGATAGTTTTACGGGTAATGGATCTGGAGATGCAAAGATAGAATGCAATAGGCATTGAGCAGTATGTTCAAAGATAAGTATTTACAACTCTTAGGTCAGGTTCCAGATTATGTAGTAAAAAATGATTACAGGCATCCTGATTTGGGGCCTTTTGGGGTACCCATTTGAAGCTTTTTTTCTCATCCAAAAGGCCTAAAATACCCCTTGCTCCTTGCATAGGTGAAGTCGAATACTTTCTTTGGCTTCTGATTTTGGTATTTTGTTAACCTGGACTGTGTTTAGTCATCCATGAAATGATGGCTGTGTCAATCACTGCTTGAAATTCAGATTTCTACTTATCTTTTCAAGGCCTTGAATTTATAAGGCAGGAAGAGGGCAGACATCTTGGTTCTGTTCTCTCTTCATACATCTTCCAGAACCACGATCTGCAATTTGTTGTATTTGACAAGATGAATCGGTACTGCTTTTAATGGGGTTTAATTAGAAGCCAGTGAATTTGAAGCCATATTTTCATATATATATATAAAATGCTATTGTCATATGTATCTCGTTGAAAAAGAAGAGATTATTTCTGCCATTGAAATGTCCAAGTAAAAAAAGAGATCTGTCTCAGAAGACTTTGTTCAGTAATGTATTGCCTGGCTTGCTGCATAAGCATTAACTAAAATTAAGTTGTCGTGCCTCTGATCCAAATGAGGCCAGCTAAGTATTGCCTACCACTTCTGATGGGGCAAAAAGAAGGAAAAGATACTGTGGAAAAGATTCTGTGTTTTCAACCAACCTTGCTGATGATGGACATGTTGGATGGGAAGTCTGCGGGCTGGAAAGTACATCTGCTGAAAACATGTGTTGGGTTTTATTTATTTATGTTAACAGTGAGCACATTTATGAAAATCGTGTTTGTTAAGTTAGGACACAATCTGTTTGTTAAGTTAGGACACGAACCCAAGAACATTTGTGCATGAGAATAATTTTCTACAAACGATTAGTGTCACTGAGTTCAGTAAGAGCAGTCACGCACAAAGTTAAGCACATGCATGAGAGTTTGCAGAAATTTGGCAAAAGTTGTTGTCATCGTGAACAGATTGCCCAGCTTTGCTTCTAGTACAGCTGCAAATTTTTTGGCTTGGTTTCTTATGAGTAGCCCTCATTGCAGGAGCAATAAGCTATTCCGTTCTGCTGAGTTTAACTGAGGCTTCTTCTCTCGTTTTGTCACAGCAACAAGAGCAAGATCCCACAAATCTATACATCTCAAATTTACCCGTTTCCATGGATGAGCAGGAACTGGAGAACATGCTGAAACCTTTTGGACATGTCATTTCCACCAGAATATTAAGAGACGCAAATGGAGTCAGCAGAGGAGTTGGCTTTGCCAGGTGAAATCCTTACTTGATTTATGTATACTTTTTTGGCTTTATTCCTTTGCAAATGCTGTCTACTGCATAACTCTAAACCCTTGCAGCTATGAAAAATGCAGAGTGGCACCTTTGTCAGATTGTGCATCTGTTCTTCCCATACCAGTGCAGAAATATGTTCATTTCATTTCTCCAAAATTAGTTCATGGTATGAATGTATGTATGTATATAGAAATAAAAATTGCTAGTAATAATGAGCGATCCATGCAATATTAAGCTTGTATAATAATAAATGTCCTACAACCAAAACAGCACACATGATGAGGAAATTATTTAAAAGCTTAGCAACAGCTTTTCAGCAAGAGGAAGTAAATTTAGCAGTTGGAAAAGCAAGAGGACGGGACTATAATTTAAAACTAAACAAAACAAAAAAAATCCACAGGTTCCTTGACAGCTAAAAAAGCTTATGAGAAGAGATTAAGATGAAATATTTGCATCTAACATGCCCTGTCAGAGTAGTTTGGACAGAATAGGCAACATGTTACTTCCATGTGGGTCATTGTCAGGGTAGAAAGTCAAGTTTCGGTGTTAACACTCAGCGAATATTTACATAGATTCTTCACAGTTTAAAATGTTCTTAAATCAAACACTTTTCTTCTAACGAATAGAGAAATGCATATAGGAAGATACTGAAAAAGCAAAGAAGAGTAGAAATCTTTATCTTCACTCTAAATCTGTCTTCTGCTTTGTGAGAAAAATAAAAAATAATAATTTAAAGAAAATCCCAACTCATTGTTTATACAGAATATTCATACTGTTGTCCTTTGTAGAGGAGGCCGAGTGACTTATTCATCTTTGGAATTTATTTGAAATATGCCATATCTTGGCATATCATGACACTTATGTTAGTGTCATAACACCACTCAGTGAAATGGGGTACTGTACGATAAAAAGGTAGTGTGCTAGATAAGTGACATTGTAGTGTTGCCTTTGTCCTTGATGTGAAAGATTGTCATGTGCAAAGAATGTTAAGACAACACTGTTTAAATTCAAATGGAAAAAGGCAAAACATTTTTACTGAAAGAGGGCACACTGTTCTTTATGCATTCTTGCAGATAACGTGAATCTTTCTAGCTCACTAAATATAAATTAGTGTAACTCATGGAGAAACTTGCATTTTAAACATTGAATTTGTTTGTGAAAATGTATTTAATAATGTAACATATTTCAAAAAGCCTTCTGTATGCTAACATAAAGGTTTTGTAATTCACCATGCAAATGACAGAGGAGTAAAATCTTTGCTCTATTGAAGTATAGCACACATCTTCATGGCCCTGAGTGAGAACAGAGTTAATTCAGAAATGTTTAACTGCAGTTGAATGGCAAAATTACTAGTACAAGCTGTAATTATTAATACAAGCACCTGATCTTCTTTTGGTAATAGTGTGGTCTTTGGCATCATTTTACTGAGTGCCACTCAAAAGAGATGAATTTTTTTAGCTTAGCTTGTAGTCATGAGAGTTTCATTTTAGTGTACCTACACTGAGAGCACACACAGGGTAGGTTTGAATAGGGTATACTTAGGGAGTGGCATCTGTATTTCAGTTCAGATAAGATTTTGGAAGTTCTGATCAGCAACCCGTCTGGTGATCGTGGCAGTTAAATCTCCTGGCTGGGGCCTTCTTGCCACAGTGGAGCTGTCTGCTTGTGAAAGTGCCTCATGCTGCTTTCCACAGCTCTTGCACAAGCCACAGGAGCTCAGGAGAAGTCAACTTTTTGTACAATAGAACCCAGCAGTTTTGAAGTTAGGTGGTTCAAAATTGTTAATTAATTACTATGAGGGTTAAAAATCCCTTTTTGACTGCCCAGTTAGGTGAATAGTGAAACTCAAAATGTATTTTCAAAAAAGTAAAGACTTTTTCAAGATGTAAAGACTTTCTGCAGACAATTATTGTCAGATATCTTTCTGAAGTGGGTGTGAGCAATTTGTGTGAGTACTGTGTGGTGGCTACTTAATCATTTATAAACCAAGTAGTTTCAAATGTTCTTGGATCAAACTCTTAGATCTGGATTCTGAATGATGTCTCACCACATTAATGTTCAGCCTCTTTCAAAATACACACGTTACTTTTTTTAATCTGTTAAAGTATTTCCTCTTTTGTGTTCCTCAAAAGTAGCAGAATGGATTTTCTTGAAACTTTCTAGAAAGTTTCACTGTGGCTTGAACACAACTGTGCCTAGGTATGCCACGGGGGAGATTTTGGGAGGAGAGTTATGAGCAAGAGGCCAGGGAAGGGTAACTTTGGATTCCAGCTGTGGCTCCACAGAAGTCCATCCTATTGATAGGGAATTGATATAACCTCTGGACACCCACCTGTACCTTGCTGCTCTCCTCAGCTTTGCACTTAAGGGCTGGTGCTACCTGGCTCCAGGCTCCCCGTGGGAGCTGCCATTTGGCAGGGCTCACTTGCTGCTGTCAGCGGGGCTTCTGCTGTCACTGGTGAGCAGAGCTGGGGCTGAACACAGCCAGTCACGCAGCAGGAAGAGAAATATGGAGGAGTAACAGTGAGAAATACTTCCTTTAAGCAGGGAATAAGGAAAAAGGAGAAGGTGCAGATGAGAAGCTTTGTGCTTAATCTGTCATAAGATTTCTTGTAGAAAGAGGCAATGATGTAGTGTTCTCCTCATGGAGGATTTCACCACGAGACTTAAAATGGTAGGTGTTTCTCTCAAATCCCTGTTGCCAAGAGCTATTCATTCACTTCACCACTTGAGCTTTCATTTTGAAAGTGTAAGTGGATTCCTCAGAGCTTAAAGTGAACGCAAAGTCCTTAATCCTGAAAAGAAGCAAAGAAAAAAAAAAAGAAAGAAAACCAAAGCAACTGGATTTGAAGATGTTTTTTTTTTTTTTTTTCCCGAGATATCATTCTAAAGCTGCTCTGTCATCTCTTATGAACTTTGTGAGCTATCCATTAGCAGTGTTGTTAGTAAGAGTAAAAAGCAGATCAGCGGTTGCAAGTAAGAGAGGTCTGGGAAGGATGCTGGAGATACTTGGTAGCTGAAGGTGCCCGAAGCACAGAGCAAAATGTTCAATTCCATCCTGAAGATGTCATGTTACATAGAGGTAACTCTGTGTGCTGAAAGAGTTGGCTTTGCACAGACCTGTAAAGTGTGAGTGCCATGTTTCAGTGTCGGAAGAAATACAAAATTAACGCAATCGAAGTGAAACCAAAGTAGTGGGAATGTTTTGCTAAATGAAAGGGGAACTGTTTGGAAAAAGATTTCCAGGGGTCGCTGGTGGTGCTGCTTTGGAAGGGTAGAAGCATCGGCAGCACCAGGGGATAGTGAACATCCAGACAGTTTAAGGATGCAGTTGTGAAGAAGGGAAATGCTTTGTTCTTCCTTATTCAAGGGTTTAATTGAAGATGATTGAAAAGGTGTTATAAAAGGTGTTATAAATTTAACTTGAACAAATCCATCATCTGGGACAGTAGTGCAGGCTTAGATCTGATGAGGATCATTCCTACTTTCAGTCAGAAGAATGATCTGTCAAATCCTACATCTTCCCCAGGAAATTGCTTTATAATTGGATATCTCAGATGAAACTGGAAATCCCAAACATGCCCCAAAGACTGTGTGATATCGGTGTAATATTCAATGTATGCAGTGATAAATTTTCATTGAAAAGCCTCCCTGCAGATTGCTGGAGACCTCTATGGGATGAGAGTGTGTCTTCAAAATCCCTCCATTTCCATCTGGTGTTGCAACCTAGATGAAATTTGGTAGACTCAGTACATCCCTGAGAATATTGCCAGGCATAAGTCTTGCATCCATGGAGATGCAAATTCCAGAGAGGGACAGATGGGGCAGGATCCCAGAACAAATGTCACTGGGAACAGATAACGTGAAAATAATCATGAAATTTTTAAAGGTGAAGAGGGAGGAACAGGGAAAGTTAGGAGTCATTAGGTGATCTAGCTGAGCAATTTTCACGACCCAAGCCTTATATAATGTGAGTTAAATTGAAAAACTCCTTGGACATGGAAAAGAGGGCAGGGAGGCATTGAGATATACCCTGGGGAGGAACTTAACTGATGCCACTGAATTAGTGAAATAAAGATTGGGTTTCAGAGATCCACAGTAAAGTAGCATTAAAGTATTATTTAAGTATCCTCCCTGCAGTGATGGCAATATTTAGAATACCATACATACATACACATACCACACTCAACTGAACGGTCGAGGAAGTATTTTATAGGTCATTCTAAATGATAAATTGCAAAGAATTAGAAACTACTAACTTTTTTTTTTGTTTACTGTCTTGTAACTTAAAATGACCTTGCAAGATTGAGCCCCCAAGTGACATTTTACAACAAAGTCATAAGCCTCTGAAAACAGAAATTTATGATGGAAATGCTGACAGTCAGACAGTCAAGCATTGCACTGCTAGCAGGCACCAGTATAATACTTAACCTGAGACTGTGAAGATTGTAACATAAATCACACAGGGACTAGGTGGAAATGACTGTGTGTTCGTACTTTTCTTTTTCCAGTAACAGGAGAAAAATTGTCCAACGCAAACTGTCGTAAAAACATATTATGATGCTGTTCATGGAGAAAGACCCAAGTCAAGAGATTCTGAATTAGCTTTCTCTGTTATCTCAGAGCAAAAAGGTGACACTGAGGAGATGTCCTTCTTAGGAAAAGCAGAGGGATCTGTAGTAGGGTATTTACTCAGTCTGTTCTTTGGAGCTTGGGCTCTGTTCTTTTCCCTGTCTTGTTCTCTTGGTGGAGCTTCCAGCAGGATGCATTTCTCTGCCAGCAAATCCTTTTTTCTTTTTTTAAACTTATCTCCCACTTACATGCATTTTACATTATTAAATTTAGTCTTTGGAAACACTGTTTGACTCAGCAACTGATATTTTGAGCTCTATAGGGTCATTCTATTTATAGAAATTTTGTGTGAGTTTCAGTAGAAATGGATATGTTCCAGTTTCCACTAAAGCAAAATGAAGGAGCCAAGTTTTTCATTTGTATACTCTACTCCTCAAAGTTAGCTTTGCATCTTCCAAGGTTTTTCAGGATAATATAGGTAACATTTAGTTGCATCAGTTTTCTTCTAAAATGAACAGGTTTCTTTATGGAGTGAAAGTGGAGTGACTCTGCAGGGAGATCAGAAGGGTCTCCTGTGCATAATGGGCCATGCCATAGACCATATGCCCCCATAACTCCATTGTTACCTCTCATCACTGGAGTGGTTTTTGCATAACATGTGTATCCATCTGTGATTGTAGACAACATCCTGCTATTCTTGCGAACAGGAAAGATGATGAAGAATATACAGGCAGAGGATGCTGGGAAGAGGCAGTATTTGTGAGAAATGAGGAGAACTTGACAAAATGAATACCTCTTCCTGTAAAATTTTGTTGAAAAACGAAAGGTTTTCAACTCAAAAGTGCAAACATCTTGAAGCAGTCACTTATGTGCTAGAAAGCTGGGGACGTAGTGTATCTGAATCAGTTATAGAAGAGAAGAAAATCGCAGGTAGCAGACATATAAGTGTTTTATAATGCCTGGAATTAAGTTAGCAGAATAATTTAAGAAGTTATTGATTAAGAGTAAAGTATACAGTAGACTGCTTCATTCTAACCAAAACTATTTTGTAGCTTTAAACTGTTTAAGACCAGTTCATTTTCTCTGAGTTGTTTTATCTCTCAGGCACTTAGTTCTTCCAAATACCTAATATTGAGATAACACTTGTCTTTAACAAGGATGCCTTACAGAAGTGATTTGAAGATATCAACTGAAAAAAAAAAATCCAAAAACAAAAAACAACCAAGCCACCTTTTTTCTAAATAATGGGTATCCATGGATCATCTTTCTTGCAGTTAAAACTTTCCACTTGATTTATCTTTTAAATTTATCTGGTCCTTGTTGCAAATTTCTCAACCAGATCAAGGAACTACTTTGTATCTAGTTTATTCTTCCCACTATGTTTCTTATGCACCATTATCAGGCTGCCTGTCTCGTTGATAGACTAAATAGAGTTCTCTGTTGTGTATTCAGACAATGGCTTCAGTTCTTCAGACAGTCTGCTGCAAAATACTGCTACTACCAACTTATTTTCATCTTTCAAAAGTGCCTTAAAGAAGTACTGTTGTCGATTTCATTTATACAAGAGAACAACAGTATTCTTTGTTGGTCATAATATAAGTGTCATAATAACAATTGAATATTTAAATATTTAAATGTTATATTAAAAAAAAAGATGATTCTCATTTACTTTATTTTTATTATGAATATCCTATAGTCACCTTTCTTAAACCAAACCCATATATTACTGCTAACTGGTAGCTACAAGGATTACATGGTACTGAATATTTCACATGCAATAATTATGTAATCATCATGATATTCCTTATATATAAATTTTATTAAATTGCTCTTTGACAGTGCATCAGTTTTATAATAAAATAAACATTTGTAAGACCTCCTTTTTCACAAATTTTCCTTTTTTATATTAATATTAGTTTTATTTATTTATTAGAATAATATTACTTTTTAAAGATGATAGCAAGAGAAGAATCTTAAATGATTTTATCATTATATGTGCTTAATGTTAATCAGTCATATTTTTTTGTTATTTTACTAGTCATATTGTATCATCATAAATTTGAAATGTATGACTAGAAGAATCATAACTATCTTCCCTTTCTTATTTTTTAAATGAACTTCATTTCCACTTGGATGAAATATAGTCAGTCTGAGTATTGTATTTGAGAATCTCTCAGCTTCCAGAACATATATAGGTATAACTGGTACATCTGGCCTGTGGGTTCAATAATTTTTGCCATAGTGCATTTCTAGACTCAAAGTAATACTTTTTTATATTATCTCCAAGCTGTATCAGAACATAACTTCTTTTCTAAGATTCTCTCAACACTACAAACATGCTGATGAAGAGTCTGAAAATAATAGTTTATGAGTTATCTCAGCAGCAGATTTTTATCCTCATGTAAAGTTTAAGCTGATGTCCTTAGATTTCCAGCAGGAGTTGAGTATGTATTTCAACAGAAATTGTTATCAGTCCTTCAGAATGTTATCATTTGCCTATTTTTGTTCCATAAATTATGAAAAAAAATCAAAAAACTGAAAAATGGATTCAAAAGTGCTCTTCCCCCAAGTCTACCTACGCTCTGATGACATTCTTCTGTAAGAAACTCGTCCTGTGGAGATTAACTTTTAATATGTAGCATTCCTGTTAGTGGTAGTGTTATTAGATAATATTCTGTGCCATTACATATTTTGAAATGTTTCTCTCTCTGACAAGATTAATAAACTCACGAGATAAAAACGTATTTGTCAATTTCCCTTGAGTTTCTAGACATTCTACATCAGAAGAGTGCCAGAGCTTTTTGAAGAAACAGTAGGCAGAATGTTTTAGTGTGAACCCAACAGAAGTGTGTGTTTGTTGGGCCTCTTCCCAGGCATAGATAGTCTTCATGGCTAATGTAAGTAAAAAGAGAAAGAGGAATCTTATATAGATATGTTCAACCTATGGATAGGCATCTGACATAGACACTGACACCTTCAATAGTTGGTGTTGTTAAGTTTTAACTACATTAAAACCAGGGTGATAGCAGGTATCAGACGATTATCTAAGAAACAGGTGTTCTGGACAAGTAGATATTACAGTTTATCCCTAGGTGGCCTTAGAAAGGACAGGCGCAGACCTGGTCAGTTGGTGGCTGCAGGCCTGCCAAGGTGCAGCTGGCAGGAAGTCCTACCCTGCACAGGGCTGCTGCAGAGAGCATTCAGGGACGCAATGGGATGGTGGAGACAAGGGACAGCTGCCATTGTTACTCAGCAGCACATCCGAAGGGAGCGTGTATCGGCAGCTTTCTCTATTACACTGCCTTTGCAAACTGAGTTGATAATGCTAGTGTTGTTTTCAAGTGAAGCATGTGCCAGATTACAGATAGCTAGCAATGGCATTTGAGAGCTGCTAATTGTGAAACTTGAGAAGAAAATGTGCACATTCTTTCTAAGGCTGCTTTTCGAATGATGGCCTTTTTATCCCAGAACACTGTGGGTTTCACTTTTATTCTCTTCCCACACAAAATGCACTAAGTGTACTGACTCTCTTTCACTTGGCAGCTTATGCATTGTATTCTTTGCAGGGACTGCTTTGGCTTGTTAAAATGTGCCCCATGTATTAAAATGAAATTGTCACTGCTGTGTGGTGCAACATAACATGGTTTGACACTAAGCGCCTGCAGCTACAGAAAACAGGCTTTTATTGCATTTATTCTTCCAGAGACAAGATTCTCCAAAGGCTCAGTGCAGACATTCGCTTAGTTAAATCTGAATGAAGCCAAAGTGAACAATCTAAGCTGCTGTGTGCTTGAACAAACAGCCCGGCTCACACGACATGCAATGAAAGCAGTGTTACAACGTAGAAATGACATTTTGTAATGATTTGATCTGAAACAAACTGACAAAAGACTTAAATATTGATCAATTTTTGTTCCTGTTGTTGTTGTTTGTTTTTTGTGATTTTTGTTTTTTGTTTTGTTTTGTTTTGTTTGTTGAGGGAGGTTGTTCATTTGAACTTTAAGCAGACTTTTTTATCCTGGGAGTCAAACTGCTGCTGTGAAGTCAATGTTGAGCCCCTAACCTGTGAGCAGTGTAGAATGCATGTTATTCTTTCCCCAAACCATGCGATAGAGAGAGTGGAGGATAAGATGATTTTTTTTAAAGGAGTAGTGAGAAGTAAGAAATATTTATGTTGGTGGAATTAATTTGTGAGGAGTACCTGGAAGTATGAAGTAACGTGCCTGGGCAACGTTGAGCACTTTTCTAAGAGAAACACGAGTGTATTTGTTTTAGCTTTACGATTAGTTTCTCTCTTCAATTTGTCTATACCAACTGAGTGGCAGAGTCAACAGACCACTCTGGACCATGTTGTCCAGAACAACCTGTAAATTCCCTGATGAAATATAGGCATGGTTTAGGATTTGACCAGTAACTTTGTATTCCTGGGCAGTTTGTTCAATAATGCATGTACTAGTTCACTCCATGCTGTAATGCCTCAATTCTGAAAGTTAACTTGAGTTCACAATGAATAGCAAATCATTTCACCTGCCGGTATTACATGCAAGTTGTTTTTACCTAGAATTTGGCTTATGTAATAGGCACATACTCATTGTGTTTGGTGTTGCCATTCAGTTTATCTTTGCAGGTTATTTTTTAACACTGCAAGCCTTAATAACTGTTGCTTAGTCCTCTGGGTTCTTCTCCAAATCTTGGTGTTTTTTTTCCAACCCATTTGAATGAATGAGGAATCTAGATATGAGTTGTCTGCCTTTCCAGGCAGCATGTGAGAGCACAAAGAATGTTCTTGTTCAGGGAGATTGTTCATAGTCAGGAGGGAGTTGCTCATTGACATTGCAGTAGCTCACACACAAGCTGGGAGCACAGCTGCAGGCTTTGAGGGTGACAGGTCCTCTTTACAAGCCACACTACACCGTAATAAGCTCAACCCGTTTCTGTGCAGAAGTCAGCAAGAACAGCTTTGAAGATTTCTCTCAGCATCTGTGCTTGTCCTTCTTTTTACCTTCTTTTCCTTTTCCTTTTTGCTGACTGAGCACTTTTGTAAAAGTCTAGTAGCACTGCCTCTATCCTTACCCCATCCTTTTCTTTTTTCCAGAATGGAGTCTACAGAAAAATGTGAAGTAGTAATTCAGCATTTTAATGGCAAATATCTGAAAACTCCGCCTGGTCTACCAGGTAAGTGTAGCCATCATTCTGAAATGTAAAATTTACCTAAGGGTTTTGAATATAGAAGTGCTGAAATGTATATTGAGGGTGGCTCATGTCACTGGCCCTTTTATGAGATCATACAGATTTACTTGGATGAAGCCAATCATTTTTTACCCATAGCAGTTTATTCCCTGCCCAAGTTCACATATTCAAGCATTTGTGTCTTACAATTGTAGATTCAAGTGTGTATAAAAATCATGTTGTCTTGGTCTGTTTCTCCCTCTTCAATGTGTATATTGTGTGTGATATTTTCCAATCAGAGCAAAGACCACTCAGGTAAATGTTAATACTTTTCTAACAACCTAGGAGTGTAACTAGATTAGCAACTGCATTGAAGGTTATAAAATGACCAGAATTTCAGATCGTGGTAGCTTTCTATTATTTACAGTTACTAGTATTAATAGTAGCAGCTTTTAATTCTAACCCAGGATAGTTCAAATACAGGGTGATTTTATACCATTTCTACTTGCCATAGTTTAATGAATATATAATATAATATTTGTAGAATACATTCAACGGTGTGCACCAGCCATGTCAAAAATCCATTCGCAGCTAGTATATCTTGGTTTTTAAATCCTCAGCTGTCATCTTTATGATCATCAGCTGTAAAGTTTAATGATCAGGTGCCTGATTCTTTGTTTGTCAAGACCTCCCCAAGGCCATGGGTCTGCAAAGACTTCTCCCTCAAACTGTCTGAAGAACTATGTAGAGCTTCTGGCATTAAGTGAGCAAGAAACCCTTGAATGATTTGTGCTCTAAGTAATTCCCTACATTTTTTTTTTTAAACTTCCATGATACTATTTCCTTTTTTGGTTACTTTCATTAAATTCCTCTTTATTCATTGTCTGATTCTTTATCCATAAGATGCACTAAATACTCTAATTAAAACAGAGCCATCTGCACAACTACTGTGTACAGTAATTGTATGCCACAATGTACATATAAATTGTAGTCAAATCACCTTCATGAAAGAGTATAAAACTTTTAGTGCAAGCTGGAAGACTCCATTTTATGGCCTTCTTTTTCACAAGTAGTCACTGACAGATTTTCTTAAGATCAGTTAACGTGTGTTATCTGTGTACTGTACAACAGACTCAGCTGCATAAAACAATGGGCAAAGCAACATAGGTAGAGACCTCAAACCATTGGCATAGTTTTCTGTGTGCATACATTAAGTCACAGTAGTAATTTGTTTAATATCATAGCAACACCCAATGGAAAAACTTTGAACAGCAAGGATTTGGGAAGAGTGGTTTCATCAGTAGAATCGTGCATGCTCCATGGACACATTCCTGTTTAATCTGGAAAGTACCCATCACTTGAGCAAGAAATAAAAACAGAATATTCTTACATTGGCTGAGACAATAAGAACTATGTGATAACAAATGATAGGTAATACCTGCAAAAAGTTATTTTATTTTTTTAGTTTATTTTATTTTTATTTTAAATTAGTCAGGAATTGATATTCAACAAAAACAATGTGGAACATCAGAACAGGAGTCTTGATTAGGACACTGTGAATACTAGTACCAAGAGATACAGTGAAATTGGATGTTAATGATTGTAACTTTTGCTGCTTTCTCAGTCAAAGTACTCAGATCTACTTTTACTTTCCTGAAGAAGGTTTCCAGATAGGAAAGTTGTCTGATACGTTTTTCTCCTGATTGCAGTGCTCACATGGCATGTAGTTGCAAGGATTAACTGGTAACTGAGTATTTAAAATTTTTCATTTATCTGAGTGCCATTCAGATGTAGGTAAAGAATAATGCAGCATGGGGTAAAGCCAGTAACTGAAATTAGTTATCCACTATATGTTTGTAAGATCCTATTTTATCCCATTTTTGGAGGACAGATCCTATGGCTCCAAACACAGATAATTTGAAATTATTGGGGTGTATTTGATACACGCAAAAGAGAATATCTGTACCTCAGTATTAGTGTAGGACACTCTTCAAATCCATATTTAAAACTTCTTGTGTTCGTCTTCCTCTTAAGAAGCCTGAGAAGAAACATGGTCATTTGAGCAGTTGGGTCAACTCAGATGATACTGGCCACTCATTTATCTTTGGTAACTGCAAAAAATAAGTCAGTCCTAGTTTCTTCTTCATACAGTTTCTTTTAGAGCTGCTACTCAGTTTATGTATGTGTTTAAACTTCTTAGTAAAAATAGAAGCGTCTTGTTTGTCAACCTCCTTGTGGTTGTTTATCTTCCTGCATGGAGAAGGAAGGAGAAACAAGTCTCTTAGCGTACATGGAAAATCACAGTCAGACTCTGAAAATTATCTTTCTAGCATCTCGGTAATTGACATAGAAAGAAAATAGTCTCTGGTTATTGCTGTGACCTCTTTATGGATTTCAGTTAAAACATGAGGAACCAGAGAACATTAGCGGAAGTGTGCAACACTATCTGTTATTAACCTCTACTCCTCAAGACATGATCTTACTGCAAGAGAAGACTAATCAATCCTTTTAGGGTTAAATGAAATTGATCATGTATAGTCAGCTGTATTTCCTTCTGGCCTAGCAGTGAACTGTGAGGATCTTAAGTTTCTGTCTTCATCTCTCACTTAACCTCTAATGTTCTAGTGCAAGTTTGCTATCTAGTAACATACTGGATTAGGCCCATAAGAAAATTCATGGAATCATAGAATAATTAAGGTTGGAAAAGACCACTAAGGTCATATAGTCCAACCATCAACTGATCACCACTATGCCCACTAATGGTGTCATTCAGTGGTCATTCACATGTATCCTTGTCTTGAACTCCTCCAGGGATGGTGACTCCACCACTGGCATGGGCAGCCTGTTCCAATACCTCACCAGTCTTTCAGAGAACAATTTTTTTCTAATATCCAATCCGAACCTCCTCTGTCACAACTTGAGACCATTTCCTCTCATCCTATTACTGTTACCAGGGAAAAGAGGTCCATCACCAGCACACCATGACCTCCTTTCTGGTTGTTGTAGAGAGCAGTAAGGTCGCCCCTGAGCCTCCTCTTCTCCAGACTGAATATCGCACTTCCAAGTCAGCTTGTCTGCAGACTGACCCTGCTTCCTGTGGTAGTGGGATTGTGGACCAAACAAAGCACTCTTGCAGCTAGCTTCCATCCATACCATCTTCCCCTGTTGCATTCCCTGAAATGCAACCCTAGTAAGGAAATCGGACATAAATATGTGTGTGCATGTACTGTGTCTGTAGGGTAAAATATGCACATGTTGTGATGCAGTTGTGCCTGATTATCAAGTCATGATCAAAGGACTAGAGTGGATATCTTCCATGAGCTGCTGAGCTGTACTGTCAGTAAGGCTAAGCACCACAACTCTGGCTTTCACAATGGGTAACCTGTGGGCCCTTGTTATGTTGGCCTGAAGCATACTGCAGACATTATTTTTTTCAGGTGGTTTCCATCTATTGTTTCCATAGTACACGAGATGTAAATTTAGCTCATTTTTAAGTTGTTTTATTTTAGTTTGGTTTGGTTTTTTTCACTCTTCAGAAGAGAGCAACTGTTGTATGCCTCAGCATTTGAGCACTAGCAGTAGTCACATATCTAAGCTGGTCTAGGCCAACAGTACATCAGGAAAGTATAAAGCAGCCTGACTTCAGCACACACTGGGCACTCTTAAGGCTCTGTACTCTGTGCATGCCGAAGGCAAAAGTGTGTAATTCCTCACTTGGCTTTCTAACTTCAACTACTGCCTGTTGTCTGAAAAAACAAAACAAAACAAAAAAAAACTATAGAGCTGAGCAGTTGCAGTTCCAGACTGCTCTGCTTCAAGCCAGTGACAGTGGAAGGGTTATTTCTGACACTCAAAATGTTTTGCTGATCAGATGTGTAATGGCTAGGTAAATTGAGCACTGTTGCATCTATATTAGTGAATTTTTTTTGCTAAGCTAAAGGTGATTCTCTGTCCAACTACTTGGCTTCACTGCATTCCAAAGGGAATTGCTCCACTGTCTTGCTTGCTCAACTAATAGGCATTTCATGATATTCAGTCTTAGATATATACTGCAAGATAATAGGTTGTTCCATAAAAAATTAGTTAATATCTGCATTCCTTCCAGTCTGAGAAAGAGCAATTGTCTCAAGAAATCTGCAAAACATCAATCCTCAGCAGATTCCATGTGAAGTTCATAAATATTCAGAGTAGCTCTTGGTTGATTTTTTTTAGTGTTTTGTTTTTGTTTTCCCTTTATTAGCACAGCTTTTTTGAAATAAATTGACTAGGGCCTAATAGGTTCTTTTTTTTTCCTGTTCTATTATTTTTTTTGCTCTAAAGAGTGCAACCCCACATGAAACTAATTGTATAGGACCCTTATTCCCCTTAGAAAGAGGAGTTTGCAAATGAATACATCAGACCGTAGCACTGTACATCTCAATCAAGATGTGAAGGGCAACATTAATGATGAAGGTAGCTTACCCTGAGTTTTCCAATGCCACATCACTTTTTAGTGGCAAACGGGACTTTAAAATGTAATCCTGCTAACCTATCGTATTTCTCAACCACAGAATTCAAGTAAAAATACCAACCATTTTTTGTCAGTAACAACGTGGTTTCTTTTTGGATTTGCAAAATTTGAGTGTAGTTTTGTAGAGTTTTTTGAAGTGTTCTGCTCCCAGTATACCTGGATGTCTTAAAAAAATACTCTTTTATCTTCTGAATACATGCAAAGGCTTAACTAGTTCTTAGTTATCTCTCTGAAATTTCACAGAAATGTGCCTAAGTTGTGTTAATTATCCATTATGCTCTATAGCATTTTTCAGTAGTACTTCCTAAATTTCATTTGCTTTCTAAATAGATGTGTTTGTGAGAGGCCACTGGTCCAATTGCTATTTCAGCAAAAATTTCTAGACAATGAGACATAAGAACACAATGCATGCTTAAGAATCTTCCTTTCTTCTACCTAACCTACCTGGTCAGTCTGATCATTCTGATATCCGTCTTATCTAGTACTTGATCTAGTGGCTGGCAAGCCTTCCTCTAGTGAAGTGACTGGAACTTGATGATCCTTGAGGTTCCTTCTAACCCAAGACACTCCATGACTGTGTGATCTATGATTCATAGTAGCTCTTTGTGGCATTTAGTACTAATTTTAGTGCCAGGTTACAAATGCCTGATAAACAGAAAACAGAGATAAACACTATTTTTTGCATAGGTTAAGAACTCCACAAGAACAAGTGACTGGCATTTGGGATCTGGCTTTTGCTTGAACAGGAGCTCTTCAACTGGGAAAAATAAACTGCAGCCATCTAGATAAATCTGCAAATACTTTAGGCAGGAAGTAATGATCATAAGTAGTCATGCATTTTTCTCTTGAAGAGGGCCAGAGGACCAGAGGACCATTCACCAGAATGAACTGATGTTTTTCAGTCTCTCTGATTAGTTTCAGTATTCTCTAGAGTCATCTCCTGGAATCTCTTAAACGTGAAGAGTAAATTCAGATACTTAATCTTTGCTTCAGAGAGGTAGACCTGGAACATGGAATTACATATTTAAAAGTTACATTCTTTCTGGGAGACTATGTCTAAGACATGAGAAAAAGCTATTTCAGTTGAGGGCTAGCTGTGCAATGGATAGAAGCATTTTTACATTATTTTTCTTTCTTTCTGATCAGATGAACAAATTGTATCTTATGTGTCATTAGTTATGCTGCCAATTGTTTTCCTGAATGAATGAATTATCCTAAAATGTATCGTTTGATAACTTCTTCACTCCTTTCTTTTAGTTTGCTTCTTTATCTTTTTGTTTAATTGTGTCTCTTGATCTGTATGCATAAAACATTTAAAAACTATTCCAAAACTGTATTCTTGAGGAGTTTACTTCAGTGTATTACGGTAAGTAAAAAATTGCTATAAATATCTGTGTCTTTCTATCTCTCTTTGTATGTATGTGGATATGTATGTGATGTTTTAGACAAGATAAAACAGGAGCCAAAGGTAGAAACTAACTATGTGCTTGTTTGTAGTTAGCTTAAAGCATTTGTTGAGTGCTACAGAGAACTTTGAATAAACCATGCTTTGCTAAGATTCATACTGGTCACACTCAGTGGAGCTGGTTTAAAAAGATTATGTTATACATATTGTTATCCTCAGAAAAGATCTGCATTCAGAAAAATAGTTTCCCTCATTTGTATCTTCACTTCCTTTAATGTTTATGATGTTAACGTTATCTGAATCTTTTACATTCTCTACCTTCTGTGAATTCAGTGATGTAAATATTTTCATTGTTATCTGATGACTGCAGTAAATATATCCTTCCCTACGATATCAGAAAATACAATCCATGTAAAGACTTTCGTAAAATGACTGTTTAACAGATTTTCTGTTTCTTTATCCTGTCTCCAATACCTGTCATTTTTTATGGAACCACTGTTATCTTTCACTTTCTGTGCTCTGTGAATGCATGTGCTCAGCTCATTGTTAGCAGAAACTTCTTTTACATCTTGAACCCTATAGACATCCTTTTAAGTTCTGTCAGTTTATAATCTTTATCTCTGACAGACAATCTAAGTCTCTAATACCTTCCTTTATTGTCCTCCCCGTGTCCTGGTGAATGACCATGAGGTCAGTGTAACTCATCCCGCTTAGCACACCAGGTGCTTCCTGAGTCCTGGGCAGCATGCAGGCAGCAGTGCCCAGCTCACATTCCTATGGAAAACTGCTCAATGCAGGGTGGGCTCTGTGGCCTCCTCGCCTGGGTCACATTAGGCATAATGAGGTGTCTCGGTGCATACACAGCTATCAGAAGAGTGAGTCCCTGGGGAATTACAGTTTGATTATTCAAACATCATGTAACAGTTAAAACCACATAAACTTTGGCCACAAAGAGGCTTTCTTCCCAAGAAACTATAGGAGGGGTATAGAGGTATTAGAAAATATAAAACCTGCTGCTTAGAGAGCAGTTCCCTAGTTAGGTCTCTGTGGCTTGGTTTTCTGACTCGTGCAAGTATTTGTGGTATGGCCAGCCTCATCGGTGCTGCATCTCTGTTCTAGTGTTCAGCCAAGTACAACTTGACCTTAATCCAGCCTGTATACACTCTTAAGCTATAGATGTCCAATATTTTATGACTAGAGCTGAAATCAAGTATTTCTTGGATTGTCTCCTTCCTTTCAAAGACAAGCCTTTAGGAGTCAGAAAATATTTGTTTTGATCCATACTATTCTTAGGAATTTCAAATGTGTCATTTCTGATCACTGAACAACAGAGGTTTCTCCATCTTTAGCTCCTTTCTTCTCTTTTCCAGAGTTATGTTTATGTAACCAGTTGTTCTTGCTGAGCTGCCATTCAGGTAAATGCTTCTGGTTTCATATCACGCATTTCCATGTCTCGCTGTAAAGTTCCATTCCTGATTTCCTAGTTTTTTTAGAATTTGAAGATTATATATTCTTTAATGGCAAAGGGATATTTTATAGGAAAAAAAAATCCCGTATCCACTCAAACCCTCATCTCATTTCCATTTAGCTCAAACAAATTCTCCCTTTTGCTAGCATGATGCAGAACTAGATATCTATGCAGTAAAGTACAGTAGCTGATATATATCTATTTCTTGGAGGAACGTGAGTTGGGCTAATCTGCATTTCAGACATTAGTAGGTATGTATCAGTGCTAAATCACATAGCTTGGGCTCTTCAGGGAATTTGTGTGAGAAAAGGCTTAGTACCAAGTTCGTTTAAGACCCGGTTTTCCAGAAATACATGTTGATGATGGGGAAGGTCTCAAAGTTCTGATGTGGTATATATTTGTCTTGTTCTATTTATGCTGTAAGACCTTAGGAAAAGAGCCATGTATTTTTGAATTTAAATAACCTTATTATGAATTGCAGAGTTTTATAATCTGTCTGTATAATTAATGAGAAATATTTTCATGTATTTTTTTTTATTACTTTGCATCTGGAAGTTACAAAAATGCATAAGATCAATTTGTCTGCATATTGTAGTAGTTCATGTAGTGATGTACAAAACAGCATTACTGTGGTTTGCATTAAGATCTTCGGTGTGTTTTATAAGATTGAAGTTAGAGAACAATATGGCATATAAATGAGAAAAGATCATTCTGTTGTTTTTTTTCTTTCCTTTTTTTTCTGTCACAGTATCACCTGTCCAATCTTTCCTAATATTTCCAGAAGCATGTAACATAAATGGGGAATTGCATTCTTTTATCATTTGTAATATCTAGTGTTAATGAACTGTGTCACAGTTTATCTAAACTAATTTTAATATATACATTATTCTTTTCACCTCAAAGTGAATTTTTTCATTGAAGAGTGACTGTGTTCATCTTCTGACTCAGCAAATCTCTTCCCCTTGTATACATAAAGACAGATGTATTTGCTGATGAACAAAGAAGTCTTTTCTATACAAAACCACTGCATAACCAACAAAGCTGAGAGCAGGTGCATTGAATTCAGTCATGTTCATACGTCAGCCAGAGAAGTGTTGACAAGTTTCTGGTGCAGGGACAGCACTGTTCCTTGGATGCACTTGCAAAATCCAAGACCAGTCAGACGAGTTGCGCAGGTGTTATAGCAGGCAAAATTTATGAGCCAGAAAGATTCACAGCTTGAATTTCAGATTGCATAGGTCTAAAGGGCTGGCAATTTAAAACAAAACAAACAAATAAAAAAACCCATGCAAATCAGAGCATGAAACAATGTGGAACATTGTAAACTCATTAGTACATGATTCAGATTTCAGGGAGGAATTCTGTTTTCACATCAACTCTGTCCAGCAGTGGCAAAACTCCTCCTGTTTCTTCCCCTATGCATAACTCCTCCTGCATTACTTTATTAGTCCCTTCAGGACACTTTAAATGATAGACTACATCTGCTTTGCAGGCCCTGCTGCTGCAGTAGTGTGTTGTCACACCTGTGCCAACTAAAATGCTAACTTCAGCAAGGGCATCAATCTAGCTGAGCACAGGCTAACACAGGCTAACCTCTTGAGCTAACAGTGTGTTGTGCTCAATAATATCCAGAAATCAGTTCGTGTTCTTTTTTTTTTTTTTTTTTTTACCAAGGGGAATTATTTCCCTTTCAACTCATTTATAGAAAAATCTTTTCTTGCATCCTTATTCCCTCACTCTCACTTTTCCGCTAGCTTTCAAGTCACATTAAACATTTTGAAATTTGAAGAATGGAGAAGTTTCAGTCAGAAGTTTCAGTCTGAACCTTTGCCCTGTAAATTCCAACTAACCTGAAAACAAAAGCTTTTTTGAAGCTTAAAAATGTACAAGTATAAAATCTCTGATCTACTGCTTTGGATGTCCATATTTTAGCTAGAAGTGGAAGCCTCTGGGTCTGTCCTTTTCTGAAATCCCAATAAAACTGGGGCATTGATTTTTTTTTTTTTTTTTAGCCTATTTTGGAACACTACTGGAAATCAGTAAGCATCCAGGTGACATGCACCTGGTCCCTGCTGCCTGCACTGCTCAGCAGGGACATGAGTGCTTCTGTCTCTGAAAACATTTGGGTGGCAGCTTCACAGAGTTAGTTTTGCTCCATCAGGGCTGTATGGAGGGTTTTTTCCAAATTTTCTTGCTAGAGGTTGCAGATAAACTGGCACAAAGGAGAGAATGCTTATCCAATCTTCCATGTGCTTTTGTGAACAGAAGTCATCCTGAAGATTCTTTCGATGTTCTTAAGTGTTTGGGTAGACCTTTAGTACTTGTGTCTTGAGTGAGAGAGGGAAGAAATATATAACAAGAATGGGATATGGTTGCCTTCCTGGTCTTGTCTTTCTGCCATTTTCCTTCCATCCCTCAAAAGATAAACCTTTCCTTTTGACCAGGGGACCATTAAGGACTGCTACACAGCTCACACCTCAAGGGCATGAAGTGGCATGAAATCTCTTAAGTAGCATGTATGTTTTGAATACTTGGAGCCTCTTGCATAATTGAAGACCGTCTTTCCCTCTTTTCCTCCTCAAATAGTACTACACAGCAGAGAAAAGCAATTCAGCCTGAAACTGCTGAGAAAACTGATGTATAATGTTTTATTTGATTTTTTTTTCCCCCAACAACAATGACATTATGATGGTCAGCCATCTTTAGCAGCTGCAGAATCCCAATTTCTTGTCCTTTTCTGTTAGTCTTTTTAGTTTGAATGGAAGTGTTTGATCATAACATCATAGAAAGGTCTTTCCCAGGTTCAATCACAGGAACTTTAAAAGGGCAATACAGTCTTCATTTTACTATGACTGCTTTCGTGTCTACGATGTGCCTGCAATTTGCCTTCTACAGTGTGAGAAACATCAAGAGGGAGGGGAAAGGTGCTGGATGTCTGGTTCTATAAGCACCCTTTTTGTTAAAGCTCATTAAAGCAACATTTTGTATGTAGCACTTCTACCGCCACCCTATATATTATCCTTGAGTACATAATATTTCTGGAATTGCTACTGTTCAGTGAACAAGAAAGAAAACCAAAAATGAGAGAGGGGAAGAGAAAGTAATGCTTTAGCTTTCATTTCATTGGTATGATATAAAAGTGTCCTTTGCAAATAGCAAGCTTTACCAATGTTACCACATGTAAGACTTTCATCTTCAAACAATGTAAATTTTAACCCTTCCAAAAATGCTAACCAAAATTGTGTCATTTTTTATGGGTGCTCTTCACCTACAGTGTTACTTTAATTAATTAATACAATCAACTTCTTCTGCTATTAGGTTAGTGATTACACTTTGAATTGTCTGAGTATGAGCCTTAATTTTTCCCTTTCCTTCCTTCATTTTCCTTCTTTTTCCTTCATCTTCCTTCCTCCCTCCCTCTCCTCTCTCTCTCTCTCTCTCCTTTCTTCCTTTCTTCCCTTCTCTCTCTCATTTTATATAAATGCCATAATGTTGTGATGGAGTATAGTTTTGTAGTTCAGAACTGTTACTTACACCATTTTGATACAGAGTTCCTATTCAAGTTAAAAAAAAATACAACCCAGCAGCCTACTGTATCCTTGTGTGAATTTCCGTCTCCATGCTCACGCGGTGCAGAAGCACCATGAACACATGCCTTATAGTCATTAAATACATTTTTGTGATATCTTGCAGGCAGTTTTTCATTTATGTACTAATACATTTTGCCTAACTCTAATTTCAATGAAATGCAGTCCTTTTGTGCATCTTGTGACTCAGGTGACTGGCTTTGATATTGTCTAGATATTTCACCCAAACTGGGATTTAGTGGCAGTGCTAAGAAAACAAAAGACATACTTGGGACAGTAGCAGTTCAAGATGTTAAAAATTAAAGAAAGTGAGTGTGCCTGAATTTTAATTTTGTTTATTAATTGGTTTGTGGCAAGTGGGCTCATTGCTAATCCTGTAGTATCTCTTCCTAATACAATACCGTGAGCATTTTTAAAGTAGTTGGATTGAGAAGTGCCCCAGTCCCATTAAATAACATTGGTAGTTAGGGGTATCGAAGTATTTTAGGGGTAGTTGAAACTGTTGACTCTTGATGTTAATATTACCAAGTATATGAAAATTAATGGATCAAACCAGGCTGCAAGACATGGGAAATAAAATCGTTTCTTTATATAACAAAAACAATTTGGAAGTAGAAGGCTTATATTTGACACACAAAAAAGATCAACTTTTAAGATCAGAAAGAAGATCCACCCATCCTTTAAATGGAGCATTTCAAAAAGATGTTCGTTATATTGATTTTGATAGTGGTTTTTGTTCAGCAGATGTTTGTCTCCTAGGAAATGAGGACCACCAACATACTTCAAACAGACCCCCAAAAAAGAGCAGCCACCACATAATAGTTTTCAGTCACCACTGTCAGAGCTGAATCAATGGCTAATTTGATACCTCATTACCATTTCTCATGCATCATATCCTGTACCTAGTAGTGAACATGAAAACCTTTCTGCCTGATTGCAGCACATCTTTCAATTAAAAAAAAAAAGCACATACATAATTATATTTATCATCGTGTTTCTAACCCTCCGAAGGAGAAGAGCAATGTGGAAAGAGACTAGCACTACATGTTGCAGAAAATGACATTGTAATCCAGCCCTTTTTTCCAGGGAGATGATGAATCTGGAGCCTCAGTCTGAAACTGAAAACTGTAACGGTGCCATGCAGAGCCCTGCAGAGACACTGTGAAAGGTTTTAGCCAGCACAAGTGCATTTAAAAAATTAAATGTAGCTATCAGGACTTAGGAACTGCAAGCAGGAAATGAGAGTATCAGACACTGTTAACTATGGATTCATCACCAGTTGATGTACACCACTGAAGGCAGATGTAGTAGAGAAAGATTATTCAAGGGAAGAGACAATGCCAGGTTAGTTAGGATGTAAATCTCTACACCACACATTTCTGTGTGGTGTAGACTTTCTGTGAGAGCAGCAGTGTTTAGAACTACCACAGAGCTGTCCTTTGATTTAATCCTTATTTTGTCACTTTCCAGTGTTTTTTTGCCTGCTTCTTTCCTGGTGCAAACAAGTTTAATCTGCATGAGCAACTACTGGAAGAAGAGCTGACTGCGTGCCTCTTTCCTTGTTGCTGAGCACCTTGTAGAGAGTACCTTGATTGCTGAAATGGTTCCTTGTCATTCTTCCCAGTTCCTGACAGCTTGGCGCAGTGTGTCTCCCTCACAGCTACTGTTGCCTTGCTGTCACCACCTTATCTATGCCAACATTTCAAAGATTTCCTCCCTGGGTTTTGAGCCAACCTCAGCATCACTGACCTTGTATATGCAGTCCTGCATCTGCACATCCTGTGCCTGCAGACCTAGATCAGACATCATCTGCATCTTGTTGGTTCCTGCTCCTGCAGGAAGAGTTTACCTGCTGGCGACGCAGACTCCTCCACACTAGGTAGGCAGTGCCTCAGCTGGGTGTCAGTGGCATGGACTTGGAGATGATCCTTTGCTGTCTCTTTCTCAGTGCAGTCTGAATTGCTTCATGTTTTGTGTTCTGACACATTAGACAGGAGAAACCTTCTGTTGTCTGATAACCTTGTCTGATAACAAGTTTATATCATCAGAGCTAAACCTGTATGACAGCTACTCATCTTGCTTTGTCTGTTTTGCCTCGGCTTTTTGAGTTCTGATACTTGTCTAAGATATTGACTGAATATGCTTTGCATTGCTGATTTTTGTAGATTTAGATACAGGCTACCAACCTGGGGAGGATTGAGTTGCAGTCCAATATTTGAGCTTTGGTCATACCATAATTGCTTGCAAGTCCATTTTTCAGCAACACTGATTCTGTGTATGTATAAATAGAGTAATACATATATGTGTACATATGTGATTTTTTTTTTTCTGAAATGTTCAAGAAAGGTTTCTCAGTGTGTGCTGAAATCACCCTTACGAAATTGCTTTATTTTTGTCCCAAACAGCAATGGTCTCTCCCAACACTGAGCTTTGTATTCAAAGAGGTTTTGAACAATGGTTTTGAATCTTTGTCTTAAAAGTTCATCATTCCAGATGGATCAAAATCAATTTTGTTTGGGCAAGCTAAGAACTCTTCTGAGTCACCACATGTATAGTGGTATATCAGTGTCCACTTATGTTAAAAACATCTCTATTCCTTTTCTACTTTGATAGCTTTGGACGTTCTTTTGTTGCTGTTGTTGTTCAATACTCTTATCTATTTCCATTTCCTTCAGTGCCCTTAGTACTTGAGCATGTCACAAATGAATTACCTCACATGGTATTATAATGAGTAGTCTTTGGCCATTTTTTACAATAGGGAAGGTGAAACCAAGGACAGAAAGATTTACCTGGTCCTTCATAGCATGTTTGGAGTGCTAAGAATAATAAAAGAAATTAGTGCATAACTCTTCGGAATACTTTTTGATACTAGCAGATCTTAAAAGAAATCTGATTTTTAATCTCACATCTTAGTTCAAGCTCATTACCTAAAGTCAGATTGTGTTTGTTTTTATGAGTTTTAGTATGTTTTTAGAGATTATAAATCTGTTCTTCTAGGTAATCGCTTTTAAGGAATTAAGTTTCCTGGTATTTTGCTATTATATGCTGTTTTTTGAGGCTGTTGTTGCCTGCATCTTCCATTTGGATAGTGCTTTTAATCTGTAGGCACGTGCTTTTGTGCTGAAATACCTGTCTCTTGGAATTGGATCTCAGCTGAGCTGGATAGAGAGTTGAGCCATGAATGTTAACATTCACACACATCGATCCTTTTTTACGGGCTTTAGCAGTTGAGCTCAGCTCTTAGAAAAGTGCTCGTCTTCCCTTCAAAGAGGATATCCTTTTGGTCTTGTGGCACTTTAAAGGTCTCTCCCTAATATTTGCCAAAACCAAAATAACAATTCCATAGGTATTTCCTGTTTTCTCTTGTTCAGAAATCTAAAGTATCTATCAAGTTAAAACAGTTCCTCATCATCTGTACTAGATTTTACAAGTTGTGACAGTCTTAAAAACAGCCAGTTCTCAGCACATTCTTTTGCATTCCGTTTCCTGATATAATTTTCTTCTGCTGTTTTCTTCTTCAATTTCATTCTTTTTTTCTGTGTGTTTAAATTTATTCACTGTTTATTGCCTGTTTGGAAATCTCAAAGCTCTATTCCAGACAAGACAGCTTTTAAGATTCTGAGTCTCCTCCTTTGCCAAAATTAGAAACATGCTTAAGGCTTTTGTTAGAGCCTGGTTTTAATTTCCTGGTTAAAGATTATCCCTATTTTTTTTATTTTGTTTTGTTAGGGTTTTTTTGCCTATTTGCTCTAAAATTGTGTGCTCATTTTCATGTGCAGCAACTTGAGAGTGCTGAGAATGTCTTTGGGCTGATGAGCTAACAGAGGGGTGAGGCTGGGGAGCAGGTACTTAATGGCATCATAGCTGCTTTCCCATGGCTATTGCTGCCTGGATGAGAGGAGGTTCTGATCTGTTCTGTGGTCTTTGTTATGATTATTAGTTTTGCCAGTGTATAAGAGTAAAAACGACAAGTTTGGAGTCTCTGTACTGTAGACAGTAAGAAAGATTGTTTTAACAGTCCACATAAAATGCTTTTTCCTTCCTTCAGAGACTCTTTCTCATTGCCAGAATCCAATACTCCTTGAGCAGATTCCTTCAGGTATTCAACGTGAGAGGTGTTCAATTTTTTAATACCTGATTTACTTATTTGAAGATATCTGACATTACACGAGATCGTGGCTTAGAAGAGTGATACAGCAATATCCCAAAATCCCAACACAAGCACAATATAACAACCGTAATACACAATTGTAACACTGAAATATGATACAAAGCTGATATATATACACCAGTATAATTTACAAACCCAATATAACACCAGTCTCTACATGCTCCTCTGACATGAAGGAGGTTTTGTCCTGATTGGAGAGATCCCAAAACATGAATTGAATAAAAAAACAATCTGGAAATCTTTAGATTGCCTGCATTGTGAGACATTATTACTATCTGTTTTCCAGTAGTTTGCATTCTGCTGCTTAATTTCTTTAAAGAAATATTGTTCTTTTTTTTTTTCTGTGTTAAGTTGTGGCTCTCATTTTAGTGAGTACTTTTGAAGGACAAATCTTGTACTCAAGTCAAGCTCTGAAAGTTGTCAGGAGGAAGAAAAAAGCCTGCACAGTGCTGGGAGTTATTTGGAGATTCAGAGTCAAGGACTTTGGGGTAATTGTGCATGACATTTCAGATCTGAAATCAGCCTGCATCAGTGAGGGGGGCAGCTCCCTTGAAACATCTGCAAGGATCAAGGCTCTTTCTGGCTCCATTGAGAGTTTCAGATTTAAATGGGAATTAAATCAGATGTACTGTGTGCCATCAGTGTGGGGCTGCCTGCTCAGCTGTGCAGGGACAGTGTGGCCTTGTGTGCACTGGTGGGAAGTTACACCAGGACATAAGGCTGCACATGACTGACATGGTATAAAATAGCATTGCTGCTGATTTATAAGGCATTTTGACTGGCATGAGGTGAAAGCAAAACCACTACGGTTAATTTCAATTTTCTATGGTCTAAAAGGGTTGCAGGAGCATCAGGATATAACATGGCTAACAGACGTGGCTAGTACAAACCATATGTAGATGAAGCTACGCTAACATGTGAAATGCTTACTTATAAAACCATTTCCATCAAGAGTGGAGACGTCTTTCAAGCAGCAGCAGACAAAATACAGGGAGCAGTGGAAATTGTGCATATCATTTTCTGTGCTGTGGTGCCAGAGCCTGGTGTGTCTGGTGAAATCTTATAATGAAACAGTCAAGTGCTTAGTGCTTTGAGCAGTTAAACACAGTTCAGCAAAGCAGAGCTGAACTAATGTAGTCTTTCTCTTTGCCAGTGAACAAATAATTGTACTCTGTTCTTTAACTGAATTTTCATGATATTAAAATATACTTTTGGTATAGACCACCATGAAAAACATGCTCTGCTTTGTGGATCCTGTGTATTGGGAGTAAAGGTACTGGGTAGGGGAGGTCTGTCAGATACGCAGATAATTCTTGAGGTTAAATTGTTGTAAAAATAATGACATTTCCACATATTATGCAATTTAGATTATTTTAGCCAGAAGGGTTTTTGTTGCTGCTTCTGTTATTGGTAGTGATCTGTTCATAGTTGGATTGGAGTTGAGGAACATTACTGGGCCACAAAAAATTTGTTTGTTTTTGCAAAACAACTTTGCAGCTGCATCAGTCATACACAGTTAGTGTGCATTTCTTGGATATGAGCCATTCTAACTGGTAAAGAAAATAGTACTGGACAATGGGAGAGGGTTTTTCTGTTTTGTTTTGCTTCTCTACTGTTTTAAGTCAAATAATCCTTCTGATTCGTGTTCTATCTCACGAGACTATCATTTCAAAGGCTCGGCATGCAAGTTATGTCATCCTAACCTCCTCTGTTCTTCTTTACTATACTTAATGAACAGTTTTCACATGGAGTAATGGCTGAATATTCTCAGGAACATTCCTATTCTTTGCAAATAATAGTTTTCTAATTGTCTGAGGCACTGAGGGCGAGGTTAATAATTTCTGTTTGTTCCTTTATTCAGAGTCACTTTCCATTGGACATTACAACCTCACTCTTCTTTATAATTCTGGGATTTGATCTCAAGCTGGGCAATCAGCAAATTAATACTTTTTCTCTGTGTGCTGTACAGGCTGCAGTGGGGAATCAAGCACATGTGACTCCCTCACAGCTCTTGGTGATGAAAGCTGAAGAAGCAACACAGACATTCTGTTGGTTGGTTTTTATGTCCTTTTGATTTGGATGACCAAATTTAAATACCTGGAAGGTAATATTCAAGGACAAAGTTTCACTGATCAAAAAAAAATAAAAAATAAAAAATCATAGAAGATTGGGGACTAGCAAAGCAAATAAAAGCTCTAGAGGATAGAAGTATGAAGTGGAGGTGGTTCTCTTCATTTTCTAACACCTTTCTTTGGTAAAGTACCTGAAAGAAATGTAATTAAATTTCAGTGCTATTTCTGTCACTATGAGGTGAAGGTGAAAAACGTAGTCCATAATTTTTCAGACTGCAGATCAACTGCCAGCCTTCAGAAGCTTTTGAAGATTATCATCTCACCACCATTTTACTTAGAAACACTGTCCCATGAGTTTGCTGTGAAGGCTTTGTTCTCTGGACTCATGGTCCACAAGAGGTTATACCATGGTTTGGACGCATGCTATCTCTAAGGTATCCATGAAATGTCTGGAATAATATAATGGTTGTTCATAGAGTCCTGATTCAGATGCCACAAGCGTATATTCAGTAATAAAACCCTGTCGTTGCATGGAACTAACTCATCCCCCAAGTCAGTTTTAAAGTTCCTTGTTCAATTTAAATATTTCATTACATTAATTTTTCAAAACAACAAAACAAACATTCATCAAGTGAAACTAAGCATGTCACCCTTGAATCTGTACATCTGTTGCTCTCCTGCTGCTTTCCTGCATAATTCATTTTAATACATTTAAAAGTGTACCTCTTATTAAAATTCCTTACACATGTTTACATATAAAGTTTGCGTTATAAAGGAGAAAAGGTGGTCCTCTTCATTTTTTACTCACTTAACATAAATGTATACACACAGTTGAGTCTATGAATCAGCTCTATTGTTGGCCAAGAAAATATCTATCACCTGATCAGATAGCATTAAGGAGTTCTCATAGGTTGGCCCCAGTGCTGGAGAAGGTTCAAGTCAGGTGGTAGCTGGAGGTGGTGACATTTTAAAGTTGGTGACTCCATATTTCAGTGATACTGATGAAATTTGTTCTCTGACAAATCCTTCACTGGTGTTTAGGATTATGTGTGATTTCTGGTTATAGTAATAGTAAAGGGTAATAACATTATTAAAACCACTCATAAAGCATTAGCATAACTTTTGATGAATTGTAAGAAAAGTTTGTAACCACAGAAGAAAACTCAAAGTACTTTGAGAGGAAAAAGAGGCTTTTTTGTAAAGAAAAATACAAAATGATAATTTAAGGAAGTTTTTTTTTTTTTTCAAGAATCATTCCTTGGGGAATACATGACATTTTTTATAAAGCAATATATGGTTGTGTTTACCTGGTTTCCTTTGACTTTCATATTCGATGTTTTTGCATGTATCACTTAGAAACTTATTGGGGAGTATATGATATTGTAAATTTAAACATGAAGTATGTAGTGATTTTCTCCTTGACTCCATTTTTCTCGGTTAAAATGAGTTGCAATATGCTTCCTTAAAAGTTTTTTGAAAGTTTACATGCAAAGCTTCTTTTTGCTTCCTAGAAACAATACATCAGTCCCCAACGAAAAGATTGAAGGCCATATATGAGCGCTTTAAAAAGATTAGGTCAGGGTTTTTAAGTCACTTTGGCTTCCTTGAAATTGAGTAACAGAAAATGCGGCTGTGGAGGGAAAATTGAGAGAGTTCCCTTCTGAGCAAAAGTGATTTCATTTTATTCAGATTACCTGCTTCCAAATAGGCAAAGTAGGTTTGAATTCAGTATTATGCAGCACAGTCAAACATAGGTTAAGAAGTATGGGGAACAAGCTGAGTTATGGAAGGTTGTAGATCAGAGACTAAGAGTCTGGCTTGCCCTGGAAGTCCTTCTTGCACTGCAGTGAGAGATTGATCTCTTCTGTAGTGGGTGAACAGAGTTTTCAGGCACAGTCTGTTGTGGGATGATTTAATCTCTTCACAGTTGAGAAAAAAATAGGTTCACATTGATGCTCTGTCTGTTGCCTGTGCTAGCCCTATTACAAGTACGTGTTACTGGTCCTTACAGTAATGCATGTGTATTATATGGCCTTTTTATCTGGTGTAATCCAAGCTTTCTAGAAAATATAAGAAATATTACACAATAAAAGAACAGAAAGGGTAGAGGTTGGAAGCTGACAGCAATAATTCGTCTTCAAAAGGTCTTAACAGTAGGAATGCCTTTGATATGAATTTCCTTGTCTGTGCTTTTCCTTTGCCGTCACATTCAGCAGAGTTTTGCATGAGAGGTGAAAGCAACACCATTTGTTTCAAAACATTCCAGCTACTGGAAGAATTTGAAATTAAAAAAGGTGGAGCTGGATTAATCGGTTGACTTTTCCTAAATAGATGCAGGTGATTTAATAAGTATTCCAATATGATTGACGAGTGAGAATCTTGCAGTGTATCTTTTGAGACTCAGAATGACAAGACAAATGTTTTCTTACAGGCCTTTTATTTCACAGATGTCTATGGTTTGCTTTCTTGAACTTTCCTTTTATATATCAAATAGAATCATAGATTCACAGAATAGCTTGAGTTGGAAGTGACCTTAACCATCGTCTCCTAAAGTTCAGGGTCTTGACTATTCATTTTGTCAGGCTTGTATTCCTTGCAATCACAAAGTCAGTCAGGGAATGGTCACTGTAGTCCAGGCTGCCTCCTATCTTATACTCTTCAATAAGGTTCTTCACACTGGTGAGCTCTGGGTCTAGTAACGCTTCTCCTCTGATTGTTTTGTCTAATACCTGGACCATTAAGTTATCCTCAATGCACTGCAAGAGTCTCCTAGACTATTTCTCAGAGGCAGCTCTTCACATAGTGGGCAAATCTCCCACCCATCCTTCCCTGCCTGAAAAGCTTGTAGCCCTCGATCATCATGCTCCAGTTACAGAAATTGTCTTCTTGGGAGGTGTCCAGTTTGCCATAAGAAGGATCAGCTTTTGTCTGGCTACTGTGTTCCCCTTTGCTGTCCCTTTTGGGCTTCCATGGTGCTGCTTGAAATGAACCTACAAAAGCTACCAAAGTTCATCCTTTCTATTTATATAGGCTAGAAAAATAAAACAAAAATGGTTCTTATTAGATAGTACTAACCAAACACCTAATTAGCCAATGAGCTGAATGTTTTCATGCTTTGTGCTCTCACACTGCTCACTCCTCACTTCCATTTGTTCCATTGCACTACCTTTATTTAATTTCATCTTAAATTATCTAATACTTTAATCTCTTGATGTCAGAGACTGGATTTGTCTATGGTTTGGAAAGCTCCCAGAAAAATGAAGCTGGGAACCATCAAGTGCTACTGCAGCACAAGTAATGGTTGATTAGGCTAAGGTCAGGGCAGTGGCTTACTCCTGATCAAGAGAGAATTTCAGTTCCCTTGTATTAAACTTCAATGATGTGTAGCATACTTGAATCAATAAATAGCATTTTGCTGTTCATGCCCATTGGAAATAATACATGATGCTGCAAGTATTGATCAAAGAGCTCTACTCTGCTAATCCCTTTGCTTGTAGCAATGTTAAATATTTACAGATTCTCCTTATTATCCTGAAGTGTGTTTTTGCCCTGTGAAAATGCTCAGCCTGTCTGCTTTATGCAGGTTTTACAAGAATTTTCTTCATTTTTCCTCCTCTTTTCAAGCACATATGTGACATAAAGCATTATACTGTTGTTGGACTGACTATTTTTAATGCCTTATTGCATTAACATGTTGAGAATGTATACACTGATTGGAATGATACAGTAATTGTGAATTAAGTAGCAGAGTGCCTCAGAGATAAAATCCATCAGTGCCTCATCTGCAAGTGGTTGACTTACAGTAAGGACAAAGAGAGGCTAACACTGCAGCATGCTGCTGTATTGTGAGAAAGCAAATAACAAAGAGAACATATTCATATCAGGTTTATTTGCCCAAATATTCATGAAAATATCTAAAAATTAACACTAAAATAAGTTTTTCCCCTGAGCTGCTTATTTTGTTAATCTGTATTCTCATCAAGAAGTCCCTGAGTGGTTTGTAGCAGAAGATGCAATGAATCCTGTAGGCTCTCTGTCTCCTGTGCTTGTTCATTGACCTCATGTAAATGTAATCATTTATCTTCAATTTTTTATACTAATGTATTGAAGGCAGACTTGATATTGTCAGACATGCAATGCAATACGCTCCAGGAAACCTTCCTTCCAGTGGTGAGGTGACAAATGAAAAAGAAAATAAAAATGGATTTTGCAATTTAAAGCATAGTGTGTTCAGGGAAGAATGCATAGCCAGCTATAATGTGATATGATTCATTTCTATATATGCAGGCAAGAATTTTACACAAAAGCTTTATGGGAGATGTGCAGGATATTTAAAGTAACATGAAGACTTTTCTACATAATGGTGCTTTATTAATCTATCACAAACTTGAAAAAAGGTTTAAATACTTGTGTTTGCCCTACTATCCTTCAGTAAGATGTCACATTATGCCTCATTCCATTACCTATTTAATCATCCTTTAGACATGGTTATATGTTTAAAGAAAAGGGTTGGCAAAGAGTAAAAGTGCAAACATACTTCTTTCACTGAATCCCTGAAGATCTTGTTCTTACCAGGTACAGAAATGACATCTTAGATATATACAAAGCAGGTGCAAAATAAGACAGTGCTTTCAATTATAAGAATTCCAAGACTTTGTATTATTTCCTCTTCCTTTAGATATTTAGTAATCAATGACAGGAAGTTTAGTCGGTCTGCTATTGATGCTCTTTGAAGATTTGGGGCATGGTTTTTTGAGTTCAGGTTTAGTCTGGGCACAAACATAAATAGGGAATGTGTCAGATCTATAAAATGTACAGTTCTAAATATCAGCTTTGGTGTGAGAAGAGATAGAACACTTTTTAAAAACCTAGGTGATCTTGTAGGGTGGAAGCCATGTGAAAACCTGACCACTGTTGGGTCAGGCCTGGGAGAGTTCAGTGGCTGATGGCACCAAAGCGTGGTAAACGGTGACTGTCTTTCTTGCTCCTGGCAATTTGAGGTTGTTCATGCAGGGATGTTGTCTTCTCTCTGTAAAAGCTTTTCAAAGGATAAGATGTCTGGTTTTAGTCATCAGAATATGGAGGAGTGTTTTCCAAGTATCAACTATTTTATCTTCTTGAGTTCCTTAACGTGAGGAAAATATCCCATTTTCCCCAGTAAGGAGACTGAGGCATAAAAGCAGTGAGGTGATGGGTAGGGTCTCTTGCTGCTTCTGCACCTGAGTTGACTTGCCATTCCTGCGCTCTCTGTGAAATGCTTTCGGAACTGAAGCCCCCATATTTTTGCAGACTGAACTGCAAACACAGTTCCACATTAAGTTATAACCTTCCAGAATGATTGTTAAAGGCTCAGACAGAAACAGAACCCAGACCTCCAGGTACCTAAATCTAGACCTTAAGATTGAGACTAGAATAAATATTTGTTGTTTTCCTAATATCTACCAACTGGCTCCCAGAACAGGGTATGTATCTCAGTACTGTAAGAAGTGACTTCAGTTGAAGTGATTGGATCCTGTACTTTTTGGAACACTTCTGTTAAAAATGTATTTCACTGATTTTTACTGGAGTGTTTTTATTTGTGGCAGACAGCTATATCTGGTTATATGAATTATTGTTTTGCATTAAACTTTTGAGCTGATTTTTCATCATGTATAAGTAAATAAATTGCACCCCGGATGTTGGGAAGCAAACTCACAAGGTTTGCCCAGTGGTTATGACCAGATGTATCCTCAGGTGTGTTGAATTAATCATTAAGAATAATGATTCCACACTCTCCATGCAGGATGGGAAGTTCACACTGAGGGCAGGTACAGCCACTTCTTGACCCTCCATGAGCTCTCCTGGGAATACATCAGCCAAGGTGATTAAAAAAAAAAAGCTGAGTGACGAAAGATGTCTCTCCTCTATTGTCACGCTCCAATATAAAGGAGGGAGACGAGGTTCTTTGTATGTATATGTATACCCGAGGGCGAGATTAAGACACAACGGGTCAAATGTTAGCCCAACCAGTTTATTACAAATACTAGTTGCTTAGGGATATGGGGAAGGGAAGGTGTGCGATAGAAAAGAGATGAAAAGCAAGGAGACTTGGCAGAAAGCAAGAGATATAATCACCACCGTGGATCCAGCGAGGTTCGTAGTAGGTCCGTTGATCTCAGGAACCTGTCCGGTCACCGCGGGGGATGGGAGATGGCAGCAAGCAGGCCTCAGGGTCCGTCCTAAGTCTCTTCGGGAGTTCTCCTCAAAGATCTTTTCTTTGGGAGTTCTTCTCCCAAGTTCTTTTCTGAAAGTTCTTCTCCCAAAATCCTTAGTTCAGTGAAGGCCTTTTATCCCCATTTCTCAGGAGTTTATTTGTGTGTGACATGTCTGGCCCAACAGATAAGCCAGCAGCGGATGTTGCCTTCATTGCCATGCAGGAGCATTGTCTTTGTGGTGGTAAGCTTCTCCAAGCCGTACTCCCACGGGAAAGACTATTTGCACCTATTTCTGCTTATCTTTACAACCGTAAGCAGAGACAATGGCACCATAACACCCATCCAGATAACCGGCAGTTATCAGTCAGAGTCTTGTCACCAGAAAAGGCCTTACGAAGCAAACTTTGAGACAAAAGGAAGGAAAAACAGTTTCTGTCTTTTACATCTATACACAACGATGCATTTTCCTATGTAAATGATTGAAAAAGTATTTGAGATTTGAGTAATTTCCTGCAACCTTTCCATTTCCAATGGATTGGAATCCATTGGTATGTGGGAGCACACTGCATAGCATGAAGCACAAGGGCATATACATATTTCTTTTCAATTTGGGAATACTTACTTGATCAGAACTGTGTGATGAATAGCTCTGTCTTTCATAGGTGTATGTTTAGCAGAGTGTATTTGCTGCAATTGCTGTCATTCACAGCAAAAAGCTCTTTTGTACCTTGTAAGCCCATGTGGCCTGACAGAGGTAGTTTTGTGTCACTGCTGAGTGATTGCATGCTTTCTGGGTCATTCACGTTAACATTTTGATTACAGTGGTGAGTTACAGAGGATGAGCTGCAGAGACTGATGCTATACTAACTTAGATGAAGTAAAAGCATTTATCTAACTACTAAGTTTTGAGACAAAGTGAATCACTTAAAGAGATGCTCCTTAAAGAAGCTGTTTTCCGGTGTTGGTTTCAGCTGATGTCTTTCAGAGTTTGCTGTGTTTTGTAGTAGATATGATCTAGAGAAGTCTGCATGAAATACTGAGATAAGTTTAGTGAATGTAAGGTATGAGCCCTTCTGTGTGCTCAGTTTACCGAATCATTCTGTCATGTACTGGGAAAATATACTTGATCCTGGAGAGCTTGCAAATGAAAACTTGTGTAGAAGAGCGAGGGACATAATCCTGCATGGATGGAAGCACTCTGTATTATAACCAGCTCTGTTTGGCCATTTCACCACCAGCAGTAGACAAAAGACAAGAGTAAGTGAGCTGGTATTAAGCCTAAATGTTACGTCTTCATTCATTTCTGCCAGGAACACTTCAGACTAAGTGCAGATCTGCACATTGAGTGTGAGAATCCTACCTGATTTGGAATTTTTACATCCCAGTGCATCTGTATACCGACTGTGGCTCTGTGCAGGAAGGCAGCTGTTGCTGGGCAATGTACAGAGCTGCATGATCTGTCTCTAAATGCAATTAATGTTATGTTCCTTTAGAAATCAACGACAAAGTAAAACTGCAGGCTTTCAGTGAGTTGTATATAGCCCCAAATAAATCTTCTACCAGTCACACAGTGCAAACTCACCTTCCTTGAACTTGATTTTTAAGGCTCTTATCTACCCTGGAGATCTCTGTTGCTCATTCTCTGCCCCTTCTATGCATAGAAGTTTCATTGATCTCAACAGGATTTCTGTGTGCTAGGCACCATCAGTATATTCATTAGAGACCCATGGTGCCACTAAAAAGATGCACAGTGCCTGTTGGAGAGAAAAAATCCATCCAAAGATTTCACACCAAGAACATGTAGTTAGCTTTTTACGTGGAGAGTGGCACTGAGCTGAATTTATGTAAAGGGAAATTTGTTTCGTAACATTTTCGAGCTTCATTCATCTGTGCCTCTGAACAGTCTAGGTCCCCTTCTGCTTCCTTCGTGTGTTCAGTATTTGCTGAGATGGGTATCTGTGGCTATGGATCATACGTGTATGTAGTGCACTGCACTGAAGACTATGCGAAGGAGGAAGGTACATTCTGATAGTGCTTCAGTATTTATGGAAAACCTTTCTTTTCTGGGGGCGTTGTATTCTGAAGGCAGTGCTGGGTATTGGATTGACTTGTAGCTACTATTTACTCAGTCTGTGCTGCCATGTGGGAGCTTTTAGGATTAAGTTTTCACATTGCAAGTAGGGAGTCATTATTATAAACACCAAAAAAAATAAGAATAGTTCTGTTTATCTGTAAACTGGAGAAGAATAAATGGCTCTCTGTTATTATCACAGCCAACTAATCCCTGTCATGCTCTGCACTGACTGAAGTGATTTGATCATTTTACCTTGAGGAGGGTCAGAGCTAAGGGAGAAGCCATTCTCTTTCTATTGTCCTTGTCCATGTACACAGAACTTTTAATAAAGCAAGGTCAGAGGAACTGTTAGGGATCTCTTCCTTGTTTTGGTGTTATTCTTCCACTCTGTTCTTATACAGACTTTAGCTCTCATTAGGCTCTTTTTTTAATTTAAATTGTTTTTATCTCATGTTGCCAACAAATCAATCAGAGGAGCCATTCCTATGAATACAGAACATCTATGGAGGCCAACATTGATTTCTCTGCAGCTGCTTCTTATTATAATGTTCCCTAGTGTGAGGAAGACGCTAAATAGAAGCTAATAGACATTATATCTCACATGCATTTTCACATTCTAATAAATATAGTTCTGGAATTTTTTTCTCTGTATCAAAAATTCATCTGTTTTTGCTTGGAAAAGGTTAGAAATATATTTCTGCTCTTCTCTTTTTTTTCCTTTAGAAACTTGCACAGGTATTGTGAGTCATTATTCACCCTGATCAACAAAGAATGTTGTTGACTTGCAATGACTTTTTGCATGGTAAAAATATTTATATTTCCTGCTGTGTTAATTGGTGTTACTAGTAAAGTTTGGAAGAGAAGTATTTCTCAGCTACCAAGAAGTTACTTGCTAGATGGTCTGATTAGTGAAAAGAGTGAAAGCCAGCCAAATTATTTTAATAGGATTTTTAGCTTTTCCAGAGGAAAAAAAAGTATGCAGAAACAAAAATAGACCACTTAGAAACCTTCCACTTTTCTTTGTTAACACTTTGTTGTCTGTTGTGCATGAATGTCTAAACGACCATGAAATCAATGGTTAGCATGGTCAAAGGCAACTGCTTGAAAATAAAGAAACCCAATTTAACATAATTGGGCATAGGTTTTCCTAGTTGACAGGGGAGGTGGTCTAATCCTCTTATGTCATCTTAAAAAGGAGTCTCCAATCAAAGCTCTAAAAATCCAGCCCCATTCCATTGCTTTTTTGCATCTTTTCCCAAGGAGCACTCCTTGTTTGGGTGCTCTGCGTATGGTGTTTGTTAACAGTAGTTGTTTGGCTGAGCATCTCCTTTTACTCCAATAGCTACACTTTCCCTCTCCTCTTTTGCTGGCTGTTTGCCAGAGATCCCCATTATTGCAGTCCCAATGAGCACTGCTAGTTCAGACTTTATGGAAATAGAGTAAATGCACCAGTCATCCATGGAGGAGGGCAGTTTGCTCAAAACCTTTGTCCATGGCAGATGAAATTCTTGCTTCAGCTTCCTCCCAAGCATCTGTTTCAATTCAAAAAGAGGTTAGAGTAGGGTCTTCGAACAAGCTTTAAAACAAGCTCTTGTGCTGAAAGTAATTAGTTACCTTTGTTAGACATGAGGATCAAGGCTGCTGGGTCTAAAAATCTTTTTGGAAGTTTTAGAAGTTTGTTGTTTGTTTTTTTTAATCCCACCTTAACACTAGCATGTGGCTAATTTTCTAAATATATTGCATATAGGCTGTGGCCTTCTGCTTTTAATCCTTGTGTATGTTGGTTTACCATGATTAAGTCAACCTAAACATACTTCAGACCTCTACAGTCTTGGAATTTAAACATAAATTGCTTCTAGGAGAAACAAATCAAATACTGAAAGTACGTTAATATATATTGTTCTCGAAATTCTTGGTAGAAAAAAATGAAAGCTTCAGTGATGCTTCTTTCAGCACTGCCAGAACCAGAGACATTTAAATCCATTTTGTTTTTAAATTGAGTTTCTTTCCAAATTCCAAGCAAGGCCAGCAGTCATATCCATTTCTCAGCATTTTCACTGAAATAACTGCTATGCTGGTCTAATGTGAAAGTATAAGAAGAGAATAAACAAGGGAAGCAAGGGATTGACTATTCTGAAGAAGATAGGAACAGAATTCAGAATGTAAATCAAATATGAATGTCTTCTGTAGGTTGAGAAAATTTGACAATGCCAATTTCTAATAGTATTGTTTTTCACCTACTCATATGGCAAGGATTATTTACGCAGTACTAAAAAGACTAGTGAAAAAAATAGAGACACTGGAATGTTGATCAAAATCGTATTTTATTTTTTAATTAGGGTCTGTTCATTTTTTTGCACAGAAAAAGAAGCTGAAATTAATTTTTAACCCTAATCTCTCACTCACATTCATCCATCACTGTCAGAAATAAGACCTGTTAAACTAAGGGATAGATTAATCTAACAGTAGCACAGCCCAAACAAAGAAGAGGATGTCCTTGTATAAGCAGCTTCAGATACTACAGAAAGCTAATACTCCTATGTACATAGACTGTCATCCACACAGAGATGCCTATGTGTACATGCACGTTTTTTTGGGATATGTACATGCATATTTTTAATACGTGAGACATGTTGATTTCCTTTCAGGTTTGAAAAATTAATTCTGTTTACAGTATAACCACTTAACACAATAACAGCAGTGTAACGTACCCTTAGTGTTTGTATAAAATAATGACTTCAGTGACTGCCATGTCATCAGCAGGCGTCCAGCAAATTCTGTTTTTCTTAATCAGTATCCATAAATTTCATATGTAAAGTGCTATTTCCTGCTTCCATAGCTGATGCTATGATTTAATTGTCCTTTCTTCTTTTCTACCTGTTTTTAACATGTTCAGCATATTAAGTATATTGCTTACTTAGCATTGCTGACAGCTGGGCAGATGAGAAAATAACAAATCTCACTCCATTTTGGTGAGCTGCTCTGTAAGTAACAATTCTAATCTTCAAGTTCAGAAGATTGAATTTAGTCACCAGGCTGAATGTAGAAGCCTATATCCCATTACTTCACCTGATCTTTTCTTGTAGTTAACAGAAGGAAAAGACATTTCCAAGTGGTGTTTCATCTTGTCATGGAACAGGTGTCTAAAGCTGATAGATGTCTCAAGTCATATGTCTGCTCTTTTATGTCTCAGTTGCGTATAGAGGAGTCTCAGGAGGACCAGATCACATCTAGGAACTGATATTGCATTTACCTGTTTTAAGGTGAAACAAATCTCACATAAAAGTAGGAGTTCGGTAAAAGAAGGTGATCCTGTTTAGTAAACATGGAGTTCATGTTAAAGGGCATCTTCATTCTTGTTGTGACTCCGTCATCTGCTTCTTGTGTGCTTCATCCCTTCTGTTGCATTTTTACTACCTCCAGTGAGAGGGCACCTATACTAAGTGGGGTTTTAACCCATCAAGTTTCTCTCTAAACTTTATAGGAATCATGATATTAGTGGGTGCAAAATACGATGAGATACTATCCGTTCTGAGATCAGAGGCCCACTTGCTATTTAACTTCAGCAGTTCCCCATAGTGAAACCTGCTTAGTCTCTTTTATTTAGGCAGATTCAGGCAGAAGTAGGTAGCCATCATTTCCATAGCACTGGGCATTGCTTAGAGATATCAGCTGGGAGGCCTCCCTGAAACACTCTATAGGGAAGGAACCCATTGATTTAACCTATATCAAATACTGGACTGCTGTTCAAAGAACATTTCAACAGAAAAATGATTCTGACTGCATAAAGCAAAGGGAACAGCAGCATTATTTTTGCCAGGTCTCTTAAAATGGTTTAGAAAGGTACAAACCTGCCAGTGAGAGAGAAAAGTAACTAGTTCCTTTTAAGGTTAAATACTGAGTACAGTAGAATACAAGAAATTACTTGAACTGGGGGTGGAACATCACAGTGTTTTATTATGGACTTAGCTGTATTGACTATCTCATACAGTTCATTTTGGCAGAGAGATGAAACTCCTCCATCCTCCCTCACAAAGCCAGTGTGCAGATGAGCATGCTAAGCATAGTCTGCTATCACAAGTTATAATAAAATATACGCTAACACAGCATGCTTGGCTTGAGGTTGGAAGTTTTCAGCAATAAACATTATTTACTTTGTACAGTGAACACAGTAACCTTGGACTGAATTGTAATGTAATGCTATGGTAATAGTGATTGATTCACCAGATGTCATACTGTAGGTAGTGTCTCTTGCCATTATCAAATCAATAAATACCAGTATAGAACTCTTAGAGAAAGTGGAATAAAGAGTAAAGAACAACAAGGGTTATAGTATATAAGCAAGTTTTCTCTTTTTTTAAGTGATAAGAACAACAAAAATTGCAAAAGATGCGGTAGCGAATTAGCTGTCATCCACATTTGGATAACATAAATAAACCGATTTTTGAACTATTTGCAGGTAAAAAACAAACAAACAAACAAACAAAAAAAACTACCATGAAATGCATGGACTTCAGGGAAATCTGAATCTAACCTTTCTTGTCCTCTCATAGTTCCCAGTACGTGCTATGAGCAGAAATAAAAACCTAGGTAGAATTTCTTGGTCTTAATACATTCATAGAATTAGCAGTCTTGCTGTAACGTGGTGAGATATGTCAATTTAGAGGAGTTAACAAAAAGAGAGAAAGAAATATTTATATGAAGTATCTGTTATTTTCAATTCATTTATTTGCAAATGTGCTATTCAAGGCTGTTTGCATTTCTCATTATGTTGTCTTCTCAATAGGTATTATCTTTGAGTTAGTTTCCAGAGCAGTATTGCATACACTACTACCACCTCTTCTACTTCTAGTCATAATTACATAATCACCTATCAAGTCTATTGGTATTTCATATATGATTCATACCATGTAGATGTATAACAATTAGTAATTGACTTTTGAATCATTCTGAATGTTTGTGGTGTTAGGATAAATGGACGTGGAAACAAAGTCCTTGGATGTGTACGCATTACTTTGTTTTGCTGTTTCAAAAGAAGCAGTGAATGGCAGACACTTCTTTGTTCAAGCTTAATGGCAGAGTTACAAAATTCTGAAAACATGGAAACACCATTCTTTGAGATGTTTCATAACTTAAGAATTTTGTTTCATAAGGTGGGTTCAAGACATAATTTCAGTGTTTTCATATCCAAAAAGCTCTAAAGCACAATATATAACAAGTAGAAATGAAATGTTTTAATGAAAACATTGAGAATAGCTAGAATAAGTGACTTAGATTAAAATGGTGAGAAAAAGGACTCACAAGGAAAATGTCAACAACAGCAATGCTGAAGTTTAGTTGCTTTTATCTAATTTCATTTTGTCACTCAGAGCAGGAGAAGTTAGAGACAATGTAAGGTATCTCAAGACAAGGGCACCTGTTCCAGAACTCAGAAGAAGCTGACAACTTATAAGAAGTGTTGATATTTTCTCATTTAAAACCGAGAAGGAAACTTTAAGTGGAAATGACATAAAAAGCTGAGAACAATGACAGAGAAGTTTAAAGCAAACAAACAAACATCAACAACAAATACCCAGAATTTGGAATAAGACAAAAGTACCATATATTATTTTATCACAAAGAATTTATATTTTCTAAAGTGATGTGATTTTCATAGATTTTTTTTTCAATGAGTCACAAAAATTTCCTGCAGTATGACCATTCAATGAGACCTCAGATATTTGCATGCTCCTGAACATCAGTTTGAATTAATGTTCACTTAACTTGTAATGTGTTTTTCTTGACCCATCTCTAATTTAAAATATATAATCTTCTTGCTTTTTTCCGTGTTGTTTGTATCTGGAATGCATATAGGCATGTCTGAGTCACCATCACAGCTCTTCTGGTCCACATTTGAAACTCTGTGTGTAAAAACACTAGCAGAAATTGACATGAGTTATGTTACTTATATGCAAATAATGATGACATATATTATCTCCTGTTTTTGTTGTCTCTTGTTTTGTACTTCAGTAGTAAACACTTTATTGTTTTGTTGTAAGGAACCTAACACAAATGTCTCCCTTGTGTTATAGTAATTCAAAACCATTATAATGGTGAGGGTGTTGATGTTTGGCCCTTTGTGCCATTTATTAATTTGTTGTTGTTTAGTTTTGCTTTGCATTATTCTGTAAGTGAAATCATAAGGTTATTGAAACATGAAGCTATTTTTAGTCAAGATTTTTACTTTTGATTTATTGAGTGCTGCTAGACTCAAGTGAACCAATTAAGAAGTGGGGAAGAGTAATGAAAAACAAGATTCCCCAAATATGGAGTCATTCAGTGGAATAGGGAAGACTGGATTGGTAGGAAATTGTATCTGAACATTGCCAAGAGAGAGCTGGCTTTAAATGTGCTAGGGCACAGGGCTGTATGTATGAAAGATCATTTTGTTAACTTTCCATTCAATATAGTACTGAAGGGTTCGCAATCTTCAGATACCCATTGCAAGAGAACCGGAAGATTTAATCTGCAGAGTTTTGAGCTGAATACTTAAAGCTTTGTTTTTATGCTTTAAATTTTGTATGATACACATATTTTCATGGTACTCTAAAATTGGAACTTCTGTTATATTCAGCTCTACATATATATTCCAGCTAGATCTAAAATGAAATATGCATATTTCATAGTCTTGGAAATTAGATCAGTACCGGCGAATATCCTGGTCTGTATTCCTGATTCCTTGCTCACTTTCCATTTTACATTTACATCCTTACTAAACAGTGAGGAAGAAATTGAAATGGCAACTAGTTGATATCAGGAATAGTAGAACTTTTGTACATGTTACCTTATGTTTCTTTTTAAAATACAAATTGTAGCATGAGTAGCAGATGCCATCAAGTAAATTTATTATTCTAACAGAGATTTCAACCAAGTTAGGAAAATTAAGTCAGAACTTTGCTTGGTGGATTTGTGTAATTGCATGTCTGAAAGACGTAAGTAGTATTAACTGTTGTTAAATTATTTTGAGATATGATCTTTTTTTTTAATTCAAACTAAAATTTCTACAGTTACTAATTGAAGGAAATTAACTAGGCATGAATATTAAAAACAAACACAAGCCAATATCAATGTGATCTAAAAACTGAAATATTATTTCTCTTGTTCAGCTTTTCTGGCTTCTCACTTGTCAGCCTTGCCTCATTTGGTTCCTGGGGCCAAAAATTGCATGTATATACTTCTCTCCAAAAAAGCCTTGCAAACTCTGATACAAAGCTTCAGTGAGATTCTGCTTTCAGAAGATAATTCTTGTCCATGTGTTTAGATGGGATTGGAAGTGAAAATAATATTTTAATTATTTTACGACATTTATTTAAATGGCTATTAAAAAAGAAAAAAAAAGAACAAGAACCATGAGAATACTTTGTATAGACTGAATAGGAACACATTGCATCATGTGATATCTTTGTAGATCTGAATGTATGTTTTATTCAGTAAGCTTCCTTAATTTTGAAGTGAGTGAGAAGACAAAAGGAAAACAAAAGGTAGGCACAGCAGAAGGAGCCTTGCATGGTGTCACCATGCCTGAATCATCTGTCAGAGGCATGACACAGTAGTGTGGAATACATTCCCCTGGAGTTGACCCTGAATCATTTTCTTCTTTTTTTGATTACACTAATGTAAGAGGGGGGAAAATACCAAGAATCTTCCTGCTAGTGGGTCATTGAGACCCTTGTCATGAGAGTCCATTCTTAGAAATGAATGCAGTCTGCTGCGAATGACAGTAAACAGATAGGTCAGAAACCGTAGCGATTCTGTTTCATACAGGGAGGCCTTATAGACAAATAAATCTGCATGTCATATTCTAACAAAGTTAGCAGATGTTGGATCTGTAAAAGAAAGGACCAGGAGACAGAAAAATTAATAATGAAAAAAAAATGCATATTTTTTTATTTGACCTATTTGAAAAGCATATTTGAATCAGGATCTTTTTTTCTTTCTGAAACAAGTTTTTTTGTTTGTTTGTTTATCTGTTTTGTTTTGATTTGATTTGATTTTTTATTCGTTGACTTTAGTTTTGTTTCCAACAGTTTTCTTTTTCTGGATGTTCCTCACATCAATTTAGAACGGTCCATAGGTCTGCACTGATGGTGCAGCAGAACTGCAGTTTTCATCCAGTTTGCTACTAGTGTACAGTTACCGTTGCACAGTACTATTCCCCAGTCCAGTACCCAGTTTGTGGCAAAAATTACATTCTGAGAGCTGGATTCCTTCAGATCTCAGACCACAAAGGCAGGAGAACATGCATATGTGCATTGCAAAATAATTGCATATCTTTCTACCAATATATATTATTTTTAAGTTAGTAGATAAAAGTAAGGTGGCAACAGTTGTAGAACAAAATGTAGTACTTTGAGTTGGGTGCTTTGAATGTTTCTAAGTAATTATTTTGATCATATAGTGTATGTTGTGTATAAAATATCCCAGACAGACATGTCAATTGAGTTAAACCCATTAACAAATCTTGCAAGAATTCCTACAGCTTCCCATCACTCAATATCAGGCATTAAGATTGAATGTAGGCATCAACATAGAAGATTACAATCTCTGTAGAACAGCAACCTGAGAAAGGAGACAGGCAAGTCATCATCAGGCTCAGAATTCTTCTGCTCAGAATAATTGCCTATTTGCTCTGCATTCCAGCTCTATTCCTTGGGCTTAGATCCCCTGCACATCTAGTTAGAACTTGCAGAATTAATATCAGGTTTCCTGTCACCTCACTCATTACTTTTGTCAGGGGAATTCAAGGAGAAAAGTCAAAAACATGGTTTTTAGAGCCTATTTCTTAAGGACTTCTTTTTTTTCTTTTTTGTTTAAATAGAAACCTGTCTGTTAGCATGTCAGGTTATTTCTTTAGGCTACAATGGAAAGGACATCTGAATAAATTGCACTTTTACAATAGAGGTATTGTTGCTTGAAGATCATTATTGCGTTATCCTTTCTACCCAAGCCACACCTTCCAAAAAAAAAAAAAAAATTGAAAAAAGAAAAAGAAAAAAAGAGAGACTAGAAAGAGGAAATGGGCTGAATAGCAGATCGGAAGTGTTCTCTTTAAGACTTCTTTTCCAGAAGACTTCCTCTGTTCTAAGACATGGTGCATGGACCAATACTTTAATGCAGTAACACAAAAAACATGGTTAATTTGTTTAATGTAGTGCTAGAAAATCTTAGTGGAACTTTGTGTAAAAAATGATAGTATATTGAGAATCTTTGCTGGGAAAAAATATGTCTTGCTTCTCGTCTGGTAGGCTTTTGTGAAAGAAATGAAAAAGATGGGGGGATGATGATTCTTTAGACCCTTAAGTCATTTTCTTTAGAAAGCTGACCTGTATTTTCATGCATTTATAAAGAGAATAGTGATTGGACATGAACCCCATAAGGCAGATGATCATGTGACCTCCCTGACTTCAATAGATTCATGCTGGTTAAGAAAGACAAAAAGAAAAAGGAAGAAGATAGGGGAAAAAATCAGTTCAATTCTTCATTCGGAGGAAATTTGAGTTAGGAATATAAATCCAAAGATGCTGTCAGAACAACTGATAGCAGAACGCCAAAGAGGATAAATGCTCAGATGAAAAATGAATTACAGGACTTCTTTAGTCACTTCCTCTGATATTAGTGACTGTATTTGGAATAATTACTCACTGCTTCTCTTGCCTTAAATTTCATATTTTTTTCACTGTTTTCTTGAAACATATATTTCCCCCATGTTCTAGTCATTATTTCCTTTCTCTGGGTTACAAAAATGTGAAGGATGTAATTGGCACTTCTTGATGATTATCTCCATGATCTGCCTTCTGCTTAATCATTAGTTAGTAATTCTTGCTATAGAGTAACATTTGCAAGTCAATATTTGACAGAAGAATGGATATATTCTTATTCCGAACTGTCATTTTTTACCCAACTGTTCTTATGTGGTAGGTATTATGAAGACTCATACAAGCAAAATATTTATTGGTTTCATCCATAAGTTTGGAATCATCTTGGAAAGAATATGTGTTGAGCAGTTCTACCAATGATTTTAATTTTGTTATTTTAAAATATTCCTTACATTATGAAAGTGAGGGAGCTTCAGAAAACACAATAAAACTCCAGGAAGAAGAGATGTTATAGCAGAGGAAATGAAATGAAAAGTAATGAGGAAAGAAATTAAGTTAAAAAGACAGAAAACCTATTAGAAACTTTATGTATTATCTAGCAAATCAAATGTCAGGGAAGGCATCTGTGAAATAATTATCAGTAGTTTAAAATAAAAAGAAAGCAAAAAAAGAGAAGCCTACATTTTTATGTTTCAAGGACTAAATCCTTGCTGATAAATCCATCAATAAAGCAATTACATGACATTTTCTGATTCTGAAAGACATTGAGCAGACACAGCTTCCATTGTGGTCATGCTGTCATCAACTTTGTAGCAGAACTTAACTCCTGAGACTTGTTTTTCTTTTTAGAGGTAGCATGTTGCTGTTAAGGTGAGGGGGTTCAAGAAGAGCACTGAAATGGCATTTTGTAGAGATGTTGAAGCCATCACGTACCAGCTGAGCAATGCTGAGAATAAATGTGAAGGGAGATGTGGTGCTGGCAGTGGGCCTTTCTAACAGGAGACAAAGCTTCACAAAAAATGGATATTGACTGCAAAGCAGTGAGGCAGTAAATGTAGGGAAGAAAACAGTCATCTTGCTTTTCCTTCAACTTGATCTTACAAATGTATTTGGTTTTGTGTATGCTATTCTCAAAGGACTCAGTGTCTTGAACTTTGCCTTTACTTATACCTGAGGGTGTTTGACATAGGGATATGATAGGAAAATCTCAGAGGTTTGCAAAGATGAGTAGATTTTGGAAATCATCAGTACTTTGTTTTCTTGAAATTAGGCTGTAAAACTTCTTGAATGTAAATAGGAACAAATCTGTATTTAGCTAAATTCAGTTTTAAATAGTGGAGACATAGTCCTGTCTGTCTGTAGCAATGTTTTTGGCCTTACGTGAAGATAACAGGGACATGAGTGCAACCTATTATGTGACATTGCCCTCTAGGGATATATAGCAGTGTGAGCTAAGAATTGCTAAATGTTACAGTAAATAGCACAGGTCTGTTTACAGGTTTAGAATTACTTCAGTTTGATTGTTCTGATGTTTTGTGGTTGATAACTTTTCACAGATGCCTGGTACCATACACTTATATAACATGTGTCTGTGTTATGGACTCATACAAAAACATAGCTCTGATGGCATCCAATCCAAATTATCCTTCCAAGCTGGATTTTCATGGGCAGTGCACAGTGGAGCTGTCTGTTGATGAAGCTTTTAGTGAGATGGTTGTGGTATGGCAAGCTTAGAATGGTGAAAGAAATCTTTGCTCAGAGTGGAGTGGGAAGGGAGACTGAGAAAATAAAGCACCTAGACAAAGCTCATTGAGGAGGGTTAGTCTAGATACTGCCAGGAACTCAGGAAGTCTATACTCAGAGCCTGTGTGATACTGGACAATTTGCAATCTCTCTGTTCTGCAGATCATCTCTGTGCAAAACAAGAGAATGCCATGTACTGGAAGAATTAATTAATTGGTGCTTTTGAGGTGTTTGCAACATCTACGAAGTCTGTGATAAGGACCAAAAAAAATCTCACCTTACTAAGTATACAAAGGCTGGCAGTAGAAGAACTTAGCTTGAAGGAGTGTAGCATGACAGCTTGAGAAGGAGCTTGAGTGCTGCAAAGCTAGTATAGATGCATAATGTAAATGTGAATGGATCAGTTAGTATCATAGATGCTTCTAGAAAGGAATTATAAAGCGGGAATAAGAGATTCTGATCAAACCTGGAGTAACTCCTATTTTTCTTTGTTATGCAAATGCAGTAAAAACTGATAATAAAAGCTGGCTTGTTTGGTCCAAGTTGACCACTACAAATTAATATTTTTTTCTCATACTGTAAAGCAAGCCTTCTTGTTGCAAATGTACGGTATTACTCTACCTTGGCAGAAAAGCACTCTAAATCCACTTTTATTTTTGCTTATCCACGGGCAAATGCAGTTTGGTTCAAGCAGACTGTGCTAAGCCATGTTAGTGTGATTGTATCAGATGTCAGATGTACTGGTATTTCTGTCCAGAAAATGCATTCTCTCCAGGACAGGAAAACAAAACAGAAACAAACAAACAAAAAAATAACTGTGCACATACCATGTAACTGACCAGAAAGTTTCCAGAAGTCTGATGTGACTTTTCCACTGAATGCATGCTTTGATAAGTGCACATTAGTAATTATGGAGCATGTCAAAGTAGTCAAAGTCCTTGGGTACTTTAGACAGAAATGGAGACTAAGAATCATACATTTTTCATCTTCTGCTCCTCCAACAAGTCCGGGGTGGCCTAGTCAATATATCTTCCTCCACCCTTGTCATGGAATCTCGTTATCGCTTGTTGTCTCTTTCCGGTACTAGATATTTCTCCTTCTCAGTTCAGAGCTGAGTTGCAGAGCCTGAGGTTCTATCCTGTCAACTGATAAGAGCCCTAGAAGTGGGATTTTGAGATTTTCTACCATTTGTTCGTGTTCCTTTTAGGAGCAGCGATCAGCTGGAATCCTGATGCTGAATAAAATGTAGATTTCCATTATTTCTCTCATCTGCTATTAATACTATTAAGAAATGACTTTAGCGTGTTCTAGAATTGCATTGAAGTCTCATAAGGAAGTTCAGTGTTTTACCCATTGCGTTTGCTAATGTAGCATTAATACTGACAACAATGCATTGTTGTTTGTTATGTGTAGATGTTTCGTGCTCAAACCCCAGCTGAAGTATTTGGAGAATACTTTCAACTTCAGAAGTATTCATACTTTCGTTATTCAGTCTTTACCTTATCCCTGATTTGAACTTAATTGTTCCTTTTCTGACCATCCTCAAAACTGTGGGATTCTTCTGACAGCTCTGGATCTCTACCAGAAAACATTTTAGGAAGAAAAGTTTTCTCTCTCACAATTGTGTCTATTTGTCCCTTATAAGGCTGCACAGTTAAGCAGGAACTGTACTGAGCAGGCCTTCTCATGACAGAAGAAAGCTAGGAGGTCTGTGCTAGGCCTGCCACATTTTTCAAAGTAGAAAATTTGTTGTTCTTTAATTCTGACTCTTCTATGTCATCTTCAAGTTTTATTAGCAGTATGGAGTAGACGTTGCATTCTGTCTCCAGGGAAATACTACATCATAAGCAATAAAGCTGTCAAAAATTAAGTAAAAATAAAAATAAATAAAAAAGAAACTGCAAGTTGTATTAGCATCTCTGTTAGCAGAGTGAAAAAAAAATGATCACAAAAATGATCACATTTGCAATGGACTCTTATTAAACTGCTGAAAATTGCAACCTAGAGGTCATACACTTAGTCACTGGCAGCAGAATGTTGTCACTCCCTGCTGGCTGATTCATGAAATCTTTTGCTAAGAAGAAAATTGCTGCTTCACATCAGCTGGAGACAGCTTTTGTCATGCCTGACTGATATTGCTGTTTGGCTGCAATCATGCTCTGAGAAGAGGTGCACACAGAATGCTCACATCCTGCTGACATGGCTGTGTCCCTGGGCCTGTAGACCAAAGAAGGATCCCATCCAGATGGGGACTGGAACCTTAAAGAATTGTGAGGGTTAGTGTTAGAGGCTCCTATTTATTTATTTATTTTTCCGTAACCTAATTCATCCGTGTACAATGTGTGTTATTTTTCATCTGTCAAGTAGTCATCTCTAATTTTATCTCTGTGACATAGAGGTGTTGAATCATCTATAGAATTTATCTCAAAACTTTCAACTGACTTTGATAATATCACCTTAGTATTTCTGTGTAGGGGAGACTCTACTGTCTTTTAAGTTTCATTTGTGTTTTAATCCCATATGGTTATTCTGAGAATATCCACAGTCTTAGGGGGTCTTAATAATGCAACAGAACTGTCTTCAGTCTGTATTTCCAAATAAAAATGCACACATTTTATAGATTTCTGTTCTTTTTGACATAGGCAGTAACATTTAGCCATACTCATACGAGCCATACTTGTACTCAGCTCTGGTGCAGCCGCACCTCAAGTACAGTTTTCAGTGTTCAGTTTTGGTCCCCTCACTACAAGAAGGACATTGAGGCCCTGGAGCGTGTTCAGAGAAGGGCAACAAAACTGGTGAGGGGTCCGGAGCACAAGTCTTATGAGTAGCGGCTGAGGGAGCTGGGATTGTTTAGTCTGGAGAAGAGGAGGCTCAGAGGAGACCTTATTGCACTCTACCACTTCCTGAAGGGGGGTTGTGGTGAGGAGGGGGTGGGCCTCTTCTCCCTGATAAATAATGACAGGACGAGAGGGAATGGCCACAAGTTGCGCCGGGGAAGATTTAGATTAGACCTGAGGAAACATTTTTTCTCTGAAAGGGTGGTCAGGCACTGGAATGGCCTGCCTAGGGAGGTGGTTGAGGCACCACTCCTAGCGCTGTTCAAGAAGCGCTTAGATGGGGTGCTGAGGGATTTGATTTAGTGGTTTAGTGGGTTGGGATGGTGTTAGGAGGATGGTTGGACTAGATGATCTTGTAGGTCCTTTCCAACCTAATGTACCTATGAACCTATGAACCATTCATTTAGTTGTTCAGTTGTTTTTCTTTCCTCCTAGTCTTTGAACTAGTGAAGACACAATTAGTCATCACAGCCCTGTTGTCATCCAGATATTATATCAATTGCATTCACTTTCATGTGAAGCTAGAACATTTTCAAAGGCATTTCAGAAGTATTACTATTCCTTCTTTTCCTGTTTTTCCCTTCATTTCCTTGATGTGTTTTTCTTTGCCTATTTCTGTACCTTATTTTCCCCTACCTATTCTTCTCTGTTGTTCTTGGCTCACTCTTGGTCTTATTTTTCCTGTATTTTTAACTGAAAAGTAGAGGATTGATTTTTCACTTTTCCAGTCTTAGAATTGAGATAATATTCCTTTCCTAATTTTTCAACCTGTGGCAGAGCAGGATGTAGCATGACCTTCCCCCAACTCCCAAGACATGAACTACATAGAGTTAAAGGAGATGAGGCCATTACACAGTCTCTAATATGTCAGCTTGCCTCCTTGTCTACCCTCAGCTGAAAGCTCTGCACTTGAAAAATGTAGGTTTTTGTGTTATATATTTAATATTCTAGGATATTTTCTCAGATGGCAATAAATGTTTTTTAAGCTGTACGAGTTAGAAATTGACTTTTGTCGTAGCACATTAGATTTAGTGTTGCTATCAACAACACATTTTGAAAACAGTTAAGAAATATGAGTAAGATCTTCTACTGCCTTGGGAAAAGATTACAATTTCACTTCTTTGTCTTTCCTTTGGACAAAATATCATTAAAAATAGGTGACTTACTGTAAAATTCCCAGTGACTCCACTGTGCAGCTTTCTGTCGTAGAAATCACAGGTACAGTTATGCCTTGAAGGCAGACAAGTACTTTAAGCTGGAGCAAAGCCCCCACGTTCTGGCAAGGAGCTGCGGGTGGTGGTAGGTCTCAGGGGTACATTGCCCCCTTGCCCTTCCAGGAAATTGAGTTGCTGAGTGATTTTTTCCACAGCCCTTCCTTCTTCTCCAAGCAAATACATGACAGTGCCACATTTGATTTCAAACCACAGGTGTTTGGTGAGGGGAGTGGTGAGATTTGCTTTGGTAGTATCCAGAAAAGCCTGCCCCATGGACTTGCATGTTGGCCTTAGGGGCAGCATGTCCCATGGCTGTGCGCATCCAGCAGTCCTTATTGCTCATCCCCTTCTACCAGGAGAAAGAGGGAAGGGGCATCAGTGTCCTTACTTATGTGTGGTTTCCGAAGTAATCCCTTCCTTCCCCTGGGCCACTTTACAGGAGAAGGTGGAGGAGTGCACAGGGAGGTTTTGTAGCACACAGTAATTAGGCTGTCCAAGGTGCTTAGTGTGATTTGGGTATTCTCCACCACAGCGAAATGAACTCCTGCCTCTAAGAATCAGTCAGTCACCCAACTGATAAGTGCTTTCTGCTGTGTAACCTATGCCTGCCCACACTTCTGCTGCAGTCAGGGTCAAATCCACTTTTTAAAGGTGATCCCACGTTTAAGCAAGGAAACTAGCAATGCTATGTGTTAACTTCTAGCAAACTAGCTCATTTTAAAGCACACACGTTATGTCTTTCCGTGAATGCAGAAAATCAAATGAAAGAAGGGTAATAACAATAAAAGGAATTTTCCCTTCAGCTTTTCCTTCTTTCTCACAGTAGTGGCAAAATGATATTGCTTGGCTATGTTTTAAATTCTAAGCATTTGGGATTTTTGCTTCTGCACCCAGCAGTCACTGTTGGAATGTATGTTAATTAGAACTGATTTAAAGAAAAGGATTTTCATTAGGCATTAAAAAAAAACAAAAAACCAACAACAACATTATTTCTTAATATTTTTAAACTGTTGAACAAATTAAAAATTGGGATTAATGTTTAATTGGCACAGGAATATTCAATGCATTGACAGGAATCTCTGTTTTTAGGAACGTGCTGTTTGAGCTCTAATTCTGGCAAGGTGTCACTGCTTTGACCACGTATAGCGTATCTATATGCAAACCAAGCCTTTTTTCCTATCATAAGAATTTTCCAGTGCTACTTTTTATCAAGATATGAGTAAAGCTGCAAATAATGCAGACGTTATATATATATGTGTGTGTGTGTGTGTGTGTGCGTGTGTGTATGCAAGTCCACTTCTTTACTGCAAGGACCATTCACAAAGACACAGCAGATGTTTCTTTCTCCACAATCTGTAAACAAAATGTAGTGTTAAAACATGCATGTCTGAATTCAATAAGCTAATGATCATAACTGAGGCATCTTATCTTCGTGCAGTTTAACACTGGGTTGAATAAGCTGTTCTGAACATTAATGGTATGCATATGTTGGAGTGTGAGCAAAGAATGCCAAGGCTCAACCTTAATAAGTCAAAAATAAATGTCTGTATATGGCATTTATAATAATGCTAGTGGAAAAAAAAAATCATTCTGTCGATCTAAGACATTTGGCCAGGTTTCCTTGTTTATATGGAAAACGTATGTTTGAAATTATTATTTTTTACTGGTGGTGTTAGTTCTAGAAGTGTCACACAGACAAGGAAAAATGTGACGGTAATTTTCTGATCTATATAAATAAACGCTAAAATAAAAGTAATAAATAATGTAATGATTTAAAATTGTAAATAGATTATATGAGAAATAATAAATACTTAAACAGGTACACAAAGTAACTTTGTATTAGCAAAGCCAGAATTAATTCTTTTTACTGCATTAAATTCAAATTATTTTGTCCCTGGACTGTCAGTACAAGTAGGTTTTTCTTAGTGGGATAATAGCAAAGTCTCTGTGATCAATAACGTTAGTTTATGTGAATAGTAAAAATAGATTTTATAGCAGAAGCACAGGCCTATTGTTTTGAGAAACAGCAATAGATAAAAGCTTTGCATTTGTTGTTTTCTCCTGGGAGTACTAAAGAGAACACTAAAAACTAAAGTAGGTGACCACAGAAGCAAGTAGGGTCACCCATTACCAGGGTTTCATTTTATTTCCATTAGAGGGGAACCGGAAAGCATCTCACACTATTTGTACCTGATTTTCCATTATAAATTACGGTACATGAGATCATTTAAAAATCGCTGAGCCTTTCAAATGAAGCTGACTTCGTTGCTGTTCCTTAATAATTGAACAGTAAGAAATACAAGATCTCCATTTTCATCCAAACAAAGTAACTTCTGAGATTATCGGAGAGGGCAAAAAGGTATATCCTCCTAGAGGGAATTTAAAGAATGATTTGGAGCTCACTTTTAGTGGGTGGTTTTTTCAGTTAACTTCTATGTGTAGATTGCAGTTCTGGGATAACAAGCAAAGCAGTTTGTCTGTCTTGGTAAAGGAGCGATCAAGTATTACCAGCGCAAAGGGAACGCACTAAAGTCAGGGTGCTACTTGCTTACAAAGATACCTATCCTCTGCTTCACTACTGCAGCATATAATCTTGTAGCTGTAATGGGACAAGTGTCAACACAGAAAAGCAGCAGAATCTTGCTATAAATGCTGATACACAGAGGAACTTTTATAAAAAAATTGTTCTTTAAGAACTGTCACACCAGCTGACTCTTGTCAATGGGAAAATTATAGTCTTAATTCTGTGCCTTGCTTAGTCTGGCATGATAGAAATAGAGAGAAGTATCTACTTGTTTTAATATGTATTTATTTTCTGTCTGAAAGATAATGCATGAAGTGCTTTTAATGGCTTGTAGCTGATATTCTTCTACAAATTATGATACTGTTGAAATTTTTAGTACAAGGTTCTTCCAGTGTGGCAGGAATCCAAGGGGCTGTATCACAGTTTTTGCAGGAGGTATTATTCCAAATTCTAAGATTTATAAGGACAATTGTTGCATGAAAACGACGTGTCCAGAATTTTAGTTGGTAGCGAGAACTGTCTTAAAATAATATAAGTCTAAGCACAGGAGCATAAAAAGTTTTCTGCAAACTGATACACATTGTTATTTTGATTGCTATAATGATTGCTATTTGTGATATAAGGACATTTTCTCTTGTTGTAAAGTCTCTTTGAGAAATTTATCAAAACAAATTATTCCTCAATGATCCCACTTCCATTTCATCCAGTAGCAAAAGGTTGCTTAAAAGCACTGGGTGAAAAGTATGAACTACAACTGATATTTTCAGCTTTATGTCAGGGAAGCCCCCAGTAAGGCAAAAGATTCCTGTGCCATCAAGTTTAAGGGAGCTGCGTTCTCTGACAAAAAAACTATGCCTGAATCTGCTCTTGCTCAGTTACCTAGAATTTGCATTTGAATTCATTAGAGGAACTTTGGATTCAAACTCACAGTAGTTTGAGCTGAGTTGTTAGCCGCTAAAAATGGAAACTTAACTTGGTGGACATGAGGACAATGGATGTTAATACACTGGATGTATTGTTAATGAGAATTACATCAAGCTCAGAAACAAAGTGACTAAAAAAAGAGCTGCTGTGCTCAGAATTCTCTTTGGTCAAATGGCACTGAGGCTGATTTCAAAATCTATACAAGCACTTTCAAGTACTTAGCAGTAAAGATTTTTTACATTCAGCTCATTACATTTGCACTCCAAATTCCACTGAAGTTGCTAAGAGTCTCACCCCAACTTCTGTGAGCTCTTATTCAGGCCTTTGTTTAAAATAAAGACAAAATGCAACGTTAAAATAAGTCATATTAATGAATTAGTTACTAGTTCATAAGTATGAATAAGAAGCTTCTTTATGCTGCACTGGATTTACTGCTCACTTATTCATGCCCTTCTGCAGAAGCCAGCACTAAAGTTGGCTGAGGAACTGAGTTTGTTTGTTACTACATTTCAGCACTACCTTAGCATTTCATTTCATCAAAGCTATTTGTATTGATTTTATATTTTTATTTAAGTTCCAATGTTATATTGAAGCATCTGTATCTGTATGTTATCTCCATAAAATAATGTACGTATCTAGTTAATGCACTCTGTTACAAAGGTTTCCCATTATCAGCAACATTAGAAAGGAATGTTTTAATGGGCCTGAACCAGATGCTCTCAATCTGTTGTTCTGTAGAACATTTGAAAACTGAAATAGAATTTTAAACAGAAACAAACTGCTATAAAATAAATGATGCAACTTCCCATCGAAAGCAGACTGTCATTTCTGATCAGCTCTAACAATTCTTTGCTGGAGCTTCTGCAATCATATGATTAAGTACAGTTTTTTATGTAGTATGTAGAATGTTTTCATTGATTGCAATAAGACCTGGATTGCACTTCACAGTCAGCATGCTGTTTCTCCACTGTATTCACAGAATTAGCTGTTTTACCTGTTCTGTATAATTTGTGTTTCACATAATAGAAATGCTAATATTATCCTTGATTAACTATTTCTCCTTTAGGATTTTTTTTTCTAATATACTCTTGCTTTTTAGAAATAATTATTTTACAAATAGATGAAAGGATTGCTTCCCATTCTTTAAGAGAAAGAGGTGAAGTAAAGATAATTATTTCAGCAGTAATACAGTTTATCAAAAGTAAATAACTTTTTTTAATTTTTTATTTCTAGACAAACAAATGTTTGCCTTTTAACTGTTGCTTTGGGGTATTTTTCTTTATACAAAACTCTTTCCTCAATTTCCACAATTATACTGTGAAAATAATACATTCTAGAAATGAAAGGTAGTATTAACTCCTTCTTTTGCTTTCATAATCAGCTGTGTAGGTACACTGAATATCATCTAGTTTAGTGCAGCTGTAAACCTACTGGAAGAGGAGATAAATATAATGCATATTGCTTGAGTTTCTTTCTATGATTCTAAAGACATCAGCTTCCATCTTGCACTTATCTATGGACACCTGTGTGTGTAGAATCACTACTTAATTGAAAACACTGAGCAGCAAAGAATTATTTGAACATGAAATAGTTCACTTTCATTCTGCTTATGTGTACGTGTGTTAGAGTTTATCCTGTGAGCTCATATCCAGTTTTAAGGACATGTGGAACAAAATCTGTTCCCCCACAAAATGATCAGCTCTGTCCTTCAACAAGTCATGTACTTCATATGGCAGAGAACGATGCATTTATTTGCTTAATTACTTACAGTTTTCATACTGAGCTTATGCTTTGTCCTTGCATATACTTTTATCCTGTTGTGTCAAGTACCAACTTTTGTAATTTTTCCTCTTCACTTTCCAAGAGCAGAACAGCTATGATTGTGTCCTGTAGTCTTTCTTGAATTTAGACTTGTGTTTGTTTGTTATTTAGGGGTGAATAAGTACTGTTGTGTCAGAACTTCCTTAGAAATCAGTAGACTCACTAGGGCAATTAGTTGCTCTATTGATGGAATGAGGAAACGACTACAATTTTTGAAACTTAAAAGTGCAAAATTCATTTTGGAAATAAACTTAGTAAGTTTTGAAGAGCCTGTAGTCCTGCTGGGTACATCCATATCAGCACCTTAACTTGCTCAGCCATTCCTTCCTTCTGGAGTTTTTATGTCTCTAGCATCTCCCTGTCAAATACTGTATGAGTTAGCTGGTCTACTTGCAAAGTGGCTTTGGTAATACTGTAGAACTAATATTTGATCTGTGGCAGACAAATGTGCTGCTTGCAAAGATGTTTCAGTCCAGTGCTCAGTGTGATTTGTACTTGAAAGTACTTTCAAAATACTTAAAATTTGAAAGTGAGTGAGGAAAAATAGTTACTAAAACTTGATCAGTTTAAATGCTTGGTGTCACTGTGGACTCAATTATTGCTCTGCTTCCTTTTTATTGTAGAGGAGGATTTCCAAGACTGAAAAAAAAAATTAATCCAACTTTCTCCTGAAAACATGCTTTGAAAAAAGTCATTGACTGTGCACTTACCATTCATTGTTAACAGCTCTGACTTTCTCATCGTTTTTCATCACATTAACAAAATGAAGAGTTAAAGATCCACATGAGTGTTTGTATCACACTTGTTGCTAAGGTCTCTGCTAGAAACATTATCTTCAGTTTTGCACAAGATGAGATTACTTTCTTCCTGGCATGCAGAAAAATATTCTGTCCTCAAAAATTATTCATAGTGAAACAAGTTAAAATGCATAAATATGTTCTTGTTATTACTTTGCTATGTATGTAATTCTTGCGACTGTTGGACAGATGATGCAATAGGACTGAGGAAGTGGTGGAGGACAATCTTTTCTCAAGATATGATAGAAAAACTTACTGAGCACCTGAAATAATGAAACAGATTGGCTGAACGCAAATGACAGCTTTCATCTTCCCAGTACTTTATGAAGCACATGTTCATGAATATATACACTTTTGTATATGTAGAGGCTTGAGTGTATCAGGCTTCTCTGAATGAAAGAAAAAGGAAATTAGGTGTTCAGAACTAGTTAGGAGTTTGATTTTTTTGATAAATTCTCCAATTTAATTGAAGTTGTTTTTCCTCTCCTGGAATATCTGTTGAGAGGTTGCCAAATATGGGAAGGAGGCACTATTATCCCAATCTCTTTCCATCTAAAGATTTTGTCCTATTTTAAATACCAGTGTTGCCTTTGGAGTTATAATGGCATTTGGCAGTTTGGTGCTGTCTGTCTGTGTGGTCAATTCACCTGAAGTACCAGAGCATGAACAGTTGAGCTCCTAAGGGAGCTCCAAAAATATTGACAGCTGTGATTGACATAACACCAGTCTCTCTCTTTCACCTTCACTGAACTCTCAGAGTAAATTCAGGGTATGATTGAAGAGAGATAGGGCTTTAGCCATTTTGTTCCATGGGAACAGAATTTGAATACTTGCAGCAACTGCCCTCACCTAAAGCAGCCCTGAATATCTTGGCAGATGCTGTTTAGAAACACTATCAATTTGATCCCGTTTCCTTCTCAGGACTGAAAGCCAAGTTCTGAGCTATTTATGTCTTATTAACTCGAGCAGGCTCTGGATGGGAACTGCAGCAAGCATTTAAATCTTTTCCTTGAAAAATGGGTAATGGCTTAATGAACCTTGTTCAGGTTAAAGCTGTTATTTATTCTTGGTATTTTTATTTGTTACTGTCAGGTAGAAGTCAAAGAAAGAGCAGTGCATTCTATCTTGAAGAGTTTATCAGAATGGAATGGCTTGAAATTTATCTTGACTGAATCAATTCTCACTTTTCTGACAGGAAAATACCAACAGCAGATTTTCCAGATATGCTTCAAAATACCACACATGCTGAAAACGTCAAGGTTGTCAAAAGCCAAACAAAAAAAAAAATGTGCTTATCAGTTCAAAATATGACCATATAAAAATACCCAAATTACATTTTCTATTAAGTCAGCAGTGCAAAAGGTGAGAGAAGAGGCATTTATTTCCAGTTGGTGTATTCACACATAGGAAAAAGAGAAAGGTAAAAAATCCAGTCCATATATTCAGGAGCATCTGTCTGGAATGGAAGGCAGCGAAAACAGGAAGTTAGAAGATTCCCTTTTTTCCTTCCTTCTCTTCAGAAGTATTTAGGGGTAAAATATCCCAGTCCTTTGATCTTAGTCACACAATGATGATATGGTCTGAATAATTGCTTTTTGAATTGACAACCTTATTACTTATTATTTTTTTGCTTCTTTGTTGAAAGTAAATTTGCTATTTTCAAAGCACTTTTGACATTTCTCGAAACCATTCAAATAGAATTCTACTTAGAAATAGTTTTTTCTGATATGTGGAATAGAATATGTTCTTTTCAGAATCCTCTGCTGTTATGTATTTGTTTAGTAAGGATGATTGTAGTAATAAAGCCTTACAAGAGATTTCAAAAGGACTGAAATAAATCACACTTGAGTTCTTTTGTGTACTTACAGCAACACTTGAACTCTTAAGATTCTTTTACATTCTGTCTTACTTTTGAAATTAACAGAGGTTGAATTCTTTATAGTTTGAGGTTATTACAATAGTTGTTCCCAGGTGTAAACCTTTAAGATCTAAATTTCTTCAAATCATTTTTTACTTTACTAGATGTATTCTGCTACATCTCAGTGTTTCGTTTTGTTTTGTTTTAAAAGAATATCAACCAACAAAGAAAACCTGAACTAGGCTCTGTATTTCTGCCAATACATTTTCTTCCCATCTTTATGCTTATGTTAATATTGATTGGCTTGTTTTGATCTTTTTCCCAGAATTCCTGTCAGTATTCTGTAGAGGAATAAAGCCTCCTACTGCAGAAACCTGCCTGTGCAGGGTATGGTTCATTTGTCCTTTTCCATCTTCTTCCATAATCCTAAAAAGGCAGTACAGTTTCTTTTTCCACATTTTTTTTTAGATGTGGTGTAAAGTTGTTTGGCACATCTGTTCAGTGATGTCTGCCAATCTTGGTTAACTTTAGGAATGCTCAACTTAGCAATAAATTGTTGTCATATGGTATTGCTGAATAATGGGAAGCTCAGAAATGGCAACAGCTTCCCATTTGTGGTTGGCTAATTTATAGGAAGGATATGTAGTAAGCCATATGATTTACTTGACTGCTGTACCACATCATAGCATGTAGACTAATAACACATGTGTACAATAGCAGATGATCATGACACATGTAAATATGCAGCATTCAGATTGGTTTTGAATAATTCTGATACTCCTGATATCATATGTTGATTGATAGTTGTTCAGCACTTGAAATAAAAAGCTTTTGAAGCATCAAATGTGACATTTAATAGGACTTTCTCTAATGCTGGCTTAGCACCTGCTCCTCCCTCGCAGTGAATTGTAAGTAACTGCTCTGAAATTATGCTGCATCACACTGTGGAGTAAAACCAGGAGAAGTGGAGGGCAGTCAGCCCCATAAAATCTCTCCATCTGCAGAAAGAATCTCCACAGCCACCTGGATGCTTTTAAACCTTCATTATTTAAAATTTAAAATGGTTGGCTGAACATTGCTTCTTCCAAAATCTGATACAATAACAGAAGTCAGAGGTGGGGAAAGACCTCTGGGGTCACACAGTCAAGCTTTCTGCCAATAATGGATTGTTCCCTGCAGTTCAGTTTCTAGTGACCTTGGAAATTACTAGCCTGGTAAAATGGTAATGAAAAAACAAAGCTATTAGAGCTTTGAAAGTAGACAAAATGATGCAGTCCCAATGAGAAATTGTGGTATTGATATAAGATCCTCTCTGTGCCTTGCTTGTTGGTTGTTGTTTTCAAGTGATCACATTTTTAATTTATGTTTTCTGATCCATTTTGAGCTGGCTGTAACTAAGAGGATGAAGGAGGAGAGCTTATTTTAACATTATACAAAATTATTTAATCCTCCAAGCAAATGATTATATTTATTGCAAATAAATGTCAGGAACTTGACCAACCCTTTATCTCTTCCTTCTTATTCTTTCAACATTTCTAGCCTCCCAGAACAAAAAACAAAGTGAAAAACTATGTTTCTTGTCTTTTCCTATCAACACCCCTGGTTAATTAGTTAGAGCCTCAACTTGTAATGCCTGGGAACCCAAAAGTTTCCTAGAAGTTTCAGATGTGAAACATCATTTCCAGATTAATTTCAACCGAGCCAATATTGATTTACTCACCAGTTGATGTACGCAATAAAAGACAGTCCTGACATCCTCCTGATGAAGTGGGTAGACTGTGGCACCTCATTTAAGATGGAGGCAACCGAAACGAGTTGCTACTACCAAGGCATGTACAGCTTGGGCTGAAAAATGTTTTAGAAGACTGTTAAAGCTGGTTGGTGGGAGAAGATCCCAAGACACAAAGTTCCCATCTTGTGGCACCCATTTGGTGTATGATAATTTCTTCACTAGCTGATTCTATTGTGCGCTAGGGTTTTGAGTGTGTAGCTCTGGGAATACCCATCATTCCTGGGGTTCCAGCCACCCTCTACTATTGTATTCTCCCACATCAGAGCCCAGCTGGAGAGGAAAGGAGTTTTCTCAGCTGCCAACTTGCTTAAAAGAGAAGTTAAGAGGAAAAGAAAGCTAATTGGACCGTGCTTGGCAAAACTGTCTACTTTTTTCTGTTTATTCAGAATTTAACATATTGAGTGCTGAGAAACACAAAAATAGTGAGAACACTTATTCTTTAAATGGATTCTTGCAAAGTTTTTACAATAAAAACAGAAAGCTACGTTAGGAAAACAGTGTTTATCCTTCACTAATGCTGGTCATGAATACGTGTCTGACTTAGCTGGAACTAATGCCTGACTCTACTATTTCACTTCAGCAACTTAACATTCTGCGTAGGCTGATTATTTTTTCAACAATATTTGCTAAATTCTTTTAAGGGCTGCCAGTATATATTTTTTGAAGCTTAGTTAGTAAGAACAGCTGCCAGTAGAGTCAAGGCTGAAAGAGGCAAAAAATATCTGCAGAAGGCAAGATTTTACTTCAAAAGATCAGTATTACAAAGCACTACTGTTGCTGGTATAATCACTTTCTTTGGGGGTTGCTAATACAGACTGGGTTTCTTGTCTTCACAGCCCCCACTGAGCCTTTACTGTGCAAATTTGCTGATGGAGGGCAAAAGAAGCGCCAGAATCAAAGCAAATACACACAGAATGGAAGGCCGTGGCCCAGAGAAGGAGAGGTAAGTGCCACGTGGCAATTACTTTCCAGGGATTTGGGAGAAGTCAGCTGTAGACCTGAAGGTCTGCCTTCCAGTGCTATGAAGAAATCTGATTGCACACAAAATACGATAGTTTCACACCAGGCAAAAAATGACTGATAGTGTGTATGTGAGGGAAAGAGGAAGGTTTGTAATAGTGAGTGGAGTATAAAGTTGCTGGAAAAGGCAATTTCAAACTTGGATGTGATGCTCTGCACAGCCTTATCCCATTGCAAGTGCTCTCTGCAGCCAAACTTGAGTCCAGTATTTTTTTACTGGTGTGTAGTCAGCACCTGTGGTGTACCTCCTGTAAACCCAGCATCAATTTGCACTTAAGTAACTCAATGGTGCTATTTTTTTCCATCATTCCAGGAACTGAGGGACTTCTACAAAAAGGAGAGAGATACTTGCATGCATTCAAACATATAATCCATGTCAAAGTTTCCCAAAAGCTTCTCTGAGCTGGGATCTTCATTCTGTCCAAGACAACACTGTTTACAGTAGCCTTAGATATATCATGTATACAAAGTTTTGTGTTTTTAGTTTTTTTTTTAAGATTCTATCAGTTCCATTTTGCTCTGCTGTAAATAGTCTGTTACTGGAATTTCCTTTCTATGTACTTGTGCATGAAGCGACTCCAAATGTGGGTGAAATAAGAGAAATATCTTTGACTCTTCAAGAATTTGTTTATTCTCCTTGAATGTTGTTATAGGATAATGACACTTGAATAAATGAGGTGAAGTGAATCTGGTCATAGTACCTTCTTAAAGAAAATGATAACTGCAAAGGCAGAAGAACTCAGAACTATTTCTATTCTAAATACTTGTTCTTTGTGAATGAGAATTCAAAGAAAAAGTATGTTGCTCAATTGTGACCCACTAAAACTAAAGTCTAAAACCCCTTCCCTTCCCTTCCCTTCCCTTCCCTTCCCTTCCCTTCCCTTCCCTTCCCTTCCCTTCCCTTCCCTTCCCTTCCCTTCCCTTCCCTTCCCTTCCCTTCCCTTCCCTTCCCTTCCCTTCCCTTCCCTTCCCTTCCCTTCCCTTCCCTTCCCTTCCCTTCCCTTCCCTTCCCTTCCCTTCCCTTCCCTTCCCTTCCCTTCCCTTCCCTCCTTCTCTCTTTTCCTCTTTGTGGGATGTTTTTATGTTTACTTCAATTTTACAACGGAAATAAATAAGAAAACTATTTGGTATTTCTAAGATAGGTGTTTTAAGAGGATTTATGCTTTTCTGTAACTACTTTCTTTTGCTAGCTGATATTATTTGGATAATCAGCTTATGACATATAAATGCTAGCATAATTGGTGAACTCTTGAAAGAAATGTACGGACCTCTTTAAGGCATGAAAATGTTTCCCTCCAGTAAAGTGTTTGTTGTACACTGTTTCAACAAAAATGCTAAAAAAAATTTTTAGCCTTTTGGGCTTAAAATGACAAAAGACAGCCACATTTGCTACAAGAGTCTGCAGAAACCTCCAAACGTGTGGCAGTATCTTGTGTGTGAAGAACAAGTACTCAGGAATTACTTAAAGTAGAAGACTCAGGCTCTTGTGTGCAGGGCTGTAAAAGCAAAGGCATATATATAGGAGACAATAACAATCCCTGAATAAAGTCAACAGTCCATATTTTAGGGACCTCTAAATCCCTGTTTAAATAGGAAATGCCATTGCAGCTATTATCTCCACTGTTCTATACTTCCTTCAGTTCAAATCCATTAAGAAAAGAATTTAAAGTCAAAGCTAGAGGCCACCTTTATGCCTATAGCCTGAGGGCATCAGCTTCTTACATCTTATGTAGTTCATTTGCTGCTAATGGAGTGGCTCATACTAAGGACAACAATATCCCTGTTACGTAGAGACATGGTGTGGCTGATGTGTTAATGATATCAACATTCAAACACTCTTTTTCAGTGATGGGATACATAATTTCATCTTGTTGTTTGCAGTCAACTATCAAACTACACAGCTGTTGTCATGGCATAATCTATAAATGTGCAAAGCTAGTCAAGATGCAAACTCAAAATATTTCAGGCTGGGAATCTGTTTTCTCAGATTTACTAATCTCTGGTTAATACCTTGCTTCACATTGGGCATTCTACTCAAAGCATTGATGATAATGCATGCTGCTGGATTTCCTCTAGATGATCCTATCAATTTCTTATTCCCTATATGAAATCCTTTTGTGAAATTAATCTTCTATTTTATGAGCATTAATGATCACGCTCTAAGCAAGATGAACCATTCAGTTGTTCAGAATGTCGCAGTGCTCAGCTAACTTTCCTACGATTATTCCTGTCAGCTTTAATTTCTCGAAAAAGAACAGGTAGTAAGCAGTGAGAACTTACTTATATTCTCTGGAGACATTCAAGACCTGCCTGGATGCTTACCTGTGCAACCTGGGCTAGGGAGCTGCTTTGGCAGGGGAGTTGAACTTGATGATCTCTAGAGGTCCCTTCCAACCCCTACAGTTGTGTGATTCTGTGATAGTGAAGTGTCATAGTTCTGATTACAAATGGAATCTGAAAATGTTCCCTGCACCTTTGTTCTTTCTCATTTTCTTCCCAAAAGAAAAAGATAATGAAATACCATCCAACTGATTACTGCCTTAATATTTCCACCCTGTCCAAACCCCATGATATCTAGACCAAAATGTATTTGGCTATTGTTCAGGTAAGCATTTGCATTCTTAAATACTTACATGAAGGGCATTTCTAATACTTCTGAGGATTGACCAGTGTTAATACTGAATTTGTGTGAGGGTTATTACTCAGAAGGGCAGGCTCCAGAGAAATGACACTAACAGTTTTGTCACTGAAATTACAACAAGTAGAGACAGACAGCTGTGCAAAATGGTAAAGGCAGGAGATTTAGTGGGGAGAAACAGATTGCTGCAGTGGTACCTCTGGCTATGCTATCCTCAGAGGTTTTGCTCTCTTCTATGGAGATCTTCTGTGGAATATAAAGAGAGAAAGTTTTTTATTAATTAATTTTTTAGAACAATTTTCAGGCCGTACTACAGAATATAATAGAAAATCTTACTCCTACCACACATTTTTGTAGATTGTTTCATAACTGTATATAAATGCTTTAATTGGATGTTAAATTCTATCAGCCTGCTCCACTTGCACAACACCCCCACTGAAATCCCAGCAACAATGTGATTTGGCTTGAAATGTTCACTTCATCGTAGAAATGTCTTTTAGTGGAGGCAGGGTAAGGAGAAACAAATTTCTTATCCTTTGTATGGTTTGTGCAACTCTTAGAAAGAGAGTGATGTGATCTGAGTGCCTGTAAGCTTCACATCACTGCACAAAGCTGGTAGCCCCAGTACTCTGAAAAAAGCAGAGGAGGAACATAGTCAAAAAAGAACTGAAAGTTGTTAGCTATCACCTAATTTTACATTGGCATTTGAGTCCAGATAGGTCACTACCTTTTAAGGTTAAGTCTTTAAAAATATACTGAATTTCTCAAGGGATTTTCAAGGGTTTTTGTTTTGTTTTGGTTTGGTTTGGTTTGGTTTTTTTTGTTAGTTACTTGGGGTTTCTAAGCAAAAGCCAGTTGTAGTGAGAGAAGAATGCTTGACTTTGAACACTTTTGGTCCTCACCCTTCCTCTCCTAGTTGAAGCCTCAGAAAACATTCAGCAGCTTGAGTGAGACATTAGAACTGAGAATTTGTGCTGGCTGACCAATTCCAGACTATGTATCCAAGAGTTTGCATTACCTACTGCTTTTTAAAGGCAGTCAAACTATGCAACTAATATATAGGTGAAATAAATATGCAATGCCCATACACATTGGAAATATTTTCAGTGAAATTCTAAACTATAATAACTAATTATTTCTGTCCAAAGTTTAAATTCTTTGATTTCAGCACAGGCTTTTCTGAGTCACGCTAGTTTAGTTCAGTAGTCTGTTTTGTAATTGTCCCTGACAAGATCATGTTGAGGAAATGGTGATGGAAAGTAATCATGTTCAAATTCTATCTGTAAAATATTTGATCTAATTTGCCTCTAAATTGTAATTGATGTGTCTGGAGGTGTATGATATTTCTCCAAAAAAGTTCATTAGGTCAAAGTGCGTCTGGGGAATCAGGAGTAGTTCCAAATTGGGATACGATTGGATTAAGAACTGCAACCTAAATTTTATGGCTTAATCTTTTATTGCAGATTTTTTGAAACTTTGACTGTTCTGAAATAAAATCTTTTGATATGTGCATTCAAGTGATTGAAATTTATCTGGTAGAAAGGGAGAAATATCACATAATTTGATAAAAAATGAAGTGCTTTGAATCAGTTCAACGTTAAGTAATGAATTGTAGGCTCTTCTAGAAAGAACAATTCTAAAAATGATAGCTTTTCTGTATCAACTCAAAGAGATTTAGTTTTTTTACAGTCTCAATATTATAAAACATTTCAGCAATCTTCTTTAAAATTCAGGCCATTTACATATTTTTGTCATCTTTCTTGCCAGGGGAATATCATCATCAAAGTCTTGATGTATATGTCACAACAATGACATGCACCACTGAATGTGACCCTTTTGTCATTGAATTTGGTCTGATGTGTACGAAGATATTTAATAATTTGCGAAAAATAATTCCTGTATTAATTGTTTTATTTGTTTTTTGTTTGTTTGTTGTTTCTCTCTAGTCAAGAAATTAACCCCCATTTCTTCCCTTTCCCCTTCATCCTCCCTTCCTCTTCTTTTTTTTTTAATTCAATATCACCTGGTGAAATTTCTAAAAAATTAAATGTTTTTACTTGCTTCTTAGAACAATAAGACATAGTAGTTTGTGGATGTTGCTTTTGTTAACAGTTTATCTTCTTCTTTGCTTTTCATTACAACTTTGTCTAATACAAACAGTAATTTAGAGAGAAAAACATAATAGGTATTTTGAGAGAGAACTCAGATTTGTTTTATGCTCCAAGGAAATAGGCAGTACTTAGATGTTCTCCATAATCCACTGTCTAGGACTAATCTATTTTTACCTAGAAAAATTACTAATTCTTTTGGTGGGGAAAAATTTACAGGCCTGAAAAGAAATTTGCAAATTTCAGTGCTCCTCATTTAATTTATCAGATAAATTGAAGTGGGAACAAAGTGGCTCAACAGCAAGAGCACAAGCTATGTAGATCAGACTTCCAGTCCGGTTCTGTAGTACAAAATGTTTCTAGTTATTCATTTGGGTTTCTGAACTTTTGAATTGCATCTAGCAACTCAACCTCTGACCTTTTGGGGTTCGTGAATCACTTGCCTGTTTTGACCTCAGTATAATGTGTTTTTCCTCTCCATAACTACTTTCTTCTCAGAAGCTGCAGCTGCTTAAGGAACACATGCATGTAAAAGCAAGCATTTCCCAACACACAACACTGGGAAATGACCCACTTTTTTTTCATATTCACCTATATATTTCAAAAGTGCCACATTTACATTTTTAGACTTCTCCTCTTCTAAAAAGGAATTGTGTTTTTAATTGAGAATTAAATTCAGAAATCTTTCTAATAATGTGAGATATTTCTGACAGAACTGTTCTAAATAATCAAAGGAGGGAATTCTGCGAAGTTAACTTTCCTGTTGACTGTGCTTATTTATTAAATCAGTGTTTTAAACAGATCTCATTTGTCTTGTTAGTTCTTTCCCTCTCCTCTCTAAAGTGTTTTAGTAGGAGTATCTGCTGTCAGGGCACAAGAGATCCTTGAGCTGTGATGCCTGGCAGATATTAGTGGTGATAACAAAACAAGCACAGGAAATTGTGTTGAAAGTTCAGTTGATTCTGCTGTAGTACCCAAGAGCAAATCCATTGCCCTGGAACAGCAGCTGGCAGTCTTCTGGCATGATAGGATGAGGAGCTGAGTCAGAGAAGATGGAGCAGAGAGGATTGTCCTCTCCTCTAACTTCCACCTCAGCTCACCAGAGAAATCCCTAGAGTCCTAGGGTACAATAATGCTTTTCTAAATCTTCCTTTAAGGAGGAGAAACCCAGGGAGCCTGCTGCTTGGAAAATCCATCACATCTGTAAATTTCATCTCTTTGAAATTTGGCAGCCGCTTTTTTTGTTTGTTTAACGGTGTCAGTAATTAGAAAACTACAGTAATAGAATAGCAAAATTTTTCATTCCTCTGTCCTACATTTGAACACTTCAGTGAAAGTAAGCAGTAAGTAAACATGCACAATTTAAATCATGTTTTTAAAAATAATGATTTTAACCAATATGTTTTTACTTATGTTTTTGTGAACATAGTTGAGTAAATATTAAGAAATATTCCTTATTAATACGTGCAGAACTGATAGTAGATAGTCCTTTTAACTTACGCTTTAAGGAACTGAGTATTGAAATATTGGGATGCAGAATTTTCATTCAGGAGGTATGTGTCTGTTATCTGGCATAAAAGTTCTGTGGCTCAGACATTCCTTAATAGAAGAGAAATATATTCCTGAAGCAACACTTCATCATCAGTGCCACACTCAGGTGGCATTTCATCAGGAAGTGTCACTATCAGAAGCAGGAATAAGTCCCTGTTCTTCCACTGAAACATAAACAAAACAGTGGATGAAAAGACCTGGAAGAAAGTACACTTCAGCATGAATGTAGACTGCTACAGTGGCGTCAGCCAGCACCTCAATACAGTTAATACCTTACAAGCCCTTGACAGCTATATTCACTTCAGAGTTTTTGAGAGAATAAGCTGGACTTCTGTAGCATGGAAATCTGAGGCCAGCCCTAATATTCTGTATTTGGTATTTTTGGAATTCCTGTTTGTGTGTTATGGAATAAAGTGCAGACAATTTTCCAGTAAGTTATTATTGCTCATCAGTTTTTATTAGTCATGTATGAGGATGCTTCAGACCATAAATCTTTCACTCGTCCAGGCTAACTGTTACCTCTTCTGGGCTTCTTGCCAGTATAATTTTTTAGGGAGAAATTACGCAACTTGATGAGAAAGAAATAAATAGTCCTCTGTTAGCAGCTATGTGAAATAGCAGCTGTTAAGGACTGTTCAGCAATGGCAGATATTAGCCGTATTACTTGGGCATCTGTAGGTGGTGTACCATATGCATGTACTGCCACATGCTGTGTCATTTTGTCTGACATGAAACTCTCACTGTCAAAGATGTTCATCATATTTATAGCGGTCACTACAAAATATTTGGACAGATTCTGGTAACCTGTCACGGTGTAGTATGGATATAGTTCCAGTATGGAGATGATAGTCTAGCCTTTAGTATTTTGGACTCACAAAGCCCACAGTAGTCACTGTGTCCCTTGTTCCAAATACCAGTAGTATGTATGAATGTGATGCAAGTACAGGGAGAACAGAGCATATGCAGTTTGTATTCGCATGCAAATGTGGAGCATGATTGTGCTGGAAGGCAAGCTGAGAGTCTGTATCATTAACATGTGCTCTAATGTTCATGAGAAATGTAGCTGAGAAGTGTACACGTACACACTGATCCTTGTTGGGGCTCCAGTGAAAGAAATGGTTCAGTTTATCCTTTCTACATCTTCATACTTATGTTCATCAAAGAAATTGGAAGCAGTTGTCCATGTTTTCCTTGCCTCCCAGCCCTCTTCCTTGCTGTGGCTTTGTCCTTAGTTGACACTGATCCAAACTGTGGGATGGATATAGTGAGCTCTGATCCATGCCATCCTGAGGACCATTAGGTCCAGAAACTCCCTTAACTGGAAAGCTTGTGTCATTCCTTTCTGAGGGCTGTATAATTTGCTTTATTTTTTTCATCAGTTCTGAGTAGAAGAAATGTTAATGTCAACACCGTGATTTACAAAGAATCTCTTACATTTGTTGTTTTGTTTTGTTTTGTTTTTAAATACTGTTAAACTAATTTTTCTGTAGTGCTTGTTCATACTATTTAAGTTGTATTTACCAACACCAAGATATAAAAAGAGAGCAGTGCTAAATTTTAGAATTGCTGAAAAGAGAAAGGAAAGTTAGAGTATTTTTCTCCTGAAAATGTATTGCAGAAAGAAAAAAAAATAATTATGATTTTAAAGTTTTATTGGCTGTCTTTTGGTATGAACCATATACCTTTCTATTTCCAAACAATGCAGTATAATGAAAATGTTTAAGACATAAGAAGGAAAAAAAAAAAAGGAAAAAAAAAAAGAAATTTAGTTAGATAACTCTTGATCATTTTCTAAGCTATTTTATTTCTTGCTCACCCTAAATTCGATTGTTTGACATTTTAACCTTGCAGAAACAGCTATTTTTACTTTTCTTTTTATAAACTGAATGCGTTTATAAAAACTAGCTGCATGTCTTATCCATTAGTCTTCTAAATCTTTTGCATGGGATCTAGTGCATATTTTATTAAAACAGTGGCATTTTCAGTAAATAGTCTGATTAAAAGCATCTGCTTAAAAGAGTAATGAGAAAAATACATATACTTCATAATGACAGAATCTTTTTTTTTTTTTTTTTGGCTATGTCGGTACGGTGAAGTCTATGCTTTCAGATCAGAAATGATTTTTGGCCTTTGGAAACTGGGGCCATCTCCTCGCAGACTGGTGATCAGCTGCCAGGCTAACGTGGCTCTTCCATGAGCGCTGCCAGCCCACTGCCTGCTCCTCACCAGTCCTCTTGCCCTTGCGGCTCAGTTGTCTGCATGGGAGCCAGCCAAGTGCAGACACTTCCCTGACCTGACCGAGCAGCCATCTGTAAGGGGGCAGATGCTGTTATCCAAAAGTACTTCTGTAGATGGCTCCAGGGGTGTTAAAAGCTCCCACCAGGTGTGCAGGCCCTGCCACGCGGTTAGTGAAGCACCTGTCCTTGAAGTGAATGGTTCTGTTTCTTGTCTCAGGCAGTGCATGGTCCGCATGACAAGTGGAGAGGAATAGAGTGCCTCGGGGTGGGAGGGTGCCCTGACCATTTTTCAGCTGCTCCTAATGGGAGCAGAGTACCCTGAGGATTAGGGACCCTATCCTGTCTCTTCCCATCCAGCTCGGATTGCCATCTTTGAGTCTGAGATAGATTGAGAAATTAGGGCTCCAGCTCTGCTCAGTCCCAGCCTTTCCTGCCATTCCCATACTTGTTTGCTAATGGTGGTGATAGTGACAGTGATGCTGTTTTGACATCTCCAAATCTTTTTGCACAGGTTGCTATCTGCTTGGTGGTGAACAGCAGTTGAAAGGCCCTGTGTAGGCCATAAACAAATTATTTGACTGTCTAGACCACTAAAGTACTTTAAAAGCCCTGTTTAAAAGCTCAGGCACTTTCTTGTTTGAGTTGGTGTTTTGTGCTTTACAGATCACTTGATGTCTCATGTGTCATGGTGATGAATCAACTGTAAGCAGGCCTGATTGCCCAGGCAGAGCCCTCAAGTCATGCGGGGTATGGCCTTGGTAGGAAAGATGAGATTCCTACCTGAGAAGATCTTGTGAAGTTGGCTTTAGGGAAATTAGAAATTACCTGTCAGACCTGGAAGAACAAGATTTGCCCCTGTCATGTTATACTATAAATGCACCGATTCCAGTCAAGGTGTTGATACTGGGGCAACAAAAATACCATTTGGTCTAAATATTATGGGCAGGTTACACAGAGCAGATCTATTTCTTAGGGACCTGTCAGGCTAAGTCCTATGACTGTGCTTCTTTGGACCATCTGAGCTTCCCTGGAAAAAAAATTATTTCTAAGTTGCATTCAGTTTTTATTCGCATTGGCACAGACTATGTTTAATGTCTCTTTTTTTTTTTTTCTGCAATAATAATAAAAATCTGTTTTTCTTCTCTAACTATGTGCAGGCTGGCATGGCTTTGACTTATGATCCAACAGCTGCTATACAGAACGGGTAAGAAACGCATGCTTTCTTATGCCTTTTTAAAAATTACTTTGAATACCATATTCTGTTTTCTCTTTCTGCAGTGAAACTCATTCAGAAACAAATTTACTCAGTCATATTTTGTCTGAAGCATGTGACGCTATACTGTCAAGTTCTTTTAGTTTCCCTTTTGTTTTTATGCCCCTTTGTTTGTAATATCCATTTGAATGGGAAGTTGTTTTTCCTAATAGTTTCCATCTCTATTTGGCAAATGCTAGTGGTTGTTTTTTTAATCTCTCTCTGTCATGAAATGAAAACCAGCGAAGTTTCCCTTTACTGACTTAGCTTTTGTTAAAATGATCATTGAAGATTCCGGCATATTTTGGATATTAGAGCTCTTACTTAATCTGGGTCCTCTCGGCTGCCTGGATGGTTTCCACAGCATTGTCTGCTCAGAAATGCCAAACAGTGCAAAAGCCTTATATTTGTGTGCAAGCAGATGGGATTCAGGAGTAGAATGTAGAACAACACTCTTTTTAATTCCCCAACTACAACCTTCTGGAGAACTGAAACTTTTTTCCAATTTGCAAATAAGTTACATCACCATATTATTTATGAGCATGATTACATTTCCAATTATTTCATGAAGTAGAAAAACAGATCCTTTCAGATAGAATAACAATAATTTGAAGAGAAGCAGGAGGCTCAGCTGTGAACTCTTTTGACGGTCACTCTTTGATCAGAGTGATGCTTGATATGATTATTCTATGCATATTTCTTTCTGCACTTTCCAGTGGAAGTATTGAATGTATTGATATTGGGGGAATGGGTTTATTTGTTAAATGCTGTTTAGGGCACTGCTAGTTGAAGCATTAAAGAAAACACGTTAACAGTGAGAGAAGCTTTAAAAAAAAATCAACAGTAATAGTTTGCATATTTTACTTAATTGCTCTTCACTAACAGAATCTCTGTAGGACTTGTGATGTTTTCATGTTGTGGATGAAGCAGCCAAGGCAGAGCACATCAGAAAAAAAAAAAGATTTTTTTCTTTTTTTTACACAGCTGTGATTTCCTAACCCTTTGGTTATGCTTCTCTGTTCTGAACCCCCCTGAAGAAGTCTTTCTGCTCTATCGTCATACTTTTCAGCTGGTAACATATTGTAGGCTATAAATAAAACCATCACCAGTTCATAATCCACCAGTGTTTCATCCTGACAAATGGCTTTTATTTCAAAGGATTTCTTGTACGTTGGTTGCATTAAATATTTGGAAGCTGTAATGTGAATGATCCTTTGATATTAATCTCATTTTACTTCAACAATATATTTTTCTAATTATTGAACTTATTTTAGATCCAAACATGCTCAGGTGTTTCGGATGCTTAGAGGGTTTGGTTGAACATGTTGTCAGTGATCATTTGAAAAAGAAATGTTAACCAATGGAGGGTTTTAGCTCATAGGTTTTTAAACATTCTTTTATTTGTAAAGCTTAAAAAACTACAGAATTACATATTGCTCTAAGAGTGACAATTAATTACTGTTTTGACATATTTATTCTTTCTAGAGCATCATAATATTTTCTATTTCATCAGGACAAAATCTTATGCACATGTTCTTCCATTAAGATTTTATCTGACCACATGCACTATCAAGAGGAGAAGCTCTTACTGGACAACACTGATTTGTCCTCCAAAAGTGGCATAACTGTTATTCTATCCTCTGGTTGCGTCTTTATAATGCAGTACCCTGAGGATCACCAGAATTTAGTTTACGTAGTTTCTTTTTAACTCTCCAGTCATTCACTTAGAGTCGCTATATATCCTGTTGTTATTGTTTTTTACTATTTTTCATCAGCTCTTCACTTGCATGTTTACGGGTTTTATTTTCACTGAGAGCAACTTGGTGCATTGCCTGTAAAATGTGCAAATGCGATTTGTTGCTCTCAGCCCAGCAGATGGGATCATAGCAGGTGTGTGGCCATGGTGAAAGAGAATGAATTTAAAGGCTCTTACAAATTACAAAGTGAAACAGGTCATCTTAAACATCCAGTGAAGGTGCGTTAGGCAAGCACATCGCTCTTCACAGTGAGGACAGTCTGGAAGTGAACACAAAGCTGATGCTTGCAGCCTGTTTGTGTTGATAGTGTGCCCTAACTTTGTGGGTAAAATGCTGCATAACACTCTGAGGTGAAGTGGACCAAGTGGAGAAGTTTTGCATGGAGGAATCTATAAAACAAACACAATCTCTTTGTAATAGGCCTATTCGGTGTAAGCTGGTTAAGTGGGTGTTGTCCCTGCATGCAGCTCAGGATTTATTAGTCAGCTGTAATAAACAAGAGTCACTCAGTCCTTCAGGTGCCCTCCCACACAAAGACAGGAGATGAGAAACAGCAAGACATGTAAGCCAAAGTGAAGATTCGGATTAGGTGTGAGTTACTAACTAAACTCAAATGAAAAAAAAGAGTGATTCTATTTATTAGAATCCTGTATAAGATTGGTGGATGTATTTCATGCATTTTAGCAGATATAAGTTACTAAGTCCATGCAGGATATACAGTGAATGGGGCAGTCTGTTTGTGAAATGTGCCACTGCATGTGTCATGAAGAGGTATTTAAAATTTCCAACTCTTTAAGAGATTTGGATTATACTGTTTTGTTTTGGGGCATAACCAAGCCTCTGGGAAGAATTTAGATTCTTAAATGCTCTCCAGATGAAAAGGCGGGTTCTTGCAGCTCTCAGAGTAGTACTATCACTTTTATTATAGTGTAACTGCTTATTTGTCTAGAAAATCTATCACTGAAATAAAATAAGAGAGATGGAGGCATTCACTAAAAATAGCAAAGGCTTTTTCCCCACAAAGGAATAGATTATTATTTTATCCTTTTTTAGTCTATTGCATTGTAAGGCATGACTCCCCATTTCATTATATTGTTTTTATGCCCATGTAACTCTGTTTAAGCATCCAGTGGAGTTGTATCAGCATAAAACTGTTGTAATGGAGTGGAGAATCTGGCCCAACATATACCATAATATTGCAGTATGTGTTATTGAAGATGTGGTAGTCATACACGTCAGTAGATAAGCTCTTTTCCCCCTGCCAATTGCTCCATGTCTTTTTTTTTTCTTTTATAATCAGCCTTTTCTGAAATGCATTTACAAAAGAAGTCAGGCCTTGTACTGGGGTGCAGTGTGCCTCTTGTAAAATGCTACCAACTTTTCAATTGGTGATATTAATATTGTTTTAGTGGTTTAATGCACTCATTCAAAGAACAAGAGAGCACCTGTACTTGCACTGTAAAGATGCTCATTTAAAATGTTGCTGAGGCTTGAGTTCTCCTGGCTGTTCGACTAAGATCGCGATGTACTGTATCAGTTTAATATCTGATATCTGGGGGACTATACTGTGCATTTGCAGGCCAATGGGCTCAATATTCAGATAGGTCTTTTTCATCTCAAACATCTGACTCTGTGGCTTATTGCAACAGAAAATTGCTGCTCTGATAACGCTTGGTAATACTCTTACATTATGTGAGCCCCAGGATACTATTTATGAATGTAACTTTTTCAGTACTGCCTGCAGGCACGAGGCATGAGCAAATGGTGTTTATTGCAGTGCAAATAGGGTCTTGCTCTTGTACAGATTCTGTGTGGAAGCTTGCACGTTCTCCCATAGGATGGGAACCATATGGATTTTTTTTTTCTATTTTTTGGCAGGGAAGTAGCGACCAGACGCTCTGGATAATGTAGTCCCCAAATGCAGAGGGAGGGTTGATGTAGGAGCAGAATGTGTACTGTTTCTGTTAAGCAGCAGACACTGTTCTTAAAACCTTACCTATGTGTGCTGATGATGTACTAAGAAATGTGGTTCTTTTAACATCTCATAAAAATATTTTCTTTTGAGTCCTTTATAAACACTTCCTCATGAACATTCAGGAAATCTTTTTGTCTCTTAGTGAACAGGTTTTTTTAACTCTTATAGAATGCAGGCATGCTTAAAAGGACTATTTTAAATGCAAGGGCAGTGTCTGTTTCGCCTCTTCCCTCCCACCTGCATCTCTACCCTTTTGCTTCTAGCAGTACAATTGCAGATGAGGAGCAGGGATGCTGGCTCAAGCCTGCAAAAATAATATAAACAAACAAATAAATAAATGCATACATACATACATACTTACTTACGTAAAAGAGACCTGCATGGGCCAGTGTAAGGATGCAACCTGCAATTGTACAGGATGCAGCAGAGCCTTTTGGAGAACTCTCCTTAGAGCTCCCATGTCAACTGCCACAAGGTTTGTAGTTCTCAAATAAAGTACCAGAAACTGATACTGTACATTTCAATGCAAGCAAACACAGGGCCATACTTGAACTGTATATCTTAAGTGTGTCACAGCTAGTATAATTCCTGTCTCTTTTCACTCCTCTTCCTAATGTGCGTATTCCAGTGACTGAGAATCCTACATCCCTTTGGACTTACTTGCAACATCCTTCTTCCACCTCATTTTGCTTCTCTGCGGGCCTGAAGGAATGTTGATGCATTCTGAAAGCCCGGAAGTATAAAAATCAAATATGGCAAGGTCAGCAGCTGCAGATCTTCTTGGGATGCCTCAGATGTCTATATCAGAGCAGGCTACACTTTTATTTTTGATCCTCTTGTGTGTTTTTTTTTCTTTCTTTTTGAGGTCCACAGTGTGCCAACTTCATACTAGGACATTAGCCTGTTTGCATACAAATGTAATATGGGAAGATGCCTCCACATCCCATGGGCGAGAGCATGGTGAGCCCTCCTTTTGAGCAAGAGCCACTAGGGATGTGTGTGTAGCTGCAGCACTGTCGGAGGTTAAGCATCTTGAAGCTGGAGGATATTCCTCTTGAGCCTATCGTCATCATTCCACTGTACTTTACATGTGGCAGAGACAGCTTCAGAATATACTTGTTCTGTTCTTGCTCTGTTGAATTCCCTCAGGCAATATACAAACACTTTTTTTACAACCCTTCCGGCATAAATAACGCTGTGGCAGGAAGGAAAACCTTTGTCTCCAGGTACAGAGAATTCATGATCGCAAAATATCTGACCTACAGCCTCTCAGTGACTCAGACTGTTAAACTCAATTTATTATTATTTAAGCTGAAATATATGAACTGCATTTTCTCACATTGTCATTTTCTGTGTCAGATTTCTTTCTCTTCTTTAACACTCTGGTGCATGCATTTTCACAATATAACTGAGTGTCCTGGTAGTGTGTTGTATTTGATGCCTATTTGAAAGCATTCCAAACTGCGTCAGATAAATGGTATTGGCAAAGGGTACTGGAAGGGTTGTATTTTTCACATTACCAGAGTGTATATTCTAGAAACTTATGTACTATTCAGATAACTGCATCTCTAAGCTGAAAATGAAATGGTTAGCTGTCTGTCAAGTTCTTGGCTTAGCACACATTTCCTATAAGTTTGGTAGTATTTACTTGGATTTATTGGAGAGTTTATTTCAAAGAGCCAGTTTTACTTCCAGATGGAAAAATTTTATCCCGTGCGCTTTTCTTTGTCCAGGTGATTCATACTTGGTGTGAGCACAGCTTCAGTGCCAGGACAGATAGAATTAGAATTGACAGAAGAAAAATGTGTTGTTTCTCTAAAGAGTTCTGTTTTTAAACTGTCCTTTGGTTGAAGAGTTGTTGTTTGTTTGTACTTCTGTTATACATTTAACCTGTAGAGTAAGCTCTGCCCATCTTCTGTTGACAATTTTCATTTGCAGCACAAAGCATTTCTTAGTTCATCCACTTAGCAACTGTATTGCCAAAGTGAATTCTGGTTAACCTTTATCTGGGAAAAAGATCCTTGTAACAGACTAAGATAACATACACATCATCCTAAAGCCATAGATAAACCTGCCTGGTGCTATAAAAATCATTCCCCTCCCAGCCCCAAATTTGTACAAGCATAATAGGGTGCACTTGATACAAGCAGAGGGATATAAATGTTACTAAGTTCTCGTAATAGGATATACAGAAAATTGGGCAGAGGCACAGCTTTAAAATAGTCTCTGTGTGAGCATTGTAAGAGCAGATAAACGTTCCTAAAATAGCAATATATTTCTATTAAACAAAAAATCACTCAGACGCCACCTGCTGCTTTTGGCATTTTAAAATCTTGTTTGGAGTAGAGAGAACTGATTGCTTCTCTGTCTCCCTCTCCCCTTCTAACTTTGAATGTTTCTGTTTCTACCCAACCTTCAGAGGTGGCAGCATGTATTTCCAAGCTATTGGGTGGAGAAATTCAGTGATTATTTGAGCCTGCATCCAAAATGAATGCATCCAGTCTGAACTAGAATGATTAGTATTAAATCTGGTATGCCAGGGTGTGCACTTGTTTAAACACCAGTAATGATTTTTTTGTTGTTGTGAGGCTGTCATGGTAGGCTACTGTTGATTGCCTCAGTGTGGGGAGAAAGAACACAAAAAGGAAAGGAGTGCAATGCACTTTGCTGCTACAGAGAACATATGTGCAAAATCGACTGTTATTTGTAGGGTTGGCATGTGCTATATAAGAATATGCATGGAGTTTGAATCAGACCAGAGAACGTTGTGCAGGAGTATGTTTCTCTTTCTTAAGTGTTCCAAAATATTAGCACTGGGACAGCTGTAAGTCCACAAACATTCTATTTTTAAGCAGCATTGTTTGGTGGTTTGTTGTTTTATTTTAGGTTTGGTTTGGGTTGGGTTTTTAGTTTTTTTGGTGGTTTTCTTTTTTGGTTTACAGTTAAAACTGAAAGAACGACAAACACAAAAATCTTGATGAGTACATGGGTATTAAGTACTTACACAGTACATCACTAGTGATGTTTTCCACGTGATAATATTATCAATGATCATTTACCCACAGGGAAATAGAATGAATAGAACATTTATTATTGTCAAGCAAGAGACAGTGAAACTTTTGCTCATAGCATGCAATAGTGGAAATAAAAACAACTAGATCTGAGATTTTCATTGCTGCCTGGGGCATTCAGACTCATAATTTTTGATAAATTTCACCAGAAGGTAAGTTTTTAGCTCTCCATGCAGATGAATATGAAAATTTCATCCAGAGATCCCTTAATAAAATAAATCAGGCGTATATGTGGAATTTATTATTCTCAGCACTGAAGCATTAAGATCTGAAAAGAAAACAGTGCTGCATGTAAAAATTAAATCAGTTATCATTGTCTTCAATATCGCGTAAGAAATTTCCTTTCACTAGATAGCACTCTGGAAAATCAGCTGTCTTTGCATTTCATATAATTACTTCTTGTGTTGTGAAGTTCTATATTTGTGCTAGCTGAAGTGAAAAAAAATATGCTTTGTGTAAATATTCCTCCTCCTTTCCATTTTCAAGATCTACTCAGTGAAGCCATCACATCTTCCTTATTGTGGTTTTGGAAGTAGATGGACATAATTACCTGTGTAGAGTCTTTTTGTCTTTGCCTGGGAGGCAGTGAATTAGTCATTCAGAGCCTAGCAGTCAAAAGGTTCAAAAAACTTGCTTTTGTTCTTTGTTTGCAGATTTTATTCCTCACCGTACAGTATTCCAACAAACCGCATGATTCCACAGACATCAATCACGCCATTCATTGCTGCTTCCCCTGTCTCTACATATCAGGTACGTCAGATTTGTGCTTGTCTACTATGCTTCCCAGTTAATTATGTTTTGGATGTGGATGAAGGCAGAAGTGGATACCGCAGAAAACTACATGAGCACTTATGCTCTTGAGTCATACTTTAAACAAAAGGCTTTCTAGAAGTATTAAGGTATCATCTGGTGTAGGGTTTTGAGTGTTTCCTGCATTCTTAACACTAGCAAAGCAAGCTACTGTAATTTTTTCTTATTTCAGTCAGCTTCATAAGCAAACAGCATTTTGCTTCATTTCCATTTGACAATAGCAGATGCTTGTCATTCTTACGTCATTTTGACTCCATTTCATGAGCCAAATTTTTTTAAACATATTCTTTTTTTCATAATTTATGTTATCCGCATCATATTTTGACCTTCTGACCTCAGCTGTATTTGCTCCAGTAACAGCATCCTTTAACAGCACTCTTTTTTGCAATAATCCCTGACAAAGCAAGATTCTATAGGATAATTCCCCTCATTAGTTTCTTCAGTCTCTAGTGTGTTTTGTCTTTCAGAATTCCTCTTTTCAGCATATCCCACCCAGCTCCCCAGTGGGAAACTATTGCCATGTGCTGGCTTTCTGAGATGGAAATGAAAACTGGTTTTATTATCGGCCGTTTTCTGGCAACATATGTAAAGCTGGTCATTGGCCATACATTTTACCGTTACAGTTGGAATCATAGATTATCCTGAGTTGGAAGGGACCCACAAGGATCACATGGCCCAGCTCCTGACTGCACATGGGACTACCCAAAATTCAAACCTTATGTCTGAGAAGATAGTCAAGATGCTGCTCCTTGAACTCCAGCAGCTTGTGGCCATGCCATCTTCCTTGGAAAGCCTGTTCCATGCCCACCACCCTCTGGTGCAGACCCTTTCCCTAACCCCCAGCTGCCCCTCCCCTGACACAGCTCCATGCCATCTGTTCCCTTGGCCCCTCACTGCCACAGAGAGCAGAGCTCAGTGCTGCCCCCCTGCTCCCTGTGAGGAGCTGCAGCCACAGTGAGGTCCTCCTTGTAGGTCTTGCGCTCCAGACCCTGCCCTATCTTTGTAGTCCTCCTTTGTATGCTCTCTCATAGTTTTAGATCTTTATTATACTGTGGCACCCAAAGCTGCACTCCGTGCTCGAGGTGAGGCCACACAACACAGAGGGACAATCCCTTCCCTCACCTGTCTGGCAGTGTGGGCCCGGTGCACCCCAGGGTGCGGTTGGCTCTTTAGGCTGTCGGGGCATGCTGCTGACCCACATTCAACTTTCCATTGACCTGAACCCCCTGATAACTTTGTGCAGGGCTGCTCTCCATCCTCTCACCCCACAGTGTAGACATATTCCCAGGATTGCCCTGGTTATTGGTGTCCTGTACCATCAGCACTCTTCCAGCCCTGAGTCCTAGCTGAGAAACTGTTCTTACTGTTGAGATTGATTTATTGGTTTGTTGTGTTTCTTTTTTGCTTGTTTCTTTGTTTGGGGATGGTTTTTTGTTGTTGTTGTTTGTTTGTTTGTTTGTTGAGATACTGTTTTATTTATCTCAAGGCAGTGCAAAACACTGACTATTTTAAACCTGATCTTTAAAGATTAAGGACTCTTGTAATTTTCTTTGACTTTTGTGTTATTTAGTTTTAGGTAGCTATGTAACAACAAACAAGAAGTTGCTTTGATGAGATGAATTCAGTAGATTTGCATCAGATCATGGTTTGATGCATTTCAATTTAAAAAACAAAACAAAACAAAAACATTTTGTTGCTGGTTTGTTTTTGTTTTCTAAAACACAGATTGTTATTACTTGGTAGTTTATAGTTAAAGCCCAAAGACATTTGCCTTGGCACAGAGGAGGAACTACAAGGAGGGGAGCATTGAACAGCATAAAGCTCATTAGAGCACTAATCTTTTTAGATACTGGGGATTCACAATAGAAATTTTTGTAGTAGCTGTGTATTTGCATGTCTGTGCACTGGTTTCTGATCTAAAAATGTTACAGTGAACTGGCATTTCAACAAAAATTCATAGTTAATTCTCACTTCATGAACAAAATCAGAGGGCATCTAGAGATGAAGGATCTTACAGCTTTCTCCTACTTATCCTTGTTCATGTTCAGTCTGAGGTACCACATGCCCATCTTTTTGAGTGTAGAGATAGCTAGTGACTGCCCACTGATGACTATAGACTGATATATTCTTGTGTTCCTATATGTTGTGGTGACCAAACTGATGCAGAAGGAAACAAGAATATACAATTATTGAGATTGGCTCTGAGTTACAGTAACATGTGCCATTCAAGCGTAGCAGAAGTGTTAGCCACGGCTCAGAGTTGCCACCGCAAATACACAAGAACTTTGTAATGCTCTTAATTGTTAGTAAAGCTGATTTATCTATGGAATCTATTACAATAGTAAGGCAAAACAACAAAGAATGGCTTCAGAGAGGCATACTGATTTCTGGTGAGAATGAATGCTACGATACCCAAGGTAGGAACTGCTTCTATGGGCAAGGACATCTTAACTCAACTTTGCCATGGAAGTTTTCAATCATAGTAAACTTCAAAAACTCTGAATTAGATCTGCAGTTCTTCCTGAAAACAGGATAAATCATTCTGGGTTCTCTGAAAATGTTATACCTTTCAAAGTTTGTATGGATACTTCAGAAATAAACTTTGATCATTTTATGTCTGCTGCACTGTCAGTTTTACAACCTGTTCATAAGTTCATTGATGGATGAAAGCAAATGATACAAATGAAAAAGCTGGACAACATGGAATACTGAATAGTGCTTTATGAGGTTAAATAATGTGGATCATAGAGGTGGTGCAGTCTCTCAGACTTCTGAATTTTGTGGAAACATTATCAAATACAACTTGAAAGCTTTTTCCTTTATGAAGCATAAATGATTTTTACACCAAGCTACATGCCTTAAGTCTTTTACTGATATTAGCTCTGTAGTCGTAATATAAATAACATTTTCAAATAAATTATCGGAGTTCTGTTTTAAACTTTTCAATGCTAATAGAAAGTATTTGATATGCAGGTCCAGAGTACTTCATGGATGCCTCACCCGCCATATGTTATGCAACCAACAGTAAGTAGATACTAGCTAATATTTGGCTAAAAGTTCTTACACTGTTGCCTTACTCTGCTTGCCAACCACAGTAAAGTCATAGGTCACGTAAGAGCAGCCAGCTGCTCTTCTGATAAGAGTCCTCTGTTGAAAAGATTCTGAGTCTTTAAGGAGCACTATTTGATTTAGTGAAAAGGGGAGGATGGGTGATATGTTATCTAATTGCATTGATTACAAGTGAATAACTAGATCTAAAGTATAGCTTCTGAAGCTTTGCTTCATGGACTGCAAGACAGCTACATTCCTGCATACTTTGAATTGCCAGAATCAACACGGTAGCCCTCCGTTATATGCTTATCCTTCAAAAAAGCCCTTTGTAGTTATGTATACTTTAAAGAATCTTCAGTGTCTTAATAATGGATTTCAAATACTGAAAAAGAGTGAAGCACAGCTGTCTTACAGAGTAGCTGCTAAATCTGAATCTGTTTTATGATTTGACCAGCCAACTCTTTATTTCTGAGTAAACTTTCATCTCTCATCCGTTTATAGCTACTATTTGTATCTTCATTAAACTTCTAGTACTACTTGTTAGAATCAATGCAGGTGAATTTTTGTTTACCTCTGTTTTGATGCACTTTGTCTAAATATTAGTGATGGAACAGATGGAAAGAACACACTGAACAGCACTGCCTACAGATTGTTTTAGTTATGTATCCTCCATTTCATCAGTTTCTCAGGCATGGATCCACTCTAAAGTGTCATTAATCAAAATTCAAATGTATATTCCACCCGAGTATCGATATATCAATGTATGTGAAGAGGGTAAAACAAAAATGAAGTCCTGCTGTTTAGACTTGTTTGTTATGTGTACATTAGGATATCCCTTATGTTAATCTGTGTTCAAATATTTTGACCTCTCAGTAGACAAACATCTCCTGTTGTTTTCTCGATAGAATTGTCTGCAAAAACCTGAATACAATTACCCTACATATCTTTTTAGTACTTGAGGATTCTCATCCCACTTTTAACTCCCCTTCCGTATCTGTATGATCTTTGGAGGCAACTTTTTCAATTTTGTCTAACTAGGCAATAACTGTAGAGTGTGACTGACTGTCTCCAGGAAGCTCGATTCACACCTCTGTAGTGCTGCACCACTCTCCAAGTCCTGGCAGAGGTTTCCAAAATAGTGGAATAAAGCTACCGGTGTGTTTGTTGTAGAAAGTCAAACTGTACTGAACAATTCATTCTGTATTTTACTGTTTGGGTTTACCTGCAGACCAGAAGAAATCTGAGAAGTGTGGATATGAGGGACTATCAGACTTGTGGAAACCAAAGAATCTCTAATCCTTGTGGAAATATTCCATTTCTAATAGAAAGAACATAAGCATTTTACCAATTCTAGTCTTTGTTTATTTGTGTGCTTATTTGACCATGTTCAGCAAAGCATTTTTCTTCACTATCCTCTGATCCTTGTGGAAATATTCCATTTCTAATAGAAAGAACATAAGCATTTTACCAATTCCAGTCTTTGTTTATTTGTGTGCTTATTTGGCCCTGTTCAGCAAAGCATTTTTCTTCACTATCAGGAACAGTGAGTATTTTGGTGTACTGATTGGATGTGTTGCCCCTTGGTAAAGGGATGTGAAGGGAAAAATAATTTTTATAGTGAGTAGCATCCTGAATATGCCAAGTTGTGTTTGTGTTCATTGCTAACTGGAGAGTTGTGTCAATGAAAGCGTATGTACTTCTATGTGGAAAAGCAGAGGGAGAGCTGAACAAGAGGTTTAACATTTCAGTTTCAGTGACACTGCCATTGTGGGTTGCCTATATGTGTTGTCTGTAGCAATTCCAGTCTTCTCACTGAAAGATTTTTCCTATGTGTTCCCCAAGATTTATGTTCTTAAATAAATGGACAGTCGGCCTTTAGTACTGAAGGCAAAAAGGCAGAACTACCATTCCCCAGATTTCATTCAGAGACAAATTCTTTATTAGAAATGTCTGAAAAACTGCCAGAGAATTACTACACAGCAAACTATGAGAATTGATGGCCTATTTTGAAAGAAAATAAAGAATCTGTGCCCATAGTAAGTTTGCTTTAGTTTCATGCCTAAGTATAGACTCTAATCTAGGCAACTCTGTAGCTTAAAAAAGAGTGAAGGAAAGATTATGGGGCTGGCTGAAGGCTAGCAGAATGTGAGACCCAATGAGCTGATGAAACTGGGAACTTTACAATTCACTTAGCTTTTTGTTTCTTCTTTAACTTTGTTTGCCATGTTATTATCTAAATTGCTACCACTTTACTTCACAGTATTTTATGAGATGATCAATTGCAGTGCATAATATCCCATTGGAAACCAGTGCGGATAAATATTACATTCCCTTTGCCCCAGGAAGGAGAACGTTTTGTTAAGCCAGTATTATTCTTTCCGAATAAAGATGAACTCTTACGGAAAGCACAGTTTGAATTGCTCAAATGCCAACGGTTAATTCTTTGTTTTTATTATAAATATCCCCTAAATTGTGTTACTGGATGATTAGTTTTTCATTTCAGAAGGAAGCTCCTACTTGATACTTATGTATAATTTAATACTATGTAGTGTCCCTTGTGACGGAAAAAGAATCAGGCCCGTGCCGTAGAGGAGACAAAGGAGGTTTTCATTCAGCATGCCGTGCACAGACAGGACAGCTTGCTTCCAGACTGGCAAGCTCACTGATGGAAGGAAAGAGCTGTGCTGTGCAGCATCACCGCCCTACCTCTGCTGACCTCTTCTTTGCCTGCCCGTCTCTGCTTCTTTGTCACCTCTCAGTCCACTGGCGTTTAAACAGCATGCTCAGGTTTGCTGATATCCCTCTGCAGTAGTTGGCCTGGCAGAGGTGTTGCTCATTTATTTCCCTTCATATATTGATTTCAGTCACTTCTTTCTGATGTGTGTTCGGTATTTGTTTACCTAGTGAATTCAGAGAACACTATGGCAAAAGATTATATCTCATATTCTTTCTATAGCTTATTAACTATGATTCTAATAGATAGCAGCAACATACATGCTATCTGGAAAATATGTGCAGATGTTGCTTACCCTTCCCCAGCCGTGTTTGTCTTACTCCTATGAGCTCATTACAATCAATAACCAAAATGACTTTCTATGAGAAAAAGCAGCCAGAAATACTGGGAAATGTTTTTCTCAAGTCAAATGTGGCAGCCAAGGGCTCCTCAGTTATAGCATAATTTACTCTTGATTTTCCCTGTAATTTTTAATCTTAATATTGATGCCAAAGAGCTATAGCGTTTTAAAAAAGTTGTTTTTCTTTTTTTTTTTTTAGCTTTGAATTTTACTAGCTTTATGAGAAGAGCTGTGGAAAAGTAGTATCAGATGTGTTGAGGAAGTACTGCTGTTTCAGAATAACCAGGAATACACAGAAATAAAAGAGTCAGAACTACTAAATCTTTGTGCTTGCACAACCTTTAGGGTTTAGAGAAATGAGATCCTGGATTCACATGAACCTAATGAAAAATGCTTTAGACTAATGTGCGACAAACAGTTTTGAAAATGCATCTTTTGTCAATGGAGCCTTCACTACTTTATGGCCATATTGATTATACTGTGTGCAAGTAAGAATGCCTCACTTTCTCCAGTTTTGTTGTTTTTCCGTGTACTGTGGTCGCTTGTATCAGCTCTAATGGAAGACAAGCTCCCAAAGAGTTATGGCTATGTGGAGTTGGACTCATATTGGCACAATATTTAATCCACTGAACACAGTCTGAGCTCTGTTCATCTGTGTACAGTTCAAACTCATCCCTTCTTGAAAGGATTCTTGTATTTCCTTACCACCTTAGGATAAGAGTAGATGGAGAGCAATGAGAGAATCAAAACATAAAAGGGATAAGAGTTATTCTAGAAATTTATATTTGCCATATTAGTGCGTATTTCCTGCAGTCCCTAAAGGCCATTTGATGGTTTGGGGAAAACTCTGAAAAACATGGACTAAGCTCAGTTCATGTATAGATAATCTTCATTTTTATTAACAATGACATTTGTGTAAAACTTTGTTTTATTCAGTTCTTTATTACAAGTAATATGTGTACTCTTGCTTCTAAAGGCATTTTTATTAGAAAACTGACAGAAATGTTGTATTGTATGTACACACTGGTTTTTCTTTTCTGATAAAACTTTGCCCCCACAATTAATGTATGTACACAAATGGGTGTTCTGATTCTTGAGCCGTTTCTGCAGAAGGAATATGCCAGTGGCAGCATGAAGGGGGCAAGTAGAGCAACAGATGAAAAAACCTACTGTTGATAAAGTGCATTTGGGAGAACTGCTCTTCTGCGCATTTCTCAAGCCCTTAGAGACCTTTTTAAAAGGTCAGTGTCTTAACAAATGTCCTTATTATTATCTTTCTTCACCATCAAAAACAAAAACATTTATTATTTCATAAGCAGCATGAAACCCCTGTTTTGGTGTGACGAGAGGCTGTGTAATGACTCCAGAATCTTGCCTTTTGATTGTTGTGCATGAACGCAGCATAAAAAGTACAAACTGTCCAACTGAAATATATCAGTTTTCATTTTCTCACTAGCAACTCTGTTGTTTTGGACAGTACCCAAAATACCACAGCAGTTTCAGTGTTTTGATTCCTACACTCTTGAACAAAGAAGTTCCTTGTTCTCCCTTTGGTGTCCCTCTCCCAAGGCTGCTTTCTTTACCTCGCGTTTGTTGCTCTACCTTTTTAACAAACAGAGCCAGGAATCCATCTTGCATTGGGATATAGAAGTGTAAGGGAACAAAGTATGTCCTTTGCAGACAGCTGAGTTCTTCATCCAAGATGAAATGTGAGAGTTCAGCTAGATGGTATGAAAAGTAAACAGGAAATAATCCTTGGAAATTGGAATCTCCAGCTATTCTTTTAACTTTTAGATGTGTGTTTTTAAGAGATCCTTTGAACGTGAACTTACTTGAACTTTTAAAGCTAAAGAGTTTAGAGGTTGAAATAACTAACCAAATACCAGTGCCAAAGTTTTGCTGAACAATTTTCATTTCAGTGTTTCCCGAGGCAGAAAATCAAGGACTGCCAATTCTATAATTCTGATAATCAAGATGGTAATTGGCAATGTTCCTGTGGGACAAGCAGGCTCTCATGAGGTCATTTCTGCCTGCCTCTTGCCCAGCACTGGCCTTTTTTAGAAGTTGTCTCTTCTACTAATTGGGTAATTTCAACCTCAGCTGGGCACACTCTGACTGACCCTCTCTAGTGCCAGGTACAGTGGTGTAAGGAGAGTACTGGGCTGTCTGCCTGAGAAGGCTGGAAAAGCAGTGCCCGTCACCCAACCTCACGCCTCTGTAAAAGGAAATAGGTGTAAACAGTTTACCCAAGTCACACGTCATGCTCAAGCATAGAGGCTTGTATGTCTGATTATTCAGGTCTTCTGGAATCATATCAAAGTACTGATGCAGTCATTTGTTCTGCTGCTGTAGAAATTAATATGAATTAATCTGAATGGCAGAAAAAGCCTTATTCAAGTTAGATTTCCAACCCACTTTTGACACTCTGCTAGAGCCCTCTAGTGAAATTGGGTGTTTTTCTCATGGCAGAAAGACACACCACATATGGATTCAGTTAGAAAACATGTACAGGAGAACCATAAGCCTTTCCAGTAGACAAGCCGTTGCATTTGAGGAACTTGTGTGTTGCTCTTTAGTCTTAAAAAGACATAAGGGTTCTAGTGTGTTTTTTTTCATGTATTGTACTGATAATATGAGTACTAAATGGATAAACCAGCAGTCTAAAAATTTTACATTACTGGAAAAAATATATATATATATATATTTGATACAAATCTATAAATGGAAAAGGAAAAGATATTTGGAAAAGAAGGCTGACACTACATCTTAGAGATACTCGGGAGACTTTGAAGCCAGGAATTTCTGGTTGAAAGATATAGTGGTTATGGAATATTGATTTCACTTTAACAGAAAAGATGTAACCTTAACTGTCAACTTTCATTGTCAAGAAAAATCTTGACATGACAACTGTTTAAAAGAGTAAGGTTTATCAAAGGGGGCTATTTTTTAAAATACAGTTATTAATCAATAGACATTAGAGTACCTTCTGTGGAAGAATGTAGTGCATTTTAAAAGAAATCAATGTCTAATTTTGTACAAAGCCTGCAGTCTGTTTTAAGTTTTCCAGTTTCATGTACATTTGCTAAGACTGAAAATCACTAATACTTTATTTCATGTAACATATGTACCATGTAGGTCTTGGGTTGCACGTAGATTTATATGTACACAAAATTCTAAATTTACACTGAGTCAAAAGCTTGAGCACAGACTGTATGGTGCGTATATGTAGTTTGCCATTTTGAGAAGAAAAAAAATAAACTCATTTGATGAGCACTTTCCATTGTATGTATTGTCCAGGTTGTAAACAAATAGGTAGATGAAAACTGATAGGATCAGTAAAGAGTAATGGACTGCATAAACACATGGTACTAATTATGGTCCAAGAGTTAGATTGATGAGTGTGAAGAAAGTAACAGGCTCAGCAGAAGGATGAATTAGGTAAGCATATGATATGATTTTGACAGATGATTTTTCAGTTTAATTCACCACCAAATATTTTTCCATATGTATCGCACTGTGGTTTTGCATGCTGTGTGCTGTGAACAAGCAAGGCTTGTAGTACAGGTGTATTACTGTCCTGTCAGTATTATCCTCCATCATGGATCATCTCCAGTTGTTTTGCAGTAATGACCATTGTCTTGCAGGTGATGCTAGTATTTCAATCTCTGTGGTGAGAGCTTTGCTACACTGATTTAAGCGAATGTAGACGTCAGTCTGATATTCATGTAGTAAGCAGGACACAATCCCCCTTGAAACACAGATGGTTGTATACTGCAATTGCCAAATGTGCATGTTCTGTCAGGGTGGGAAGAAAAGGCAGCAATTTTCATCCGCCACCAGCAGCGAAAAGCTTTGAAAAAGCTCTGTGCTCTGGCAGCACTGAGGATTCTCACTATTAGTGACAAGGCTGGGAGTTATCTACTGTTGTTGCCTGCTGCACACGGTGGTGGGTCTCTTTCCCATGATAGGGACATGGTTCTCATTTCCATAACGCAGATAAGATTGGAGGTGGTTGTTGTAGAACAGTTCTCCAGCAGAAAGGGACCTGGATCTCCTTTTGGCTTCACAGCTCCCATCTGTACATTGCAGAAAAATGACATTTCCATTAGAGATGAGGCACTGGGCAGCTTTGGAGGACAGGGCAGTCCTGTGAACCCAGAATAGAGGTATTAAGGAGCAACAGTGTTATACAACTAAAGAAATGCTGGGGCAGCACTGTAATTTTGAGGACTCCAGCATAAGAATTATGAAGACTGACACAACCTCTCAAAGTCGTAAATATGAATTCCCGCTAGTGAAGGAACAAGTCAAGTTAGAGTGTTTTTACAAAATAGCTTCTTATACATGACCGAAGAGGAATGAGTTATGAAGGAATCATTGTCATTTGCTAATTAATGTAATTTTTTTAATTTTTTTTTTAGTATTCTATTCATACAGGTTTTTGACACAGATGATTCTGTGAAAGCAAATTCCAAATGAAAATCATGAATATTTCTTCATGTAAATATATGTAAAGTATGGCAATATTTGTTCTTGCTGGAGCCCCTTTCTGACCTAAGCCTGCTTTTCCTCACCCTGGTTTCAGAGGACTCACATACTTAGAGCACTTAATGGTAAATGCTTTTTCGTCTGCCACTGATTTTGTGCATGACCTTAAGGAAAACATCTTTCTTCTCAGCCTCAGTTCCTCATTTGTCTCTTGTTTTCATACTCCCATCTATTTAGATTACAAAACTGTCATACTACTAAGCAGCTTTTACTGTATGCTTGTGAAGTGTCTGGTGGAACAAGGATGTTTAAGCACAACTTCACAATTATATTATTAACATTTAGAGTTGTCTTGTTAAATATTAAAATAAACCTGTCTTGGCTTCAAGGGGAGATGTTGGGTCTTATTTTACTGTATAAATCAGGAGTTAACTTGACTTTAGAAAATTGAGTTACAAAGGTGTGAAATAGTGAGAATGAGAAGAGAATCACGCCTGCAGCAAAAAGTTGATGAAGGAGACTCTGGTACCCACATAATTCTTGGAACAAAAGCACTATCGTAAATTACCATTAGGTTATGCAAGTGCATTCAAGGACCAATTTATCTAAATAGGAGAAATTAGCTAATGTATATATTACTTTTGATTACATCATGATTATCTAGCATAGGAATTGTGTAAAAAAAATATAAAATTTTCCTTTAGGGAGCTAGTGGCCAGTTTATAAGACCCAGGATTCTGGCTATATTCAAGAGCCATGCTATATAATCCCTTCCAAAACCTGATTAAATAGTGTGATTTTTTTGCCTCTTGCTAATCCTGTCTGGAGTTTTATTTCAGAACACTTTTACTCTGAGGCTTAGAACCGCATTTTTAATTTCCAACCTAAAGGTACTCCTGCTCATTTTACATCAGTCTGCTCCTGGCCAAACAATCTCCTCCCTCTTCAGAAAGCTCTCTTCTTGATGTTTTCCACATTAATTTATAGGCAAAAATTTTACCTGCATCTTTGTTAGCTGAGCTTATTATGTCAACATCACAATGCATTTGCAGTAACAGCATTTTTGTACCTCTGGCTGTTACACTGACCGTTCTTAGGATCTTTTTCACTTTGAATTCACTTTACTAGGACAGCCAATGCACAAAGTATTCTAACCCTTTGTAGAACAGCATTAATACTCTTGTCTGTTTTCTGGCAGTACTTTACTGCATTATAAAACAACAACTTTTTTCCCACGTGTATGTGACCCTGCAGATGCAGTAATCCAGCAATTTGCTGTTATACCTAGATTTTCTTCTTGCAGTTTTCCATCAATTGCTTCTGTGTTAGGAAGGAAACCTTTTATTATTCTAATTATCTTCTTGAATCTTGCATCTGCTTAATCCAGTGCTTCCTGTAAGGTCGTTTGATCTATCGGTTTACTGTCAGTGCCTCATAACCTCATCATTTCCCCAAATGTTATTTTGTTCAAGGTCATTATTAAAAATATTGGCCGAGAACAAACTTTATGGAGATTTTAATGACCCTTCCACCAAAACACTATAGCTTCTCATTCACCACAGCCTGCTGTAATCTCTTCTTCACTTAATTCTTCATCTTTCCCAGATTTTAGTAATTGCTGATGTACCACTACCTGAAATACTTTATTGACCTTCAGAGAGTTTAGATCTGCTGCATCCTTTGTCTAGAAAATAGGTCACGTTATTTTAAAAAATTAGGTCATCTAGCTCTATCTTTGGTTTATCTGTGTTCTATCTTCATTAATATCCTTTAGTTCTGGCCACTGGAACTGTGGTTACATATGCTACTTGTTCCATTATTCTCCAAAAATAATCCAGTCCTGGTTCCTTGTTTCACTTGCACCCACACCTTGGGCTCACCCACTTCTTTGGTTTTCTCATCTCCTTTGATTGTATGCATCCCTCTGCCCAAACTTTCATTCCCAGAAAGCGGCCTTTGCTTCTGTTGCATGATAATTCATGCAGAAAATGAAATAAATGTCCTTATCTTGTTTGAGTTTTTTTTCTGAATTACCTTTAATCTCCAACCTATCCTCAGCAAATGGGGAGCCTGTGTCTGGCTTCTGTCCTTGTTTTTCACTTATCTGTTTGAAAAGTCTTTTGCTTGGTGTTTGAATGTTGTTTGCAAGCTCTCACACAGATCTTCAGCAAATGTTACATCTAGTCTGTAAGATGTAGTTTTTTCATCTTTTTGCTTTTCATTCTGTGTTCATTCCTGGTATACTTACCTAAGTGACTGAGTAAGAGGTTGACTAATTAACACCTCCTCCACTGGTGCTGGTGGAGCATCTTAATAGCATAATTATTTTTTAATTGTTTTTGCAGATGAAGTGCTGACTTTTTTTTTATATATATATTAAAATGTATAAATGTACAGTGTGATTTGACCTCCTGGAAGTTAGTAACTCCCAAGATATCGTAAGTAATAGCTCATTATTGAATACAGTCCAACAGTATTTGCCATTCAATTTTTATTCTATTTAATGAAATGCTTTATTTTCAGATCAAATGTCTTCATAAAGAATGTAATACTGACCTTAGCTTTATAGTACAGAGACAGATTTAGATAAAATCATGTGTATCTTTACTAAACTGATTTCAGTCCTATTGAAGTTAAGCAGACTGATCATTTAATTACAGTTTTTAGGCTGTAACCTCATGCCCTTGTTTTCTTCTCAAACTGTTGCAAATTAGGAATGTCTGTTCATGTTTTCTTCTCAAATTGGTGTAAATTAAGAATAAATCTGTTCTAAGTCCATGTATTCTAGTGTATGTGTCAAAAAGCTTCTTGTTAAGAATCAGTGGTATCTGCAACATTGCCGAGAGTACAGTTTCAACCTCTTTTTCTTACACGATTGCAAAAACAAATAGAGAAATATAATAGTATAAACACTGAACATTCCTTGACTGTTTCATAGTAGACTGATGAAAATGAGTTTTGTAAAATAGTGGTATATCAACAAAGTCAGAAGAATTTTGAAAGAGTGCTGAGTTGTTATTTAGTGAAACCACTGAAGGATTATTTTTTGGACTACCTGCCAAAGAGAGATGAAGTTCCAGCAGAGTAGGCTTTCTTATCAAAAGATCTATTGTTAAAAGGAAAGGAGAAATCAGAGGTTGAAATTTCACTTCTTCTAACTGTGGTTTAAATGCGATTTGTTATTTTTTATTACTGACTACAGCTTTGAATGTACCTAGTTAAAGGATGTCTGCAGAGAGACTTCCCAATCCCTGCCTTTTAAATAAAGTTACCTGGGAGCTTTTGTAATATCACTGCAGGCCTTATTGCCCAGAAGAAACTTTGTCTCTCACATCCCAAATCCCAGCTGTAGTACATTTAGAGGAAGCGACTGAGTGGAAGATATCCTTTTTTCTAAACACGGCACACACATCCCAAAGCAGGAAAAAAATTGATTTCTTCATTATCAGATGTCTACTTTTGCCTCTTGAAAAACTGTAACACTCAGAAAAAAACATGCGGAGTTCTCACTCAGGACTTGGTCCAGAATAACTTGGAAGATTTCTTCAGCTCAAAGCTGAGGATCACAGGGTTGACACCCCGCTACTGATCTCTGTGGTGGGACAAGAGGGTTGCATATGATTCACACAGCAAAAGGCTTGCTTTCAAACAGCCTTTGTACTTTTCCAGTATGACAATCTGTAAATCATTATGCACCCCTCTTTGCCCAATCCACACAGGATGTGAGGCTGTGTCAGCTCCCAGCTTGATAGCCTTCCTCTTTAGTGCGATCAATAAAATCTCCTGCTTGCAGCTTTGGAAATTACTGGTCTATAGCCTGCTACTCACCAAGAGCGTGGGTGTTGCATTTGCAGATGTCCCACATCTGATGGGGTTGAGACTAGAGGAGTATTTTTCCTTGTGGCAGGTAGTGGGGGAGACATGCTATTTTAAAGCTGGTCCATCTATGCTGCTGCTACTGCTCCTGGCTTGCCTGGCTTCCCAGTGGGCTGAGGTTGCTGACAATGTTTCGGGAAGAGCATGGTTATATACACTCCATCACTTCTGAACCTTTGCTGGAAGGTCATGTCATTTCTGTGTAAAGGAGAGGCTTGCTCTTGGTGCACATATTATGAATGGGAATCAAGTGTTTGAGGCAATGAGGGTTTCCTGGTGCTTGTCACAGGAGGAAGAGAGGGTGGACATTTATCAGTTGTTTTTTGTTTTTTTTTTCTGATGGACAGAATCGTAGAATCATTAAGGTTGAAAAAGACCTCTAAGGTCATCTAGTCCAACCTTCCACCTACTACCAGTGTTGCCCACTAACCAATGTTCCTTAGTACCACATCTGCATGTTTCTTAAACACCTCCAGGGCAGCCCATTCCACTGCTGAACCACTCTTTCATAGAAGTTTTTCTTACTATCCAACCTGAACCTCTCCTTTTGCAACTTGAGGCCATTCCCTCTTGTCCTGTTGATGCAGCAGCCTTTCTCTCTGATTCATGTTAGCAAAGCTGTAGTTCCCTCACTAGCTCTCACTCTTAAGTTCACCACACACATCAGGACAGGTTAGATGCTGACCTGCTGGAAAGGAGCTTTTCAAATAAACACCTGCATGTTGGCCATGAGCTAGCAGGGTGCCCATGAAGCCAAGAAGACCAATGGTATGCTGGGGTGAATTAAAAAGAGCATGGCCAGCATGCTGAGGGAGGTGCCTCTACTCTGCCCTGGTGAGGCCACATCTGGAGTACTGTGAACACTTATGGGCTTGTCAGCTTAAAAATGACCGGGAACTTCTGAGGCCTCAAAGATGACGAGTCCTGGAGTATCTCCCTTATGAGGAAAAACTGAGAGGACTGTTCAGTCTAGAGAAGGCTGAGAGGGTATTTTATCAATGCCTATAAAAATGTAAAGAGCAGGAGTCAAGTAGATAGGGCCAAGCTCTTTTCAGTGGTGGCCAGCAACAGGACAATGGGAATTGAACACAGACCAGAACATAAGAAGTTCTGTATGATCATGAGGAAAAACTTCTTTACTTTGATGATTACAGGCAGCCCAGAGAGATTGTGGAGTCTCCTTTCCTAGTGATATTCAAAACCTACCTGGATGCTTTCCTATAGGAAACCCCATCACAATAGCTGAAGCTGCATCAGGCCACATCTTCCCCCAGAAACTGACAAGAATTTGAGAAGAAAGAGTTGTGCAGTTGCCCCCTGCTTTCATGCTGCCTTCTGCTACCTGCACTCAGTTAACATGCCCTAACATTCTTTTGATAACCAGTTTTATAACATTTCAGCCTAGATCTTCACAGATGCTCAATTCTTTGACTACATTGATTTTAATATGAGTTGGCTATAGGACCAGTTTCAGTCAGTGCATTAGATGTGGTGATGGGGAGGAAAATGGTTCTGAAAAAGTAGTCTGGTGCGGTTGCTACTACCAAGAGTGATCTTGGTCTTATTGCCCAGATTTGAATTTGCAACAAATCTAATCTATCCCAGTGTTCATGGTAGAAGCAGGTGCATCTCTCCTAGAGGAGCTCCCAGTCCCTCTACTATTCTTACTCTTTTGGCTCCACTTTCCAAGGTGATAAATCAAGACCATTTATCCATTGGTGACAGTTCAGTTTTGGCTCTAACACTGAGAAGTCTTTTGCAGGAACTGTGTAGGTGATGTGCACAGCTTTGAGCTTCTGGGCTACATACTTCAATGAATAGTAACCACAGATGCTTCCCCTAGGATAATATAAATAAAATAATGTATATAACTGTCACCCATTCAGAATACTGGAGATTATTTTACTGTAAGCCAAATGAGCTTATTGTAAAGATTTTACAAGTGATCTTGGAGAATTTAGGCATAATATAACCAGAAAGAACTTATTTTTACAGGAGCTAGCCTGTCATCATTTGTCAGCCTTCCCAGCATTTTACATGCCATTCAATTCTCTCTTCTAGTAGTATTCAGTAATATAAGTCATGGCTTTGAGAGTATGACTACTGATGCTTAGCCACAATCCATAGTTAAGATCAGCCAAACTTTCATCAGGCTGAGAGAAACAAAAGAGGAAACACACCTGTGTAACTTCTATCTCCGTGATGATTATATGTGCTTATCTACCCAATATACCAGTGTGTTCAAAACAGCTTTGAACCTCATTTCATCATTTTGCTCAACAGACATATAGAGAAATAAGTAACACTGTACTGTGAGTGCTGTTGTGTCAAGTGGTGTCAGACTGAGCCTTGCTCTTTCATTAGATCTTTTTGGCCTGGCTGGGCAATATGTAAACTGTTATTATGCCACATTAATTCATTCTTTTTCTCACAGAAGAATAAGTTAAGCTAAATTAACTCTTTTCTGCTGGTGAAATTCTTGTGGATAAAAGTGATTAAACTCTTTGAAGTTAACAATTCCAATATCCAGTATATGTCCTAGGCAAATCATAAGCATTGCTTTTGTATGTTTCATGTTCTAAAGGACAATAGTTTTACTCAAATGTGGCAGTTTCCCTCTTAGAAGTGTCTTCTCTATTTCAAAGGATGTTATCTGTCATTATGACTTGCTCCAAAGTGAGGACCAGGCCAAGCAAGAGTAGAAGAATCAGAAGGTTGGAATGTGTGTCAGACAAAGACTAAGTCCCAGAAGAGTTTTCTGACAGCCACCCATTTTTACCCTAGATATCATTGGTTAGTTTGTACCGTTACGTCAGTGCACTTTAATGTGAAATCGTTTGGCTTTCCCTGTGAGGGAACCCATTTTACCAACTTCTGACTTAATAACTGTAGCAAATTCTGTGGATGTCAGTGTGCGTTTCTGGCCTTGTGCTGTGATCTGGTTAGACCTTGAGGCAGCTGACCTGTAGTTATATCTGCATGGCAAGTCTGAAGAAAGTATGCCTGATCAGAAGTGAAAAGATGAATCATCATCTTTAAAATATAGGCCAGCTGCCAGCAAGTTTTAAAATCTTTTCTGCGGAGTTGGAATGCGACTTCTTAAAACTGATGAATCAGTTCTGAGAATTGATACAAGGCTCTAATCTTCCTGAAGGTTTTCAAAAACTTTTGAAATGATTCTGAAATATTCCAATAATTGGTGTTGTACAATATTAAAAATCCTGCCAAGCTACCTAATTAAATTTCAGCTCTGCATCTCAGAACTGAAATTAACTCCTTAGTTTGACGTATTGTGAGCCCTCTTATACAGGTGGATAATTCAAACTCCACAATGAGTTTTGGTCACCTAGTTTCTCAGTTCAGTGGGTCTGCAATTGAATCATTTCCTCTTAATGGGTGACTTGACTAAATGGTTTGAAAGTAATTAGCAAACCCAGTGGATCTGATCTTGAAGTGTACGATCAGCATCTTATCAGGAACTACTCATTTCCTACGGGAAGTTGTGGTCGACTTCTCAACAAATTCAGAGCACAACTTGTTCCTTATTCTGAGGAAGCTAATCAAGGAATGGTTGCACCATCCCAGACATGTTTTGACTTGTGATAAAGTGATCCCAGCTGATTCTAAGGGCATTTTCAGAAAGTCTATTCTTTATTAGTACTGGATGTTTTATTTGGTCACTTTAAAGGAAACAGTAATTGACTTCTTACAGACACACGTTTTTTTTAATCCACTAATACATTTTAATCTTGGGGCACAGCTGTTAATGGGATATGCTTCCACTCCAGAGCAATTCAGATTGATTTTGCTTCTACTTTAGAAATATGTTATAGTAGACCCACAGTATATAAAAGTGCTCAGTGTGTTGAGATGAACTGGCCTTGTGGTATATGCAGCTCCTAATGGGAGTTCAGTACATTTAGGGAAGTGGTGATTGATTGCCTGGTGCTTGCGCTAATTGATATGGCACTGAGTTAGTCAGAAGCTCAGTTCCATCAAAATCACACATGACAGTGCTCCAGCATTTCTTAATATGGACTGGGTAGTTCATACAACAAAAACAGCATGTTGTGGAGGAGACTTTCAGAACTGAGTGAGTCTTCCTTCAGCATCAGTTACATTCTTTCCAGAAAGGCTTCCTGCCTGGAGTAGCATTACTCCTCCGCTGGAAATTTTTTAAAAGGATGTTCTCAGGTCTGTTTATTTTTTATGGGCTTGGATGTGGTCACTGAGATCCTGTGAGATCAGAAGAATGGAATGAAAGTGGCCACAGATGACACTTGAGCTATTTCCACAGCTGGATGCACACCAGCCAGAGTAGGCGGTCTTCTGCAGATGAATTAGTTCGTTGAAGTACATGATACAAAACATCTGTTACAATGAGAACAAACAAAAACAATGTGCCTTTGAAGGCAGCGATTTGTTGGGAGCTGCTTGCAAGGGTGCTGAATGAAGTAGTTGTCAGCAAGGAAGCATTTTCAGGCTTGGCCTTGCATGAACTAAAGCAAAATTACACTGTAAAAATACCTACATTCAATCAAGCAAAAGATCTGCTTTTTCCAAATGCTGTTACGCTGATTCCTGATACAGCAATGGGGAGGGAGAGAGTCCTGTACCAAATGTTTTTTATACCCTAAACCACTTTTAATACAATGGTACAATTCCAGCTGAGTGGCTATAAAAACTTAGAAGCTACATTGGTACAATAACTGTTATTCTGTCAGTCGTTCCCCACACTGCTTTATTACCAACTGTCTTGAAGTACGATAGACATTTTTCATTGTCACTGCCACCTGATGACAAATAAAACCTTCAAAATGTTTTTGCTCAAAGGAGTAGCTCACAGCTCCTAAACAGAAGTGAACCTCTCATGTCACCTTAATGAGCAGAACTGATCCAAACATTCCCACTCCATTTTACCCATATGGGGCAGTTACTTTTGGCTGCCTTTTGCTTTTTCTCATGTCTGAGCTGATAAGAAAGTAGTTCTAGATATTTTTGAACTAAACATGCATGATGTATGCATAAATGTTAAAAGACGGATCAATCAGGCAAGGTGTTCGTTGGTTTTCACAGGGCAGTATTGCTCTTGTAGTTTAAAGAAAATACAGTACTGCTAACAGTATTTTAGCCATAAATCAGAGGCAAATATATACTAAATCACCACTTCCTCCATTTTTTTTTTTCCTGAAGCAAACATACCAACAAGGACAAAGATTTAATAGATGGAGAACAATTCCTATATGCATAATAGGAACACTACCAAAATATGCTTCCAAAGAGGGTTTATTCCCCATCTGTGTGCACATAAGGTGGGTTGCAGTAGTGAAATGAATAAACAGAAATCAATATTTTAGATCAAGTAGTAGAGATGCTTGATTTTGGACCTGGAAGTCCTCTAGTTCTCCCTTAGCTACTGGCCTGTTGTGTCTGCAGAAGGCAGCACATTTATGTAAAGGCTCAACAAATGAAACAGGTGTCCCCATGGGTCTCAGGGTGTTGGGAGAATGCATCTTTCCCTGGATCTACATCTGTTATCAAGTTGTAGGTGTCTAGAGAGGCTGGAAGCTGCTGAGGAAGCAAAGTTAGGATTTTTTTTCAGTTCAATTGATTCTAGTTTATGCTTTCCTGATGAGCAGAGTGTCATTGTAGACGTCGTCATAGTTTATTATAGCTGTACAAGACAATTATGTTAATTTTACTTTTATTTCCTAATATTCTTTGATCTCATGCACATCAAAGATGTAAAATTTTAGTCTTGTTGGTAATTAGCTAGAAAGCAAATATGTTGTCTGTCAGTACAGAAGATACAAAGCACAAGGAACTGTCTTGGGGGAGTCTAGGTTCTAGTCTATTTATTTTTTTTTCTCCTCATCAGATTTTTATTTCTCTTTCATCAGTTGCCTCAGCCATTAAATAAATGTACTGGAAGTAAACTTTGGCATTGTGAAATTCATTCAACATTTTACACCCACCTAGTCACACAGTATGGATCCTCAATTGAGGCAAAGCAGTTTGGTACATGAAACAAAAACATATGTCAGTGTTTCCCGAACTTGCAACAACCCCCTTGCTATCTGTATTGACAAAGGTTTCACGCTTGCTTGCTGTTAGGTTTGTGCAGACAGAGGCTAATGCTCTGCACAGTTCTGGTTTAATTCAACCATTATAATCCAAAGGCTTTGATTCCTAACTTGTGATTAGTGCCCTGGTCAAGAAGAGCAAATGCCTATATGCTAAATTATTTGGATCAGAGTTGCTCTTTAAAGCTGACTTTCTGGAAGGAGAAAACACACAGGGATTATTTTACAATTTCTGCAGTGAATCTCTGCATCAGTACTTTATGCTTACAGCTGGTGGATTTATACACTGAGATTTATTCTGAGGACTGACCCCACCCCCCTTCTTTTCTTCATGAATTGCAAAGAGATCATTATCTTCATAAATTTGTTTACTGTCCAAAACTTTTGTATGAATAATTTATGGCAACATTTCAGCCTAAGGATTGTTCTCAGTGTGCATAACAAGTATTTATTAGATGGTTTCATACTGGAAGTTGTTATTAGACTTGCTGCCTTCCTGTTCCCAGGTTGGTTGTCCTTATCTTTATTAATTACTTCAGCTTCTAGACAAGATGACTGTCTTGCCACAGAATAAGATTTTATTTCTTGATTAAGCAAGTCTGCAGGCAGCTGTCAGTTGCCTGTATAGTAGTCACTACAGAAAATAAAAATAATAGAAAACCTAAAACTGGATTGTTGTAAAAAACATAATTCACTGAATCATGATCTAAACATGAAGACAGGAGCAGAATCATTCTTGCCTGGTATAATTAATTAATGACAATCTGTATGTGGTATAAAAATCTATTAGATACCTGCATAGTAATGCAGAGTTTGGCTTCTGTCTCTGAGGATTAAAACAGTGTGAAACTCTGGAAGCGTTCAAGTCAGTGACAAAACTCTAATTGATTTCAATGGGGCCAGGATTTCAGGCCAAATTTTTCAAATTCACTAAGCTAAAGTCTGTATGTTGCTGTTATTGTTGTATTACGGAGTTTTTAATCATTGAAATTGTAAATGGTTTCTGCTAAAGATTTTTGTCTTCATCTAGTTTCAAGCATGTGCATTTATGCATTTCTTTTCTGGGTTTTTATTCACTCACAGTCACACAAGGCTGAAACACCACAAAACAGAATATTTCATGATACTACAGTTCCTAGATAGTAGTACAAGAAAATACCACAAAAAATACTACAAACAAACCATTTCTTGTACTTTTTAGTCCCACAAATGGATTTTCTGTGTACTTGGAAAAGCCACTGCAGAACAGAAATATGGCTGCCAAGATGTTGGTCTCTATTGGAGTTTATCGGAACATCTGCTGTTACTTATGTTAGTTATGTTGTGTCTTTTGATGTCAAAGTAAAAACAAGGGCTTGTTTGGTTTTTGGTGGAAGGGGGTTCAAACAGAATGAAGATTCACAACCATGCAGTGCAGAAAGTCCAGCCCTCAAGTCTCCATCACTCTGGAATTAATTAAAGCCCTCTTTTTTCTATCCACATAGCTCTCAAGAAAAGATGGGAGTATTACCCACTTGCCTATCATCTTGCTCCTATTTATCTTCTTTTAGATGTTTCTTGTTTCCTTTTCCTCTGAGGCTACTCTTTGCCTCTGGCTAGGACTGACAAGGCTATTATATATATAGTACTTTGTGAATAATAAAATTTGGCTTTGTGGGTTGTATCAAATAATAATGCTAAAACTTGTCCAGAAGTGAAAATCTGCAGAGGGAGAGGGTAGTGACATGGAAAAAGCTGTGAAAATGTTGTTTTGACTCAACTCCAGGAGACAGCTTGGGAGTGGAAAAAGGGAGAGAAGAACAAAGACAAAATGTCTATAATCTTTGTTTTCATTTCTGGTCTATTGAACTAATTTTAGATTTTTTTTTCCTTCAAATTTAGATAAATTCTGAAATGACATGTCATTTTGAAATATGGTAGAAACACTGCATTTTGACAGCTCCAATTTTTTTCATTCCTTTGGTCACAATTATGTGCCACGTGTGACCTGAATTCACAGGATATTTTGTGCCCCCTCAAAGTGCTCTTTCAGAATAATTTACTGTTCATCTCAGCAGTATTTATGTACTGTCCAGCTGGCCTTTTTTTCCACTAGCCTATAGTTTTTCTCCCTCAGAGCACTTTTACCTTTGTGAAAAGATGCTTGTGGCTACCCAATCTGTCCTACAAGAGGCTGGTCATTCAGCTTGGGTCAAAGACTTGCCCTGGTGCATTTCACCAAGGTAGTGGCTAACAATCTTACTTTTCTCTGGCAGAAGAGCAAGTTGCTCTGCACTGACAAAACGAAGCTTGGTAGTAGACTGCTTCCAGTCAGCTACCTGCCAGCCTGAAGTATTGACTAATGTTGGGTGAAAGAAGGGTTTAGGAGAAGACCTTGTCAATTCTTGTCCTGCTCTTTCTTTGATAGTCCTTAAGACCTGTGATTTTTTTTTTTTTTTTTGTCACTGTGTCATTCTGTTGAATGCTTGTACATAGTGGCTCTTAGAAAATGGTGGTTCACCAAAAAGAAAAAACAAATTAGAAGTGCAAATAAATGTGTGCCAAAGAGATTTTCCCAGTTTACTCCAATAAACCGTTCACATTAGAAAACGGAGGCAGAAAACTCGTAATTCATTTGTCCATGTTGCTTTGATGGGCTCTTTCGATCATAAACAAAAGAGATGAACTTTTAAGCAAGTAGCCCAAACCTGAGATATGCAGAAGATTTGGCATTCATCTGTATGTTAAAAAAAGTTATGATTGTTTTGAAGTTAATGGAAATGAATTACAATGTGAGGCAAATAACTGGGTATTGCCACAGTATAGAGAGAGATAATAATAAAGTATTCAGTAATTCTAACATTGTAGTACTTGTGAGGCTGAAAATGTACTTTGTCATCTGCTTTCTGCCTTTCTTTTAACTAATGTCACTGGAATTTCTCTGAAACTGGCAATGGGATGGGACGGGTGTGATCCATTTAGAAATGTAGAAAGTGGGCTATTCGAGGATCAGATGTCAGAAAGGAACAAGTTTTTGATAAAGCAGAACATCCTGACAAGACACAGCAGTGACATTCTCCATAGATCTCTCTGCCTGCAAGAGAGCGACCATGCAAGCCTGTCCCCTCTGTCTGTCAGTGCTCTCCTACATGGAGCTAACATGCAGAGAACTATCCCCCGCCCTTCATGGGCCTTGGGAAGGCTTTTGGACATCACAAGTTGCAGTAATGTCTTTCTGTGATGGAGAGTGTCTCTCTGTGGGTAGCTGATGTATGGACAAAGCTGAACAGCTGTGGCTTGATAATGACTTTCAGTCCCAGCAAACTTCAGAAACAACCCAACCCAGTGACCCAGCATTGAGACTCCCTAGTCTATTACCAGTCCTCTGAGCCACTATGTTCCTTCCATGTACTTTCAACATACTTAACATGTTACAGCTGTGCTCAGTGCTATACAATAGTTAAGAGGGCTGCCAACATTTCCAGTATGAACTCATATCTTAAGGATAATAATTCAGCTGTAAAAATGTGCTTCAGGCTGAAACTTTATAAGGAAGATCTCGGCCCAAGAATGACTTTATCTGCACAAAAAATAAATAAATAAATAAATAAATTCAATTTAGTCATTCTTAATCTGTATAGTTGTATTAAAAAGAAAATAAGTTATCCTTGTAGGATCAGGTATTTACTTTTTCTTCTTTTTAGCATAGCAATAGCCAACATTTAGCCTCCTTGAACTTTCGTGTCTATTTTTTTAATCTGTCTGGTCTGTTTTACACAACGAAGATTTAGCTCACGAGGGTTAGTTTAAGGTGCATTTCATCAATATTTTCATACTCCTTGAAAAGAAAATAAATGAAGTTTGGAGCAAGGTAGATTTAAGCAAATCATTTTTCTGTTAATTTTCTGCACAGTATGAATTGAGAGATTAAATGATTCCTCTTAATAATTTGAACTGGAGTATGTAATCAAAGCCACCTGTTCCCTTAGGGCCTGGAACTGTAATGACCCAAGCTGTATCCTAAGACTGAACACTCATGAAACTGGGAGTTAAGATGTTGATCCAGACCCATTCCAGAGCCCTAATAACAAGCTAGCACTCAAGGCCGCTGTATATCACGTAGTTTGTGGAACATTTAGAGGTCCCTTCTACCAAAGTAGAGAGACTTATGAATGTCAATTTTATTGTAATCTACACGGTGGTCTCACTGGAAGTATTTTAAAACAAACAAGGACTTGAAATATTACATTTTTACTTAGAAAATCTGTTCAGCCCATATATACTTCAAATAGTATTATGGGCTTAGTAGTGGATCTCCATGTTTTTTGGATTTTCAGACTTCAATCTGAAAACTATTATTATACAGCATACACTTATGGAGGGTGGAGGTTGGGTTTTTAGCTGGACTTCAGAGTGATGCAGCAGTATGAGCCTCAGCAGAATCTCTCCTCCCCTGCAGCCAGATTCTTGGGTAACCCTGGCAACCCTGACAAGGGAGAATGGACAGAAACTGCAGCACAGGAGGTTCCGCATGATTGTGCGCAAGAACTTCTTTACGGTGAGGGTGACAGAGGCTGCCCAGGGGGTTGTGGAATCTCCTTCTCTGGAGATATTCAAGACCCACCTGGACGCCTACCTGTGCGACCTGGTGTAGGGAACCTGCTTTGGCAGGGGGGTTTGACTCGATGGTCTCTAGAGGTCCCTTGCAAACCCTATGATACTATGATTCTATGAACCCCTGCAGCAGCATGGCTGTGAGGTTACAGACTTGGGCCTGGCTTGAGAGTTAGCTCTGAACTGGTCAAGAATAATCTCAGGCTCAACATTATGAAGTCCACCATGCAGTCCATGAGCAACTGTGTGAAAACCTGTCTGTTTTTGGAGTTTCAGGGAGACACCCTTATACCTACTTCTCCCTTGACTGTTGTTCCTGTTGTCTTCTTGGGAATTGGAGAGCCCATAGAGGAGTGCTCTGCTGCCTTCCACACTGGGACATCTCAGTGCTTCATTAAGTACTACTGCCTTGTGCTTCTGAAAGCTGGAGACATTTCAGATATTACCATCTAAGAGTGATTGTGGTTCTAATCAGATCCTTATAGTGCTGCAGAGACTTAACACCCTGCACAGTCATACTGTTTTCCTCTGTCACCAGTTGTGTAGGATGTCATTTTGCTATCTTATATCTGATGGATACATGGGGCTATATTGCCAACGTGGCCTTCTGTACTTTTTTGTGTTGTTGGTTTGGATCTCTTCTTGTTAGCCAGTTCCTCGGATTTTCTGATGTTGCCTGTGTCAGTATTTGTCCTTCAAATGAGCGAATCTTCTAGCACAGCTGTTGAATTGCAGCTTGCATGGACCAAATTCCTCCTGGTTTCAGTCAGGATATGAAACAGATCACATCTGTTAGAGATCACAGTTGCTGTCCTGTCACTGGCCATCGCAGTAGTGAGGTAGTGCAGTAGTGAAGTGCATGTAGAAGAAATATCACAGAGATTTCCTCTCCAAACCCAGTTAGCCACTCTTGGTGCCTGGCAAATGACCTATGTACTAAATCTTGCCAGGAAAAGCAGAGATCAACAGTACAGTGCCTCAGACATTTGATGTGATCAGATGTCCGTTGTCATGACTTGGTGAAGACACACAGACAGGCAGGGCTGTCTCGCATTGCCAAGAAGGCTTGAGTCCCGGGGAAGGCCAAGGTGCTACTACATTAAAAAAAATTATCTGCATGTTGAAAAAAAAAAAAGGATCAAAATAACTAGCCCAGTATCCTTAGTGAGTTTGTTAGAAATTATATCATTTTTATCCCCGTATACAGTTATGTGAAGATAAAAGATTACACTATTGAGGATGCAAATATAGAATCCTTTTTGAAAGTTTTATTTGAACCCATTGGGGCAGGAAAGTTTAAGATAATGATGCTAACTCAGGTTTTAATTGTGCAGTTTAATAATTTCTGTTTTGTACCTTGATAGAAGTAGGAGTTACCATAAAGTCAGTTTTCACATGTGGCTGTAGTCATGAAGGAATAGAGCAGGGCAGAATTGTTTGCAGAGAAAGTATTATTTACTTTTCACTTCAGTAGTTGAAACTCCATTCTAATCCTGAGAAAAGTGAGTTTACAGCAAAGAGACTCCTGATTCCTTTTATTAGGATTTTATGTCAGCTTCTGGAGAACAGTGGGTGAAGGAATTAGTCCACATCAGAAAATATGCTTAGGAGCATAAACAGAATGGAACTGCCAAGCATAACGTTTTAGCATGTGTCACACACTAATGAGATATAGATGAAAAATTCTGTGCAGGAAATAAAGATTTGTTTCCACTAATAGTGCTGAAGTTTTGAAATCTGTACTTATTTTGAGATGGAATGAAATGATTGTTATTTTTGTGAAATCTGATAGAGGGAGGGAGAGGAGAAGATTTGTTCTGTATGTTTCAGTGGTTAGGGTAAATCATAGCCACTGTGTTTCCTCTGTCAGCTGTGGATGCTAAGCCTCATGTAAGCATTGTGAGGACATTTTTGTTAGCTATGGCTGTTCTTGAAAGAGCCAAAGCACTATTGCTTGGATATATGAAGCCAGCACACACCCAAGTGCATCCATTTAAAAAATGAAGGGTAGTGAGAAAACAAAAGAACTGTGATTTCTTGCTCACTTCTAGAGTGTATTAGAAGAGGAGCCAAGAACTGTCTGTATATGGTCTCAAATGCCCACTGTGGCAGGTCACGACCTTACTGCAGCAGCCCTTTCAAGTTAGCAGACCCCGGGGAAATTGCTCACAATTCTTTAGGCAAACAGTAATGGTTACTTTCTTTTGTTACTGTGGAGAAGTTGGAGAAGAGGTTGAAAAACTACTGTTTCCTTCACAATCTAAATGAAGCCTATGAGCTTGTGGTCTAGCTGTATGTGCAGATGATAAGAGCAGAGGTATAGCACAGGGCTATCAAACTGTGCTTCAGAGTCATTCAAGTATATTTTTCTCATAAATATAAAGGGAATTAAGGGAATTCTCTTCATTGTCCTTTTGTACAATGAGCTTTCCTCTTGAGATCTTATTTTGGGTGGAAAGATTGAAGCAACCCTGTGAAAGTCACGTTGGGCATGAAATGACATGGGGAACTGTTTGTTTGCAACATGAACACTATCTCTGTTTTTTTTAAGTCCTTTTGGAATAAAGAAAGCTATATACTATGAAAGTTATGTTTTTTTACTCTGGTAGAAATATCAACTACTGACATGATATCACAGTGATATTCCTTGATGCAGTTCTGATACCAGTACAGTTGATAGTATTTCTTTATTTGTCCACACAGCTTTTGATAAAAAAAAAAAAACTTTATATTGCATCAACTGCTTCTTTCATTTATGTTTTTTTGTTTGTTTGTTTTGTTTTGTTTGTTTTGTGGGGGTGGGATGTTTTTGTTTGTTTGTTTGTTTGTTGCCATTCCAATATCCTTTTATTTTGCATCTATGCATGCATGTAGGCTACTATCTGTGTATTATCAAAAGCTATGTTTTAAACTAAGAGATGGGACATATAATTAACCACAGGAAAAGAGTGGGTAAAATACAATAGAGAATATTGGCTGTTGTTGTTGGAAAGATGAAACATATGAAAGGGTCAACTTTGCTCTTTATTTACTGCACTAGATTATGTTACTTCTGGGAAGTAACTCTTTTGGACCTACAAAACATAAGAAGAAAGGACTTCTCAAACAGAAAGGAAAAATGAGCATGAGAAGGCTAGTTTGTATGTTTTCTAGAGATTTAGATGAGATACGAAGGTGAAATCAGATGAGAATTTGAATCTATGTCCAAAATCAGAAATATTATGATACAAAGTTGTGGTTTATTAATTACCACAGAAACAGGACTCAGAGTTAAAGGTCTGTACCAGTTTGCTCATTCCAAAGTTCAAGTTGCTTTGAATTCAGTGCAGTATTTGGGCTTCCTGGTTGTTTTACCCCATTTTTAGTAAGATTTTAAATTCAATAGAATAATTTAATAAAATGAAATCATAAGATTTGCAGAGTACAGATTATTAGCTGATCTTCCTCATCGTATACTCATATAAGTATTTACTCTCAGATTAGCCAGTAAATGCCAAGGCAATTGGTAACTTTTCACTGAGTAAGAGAGAATAGTATAGAAATATGTTCTCTTTGATTTTGAAATATAATATATATTTGTGGCATATCATTAAGTCTCTTTCGCAAAGGTGATGATGAAAGGGTGGAGATGTTTTTCACAGCTACTGTTAGTCTCCCTTTTATATCTTTGAAAGCCTGACCAGTTAACAGTCAGTTCAGAGCATTTCACCAAGCTTGCTGCCCTGACAAGGGGACTCTGCTGTCTAAAAGGTGCAGCCAAAGGAGATGAGAGAAATCAGTCTAGACAGAACAGTAAACCAATAGAAATATGGCTGTCATTTATTATGTATGCAGACAGAATATATTTCTCTGGGAAAAAAAAGAAAAAGGTATTTTGGATTTTTCATATTAATTCTTGATAGACAAGTTTTGCCTGATAAGTATGAAGAAAGTCATCCTTTCACTCAGTTTAATAAAACCACAAGATACAACATGTTCTTGATAACATAAAGAAATTCACACGCTGATATGGTAATATTTTTTTTCAGATGGAATGACCTAGTGCTTATATGACTGCACACTGTATCTCTAAAAAAAATCTGAAAACTGGGTTTTCTGTTGTACTGCTTATTGGCTTCACATTGTCCAGTATTTACAAGGTGGAATTTTTAAGTATGTTTAATTTGTTAAAACTACCTAAAAAAAAAAAAGATGAAGTAAATTTCAAAATAGGCAGATGCTTACCACAAGCTTTAAAAAATATTTATTCAGCTGGCTGGTATTTGTGCCTTAAATCCAATATCAGTATGAGAACAGAAGAATAAAAGAGAAGCCTTTAATACAGTTCATTATCTAGAAAGCTGGGACTAACTAATCCTTCCTCCCACCGCCTCCCAAGAGCATCACTCAACTAGTGAACTCTCTCTTTTTAAAGCTTGCTAATACACTTTTTTCATCTGATGTCCCTTTCCCACCCTTCAAGGCTCGCAAATTGGCATTTGTCATTGCACCAACATAAACTTTATTTCTGATGATGTCTCTTGGCATTGGTAATTACTTGAGGATAGTTTACTTAATTTAATAAACAGGTTGTAGTTAGTTTTATTCCTGTGATTTCAGTTTGTTTCCATACAGGCAAAGAACAGTGTTTGTAGTTGTTAAAATTGTGCATCTGTCTCTGCAAATGATAAACTGGATAATACTTTGAAATAAGTACATCGACTTCCTTTTATGAAAGTTATGCCCACAGAGCTCAAAGCATTTTAAAACAGCAAGGCTTTCAGTTAAGTCCAAATATCAATGAAGTCATCTTCGGTTTATTGAAGCACTGAAAAAAAATCATAGATTTTCTTCTGTGTCATTAGTTTGTTACATTTTGACCTGTTTGTCTTCATTTTTTTTAAAGCCAGTATAACACTGACAGAATTGTATGACAAGTCATATGCCAAAAAATATCTTGCCAAATTTGAAGGGCATTACAGCAACCAGTTTCTTGCCGATTGTGATTATATTATTCATTCTGATGCAAAAGGGCAAACCTGAGTAACTGGTAGGCCAGTAAGTTGTTCTGGCAAAGATAGTGGCAAAAATTTAATCAAAATTTCTCCTACTGCTTTTTCAATTAAGTGTGGCCTTCAGTAGCATCATGCCATGATAATATGTCTCTCTGTAAAGCTTGCAACATCAGTAAACTCAGACATAGAAGCAGATGAAGATGTAAAGCATGTTGGTGCAGCTGTAGCCAGTAGCCAAGGGGACTTTTATCAGCAAATGCCCATTATAAACTAAAAAGAATCAAATTGCTTTTAATATGAGGGTAATATCTGATGCAAGGCATCATTGTCTTCTTCAGATAAATAAGTTGAATATGGATGGACATGACAGCATGTATTATAAAACACATTATGGTGTGGAGACTGGCCGTCACCCTAACAACCAGATGACTTTTCCTTAATGAAGTATAATTTTTTCCCTACATGATCACAAGAGAATTCTGCAAACTCTGTTGAATTAATGTACTGGCAAATGCATGTAATTCTCTGCTCTAGGTAACTGTCAGCTTCAAACGCATTAAGCTGTTTCATAACAGCTGCAAATTTTTTCTTATCACGCTTTCATTTCCAAACATATTAAATGGTGTATATTTAGAGATCAGAATATATACATTCTCTATTTAACATAATATATAGTTTATATGAGTAATTTTAGGTCCTTAATATATTTTCTCTCCTATCCACACTTTTGTGTGAAGAGTTTATTTGCAAAACTGTCTCGCTTACTTACTGAAAGACATTTGGTATCAGATTTTTCCAGTGTTCTGTTTGGACCTTGCATTTGGTACACTAAATCACAAGAACTTCCTTCGCTTCCCTTTCTTCAACTGCTGGTTCCTGAATTTATACACAGAAATAGCTATCACTCTGTCACATCTGTAATCACAGCTAGTTTCTCCAAACATACCTTTGCAATAAACATCTCTAAGAATGCTCAGTATTTTAAGCCTTTGGGACATCCTAAATTAATTGCAGTATTGGACTACAGGAATCTGTGGCGTGACTTTCTGCTTATCCCATTATACTTCACAACATGATCTATGCTGAAACCTCAGAGTCAATTGTCCATCTCTAAGCCAAAGAGGAAAACTGCTTGGAAAGGGAAATAAGAACCAGTTTACAGTTGACAAATTTGGTTTATGCATTTACAGTTTGGTACAGTAAAAATGTTGGTTTGTGATATGAGTCATACTGAGCAGAGTGTTCATGCTATCTTAGTGTAATCAAAACATGCAGGTGGATGTTCAAGACCCCAGGACACTGTCTGGATTTATGCTCCTCTACAGGTGCAGCTCTGGTATCCCAGACTGCTGAATTTTGCTCAAATCTTTCCTTGGGCATGATGCTACTTCAAGTAGACTTGTGCACTGAGTACACAATGCAGAGTGCAGAATGGGCTGAATAAGTGTATGTCCTGAAGATTTGATTTCAGACTTTCAGGAAAAAGTAGATTTTTCAACAAAAAGAGAGGAGCAGCATGAAAGAGAAGAATGATACGTAAGTAAGAAAGAAGAGTATTTTAAATGACATACTAACACTGACTAGATTTTCAAGGGTCTGTGGTAACAAAGGTTATCACACTGGTAGCTCATTAGTGTAAGTTAATCCATGGGTTAGTTTGTTGTAATTACTGTGAGCTACTATGATTTAATATGGCCCAAAAAGACAGAAAAATGTTTGTAAGTGCTACAGGCTTGATACTTGCACACTTACTGGTTTGTTCTGTAAGTATTTTTAATGTGTTTATTTATTTATTGGAATCCTGACAGATATTCTGTGGAGTCTATTTTCAGTAATTTGCCAAATTTCTCTAGGGACTGTTGTCAGTACAAGAAGTGTAATCCAGTATGTGACATGAAACAAGCGTGTGTGTATTTTATACACTGATGTATTACAAAGAGGACTGACCAGGTTAAGTCTACCTCCTCTTCATCACTGCACGCACATAATGAGTTCGCTGAGACTGCAAAATCTCAGCTGCTCAGATAGCATGTGTGCAGATAAAACACCATTGGAAGGTGAGGGGGGAAAAAATAAACAGTTGTAACTTCCCCAGCATTTTTTCTTTTTGTTAACTTCTTATTTATAACTGAAAATGTGAAACTTTTTGGTTCTAGTCTGGTTCTTGACATGGCAATCAAATGGGTCTACTAAAATGTGAGATATGTGCTTAACAAACGTGCTGTGTTTTTTTGGAACTAGTTTATTTTAGATTCCAATTTAAAAGTGGATTATATCAGTAATCTCAAACAAAAACAAACAAAAAAACCCTCAGCTTTCCTTCTTCTGAAAAACAGATTAATCCATCTTTTTCCATGGTTTTTACCAGATAAAATGTGTGAATCTTTGTGCAAATATACATGCTCACAAAAAAAAATATATATATGCACAAAGTAGAGCTATTAAATGTGAAGATATAGCTGAAAATACCTCTATATTTCTTTATCTGGAAAAGAAAGTGCAGTTGATTCTGATTGACTTTTTGTAACTAATACAGGAAATTGCATTTTATACTATCAGTATCAGCTCTTCATTAAGGCATGAGTTCACCAAAATGGAGAGTGGGACAGCAAAAAATGAGGAAATAGAACAACAAAGAAATCCTTTCTAAAGCTCTTACATGTTTTGTTTTTATTCTTGCTTTAGTACATAATGCTGTTTGTTATTAATGTCTTTGTTTTTCATGCAGAGAAGAAAAATGCTTTTCAATGCTGTATGTGTTCTAAATGGGTGACACTGCCACACTTAATGTCAATAGCTAGTCTTAATAAGCTATGAAATGTCATGAGTAAGGGTTCTTAATTGAGACTGGAAAATCCAAAACAATTACCATAATAGGTTGAAGATCTCAGAAACTGGAGGTTTTAGAAGTCAGAGAAAACTAGGGACATATGTATTCTGTCTGTAAGATTGTTCTGAATAGGATATGGAAATATATAAATGACAGGCCTACTGCAGTGTGCAGTAGCATTCATCATATAAAGAACATATGCATTTTTTTGTCAGAAGTAATGAAGTAAAAAATGATATGTAATTGGAACTGACATAAAATGGCCTCATTAGTAATACAAATAATGTATGTATGTAGCTTGGCTGTCAATAGAAACAAAACATATTTCCTCTGACAGATATATTAGTCTCTTTTAAGATTCATGTCAAGTTCTCATCTGGTTCACTTACTAAGAGAATGCTTTTTTATTATTATTATTTTTATTTTTATGAGAAAGAGAAATGTTGAAGTGAAAATGTTATGTGTTTGTAGGGTGCTGTGATAACACCAACAATGGACCACACTATGTCAATGCAGCCAGCAAGCATGATGGGCCCACTGACCCAACAGATGAACCACCTTTCCTTGGGCACAACAGGAACGGTAAGATCATAGTTTATACTATTTCCTTTCTGTTTGCAAAACTTTATAAGATTACTGAATCTCTCTAGATCTCTTCTTATTCCTGGCTTTTCAGTACTTCAATTTTTACCTTTTCCTTTTTTTTTTTTTTTTTCTTTTTCCTCTACGCCCAGAGATGTCTGGCCCTGTTTGAATTATGTATAGCAACTGCTGAGTCACAGCCTGAAACACTGATTGAGCACCTTTAGGAAAGACCCAGTCAGCCCTGGGAGCACAGGTGAAGGCAATTCACCTGTGTGACCGGAAGAGGTAGAGCCAGGCTCAATCCCTCTTAGACCCCCCATTTAAGGGCTAACTGCAAGTTAACTGAAGGTTCTCTTGTTGGAGCTCCATCCTTTGTGGAGTTTTTCTGTGTGAGCCTTCCATTTTCTTTTTTCTTTGTAACATATTGTGCTGCTCCTGTTGCTGTTGCACCATTACAAGTGAGTATGTCAATGTTATTTTCATCATGACCCAATTTTAAGTGTCCTACACAAACAGCATCACATATTGCTGCTTCATTGTAAGATGTCTACAGATACAGTTCTACCACCCTTATATAGTCATAGGGAACAGAACAAAGTAGTACAAATAGTAAAAGAGTAAATTAACAATGCTCTCTCTAATTGGGAGTCATCTATATTAATTCTTACGTGAATATAAAAGTACTCCTCTAATAATTTCTTTCTTAATGCAAAATTGTTTGCTTGTGTATCTAGAAGTTTTTATATAGCAGGAAAATGGGAGTTCTGGCTTTGTGATAGGATCCAGCACTCACTTTTAACCCAGAGGAGACAGCTATATGTGGTTTGCTTCAGGCTCTGGAACGTGATTTTGGGTCAAGGTCAGCTGTGTTTTCAGTAATTTATATTTAAACATGCACATTTCAATGGTTATTTTTTTTCTGTAAGCTGTGTAAGTCAGATTCAATTAACTCCTCCAGAGTCAAAGAAAAGTAAGAAATAGTCCTAATAATAATTATTGAAACTCTCTGAAACTTTGCTGAAGTATTTTAGTAGTGTCAACAGTCTACTCATGGCCTATGGTGATTTGCTATCTGAGTGTATGCACACTGCATGTGTATATGTTGTTTATAAAAAACACAAGTATAAACATTATGTCTTTAAGCACGTTCTGTGTGTAACAACTATGTGAAAGATCTGTTGTGTACTTTTAAATTGTTCTGTTTCACTGCAGTACTAGTACAGTAGAACTCAAAAGTCTGTAGTGAATGGGGCTACATCTGGCTGGTAGACAGTCACTAGTGGTGTTCTCTGTGGTTCAGTTCAAGGGCCAGTCCTTTTCAACATTTTAATCATAGATCTGAATGCAGGAGTTGAAGGTACCCCCAGTGAATTTGCTGACAATACTTAACTGAGAGGTGCTGTTGACTTCTTTGAGGGATGTGGATGGAGCCTTTCACAGCACACAGTTTAACAAAGGAAAATACCAGGTGCTTCACCTCAAAGGGAATAACACCAGGCACAGGTGCAGTCTGAAAGATGAGTGGCTGGAGAGAAGCTGAGCAGGAAGGGACTTGGGGGTGCTGATGATGGAAGGCCCAGGATGAGCCAGCAGTGTGCCTGACAACAAAGAGGACCCTCGATATTGTGGGGTACCATTAAATACATCATTGTCAGTCAGTGAAAAGAAATGATTCTATTCATTTAGCATTGGTGTGGCCTGCCCTTGAATATTGCATGATTTTCTGGGCTCCACGCAATAGAAAGATGATTAAGGTCACTGAAAGTGTTTAGACAAGAGAAACCAAGTTGGTGTAGTCAGGCAGGAAGGTATATTCTATGGGATGATGCTGAAGGCATTTTAATTGCTTAGTCTGAAACAGGAGGCTGAGGGGAAACCTCACAGCTTTCTGCAGCTCCCTGAGGTGGAGAAGCAGAGGGAGGTGCAGAACTCTGCTCCCTGGAAAGAGTATGCAGGGACAGAACAGCACAAAGCTTCATCAGCAGAGGCTCACGTTGAACATGAGAAAAACATTTTTTTACCATGAGGGTGGTCAGGCACTGTGGCAGTTTTTGCATAGCTCCACCATGCCTGTCGGTGCTAAGAGGTATTTGGATATTGCTCTCAATAGTATGCTTTTGCTTTTGATTATCCTTGAAGAGGTCAGGCAGTTGGACTTAGATGGTCTTTGAAGGTCCTCTGCAACTGTTCTTGTTTTCATGGTTGTTTTTATTTTTTTTCTAATTGGATAAGATACTGAATAAAGCTACATCCTAACCAACTCCACTGTAGTGTTAGGCTTTATCTTCCATTTCCCTCCCATTTCTTCCTCTGCTCCCTTTCCCTCTCTTCCTATTTCTTATCTATTGGAATTAAATTCTAACTCTAGTATATTTTCCCTATTAAAAAAAAAAAACTCTTGAGATCTGAGACGTCTGTATTTATTTCTGAGGAATCTTGAATATGATGGACCATTTTTTATTTCAGTTATTTAAAATATTTCATTCAGTAATCGAAAGAGGAGAGAATTACATCTAAAAGCTATTATCAACATTTTTTCCTCTATGGAACAGTTGAAATTGTAGGAAATACTATGACTAGTGAGAATTTCTGCATGTGTAATTACTGTGGTACGGAAATGGAAAACAAATTACGATAAGGCTGCTGGGCAGATGCTCTGAATTTTTCCTTCTGTTTATCATTTTCAGTTCCATGACTTTTATAGACATTAAGCCTCCTGATCTTGTTTTCTCACACTCTTAATGCAAAATAGGGAATTTCCACCTAATGTTCCCTTCAGACTAGAAAACACTGTTACTATTCTCATAGCAACAAATCCATTGCAAATGCTGATGTTTCTTGCCTGGAAAGATAGGGAAAGGACTCCGAAAAACATGAGTTATTTAGTGGATGTTAAGATCCTGGAGAGATTTTGCTGCAACTAAACATAAATTGTTCCTTTCCTTTTTCTAGCTCTTTACACAGTCTTGTCTTTCAAGGTCACAGCATTCCCTTATAATTTCCTTAATTACTTGTGAAAGTATACCATATAGGTTTGTTTACTATCTTTAAAACTCTTAACTCTTCTATGGAGAACTTTAAGAAAGAGTAAATGATTGATAGGTGTTAAAATATCCACGGTCTTTTCATAAATTGCAAATGACACCCAATTTTATTGCACAGAGGATTTCTCTTTGGTATGAACACCAACAGCACCGTATTCATTTGAAGTCCTGATGCAAGCAACATAATCGTGAAGATACTCAGGAATTCCTCCTGATGAAATTAAAAGGATAACTTCAAGATTTGGGCTACTGATGGCAGTTTTGTTGAATGTATTCATTCTGACTTGAAAGTGTATCTTATTAACGTGGCCCAGTAAAAAAAAGAAAATGTGTGAAAAATGGGCAACCTATTTAGAGATATTTTCACTTTGTTTATTCAGAAGTCTGAATTTCAGTCCTAAGAGAGGAACAATGAGGGTGCAGAGCTGTGAAAAATTGAGCAAAGTCCAAAAGAATCCACTGTGAGTACCTCTTCAGGTACTCGCCTACTTCTTATAGAGACATATAATATAAACTGTACATTTCTATTATGAATATATTTTTGATTTTTATCCTTTAAAAGTGCTCAACAGGGCACCATAAAAAAAAAAACACCAGCTATCTTTCAAGAAGCAATCCAGATTTTTTCCAACAGACAAGCCCAAAAGTCACAACAGTTCAAACACTTCTGCTCAGTGTTGGCTGTAACTCTGTCCCAATTTAATTCAAAAGCTTGTAGTATGCAAAGCAGATTTTATTAAAAGGTTTTAATTCATTTACTTCCATATAAAAAGCATTTTGCTACTTAACATAACATTTGGGAGCACCAAAGTGAGCATCCAAAGGGAACACTCTTAATCCCTTTGGCTAGGAGAGTTACTTGAGTAAGAGCAGTCTCTGCCATTTCCAACCTTGACACCAAAAGCTGGATTCCAGTTTCATCTCAGCCCTGAATCCTATATTAAAACCTCAAGGGAGTCCAGGGGGCAATATCCTCCATCCTTCTTTTTCTTGATTATTTATACATCAATTGCTGGGGGTATTTCTAAATGCTGGTGAAGCTGCCAACTTAAAGCAGGGTACAATCATTTCATCAGCGTGAACAGAGTAATTTTCCTACAGCCTCATTTGTAGCCCTATACTATGGGAAGCTATTCTCACTGGCCCCAAAACTCACAGGTAATTTTGTTAGGAAACCATTTGCTATGAAAAGGAATGTAAAGTTTTTTCCTCTCTAAAACCTCAAAGATTGCATATTTATTTTATTAAGTTTTAACATTTTTATCCCATCTATTTTTATCTGTTATTGAACAGTTTATAGGAGCAATACCTGATTTTACATATACTGAGCACAATCAGGGGGATGCATTAAGCTATCAAGATGTCAGACAACGTAGAAAAACTGCAGATCATCTCTTCCTGATCTTGCTGTCATGTCATATAATCACACATCTGCGGCAGGTATACCAGCCCCAAGAATGGTATAGGGCAGAACAGGGGGAGGGGAGGTAATGGTCTGCATTACATGGCAACTACACTCCCTAGTCACATACCATGTGCAAATTTCATGCAGTATCTCCCAGTTACCATGCTTCACGCTTCATCCACCAAGAACATAATTCTTTTCTACCATTATGAGCATCAGATTAATTTCTGACAGTGAAAATACAGTTTGCATCCTGTTCTGATCACCTATTGAAATCTGCCTGAAATCTGGAGTTAAGCACAGGAACTGCCAGAGGGGCAATTTCTGCCTAATTTGTATGCATTTTTCATGTATACCTTTTCACTCAAAAAGAGCTGACTTTTTATTGGTGGACTGGCTGTGGGCAAATATGTAAAGAATAGCTAAACTTAAATTATGTCAAGATTACAGCATAAAGGTGGTAACTCAATATACTGATTAAAGCTGACAATCCAGCCATAGCTCCTACAATTGTACTAAAATGGAAATGTAATGCCCGGGGGCATAATGCAACCTGTTTTAACCTTGAAATTTTTCTTCTGTTTACTAGATTATTATTATTTATTACTGTAAGTCTTGCTTTTCCTATGTAATATTCATCTGCAGTTAGGTCTACTATTGGAAAAGGTACTATACAGAGAGAAGAGAGTCAGTATGGGTGGCTTTGAAGAAGCAGCCTTAGTACGTGTTTAATAATGTATGGAGGTTGGAATTGTTCCATCATCAGCCTGTCAATCAAAATGTTTCTGATACAGCCATTGATCTGACATCTGTTTCATGGTTTAATAAAGTTGTGATTGATGGACTGAATGGGTGTAATGCAAAAATCTTTAGGAACATAAAAGTTGAGCAATCTGATTGCTGTTCTCAGTCCCTCTTGCTTGGCTCTGTTTTACTGCGGCACTTCAGCAGCAGTAATCTACCTCTTTCAACAGAAAGAGGATACACTATTCTTTTTCCTCTGCTGTTCATTCTTAAAGGAAGTCTTCTGTTCTGCGCTTTCCCAGTCTGGGCTTCTTACTCCTTCCTGCTGTTAGCATCCATTTCAGATACCTCCTAAGTTCCAGTTTTCTTCATCAGATTGAGACAGCCTTTGTTAGACCCTCCTTGGCAGCTTTTTTCTCTCTCTTTCAGAACTGTCTCAGTGCAGTTGTGGTTTATCTTAAACCTTTGAGGCCCACACCAATGGAAGATTGGGTAGAAGCTGGGTTGTTGGTTTCTTTTTTTTTTTTTTTTTAATAAAACTGCTTGCTCAACTGTGCTGTTTAATTGTTCTTCATGCTTGCAGACAGTTCACTCAGTTTTCAATTTCTAATTTAGGAACATAATAAGCAACTTATAAGCTGTCCATTGAACTTTTAAAGCAACAGCAGCAACAAAAATTGCTTAATTGCTCTGTGTACCTCTGTATTAAAAATGCAGTCAGGCAGAAGAACTATACTCATGCAACATGGGATTCTGCTGAAACTGCAAAACACTCAAATTCATCTTTCCTGATCTAGAGTATCACTAGAAACCTCTCTGTGGAATAACAGTCTTGTTATGCTGGTACATCAGTCTTATCTTTCACTTTGTTAGCTCTTTTTGTTGCCAGTAGAGCCTGATGATATCTGCAGAACCCTTCTGTGGAACAACAAGCTTGTTATAAGTGTTTTATCTTTTATTTCCTTTGGATACTCCATGGTCAGTAGTGGTTTAAAATGTCACCTAAGGCCTCAACCGAATAACTGTTTTGTTAGATAGGGTTGTGTGCTTTTTTCTTTTCCTATTTAATCTGCAATTCTATTTGCACATAGTATAGCTACACAAGACAGAAACATCATCACATTCCCCTGTTGTTTAGACCCTTATTACAAAAAAACAGTCTGTTGTTCTGTCTGTCACATGGTCCCCAGAGAGCTTTAGGTGGAAAGTTTCTTTGCAGCCTTGTGCTTTTCACATCATCAGATGTTAATCTTGAAGCTCTTTTATTTTAATTATTGTCTGTTTCAGTTACTGTTTTGTGGAAAATATAGAACTGAACCAATTACAAATGAAATTATCATAGTTCAAGTAAAAAGTGAGGAGATCATCCTTGTCCATTTATTCAGCGAGGGCCCAGGTCAAGTGCAAGTGATTAATAGAATCGAGCAGTCTGGGACAGGAGTTCCTTTTAAAGAGGAATTACTGGGAAAGAGAAAACAGCATAAACATTATCCGGAAATGTTATATATAGAAAACTGTTCCTGCACTCTCCTTACCAAAGGTACTTCTGAAAGACAGCTTCCGTTTGCTTGATACATATCTTGAAATAAAAAAAGGTTTCTCTGTGCAATTCAAAAGCGGCAAATTTTAAGCAGTCAACAAGGTACAAATAACTTTTTGATGAAGCATTTAGTCAGTCTGTGTACTTTATTGCCACTGAATAGTATTAAGACAAATAGGCTATCAATCAGACTTAAAAATAGATTCAGTCTTTCTATGAGTAAGTATTTTGAGGTCAAACAGCAGTGTAGAAAAGTTCTTAATTTGACAGTATAGGTTAAATAGGCCTGTGGAATAAGCAAGGAGGATGTGTTCTTTTACCCTTTGAACCATCCTCAAGTGCCACCAGTCCTTGCCCTCATGTAGATGAGGATCTTCCAGTTGTCTCAGCATGAGTTTCACAGTCAATCTTCGACTATAGTTGGAATAAAGTAGGTGGCATTCTTCAATATGTTTTATTTATTTATTTATTTATTTTTCTCTAGCAGTTCCCCTCCTCTTCTCAATTCAGCTTTGTTTTCCAATTTGTCTGTAGTGGCTTACTGCTTGCCTTTATGTGCAAATATGCCAGAGGAGAGAAATGTAAAAGCAAGCTTTCCCTTGTTTGAGCCCAGCATGTTAGTAGGTTTTGCTTTGTGTTTAAGTTTACCTTTGTGTAAGACATTCATAAATAAACAAATGCTTTTGCTGAGAATTTTGCAGCTCTCTGTTGAGATGTCAGCTACTGACTCAAAGCAGCATTAGCCCACATTTCCTCTCAGAGAAGGACTTCCTGATCGTGGTGAGAAAAAGTCACAAGGCAACGATGGTGAAACAGCAAAGCAGGAAGTATCATTCAGAGGGGTATAGCTAGTATAACTTTTTTTTCATCCTCAGACAAATGCAGTTCTTAAAAATGACAAGTATTTTACAGCTTGATTTTATGTCCGTGAACTAGGGTATTCGGAGTCTGATTTCACAAGTGTTTTCTTAGATATGACAGTTGCTGTTTTAGTTTGAGATTTCTAGAAGTTCTATCGGGTGGAACTTTGCAAAGAGAAAAATATGTAGCTCAAAACCACTGTTTCTAAAGCAGTCTTTTATTTTGTGATAGCAGTGCACTGTTCTTAAAGTGAACCTTATTTCCCCACCATAATGAAGAGCAGGTGAAAGGCATAAAACCTATAGTACTAGGGAACGGTCTGCAGCATATCCCTAAAAGATCACTTTTAGTCCTATTCTCATAACTTGTTCATATGTCTTCTCAAAATTTTGTTAGCTTCTAGTAGACCACTTCCTAAATGCTTTGAACATGAAGAGGAAAGAAAAGTGTACAAAGCGTGCGCATTCTTGTGAAATTGTGTTGATGCCACAGATAATGTGGGAGGTTTTGGTATGGGAGAGAGAAGCTTGGTTTAGTTCAACTTCATTTGTTTTTAAATTGGATAAGATTTTGACAAAGAAGTAGAAAAGAGGAATAAATAAAGGTTAAGTGCTCAAAATAATTCTAGGTTTGTAACACCCATAACTGTAACTGACAAATTCAACAAAAATTAGAAAACAAAATCACTCTGAAAGCCAGGTCTGTCATCTGTGTTTTCTTGATGTGTTTCTCTGTTGTGAATGTGTTTTCTATTTTGTAAGTAAGGATGTAACTCTTTGCTTTATTAGGATGAAACTTGTTTTTATTTTCTTGCCTGTATTGAAAGTAGACTCATATGATAGAAATGATGAATATGGCTTTCCAGAGAAGTACGGAATCCAAATTATCAGTGGTTCAAGCAAACACTGCAAGGCCTCCATAATCCAAGGCAAGTTTGAGATTTTAGGGAGGTGAGGTTTGTCTTGCCAACAATTTGTGAAAGGCAAGGAGTGTCTTCTAGATCTGGTGCTTCCACAGTTCTGTTCTGCCAAGAGCTGGGAAACAGTCCTGCGATCATGTCTGTGTAAACTGCAGGTAGCTGATAACTGAGCTGTAAGCACGGCAGCAAGTTCTGAATTCTTGAAGGGGTTGTGTCCTCAGCAGGAAAGGAAAACATGACAAATTATGTCGAAGAATGGCTAGTGTCTGCTTAGCACTATTGAAGTCCTTTATATAGTATCAGCTTTGTTAAAGGATGTGAGGTATTTGGATTATAGCAACTTCAGTCACAGAGGTCTAGGAAGAAGAAAAGAGCGTGAAGGTGATAGGCAATGGCAGCAGCATGCAACAGAATATGAAAGGCAAAATAGGGAAAGTATAAGTGTCTTGCAGAAATTTGTGATATATCAAGAGCTTGGCTAACCTTTGAATTGAATTGGAGTGATTGTTAGTTGGACCATCCAGAACTCTGTTGGCCCACACACCTCCAAGTGGGACTTTCTGGCATTGACACAAAGACAAAGCTGTGATCCAACAGTCTGTTTTCGTCTCTATGCTCTGTTTTTATTTGCAAAGAAACCGTGCTACTTCAAAACAAATAAAAATAATTCTTATTTTCTATTCATTTAATTATGGAGAAATCAGGAAATTATGAAAACTTTACAAAATATTTACTGAGCATGATATAACAAGACTCAGATGAGCTGTGAATCAAAATAACACTTTATTTTCAATACCTCAAGGTTACACAGTGGAGGAGTAAAATACACTGCAAATTGACTATTCACAGTATTTAATTAATAAAAAGAACTGACATCAAGAGTTGCAATTGGTTTATTTCAATATATGTAGATCAGTACTGCTAGCTTTTAGTTGTTGGTTGTTTTTTTTTTTCCTTTCTCTATGGTGGGTACATTTTGTTAAGCAAAATGTTTCTGCTTTGTGCAGCAACCTTTGAATTACATTCCCCAGATTTTTTTATTTTTTTTATGGAAAGCTTCACTTCCAGGGGCACTAAAACAGTATGGGAACTTTAGATTTTAAATGCTACAGCATTTCTGAAGGTGACACAGTACCTCATTAATGAAAGCATATAAGTGGAGCTGAAAGTGAATTTAATTTGTGTGATAGTCAGTGTTTGTCACTGTCATTACATTTTAACAAAAAATAACTTAACTTACATATTGGACAAAGGTCTGGATCTGCAGATGTTCACAAAAATATCCCATTGAATTTCACTGTTTTTTCCTGCAGTGTACCCCACTGAACTTCAGTGCACTGTGCATTTCACAGTTAATCCACTTGACTTATCAGATGGTTGGCAAGCTGATAGCCCAAAGATTTAAACTTCCTCTAAGACAAATTGCCAGTGTTTTGAGGAAACTTTTCTTATTTTCATCTGGTAAGAGCAACCTGTTCAGGGTTCACTTGTTTGAGAAGCAAGGTTAAATGAAGTAGCTGAAGGTACAGTCTTCACCATACCAGTGTAAGACACTGGTGTCCTGTATATATAGCCTGAAGTTCTCAGAAAAGGGTAAACTTTGTTCAAATAATTTACAATTCTATAGGGAGCTGTTGATGGCAATAACCTCTGTGCCCTCAGATGGTATTTTATTATTTGTGAGTTATGGGTGATACTGTGTCAGTGCCATGGCAATGCAGAATCCTCTTGCTGCTAAAAGACTCAATTTGGGAGGTGAGTTCTGCTATAACTAATATTTACTATGAAACAGCTCAGTCAGCACATTTCATTAAACTGTAACAAGGGGTTTGAGAGCAGCTGCATCGAGTGAATTTGGGAGTTTGCTGAATTGAGTTGTTTTTCTAGCAAGGTAAATGAACTGTTGAGCGTGGCAGATTTCTGCTGTGTGGCAGATGAGAGCTGTACCATGTTGGGATGAGTCCAGGGAGTAATCGTGTCTCAAAGAGGCACAGTCCTTTTCCAGTCCCGTGGAGGACTGCTCTGTCCTTTGGGGTTCGTTACGACTTTTGGACGTGGTAGGCATGCCTGGGCAAGCTCAGTTTTGCTTTCTTATTTTTATCAATTTTAATATAGCAGTAGCTAATTTCCTAAAAGCTTATTAGCTAAATGCCCAAATTATTACACATTGACCATTCTCAATTCCGTTTTCCTATGCCGAACGTGTTTCTCTTGAGGATTTCAGTAGAGTCTTTCTAAGATGTAAACTGATTTCACTGATGCAAAAATTGCATTTTCTTTGTGTCTTCTTGCTTGCCAACCTATACTGTGCACTGGGTTTGTGGTACAGACAAAAAATACTGTGATTTCTCAATTGATTTTTCAACCAATACTTTTTTTCATCCACTAAGGTCCAAACTATTTTTTTGTTCTCCTATCATTTTCTGTGATTCTGCTGTGCTACCAACCCTTTCCACCTGAACACCTGCACTGTGCTGAAAAAAATGAATGTATTTGCTCTTCAGTGATTGTTTCTGACAGTGCTAATCAAAGTGACAAGAAGTGTAATAATGAGATAAATTGAGCTTTTGGCTATGATGACACTCCCACAGATGTTTATCACCTGATCTAGCCATGGAGTACAAATCAGTGCTCAGTATTTTACTAACCAAGTATAATTATAGCAAAACTATTTTGCTGCTCTTCTTTTAATGCATGGTCACTCCTAACTGGCTATTAGTAAGGCTGATTTCCTGTGAAGACAGCTCACTTTTTTTCTCAAAAATATTATGCTTTTGGATTTAAAAAAAAAAAAAAAAAAGAGTTTGCATTGCCAAGTTGACAATAATTTATTTTAATTGAGGTTTTCTCCTTTGATGTAAAAAGGCTTCTTTTTCATTTATACTTTCTAGAAGATTTGTCATATACACTTTCACTATTAACTAGTAAATAACACGATTTGCCCTTTACATTTCCTCGTTTTGTTACAGGATGTGGGAAAATAACAGTTTATAGAAACACATTCAATTCTATGTGGTATGGGTTGAACAAGGATATATCCTTGTTTTATTTGTATAGCTTGTGCCTGGAGTATTTAGAACAGAAGACCACTGACCTTCCTGAAATCTGTATCCTTTGTTTCAAACTGAATGTTAAAGGGTTGGAAATAGAAAATGATTGAAGGAAAAGTGTAAAGTAATTAACCTGCTACAGAAGACAAAGAAAAGAAAGATACATTTCAGGTTACATTTATAAATCCACTGTTTCTTTTCATTAACTTTAATGCAAGTGTCATTATCAGCGCTATATTTTCAGATGTTTCAAAAGAGAAAAATATGGTTTAGGCATCACAGTGTCCTGCATTTATGTTTAGTATTAGGAGTTTTGTTATTGCACACTTTTTTGGATGTGTGTTCCGAGGAATGGATATAGATAATTGCAGTTACAAGTCTGGCACAGAAGTGTAAAGAATTTGTGCTTCTGGACTGTAATTATTCCAGAGAGGCTCTTGCAGTCGGTTAGGCCCATTGCAAATTGAGAAATCGCGATACATGCTGTTAATTTGAAGCACTGCCTTTGTAACCAGTTCAGCCTATGTAGCTGCGAAGTTTCTGTGGAAACATTTTAGCTTCATCTGCACACATCAGAAGGTTTTCAGCCAAATGTTTCTTGGATGGCTCAGCAGTGCTGCTGGTGCAGGCAGGACAAACAAGGCAAGCCCAGACTGTGCTTGCGATGAGCAGTAAGCTGTTTTCGTTCTGGCAGCTGACCTAACTGCCACCTTTTTCCTTGTAAGAAAAGAATTCATTCTGCCACTTTTGGTTAAATTTGGTCTTAACTTCTTACCTCTTCAATGCGCCTGGCACTGAGACTCATTGCTTCTCAACAGATTATCTCATTGGAGAATTGAGTCATTAACTCATAGTATCAGCATATCCACTATAATAATAATGAAAAAGATCATAAACTGAAGGCTTGCTGTCAAGTCAGTGTTCCAGATTCCTGTGCCAAAGTGCATTGTGAATGTCAGATATATTTTGGCATTTTTATTTCCTTGAGTTCTGTCACAGTGTGGACAGCTGTGTCTTGGTGGTTGTGTTTTATGGCTTTAATCTTGCTCTGTTTTCATCTTCACGCTGTGTAGTCTTTCTCACGATCCATCACAACAAGCAAAAGGTTCCAGTCCTGAGGCTAGGATAACAGTTAAGCAGATGCTGCTTCAGTTCACAATGACAATTCCTTTGAGGCTATTGGGGGATATTACTACTGGACAGACTGGCTACATCCCCTCACCCCCACCCCATCCTGAGATTAAATTCATTGCCCCTGAAATCAGACACTAAGTAAGAGGACTCTGCAAATGCCCTTCCACAATCTCATGAATAGCCGATTTTGTGTCTTTTAAATGTTAACAGTGCTAATGTGTATTTTAAATTGAGGCTTGGGAGCTCAGTGTAACACTTAGATGTCAGCAGTGATCCTTTTTTGTAAGGTAAATCATACAAAGTCCTGCTGTTCTAAAGGTAGTGGTATAAAATTATTTGATGGAAAAATGTCCGCTTTGTTGTCTTTGTCATATTATTGGAAAAGAAAATCTGCCATGCCAAGTAGTTAGGAATTTCTCCATTGCCAATACTTGCGCAGTACATTATAATAATAATAATTATTGTTGTTGTTGTTAGTGTTTTTACAGAAAAACAGAAGGGGAACATTTTGCAGATCCATGAGAGCCAATGCAGAATGAAGCTCTGGGCTTTTTGTCAGTTCATATGCCAAAGCCAGAAGTGCATCAAAGAGCCAGAAAGGACAACATCACTTAGATACTAGAAGCTTCTTCCTTGTCCTGCAAATGGGCTGTGGCTTTTAGAAAGCAGTCTGTTTTCACCAGTTCTGCTTACTTGCCTGTACAGTGCTGTTGTGCAGCACTTGTTCACATGAATGGAGCACATCAGAGAATTTTACTGATAACTCCTGTTAGGGCCTCTGACAATTTATTTATTTTTTTGTAATACATACCATTAAGGAAAGCTAAGGATTATTTAATTTCAGTTTAATAGCTGTAGATGGGCTTTCTTTCCTGTGATGCTTATTTTTTCCATGCCTTGTCACTGACAACATTTAAGAGATTCTCTCAGCATTGCCTCCTGATGCAAGGAAGGGTAGGAAGCCTTTCTTGTGACTATTGTTTTAAAGATTAAGCAGAGTTACTGACTTTTTCTGCTGGGATAGTATATTAGACTGTCTCTCTATTGGCCTTGTCACTTGTTACAGTTTTGCCACCATAGACAGTAGTGCTTCATTGATCTGCCACATCACATTCCATTTGAGAGGATGTAATTTGTTAGAATTGTTGTCAGTTTTAATACTGAGCAATGACCTATAATATTAAATTAAATTAATTTATTATAAATACTATGTCTGCAGCTCTGACTGTGTGTTATGACATATTTGAAGGATCTCATCCTCTCTGTCTCCAAACTCCACTCATTTCATTTGCCATTTGGAGTATGTGTCTTTTAACATCTTCAAGATATAACTATACAGCCACGTAAAATCCATAGAAAAATTTCTCTAGACTTTATATTTCAGATCGGTAAAATTTTGGGAAAATAATGTATGCAATTGAGATTAAGCATGTGGAAACTGCACATTGAAGTATCTTTGTAGATATTCCAGAGTATCCTTCTGTAGATTCATGAGCTTCTCTTTTAGTGTGTTCTTTAGTTTGATCCCCTCCACAGCAAACAGCTTACTTGTCTGCAATATTTCCTTTCAGTTGAAATGATTTTTTAAACATGCAGTACTGCAAAACTTTCTGTCAAGCCAGTCATAATGGAGCTCTTTTCTGTTTTCCCTTTTCCCAGCCTTTTCTCTTCTTATCATGAATTTGCCTTTGGGACAAGACTTCACTTTTCTTTTGAGCTGGGTGCACAGCTTGAGACCCCCTCCTTCCCTTCCTGAATGTGCTCCCCAGGCTCAGCCAAGCAGTGCTGTTATGCTTGTGAGGGACGAGGTAATGCATTGCCTGGGTGGGAGCTGACAGCACTCCAAGAAATATGACAGTACCTCTGCCCTTGATCAGGCTTCCCATTTGAAAGTTTTCGTTTTGGTAATTACATCCTTCCCAGATAGTAGCCATAGTCATTGATCATACTAATATCATTATAACTGATTCCCGTAAGTCACCTTTTAAAGACACTTTCCATGGTTTCTTTCCCCCTATATCTTCTTCCTCTGCAGTCCCAGGATAAGACTTTTTCTGTCTATCCTTCATCTGATTGATTAGAAATGCCACATGCTTCCTTTACGTATGGCCTGGTAATATACACATCACATTTCTTCCCTCGGGATCTTAATCACAAGTAATGGCCTTTAGCTTTTCTCATTAGCAAAATGGAAAAGCACCATACCCAATCCATTAGAAATGCAGCATTGTAATATGAGCTTATAGAAAAATGGCTGCATGCCAGCGGACATGGAGTGAGTTTACCTTAAAGGATTTTCAGAAAAAAAAAAAGTCACCCTTTCTGTCTGGCAAGCAAATGTTTTGAGCCATAACTCATCACACCTGTCTGCTGGCATTTTGCTGTTGCTCCTTAAGTGCTGTTTGAACACCTTTGTCATATAAAGGACACTTTATAAAGAGGAAATAGAGGTGTTTGTATGTATATTAATGTATTCCCCAGTGCTAGTTCTCTATGTGGATTATCTTTCTCATATTCCATCTCCTATTAGAATTTGAGGTGGGAAGGAAGTTGGAGAGATTTTGTTGTTGTGCTTTGTTTTTCTTTTTTTCATATTCTAAGAAAACAATGAAAACAACCCTAGTGGCTTCCTTGTCTTTCAAGCATTTACATGACAGTACTGCTACACATTTTTTAGCCCTACCTGAAACTGTTCACAATCAGTACACCAAGAATGAGGACAAGACTGATTAAGAGTTGTTTTATTTATTTTACCAATGAAATGGATTGTTTTTCACTTGGCCTGGATTTTATCCCTAAAATGGAAAAAAAAAGCTATTTAAATTCTTACTCTGGTATTTGTGCTTATGTTATTCAGAACAGTGAGAGGTTGTTTATGCATGGATTTGTACAAATTGGTAATTGTATATAATTTGAATGTATATGAGTTGACTCTGACTCCTTTGGAAAGCTACCACTGAAGGAATTCAAAAAACAGCCTTGGAATGCTGCATTTCTACCAGCACTGAGGCACATCTGTGTTATTGGCCCTTTCAAGCATTGTTAATGTGATTCCAGGGAAAATAAGCACTAAGCACACCCATAAAGCTATATTAAATTATGCGTTCTGGTGAAAAGGTGCTTACTTTTTCTTACAAACCAAAACAACTCACGTTTCCTAGGACTTCAGTTGCTATACAGAGAAGGATTCAGAGCTGAAGAATTAAGCGATTGTTTCGTTTGTGGTTCATCAGCTGTGCTGATCACATTTTCTCAACAAAATTAAGCAACTCAGTACAAGGTAAAGAAAGCAGTACATGGAAATAGCGTGAAAGACAAGAAGTCCTTAAAAATGAAATATATTCTGAAGGGACCTCTTTAAGGCACCTTAAGGGAGGAATGAGTAGTTAGATGACAAAACAGGAAAGGTTATGATAAAGTGAGATGACTCTACCTTTTGAATATTAAGGCATTTTTTCCTCTTTTGTTCTTCATTTTGTTCTTTATTTAAACCTTTTTTGTATTTCTCTCTCTTCTCCTTCCCTTCTTTGTCATTTGAATTAAACAATGACAAATTTGGAGAGGTTCTGTGTAACTTTTATTACAAAATATGTTTAAAAGTTCTGTACTGTAAGCAACTCATTCCAGCTCAGACAAGCTCAAGGCATGGCCGTGTGCTGTGGTCCAGCACCCTGCTCATAGGCAGTGTTTCTGCTTTGCTTATACAGCCCCAGAACGGATGCAGCTGATGTTTCAGGGGTCCTCCCTTGGTAGGTAATTAGAAGACTTAAGACTCTAACTCTGTCTCACTGTATCAGTAGGATACCAACATTAAATTTAAGGGAATCTTTATCCCAGGATAATTTCAGAATTTTGTAGATAGCAGGAAAATGAAGCCCTGACAAAATGCTGCAGCCACCTTTCACAGCCCTGCCATCTGACAGAGCTGATGATCATGTTGAACACATTTAAAGATTTCAACAGGTATATCCATAAGCTAACAAGGAACGAGTGTTTTGTATTGCATCATTTTTAAACACAGTACTGTAGATGTGCTGTAGTTGCCATCAGACCTTAAATGTTAGTACTCTGTATTTTTTCCACCCTGAGCAAATATGACTGTGGCTGATACTTTTGACTGTATTTCAAAGAGAAGAGTAGCTTGCTGCGTAACATTCATGATTTCCAGTTTGTGGGAAATCCATTTTATGAAATTTGGTTTTATTCTGATTCATCTTTTAAAAACTCAAAACAGAAAGATTCTCCCATCTACCAGAAGTTCCAAGCAAAAATTAAATTTTGGAAACAATGACTCATGGTGTTTGCAACACAAAAATATAATCCCCAAGATCCTGACAGCTCCCAATTGGCATAAACATCTCTCTCAATTACTGTCCTGCTCCAGGTCAGCTTTCAGGAAGCAGCTGCAGAGTGCTGCCAGGATTTTGTGTTCCAGGGCAGCCCCACTGTGTCCACCAGATCTCTTGATGAGTCACCTTACAGGTCTGCTCACTTAGGAAGTGATGAGTTCTACGTGCCACATGACTGACAAATTAGAAAACAATAGCGATGTTGCTTTGGGCAGGTAGACTGGTGGGTTTTCCTGGAAGAAAGGCAGGATACCAGCTTGAAGCCTGCACAGGGACTGCTGGTTCCCAGGTGTGCAGGAGGAGACAGAAGTCTTTCAGAGCTTCACCCAAGATCCAGATAGAATTGAGCTCTTGGGGCTTGCAGACTCTGTGCTAAGCCATCCCAATGCCATGTTGAGCAGCCTGGAAGGCTCAAGTTGATGTTTGGCAGGAGATTTGGCTAAACACATCTAATAGGAGTATGATTTTGCTATCATGCTGAGGTGTGAGGGCCCAGCATTTTCCATAGAATACAGGGAGTGCATTTCACCCTGCCCAACCCCGGTCTTTCATTTCAACCATATATTCAGGAAGGCTGGCTTTTTAAGTATTCCTTGTGCCACTGTTACCTTCCAGTGTGAGCCCCAAAGGAAATGCAGGCTATACCTGCAAGGTATTTTGTGTTCACTGGATTGGCAAGTTCTCTTCCATTTCTAAATGCAGCTTGAAGACAGCTGTTTTCTGTGAAGCTTTGAGATGGTTTCTTGTATTTTACAGCCAGTGATACCTTTCATTACAACTTATAAAAATATTTTAGATCCTAGGGATCTTTTAGAGACAAAGCAATACTGTATTTCTGCTACTTTTAAAAATAGCCAAGGTGTAGTGTGATGGTGTAATGCTATTATCTTACTACTATACTTCTATATGAAGTGAAGAAATTCCTCCTGTTTCCAGGAAAAATAGAAATACTGAATTTCTAACATGATTTAGAAATACTAACGCAGGTACCTTTTTTGTGTGTTTTTACTATTTTTTTTTTCTGTGCCATGGACATGTCCACTATTAAGCCTAATCTGAAAGAGCAAATGGAAGGTATATGTGATTAATGAGCAAGTGTAGTTAAATAAGTCTAAGCAGTTATCATGTTTTTTTATTAACAGATTCATCCATACTATGTGGATATTTGCAGACACTAGTCTTCTCTTTAAATTCTCAAATTCGTGAAGATGTAATAGCCTCTGGAAGATACATTTACCTCTAAAAACCAATTATTTGCTCATATAAATGGATGTGTTATTAATAATAGCTTAATATGCTTGTGTGTTTAGAGTTTCACTGACATGGTTATTTATTTACTTGGGTTGAAAATATAATATAAAGATCCAGCTTCCTTGTTCTTGCTAGCAGCCATTCATCAAGGATTAATGGAAGGAATTGCATTCGGATGGAAATTCATAGGAATTTCCAACCAATGGGATGTATAGGGAAATTTCTATTTCAGAAGAAGCAGCTGTAGTTCTGCCGCATCACACTTTTATCCTTCAGTATATAGAATCTGAAAAATATATATATATGTAAATGTGGCAGAATATCTTTGATTACTGGCCCTGGGTGCTCAAGATTGGTGCAGTATAATTGTTTATGATATAGTCACTGTACCCTGTTTTTATATAGGGTACTGCAGTCAAGACAATCTAATAAATCATGCTCCAACCCATGCTAAAAAACTTGCCCCAGACATCTCATAATGCACATTGACAGAATAGGTACATAGAGGATATTAGAAAACAAAATTTAAAATGCTTATTTTGTAGAGAAATGGATAAGAATTGAAAGAATTGAAGAATCGTGAACTGAAAGTACAGTACCAGAATCTTTTTTAAGCATAGGAATATTCTTTCTCCCTTGCAAATGTATCCATCAGACTCATGAGATACTAAGAATTATGCAAAAAAGCAATTTTTGCATCTGGAAGCTATTTATACATGCAGTTACATACAGAGGGTCAATGTACTGTTCCATACACCCCCTTAGATCATTTCTTACAGTGGAGACTTTGGCGCAAGAATGACTAGAGTGGAAGTACCACAGAACTAGGTACACTGACTCTGACTACCAAGATTGCTGTCTATCTGAGGTTAAGTTTCATAGCCACACAGGCTGATAAACCTAATGTCAACAACTTCCTATAAAGAAATGTTTCTAAGAGGAGTTTCACTTGCCTTCAGTGAAAGGTATCAAATCAGGAACTTAATTTGCACATTCTGATGGTTTTATTTCCATTTTGTGCTTTTTCAGACGCTAGTGAGGTATCTGAATGCAATCTGGAATTGTCACTGTGTTTCACTGTAATATCAGCCATCCGACTCTAAAATCTGTTTAGGATGAATGTGCTAGTTTTTAGTTTATCTGCTTCTGTAGGTGTTCCTGGATTGCTGTTTGCATTACCTACAGTTTCTACAAAAATAGTATTTTGTATGCTAGTACACATCTGTATGCGGTGATCTAACTGTTCTCATTTTTGTTTACTCTAAATAGTCTTTATCTGATTAATCCTGATGACTCGCTTTAGTAGCAAGCCTGAATACAGAAATAAAAGAAAAAACCATTAACTGTGGGGGGTTTAGCTTATCTGCTCCTTTCTTCACTACCTTTGTATTACTCTGATTTCCAAAGGTAGGGATTTGTGAAGGAAACTTAGAACTCCTGAAGAGAAAAGGAGATTAGTTTGTAAATATAGTTCTTGAAGTTATTATTCTCTCTACCTTCATTTAACTTGCTCTGAGAATTAGGTAACATCCCATTAGGAAGGTTGAAAGCGAAGTGATAGCCAGTGTTCCTAAATACATTCGTATTACTGAGCAGCAGGGAAGGAAGGCTAAATCTTGTAAAGATTTCTATTCTCTGCCCGAACAATGAGTGCAGCGGCCCAGTGATGGGATTCTGTTGAATGACAGTGCTATTCTTGATAGGACTTCAGTAATTGTGTGGTAAAATAGCATTAAATTTTAGACCGGGCTGATAATTATTAGCAAAATATTGTAATATATGCAAAGTCTCCATAGCTTTTATTCTCATACTCTTTAATTGGGAAAAACTAAGATTAATAACAGCCATTGAATAATTACAGGATTGAGCCGGAAGATGAGAGTGCTTCTGGGTAGCAAAAGATATTTGAAGTTTAAAGTAAAAACTGTGTCTGCTGGATATTGTATTTCATTGAGCTGCTACTGGCACTGATGAAGTAGATTTTTTTTTTCCTGAGTTCCTGCATCTCCCAGCCAGGCTGTGGGATAAGAGGACACAGCAGGACAATGTGCTTTTCTGTTGGAGAACAGGGTATTTTCAAATGAGAAGGTGGAACCAGGGACAAAAAAAAATACAGTTGTTTTATTCTAAGTTTCATTAAAGTTATAACCACCTCCCAGGGATCTATGAGAGATGCAGTTTTTCTTAGCAGGGGAAGGGATTTAAAAGTGAGAGGGCAGTTTCCTTCGTGAGGAAAAAAAAAAAAAAAAGTGGTAAAAAATAAATCCAGCTAGCAGTCTCATTTTCTTCAGTTTTCCAGCAATGCAAATGTTTTCACATAATTCTGTTAGTGATGCAGTGTCTAGACTTCTCAGATGGTTTAAAAAAACAAAAAAACACAACCCTGTTAGTAATTCTCAGAATCCTAAATGCTAAGTTGCTATCACTGTTCTGTTGCCCAAGCAGCGATATGGATCCACAAATAGCCACCAAAGGCCAGTTTCTGGAATCTCCGCTCATTTAAGACACATAAGAAGCCCCATTTAATCTGCCTTCAGCAGGCTGCTGTGTGGCAAATGCTCACCAGCACTGGCTGCTGTAGGGATTCGGTAGTTTGTCTCTAACTGCAGCTGAAAAGGCTCTCTGCGCCTTTTCAGAAGCACGTGGGTTGATGAAATCAGGAAAACAGTCTTCGGTTCTTGCGACAGATAGGTATACGTTTCTATGAGGACAAAGTTAACAGGAGAAAACAGCAGTTTGACCTGGGTTTTATAAAAGCTTCTTCGTCTATGTTTTTTACTTGCTCGTTGCTCCTTGTCCTTAGTAAACGCATCAATCCCGAGTAAGCATTGTTCTCAGCTTTAGAATCTACTACAAACTTACATTTTAATGTCTCATTTTGTGGATTCTGATTTTCTGTGTTCCAAGAAACACATTCATTCAGTGTTGATCAGGTTATCCTCTGCTACCACTCTGTAAAATCTCAAAATACTCATAGTGGCCAAGAGAGTTCACACATAACTAGTAGCCTTTTTGCAATCACAGCTGTGCTATTTCACAAGCAACTAGGTTTATACATGGAGTTGTGCTTTCGGGTGGTTTCTTATGTTACTGCTAAAGATGACCTTCAGAACTGAAACAGTGTATAGCCAAAGTCTTCTGCAGGAATAATTGAAGTCTTGCAGTAGTCACTCACTCTTCCAGGCACTGTCTCAGTTGAAGCTCAGCAATTAATTGCTAGCATGTGTTTGCAGTGTATCTCATTTACCGTACTCTTCCCTAACTTGGGCCCAGGATAGGCTGACTATGGTAAATGAATAAGTGGACATTATCTGCACCTTACTGTTCATATAAAATCTCTTGCAAATTCCCTGCACATCACTCAGCTCCACCTTTGATGGGAGAAACAGTTGTCTTCCCTCAACATGCTCCCTTGCTCTGCCTGGTGCAGGCAGCTGCTTAATCCTGTTTTGTTTTTTTCTTCTCTTTTTCCACCATTATGGGTTTAGTGTTTGCTGCAGACTCAAAGAGCCTTGCTGGAGCCAGGCAGGAATACCACACTGTTTTCAGATCTGTAAGAGCTGATGTTGCCCTCTGAATTAATAATGATCCTTCCCACAATTTCATTTTGTCCTTTCATCCCGCCTCATCCATTACCTCTTCATTTAACTCCTTGTAGTTGTACAGGATAATAGCTAAAAGGAGAACAGGTATATCACTGCTCTCTTATTATTAAAACTACTTAAGTATTTTTTCACACAAGCAATTTCAAGAGGGTAAAAACAAAAATCTCATTAGAACAAGGTGTGAGCAGAATTTCTGATGTAGCATATGGGCTAAACTGGTGCCCTGATACGAGCGACATGAGTGAAGCAGTGAGGTACTGCAGAGCTTACATTACACTATAGTGCTGCACATCTTCAGTGTGGAGAACATGGGCTCTGTATTCTCTGTGAATAGACTAATCATTTACAAACAGGAGTATAATCAGTAATGCTCCCTTTTTTCTTTTTTTTTTTTTCCTTCTTTGTAGTAGAGATTATCAGCGGTTAAAGAAAGGATTAAAATGCCAAACAAGCTCCCCTGTGCTCCCCAGATCCATCATCTATGCCCATAGAGTCACTATACATTTTACTGTCAGAAATGATCAGCTTCTACTTTTAGACCCGCAAAACCTGTACAGTTGAGGAAGAATGAGCAATATTTTCTTCTGCCTTGTGCATACTTTGTTGAATGACTGATCACATTTTTGCTCAAGAATCTTTAATCCTGATGGAAAAGTATGACAAAGAAGTAATAGGCTTGGATTTTTCATATTCTCTTATTTCAGTGTTTTCAGTAGTAATACTTGGTGGAATTAACTGGGTACTGCTAAGCTGATCATGTGAGACATACTGTCTCTCTTAAACACATTCATATGGACAAAGAACTTTAGTGACGTTTATGGATTTATGATGATAAATCTCAGTGAGTCTTGTGACAGAGATGTCTTCTTTTTTACCATTTGTCTACATCCAGGTTATGTTAATTTCTTGAGATAAGTGAGAAGCCATATGAACTTCAGGATATCTGTAAAGCAGAATCTTCATCCTGAGTGGTACTGAGCAGGGTAGACATCAAATGTTTTACTTTCCTTCTGAATCTCACCATTTTTCAGAGTCATTTTTTCACCTCTTAACTTAGGCAGCAGTCAGTCCAACCCATTCAGAGAATGATGTTTTACAGAATAGCTAGGCAAAGGGACAAGGGAACCCAGGGCGAGACAGACTCCAGGCAGTTAAGTCAGTGCTGAGTGTAGAAGCAACTGAAAAGCAGTATTCAGGAAACTTCATGGACCTGCTTTATGGTGACTTTTCGGCTAACCGTTAACCATGAATATTCATTAAGAGAAGTTCATCTCTTGCATTAGCCAAAGCTATTTACATATTAATTAGAGTTCACTGATACTGTACCTCAGCATTAGGTAATCTTTGAAGTATTTAACCTGTGAGATAAAGGATTAGGATTGTGTTGCTCATAAACAGAATAAATGTGTGTGGATTTGATTGAGCTAATGTGAGTTTTAACAAAAATGAATCTATCTTCCTTTTTATTATACTTTAAGCAAGCAGACTTAGAGCAGCTTCTCAGTGTTAGGCTTCCCACGGTGAAAACAGATCCACCAAGGCAGGCACTCCTGAATTTGTGTGATCTCATTTGGGATTCCCTCTGTACGTAAGCAGACTTTAAATACTTAAGACCAATTCTGTATCTCTGAGAATTAAGCCCCAGTAACTTTGTAGTTCTGTGAAGTCTTTTACAAAGGCCTTGATGGATCATCATGCAAGAGTAGGGAGACAGAGTCAGTTCCAAGCCCTGCTAACAATTTTAACTGTTGACCCAGATACTCTTCTGAAATGAGGAGGGTGTTTTTAAACTCATAGAGGTAATTGGGTATATTTTGAAATTCCATTTATGTGAAGGACGCAATGTATGTACTTGTAATACAGATCAGTCTACTGCTGTGGTCAAGGGTCAGTTGATAAGCAGCAGAACACCTCTGTTGGATTAAGCTTTGACTGACTTTTACCAGGATCAAATTTTTTGACAAAAAATTATTTCTGTTATGCCATTGGTGCAACTAATCTTGCCCACATTAGTTGTTTTAATTGCAGAACTACAAGGAATTTAACCAAAAGGTTGAACCACTCCCACAGTGAACATTTTTACAAGCGGAGTATGTCATATACAGGGAGAAGTCACATTCCTGCAGTTCCTCATAGAGTCTGGCACAACTGGAATATTCCTTACCTTTGCACTACCAAGAACAGTACTTCCAGAGCCAGCAAAGACACCAAGTAATTCCTGGACAGTTTGAGTTGCTGTACTACATAACTCAATGTCAGAGGATTTTGTAAAAAGAGGCCTAAATTAAAAGGCAACTGAATAATTTGAGATCTGTGTTAAAACTTGTATATGTTTATGTGCAAGGTAAAGGAATAGCAGATCATTTTGCTTCTTGAGTCTTGCATTGATCTGTTGGGTTCAGGGAAGAGCTCTGATCAAGTTTAAGATGAAGAAGGCTGGTTTAGTCTTTACATTAATACTTGTTATTAAAATATTTATAAGTTCGAGTGAAGCTAGGCTAGGCAGGTATTTAAAACACTTGTAGGTCTTTGCAGATCTGTAAGAGTGCTTCAGGTTATTCTTAAATATTGACACATGTAGAACAATACTGCATAGCAGATGTAATCCCAGCATTATAAAGCAGAATGAAGCCACTCTGAAACACCTTGTTATAGTTCCTTAAGGCAAGATAATAACCCAACTGCACTGAGTACAATAGGGATCATTGGCCTAATGTCTTTGGTGGGTTAGCATTCATAAAAAAAATATCGAATTAAGTTCTCATTCTGAAAAAGAAGAAAAAGGAGCTGCAGAAAATCACGGTCTGATACCGACACACATGCACTGGGGAAATTCCTGTCCCTCTGCCTGAAGGGAAGGAAAATGCTATGAATTTGTATTCACAAATATTGTAATGATTTTCAACACAACAGCATGCTACTTATACTGCAAGTGTACATTTTATGTCACCTATATTTCTCATTGCTTTTTCCAACAGAAAGCAATTTCATTTAAATGCTTGTTTTTCTTTTTATTTAAATGAAGATTGGATAACTTAGCTCTTAGATACCCTATTTTCTGTTCTCCAGCACTGCTGCATTCTGTACCTTGCTTTGTAATTTTATAATGCATGTTTGTGACAGGCATATCAAACAAGACCGTTAGTTTAGAATTGAGGTGAGTTCTTTAAATCTAAATTTTATTATAAACAGCAGAATAAAATCTTTCAAACGCTTCCCAGTTCTGCCAAGAAGCAAAGCTATATTTAACTCATTTTGAAATTCATCAAATGCATTCTGGGCTGATTTGGATCTTTGACACGTCTTTGAAGATAACATGTAGTGGAAGTGTCATACAGTCCATTGTATGATTGGGCACATCCTGAGATTCTTGTCAATGAAGACATGTAGTTAGGACTGGATTGTAGAGAGAAAAGTATGTATGTATCTGATTACTTAATATTGATACTTCATTTGAGATTTTAACAATCCGTTGCATTCAGTTCAAGAGCTTTTTAAGAACTGCTGTATGGAAAGAGATTAGTGCCATACCAATAACAAAATCCATATACACTTACAAATTTAAAATAAAAATAAAAAGACAACTCTTTTGTAGTACTTGGGAGAGAAAGTATTTTAGAGAAGCTCAATACTATGTGTTGCTGTAATAACAACTGGGAGCAGCTTCAAAATCTGTATAAAGAGATCTTCAGATATTAAGAATGATCCATGAGAATCTATTTAAGGATACTGTGTACCGAAGCAGGTGCTCCCAAATGTGTCTTCCTCTTCCACCATTTTTCCTGTCTTGGATCATAAACAACTGTAAACACAAGTGCTTTTAATGGTAGGGCTAAATATAGACAGGAATAAATCTGTCAGATTTCATGCTTCGTGCTTCGAAGTTGTCATTAAGATAAGATAAATAAGGTTACAAAAGATTGTTTAGACTTTTTGTCTGTAAACACGATATATATTGGATATATATATATGTTATCGCGCCTCTTTTCTGTTTTATTTATAAGAACAAATAAGAGTCTCTTAAATTGAAAAAGCGCATGAAAAAGTAATACAATCTGAATTTATCAGCAAAATATTGAATACAGTATTGCCTGTACTCAAGTGTGACCTGACTTTGAAGTTCAAGAATATGATTTTTAATAGCTAAAAGGTGATCTTCCAATTCACTAAAATCCTCAATCAAAATAAATAAGACTGTACTTTAACCAGCAAATTCTTTACAGGAAATAAAGACAGTGTCATACTTCCAGTATGATTATTTTTACAACTTGACTATAGTTTTTTCTAATGTTAATTTGTCTTTGATTTGTTCTAGTACATGACTGCTGCTGCACCTATGCAAGGGACCTACATTCCCCAGTACACTCCTGTGCCTCCAACAGCTGTCCCTATTGAAGTAAGTTTACCTCCATCCATGAAAGTGGAGTGAAGGGGTAACAGAATTCTTACATCTATAATGGCTCACTGTACCTGCTGTTTGAGAGAAGCCTAAAAGCACTCCATGGAAGGGTACATCATCCAGGGTTTTTTTGTTTGTTTGTTTTGTGTTTTTTTTTTTAATTAAAACTTCACATTCTTTGCTTTATTTTTCTTTTTAGTTTACTTATTATTATTTGCAAGGGCTCTTGCTTTGCGTTTGTTTTGCTGTACAGCAGGACATGGAATAAAACGTCAGTGATTATGACTATCTTTTTCCTCATGTACTTGGGAGGGGAGATGGGAAAAGACAGGAAAACAATCCCAGGAGGCAGACCACAAATGCAAAAGAGATTCCAAGAAAAGAAGATTGCAAGAGGGTTTGATGTGGTCCTTAACAAGTATAGGTAATTGCTGAAATATTTAGCCACCAGAAAAAGTGATTGAGCAATGGAAACCTTCCTCTTGTATATACAGACGTGGAGGATGCTGCACTGACTGAGTGCTTTTTCATCCTTGAGGAAGGATTCGCTCCCTCCCTCCTTGGGGCTGAGTCATGCTGATGACAGTCTAATGAGTAAGTATTTACTCAACCCTGTAGACTACAAGCTGCCGGGAGAGTCAGCTCAACTTCCACTTCTGTGCAGCGCTATAAGGGCCACCCAGCACAGTGAGAGGAGGGTGCCTTGTCGTCGTCTTCAGTGTGTGCTTCTCTTTGGTGCTGCCCCCCTTTTATTAATAACTTCTCCCCTACTGTAGGGTAATATGAGGGATTCCAGGGTCTCCATACTTCTGTCTTCTATATGGACTTCTTGAGTTGGTGATGTTGCTGCTCCGTGTATTGGGGTTGCTGTGTTAGCGATACTTTTGGCGCGGCTCCACCAGCAGTCAAGCAGACTCATCTTGTTTTGTTGTTTTTGTTTTTTTTTTTTTCCCAGTTTTCTGCAATTGCTGAAATTTCTAAATGAGATCCCTCACGAAAGGCTCCTACTTTTTTTGTCACACTGTGCCAGTCATATTTTCAGTCTTTTTTTTATTTGAAGATAATACTTCCCTAAGCCTTGTTTGATTGCAGATGGGGTGTGAGTACCTCGTCTTAGTAGCTGTTCTTAGGTATTAAATGAGGCAGATGCAAATCCAGATCAAAAGGAGATAGCAGGATGGAGGCAAGAATGGCTTATCCATCACTAGTAATCAGTACTAATAAGAGATTAATTCTTCCTGAGCTCTTCTCACCATCGCCCATTGTTATATGAAGTAACATGTTATAGTAATCGAATATTATCTAAATATATAGCCGGTCTTGACCTGATCTAGTGATGTTTTTTATTGTTATTGTTTATCTCTATATGGTCTCTACCCCAGAGAGCTAACATTCTCAAGATGGACAGTAGCAGAATCATAAAGGGAAAAAAGTACACAGAAAAAGATAATACAGTCTCAACAGATATGAAGACTTTCTAAGAAATGAAGAAGTTGAACTTAAACATATTTTTTCACAGATAATAGGAAATAAACTACCTCTTGTTTACATAGGACTCAAATGAAAACAAATCAAGTGGTTTGTGCTCCCTCTTCTGGCTCTGTTGTATGTGATACAGTAATAAAGCAAGTTCCCTTAAGAGATCTGCCAGTTCTATTTTTGTGTCCAACACATCAAATGTGAGAGTAAAGGCAAGAAAATACAGATAGCTCTGAAAGCATGCAGAACTGTTAGAATTGATATTATTCAGACTGTCCAACCTTTCCACATTAAGGAATAGAACGTAATGTGTATCTAATCTTTTTTTTTTTTTCAAGTTTGCAATTGAAACAAGACTTTATTGGAGCTTCAGCTTAACTAGTAAAATCTTCAGAGTGAGCTAAACTTACCCTTGAAAGAGAACATGCATAAATGAGCTGTGTACAGGAGTGCATTGTTTTTCTAAGGCAGCTAAAATTCCATTGGACATGTAATAAATTGGAAGGTGATGGACCTAATTTCTGCCTTTATCATATAGCAATTCAGGGAAAATGAAAGTGATTTCACTGTGAAGTTGGGCTAAGTACATGAATGTCCGAGAGCCATACATTCATTATAAAAAAGACAAAAGGTAAAATCCACATTTCCCTGGAGTCAGCAGAATTTTTTTCTTTGGCTTTAAATAGACAGAGAAACGCTCCAAAATGTGGAGGTGTTTCCCACTATAGCATATGAGAGCAATGTACTGGAGAGGTCAGTACACTAAGGAAGATTCTCATTGCTGGATTGTCTCTCTTTGTGAACTAATAGAGTTTATTGTGTTAGCATATTGTTCTGCTGTCCTTGATTCTTTTAACCATGCAGAACTCCAAGAGAAATACAGGAATGGTGAGCTGATACTTAATGTGAGTGAATACTTAACTAGTGTGAGTGAAAATAGTAAGTTTTTCATGTTCTTATTTGACTCCTTAGGGTGTTGTTGCTGATACTTCTCCACAGACAGTAGCATCTTCATCACAGGAAGCCAGTGGTCAACAGCAACAGATGACAGTGGAAACATCCAGTGAACATGCACCTGCATATTCCTACCAACAGTCTAAGTAAGTAAGCATATGCTTTGTAACCTGAAGGTTTCCCCTCTTCAAAATAGTAGGCCAAAGCTGCTCCCTATTTCAGCAATACAGATTCAGCATAGCTTCATTGAGTTCAAATGAGTTCTCCATACATAGTAGTGTGTGTGGAACGCTACTGCGTACTGTAGTATGCAGTATTAGAGTACTGATGTAGCATCAGTAGCATCAGTACTGTGGACATAGAAGGATCTCAACAACTGTATTAACAACCATCATGCTGGGCTAAACTAGTATCTGGCATCAGCATTTACAAAGAGGGCTTAGATTTTGAAATTGGTAGTGTGGTACACATGTAAAAGCTCATTTCTAAAAGTGTGGTTAGTAAAACAGTGTAAATTGCCCCAGGGTGGAATTTTTAAGAATGCAAAGCCAGCACCATGCAGACACCAAGTGAGCAGAAGCTGGAAACACAAGGGAAATTAATATGATATGGAGAAGACTGCTGTATCTTTCTCTGCTCACTTTATTTGCTTCTCATGGAATACTTTGAAAGACTTGAGAGCTACACACTGATGGCTGTACTTTGAACACTTTCAACTTCAGAGTAATCCCAAAGCATCTTTCCTTTTGCCATAATAGGATAGATCCTCAAAAAACTAGGTTGCTTAGTCAAGAACTTAGTCACACGCAGATTCTAGGAATTTGGATGGGCTATAGGAATTGTGATGTGCTCCAAATGCAATTATTTATTAATACATGTACATTAAACATCACTTCACTATAAAAAGAGGAATTATTTTTATCTTGTTGAAGATAAGAGACAAAGAAGATCGTGTGATACATCAGTTAACTTAGAGTGCTACAAGTGCTAAGAGGCATATGCTATGATATAGAAATGATTAGAATTATACCTATCTGTCAGTTACTTTACTTCATTTATGACCCCTGGAAGTGGAAGATGCATCAATTTGTTTCAAATGAATGAGAAATGTGTCAGATTGTACAATGGCCCTTTTTGACTGCCATAAAACATAAGCTGTTACTATTTCGTATGTCACTGCCATATTTGTTTATGTGTAGGTATCACAAAAGCAGTTCACAAGCTTTATGCTGGTGCATCCAGTTCGGTGTTTTGGAGACGCAGTCAGAGGGGGTACACATACATAGACATAAGATTCTCTAGTACCTATAAATAAATAGCGGTCAAAGAGATAAAATGAATGTGACAGTGACATCCTGTTCACTGGATTTGATGACTGTTCTGAAGGGATTTTGATCTGACCATTCCCATTTTCCAGTTCCCTTTCACTGGAGTCTCCTAAGATAAATGTGATCAGCTGCTTGTGGCATTTTTCCTACAAAGAAGAAAGCTACATTGCAATTCTTTATTGAAATGATGCTGTGTTCATGCTCAAAAGGTGAATTCTCACTTCCCCTGAGAATGAGATTCTCTCATCTTTCCTTGTCAGCTACTGCATTGTTGCAGTGATGCATACAGTTCTAATGGCACTGGCATTTATATTCTGAGGAATTTCTTTCTTTTTTAGTAGCGTAAGCAGATTCACTACAGATTTTTTATTATGATTATTTTACCATTTTTTCGTCTGAAATGTGCCCTGTTTGTTTCTGCCAGTTGTGGGCAGAAATGCAAAATGGGGGAAGCTATATAAAGAAACAAAACAATGCACAATCTCTGTCAATATATATATATATGCATATATATAGAAAACAATTCCTGGCAGAGTATTTCAGTAATCTTTACTATACAACATTTTTTTTTGCCACTAAAATAAAATATTATTAATTTGAAGGATACACTTATTAATAGGAAGCACTATGCCTAGTGTATAACAGCTGTTTGCAAAGCAATGGAGAAGAAGTAATTAACATGGCCAGATAATGGTTTTGTCATATATATGCAAAGAAAGAGAGAGACACTAAAAATGGTTTCATTAGAGCTGATCAGTCAGGAGAAAAGTTCTAACAGTATTTCATTATTTTTATTTTCTTTGCAATAATCATAAAATTGCAGGCAACAAAGGGGGGAAAATACAGGATCCTGTACTATCTGTGCATGAAAAACTGAATCAAAGATAAAATTTAAGATTCACTCTTTTAATCAGCATGTACATTTATTTATTTAATATTCTGGATGCTCAATTAGAGTACGCCAGGTATTTTCAGAAATGATAACTTCGTGTCAAAACCCTGACTTCTAGAAATGGAGCAGTATAGGAGAAGCAGCCCTCTGTTTCTGAGCAGAGAACTCAACTGTATGAGGAAATCACCTTAATTATTTTAGACCCACAATGTCTCTTTTTCTCATAAATCTTTAATTTTCTACATAAAAGAGTGCGAAATCTATGAAGTAGCTTTAAATGGATATCCTTCCCCCTGGAAATTGTACTCTCTTATTCCTAAACAAAACTGTCTGCTGCACAGAACACTCTTACTTTAAATGTGGGAAGAATACAGTTTTAAGGAGCCTTTCGTGGGCAAGCTCCATGCCAGGTTATGTTGGAAAATGTGATGATGCCTTTCAGGCATACGGTGTCCACCCTGCTCAGAGGGGCAGTAAAATCTTGTCAGGCAAAGTTAGACATAGAGAACTGCTTTAGAAACCCTAAGAAAATACTTAATTCATATTTTCCATATAAATCTGTTGTTAAATTCCAAATGCTAATTTTAAGGCTTCGTGCAATGAAAATGTTCTTTGACAAATTTAATGTTTAAAGTAAATGTTCATTTTATGTTTACTATCCTGGAGAAATAGTTGTTATGTGGCAAATTAGGTCATCAGCATTCTTCACAGTTTAACTCCTAATAATAATGTAATTATTTTAAGGCAAATGCTTTAATGCTTGCAAAGGGAAAGGTGCTAGTTTGTCTTGTGTTGATTTTGAATTGAAAAAGGATTATTTCCATGCAAGCTTTGGAGACTGCAGGAGATCCGGAAGCTAGCTCTTACTGATAGTTCACAGGTACAGTAAGATCTGCATCTCCCTATGGATTGCATATTGTCTTGACAATATAAGTTTTATTAGATGTATCATGAAATTTTGTGAAACCTCAAAAACACGAAGTAAGTGCTATCTTAAAAAAATTCATTTTTATTGTTTAACTTGTTCTCTGTGCTAAATTTAGAAGGACTTGACACTATACATTCAAAAGAATTGTATTTTTCTAATTGATAATATCTCAAATGTTTCTTAGTTATCCATAAGTTATCCATTATCTAAGTTATCCAAGTTATCCATTAAGCAGGCTGTTTCATAATTGAAGTGTTCTTGCCATCAGAAAATGTGCTCATGCTAGTAAATTGGATGTATACTTTTATTGTAATTTTATCCTTCACTTTATCATTAGTATCCAAAACAAATAGTGCCACTTAATATTATGAAAATATCCACTCTTATTGTATTACTCTTGAAATATTTACACAGTGCTAAACCACACATTCATCTCATTTCAGTGAATCTAAACTGCCCATTAAGCTTAGCATTAGCAAAAATAAAGTCATCTACTTAGGGTATGTTAAAGTCCCCAAAGCAGGAGTTCCCTACTTCTGACTATTTTCAGCTTAGTGGTGGTATCATATTTAAACAGCTGCAAAGTTAGTTTAGCTTGGATAACTTTTAAAGAGAATTGGGTGGAAAAAAAAAAAAAAGGATAGGAGCCTATTTCAAAGTTGCTTTGACTTAATGACCACTTTAATTCAATTGTTTTTACAGACAATAAACAGGACTGAAGAATGTCGGTCTGAAATCATTGCCTTGAATGGAGAAACTTCACTGAACAAGAAGTTGGCTTCCAGTTTGCACAGGCGTCAAACGAATACTTTTTTTTTTCTACCTTTCCCAACGAAAACAAAAGTGTTTTTATGTGCTGTGCAAATGGTTCCGTCATGTAGTCTGACAATTCTGTTTTTGCTATTTTTTTTTTGTTGTTGTTGTTGTTAACTAAAGGAAAAACCCGGAAGAAAAACGCTTGGCATTTCATCTGGATGAACATCTGAATTCAGAATTTACCTGGAGGTGTAGCTAGATTTTTTTTTTTTTTAACAGAAAAACTGATGATGTCAAGAGGGAGCAAGTTGAGATGAAAACCAATTGTCTTCCTCAAAACTTAAGCTACTCTTTTTTCTCTTGTTTTATTTTTCTTCTTGTTTTAAAGTAGAGTGGTTTTTGTTTTTTGGTTCTTTTGTTTTGTTTTTGTTTGTTCATTTGTTTTTGTTTTTTTTTTTTGTTTTGTTTTTTAAGAAATGTTTAGGTAAGGTTTATCTTGAATCTTAATTGCCTTAATTTTAAGGACGTCAAAAGCTCTCAAGGCAAGCTGTCAACGTCTTGTTAGAAAACCTGAGAATGAATTGAAACTGCTCACACCGGTGCTGGTGCAGAAGAAGTTTAAAAGACTGAGTTTTTGGGGTGAACAAAAAATAAACTGTACAGTTTAAAAGAAAATGATTTTCTTCTTTTGAAGAAAAGTTGATGATAAAGGAACTGTGGCAACTGAAAGGATTGGAAAAATGCTGGGACTTTTATGAACTTTGTCTTAAGTGTTGACAGAAAAAAATCTAGAAGGCTAAAGCATTTTACAGTAAAGTTATTGAATTGAGAAAAAAACTTGCTGCATTATAGAGAATGCAGGGTTTTTTTCTTGCAGAATGCAGATTTTTTTATTTACAAAGCGTGATCGCTAGCAAAAGCATTAGTGCTTTTTATCTGCAGTCTTTTTTATGAGCTTTAAGAAGTTTTTAGTCTGCTTTGCTTGTCACATTGCAAAAACCTAGCTTAAGAGCATTAAAAAAAAACTTAAGTAGATAGGAGCTTATGGTCAAAAAAGTGCAAAAAAAGCAATAGATAGAAGAAATTGTTGACAATTTCTGTAGTCTTTCCTAGTTGTGAACAAATGCAGCCTATGGATGGCCTATTTTATACCAAAGATGAAGTGACACCCTAACGCAGTCCAGAAGATAGAGGTTTTTTTTTCTTTTTTTATCTTTATTTGACCTACATGGCCGGACCAGTTCTTACTTTCTTGTTTGTTTAAACTATCTTCCACTGGTGTTTTACATACTTCATATGTTTTTAGTGGAAATTTCAGAATAGTTGGTATTTTAAGTTTGTTGATCGTGTGCTTTGGAGAACATCACAAAGCAAGTGGAGTGAGTTACCAACTAATCTGTCCAGGTGGGCTTTAATTTTGATGAGTTTTTCTGTTAAATTGCCTGATCTTTGGTATTTCTACTGAAACAACAGTCTTCCTTCTGAATTCCGACATAACACAGATTCATTTCTTCACCTCAGTCTTTGTCATCGTCCAGCATGCATAGCCACCTTAATTCCGTGTTCATTTTTCAATAATGCATTTGAATTGCCAGTTAGATGCAACAGAAAGCAAACTTGATCTTTGCTCTCATTTTAGCTCTCCCGTGCAAGCAGAAATGTTGAAAATTACTTATGCTAGTGTTGTCATCCAGGCAGGAAGTTAATTATTCTTCTCTGCTATGATTTCCGTTGTCTTAATATGTTGGCTGACAATCACTAATTAGTATGATTAGGCAGAAAAGACACTAACTAAATGGAATCCACGGAAACCTGTTTTAAGATTGACAGTTATTTTCCACAGAGAAATCTTGATTATGGTCCTTGGTTTTTCCAAGCAACCAGAAAAAGTGAAAAGCAAATCAAAAGAGGATTTTTTCCTTAAGGAGGCAGAAGAGAAGCAGCATTTAAATATATACATACATACACATATATCTATAAGTAGAAATTAAACCAAACATGTTTAAACTTCTCTCCATCCAGAAGAGAGGGGATGGCTCATCACATTTATTGTGATGCATTAGAGACAGGGTATCCATTAAAAATAATTAAATTAAAACATATTTATTGGATCAATCTGATTCAGCCACACAATTCTAAAAGAGATCTGTTTCCTTAACCTGACTTTTAGGGGAAAAAGTACACAGTTATTTTTTTAAATTGATAAAACAAGATCGTATTTTTTAATGTATTATGGGGGGGGGAGGGGGTTTCCCAAGTAAATGGCTGCTAGATATGCAACGTATAAAAGAGAGGAATGGGAATTCATGTGGTTCTTCACCATAGGAAGAAGGCCTGATTTTCAGAAGTGGTAAAACTCACGCCTTTTCCAGAGTAGCTGTAGATATTCTGCACTTCTGAAAACCAGACGATGCCAAAGTAAAAGAACAGTACCCACAACCTGTTTTTAATTCAGAAAAAAAAGACAAACAAACAACAAAACAAAACATACACATAAAAAAAACTCAACCATCTCTTTCTGTTCCACATGCTGTCTCATTACTTGTTGCTTTTTGAGAGTGGCACTTGAATTTTGGCCTTGGATAAAGGTTCCCTCCTTATTTGGAGGGCATATGGGGGAGAAATCAATCTAGCCTTATTTTCTTCCTTTCTACACATACTCTCTTTCTGTCTCTGAATTCTTTGTACAAATAGAGATAACCCCAGGCACAATTCAGTTCAATATGAAATAAACATATTTGTTTCTGTGTAAGTTCTAATGTGACATACAAAAAGTCTCATTTACTATCAACAATGAGGCTACAAGGTAGCTACCATGTGGCTGATGAATATGCTGAGGTACCTTCTTATTTCTATTCAGAACTCTGCTGCTTTATTTATACATTCAGAAACATTTTTGTTATTTTTTTCAGCAAACAAATTTAAGCAATCTCAGTGTTTTTTTATTAAGCCAGATAGGCAACACGGTGTAATGATGCCTGTCACTTTAAAGTGTTTCAAGTGCATTCTGTGTTAGAATTGTTCCTTTTTTTTTCCATGCTGCAATGTTTATTAGTGTTTGAAATCAAAAGAAATAAAGAAAAGTAATAGAGGAAGAAGAGGAAAGAAAATGGATTCCCTAAATACAATTGATCATCTTACTCTTTCCCAAAAACAGTGAACTGGTACTTGAAAGACTATGAATTATAAAAAACAAATGTGAGATTTGAGTAAAAACAGTCATAAATATTAAGGTAAGAAAAAAACTTATCAGGGGCATACAAATTGTGTGGAAATTGGTAACTTTTTTGTAAAAGTTATAAGTTGAGGTAAAACAGAGCAGTTGAAAAGCAATATGCTGCATGGTTGTCATAGCACTAGAACACTTGTTGGCTTCTGAACTCTAAAACTGGTGTTCTTTTTGTTCAGGCTAATAATATTTGTTGGAACATTTCACTCTAGTTATCTCTTTCAGTTGTTGGTTGGTTGGTTTTTTGGTGGTTTTTGTTTTTGTTTTTCGTTTTTTGGGTATTTTTTTGAAGATCTGAATTTGTGAAGTCAATATCTATGTCTTGCTAATTTAGCTTTAAATATCATGAGGGTTCCTGAAAGGTTGCAGAAACAACTCTAGAAGTCTAAGGCAATGGTGCCTGTCCCAGCGGTCTAGAAGCAACATCAAATCCATAAGCTGAACTGCGTATGTACTTTCCATCACACCTGAATTCTTGTAAATAGTCAAATCTGAATGTTCAGGTTTGGTATTTTTGTTTTTACTTTAAAAGATGAATACAGGAGGGGTGTCAGAGAAATACAAATTATGGCTAGAAAATCTGTATACCTGGGCTCGTCGCTTAAGATTGAGGAATAAATGGATATAGTGGAACTGAAGAGAGTATTATATTTGCAGGTGCAGTGTAGATCAGGGCACTGAATATTCTTGCTGTTCCCAGTGAGATTGCTGAGGGACTCTTCCTATCTGGCTCTACTGCTGGTTTTGTAAGCACTTTTCACCTGTGACAGTCAGGTCTCAAAATTGTGAATGTCCTCCTATTGCCTTCCAGTGAAACAGACTCTTGAAATGTCCTTAGCTTGTGCTTACTTGTATAGTTCTGTTTACCAAGAGACTGCCTTGGTTGTGTTGGTCAAGAAATCCACCGTAACGCAGAATGAGGCATATCTGAGAGCAATTGCATCACACTGTATTATCTTCTGCTATGGATGCATGCCCAACTGTGGAAGATAAAGGCTGGTTAATAGTGAAATTGAGGGCTTAAACTTTCAATGGGCAATGGGCTGAAGCACTCAAATGGATTTTTACAGAAGTAAAAATCAAACAAAGGGTATTATTTATGTATGTATGTGTAGCAAAACTCAGCAAATTTGAGGAAGCCTGCATTGTAATAAAGTTTATTTTTAATATGTCATAGTATTTGGATCTATATTATGTTGTTTATGGTACTGAAGGATGATACTGATGCAAAGTGTTTAAAAAATTGCCATGTTTCATGAATTTAAGCTTGATGGTGCTCCTCATGCCACTTCATTTTAATGCTGAGGTTGACATGAGTAAAACAGATTTAGGCAGATTCGCTGAACTCCACCTCCAGTAAGAGTCATGCTAAAGAGTGATGATGTGCTTAAGGTAATGAATCAGTCTATTTTTCGTGGTGAGACCAAATGTGGTAGTTGAAGATAGTGATGTTTGATGCACACACAGTCAACATTTCCTTTCAAAACTTTGTTTAACATTGAATTGGTCCAAAAACAAAAGAAATGTCCTAAGGGTAAGGGATTTTACAGATCTTTCTAGGTAACCCATTTGAGCTGAGGAAACAGTCACGGTGTGATGGAAGTGCAAAACAGAAAATAACAAAAACACTGGCATTTGGTGCATTGGTCTTTTCTGTTAGGTGACGATTGGCTCTAATAATAATGATTCTTTTCATTTCTGATATTCATATACACACGCTTTCTCAGAAGGAGGGCTGAGTGACTGGCAGACTTCTCTCCCTCACTGGAGCAGATTTCTAGAATCTCAGCACGTGGCAAAGATGCAGTGGAAGAAGAGTTGTTTCCCCTCAAAAAAGAGCACTGACTTTTTCTATATTGCTCCTGTCACCCACATAGACCCGAACTCTGTATGTATTCCAGAAATTTATTCACCTTTGTGCCTCAAAGCAGGCAGAAGAGACCTTTTCCTTCTCCCCTTTATTAATGTTCTGTGTTAACAGGAAATTGAGAGAAGATTTGCCAAAAAAAAAAAAAAAAAGTAGAAAGAAAGAAAAGAAAAAGAAAAAATGTTGCTTTAGCTTTCCATGATGACGAAAGTGCTTGTCTTTGTTTCAGTCGTCCAAGATTCCATTCTCCATCAGTGACAGTTGCATTCTTGTGATAAAGTAAAAAATAAAAGCTTTTAACAGGTTCACAAATCCATGTTTTCTTGCAGGCCAGACCCTGCAAGGTGTAAGCACCTTCCAAGATCTGGAACTGTTATCCTAAGAGAGTACCTGCCCAATGTTAATTTCTGCCTTTAAGTCTCTCTCTTGGATAATAATTTTATGAATTTGGTGGAAATTGCAGGCAGTTATATTTTTAAAAGCCCAAAAATGCAGCCTAGGGAAGTGAATGCGATGTTTATGTAACTAAAGTATTATGAAATATGCTGTATTCCAGAGTGGAGGAAAATTCTATCTTTTGGAGGCAGAACATTTTTATGTAAAAGCCAGAAAGCATACAGAATTCATATAGGAACACTTTTGTTTCCTTTTTAAAGGAGAATGAGCAGGTTCTGTCTATAATGAAAATCAAAGCAGCTTCGAAAGCAGATGAACTTCCTATCAAGAAATGTGCATCACACAAATGGGACAGAGGTTCTTTAAAGCCCTTACAGACCACACTGTAGCCAAAATGTAGAATACAGAACCTCCGTGATACATTAAATTATGAATCTTATTTATATGGGCATCTGTGTGCTGATGTCTCAGAATGTCTTTGAAAGATCTGTACTGCTATGATTTTTTTTTTTTTTTGATGTTTTCCATTTGTACCACAATCCTAATAGCTGCCATTTTCCCACTCCTGGGGCTTTCTGTAGATCAGTGGATGTTAGGTTTAAACTTCTGTTTTCTTTGATGAAGCTTTCAATAAAAAAATAAAGAAAGAAAAGAGCTGGGTGACTGTGTTCTTGTGGAACCATTGTGCAGAGGTTTCCCGAGGCCAAGGCACATATGCTGAGCACAGAGGGAGCAGCAAGGGCTTTGCAGCAACATCTGTCTGCTCTGCGTCTTCACCAAGAGCAAGGAAAACATTGAAGAGATGGGGACAGCCCTGCCACGGTGACAGCAGCACCTCCACCTGCATTCTAGAAGGTAAAATGAGGGAAATGCTCTTGCAGCAAGGGTGTTTAACACTAGCAGGTACCTGCTGTCCGGGCCCTTGGCTGTGCTCACCTACCAGAGGAACTCTCTTTCAGATGCTTACTTTGAAGAGTGACTTCAGGGCAAATGTTGCCACATGGAAGACAGAAAATCTTTATTTACAGAATAAGTACAGCCCAGGCAATGGCAGTGCGAGCCATGCTTCATCTTGAAAGGGAACTGGAAATAAATTGCCTCTTGGCCGCATGTCATGGGGAGCAAGAAAGGAATTTGGCGTGCTTCCCCATGGCTGCCTCAGTTAGCGGCTCTCACGTTGCCACGCACACATCTTCTCATGGGAGCCGTCTCTGTGAAGAAAAAGGCAAAGGCAGGCAGGAAGTTTCCAGTTACTCTCCCCTGTGCCAAGGAACTTTATTCAAATGTTGGGAACTGCAGCATGCTCTTCTCCCATCCTAGTAAGAGTTTGGCTTTCTCCTTCAGCACTCCATGTGATTTGTGGTATTGTCTGCACCCTTCCCCTCACGTTCCTTCTGTCCTGTGATGTATCCACAGGTTAGCTGCTCATTCCCTTCAGTCCCTGTGCCTCTGCTCCTTGTCCCACTGTTGCCAGTCTTGTCTTCAGAAGACTCTATTTTGTACAAGTCTCCATTTGTCATAGCGGAGTACAATACATTGTGATAACTAATGGCTGACAGAAGTGGTCCTGGGGCTGCACTCAACACAGGAGCATTTTGGCAGGCAAATATTAAGCCTGTCTGTCAGTTAGCATGCTTTCCAGCATATCCAGTGGTACATCACTGAACTTATTTGCTGGGACATAAATGATAACTAAGTAGTCTTCTACACCACTCCTCCAAGTGGAGGAATTAAAAGTTGAGCTGTTTAAAATGGTGCAGGTATTATTAAAAGCTCAGCAAGCTTGAGCTTATAGTGTGTGTAGATGAGAAACTAAGTTCTACTGCACTGAAATACTTCAGAAAGAGTTGAAATGTCCAAGACAGAAAGCATGATTTGCATCTACTATTTTACTTATTTCATCATTTGTTACCAGATAATACATTCCCTATCTTGTGTGGAATTCAGCCATTTATACATTGCCAACTTAAAACTGCAAAAGCTCCTTGAACATCATTCCTGTGGGATCTAATCCCACATTTTTCAACCAGAAGTCATTTCCTCATTAACAATTGTGCTGCATCACAATGCAGCCCACTAGGTGTAAGAGACTAATATCTTATACCATTGCCTCAAAGGTTGCTGATGAACATGTCCAAAACATGTCCAAGCTTGTCCTCGGCAAGGGTTGTGAAATCCCTTGTCTATGGGACAAGCTGATGGGCATGTCCTGGGGCAGCCTAAGCTGCAGCTCAGTGGCCGTTGAACACTCTTGTGGAACTCACCTCCAGGGGGAGATAACCATCTCAGGCAATACCCGCCTGATGCCCAAGCAGGAGGGGTTCGAGGGGTTCGTCACGTAGACTGGAGAAATCTGGGAGATAAATAGAAGGGTCCTGCAGCCACGAAGTTGGAGGGTTTTCTCTGGCGTGGCTTTCTCTTGGAGAAGCTTTCTCTTAGTAGAGACCTCCTGAGCTGATCACTGCTTGCTGCTTCCCGGAGAGGCCTTCTCTTTGGAGAGACCTCACGAGCTGATCACTGTTCGCTGCTGCCCCTCCGGGGGTTGACCCCTCGCCGCTTCTCCTGTGCTGACCCCGCACCCCTCCTCCTGTGCTGACCCAGTGCTGCTTCTACGGACAGCTGCTTGCTGCTCAGGGCTGCCCATCGCTGCTGCTGTTCTCCCCGCTTCTGCCGCCCCTGCTCTTCTGCCTCGGACCGTCGGAGCCGCTTGCAACCGGACCACCCCTGGGATCCTGGCTGGTGAATATCCCTGCTTTGTACAAACCCTTGCTTCCTTCCTATCTTTCCTATCGCTCGCCTTCCCTTCCCCATCACCCTAACAGTGTCCGCTTTCCCCATCTCCCAGGTTTATAGCGGTAATAAACTGGTCGGACCAACATTTGAACTGTTGTTTCTTAATCTCACGCTGGGTATATACATAATCTAAGAACCTTCGTCGCCCTCCTTTGTATTGGAGCGTGACACTAGGGTACTCTTTTCCTCAGGTAGAGCACTTTTACCCAGTGACAGTATTTCATGTATTTCATATGAAATACTCTGCAGTGGAACTCTGGCTCGCCTAAACGTTCCATGTGATCTGAATGTTTTCCAGTTAACCTTGGTGTCATGAAAAAGAAATGCTTGGCCACTTTCAAAGCTCTTTTTATACAGAAGAGTAGGAAGAAGTAGGACAGATAGATCTTATCATTTGATACTGAGGCACAGTAATCATTAACTGGAGAAAAGCAAGAAGGAACTTCTTGGAAGGTTAAGCAATAAGGAAATGTGTCCTTTTAAGCTTCTCTTTCTCTCCTTCTTGGTAGACAGGTACATCCATTCAACAGAATCAAAACTGTATATATCATTCTCAGGTACAGAACAAGCCCATTGGTATAGCTAAACACTTGTGTGTCTTCCCAATTCTAACCACTCACTCACCTGTACCTCAGCAGTGAACAGAACTAAAGGTGCCATCAGGAGAAGTGGATATCAAGCCCTGTGCTGCCTTTCTCAGTTTGTGTTGCAAATTCCAGCAGTGATCAGTTGTCTTCTTAACATGCGCCTCAGCAATCTGGTTTTCTTGCTGTGGAGGTGAGTCTCCAAGAGGCCCATAAATTTACCTTTTTTTTTTTTAAAGTGTCATTTATTACAGCATCTCCCACTTGTTTCTTAACTGTGTCTCTTAGGTATTGTGTCCTATGTATGCTTCCAAATGAGCAAATAAATATTTATTAGGGTAACATGCAGGGACCCCAGAGAAGAAAAAGTCATGCTTTACAAAGCTTATGAAGTGAAGGAAAAATTGTCCACTTAATTCAGTAAGAGATGTATGTTTCTATTGGACCATCAGACACAGCTGAATATGGTGGGTTTCAGCATTACTGGTTAGTTTCACAGCAATAGTTGGCTGTAGTACAGAGATCAAGGCCTGCTTTCCAAAATCTGTTTCCCTTTTCACATACTGATTCTACTATGAGGGCTTTGGGATGTAAACAGCTGTTTGAAAATGACAGTTATTGGAGAATATCCAATTCCTCCTTTATTTTTTTCCCAGGGAAAATTGTGGTTCTGAAGGAACTTATGGGTAGCATCTCATGCTGAGAAGATATAGTTACTTGGTAGTTTCAGCTGATGGAATAATTCCTACCTAAATGATCTTGAGGTGGTATCTTGTGTAGAATGGTATGGCTTAGTTGAGATCTTTCTTCAATCGAAAAAGATTTCAAAAAGATTACGCTTGAGGCCCAAATGAATTTAAACAATGCTAAAGCTTCATGTGAATAACTGTCATTTATAGTGAGGACTGAGGTATGATACCTTTGACAAGGTTGTTTCTACTACATAAGACAACTGAATTGCCTTTGTGGAGGTGGGCCTCACCTAAACAGGAACCGTTTGCAGTTCTTTTTGGACTTGTTTGGAGAGCTAGCCATAAAACTGTCCCTTCTTTCATCTTAAATGTGCATTGAAGGGGATGGAGATGTTTTTCCACAAGTCACATTTTTTCTTTGCTTTCTCTTTGAACACAACCTATTTGCAGTAATAGAACAAGGGGCAATGAGCAGAAATTGAAATACAGGAAGTTTTATACTAACACAAGGAAGGAATTCTTCACTGTCAGAGTGATGGAGCACTGGAACGGGCTGCCCAGAGAGGTTGTGGAGGCTCCTTCTCTGGAAATACTCAAGATCTGTCTGGTCACCTACCTATGTGACCTGCTATAGGGAACTTGCTTCAGCAGACGGTTGGACTCGGTGATCTCCAGAGGTCCTTCCAACTCCTACAGTTCTGTGATTCTGTGTTCACTGAGTACTAGCAACAGAGTCTGGTCTCCTAATGGTAAGTCTGCCTCTGTAAGAACCCTATCCCTGGACAGAAGATTCCAGGACTTCCCTGGTCTGCAGCGATACTCCATGCATTTGAGTGAAATATGTGTGCTATAATAACATTTCAGCTCTTTTAGCCAGACCTAGTGGTACCTGTCCCATCCACACATTACATCCTGTCTGGCACGTGTAGTGTGAGCTTTTTGAGGTGATTTCTATCATTTGCCTATACAGCAACTAGGAGAAGCCTTCAAAAGTACCCATGACATGAACTCCAAGTTAGAACCACATCATATTCTCTTCTGAGATGGTTACTTCTTCCCCAGATACATTATTTTTTTTTCTTAGGCTCAGAAAGAATTATCTTAAAAAGTAGAAATTTCAGCATCAAAGCTCTCTGTGGTAGCTTAGACAGCTTAACTAAGAGTAAATGTGGGTAGGAGTATTAAAGGCTGTTGCTAACTGAACAAAAAGAGGGGAAAAACAGACAAGATTCCTGAAAAGAAGCAACAGGAAATAGCTTGGAATAGAGAAGCTTTCAGGCTAGTGAGGCTCTGCCCCAGTTTACTTCACTTTGCATGCAGTTACAGTTTAGGAAGGGTGAGACACACTGAGCCTGAACTGCCCTGGTGAGTGAATTAGGAAATAATCTTGATTATTCCTACACACAGATAAATGGGAAAGGACTGAAGCTGGATGGATGGCTGAGGTCCATGCAGGAAGTGAGGGAACAAGGAAACTTGAATGTCAAATAGAAGGCTATCAACACCCATCCCAGAAAATTGTCTCATTCCCAGTATGGCACAGGGAAGCATTCACTTAATCAGAAAGAAGTGTTCAGAAGTATCAGATGATAAATTTTATAGCAGGATTACTTTTTCTGGTAGAAGATCCAGTATAAATAGTTTACAAAATAAAACCCTGGTCCCTTTTCTCACCTTCATCCTCTAAGCACACGGAGCTAGATATTTAATGAGCACAGTTTTACCTGACCAGAGTTATCAGTAGCAAACCAGTGCAAATGAGTGTTGCAGCTCTAAGTATTTCAGACTTCTTGTCTCTTGACTTCCTTGGTCATATTAATAAAAGTTCATATTTCATATTATTACTTTTCTATTCCAGAAAAGTCTGAATAAGGATATCTCGATTAAGATAACGAAGATAAATAAATTAATGGATAAATAAACTGAATTCTCAAAGAGGGTAAGGTAGAAGTACACCTTGAAATGGCTTACTTCTAAAAATAAAAAAAATATATGCCCACTTAAAGAGAACTTCATATGTATGTTACGTTTGTTTGCAGGCTACATTAATGACCAGAGGGAAGAAAGATGGTGGCTTTTGGTCCTCTGTGAAGTTCCTCTTGATTTTGCTTATATATAAAAGGCAATTTAAAGCAGTCATTTTGCTGTGTAAATCAATGTATACACATCTATAAAATCACAGAATGGTTGGTCTAGAAAGGGACCTTAAAGACCACCCAGTTCCTACCTGCCTGCCGTGGGCAAGGACACTTCCCACTGGATCAGGCTACCCAAAGTCCCATCCAGCAACTTGTTCCAGTGCCTCATCACCTTCACAGTGTCTTCCTAATATTTAATCTAAATTACTCCTCTTTTAGTTTAAAGCTATTACTCCATGTCCTGTCACTAGTTTCCTGACAAAGTGTCTCTCCCCAGGTTTCCTGTAAGCCCCCTGTAGGTACTGGAAGGCCGCTATAATGCCTCCTAGGAGCCTTCTCTTCCCAGGATGAAGAATCCCGTCTCCCTCAGCCCGTCTTCACAGGAGATGCATTCTAGCTCTCTCAATATCCTCATGGCCCTCCTCTGGATGTGGTCTAACATCTCCATGTCCTTCTTCTGCTGGAAGCCCCAGAACTGAGTGCAGTACTCCAGATGGTATTGAAGTAATAGTAGAGTGAGACAAATACCTCCCTCACTCTCTTGGTCATGCTGCTTTCCAGAATACAGCTGTCCTTCTAGGCTGCAAGCACATATTGCTGGCTCAGGTTGAACTTGTCATCAATCAAGCACCCCCAAGTCTACTCCTCAGGGCTTCTCTCTACCCACTCATCAAACAGGCTATATTTGTTCTTGGGATTGCCCTGATACAGACACAGGACCTAGCAGCAAAATCTAGCACTTGGCCTTGTTGAACTTCATGAGGTTCACACAGGCCCAGCTCTCAAACCTGTCAGGGTTCCTCTGGATAGGATCCTTTCCCTGCTGCATGTCAACCGCACCGCTCACCTTGGTGTCATAGACAAACTTGCTGGTGGTGCTCTTAATCCCATTGTTCATGTCATCGACAAAGATGTTAAATAATACCAGTCTCAACACAAAGCCCTGTAGAATGCCGCTCATCACTGGTCTCATGGATGACAAGCTGTTGACCACGACTCTTTGGAGTCTGATCCTCTGTATTATTGGGGTTCAATCTACCCCAAGCTTTAAATAACTGTCAAGTTGACAACTGAGATTGCTGCAATAAATGTCATCAGCTCCTCCTGACAGCAATCAGCAGGATCTCTTTCCTCAAAGCTTCAACAAAAAAGCAAACTACAGAGCCAACAGCCTGCTTCCTACACTTTTAGTAATAAAAGGTGTTTGGTTGAAAGGCATATAAGTAACACATGTCTGTACCTTTGAGACACCTCAATTTTAAGAATGTAGACTTGGGCTTTTGTTGCCCTGGTTCTTAATGGCTGTAGGTGCCATGCAGCAGAACAGTCACAGCAGAGATATTGTTTATGGAGAGTAAAAAGTATCTGAATTCAAGTCCCTAGATTGGAAATATGACCTCTGTGCAGAGGATAGAGAGAGACCTAAGCATTACCCTATTCCCACCTTATTCTCAGTAGGAGAATCTTTTCACCACAGTGAGCAACAAAAAAGCACCTTTGCCCTTTCCCATACTTTACTTAAGAAACGTCTGAACCTCCTTTTCTTTCAGCAAACCTCATTATTCCTTTTGTCTGTGTGGTAGCACCATGCAGCCATGATTCCACCTCCCACCAAATGCAGAGTAATGTAGAATGGATGATCCCATAGGTACTAAGCACTGTCACTGTAAGCACAGAACTTAAGTAATAGCTGAGGCTGTGCAATGAGAGCTTGGTGGAAAGAGGCCCAATTCCACCCATGGCAGCTGGCTGCCCTAGTAAAAGTCTCCTAGGCTCATGAAATAGCTGACATGAAAGTGGTGTTTGGAGCAAGAAACGGAACTCATTTTTCAATTGCCATTAAAGAGGAAATCATTTTAGTGTCAGTTGATACTGCACAGGCACATTTTCAGTAATTAGAGCACAGAAAAAGCAATGGAAATACCTACGAGGTGTGTTAAGAATGGAGCCAGAAGCAACCTGTGAGAGGTGCCAGCTGAATGACTCTATGCTAGAGGTTACACGTAATGGGAAATCTTGTGGAACTGCAGAGGGAATAAGGAAACAGCAGCCCAGAAAGATCAGGTATGGAGGAGACTTGTTTGCACCTTTGAGGAAAGTGCAAGGACCCCATAAATACAATAATGGCCCCTGGAGGAGAAGTGTGATGTAGTGGAAGTGTGTATAAAAAGTATCCCTATGGCTTTGAGGTGCTGAGGAAGTATTTGTGCTTTGTATGCCTTCTTGCCTCAGCTTGAGACACTTCTGGTCCTGCCCCCTCCTTCCATGTTAGCTAACACAGCATTCATATGTAAGTATTGCTTTTTCTAATTTTATACTCTTTAATGTTATTAGATCTCACTTCTAAATCTATCTACACCAGTTAGAGTTTTTTTCAGAGTTTTTCTTCCTTTCTCCATACTTTCTTCAGCAATTACATCAGAGAGACCATCCTCTGTGCAAAAAAATGTATGATGTTCCTACAGCTTTGCAACAGGAAGCAACAGAAAGGGGAGTCAGCTTGATCTGTAGGATAAACACAATTGTTAATCACGAGCACCCAGATCCTTGACTGTCTTTCAGGCCCCAGAACTTCTATCAACCTTTCCAGGTAGATGTGGATATCTGTACTAGCAGGGCACATAGCATACCCCCAGATGTACTTGCTCTACCATTGATTGCCAAAATACTTTCTAGGTTAACAAAAGCCACTGACCTCTACTTTTCACATGGTAAGTTTGTGCCACAACCTTTGAGCAGAGTTTATTGCTGAGTGAGAATGTGTGGCAGCACCCCAGTGAAAAGATCATACTGCAGCTGCAGACATGATGCTCCTTTATGAACCTGCAATGAAATCACTGAGGCTAAAAGAAACCCCCTGCCCTGCTCCTGGAATTGTGACACTTATCCATTTGCTCTCAGCTGGCTTCCTCAGCCAGACTTCAATTCAGATGAGTGTTCATAAACAAATTGTCTTCAAATAACCTTTTTTTCAAGGTTTTATGCAGAAATGAATCTACTACCTTGTTAAATGTTTATTCTATTTATATTCTTGTTTTCTCACAGTCACTACAGGCCTAGTTTCCCTCCCACTAATAGTGAAAAGGCAGTGGTCCCCAGAACTACAAAGTGAAGCAAAACATATTCACAGCTTGGTAACGTGCTTGTTTATCTGTTGAGATTTAATTTTATAAATCCTTGCTATTTTCCTACTGTAACTTTCCACGGCAGAACCTACTACTTTCTTACCTACTCTTGGAATATCCTGTACGAATTTATGATTCTGCATCAATGGTAAGTCATTAATCATAATAACAACACACATCACAGAGTCTTCCAGGTGTTCACCACTGAACTTGCTCCACTGTCCTACAAATGAACACCTCACTGCCACTTATTATTTTGGGGTATAGATAGAGAAATTAGGGGAAAAGCTTCTCCCAGTGGACTGCTCTGATGGTGGTTGTGAGCAGGGAGGAGCTTGGTTACAAGTTGGCAAAAAAAGGTAAACAGTTTTTGAAAAATAATTCCATTTCTGCAGAAAATGAAAATCTCTTTTTTGATCAACTTCTCGTCAGTTGAAACTATAGGTAACAAATTTTGCTAAAAATACACAAAGACTGTTTTCAAAGATAACCATTGTTTTGTCAACTTTCAGTTCTTCCAATAACTGCATTGGTCAATAGCACAACATCCCTACATTCATAGTTTATATACATAAAGGAAAGAAACAGCAGGACGAAAGTAATCTAACAGATTAGAGCAATGGACAGTAAACCCAATTCTATTCCCAGTTAAGTCAATAAGAATTTTTCTGCTGAATTTACTGGCTAACTTCACAAGAAATCAGTGATTCAGACATAATATAAGAAGCAATGAGAAGCAAAGGAACACAAGTAAAAACCAAGACTAGCAGAAATAAGGCAGTGGTAGAAACAGAAATCTTACATTTTAGCCTGTATTTTTTTTTCTTTTAAGCTGAACTATGAGAATATTTTGACAATGCTGGCTGTTGGAGGGCAAGCAATAGATTAAATTTGATGCTGATAAAGATGGTTTAGCCACAACTCAAGTCATAACATCTTATAAAAGGCACTTTTCAAGAAAAACTGCCAATGGATTAGGGTGTTATCTCAACATGGATGGGATTATTGTTTAGTCATATCACCTTCCTTCCACACTGCCTTTCCATCTGCTCTACTGAGAGGGTTTGCAGGCTCTCAGAAAGGTGGACAGAGCCTTGTAAGAGAACAAAGGAAAGATGTGATAAACAACTGCTAAATGAAAAATTGGTAAGGAGAGCATAGCCAATGGAAAAAAATAACAAAACAAGCATAGATGGCACATGTGGCTCACCATTCAAAGGTAATTATAAGCCAGTACATGGACACACATATGTGCTTGTTCACCTATGTGCTTACAGCCTCATCTTTCCCAAGTATTTTCTTTGTGACACACGGAATCATTGGCACACTTCCCAGACTTTACTGAAACATCTCAAATCGGGGTTTAGTTGATGTTGGATTCCTGACTCATTTCAAGGTCTTCATCAGAAGATAAGAAAGTTGAAGTAGGCTAAGCAACCTTTAAAAGAATATGAACAAGAAATAGCATTGCTATACTCACTAATGAAGATTTCAACTGTTTATTTATTTCTCTACAGAAATCCCTTTGTTGATTTTACTTCTGCCATGGAAACCATAACAGTGTTATGCCTGATTCGTGATCTTCAGTATAACTGTAAATATACATAATAATTCTTTATGAAATATGTTTTCCCACATGACCCTGTTTTGTATAATCTGGTACAGAACCTTTTTCCCCTTAGGTAGATTCCCTCGGGCTTGTTCTAGTTGGATGTGAGTGCTATCCTAGAAGACAGCAGCTGTATCTTAGAAAGTAACTAGTCATTCTTTCTACTATTCCTTCAGAAACTAAAAGGAATTTTGATAAAGCCAAACCAAATTTTCCAAGTAAAATACAAGAACTGCCTTTCTTGATTGTGTGGCAAACATTACTCTCAAATACTCCTTAGAATATATTGTTTTATTGTCTAGAAATACATTTATCTCCCAAAAACTTCATCTACTGAGAGAAACGGAAATTTCATTCCAGATTAAGTTGTAAGGGCATCAAAAACAAACAAAAAGAGCTTGTGTTCATGTAACCTATTGTAAAATGGTTCACTATAAGATAATTTACAGTCAGAGATGTTGGCTCTTCTGGTAAATCTGCAAGATTTAAACCTGTCTATCTCAGACCAAGTCAGTTGTTACAAGCACTAGGGAAATTTTACCTTTTTCCATAACCTACTTAAGCTTTTTGTGATTTTAGTGGCTCATCAATGACTGCTGTTCAACATCAGCAAACTTGACTGAGTGGGACAGTCAAGGTAAATAGCTTTTGTGTTTGAGGCAGCCTTGAAATGATTTATTTATTTATTTTTAAGCATACTGTAGCTCCTATAAATCACAGGCCTGAGAACCACCTTCTTTTGGGATGTTATTCTTTCCTTCCTTATTTTAAGCATACCTACATTTGTAGATTTTCTCATAGCAGTAAAGCTGCTGCTGATTTCTTTCCACCAGATGGCACTACAGACTGTAATCCATAGCCTCCATCTATATGTGTGTGTGTATATATATTACTTGTATAGACACATGTACATATGAACATAGGAACAGGTATGTATTTGCTGGTACAAATGCGTGAGTGCTAGACACCTACAAATCTCACCAACTTTACTTGTCTCTGAGACTATCACAGAAGTAGTAGGAAGACCAACCAACCAATGCTTTGCATTGAGCCCACACTCAGGAAATAGTTCTTCCATATCTGATATATTCATACTACCAGCAGACAGTACAATTGAAATAAACATGACTGAATAGATGATGCGTATTATAAGTTTTTATTTTCTAGTACAGCTGATGGAAACTGCTTTTTTCTGAACTTCAGTGCATGCTACATGTTCTTTCTTGAGTTCACTTCTGTCATTGAAGGATTACTCTTTGTAAGCCAAATTTGAAATTCTTTCAGTCCAACCATTCCACATTGCAATAAGGGCCACCTACCTAATGCTTCAACAGGAAATTGAAAGGAAATGTATTTTCTAACCTAGATGGTTGCCTTCTTTGTCTTAATCTGCCTCTTTGGTATTTTGATCATAACTCTTCAAAGGAAGAAGAGTGTAGCAATGAATTCGGACATGCATGCAGAAAAATCATTTTAAAAGAAATTAGAAAGTAGTATTCATCTAATGTTGATGCACTATGAGCATTTTAAAAAATACTTGACTCTGATTGTTACTTCATATCACCTTTGTTTTTCTTAATTAATTCTCATTTGTTTCCATTGTTTGCTTTAGATGCAAGACATCTCTTTTATCTGAAGAGTCTTCAATGGTATTTGACAGCAGACTGCTTTATGTCTGAGGTCTGGCATGCACAAACATGCAAAATCACAGTAGTTTTTTAAGACAACGCTAATTGTTAAGGTTCTTCCTGGAAATATGCTGTTTCATGTTGCAATATGAATTCAAGTTATATGGTTATCCTACTGCAATCAGTTTATCAGATCTATAAAACCTATGTCTGCAATTTATATCTAGACTATTTTAGTTTCTCTTGTCTTCATAATTCCTACAGTCATTATCCCCTTACTTTTGGAAGATATTTTACCTTCTGTTGTTATCACTGCTTTATGTTAGCTGTCACAATAAGAGGTGCAACACAAATGTTACACTGCTAAGTAGCAGAAGGGAAAAAAGTTCTTGTTGCATTTTTTTCTTTATCTTCCAGTTCCCAGCTGTTCCTTCACTCTCTTGTGATTAGGTGTTGCAACAGTGAAACCATCCTCTTTTTCCCCTTATCTTCCAAAGCATTTATTTCCAGACCTTTCCAAAATGGCTAAGCACCTGCTGCCCTCTATTTCCTGCTCAGAACACCTTGTCTGTCCTAGCCTGGGACCTGAGCAATCCTGAGTGTATCACAGACTTGCATGGGAGCCACCAGCAGTAAAAATGCCTTCCTGTTTTACGATGGGTGTGGATTCCAGGAATCAGCAGTACAGCAAAGGATTAGTGACTGAGTTACTGGAAAGCTCATTGTGCCGAACAGCAAGCTGAGAGGCTTTGTTTGAGTAGCCTCAGTGGTCTAGCATGACAGAAAAGGATCATAATTCCTAGGATCACTAAACTTTTATGGTATGGAAAACTGGTTCAGCATAGAGAATTCTGCTGTTTTGGAACATAGCAAAGCAGTGCCTCTGGTCCTCATGGTATCCATCCTGCAGAATGAACTCTAGATGCTAGACCCTGAGCTCGGTAAGCTTGGTATGCATGTAGCAGTTGTTAAGATACAGGCTGAATCTGTCTCAAATGATGGGCATGATGTATAAGGTGCAGCATGTGTGCAAGAAAATAAATCAAGCTGTTTGTAAATACAGTAATAATCAATGACCAGGAAAGATAGATAGCTGTCCAGGGAGGTGTGTGTAAATGGATCTTAGCTTGCTATGAGGGATGGATTGAGATGCTCACTAATTGTTTTCTTCAGTCATGAATGTCATTTCTTAAAAGCATACTGCAAAGTGCATTTTAATGTCTCATCCTTTAATTCTATACTGTTTCCCCTTCTTCTCTCCCTGCAAATGCAATAGCTTGTAGGCTTGATGGTACTTAATTTGTACTTTTTTGCTTAATTTGATGAGCTGTAAGTGCTCCTTTAGCCTACTGTGAGCATTCAATAATCCAAAGTGGTTGTGAAGTATATAAGTCCTGGTTCAGCTTCATCATACCTGATTAAAACAGAAATAATGTATTATGAAATCCCAATCAAATGTCCCTACTGGATCACAGCTATCCATCATAACACAGACAGAAACTCTTGATTTGATGGTCTATTTTTTTCCTTCCTTATCAGTGTACATTAATAAGTGTTATGAAGTTACAGCATTAGCTTCCTCATAGTTCTCTGGGTATTTTCTATTAACATCTAATTTTACAATTCATTCAACTTAGCAGTTATCACCCCACCCCTTCTCCTGCGCCTCATCAGCCTACATGTCTATCTTGAACTAACTTTTGGGGACAGATCAACAGTTTCCACATCTGAAAAAAAAGAAATAAGACTCCTCTCTCACATCTGTTTGAAGAAAATAATAGATTATATTTGCAAAGTACTTTGGACCTTCAGGAACTTGGTTTCTGGGGAAAATAAAAACAAAAATCCCAACTCTGGGGTCTTCACACATTCTTCATCCCAGAAACAGGTGTAGAGGTATGACTGCCCAGCCCCACCACTGAACAGAAAGTTACATAACTGCAAACTGCTGAGCAGAGAATGAAAATACCATCCCGTATACCACGCATTGGAAATAATTTCCCTATGCATATCATGCAAACATGTTTCTTACATGAGTACTTCAGACTCGTCCTTCCCACTCCTGCAGTATTTTCCCTGTTTGTTGTTTTCACACAATTATTTAATATCAGGATGCGATAACCTACTTTTATTAACAGGTTAAATGAAGCCAGAATGCTCCAGAATAGTGCTCTGTCTCATTGACCTCCCCTCCAGGCTGTACTCTGTAATTTCTCCTGCTGTGCAGAATTGATGCTCCTCTCTGTGTGTGAAATAAGCAGTCGCTTCCTGAGTGGAACTGCAGTGCTTTCTGAAGTGCCTGCTCAGTACAGCAGAGGACAAACTCTTGGGTAACAGAGGTGTGATATGTATGAAAAGAACAAAAGGCAGGAGGCACAAGGGAAAGCGGAAAGCAGGCTGAGGAGAGAAACAGGCAAAATGAGGAGGATTCCAAAACACAGCAGACCCTTTCAGACAGACAAAACATGCCAAGCGGTCTTACTCATAGAATCATAGAATCATTGAAGTTGTAAAAGATCTCTAAGATCATCTAGTTCAACCATCCACCTACCACCGATATTGCCCACTAAACCATGTCCCTCGTTGCCACATCTATACATTTCTTGAGCACCTCCAGGGATTGTGACTCCACTGCCTCCCTGGGCAACCTGTTCCAACAAGTCACTGCCCTTTCTAAGAAGAAATTCTTCCTAATACCTAGCCTGAACCTCCCCTGGAGCAACTTGAGGCCATTTTTTCTTGTTCTATCAGTATTTACATGAGAGAATATGCCAACCCCTACCTCACCACAATCCCTTTTCAGGCAGTTGTTGAGAGTGATCAGGCCACACTTGAGCCTTCTCTTCTCCAGACTGTGCAATCCCAGCTCCCTCAGCTGCTTCCCATAAGACTTGTGCTCAAGACACTTCACAGCTTTGTTTTCCTTTTCTGGTCATGCTCCAGTGCCTCAGCATCTTTCTTTTAGTGAGGGGCCCTAAAGTGAGCACAGTACCTGAGGTGCAGCCTCATGCCAGCACTCTTGTGAAAATATGTGCTTGAAATCTCTACTACTTTGCATATATGCATACCTTTTATTTTGAGTTGAGTGTTTCCACTTAAATTCCATGCCACTGGGGACCAACTGCCACACCATACTCCGCTGCTTTTTTCAGTCTGAGGTACTATGTCTCTTTCCATAACAGTTGGGCAGCCTTAATGTTTCATGTCATCAATAACATTGCCCTCTCTCCTTGCCAGCACAAGGCTGACAGATCAAGAGCAACTCCAGTCCTTGCTGCCTGTGTTCTTCTCTGTTTTGACCCAGTGACCTTCAAGGTAAATGGAGAAGTTTTGCTGAAAATGTACCAGCTTCAAGGAGGGAACTGCTCTAAAAAGAGAAATTTTATGAACCAGTTTCCTTTGTAATTGATGAGATGTTAAAGCACCAGATTACCTCCCAGCGTTGATGAGAAAAAATGGGCCAAAGTGACTTGGATGTCTGTATCTTCTTCTCTGCTGTTGTTTACAGTTTGGTTTTGATCTTTGGAGTAGAGGATGGTGTTTTTTGTTCTCCTTATGTGGATTTTGAAACTCTTTGATGGAGCAGCACTACATATGGAGCCACACCCACCCTTTCCAGAAGCTTCTAGATGATCCCATCTGCAGCCTCGACTTAGTCCTTTCCCTGATCTGTAGAAGGAGGTGATACAGGATAATCAGCATGGCTTCAAAAAGGGCATGTTCTGCTTGATGAAAATAATGGCCTGCTATGATGGTGCAACTACATCAGTGAACAAGGGAACAGTCAATGATGTCATCTATCTGGATTTCAGGAAGGCCCTTCCACATGATCCCCCCCATAGCATCCTTCTCTCCAAACTGGAAGGATATGAATTTGATGGGTGGATTGTTCAGTGCATGAGAAGCTGATTACAAGGTCATACCTAGAGAGCAGTGATCAAGGGCTCAATGTCCAGGTGGAGATCCATGACAAACGGTGTCCATCAGGGGTAAATACTGTGTATGGTGCTCTTTATTATCTTCACATTGTCAGTAGGATTGAGTGCACCCTCAGTGAGTTTGCAGATGACACCAAGCTGTGGGGTGCAACTGACACACCCAAGGGATAGGGCACCATCGAGAGAGTTCTAGGCATGTTTGAGCAGTGGGCCCAGGAGAAACAAATCCAAGTGCAAGGTCTTACACCTGGGTCACTGCAAATCCCACTGCCAGTACAAGCTGGGGGTGTGAACGAATTGAGCACAGCCCTGCTGAAAAAGGCTTGGGGATACTGGTGAATGGCAAGCTGGACATGAGCCACCAATGTGCCCTCAGAGCCCCAGAAGCCAAACATATCCTGGGATGCATTAAAATAAGCATGGCCAGTAGGCAAGGGAGGTGATCCTACCCCTCTGCTCTGCACTGGTGAGATCTAACCTGGAATACTGTGCTCACATGGTCAATCATCAGTACAGAAAAGACATGGACCTGCTGGAGCACATCCAGAGAAGGGCCACAAAATTGATCCTGGGGTGGAACACTTCCCCTGTTAAGACAGGCTAAGAGAGTAGGGGCTGTTCAACCTGAAGAAGGAGGCTCCAAGGAGACCTGAAAGTGGCATTTCAGAAAAAAAAGGGGGAGCTTTAAAAAAAGAAGGGGACAGTCTCTTCAGCAGGGTCTGTGGTGACAGGTCAAGGGGAAATGGTTTCAAGCTGAAAGAGGAAAGATTTAGATTGGATATAAGGAAGAATTTTTTTTTACAATGAGGGTGTTGAGGCACTGGAACAGGTTGCCTTGAGAGGTAGTGGATATTCCATCCCTGAAGACGCTCAAGGTCAGGTTGGTTGGAGCTCTGAGCACCCTGATGTAGCTGTAGGTGTCCTCTTCATCCTATGATTCTATGATTAATCTCCTGGGCTAGGCTAAATTTCATCAAGTTTTGGAGATTAGCTCTTACAGAAGGAAAAGCTGAGTAGGCCCCAGCTGAATACCATTTCCAGCACTCTAATTAAAAGTACTTGCAACTGATGAGGATTTCCTTTATGTAGGTGAGCTGGGATATGCAGTGTTCCAACTCGGGGACATAATTCATGCCTGAGGAGCGCAGCAAGGTGGCTTGGAGAAAAAATGTGAGTAGTAACTGCTGTTTTTGGGTTAGCATTTGAGGTGGTTCGTTTGGCAGGCTGGAATTAAGATATGTTTTTTCAAATGTTGTTCATTATTGTAGTCAGCAGTTTCGTTAATGTCCTTGACACGTAGTTTCATGGTTGCTGTCTTTGCAGCTTTACTGGTGGTGTTAGGTTCTGCATGCCCTTTACTCTGTTATGAATTTCCTACTTTTAACTCCTTCTGTTTTCAACTTTGTTATTACCAAGCTCCTGAGTTGCAAGGCATGATGATGCCATGATTGCAGCCTGTAGAGATACGCAGTTGATAGCGTGTGTTGTTTTTCTTTCATCTCACGTGATGTAGGGTTGCACTACTTTTCTTCAGTGCTCTCCCTCACCACTACAGAGCTCTGGGGCCTCTCTGTAAGGAGCCAAGATACGTTTGGATTTTATTGTGAAGTAAAATCAGTGAGAAAATTATCAAGAGATGTCTGGCAAATCACTTCCCATCATTTTTGTATCTAGGCTGCTTCATGAATACCTGCAAGGAAGTCAGTCCCATAACTAGTTTTTTTTTAATCTGCATTACAATTCAGAATCCCTCTGTACAAGGTAATGACATTTAGGACAGAAAGGTTGTGTTGTGTCTGTCATTAACTATTTGTGCCACTTCTTGTTATGCTTCTGTGCCTTTCTGTAATTTAAGGTATAAGTTTATTGAGTGGTTTTGCCTGTTGGTTTCCCCAAGAAGTATGGTTTGGGATACATTCAGTAAAAAAACTTTGACTTCATGAAAATATAAAGAGCTTCTTTAGTAGTCCTGGCAGCCAAAATTTGCACAGTATGTTTCCTTGGTGTTATTGCAACCCTGCCCTTTGCATGTCATATAAACACTTGCTAGACGTGTGATGTTCAGAGTCTGTGCTCATCCTCTTTGAAAATGTAGACTGCTGTGCTTTCCTTGAGTGATTCAAGACACTTTCGTTGTTTCCTAAATGATATGATGCTGCTTGGGCATTTGAAGTGGCAAAGTGCTTTCAAGCACAAAAAAAACTTGATTTTGGTTTTTCTTTTGTTTTTAACTAAATTCTCTGAGAAGAAAAACAGGAAGGGGGTGGCTTTGTGAAGTGTGTAAATGATAGCTAGCCCAGTTGTGGGTATGAAGAAATAAGCCTGTATGCACAAACACATGCAGGGTAATAGTCTACTTCAACAGTAGGTTCCCTTGCTAATTTGGAAAGCCATTCCAGCTCTGGCTTGATTCCATTTCGACATCAAGCTGTGAATAAGGAGGGCTTTTAAGTTGTCATTTTGTTAAAGCCAGCCTTTAAAACACAAGAGGAAGAAGCATCAATTGCCAAAGCAAACAAAACTATGGAAATAAAAATCTCCTGGTTATGTAATTCCACACTGTCAGCCAATGCTACAAGATTTAGTTATTTCTTTTATGTTCTATTTGCTATTGCAGTTTGGGGGGAGGGTTTAATGTCCAGAAAGCTTGCTTTGGCAGGTGAATGTGTTAAAGATGACTATACAGCATGTGACTTTTTTTTTTTTAATGAAGTCAAAATGAAAGTAGTGAGTTACTGTAAAATTTAGTATTACTGGATTAATATTTACATTTTTCAGTACCTGAGGGAACAATTTCTGGGGCTAAAATAACATTTTCTTTTCCCTTTTTTTTCTGGGTATTTTCTCCAAACTGGAAATGAAATCATATTAAAGCAGTGTATTTCAACCCCATGTATGACTCCCTGCAGCATTACAGGAATGTGGAAAAAAGCAACCACCCTTCTTTCAAAACAAAAACTTTAAATAAAATGAAGGAAACTTCTAAGTTGTGACAGAAACCCTAGAATTTTCTCTTATCACCTGCAGAGTTCAACTTCTCTAGAAACATTCTCAGAACTAATTCATAATCAAATCCAACTGGTGTCATCACGAATTATTATGTGATTGTATAGAGCAATGTTTACTTAATAAATATTTGTTACATTTATGAACTTATTCCATAGGGTACAGTTCCTAGAAATAGAACACATGGTAAAACATGGTCAGTACGTCTTCTGAGGCAAAACTATGACATATAGCCACCTTTGGTTCCCAAGGATGCTGCAGTATTTTTATAGGACTGTCATTCTAGTATGGAATCAATTCCTGTACAATGTAAGTGGTGCTCAATTGCCTGCCTGCTGTAGAGCTGTTAAGGAAGAGGAACATATTAACAAGGTCATCCTCTTAACCGGTACCTAGCACATTTCCCACTATGATTAATTTTCAGTCTTTGTTTTCTTATATGTGCAGCCACACAAGACTGTGTGGAATGTGAATGTGTATGTAGATATCTCATTTTCACAGGCTAATGTGCAATATGTAATAAGCTTTGCCTCTCTGACTCTCCATTTCTCATAGTGTGCATTTCTGAGACCACAGTGTGGGAGAAAATGGAAAAGGGATGTAAGATATGTGTATAATTGTGAAAAACTTTACTATCTTTTTTGAGTCTTTCCATAGAAATAATAAGCAAACCCAGAAAAATGATGTTGTATTTTTGTAACTCTGAACAACAATAATGAGAACAATGAATTAGCTGCATCTGAGACAGCAAGCCAAAGTTCTTATGGCTCTAGATCCTGCATCATCTTCATTTTCCTACCTATCGCCAGTCTTCTGTTGCAATGCTTACAAGTCTTCTCCTTTCCTCAATTTTATTGCCTGCTTGTAAAACCTCTCTTCAATTCAGCTGTTCTGTTCTTTAAGACCATCACAATGAGTAAGAAACAATTCCTTTGAGTGTATGGTGTAACTCTGCATTTATTTGTCTTGATAGGAGATGGCACCCTCTTGCTCTGAGGGGACCGGTATTTGTGGGGCAAAGATGCTAGAATTGTGCCCACTGGTACTGTTATAACAGGAGAAGAGCAGGAAGGGTGTACATCAGGGTATGTGTTGCAACTTTTAGGTCGTGGGAAGAGGCAGGTATCTGTACCCCTGAAATTTTAACCCATAGGTGCTGGACATATTTTGGTAATAGTTAGTACTAGAGAAGTAGTGGGGAATCCTGGAGGTAAATCTATTACATCCTTTTAACTTAGAGTATCTGAGCGTTTAGAGTGTAACTCACAAGAGCATCTCCTGAATGTTCCTGAGTACAAGTTGAATAGAAGTGTAAAGGATGTTTGATCTGACCCTGAAACAACTCAGTGGTGAGTGGGACTATTGAGTATCCATGGTATACTTTGAGCACCACTTAAGTATAAGCTGTGCACACTTCAGTTTGCAGTATTGGGTAGTTATTAGATGAGGAAGTAGGTAAGGCAGTAACTTAAAGAATTTGAAGTAATCTCAAAGCAAGTCAGGGCTAGAAAAGCAGATTTTGAATGATGCTTCAGTGTTATACCTGAAACAAAATCACTGAAACAGGCTAAAAAGCAGTAATGTGTCAGACAGAGGCACAATGAATGAATGATACGCATGAGGAAAGCATGTTGTGGTGCAGTGTAGAACACAAGTCAATTACAGCTAACCTGACTCTGGGGGCATGATTCAAAACAAAACCAAGGCCTTCCATTAGGTTAGTGTGTGTTATGACTTTGAGCCACTCGTAGGGGTGGTTTGTGGATGAGAGCTCCTTTCTTTAAGCTATCAGTCTGTCCCCCAGAACTCATTTGGAAATAACTATGGGCATCAGGCTAGGCAGGAACTGAAGGATACATATTTTTCATGGGCAAAAACTTAGTAGTTCAAACTATCTCAATCATCACTGAAAAGGAGATGTGGTGGAGAGGTTCTGTTAGGGCTGCACTAAGACCCAGTGTGCTCCAAGTGTGTTTAGTTTTAAGTATTTGAATAGCAAGGCAATCTGAATTGGATTTGTAAGAACATACTAACACTGACGTACACCTTCAATCTTGAACCCATTTAAATCAGACTTCCTAATCTTTTGGAGGTTCAGAAAGATGGAATATGTATTTTGGGGGATTGAAATCGAATTTCCATAAAGTACTTTCCCTCTGTCCCAAGCTCCTGGTAACACAAACTCTTCTCAGTTGCAGCAGCTCTTATTTGAAGTTCATCTTTGATCTTCTGGGTTTTCTTCTAGTGTGTGGTGGACTATGTAATTAACGTGGTACTATATTTAATTTTCTGCTGAAGCAGATAAGAAAATTGCCCTGTTGCAGAAATACAGGGTAGATGATGATAGAGAATTGGCATCTGAAAGTCTCAATCACCTCAATGTTAAATTGGTTCAGCAGAATAAAATAAGTTGAGATGGTATGGGAGGGAGTAAAGCTAGTGGGGATCAGATCTCGTAGTGGTAAGCTTCTCTCACATCCTCCTAAGCAATGTATTGATTTTAGGCAAGGCTTTTTCCTTATTTTGCATTCCTGAGTATATTTTACCTGCAGCTACCTTTTTTAAAAAGGTGTTGCCAACATCTTCATTATTTCAATTTCTTAATTACTGCAGAAAAGCACAGGAAAAAAAAGAGTTCTCCAGTTTGTATTGACTATTAATAACCTTTGCCAGATCTGAAGACTAAGTAGTGCAAATAGCTGTCATTTATACCACCAGCATACTGTCTTCCATGGTGGAAATCTGGGATATGAACGCATGATTGCTTTTGCTGGCTGTAGTGTACATACAAATATAACTTGCATATCTATGTGGGATATTAAGCAATCCTTGAAGGAAAAAAAAATGAAATAAATCCTTCTTCTTTGAGCAACTTAAGGAATATTAATAACATCTTTGATGAAGAACAATGAAGAAAAAATAACAAGGTAAAAACCTCATGTATGTTTGCAAGACTAACGTTCAATTCTACTGAGTTAGTGATGAGTTGTATTGCCCTTCTATCTCACCTTTAGGGTAGCAGTAAATCTTGGTTGGCTAGTGAGCCAATATCATCTAAAAATAGCCTGTGTCTGAGTGGGAAATGCATACAGCTCTGTTCTTGCAACCTGCGTGTGAGACTTCTGTCACCCTGTATTAGATCCCAGATGCTTGGGTAATTTCTCAAATGAAAATGTGAATACCCTTATATTATTTGGTGTATCATTTTGTGGGGGCAGCAGTGGCCCAGGGTCTAATAAGGTATATTTCTGTTTTGAGCCAAGAGTTCAGAGTGAAAGGAAAAAGAATCCATTTTGTTCTGAGATGAAGTTATTAAGGCAACTCACAGAGAAGAAGCAGGGTACAGGCATTTCACAGAATTAATTGAGTTGAAAGAGACCTTTAAAGGTCATCTAGTCCAACTCTCCTGCAATGAACAGGGACACCTACAGTTAGATCAGGGTGCTCAGAGCCCCAACCAGCCTGACCTTGAGTGTCTCCAGGGATGGAATATCCACTACCTCTCTAGGCAACCTGTTCTAGTGCCTCAACACCCTCACTGTAAAAAAAAAAAATAAATAAATTAAAAAAAAATTCTTCCTTACATCCAATCTAAATCTTTCCTCTTTCAGTTTGAAACCATTTCCCCTTGACCTGTCACTGCAGTTCACGTGGGTGTAAATTTGATCTTTGTTTACAGTGGGAGAAGGACACTGATTTCCCCAGTTCTTCCTACCTCTTGCCCATTTGATTGAAAGGCATGTGAAGAGCAGTTATTTATACATTTCTTTAAAATAAGTGCAAATATTTCCTACAGTACTGTGAATTTCTCAAATAAGCCATCCCATTTTATCTCTCTGTGCTATTGATCTGTGTTTCTGTCTCTATGATCAGATAGAGGGAACTTAGATCTTCTACTAGCAATCACTAATTTAACAGTAGAACTACTCCATGATTTCAACTGTGTATCTTGTAGAATAGAGAAGGAGATCTAACTCAGCAATGTCAGCTATTATACACTGTTTGGTTGGTGTTATCCTTTCCCAAAGAGGCAGATGTCAAGCTAGATTATAGAGGAAAAGCAGTGTGACTAGAAATTTAACTGTGTTTAGCAAGCAAAAAATGACCTTATACATTCTATAGAAAAGCCCTGTCATTAATGCAATGCTTGAACTTTTGAATCTTTGAATATACTACATCAACACAAACTTCTGTTTTGTTTTTTTTTGTTTTGTTTTTTGTAGCAAAGATTCTGAGGAAATGTATTTCAGTCGCTTGTGTACTGGGCTATTTATCTTTGATATTTATCCTGGGAAATGGTGCTGCTAAACTGCAATGAGTTTTTTTCTTAACTTTGATAAAATAAAAGATATAGTTCTGCACTGTCATAGATTCCTCCTCTTATCTCTATATCAAACATTACCAAGCTGATGGATTTCCACTTTAGTGTGCTCTACTGGGGGTCCAGTGGGTCTTTTGTTCTAGTTCTAGGATCTTGCCTTGGTGCTGTACGGCTCAGCGAATATGACTCTGGTAAGAACTGAAGCAGTAACTTGACCTGATAGGGCTGAAGACAGCATTGTAACTCTGGCCTGATTTATGGAAACAGGTAGGATGCATTCTCACTTCAGTTTAGTATGAAAACAAATCTAAGACATGGTCTCCCTTAGTGCAGAAGACAAATTCCTAATGTGTACTATGTGCTACTGTGGCAGATAATAATGAGTTACTGATATTACCAATTAGAAACACAGATGAAACTACTTTCAAACTAGATTCTAAGACAGGAGTGATTCTGCTTACAAAGTTGCAGTGAACACTGAAGCATTTCATAACAGTACAAGCATCTGTTCAATTCTTTACCCTGCATGAATAGTGAAGTAGGTCAGCAAAATCTCTTCTTAAAATACATTGTTAAGGAAGCTCCTCCTTTTGACATTGGGAGGCATAGTATAGTAGCTCTGAAAGGACATACTGCCAATTAACAAGCAATATATCTCAGACATACTTTAAATAATATGAATTATCTCTTCCTAAGCATAGTATAGTTCACCTTTTCATGGTTTAAGATATGAATGAATTATTAAGATATATATAGGAAGCTCTGAGTGTAAATTTTGTAAAAGTAGTCCCCCCTTTCCTCCTGTTATGCATAATACTTTTAGAAACTAAAAGTAATGCATACTTTCCTCCATATGCTTTGTTTGCTTTCGTTTCATTGTTTTTATTTTGTAACTCTTCTACAACGCTGATCTTCTACAACGCTGAAAATCTTGAGATAAGGACATTTCTTTGAAGTGCTACGTGTGACTGTCATTGATGGTCCAGGCTTGTAAAATATTTCACTGCATTTTAAAATGTCTTGATTCAGGAAGGCGTTTAATATTTTTTGCTTGTTGTGTTTAGGTCCCTTTATCTCAAGCCAGTTTTACAAATTTTACACACACAAAAAAAATACTTTTAATAAATGCAGTTATTCTGTAAATTCTGTTTTACTTGGAGGATTTGAGGCTCCTCTGATTCTCTTCCTTGTGAGCATCAGTGTATTGAATTCCATGGATTTTAAGAATAAGCAGAGATATCTTTGGATGGAAGACGTCAAAGTCTGAGCCAAGGAAACTTTATCTTTGACTAAGATATGATGAAGATGCTTCTTACACAACATCTCCCTTATGACACAGTATGCAAGGTCTTTATGGATCTTGATCCCCACCTGCGTGTACAGCTAAGTGATATCTGCTCTTCCAAGTTTCTTCTGCGTTACCTGAGAAGTCATTGGATGGGGAGATTAGGAACTGGAAAAACCTCATCAGTCTCTTGCCTGCCTTGTTTTTGTGAAACTTAGAGCCAATGAGATTAGATAATTTGCTGATAGAAGGGTGTAAATACAAATATAACACCTTCCAGGTGATACTGGCATGAATTTCTACTCAGAGGAGAAGCAGGCCAGTGAGAGTAGGTTTTCAGAGTAGCAGCTTAGTTACTTCTCCTGATTACTTTACAGCCTAGTTAGGGACCCATCAGCATACTTGTATCAATTTCATTTGGCCTTGGAAAATAATTGCATGCACAGTAAACTTTGGCTACAATCATGAAACAAACCATTTGAATCCTGTGGACCAGATCAAGCGTTTAATGTCCCCATAAAATCAGTTTAAGCAGGAGAATTACATTATTGAATGGCCATCCTGTTGGAGGTATTTGCCACATACAGCTGTGGAACATGTTCCCCTTTATATAAAGGCTGAAGGACACTAGTGAGAAAGTGCATGGCCTTCTTTTGACTCCATAACCACCAGCCTGCCAGTCTGGGACAAGGAATCTGTAGCCAAGCACATTTTGAGCTTTGGACTTCTCTGCTTTATGCCAGTCAGCTATCTTTACCAACAGTGAATTTATGAGTACAACTGTAAGAAAAGCAGCACCTCCACATTTCCTCCTCTCTTGTTACTCAGCAGGTATCTGGGAAAATCTCAGCATTGTAATAGCAGGCTGATTTGTTTGCACTGTCTCTTCTGTGAGCAAACAAATTATTTGAAACTCCAGGAGCCCTATCTTTTACTGAGGGCAAAACCTGTGTCCATTAATCTGCCTTAAAAGGCAGAATTCTTTTTATTTAAGGGCAAGGGAGGAGAAAAAGCTCTTCACACTTTCAAATGCAATGGAGACCCAGTAAGTATTAGGAAAATGGGGGTTATTCTTTTTCTTTCTTCTGGCGGACTCCACGTTTTCCTGTAGGGTAGCTCTATGGCATAGGTTATCTTTCCATTTTAGCCACTGGGTGGAGAAAGCGAGCCTTCTACTGTAATTTAATGGCAGTTGTAGTAGAATGCTATTCTGACCTGAATTCCACAGATATTTTGGAGCAGAAAAGCTCCTTCTTTCCTGAAGTATTTTGAGGAGTGCTGAGTGGCTAGCTTAAACCTTCCTGGAATGCATTTTAAGAAAATACAATAAAAGTTCAGCTTTATATTTAGAGGCAAGAACACCATAGTCAGACTCAGTTAGTCCTCTGAACTGTAATTCCAATCACTGTTACTCCTGATGCCTGCCTTACTAAAGAGCAAGGAGTTGGGCTACCACTGCAGAAAAGCTGTACACAAAGGGTAACCTTCCTTACAGATGTCTACCCTTAAAATCCTTACCTTCCTTGCTGTCACCTGTCACATCGTGATCAGGATAGAAAGAAAAGGGACAGATGTCTACACATAGTTTGTGATGTCACTTTCCTGTTTGGGGATGAGATAGGAGTCATTATTTCAACACATCTGGAGACATGCATAGAGTTTCACTTGGGAGATTTGAAAGGTAGTTGCTGCAGAGCAGTGCAGTGAGCAAAGGCCTGAGTTCATGTTCAAGCTAGCATGGGTGGAAGTTAACTCCAGTCCTTTTCAGTGCAGTTTCTTGTCTATGTATGCATGTGTTTAAGAAGGATGATGGTACTACATCCAGTTATGTGTGAGGTCTGATGAAATTAGAATATTTTTGGTTTGCAATTTTCAAAAGGATCCACTGCAACATTCTTACCTCTGTATGTATGTATGGTTCAGAATTCTATCTGAATATGTGAATAATCCTTCCAATCTGTTCTGCTACACTAATTATATGGAAACTGTTTTATTTGCCTCTATTGCAGATACTTCCCTTTGTCTAATTATGAATGCATTTTGAATTTTCATGGGGCAATATATGCAGTTTTTCCTCAGCATTGATTCCCACTTATGGAGAAATAGCCATTTCTGCTTCTGTATTTCTTGAAATCCTCCTCTGGGGAGAAGGACTTTTTTTTTCTGTACTGGAGGTCCAACAGAACAAGAGCCACTGTAAAAATGTAATAAATCAGTGCCTTGTCTGCCCATCCTAATAGCATCACAGTCATTCTGACAAATTTGGGAAATGATTTGACTCTTTTACTGCATCACCTGCTCCACAGGAAGTGACTTTTTGTTGTTTTTCTTAATGCTTATGAACTTTTTGTCTCTGTTCTCATAACAAGCTAGAATGGTGGTTTGTATTGGCTTGTGTAGGTAATATCTGTGGCCAGCTGGCTTTCTATTTGTAGCTGTTGCTACAGCACTTTTTTTTGCCTTGAATACAAAAATATACTTGAGTTTGATTCTGGACTAGGCTCAATAACTACATTTGGTTTCTAAAGAGTAGCCCTGTCCCATGTGCCTCATAGAAGCTGTCCTTATCCAAATTCATAAATGGTATGATATGACCAGTGAAGTAGCAGTCAGAGTATTTTTCCAAGTCATTTACAGTCCTTCCTCCTCCTTTGATCTTGCACCTTGGATGAAATGAGATAATTTTACTGTCTAACACACGGCGTGGGTAACTCATTTCACAGCATGCAGTGTGATGATTTCCTGCAGGTGAAAGGCAGTATTAAAGTAATATAATAGAAAGAGAGTAAAATAAATTAACTGGTGCTATGTTTATAAATAGCTTTAAAGCAAAGAAAAGATCCTCTCTAGATGTCAGTTTCATTGATCATTATGATTATTTTCTATGTTTCATCATGATTAAATCCTCCCATTACATCACTGAAAAAAAACCCCACAAGAATGAATTAGATCCTTACTGTTTGTGTCCCACCAAATGACGTCTACAAAATACTTAGCTTCACTTTTCATTTGCAATAGCTTTCAAGTGACCTTTATTACATCTATTTGAGCATTTCATATTGCTTTTTATTTGGCCTCTGCACAGTTGAAAATATGAAGTTTTTATTTTATTTATCTATTGTGCACGATCAAGATTAAAGCTCAGTTTAGTTTCTCTTTCTTTAGATATCCTGCCATGTGTGATTTTTGATCTCTTGTTTCCACACTTGTTTTCTGTGATCTTCTTTGATAAAAGAAAATTGTATTTCATTCAGTATAAACACATAGTCAAGTTAGCTTTTGCTTTGAAAAGCATAAACGATTTCATTTTATTCTACCATACAAAACACTGTACTACTAATTGTAAGCCTCATCAATAGATTATGAAAGTAATAAGTAATTTTCTTGACTTTGTGATAATATTAATAATAATAGTTATGACATATGGACTCTCTAAACTAGGTTTTCCATCAACTATATATATGCTGGACAACTTCCAACCATAAACCCAAGGAACTTTGATATTTGGGTTGGTGACTTCCTCTGAGCTTTGCTGAAAGAACTGTACTTTATGCAAAACACACACAAGAGGGAAAATAATGTTGAAGTGAAACAAGTGTGTTTCTGAACCAAAACTACTACTTTGTCTTTATGGATTATCCCAGCTCTGAAGGGAATTACAAAGATGTTGTTTTTAATTCTAAGAGGAGAATTTTTTCTATTACATGAAACTTAGAATATCTGTAGTAAGCAAGCTGAATCCTGCCATGAATGGGATCTGATGCAACTCCGTTGAAGGCAGTGAAAAGAGTTTTTACCAGCTTAAATACAAATAGATTTGGAATCTAAATGTCTGAGAGATCTGTATGGATTTGTTCCAAGTTTGCCAGAACAGCTGTTGTGTTATACAAGCAAACACGTATATTACAAAATGTTGTGGAAAAATCAACAGTCCTGAAGTAGTGATTGGACACACAGGAAAAGCAGTCAAGCAAGATTCAGGTAATTTGATCAGAAGAGTAGGAGGTTACAACATAGCTGTTAATGTTTATATATTCATTGTCAGTGGCGTTTGCTGAGAAGAACTGGAGCGGTTGAAAGCAGTAAATATTTAATATATTACTAACTTCAGTATATTCAGTCCTATTTATTTCATAAGTAACAGACTAAAGCTAGGGAGTGATGGAAAAACACTGGAGATTGCTTTCGTGTGTTAGATTAGTGCCAACTTCTATAACTTACATCACTGTAGAGTCTGATACTTGTACAGTGTGAAATCACATACTTCCGGACGCTAAAATCTTGTTCTTGCATCAGTTTTAGTATTGCATCTTAGGTAATCAATAGCAAATACAAACACAAGTAGGTAGGACAAATATAGATGATGAGATAAAAGTCAGTGTTTCCACTGTGAAAGCTAAACTGAAGTTAGGCTTTGGTATAGGTTTCCTTCTTTTTTCTTTTTATTGTTTTAATCCCAGCTCTAAAGGGGAAATAAAAGAAGAAAATTTAAAAAAAAAAAAAGTAGATGGAAAAACACCAGTGGAGAGAAATGGGTTGTATTTCATTCAGTGGAGTGAAAAAATCTGGGAAGGGATTAAAGGAGGTACAGATCATGAAATGAACAGAAGGATGAGCTAAGAGTATGATCCTTGCATGCGTAAGTGGAGGTCCAGATTGTATTTATTGAGGTTGGAGAAAGACTTGTTTCTGAAAGTGTGATGGTACATGAGAGAAACTTGGCTGGCATTTTAAGTAGGTGATCAGTACAGGGACTACCACATCTTAGATCCTGCAGAGAAGCTCATTATTGGTCATCCTTTTCAAAATGATGTTTGAACGGATGTACTTTGAATATTAATAGGCACGTGCCTAATTTTAAATGTCTGTACTTTCAGTTCACTCTTTTGGTGCTTGTCCACTTAAACAGACAAAGCAAAAACAAAACCTAGGCTACTGACTAATAGTGTTAAGGATTTCTACCTCAGTTGTACTTGTAGTGAAGAGCATTCTAGCTGAATCTATATCATAGTGTGGGAAATAGCAGCCAATTCACTTGTCTAGATTACAAGTGTAGCTTTGTATTCCCACACGTTGCAGGCTTCCCTGGACAATCAGGCAGTGTTTCAGACTGGCTGGCAGCAGGCAGTCAGAATTCAGATTTTGAAACCTGCTTTCTGTCTTTATTCAGACTGACTACTTTTTCAAGCCCTTTCAGGGGGCTCTTTCCCAACAGGACAACATTATGCAAGATTTCACAGAAATAAACTTCAGCACTGGCAATGCTGTCATCACCTGGATTCTGCACAATCTCGGGGGAAAGGCCTGGTAATGGAAGTCTGCGCACTGAAATCTGTTTCAATTAAAAATACAGAGGCATACTTCTCATTTATTCAGAAACATGGCATGGCATCCAAGATTATCAAGAGAGCCTTACACAGGCCAGATAGATTAAATTACCCTTGCAAGCATTTCCTATTCTGCATGCATCATCAGTGTGAACTAGGGTAGAGAGCTGTATATTTTGTACTACTACAGTAACTGGGGCAGTGCCAGTGCAGAGCAGGCTAGGCTTTGTTCCTGGTGGAGGGGTGTAAAGTTCTAGCTATGATTAATTTGTTTCAATTTTTCCCTCTATATTCACTTGGAATAAGGCTTACCTCTAAGGAGAGATTAATTTCTGAGATGCAGTGATGAAATGACTTCCCATAACAAACAGTTGCCTCAAGGTTTGCCTTGCACCAGTCAGTGTGAGTTTATTCTTATGTTCATGAGAGCTTTCATTTTGCAAGTTCCTTTTGTATGTAAATTACATTGATTGTGTGCATAAATTAAAAACCCTATGTCAGAACACTTTGTCCCACTGGAAGGGAAAGGTGTCTGTCTTTTCAGTGTTTATCTAACCTTAAAAATGGCTTTGGGAAGAGGGTGTTTCTAATTCCTTCAGTTGCAAGTATTTTGTCATCCTATGTGAGACCATGAGACACTGAGAATGCTGGTTGTAGAAGATGCAAGTTGGCCACTCCAGCTGCCTCCATCATAGAATGGCTGGGATTTGAAAGGGCTTTAAAGACCAACTTGTTCCAACCCCTATGCCATGGGCAAGGTTGCCACCCGTTTGATCAATCTGCCCAGGGCCCCATCCAACTTGGCCTTGAATGCCTCCCTGGATGGGGCAATCTGTTCCTATACCTCACAGCACCCTGATTAAAGACTTTCTCTTAACATCTAATCTAAATCTCCCTAGTTTAAAGTCATTCCCTATAGTCCTATCACTGTGAGACCATGTAAACAGTTCTTCTCCATGATTATAAATCCCTTTTAAGTAGGGGAAAGCTATTATGGAGTCTTCCTCTTCTATAAGCTGAACAAGCCCAGCTATTTCAGCCTTTCTTGAGAGTAGAAGGACAATCACCTCCCTCACTCTGCTGACTGTGCCTCTTTTGGTGGATCTCAGGATACAGGTGACCTTCCAGACTGTAGAAGCAAACTGCTGACTCAAGGCCAACTTTTCATACACCAGAACCCCCAAGTTCTTCTTGCAGAGCTTCTTATGCAAGAAAGGCATCAAAGCCCCACAGCAGTGAAGGGTCTGGAGCACAGATCCTATGAGGAATGGCTAAGGGAGCTGGGACTGTTCAGTCTGGAGAAGAGAAGGCTGAAGGGAGACCTTGCTGCACTCTATAACTACCTGAAGTGAGGCTGTAGTGAGCTGGGGGTCAGCCTCTTCACTATTGTGATCAGTGATAAGACTAGAGGGAATGGCTTCAACTTGAACTGTGGAAATTCAGACTGGATGCTAGGAAATAATTCTCTGAATGAATGGTCAGGCTGCCCAGGGAGGTGATGGAGTCACCAACCCTGGAGATATTTAAAGAATGTTTAGGAGTTGTGCTGAGGGGCATGACTTAGAGAGAACTGTTGGTGATAAGTATGGAGTTGGGCTGGATGATCTCGTAGGTCTTTTCCAACCTTGGTGATTCTAGGATTCTTGATGAGTTCTCCCAGTCTGTATACATACCTGGAACTGTTGTGACTTAAATGCAACACCTTGTTCTTGTTGGACCTTATTAGGTTCTTGTGGCCCCACTTCACAAGCTTGTCAACTTCCCTTTGAGTGGCATTCTTTCCTTTAATATACCACACTAGAAAGAATTTGCAATCTGCCCTGTTATCATCCCTCTTTAATATTTACAAAAGCAGGCCTTGATTCTGCAAAGCTTCAAGGTTTGCATTTAAAAGAAATTTCAGTACTAACCCTTAAAAATAAAAAGTATCTTGGTAAACTCCGTTGTTGCTGTATGTGGTACTTAACAGCACTACTTCTCAGAAGGGCTCTAGTCTGTCAGCAGAGGTCTCTCTGTTGCCCAGTTGTTGGAGTAGTACTAGTCCACAAGTAGGAATTTCTGATAAGTCAGTGAAATACAAGTACCATCTCTTTCATGAGCAAAATTAACCCTGCAACTGGCTTTGCCTGGTCTAACGTGATACACAGAAAAACTTTCCAGGAAATCACATTAGTTGTATGCTGTTTATGCTTACATACTGAAGAATGACTTAGTGTCTGTGAAGTTCAGGACAAGGTCAAGAAGTACATAGCAAATGCCATTTTCATTTCTGTTTTGGCTACCTTTTCATTTCACCGATCTATGGAAGTTTCCTAGAACTAGTCCAAGGAGTGATTTGAATGTCAGACTGGCTTATGCATGTTTCTTGAGATATATGGATATCCTACCAGCAGATCTTTTAGAAGTAAGTACTGCATAGGTGGTTTTTTTATGTTGTTTTTTTTTTTTTGTTGCTGTTGTTTCCATTCAAAAATGAGGCATGGCTTTCTTAATGTATTTTATTAAAGTGGGTTTTGGCCTATGCTGAATTTGCTCTGGGGTGTAAAGTTGTTTGATATGAAGCAGAAGTGCTTATGCACTATATGCAGGTGGAGTCCTAACACCAACTAAAGACCTAGTGTAAGGTTGTTCAACTTTGAGCATGTTTATATAGGAGAACTGTACCATAATCTTTTGTGCAAATCGAGGGTTCTGCCCTACTTCACGATATTGTTTTCTGTGATCCATATTTAGCATATTGGTACAATGCACGTACCTTATTTAAAGGGCTCAAGTGTGTTATGTTAGAGGGGTGTAAGCTGCCAATAATTGAACCAACAGTATAAGCTTTAAGTCCTTGAATGGTGAGTACTTGGCTGCATCTTTGGATCTGCTGCAGATTTGAGTTCCGGGAGCACTTTGAAGTGCTTTTCCAGACTGAATTTATATTTAGTTCCTCTGTCTTTAGAAGCTGTTACTGACCTTAACAGAAAGAGAAAACAACACCAGTGGAAGTGTTATGTTCAAAAGATTCTCACTGTTTGCTATGAACTAAAACAATTAGCAAGCTGTTTTTTACACTGCAACTTCATAAAGAGTAAAAGTGACAAACTGCTTTGGATAATTGAGTAAAACATTGGTGATAACCCAATTTCAGCCATCATCTGTACTTTGTTCCCTAAGTACTGGACATGTTGATGTTAACTTTTTGCTGCAGCTATTCCTACTATTAACTTTAATGATAAAGAGTATGACTGGTCTTCATCAATCATAGTGTAAGACTGAGCTCAAAATTCCTAGAATGAGTCAATGTAGATAATTCTACTTCCACTTCAGAATCAGTGAGTGTAGCTGAATTTTTTGTAATCTTATTTCTTCTACGTACACATTCCCTCTATAGCTATGTTCTCTGAAGTGAGAATCCATGAATACAGAGGAAAAAAAATGCTCTGATCTTCCCTGAGAGGTCAGGCAGGACTTTTGTAATCTGCTGTTACCTCCGGTGCTGCATTTTGATTTCCAAACTTGCTATGTGTGCATGCTGAATGTTTTTACATTTTCTTTACCTTTTTTTCCCCTTTATTAGTGCTTATTTTTTCCTTTAATAAATGAAGTCATAAGCCAGTAATGGAAGACTTCATACTCACTGCACAACCTTTGATTCCTCATCATTCTATGTTGCTGTACTGTAGAAACTCAGTGTGTGTATTAAGGACAGAAATACTGCAGGTTCTGTTTTCACAAGAGAATGGCTGTTATATGGTTGTGTGTTGTTTTGTTGGTTTCTTTTTTCCCAGCAAAATACACGTTCTGGTGAGCTTTTTTTTTTCTCTCTCAGATTCTTTTTCTGACTATAAAATACTGTTTGACAGTAGAAGAGGAAAGTAAGAAAGGAACATTTGTGATCTGTTCCTGACAGGGTTAGGAAGTGCACAGTGTGCACTCTTAGCAAGCTTTTCAATGAAAGACAATTTTATTTGAATGGCAGAAAAGGTGTATTGAGTGGAGAATATGCGTAAGTTTTGTTTAACACTTTCAAAAATACGTAAATATCTTCAAATATGAATATATGTTTTGAAACCAAGTGAGTCTGAGAACATTAGAGTGAATGCATACTACTCAGTTAAACAGAAGCAGAGGATGCTTAAGCACTGGATCCCAGTCCAGCATTTAGTCATTATTAGCACACTCCCTGCATACTTTTACCACCTCAGCTCTTTTCTGGATGATAAAAATTGGTTATCTGCTCTACTCCATGAGTTATCATAGCTCTATGAGAACCTACTCAAGGCATTTCCTCTTGACAGCTCTGTGGATAAGACTACCATAGGTCTAGTTGCCTGTCATGATTTTAAAGTTTTTGTTATTGGATTCCACATCTTAACATCATGTAGATCACTGGGAATTAAAGAGTTAATGCTCCAGTTCTGTGAACTGTCAATAGTTCCAGGTATACCTGTCTCAGGAGAGAACTACGTAGCCCAGAGGACTTTGCATTGCTTCGCTTTTTTCCATTTTTCACTCAGAGGGAAAGACAAAACAGTCGGCAGGTCACAGGATTCCTTTTCTATTCCCCTTTTAGATCATCCCAGCAACGCGTGCACTCCCTAGCTGTCTCATGTTTAGTGTTAGAGTATGCCTTTTGGTTTTTGGACACTCTCTATCTCTCTCTCATTTTTAATTGATTTATTAGGTTCAATTTCAGTTATATTGTATTATATTGTGTTATTTTTGTTTTTGATATCTTATTTAGTAAACTAACTTTCCTCCTATGATTGTTGATCCTGTTTTGTTGTACTCCCATCTCCCTTCCCTCCTTTTTTCCATTCCCAGGACATGGGTCTGTAGGGCCCATGGCAGGGGGATTGAAACTAGATGATCTTTGAGGTCCTTTTCAACCAAGGCTGTGCTATGATTCTGTGTCTATTGACTATAGAAACACCAGAGGGAACAGGGAAAGAGATGTTATGTAGTGTGCATGTGTGAGCAGATTATCATGGGAAGACCACCTATAAGCAGGACAAGCTGTTTACAGTGAATGGTGGAATGAATAGTCTCTGCATATTTAGCTTATTTTTATTTTTTAATTTATTGATTTGTGTATGCTTTTTTAATAAACTAGTCAGAGATGTCTTCTATTATTTTATTATCCACTAACTAACCTGGAATGAGAAGCAATCTTTTGTATCTGATATTTCTGAAAATGTACCTTTCTGGTGAGGAGAAACAGTCCAGCGCACTTTTTCTTGTAGGCACAGAGTTGAGATGCAGAATGCCTATGTATATCTCTTGGCTCTGCCATACATTTTCTGTGAGGTTTAGAACTTATGTGCAATCAACACTCAGTTATCTGTGGGTGCTTTATCCAATTTGAGTTTTAATCATACCACAGAAGCAAAGGTACTTGAGTTTTCCCCAAACCAAGCCAGCACTGGGCCATCCAGACTTATTAGTTTAGGCTCAATGCCAGAAAGAGACAGCTGTACTGCCTTGCAAGCCAGCTTGGATCTGCGAACAGTTTAGCCACACTGTGCCTGCGGAACACAAGCTAATAGCTCCAAAGACCCAGGCATATTTTATGGAGTCACTGGGATGGCTTCAATACTGCAATCCTGTTTCACAGGGTGACTGAGGCGGTATAGAGGCAGTGCAGAGCCAGCCAAGCTCATTAAGTGCCACCTGAACATCTCCATGCCACACAGAACACTCCAAGATTCATTAGCTCTGATTCAGTATCGTTTTAATACATACACTTGTCTTCTAGTCAGCCTGCCTGCCTGTACTGTGGCTAGAGCACTTTATTCAGCAAGCGCTTTCTGAACTTGGCATGTGTTTTCTGGTGAAAAAGGTACACCAAACTTTATTATGGTGTCTCTCTGATTCAGTTTCCAGCTTCCTGGTTTCATGTTTTGTACTGTGTACTGTAATTGTGCACAGGAGACTCTTAAATGGGATTTATCCTGCCAAGTTACTTATAGAGGCTGAGAACCTACCCATGTGGTATGGTGAAACAGAGCAAGTTACCAAGAACTATCTCTCGAGGTAGCTTGTTTGGCATAAGCTCAGAATTTAAAAAGCACTGGCAGATCTGTGGGAATCACTTTAGAAGATGGTTATAACTTCTGAGGTAGCTTAGTGCTGTTGTGTTAAAGGGTAAACCTCCTGTTTGCTGCACCTCACAGAGGTGTACTTGTCATGGAGTAGTTAATAAGCTGTAAATTGTTATCTTAAGTATTTACAGTCAAATGAGAAAGAAAACATTTTAAAACTTATTTTCTGTGAAGTGGGAGAAAATGACTTGATTTTTGTACTACTGCTGCTAGAATATCTTAAGAATTCTGTAGCTTTCTGAACAGAAATTTTGATTGCTTGTAAGAAGAGAGAGAACATAACAGCTTCTCTCAAAACCAGTGGTCATAGAGAACCACAGACTGGCTGCAGTTGGAAGGGACCTTAAAAAATTCAGCTCCAAGCCTCCTGCCATGGGCAGAGTTTCCACCCGCAAGACCAGGCTGCTCAAAGCCCTAATCCATCCTGGCTCATTCCCCTTACACCATGTTTATTAAATGTATCTAGATTAATGACATTAAATGTATCTAGATTAATACAAAGAATCTTAAAAAAAAAAAAAACCAAAAACAAACAAAAAAAATTGAAAGGAAATTAATCTTAATGAAATATTATGGGACTTACAGACCTGCCACATGACTATCTTAGCAGTGTTGCATTTGTTTTTGGGTTTTTTTTTTTAAGAATTAATTGAAATAAGCAAGCTTGCTATTCTACTGTAAAACATCCGTGTTCAGCATGTTTGCTTGCTTCCTATAGAAATTAATTATTGTGAATTACAACCTATGCAGCTGATCCAAAAACCTAGTAGAATAATATGAAACTCAAAATTCTGGCTTAGGCTGTTAAAGCCTAAAAGCTTAGTTTGTTGACTCCAAAGCAAAAGTAGAATTCCACAAGTTTTCGTACTGTCTAGATTATCATGACCTGTTCAGTGAGATATGAATATTTATTTATTGTTAAACTTAGTTTATATAGCATGAGCAAACTATATTTAAAAAAAAGTTACTCTTTTTTTTCCTCTAAGGGCAGGCCACATATATTTGTAGAAGATATTTGATTGACTGTGTTGATATGGAAAAATTACAGATTTCTGATGAAACAGTTGTGTCCTGAAAGTGTTGTAAACACAGCTCAGTGTCCACAGTAATTATCTCTATCTTTCAGCAAGCTGTGCTGGTTTCATGACATTGCTTCCAAGGCTTGTGTTAGTGGATTGGCTTGATGGTACTGCATTTAGCAGTGTAGGCATGTCTAAAGAGGACCATCTGCTGTTTCTCCATGGTGCTTGTTTGGGTTATATCATAAGGACTACAGCCAAAAGAGTGAAAACCTGAAGACAATAGATATTTCAAAATCAGTTTTTAGCTTTTATTTAAATTTCAAAATGAAGTTTGAACACTTGGAATAGATTTCGTGCTCCTGGTTGTGGTAAGTTGTTTTGAAAATCTGCTTCTGGAAAACTAATTGCGTGCCTTGAAAAGTTGAAAGCTCATTAATTTTAGGCCTATTCTGGAATATGGTGTGTGTGTTTCCTTTCCTAGGAAAAAGAGAAATTTGTTTATCCATTTTACTTGTCAGCTTTAACTTAAGAACAAATGTTTTTTAGTTCATCTCTGTGATACCTGAATAGATAAGTCTTGTTATCACTGATGCATCGAGTAGATGAATACAAATTGTAACTATATAAACTGCTATAGGAATTAATATTTTTGTTTCACCCATGCTAAACAACTTTAATTTTGTCTGTTTGTGTTTAATAAGCCATGAAAAATTGGACCAAATAGCTTCAAAATACTTGGAAAGGGGGAAAAAAATAAATGGAAGAGGAGAAAGGGATAGGGAGCAGGGACTGAAGCCAAAATAGAAGGAGAAGGGAAATGCAGTGAAGAGATGGCCTTACTGTATGAAATATTCCACATCTGAAAGTGTGGAAGGAATGGAATGTTGCTGGAGAATTCAGCCAATGCCTTTTGAAATCTATGGATGTCTTTCCATCGTGTTAAATAGATACTGAATTAGACCTCAACGAATTGAGATTGGGCCTCTGTACCAATGTCTAAAGCCAAAACAAAAATAATTACAGTACTGAATGGATTGCATTGGCTGAATTTTTTTTTATTTTTTTTACTGTCTAATGTTCTTTGGCAATGTTTCATCTCGATTATTCCATCTGGAGATAATTGTGTGATATCATCCATAAAATTAAAGCATAAATCAATCCAAATGGTGATCAGCCCCATGAGCTGCTGTTTAAAAACACACATGGAAGCCTAGTGCTCCCTGCCTTTTTAGTAGGATGTGAAAAAATAGTCAAGTGTTAAGACAACATAAATTAATGAGCTAGTAAATGAAGCCTACAAATATTTCATGAGCTGCAACAGTGTTGTCAACACAATACATGGAAAATAATAGAGGAACTCTTTATTTTTCCTTATTGTTAAAAGTTTATTTAAAGTATAAGTAATACTTGAAATTAAAAAACTTCCCGTATTTGTTGCCATAATAGTTTCAACACTGTATGGCTGCAGAATAGCAGCAAACTGCTGACTTAAAGTAAGCAATCAGATATTAGTGGCTGGGAACAAGAGCTCTGAATGGAAGAATAAGTCTCTTCCATTGGGCTGGCAAAGTTATACCCTTATACCATTAAGACTCTCATGCTACTTTTCTCACAGGAAGACATTATATCACTTCGTGATACTAAATTTACCAGGTAGTCTTTGAATCATGGAAGATGTAACTCAACATTTATCTTGCATTGTCTTGGAAAAAATATTATTAGCAAGAAATATTAACATCTAATCATTTTAGTAGTTAACAGCTGACTTTTTTTTAATAAGATATTCAAGAAGCTAACCTAGGTCATATTGGAAAATGAATTTAGGAAATTGATGTATGCTTTTATCTCTGGTCTCATTTTGAAAGTTTTAGGAAATGTTGCAGATTGAATCACTCCAAGAGTCTTTCCATCCATAAAATAACTGTAGTATTTTAATCGTGCTATGACTTGATGCAAATGTTATTATTTTTTCTTCATATTGTTGACACAAATGCATATGGAAAGCACGTTTAGTTCTCTTCTTGTGAATATTTTTCTTGTTTTCCCTAGGGTAATGACTGTTGATCATATAAAAAAATTTTCAGGAGGGACAGTAGACAATTACAAATGAAGGAGCTACCCTCAAATGTTCTATTAAATTGAATTTGCAGAAAGCTGTACATGTGCTCAATCAGATATGTTTATTGTAAGCCGCATGCCAATGTTTTTCTTTATCCCAAAGAGATTTTTTTTAATGAGAACAAACAAATCTACTCAAAGGTTTTTTTTGAAGTTACATAAGGGCTATGATGTTATTAAACATGCATCTTAACTACAGAAACAAGATATTATAAATAAAATAGAAAAAGATCAAGTAGATATTAAACCCCACTATATATCACTGAATCCATTTTTTAATGCTTTATACCTTTTTTGTCTAGGTATTAGTTTAAGTCCAGCCCACGCTAATGCTCTCTCAGTAGATGTTAGTGTTCAGAAACTTTGAACAGCTTGATTCTTGAGAACTGAAACAAGGAAGTGACATAGGGACATTTCCTCCTAATCCGAAGAGGGAAGAAAAATCAATTCATGTAAATCTCTGATTTCGCTGTCAAGGATGATACAAATCAGTGCAATTCTATCAAGTTGCAGGGTCATTCACATAACAATCTGATTTACTTTCATGAGGAAAGATTTGTTGTTGTTTTCCTTTTCACTCCAAGCTCTAGGTGGAGATGGGACAAAAGGGCAACAGCAATAGAGAAATGACATTGTTTAAATGTATCTGTAACCATGAGACTTACAAACAAGAGGTCTCAGTCTGAACTTCAGTGTGGTTAACATAAATAGGGAGATTCCTGCAGTTAATTAGTTTAGGACCTAGATGAAATACGTACAGCATCAGTGATGATCCTCCTCTTTTCTCTGTCCCAAGAAGAACAGACACCTCTACAATGGTAAAATCTGGAGTATCATGTTCCGAGGCAAAATTATCTACAGATTTCTCAGATTGGGTCTGCTCTTGTACAGAACTTCTAGGGAAGCTTTTCAAAGAATTAGATGGTTTATAGTATTTCTTCAGAAAATGTATGCCATATCTGTAATATCCTGTTCTTGATAAACCCCACCTTCAGAAAGGAATTGACTTAGGAAACTTCAGAAACTTTTGTATGTACTAAATATGAGGAGTTTTTTGTTATAGATTATTTATACACACAAAAATAATACATGCATTTATATTTTGAATTTATATTTTTACATCTGTATGCTTTATTTGATGGGATACTTATCTAGGGAGAAAATGCAGATAGGATCATTTCATCTACAAAGAAAAATGAATAGAAGATGATTTGTAAGTGATCCCACAAGTCCTACAAGACCTTTTTTTTTTATTATTGTGATAGAGAGGGGAAAAAAATAAAAATTAGATGAGATGTCTTAATGCTTCTGAATAAAAGTTTGGATTGTTCCTTCCCAGTCTGACTACTTTGACTGGAACTGGAAGATTTCTCTTTGAATGAAAATAAAAAGATGGAAAGGATATTATGGAAATCTATTCTGGGATTGACAGGCTCAAAACTAGTTAATGAATTAAGAGAATCAAAAGCTGGAGAAATAGGAAAAAGCACCATCAATTCATATGTTTGAAATTCATTTTTATGAATTCTACTTTTTTGAGTAGAATTCCAGTATTTAATTGTCAATATTTCAACTACGTGATCACTCTGATGGTTTGTGGTCTCAACTGGGAGTTTGTTAATATCAAATTCAAAGAATCATAGAATCCTTAGAGTTGGAAGGGACCTTTAAAGGTCATCTAATCCAACTTCCTTGCTGTGAACAGGGACGTCCGCAGCTGGATCAGGGTCTGATCCAGCCTAGTCTTGAAAGTTTCTAGAGACAGGGAATCAGCTGCATCTCTGGTCAAAATCTGTGAACATGTACATTGCTCATCCGTACAGCTAACTAACTGCAGCAGAAAAGTTTGTGCTCTCTTACTAATTCAATAGTGTCTCAAAACTAGAAGACATCACAATTCCTTTGAAGGTTTAACTGGCAAAATCTACAGTTACAGCAAGAGAGGAAAAAAAAAGTATTTGATGTGAGGTGACATCTGCTTTTAGACTTATTAGACCATAACTAAATGGGGAAATTAAAAAAAAAAATAGAGAGAATATCATTATTTAGCCATGTGACTTCATCACACTGCTCGTTTTTCATTTTGAGCTTGGATCAGGCAGATCTTGAATTGTGGAGGCAAATTCAATTGCTATAAGCAATAATGCAGTTAAAATCTCCAGAGGCAATGGTGCTGCCTGTGTAACTAGCTGTTCTGCAGATTGATTGAGCTACACCTTTGAGACTCAGAAAAAGGTAGCTGATGTATATGGCTTCACTTCATTATTTGTCTGGGCTATGAGTCATTTAGAAGCACAGCAAAATGGAGATGGAAAAGCTTCTCTGTGCCATCAACTTCATTCTTCTGTAAATGCAAGCTTCTCACTACAGAACATTACTTGGAGTTTTTAATGGTTTTAATGCTTTGGCTATTAAAACAACCATAACTTCTACAGAGTAGGTCTCCACATTTCTCTTGAAAAATGTTGTTTCATACTCAGCCAGAACAATTCTTTGTGACGTTCTTAAAATGTAAGATCCTTTTTTTCATTAGCCAATTAGTTTTCTGTTGCTTCTACTTGTCAAGTATTTGTAGGCTACCATCCATCCAGTCCCTCATTTCTCAGCCTACCCTGGTAGGTACTGGTAAGTAAACAGTAAAGTAGGGTGTGACTCAGCACGCATTGAATTTTCCTGCTCAGCCTCATATTTTGTGATTGATTTTGTTGTAGTTACAAAGTTCTGGAACTTACTCTGCTAGGATTAATTGATTTCTGTTGCCACTGCATACCAATTAATTTTTACCACCTTATTTTGTGCTCTCTGCAACTCAGATTATTTTGGTCCTTGTTGACATTGTCACTCAGTTGACATAGTCTGAAGGAAAGTGGTTTAAAAAAATGCAGTTTTGGGCTCTTCTGTAACATGCATTTATACCCTGCTGATTGGCAACAGATCTGTGCTTCATATCTGTCTGTGACTTGCATTTGAGTAGCTGGAAGTACCCCATTAAAAGTGGGAGGCATTCTATTTGGGGCTGTATAAACACCTCAGAAGGGATAATACTTTCCCTATTGACATAACTGTGAGGAGAGAACAGGGAAATAAAATCCATTGAGGAAATGAGACTTGCCTGATGTGCATGTTGGGACTTGTAGCTATATTTAAAATGTATTTTACCAAGGGTGGATATACTTTGCTATATGGTGTATACGACTTTTTCTGAAGGCATGCATGTAGACTTCATGGAAATAAAAGATCAGGCTTTTAGTAAAAGCAAAGCCAAATTAAAAAAATATAATAATAAATAAAAACAAAAAACAACCAAATTGAATCAAACACAAAAAAGTTAAGTTCCTAGTGGATTTAACTGCACTATATAGTTGGATGAACTTAATCCATTGCTCTAATGGATAAACCCTGTAGAGGGGTGAGTAAAACCCATTTCTCCTCAGTGCTATCCCTTGCCAAATTCTTGAAACTGAGCTTCCCTTGGGGGAACGGAGACAGCAGAACTGCTGACACCACAGCTTCCTTCTTACATTCTCTAAGTTCAGAAAGAAATAACATTCTGTAGCCTTAATAGCCTTACTACGCAGTGTAACAAAGTAAACGGGGCAATTTGTTTACTGAATTCCAGTGTGTGTTTGTAAAAGTTTGAATAATCAGCAGGATCCCAGCCTAAAAGCATCTGATTTCCTCAGTGGTTCAACACTTCCCACCCTTTCATAGTTTCACAAATATGCTTTAATTGAAACAGGCCACACTAGGGTGTGCATTAATGGGTTGCTGTTGTGCTGCTTGGGTGGTAGAAGGTAATTGGTCTCTGGTCCAGTGCTTCACAATGCACTGAAGCCATGCGCCAATACTCTCTTAATGCACACCCTGTTGTGACACTGCTTAATTAAAATCTTTGAGTATCAAAAGCAGGAAGGTCTAATGAATTTTCTTTCAAGCTAGTAAATACAACTGCATGATATATAAGCCAGTGTTATGTACCTTGACTCATGTTGGCACTTAGAATGCTTAACTGAACCAAGGAACTGAGAACAAGAGTATGCTAAGGGGTGTTCTCCATTACTGGAGCGTGCAGTACAATAACTGGATTTTTGCACTCAGGTGAAGTCCTTCAGATGTCTGTATTGGTACAACCATGCTATGCAACACAAAACATGTATGTTATACTCAACCATATAAATAAATAAAAACGAGTCTTTCTAATTTATCTGTTTCCTTGGGAAATCTGTACCTTTTAGAATTCCTCTTGTGGTACAGATGTCCATCTTCACCTTTGTATTCAATTTGACAATCTAGCTGTTGAAAGTTCAAGGCAGATTTAAATCCTGCAGGGATAGCACTCAGAAATACAAGCTGATGTATAACATACCACTCTGGAGATGCAGATGTGGCTTTAAACTGTATTGGATATAAAAATAATGTAAGGCTTTTGATGTGAAATTCATTATTCCTCCATACAGCCAGAGAGCTGTGTTGTCTTCTCAAAATCGTTTGAAGAAAACAGATTTTGAACCCCTGATGCTTATAATGGGTCTGAGTGGACTTTCCGTCATAGTAAGTTAGCCTGTGGTGCACTTTATGCTGATATGGCTAGATTGCATCTGGTACTGAGTAAGCCAGTTTAAATCTACGAGAAATATTTTTAGCTTACACTGTATTTCTCAACATCATTATAGATAAGTTGTTTTTTGGGGAAAAAAAATCTTTTCTTTTTTGAATGGTTACTTGTATCTGTAAATAGATAATGTCTTTTGCGAAAGTGCTACTAGCAATTTTTTTCAATAAGGAACTAATTTGTTTGGTCCTAATGAACCAAAACGTGCCAAAATCTGAAAGAGAACATCCAAACAGATCAGAAGATAATGAAATGGAGGCTTGCTTTCGATCAGAGAAAGGGGACTTAAATAATTTGTCATCTACTTTATTACTAGGAGCGTTATCTCTGCCCTCTGCTGATATCTGCTTTCTTTCCTATGTAATTTAGTAACTGTAATGTGGCTTTAATCTCCTGTTCCCTCCTGTCTGTGTGCTGTGACACAAAAGACAGATGAGCTCAGAAGTCAGGGGGCAGTGAAGCTGCAGCCCACAGCTGCGTACTTGTCAAGTCTCCTCAATCATCCATTTGATCACACTGCTGTAGAGATCAAAAAAACCTCTGCACACATGGCAAGTCCCCAAGGATACAGCAATTGAACCTATTTGGAAATGTGCAATGAAAGAGAGGAGGTCTTCTGAGGAAAAACAATTGTAGACCTTCCACTGATGGAACAAGATCTTGTTTTATTCGAAGGAGTTTGCTAGTACACTTATGCCAGTATAACTGCAACAGCAAATCTTGCTACTGGCATTACAGCTTATACTACCAGGAACCATTAGAGTGGTTCTTAAGTGGCATGGTCTGTGCGCTTAAATTCCTATAACTGTATTGAAAATGCTGAGTCATGTAGTTATTATGCTGGGTCATAAACTTAGATGTGGTGAAAGCCTAGAAAAGTGAAGAAATGGATATAAATGAAGAATTTTTTGGGCAGAGTGCTTCTTCCCACAGTCTTTTGTAGGACCAGGCAGTATGGAGATATTGGACAGATACACAAACTCAGAAGGAAAAGGAGAATTTCACAAAACTTTGTATCCTGTTTGCTTGAAGGACAACCATTGCCCTTTACAGTCATGATGTTACCCTGCAGCTAGCTTATTACCTAAACAAAAGTTTTTCCCATTCTTTTCTCCACAGTAGAAAAGAAATATTTTGTACCTTCAGGAAAAGGTATACAGTCTCTCTGTCCATGAGAGCTCTTCAGAATTCTATGTAAAGTGTGTGTCAGATCTGCTACTGGTGCAGTTTGAAATATGCTGACATGGAGATGTAATGCATCACAGCTCAGCCTGTGCGTTTTATTCCCTGGCCTTTCTCTCATAGGAATTTTTTATTTTTTGTCATGTTGTACATGTGTTTGTAGGGCATGATTTCCTTCATTCTTGTTTTTAGTTTTGTTCCTATTAAGCACTGTAGAGTTGCTTCTGTAAAAACTGTATAATGTTGGTATCAGTAAATTTCCTAATTTTTTTTTTCCTTCTATGCTGTTCTAACTGCCCTTAACACTTATTTATCACTTTTAAGCCACATCCTCAGAGAGTAAATCCAACTTCAATAAATTTAGGGCTTGTGCATATTTGCACGTCTGAATTTATACATACAGGCTGAAACATTAAACTAGAATTCTTTGTGGCATTTCAAAACTGTGGCACATAAGTACAGGGTGCAGATGGTCTTCTGATTTAATGTTCGTCTTTACAGGCTAACAAAAAGTATGCTCCTTTAACTGGAGAAACCTTACATTAAAGAGTCCTTTTGTGACTCCATTAACTCCTGATCTAGATAAGAGTAACAAATCCTAAATCACTGTTTATGGCATGCCTTGCTGAACTATTATCACCAACTTTCAAAACAGTAGTCTGAACTAATACTCAAATAGAGGACCTTTAAATACAGTGTTGCAGTCATCCTCCCAAACACTGCATCAATAAATAGTTCTCCTTTAGAGCTCACTATTTCTATATGAACTGCACTGACCAAATTTTACCTTCCATCTAAATCTACTCCTATAACAACTAATGGGAACTTCTTCACAGTGCAGTGACAGAGCACTGGGCACAGGCTGCCCAGAGAGGTGGTGGAGTCTCCTGCTCTGGAAACATTTAGGACCCACCTGGACTCCTACCGGTACAACCTGGTCCAGGTGAGGGGGTTGGACTTGATGATCTCTGGAGGTCCTTTTCAACCCCTAAAATTCTGTCATTCTATGTTCCTAACAAGGAAATAAATGTAGGTAGAATTGCTACTAATGGCATCTGCAGACCTACAGGATTATTCACGTAAAATGTAGTTACCTACCCAAACTCTGACTGTATTCTAATTACTTACAGTCCTTTTGTAGTTTGTTAAATTCAGGAAACTTTCTTTCTTGTCAGTTTTGTGCATTCATGATCAGACTGTTTCAGGGACGGCATAAGGGATGTCATTTTGACCTCCCTGAGCTGATGCAAAGAAATGGTATACTTGTACAGTATTTGAAGGCTCCTGGTAGGATAGGCTGATGAACAAAGTTTCCTGAAAATACATGTATCTTATCATTTGTCATGTTAGTTTTGTTACTTAGACAACTGCATTGCCAAATTCAGTGATAGCTTCAATTGTATCTACACTGTTTAGCTGCACAAAGAAAACCAATTTCTGGCATTCATCAAGCTATGAGAATCATACCCAGAACATGCTTGGAGTGTCATAAGATTTATTGTATCAGCAGAGAAAACTTCAGTTTTCTCCAATGAGGAACTCTTTATTGCTGAGTTAACATAATGTCAGCGTTTCAGGCTGGCTATAGGGCTTGTTCCTCACAAACACCCCTGTAAATGAGAAGGATTAAATTAGTCTGCTCAGAGCTCAGAATAATGATCTTTTTTTTTTTCACTGTTTTTAAGAGTAAAGTGTGTAGCACTTTGTGAAATAAATCTTTCCTATTCGTTTCATTGGAGAATGAGCTGTCATTCCCATTTTCCTCTTCCCATAGTGCTTACTAGTCCTTCACAAAAACACGAAACCAAGACAGAACTAGTTAGTGTTCCTTCCTTACTCTTCTTTCCACCTGTTTTCTCTTTCTCAGTGTAGGTAATATCTAAGATCATGCTTCTTGGCTCCCCCTGGAATAGTTCCTTAAGGCCTCAGATCCCACATCAGAAGATGGAAGGAAACTGTGGGATATATTAGTGTTTACAGAGCTGAAAATTTTTGTGTCAGGGAGCTCTATGCAGAACTGGTAACTGAGCTCCTTTGTGTGCATAGGCCAAATCCCTGGCAAAATCACAGAATTGTATAATGGCTTGGGTTGAAATGGACTTTATATATCATTTAGTTCAACACCCCATGCCCCTGCTGCAGTCAGGGCTGCCACCCACTCAATCAGATCCTGATCCAACCTGGCCTTGAACACCTCCAGGGATGGGGCATCCACAGCTTCTCTGGGCAGCCCCACCACCCTCATGAGTGAAAAAATTCCTCCTAACATCTAACCAAATCTTTCATCTTTTAGTTTAAAACCATTCTACTTTGTCTCATTACTGTCAGAGTACTTAAAAAGTCAGTCTGTCCCACTTACAAGCTGTTTTTTTGTACTAGAAGGCCACAGCAAGGTCTCCCCTCAGCCTTCTCTTCTCCAGACTGAACAAACCCAACTCCTTCAGCCTTTTTCCACAAGCAAAGTGCTCTGGTTCTCTGACCATCATCACAACCCTCCTCTGGGCATCTTTATTATGTTGGATTACTATGTTCAGGCCTAGGACCTCCAGATTGTGCCTCACCAGTGCAGAATGGGATAATCACCTCCTTCACCCTGCTGGTCACCCCTCTGTTAATGCAGCATAAGACACTATTGGCCTTCTGGGCATCAAGAGCATACTGCTCATGTCCAGCTATTTGTCCACCAGGACCTCCAAAGATCTCTGTAGGGCTGCTCTCAGTTAGTTCTCCCAGTCTGTATGCATATCTGAGATTGCCCCAAAGCATGTGCAACGCCTTGTTGAACCTCATTAAGTCCTCACTTTTCAAGATTGTCTAGGCCCCTAAAATGAAAGCTGAAGGGATTGCTAGGGTGTTCAAGTCCCGGATGTAGATAGCCTCAAGTATCATATAAAAGCCTGAAAACTCCGATTAAATGTAGACAGGATGTTTTTGCCTGGAGCACCATCTCTAGAGCAGTTCTTGAGAGTGATCCTGTAAAAACGTACAGAAAATGGTATTCTAAACTGAGAGTTGGTATACAGGATTTGACAAGAAGAGTAGAAACGTGGGTCTTTGAGTAGTTCAAGTGCATTACCCTTCCCTGGTTTGTTTTGCACTTTCAAATTTTTTCCCTATTTACATGTCAAAAATGTCTCATTTTTGTTGCATTATCAAAAATATTGATTAGCATGTTTCACACTTTTCACCCAGTTTCCTTTTCTCCTTCAAGTTCCTTTTCCTATTATCTGATCATCACTGTCACTTGAGCACTGGGTTTTCTTTTGGTAATTTTTTTTCATGTTGTTTAAGCACACAATGGCTATCTAGACAGTAAAGGAACATAATGGGGTACACTTTCAGCATGGACAATTAGCTGTGCAATTCTCATTAACGGTATTGGGATTTACACTGAAAATTTTCCTCTGTAAATCTACCAGCACAAAGCCTTTCCCCTTATGAGCAACAGATGGGTTTTCCATAATGGCTCATTACCTCCTTGCTTTGTCATGCTGCCAGAAATGAAATATAAAGTTATTTATGGTTAGGGAAAGATGCACAAGTCACTGTAGATCATTCTTTGCCATCTTTTATAGTTTATCTAGTTAGTACTTTAAATCTCCCAGGACTAGCAAACTTGAGAAGATGACAGAACACTGCCTGAGAATTAAGATGAGTGTCCTTCTGTTTGGTTATTTATCCTGATGGTCTCACATCTCTGGGGTGATGCTCTGGTCTCCACTGGGACTGGTAATTTGGGTGTATCAGTGGAAAAGAGGCCATTTCTCAAAAGAAATTTAGTCAGCTGTGACAACCCATTTCTGTGAAATTTGACTAGTAGGGGCAGAAGGCAGTACTGTTTCACTGTGCATCATAAATTTGAAAAGGTAAACAAGTTACGTGATAATATTCCTTATTTGAAAGTGGGATGGGGAGAGGGGGGTCATTGCTTTGTACGTAAGTGATGTCATTACTTTGACAAATGATGGTGGAAGCCAGGAAAGAAAGTCATTCTGGTGTGGACAGTGCTTTTATTTATGTATAATTCTCATTATTAAACTCTGTGTATTGTAGTTTATACCATAGGCATACTCACAGATTCACTACTATCTCAACAAATCATTGCTGAAGAATTGTTCCTACTACAAGTGTGCTAATATCACCTTTTGTAACATATTCACAGCAACTGATGTGGCTTCAGTGTTACTACTTAAAACAAAAGTGTAGTTGAAGACAAAATAAGATATTTTTTGTCAGCGCTTATATCAAGATTTTTCCCAGAAAAATCCTTAAGTGGATTAATCCCAGCACATCTGTGAGTCTTCTCTGAAACAGGTAGGTTTCCCAGCAGGTTGAGAGTTGGAGACTTGATTGGAGTTCTTCCTACTTTCATTTAAATAGATTTAAATCTAGTTGTATGTGCTTTAGTACATTGCTCAATGTAGGTATTTAGAAGTACCACATGTTCCCATGTGACTGTAGGCTTCTTGGACCAGAAATTTTGTTTCTCTGCTCAAAGAGCTCAGGCTTTGTTAAGGAACTTAAGAGTGGGAAGTTTAGGCTATTATTACCAGTGGCAGAAGAAAAACTGGACTTTTTGTGCTGAAGAGGAGGTAATAAGCATATTGTAGTGTGACAACATATGTGTGGCCTAGCAAGACAATGGTGGATCCAAAATCTTTTAATTTTTTTTACTGTAGTTCTTGCCTACACCACAGTCCAACAAATAGAGTGACCTACTTGAAGAGCTAAGAAAAGACCTTCTCTGACAGTAATCAAACATACTTCCTGTATTTCTTACTTTGAAATGCCATTATGGGTCCTAGTCTCTAGGAAATGCCTTGTGCAGATTGTACAATGTGTAATACACACAGGATAGATCACAGGATAGACTTTATTTGATCACAGGATTATATGTTTATATATATTATTATATATATTTTTATATGATCACAGGATAGACTTTATTTTCTCTCAGTGCTGATTAGCAGCAACATTTTAAAAAAGGTGCAGAGTTGATAGTGAAAATATGCCGTGGCTGAACACACTGAAGTAGTCTTCCTTCTTGTTATCTGTATAAATGATCTCTTGAGCTTCACGACGTGATGAAGAGCCTGACCTGAGGACAAAGACAGGGCTGTAACACTAAATCCTATCTAAAGGGGGTGCTGTCTGTTCTCAGATGACCCATCAGGAGCAAATCTGTGTCAACTCAACTAACGACTAATCTCAGTGATGATGAAGGGTATTGCTAAACTGAAGACATACAAGAAAGGAAAAAGATGACTGTAAAAATAGATTCCCTTGCTTCTTTGATTATATGCAGTCAGATGTATTTCTGGAATCAAAAGTTGCATTAGTTTTCCATGTCTGTTGTCAGTAGGTTTTGTTCTTAGTTTTTCTTTCTCTTTATTCCTGTAATCAATTGGCTTCTTCTGAAATATTTTTCCCCTGAAATTTACAGCTGATGAGAAAAGGAAAAATGTTAATGCAAGATTTCATGTTTTGTTGCTCTAGAAAAGTTAAAGTCCTATTGGAAAAACATTTTTGAACATGAAAATTCAGACATTTGAGATCTACAGTAATTTTGCCAGTCTATGAGGGCTACTTTTTCATATGCCCAAGATAGACAATCTGTCTGAAGAAGCTATTTTCTGATTGTTAAAATAAGAGATTTTATTCACTCCAGAGCACGCTTTCTTACCTTTACTCTTATTCTACAGTTTTAAGGATTCTGGAGTGTGGTTTTGTAGTAGTTTCTGTCATGTTTAGTGCAGAAAAGAAGGTGGCATATCTTTGATTCAACTTCTCCCAGTGTATGGGCTGAATCATTACTCAGCCTTGCAGTTACCTTGTGTCACCACAGCTTGGGAATTCCACTGAAGCATGATCAAAGCCCTCTTTGTCCCTTGGATTATATTTGCAATTCATCATGTAAGACCATCTTGCTATGGACTTAAACTCTGTTGTACACAGAAGGGAGACTATTTCTACAGCAATATGTTCCCTTTCTTCACTGCAGTTACACTGCCTTTGGAAATACCAATTTTATGTCTATTTAATATTCAGTGTACATATCAAATACTAAACCATATACATATATATAGCCTGCACTATAATTTGAAACTATCCCCAAAAAAGGCCACTGGTTGTTGGGTTTTCTTTTTTTCTAAGTTTTATTTCACAAAGCCTGTTTATTAATCACCTGGTAAGCATTACTGCACCTACAGCTTGACTTAATAAGTCATTGACCATTTGATGTTTCTGAGGCTTTTCACCTTCAGGTTTGCACGTCCTGCTTGTCTGAGTAAAATAAATGAAGAAAATGGGTAGGTGAGGCATTTAATAATTGTGCACGGTGTTTTAAAATCCAGATGCAGTAAAGTGGAAGCTTGTAATGCTGTCCCCATCCTTGCTGCTGCTGTTACTATATGACATTCAAGTACTGAGTATGAAGGGGGGGGGAAAATGTCCAGGGAAGGTTTTCTTGTAGGGAATAGTATGAAGCAACAGTTTTTGAACAAGAACAGCATTTGTAGATCAGACAAAATGATAAATTCTCTAGGCTTACAGAAGCATGACAGTTACTTTGGGACTACAGAAAGCATCATGGTCACTGTGGAGAAACTGCTTGATTCTGACATTCAGAGCTGGACTCTGGATCTTGTCACCCAAACAAGTGTGCGTCCAAATTAAAGGTCTGTGTGCTATGTAAAGAACAAGGATGTGAAGAAGATGAGATTCAGTATGACAGTGTGAATGGACAGGAATGCTGACTACAAGATTGTACCTATAGTGTGCTCCTGTTTCAGCATGGCTTGATAACATGGAGTTTCATAAGCTCTCTACTGCACTAGTATCTCTGCAGAAGTGGCAGTCATCACTGTGCTTATCACACCTTTTACCCATCAGTCTCCTGCTTGATGATCTTAACTTGAGGGACCAAGGTAGTTCACTTGACCTGAAGCAAGTATTCACAAGACCTGCAGCAGCATTATAGAAACTGAAACCACTGCCCTGCTTTCATCCCTTCACCTTACTCATTTCTTTGAGCAGTGAAGTCAGGTTGGAGTCCATTAGCTTACTGGCAAGGACGTTGCAAGCGGAGCTGGGTTAGTCCAGGGACAATACCTTTAGGATGAAAATCCAGAGGGACTGAACTGAAGAGTTAAATGTCTGGTTGCAGACTGTTTGCTTTCATGTTGTTTAACTTGCATGTATCAGGCAGACTGGTATAAAGATGCTCTCTATTACTGTCAGTAGATGCCTTGGTGTTGCCTGGAGGAGGGCTGGCATATTACAATATTTTATCTTTGGATTTGATGGACCTAATGTCAGATATCTATTTTTCACTTTATGGTAGGGAGTGTCGGTTACAGTACCTGGGCTGAAAGTACTCCCTGAAAGTGGTTAGGAGGCCCTACTCAGAGTTTACAGAAGTGTTGCAATTGTCTGTAAGGATCCACCATGCACTTCACTTCTCTACACACTCCTGTCTTTCTCATTTGACTCTGTGCTCAATGTTCAAGATTGAAAGCTTATACTTCTTACAAATGAAGTTAAGTTGCAAAGGATGGCTTCAGCATGATAGCCAACACTTCTTTAAAATCTGTCAGTTTAGTAATGCATGCCTTGACTCCAGGTGAAGATGAAGTTGCTTAGTAGACGAATCTTTTCTCTTCTAATAGGTACAAGCCCGTCAAATTATAATGCATTTGTAGCAGTAATTACACTGTCATAGCTATTAGTCATTTCTCTAAGAATCTGAAAGGGCTTTATAAATTTGTGTTAAGACTCCCAATCCTTTAAAGCCATGGATTTAAAGTTAAGATCTATAATGCTGCAGATACCTGGGCTTGTGAAGCGAGATAATATGGACATCATCTTTTTTTTTTTTTTTTCAGTCCAATGGAAAACAGAATAGATGTGTACTGCCTTTTTATAATAATGGACTTGGTGTTTTGTGTTGTATGACTTGTTGGCCAAGATCAGAAGAGCCACTGACAGAATAACAGCCTCAATCTACATGTATGTTCTCATAATTCAGCCATGTTTATTCCTGATATTAATCTTTTGCTGTGGACCCAATTTAGAAGAATTAATTTAAAGCATGGGGTGAACTGATTTGAGAGAAGAGGTGGAGAAAAGGATTTTAAGGTATTCATTAAGTAGCTTGTTGGATATGAGTAGCTTGTTAAGTATGAGATGGCCAAAGAGCTGGAGGAAAACAAAGATGAAAGAGAATCTCATTTTCGCTGACTGCCAAGGTGACAAGGAGAGTACAGCTCTGCCACTGAACTAACTCTTGCCTCTATCTGATCTTTTCTTCATCATGAGGATGTGGTAGCGGTTATGGACCCATTTCAGTTCTATCTATATCCAACAAGGAAGAAGTCTCTGCCACTTAGAGAAGGTTTTATTATAATGGTGAAGCTGGAGTTAAAACATGGAGCAGTAAGAGGCTGGATTTTTCTTGTGTTTGTTTCATTGCCATGTGCTATGTTACACTTAGGAATGCTAACTAGAAATGCAGAAGAGACTACTGTTCCCATTGTTAATCTTGAAAGTTGGTACATGCCTATAAATAAACTTTTTCCAGACTCTCATTAACATAGTGTATTTTGGATTTTGAAAGACTTGTTTGTGGTTCATAAAATAATTCTAGGGTGATTATTTATCTTGTTTGCAAATAACAAAATAACCCCTCAGACATTCTTTGCTGTATAGGTACGAAACTGTAAAATCTTGTGATCAATTCCAAATACAGAAATAAGTCAGGAATGTGTGTGTGTGTGTGTGTACTCCTATATAAATTGCTTGCACTGGTGACTTAAATCCAAAAATAATTTTTCTACAGTGTGTGAAGTAGGAACCATCATATTATTGTTCTGAGTTGTAGTTTGGTTGTGAATTTTTAATTAGGTCTTTGTTCTTTTAACCCACTAAGAGAATGGCATTTTTAAACACTTCATCATAAAGTGAATTTCCTGAAAGTGCTTGCCTGTAGCTAGTTACTTACTAGCACAGTAGGTGCTGTGTAATCTGAGTATCGCAGTGTCATTCAAACCTTAAGCTAGTATCTGATTTTTATAGAAATAATGTGTCATAGGAAGTTACTTTAACCTGTAAGTCTTAGTATTTTGAAGGTGATTAAATTATTTCAGTAACAGAGTTTAAGTGGAACACTACAGTAAAATGGTTAGAATATCATGCTATTTGGGATGGAATCCATCTTCTTTCTTGTGGTGGCTTGCCTGCTGTTGATGCTGAATTTAGTATTGCTTTGGCCAGCAAGACTCTCTTGACTATCTGTTCCATTACTTTTTTTTTTTTTTTTTTTTTGCCAACTTATCTTGTTTGCTTTAAATGGCCTGAATTAGTATCCGGTTAACACTGTGCATTAGAAGGAAGTTTAAGAGTGACTGTGAATCTCAGGAGTTATATTGAGAAGTTGAAAGTGGATGAGCACTGCACTGTCTTTTTTCAAGTATGGTCTACACAGGTGTGAGGGCTTTTTTGCTCTGGTAAGGCATTAAGAAGGAAGCAAACTGCTTTTCCATTCTTTCAAAATGTTGACCTCTTTTCCTCTAGAGAACTTCAGACCCCTTGACTCATTGCAGGTGCACTAAACTTGCTTAAATAAAAGTTGAAGGGGAAAAAATAAATGTCCTTATAAAAATGCTGCCTTTTAAATAGTATAGACTGTATTTAATTTCCGCAGTTGCAGTCAAAGTCTATGCAACACCACTCAAATCCAGAGATCTCAAGTGGGTGTTAATCTTTTTCCTAACGCTTGTCTGCTGTTGGGAAAAAAGCAACTTTGTTAAACTAGAACCGTCTGTCGAAGCTTCTAATGACACCTTTTGAAAAATCTCTGTGTAGCAGTTTCAGCAGTGCCAACATTGCTGTGAATGAAGCAATCTAATATTTCATTTTGAATGTGTTTCAGTTTTTAATCTAATTTCTAAGTTCATGCCAAAAGGAAACGTTTTAAAGAGGAAAGAAACCCCCGGTCAGCATCTCATTTACAATGTGTTTGTTGTTTTTTTTTTGTTGTTGTTGTTTTTCCCATAATAGAAATTCCATTGTTTGTGGTGTTGTTGTTGCCATATTGGCTTGATGTGGGTTTTTTGTTTGTTTTATAGTTATATGCATATTGCCAATTACTTCAGCACAATGCTGTTATGCCTGCCACGGAGAATAGAGGGAGCCCACAAATAATGGTTGTGACACCAGGTGTGAATTCTACATACCTCTCAGTTACATCGTGCTCTTATGACAATATAAACAGTTCTCAAAAATGAGAGTGAGCAGTACACCCATATAATAAAATATTTACCCTCCAGGATATAGGGTAGCCCAATAATGTTTTCCATCTTCCCAAACCTTCTAGTGTATCAGGACCACATAACATCTTAGATGTATTTAAGGATGTCAGGCAATGAAAGATTCACGTTGTTGTTAGAGTAAGGTTTTGCTTTTCATTTGTTAGATGCACAAATTTTTGTAGTAACAGTAATATCTGCAACACAAACTGTAGCTTCAGTTTTCACACTTTGAATTTTCTGCATCTTCTTCCTTAGATTTATTTTTTTCCCATGCAGTATAAACCATAGTTAAATGCAACTCTTTGTTTCAAAAAGCTGGGTTTCATTTTTTTTATGGTACAGTTTATTTTCTGTTCTGTGTGGCTGCTTTCTGGAGCATTTCCAATTCACTAACAGACATTAACAAGCAGCAGGCAGAATTTGGTACACAGTGTATGTTTACTTATTGCTATAGCACCCCATCACAGTAGCTTCAGGAGGTGAATGGATCTCTCTTGATTTCAAGTGAGCTTTGCGTGAAGTGCAAAGCTCTTACGCTCTTTGCTGCTCTTATGCTTACCTCCATTGCCAGTGAGGTAGGTGTTCCTATGTATTTTAGCCAAACAAAATGATTCAGTGCAGCCATTCAAAGCCAGTCCTTAGTTAATCAAGAGCTGAACAGAAAAATTCTTCCACTTGCTGTTACATTGAAAATGTCATGTTGTAATAATCTACTTCCTCCATAACAGACCAAGTGCTTGAATCAAAGAAAAAAAACTTTCCTCAACTCTGAGTAGCTCTCAGAACTACTTCTTTGTGGCCTTCCTTAGCTAGCTGTGTATTGTTTGGGCAGATAATGGACAGAAACAGCTGCTGCAACACCTGCTACTAGGCCTTTGATCTCCCTTGCTGTGACAACTTTTGAGCCTTTGGAAGTTTACTAATCTTGAGGAGAAGCTACAGCTGAAACTTCAATTCTATCAGTGCTGCTGCTATGTGAACATGTTGGAGTGATGACGTTTTCCAAGTGAATTGTTTATGTAGATGCATAAGTTGGTTTTAAAACAGTTTATGTGAAAAGAAATATCCTGAATGCTTTCCCAAACTGAAATACAGAGCAGAATCTGATTGTTATTATGCTGAGCGTTATGCATTCTTTCAGCCTGGCCAGTACAACACTTCTAATCTGCTTTGCTTTACTTCAAGGACATGGTTGAATAGGGAAGATCCAGCTGTAGATGTTTTGTCTTTTCCCAACTATTAAACTGTTCTTAATGCAGTGCTAGAGAGTGTTGGAGATGCAATGGGTTGTTGCTCTCCATGCTCTGTTGCTCAGGTCTGCTTGGTTTGTAGAACAAACCTTAGATGTTTAGTACTGTTTGTCCGGCTAATTGGGCTCTTAGTGCCTGCGTGCCATCTAGGCAGGCATTTATGCTCTCTTAAACAACCACTTCCATGGAAGTATGAGAAGGATGGTTATGATATTCAGTGGAGAGTTCAACAGCTGCTTTAACTCTCTTGAGCTTTACGAGGTGAATAACTTGTCCAATCAGTTTCGTAGATACTTGGGAGTTGTAGTGGGATACAGGATCCTGTTTGTAATTAACAGTTTCAAGAGGTATTGGAGTCATCTCTTGCTTAATTTCTGCAGGTCTGAAACTAATGAAATAAAAAGAAAGATTTGTGCATTTTCCATATGCCGTATGAAAACTCACTCCATTCTCTGCATGTACATTTCTGTAACACAGTCAAATTCTTTCTGAATCCCCTTTCTGAGTCCCCTAACGTGCTTTTTTATAATGCAGTGGCTGGAATTATAGTTCTTGTTCTCATCAGAGTCCTAAGAGTAGGAAGAAAAAGCCTGACGCCTTTAACAGGGGAAGAATACTTACAGATCAAAAAGAAAAAGTTGGAACCAGTAGAATTCTGTTTTTTTAATGTGTTCCTGAGCAGTTCAGGGTCTATAATGGCAAAACCAAGAACAACTGTGTAGTTTTTAAAACCAAAATCCCCTATGCCTTTGCTCCTTTATCATAGTAAATAAGTACCTTATCAGCTGATACTAAATCCTATAACTGCAACAGTAAACAACCTTTTAACCAAGAAGTTAATGGCAGTAAATAACTGAAATTACAATTATGTGACTTACAGATTTTATAACCTGCAGCTGGGAGAAAGCAATTTTAAGGACGTTAATAAAATTTTTATATTATGAACTTTGGGATTCCAAGAATGTTGGAGGTTTTTATGCAACATCCTTAGTCATTCAGTGAAATTCAGGTCTACCTTGGGTTAGAACCCTGTCCAAAACATGCAAATTTTTGAAACCTATATAATTATGTTCAGCAGAATCTCTAACATTTAAATCTAGAAGAATCTATCTGAGCAAGCTGTATAATTATTTGCATAATTCTAGTTTTATGAATTCTGATTCAATGATTTATTTGCTTGTGAAGAGTGTTGTTGTTACAACTTGTCTTTTAAGTTTACTTGAAACTGCCAGAAAAAAATGGAATTGTCTAATGTTATTTACCCTGATCATATTTTTTTCTTCACACTGAAAACCAAACTTTCTCAGAGCCTTTCATTAATGTAGGCAAAAATGAACTTAGTTACCCTAAAGATGAAGGACAAAGTTCTTCTAGTCATAATCTAATCTAATCTTTCCAACCCTTCCCCAGCCTCATTGGGTAGCAAGGTATTCATCTATTGATTAGATGAATATGATTTTCATGCCTGGGAACCATCCTTTCCAGGAGCAGACAAAATAGGATTTTGATTAAGAAGCAAACAGTACCATCCTAACATCCTGTCTTTACAAATTGATTAGGACAGATGTCCCTTCATCAAAAGTTAGTTGTAACAAAGAAGTACGGTTATGTATCATCTTCTCCCACTGATATTTTCCATTATTATAAATCGCCCAAAAAATACATGTTATGAGCAACAGCAAACAAAACTTGTTTGGTATAGTTCATTTTATAAGTTGTTTTAAAACAATCCATGGCCTGTTCTGGCAACTATTGTGTGGCTCCAATGGCTTCCATACAGTAACACTTGAGTACAGATCCAGTGGATATCAGGTAGGAATTCTCAAACTTTGTTTCCAAAGCCAATTCTTAAGGTCAAGGCCTGGAAAAGATGGGGTTCTACTGGTAGCTGCATCTGTACATCTGGAGAGGAGATGTTTGATATCTGGAAGAGAACCACTGCAGAATTGCCATCTGTAGTCAAATCTTCAGAACAGTGACTTCCCTCAGGCCTAGTTAGGTACACTTGATCTAACCTTCAGTGTATGATAAGATGCCTGTAAGAAGCCTTTCAGTACTAGCTGGAGTCTCACGAGATTCTGAGTTCTTGGCTCAGCATCCATACAAAACTTTTCTAATCACTTTGTCATCATTTTCCTGTCTGGGAATTTTCTTTGTTAAATGAATAAAGTCTGAGTAGTTCTGTCCCATTACTTTCTAGCAACTACAAGAAAGTGTTCTTGTGTATTGCAAGCCATATTCCAAGGTTTATCAAAAGAAAGGAGAGTAAAAAAGAACAAAAAACAATTTAACACCTTAAATTTTGATATTTCAGAAAAAAATGTGAGAGTTCATTTATTTAAGGTGTGTGTGTTTTCAGTAATCCTTCATTTGAGATCTTCACAAATTAACTGAATTTTAAAACCAAGGTGATTTTCGACCAAGGAAATTAAGTGTTTTAAGTTGAAAATATCCTGAAACTGTGTAACACGTATTAACCCTAGTCTTTCATTGCAATACTTAACTTTTCCATTATCTACTTTTGTTTGGAATTTACTAATGATAAAATCATAGAAAATCACCAACCATTTTTAACAGTGACATAAATTCTTAGTATCTTTGTTGGTATCAGGCAATGCCTAACTCTGTGGAAAAAGAACATAAAGGAAGATGAACATTCATGTGGCTAAGGAGAGATGAGAAGAAAATTCCTGTCAGACTCATCTATGGTGAGAGAAATCAGTTGCTCAAGAAGATATGAGAGTTTAAGTCAGTATTAAGCATACCCCTGATACCCATCAGAGTCTGGGGAGCTCTCTTTGGTATTGATATCTTACATTGGCTGGTATCCAGATTCACATGTCTTTTTGAGGTACTGATGGGGTGAAAAAATAGAAGCCTTTTCTTGCAAATCAACCTGTTTACTTTCAGTCCTTGTTGCCATGGAATTCAATGCCCTGTTATGCTGGGTTCGGTACCTTTGTGTACACCAGCATGGACATAGTAACAAAAACTTCCTTGCCAAACTAATTTTCTTCAACATTGAATCACATTAGCTGAACATCTGGCACTTCATGTTTTTCACCAACCTGAGTCAGAGTTTTCCCAAATGCTCCCAGTATTGGTACCTGTAAGAAAATATTAAGTGAAAACCAGAAGTGGGCAAGACTTTTCAAAAGTGCAAATTTGACTCATAATGTAGCATGAAGATCATTGTGATCTTTACTTATACCTGTAATCTGAATACTCCTAAATATGTTGATTTGTGTAGACAATAATCTAAATACATATTAAAACTACTTACTGCATTATGAGCAATCGTTTTAGAGGATGCTAAATTTGAAAGAAATTTTGCTTGGTATTATATGACTACCACTGTTGTGTGATAAACTAGGTAAGTCACACAATGATGAATCTACTATGATGCTCTCAGGGAAGCTAAGTTTTCTATAAGTCCTTTTAACCCATAGATTTCAAAAATATTACTGTCATTCTTTATTTGTATACATTAACATCTATACATCTCAAATTTCAGAGCCGAAATTGCTCCTTGTATTGAAAGTAATAGGTTAAGTAGGTTTTGGACAAACATTTGTGCCTTACAATTGTCTGAGGTTAATCATATCACATTAATTAACATGTTTGAAGTGTAGGCTCAAGGATGTTGTAAACAACAGCTGTCATTAAGTGCCCGTGAGACAAAGAATTGTATCTTGGAGTTATAGATGGAAAACAGCTACTGAGACTATGTATGTATTTCACTTTGTTGGTTCTCTTTGCAGTAGAGAAAACAGCTTTTCTAAAGGCAATAGAACAATTCTATGGTTCATCCAGGAATAAAGCCAGTGTCTTCTGCCTGCTAGCCTTATGACCTTTTCAGTATGCATCCCTACAAAATACCTAACCTTTATACTACTTCGCCAATTTTCCATATCAAAGCTTTGTTACAAAGCTCACTTAACCACAAGACAACCATGCTGAATATCCATTATTTTTCTGGGATTTGAGATCTGCTTTTCAATAACCTAAAGTTTTCAAGGAAGAATTTTGTAACATGTGTACTGTATGCTAACTCAAATGCTATTAAAATAAACTTCCATCTTCCAGGTTTCTTCACAAATGTAAGAAATTAAAATTCCCCAACTTACTGGTAGGATAAATTGCAAACTTTCTTTTTTCTTTTATTCATGCACATAAACTGCTAAAATTTTTAATCTCTTCTGACCCCTACTACACTTTAGCAAAGGCAAGATATTTGATATGGCTCACTTGTTGCATAGAATCCAACCCTCTTTGAGAAATGTAACTCTACAATCTGAGAATTAGGACTCATTATGCCTTTGCTGAGGGCTCATTAAGATTGCGTGCTGAGGGTGCCATCTTAATTAGAGATAAACCTGACCACCTGAAAGTAATTCACACTGGCAGCCAACTGTAGTATTTTCCAATTTTTGATTTGTCTGGGTTCCATCTGCCAGCTTTATCTTAGCGGTAACTCTTTCTGTTGACATCAACAATGATGTCTGTAATATTGTAAATTGCCTCCTGTCTCTTGGGTGCAGTTAAGCTCAACAGTTCCCTTCTCAGCATGACTCTCTGATGAGAGGAGCTGTTGGCTATGGAGAGTCACAACCAAGATAATGAAATGTGAGACATCAGGTAGATAACAAGACATGCATTACACTGAATACAAAAAACAAAATTCCAGAAATGTATATTCCTATATCTTTCATAACAAAAATAAAAATAAATAAATTTAAATGAATAGAGCATACCCTTGCACTTTCCACCATCATTGGAAGTATAGTGAACTGATGTATATACTGATAACTTAGTTCTGTACTTCACTGTGACTCCTAGGATCCATGGACACCTGTTTCAAAGATATCTGAATAAATCTGTGTTTGTATAACCCACCAACTGAGCATTTAGAGCTTGAATTTAAGTTCTTCTAATAGATTTTCTTAGTGCATTTTTCTCTTTTTTTTTTTTTTTTGCATTCTTATGCTTGTAGTAATTAAGTCTTTCTCAAAAAAGAAAAAAAATGTTTTTTTTTTTAAAGAAGTGCAAATATGTAAATTGTTTTGCTGACAGGAAGTTGATGCAAGCATGTCTACTTAAGAAAACCTACAGATTCAAGAACCTGAACAGGAGTGAATGACGTCTGAGTGGAATGAGATACAATAATTCAAAATGGCTGGAAATTCCCTCTTTTATTTCAAATTGAACATGAAAACATAGTCATGATGCTAATCTATGAAATCCTCTAAAAACGTTTGTGGTTTTATCAAACTGCGCTGCAGGCAGATGCATCTTCCTCACCAACCAGCCAGGCTAATAGGAAGTACAAATTTGCAACATTTTGAAACCCATTGAGATTTGTTTAGTTTTAGCTTTGAATTGGACATGGTCATTTTCTACTACCATTTTAGCTGATAGGGATTAAAATTTGAGATATTTTACCACATTGTGTGAGGCTAATTAAAAGTTTTCCCTTGTGAAATCTCTCTTCTCCAGTTGTTTCTTAAACTCATATTAACAAAAGAATTTAGTATTCTGTTCTTCTTGGCATGTTAGTTACTATTGTTGAATAACAGTACTTCATCAGTAATTTAATCTTGTCTTTCACATGAATAATTCCAGCATTATTTTTCTGCTTATTGTTTCCAAGGTGGAGCACAACAGTTGGCTTAAAATTTGAAGGTGAAAGTGATTGTAGAGAACATCCCCAACTGAAAAAGTGGAGGGATGATAAACAGAAAGATTTCTATTGATGAATTTTTGCTAGACTCCTTTGCATTGAGGTATTCAGAGAGGTTTCATATCATTTTCATAGGCTCATGTTTCTTGATAATCGAAGACTGATCCTGAACAACAAAATTGCTTGGTGTTCTTTAACTGTCACTGGTCTTGCCTATAGTAGTATTCAAAGGCTAGAGCCAGATGGAGTAAAAGTCTAAACTAGTTAAATCACATTATTGTGCATTTAGTTTCCTTCTCCATTTAAAGTACCATCATTTTGAACTGTTCACGAGGATGACGCATGGAAAGGAGTCATACACCACTGAATGACCACTGTGGCAACCAAGTCTTGTGGACTCTGTAGTCCTAAGTGTTCCTAGATGATATTCCTGTCTCTTCAGCAAGCAGAAACTGCACCACAGACCTGAACAGGTATCCTCAGAGCCTCAATTCTCAGATATAGAACTCCGATCTGCTCACATGACCTGTTGTTGAAGATAGTGCATGAGACATCTGAGAAGCAGATGACTTTGTATATCAGGGTCTCTAGCAGAGAATCTGATCTTGACTTTCTGTACACAAATAATTTCATTATCTGTAATAAGAGTGTACATTTGTTCTACTACAAATATCAGTTTTCTTAAAAGTATTCTCTTGTGGAAATTGGTCTTGAGCAGCTTCTGCCCAGAATTTTTTTAAGCTTAGTATTATGTGACAAATGTTTGACAAGCGGTTTCAGAAATTCTTGACTATAAGTCTTATCAAATTATCTGACTGGTCTGCAAGCCCGTGGAAAGATCAGCTACTTTGTTAACAGAGTCATCTGGCCATTCTAACCCTTAAAATGACATCTTTGTCTTTAATAAATCAGAAAACAGTTATCACACATCAAATTATGTCTTTCAAAGGTAAGATTAGATAGCAATGTGATTGTTTACAAATATGATATAAAACCATCTTTCTCACTGTTTCAACTCCATTTGTTGGTACACAAGAGAAAAGATATATTGGGTAACATTGCATTGCCTAGTTTGTATATTTCATGTTAGAAGAAATACCCTAAGCCTAGGCGTCCCGAGGCAGAGAGCACTACCTTCTTCATTTGACTACAACCATAGTTAGTGACTTGGTTGCTTTTTTCTAGGTTTGTTCTAAATTTGAGTACATTTCAATATATAGTGCTGATTTTAGGTATACCACTAGATTCACTGGACTTTTAAAGGTTAATATAAAATATTGCCTATATAACTTGCTAGTCTAAGTGATCATCTTTCAATAGATAGCCTTTTCAGTGTCTCTATGAGAAGATGTGTCACTTGGTTATCACCTTCCCTTGATGCGTTCCTGTCTGCTTTGATCCATTAGCTTATATGCAATTATCTATGCTGCTATTTATGTTCCCTCACCACTCAGTTGCACCTCATCTCTCTTTAAGTGGGATAAACAAAAGAGCAGTGCAGACAAATGTTTATATAGAAATTGGCCAAGATTCCTAACTCTTATGAAGAAAATTTCTTGCACATTATGTACTAGGGGACCACAGCAAATACTGCATTTTGTTGAAAGAAAGCCAGTCATGAAAAAGCATGAAAAATAATAAAATAGAAGATTACCTCACTTAAGCTTTCAAATGAAAACCATCTTCAAAACTGTTCATAAGGCAGAGTAGAAAGCAACAAGTGGCAAAATAGAAAAAATCTCAGAAGGATATTCAATACATGAACATGACTTCATATCGTAAAAAAGATTAGAAAATGGTAAAGAAGCTTTTGAACATTTAACAAGATTTGGAAATGTGAAGAACTGGATGAGTTCCTATCTGTTCTCAGCAAACCAGAGTATCCAGAATTGGCATTAGTTAATATCAAAGGTGCAAATGTTGAGGCAGTTGTGGCTTACTGTTGTAAAATACATTGGCAGTCCTTCAAAATACAGAGCATAATGAGTTCCACAGGCAAATCTTAAAGGTGTTCTCCATAGTGGATCACTGTTGCTGAGGACAAAATCAAACAGCAATTATGAGGTTAATCCTGATAAACAGAATTTGTTATTTGTTGCCCAGTAACAGCCTGTTGAATCAGTTCTAAACAGCATGGGTTGAGAAGTCAAGTCCTATCCACAATCAAGAGGGTATCTAAGGTAATGCACAAGAATCACACTTGATTCTGATATGATAACTACTGGCTGTTGCCATGAAGTGAGATAATACATTCCTTTTTCTATGCCACTTAACTTTTTTGGGAGCTGGAAGCTGAAGATAGTAGTGTAGAAAAGCAAGAGATCATTACATTGAGAGGGTAAATAGCTCTCTAGGTAGAGATTCTCTTCTGGTAGATGAGTTGCTATAGTTCTGACAGTTTTAGCACTTGAACTTCAGTACTACTGACCATGATGGCTTGTCCTGTTAGTACATGAATGTCTTTGTGCTTCTAAGCTAAATGAACAAAATGATTGATTCTTGTATCTACTGGCATCTGTATTACTTTTATATTTAAAGAAACATCACAAAATTTGTTTTGAATTATTTTGGCATGTAAATACAACTTTATGTGGGGAGGAGACTTACTTCCCTTTGGGACCGGAATGAAATTAAAGGAGACTGTAAAGTTCTAAAGGTTTTTAATCGGCCTTTTGAAAAACGGTTGCTGTAACATGGATTTGCTTTCTTCTTTTTACTACTTCAAGTTCTAACGTTGTATTGACAAACTGACAGTACCTTAGGAAGGACTTTTGCATCAATTATTCTGTTCAGTATAAAAAACATTTGAAATTTACTGCTGGAAAATACACTGAATGCTGTAGACTGCCACTGAATTTGTTGTATTTGTTGAGTTGGCTACAAATCAAAGTTTGGTGCTTAACGTGACATCTTTCCCTGATTATGATTATGTTTATTTCTACCTAGTTTTAAGGGTCCATCCAGAGAGATGTATCAGAGTCCTTGTGCTTCAGTCAGTAGATTGCGAATGATGTGAAAGTGCATAATGAAGAAAATTCTGTTCCATGAACACTTCCTCATGCTCTCAGTTAGGTATGAGAGCTAGTTACTACAGGAGACTCAATTGGATCTATGTCAGCCATCATGGATGAGGATTGTCATTGATTTCTTAGGGAAAGACAAGTTCTGAAGAACTAATCAAGCAACAAAAATTAAACAGAGCTCTAAAGAAATAAGGCTGAAACTGACCTTTACACCGTGATAAGTGGAAAAGTTCTCTTTTCTATAAGAAGCTCTCAAACTTCATGTTGTCTTGAATATACTCTGGTTTCAATGTTTCTGATAATCAGTAGTGCATTCAATAGTGGAAATTCCTCAGACATGTTGATGGACTCCCTTGGTCAGGTCCTTTTTCACGTAGCTTGGTTGTTTTTGTATTTGCATAGGTTGGTCTCACAGGCCTCTCCATCTTGACCTCTTTCCATTTTTATTTTTTCCTTTTCATGAACTGCTCTGCAACTGTCCTTGATCTCATCCACAGTACTTCCTTAAATGGCAGCACTGGTATGACAGACAGTAGCCAGAATAAGTAGCTCTGTCTGGCTAGTTGTTTTTCTTCTGTCTGAATGAAAACTTCAAACATTCCTTTAATGAAAAGCTCAGCTTAAATAATTAGAACAAAAGTTCTTACTTGTGTAGACCATTTGGTTTGGATTCCACCATTCTTCAGTAAAAGATTTTTCTTTTTCTTTTTTTTTTTTTTTTTTTCATTTTTTGTTTTCACTGAAACTCTTTGATTCTATCTGGGTAATTTTAGGCAACATTTCCTCCTGGTTATGAACTTACCAACACCATTTGAGTATGACTGCTGTAAAGGTTTTCCAGAGTTGTGTACTGATGTCTGTCAAATCTGGAAATTGCCAATGTTCGGATGACACTTTGTTGAAACAACCACTTTTTTAAGGCTGAAAGTAGGAGAAGATGTTTCTTACATGATAAATGTGAAAACACTAACAGCTACAGTGTCAGAAAAATTATTGAGAAGTAAAACTGATAATCTTATAGAGCAATGTGGAATTTCTTTTTGTTTCTTTAGTTTCTTTTTGAGGCTCTACTGAGGTGTACACAATGCAGTAACATTTCTAGGCAATATGAAAGTCTTCTAAAGGCAGGATTAAATACTTGATTACATCTCCATTTGGAGGAATTCAAGCCATAATTTTTCTATGTAATGAAACCAGAAACCAGGAGAATTTGATAGTGTCTGCTTTAGACAGAATCAGAAAGTCTGTTACTGGCCTGGTGGTACTTGTGCAGTGCCCTTCAAACCACACCGTCTTTACTACCCAAACCAGCAATTTATTTAAACATTTTGAAAATGTTGCCTTTAGTTCAGTTGCAGAAAAAAAAACAAAACAGCACAATGCTACCATAATGGTGTAACTATTAGCAGATGTTTCCTACAGAGAAAACAAGAGATACTGCCAGAGAGATTTGTGAAATAATCTTTTTGACATTCAGCTTTTAGATCTCAGTGAGACTCATGTAAAGACTCAAATGCTTTTTTGCCATTTGTACCTGCTCTTCAGAAATCATAAAAAGGAAAGTGGACCATTCTCCCTTGTGATTCTGCCTGAGTGCTTAAACTGAAGCTGATCTGAAGTGCTCTGCCTTTGGATGTGAATTTAAATAGAACTTTTATAACCACAGTATGTAATTCAAAAACACAGTCTTTTTAGTCTACAAAATGATGGGTTGTTTAATCTTATCTCTTTTCCTCTGAGATGTTGCTATAAACAATAGGTTATTTCATCAATCTGTCTTTGACATAATATAGTTTTTTGGGGGGAATTACAAGAATTTAAAAGTGGATTCTCTCTATTCCATTTCTGAATAGAGATTTGATCAAGTGTAGAATTGTTTACTGAGTATGAAATGATTAAAATTTGCATAATCCCAATGATCTAATGCATCTGTAAATTAATGAAAATGCATAAATAATATTTTTTCATTTTTACAAGCTTAAATATTCTTTAAGCTAAAATACTTATAGGTATATATATGTATACACATATATAAAATAGTAAATAGCAGTATGATTACCATAGATTGTGTCAAATTCATCCAAATGCTGTTCACTTCAATGGAATCACAGAAGCCTTTGGAACAGAATTTCTGTTACATATCCATACCTTAAATATTGCAGCCATATAAACTGAAAATGCTGACACTAGAACACTGCTCAAATTTTTATATGCTATTGCTCTTCTTCTTTAGGTCTTTTCTTTTTTGGTGTTTCCATAATGTCATAAAATTGGGAGAATTAAGGAAGAGTTGATTATTCATGGTTTTGTGCATATGGGGGAAGAGGAGTTTGGCAGCTCTCTTTCAGACCTCCCTGTCAGAGCATATATTGTAAAAGTAATCTGAACTGTGTCCAAAGAAGACAAATATAGGACCTGAAATTTTAACTCTTATTGGCAGTGACATTAGTAGACTCAACACAGACTCTAGGGTTTGGCTCTATTTTTCTTGTTTTTAACCACGATAATAAAGCAACTAAAATAGTTTCAATTCCTTTACCTTCTGTGTATTTTTGCTTTAATGGTGGAATTCTATGCTCTTGCTTCAAAATTGAAAGGTCTCTGTGATGTAAACCAAAACTTGTATGTGTTTTAAAGAGAGTGCAGCAGGTCCACGGCAGTCTATACACATAGAAACACACAGAAGTATGTCAACATTCATATTTCAGATCACCCTTACTACCTTCAGCTATAAGGAACTTGAGATTCCTGTATGTGTTAATACTCTGTCTTAAATAAAACAGTAACTTCTCTTCAAAATTACTGCCTCGGGATCTCTTAGAACTGTTTAGTTTAGTTGGCATTCTAGATACCAGTGTTCACTTTTTCGGTAAAGTGAATTTGTAAATAAGCAGAAATCAAGCAGGAAAATCTATGAAAGTGATAACTATGCTACATACAATACAGTTGTTTTTTTTTTCTTTTTGTGGCTTTGTCTAATTCTATCACAGAAATAGTTTAGCTGAGGAGTTAAATCTACCTATATAGTCTGTTGTCTAACCTGATGATGCGAAGACTGGCATATTTTCTTTCTGGGAAGGGTTAAAGTAGTTAAAAGGCCACAAAAAATGTTTCTGGGGTAAATCAGTGAAGGGCCAGCAGGAAATGAATGGAACAGCTGCCGTGGGTGGAATGGTGGCAGCAGTTAATGAAAACATATTAAAAACAAACAAACAATAAAAGATCCATGCTGCCAAGAAGGCTTCAGCACAACAGCAGGTATATGCATAGACCCATCTTTTCTGTGGTTGAGATGTACTTCAGAAATTTGGCATTGTGTTTTAATTCACTGAGCTGCTTCAGTTCACTCTACCTCTCTTCTCCACTTGGAAACTCTGACTATCTCCTTGTCCCCTGACCAGTCTGACTGCTACTGCTGTCTTTAAAAAAGCCAGCAAGCACCAGACACTGCTCCCTTTTGAGACACTGAACTTCCCTTAAACTCTGTAGCTCATCCATTGTCTGTTGTTGTTTCAGCAAGGAAAGCTACATGTCTCACTGAGTGCTGCTAATGAACCGGTCTCAGTGGCTAGATTTTCCCTGTTAGCAGATTCCCTTGTACTGGATAAGGATGGTGCTGCTCATGCCCTGTTCAGAAGCCCAGTTGCCAGTTCTCGTGTCTCAGACCCCAAACACACAGAGCCATAGAGCATGGGCTGCTACAAAAATACTAGATGTTATGCCACAAGCAGGTAATAATAATAGGCAAGCCATCTATCACAACAGCCAGTGGTGGGAAAATGAGCAAAATACCTGCAAACCATGGAATATCGAGAGCGAGGAGAAAGATAGTTTTATTACTGCTGCTTCTTACAGCAGAAAGACTGTCAACAAAATTCACCAGGCTTATGTAGCAGTAGTCTTATACAATTTCTCATATCAGCTTTCTGCTTCTCTCTAGAAATGTAAATAGCTTCAGTGTGTGAGCTTGACACCCTTGGTCAGACTACAGTGGCATTTCTCAAGATTTACAAGAACTCCTAGAACTTTTCTTACCAGTAGATTAAGCTGGAGGGTCTGTAGCCTATTACAGTTTTGGTTTATTTCTGTGACACATTCCCTGCTCTCCAGTTTCACCTGCACCTCTCGTCCCTTGTCTTCATTCTGAATCCTACACTGACACTTCACACTGACTGTGCGTGGTGTATATCACTGTTTTTTCATAGTTTTATAAGTTTATTCCTTGAAGAATTAGCAATGTGCACCCTGGAATTGTACATATTCTAAAGAAGTGCATTTGCCTTCCATAGCCACTATTGAAACTCAGTTTGTAATAAAGCTGTACAGATTTTGCTTGGTATCATAGAAATACCGTCCTTCATCTTTGTCTCTTCTGATCTGACTTAAACGAGAATGCTGTTTCCTGGGAAATGTCGTACATCTTGGTGTCTAGATTTTCAACCAGACAACAGTTCTCACTTGTAATACACAGTTCAGTGTTGGTCAATCAGTCACAGCTATCCAAATTAACCTAGGCATAATGATGGACAACCTGTCTGAAATCTGACATTTTGCCTGCTTTTATCTCCATTTGAAACAGCAAGAGAGGGAGGGAAAGAAAAGTTGTTTGGCTTGGAGTTTTGCTCTTTCTCAGTCAAGCATTGAAAAATGTTGTCCAAAGTACGCTGAGAATTAGGGAACAGCAAATTTGTGCAATTGAGAACAGTTATGTAAATTTAAATGCCAAATTTCCTGTGCCAGATGCAATATGAATTCACTGTAGGGCAAGAACTATCATTAGAGCTCCCTAGGAAAGGAACTAGAATGGAATACTAGGAACTAGTAATGATTTTAGAGTAATATGCTGATATTATTTGAAAGCTGGGATCAGGATGCAAACATTTGTGCAGCATTTTCTTTTACGCAGTCCCTTGTTAATGCATCTGGTATTCATTTTAATAGCACTAATCCTAATGGATTCATTTAGTACTCATGTGGATGTCATATGCACTTCCTGTAGGTGTTGTGCTGTGATGAAGCACTGGTTACTGGACACTTAAAGTGTTACCACATTTCCTTTGATTATGTAAATTTCTTCATGAGCTGTCACAATAAAATTCTTCCTGGTGTGTGTTAGCAGAAGCAGCTGTATGCAAGCCCATTGTATCACAATCATATCAGCAGTATTTGAATAATATCATGGCTATGGGGATTCAAGCCTAATAGACCAAGCATTCCATTATCCTGTCAGTAAGTGCAATTTGAAAGCATTTCAAAAAAACAATCTTGACTGTATGTAGGAATACAGCAAATGAACAAATTTTGTCAAGGTAGCATTTTTGTTTTTAATAAAATTATTAAAAAAAAAAAGCCAAGGATGGGCAAGGCAATCAGTCAGCACTCTCTTTATCCAGAATAATTCTATTTTCCAATTTTTGTGTGGACCAAGGGATGTGAATGGAGGAATGGAGCACTGTGGTTTGTTCAGCTGGATGCTTGTTCATTGTGTCTTTAGAGATTGGCTCACTTATCCCATATGTTTGTGAAGTTTGCAATGGCATTTATTCAAGAATAAGCGCTGTCTTGAAAGCTTTCCAAAAGCCTGACTTTATAACAAAATAAATAAGGCTTGCAAACTGATTACCTTCACGTTTCTTGTGTGCTTTTATTTTTTGGGGATTTTTTTTTTTTTGCATGTGCGTGTATTTCCTTACACAGTATGGCTTAGGAGTGTCTGAAAAACTAGATCAGAATGGGCTGGAACATTTGGTTATACGGCTTGAATTATCACTAAATTTAGAAAAGTACTTGTTTGGTAGAACTATAGCTTTTAATATGTGGGTTTGTCTCATAAATCACTATAATTTACACACACTATAGCACTTTAAAGTCAGACCTATTGAAATTCTGCAACTCCTTAATATTTGCTGTCATAATGAACCTCCAAAAAGAATGCTTCAGAGCATTCTCCTACAAACCATATCCCAGTCTGATAAAATTTCTCACCAAGATCTTCTACTAAGCAGGAAGAGAAAAGCTTCAGATTAATATAAGCATAACATAGATTCAGGCTACACTGTGTGAAGCTGTTTCATAAATATTTTATTCTGATTCAGTTTCGCCTAGCTTTTGAATCTCGCTCTTTTCATCCATGATTTTGTGCATCAATTGTTTTGAATGGTGTGATTCTGTATATCTTTCTGGTAGAAATGTAAGGAGTTAATTCTGTTAACGCTGGTAGTATAAGAAAGTCTATGAGATGCTCCCAACGAGGCTGAAGCCCATTAAAGTGTCAAAAAAAAAAAAAAGATAGAAGCCTACTGTTTCTGTTCTGCACAGATATATATATATTTACAGAACAATTGATGCACAAAAACATTGCTCACCCCCTCACAGACTGATGCCCAGCCAGTCTCTGAACAGCAACTTCCCCTCAGTCAAGACCCCTCAGTTTTATAGGACTTTTTTCATGCAATGTTGTGTGGTATGGAATATTCCCTTGGCAAGTTTAGGTTGGCCCCTTTGCTCACAAGACAGTATGAGAAGCTGAAATGTCCTTCATTCTGTAAAACACTGCTCAGCAAAAACTAAAATATCACTGTATTATGAACTTGTTTTACTCCTAATGCCAAAACATAGAAACACATTACTAACTATTGAAGAAAATCAACTCTGTCCTAACTACAGTCAGGATAGTGGGAAAAAATCGTGGATACACCTGTGTCTGCAAAGGAGGTTTGTTGATGGCATAGTTTGTAATGTATGAGGTGATATATCTTTGCAGGCACCAAAATTTTGTCAGCAAGTCCAGCAGGAGTTTTGAGAGCATAGCCATGCTTGTGTAGCTCCAGCTGCCCTTGTAACAGGTTTGAAAGTGCCAGCCGTGGAAATGCTCTTGAAATCAGGGCTTAAAAAACCACCTGCTGGCAGAAGCAGCCTGCAGCTCCTCATAGCACAGCGTGTGAGTGAGGCAGATCAAATCACCATGAAAGACTCATCCCCTTTAAGTGGCCATGATATTGCTTATATAAAGTATTACTAAGTGCGTTTTCAACTGTTTCTGACACTGTGTGACTGCTGAGAACTGAATTGAATTATCATTCATTCAGTCACTCATTTATATGTTCAGAAAGGCAAGTTAAATGGAGTCCTGCAGCCCTGAAATGAATAGTTTATGTTCTCTTTGGTGATGCCAGTTTTCTGAGCTTATGTTCTTCCACAAGCTCATAGGGATATAGTCCTATTGAAATTTAGATCTTGTCACTGTATTTCCAAAGTCCCAAAACTCAGACAGCTTTGCTTTGTCTTTTATTTTATTTTATTTTATTATTTTATTTTATTTTATTTTATTTTATTTTATTTTATTTTATTTTATTTTATTTTATTTTATTCCCCCCTTCCCCCCCCCACACACACACACAGAGTAAGATTTACAATTGGAAAAACAAAACAAAACAAAACAATACAAATAAAATAAAATAAATGTAATAAAGCAGATGCATCAGCTGATGACCAATACAACAATTAAAATCCACAATTAATTAATTCTTGTTAATTTGATAATAATAGCTTCTCTTAATCTGACATGACTCTTCTTACTCATTTTCCATTTCAACTAAAGGATAAGTTACACGTAATTTTCTAGTTATCTTCTTCCTCCCTTCCTATCTACAGTCTTTCTGATAGTCCATGTTAAAATATCAGAAAGCAAATCCAATGCAAAGAAGTATGTATGTTTTTCTATATATATTTTATGCCTGTGGCCCCTACCACTTGAATACAATTTCAAAAATACACTTGAACACACCTCAGTGTGTTATGTTTTCGTATGAAGGAATGTGTTTTTTCCTGAGACAATGTATATTGTTGTAGCACTGAGATAACAAGATACTATTGTCTGTTAAAAAAACACTTTTTACTTCTAAGCTGCTTTTCAAATTTCTGGTCCCCAGGAAAATAGCTGAAGTTGTAGAGGGATCTTTGCATAGCCCAGTTCAATTATACTGTCAAAAAGGAAATAATGGAATGAACTTTCTTTTATATTAATCCTAATTTATTTACTTGTTTTTGCTGAGCTGCAGCTCAGGATGTCTGTTATTGGGCTGCTGCCTAAATTACCTTTGACTTCAAATATACAAAGCTGATGACATAATTTCTCACTATTGAGATATGATTCTGAGAAAATGGACGTGCCTGTGACTATTACTACTTCCATCCCATTCCAATCCATCTGTAAAAACATTACCAAAGTGGCTTACCCATCTCCACTTACTTGAGAGCCACTGAACAAAACATTAATTTCATAAGCAAATTGGAAGAACTCAAAATAGTTTTGTTTGTGTGTGTAGTGTGTCTGAGATATTTTTGCTATCATCAAGGTTTGTCGTTTCATAACAGTGCTGGGCCCTAACTGACGGGGCTCTGGGCTACATTTCAGTATTATGTCCCAGTTCATGCAGATAAAAACAAAACCAATGTCATCAGTAAATCCTTTCCTTTAGAGAGGCCTGCTTCCCATCTGAAGTATATCACCCATCTTTGGAAAACACATACCAGATTCTCACAGAGATAAAGGAAAAATATATTATAAATGGTTATTAGCTAAGTATATTCAAACCTACACAGTATCATTCCTTTTTATAGTACCTCATGCTACCAATAGATTTCCTTTCCTGGGGCAGTTGAAAATTTGATTTTTCTTATAAAAATGTAGTGTACTTAACTCTTGGCATTACCAACACTTCTCACCTAGACTATCAAAAGACACTCATTTCAAAACCTTATTTCCATCAGTTACCTGAGTGGACTGGACAAAGAATGTCATTATCTATTATAATGATTCATCATATGCTGTGATCCATACTGGAAGCGTGGATTAAGTCTGATAGTTTTTTATGGCATATTTTTCTGAGTGCCTTTTGCCTACCCGGTCTTTGTATCATTACACACCAAGGCAACTGTCTAACAGGTATCCAAACTTTGTCAGAAGAGAAAATCTCAGAGGAATTCTGGCAGCTTCAATGCAGCAATGGTCACATCTTGCTGCATGTGGTTCATGGTTTCTTAAATAAGCTGCTATATGGCTCCATAGGAAATGCAATAAGTTTCCTGTCATCTACAGAAAAGCACAGGCAAATAGATCAGTCAAAGATTAGATATTTCCTTTGTGTTCTAGCTTTACTGTGAAGATCATACCACATACATGCTTCTTTTGAACAATATACCTTTTAATACTTCAGACAGAATGTAGAATCTGCATATCAATTTCATATATGTGTTTTTTTTCAACCTGTTAGAACATGCAGCATTATGACAGTGTTTCTCTACATACAGCTTTTACAAAGCTTTCTTTAATCACAGCACAAATACTGGTCATCAGCACATATTGTATTGTTACTGTTTCTTAATCTACACAGGAGTCTCCACCTTTGGCTTTATCAGTTAAATATGGCAGAATTGTCTGTACCTTCACTTCTCACAGCAGAAAAAGCTGTCAGAGTAGTGATCTGCATCAGCATACTCCTGTCCACATATCTACAGTCTGTACTAAATACCTGAGAGTGGTAAAATTAAGACTCAGGTATTCTCTGCTTTGGAGCCCTAATGTTTAAATTCCGTAATGGTCAGTGGGATCTTAGGAAATGCAAATATGCTTACAGAAAAGATCTGACAAATTAGGTATGGACTATCTTGGCATTTATTTTTTTTTAACCAAACAACAAAGAAAAAATACTGTTCCTGTCCATGCTCGTGGCATCTGGAGTTTCTCAGCAATTCTAACAGAGATAAGTTGAAAAGGTTGGTTTCTTAAGAGTCATTATTTAATGAAATATTCACAAAGTCTTTAAATCTCTGGAATGTTTTATCTCCAGATTATGGCACGGAAAGCATAGCATAATGTCATTTTCATCATACTATTGATCTGGGTATCTGTGATTCAGTGACCAAGGCAGGACCTTATTCTCTGAAGCTGTCTATCTGGTAACGTTCATGGATGTGCCAGCCAATTCCAATGGCATTATACATATCCTTTCTCTTTGTAGAAAGAATACACATATATATTTTGTGCATGAACACGTGTATCTCCAGTTTCACATTCACAAACTACACTTATTGCAAAGGCAGTCTCAGAAACCTGCATTAAGAATTAATATTAACTGGTGCTTTAAAGCAGGATGCTCTCTTTCATTATGGGTCAATTGGGAAATTATGGGAACTGATTCAGTACAAACAGCTGTGTTTGTGGAAAAAAAAAAAGAAAAAAGAAGGCTGTGCTGGCATTTATCCATTGTGTGCCAGTAAAACCATAAGCACATTCTAGTCATCGGACCTGTAAGTCCAAAATGTAATGCTTTAATTAGCTTTGTGTTAAATCTGTGTTCCTGCTTTTAAGATGCTAGTCAAGATACTTCAAAATCAGGAAGAAAAGTCTCAGTCCAATAAATTAGTACAGAACGTGGCAGCAGACACTAATCTTATAAATGTCATTAGGATTAACCATTGCAGTTGTTAATGTAGGTGGTCGTAATAGTTCTTTGAAAGAACCATAAAGCTTACATTGATCATTTTTCAGTCTTTCACTGAGATGATATGAATAACAAACATCTCACAAAGAAAGACTTTCTACCAGGATTTGCCAAGAATTTGAACTGAATAGGTGGTAATTTAAAACATATAGGTGAGGCAAGAAGGAAAACAAGGATATGACCGCAGCATGTGGTATAGCATCTTGTGGTGGTTGTTAACAGTTGTACTGATACTGGGACTAAGTGCTTGTTTCATCTTTACTCTTAATCTGGCCTGACTGGATGTTTTTAACCCATTAACTTGAATATAAATCCTAATAGAAGTGTCAGTACTGTTTAGAAATTCTTTAAAATGTGGATTTGTTATCAGATTCAAATGTCTTGTTCAAAGCATGGATGACTTCAGATATTTTATGGTCTTACTTAGTAGATTTTGAAACTTTCATAACATTAGCTCACAAACATACGTATACATATATATTAATACAAAAACCTTCAGTAAAATTTATTATTCCTTCTGAAATGCTGATTTCTTTGATAATAAAATAGTAAAATTTTAAACTATCTCATCTATAAAATATGTTTATTTTCTTCATGTTTTTATTAAAAAAGTGGGAAAAAAGTTAAAAATTATTTTTTTACAAAATAAACTTCTCTTTTTCCTACTGTCCAAAAACAAATATTTTCTTGTATTCCAATTAGTGTTTCTTCTGTTTTGAGAATTGCTAAGTAAAACTACTATGAGAAGGGGAAAAAAGCTCTTGTATTTTTAAAATATTCTCTGTAAATTCTGAATTTTATATATGCTAAGGAAGGATCATTGAACTGCACCTGCTTTTGCATATTTATTCTTAGATGTTTTTGCAAAGAATGGCAAATAAAGCACAGTGAAAACATGAATCCTTTTAAAGTAGCAGGAGGATGTTTTCGAACATCAGTGCATAATTCTGCTCTTGAGTAGCCTTATGCAAACTACTCTATACCTTTTTGAGCTAAATGTTAATTTCTGCTTTAGTTTTGAAAGTACTAGCAGATAAATTATCATGGCAGATAGCTATTAAGTACAGGAGGTTGATATGGTTAAAAGGAAACAAACAATTAGAAGCTTTCATAGAAGCTTTCAGTTCTTTGATGCTTTGAAGGTGTGGGAGTGGTGGAATGGTGCAGTGCAGATTTGATAGTCAGAATGGAAAATTAATGGTTCTCTAACTTTCACAACAAATACTAAGCTATCATGTTTAGAACAAAACATGCTTAGTACAAATCCATGGAACTGGAGGCAGGATCAGGAGCCTGACAGATCTCCAAAGGTAATTTCCAGGGCAAAACCCTATGTTGGCACTCAGGGAATATCAAGCTGGATCCCTTTTTGGTAGTTCCTGGGTTAGGAATAGGAGTGAAAAGCATACATCATTCACAGCTAAGTTCGCTTGTGTAAGCAAAGACCAGATTTTGTTCTGCCTGATTTCAAAAACATCCAAGGGTACTTTAAATTTCTGTGTTTGTGCGTGCGGTCCCTGCACAATGGTGTGTGTGTTGGATTTGTTGCTCTGTATTCACGGCACGTCCACCTGCATCCTGTACTGTCATAGCACAGGTCACTGGTGGCTGCCAATTAAAACACATCACTTGTGTTTACATTCTGCACTGAAATGTGCTGGGATGAGATACTGAAGTTTCTTTAGTCTTGAATGGTAAACTTTAAGGAATTGGTATGCAGAAAAGCACCCAGAGCACGTCTGAATGCTCAGGTGTGTAAGGTTTTTTTCTGTAAGATCCAGTGTTGCTGCAGGTCCCTGTCACAGCTCTCCTAAAGCAGAGTTCTTTGTCGATCTTCAAGAACGCAGATATTTTCTACAATAGTTTCCCTTGAGTCATGACTTCCCCTTTCTTATTTATGCTTCTTTCCTATATTTGCAAGCAATTTCCCACCACAAAGTCTGGAAATCTCGATGAATTTTCTGCTGGTTTTGGGGAAAGTGTTCTCCTCCTTTGAGTTTATGCCCCGGCATTCAGGGTTCAAGGATTTGCTTATTATTTTTCCTTGTTTGACGTAAGTTAGAAGAATTAATTTTTTTCCTTAGGAAAAGTGCCTTGTCTTGAATGTCCTCCCTTGGAAAATAAACTTATGCTACTATTTGACACAGCTGGTGGTAGGATAGCTTTGTTCTGAGAACATTTTGTCCTCTTATATCAATAAGGATTTCTTTATTGGTTGCAGTTTGGGGGAAACTGAGTTATTCTTTCAGGCGTGTTGCTTACTGTCATTTTTCCTAGAAAGTTAAAAGCTACTTCAGTTCAACTGTTGCAAAATATTGGGATGGAGGGGAGGGGAGAAGTGTGTTCACAGTTGGAGAGAATAATTTCAACATTCATTGTAGTGAAAATAGTTAACCAAACATTTCTGGCATCCCTCCTTTGAGTCCGTACACACTTTTCCTCTCTCCATTACTCCTAGCAGATCACAAAGACTTATACCAGGCAGTAAGTTTGACAATGAATAGAATACTTTCCTGATTTTTGTAGTGTTGTTTTCCCAGTTCAGGATATGTTTGTCTTATTCAAAATATTCTTCTTTCCCATATAACTAACAAGCACAAAGGAAGATTATACACTACCCTAGTTTGTAGTGCATTGGCTATCTCACATATTCTGTGATGGCAGGATAGAATTCAGAAGTGCTCTGCCCTGGGAATCCATTATTAACCAGCTGTGTCTCCTGTTACCAAGATCATCAACTATTCTTTCTTACTAGATCGCAGTAAATAGTAGAGCTGGAATGGAAAGTAAAGAGGAAAGTAAAATATCTGTATGACTTGTTTAGATCATATCTACACCTACATTTTACACCATTTCATGGAATGACATAACTAACTTTGTATAGATAGTTTTTTGCTGTTAATGTTAGCGAATGTAAGGAACATAATGACAGTTTTGGCCCCTTTAAAATAAAATGAGGATTTGGTGTTTCTATGTTCTTGATGTTTTAATCCTACTAGATGGATTGCAAATTTGTGGTTCAAAGAGGATACAAAATTCTCTTATTTCATTATCTTGGGAAGAGGCACAGTGAGATTATTAACTTTTAGCATAGCATTTCCATTCTCACAGTGTCACTCTATTTTAAAGTTCTCCAATTAAAATTCCTTGTCAGAGTTGTTTCTAATCCAGTGTTCCAAAAAGCACATACGTGAAAGGAATGAAGGGATGGCATAAAATATGATTGTATATTCTGTATGATTGCTCTGATGTTTTATTCTAAGTAGTAGATGTTTCCAGATGGATGTTCAAGTTTTTCTGTACCTCAAGGAGGGAAGATATGATTTTCCTTTGTTGGACATAAACACGTATTCCAATGTCCATGAGATCCTATGTGAAAAAATTTTTTGCCTTCTAAGAAATATACGGGTTCCTTTCCACTGAACGTACCATTACTTCATAAGTCACAAATGCTATCTTCAGGAAAATTTGTTGCTATGATACAGTCATTCTGGTCTATCTATTCTATAAACATTACAGAAAAAAAAAAAAAAAAAAGTAGTGAGCTTTGTTTGAGAAAAACTTACCTGTTAAGCAACAGTTGAGAAAAAAGTCTGAAAGGGGCAGGAATAATTGCAAACATTAGACAACAAAAGATCTTCATGGCACACTTTAGAGAATTTTAGGTCTTTGTGCACAGACAGAAGATGCTTGTGTTTGTGTTTGCCAGATGATAATATATTTTGATCATTTAACACTCATTCAATAGTCTTTGGTGACTATCACACATGATAATGTGATTATTTGCTTTTTTAAAAAGTCTGCTTTCTGTCAAAAAGTCTGATCAGCTGTCAAGTCCCTCCTGCCAACTTTGTGCATTCAGTTTTCAATTTATATAGTGAAAGTTCACTTCCTTGTTCATTCTCACTACCCCAGTTCTAATCATCTGAGAGACTTACTTAATTAATGTTTATTTCTGATAATAGTTAGCTATTTTATTATCTTAGTGGATTTGTTCCTTGGTGTGTTTTCTCTCTGCTTAGAAAAACCTTCCATTTTTTGAACTGTTGCTTTGCTTGCTAGCCAACCACTCCTTTTCAAAACAAGTCTAATTAGCTAGTGTCTACTGACTCTTTTCAAGAAACTGTGAAATAGTTTTCTTTGGTATTTTTGGTATCATTATTTGATTAAAAAGTGGAAACTTGATTACTGCCAAAGCCTAAATAAATTCTTAGTTATTTTTCTCTGAAGTTCTTCAAAGCTGTTATCTTGCAAAGCAACAACTGCCGGTACTCAACTGAAACAAAATACCTCTTGATTAGATTACAGGGAAAAGTAACTAAACTGCTATATCTCATATTCACCATGCCAGAAATCTCAGAATGTAAGCACCAAACAGCATCAAGGATATAACTGGATGTTTGCAAGAAGTGGGGATAGTGGGATATAACCCCAGGTACAAACCTTCAGCTGTAATTTAGTCCCACAGTGTTTCGTGTTGTTTATATTCAACTCTTCCCCTCCCAAAATCAGATTAGAAGATTTGGATTGCAAATGCATAATGCTGTAGCTAAGAATCTGTGTCCCATCCATATTTCACTCATGGGGAGACATTCATATATCTGTGTACATAGAGAGCTAACAGAACCATTTGACTCCCTACAAAGAAGGGAGTGTTATATACTCGCACATAAAATAGCAAGGCAGCAAAAGTTGCACTCTAACACAATGCAAAGTTGAGAAGAATTTTTAAAATTACTGATATATTTAGTACATGTCTTTCACTCTGGAAAGTCTCTCCCTTGGTCCATGTAATAAGTTGAGCTTGAAATGTTACTTATTCCTGTCCAAAAATTAGTTTTTGAGTGGGTAAAAATAAAATTAAGAACTAGATATCCAAAGAAACTCACTTTGTGCACTTTCTGTGTGTGTTTTGCTTTGTGGGTTTGGAGTTTTCCTTTTAAACTTGACAGGCAAAGGGAATTCCTTTAGAGATGTTGGCAATACAATAAGACATTGGTGATAAAACCAAATATGGAAAATTGCTGCATATCACAGAAAGACTGAAATTGAAAATTGTTTCTCTGACATTATGTTTACAGTGGAGTAATACTCTATGTGAACCTATTTGAAAGTTTTATTTTTATTGTGCAGATTTTTAAAATGAATTACACACATTTTGTACTTAGGTGTTTGTTGCGAGCAAGCAAACCTGTTTTAAATCAATTTTAAATTGCTTCACACAGATTAAGAGAGGAAGAATGAAGAGCATTGCTGACTATCAGGACAAATTCTGAAATAATGAGGGAAGAAACATTATCAGGGAAATTAATTAAAGTAAAACTTTTTCTCCATTAGATACTGCAACATATTTGACTGCTTTGAGATCTTTTAAGAACGGTTAAGTTCATTGTGAAGTTTTGCACTGATGCTGCTCTGTGAAGCCCACAGCCCTCATATGGATGCAGAGAAAAGACATTTCATGCAAGGGCAGTAGCTTTGCCTATTCCATGATTTTGCTTAGGTTCTAAGTAAGGTAACATCAGGAAATTCTGAATAAAACTTTCTTAATATACCCTTATCTTCATTCTGAGCTTGTGTATCATATGGTCGGATGCACTGTGATAGGCCTAGCTCTTAATTTCTGCTCTTTGAAATAGCACAAGAGAAACCAGGCTTCCATCAAAATACACAGGTATCATGTTCTTGAAGGGCTGGTGTAATCTATAGATGTGCATAGTGCATACTGCAAAAAAGAAGTGCTATGGGTATAGGGAGTCGAGGCTAGTCCTCAGCTTCACTTGATTAGGTAGAATATAGAGCAGCCTCTCTTTTCTTCTACGGGAGTTGGTCCATGCAGGTGGAACCTTTGTACTAATCTGGTGAAATCCTGGGCTAGCCTGTCTTTGTTTCTCAAGCCCAGACCTTGAATGATGAGCTGAGTTCCTGAGTATTACTGACAGGACTTATCCCAAAAGCAACATGGGAATTTAGATACTTCAGTATTGTTTTACCAGCTATCATACTCAGTGGTACTATGCACTGCAGTTTCTTTGTATGATGCACTGCTGGTCTTAAGACCTTAGAGATTTCTGCTTTACTGGGAAGAACCTAATATCTGAGTTCTTAACCTAGACAATATGCACATATACAATATAGTATCTCTATGACAGATTGTGAACTGGGAAGCACACAGCCATGATTAGTTCTGGTCCTGACAAATTTGGAAGTCAGAGAAGTTGTTGTCAAAATCAAAGAAGTCTAGGTTCAGAACAAGACAAGTATCAAAACCAGGATACATATGGTTAAAAGCTAGAGTAAGAAGTGAGGAGTATACCTGCATTCAGGTGGCACAGAGAACAGTTAAGAGCAAGTGGGAGAATTACCTCTCAAATGTTGCTAGTTGGCTCTGCTCTCTTCACATCATTACACTTACTGGCTGATGAAAAATGTTTAATTCTCTGGGGGGTTCTTAGCTTGGAGAGACAGTGGGGTTCCCTTCACTTGCAGATATCACAGTCTGGTGATCAGTCCTCACAATGAATACAAACACTGGTGCTGGACAAAATGCTTTCACAGCCTGTATGGGAACTGTTGAATCACAGCCTAAACCACTGAGGTGAGCACTGAGTCAGCTGCAGGAGCACAGGTGAAGGCAATTCATCTGTGCGACCAGAAGGGGTGGAGTCTGGCTCCATCTTTCCCAGACCCCATTTAAGGGCTGATCACCACTGGGGAAGGTTCTCTTGTTGGAGATTCCTCCCCTGTGGAGTTACAGATGAGCCTTGACTGTCAGGTGAGCCTTTCCTAATTTACAGTTGTCTTTATACCATATGGATAAGCCTTATGAAAATATATTGTCCACCTTTGTTATTTTGTGTGAGTACTATTCTTTCAGGCTATTCTCCCTACTCAGCCATATCTAGCCTCTGATACACCATTGAACTTCAGCGTACAAGCTGGAGTCCTTCTTTACCTGTACACTTTGAGTATAGAAAGATCTTACTTATTTTCTCATTTCTGACTTCGGTTCAATCTCATTTCTCCACATGTCTGGTTTTGCTCGTGTGTTTTATTGTTATTTTTAATGCTCTGTGCCCAGTACATCATTTTTTCTATAAAGGAGCACCTCAAGCTTCTTCAAACCCCTACCCATGAATACTGTTTTCTAGTGACTTAGTACTGATGCTGACTGACAGGACTGCCTCTGTGCATCATGATGTATTGGCAGGAGTTTAAAACAATTCTGAAACTTAAGTAAAAATGCAGTTTCTGAGAAAGTACTGAAGACCTGCTGAAAAATGTCATGCACAGTTTAGAAGGGATTTTTGCAACAAATTGGTTGTACAAAGACCAACAAGTGAAACTACAATGGGAATTGCAAAGAAGAAACTGCTGGAAATATTGTTATGGAATCTAGTGTGGTTGTTGCCTAAGGCAAAATATGAAACCCTTGAAAATTTATACCGGTGTAAAGAAATTTTAAGATTGCATGAGAATTATAAGTATCAGAGGGGAACAAAAGAGTTTGTTTAGGAAGTACAACAAAGCACTTCATCTTCTGCAATCAAGGATTCCAGTTAGAAATTCAGGCGTCTGTGTTGAATGTATAAACCTTGTTTGATTGAGTTGATATAGCAAGGGAGGCAGTTACTTTTTTTTTTGTTTTACTTTCTCAAATACTTAGATAAGTAGTTCCCAAAACTATGATCTTGCTACTTTCCGAATCTTCAGACAGATCTTTTATTGAGACAGTGAGAAGAAATACCTAACAATTAACTGTGTTGAGATCTTAGACTAGCTTTCGTATACAGCTGAAACTGACTGTGAAGGTTGAGAAATGAGAATGTAATTGTATGCCTTATAAGGCAGAGGCTGCTAGGAACAGTTTATGTGGAACTGAAGTGGGCAGTGGATATGTGTAAAAAGGAGAGTGAGCACTTGCAAGAAATACTGTACTTTATTTAGCTTTTAATTATTTGAACATACCAGGAAATTGGTGGAGCTACTGTCCCTAAAGGTATTTAGTAGATGAGCATATGTAGCACTGAAGGATATGGTTTAGAAATAGACTTGATGACCTTAAAGGTGTTTTCCAGCCTAAATGATTCAATGATTGTACAAGTTCTAGTGTATGGTAGGTTACATGAGAATGCATAGCAGCATGACTGGATTTTACTGATTTTGTTTTTTTTAATATATCATTCTCCCGTGTCTTCAGGCCAGTTGTATTTTTTTCAGTATGTTTTAGTTTAGTCATCCAATAAGCATGTCACACTGAAAGATTTTTTGTTCTGATGTTTCACACTGGTAAAAATTATCTAATGCCGCCATCAAATCTTGTGAGGAAAAAATAGACTGCTGTGCAAAACTGAGGAAATTAGAGGAGAGCTGGTACAGAAGGCACAGGAAATTATGCTATGACACCTGTAGCCATCACTTTGTGGTTTAAGTAGCTCTAATTTCTTATCAAAGGAGCTGAAAAACTGAAATTTCACACACTGACTATATAGGAGACTCATCATCACAGCTGAGATAATGATGTTTTTTTCTAAAGAAGTTTTCACTGTGTCAATTAGTGCATTATTGAAGCAATAAGAATTAGTCTTAATATCTTGAGGCTGAGATTTTATTTAATAGTTTAACGGTGAATAGCATTTTTTCTTCAACAATTACTGTGAATAGCAGAAACTATATCGTATGTGCATTTGAATTAAACAAGGCTTTACTGGGTCATAAGAAAATCACCTATTATCTTCCTAATTTAGTTATGATATCTGCTTTTCCCTTGACTACAGAAAGTGTCTGTCTTTGGCTGGGTGGCCTATATCATCCATTCTTGTAACCCTGAGCTTCAGAGTAAGCCTCTGGTATACACTAGTAGCAGAAATATAGCATGGATCTAGGAAAATAGTGAAGAATACTGTTAGTATAGTAGCTTGGTTAGTAAGGGAGATAAACATTTCTAATACTTTGTTTAAAAACTTTCAACAGACTATGTGAGGTCATTTTAGAAATATAGTATTAGCAGTTTGGGTTGTTCCAAAGGCAAACATACCACTGCCATAATACTATCATTCAGGTTTGCCTATCATGTATTTGCTTTTCTTAAATGTGTTGAACTGAGGACAACAGAGATAAAAGTTAGAATTTCTCCACAGAGCAGCAAAAACAGATGAAATTCAGTTACCCATCCACCAATTTAAATAAGCTCCATTTGGAGGTTTGTGTAATCCCATTCAGGAGTCAGACATCTCTGTGGAGTGTGGCTCCACTTGACTATGTCTACTGATTTTAATGTTGTTAATAATGTTAACTGTTAACGATTAAAAATAAATGAGTACTAACATACATCACAGGGATTTATGGGAGTGGGAAATTTCAGAAAATGTATCCTTGGGTGAACTTCTGATAAGAAGAATTCAAATCTTCTTTGAGCTGTTCAGAGCATTCAGTTCTGTTGGATTTGCTCAGTAATCTTTCTGAGAGGCTTGCATTCATGCATGTGCTATAGAAATATAGGTATATTGCATGAGTTATAATGGTTTGCATCTCTGCTGGTTCTTGTTGTAGACAGTAGTAAAGAATCAATCCTCTGAACACTTTAAAATATGCAAAAATGATTGGTTGGAATGAAAGAAGAGATAAAGACTTGAAAAAGTGTCTCATGTAATGATGTAATGCTGTTTTCATTGCATTACATGTGACAGAACCTGAACAGCAGTGACCATGTCTTGACAGCCACTTCTAATTTTTTCCAAGATTTAGATCAACTGACGCAGAAACAGTAATATACTCTTCTCTTTCAATCTGCAATGCCAGTCAGGCCCCCAGGGTTACTATTCTCACTAAAGTGATGATGTAAGAACAAACTTGGTAACATATAAAGATTGAGAATTTAATAGTCTGCCCTGGAAAAAGGGGACAGAAATCACTCTAGAATTGCAGTATTCATTCCGCTAGATAAACAATCTTATATATGGCTCATAAAAAGAGAGAAGTACTAAGAGTTGCTGTTCTTCTTGCAGAGATTTAAAGGTTGTCTGAAGTGGAAACAGAAAAGCAGGAAGAAATTAGAGTGCAGAATGAGGAATTTTGAGTAATATCTCTTGATAGAGCTGAAGTGGAGGAGAAGGCTTGGCCTGAACTTCGTCTGATTTTAGATGTCTTTGTTAATGCATCCAAAATTCAAGGAAGGACTGAGGTCTGACTTAGCAAGTTGACTGTTTTAAGGCAGGAAGTGAAAGGTAATTGCTCACAGATGGCATGGCAATCTGTGATAATTGGAACTGTAATACCAGCTTCAGGGAAGAAATCCTCCACTTTCTCTATAAATGTTAGGTTTCTGATATCTCATAAGGAACTAAATGTTTTCCAGAAGCAAACTATAACTTTTAAAATGGTTGGAATGCAAGCTGTACTTCATACAACCACATCACACTTCTTGTGATCGTTGGCTTCTGTTTAACACCTTAATTAAGTCCTTGGAACCAATCTCAGATAACACCATTTGCTAATGCAGCTTGTGGTCCAACGTGGTAGACCACGGGGGATAGAGGGAAGGAAGGGAAGTTCAGAGATTCTCCTCTGGGTAATAACTTTTTGCCTGAAGAGCACTGTTTCTTTTCCTTCTTTATTTATCTTTCTTTAAACTCAGAGGCTGAGATGGGCCTATACACACTGCACAATATATGTTTCTTGGAGTGGTTATATTTTGGAGGGCTAGTTCAAGTAACTATTTGGCATGTTGCTTGAAGACTATAGAGCAGACACTTATGAATTATGGTCCTGAAAGGACATGCTGAAGTATTGCAGTTCCAAGTGCTTTTTGTTGTATTTGACTGTGGTTATCTTTAAAAGCAACAGATACTGCAGGAAATGTAGATGGTGCTATACCCCCCATCCTGCAGCATATAAAGTAAGACCCTTGTCTTAGAATTGTAACAGGAACAGTGAATTATGGACATAACCACTTAAAATGCCGAAACCACTTTGTGAATTAGGTGGAATGGATTAACTTCTCATTTTGCTGAGTGGGCAAAACTGACTTCAGAAGTTACTTCAGTGCTTATTAAGAGAAAAAACTGCTGCTTAATTAAAGGGACAAGCAAGTAGAGCCAAGAGTGAGAAATAATGTCACTGCTTGCCTATTTTTAAGCAAAACAAGATGATAGTGAGAGCAAAATATTAGTAAATAAATAAAATGTCATGAGAAGGATCAGACTTTTCCTTCATGACACACTTAAGTCATGTGTCAGACCTCTATTCTGCATATCTGAACTGACAACTAAAATGTCCTAATTCAAAATTGCTAAGTAAAAGAACAAATGACAAAGAGAGAACAGCTAGAATCTCACAAGAGTGCTGGAATGGAGAGAGGTAATTAACATATGTCTCCAACTTTTAATATGCTTTCTATTTTCATCTTCATCTCAACATAAGCTTCAAACCCTGAATACACAAGCGAAGCTTTTTTTAAAAATGGCTTAGTCTATCCTGTAGCAAAATACAGACTACTGTGTTAGTAGGAAAGCCCCCTTTTATTAGGATGAAATCATCATAAGCTAGATAGCAATAAGCCCTAAATATTTCACCTGGTTTCTAACCAACAGACAAGGCCTCACTCAGGTCATCTTTATTTTATTTTTTTTTATTTCACCTGGAGTATGTTTTTACAGTAGCACCCCATTTTTAGTTATGGGCTGTCAACATGAGCCTTATAAATTCTGTTTCCAGGGCTTTGTAGTTCATCTGTGTAAGAACTCATATCAGTCCAAAATTTGACTCTATGTATCTGATCCTTTGGCTTTGCAAGGCCCTACTGCTGATCACATAATTTGTTCACAAAGCCTCTTAGGTTCAGTCAGCATTTAGTCAGATTTAGAGTCTGCATACATTCTAGGTAGAAAAAGGAATTTTGTCAAAAATAAATGTGTTTTTTTATAAATTTCTCTAGTGTATTGATAGATGCACTCACTTTTGACATTAGAATATCTGTGTGAATTTTAATTCTAGGATCATTTTATTTATGGTTTTCTTGTTTCTCTGAGGTGTTGAAATCTCTGCTTTCCTGAACAATTAATGTTATTTTTTAGAACAGCACTAATGTGAGAATTTATTGCAGACGTGCATATTTATAGTTTATGGTAACTTTTAATATCTGCACTAATTAATAAAGTCATTAAGATTTGAGGATATCATTTAGGGGAGTCTCTCAGGAATTTCACACATTCGGCTTTATGTCATCAATGTCATTTTTCAATTCTTATTTCAGTTTGTGTTCCAGCATTTTAATAGTACCTGGTGTATTCCTAATACATTAATGCTTGTGACTAATTTTTTAGGGGATTCAGAAATTACTTTTTGTCTCAGGAATATGACATCCTATTTTTGCTATCACTGCTAGAGGGGAACAGGAATTATCTATTCTGATGATAGCACAGATTGTCCAAGCCATTTTTAGCTCAGTGCACAGGCCATATTCCAAATCACAGCCTTAGAGATTCTCTATATCCAAAAGCTTTGGATACGTTTTCTACAGAATGATGCAATGATATATGTTCTGGACATGAAAACTGATGACCAGGGCCCACTTAGTAATCATTCATAGTTTGGGCAGACATTTTGTGTTAGAGGAAGCTTTATTTTTGAAACATCTGGAAGAGACGAGTTTGGCAGATGAGTGAATTTTTTTCACTTTTCTTCACCATGACTTTTGTCATGGTTTTCCCAGAGATCTCAGGCAAATTACATCTCATTATATTTCTTTTCCAGCATAAGGCATTCTGAGAGCTACAAACTGATATTTATGTTCCTTGTTGCACCCACTAACCAGTGCCAGAAGAAGACTGGATGCCTCAACAGACATTTAGAAACCAGAATGGTCAACAAGGGGTTACATGTTCTGTCTAATAGCACAATGCAAAGCATTTTACTGCTTTGTAAAGTCCAAAGTCCTACTCTTCCAATCCATTCAACTTTACAAAGAAATAATACTCCCTTGTTAGGAACTGTACTCCCTAATGTCCTTTTCTTAAATTAGATTGTCTGCAAGCTGTCAATCAAAAAAAAGTTGTCTTTTCAGTGTGAGGAAGGAAGGTCTCGCAATCTCAATAGAGGGAACACTGATCCAAGTTAGTGATCTTGTTTTCACGTGTCTGATGAAGAGAGCCGCGTCTTCCAAAAGCGACAACTCACTTTGGCTGTTGGGTGCACTCTCCTCCCTTTTGTTGAAGCTGTTCTACTTACAGGCAGGAATCTGTTGCAAATTTGCTGGCCAAGTGGAGGGCAACATGACTCTTAGTATAATTATTTGGACACTTATCAGGGTAAAGGAGAAGAGTGAGCATACATTACTGCCTTGGAGAGGGTTTGCATTTTACAAAAAACAAAGCAGCGATTAGATATATTACCTGTCCTGATTTTGGAGTAAGACCAGGAATTTGGGACTATGTATTTCTATGTTTGCTGTAGCTGTTGACTAAAGAAACAAAATAATCTACTTTTCCATCACAGCCAGCATCAAAATTGGAATTATCTGCAGAATGTTACTTACATGAAGTCTGAGTCTTCTGAGAATGAGCTTTTCCAGGAAGTCTGCCATGTGGGCCTGGTGGAGATGATGGTTTTAGGGACTGGCTTAATGAAATGTACCCTTAGAATGTGCATCTAAGCAACAGATCCAACTTCTTTTGGGAAGTTTGTTCTTTTCCCTTCTGAGTTTGGTTCCAGATCTTTCAAGCTTTTGACTGGCACTGAAACAGTCAATTCCCCTCCCACTGTTAGACATTCTTGAGATGTGTTATCTTCCCAGTAGATATGGAGCTTTTTAGCTGCTAAGACAGCACAATATAGAAGGCAAAATATTCTAAGGCCATTTCAAATGGATACAAATACTGCCATCATGTGTAAATATATGAAAATCACCTGATCATTAAAATGATTGTGGTCTTAATTTAGTACCTCTATGCAAAAGGATAAAAAATAAAAATTAAAAAAGAAGATAAACCTGCACATGCTCTCCTGCTCCCTCATATCATGTTAAACAGTGATTCAGTACTGAGTCACACTGTTTCCTGAAGCAGAAAGAGAAACTCAGGAAACAGAAATCTTACAATTCCAGGTACAAAATACTGCCCTTGAGTCCTCTTCTATGCTTTCCCAGAATGTGTCATTAGCATTAATCAGCAACTAAGGAGCAACTCAACAGGGAATGCTAGTCTACTGTTTAAGAATCTCTTCCTCTCCTTTCTTTTTTTTGTTTGTTTGTATTCATTTGTTTGTTGGGGGAGTGCTAGGAAACGAAATTAGCAGCTATTCCCAAAAGAAAGTGAATTAATTTTAGTGCACATAGATCAATCTGAAACAACAGCTATTTGGATTTAACTCCCTGCTCTGATTTAGAGCACTGACTTGAATTTGGAGCTCCACTGCAATTTTGCAGTGTCACCCTTGTTGGACCCGTCTGGTATATTTAATTAGAACATTTGGGGCGGAGGAAAAGGCTGCTTTTGCTTGATGCTTAAAGTCCATGCTGGGATGAGAGAAACAGAGGAATGTATAGGAAATTGAGCTTGATTTATTTTCTCTAAATCTGCTTTGACTTCTACATTGTACACTGTACACAGAAGTATAGAGCCTTTGTCCACTTTAGAAGCAGTGCTAAAGCAGTCACTGAATTGCACAAGGAAAGGCTTGAAGAGGTGAGCATCTGCATGAATCTGTAGCCAGGACATTCAGCTGGACATAGGCAGTCAGTTCTCAGTTTTATATTACACCTCCAGCTTTTTCTACGTCTTAAACATGCATACAGTCTTGGGAGACAGAGCAGCAACCTGTCACAGCTCTGCTTTTTTTCCAGGACCTGGGGCTCTCATACACCTCTCTGCACAAGTAGGTGGTATCTACTAAAATGGTGAAAGATGCATCCCCATTTCACATGTACTTTGCTTCACTATGTGCTCTTCGAAGAGCCTAGAGGTTTTGTGTGAGTGCTATGATTACTAAATTAGGTCACCAGCTGAAGTAGGAGAGTTATTGATTTTCTTCAACAGCTGCAACCTTACAAGAGTCTTGCTCAGTGGTTTGAAAATAATACATAAGCATCTACTCCCAAGAGAAGATTTAATCCTGAAGGAGCGTGGGCATCTGCCCAAGCTGTGATGCTTTATGTCTCAAAGAGATGAAAATTTCCAAATGGATCTTGAGTTTAATTTTTCCTGCTGGCTTCTTCTGGAATGCTCCTCTTGCATCTTGGTTCATCTTGTCATTCTGACTTCTGGTCTTTTATAAGGTTCTCCATACTCAAACATGAGTTTAGGTTGGTAGGCACTTAAACATGGAGTGCTGTGCTTTTTAGTTAGATGCCACCAAATTCCTTATTTAATCTATAACAAGTAGCTGGGTGTACATATTTAGAGAACTAAGACATAGATATGACTTAAGTCCAAAGATTTCATGTGTGACTTTCAGAATGTGTGACCTAAATCCACTCAGTATCTCAGCTTATCATCTGTTTCCTTGAATATCCTGTTGTTTACCATACCCGGGTCCCATCTCAGATTTTTCAGTTTGGATTGCAAGCTGCTTTAGATAAAGACCATATTTTCTGCTTGTCATATGTTTAACACACTGTGGAGTTCTGTCCTCAAATCTATAACTAGTATCAGAGCTAATTCTCCACAGGCAGAGAATGAGGGCACAAAGGTTGCCGGAGTTCAGGTTATTTGCCTTTAAAATTTTCTTCAGGAGGAACAGAAAGCACAGTTTTTTTGAGGAACCAAGTCATTTTCTATGATAGTAATCAGCCTCAAAAAAATGTGTTGGCTGAGAAATATCTGGAATTTCTTGTTGCTAGCAGCTTTACAAAGGCTCTTGTCCCTGTTCTGACTCATATATGGAGATGCAGCACAGCACTGCAGACTTGGTGCCTCTCTTTGATTGCTTGTCATTTTATGTAGTCAGTCCAGCTGCTGCACTTTCCCTGCAGTCATAGCTTTAAAGAGCTGGTGATGCACTACCAGTGATAACCTTAGCAGTGTTCCAGGGAAAAGCTGTCAAGATTTTGTTTTCACCTTTTTCTGACTAACTGCAGCATGAGAGTATTTTACAGAAGTGATGTGGTCATTCTTCTGATGTGCATCATGGTTTATAGTGATGAATAAGTGAGTCATTCATTGGTGCATTAAACTTTTAAAAAACTTTTCTAAGATCCTCCTTAATGTGAATCAGAAATGTATAACTGCATCTCAAACTACAACTGAGACTCAGTCATCTCATCTAAAAAAAAATATTTCATTCATTCACTAAGGTATTAATTTTGGTTTATCTGTGGAAATTAAGCATTTGCAGTACATACTCTGTGGAATTGTGTAGAAGTTGCACCAAATTTTACTGCTTTCTTTCTGGTCATATTCCTTTGTTCTACCCTATTTTGTTAAAAAATAAAATATATTTATAATAAGGCTATCTGAAATTAAATAGTTAGGTTGTTCTGCTATCTTCATGGTAACATTATTAACTGTTCAGTTCTCCTATTCTGCAGTGTCTTCTAGACTTAATATCTTTCTGCAGCTTTGCTTCATTTTCCAACTGTGTTCTGAATGGCTCCATAAAAGTAGAGGGGAGTTTAATTCTTTATGCTTCCTAGATACTCTAATTTTGTCTAGAGTACCCCTATTTTTTCAGAATAATGAATCTTGTTTCCACTGTTCTTCCAAGTTCTTTCTGTAGTTTCTTCTGTCTGTGCTGTGAAAAAAAGAAATTGTTTTCTCTGAACAGAATTTAATCCATGCAGTTGAAACAAAATGGAAGTGTAAATCTCACTGACAAAGCTTCTGTTCTTTTTAATTTGATTCTTGGTTTAGAAAGGAGTGATAGATAAAAACTTTCCATTGTGCCTAACCTGAATCATTATCACATAAACTATCTTGCATTTTCAATGTAAACTCTAGATATAGTCTTAATTTTTCTAAGTTAGTTTTGCAAATAATGCTAATAAATTCTGGTTGAGACAAAACTGAAGAGTTGCATAGGGAAAAAAAAAAGCAAATTCTCCGAGGGAGAGAATATTGGTCTGTTGAGATGCAAGTCAAGCAGGTATTCATAGACACGTAAGTCATGTTCCAGGTACATGAGTTGTTGTGGCTGTACATACTTGCTCTTCAAAGAGTGGCTGTTAATAAACATTTAGTTTTTTTCCTGTGTGTTTTCTGAAGCAAGTATAAAGCAGTTACACGAACTTATTATGAATAAGATTATTCTGATAATAATTAAGAAATAGGAGGTTCAGCTTAATAGAGTAGAAAATAACCCCCCTTTAGTCATGGAATCAAATGAAATTGTAGCTTGTGGTCCTTGCCGCTGAGGGATGAGGTGTTCAGCAGACAGGCTGGTGGAAATTTATTTCAGAAATTTTGGTTCCCGATTCTGATTTCTTCAAAGGAAAACTTTGAGTTAAATAACCTTTAGTATAAAAAGTTAGTGGAAGAAGGGAACAAATAGCAGATTGCTCAAGAGGAAAGTAATCTTTGAATAATTGAGCAAATGAGAGACTGGGTTACATGTCCTGTGCAGCTGAGCTTAGCCCATGGTTTTTGTTGGCTTTTCTTGACCCACTTAGCCAAATTTTGAATTTTAGGAAAAACTAGAATAAAGAAGTTCATTTGACAGGGACCTTCAACTGCCATCTAGTCCAAGATAAATTCAACATAAAATAATAAACATGGAATGGGAGCTTATGGTATTTTTAGCAATCTCTTGCCTATTTTTTCTGGTAATATTTCCCAAACTCTCCCAACCTACATCCTCTTCAGTCACAGCTGCAAGAAAATGAGTAGCAATTTATATTTTGTGAACTTTGAGTTCTATACACTTTAATCACTTGAGAGTCATCAAGTGACTTCAGTTAAAGTGAACCTGCCATTTCTGTATTTATTTAACACAGATTCTGAGTAGAAAGACTTCTATAAAAATATTTAACTTGTCGTGTTTAGAGGTGTTTATTTCTTATTTTTCTGTTATTATCTGTTTATTTTTTGTTTGCCCGCAACAATTGTGAATAGTCCTAAAGTTCTGAGTTGTTTGTGAATATATTTGTAGTTATTCCAAGTTTAGTATGTTTAAGAACTATTTTGAAGCTCTTTGAAGATTTAATTATGTTTCTAGATTTGTATACTTTGGCAGAAATTAAGAGCAGACTGAGGAAAGGACTCCTCTATGACTTCAGTTAATCTTTCATAAGATGCAGAATTCTCCTCATTGTCTTAGATTAGGAAAAGGCCAGCATACACTGTAAGCTGCATAATTACAAGATAAATTACTTACATTCCATGCAGTAGTGGATTTCTACATATTCTGCATGAGAGTGTAGCTGGGAGTAGTTAACAGACTTAGTCAGTCCTATATCCATGGATGACAATGCTATTTGTGAATAAACTCCTGTAACAGTCTCAGTTCCTCAAGCAACTTCTTAATGAAAGTCAGTGTACAAGAATTTCCACTTCCCTGTACCAGCAAAAGAAGAAATGAACAGTGGTAACCTCATTATCTATCTCAGGTTGAAACAATGCTATTATGAGTCAGTACTGTTAGAGGCACTATAGTTTTGGTAAAGTGCTGGGGAAACAAGGGATGAATCCTTGCCCTCCACGAGGCCTGCAGCTTCAGTGGTATAGATCTTTTCAATCAGCATTCTTGTTGGTGTGCCTGCCTTTTAAAAAAAAAAAACATTTGTCCAGCTCTACGTATTAGGAAGGACAGCTAAGTAATGAAAACTAGTTCAAAATGAATCTGTACTAGTACCATCCTAATCAACTTTTTCTGTGTTATGTGCTCAAGGATTCAAAAAATGGAGAGGAAAAATCAACCATACTTGTAAACGTGGACAGTATTCTAAGAATCAGTCATTATAAAAACATAGAATGTCTTGAGTTGGAAGAGATTTCAAAGATCATCTAGTTTAAACCACTTTGTGGTTGCCAACCACTTGGTCAGGCTGTCCAGAAACCCATCAAGCCTGGCTTTGAACTATACAGGAATGGGTCATCCACAGCTTGTCTGGGCAGCCTGTGCCAGTGAGTGTTCTCTTAGAAAAGAGTTGAATTGAGCTGTTCAGGTGGGAGAGGTCAAATGGCTTTTAGTTATACAAATAATGAGATGGGAGGGCTGTACTTCAAGGTCCACCTGAGAGCTCACCATTTAGGGTCATGTATGTCAATACTCATTTATGAGCATTCTGATAATTAAGGTTCAGATGGTGTCTGGTGTTTTCACTTCCAACTTCAAAAGGACAGCCTTACTGGCACAGAAGGGAGAATTTACCCTCAAATCAAACCAAAATAGACCTTATAGTAAAAGAAGCCACAATTTGCTTACTCACAAGAAGGCTACTACAAAGTCTACTTAATGTTAAAATTGAGATAATTTATTATACATCATTGCATCCTCTATTTGCTACCTTAATTTCTGCTACCAGATAGCTTAATTGGGAAATCAACTGTTGATTTACAAAGTTGTTCATACATAAAAATGTATTTAGAACAACACACAGTCTTAATAGAATTTTTTAAAAAGATGGCAGGGAAATATCAAGTCACCTCTTCTGGAATCTTTGGTTGAAGTTCCAAAAAGAATATTATTCTGCAAACAAAAAGTATACTTGAACTAACACACATACAAAAAAACCCACAATCTTCAGACAGTAGTATCAATAAATGTAGGAAGAGCTTGAATTTTCATGTTTCACTTAAACTGCCTTTTCACTGGACACCTGTTCTTGTTTTCAGGCTTGTTTTATCCATTGCCTCTATGACCCTCAAATACTTCCTTTGCTACGTCAGGATTTTACTGCTACTCAGGGTAGGATATTCATCCAGCTGAGCAATCTGACCATGGCCATTACAAGTCCTGTGAGTTTCCCTTCCACACATTATTTTCCATCATTGTTTTTCAAGTAGATTTGGCTTGGCTTTAATAAATGGCTTTTATTAATTACCACTAATTTGTAAATCATCAGAATACCATTGCAGACTTGAATAAGGCTGAATATCATCTTTTTTGCTCCTGCTAAAGTACAAATAGCTGTCCTACACCTGACTGCAAAAAGTGTGTGCACAGAAAAAATAACTGATGATAATCAAATCTAAATATTCTTTTCTTTTGGTGAATCCTTCTCTTTTGCAAAATGAGGAAATCAAGGTGTTGAAATGGGAGCACAAGTCGTTCTTCAACACTAGTCTTTCATGTGAGGATGGAATGGGATGGGTTGTTCCAAAGACTGAAGTCTTTGTTAGAGGGCTGCCATGCTGATATAAATGGGACAGTGCTGCTTATTGTCACTGCTGAAACTGCTGAATTTGTTTGGAATGAGTAAACTGTCATCTTCAGAGTGTGGTAATGTGAGCAGGTTTGGGAATTGTTGACTAGTTTGAAGTGTGTGTTGAAAGGAAAAAAAAAAAACAACTGGGCTCAGGTGCTTAGATCTCAACTACTGTGCTTTAGTTGCACACAACTGTATCACTTTTACTGAGGGTTTGATTGTAGCTCTAAAAACTCTAGATTACTGCATAAGAAAACTGGATTACAGGTTGTCACAGTAGGAATCTTACTGCTGACAGCAAGACTGGTATTTGCCCAAGTTCATCATTATCCAATTGTATAGTTTGATGCTCCTGAGGAGAGACGAGTTATTGCTTTGAAGAGCTGTTCTGGCAATGAAGAAAATACCAATGATGCTGCTGGCTAATTATTTTCAAGCCAATGATGGCACAGTGTTATTGCTGCAGAGGCTGGAATGCAGCGTTAAAGATGTTGCATTTACTGATGAGGAGCTCTTCATTCTCATAAAGAACTGGCTTGCTGGCAGGCAAACTTGTCCTGCTGCTAAAGGGAAATTTGTAGTGCTAAAAGATTGCTTTTGAGAGACCTTCAAGTGGGATAGAAAGCATTTTAGAATTCCTCTAAGGTGAACATGAAAAAGAAATCCACAGTAAAAAAAAAACCTTCGCTATTGCAACAATGATAAAACATACCTATTAAAGTCTGATGCTGAGGTTTTTCCTGGGTTAGGTTTTTTTGAAAAGTGCAAGATTTTTGGACACCAATGGAAACTGTGTTTTTAGGGTTTACTCTGAAGCTTTTTATCTCAGTTTGATTTGTTTAAGAGGACAGCAATATAACATTGTGTCCTACATACTGAGAGAAAAGGCAAGAGAGGAAAAACGAAAAAAACACCATTGCAGGTAGCATTTTTGGAAGATTGAAAAATGGAGCAGATTTAAAAAGGGGTTAATATGAATAGAAATGTTATACAATTAATGGTTTGTATGGCAAAAAATTTTGAAGTAAAAAGAGAAGTAAAAATTTAAAGTGCTAACAATAAAACACAAAACTGTCACATCTGTAAGAGGATGCGTTTACAGTGTTTTGTTTAAGCTTTGAACGGATTAGTTTTCTCATAACATACATTTAAACTTTTCAACCTCTATAATTTTCAACATGCAGCTGTGGCCACATGCTTTTTTTAATTTATTTTTTGCTGAGCTTTCTCGGTTTACTGAAGCATACACTAAAGAATTTCAAGGTCATTCACATGAGGATGGATGTTTATTGCTGTAACTCATGGTAACTGAAGTATGTAAAGAGGGCAGGTATTTTCCATAATGCTTTGTCAAAGCAATCCTTCTGCCTTGGAAATTACTCCCAGACTAATTCCTTTCAGCAAAATTTCAAGAAGTAGGGTACTTCAATTGGAGTACTACAGCTTTATTAGGAGTGCTTAGTTTGTGACATTACTAGACTCTCCAAGGATATCCAGAAAAATACTTCACCAGTATGAAAAACGCAGAATTGCCTCTGTTGAATTTTCTTTATTTTTTCTGATCTTCAGTTCTCACAGAATTTGAGCTGGCTTTTGAATAAGCCCTTCATATCTGTAGAGACAAACTTAATCTGTTATAAATCAACTGCCAGAAAGTTTTTCTTGTCTCATTCAGGGTTGTATGGCTTTTCATTTTGAATGATAGTGGGTACACCTGAGAGGTAAGAGAGAGAAAATTGGCTTACTCATGCCAGAATGGACAGGTTGAGTATCTGCTTTTTCTCTGAGATATGTATGTAAACAGATAGTAGAAGGAGTCCTTTATTCTTGGTCCAGTTTGTTTTTACTGTGCCAGTCCACAAACTAGGTTATTTTCTAGGGAACCTAAAGTCTCCATGATGTTGCTTGTTGCCCTTCTCTGGTTGGTTATTTGATCTAGAAGGGCTACTTATGTCCTAAAATGGAAAATGTATTCCTATGTATCATTTCAGTGTTTTGTTGTTCTGTAAATGGTTGAAATTTAAAGCTAAAGGTATACTTTTTATTCTCCATACTTTAGTGCTTAACATTTGCATTCATTTCATCAAGCTGTGTTGACTTTAAAACTTACGTGTATTGTACTATCTTTCTCCAATTCCAGTGGCTAAGCTTCCAGGTTAATGAACCTATAAAGTGATAAATAAATAGTACATTTGTGTAAATAAGCTGTTAGCCCATGGGTTAGTTATATAATTCAAGTATTCAAAATCTGAACTGATTCAAAGGGCATAATTTTTACAATTCATTTGCTACAGTGGGTTGTGAAGCGGAAACTCATCTACAACGGCTACTACATTATTTTATACCGCTGTTTGATTAAATCAAGTAATGAAAGTAGCTGAACTGATTTAATGAAGAATGCAAGAAACTCTAAATAGATTATTGGTTTTTATTTCTTTCAGTTATGTAGTTCTAAAGTGGACCAGCTAATAAACATTTATAGTTTCCCGCCAACTTAGCATCTACCTTCTGGCCTACATCACGCTGATCATCCCTACTCCAGTGCTTTGTAGGTAGTCTGTAGCTTGTGAGATATTCTAATTTTTGTCACAGCAATTGGAAAATCAAAGATTAAAATGGAAAAACTTGATGACCTCAACATGTTACATCCACTTCGTTGTTACTAGGTCTCTCCAACACTGTAGAGCAAAAAATTTACTGCGAGTTTCAGTCACTAGAGGGCACTTGAACAATTTTCACGCATACCATCCAGTAGGTGCGTTAAACTACATGGGAATCCAGACTGGGCATATAAATACAGTTTGTGATGCATCAAGCTGTATATATAAAATAATAAAAAAATACTGTGCAGGAGAGAAAAGAGACTGTGCAGGAGAAAAAAAGACTTGTACATAACTGTGTAACAAGTAGAAAAATTATGAATGTTAACAGGAAGGTAACCATTTCCTACATTAAAAGAAAACATGGAATCTGAATATTCCAAGTGGGAAGGGACCCATAAGGATCAGACCATATCTGAGTGCATTGTCCAGACACTTCTTGAATACCAGCAGCTCAGTACTGTGACTACTGCCCTGGGGAACCTACTCTAGTGCCCCTGAACCTTTTGTTGAAGAACTTTTTCCTTATCTGACCTTTTCCCTGATGCAGCTCCATGCCATTCCCTTGGATCCTGTCACTGCTACCAGAGAGCAGAGATCACCACTGCCTCTCTTCTCCCCTTGTGAAAAACTGGAGGCAGCCATGGGGCATTCCCTAAGCCTTGTCTGCTCTGGGCTGAACGAATTAAGGGACTTCAGCCACCCCCCCTTGCTCTTCAGACCCTTTGCTGTATCTGTAGCCCTTCTTTGGTTGCTTTTTAACAGTTTTATATCCTTTTTGTACTGTTGTGCCCAAAACTACAGGTAGTATTCAGAGTGAGGCAACACCCGTACAATCTGGAGCGAGACAATCATTCCCCTCAACCATCTAGCAGTGCTGTGCTTGTTATACCCCAGGATATGATTGTCCATTCAAGCTGCCTGCGCACACTGTTGATTCATTTTAAACTCACTGCTGTTCAAGACTCACAAAGTCTTTACAGCAGGGCTGCTTTCTAGCATTTCATTCTTCAGTGAGTATATATAGCCTGGGTTCCCCCTTACCAGGTGCAGAATCTGGCACTTGCTCTCATTAAAAATCATGCAGTTAATGACTGTTTGACTCTCTAGATCTCTCTGCAAGTCCTCTCCACTTTTGATGGTTTCAACAGCTACTTCCTATTTAGTAAAATCAGCAAACTTGCTCAAAAGAAATTCATGTCTTACAATGAAGTGATTTATGGAAAATGTTTGGGAGAATTTACCCTAGAAAAAAAACTCAGGGAAATCCCACTAATGTCTGGACACTAGCATTGATGTAACCCTGTTTATTGTAATCCTTTGTACCCAACCTATCTGACAATTGCCCATCCATAGCATTATGCTTTTGTCTAGCCATATGCTGCATATTTTGTCTAGAATGATACTGTGACAAATGATATTGAAAACTTTACTGAAAACCAGAAAAATAACACAAACTAGCTTCCTATGGTCAACTAGGTGGGTGACCTTCTCATGAAGGAAATTTAGTTAAACAGGATCTTCCCCTCACAAGCTCACGTTGACTGTGACCAATGGTCATATTGTCCTTCAGTTGTTTTTCTGTAATACCCAGCATAATTTTCTTCAGTTTTACCAGGCACTGAAGTGAGACTGATGGGACTTTAATTAACAGAGACTTCTTTCTTGCCCTGCTTGAAAGTTTGAAATTTTTCCAGCTTCCTCTCAGCTGGGACCCCTCCAAATTCCCCAGAATTTTGAGAAATAATTGAAAGAGAGGTCTTGTGACATCTCCCTGAGTACCCTGGGATGAATCCGATTGGGCCTCAGATTTTTATGCATTCAGGTGGAGTAGTAAATCCTGCACAAGTTCAGGCTTGGTAGAGAGTTGATTGTTATTGATAGTTTTTTTTATAGTTATTTATAATCTCTGGGTACAATCTTATGGAATAAGTCTTCTTGAGGTTCCTTTCATTTTTGAGCTACTTTATACTGAGAAATTTAATATTTAAGAACTTGATAGTGATGTAAACTTCGGTTTACAGTTCTTTATTTTTCTAGTTACTCCCTTTCACTGTGTAGTTCAATGACAACCTTTACACAAGCAGGCCCTGTCAAAACCATGGTTGATTCACCTCTGTTTTTTATTTGTTTACTAGTAGTTGGATTCTGTTCTCTAATTTATTTGTTTGTCAGAATGCAGAAAAATTGTTTTATTGTAACATATGTGAATATTTATTTCTTTAGCAAGTTGTAAAAATTGATCAGATTGTGGCCTTTAAGGTCAGCTCTGGACAAAAGGAATTCTGAATAGCACTGTGTCTCAGAAATACTTATTCTCAGTATTTCTTGATTTCAGTTTGTTCTGGGTTGGTCTGTAGTAGAAGTTAGCTGTAATGAGGTCTCCAGATCAACTCAAATATGATTTTCAGTTAGAAAAGTTCCCTATCCCTGTTGCTCATATGCTCCATAATATGGGAGATAAACACAACCACACTGTCTGTGCAAAGTAAATCTATACAGTGCTGAAGATTGGAGGAAATGTTCCTCCATCGTGAATGCAAACAGTTCAACTCACAATCTTAAATTCCACAATAACGTCTTGGTAGATATACAAGGCTCAGAAACTGTCCCTTTCGGTAACAGTCTGGAGCAATTATCCTATGGAATTAACTTTCCCTTACAGTGAAAATCTTAGATATATTACCTTTTTGCAACTTGTGGAAAGCTGGTGCCCTTCTAACAAGTTACTATTTTTAACTGGATTTGATGAAGACATGCAGAAATCTCAGTTTTGCTAACAAAGATATGCTGGGTTGCTTTAGTTCTCTTAAAATATTTTGTTCTCGATTAACTCTGAGTCTTAAAATACCACAAATAATTGCTATGGCTAAAACAGATATAAGAAAATAAAATTGTGTCATTTTTTCAGACTTTCATGTATAGCAAAAGACTGTGGTAAAACAACTCTCAAAAGCAGGATCTAGAGAAGTGTCCCCACGTATCTGTTGTTATCTGAGAGACCCCTGGAAAAAATGACCAATGCCTTCCTGCTATAGAACTTAAAACGGAAATAACAGTTGAGTATATTTGAAGTTATACTTCATATAAATCAGTGATACAGCTTCAAGCATTGTACTTTCCCAGTAATGCCTACCATCTAACATTCAATGTTTCCATTAGTGAAATGTTAGGTATTCCCTGTGGTGGCTTTGCCCAAGTCATTTGGGATTTTATTTTCCTAGGGTGACATATTCTGCTTCCAAGATTGATACTGAAACTTGTTTTGCATCTCTAATTATTGCTGTATTTATGCTGTAACTACACAGCGTATAAGACTAGACAGTGAGCTGATGGCATTGAGATGGGTTGGAAGAACTCCACTGAATTTAGAGAGATCTCACAGTTTCAAAGAATTAGATGTGAGATTTGCCCTTGACTTCAGACAAGTCAGGATGCTGCCCTTTGACACCAGTATAAACAAAATTAAGAAAGATTTGGGGCTGTAAAAGAATTAAAATGCACTAGTTGTACAAATCGTAATAAGTAAATTATGCAGGCACACAGACAGACCATACAAGCTCTAAGAAAACCGTTTGGGGCCTTGGTGTTTCCAAGCAAATCTTGGATTTCTTTGCATCTCTTGAAAAACATGTTTTTTCCTAGTGGGAATTTGATTGTTAATGGTACTTCCCAAGTGATCTAATTAGCTGCATTTGGATGTGTTTGATAGAATTTAAAAACAAACAAGTAAAAAAAAAGAAATCCTGCCTGTTTTCTTCCTATGTTTTCAAGTTTTTCTTTTTAGAATATTGCAAAGTTAAGTCACAGAAGCTTAACCTTGTTAAAGTTAAAATTCCACTGTCTCTATTAATCTTCTGCAGCTATGAGATTAAATATAGATCTTGACTTCTGGTCATAGTTCGAGAAATTCAGTATTTTGGGTGTTCTTTGTCAAATTTGTATTGCCTTTATCTCTGGAACATTCTCATATCCTGAGAAAAATAAGGGAGAGACACTGAGTTAGATTTCTGGTCTTTGGATCTGAAATACATTCACAAATTAGCTGAAGTACTTAAAACTTCAAGAGGAAAGTATATTTTATATTTTTTACCTAGTGCCTCCATTTAATTTGGCTTGCTCATTATGGAGAAAGATTTTAATCAGTGAAGTTAGTGAACTGGCTAATCTGTCATTATTTTGCTTTTCATTACCCTTCAAGATCATTCCTGTGCAGCTCCAGTGTATTTAACTAAAATGAGGATTTAGAATTCTAGGGCATCAGCTTGTAATGATTCATTATTTCTAATATATTCAGTTCATACTGGATAATTTCAAAGGAAATCCTTTTAACTAGTTCCCTTCAGTGGTCCTTATTTGAGCACTATCAGTCCATATGTTTACTTCATATTCCTCCATGAAAAGTCTTCTTTGTTATTAGATAATGAGGATTCATGCCTGTGGATAACCATTATTCAAATAAGGAAAGAAAATAATATAAAATAGATTCACTATGGGCGTTTGATTTTTCAAAAGGACGAATGGAAAGGTATAGGCTGCTCTAAAAGAAATACCTCCCATTTTATTTTGTTGGCTCATGGTGTCAGAGGCAGATGTTAGTAGTGTGGCAATAGAGGTTGAACTTTCCCACCAATATTCTGTTACATTTTGTTGTCATGCGGCAGATGGCAGCAGAGGGGCAATCTGACAAACTGTTGTCTGGCACAGAGGTGCATCTGAAGCAAGAGTGTGGAACTGAATTCCTCCATACAGAAAAAATAGCACCCTTTTACTTTCATCTGTGATTCCTGAATGTTTACAAGGACCAAACAGTGGATGTGATCACAGTGAGGTTGCAGGTTGTGTGTTTCGGCAGTGGTGACAGTAGACTGCCTCCACTGGTGTGGACTGTTGTGTGCATGGCATGCAGGCTCTTGTTCATTGCTGGTGAAAATGCATATTCAGTGGTGGTGACTGTGTTGAAAAATAGTGTTTTGTAGCTGAGTTGTGCTCTACTGAATAGAGTTACTATGCTCTTTGTATCTGTTGTAGTTTCCATGGAAATAGGCATTGCTTTCAGTACAACTCTCATATGTGCGTGTGTGTATATATATTAGAAAACTAGACACTAAAAGCAGATTTCTAACGTTTCTATAATTTTCACAGATCATCAAATTTCTGGGATTTCAAATGCAAGGGGGAGTTATCAGACAAAACTCGAAAGTAATTAAAAAATTGAACAAATTCATACACAGCTCACTCCTTTGTAATCATATGAAATTTAAAGAAAATGTATGGCTGCAGTTTTCCTTTTTCTGACTGCAGCAGAGATTCTAAAACATTCAACTTGTCTTTAATATATATATATATATATATATATATACACATATATATATATAAAGAAAAAAAATATTGTTTTTTCTTTAATGTCATGAGGATTCTTATAAAATTTTAGCTATTTTTTAACAGGTTAGTTTTGAGGAATTAACTTTTTCTGAACATTGAACATTTTTGACAAGTTCTGCAGCTGACCAAAAGTTCTCACATTCCAAGTTGATACTTTCTTCAGCAGAAGGAGTAAATGAAGAAAGCTAGATAGGGAAAGATTAAACCGTGACTACTGGACACAGTTGATGATCCAGAACTGTTAGCTTCCTCATCCCAGAACTTGCTTAAATCCTTCAAACACCTTTAACACAAATAACCTTTCTTGTTATATCCTTTCTCTGACATAATGCCAGTACAATTTACTATTAGTAAAATCTAAATCTATGATGGATTAGAGTTAGAAAATTGAAGTTCATAAATAAAAAATGATTAGCTTTCTGAGGGAATACAGGCCCTAGTTTCTCTGACAAAGTCAGTAACAGTCCAGTCTGTTTTTCACTGATATAGAAGTGGGGTCACAACTGGGATAGTTATTACCTTGGAAACAAAAATCCAGTTTTAGGAATATTTCACACTAAGGCCATAGGATTTCTTCTTTTTCCAATGGAAAAAAAGGTCTGTATGCAGGCAGAAGAGAGATAGGAGAAATGCATATTTTAGTCTTTGCTCTACATTAAACAAGAGGAACAAATCTTGTACATGGCAGCTGGGTGACATAATCAATGATAATTGGAGCAAGTCCACATTTAAAACTCTCTCTTGTGGGCATTCCACTACTCAGTGTCACTAAGGACTCACTGGGTCATGTTAAAGGGTTTTCTTTAGCCCAAAGGGTAGACTACTCACTTAGGAGACAGGAGGTCCTATTTTAAAACAAGATCCTTTAACCACATCTCATCTAAATATCAGAAAATTACATGAATCTTTGTCCATTAATTTCTAAATTTGTTTCAGAATTTTATTCTGAAATCATGACCTGTTATACGCATATGCATTCCTGGAAACATTGTTTACCATTGTAGGAAGGGTAGAGTGCATATTTAATGGGTATTTTTCAAATTAGAAGAGTTTTGTTGAAAAAAAATCTGGATCGCTCTGCTTATGCTATGGAAAGTTATGTTGGCTGATAAAGCAATTCAGTAAGCCTCTCAAAAACTTCTAGAGGCAAATTTAAAACTTGTTTTTGAACCACATTCTGACAATTTATAGTAAAAATATCAACGAGAGGAAACGTTTTCTTTCAATTAACTGTAGTTTAAAATAGAGTGTACATTAAAAACAACATTTTAATCAGCACAACTTTTTTGGTTATTTTTTAATTGCTACCTCTGGCCCTATAAACTCCTAAGCAATCAAAATTAAATATTTCCCAAAAGATCTAATTAGGCCTTTCCCTCCGGCCCTGCCCGCTCCCCCCCCCCCCCCTCCAAAATAAATAAATAAATACCCAGAACACAGAAATCTAAAGAATAACTTCTGCTGCAATACGTTGGGTAAAGGACAAACACCCTTGTCAAAACAGGATACCTGGTCAAAACCACAGATCACTTTGCACTCTTCCTTCACACACATTGCTGCCCAGATTAGAGATAGCCAGGAAGTACGTGTTGTTTACTTGGAAACTGGCATGAGAATTGCACTGATGTTCCAGCTCGCCAGGATGGAGGGGGGACTAACAAAGAATGCAGCAATCATCCACAACTTCCCTCTCTAATCCTCCATGACTTTTTGACCATTTGTTTAGTTTACATTTAACAATTGGGGGAAAAAATAGTCAGGTTGTCCTAATCTTTTCTTTTTAATGGGTTTCAGTTTAGCAATGCTTGCTTGGGTGGACATTTGTTATTGTCTTTTTTATGTTAAATTCAGATTCTTCAGTCTCTACTTTTCTCTGCCTTCTAAATGTTGTTCACTGGTGCTGCACACTCAGAAGATCAACATCCTGTGTTTGCAGTTGGGTACAATGGCAGTGACAATGTTTGTCCTCTTTGTTGTGATGTCAAAATACTATATGTATTGTTCCATAAATTCTCACATATGGGCTATGAGTTTATTGTGTAGAAAAAGTTGCAAGTAGAGAATAATACAGTTTTCAGGCTGATAAATATTTCAAATGGTAAGAACACCCTCAATGATCATTACTATGCTGTCTACTACTATCCTTGGGTTACTGGAAGTTCAAGGAGGAACAGAATGTGTTGGACAAGCAACAATCACAGAAGTGGGGGAAGTTGTCAATTTTTAATATTTTTAATTGTATGATAGAGTTGATAAAATGCAAGTGGTGTTATTCCCAAGTTACTGAAACAAAAGCTGAAAAATACTACTAATAGACAAAAATAAGGATGTCATGTGTCTAATGGGGCATATAGAGCTTCACTAGAAGGCAGAAACAGGAGCCCAAAACATTGTAAAACATTGTTTCTTTGAGGTCTTTCAATCCAGACTATTCAAGAATTTCTGTTGAGGTCTCTAATCTAAAATACCAACCAAATGATGTCATTGGGGCTCTAATTCACAGGACGAATGTATTTCTAGAAGCTGGTTTACTTTGGTAGAAAAATACTGATTCAAAGTCCACTAAACAAACACAGAAAACAAATCAATTAGAACAGAAAGGTGCCTTAAGGCCTTTAAATTCTACTCATGACAAAATGCATTCAAATTATCCCTTGTGAAGATACAGGCACTTTCAAACGTACTGTGTAGATAAATTACATATTTCAATTTGTGTGGTGTGCTTTCTTGGTTAGACAAGAGAAAATACACAGGAAGCTTAGCATTCATTAACATGGAAATACTATAAAGGGCGGTCTCAAAATCCAATTTAAACTTCATCCAATGTGAGGCCTTTGTGGAATTTCCCTACTTTGAACTTGTACATTGAGAAATACAGAAGAAAACTGACTAGAAGTTAACTATATTCACTTGTACCAGCACTTCAAATAAAAATTAAGACACAGAATTTTAAAGATAGCTCAATTCTATTTATGTTTGTCTATGCAACTGATTAATGCGTTTTCAAAGGGAACTCAGAGTAATTGGGATAATCTCAATCCTGGGTGGGTGATCTAATATCTACTTACGCTGTGTAGAAGAAATAGGTAGTTTCTTCCTTCAGTCTGTGATCAACATGATTCATCAGTCATTCTGGCATCTTAGAAATTATTTCTGAGACTGCTAAATTGTTTAACCTCCAGATGCACTTCTGAGTTTCTGTAGAACTTGTTTTAATTTTAAAGGGGTAAAGCAAATCTGTTGTTTACTGTCCCCATCATTTGAAATGTACTTGTTCTTGTCTTTATTGACAAGCATAGTCTACTCAGGCTTTTCTTTTCTTTGTACTCTTAAGGAGTACAAAGAGTAGGACTCAAGTTAGAAAACTTCAACACACAGCTTTCCACTCCTGATGAGATCATGAGAAAACCTGTAACTCACACTTGTGTGTAACCTGTAACTCTGCACTTGTAAGGCTGCAGGTAACAAGCATTAAGATCAGGAAATTATGATGTCAACATAAATCCACGTTTAGACTCTAAATAATTTTCTACTTCTAGCTTAAAAGCAAAATAAAATAAAACACTAAGTTTACATGCAAATACTTGTTTTCTAATTACAAAGACTTATTTTTCAGTAGGAGCATTAAAAACATTAAAACACATGGTTTCCTTCCAAATTAGTTATTTTTGTAACTGAAAATAAATAATGTGTGGGTAGGGGTTTGTATTTGATAAATAAACCCAATAATTTTTCTAGCAAATTCTATTTCTATTTCTCTTCTATCAATATATTCTCCCTCAATACCAAACTACAATTCCCGGAACAAGAAACACTGATTCTCTTCTTATTTAATTAGAAGACTTGTTTCTCATGGGCACTCACACTGATTTATGAATACCTATTGTTCTTAATTTAACTACACATTCAGTTTTGCACAATGGAAGACATACACACTGGCCTTGGTTAATTCAGCATACACATGAGACCCAAACTTCTCTGTGTTACACTGTTAATTCTACAACGCTCAGGCTACAGTAAGCACGATTTTAGCAATTAACTCAGGAAATCTATGAAGAATGCAGGAGATTGTCTCCTTTAAGATGACAAGTTCTACACAAATCTGATAAAAGGTTTTTTTTTGTTTCAAGTTCTTTAATAGGAGAAAATTCAAATAAGCATCTAAAACTTCAGGGTGTAAATTCTTTAGTAATGAACAATGACAAAAATTATTGAGTTAATATCAACTACAATTATGTGACAGTGGTTTTTTTCATTGTGATTACAGCTCATTGGAACCTCTTAAGCCAATGACATATAACTCAAAGTCCCCTGAAAAAAAAAAAAAATGCCATGGTGGGATTAGGAGTGTTCTTTGCCCTTTTCTTCTCCCTCTTTCTCCAATCCTGTTCTCTTTCTTCTTCATCTCTTACTGTTATTCTCTCTCTTGTCCATACAAGTAGAGGAATACAAGTATAAGAAGCTGTTCTGAAGTAGTAAATGTAATTTGAATCTTCAAAAAAGTAGTTTTTGTTTGTATTTGAGAACATCTTTTCAGAAAGGTCCTACAATTCTGGATAATTGGTGTCAGAATGTTGTCTACTTCAGTACATACATTAAGTCCTATAAACTATGAAGAGGGTGAGGAATAGGTGGAAGAAATCTCACCTTAGTTTGAACCCTCAGTGTAAAGACCTCTGTCAGCTTAAATTTTTATTGGGCAGAAAAGCAAAAGTAGTTTTGAAGGAAAATAGGCTGGGTTGTGCAACATGTATATCCATCCAGCTCTTTCTGATCAAAATGTCTTTGATGTATCACAGACATGTTTTAACATAAATAATGTTTGATCATCTTTGACTTCACATTTTAACAATTCTATCTACACAACTTCTGATATTTGATCTACTTGAATATGTGATGGCTCTAGGTCATCATTTTCTCTTTATCACTCTTGTTAGCTTTGAGAAAAAGTGTCGTCTTGATTAAGTTTAAACTCATTCTCGCAGTTTTTCAATGTAACTTCCACAACTGCAGCTTACATACAGCCCTTCTGAGTGTAATGTCTGCTTCAGACTTCTCATGGCACGTTGACACTTAGCTAATTACTTGGATTGTAGGCTGGACATTTAACTGGGAATTTAGCTGGGCATTTTAGCTAGGTAGATCATTCCTCTCTTTGCCTGATAGAAGAATTGGATCAAGTGGTGTGACCAAGCATAGTTTTACCCTATCTCAGGAAATCCTGCAATTATTTTTTTTAATAACAGAGAAATGTACCTGTTATTTCAATGGAACAGAGCCATCTAGCCATTTTGTTTTGTCAGTGTAATTCCTGGTAGTTGTATGTTTAACCACTGCTGGGGATCCTGTAGTTTCTTTCCACTTCAGTGGTTTACTTTCTTGCTGCAAAGCTCCTCCTGATGCTCGTTCTGAGCCTTTTGTACTGCACTTCAGGCTGTACTAGTCACAGATAATCATTTTGCCTTTATTTGCAGCAGCAACTTCCTCTTTGAAAGCTTATCAACTTTTTCACCCCACCACAAGTCTTTTAATCTTTGTTTACAGGTTGCTTTTCCAAAATTAATGTACACCTCTCCCACTCATTGTACATGATTCTTGAAGTACAGCGTTAAAACTAGAATGCAGGGCTCACTTTACTCAATATTCATACAACATAATCCAAATGAAACTGAGGGATAGCTTCCTATGTTTTAAATTTGATTTATACAGGAACCCAGGTATTGTATTTGCCTTTTTCTTCCTAATGTGATGTTATTAATGCATTGTCCTCTGAGCTACTATAAACCCCAAATCACTGCTAAAGAATCCCTTTCTAATGAGCTGCCCATCATAGTACAATTATAATATCGTGCAGTTAATTATTCTTGCCTAACTGCAGACCTTCAGATTTATTCTCATAGTTACGTACTTCTTTTTCATTTCTGTTCATTTCTACAATTTTATGTGATCATTTTTAATTCTAATACTGTTCTGCAAGGTAGTCACAATTCTTACTGTATCTGTGATACCAGCAAATCTAATAATAACATTCCTATAATACACATCATTATTGTGGAAAAATAAAATAAAATTAAAAAAAACCCCACAGAACTGAATATATTCCATAACTATAAATTAGTGCTGACTTAACTATTCATAGGAATGATGATGTTTTGGGTTTGCTTTTTTGCTTTTTTTTTTTAATTAGTTCACTTTTCACTAGTTCAGTAATTATGAACAAGCCACTAAATGAGATTTCATGTGAACTGCATTTTTGTCTAGAAGTCCAGAATTTCCCAACTGCAAGTCTAGATTTTATATCGCTTTTTAGTTATTATAATATTTATATATATTTGTGTGTGTGTGAAAGTCCTCTGTAACAAGGTTCTCAAATGGGATAGCATTTTAGTTCCATTTTCCTTCTGGTATCATCACTTGAGGCATTCAATCAAACCATTTTGAATTGAACCCAATTCTTTTCTAATTTCCAAATGAGCATCAGCTTCTCTGTATGGAAACTAAATGTAGCAATTCCTAGCCTCCAAAAGGAAACATGAATAAGGAATTGTGATATTGCATTTTTAGCAGGGAGTCCACTATTAAATATAGTATGATATAGAAGTGATAACTATTACTAAACAACAAATTGAAAGTTCTTGAGTTGTGTTGATTATTCATTCCAAATAAAGAGCCTAGCCTGTCCATGAGTTATGATCCACTTTTCTGAGTGAATGCTATTATTTGTTGTAGAAATCTACATCTCTTTAAAACAAGCATTAACTCACTTTTATTTACTGAGCATTTTAAGGCTCAAAGGATGCATAGTTAATGCATTCTACTACAGAATAAGTACACAAATCTACTAACAATGTCCAGAATTTGCTTATTACTTGTTATATTTACGGCACAGGTCTGGGTATTTGTGCCTTTGGTTTCTGCTACTGTGTGCTACTGTCATCTAACTTTTCTGTACTCAAGTTCCCTTAGCTGGGCATTTTACCAACCTTAAAAAGGTATTATAAGATTCAACTAAGGACTGGCCTTTTGAGTCCTCAAATAAAAACTGCTATTGAAGTGCCAAGCAGTATTAAAAATCTAGGGGGAATGTGCTGACATTTAGGATGTAGTTCTCATTTTCCTTACTGTCTAGCTTCACTAATTTCACTACTTACTTCTGCTGTTCGTTTGCAGATGGAAGAGTCACATCCTGCATTTATTCAGAGGCAGGGAAAAACAGACCTTTTCTGCCAGTGGGTAGAAAATGTACAAGCCCCTTCTGTTCAGCTTCCTAGTAAGGAAGCAGTTGTAACAAAGTATAGGTGAATTTCAAACACAGTTATTTCTTAAATGTAGCAAGAATAAACCTTTTGGAGTAGAATTGGGTCAGCAAGGTCAAGGGCCATCCCTTCGTTTTGGTTGCCATTCACCTTTGGCTTAGGAAAAGTCAAATTAGATATAGATGCCAAGAATATCTATTAACTGAAGTTCTGAATGACTCTTCTTGCTTTCTGCAAGGTCTTGTGCAGCAGAAGATAGTGGCATCTCCAGAAGATAATGGCATCACAGAGTTTTCCCTCACAGCACAACACTCTTGATAACTCTCTGGGAAACAAATTCAGGAAGACCAGCAGATCACCTCTTGTGGCATTATCAGTTTTAGCAAGTCAAGACCTCATTTGGAATAAAACTACTGTTAATATAATACTATTTCTGTAGCCCTCGATTCCAAGATGATGTATTTATTAATTTCAAATTCTTACTAGATCTTCACTTCTCAGTTTCCACTCTGAGATCTTCCTTTTGAGCTATTTGTGATTCTTCACAGAATGGAATAGAATATTCAGCTGAAAGAGACCTTCAAAGACTGTGTAGTCCAACTGCCTGACCACATCAGAGCTAACTAAAAATTAAAGCATGTTCCTGAGCACGTTGTCCAAATGCCTCTCAAGCACTAACAGGCATGGTGCATCAGCCACCTCTCTAGGAAGCCTGTTTCCATGTCTGACCAACCTCACAGAAAAGAAATTTTTCCTAATGTCCTGTCCGATCCTCCCCTTATACAGCTTTCTGCCATTCCCACATGCTCTGTCCCTGGAGAGACGAGACCAGCACCTTCCTCTCCAGTTCCTTTCCTCAAGGAGCTGCAGGGAGCAACGAGGTTGCCCCTCATCCTCCTCTAATTCAGACTAGGGCAACCTCAGTTGCAGTGCTAGACAGTGTTTCCACCAATTAGGAGTATTTCAGTAACATGTTCAGTATAGCACAGACATTTGTGTGTGTGATCCATTGAAAGCTAGTGCTGTTTCCTCTAGCTATTGAAATATATGATTTATTTGATTAATGCCAATAATATGCTCATTTATATAAACGTATATTCAGTACTGCAGTTGCTCATTTTTGAATGCTTTTGAGGTGAGCCAGGAGTTCTTTAGAAGCAGTAGAATACTTACTTGAAGTATCAAGTCCATAATAAAAATAATTTTAATAATAATTTTTAAAAAGACTAAAATTTAGAAAAATCAGTGAGGTTTGTTGTTTTCAATGACTTCCAAACAAAAATATAAAAACAATCATTTTTAGTAACAGATGTTCACAACCTCAGTCACTATTATAGTCATAAATGGGTAAACATTTTGCTTGAATTAAAAAATAGTGAAAATTTTCTGTTCTTCACTGCTCAATCTAGACCACTCACAGCTTGAATTTCCTCTGATTGGATACCACATACTATCTAAAAGCCTGTGGGGTAACTATAGTATTGTTATGAAATGCCTGTATTACAAATCTTCTATCTTATTCTGTGTTAAGTGGCAGTAACATCTACAGTCTTCTGAACCTTTTGAAAAATGAGTATTATGCCTTTGCTTCAGATTACCAGACTACCCCGGCTGAAAAGTCTTACTCTTCTTTGCTATATGAAGACAACACCAGCTACTGGATTAGACTTCCATAAAGCTTTTTAGGATCTAGAACAGATATCTTGACACAAAGGGAATGCAGTTAACTTAAATAGCAGCTCAAATGGTAAAACTATAAAAGCTGGTACTGAAGGAAAATGACTTTGCACTGATTCTCCCACCCACTGAGCTCTGATTAACACAATTCCATATGAAGCTAGGGAAAAAAACAGGATTTAGTAATATCTGCAAAATGTATTGTTCTCAAGGAAAATAGTCTAGTTTGGCTGGTGGGTCTAGGATAGATGCCAAGACAGCTAAATCATCAGCACTCAAGCACTCCTGGGAAAGAGTGTGGAAAGTCCCCTGACTTTGTACAGCATGTTAAAATAATTCTTTTGTTTGCATCATGCTAAGGTTGAATAAGATACCATCTGTGCTGAGTTTTACATCTTGTGACAGGAATAATGACCATAATTGGCGTCTTATCAGCTCCTGCTACTCATAAAAGAGATGTGAAGATGGGTACCACAGCAGAGCAGGCCTGGATGGGTGCCCAGACTGACTCTGCTTCAAAAGTTTAGAAAATGCACTAGGACTCCACGTAGATATGAGGCATGAGGCAATGAACGCTAAAAACTAGCTCAAAGTCAAAAGAATTAAAAGACTTTGAGAATAATTAAAATTCTGGGTGTTTTTTCCTATGTCAAGAAGGTATAAGTAGTCACAAATTAAATATACAAGCTAAATTAAATGTGACTGCAATTGTTTTCTGGCTTTGAGGCCAAATGGCCTGTCCATTTTGTTAAACTTTCTGACCTTTCAGATCAGGGTATTTGCATTCTAATTCCTGTTGGAAATGATTCCTGGACAGTCAGGTCCTGACGTGGGCCCAGTAACTGTTTGCAAAGCAACTGAGAGCCCTGGGCTGAAACTCTACCTGGAAACATTATGACTAAGTGACAGGGTTGGTGACTGAGATACGGTCCCTGGGACTTTTCCTGGAGTGTTTCATTTACTGCTGGAGATTAGTCTTTATGTCCAGCTATATCTCTGCTTGTGAGGCCTCCACGCATGGCATTTGAACCCAATCAATTTATAATTCGACAAAGAGGCAAGAAGTATTGATTATATCAAATGCTACAAGTTTAACAAAAATGGGTAGAATATGTGCCAGAAAAAAAAAAAAAAGAAAAAGTGAAAAACATAATCTAGGTGTACACCTCACCATACGGAATTAATTTCTACAAGCATCACTTTTTGAACCTTTTGGTGCCCCAATACTTAGAAATCAAGCCGGGTTATTTTTTCATAGAAATCATGAGAGAGTAGTGTCATATTGCAGCATTACTTTTGCTGTTGCTCTGTTTTTCTATTGTTTAAGTAATTTTATTTCATCATGTGGGTGAAAAGGGCTGGGTAACATCAGTCAGAGCACCCTGGGCAGAATGCTAAGCTCAAGAGGTCAAGGCCAGTGGCCCTGCAGCAGATGGTCTCTGTGGCCGAGCCACTGTTGCATCAGGCTGGTGGATCAGAAGGTGAAATGCAATAGGCTTGACTGACCATGCACAAGTGGCTGAAACAGTTACTGAAATAACCAAATGATTCAGTGATTGTTCCAATCAAGTTATGCATAGGAAAATTCTGAGTGATGGAGAGGTGGATTTTGATCATCTTACTGCTCTGTGCAGTAGAGGAACAAGAAAGCTGTGAGAGTAAACTTGAGTCATTATGGGGAAGAAACTTGCAAATGTTTGGGAGGGGATCAAGTGTTCTGGCAGTCTTATGTAAAGATATAGGTATATGAGCATTTATTGGTACAGGTCTGGTTTGCTCAAAATGAGCTCCTACTTTAAAAATTAACCCGTGGGAAGAAGCGTTTCAAAGCTGTATGATAATGTTAGCAGTCAGCTGTACCAGCAAACATGTTCCTAGATAATCTTTGTGCTGGCAACAGTAGTGCTATAAGTTTGAATATTGCGGAGCCCCATCACAACATCCAATCTCAGCTAAGCATATGAGAAAGTTGAGCAGCAAAAAAGGAGTGCATTATTTGAGGCAAGCTTATGACCCCTGCCAACACAGGAATCCCTCTGTTTTAGACAACTCTGCAAACTCTGCAGTTCTCAGACTAGAGCAGTATCTGATCCATCTCAGTTCTGAACTCTCATTCTTCTATTGGCATTATTTTCAAGATGGGAGACCAAGGCACAGAAAGCCTGTTGATTTGCCTAAGCACTATGGGCCATCTGTACCTAAGCAGGAAATTAGATGGGTTTCCAGAGTTCCAGAACAAGGCTGTCATCATAGGGTCGTCTATTTTCCCTGTGCCATGGAGCTTCTTGTGAAATAAAATGCCTTTCTCTGCTCCCTTGGGAATCTAATTCTGTGTACTGAATAAATAAAAGAGTGAAAGCAGGAACAGGAATAATTTTCTTTCCTTTTTTAAGAATCTACGGGCTAATTTATTCTGTGCTTGTAATTCACTTTTCCCTATCTACCTTCCACATTTTCTGTATTTTCTTCCATGTTTAAAGCACGCTGTCTCTTTCACATGTCATTCTTTCTTAACAACATAATACTTGACATAATCTGCCCTCTGGATCCTTTCTGTAGTGTAATTATGTTATCTTTGTTGTTATTGATTTCTGTTGCTAGGGGATGAGGTCGTGCCACTTCTGGCCAGTTCCTTCTTTGCAATTCAGCTGTACTCTGTTAACTCTTAAAGATTTCCCTCTTGAGAATACTGAGTGCCAAGTTTTCAAGACATAAAAAAATGCCAGCAGCCCCAGAGGATGATTTTTTCTGAGGAAAGATTGCAAGATTTAATTATAAATTAGGAGAACAGATAGCAATTTTGAGAGATTTTGATCTCAGATGTTCATTTCTGAGAGCAGAATTTGGCCAGTGAACTTTGATTTTTCATCAACCCATTGATATTTTTGTTCAACAGTTTGAATGCTTCCAAGTTAAAATATTATAGGATTTTTTTTTATCAGCTGCACGCTTCCAATTGAATAAGGGGGCATGTCCTTTTGAATACATAAAGTACTTTTACTCTTCCCCAAGTTTCTGATTTTTATTGAATCTACATTCAATTTTCTCTGCAGAAAAGAACTTTGGTTCCACAAAATGAAGGGGCTGATTTAGAACTTTTAAAATGTGAATAATATTCAGCGGAAAGGGGAAGGGTGAAAAAATGAGGGAGCATTTTTAAAGCGAAAATTGCTTTTTCCATATAAACAGCTTTCATATGTTTGTCAGCTTGTTTGTTGAGATTGTCAGGAGTTGTGCTCTTGAGTGAGTTTAGCACAGAATCATAGGGATTGGAAGGGCCCTTTGGAGATCCTCCAATACAATTGCCCTGCCAAAGTAGGTTCCCTGTAGAAGGTTACACAGAAAAGCATCCAGGTGGGTTTTGAACATACGCACAACCTCTCCGGGCAGCACGTTCCATTGCCCTGTCACTCTCACAGTAAAGAAGTCTTTCCTCATGTTCTGATTTCCATTTGTGCTTGTTGCGCCTTGCCCTGTTACTGGGCACCACTGAAAAAAGCCGGGCACCATTCACTTTAGTTATCCACTTTAGATTCTTTAGATATTTATAAGCATTGTTAAGATACCCTCTGAGTCTCCACTCAGCTAAACTGTCCCAGGTCTCTCAGCCTTTCCTTACAAGGGAGATGCTCCAGGACTCTTATCATCTTTATGTCTCTCCACTGGACTCTTTCTGGAAGTTCCCTGTCTTTCTTGAACTGAGGACCAGAACTGGACGCAAGACTTCAGATGTGCCCTCACCAGGGCAGAGTAGAGGGAGAGGATCACTTCCCTCAACCTGATGGCCATGCTTTTTCAAATGCACTTAGTGCAGCATTTTACCAAGTACTTTGACTTCTGCTTGCCTCCCTAAGAACCCCTAGTAGCACACAAGGATTACAAAATTTGTCAGGTCAGCTACTGAGGGCCACAGATGGTCACATTTTTTATATTAAATATCAAGTGGGAGCAGATAGGCTGTGCCCATCCCTTCTGCCTGCTCTACTTCAGCTTTCTATGGGCTTTGCAGCTGGATTTCCTTTGAGTCCCAGTTGATACGCTTTGTGGTTGGAAAGGGCTGCCATAATTGACAGGAGACTCTGCAGAGCACTACAATAGTTAATCCAGCAGCTTCAAAAAAGAGTGAGATACAGTAACAGACTAGTTTAAAGGGGGTTTAGCACACTGCTTTATTGTGTCTTGACTGTAGTTTGCTTTCCTTGCCTGAGGCTTTCAGTCTCTACTTAGGATATGGTGATTTTCACACTAGAAATTCTGTAATTAACTACAGCTACTTTGTTGTGGAGCAGAATGTGGAAGATCCTCTTTCAAATAGCTTTTTCTGTCTACTCTTGAAGTTTGGAAGTTATAGAGGTATCTCTGTGAGAGAATTTTAGAATTATGTTCTCCTGTACACAAGAAATGTAGCAAGTACGGTATCAGAATGTACATTTTTATTTAAGTCTGCATTTGTGTTCCTGCTTTAAGCAAGGAGGGACATCTCTTCCCCTTACATAAAAGCAAATTTCTTTTAAGAAATACCTTTGTGCTTTGTTCTTTAATACACCTTTAAACTCACTCTTTTCATGTTAGTAATAAATACACAGGTGAAAACAGCAAATAGATCTGCAATCAAATTGCATACAGGCAAGAGGCAGTAGTTTCAGCAATTGATTTTTGAACTTTTATACCTGAAGTGTTTGCAACAGATGCTTCTTCTTATTCCAATCTAGCATGAAATGTATGCAAAGCTGAATGTACTTGTGCTAAGGCAAAATGCACTACTTATAGCTTACATGGTTCTCAGATGAATCATGAGCCTAATACCATAAAATACAGAGCCATGTAGACACACACACATACATATACTGCTTTCCTGTAAAGAGACACTGATTTCTGCATCAAGTCGCAGCATGGCCCAGATTTGAAAGCTGAATGACCATATCATAGCAGCTGACGTGATTGGGAATGTAAAGGTTAAACATATGAAAACTTTTGTCTCATTACTGGAAACCCGTCAACAGCAAGAGGGCTAATGGGCAGGCTTTGCTGTTCCCACAGTCTTTCTGACTTTCTTATGTGGCATAGATAAATTTCATGACTGATCAGCCAGTCACCAAGTGAGGTCTTACATTATAGACACATGTCCTTTTTCTGCTTTGGAATATGCTACAGTGTGGTAGAAACAAATTGTTACTGAGAAAATGATTCACAAAGCCATCTCCTGAGAGCATCACAGGGAGAAATTGTTGGGAAATGTTTATGTGAGCAAAAGGAAAGATATTGCTAAATGCTCATGAGGGGTGCAGGGGAAAGCAGAAATATCTGCAGAGTGCTCAGTCTTGTTCAAACACAAACAGCTCAGCTGCATAGTGAAATAATTTTTTTTTTTTTGGTTGAAAACCTGATAAGTCTGACGTCTCACCTTCTGTTAGCAGTTCCCTGTGGTATTGCTAACCATCCTTTACAAGCCTTGTAGGAACAGCATCTTTAGTTACAGCTATCAGAGAGAGGCCCTCCTCTGCCTTCTCCTGCTGGCAGAGCTCCCAGACTGGACCCGTTTGACTTACAACATGCTCACCTGCATCAGTTGATGGCATGTAAAGGTACCCCAGAGCACATGGCTCCAATCTTCCTCAAGGCGAGAAAAGCTCAGTGACAGACATGCTCAGCAAGTCTCTCTCGGCACCAGGAGGTGTGTGGGTGAGGTTCTCCTTCGCATCAGTGGAGTCACATGCCAGTTTCTGACAAAACCTGCAATATACTTCTGTTGCCTGATTAGTTCTGAAGCCAACCAAACCACCAGGTACCTGCCTCAGCGCTTTCTTTTCTTATGAGTCTAGTCCTAAGCAACTGAATAACATCCCTAGATTTAATATAATAAATAAATCATGGTAACAAGTGATTTGCGTGGGAGAAAACAGGGTGAAGCAGAACTGCTAACATATTTGTACAAATTTAATCCATTTAAGTTCCTTTCTTGTTTAGAAAGATCTTGTTTGCTTCAGATCAACATGACAGTTAAAGTATAAATTTGCTCACTGATGCTATAATCAGAGTCTTTAATCAAGCCCTTTGAAGCAGAATTTACACACTGAGCACTCTAAGTTATATATCCATTACCTCTTACAGCTTAATTTAAACTCATAGCTTATACAGCAATATGGGAGTTTTGAAATATGAAATTTACATCCTTGGGTAATCCAGTGAAAACATTTATTTACAGTGATAGCAACACAGAAGGGGATTACAAATAGCTTTCCTTTTCCAACTGCTACTGCAGGCAGCAAAACAATGGAATTAAGCTTGGTTTTATGTGCAGTCTGATCAGTGGATTCCAGGATTACTGACTCTCTCTGGCTCCTATGGCGATGAATACATAAACCTGGTCAGTCCTGCAGTGCTGTATTTGTGCTCCTGATGCTCAGGCGTGCTTGATAAGTTGGGAAGAAAAAGGCTAAAAGAGAAGACATTTGGAGTTAAGGGAAGGATATTGGATAAACTGGTTTGATTGGGGTTGGAGTCAATAAGACTCTCTAGGTGATGAATCGATACAAATTTGTCCATAATATTTGATTCTACGAAAAATACTTTCATTAGTCTTGTGGAGGCTAAAGGGTCACTGACTGGTGACTTATGATGGTCGTTCTCTTTAAATAATTTTGATGGCTTCTTTGCAGGAAATTTTGAATAAACAGCCCACTGTAAAGGTAAAAATTTCTTTTATTATATCTGTATAGCCTGAATGGTATACACATTAGTTTCAGTAAAGGCATAGTTAACTCAGTTTTGGCCTTTTGATTAAAAACAAAACAAAACTAACAAACAAACAAACAAACAAAAAAACAACCTGAAAGTGACTGAAATACATGGCATAGGCATTTGGGTTGCATTTTTTGGCATTTAGTATCATAGAATGACTTGGGTTGGAATGGACTTGAAAGATCATCTAGTTCTACATTTACTGTGCAGACTTGAAACTGTATGTGCTCTCAGTACTGTAGAGAAATAATCCACACAGCCTTATGACGACTTTGAAGAGAGGTATATCAGTCAAAACTATAATTGGTTGCATTTTAAGTTTCTTTGTCTCCTAGCTGCAGCTGCCCACATCCAATCTTATTTTCATTTTGGTGGGGCTATTATGTCGTAGAATACTTTTGTCGAGAACATCAGTGCTTCTCATAGAAATACCAAGGTTTTCCTGCCTGAGTTGGAAACAGGAAACATTAAGGACTTCAGTTTCCTTTTTTTCCTCTGTGCTCTTTTAAAGACTTGGGCTTACTTGGAAGGCATTGACCTAATCATCAAAGACCCAGTCTTCAAACCCTTCTGTAATTTCTGCCTAGTACTTACTCAGGCAAGGATCCAGTTGATTTCCTTGAGTTCAGCATTAGCAAGAAAACAAATTAAGGACTTGGCCTCAGGTCTGATGTCACACTCCATTTCCTTTCACTTTAACTCTTAATTTTACCAGGTAGTGAAACTGCACTAGAGGAGGGGGGAGAGAGCTTGTGTTTATTTTTTAAAAAAACTTCCTTTTTTTTTTTTTCCATAACACAAAGATGATGTGAGGGCTAGAAAGAGGTGTGAGGAAATGCCAACAGTGTCACGAGCATGTAAGAACTTAGTGGAGAAAATGATATTAGCTTCTCTAAACACGTAGAATATAAGCAGTTATTTGAACAACCGATTTCCCATAGAGACTCTGCAGCACTCTTTAGAGCTCTTTATCTTATCTGCTGCAGGTCCTGATGGCATTTCCTTGCTCAGAGAGGACTGTAGAATGCTGCAGGATAAGTACTGTTTCCTGTGATGGCACACCCACCACTTTCTGCCATGCCCCCAAGCCCAAGCAGGATTTGTCTTTCGGGTATCTGGTTATATGAGTTTTTTGCAGTGGACAAGAAATTATTTCTTAATCACTGATTATAGATTAAATTTACTCCCTACTTGAGAGTGAAATTACAGTCCAAAACACACATGATTTAAAATACCTATTTCATTTTCCCGCGTGCTGTCAGGGAGACTTAACTGACTCCCAGCTCTCTATTTTGAGGTCCAAGGCTTAGGAATGAGTAAAGCCTCCTTCAGGCTATGCTCAGTTCTTACATGTTTAGATTCCAAAGAGCAAGATGGAAAAAAAACTTAGCCTTCTAGATCTCCTGCTCCCAACTGCTTCATGGGCACTCTGAAAGAGCCTTGCCCTTTCCAATTCAAGTTAGCATATCTGATTCAAAAGACAGACAAATGCGTGATTGTTCCATAGATACGTCTGCCTCAGTTGAATGTCATTACTAATACTGGAATGCTGTCAGAGTTGATATCCTGTAGTTTCTTTGAGACAGATGTATTCTGTCTGTGCCAAGTGTATTGGCAAACACACAAACACACACAAGTACACACTCACAAATATATTTGTGGTTAGTTCCTAAGCAGTATGGCTGCTTGCAAATATGAAAGGCAGCTAAGAAAGCCAGTCTGACAATAATCCTAGGCACACCCGAAAGATGCTGTTACTGTAGGATCCTAACAAAATTGTACAGTTATGAGTAACCAGCTCACAGTCCCACAGCTCAGTGAGTGAAGTTTGGAGCAGTGTGAAACTTGTACCTCCCCTTTAGCTAACAGGTTTCAGAGTGTTTTCAAACTGACATTTCGAGTTTATTTTGTACAAAAAGGCCCATTAGTAATTTCCAGTAGACATAAAACAAGAGTCACAAACAACTGTATGCTCTGAGATAGGTAGTTGCAGTTCTGTTTTTACATGTGTTCAAATTTTGATAGGAAATGCACTAAATGGCCATGAGTGATATTTGTCCTATATTTCTTTATGCATCCTGTTTCACATTTTTCATTATTCATAAAACTTACTGAGGCATCAAGCATGATATGCTTCCCCCCACCCCAGCTCCCCCATTTCAGATGTCTTTATGACTCAGGTTTTCTCAGCTATTTCTTCCTCCAGCAAAATCAGCATGATTTAGTTTCATTTTTTTCCTTCATCCTCCCTTTCCCCTAAGCACACATACATGTCCCAGATACAAAAGATACTGAAGATTCTGGAGCTGCTCTGAGGTGTGTGGGCTCTGTCTTGCCTTTCAGTTTGCCAAAATGCTTCATTTGAAAGGTCTTGAACTTCAGCTGGTATGAGTAGCTGGAGCTCTGATGCAGTTCAGCAAGCTGCAGCAGTGTATAGCAGCAAAGGAGCTGCTGCTTCTTTCTTTGGTTACTGATTCTTTGAGAGGCCGGAACTTGTGCATAGACAACACGAGGAACAGCAATTCCATAGCTACAATCTCATTTTAACGAAATGTGCTGGAGCATCACAGTTATATGAATACTGATCACACTGGCAATTTTGGATTCCATCTTGCTTCTCTTCAAGTTAATCAGAAAAGTCTTGCTGCTCTTGTAAACCAGAATCCAACCCTCTTGAAGGGTGTGAGTAACATCCTCCTGTCCAAAACTTATATCAGCCCTTAGCCCATGAATTTTTCAGTAGTTTCACTGGTGTCAGTGGGAGGACATTTCCTCAGTAATGACTACAGTAATGACTGTACAATCAAGCACCCCATCTGTAATGAACACGACTCCAACAAAGAATAGAGCATTGAATGAAAAATAATTAATCTGCCTCACCAGAAATTTATCCTCAGTCTTATGACTCAGCTTTTTTACAGAATTTAATGCTGTGCAAATACTCTCCTTTGTATTCAAAGGTAAACTCAAACCTACTTCATCCATTATTCTGTTATATTTATAACTTATATTGTTCTAAACAAGTTCTTAGGATGGAAACAAATTTTATACAGGACTTTCATTCTATCTGGGAACCTAACTGAAGATAGTTCTACTTATCTGCTCAGACAGTTTTGTCAGCTCCAAGAAGGAGGGGATGGATGGCTCACAATAGAGGATTTAATTCCTATGAGCAGGAAAACTGAAGGTATTTGTTAAACTCATGGGATATAAAGTGATTCAAAATAAGAAGTCAACACCAGAACGTCCAGGTTTTTTTTCATATTTGGGTAAAACTTAAATATATTATTGTCTTTTAATGAAACTGACATTTATTGCAAATATTTCACAACCAGTGAGGAAATAATATACATCTATTTGATTCCAAAAAAGCTGATAATGGTACAACATAACTCCAGGAAAAAAAAAAAAAACAAAAAAACAGGAAAGATACAACTTTTTAAAGAATTTCTCTCTCTAAAGTGTTAGATCTTTGTCTGATTAACTTTGAATGGAACTTAAGGATCAGATCTCTCTTGCTGTTGTTGGTACAAAAACGCTGTTTTGCTTTGACCAGCACCTAGGCATAGACATTAGATGAGCATGGTTGTGGATAAGGTGGTTCAGTACAGCATGCTTATCACCACAATATCTGAAAGTCTGTGTGTGCTGTTCAGCAAAGTGACTAACACAGAGGTTTCAGTACAAAAAACAGTCCAGAACTACAGCTCTGTCACCTTATTTCAGGCAGATACAAACAGAACCAAATGATTCTTAACATTACTCTTAATTGCTTGGCTACATATGAAACTCAACTTCTCTGCTTTTTGCAAAGTATGTCTCACTAAAATTGTGTGTAGTGTAGTGGTACGGCATAGAGGCCCCAGAACACCATAATGCTTTATCTCTGGGAATACTTACAGGCAATAAATAAATAAATAAATAAATAAATAGAAACAAAGACTTTGTAAGTTCTTTAGTTTTCAAGCAACATTTTATTTAGCTGTATTGCTTTACCTGGTTTACAGTTAACAATCTAGGTTTGGAAACTCTGAGAAGGGAAGATATTTCAGTTTCTCAAATGTCAGCATTGCTTTTACTAAATGGAGCTGCGTTCATTCAGTGGTTCTGTGTGGCAGTTCATCTTTTATTGAATGAATACTTAATTTCTAGAGGTCTTTTTCACCAGAAAGAGCAAACAAAGAGACTTTATATTCTTCATTAGAAAGTTGTATGGGGAGGAACAGTTGAATCTTTCTTCTCGGTTCTACCTGTTCTCTATCTTCCAATTCAAATCTTCAGAAAGTGCTAGTGTTTTAGAATGTAATTATATGGCAACTGCTGAGTCACAGCCTGAATGACTGATTGAGCATCTGGAGAAAAAAAAACCCAGTCAGCCCTGGGAGCACAGGTGAAGGCAGTTCACCTGTGTGACCGGAAGGGGTGAATGGCCACAAGTTGCGCCGGGGAAGATTTAGATTAGACCTGAGGAAGCATTTCTTTTCTGAAAGAGTGGTCAGGCACTGGAATGGCCTGCCTAGGGAGGTGGTTGAGGCACCATCCCTAGCGCTGTTCAAGAAGCGTTTAGATGAGGTGTTAAAGGACTTAATTTAGTAGTTGGGTAGAGATAGTGATAGGAGGATGGTTGGACTAGATGATCTTATAGGTCCTTTCCAACCTTATGAACTTATGAACTTATAAACTAAGCCAGGCTCAACCCCTCTTAGTCCTCATTTTAAGGACTGAGTGCCACCGAGGAAGGGTTTGTTGTTGGAGGTTGTTCCTTTGTGGAGTTTTTTCCCTCTAAGCCTCAATCCTTAGTGATGGGTGAGCCTTCAATTTTCTTCTTTCTTTATAATGTTTTCTTATTGTGCTAGTCCTGTTGCCATTATACCACTACAGTAGCTTAACTTCACTGAAGTTAATATATATATATATATATATATATTCTTTTATTATATATTTTATATATTATATATATATATATATTATTATTATATATATTATTATATATATTATATATATATTCTTTTTCTCTCTGAGAGTTTGGAGATTGAAGAAGCTCACTAATTTTGTACCTTTTAGTAATGATTAAGCTTTAATTAGGAAAATGATGTTTAGATTTTCCAAGTTAGACTAAGTAATTCTGAGAAATGGAATGCTCAGCTTTTCTCTGTATGTACAAAGCTGTTTCCTAAAAACCTCTACTTTTACAGGTAGTCCTGGTTACCATACCCAAACCCACAAACTCTTTGTTACTTAAATCGTAACTATCAAGTTGTATTTCACTTTATTTTTCTATGAAACCACAACAAAGTACATAATCCTAACAACAAAAGAAAAAAGTAGTAGGTGTAGAATGTAGATATGCCTCTGTAACAGAGGAAGATTGAGAGAGTTATACTTCTTTAGCTTGGGAGAAGAGAAGGCTGTGTGGAGACATCATAGTGGTTTCCAGTATTTGAGGGGAACTTATAAGCATAATGGGGATCAGTGTTTGACATAATATTACAGTGATAGTATATATAAGGGAGAATCGTTTATAAACCAAAAGAGGGGAATTTTAGGTTAAATATTACGTGGAAGGTCTTCACTCAGTGAGAGACGAGGTCCTGGCACGGCTGCCCACATAAGCTGTGGTACCCCATCCCTGGAGGTGCTCAAGGCTGGGTTGGAAGGGGCCCTGGGCAGCCTGACCCGGTGAGTAACTGGTAAGGGTTAGGAAATAGGTGGGATTTAAGGTCCCTTCCAACCCAAGCCATTCTATGGTTCTGCAATACCTAATTTTTATCACATGGAAGCAGAGAATTCCTTTTCTTATGAGAGATTTTTTAAGTGATTCAGGGCAACTGAAGAAATAATATCCCATAAAATCAAATCAACACTCATTAAATCCAGTAGAAGTTAGTCTAAATGCAAAATAAGCTATAAATTATTTGATGACTTGCATAGTTTCTATGTGGCAGTTTGTGTTAGCTGCTTTTGGGATTGGGGGGGAGTGGGGGAGGGAGGGGAGAAGCTGTGTGGGTAAGACAGTATCATTCCCTAAGTTTAACTTAGTCTCCTTTATGGCTTGGATGCTAGTGGTAAAAGTTCTAGTCTGGAAAATATTGGTAGCTACCACAAGGATTTTCCATGTGCATATTGATACTGTGCTTTGTAGCCTACACCAAGATAAGAATAACATCCGATAGTGGCCAGCTGTGACTGAGGTCTGTGCTTGTTGTGGGGTTGTACCACAGGAAAAGCCCTGGGGACAATTCTGGCTGACTCAAATAGGAAACTCTTCAGCAGTGTGTGTTGTAACTGTAACTCTGCAGCCAACATGCTCACTACATGCACCGCACATCCCACATACAGCCCAAAAGCTTGCACTCACTGTACCACGAGATGGGGAAATCCCCAAACTATCTTCAGTTTAAGAAGAGAGAGAAGGCTTTTATGAGCTGGCAGAGAACATGCAGCAGCTCAGCCTTCAAGTTCCACATGGAGAATATCTGCAAAAATCAGTGAATGAAGTGGGTTTTTATGGGATGATATGGCACACCAATATTTTTTGAAATGTCAAGCATGTATGTTGGCATTTTCCAGATGTGTACTGCAAAAGAAATAGGATTTTAAATTGATAATGTGAATGCTTGGTGTATTTTGCCACAGCAGGTTGTCTGCCTTTTCATTCTGATCATAACATAATTTTCCAAGTTTCTAAATGTTTAAGTGTCACCTTTTTCTTTACTATTAAATCCTAATCTACTCAGAGGATACAAAAGTTTTCTAGAAACTAGTCTCTAGTGATGATTGGTGATAGGGAAACATGCATCTTTGTGACTTACTGAACACTTCATAATGTAGAGATTTCTACAAACTTCCAGTCCCAAACTAAGGAATGTGGGTCAAACTCCTTCTCCCATGTCAGTGGGAAGACTGTCTATAAAGTAAATCCTTTGTAAGTAATGAACAAACCAGTCAGCACTGGTGAATTTAGTGTGGGTATACGCATTCTCTCATGAAACTTAATTTTTAGCACATGAATACTGAACATACATCAATGTTGATGTCCATTAATATAATCACAGAATACAGATCACTGTAGTTGTTAACTATATAGGATACAACAGTTACTTTTTGCTGCCTCAGCACAGAAGTGAAGTTATGCTTCCTCCCCAAACTTTCTTCTTTCATTCTTTCTACTAACAAATTCTGTTTTAAGCTAGTATTTAATCAGCCAGACCCCCCTCAAAAGGAATTTATGCACAGCTGGAGAAGCTGAGCTAGTATGATGATTCTATTCAGTTTTAGGGGAAGAGAATACAATGCAAACAAAGGCAGCCTCCAAGAACTTAAAATCTTTCTAGGTCCTTACTCTCATGCTTAAACATCTTCAGAGTATTTTGTTGTTCATTTTACATCCAGACAAAATCATCTGATTTCAATTTACTGTCTCATTCTACAGTGCTCACGTCAGTAAAGAGCTCAACTCTGCACTCTCGATCTTTTGTATGTTGTGGGGGCAGCAGTCACCACCCATGAGATCAGGCTGCCCAGGGCACTATCCAACCTGGCCTTGAATGCCTCCAGGGACACAGCATATATCCTAGCTGAATTCCATGAATTTCTTGTCAGCTCAATCCTTCTGTCTAGGTCTCTCTACAGATAACCATTCTCTTGAGCATATCAGCTGAACCCCATCCATTTCAGGTCATCTATGGAACTGACGAGAGTAAATTTGTCTCCTTCTGTAACTCCAGGAAAGGCCCCTGTGGAAATGTGCCTGTATCCATTTACGAACTTATGCGTTACAAACTTCTATCGCTTTATTAAATACTAAAATTATTGCAAGTATTGGATTAGAAATACCTTTAAGAACAAATCTGACCAAATATGGTGATTAAAAAAAAATAATTGTGCGATAGTTTAAAGAAAATAAATTTGGGTTGCCAAGGTATCTTATAAGGCAATAGGAATTGATGGAGTAATTTTTCATGTTATTTTAGCGTTTCCCTGGCCAACAAATTTATGGGGCTGATGAGAAGTGACTTAGACTTCGGTTACAACTTAGTTCCGAAGTGCATCCAGAAATAAATATACAGGATTGCTAGAAGGCCCAAAAGGGACTTGAAGGCCTGTATATTGAAACCTGTTGTGCATACAGCAGGACTCTGATCAGGAAGATAGAATTCACTCTTGTCTAATTTCATTTGTGCTTATCTTTGAGCCCAGTTCTTTGATGCACATGTGGCCCTGACCTCGGAGTTTGTTAATGGGATATTACTTTGGAAACAGCAAAGTGAAACGTTCTTTGAAGGTAGGATTTCTTTTCACTACCAAAACACATGCATAAAAAGGCAACATGCCAAAAATTTCGTATTTGAAGGACAAGAGACGCAGTGCCAGAAATTCCCTGGCTTCATTAGAGGTGTGAATATTGCTATGTAGTTTTTACTCTAAGTTTTGGCTCTGTTCTCACTCAGTTGTCATCTTTATTCATAAGCTTCGAAATTCTGCTGAGTGTGTCAACCTCCCAATTTGCTGCTGTGGCCAAACATGCATTCTTCTGTTTTAGGAATATTTCTTGCAGTATTTCTCTGACAATAAATTCTTGTTCATTTATTGGCTTGATTTTTGCTGAAAGAACAGGTAAGCTTGCTAAGGAAAGAATTCTTCCTCCTAGCTCCTCTATAGTTTTGCATCTGCCATCTTATCTACATGATTAACAGGTTAGCTGATGTGGTTGTTCTTTTCTTAATAGCTTCAGGCAATTTAATTTTTTGTGTCCTGCTACTCCTAGTTGGCTGCCTGTCAGCTTTAGTGCAACTCTCTGGGCCTGTATACCATAGGATAATGTGTGATATTATAGATACCTAGGTATCCTGAATGACTTCGTCTGTATTCACAACACGGCTTAGCACCAGAACTGCTTTCAAAAATGTAAGCAGTAGAGCTGTGCTAGCCCAGCATTATCTAGCTCCCCTGAGAAGCTCAGTGAATTACCTAAAGCTTTTCAACATCTTTGGTCACACCCTATTTTTGATTCTCTAAATATATGATGTGGCTTCTTGATGTCTGATCATCATTCCTGTCATTGAACTTTTGGGACTTTGCTGACTGTAACTAAGAAACATCCCCCTGACTGTTGTACTAAAGATTTCCCTTCCTAAAACCACTTTGACTTTGGTGCCTGGCTTGCTATTGCAGTCAGTGTACAGTCTTAGGCAGTAGGTCACTGAAGGCTATGTCAGAAACATATCAAGAGTGTCTCTGTTGTCTGTAAGATGAATGGAAACAGTATGAGGCTTTCTACAGCGAGAGCCAATACTCACAGAGTGGCAAAACTACCTTTCCCAAAGGTACTTGATCTGATACCACATGACGGTGACACTGGATTTATTTGAAGATGATATCATCACAAAATTTTCAGCTTGTGTAATGAGTCTGTAAACACAGCAATGATGACTGAGCCCAGCAAACTTTTAGAAGCCAGCTGCGAAGATGACTGTTTATCACCACCTTAGTTTTGATGCTTTGGAAACTGTCGCTGCAGTGTTTTTTGCCAGCTGGTTTCATCTGGTAAAACAACTGTGGACACAATTAATGAGAGGAAAGAGGTGACTGTGGTAGTTACCAGTCCAAAGGTAGCTCAAGGTCATGGTTTTCAGACATGGTCCACAAGCCCCCTTCTGCTTGAGACCCATTTGGCCCAGCTCCCACACAGCTGTGTGAGCAAACAGACTGTGAGCCCATGTGATCCAAGTTGCTGTCAACTTGGTTCCGCTGGTTCTTCCACGCGGACTTAGTGTTTTATTGCAGTGAATAACTTCAGCCAATGTCAATATTGTCTGACGTTAATGTCTATTTCTCAGTTATAGAGCAAAATGCAGAAATTTATGACTAACCCATTTTTACTGCTTATTTAAGAAAGCTCAGCTTAAAGGAAAAATCTGTTATTTTTCATCGTTGGTCACAAGTATATCCACATTTCCAGGTGAAATGTGTGTTGCCAACAACCTTTGTAACTTTCCAAAGACAGAAAGTTGGCTGGTATAAATGTATGTTATTCATCTAAGACAAACGGAACTAAAGTGATTCCTTTTAGCTCAGGATCTGACCCTGAGACTGAGCAAGGAATTTTACTCAAATTAAAAGCACCAGGTGTGTTATTTCTGTACCTCCAAGTTGTTTGTAAATAAGCTCCAGACATTCATGATTTGAATCATCTGAGTATGAGGTCCAGATGCTATACATTATGCCTTCCTAGAGTAGGATAGGAGGAGAAAACTAGTGTGTCTGCTGTACTTTTACTGATGTATGAAGAATGAAATTACCGTGAATAATACTCAGGGAGGAGTGCAGAAGGGAGAACATGGGAATAGGAGTTTTGCGTCCTTTGATGTGACAGCCTTACTCTGGAGATGAGATGCTTATCTCAGTTACCCAGTGCTGTTTTACAATGGTAGAGGTGGACAGCTTCCAGTTTTAAATATTACCTCTTAAAAATATTTAGGGTGAGCAGACATGCTGCATACTTAAGTATTGCATAAGGTATCAAGAAGAAAGAGGTATCATTTGGCACCTTCTATAATTGCTAGGGTGGAAATAACAATACATAACTATCAGAAGAAAGGGTGCTACACTATCAAAAAGCTTAGAGCTATTTTATGTATTTTAGTGGCCAACAAATTAATGATGCAACATACATTTTACGTATCTATGCAGTAATGAACTTGAGAATAAATCATACATAATATTTTTAAAGTGCTAGACACACATTTAATACTGAGAGGAATAAAATGCTTTTGATGTGAAGCATGCATATAATTGCAAGTATTTTGGATTGTTCCTGAAAGTACTCTTTATATCTGAAATGCTTTGGCTCCAACAGCAGACCCACCACAGTTTACCTAGAGCGGGCATAGAGGCCTCACTCCAGTTCATGTTATAGACACCTAGCCACTAAAAACAAGTGCAAAAAACTTCTGATTTTACCTACCCTGTCACTGCTGACAGCAATGGCCTTCAACAAGAGCCATTATAAGGCAAATGCGAATGCAGGTGAACATGTTTATAAATGAGTGGTGACAATATTTGAGTGATAGTAATAATAATAATAAAGAAAGTAATCACATAACTGCTTTCCGGGAAAAAAAGTTCAATAATTACAAGCATTGTTCAAACAGTAATAGAATTTTTTTTTCAGACAAAATCTATGATTTTGGTTACTAACAGGAAGGAAGCAACATAATGTTCAAATAGTGGTATTTTTTGGTAGTTTTTAACTCATAGGGAAAAAGTCCATAGTCTGCCAAGCAGATGAATTTTCCGTCAATGCATTTCAGATGTGATTTTTTTCTTAATGTAATAAGACACTATGTATTTTGTCCCCAGTTCTCTGAAAGGGATCTCAATGAAGCAATTAATATCAAACTGAATGACTGACCAACCATCTGCCAATTCCAGCACGTTCAATACAAATAATGCTTTATTCAAATGCAGAGCCAGAGTACAGAGTCTGCCATCAGAAGAATTGATTTAGTTCAGATGGGAAGGCAAGAATGAAACATGCATATATACATGCTCTTATAAGACTTTGATGCAGTAAAGTCTTTTTCTGCTGCACAAAAGGAGAAAAGATAACAGATCTTTCAGCAAATTGTATAAGATTCAAATCATATTGAATCTTTAATTGTCAAGAAGTTGCCTGAGGAAGAGGAAAAGCTAGCTTCTTATGGGAGGCTTTACTGTTCAAACTGAGATATTCAGAGATACTGCAAGTATTAAACATCCAAATCTGATTAATTTTGGTGGACTTGGGCAACATTTATCTCATATGTTTTGACATCACAGAAGGCAGCTGCACAACAGGAAGCTGTTCAACAAAGGGAGAGGAAATCCTGGGTTGCTTGTTTCAATAGAATATAAATGAAGTCATTATGATGAAAAAGAAATCAATGCTTGCAGAAGACATTTTGTCAGTTTCTGGCTGCTGATTTGGTGTAATCATAAATCTATTGCAAAGTAAGCTGGAAAACCCATACAAGGTTTTTATGGCCCTGGGTGAACTTTTAAGTTTGCACTATGTTTTTTTTTTCAATTGGTTTGCCTAGCTGCAGGGAGATGGCTTAGCATCTTGCCTTGAAACAGGAGCATAAAATCTTCACCCAAGTCAGCATACCTGTACAGAAAGCATCCTGAAGTCACTATGCAGAATGTGTAGTGAAATTAGAGAAAATGGGATTTCTTGAAGTGGGACCTTCATGGTTCACTGTAGGGATTCCACGTTCTGACAGTGGAAAATAACACAGTAACAATCGAAAGTAAAGTAGAGGAGAAAGTTGAGGAAATACCTACCTTTTCTCTTTTACTTCTTGTGAAAATAATACTCCCTCCCTTATGTGACATATCAGTCAAGCTTATCTACGCACAGTGTGCATATCTGGCAATAAATACAAAGGAGTCAAACTTTCACAGAAATGGAAAGCAATAGATAATTTATTCCTAAGTCTGTTAAAGCCTCTCTTTTGATACAACATGGAGCCAGACATTCAGAAGAAGTTTAGTTTGAGTCAATAGCAGCTCTAAGAGATGAGTAAGTTGCAGTTCGGGACATTTATTGGTAGAGTTTAAAAATGTAACTTGCTTCTTGACCCAAATATGTGTTTTAGTATTGGCTAAATATCTTCATTTATTCGCCTGTTGGTTCCTATTTGAAGCACCTACTAAAAATACATAATCTGCATAGTCCAGATAAAAGAGATGGAAATAATTTTCAGGAGGAATATGTGATGAAGGTCAGCTATTCAAAGAGTGCGTGCTTTGTTGTAGAACAAACTGAAACTAGCAGCATGTGAAAACAATTGGTAGCAATTAAGTCAGCATTCATGTAGTTGGGCACAATAAAAAAGAGCAAATACATCACAGTTATATGTGAAAACATTTTTAATTGCATAAAAGTATTTGAAACATACCTTTGCTTCTCCCATCCCTTTTACAGTAAGCCTTTTCCAGGTCAGCATGGATTCATTTGTTGCTTTCAAATAAGCAAAGTGAATGGACTTCACTTTTTGGCTGATTTGACATTACTTTACAATTGTATTGATTTAATTTATGTGGAGGTAGACTTTCTGGGACTGAGCATTAACTGTTTCTGTGTAATGTGACACTATTCCTACATATGCCTTTTCAATTTAAGTATCATGCTGATACTCATAAACCTACTGAGCTGAGGAAGTAAAACATGATGAACTTGAAATACTTTATATTCCTCAGCCCTTTTTACACTAGCTTCTATTTTTGCTACTACTGGGGAAAGGGATAGAAAATCTGTAGTCTAGAATTTAGCTTTTCTGCAGCCATGGTTATCTTGTTCAAGGATCTTGTTCCATCTGTTCCTTCAAACTGGACCTCCAACATTGTCCACTGATAATGCTGTGGGAAAGCTGTTTGAAGCTCTTGTTATTTAATCTTATTTTGCGTACGCTGAAGATCACTTTGTTGTTCTCCGCACCTTCCAGAGCTAGCTCTACCCCCTAGATTTAACTGCCTTGGTATATCAGCTTAGGATTAACTTTCTATGAAGATAGTAAAGTGCCAGTGTGGTCCAGCAGCTCCTGGGAGATTGCTTACAGGTGGTGAGGTGTACATGTGGCTGCTTTTCTGCCTATGTTTCCCCTGTTGACCATGCTTCCAGCAAGAATGCAGCATCGCAGAGGAGCAAGTCTGAGCCCAGCCTGCTGGTTCTTTAGGCTGTCTTGCACTGCTCTTTTGCAACACTGAAACCTGCCTTGAGTGAAGGATGGCACACCAACCAAAATGATCCACACCACTGACACCCTTAAAGTTGTTATCACAGAGAACTCCTTGTATTGGGGGAAAACATGGCCATCGTCACGTGTTAAGTCTGGTTTTTAAGAACTGAGTCAAAATGCAAACAGGACAGATTTCCTTGCACCAGTTTCTTTGCAGCAGCAGAGCTCTATGCAGATGTCACCATCTGGCTGCTGCTGAAAGAGAATATATGCAACTATCTTCCTGTAAACTTCTTCTGTAAAAAGATACCTTTTCCACTTTCTTTCAGTATTGCAGCATCGAATGTGGCAGTAGAAAGAACAAGAGTCATTTAAAAAACATTTAGTATTGCAGATGTGAAATTCTTAGTGGCCCTTGTAAGTTAATACCCATCTAAATACACAGTAAGGTCATCAGACTCTCAGTATCTCAGGAACAGCCAGTGCTGCTAAGGCTTAATCGTATCTCATTCACTTTCAATCAGAGTATCTTATAGCAGCAAGGTGTGACTATCAAAACCCCTGCTGATCAAAATGCTCTGTTCCTACTCCGGCTATTATACTAATTTTTCAGAGATTGTAAAGATTAAATGATAGATGAATAAGATCTCAAAATGGAAAGGCAACATGCTGTTTTATGAGAATTAATTTTTTATTCCTTCCTCACAGCGCTAGAGTTAAAAAATTATTAACCTTACCTTTCTCATTCCCTTTTCTGAATTTCCAGATCTGTATTATTTCCAACAAATCTTTGTCTGATAAAAATTAAAACATGAAAATCCTGTAGCTCTTTCAGCTACAGTAATATACTACGTCATTCTTTTTGTCTCAAACTCATATAAGAAAGAAAAAAACACTTTTAGAAGATGAAAACTTAATATGTCTGGTAGCTTAGAAAAAATAAATTGCACTATATTTTTCTTAATAGCTGCGGGTGGTAAAATATAAAAGATTGCAATTTGTAGTATTTAACAAGATTATTCATTTGCTACTTGAATACAATTAAGTAGAAATCTTGAAATACTTACATTGCTATGTTTTATGTACTTTTTTTCAGAATGCATTCTTATATTAGTGTTTCCCAGGTTGATAGGGTAGGTCTTTGAGTCTTTCAGTGTTTCTTGATCCCCTTTAAGCCCTTTTACTTAGCTTTTTTTTTCCTGTTTTTAATAAAATGTTTGAAAATAAACTTTTAAATACTTCTGCAAGTTTTTAACCAAAAGCATTTGCCAAATATTACATGCACAGTACAATACTTTTAGATGCTTCATCGCTATTTTTCTCTGAGAAATATATCATACACACACACACACACACACAAAAAAAGTTTGAGCTCTTCACAAAGACGACTTTGTAGATAATATTACTGAAATCCATAGAATGATTTTAGTGAACTTGGAGCTACTGAACATCCATTAAGAAGGGAACATAAAGATCTGAATTGTTTCAGTGAGCTCTATGTAAAATGGTTCTCTAGCTTACAGTAAGAGTATAATAGCAATATTATTTCACTCGAAAAGGAAATACTGCTGTAGGAAATGAGAAACCATGCAGACAAATAAGTCAATGCAGGAATGCTTAACTGTACCAAATTGATGAGCCTGACTACTTTTGAAATACTTCTGGGCCTGCTGGTTACTATTTCACAGTCAGTGCCACAGGGAAGAACATACCTACGTATAATTTGGACATGCTGGGATTCTACCATCATTTTGGTGGCCTGAAAACATGAAGTAATGACATTTTAGTTGTCTCTTAAAGGAGAAGGTTCCTAGTGGATCACACACATATAGTGATATCATGGCAACTTGAATAACAATATTATTTGTAAAGCGATTAATGTAGAACTGCTTCTTTGCTGGTTCATGGCACGTAACTGATTGAGAAGAAAAAACTATCATGGTGTTATTTACAGTGGACTACAACTGTGCTCAGTTTCTTTGATATTTAGATCAATAGCATCTGAAAGGTGAGGGATCAAAAAATGAAAATGATCGACCCATAGGCTTGCTTCAGGGCTCCTATCCAGCATTTGAGCCACAATCCATTACTTTGCTAACATTCACAGGACTTTGTGCAACATTGCAATGACTTAGTTTGAGTACTTATTGTCAGAACTTTATTAAAGTGCTTGTGCAAAGATCTAGACTGACAGCTCTGTATAGTGAAGCTTTCTGTTAATTGTTCTGCAGAAAATGTGTGGCAGCTGATGCAAGGTCAGCACTCCTGAACCCCATCCTACAGTTACCTGTTGAGAGAAGGAGCAAAGTTCTGATGTCTATGTGCCTGCAGCATCGCTGGGATGAAAGGTACCAATAGCCTTGTAGCATGAAAGTATTAAATACAGGGAGAGTGTAGAACAAAATGAAAAGGTACCAGAAATAGCATATATCCTAACAGTTCTACCTTTTAATATACAACAGTTTGGCTTCAATATGAACAGCAGCAGTACATTACTGATTGAGATTCCAATAAGAATGTTGGATTAGAAAGGTATTGTGCATAGATTTTCTTTAGTTAAGATTAAATTCAAAGGCCTTCAAGCACTTCAAAGTTTGGAAAATCATAGTTAAGATCCATAAACTCATTTGACTCTCCCACAGATAAGAGCAGTTTCCCTATATTCTTTTCTATCCATGCTGTAGTATTTTTGATTGAGCATTTTTAAAGAACTTTTAGAAGTCAACACATCAGAAAGCACCACTGAATTTTGACTTTCACAGAAAATCCACAAAGGAATCAAAGAGTGTGTGTGTTTCTGGTTCTTCTTTCTCCAAGCTACTTATGAGCTAAAATTATAATGTCAGGATAGGTTGTTGGGAACTAATCAGCAATAAACTCTGGTTCTGTACAGTTAGCACTGATTGACATACCTAATGGATCACAATGTGTCTCTCTTATCATGTTTTTGCTAGGAAATGGTAATAACTGAGGAAATAGTGCGTTGGGTTTTTTAATTTTGTCTCAAAAATACCAGAAAACTGCCTGTCTGAATTCTTGGAAGGCACAGAAAATTGTAATAATTATGAAATTATCTTTTCTACATAACTAAAAATTTAAAGACTGAGGCTGGGGAGTGGGAAACAAATTTTAAAAGGAGGGCAAAATAATTGATAGGCATGAAAATTGTGGATGAACTATTGTTAATGTATGGTCTCCAGGGGTACATATGAATGGGGAATCTATTATGTGTATTAAAATTACAACAACTATCATTGCATAAATCATGCATGCAATTCAGTAGTGAGCTTTTCACATCTAATACCTGTGTGTTGCTTGAGTTACTTAGCCCGTGTCTTGTACATATCCCAGAGGCACTGCAAAGTTCAAATCAGTGCTTCCAGAAGCTTAAACAATGTCAAACATCACTGATGCCCTTTCCAGTCTTGTGGATCCTGCTAGATATTCCTCAGCATACAAGTCAGATGTAGTTGCCTGTAGAAGAAAAGCAGAAATAAATTACCACTACTTGTTTTTAATTCTCCTTGTGACTTGGATAGCTTATGAACAAATTTGAAAGCTTAATTAATATAACACATTGAAAGCTGCCTCTAGATTTGAATACAAAATGAAGAGGTAGTGACTCATTTTGATTTGTGTTGTTGACTTTTTTCTAAAAAAGCACTGTGAAATAGTGAAATACAAAATCTTCTGTTTATTCAGTGGTTTTCATTGTTAAAATAAGCACACAGTAGGAACATTTGGAGAAACTTCAGATTTCTATTCTTCCCTCTTGTGTATTGCAAACACAATTGCACTAGAACTGTAGGTAATATCGGCTTTAGGAACCAAAATGGATTACAATTCTCCACACTGGCGTGAGAGTATTCTTTATACTGCTGTTGTATAGTGAAGAAGACCAAAGTGCTTTTTATACCTCGCAGAGATAACGATGTCCTGATTTAGAATCAGCAGAAAGTACGCTATTCTCTGCTTATCTACAGAAAGCATCTGTATTAAGATTACAGTACTTTCTACAGAGCTGTAGACGTGTTGTAATTTCCACCAAAGCCAAAACCCAAGCATTCTGTGACATCATCTAAATGAAGGACTCAGTCTCAGCTTAAGAAACAAGTATTATGGAAAGAAAATAGAGAGAGAATGTTAGGGTTGTGTAATGAAAAAGCCCTCAATAAATTTGCTAAGAACGAAGAGTCAACCTCTGACCCTAGCCAACTAAATTATGCAGTTTTTATGAGGATAAAGGCTCACAGAGCCTCCTCGTATGCCACCCATTTGGAGCAGAAGGAAATGTTGATCTCAGTGTTTAGTTGTGTAGCCTTGCTAATGAAGTGATTGCAGGCACGTTACAAGGCAGTTTCTTTGTCTGTGAGAGAATGTATACCAACTAAAATGGCTTACAATCACCAATTTTAGAATAAAGAACAATGTCTTATAGTTCAGTGTCTTATCTCTGTGACTATACATTTCTCAACTGATTGTCACAAGTACCAAGAAGACAAGCATGTGGGTAGTTTCCCAGGGAAGTAGTGTTCATTACTTTCGGAGGGTTGAAGAAATGTTGGAGAGCCTCAATCATGACTTTAGATCAATGCAGAAGAAATTGTTTTAGTGCTATCCAATTTGATTATGTGTGCATGTATTCTTGTGATCTGAGAATATTTGCAGAGATGCTTTTGTAGAAGGCAAGGGCTAAGACCTCATGTACTCTTTTCTAAGATGTGTAATTTTAATGGTTCTTTATCAGTGAGATTCAACAGGAAGGTGCTAACATACTACCTGTCAGATGTAGGCATTATATAAATACATATAGTACGAAGACAATACAAATGAAATCCCTCATATTTTAATATCTTTAGGCATTAAAAATAAAGTAGAATCCCCTCATAATACAGTGCACCTATTTGCCAATTTGTAATTGAGTGATTTGTTCTTCCATTCAGTCCTAGACAATGAACCTGTAGATCCTTTTGTTTTGTTTCATTTTTCTGTTGTTGCTGAGGGGCTATGAAGACTGATGTAACTTGAAGACCTGATAAAGTAGTATCCTCTGGTATCCTGGTACTAGTTTGACTGGCTGGCCAGTACTACACACATGAACTCCCCACCTCTGTGATTTGTTATTGTTGCACTGAGCTCCCCAAACCCTTGTAGTTAGGAATAATGACTGCTTCTCAGGATTCATCTCCTCCAAGCTTGGCTTCCTGTGGGCTGAAAAGAAAGTCAACGACAGTGAAGTGAAGCAGGTACAGTCAATCGTAGTCCCAAATGATGGTATCCCTAGTCTTGGTTTCTGAAGTACCTGACAGAAAAAGTACTCTCGCTATTTTCCTATGCTGTAGATGACCCTTTTCCTGAATAATTGAGTGAGAGGAACATATTTACTGAAGAAACACAAATTCAGGGAAAATAAATGTTGTGAATAATATTACCTTATTAATTTGGCTGGAAATTTAGGGTATAAATCAACATAAGAAAGGTATTTGTCTCTGTTCAGGCTCAAAGAATAACACGCTCCTACTGAGCCTGTGTGTTCCGTGAGACTTGCATGTTCTGTTTGTGCAGTATAGATGTGAGGAAAGCAGGATGTGTCCTTCAGATGGATTATAAAGAAGGAAAGAGGACCTTCTCACTATTAAGTTTCCAATATTTGGTTCCTTGTGGTTTGTTTCCATAAATTTGCAAGTTGCATAGTCCTCTTGATATATCTGTCGTGACTATATTCTAAAGTACTGAATCATTTGGTCTTTGGAATCGTAAATCTTACAAAAGGATGACCAGAAAGACACAAAACCTGCCATCATTGCATTGCTTGAATGAAAACCACTTACATAACATTGGCAGGGTAATTACATAGAGTGGCAATTTGCTGCAAGTGTTAAATGAACCATAGGAAATATTATTCTGTTATGAAATCCTGTGATTTATATATAGTTGGACTGGATGATCTTGTAGATCTTTTCCAATTTTCCAACCTCGGTGATTCTATGATTCTATGATACCGATTATTAAAAATCTTCAACTATGCAAAAGTGTGCTATAACTGGAGGGGATCTGGGCTCATATTCTGAAGCGATTCTTGATGAGCAAAGCTATTCATTACTTGACAGCAGTGTTATTCACCCTGTTATATGCTTTCAAAATATTTCATGTTGTGGATTAGTTGCACTGTTTAATTATTAAAAGCAGGTTTAAAAAAAAAAAATCAGCCATGCATCTAATGCCTGAGGAATTTGACCGATCCTCTGTTAAATGTTAAGTCTTTGTTAGCAAAAGGCATTTGAAGAATAGCTCAGTAGTTTGAGAGCTAAACAAAATCCATACAAAACAAAGATATATTTGCATTTTTCTAGTTCTGCATGTGAAAAAAAAATGCTGAACTATGTAGCCTTCTGCTGTTTTTCTAACCCTTGGGGAATGCAATGTAGAATGGACACTTGTTCATTTACTAAAACTTCTTCTCAGCTTCACAAAGACTTGGCTTCCCAACCTGATGAAAACATTCTTATGAGTTTATATATAGCGCTGATTCTTTGAGCAGTATTGTTTGGTAACAATAATAACGTTATTGTTTTAGTTTCTCAAAAGCTCTCTTCATACTAGTAGTCGAATTGTAGTAGACTAAATGCCACAGTACATTTCTATGAGTTCCACCATTTTATTCTGCACCCATGGACAGAGAAGTTGCAGGTGCTGATTTCTCTCACTAAGTTTATACTGTTTCCTAGTATCCATGGGCATAAAAGTGTTACTGAGTGAACAACACCTTGACAAAAAGTGAATACAGCTTTGTGATTAGTAAAACAGAAGCAAAGCAGTGTTTTGGAGCAAACTCCAAGCTGGTGTGAATTAACTCAAGATTTACTGGAGTTTTTCTTTTGTCATATTTTTCTTTTGCCGTGTGGTTTCAGGGGAATATCTTAGCACAGTCATTCTCTCCTGGCTTAGGCTTTGACTCTTTGGAGTGATAGCTTCTTCAGTGTTATGCAGTCAACACAAAACTGTTTTTTCTCACACCTCATCTGGGTGCTCTCATTCAAAAGTAGACCTCTGTGCACTGCAGTTTAAACCATACATATATATAAAAGTGCCTAAAATACTCTATTTGTAAAAAAAATCCTTAATTTCGTACATAATTTGTAATCTTCTAGTGCCTTCAGATACACAAGCAGAGTGAGCCCTTGACTTGCTCAAGCAATGACTGCATATTTGCTTGGTATATGTTTGTGGCAACATGACTTGTTCAAATAACACTAATTCATAATTCCAGGTATTTCTATGTTTCTAATTTACTCTTTACTACCCATGCTTGTTAAGCTGCCTTTTCTCTTACCCACAGTTGTGAGAAAATCCCATTCTCCCAACCCCTATTTTACATTGTGCTCACAGATGTAGCATAACCTCATGTAATTGATATGGTCCCTAGTGACATGTTCTAATACAATAGACCAGCTGGTATAAAAGTAGAATAATGGAGAAACATAAGTAACTGTTGATGTAAAGATCAGCCTGATGTGAATGTTGTTCTCCATCCAAATCAGAGCAGAAAACTCAACCAACTGAGATAAGTATCCCGAATGTTAGTGTTCTGCAGCAGTAGCTGTTCAAGTAAAAGTAATAATAATAATTCATTCATTAAAAAACATTACCTCACTAACTTCTGGAAAAACTGAGGATTCTCAGCACCTCTGAACAAAGTCTCTTTTTAAAGAGTAGTTCATACTATTGAGGATGTGGCACATACAGCACTGCCCCATAAACGTTCAGCCAAATCACACTGATAAAGCCATGAGTTGTTCTTGCTTGATTGCGCTGGAAGATACAGGATGTGCACTGGCTAAAAATCAGCATAAGATGCTTATCAGCTTGGCCTCCTGGGAGCAGAGCTATACTCTATGTGTTGCTGGTCAAAATTCTTTTTTCTTCTTAACTATTGACCTGAGGAAAAAATACCGGGGATTATTGTCTAAAATATACTTGAAGGATGGAAGATAGATTTTATCTAAAATTATCAAAGTTTTAAGAAAACGTTTTCTTCTGAAGAACTATGCTTCACTATAAGCATCTAACTATTTTTTCTATTTGCAAACATTTCTGGTTATTTAAAAATTCACTTTCTACTTTTGCTTTTCCTTTTTTATGGTGTTCTGATTTGGAACACAAATTTTTTGCCAGGCCTTCTGGTGATCTTAACAGCACTGGAATTTAGAGCAGCCCACTGGGAACAGTAGCTCGTGCTATTATTTTACTTGATGTTTAGAAACAACTCTGAAACTCAAAATGATTGAAGTTTTACAGCTTCTTTGACCTCATTCCTGTACAAGAATCTTCTAAGGGAGCAGAGTGAAGTTTCACATACCAGTTTTGCATCAGTCTTGCATTATGGAAAATTCTACAGAGATTCTTTGTTAAGCAAGTTCAAAATCTGACCCATAAGGTTAGATGGTAATCTGAGTTAGACAGTGAGCTCAGAAATGTTAATTGAAGTTTAGAGTACTGTTGTGGCTCAAGTTCAAAATACAGATTCTTTCTCTTTAACACTTACTTTACACAAACTATGGAAGGTTTGACAGTATCTAATTTGACACCAAATTGATCCTAGCAGTGGAAACAATCAAGTGTTTGACATATCCAAGCAGGTGCTAGTTTCCGGAGATAAAAGAAGCATTAAAAAATGAAACTCTAAGTGAGCTATCCAAAGCTCACTTTGGAGTATCCAAAGCACAATTTACCAGTGTTGCTATCTGCCACATTTCTCCAAAGGGTACAAGTTGGTCATAAACAACTGAGTTGTTCTCAGTTTTGTAGAAGAGAAAAGGAGACAAAAAGATGTTGTCAGAGTGCAAAGATATGAGAATTTCCTAACAGTATTTGTGTGTTCTTTCCTCTGTCTGTAGTATAATTTCCAGAAATCTGAGGGTAGGTGTTATTTTCTTGAAGAAAATAAAGCACCTAAGGGAATAACTTGAAAAAAATCAATTCCAATTGGTGCTGAAATCTTGATTTGCATTTTTTTTTCCCAGCAATCGAACAGTAACTTAGCCTTCCCTGAGAGAAAACTATGAAAGTTACTCAGTGTTGAGACTGAGGAGGAAAAATAAAATAAAATGAGAAAAGTACTCCAGATAGAATTTGCCCTCACAGAGTCATTGTCCACTATGACCCAGTATAAATTCTCAGAGTCTAAGAACTTCTATTTGAAATACTGTGTGGTAGAACAACGAGCAAAATGACATACAAGAATTCTCCAGTTGTAATGAGGTACTTTCAAGAGATGGTCACTCAGCTTATACAAATTATTATTCCTTCTGTATAAGAATATAAACATTTAGCCACTCAAAGGAATTTGTGAGTTAGATCTTGATTCTGTATGTGACTATGGTCAAAATATTACTTTCTTAATACGGGTTGGCATCACATAAAATTAAAAGTTACATCAGTATAGACCCTTTTCTCTGGGTACTCAAGTCACTCTCAATGGTAATTATAGGTTCATAGGTTCGTAGGTTCATAAGGTTGGAAAGGACCTACAAGATCATCTAGTCCAACCATCCTCCTATCACTATCCCTACCCAACTACTAAATCAAATCCCTTAGCACCTCATCTAAATGCTTCTTGAACATTGCTGGAGATTGTGCCTCAACCACCTCCCTAGGCAGGCCATTCCAGTGCCTGACCACTCTTTCAGGAAAAAAAACGTTTGCTCAGGTCTAATCTAAATCTTCCCCGGTGCAACTTGTGGCCATTCCCTCTCGTCCTGTCATCATTTATCAGGCAGAAGAGGTCCATCCCCTCCTCACCACAACCGCCCTTCAGGAAGTGGTAGAGTGCAATAAGGTCTCCTCTGAGCCTCCTCTTCTCCAGACTAAACAATCCCAGCTCCCTCAGCCGCTCCTCATTTGACTCATAAGACTAATTATTCAAATAAAAGGTAGTTTTCACTAGATTTTCATGTTTGGGATTGGTAGATTGAGCTGTTAGCTTCAGCTAGAAATTCAAAAATTATACAATCTTCATGTAATTATATTGGTTTTGTACTACCTCGACTAAGGTATCTTGGACTTAAAACAGAATTAGCCTATAAATATAACGCAAATATATCAAACCAGAAGGCACCTAAAGAACCAAAATTAATGCAGTGGAGCTCTAAGTTCCTTATCTTCCAAAAGTAAACAGGTAGCCCCTGCTAACTTGGAGAGTGACCTCAAACACCTATCGTCACGTGGAAGATGAGAAACAGTATCTTAGAAAAAAATTAGCCATATTCTCACTCCTTAGGAATCTTCAAACTAGGACACTTGTAAGTTTGCTGTTTCCTTTCCTATCTTTAAACCTTTTGTCACCTGGTTCCTTGATGTAAGCCATATTTGCTTTGCTGTGCCTGTTAGGACATTTAGGACAATGTAAAACTAAGTGAGCCACTATGCTTGCAGAAAGTTGCATGCCCTGAAATGGTTAAGTTGTCTTGCAGTAGTCACTGCTCTGTCTCAAACACTGCCTTTGCTGTTGTATGAAATACTTTCTCACTAATGTTTTGAGGTTTTTCCTGTTCACAAATTGTAAACATTTGAAAATTAAAATGCTTCATTACCCCCAGAATTCCTGCCATCAGCAAAGGAGAAGAATACAGCGTTAGTAACCTTGGTGACTTTTTCAGTTAGGCTTCTCTGGGACAAGGAATCTACCCTAAAATGTTCCCTGAAATTGCATGATCTTAAGCTTAATCAAGAAATCCAAAATAAAAATGAATACAACAGAAACCCTTTTATATATAATCAGTCTAAAAGCAGCAAATTATTTCAGATTTTGAGTTTTTTATCTTTTACCGTATGGCTCTTTAGTAGAGATGTAAAAGCTTTACTACCTTTGAAACAACTGCAGCTTTTGTCCTTGCATCAGAAAATGAAAATATTCTTCTCTTTCTGTGCCTAATTCTCTTCAGTTACTGTAAAATTAGTGCTTAAGTTAGGGATTCTGGTTTTCAGGTTAGTAAAAAATATCTGATGTAATTACAGCAGTTATAAGTTTCCTACAGTTAAAATAAACATACTTGAATGGCAGAATGTGACACATTTCCTTTAAAGATTTTTCTGGAATTCACCTTCTGTTCACTCTTTCTGACGTAAAGCATATACATCTCATCCTGTTCGTACTCTCTGTGGTTGGTTTGTGCATTGCTAAAGGAAATACCTTAAATAGCTTTTTATTTGTGTGTAAACTCCATGTGAGAACATATGAAACACATAGTAAATGAAGTAATGGTGAAGCTTGTATACTCATTCCTTCTATGTTCTGTCTTCTGAAATAGCTCAATTTTGCTCACTTTTACATGGCTACCATTCAAATCATTATGTAAAAATTATTTTTCTAAGAGAGTACAAAATACTGATCATTTCTAAAAACAAACTATGAGTTCACTAATTAAAAAGGAATTTCTCTCCTGGAACTGTAAATAATTCATTTTGTTACATGCTCGGAAGACTATAGTCTCGTATTTTGGAGGAAGATGGTTGGAGTTCATTCTAAATGTTGTAAAGTCAAGAACAGAATATAAAATTAAAATGACATTTTGATAATAATCCCCCTTTCTGATATGGTATGTAAAGGAAGAAGTATATTTAGTAATGGATCATTTCACAGAAATAGTTAGCAATGACATTTTAAGCCTATTTTCTACTTATGTTTCAAGCGTCCAGATAACCACTTCTCCTATTTGCCACATATGCATTGAAAAAGCTTTAAGTCTCCCTCTCTTGGTGAAAGGATAATCCAGTGGTTAAACTGAATTTTCAATCTGAAGAGCAACTCTTCTCTGGAGCTAGCTGGAGACAGGCCACAAATCCTTTATTGCCATTTGCAAACAAAAGAAATTAAATGCTGCAATGCTTTGGTCTTTTGTGGCTTTGTCTATCTTGTGCAGACTTAGAAAACATATCTGAGCCTGGCAAATATGCTACTTTGAGAAAGCCCCTTTGAAATGTGGGAACATTTGGTCCAGGGAATCACGCTAACTCAAGTATGGAGAAAATAGCACAAATTGCACAGGATCTTCGGTATGAATTCTTCAACCTGCTTTGTTCCACTACATTACCTAGTGTGGTTGACTTTTGGATCTCTTTCAGCACCATGTTTCCCTGATTACACGCTATCTGCCTGCTAGACCAATCCTGAGATTTTTCCTGGACTGGAATAACTAGATCTATTCCTGGACAAAACCAACAGTTATGTAGGGTTTGAACAAAGATTATTCCACTAATGGTAGAACCTTTAAAATGTATGTAAGAAGTCGCAACCCAAATGAGAGACCATATGGGTTTTGAAGGAGAACTGGGTCCAGTATGCCAATGTTCCTCAATCTATCCCACATTAAACAGTAGAGTTGTTGCTCACCTAGAGGATTTAGAGGAATTTAAAAGCAGCACTGAATGTAAATGTGATCTGTACTAAGTTCCAAGGAAGGAAACTGCCACATCAAGCACAGGACAGACAAGAATTTTTTATGGCATGAGCCATATGCCAGAAATGCCTTTGAATGGGGAAGAATGAAGGTCTGTGAGACAGCTGTGAATCCAAGTTTTGTATAAAGTGCAATTAAATGTGTGTTAGGATTGACTGGGTGTAGTTATGTGTGACTAGGTAGGAGCAGTGACAACACTAACTATTTTAGACTTCTTGGCCAAGGCAATGGGCCCATGCATAGGTGAAGGTCACAAAAAGGGGAAACTCATAAGACTTCAGTTCCACAATGATTGAATGCATAGTATTTCACTATCATAAGAGTTTTGCAAGGGGAACAATTAAGAAGTATTTGGATAATATAGAAGAAAGTTGTGTAGACAACTACTAGATGTACGCTGGATATCTGCCAGGCTTCAAATAAACAAGGCAGGTGTTTAAATGTTCTGCTAAATAAGGAGGAATTTAAACAAGACCATTAGGTCAGGGTTCCCATTTTGTTACTTCCCTTCTCTTCATCTAGTCTCTAACAACCTCTGTTGCACTGCATCATCCTGCTAAGCACATCAGAATAGTTATGACAGCACATTTCTAGAAAAGCTGACTGTCATTTCATAATAATTTCCTGACATGAATGAAGCCAAATTGGTTGATTTTTTTTAATGAACATTATCGTTTTGCAAATAAGTAAGTAGACATACAAATAATTGAATATACTATACCTTTCACTAGAGAAGACTTAGATAGTTCCTGCACAAAATTACATATGTGAATCCCACTGTCTCATCTAAGGTCATCTCAGCAGTCATGACTATGGAAATGCAAATTTACCCTGTGCTGAGTGCTTTCAAATTTTAAATTATGTGTCAATAATTTGCTTAAAGATCTTGGATAGTTTGCTTTCATTCCTAGCATTTAGTGATTCAAAAATTCTGCTCTTAAGATCTGGTAAAATGGTTTTAGCTGTAATGGGTCTTCTTTATGTCCTCTGTCTCTCTTCTTATTTGCTGTAGAAGGTTCCTGTTTTCCTATTTTCTGCTTTGTGTAATGTAGGAGCAAAAAAAAGTCATTTTTCGTAACATTTGTAGTTTTGCTAAATTGAGAGTCAACATAGGTGATAATATTACTGTTTCTCTGTTCTTCTGCACTCAACAGTTTTTACAAAGCATTCACCAATATCCCTACAAGCTATGCCTACTTCAGATGAAGCATTTCCTGTAAGGAGATACAAAATATTTTGCTTATCTGACTGATAGTTATTAGAAGGTAGCTAAATTTTTGCCCTTGCAAGCTATTTTCACCTTGTCTCACACAAACTGTCACAATCAGATTGACACCAAAACTGTGAGTATCCAAAACTGATAGTCTCCTAATTACATTAATCTTTGAATAAAAGAAGTAGTAGAAAATTATCAAGACTATTGTGATAGAAGTCATTAGTAGGCACCTTGATATTGCAGGCTTTCAGGTATCTATTAAGTATTGCATCTTCTTCCCTCATATGAAGATGCCTGAATCTACCTTGCTCTCTACCTTCACTGTGCTGCTAGGAACTTAATGTGCCTGAGACTACCATTCTACTGCCATGCTTGGTTAACCATGTTATTGGCAACTAGATGGACAGATGGGTGCAGCACTTAACAAGCACACAGCCACATGAGGCAAGACTCATTTCTAACAAAGGTAGAAAACAGTGTTTCTTGTGGCTAGGCTTGTCAAAATTTGCATTTAAGGACATAATGATTCACAGAAAATCAGAGAATGATTAACTTTTTTCCAGTTTACTGTAAAGCTGACATATACCTCCTCAACTGCCAAAATTAAATTGTAGGACACATTTAGAGATGTTTTAAATACCAGTCATTGAAAAGTGTAGTTCATTTGGATGAATTATCTTAATTAAATGGACTTTCTAATTTCTCTGCTATTCAGCTCTGTTTCTGAGAGCAAAGATTTTTAGCAATTGTAGCAAAAATGAGAGAGCACATTTGTGCAGCAGTGCTGTAGGTGCTTCTAGGCTGAAAGTAGTGGTGCTCCTTGAAATTAGATACTCGTGGGAAGTGAGCTTTGAGGCTTGACCAACTTAAGCATGCTGCTCAGGGCTCTGTTAGTTGTGGTTGTGTTTTGTTGTAGGTCAGAGAACAAGAGGAAGTCTAGTGCAAGGGAATTTCTAGGCATCTCAAGAATTGAATGGATTGGATATTCTCCAGTTCTCCAGTTAAGCCTTTTTTTTTTTTCATAAAAGATTGACTCATCACATCTGGAATTATTTGTGGAACTCTGTTTTAGCAAACTGACAGCAAATAATAATGAGGTTTTTTGTCATTTCACACTTCTTTGCCTGGCAGGAGTTTGTAGATCCCAGCAACAGTCACTTCTTCAGTACCAGGGGACTTGTATGGGTTTTTTATAGCTTCCAGGAACTCAAAGGCACTTGGAGCCCAGAAGTCCAAGGAATCCTTGGTCCACCTGGGATTTGGTCCCACTGTTGTGCAGTTGAGAGCTCCAGCTGGAGGCCTCTCCCAGTGTTTTTGGATATACACTGATGACATTTTTTGAGACAAAAACTGTTGAGTTTTCTCCTTTTATTCTGAAAAATGGCTATTTATATCTATACAAATAATTTACAAATACTGTGAGTTAAAAAGAGTCAACATATCTCTTAAGTTGACCTAACTTACCTAGGACTTTTTTCCTTCCATATTAGGGAGAAATAAATATTGGAAGGGTTTGTTTGGTTTTATTTTGTTCTTTTTTGTTATTCTGGTGGCTCATGTGGGAAGTAGGACTTATGTAAGCCACCTAAAATGCCTGCTCTCTGTAAAACTATTCTGGATACTTTGGTGCAGATTTGGAGTACTGATTTATCAGTATCTGATTATAGTATCCCAGTCTGCCTCCTCATTTATGGACTCTCAGGGCTTTGCTATTTCTGACACTCTGAATGCTATGGATCAACTAAGAGTTTGTAATGGTCTCTATTTTCAATTTCTTCAATGCATTTTAACAGTAAATAATTCTGGCTATTTGAAAAAAAAAAAAAGTATTGGGGAATTTTTTTAAAGGGGAAACTTGAAATTTCTTTGTTTTTTGTTATTTCCAAGAAATGAAGGAAAAAAAAAAGAAAAAGAATCCTTATTTAAAATGTTCTCCAGAATATCCTCACTTGAAGCCTCAGTGTTGCAGATTTAGGTATGATGGATGCTGTATAAAATAGCTGGCAGCAATCTGAAGTGTGCATTTTCTGTGATGTCATTTTATTTTTGTCCAAGAACAGCAGAGAGCCAAAGTCACAATGAGCTCCTGCTGTAATGGAAGTAGAGATGGAGACTTTTCTGCATCTCACAGGAGGTGTGAGTTTTGGACACCATCATCCCTTACTGCCAAATGTTACCCACATGTTGCACTTCTTTCATGTTGGGACTTTCCAGCTGTTACTTCTATCAAAAAGTAGTCTTGCTCTCAGAATAGGAAGGAGTTTTGGGGAAAAAAAAGCAGAGCATGTTTTGAAAATGTCATCTCTGCCACCTCCTCCCCAGCACCCCAGTGTCCTCTTTTCCTTCCACAAAAGGCTTGGAATAATTGCAGCTTTTTAATAAATCTGAAATAAATTATCTGTTTATCAGCAAGTGACACTATACCACTTCAATAACACTTGTTTTGTGGGAGGATGATGATTAGCCCTTCACCCACTGTTGCTTTCCTTTCCTGAACTTGGGAAATGATCCCGGTGAGATTAAAATGATATTGAATATACTGTTTTCTAAAGAACAGCGTTTTGGTTCCATGGAATGAGAGTTGCTTCCTTTGCTGTGCTGCCAAAGCTTTTCCTCTACACTTCCAAATTATTATGAGTCATTTTTGCAGAGATCAGCCTGCCAGTGAGGCTGCACGTGTCAGGTGTTATTCCCAAAGTCCTCTTTTACATTCCTTGCTTGTTGTTGCTTTCCCCTAGCACTATTCCTGCCTTTTTGCTTGCTAGTCTGAAACACTCATTCGATTCTTGTTCAGCCTTTGTTGCTGGGAAACACTGATTCTGCTCTTGTTCAGTCAACTCTGACACTAAAGGTGTCTGCCTGTTCTTTTTGAAGAAACTGCAAGCTTGAAAAGTAGAGGCCATAGTTTGCATTAGAGCAGCTGATGCTCTTGGAGAACACAGCTCTTCATGTGTACAAACCTTTCTTCTGTTCTGAGGGAGAAGCAGCAGGCGGGCTCACACCAGCTAATGGTGCTCAGCCGTCATGGCTATAGAAATACTGCTGTCATTGTGTTGTAATGCATTCTGTGATAATGCCAGAGAGATAGAAAAGAGAAAGCTGCAGAGGGGAACTTTAAATTTTTAGTATTCTCCACAAGAAACTTCCCCAAACTGAAATAATTTTATTTGGCATTTTTCCTAGATTTTTACTTGCTCATATCTGGATCCAGAGTGCATATGACCATTTTACAGGGCTGCAAAAGCATTTATCAGCAGGCATCTTTAAAATTCCCTTCCTCTCTTTCTTCTTATTTCAGCTTCAAGGTCATATTCCCTCAGCCCCGTAGAGCTTCATTTTCCTTCCAGCCTGAAGCCTTGTTTTCTGGTGCCTATTCACATACATAATTATGCCTTCGTATTTGTAGAATATTAGGGCCAAGCATGAGACTTTTCAGTTTGTAAATAAGAGCAAAATCTACTCAGCAAGCAAAGAAGCAAGAATTCATTTAAATCCTAGATTACAAAGAGTGGGTATAAAAAGCTGCTTGAAACAGTAACCTATATTAAAAGGAAAATAGAGCCTGTCATCTACTCATTGGAATTTACATTTTTTTTCTTTTGAGTAAGAAGTAGGCTTCTATACATGGGTCATATTAATTACATCTTAACTGCAGCCATCTCAAGGCTTGCCTCTTAATCTACATGAAATATCATAGCTCTTTCTGGGAACAGAAACAGCAGCAGGCAGCTCCAGGCTGTAGTCCAACCCACCCCGCTCAAGGTGAGGATGAATAGTTCTGTGGGCCTGTCTTGGGTTTCCCTTCTTCTAGATAGTTAACATTAGGTGAAATGAGCCCTATTTTCTGAAATGAAATTCCTAGGATTCTCTCTATCCCCTCTTTCTATTGAGTCATCTGTTTTTTGAAGATTAAAAAAAAAAAAAAAAAAAGCCCAACACTGGATATAGTATCAGTTGGCAGTGCCCCTTCAGGTTGGTGACTCTTTATTTTATTTGGGGATGATGGGGAGCTGCAGTTACATTATACAATCTATCTTAAAGCTTACTCTGCATTTGGCAGAAATAAAATGCGAAGCATTTATCCCTATATTGCAAAGGGCCCTAGGGCTGCACTAATCAACACTGTATATTGCCACAGCAGCATTCTAGCAGGCATGTTGTAAAGTAGTGCCAGACTCGTTGGCCAATAACTGCATCTCTGGTGACTTTACAAAGAGGGGGAAGTGGGAATCATCATTCTACATGGGGGTTTAGGTAGTTTAATCCTGGGAATTGTAGTGGTTAAGGTAGTGCAGCTGGAGTGATCTATGTTTGCTTTAATTCTGGAAGACGCTGAGCTCTTTCCATGCAGACCGCATCACTGGGGCACAGGGAGACATATTTTGCAGAATTAGCCCTTTTATTTGCAGTTCTGGTTTATAAAGGAAGTGATAGAAGAAACTTCCCTTTTAAGGCCAGGAAAATATGACCAGAACATCCACTTTGAGGGACATCTAAGTATCCTAAGGGATATTTACTGTGATGTGAGTTGGTTCTTAAGTAACCAGGGGAGCAGTAGCTCTTCAGGCTGTATGGAGGCACTCACACAGCTATACAAAGCTTTCACATGGCCCTATATTAGGCACTGGTACACATCCTCTCCAGTGCAGAGTGCATTACCACCTAGCCACGGGTCTCTGTGAGAATGTACCTAGGCAATACACAGCAACAGCAACTTTTACTGGTACGAAACACAGTCTTGCAGATCCTATGCAAAAACCCTGCCTTTGAACATTTATCAGAACTGGGGAGTGACTCATTTCAGTACTCTCAGTAGAGCCTTCTTGTGAATCTCACATGTATCTAACCACTTTCTAGGAATCTCAGAACCCACACAAGTAATTTCCAGGTAAACTTTAATCTGAGTATTTTGAAACTGTTGTTTTTCCCCAAAATAAAGCTACCATTTCTCATTGGTTATTCTCCTCTACTTCTGTATTTCTCTTTTCCTTAGAAAAGACTGTACTTGGAAAGATTAAACTAATGCTTTTAGGTATATATTTATCTCGAGGCATTTGTATAATTATGAAATCATTGTTCTTTGGCTTTTGATTTAGGCTTTACCAGGAAGCCACTTATCCTTATAGCAATCTCCATTCAGCCATAAACAAAGCTGTCATATAAAATACCATGCAGTTGGATAGAGTGACTGGATCATTTATCAGTTTTGGGCCAAATGTTATCTTCAGTGATTACCTCATGCCACTCTATTAACTCTAATGCATTTGATGTGGAAGGAGATGGAACTGACAGGAGTGTTCAACCTGTACTTTCAGACAAGACTGCAGGCAATGGATACAAAGCTCATTAAGTTCATTTAACATATGCTGATAAAGTCAATGTCTTGGCAAAAAAAAAACAGTAGTCTGCTTAAGCTAATTAGTAGAGTAGACTGGTGTATGTATGGTTCGGTACAAGAAATTGCACCTTATACTGGCAGAGTATTATTAGTAGGAATAGGAAAACAAAACTCTGGTAAATAAACATTGATATTTGTTACACCCTGTAGTTATGTGGTGACAGAAATGGAAAATAAGTATTATTACCTGACAAGTTCAATACTAGTCTTCTGAAATTTCAGGCTCTCTGATCTCACGAAGTCTGTGCAAATAAGCCTAGTTGCAAGCATCTGAGTAACTAATGGAATTATTAACTCCATTGCATTTTCCTCAAATGGATAATCTAATTTAAACTTGTAGCACCTTTGTGGCTGTTCTTTACTGTCAGATACTTTGCACCTAAGTCCTTCATGCCTCTGGAAAGATGACTAAGGATTTTCAGAAGGCTGTTCACTGAATAGAGGCAGTGACAATGCTCTTTATTGAGGACTGTCACTTAAATGCCTGGATTTGGATAGACAGAATGCCTGTCTTAGTCTTTCCAGGAGTATATCACAGCTGATTATATGTAGACAAGAGCCAAAACTGCAGTGTGACCTGAAATTCATTTGGGAAAAAAAATAAAGTGGGAAGATATCATTCAGGAGTGCCTTAGTGCGAAGTTTGGAGGTTTATGACTACAGTAGGAAGGAATATACTCTAAATCTCCTCATTACTACAGGAACACGTGTAAGAGGAGGTCAGTTTTCTGACCTGGTTGTTCAAAAGCCATTTTGATTTGCATCTTTGCATTTGTGCTTCACTTCCTTTTTCTTCCTCAAATGTATGACTTTAGTTTCCTAAACAGAAAATGGATCAAGATAGCTCCAAGAAGCTATTGTCACTTGATTCTTTTCACTGGTAGAATTGTTCAAGTAATCATCATAGAAACATAAAGCAAAATAATTTAGAATGAACCCTTGAAGGTCTCTTGGCTAAACTACTTCTCACAGATGCTAACCTAAAAGTTCCAAATTTCTAACTTCCAAATCATGGCTGGTAGTGACATAAACAATGTACTTTGATTTCAGTCACAGTGGCCAGTGTAGGGACTGGGGGAAGAGACAGAGAATTTAAACTACCTCTTTGATTTTCCTCTATTTTTGTGCTCTTAGGCCTGCTTGGCTCCCTCTGTAAACTGAAACCCCTCTGACGTGTGTTTTGTTAATGGACCATGAGAAGGAAAATACAGTTTTAGCATTCCCTACTCTGCCTGAGTGTTTTGTTCCCATTATAGAGGAGTGCCATTTCAGTAAGAGCTAAGAGAAGGGCTGGAACAGGGTCATTCCCACAACCTGTGCTGATGGGGGAGGTTCCTTCACCCAGCCCTACAATGCCTTTCATGCTGAAAGATCAAATGTAAACCTTTCTTATGTCTTATGCTGTACCCAAAGAAACAGTACAAAGGACCCATGCATTTAGGTTTCAAATAACTGTTTGGTTTTTGCTAATGTACAGAGCCCAGCTGCATAAAAACTTCTACTATCTGGAGTGAGTTGGAATCCATACACATCTGATGAATTTCAATTGGCACACAGTGTATCTCTTAGAAAACCAGTAAGAGGCTTGTAAAGAAATGAGGTACATATTTCCAAATCAGAATTTCCTTGTAATTAGAAATATTTCAAGACCTCTTTTTCTATTTCAGTAACCTAAGATGGAAAAACTCATCATAAGCAAAAGGAAAGTGAATTTCAATCTACATGTGAGACATCATTCATCATTAGGAGCTATGAGCATATGACCATTATTTTTGCTTCCCAGGTCTTTCATATCTTGTATTTTTAACTCAGTTTTGTATTACAGTTTTGAATGATAAAGTGTTCAATTCACTGCTTAGAGATTGTTCTCGAGCTCTTTAATATAAACCACATCCATACAATATTGAAGGATCTGACTTAAATTAAATCTACAGAAGAAGAGAAATTCAAAGTTCTCTATTTTTATGAGTGTATCATTCATCTTCATCTGTCATTTCAGTGTTCCTCTGTACTGTGAGACTGTGTGCTTGTCCTGTCCATTCTAAATTGCTTAGATATCCTTGAAAAGACAGAAAAAAAAAATCAGAAGCAGAGAGTTGTCATCAGCAACCCAGAGCCCAGAATTTAGTTCTTAGTGCAAGGACTGCTACTTATATGGAAGTCTCTGCTCTGTCACTGCTTTAAATCAAATACCAAATATGGGAGGCTATGGAAAGGATGCTCACCTTAGTTATGCAAGTGTTAATCAAAACTGAACTCCATGGATATAAATGGATATATAGCAGTGTTAATCAATTGCAAGACAAGAACCCAGTTCATTAAGTGCTAAGGGGGTGACTTCCACCAATATCCCAGATGTTGCATTTTCCTGCATCTCTGCAAGGTGAATAGAAAGCAGTAAATAATAGATGAGGATACAATAAAGTTGCAGAGGGAGGTCAGCTGTGACTTTCCATGTGTTGTTTTCCTACTATGCATTGGTTTCTCCCACAGTTGGTTTGCCAGCCTGCAGAATGCCAAGCTGTTGCAAAACACATATCTGTCAATTCTTCAACTAGTGTTCATTTTGCATATATGCAGCCTGGCTTCTCCATAACATTTAAGAAGGCAGGTAAATATACATGGATTTGAATGTAATTAACATAGACATTTGGTGTGCTGTCACCTATGCAAACATGGTAAATCATGTGATATCTGGGCACAGAACATAGGAATGTGTAGGAACTGTATTCTGAAAACACTTTTTACACCAGAGCTCCAGGTGTAGTGTGTGTTCAGAAGACTATGGACCTGTCTGCTGCTTGAAATAGTGGTGTGATATATAAGCTCAGAAGAGCATTTTCACACTCTTGATGAAGTTCAGAAACAGATAGTCAGAACCAGATGTAATCCACTATAACTCTGCACCAGAAACCTGGTTAGTTTTTAGAGCTGTAATGCTTCATCTTCATCTTAAAGTGCAGATTTGGTTCACCCCACTGAATCTTCTCTCGTGGAGAAATGCTATCATATATAGGTCATGTTACATCAGCTTACAACAGCAGGAGTATGTATAGATATAAATCTACGGTATCCATAAAAACTGATGCCTAGCATGAGCCCTTTTAAATGAATTGGTTACTCTTTATCATAGGGACTGTATTTACTGATACGTTTTATCTGAGAGTTTTGGACCTTTTGGTTAGATCAGATAAGAAGGTACAATTTTCTTCTCCTGTGTGTTCCATCGCTTTCAGTGTTCCAGCGGCCATTGTAACTGAGAGGTCAATTTGACTTTTTGTAGTTATGTTCATGGTGAAATATAAAATTTCATTTCACTTTCTCTTTTTCCAATATGAGCTCTCATGAGAAGGTAAATTCAGGACAATGCCATTTGGTCCTGAGAAATTCAAAAGCTAGTACTTCAAATGAAAAGAAAAAAAATCAGTATATGGTGATAATTTTTTGTTTTCTACTCACTGTCATGCTCCTGTCCTTCCACAGAAGATACTTGTGGGTTCTTAATATTCTGATCTGGATGCCTGTAGCTCCGCTCTGCTAACAGCTTTCAGGACTCAAAACCTCCAGCAAGCAGAAATGTCCAATTGCACAGCACTGCCCATGTTGCCCAGATGGGGAAATCTATGGTTGATTTTAGTATCTGCCACCCTGACACTTCCAAGAGTGTGGTTCAGTGGGATGACTAATGGATGAAACATTCTTCTCTAAAGGGCTTGCACAGAATGCAAGGAAAGAATGAACTCACTATGTGGTATGTGTGTGTACGTGCGCATGAAATTCAAAACAAATGTCCCGCAGAATTAAGAGGCTGGTTTGCAAGGAGACCTCCTGCGTTAAGATTGTAAGCTGAGCATGTTCTGCAAACAGAAAGAGATGAAAAATAAATGCCATGGGCCCTGCAGGTTCATAGTCACCTGGGAATGTGGGCACATGGGAAGCTCCCAGCGTAAGCAGCTGAACTGAAGTTGGTACCAATATTAAACATCTTACTGAGCTGGGACAAGGTTGTGAAATATTGGCTTACCTCTAATTCTTGCCACATGGGACTGCTTCTAAATCTAAATTCATTCATTAATGTTTATAAGGCGCACTGAGATCTTTCTGTGCATATGGCACTATTGAAATGTTAAGTGTTGTTATAACTCACACTTGCAAAAGCAGCTGAAGATAGATTTACTTCACGTGGCAGACGGTAATGGCTCACTTGGAACAGTTACACATTCTGTTGGGTAAATAACAGGAGTGCTATAAATTGTAGCAGTGATATGTTTACATAATCTGCTGGTAACCACTCCAGAGGAGCCCTAACAGTCAGCTTAATAACACACATTTAGAAAATGATGTAAATATATGTATACGTGAGGAAGTAAAATGGCTGCAGGAGATACAAAGCTGGCTGTTGCAGATAAATACTATATGTTTTCAATGCTATATTTTAATGTTTGTATAGAAACATGTCCATCCAGTGGCTTAACATGATGGCCTAGCAGTAAAATGGGTTGTATACCAGGGCTGTCACTGATGTGTGCACCAGTGCTATTATAAATGCTCTATAGAGGAACTACACAATGAGCTGCTGAGTTTGCAAATAGGTAGTGCTGCTAAAAGCTTTCAGCCAGGTTTGCTCCCCAGGACAACCCCCCCTTCATCTCCTCATTCTTCCTTTTGTCTGTGTGCCTTCACTTCAGGTTCCTCTCATACTTAAAAATGGGACTGCCACATTTCTGCCAAACATGTGGCCTCATCTCTATGTGTATAATACCTCAGGAAAAAATTCCTCCCAACTTTGCTTTCTGGCTCTGTGGCATTTACATGGCCAAGTCTGCCTCATCTTGTCTTAGTTTGGGATATTTCAGGTAGTGATGTTTTGATGTAAGGAATGTTTCTGGAAAACAGTACTAAGCTGTATCTTCAATATTAATCATTATGTTCATGAAGCCTGGACTCACAATGTGTAGGGCAAAATCATGTGATAGTATAACTGCAAGACTGCAGCTCAGTCCCAGTGCATGCTCCTTGCCAGAATGCTCTCTCTCCTTCCCAACTCCCTTTGACTGAGCTGCTCTCTAGGCTTTTCCTCTACATCTATGGCAGGAAGCTGGGCAGGACAGGAGCAGGAAAGGTCTGGGCATGAGTCCCACATCGAAGCTGAGAGAGAGGAGCAGCTTTGGAGAGGATACTGCTTTCTATCTTCCTAATGAGGATTGTTTAGTGTTAGAATGAAACTGTGATTTATTTTTTCTTTTCTAACTAGAAACAGGAGCTAAATAGTTACCTATTATTATCCCTCTTAAATACCCAGTTTAAAATCTGTTATAATCATGGTTAAATCCAAAGCAAAGATTTTACTTTCTCGAGGATTCTCTGTCCAAATTATATGTAGTATGAAAATGTTACAGCCAATGGCAGATCTTCAGAATTACAGTAAATTAGACGATGCCTAGGGACAGAAGGAAGTTTGGATTTCATTCTTATCTGTGTGAGCCGTAACCACATTAGGATGAGGACATGCTCCAGAGATTGATTGTCTTTTCCTGTAAATACAATAGAGGGATGAGTCTTTTCAGCTACAGAAAAACCGCACCCTGCCATCAAGAGGTTCTCCACCCTCCCTCTACTCTGTCCTTCTGATAAAAACCCCATTCTGTGGGGTGAAAGAAGCAAATTGGTGACAGAAGTATGAGGGAACCTCTGATTTAAAACACTGTTCACCGTAGTTATTTAGAAAAATATCTGGAGCTGTACCTTCTCTTACCCCAGCAGCTGATAATAGCTCTGTTTCTCATCAAGGTCCCTTCCAGCTCTGGGACGAGAACAGTTTCAGTTTTCATATGAAATATTCTTCCCAGGCACATAATTTTAACAAAAGTGCAGTATTTACACGATATTCTTTTCTCATTTATTTTGCAACATCATGTCATTAAAAAAAAAAAAAAGACTTACTGGGGAAAAAGCAGAAGATTTCCCATCAGCAAGACACTGGGAAAGTGAGAGATACAGATCAAAAAGGAACAAAAAAGAAATTACCAAGCAAACCCAGCTGAGATGAGCTGACATTATTCTTAGGACTGAAATGTCATAGAAGCAGCAAGGAGCAAGATGAATAGCGTGAGATTTTAACTAGGCTGATTTGTGGTAGCCTCATGGGAGTTGCAGAGGGACAACTCCAATGAGAAGTACATTTTAACTGAGATGCAGGTCCCTCTCTTTCCTGATTTGTCCTAAAAACATTATATTGTGCAAAGAAAATGACCTTTGCTTTCTTTTTATTGTTCAATTAGTAAGAAAAGATGAATAGGATAAATCTATAACATAGGTTAAGTTCTTAAAAATTGGCTTTTGGACAACATATTCCAAAGAGTGGGAGATACATTTTGAAGTTTTTTCTTCAGAAAATGTCCACTCCAGAAACTTCATTTAAGTAGTTTCTGAAGAATGGTTTGTAGCGGCCGAAGAGTCCCTGTCTCAATGTCCAGTGAAGAGCAGGGTATATAAATACTTCATCTGAGTAAAATATCATTCACTTTATGAATTATCTTCACTTTGTGTCTTATTCTGCATTTTTTGTAACATTTCTGGTTTGGGGTTTCAAAATTCCTAGTCAATTCTGACTACCGGATTAACTGAGAATTGTTGACTATTTTTATTAACTTCAGAAATTTGGTTCTTTATTTTTCCATCTGTTACTACTTTGTGAAACGTATTTTATTTTTTTGAGACAAGAGAAAGGCAAAGATTCTATTGTGGCTTTTTTTTTTCTTTCCCCCACCTGCATAACCTGACTGAAAACGTCTTTCTGAGAAGAATGCATTCAGCCTATGACAATATGGATTGGGAACAATGCTGAACATTCATGTATGAGGAGACAGATTTAGTATATAGTTCACATTTAAGTATATAATATCTTTCCTTTCAAGCTATAGTATTTTAAACCATCTGAGATATTTTTCATCAAAACAAATATATGCATATTGTGTATGCATATTTCCACAGGCATGTATACGCATGTAGCTGCAGTGTGTGAGCGGGCACAGTGTTTTACTGTGTTACTTAGACTATATGTGCTACCTGAAGGTACTGATGTCTGCTTTGTAAATTCTGAAATGAAACTATTGTGACATCAAGAGAGAGCTGCCAGCAGAATAATGAAGTATCATGCATGCCAGGCTGTATAAAGGAGTAGGACTTGTGTTTTGTGAAGCTGAGCAGGACCCTGTCATGCTGCTGCCTAGTTCATAAGGCAATTCCAGCTCTTACTTCATTTCCCTCTTCCTTAGATGAATAAGACAGTTTTAGGTTTGAATATTTTTTCAACTTTATTTCAATTCTTAGATGCATTGAAATAAGTCACTTTTGAAGGTGTGCTTTGGCCTGGCTGCAGAAACTTCCTTAGAGGGAGGCAGCCAGTGAAGTACCCTAGAAACAAAAAAGAAAATGAGAAAAATATCCCCAGAGGGAATGATTTACAGACAATCTCAGTGAGATTAGCAAATGGAATAAAAGCCAAATCTTCAAATGGAGGCAGCACAGAAATGAGTTACTGATCTCTCTGCAAGAGGCACTGATCCAGAATTCAGGATCAGCTCAACTAAGCAGCAATAAACAAACAAACAAAAACCAATAACGCTTACAGTAGTTGGAATCGTAAAGAACTTAAAACCATTCTGAAAGCCATTTTGATACAAAACCAACAATGGAAAGAACAAAACTCTGAGTCAGTTATGGTAGATTTGCACCTTGCAGAAAAACTGACCATCCCTTCCACCTCTGCTATGTAACATAAGTACACATTGTTTCATTTGATCCCCTTAGCAAAAGCTAATCATCTCTTAATATTTTGCAAAGCATCGTACATGATGAGCCTTCTTTCACAGTGAGTTTTGGAAAGGTAGTTTGAAATTTTCCACTGTTTCTTTTCTTTTCTTTTTAGTAAAAAAAAAAAAAATCAAACTCAGTTTTTCAAGGATATTATATCACTTCTGACAAACCTTTAATTGGAAAATGTTTTTCAGTCCATGAAATTGTGGTCAAATTTTGAGAATAAATATAGCAGTTTCAGTCTAGGTTTTAGTGTCTTCTGTTTGGATGAGATCATAGACAGATCCATATTTTAGGCATTGTATCTGTGTTGGTTTCCTGATCTATTAAAAGAGTCAGAAAATGGACTAAGCCTAACAGAAAACTTTTTGAGACCACTGGTGCAAACTCTGAATGTGAATGAATTCCTATCAGAACACAGTCAACCCAATCAAAGCAGTAATTGGTGCAGCACCATGCAGGATATTTTGGAGTTATTTCTTGCTCCAGTTCTGAGTTCCCTACCTGACACTCTTCTGTACAGCAGAAATGTGACAAATTCAGGCTTTGATGATTTTGCAGAGTTTTACGTCTGTGATGTCACAGATTAGATTTCTTTTTATAGTCAAAATCACTGCCCCCTGATTATTGCTGGAGCCCACTCTGAATAGTTCTAGTGATCTACCCAGATCCCATTCTTAATCAAACTCCTTAGCTCAGTAATGATAAAAGAAAAACAAATCTGCAATTTGAAATCAGTATATCCATTTCTTATTTTGCGAAACAGATTCTACACAGATTGTTTAGTGCAGTGAAGAGCATTGTTGATGAAACAAAGCTGAGGCATTTCCCACACTGCAAGCCAGGATCCTTTCACTAGAATCAAGGGATTGTTAATACCTGTTTGGCTTTTACAGCACAAGGATGAGAAAAATGTTCTGCCTGAGAAGCCCAGGAGGTGCCTGGCATTCAGGTACAGCTCTGAAAACCAAAGTGTGAACTGTCCTGGAGCCTCAGTTGGATGTTAGGAAACTCTTTTTTTTCTGAAAGAGTGATCAGGCATTGGAATGGGCTGCCCAGGGAGGTGGTGGCATCAGCATTCCCGGAGGAGTTCAAGAATTGTATAGATGTGACACTGAGGGACATGGCCAGTGGGCATGGGTGGGAATGGATTGCTCGTTGGACTAGATAATGTTCTTTGCGGTCTTTTTTCCAACCTTTACGATTCTGCAACTGTCCTTTCAGTTGTGTCGCTGCCTGTATGTTAGGGCTAGCTTACAAAGACTTTGGACATGAGACATAAAGGCACTTGAAATCCAGCTTATTCTGCTTTGCAGTTGAATTAAACTACTTGGCATGTAGCCAAGAGCTACACTGGGAGGCGATATGAAGCCATTGCTGTCTGGCACCATCTTCAGACCACTACACCTCAGCTTCCCAGTGTGCTCTAGCTCTCAGCTGCCATACCTCCAAGAATGCTTGAGAAATAGTGTCAGGAAAACTTGCTGCAGTGCTGCCAGCTCTCAGCAATTGGTACAGAAAAAGTCCTTTGATTTGCAGTTCTGCCAACCCTTCACCGTGCGCAAATATTGCATTCGCTCCAAAAGTGTTTAAATATTTTTTCTATGGAAAGGAAAAGGATTTTATGCTATAAGTAAGGGGGCAAAAAAAGGGGATAAATAAATGAAATGCATAAAATTTAATGAAAAAAATATATTCTGCATGGAGCAGTAATATGCACCTAAAATGTAATACTGGTAAGAAATCAACATTTTTGGCTTATTTTGTATTCAGAATGAGACTCTTCACCACTGGCAAATCAGTAGCTAGAATCACTAGATAACTGCAAATACATGTTGGAACTGTTTGACATTAGCTTAAAACTAAGAGAAAACAATATGAATAAGTGAAATACAATGGTTTTGAAAGACATTTCCTGGAAGAGAGATTTACCTTTTAGGATATTTGTGGTCCAGTGGGACAAGTATCGCTAATGCTTAGACAAATGACCGTCTTTGCTTCCTCACTGTCAAAGAGAAAGCCACTTTACAGAGTGAATGGAGCTGGGTAAATCACATGGTCCATGGCAAGCTCTGGAGTGCTTAGCAAATGAAGTCATCCAGAAAGGATTAAACAGAGTTATGTCTCTGTAGCAGAGCCTTGTTTATGGAAAATGAGTTTGGGCGATTGGCTTAGCCTAAGCACATACTGTTCTTTTTTACCTAGACACATAAGGCTTTCTTCAATAAAGTAATCATGTCCCAAGCAAATATTCCTGGTTTTAGTTCATAGTGGTGGAGCTTGGGGGAGGGAGGCCAGCCTATCTGTTGCTCTGATTTCCCATATCCTTGGCAGTCTTCTCAATATATACAGCAGCCTGTGCTGCTTTTTTTTCATATGAAATCCTATACTTTTTGAGGTACTTGCGTCTATTCCAAATGAAGCTGCCAAAAAATACATGAAGCATATACCATTTGCAATTAGAAAATGCTGTTTAAAAATGATGTTGGTATCTTAAAGCATAAATATTCTTATTTGTATGCTTCTAAAATGCTTAAATGCATATACAGCAGCTATGAGGATTTTCCTTCACTTTATGAAAAATTCCTGATTAACAGTACAAGGATGGTTTATTTTTATGCCTATTTCCTTTTCCCATTCTAGTCCCTCTGAGAAGAACCAGTTAATATGTGACATTTTCCACATTCATTAGTATCTTCCTTTTTTAAAAGGCAGAATTGGTTTAAGAGTAGTATTTTATATCCACTAAACGATGATAATGTTGCCTGTCAGAGGGCAGCACATAGAGGAAGCAGTGAAGATATAAAATCTGTAAATAAAACTGTTAAATTTTGCATTTGCACCTGTATTGGGATACAGCAGACACCACTACGAAACAGCATGTTGCTAAATGAAGTTTACTTTAAGAAAGCTCTTTAGTGGCCATAAACGGAAATGCGATTGCCAATACTGTTGGCATTAGTTGCTGGAAAATTATCTGGTTACCTCTTTGCAGCAGAACAAATAGATGTAACTTTAGAAAAACTCTCTGACACCACCAAATATGAAAAAATGTCAATTAAATGTCACCTGGGCTACATGCTGCAATCAGAGCAGCAGCACAGGTGGGGTGTCCCATCTAGATGCCATCTGGGAGTCACGGGCCCACAAGGCATCTGCTGCTGGTACTGCTACGTGCTCCCCTCCAGTCCACATTCCTCCCTCCTCCTGCCATTTAGAAGTAGTAGGGTAGAAGAGCCCTGCTGTGGGCACAACTAGTAGAGAGGGCAAGTGACTGGGAGTAGTCCAGATTGCATGGGGCCTGAGAAGTGGTCACTCCACTTACGTACTCCTATCACTTGATTTGGCTGGCAGGAGTTATTGCTTGCTTAGGTTTGGGCTTGAAGCTTTCTACTTTGCTTCTTGCCCTCAGTAGAACAACACAAGTTCAGTGACAGTGCAGGAGGAAACATTTTTGCTGTGTCCATGTGGTTCTTGGCTGTTTATCGTTTAATTTCTACTGACTATATTAAAACCCATTTTTTCATTACTATTATTTTTAATTATTTAGTGAAAAACACAAGTTCTCTTCCATTACTCTTTTTCTTTCTCACTAGTGAGGGGTCTGAAAGGGTCTCAAGTTGTCTAGCCAAAATTGTGTCTAATATACAGAAGTCCTTAGAGGGCATGAGACTAAAATAAGTGGTTCTTATATCCACTCATTGTAATTCTTTGCTGCAGAGATTCAAAGACAGTTCAGAATTTTCCTGCCCTTCAAAGATTTCTGAAATTATGTGGGGACACATTAGCACAGTCCAAGAGTGTACCCTGGAGTAGTGTCAACAAGTTTTTTGTTTTCTGATAGAAGAGCCAGTGCATCAGCAGTATGTCACACTTTCTCACCCTAATCTTTATGTATCTCATATCCTTCTTGCCATCCTGAGCAAAACATTGCAGAACTACGATTTCACTAGGCTGGCAGCAACACTGCTCTGACCCATTTACCCCAAGGGGCACTACAGTCTCTTTCAGTGACAGTTGCCCAGCACAGAGAGGTCTGACATTTTTGGGGAAATTCCAGCAATTCACTCTGTAACTCCTAGACGAATCTATTTTTTCCGGTTATTGTGGTTTTTAAGTTGCCAAGCTCAGAAAGCAGCTCAGACTTAGGACTCATGGCTGAAATCAAGCTTATTCAGTTCCGAAAGGGACACTAAGGTCTGGTGGCTGCTTGAATTAGGTGACCAAGCCTTTAGTAGCTAGATCTCAACTATGAAAAGTACAAAAAGAAAGGAGAGAGAAAGGAAACAAAAGCATCTGTGATTTGGCTGAAGTATTACCACAGAGCTAAACTGAGGGAACATTTGATAATTCTTAAACTGGTCTCACTAAACCCCTGGTAAAGTTAGAAAGGTTTTTTGTTCAGATGCTTTCATCAGTTCCAAAGTTACTGTTCCTTTAAGACCTTATTCAAAAAATTCAGTGTGGTGTTCTGTGAAATACTGAAGTCTTCTTTACCAAATTACCAAAAATATTGCAACTGCTTTTGATGACTGCTTATAAAGTATTGCTCCTCTGGTGGGGAGGAGGGGCAAGAGGGAGTGAGGGTGTAGTGGAGAACCACAAGGGTCTGTTTTTAAGGAGAGGGCTTTGCATATGACTGCTATTCTGTAGGTTCTGACGTAGATAACTTTCTAAGCAAAATTTAGCAAGAAACATAGTATTAATTGGTTCTTGATGGACACAATATGAATTGTGAATTTCTAATCTACATAACATACAGCACTGAAGACAGCCTCCACCTTTCAGTCATACTTGATGAAGTTATTTAGTATCTGTTACCATGTTGCCTAAATGTTTTATATGCACAGAAGACAAATCTGAGATAAATGTCACAAGCATCTTTCAGATTCTGTGAACAAAATACCTTGCAATAAAAGCACTTTACTGTCAGAATGCTGCAAAATTTACATGCTTGTGAATATTATGTATAGGATAACTCAGCTCAGAAACAGCATTTAGCTTTTTAAAATAGCATTTTTTCTGATTTTAATCAGCTTGGTTCTTCAATATCCTATGCTTAAAAATACAGGAAACAAAAATTAGACAATGGATAAAAGGACTCATAATAACTAAAACAAAATTTCCTCCCATGAAGTCAGAGATCTGAGCCTTGCAGGAATATCAAAGCAGTGCATATATTTTCTGTGCAGTAAACTAAATATTTTAAAATACCATAGAGGCTTTTAAAAATAAATACCTTTATTAGAGCACTATTCCTCCTAAAAATATTCTTAAGAAACACAATTGTGTTTCTGGTTTCTATATTGTTCAAAAGAAGGCAAGAAATTCTGCTGGAGCAGAAGCCAGAAAACAGAGCAAATGGTTGTAGAGTTCCCATAGAAAAGCAAACAAGCCAAAAATAAAAAAATAATAATAATAATTAAAAAAAAACCATTAAAAAAAATCACCATGGAAGGAGATTGGCTGTGCTATTGTGGTCAAGATTTTAATGGCACTGACGGGAATCACATATGCCACATTAGGAAAAGGAAAACACATTTAAAGTTAGGTCAATCCCAGTACAGATAACAAAAAAGATAACCTAGACTTTCACATGCAGCCTGTTAGCTTTATTTGTCACTGCCATGTGCCTATGGATTTAAACGGTTTATTAGATTTTGTGAGGTTTGCTCTTACATTTTCATGTATCTGCTGCTTTCTTGCAGATGAATCTTTCTCTTTGATAGTATACTGAATATGGAAGAGAGTTATTCGTGAAAGGAAATGCCAAACATCCTCAAGCCAAGCTTAGACCTCTGTGTTTCAGTGTTGTCTTTGGATGTGGTGGTATACTTGTCCTGCTCTAGTATTTGCACATAAAAGTATCTATGCACACGCAACGACAAAGATAGAGATATAGAGTCATAGTCCCTTACATGAAAGAAAGGTGTCTAATATTTGTGAATGTTTTCTAAACTGTCTTGAAGTAACAGTTGAGACTTCCCGTTCTGAGGCACTACTCTTCACTATTGGAAGAGTAACAATGTTATCCAAACCAATATTTGATTAGTACAGGAATAACTGCATCTAAGTCTTGTAAACCTTTTATCTCATTAATCATGACTTTAGATTTGATCCAGCTCACACTGAAGTCAACAAGACTCCTTCTATTGACACTCAAGAGACAATCAATACGGAGAGACCTACAGAGTCAGTAGGTCTGCCTACTTTGGGCAAAACTCCTTTGGCTTCAGCTGAAATGAAAACAGCCCATTAGGTCTTTAAGATATTTCAGGTTGATTGTATATGTGCACTGACATAGCAGACATTTCTTTTTTATCTAGCAGTAAAGAGTATTTCAGCCAACTTCTGGATTTTAGGTGGTGAGAGCAGAGTTAAAATTCACAAAATACTGCTATACTAGTGGTAGGTGTGTTCCACTCTGCTGTGGGCCAACACAAAACATTTAGTTGGGAAGTCAAACAGCTTGAGAGATTTTGCTATGTTCCATGTTAATAGGTATTCAATAAATAGCTGCATGTTCTTGGAAGTTAACTGCATCTTTGGCTTTGAGCATTTTGGCACATCCATGGGTCAACAGAAGTCTAAAGCTGCCTTTCTTGAGTTACTGCATGACTGGACTTGTAGAGCATGATTGAGAGGCTAAGCCTTCTACCTGTGCCTGAGAGGATCCTTTACAGAGTCATTTTCCATGTTTGCTCAAGTTTCCTGGGGAGATTAAATATGTGGAGTGAGGCTGTTTCCAGAACTAGTGGATGGGGATGGGAGAACCTCACAGAATTTCAGTCAGAAAACTGTTGTGAGATTAGAATTCCCCAACACAAAGGTATGTTAGGAGTAGGTCAAGAACAAAGACATGAATAGGGCTCCAAAATACTCAGAGGGACTAGATGAGATTTACGTAAATGGACATTGCACTACCCCTGTCTGGAAGTAAACACATGAATAGAGGAATTGAATAATGCATGGTTGTACTGGAAGGAAATTCAGTTTTCCCATCTGAAGATCTGGTATGTCCTATGCATTGAGTGATATGAATGAAGAAGACTATATTTTCATCATCACCTGCTAACTGTGGCTTTGCTGGTGTATGTGTGCATGTTAAGTCTTTGCATGCAAAGAAAGCACATTTTTCTCTATCTTTCTTCACTGTTTCCCTTCAGTAGAAAAATCTGGTTGATGATTATTGCCTTTACTTCTGTTTCTGCATGACCTCTCCTAAGAGCAAACAATGTATGTTGAAAATTTCCCCTGCAAATGTTCATGCCTTTACTGAAATAAAAATAAATGTGTAGACATGCACACACACAAACACTTAAAAAGATGTCTTATCAGCATAAAATAATTTGGAAGCCCCTTTTAGGTTGAATTACTATAGAAAAAACATATGCTTCCTTTCTTCACACAACATCAACGCATAGCACTATTACGTATATGTTCCTGTCCCGAGTCCAACCACGTGCTCTGCTACATATTGAAAATGTCTGTGTATTAAACAGTTACTTGCTTTCAGCAGCTTCAAAAATTAGAAGCAAATTTTTAAGCACATTCTGCATTTCATCCTTGCAGCCCAATTCCTGTTATCCATCAAGTCTGTTTTAAAATAGGACGCGTTTTTGGTACTGCAGAGTCAACAGTGTTGGAAAGTTGGCAGGTACGCTTGTTTAAACAACATTCCCAAGTAGTCTCCTGGCAGGTGTTTCCAGAGTACTTTGAGCACAATTCTTTGGATGGGATACTTGCCAAAGTACATAGCAACAGGAAAAAAAGTGTTTTCCTCTTACCACAGTTGGGACAGTGCAGTGTTTTAGATGCTGCTCCGTGCATCCATTTCAGGGGCTTATTTTGGCACAGGGTCAGGGCCTATACAATGGTAAAATACACAGCATATTCCTGTCTCTTTAATGCAAGTGAACTTCAGAATACCAACTGGTATGTTATCTTCCTGACCGCAGGCCAGACTCTGACAAGCCTTCTTGCACTGGTCTGCTCTTTCAGTTATACAGAAACTCCTTACCACAGACCATCGTGCTGCACGGCCTTCTGCAAGTTCAGAACAAATGTTCACTTCATAGCTGGCCAAAAGAACAAAACGGGAAGGGTGGGTGAGGTGGGAGAGGGATCAGAGAGCCTTGTCTACCTGGCACTGATTTCTCTTACAGCTGAACCTGCCTTTGCTTAATTGAAACCTGTCCTTTGGATTTGCAAAACACATGACTAGTTTTATAACCCCTCTGGAAGCTTGTCAACTTCTCAGTATGTGTTCTAGACCTAAAACTACCCTCTGCATTATCCATGGAGAAATAGCCTCTTAGATATGTATATTCTTAGATACGTACAAACACTCTCAGACTGAAAATAGAAACAGGTATGTAGAACTGTAAACAGAGATCAAAGTCTAAGGGAAACACTGACAGTGATACGCTGATTTAAAATTTAAATTGTAATGCAGTACTGAAATAAAGCCCTGTTCCTTTGCAGTCACAGCATGTGGAGTTGTTAAATGAGTATTTGGCTGCAGATGACCTGTACCAAGTCTTGGCACAAGCCATGGAGATTGCTCTATGGCACAAAACTGGTTACCAAAATAATGATTTTCATCCAGAACTCAGTTCTAGCTCTTGCTTATATAGAAAGGATCTGGTTCAAACCACTGAACTTGCATTTTCCTGGGTGTGGAGACAGGCTAACAGAAAACTTTCAGATGTGGACTTCTGCCACTTCAGAGTAATTAACACTAAAGTGACTGTTAAGTTCCATACTGACATTTATGTCACTTGAGACTGCTGTGCATGCAACTCAGTTTCATACTGCTTCCTCACCTCCTTACTCACCTATTCCACCTGCCATAAATTGGGCTACCAATATCTTCAGGTTTTCTATTTGTAGCTTCTGCAGGTAGGCATCAGTGTAGGAGCATGCAGTACCCTAAGCTTCAAATGACGATTCTGTGGAGTAAATACAAGAAAACAAGCAATGTGAATGGCATTTTTTTTCTGCTTAATTTTGTAGAAATCTCCATGTTTCTATCAACTTTTTTTTGGCGTAGAATTTTCAGGCTGCCAGACCACGCTGCTATCAAATCCAACTGGCCTGGCTGCAAAATGTGCATACTGGCGGAGAACATCCCTTGTCCTTCCTAACTGCCAGCTTTCATTTCATTGAGCCTCTTTTGTTTCCCACCCAAAATTCTCCTTGGCCAGAGCTAGAGACAGGCTCTCCCCTAGGAGAACACAGCACAAGCACAGACAGCCTGAGTGTCAGAGACCTCCCTGTCCAGCTGCAAGCTGTGAAAGAGCAGGAGGGCACAAGGACACAATTATACAGCACAGGGTGACATGATTGGTCTGAGCATCCCTGCTCTAATAATTAGACATTGCCACTATGAGCACTGCAGCAAAATGGTGTTCGGAGCAAGAAAGACTGACTGCCCAAAACCAAGCATGAGTCTTCACTTCAGATAAGATATTCAAATACAATTTTTGTGGGTGAGAGTGTACAGTGCATTTTTTTCCTAGTAAATCCTTTTTAAATTGGTTTATATTACTGTGTTTAAGAATCATTTTAAAAAGAGAGTATTTTTTAGAGTAAAAAAAAAAAAAAAGTGTGATGGATTCAGGGAAGTCTGCCCCAGTTTTTGTGTTAAATCTAAGAAACCACTTTTCAGTAGTGCATATAGATACAGGAGAATTACTAGGGCATTATAGCCACTTTAACTAAGCCTCTTTTCTGTTGCTTTGTAGACACAGCCTAGGCACTGATCATTTAATATTCTCAGAGGGTGACATTCACCCTGATGCTGGCTCTGTGCCTAGGGTAGAATGTCACAGAAGAAAGTAAACAAAAATACTTCAAGTCTTACTGAAGCAAAATTTGAGTGAAACACTCCCAAAATTTCATAGTACTTGCCTGACTGCATTATTTGGCATAACAAGAGTGAAGAATACCAGTAGTAGTACTACTGGTAAAAAAAAGAAACAAAAAAACAAACAAAAAAGCTATACTTAAGTCATTATTGGAATCCTAAGCATTTCCAGGTGTTATGCAAAGTTTATAATAGTAAAGGTGGAAATTTTACCAGCCCCCTTTCCATTTTTATTTTGACTTTTCCTATGTTCATGAGGGATACTAGACAGACAAGCCATGAGATTATTCATTGTTTTGCCACAGATCATGGATATTCCTGATATATGAGCTTTTCCACTTTGACCTATGTTCATATTTATGCCTGACTTGATTTCTTCATGTTGGAATTCATGATTTCTTCATGTTTTCTCCAGACGATGGAGTGAGACCATCACTGCTTCCCATAAAACATACTCATTTCCCTTTAAGTTGCATAAACTTGCAATGAGCATCAGTGTGAATGAAATAATTTTCAGTGATGATAATGCCTTCTAGTCATTTCTAAAGTAGGCCATATAATGTTTAGTGACCTAAAAAACATCAAAATTATTTTATTCTGCAAATCGCTAAATTTCTCAACCAAAGGGTGAACCTGTTGCATCTCACCAGTGGTCAGGCAGATGGAGATTCCTGCTCAAAAGAATGAGGTGTTTATAGTACCCTAATAATTTAGGCCAGGCAAATTTCCTGGAAAATATTAGTTATGAAGAAACTCCTTTTTAGCTAGTATGTGCTCATGTTGGGGAGAGTGAAATTTTGGTGTAATTGTTCTAAAGGAAAATCTTTAAACATATGTGATGTTACAAGAGTTGCTTCAGTCACATAGGCCTTGGAAGTAGAGCTTTGGAAACTGCAACAGACATTCTGTAAAAAGGCATTTGAAAGATTTTCCAAACCTTTTGGGACATTGACTGACATTCTTCAGGTTATTTATTGAAAGAAGAATGTACTTGAATGTTTTACTTCCCTCACAGTTATGGATATAACTTTACTCCAGTACTGGCATAGCTTTCTCTTGAGTGGGCAAAGCTCTTGCAACCCAAAGGGAACTTCTATAAGCGTGGTTACAACATGCTTCTTCTGGAGAGGGAAAACAGGGAAAAATGTGCTGAGCAATCAGTGTGGGATTTTTTGTCCCAGTCACAGTCACTCTACTGCCTGTCATCTTTTTTTAATAGTTACTTCCAAAATCTGTGGGTATTGCCACAAATTACCAAGAAGGATTAAAGCAACTGTTCAGGAAATCACATCTTTCCCTCTGTTGAGCACAAGATGTGTAATAATAACTCAGTGGTCATTTTCTTGTGGGAATCTAATGTAGATGTAGAAATCATTAAAAGCCTTAGAACAAAGTGTTTTCTAAGCCTATCTGAATGGTCACCAGGCTGGAGTTGAGTCTAGGCATGGCTTCACAGCCTATCAGTGGCTTCATCCGTTTATCAGCATACTTCCACAGGACAGATCCTCTCTCTAGCATCTACATCAATGTGTGCTGCTACAGCATTTGGCTGCCAGAGAACTAAGTATCAGTTCTGACATATCCTATTTCCTTTAATGATCTCAGTAACTGAAATATGCCCAGGTTTCTACCCAGCCAGTGCAATTGAGTCACAACAACAGATGACAGCTATGCTTTTAATCCACTGCTGCACATTCAAATGTGCTACAGCAAATAGACTCCAGTAGTTACCCCAGAACAGGAATAATACTCTCTGGACAATATATCCAAACCAGGCTAACCCAGAATCTTTGAATTTTAAATGATGAATATCTTTGCCCCACTACTTGCAAATGATGCCCCCACTGAACTTTGGTAATTATATGCATTTGAGGAAAATCAGAAAACGCTCGCAGATTTTTTTACCAAAATGTTTGTTTCACTGAGGAATGTGATTTGCTATTTACTTCTTTACTAGTGATAGGGGGAGAGAGAGAGAAGTAGGGAAGAAGAGGAAAGTCATACAACACAGAGTAATATTGAATGTTTTAGACTACGAAGCAATTTGTGTGCAGAGATCAGGCTTCAACTGGTGCAACAAACCATAACATATCAATTCAGTCATCTGGAAATGAGATGTTTTATTTAACAGCAGCCTGAATTCTCCCTGTAGCCAGTGGCAAGTGGGAACCTTTGGAGTAATCACCGCTTTAGAAAGGTTCAGTTATCCTCCAGTCTGATTACAGAGGAAATAACCAGCACAGTAGTCCAGACAGTTATCCTTTAGTAGCTTAATGTTAAGTGAGACGAATCTTACTTACAGGAGGGTCACCCTTTCCATCAGGGACAAAACTATGGGTCACAGTTTATTGCAAGCGTAGTAAGTGTGTTTACCTAATGCAAACAGTTCTTTATTGTCTGGCCCTTCAGCAGAAGAGTGCTAAAGGTGCTCACGTCATGGCTATTCTGTCATGAGAGGGGGTCTTGCCCTGTGCAGCACAGGAGCCCCTGGGGCTGGTGGCACTGGGAAAGGGCAGCTCGAGGAACAATGGGCTCGTAGCTGACCATGCACAAATGGGGAAGGAAGCCATTTATCATCTCTAGGTCATAATGGAGAGCCACTTCCTATTAATTAGAAAAACACAGAAACTGAAAAAAATAAAACAAGAAACTTACGTAATATGATCTCAGAGCTGGCTGATTTGCTAATGTAAAGCACAGGGTGGAAAAAAAAAAAGAAGCTGATAATGTGGAACAGTAGGGCATGACTGCTGATCTCAGAGAAAAAACATGCGGAAAATACTATTCAAAACACTGGCAAAATGACTTCATGTGAAAGGCGGATTTCTTCTTTTACAGTGGGCAGAATGTTCCAAAAGAACTTGCGTGCATTTGCCTGTGTGCTCTTTCCATTAGCAGATATGCCGATGGCTTGGTTTCTCAGAGCCAAATGGGCAGTGCTTGGTTCAGATACTGTGAGCATCTATGCCCTAGATCCCAGATTTTGAACATATTAGATTGCATTCAAGACATTTGCCCTCTCATGCGCTGGGTGTAAGGCTAAGAGTATTTGCTGTGTTTTGCAGGGCTTGGGAGGCAAAAGAGTGTTTTCAGTCAGACGCAGTCCCACTGGTCTACATGTCTAGACCCCAAAATGGTAATGAAAGTAGAATTAGCAGCAGAATGTTGCCAGTACTTCTTATTGATAACTAGAGTCTAGAGACTAGGAATTGACTGGCAACACTCTCTGCCACGTTCATTTAGTGACTATATATGTTTTTTGAAAGCAATTAAAACAGAATCACAGAAGGGGTAGTGTAGGGGTTGGAAGGGACCTCTAGAGATCATCAAGACCAACCCTCCTGCCAAAGCAGACTCCATAGATCAGGTTGCACAGGTAGTTGTCAAGGCGGGTCTTGAATATCTCCAGAGAAGGAGACTCCACAACCACCCTGGGGCAGGCTGTTCCAGTGACAGAAGAAATAAAAACACCTTTGATACTGTAAAAAACGACAATTTACTAGAGAAAACTCCCCTTCTCCTTCAGCTACAGCAAATAAGGTTTAATAGTGATTGCTTTAGAAGAGACAGCATGTTGCAGTAAAACAGGGAATGCATGGTAATTTGCATGGAAGTGCAAGTTGGTGTTCAAAATCTTTAGTATCTCCTAAAAGTTTAAGAGGAATTTCTCCATTTGCTTGTGAATTCTGGCTCTCGCTATTACACACTCAAGCAGTGCACTCTTTTGCTGTTACTGGTAGAAAAGCATGTTTGACACTGGATGACTGGAGGTACACAAAGCTGTTGGTCTTTGACATGCTTTTTTTCCTGCCCTTACAAAATCAGTAACAGCCTTGGACACTGAATGAAAGCCCACATGTGCTGGGAAAATAACAGCTAAAGAGACCTCAGACATTCCTTTGGAGATGAGCATGGCTTTCTCCTAAACAGGCATTACTCTGTCACTTGACCACTCCAATGGTCATCAGCACTAACACTGTGACAACAGGTTCTGTCACTTCCTTCCTTCCCATTAAACCTGTGCTTCCTATCCGTGCATTCTTGGAAACCTCAGAGCAAAGGTGAAGACTGCCCTTGTCCACTAAAAAGGGAGTGGAGAGCATTTCTTCTGGGCACTTGCTGCTAGTTTAATTGTTTTGTCTTTAGTTGGCAGTTCTTCTGACACCTGGTGTTATGACACAGAGACACCTGTAACTCTGTGTCAAGATGAGTGACTAAAGAAGTGATTTTTTTTTTGCTTATAAGTGCTACATGCACTATCTGGCCTTGGTAATGTCATCATCTGTGTTAAACTTTCATATAAAAGCAACTGGGATCACCCAGCTTTAGAAAAGAGTATTTTTATTAGGTCAGGCACTGAGCTGACTCAGATGTAGCTTACATTGGCTTTTGATTCTTTTTAAAGAGCTATACAGATGCCATGGCAACTGACTCAGGCTAAGAGAGGCAGGCTGGACACTGCTAAATGAGGCTTTGAGATTTTTTAGTGCAGTTCACAGGAGAATAGCCTGACCTCCATGTATATGGTAGTCAGTCAGGGTTTTTAAATATTTCTTTTTTCGTTAAGAAAATGTTTTTGTATAATTTCTGACTTGATGTGAAGTAAGCTTGGCATTTGCAAAAGCTCTAATATTTGAGTAGTCCACAGTGCTTCAGCAAAATGGGAATAAGAACAGCATAAGCGATACAGAGTATATCAGGAGTTTGTCTTTTTCTGTTATTCAAATAGGAAAAAAGTGCATATTAAAATTTTATCCTGAATCATTGCATTTACCAAGAGGAGATCTATGAGTTTCAATAGATCACGATCAAGACAGGATATCTAAATACGGCCCACAGATATTTCTTAATGCTACACAGCCTAGAGCTGGGAGCACTGTTGTACTGGAAGTATCTGTAAAAGTTAACACCTCTCTGCTTCTGTTTGAATTGAGCACAGAAAGCATTGTCTCATAAAGAACTGAGATGCCACTATTAGTAGTATTTCTGTCTTAGAGCCCAATATGTCCTAGATTCTGAGGTATTTTTTACTGAGTATATTAGTCTCTCTTTTGGAAAAGAAAACTATTTTTAGATAGGTTGCTGCTTCCTGACATAGAGCACTGGACAAAATGTCATGCTACCTGGATAAGGAAGTTTTTGTAATGTAAATGGTGCCCCACATTTTCTCCCAAGATGATTCTCTCTGCTCTCTTTTTCATTTCTGAAACAATTCCAAGCTGAAAAATATGTCACGTACCATAATAAAGGGTTGAAATCTTAATCCCAGTTTTATGAGGTCTGTGAAACTGATATGTATTGTGCAGTGTAGGAATTAATCCCAGGTGACTTTGAGATAGCCTGAAGTCTGTAGTTGCCAAGTGCTAGTCTCCTTCAAGTACATGTGTGATCTGTGAGTTTTCCAGTGTGTGCAGTGTATTCTGTGCTACAATTTAATGAGATAAAGAGAAGTGGAATGTGCACGCTTTTAATCAGTTCAAATGGTAGTATATCCTAACCCACAACATCAAGAAGAGCTAACAGTTGTTCAGGCTCATTCCAGTGAATAATAGCTTTCAGAGAAAGAAGAACCATTAAAAAAATAGTAGAAATCAAAATGAACTTACAGGCAACTGGCAGTCATTCTGTCCTAATTACAGCTGTAATAGCTGTAAAAACGATTGCAATAGTTCTTACCACAGAGAGAGAATTCCTGGGAGAATTTTATTCATGAGATTGTTGGGGAGTGGAGGAGGGAGGGCAGAACAAAAAACATATTTTTTTACTATTTCCTTCTTGTGTGGCTTATTTCTTTATCTTAAAGGCTGTTCTGCTCATGTCCTCTCAGTTTCGCTGTCTGTGAACATGCTAGCAGTGGTGTGGCAGCGGCGAAGACAGGCTGAGTTGTTTCTGAAATATCATGGAAGAAGCATGATTTGTATCACTGTAGGAAACAGTGATTTCTCATTTTTAAGGGAATATATTTGGAATAATCTTGAACTAGTTTTATAGTGTGAAGTGCATTATTTTATCTATTTTGAACTTCGTGGATTGTGCATGTGCCTCCAAACTAGATCTACACCCTCTCTTTTCTCTTTAGGCTTCATACCATCCCCCTTCCAGGACAGGCTTCTCGAGCACCTTTTTTTAACCCATATTTTTGCCCATACTCTGAACAAACTTTTTTTTTTTTTTTCCCAGTTCACTGTTTTTCCCTCTGAATCTTCTCCCATTTCCTTGTGTTTCCAATCCTATAATAAACTGTTTAATTCTGGGCATTTTCTTGCAGACTGGTGTGGCTGTACTCTGGTGTCTTCTGTAGGATTTCTCTCTCAGCACACTGTCTGCTCACCAGATCCCTTTCACTGCTTTTGAGAGTGGGATTCGCTCAGTATGGGTGTACAGAGACATACGAGTGAGTGCCTTAAAATATTCCAAATGGCCTTCAGCAGTCTGTTTTGAAGTCTTTCACAGGCTCCAAGTCTTATAAGAATGTCTCAGATACTCCTAGACTTCTGAAGTAAACTTGTTGACTGTGTATAGGTATGTTGTAGCTAAATGTTGCCTTTTAACTCTTCTTATTATTCTCTGACAAAAACAAAAATAAAATAAAATAAAATAAAATAAAATAAAATAAAATAAAATAAAATAAAATAAAATAAAATAAAATAAAATAAAATAAAATAAAATAAAATAAAATAAAATAAAATAAAATAAAATAAAATAAAATAAAATAAAATAATAAAATAAAATAAAATAATAAAATAATTCCTTCAGTAAAAAATACACAGTCTGCAGATACAGGTCAGCCTGTCAAATGGCACGTAGACTTCCCAGGAAGTCAATGTTCCCACTGCAATTTTTTTCATGCTATAAACTTTTGATACTTGAGTTAAAGAAAGATAAGTTTCTGTGCTATGTCAAGGTTTATCCCTTGATAAACCTCATTTACCAATGGGACATTAAAAAAAAAAAAGTTCAAGTTATCACACATACTTAAATCCTTTTTTCATAGGAGATTTAACAGAACAAAATGTGTTCAGATTTTTATCCCACTTCTAACACAAAATCCTCATTTCCCACTGTGTGATGATCTCTTCTATATTTCTCTCTCGTACTTCTGTATCTCTCCATATATCGCTTTCTATATTTCTCATAAAAGAGTTGACAATAGTTCCAGTGAAAATGCACTTCAGTCAGGACTTTGGGGTACATGTCTGAAAGACTCAACAAATGCACTATCAACACAAATTCTGATACTTCTATTTAAAGTTTTAGCCCCTAACTCTACACAGAGCCTCTGAAATAGCAGCAAAGCACAGAACTACTTCAGACAAATAAGCCTTCAAAAACCATGTCAACAGCCTAATTCTGCACTCACTAATACACTGAGAAATCTCAGTGAATTCGGTATATGTCATTCAAGAATTTACTCCTCCCCTCCCCTCCCCTCCCCTCCTCTCCCCTCCCCTACCTTCCCCTCCTCTCCCCTCCCCTCCCTTCCCCTCCACAGATTTTTGACCATAAATGACAAATACTAAAATAAATTGCAGAAAAAGTAATGTTTTTCTAAGAAACAAACCCAGCATAACCCAGTATAACCCAGTGTCCTATCAGCCTGGACTCTGTCATCCTGGGATTTTCTTGTATGTGCAGACATTACTGGAAAGAGTCAAAAGAAGTGACCCTTGAGAGTCCTTTCTTACGGGAAGCAAATTTTTTTGAAAGGGTTGAACAGTGTTCTTTAAAGACAGCCTTAAGTGAGGTGGGAAAGCAACTGTCAGAAAAAACATTTCTTTTGCCAAATTTTGCATTTCTCCATTAAAATCTGACTTTAGGAAGTCTGTGAAATCTGTGGGCAGCTGTTACCAGAAGTAGTTTTGCCTAATTTCCTGACAGAGTTCATCCAGCCTAGTTTCCTGAATTCAAACACCAACGTTTTGAGATATAAGTTAAGATACTGAACATTTCTATTCACCTAGTTGGGTATATAATGTACTTGCATGTCAGAAAGGATTGTCTCTTGATCTCTTCTTATGGCCTTCTAGACTATAGTCTGATCTTGTGGGGCATTATTACAAGACAGTGAAAAACACTTGTCTGTGGAGACAGGTATTCAATCTTGCTTCCTTTTTTTTTTTTCTTCCTCTTTGTAATTGTGAAAGATTAATCACTGTTGTCAAGCAAAGTGAGAGCCTCAGATATGTGTGTATTGATAGAGTCTGGTATGTTGACTATTTTCACTGAAAAACAAATTGAATGAAAACAGATTTAGCAGGACTTGTGGTGCCTTCCCACAGCAGCGCAGGGAGCGGAGGTGCCTCAGCCTCTGTTCCCCATCATACTTCAGACCACTGGGCTTATTTGGCTGTTCAGTAGCCACTCACCATCACTGAGTATCTCACCACTTTGCCAGGTGGCCAGCAGTCAGCCAGCCCTGTCTGAGGAAGGACTGAACTTTGTTTAGGGGAACAGTTGATAACTGAGACATTTTGCAAAAGTACACAAAAATGTCAGGAGGAACTTTCATAAAGCAAATCTAACTGCTTCTCTGTAGTACTTTTCCAGACTTTTTCCTACCTCATGGACTAGCTTACTTTTCTCTCTCCTCCATCTCCATTTTCTCAGGTACTTGGGTAGCTACCCTGAATGCCTATTGTTCAAAAATAATGTTTCAATTTTCAGATTATTAATCCTTGCACATAGCACAGGGTCAGAAATCAGCCTGCATTAAAAGGAAAGACCCTCTTTCACTCCCTCATAACCCTTTTCTTAACTAGAGCTTCAAAGCATAGAGGAGATCAAGGAACTCACTGCATAACTCTTAAAAGTATAATGCAAACAAATTTACTAGGAAAAAAGCATCCTAAATATTGCAGATCCAAATACAATAACTAAGTATCAACAATAATTGTTTGTCCACTCTAACACTAGAGTTTGGCAATACCATTCAGCCAAAACTCCTACGTCATTGATGGTTGAGCCAAAATATTTTATATGACAGGTCACAAAATGGTTTTGCAGCATTTCCACACAGCTGCAGAAATAATCATGCAAACAAAAGGGCAGCAGCTGTGAGATCTCAAAATCTTACCACAAAAGGAATTCTGGAAATGTGGTAGACATTTTTAAGTCCTCATCTACCCCTTGTCTTTCTCTCTTTCTCACCTCCATTTGTCTCAAACACTAAGAAATTACTGATACGGTAAGGTTCTGCTGTCCAGTTTTAATCATCTGACATTTGGGAAGAAAATCTAGCCATAAATAAAAGTAGGAGGGTTGGACACAACTGATATATCAGTTTATGTACTAATTTTTTATTTCAGGACCCATAAACGGTGTATATCTATTTGAATCGAGTAATTCCAGGTAGTGTGATAAAACAAAGACAGAAAAGAAACCTCCACAACTGGAAGTGCACAGCAGCCATGATCTTTCAGCCCACCAAAAAATGCAGTCTGTGTTTTTCAGCATACTCTTAAGTCTCACAGAGCACTGCCTAAGATCACTGTGGAATGAGCAGCTTCTTGAGCTGCAAATGCAATTTGTTCTGTGACTGCCAGTTTGAACAATATACTTGAACTGCAGGAGGAGAAAACGAGGCAGTAGGCAAGCAACCAGCATCATGATTTCAGGGGGAAATTTTTAAGAGATTTGGTCTGTACCTTTCAGAATTGTTTGAGTAAAAGAATGGTTAAAGAAAATCTTCAGTCTAGAGCAGTATTCCTCACACAAAAGAGACTATTTTTGGTGAAAAATCTCCAGCTAAAGCAAAAGAAATATTTATTTTTGCACTTTTGAATGTTGTTATATGCATTTTGCATCTATCTTTTCTGTGTAATACTGAAGAGTGCCAGCCAGCATACGCCTTATTGTTCTTAAACCTTTCACTTATTTGATTCATTACAAATCTGATTGTATTTGATTTGATTCATTACAAATTTGATTCATTACAAAACTTGCACTATGAGTGCTCAACTTACCATACCCTGTAGGTACAAACTCTGTGACCAGCTATAACAATAAACTCCTATTGACGTCCATGTCAGTAAGAGCGTGTGCTAAACAGAGTTAATAGCAAGCACTCAGAAAGCAGCAACACTAAGCAGATGGCAGTTTCAGATTTACAATCTGAGAATCCACTGGTCTCATCAATACCGTATAAATATCTAAATCCATCTAGCAGTGATTTTGTCATATCTAGGTATAGGGCCTCAAGCAATGAAGAATCTATTTCCAGAAGGACTTAGCAGCTTGATACAGATTCCTGGAGCTCAGTTCCTTTGGGACACTCAAGTTAAGGATCGTCTAAGATTCCCTTTGCTTTCATGAACGGCAGAGTGGATTTTATTCAGACCTGAAAGACGCAAGATCTTGAGTAGGTGCTGAGGCTTTTGAAAATCTGATCTTTTGCTTAAAATGTTCAGCCTTTCTGAAAGGGAAGTTTATACTTTAGTTCTCTGCATGAATCTTCGTATGGAATAGAAGCTGATAAAAAAATTCTCAGCCAGTATAGCCTGCTGAAAACCTACCAATAGCACAGGGTAGACATAGCTCTGCCAAGAAATGGTTTCTGTCATGAGGGGTGATACAGAAGATCCCCACTAGGAGGCTCTGCCAGTCCCCATTCTCCCATTTATTTTATTCAGATCAGTCTAAAGCATGAGATTCAACAGAGAAGAGAGTTGGCCCGTTTTACTAAGTGTTCAGAGCACACAGCATGGCTATAGCTTTTGCTACGGTATTAGTGAGATACCTTATAGGGAATTCTGCTTTAATACAAATTACCTAACAGCTACTGCAAAGTATGTCCACACAAGCTTACCTCATCTTGTTTGCTCTCCTTTACACCTACTGTCAAGCTATGCAACCATTATTTCTACCATGTCAAAATGTTTACTAGTAACAACTTCTATGAACAGTCAGTTCAGGCTGAACCTAAGCAAGACCAAAATGTGTCTGGATGAAATGGGAAACACTTTGAAGAGCTGGCCAAAACACTGTCACCACCCTTGCTCGGAGATATATAGACCTTATTCATCAAAGTTACGGTTGACTCCTCACTTGTCTTGGATGATCAAATTGCAGCAATTTTCAAAAACACTTTCTCTCTCCTGCAGCTCACTAGGAAATTCTGTCCTTCCCTTGTAGATGGGCATCTCCCCCCAGTGATTCATGTATTCACCACCTCCAGCTTGAACTCCCATACTGGAGTGCAATCTGAAACCTGTGAATGGATTCAGAAGTTGACTGCTGGTTTTATCATGATGCAAAATACATGTCTGAATTCAAGTCTCTCAGTGGAAACTTTTCCACTCTATCTCAGTGTCTGTTTACAGCCCTGAACAGTATTTTCAAAGCAATATAGAAATTTCAGGGATAGCTACATACCTCTGATGTGCTTTCAATCAGGAGGTTCAAGATGTGTCACAATGTGTGACAGATACTCACACTATGAGTCTGATTTTGCTTTGCTATGTCTGCACCTCTTGTCCAAGTAATCCTGCTGTGGAATATTTTGCTGATCATGTTTAGGAAATATTACAGTTTTCCCTATGTGGTTGGGCTGGGACGAGGATTTTTACCGTATGTGACAAAATTCAACAGCTGGTTTTGTTTCTTACTCCCTTTCTTCCACCTTCCTCCCACCAAAAACACATTTCATGAATGTTGATCACACAGAGTGTATGCAAAGAATCCCAGCCAGGCAATTAAAGACTTTTCACTATTGCTTTTGATGTCTCCTGGAAGGCACGCAGATAGTACCTTGTTCCTATTAAGATTTAAGTTTTAGTAGCTCATTTTCTCTCCTTTAGGATCTTTCTAGCTTCTTCAACTTTTATTTCAAAGGGAGGTCACAGCTTTTTAAGTACTCTGAGTTTTGAACCAATTAGAATTCTGAAGTTCCATGAATGAGGCCTCCTGAGGACAAAAATCACTATAAGTGTTTCATTCTCTTGGGCTATCTGTGGAACAAAATTCACTTCAAAATACTTGAATACTGAGGTTTTCTCTGCCACTTCAAATTGTATTTGGGATTGTTAAGATAATATGTTTCTGATTTGATAATAAAACAGTTGGAATTAGTCAAAGAAAGGAAACTGTTTATTTTATAAAGAAAATAGAGAAAGGTGGGAGGCAGTATTTGCAATGTGCTTCTAAATGAGTGAAATATTTTAATAGGGTTATTTTGACATGAACTAAATCTAAGGGAGTGCCGGTCAGACCACTATAGAGAATATGATTTTCATATGATAGTAAAGAATGTGGATAAAAGGAAACTAAATTGAAAGACTTAAAAATGCACGCAAGATTATGTAAATTGCATAGCAAATGGCACGTGGCCAAAAGTTTTACCTGATTTTATGGGACGAGGATTTTGGTGGTGTGCTTGAGTCTAAGTCGTGAAACACCAGTTGGCAAATAGGGTTCTGCTTTCAATTAAACAGGGCAATAGACCTGTGAATTCATATGACAGAAAGTCAGCCATAAATTTGTGGCCGGCAGACTTGTATGGAGAGGACGATGACAAGCTCCTTTGCACCAGTTAGGTGTTGTTACTTCGGTTATCTATATAGTGAGGGAGCAGTAGTGTGTCTGTAAAGCTCTTCCCCGCTTTACCTTTCTGTCACCATTCAGGCCGCAGTCATTTCTGGTTAAGGGACATACATTAGCAAAAAAATCCCTGTCATGGTATGTGACAATCTCACAGCCTAAACTCAATATCTGACAAAGGTAACTAGTTCACAAGGTAGACCAAGTAAAGGCTTGTAGAAAATTGAAGTATTTATGTATGACTGTAAGAATTTTGGCAGTAGGACCTGTCTCTGGTTCTCTGAGTTCTGTAATGCTTAAAATTAGTCGATATTACAAACTAGTACCGGAGTGGATACGAAACTCACCATGGCAATCTCAATGAATGGTTTACTGTTTCATGTATGCTACAACTGTAAGAAGAGAAAAATAATTGAAAACTGACATCATTGTAGGAAAAAAAAAAAAAGAACAAAAAATGAATAGGCAGTCATAAACACCCAGTGTAGACATTACTTGAGAGAGTCATTTTCCTATTCATGAAGATTATTTCTGGGGGTGAATGGCCAGCCCAGAGATTTTAGACATGACATTTGGTTTAACTGATAAAATTCACAGAAATACCTCATTTTCTAGAATTATGGAATCATCTAGGTTGGAAAAGATCTTCAAGACCATCAAGTCCAACCATTAACCTGACCTACTGAGTTCCACCATTAAGCCAAGTCCTTCAGTGTCACATCCTTACTCCTCTTGTATACCTCCACAGAACAGGACTCCATCACTTCCCTGGAGAGCCTATTCCAATACTTAGCCTCTGTCTCATTGAATAAATTCTTATAAAATTATAGAACCATTTGAGTTGAAAAGGATCCTTAAAGGTCATCTAGTCCAACTCTCCTGCAATGAACAGGGGCACCTACAGCTACATCAGGGTGCTCAGAGCACCATCCAACTTGACCTCAAATGTTTCCTCAGATGAGGAATCCACCACCTCTCTAGGCAATCTGTGCCAGTGCCTGCACCACCCTTATTGTGAAAAACTTTCTCCTTATATAGGATCTAAATCTCCTCTCTTCTACTTTGAAACCACTTCCCCTTGTACTGTCACAAAAGACACTAATAAAAAATCTGTCCTTTCTTATACTCACTCCCCTTTAGATACTCAAAGGATATTGAAATTCTTCCTAATGTTCAATCTAAGCCTCCCATAGTGAACATTTATAATTGATAAGAAAGCTCAGATGACAAAAAGGAAATGCCACTGTTCTTCAGTTGCTGCAGGAGGAAATATTTCACCATTGCAAGACTTTGTAAACTGTTTAAATCTAAACACTGGCAGTGTTTGTCAGCTTACATATGATTGCTTTTATTGGATATAGAGAACATCAACAAGAAAAAAGAGAATAACCTAATGTGGCAAGTTTTTTACAGTTACCTGAGTCATAATTTCTGTTTCCAGCTGTTCTGATTAATTTTTTAACTCTGCCACAAAAGCTGTTGCGCTCCTCAGAGGAGGATAGTAATAACATGGCAACAGTTGTTACCAGTACTTCCAAACCTAAAAACTTAATGAAATTGCATACTTCCTTTAGTGAAAAGGCATTATTTTGAAAATCATACTATCTTTTCTCTCAAATATGGAGATTGAAATTAAACTTTACTTTTTTTCTGATTATTTGTCCATTTCATACTTCAGGGGCAAAATGAGGTGTGCAGATAGAAGAGGAATAGCAGTAAAAACAGATGGAAAAATACTTCATAAAATTCTAAATATTTTTAAAGTATTCAGTGGAAGACGCATAGAGAATGAAATACTGCTCTCCTTTGAAGCGTGCAAAATAATATGTCTTTATTTAAATTTCCTTAAGAAGTCTTCACCAAATGTCATTCCTTTCTGATTTTATTGATGAGAAATCTTTGCAAGGGAACATGGGACCAAGTTGGTTGATTCAATAGATTCTCTTGGAGAAATAGTAAAAAATGTTTCATGAAACTTTCTCAGATTAGAGAAACATACTCTATTTGATACTTCCCTGTTTGTTCTCCTCTTTAGTACAGCAACATAGAAAAGTCACTTCTCAGGAGTGTCACACCAAATTAAAGCATGGATTCAGGGGGCATAGCTCACAGCGAAGGAAAAAACTCTCCTGGTCAGCTGATCAATATGAATTGCTAAATTTCTCATGATAATTTTTCCTGTCTGTTAAGACTTCATTAATTTAGGATCACTGAAATTAGAAATTATGAAATCACAGGGAGAAAATGACAGTGAAGTAATTGCAGTCCCTGGTAAAACATTTTGCTTTTTGCTTTGGCATTAAAGTAGTCTGTAGTTAGTTGAGCTAAAAGAACACTAACAGCTGCAGCCTTTCCAGAAAGATTCTCACTGGCTCATGAGTGACCAATGTAGATTGATTTTAGAGAAGTTAATTCACCGATCTCTTTTTTGTAACACAGATGTAAGCTTACAATTCAAAGACACAGGCATTCAAAGGCATATTTGTTTGAACAAAGAGGCTGAACACCTTCATATTTGCCCATATTTTATTCTTTTCCACAGCTCAAAGAGACAAAGTATCTGGTGGAATATATTGTGCTAGCCAAATAGAAAAAGAGCTTGGGCTTGAACAATAAAGTTATTACAAATATCAGTCAGTTTGAAACAATGCATTTGTGCAGTGCTCCATCTGAACAAGTCATATGTGTACAGCACATATGATTGCCTTGTTCTCCAAAAATCTGCCAGCTGGCACTGTTGCAAAAAACTCTTATTAACTCTGCTCATCTCCACGTGTAAACTGGTAGTTCTTGCAGAACTGCTTATTGTAACCATTGAGCTATTTCTTCCTAGTTCTCACCCATAAAAGTTGCTTTCCTGGCATTAATCTATCTGTGAAACCATTATAGGCACGTCTGCTGCCACAGCAATCAAACAAAATATTGCACAGTGCCAAGACATTATGCTATGAATGATTTCTCAGCACATAACTCTCCAAGAACATCTTTCCACCCAGCTAAAAAGGGGTGGGACTTTTTTCTCTTATTTCCCTTGGCTGTCTCTCCAACAACTCTCTCCCTAATTAAAGCAATCCCAGTGCAGATTATTTTGCCTGAATTTACTCAACTGAGAGAAGTTATACATACCAAGAGTTTTAAAGCACATTCAGAATAGGGAAGAAATATGATGTAAAATTCAAGATGAGGTGTGGTTTGTGAAGGAGAAAATGAGCTAAATATCAGTGTGTTTCCAAAATACTCAGCAGTAGCAAGAACTTTAATATCTCTTTTCTGTTTTCTTTTAATTTTAAGGTAGTGGAAGATCTTTCCATGAATTGTATGTATACTTATACTGAAGTATTTCCATCAGTTCGAACAATCTGTTTGCAGCAGGAGATTTAGAGACAGCAACTCTTCTAGAAAAGGCAACGTACAGCTGAAGGACAAGCATCCTGCATTAGTAATGAGCCCCAGAGTGCTGATGCACTGAGAGGCTGGCCCCTTCACAAATTTGAAAGTATTCAAAGTGCTTTATTTTCCAGAGACATAGGCAGTTAGTAGCTTCCTCCTTGCAGGGAACCGTGTGTGTGTTCCGAAATGTTAAATATCTTGTCTATAATCACATGGTGAGAGCAGTATCAGAGCTGAGAAGTGACCATAAGTAACCTCATGAGGTTCTTCCTCTTTCCTCCTTTACACAAAATAACCCACATGCATGGTAGCTTGATGTGACAGGTGCTGCCATGACTGCAAGTATTTCTTAGTCCTCTTTTCTGATCTTTACGATCTGGTAAAATCCTTTTTTTCTTGATGCTTTTCTAGGCACACTGGAACCAACTTTCTGTAATCAGGATTCAGGCTTCTGAAGTGAAATTCAGATATATGAAGATTTACTTCACCCAGCATAATGAAGTGTCTCACAAATTCTGAACAGAGCCCACTAATTTAGAGATTGATGGTCCAAAGTACCATATAGTGTTGAGGAGTGATAGGTTTGTAATCACAGGTCACTGCAGCTGCTTAAGAGGAACTACAGCCACCTCCAGCTGCTGATAGTGTTTCTTTCTACATGGTTGGAGAAACACCTGTTCATACAAATATTTTTTCTCACACTTTTACCAGGAAGTTGCTTAACGTGTATCTGAAACTGATCATGTTCAAGATGAGCTCACTTCATTTTGAGTCAAATGCTGTTTCTGTGCCCCTCAATGGGCATGACCCATTCAATTGAATTTTGTTATAAACAAACAAAAAGGATAACAAGCACCATACCCTTTAGAATGACTCTCTTTCCTACAGCACAATAATTTCCAAAACCCTTTCTAGCACACAGCTAAGAGAATAACTGTTCTAAAATTCCAGTGAGAGCCTGGGGAGTGCTGTGCTAGATACATTACTGCCCTTTCCTTCAGACCGCTGGTGTTCAGGGCTATTCAGCAACTGAGAGCTTAGATCAGACTTTGGCATTACATAATGACAGAAAAATAGAAATTGTTGTCTTGGAATGGCTCAGCAGTCCACTCCCACCTGTTATCCTATCTCAGCACAAAATCTTTCAGAGGAAGCAACCTACCTCAGAAACAGCAATTAGAATGCATGAGGTCAAACCAAACCAAACCAGGTTATGTATTTTTTAACACTTGTTAATACTAACTAGACAAGGCCATATGGCTAACGAAATGAAATGTGATCTGAAAATGGTGATTTCTACAGACTTCAAGTGTCTGATAGGCAACTAGAAGTTAGGCATATAGGAAAATGCCTGAAAATTCCAGCTGGTGTTGGTCTTATCTGTATGACCTAACTGCCTCTATTAAATCAGTATCAAGAAAGCAAGACTCCACTGATTTTAATGGAATAAAGATCTAGACTTAAATTTTGTACATGTAGCAGTTTTCAAAAACATCTAGAAATGGAGCTAAAGCAGAGCTACAGCCCCAGACCCCAAAGCTTTCAGGAAGTTTTGGTTGGAAGGCGAGCTTTGCAGCTGGGCTTTGATCTGAATGGAACAAACCCAAACCGAGGATGAGATCTCCTGTCAGTACCTAAGAAAACTGTGTTTGGATTCAGATTCAGACTTTACAGTGTGGGGGCCAACTCCTAAAATGGTGTAGTAGAAGGCCAGGGGAGGCTGCCTGCTGTACAGCAGACAGAAAGCCCCCCACAGCTGCGTTCTCTGAGCACCTCACTGTCTGGGTGCAACAGCGTCAACACGGCAAGCCCACAAGGAAGTCTCTGTGGTAAATTGGTTTGCAAAAGCTAAAAGCATTATGCATCCTTTGTAGCACAATAGCATAAGGTTGTTCTGTGGCTGCTGCAAAACAACCGTAAGTTCCTATCTATGGCTGCAAATACAGCTTCTGCAAAATATGTGTAACAGCTTTGAGAGCTAAGTTCACACTGCTTCCTGCTTTTTGCATGTTGGCTTACACACACTCTCAGCACCTACCAGTTCTCAGTTGTCACCACTTCTTTCACACCTGGGAGCTCACATTTCCTGATGGTGAGTGGCACCAACTGAGTTACAAGTAGTAAAGTGGTGATGTCAACATACCCAAGATGATTCACATTTTTGATACTGCGGATATTTTCTTAGGAATCATCAACCTGAACACTGCAAGGAGAATGGCATTTGCACCTAACAGGCCACTTAGAAGAAAACATACTAGAGTTACAAAGTGCATATGGGTAGTAATCTTTACTTCTCTAGGACAAGAGAAAATATGTCCACAGAGGTGAGTTATCTGCCATCTTGTTCCTTCGTGTCAACCACAGAAATGACAAAGAAATACACCCTTGTTTAATAATCTACTCAGTGCTACAAGGAGAGGGACTATTTTTTTAAGTCACAGTGTTCACTTGTGAGAAAAGAAATTCACTTATTCTTTCTGCGGATCTTTTCACCATGTTTTCTGACTGAAGAATTAGAGCACTTCAATGGGAGTAGTTTACCTCTCAGTCTACAAGAATCATTGGGTTCCCTTTGATTCTTAGGAAGCTCATATGGCTCCCTTGGGAGAGATGCAGGCTGTCAGTAGACATGGTGCAACAGTGATCATTTTTAGCTTGGAGCGGCTTATTCCAATGCATACGTATACGTATATTTATCCTGCAAAGATTTACAGGAAAGAAATAATCAAATCCCTCTAGCTGTTGTCTCCAGCCATTATCTCCAGTAATGAGTTACTGCTCCTTAAATAATTCAGTGAAGCAAAAACCTGTGTGTCTATGTACCTGGCTCCTTTCATCTTCTGAGTGTGCTACCTGCTTTTGGCTGCCAATGAAGCCCACTAAAAGATATGGTTTCTTTTGCCATGAGCTGAGAGGCCACTAAAAGGACATCAGGAAGTCAACAAAGAGATTTGCTCTTCTTTCCATCTGTGTCACTCAACATAACTGAAACTGGCACCATTTCTCAAGGCATGTGGAGGGAATTCTGTGACTTTCAGGGCGTGTTCTGTACAACTGATGGCTTTTGGATCCTCTATGCTAAGTGATTAGGCTGACAACTATGTCTGCCTTGGTATGGAAAAGGGAAGGAAAAATACTTGAGCTTTTTGTGTAAATTCATTCTTTGCCAGATTCTTAAGAGGATGAACAACATCAAAACTAATCACTAAATAGCAGCTAGGTGTCCAAGTCCTTACAAGTCCATCAGCACTTACTTCATGTTGTTGTGTGAGTAAGGACAATGATTAAATCCCCTTGTCAGTGATTATATGGTCAGAAAGATTTAATGATAGTATATTAAATAAAATTCAGTGTTAAAAATAATGTTTACCATTTTAATTACTTTTCATACCGCAGTTAAATAGAAAATAAATTAAACAACAAAGGTAATTGAGTTTTTTTATTTTTTTCTCTCATTTATTTATTTTTTTTGTTTCATAAACTGTAAGAGAAATGCCATATAAAAGCTTCCACAAGATCATTGGACAATGAGCCATACAGGATGAGCAGGGACATGCAACCCAGCATTCCTTCAAGGGGCACAACAGTCCAAAGTCAGTATGTCAGAGTCCTGCCAGCTGGGGTGGCTGCCCAGCATAGCGGGTAGTGGGCACAGCAGGCAAAGGCAGCTGGCAGGAAGTCACAGAGGCTAGAAATAGCACCAGGGAAGCTGAGAGAGAGGACCTAGGGACTGGAAGGAGCAGGTGAGAAATTACACTGATTGCTGGAGGAAAAACAAGAGAGAAAGGAAACTGGAACACTGTGCTATAGCTCTAGGTTATGTCAAAAGCATGCAGCTGTTTCAGCTTCCTGTTTAGTTACATGGAAGATACATCTTCACCGAAGTCAGCTCTGGCAACCTGGATCTAAACATGTAAAATGACTTAGTTGAGCTTTTTTCCCTTTGTTCTCCCAGGAAGTGTGTCAAGAGACTATGAGTGACTGAGTGGCATTAATCTGGGCTAATGATTTGGTTCATGCAAATATCGGAAGAGCTCCCAGATCCCAGTTCAGCTACACCCTACAAGCACCACACTTCTGTATGATTGCACTGGTACAAAAAGATCTGTGTCACAGCTGTTTGCAGGGCTTGACACCAGAGCTTCTCAGCATATCTGTGAATAGCTAGAAAAAATTGTCAAAGGAAGTAATGGCACAGAGACCAGCCTGAGCTGTAATTCTTCCCTGTAGGTATACAGCAAAGAGAGCTGTAAAATGTACTATACCACTCCTATTTCACAATTTTTTCCACTTTGACTAAAAGATGCTATATGAGATCCAAAAGTTCTTGATACATTATCTGTGTGGTTGTTGGTTGTGAAACTAATACTGTAGATTTTTTTTCTGGACGAGATGTTAACACAAACGCATATACATACAGACAGACTTTTGAAGAAACATCTTGTTAAGTCTTTCTAAGGGTACTACAGTTTGGAGTAGTAATAATTATAAAAATGTTAAAAAATGTTTGTTTTTAAAATGGCAGTATGTAACTGATGCCTGATGGAAAAGTCATTGTGGGGAGAATAAAATACAATGAATAAATAAATTGAAAGAAAAAAAGGAAACAAATATTACAGGACAGGGGAAATAGGGAAAGAAACCCAAGGAAAGAAGGAAAATAAAAAAGTAACAAAAAATATGTCAATTGAGAACAGCATGTCCATTAAAGGAAAGGCATTAAAATCATAGAAGAGTAATGTCATGCAGACAACTAAATTACTTTTTTATTTGTTATGGAGAATACTGGAGTTGATTTTTCAGTCATCTAATTTTTGAATCACAATTAAAAAAAAAAATCATCAGCAAAAGTTAGAGATGAAAACCAGGCTAATATTTATGGCAAGTAAATACATGCATGAAATAGCGAGTACTGTAAAAGCTCTTCAGAACATTCAGCCTGACATCAACACATCCTCACCTCCTAATCAGCATCACTACACTACACTTTCCCATACAATATTCCACTCCTTGGTCTGCCTGCCTTGTTTACTCACTATAAACCCTACAAACTCCTCAATTGCTATGCAGTTTCCATAATAGATGGGCAGCAGTCCTTCAGGATAGGAAGACTACAACATCTGCCTGATTCACAGTTCAAACTGTGGAAGACCTGGGCTAAATGTGTTCTTATCTGTATTTCAGTTCTGGGCTAAATATGTACTTATTTGTATTTCAAAGCATTTGATGATACAACAAACATCACTCACACTTTCATCCCTCATCAGTTTCAATTGCACATCAGTTTGTACTTGTCAGGAGAATTACCAAATCACTCTCTCCAACTGTAGGTCACCAAAGATAAGAAAATATTCTTACAGCTAGGGCAAAGTAGGGCAAGAAATGCTGTGCATCTCTGTATTGAAGACTAAATTTAAACCAGCACCATTCATTTGTTCCCTATTTGCAGTCAAATTTGGTTGTAGACCCTAGAGGCACTCCAAAAATGCCAATTTGACAGAAAATGCATAGTGTTATTTCTCCATAGACAGTAGAGTCAATCATGCCTCTTTTATTAACTGCAAAGCATCTACTTCTCAGTTATGTTAAGGACTATTTGGGTAATAAAATTGGTGTAAATTACACTAAAGTTTTCTCTAATGGCCCCTATATTGTCATAGTGATGCAGAGATCCTTGAATATGAGGCTGTGGATTAAGGTTTTCTCCCAGATCTTTAGACGACATCCTTCGCTGAAATCCTTAAGACCCCCAAGGGCTTGTGCCCATCCAACAAATAAGTGTTGCTATCCTATTGAGAGTTTCAGGTGAGCAGTGTGTAATTTGGACTGCTCAGTATTAGTCATCTCTATTCAAGAACTGAAACCATTGAAGGTGGCCTGGCTAGTGTTGCCTGTGCTGTGAAGAGGAGGTCCTGCCAGAACTCAGGATTGGTCAAGACTAGGTGGGTTTTTCATACCCATCTGGAGGGCACAGAAGACTGCTTAGCCTGAGAACTGGGCTTTCAAGCTAGTTTGGTAATGTTCTCTAGTCACGGAAACAGAAAAACAGCAAAAGTGAATTGAATCAGGAACACTGAAGAGCTTTTCACATAACTTGTGCAGACTTTGTGAATGCTTGCGTAAACGTAAGCTCAACAACAGAATGCGGAGGCTGCTAGAACTTGCTGTCAAGTAAAGATAAGAATGCAGGACAGATGTCTTATTGTTAAAGATAAGGAAGCAAAACAGATGCTTCAGCTCAGCACAACACTAGCAGAGGCTGGTTTGTGCTACCCCTCCTCCCCCTTCCCCTAAAGTTTAGAAGTTCAAAGTGAGGAAGACTTCGAGCCTTCAAAAGGATGACTACTAGCCTTCCTCCAACAACCACCAGATGGGGCCCAGAGACCCTTCCCATATTTTATAATGCATGCTCAGAAAGGCGGGACAACATGCAACCACATTCTCAGAAATATAATGAATATGTATATATATGCTATACATATAAATATGTAGTTGCTGCTCCCCTCGGTGTACATGTTTGGTGGAGTGATCCCCCCATGCACCCAGCATGGTAATAAAGGAGTACCTGCTTGACATAACACGTTGGCATGTCAAGATACTCTGTCAGATTTCTTGGCTTCAGAATGATAGTAGCTGAGATATTTGCAAGCCACAATCAACCCATTAGTTCCAGGGTCAGCTGTGTTGCAACAATATCCAGCTCGCAGGCATGCTGAATCCTCCTGTACTGCACGCTTCTGACCTCTGAAGCACAGTAGCCACCTCCTGTGACCACAGATCATAAAGTTGCCTTGCAGATAAAAATTATGGAACCTTCCTGAGACAAACAGCTGTGCTATTGCAAATAAATTTATTTAAAGATCCTGGTCAAATGAGTCAGATTAACATCATCAGTGTACTGCATTTCTGAATAACATAGGCACGATCGTCTGCCGTCTGGGATGGGAGGACACTTTCCTCAGATTCTGGGGCTTTGCGGTTGAAGTACTGGGATTCTTTCAGATTAGATTTAGGGATATACTCTTAGATTAACAACTCCCTTTCATTCCAGTGGGAAAAAAAGAAACAGAAAGGCCTCTGTGTTACGCTACTTTGGTTCTTTGATAGCTTCAGATAGTTTATGAGGCTTGGCATCCAATGTTCAAATTCTTTCTAATGAAGATCCTAAAATAATAAGCTTTGATGAAGATAAATAGCACAAATTATGTGGTAATGGAGACAAGTTCCACGGGTAACAGTATTTTTGAGCAACTTATATTATATTCTGTGCATATCTACATTGATTTTGTCACATGTACTTAAAAAATTCCCATTCATCTAGTCTTAGTTTTACAAGTTTCTGTACAAGTATTGAGAAGAAAAAAACATGTTTATGAAAATGTGCAAGGATTTTCCCCAGCTCACATACCCATCATGAACAGTACATGACACTGAATGAAACAGTGTAGAAGTTCTTGAAATATCTTCAGCTTTTGGAAAACAGCAGGTGAGTTCCTCATGTAAAATATTGTGTGGTTAGATTTGTGGTACTTCCTGCTTCTGGCCATGCACTGAAGGAACAATATATATTTTTTTTCTCACTTTTCTACTTCAACTTTCACTGTTGGGGATATTTATACATACAGAGTTAAAACACAGAACAAGCCAATTCAGTGAACCCTAAAAATGGTTGATTTACATGACAGATAGAAGCCAGAAATCCTGTGAACAGAGGTGCCCTGGGAGTCTAGTGCTCATTTGAATAATATTGCTGAACTTTATTTTGCTAAGTGTCATTCACAAGATTTGTACAGAAAGCATTAGGAAGATAAATTTAGAAGATAACATTCTTCTTATTTCCTCTGATGTATGCAGGACTCGATAACAAGCTGATTGCCTTCTTCTGATGGATGATTACATACAACAGATGTTTTAATTTGATTATATCTATGAGATAAGCAGAATGCTGTGCTAAGTCCAAACATTTTTTATTAGTCTTTCAAACATTTTGCAATGAATGTAACCTTTTGTAAATGTCCTTGCTTGAGGCTGTGTGTGTTCGTGTAACAATGCAAATTATTAGCAACAAGTTCAAACCAGTGATTATGCCAAAGAAGAAAACTGCATTTAATAGTAGCTGTAATTCTGCGCTCTCTGATAACTTAAATGAAGAGAGCAATATGATGCAAGCAGTGAAAAAAGGACAACAGTGTAACACTACTCTGCAAAGCACTGTGTGCTGTTCCTCAGCAAATGGTGCACAAACTGGGCAGAGTTTTTATGAAGAATGCTGGAAGGCCAATACGCTATGCCAAGTACCCTGAATATGAAAATGAACAGTCAAATGTCAGCTTTGTGAAAGGGCTGCTGCAGGGAACATAAGTTCTGGTTTGCAGACAACTTAGGGTTACAAAGTTTGACTCTGATATGAACTGAAATGTCAAAATTCCCTTGAAAATAAGCCTCTTCCTTCACTGATGTGAAATCAAAATTCTGTATGTTGCTCTCATATTTTGTTTTTTATATTTAATTTACAGAGCAAAACAAAAAAATGCCAAACTAATTCATTATTTCAAAACAAACAGTGATCTGTATCAAACAAAACATGGAATGTCAACTTTTAAAGAAAAGATTTCCCATTCTCTTCTGAAAGCAATATGACAAAATATGAAGGAATTTAGGTGGCCAAATAGCTTGCTGCCAACATAAGGGTGGTTCAGCTCATCAAGCCTTTGTCCTCAGCCCTTTCGTCCTGGAGCCTGATCTGAGACTAACTCACTACACTCAAATAAAGGAAAACACTCCTTTGGATGTTGTGAAAGCTAGAAGTTTGTCTCAGGCATCTCTTTGAGCCTCACTCTGAAGTTAACTTCTAGACAGCTAAAGTGAGCTGCTTTCACTTTAAGCCACATATATCAGCTTATAATAGGCACAAACACTACCTTGTGTTAGTGCAGCTGTATATAAGCCTTATTTAGATCTTAGTAGATCTGGGAAGTAGAATGTTGTGGGATTTTTAAGCAAAGCAACACTGGACCTAATTAACTAGTAAAAATAATTACTTTACTGGACACATCAGCAGTTTTGGGCTGTGGGCAGAATGTCTTTAGATTAGAAGTGTATGTTAAGTACAGTGAAACTACATTTTTTAATTAACAATGCAAGTAGAAGCTTGAAAGTGTTCTTCATGTAAGAATAATGCTGTAGATTGATCGAAATATTGACAGAAATATGATACTGCAAGATGAGAAATGTTTGGAATAGTAGGGAGAAATCACTTGTATTCAGTACTTTTTAGAGGCTGTCATAAAACCTAAAACTGCAGCATGAAGCACTTGTATTGTCTTCACTAGAAGGCCCCCGAGGCACAAATAGTACAGCTTGTTTGTGCTCTGGATACCTTTTTTGAAGGCTCAGAAAGAAAACACAGTTTTCAATACCTCAATATTTTGCCTACCTCAGTAGAGAATTGAAATTAACTGATCTTTCCTCACCCAGACAGGTGGTGTTAATAATTTACAGCTTCAGTCTGTGGCTCTTTGATGCTGGTTCTTTTGTACCACAGTTGGGCAGAGGTTAAATATTCACCTTTCCAATCTAGAATTCAGTAATAAATTGCAGACTGCAAATAGAGAACTGGGAACCATGAATAAGGAAATGGAAAGAAATGACCAGCTTAGCTGTGTTTTACATATTTTGATTATCCAGGAAATCCTGATTAGGTTGCATTTGGGCCCTAATAGAGAAGCTTATAGTACCGAAATGCAGGACATGAGCCAGCCTGAGGCAAATCTCTGAATCAAACTGGGATTGACTTCTGTGTGGACTTTTGTGACAGTTAGTCTTTTACTGAGGATAGGATTACAGAATCATAGAATGGTTTGGGTTGGTATAGACCTTAAAGACTCCCCAGCTCCAACTCCCTGCCATGGGCAGGGCTGCCACCCATCAGATCAAGCTGCCCATCCAACCTGGCCTTAAGTGCCTTCAGGGATGGGGCACCCAGAGCTTCTGAGGGCAGCTGTGCCAGGGCCTCAACATGCTCTGAGTAAAGAATTTTCAGTACAACACAGTACTCCAGATCAGGCCTTACAAGGGCAGAGCAGAGGGGCAGGATCACTTCTCTCTCCCTGCTGGCCACCCCTCTTTTCATGCAGCTTAGGATACTGTTGACCTTCCAGGCTGACATATCCAGGTTATCCAGGTAGGATATATTGCTTCCAATAACAAATTTGCTGGTAAGACCCACCATTCTCGTGGGCTACCACCATTTTCAAAGGGTGATTGTAACACAGTCCCCTGCATGTGCTACATCTGGAAATGAAAGCAATGCTCCTTTGGAAAAACAAGGCTTCTGAAGTCACTTGTAGCAGACCTCTCACTTCATACACGGAGAAGCTGATCTCCCTTGGTTGATTAAGCCCACAGCAGAGGAACTGAGGGGCTGCAGCTCCTCACAGGGAGTGGAGGGGCAGCGCTGATCTGTGCTCAATGCAAGTCCAGTAGTTCTCCATCCTTTGGTTGGAAGGTGGCAACTGTGCCTGCCTGAATCCTGACTGTATTTAATGAGGATGAAGACGAGGAAAATGCTTGTGGAGAGGTTTATGAGAATTTGCACAATAAACAGGGTCTGCACTGTGAAAATCTGCATTTAGGGAGTTTTTAAAACCAAATTTACATAAAATCACAATGAGATTTTTTATGTCTGTTATAGGCCAATTAAATACATTACACAAACATTTCCAAATTCATACAGAGTTAATCTGGGATATTCAGAGCGTGATCACACATACACTCACTGAGGGCTCAGGCTTTTTTTTTTTTTTTTTTTTCTAAAATACTTGAATCTGCACCTCTAAACAGTGCTGTCATTGAAACAGAAGTGAATCACCAATGGTTGAACAGGCATTCTAAAATTATCCCCACGTGTATCAATTCACCTTTCCATCAGTGCCACTGAACTTGGAATGGAAGGAAGGCTCTGGGTATCAAATCGGGTCTCAAGACAATTGCTGGCTATCCAGTGGCTGGATTTATATTGGCACAAGGCTTGGGCTTTATTCAGCCTAACCATGAGATAGGCCCAACGCTTCCTTCTGGTCTCTCGAAATGCTAAGCTGGCATCACAGGCATGTTTTTGCTCCATGAACACCATGCACAATTTCTTCTTTTTGGAGAAATCTGTGTCAAAGAGTCAATGGAGTTGGAGTGAGGAATGGAGATGAATATCACTTGTGTCACACACATCAAATAGTGTGTGTCTGGTCCATTTGGGAGCAAAAAGACAAAAAGAAAAAAAAATTAAAGGAGGTGGGTGACAAGTAACAAGTTGTCTGCTTCAGAATCTGCAAGCTGAATGCCAGGCCTGTGGGTCTGTGCGAACATTTCCTGTTATTACCCTGACTTCAACCTCCCGTGCCGCCCCACTGCAATTCATCTGGGGTTCTTGGTCATCCTTCATACCGCCCTTCTGCGGGGGGGATCGCGGGCTGCAGCACCATCGCCAGTAACGGCAACGGGGACACAGCGAGGAGAGCTGGGCAGCCCGAAGGCAGAACGCACGGCCGGAATCCGAGCTCCGGAGCCCGAATCGGGGCCCGGAGTCGCGGACGGTCTCCGCTATAGGGAGGCGGGCGCAGGGAGCCGGGCTGCACGTCGGGGCTGGCCCCGCTGGCGGTGGGAGAGCCAGACCTGCGAGGGGCTGTCCTCTGGCAGATGATTGACACCCCAACTGGGTGAGGTTTCGTGCTTTAAAAAAAAGAAAAAGAAAAAGAAAAAAAGAAAGAAAGGAAGAAAGAAAGAAAAAAAAGAAAAAAATAGAAAAAGAGCGAGCGTTGTGAAGGGGGGGGCGTGAATGTGGAAGGGGGGGGAGAAGGAACTACTGTAAGAAAGTCCTGCCCAGCTGTTCGTTTAAGATTTCCTGTTTCCCCTGCAGCGCCGAAGTGAAGTTTTCAGTGAGTCACCCGCAGCCCCGAGCAGCGCAGCCCGCTCCCCGCCAGCCCCGCCGCGGCCTCCCGCTGCCCGGCCCGGCTCTTTCGCCCCGCTCCGGCTCCGCGATGCCTCCGCGCCTGCGGCCGCTGCTCCTGCGCGTGTCCCTCTGGGTCCTCGTGGGCTCCTCGAGCCCCGCGCTGCTCCGCGGTAAGTGCCGGGCCGGCCCCGGCGCCGCGCTCCCGCTTGACAGCTGCTGGGGCCGAAGGACGGGCGCCCACCGCCGGGGGAGGAGGAGGAGGAGGAGGAAGGCTTAGTTGCTGAGAACGTTTTGAAGCTGAAGGAGCGGGGGAACGCGGTTGTTTCTCGCCCCCCTGGAAAGTAAAGACGGAGGGAGAGGCTTAGCGACCAAAGGGGAGAGAAAAGTGAGCATCGGGCAGGAAGCTCAGCGGGTCCTATTCTGCGGGAGCTGACTGCTGGCCCTGGGCAGCGCCCGCACCTGGAGCCGGGGATTGGCCCCGGGCGCTGCCCCAGGGACGGATTTACAGACGGAGGGATGCAGGGATGGAGAGGACTGCGGGTGCCACGGGGCCCCAGGCGCTGTTCTCCGAGCTGAGGCCTCTGCACGGGCACGGCTGGCAGCCGAGGGGTCGGCGTGAAGTGCCAGGGGATTAAGGTACACGTGAGTCAGTGCCTGCAGCTAAAGTCAGCCGTGGTTGTGGGTAGCGGGACTGGGAGCAGCACTTGGTGCTTGAAAAGTGTGCATTAGATCTACTTTTAATGACACTTTGCAACCCTTACTCTGGCGTTTCATTATGAAGGGTTCTATAGTTTTTTAAGGCTGTGGCTTGCAGTAGTTTTCATAGGGTAATTTGGAATGTACCAAGAACTTCAAGTGCTGCTGCGAGAACCAGATCTCTGCCTTGAAGAGCTCATCTCATTCCTACCCACACCTACCCACAGATGTACAGTACCTGCAGGGTTAGGCCCTAACTCATTTTGCAGCATAACTAGCAAACCTAAAAAAAAACAAAAACCAAACCTGAATCAGTTTTGAAGTATTAAGTACATTTTGAGGTGTCATGTGATATCAAATTTGTGATTTCAGCCTTCAGGTAAGACGCACAGACACCTGAGCTTCTACCGACTTTGTTCTGGGCTCTCCAGTTATCTCCTGTGGTCCATTCATGGTCACTAAAACATAATAACATAAACTAAATAGCTCTTGTTTAGTCACTGCCAGTGGCTGTGTACATTATGAATAACTTCATGCTTTGTTAATAATCCTGTCAAAATCAACAGGTTTTACATTCCTGCAAAGTTACTCATGTAAGCGTGGGGCATATGAAGCTCTGTGGTGTCCCAGGACTCAGCCGTGTTACTGGTTTAAACTTGAAGTGTGTGGCTTCCTGTTGATTTTGATATATATTTATAACTCTGCTTGATATAAATCATACTTGTCTAGGAATGGCTTTTGTTTGGACACCAGCCCTACGTTTGTTGTGTATTCCTATTACACAAAGCTTTAAAAGCCCTGCTTTTGTTAGCCTCCTGTTATGTTTTTTTTTTTTCACTCAACCACTAGAGATCTTTATTTGCTGTCTACAAAACAGAGTTCATCTGTGATCAGATAATCTCTAGCTCCAAAACTTTTTGAAAATGACAGTTTAATAATTGTTCTAGGTTTCTGTTCGTGTAACCAGTTGGGCAGAAACAAGGGTTTGACTGGGGGCACAGAGCTTGAACTTTGAATATTCCTTGTTATTTGTCATAAAAGTGAAAAGTATAGCTGCTAGCTGTTTGAGGAAGACAAAACAGGACAGAAAAGCCACTGACTTTGTAATTATCCATAACTCCACAAGGATGGGGCAGGAGAGATATCGGTCCCAGAAGGGCACACTTCTCAGGTGTGCCTACTAACCAACTGCTCCCTGGTGGTGAGCAGGTTACTGGAGCTCCAGCTAAGGCTTCATCTGAATGTTCTTCATAACAATATACTAGACAAGGATGGCACGTTCCCGTAAAGGTTATGGAGAAAATGACAAATTCATGAGCAAATCCAGCAGTAAGTGTTTGCTTTGAAAGAGATGTACTGATGTTCTGAGCTAAACAAAAGCAATCGGAGCTTTTTCCAAAGAGTAGATTGTGAATTGCTTGGGTGTTGTGTTGTTTTTTTTTAGTGGTTGTGAATGCTGTGTTGAGTGTTTCGTCAATAAATGGCAGCGCAGAGCAGCAGTTGGCAATATAAGAAAGCAACACCACTGTGGATATGAATCTGTAATTTGTATACAGGTTATAAAAAAAACAAAATTTGTGCTTTGGAATAACCTGTGTAAAAGTTGTTTATTTCTCTATATCTGGGACAAAATTTTACCATTCATCCAAGCACTGACTTCCATCACTGTCTCCTTATCTTTTAAAAGCCACATGATAGTCTGTTGGTTTAGTAGTAATAAAATAAAAACAAATATAGAGTTCCAGATAGTTTCATGAGGGGGTATGAGAACAAACATGGCAGAACACGTTTGTAACACAATCAACTCTGTAAGTGTATTCCTGACCCCTCACTAAAGCTGTGGCAAACTTCCAGTTATTTCAGGAGAGGAATAGGAGAACACATATTATTGCTATTTCTTTTGAGATATCTTTGAATTCTGAGAATATTATACCTGAGACTTTGAAAATCGCTTCTATTTAATTGCTATATTGAGCTGTTTAGCACATACTTCGTAACAGTCAGGTGGTGAATTCCATATGGGAATGGATTCTATCAAAAAACGATGAGCCAGATATGAAGCTGCTGCAAATGAATATAGTTCCATTACCATCAATAGAGTTGTAGCTTATAGGTTTCCTGAAACTATTTCAAAAGCGATTAAAAAAAAAAAAAAAGAAAAAAGAAAAGAATGGGGCAGTGGAATAGTCTATTTTTCATATTTGTAATTTTTCCTTCTATTTTATAAACACTAATCATTGTATGACCTACATTTAGCCAAATAGCATTTCTTCACGATCAGATACTCCTTTCTGGGATGAATTGTTTCCATTTTGAAGGTACAGTGTGCCATAATGCTGGCTGATAAAAGTTGTCATGATGAGAAGTCTGATTGTGACCTTAGGAGCAAAGATAGTGACAGACACGCAAAGGTAAAAAAATCTTTTTTTTTCTTCTTCTTCTCAGAACTAGGCTTCTTGAAAGGAGTTTCTCTTGCAGTGGGGGGAGGGAAGAGTAAGCTCTCACTGTAGCACCAGTTGTTGGAGTTTCCCATGATTATACTTCCTCTGCAAGATATTTTTAAGTTTGTACTTTTGCATTCATGGTATAGGGACTTTTTTCTCACAGTGATGTCTGGGCACACTTTGCTAGTGTTCACGGTGTGTCACTGTCGCTCCAACCTCAGATCTGTGCCTTGCTTAGCGGTAGCAAGAATGAGCAAAACCAACTGTTTGGGGCCAGCTGGTTACTGACTTGGGTTTTGCATAACCAAATGCATTTGTGTCAGATAGATCAGAAATAGCATCACTAGCATGATGACCCGTGAGAGGTCTGTGCATTCTCCCCACTGGCTGCGCAGAGTTCAGCACTGATGGCTCAGTGGAGGTTGAAGTTCCCGCCTGCCTTTGTGGCACCAGGGTCCTTGCTGAGCAGAAGGGATGTGCCCACATCCCCTCTGCATCTGGTGAGCCCTGAGGCAGTGGGACCTGTGCAACCAAATCTCTTTTGCCACGTGGAAGCGCTTTGATTCAGGGGAGACTGCTGAGGGGCACATCCCTGGGACATTAATTAGCTTGCTTTGCCAGAGTATTGCAGACTTGGTCAAATGGACCAACAGTGTGGCAGGACACTGTAGTTGAGGCAAATGGCATTGATCTGTGTGCCATTGTCAGCAGAGAGTTGGTACTGTATATTTACAAGACTGGGTTCTCAATGGGACGCCTAAATCTTCAGTGGTTAGTTTTTCATTGTATTGCTTGATTTTGGCATAAAGACAGACTGGCAGAACTGCCATTGGTTGAATACGATTTATATCCTGCTGCACAGAAGGATGCAGATTTTTTAATATACACGTTTAGTTTAAGAGAGAACAAAACAAGTGATGAAAACTTATCCGAATTAATCATTAATACTAGTTCATCTCATCACGCAATGCTGAATTCTGTTTCTGCTGGTGAAGACATTGCATGATATGTTCTCATCCCTTAAATTCTAGAGATTTAAGCAGAATTTCAATTTGACCGTGTATGACGGGGACTGCCCCTGCTGTCCGTGTGGATTCCTGAGTCCATTTGTTTGTCTTGCTACAAAGTTAAACAACTGTTTCAGGTTTTAAGCAAGATCATGAACAGTAGCAGGAGAAACGCAAATTGCTGCTTTGTCAGTGTTTGTGCACTTTTAAAATACAGTTTGTTTTGTTTTCTCTTGCTTTGAATGCGATTGTAGTTGTTAGAGCTGGAACTACCTGACTTTTTTCTCATATGGGTTTTAAAGCCTTTTCACCTCTGGGAAGATCATCAGGGGAAGGAGTAGTTTTCCTTTGCTCAAACAACTGGTATTTAGCAAGAGCTTCCTGCTGGCATTCATCCCTGAGTTAATCTGGTTAGAATTAGAGCTGGTTGAGAGCTTTTGACACTGTTTTTCATGGGAAAATGCTGATTTATCAAAACTGAAACAATTTGTGGAAATGTACCAGTTTCCACTAAACTTGCATCAGGAAATAATTTTTTTTTTCTTTTTTTCTTTTTTTTCTCCTAGTCCATGGCAGGATTTCTGATTTGGAAGAAAGATAAATCATCATTAATCATTAATTAAAATAATTACTGCTTGAGGATGAAACGAAAGCAGAATCAAGTGCTTGCTCTGACTAAGAGCAAACATCTGAATCTGGAGCTCCCCCTATCCTCTGTCTCCTGGACATTGGGTGGCTGTCTCTTTTCTGATCTTGCATGCATGAGCAAACACCCCACTTCAAATGACTTTTGTTTCACTCTGGTCACGAATATCAAAATATAAGAAATGTTACAGTATTCTGCGGGTCAAGAAAAGCATTTTTCTGCCAGTATTATTTAGGTTGATCTGTGTCCATGTGTTTGTCTTTGCCTCCTTTGGTGGGAATGGCATTGCACAGAATGAAAGGCATCTTCAAGTCTTTGTTTCATAATGAACACTGAATTCAGTAATTTGTGTCAGGCAGAGAACCATAGTTTTCATTACTAGCAAGTCTGATTCCAAATTCCCCACTCATCCAGAGTAGTATTTTAGCAGAAATTCCACTGAAATTAATAGATTTCAGTAATGGATAAAGGAGTCTGCTTCCTCACATCCATTATCTTAGAGCAGGGCAGAACATTGCAACAGTGACATTCTTTAAGAGTGAAAAGGTGATTTGGAACCAGAGCTATCAAAATGCTATCTTCCATGTCCTACATTCTTTTTGTACCTAAGTACTTCAGCCCAAATCTGCTGAAGACTGCAAAAGTTGTCCTGCTCCTTAAGGAGATTTCTGAGTTTTTAAGGGAAACGAAAGACTTCTGAAGCAGCTTTAGCTTGGAGTTCAGCTAGTGATTTGAAAGTCTTGCCACATTCTTTCTGTCTTTTCATAGTCATCAGTAATACAGCTTTTGAAAGGTAGCTTCTGCCCCCTGTGCATTTGATCAGTTCTTTCAAAATATTGCATTGCTATGCCTGTGGGCTCAATTTAATTCAGCATTTAAACTTGGTTACAAACCTGGGCTATGCCAAGGCATTATAAAATCCATCTTGTGTTCCCGAGGTTGTAGTGGCTCTGTCAGGGCATAGAGACTTCTGTTAGGAAAGCAAGTGAATTTGAACAGTGCATACTCAGAATGCTGTGGGAAGGCTTCACAGTGTTAGTCCTCAGAGCAACATTTTCCAAGTAAAGACCCAAGAGTGGTTCTTACGTGCCTAGGGCACATTAATGGGTCTCTTTTAAAAACTAGCATTGTGCAAGTGGAGCACATGCAGGACCAGACTGTCAGCTGGCATAAATCAGCTTTACTCTGTTGAAGGCAAGACCTGCCCTGATTTATACCAGTTGAGAATCTGGCCATATAATAAATAATAGGCAACTGTATGTTATGAGGCTGTAATTCCCTTGAGGGGGCTTTTGTGATATCAGTCGTGCTGGAGCCAGAGTGATCTGGTTCTTTTTCTTGGAGCAAAAGAGTAATTTGAGTGGGGCATTGTGACGTCCTCAGAACTTTAGCAAGGAGAGATTTCAGGCAGTCAAGGGAAAGGAAGTGTTTCCAGTCTTCTTGCAATTAATCAGTAAGGATTTTTGTCCAGGAATAATGATGGGAGGGGAGTTTGGGAGGATGGAGATTAATTGATTGGGGATAGGTGGTCCTAAAGAAGAGAAATGTTCAAGAGGAATGATTTTTCATCAAGACCAGGCCTTTAATTTGAAAGCAGTCATGTACATTTCCCAAACTGCATGAAAACTGAAGCCTCCTTTTATCACTGATCAGCTGCTAATCCTGTTGTAATTAGTAAGGAAGCAAAGTGGAAACAAGAATTAAGGGGCAAACTCCTCGTGATGCAGATGCATGTTTTAATTTTAAGACCTCATCCCAAAGAGTCATGAATGAGCTGGTACTCATTTTATTGGCAGAAGGAAAAAGGGGTTCAGTGAGTTTTTCCAGGATCTAACCCGAAGTTCTCTCAAGTCTAGGTATTTCAGCCGTGAGATGCAGGTGAGTCGCTTCACTCTGTTTTTAATGCTGCTCTAGATTCTGCAGCACAGACTGGGAGTAGTAAGCACATTGCATACATCACCTGTTGGCACAGACAGGTTGTGCCTGGGGCTTTTGAATGCTAATGCGATAATTTTGTAGATTTCATCTCGCTAACTAATATAAGAACATTTTTAATGTTGCTGTACAAAGGAATGAACTTTGAAACAGACCACAGATGATTACTAATGGATTATGACTCCTGGTTATTTTCAGGGAAGGAAGCAGAAAGCTGTCCAGAATTCTTACGTATTTTGAGATGCCGATCTGTTCTGATCCTTGAGGTCCAACTAGCAATTCAGATACTGAACTCTCTATGTAAGGCTGCTGAATAGCAATGGGCTATAGTCCTTGTGCACTTGAAGAAAACTCATAGTAGTCAAATGGAGTCAAAATTTCTTAACCTTTTTGTTTTTTACAAAATTGCTGCCCTGCTTTTAATATTGCCTGGCTGTCCTAACTAACTTCCATGTGCTTTTCTGGGAGCTGTGGCTGAAGTCATAGTTGCATCAGGTCTTAACGTACCTTGTGCACTTCCAAAGTGCTCCAGGAGAGCAGTGTTTGTGATTAACTTCTGTTTGTTGAAGTGCCTGTTTGGGGAAATATGATTCTTAAAATATTCTATCAGTAGACATTCAGTATCCACAAAGCAATTTTCAGGTCATTGCTAAAGGAAGGAGTGTAGCAACATGTCCATTTATTTCATTTCAAGTTGGTGTAAAGCTGCTAATTAATCTAGAGTAGCACTTCTGTTATTCTGAGCACAAGGTTACATAGGCTGCATTTTACTCACATTTTATCTTAAAAAATGCTGCATTGTAAAAATATACATGATTAAGTATGATATTTTTCACTGCATAAGTGAAGAAATGGAACAATAATAAAATCATATAGGAGATTTCAGCATCCGACCAGCACTGAGTTGCTTCCAAAGTCTATGTTCTAGTTGGTCTGCTCTGAGAACACTCCTCTATCTCTGCAACTGTCTCTTACAGGACCAGGTAGTGACTCCAGGGTATCCATTCTTCCTGACAAATTCATAGGAGTACAGGAATAAAGAAATAAATCTTAGTGTGCTTCACTAATGTGAAGAAATTAATGAGGTTGATGATCAGTACAAATTTGTCCATCTATGATCAGGAGCCCACAAAGATCTCAAGAGAAGAGCTGTCATGTGCAGGTTGTTGGTCCTTTGTTTCCATTAGCTGGTTCTGCCTACAGATGTGCAACAATTACCCTTCTCATTTTGTTCTGGCATACAAGGGGATCTATGATGCTGCAGTGACTGCTGTGGCAGCTGGCCAACTGCCCTGCTGTGTACGTTCTACCTCTCTGCCATTCCCATTACTGACTTTTCACCATTTCGCTTCCTCTTTCTACAGCAGTTAGAGCCTTTGCCTGGAGAGTGGGAGGCCCATAGTCCTGCCATTCTCAGCCTGGGAGTGTCTAAACTTCATCAATGAGTTCTCTGGTGTGGAAGGATCCTTGCTGGCTGATGCTGGGCAGGGCTGTAGGGGCAGCATTCTGCAGGGACAGGGCTGACATATGTGCGGGTGGTCCCCCGAAGCATGTCAGAGGAGAAGAAAGCTTGTTCCCTGATGGATTCATTCACTATTCCAGCCCCTGCAGGGTGACTGAAATTCTCTCCAGGGAGTTCACAGCACAACAAAAAGAGACTTTACATACAGAATCTTTTTTTCTTTTTTTTTTCTTTTTTCTGTTTTTAGATTGGAAACAACCATTTCTCATCCTCTTGAAAAGGTCACAGAGGACCATGTAATAGTCATGACTTTATAATCCCCTTTATTGCATCTTTCACAAAGTAACTAGGTACCCAAAAACATACTTCTGGGCTGTTGAATATCCCCTTTCTCTCAGTCTGTTCTTCCATTTCCTCACCCAACTTTACCACAAAGGAATGCCTTAAGTCAAAAATCTGGGAAGCTGATCCTTTTTATTGCATTTATAGTATTCTCATCTGGTATGTACAATGCCAGACCATCAGGCTTGCAAAGCTGGTGTAGCCCAAGTTTGCATGTAAGCAGCAATACCACATGGTCTGGTTATAACTAAAGCCATATTCTCTGCTTGCTTGTGAATGATTGAAATAGGAAGATATTCAGTGGAAAAGATGGGTGAACAATTCTGGAAATGAGAACACAAACAGAAAGTGTTTATTCATCATTACTTTTATGTTAACTCCTTTTTGCACATTTCTTTAGTTCTCACATTTTACAGTTTTGCCTTGAAGTTTCTGCCTGGCTGAGGGCTTTGCTGTTCCCACTTTTCCCTGAGGCCATTCTAGTGCTATGAATATTAGTGCAACATGAAGAGCTTTCCACATGTTCATGTCTCCTTCTTTTAATGTGTATGAGAGAAGGTATAAATGTAATTCAAATTAAATCAGTTAGATCCAAGGGCATGAGATTTAGAATGAGTAGCCAGGCATAGGAAGATTTTGCATTGTTTAAAAGGTAGGTACCTGAACCCAGAAGGAAGATTTCAAATTATATGAATTAGGTATGAAAGCTGTTTCTTATGTGTGTTAGGAGAATTTAGAGGTTCCTTGTCTTATGTGGAAGGTGGAGACAAAACTTAGTGACTTGGAGTTGAACAGTTTTTGCATCTTGACCCTTAGTCAAAGGAGTGAGCAGAGAATTAAGAAACCAGGGCTCAGTCTCATTAATTTTAGGAGATACAAACCCAGATCTCCAGTGTCTCAGAGTTTCACTCACTGTAATTGTTAGTCTACTGTTAAACTTCAGAATGGTCATTCGTACTAGAATTTACACAATTTGGATTAGTTCTGCTTAACATCTATAAAAAATAAATACATTGCATTAATTATGGTTTCTATAGACAATTATAGAACTTGTGGGAAATGAAAAGAGGAAGTTTCAATACTAGTCTATTGTGAATGGGAAATTCAAGTTCAAAGAGAGTCATAACTGCTGTTGTTTCTCAACAGAAATTTTGGATGATAACCCTCCAGGAACCCTTGTCAGGCCCAAATCCACTGCAGAGATCAACAAGATAGAATTCACTCTTCCCCCCACTCCATTTCTCCGCAATTAAGAGACTGTGTGCTTTGAGATGCCAGGGAACAGTGAGGGCAAAAAGCTGTGTTTGTCTGTTTAAGGCCCAACTCTTCCCCTTGTTGGCCACATATATATTATTCATGATTCATCCCAGTTCACACTTCTCCTGACTTGTCAACTTTTGTTCTGGTGACATGTAGTGTGATTGTCAAACACATTCCTACTCGTGGTTTGAAGTCAGAAACATACTGGCTTTCTCATGGTTGAAGGTGGGTAGCAAACCAGTAATTATTTGAAATGTCTTACCCTTGAAGGTCAGTGGCAAGGCAGCCTTACCACTATCATAACCACACATCTAGAAATAGAAAACACTGACACCTGTCTTTTGAAGCTGTTGCATAGTGTGAGTAGTTTTGCTGCCAATGCTGTCATCACTCTTCCTTTTAAAAGTTGGTGTTCATTTTAAATTTCCATTTTGTGCTTTTCAGTCTGACACGCAGATAGCTCTGCTTGGAGTAGTAGTTTCCACTCTACTGTCTTTAGGCCTGCAGTGGATTAGGAAGGAGGTATTACTGTTTGACTAAGGAACCGTATTGCTTTGTTAGTATTTTCAAGTATGAGTTTAATGTTATGCTTGCCTAGCTTTTGAAAATGACAGACTTTTATTTTTGTACATAAGAAAAAGTGAAAGAACTAGGAGCAGTATGTAGAGCTGTCCTGTGGTTGGATACAGATTTGGTCAGACCTGCAGGCAGTTTGCCATGCCTTAATAAAATACCACACACTGCATAAACAGCAGGAACTGGGAGCATTTGCCTTTAGGCACATGTAAGATGGTGTAACCTAGCTGAATTTGCTCTGCCAGAAGGGTAAGCTGAGGGTAGGAGAGCAGTAAGCAGCGCTAACTTGATTTTTCCTCACTCTACAGGGAGGGAGAAGTAGTATAAGTTTATGAAAGGTGAACATGCCCATTCCTACAAATGGAAGCTGTGAGTGAACAGAATCTCGTCAGAATCAGGGTGCACATTTTTAACAAAGAGAATAATATCATGATTAGAGCCCTGTCAAGGGTTGTAATGGACTTCCTGATGTGAATCTCTGAATCAAGGCAGGATTTTGCTTTTTATGCATACACAGGGGAGTTAGAGCTTGATGCAAAAAATAGCTGGGTAGAGTGATTTCACTTGAAAGAGGTCAAACTGGGAAAATCATCCCAGCACTTCCTGACATAGAGATCCTGTAGCCTAGAAATCTTGTACATTCAGTAACCACCACCAGACTGGCCTTCACTCATGTCTTTCAGAACTCCCACTAGCATCTCCAGAAGTAACAAACAGTTAAGGGACGTGGCTAACTAACCCACTGGAAGGATATTTCAAATATGCATGTTATAAAATTTTGCATCCAAGGAATTTAAAAAATGTCTCCATTCCTACAGAGTACTTCCCTCTGGTATAAATTAAGATATTATTGTGTTTGGAAAGCTTGGAATTGTTCTGTCATGTGAGAGCACTTCTGAAAACATGTTTTGTTCTACATGAGTGCAGTATTTGTGAAAATGACAACTTCAGAGAATGAGCTGACCATATCACTGAACAGTTACACCAGAAACCATAACAAAGCCTGGCTCATGATGTTTAAACAGATGCTGAGTAGTTCAGCTACTATGGCTGTGTTACACACAGCTTCCTGAATGGCAATTATTGAAATAGTGCTTTCATGAAAAAATGATTAATCCATTTGGCATTTGATGAAAATGATCAAGGCATGTCTTAGAAGCCCTTCGACATCCTGCAGACTATTACTGATTTCTACAGTTGAGTAAGTGGTCATTAGACAAAAGATGATTATGTGCTATCACGAATATCTAGAAACATTCAGTGACTCTAAGCCATTAAACATTAGCTAGTATAATTTGACATAGCAGCACTCAAAAGTTACAGATTAACATCTGCTGACCGTCTTCTCCTATGAAATTTCATAGAATCATAGGCTCATAGGGGTTGGAAGGGACCTCAAAAGATCATGGAGTCCAACCCCCTGCCAAAGCAGGCTCCCTACACCAGGTCACACAGGTAGGCGTACAGGTGGGTCTTGAATATCTCTAGAGAATTTAACTCAGATGTGGCAGTAGACATTTTCTGTCCCATGGTTGCAGAAGAGGGAATGTTTGCTTCTGTTCCCAAAAGTGAACTGTGCTATTTAAAAGTTTATGAAGTATCATCCTATGCCTTCTGTAGTTCTCAGTTGCTAGGAAATTTTTGAAGTAATTGAATGAAACTTTGAGGCACTCAGATGAAAATTTAAAAGTCAGTAGAAGGTTTGCTTCTGAGCTGCTGCTTGATGCATTTGATCTTGTGTTTGTCTTATCTCTTCCTAGCATTCTCCCTGAAACAATTCCTTCATTAGAAGGAATTGTTTTATAGACATCTATAGACATTTAGATTTCTTTCTTCCTTGCAGAGTTTCTTCTAAGTAAGGCAACTTGCAAGTGTGTATGCTATCTCAGTGCTGGTGAAAGATTATGAATTACTTAAGCAATAGCTTGCAAACAATGGCCCTATCAATAGCAACTGGGAGAGGAAAACCCTAGAAATCCAACTCCATGTGTATATTTCACATTCTGAGTTTATTTACAATTTTTTTCTGCGTCATCATAAACAAAGTGGAGGAGTCTTCAGTCCCTGACACGTCTTTGAGCAGGTAGACTAAACATTTTAGACTGGCAAGTTCCTTCCCACTGAGCTGTGCCTAATGGACGAATGTCCTCACCTTACACTGTAATGTCAACCTTTCTAGGCTTGGCTGCTGCAAGTGGTGGGTAATCACAGAACCATAGGGGTTGGAAGGGACCTCTGGGGACCATCAAGTCCAACCTCCCCTACTAAAGCAGATTCCCTACAGTAGATTGCACAGATGGTGATGTGTTGGGTATAGTGAGAACTGTTGTATTACTACATGTGGATTTTTGAGTGCTCAGTGCTAACTTTTTAAACGTGAGAACTTACCTGCAGGACAATGCACACACACAGAAGAGACTGTTGTAGAAATAATTTATGGTAAACTGAATGATTTACTCACACCTGTGATTTGGAAATAATGAATTTTCAAGGGACGCACTTATGGGTGAAACACGTATTTATTTCACAATTGTCAGGCTTCACCATTATTTTTGTTTTTCATCAAGCCCAGTAAAATGTCAGGCACAAATAGACACGAATGATCTGACTTACTCTTTCCCTTATTTCAGCAGAATGATATTGCCAGTTGCTGATTCACTGTCCCAGAGGTAGTTGAAGGGAGTTATTTGCAAATGCATGAAAAGAAGCAGCTAATACCTGGGGATATGATAGCAAGTTTACCCTTGGCAGATAAAGGAAATGCTGCTTTGCTGGTAGAGAAGGTTCCATACCAAGAAATCTGATTACCCTCTAACAGCATGCCACAGCAGTAGGATTTCTACAAAAGAGATCAACAAAAGGAAGTTTTTCTAAGGTTGGATAACATTAAAAGTGTGTATTCTTATGTGTGTGCTCTTTTCTCCATGCTCAGTATGTAATTCCCATTAAATGTTGTGGAAGTTAGATACATCTATCAAGAGAACATATCCCCAGGGTATTAAACTGTTACTCTGCTTCTTTGCATGTAACTTGACAGAGACAAATATAATCATCCAAGCTACTGAATATGAGAACAATCTGTGTTTTTCCCCAAATCCATTCAAAGAGATTCTACTTTCAAAGGATTACATTTGAGTCTAACTTTCCTCTGATTTACTATTTTAGCTGAGCTGATGGATTATGAGAGAGAGTAATTTCTTTTTCATACTATTTTCCTGAATCTGTCATTCAAATCTTACTGTGTGAGGACAAAATGGTTCATAAACATAATTTTCTTGGAGGAAAATGCCCCCTAACAGAAAAAAGGAGCTCTGAATAGAGCCTCTCCATAAACATGTTTGCATAAACACTGACAGAGATGTCTCCGTGTGTGCAAAGAATGTAGATTTGTTAAATGAGACTTTTTATTTGGAAACTGTGCTTCAAATAGACTACGAAGGATGGGTTGTGCTCACATCTAGAGAAAGAAATAGCACAGGATTCATTTTTGTCAGAATGCATGGATGGTATCGTACACTGCGACCTCTGCAGGAGCATCCTTTTGTTGGAGGATATGCCTTAACTTAAATTCTAGATCTCCCGAGTATTCCTTAAGTTTAGATGTCTTCAAAGAGCTAAGCAAAATGAAGCCTTTTGTGATCTCTGCGTTAGTAAATTTTCTTTTTATATTAATCTTAAGACAAAATCCCCAAATCTTAAACTGTAACGGCAAATTTTGCGCCCTAAACACATTTTTGTTTTGTTTCCTTATTTGTTTGATTATAGCTGGGAAGCCACATTTTCAAAAAATCCTGCTAATGCACTGCTTTTACCTGGAAGAACAAATATTTTTAAGTCCAATTGAATCATGCAACTGCATAAAGATTGCCAGTTTAAAAGCAGTTGTCTGGTTAATCAATTTAAATGCTTATTTTGAATGGGCAGCTGTCAGTCTTTTTGTGTACACAGTTTCTTCCCACACTTATTGTTGTGTTATGAAATATAACAGAAATTGTGGTCTAATTTAATAGCAGTACATGTACATCTGTACTGTTCTCTGTAGCGTGAGATAGAGACTATCTCCATGCAGGGTACGTCCTTGCTTAAGTTGAGCTGAAGACAGCTTGGTCATTTCCAATCGTAGCTGTGTAGATTGTTCTGATCTTGTTTTCGGCATGTCTAGGACCTGCAAAAAGCAGCCCCTAACACATGACTTCAGTGTCTTCCAGCAGTTGATACAGAAGATACACTTGTGAAGGGCTAGTTACATGAGCTTAATATGGAGCTATGTATGAGAAAATATTAAGTACTCAAGTTTGAATTCCTCTACTACAGTGAAAAGACAATGCTGAACAGTAGGACTGCAATTTATGTACTCTAAACCATTCCATTATACCTATAATATTCTAATGACATACTAATGTCACTTGGGCCGACGTGCTACGTAACTGTGGAGTATTCCCTATTTTTGAATGTGACCCTTCAACAGATAGAAGAGATGCATCCCAATGACATGCAATTCAGTGTTATATTTTGGGACTGCCTTTCATTTCTATTTGTTAAAGCACCAAATCTGTTACAAGTATGTTTTAAAGAAATGTAGTCAGAATCAGGCTGTTTTGAAGATGGGAATTGAAGTTCAACAACAGTTTCAGAGCAAAATCTCATATTCAGATAAGACCTCTGTCTGGGTTGACAGAGAGTTTTCCTAGACTAGTGGTAGTTTCAGACGAATGTTCATCAGATTTTCCCCTGAAACAAAACAGAATTGAGGTGATTTGGCTAAACTCTGTTCTGTTTTGTTTTGGTTTTATTTTGTATTCAGGTTACAGATCTGCAGCAAGATGATGTATTTTACATCAGATCAAGGATATCTGTGCTTTGTCCTATTTATATATCCCTTTCACTTCAGAAATGTGTTCTTGAACAAGACTACTCTGACTCCTTCTGCATCCTGTGAGGATGACCTCTGATAGCAGTCTGTGTGCTGCTGCTTGTAAAGTTGCAGAGTGATAGCTGTCTTTCCAAATGTCTCCCATAGGTCTCAGTAACTGACTTGAGACACCAGAAGTACTTTTCATACACTGTCCTCTGCAAAGTTAAAGTAAACTCCTGCATACTTTCATAGTGGATTTGAACAGCTGTGGGGCCTGTTCTGAGGTGTCTGCAAATATTTCTGGGGAGAAACGTCAAGCCCTTGCTTCCGTGCTCAGAAGGACTACAGAATCTCCTGTCTTAGAGCAGGTGGTGTTTGAAAGCAGCCCATTCTCAGGCCTGAGCTAGCCTAATGTTCCTTGTGGCTGTAGCACAGTGGGCAGCCTGACAGTAGGCACACAGGCTTTGAGTGCGCCACAGCCCATGGGCCCATGTGCTCAGGGCTGACCAGCCCGGGTGTTGCTGTTGAAATATGCAGTTTTCCATTGCCGTAGCCATGGGTTTCTACTCATCACATCATGCTCCTTGTTGCGTTTGTGTGGTCAGATAGCTGTCTAGACTGGAGAACGGTTCTGGGTTAAGACTGTCCTTTTGGAGGCGGAGGGAGACTCAGTGAGGTGAATATTAATGCAAATCAAACCCCCGGTCTGGTTCCTCTGTGATGAAAGAGAACGTGCAATGTGGGATGGGAGCCAGTAACCAAAGGAGGTGAGCAGGACTGCTGTTTTCTTTGCAAACTGTGACTGTTTGCGCAGATATTTTCAGCATGGGCTCACTACAGAGGAAAGGAAATGGGAAGATCTTTTGTATTCATGATGCTTAAGAAAGAAATCAGTCATTTTTCTTAAAATGGTCTGAGGCCCTCTCCAAGAGGCAGACAATTGTTGCTCTCAAAATATGTGTTTCCTTGCTGCACGAAAAAAGAATGGTACTAAAAATAGGATGTTAGTGCAAATGGGAGGCTAGGATCCCAAAGGAGCTATCTGCTGAGGACTGTGGAAAGCTGCACGTGACAGGAGCCCTCTGGGCACTCAGGAACTGCCAAGGAGCATGTAGCTCACATTGCAGTGACCGTGTTTCCTATCATTAAAATTCATCATATGGAGGGAAGATAGGTATGGCCTTATATGCCTTCCAGAAACTGCCCAGAAACTGTGTCAGTAGTTTCAAGGGGATATTACCAAAAAGAAATAAAATGAAAAATGAAAAAATGAAATGGCAAATACAACAGCGATAGATTTTATGATTCGCAAAGCAACCTAGGTGTATGAAAGGGAGCCTGAGGGAGTGAGAAGTAACTTGGAATTTTCTTTCTGTGTGGTTTGTCAGTCTTAAATGTTTGTGCTTCATTTTCTCAACTTTAAAAAGCAAATAAAACACTTCCCCCAAAGTAACGTATTTCATGACCTTCCGTGGAGGTTTTTGTCTCAAACCAGAGAGGGTTTGCAAGTGTAGTCTCTTGAGTGAATGAGTAGTGTTAATATGCTGGCCTGTTTTAACCCTTCATAAGCTATAGCAGCTGATACATAAAAATATTTTTTACAGTTTCCTGTGCATTTTAGTTATTGTAGTGTTCCTTTGAATGCACCGTGGACACATATTTAGCAAAAACTTAGCTTCAGCAAGAGTTAACTGCGATTTTAGAAGGTCCTTCAGGAAAGATTTCAAGGTTTTTTTGCAACCTGAGTCACTGTATGCTGTCAACATAGAGGTCAGTCTTTAAGCCACTACCGTCTTGCATTTGGAAGAGTTTGTTTTCTGACAGCTATCTAAAGCTTCCATACTTCTGTTATAAGTGCTGCAGGTGTTCAGGTACATTATGAAAGCTTTTCTGCATATGGAATTCACACACCTTGAACTTCCAGTTGATTTAAAAGTAACTGAGTAGGCCACAGTAACTTCACAAGGGATAGTTCTTATTTCTGGCACAGGCTAAATTGAGGTAAATCAGTCACACTTTTTAAAAGCTTTGGAGATCAGCACACAAAACTGTACAACTTCTACCTCTTTGATCTGATCAGTTAATCTGATGTGGTGTTGCAAGGGTGCCAAGCCAGCACTAAGTCATTTGAAGCCATTTGCAAAGTTAAACATGACAAGGCCAGATACTAACTGACTAAAGCCCTGTAGGAGTGTCAGAGTGTTTGGCTGAGCAAATACGTTACTATTTTTTATTTCAGTGTGGCTTTGGTTCCGCATTGTTCTGTGGGAGCTGAGGGCTGCCTGCTTTAGTGCTGCAGCAAGGAGCAGGCCAGGCAATTGTTTGCAAGGGAGAAGAGGGACTATACCCCTGTGTCTACTTGCTGTGGGTGTTACAGGTACAACAACAGCAATTGTCCATGGCAATGAAGGCAGAATTTGGCTATACAATATGGCAGGAAGCTTGTAACTTTGCACTAAGCAGCTATCACAAGACGGACATTCATTACTACTAGTAGTGAAGTAGTGCCTTTGGGTTAGCAGTGATGATACCTTTAGAATACAATTTTTTTTTTCTTTTTTTTCTTTTTTTTAATGGTCTCATGGATTTTTCAGTTTGTATGGGGTACTAAGCCCTTTTAGCATCTTTACAAATAAACTGAGGTGCCGAGACCTGTTTCTTTAGAATACTTGGATTAGTTGAGGTAGCTTGGTGATTGGCAAATGTCCTGAAATGATGTTCCACCTATACTGGGTGAACCCTCTAATTTCCCTGTTAGAAATTGGAATTTTTATAAATAGATGCTTGAAATTAGAGTTGAATGGCTTTCAAGTGGACATTCCGCATGTTTCTTCTAGTAAAAGAAAGAAGGGAAAAGAAAAAAGAAAAAACAACTAAGCTTTTGGAAGGAATATGTGCTTTTTCAAGACCAATGATTCACCTTCCCCAAAGCCATTATGAAGAGTGAAAATCTCTATCATATTTTCAAGTAGGTTATTGGTGGCAGTGTGACTCTTGAGGGGGTAGGAGTGCAGAGAAGCATGTTTCTATAAGCAGAAACAGAGGTGGGAGGGTTCAGAAACTCCATTCAAGGTACTTGGAAGGTTCTGTAGCATGCATTTGTTCTGTTGAGGATCTGTAGTTGAGAGTGGAGGCATATTTGTGTTTTTCTGAGCCAGAAGTATTCTTAATTGTGTATGTGTAAATATTGTGGAATTTGCCCCACAAACTCCTCTGTAATGAAAAAAAACTTTTTTTTTTTTCTGCATTACAGAAAGAACTATTTAATACTTGAATACCTACTGTCTATTTTCAGAGCATCTACATTGAAAAAATATTTGTATGAATCCAAAGTGTTTATCCTTTTTCTGCTATGTTTCAAGTGAAGTAATGACAGCTTTTACTGTACAGAGTTTCAACGGAGGTGAAGTTGCAGGATATGCAGAATCAGTGTTAGGTCAGAATTAGCTGTGCAAAAGCCAGTCCTGAACCATGGATCATTCTTGCTCCAACAAAGCAGGGAAGCTGTTTCTCCTAATCTTCTGAACTGGATGAGCATTGCTGTCCTTGATACTCCTATATACCTGAAGTCACAGAAGGAGTTAACCACCAAGGACAGCTTCCAGTAAGTTCCAAACTTCATGCATTATTCAGGAAAACTAGACCCCATAGTCGTAGCTGTATAAATTGATCTTCATGTTATATCACGTATCGTTTTCCAGTGCTCCGTGCTGCTTACTGGCTTTGTTAGGGAGGCTGCGGGTTAAAGTCAGAAGATGAAACATCCCTTTGAGTGCCCTATGGGAAGCTATCATTTGGATACATTTTTTTTCAGCCTTTTTGCCTGAAGACAATATTCATTTGTTCTGCCTATTGTAGCCTACCGTGAAGTGCTAGACAGCGGACAGAAAATGTGGAAGAGAGCAGTGAGTTAAAATCTACAGGTAAAAACTTAGGTTATTAGCCAAAGCATCACAGCAGTTTTTATTCTTGTTGACTGTTTTTAGAGTATGATCACATTTCATTGTTCAGTGCTGAGCTACAGTCATTTCACCTGAACTAATGTCAGTCAGCAGTAATTTCGCTGAAGACAGCTAGCTCAGTTCTGAGGCATTTTTGAGGCAGACAGCTCACTACCATTCCTTGTATGAGTGAGAGGAGCCCAGCCCATGATTAAAACTGCCAGTGTTAGTCCATTTCGGAATTAGTGGATAAAAATAGCATTATTTTAATGCTTTAAATACAAGAATGATTTTTATCCTCAAGATCTCCAGCTTAATGTTCTGCTCCCTGCCTTATTTCCTTCAGTTGTATCCCACCCCCTCACTCCTGCCAGGTATGATTCTGTTTCCATGTCAGTGCCTGCAGCAATTCCTAAAGCAAGGTTTTGCCATTTCCATATGCTGCTAAAAGCCAGGTACTTCCACTGCAGAGATTAGTTAAATGAGGTTTTCTACCTCCTGTTCCATTTCGTTTTGCTTTCTCCTGCTCATGCTGTTCTTGCTTCTATGGGTTGGAAACAGTGGTTTCCACAATTAAGTGTAGCTCACCCAATGGCATTCCTGTAGTGAATCAGTTCTTCTACTGTGGCCTTCCTTTCTTGAACTGGGGGTGTCCACACTATTCTGGCTAGTTCTAGCTCACCAGAACAGTTTCAAGCAGACTTCTCAGGTATGACTGAAGAGCAGAGGCTGCAGTCCACCATTGGACCATTGCACCATTGGAAGGCCTGTGGGCCCTAACTGTATGGTCTCCCCCATCTCATAGTGGCTGATTTATAATAGAATGGGTCATGAGACTGTGGGATGAATGTGTGTCTGTGCATTAACAGCATTGTTACCATCTGATTGGCATGACATGCTTTTTTCTCTTTCATGTGACAGGCAAGACCTGATAGGGAAAAGCCATGATATGCATCTTCTCCAATTAATTCATTGTGTTATTCACAAAAAGGACATTAGTGGTCTTTGTTCTTTGCAGAACCTTTTAGGCTTGATCTGATAGGAGAGCAACATAATGGTCCCAACCACTTTGCAAACAGAAGTGCATTTACCATACAAAGGCATGGCCTTAGACATCAACTAAGGGAGCTACTGTGCTAGGCTGGAAGACTGAAGATCAGAAGGAAACCTGAAAGCTGAAAAACCCGAAGGAAGAAAAGGGATTGACTTGCTAGTCCATCCAGACCAGGCTGACTTCAGGGATTTGTGACTGTATGTGATACAGGATGAGGCAGAGAGAAACATGGAATTCTGGAGTCCTACCACAGAGACAGTTAAATATGGAGAACTAAACATTTCTGGAGCTGATTTTGCTCTGATGTGTTTTAGTTGCATGTAAGAGATTGTTCATATTTGGCTTTAAGGAGGCTGTCTTAGCATGCTAATCATCATTGCTGTTAATTGAAACAGTCACAGAAGCGCTGTGCCTATGGCAGTCCCACTGGCCTAAATTATAGTTGAGATTAAGGATTGTATCCCAAATCATGATCCAAGATTGCATGAGCTATATGAGTTCATAGTCATTTCAGCTGATGATGGCATTAAACTCAGAAGTGTCAGCTGAAAAACCTGAAAATACTTGCTCCATGGGTTATCCCTGTGTGTTGCCATGGGAGTTACCTGGTGATCTGCAGAGTTGCCAAATCCTCTGATTTTATCTTGTCATACAATAGCTGGTATATTTTCTTGAAGATTAGGCTTCTGGATTGCAATGTTTTTTTATTTTTTTAACTTCTGATTTTGTAAGCTAGTAGGTTTCCAACCCTCCTGCTTGTGGCCAAAGTTTTAAAGCATTACTCAAGTGCAAAGAGTACAACAGTGGTAAATAAAATAAAAACCCTGAAGGTTTGTTTTTTTGTTTGTTTTTGGTGGATTTTTTTTTCTAAATTATTTTATTTCTGTAATTTCTCTGGCTCGTCCTGTGATTTTGTGACTCGTGATTTTTTAATCTTTAGAGTTGATTATGATACTCTCTTTCCTTCCCTGTACTACTGCACTGAACATAACCAATATAATTAAGAATAGCCATCAGGTTGTTTCCAGGCATGAAAAACGAAGCTCTGATCACTCTTTCCTCAACACTCTTCTGCACTTGAATCATCAATACTTATAAGGCATTTTTGGAATACAAAGAATGATTTTGCAACAGCACTTCAATTTTGTGATTCATTGTGCATATTGACGTTCTGCTGAGGTTACGGGTCGTGCACTGGAAGTGGTAGGCAAAAAATAAATAAAAAGATGTTGTGTATAGTATTGTTCTATCAAAACTTAGTGTCTATATGTTGGATGAGAAGATTAATACAGTTTGGATTTTCTTCAGAGCTTCTACTGCTACTCAACCATTGAGATGCAAGGCCATGGAGTTGTTCTGCTTTGTGGAACAAGGACATCTTCCTTCTTTCTGATAAAAGCATCCTTCTCCATGCAGATTTCCATGATATAGTGGAGTGAAATCTTATATGAAACTTTCAGTGTTAGCTGGAATTACTTCATAGCATCTAAGTTCTCATCCCAGCATCTTCCTCAGCAATGTCTTTTTAAAAAGAGATCTGTCTGCTCAGAACCACTGTTTTATATGTATACATGTACCAGAGGGACTGGGTAGGAGTAATTGTGTCTTACAAGATAGAAGTGAGAGAAATTGACAAATATTTCTGAAGTGCATCATAATACATAAATAAAAATTTCCAATGTAGGTATTCCCCAAAAGACAACGTGGTGGTTTGGGTTTTGTTTAAATATTGCTGACTTTAGAAAGGCCTTAAGGCCTTAATGATTTATTAATAAATAAATCATTAAAAATAAGAAGAATGTAAGCTATAGACTGAGATCTCAATGAAATTCACAGGCCTATGAAGAACAGATGTAAGGCAAACAACTTCAAGACAGTCAAGTAGACTTGAGGTGAAGCATATGGTTTATAAGAGCCTGAGAAGTCAAAAGAAAGAAGTGAACCATGAAGTAAATGTATTATCCCACTAGTCTGGCTCCACCAGAAGCCATGGTGTTGCTATTTCCTATGTGGCTGCTGTGGTGCCCCTTCCATAATGTCCAGCCCAGTTGTTGGCTTGCATGTTCCATGCGTTTTAACCATGATGACTGATACATAGTGAAGCAGTCAGCTGAAATCTTCATGGCCAAGAAACTGCTGTCTTTTTTGAGCAGTCTTCATGGACAAAGAAGCAAGGAAAGCTAGATATAGACTTCCTGCAGAAGTCAAAATAAGAAGTAAAAATAAGGAAACTAACATTGGAGAGTAGATGAAAAAAAAAACATAAGAAGCAGGCATACTTTTTAGAACATTGTCCTTCAGACGTGCAAATCTGTGTTTTGTCTGTTGACTTTCCCATTATATCCACACACGTTTTTTGTTTGTTTTTTCTTTTTTAAGAAAAATGTGAGACTGCTTCTGTCCACAGTGTTAATGTAATTTTGCTCGTCTGAACAGGAGAAAGACTTGAGAAGTTGGCTCCCATCGTATTAGCTAGGTAAGGGGGTAGTCAAGCAGTTTTAAAGACTCAAATAAACTACCAAATTAATGCTCAGTTTGCCACCAGAAGAGGAGTAATCTTGATGGTCATGAGCTGGTCATTGCTTGTAGGGACATTAGGGAATTACTGAATAAAATTTTCTTTGGAAGAGCCATACCAACTTCCCATTCTCCAGGAAAGATGCTATTGATTAGAGGCAAACCTGAGTTTGTGTGACTTGGAAGCAGACTAATATTTCCTCTAAGTCGTCAAAATCTGGTAGCATTTCTGTAATCAGAAGAGCGTGATGTTGATGTTAGCATTATGGCTCCATTTCATCTCAGAACATTTGCAGAGATTGATTTCAGCATCAGTCTGATAGGGAATGGTCAAATGTGTCTTTAACCCAATTAGTTTGGAACTGAATGGATTGTCAGAGAGGGCAATGCCAAACTGTAGCAGCGTACAGTATACCAATACCAGCAATGTGAGAAATATTTGGGAAGTAAACTGCAGTCCCTCTTCAAATCAGATGCTGAAGTATGCAAGAGAGTTTGTGTACTTGAATAGTTTATCCAATACCATGAACTGTCGGGGGAGTGGAAACAGAAACACTGTATTGTCAGCCTCTGTTACAAGAATTTTTGGGAGAAAAGTCCATTCAGTTCTGGAAGTCCTAAAACTTCATTAGCTTTTACTATTAATGTAACCTGTTTAGAAAGAAACTGTCCATTAATACCTAGCCTTTTGCTAGTAATTGAATTAAAGCCTATACAGCTCTAACTTAGGAACTCAGTGTTTGTGACCTTGCGGAGGATTGCTGTTCCCTACCTGGTTATTTATTTATTTATTATTAAATCAAGCTGCCTGGTTTGGAGATCTCTCCTTGGGAAGAGATCTAAACATATTTCTTTGTGTTTGTTCCAGTGGGTGAGACTTGGCAGACCTGGCATGGGTGGGAACAGTGCAGAAACTGATCAGTCAGCTAACAGTGGAGACAAGGATGCATTATGAATGCCTGATTGTCTATTGTTGGTTGACTAGCAACATTAGCCCATAGAGAGCAATATGGACAGTAACGCACGGGTGGCTGTAAGAAAAGAGCAGTGCTACATGAATCTTAGGATTAACATCAAGTGATTCAGCCTGCTTGTCCAAATATATTACAAAGTGAGTCAGAATGAAAGTGTTGTAAAATAGTCTACTCCACTAAAGATAAAGTTGCATATTCATTTTAAATTCAGAAAACAGTTTGTGTTGGCATTTTCAGTTCCTTACACTCATGCTAGCTTTTCAAAATATCTTCTGAACTAAAAATATGTTTCCTGAAATTCATGAAAATGGAATAAATAACATCTCCTCCTTTACTGCTCATACACTGTAGGAGGTGGAGAGTGCTACAACTTTTGCAACACATAAGCAGGTATCTCTTCAGAGCCTGGGTGTAGAAGCATAGCTGTTCCGTAATGCAGAATCCTACAAGAGAGCCTGTCATTGCATGTTAGCTTCAATTAAGACCCCTGGAGTTAGCCCAGGAACCCACCCACAGCAGCTCACGTGAGCTCCATAGATCCCCTGCTGCATTGGCAGCATGAGCTTCACCCATACCATCTGACATACCATCTAACTTAGGTTGACAGCCAGTTCCAGCTCTGTGTTTCTTCTTTGCAAACAGCAGTGAGATTAGGGGTGACACTTGGGCTATGCCTCAGGTTAGTGAAGACAATCTTGCAAAATCCATCATGATCCATGTCATAGTAATGACAGTCACCTGATGCACACTCCCACCATGGTCTCCACAGTTACTGTGCCAAACAGTGATGCAGTATATTGAAGATAAGGGACCGATACGCTGCCTGTGAATAATGCAAGTGCATGACTGCAGAGTAGTTCTCTCCGTGCAAATCGGCCTCAGATTAAGCTGCATTCTGCAAATTACAAGGAAGCCTTTGCATCCTCTGAAGTCTGTAGACATGGACTTCACATTTCAGATTCGCTTTGATCATCCCATTCTTGACAGTGTGGCACTTATCCTGTTGGGAAAAAAAAATAAAAAAGAAAACTTGATAGTTAGCGATAGATTAGCGATTTGATAGATTAGTGATTCTCTAATTTAAGGTATGAGGGAATTTTTCCTGCTGATGAAATCTTAATCTTCCTAATGAGCGTTGACACAATCTGATAGTGTACCATTACTGAGATTCATTCTCTTTTTTTTTTTTTTTCCTTTTGCTGGAAATATGTCACCTGTAGATAGAAGCAAGGAAAATGGACTGCAATTGCCCCGACTATGCAAATTCTGTGACATTAAAGCAACAACGTGCTCAAACCAGTATCAGTGCAAGAGCAACTGCAACATCACTTCTATTTGTGAGAAGAATAATGAAGTCTGTGCAGCTGTGTGGTAAGTTATTTCACTGTACGTTTGGGGAAGAGAGCACAACCTCATTCATCATTACTTAGTACTTTTCTGAATTGTTGTGTTATTCTGAATCTCTGTGCTGTTGAAGAGTCACACAGAATCACAGAATTGAAGGGGTTGGAAGGGAACCCCAGAGATCATCTAGTCCAATTCACTAGGTTGTCTATACCGCTTCCTGCTCTTACTTTCACTCAACATACTAAGCTTTCCTTGAAGATGACAAATCTGTTTTAAAATGTTTTAGTGATTTTATTTCTGTTTGTCTGTTTATATAAGGCAGTTCTGTACCAGCTCCATCAGATTTCACAGTAAACTGGCTGATATGACTGGTGAAAATAATCCTTGTTTACCACATATAGGTGAAAATGTTTTCTCTTTATTGGAAAAAAAACCTCCTATGTGCATAAAGGAGTGCCCAAAGATAGACTGAGCATTTGAAAATGACTTATAATTTATTTATTGTTGACTCTAACCCTCCTGTCTAAAATCTGGGACTTCACCCTTCCATACCAAAGAGAGCTAGCAGCACTTCTATTGTGTTCCTGAGAGGATAAAAGAAATATAACTGAATATTTGCAACATTGATGCTGATACAGAAGCATGATGTACCCACTTAGACAATTAAGCAACTTACTGAGGGAGTAGTTACATCCCTTGACTTGAAGAGAAGTTGAGCCTAATCAGTCTGGCATGCTGTTCTGTTTTTGTCCAGGGCTCCTTGAGTATGTATTAATTGTCTTTTATTTCTATGGCACTATGGTGACCTTGGATGGCAGATATGCTCTGGCTTTTTCATGCCAATATAGACAAAACGTACATGATTGAGAACTGTGTTTAAAGTGCTCTTTGCCACTTAGTCTTGTGTCAGTGAAATCAAACCTGTGGAGCAAGGCAAAACACACGTGGATCTGGGCCAGATTATCTATCAGCTGTAAATATTTCCCTGACAGTGAAGTCGCTCTGGTTTGCACCAGTTTTGTTTAGTTTTTCACAAACAAGATTCTGTGAGTAACTCCTTCAGTGCAGAAGCTGTGCTGATTGCAGGCCTCAAAAACAAAACCAAAAAACCCAACTCACTAGACTAAATTCCTCAGATTTTGAGGAAATCATTCCGTTTTTATCATAATTTCCCACAGATTTTTACTGTCTGCACAGTGACCACAAAAACCAAAAGTATGTTCTGAAGTTCACAGCAGTTCATTGAGCATCAGCTTGGATAATTTTGGGTGAGATTTTCAAAGGCAGTCTTTCGAGCTCAGTGGTAGTATGACACAGGAGTAGCTGGACCATTGTACAAGGGCCCCAGTGTGGAGTAGCCCAGGAACGACCCAGTTCTCCCCATTCTGGAGAGACAAACTCACCATATTCTTTAAATCCCCTTTGAGCTCTCAAACGAGGCAATCGCTGGGCAGGAATGATCCTGTCTGCTTCCTTTCTTAAATATTCCTTTTTTGATTTCAGTTTTTCCTTTTGCTTCCTAGGAGACGGAACGATGAAAATGTGACATTAGAAACGATCTGCCATGATCCCCAGAAAAGGCTGTATGGTCACATGCTGGATGACTCCAGCTCAGAGCAGTGTGTGATGAAGGAAAAGAAGGATGATGGGGGACTGATGTTCATGTGTTCCTGTACAGGTGAAGAGTGCAACGATGTTCTTATTTTTTCTGCAGGTGAGTTTAATAACTTCCTCTTTGCTCCTGGGCTCTGCCTTGCATGTGATATTTAATCTGACGTTAAATCCAATGGTCTTTGGAATTGCATTTTGTGGAGACAAGCTTCCAAGTGGCTGGAGACTTTTTGGCCTCTTCCGAAACTGCAAAATCTCAGCCTTTCCTTTCTGTTTTCTGGAGATACTTCTTCCTGCTGGTCAGTCTTCCTTCTGAAGCACTTCAGCTATTCAGCCCAACACATGTCACTGTAAAGTCACTTGATGTTAAGAGCAAGGTGCTCAGAACTGTGTCAGTGAAACACCCAAATGCAACAAGTTACAAAATAGAAATGTGATGAAAGTACTATTTCAAGTCAAACTTGAGTTACTAGTTAGTATGTATATTTAAAGTCATTTTCTTGTTCTCACATTGATCCTTCTGTGAAGTAGCACAAAGGTTTCTTCAGTTGTATATAAGCTAAGTTATGCTTCTATAGAGTATTTTTTAGTTACTATAGCACACAAACGTGTGGATGTTCAATTAAACCATTTAAAACTGTGTATAGTTAGATTCACTGGTATATAACCTATCCCCATACTGCTAAACAGATGTTTATGTTGGCTGCCACAAGTGGAGTAAAGGTGGATGAGATGCATGCAGTGTCAGCATTCCTTATTCTGCTCATTCATGATGTGCATGTGTGCACACACACTTCATTTTATTTTCCCCTTTCCATGTGTATCCCACAATTGTAATTTTCCTTAAACTGGATCAGGTCTTGCCTCTAAACCAGCAATGTCCTCCTCAAATTTTTGCACACATGCTTCTAAATGAATATGGCTCACAGCACCCTCCTCATCAACTGCATGTTCCCCAGAAAAGGATATAATGTAATCCATTCTATCGGAGATAAGAAAGGGTTGGGACTCTATTGCCACATCTAAGAAACATGGTGCATAGAAGTGCTGAGGCAAAGGTGCATAAACCTGTGAGTCACTTCTGCCTATAATTTCCAAGCCTTCCAAGAAAGCTAACAAGGCTGCAAAACTGCAACAGATATCCCAAGAGCAAGTTAGAACGTCTTCTCTCTAGTTGGCCTGGGCTGTGAATGTTTGGTGCTACCTCTCGACCTCTACTTCATCGGTTTCCCAGGCTTAACCAAAAGCCAGACAGCCTGACTGCTGATCACTGTCAGTCTGGCCAACTTTTGCTCCTGTGGGAGCAAGAGTTGGGGCAAATACTGAAATAGATTTGGTCTTGTCTGGTAGACAAAGGACCGAATTGTAAAAAATTACCTTGGCCGTTTCAAAGAGAACATGTTTGTGTAAATTGCCTTAGAGTTTTTGTGCAAGTGACTCTTCAGTGCCTCGGTGCAGAAACACAGCTGTTACATAATGCAGAATCCTACAAGAGAGCCTGTCATTGCATGTTAGCTTCAATTAAGACCCCTGGAGTTAGCCCAGGAACCCACCCACAGCAGCTCACGTGAGCTCCATAGATCCCCTGCTGCATTGGCAGCATGAGCTTCACCCATACCATCTGACATACCATCTAACTTAGGTTGACAGCCAGTTCCAGCTCTGTGTTTCTTCTTTGCAAACAGCAGTGAGATTAGGGGTGACACTTGGGCTATGCCTCAGGTTAGTGAAGACAATCTTGCAAAATCCATCATGATCCATGTCATAGTAATGACAGTCACCTGATGCACACTCCCACCATGGTCTCCACAGTTACTGTGCCAAACAGTGATGCAGTATATTGAAGATAAGGGACCGATACGCTGCCTGTGAATAATGCAAGTGCATGACTGCAGAGTAGTTCTCTCCATGCAAATCGGCCTCAGATTAAGCTGCATTCTGCAAATTACAAGGAAGCTTTTGCATCCTCTGAAGTCTGTAGACATGGACTTCACATTTCAGATTCGCTTTGATCATCCCATTCTTGACAGTGTGGCATTTATCCTGTTGGGAAAAAAAAAGAAAAGAAAACTTGATAGTTGCACAAGATTAGCAATTCTCTAATTTAAGGTATGAGGGAATTTTTCCTGCTGATGAAATCTTAATCTTCCTAATGAGCGTTGACACAATCTGATAGTGTACCATTACTGAGATTCATTCTCTTTTTTTTTTTTTTTCTTTTGCTGGAAATACGTCACCTGTAGACAGATATAGGGAAAATGGACTGCAATTGCCCAAACTGTGCAAATTCTGTGACATTAAAGCAACAACGTGCTCAAACCAATATCAGTGCAAGAGCAACTGCAACATCACTTCTATCTGTGAGAGGAATAATGAAGTCTGTGCAGCTGTGTGGTAAGTTATTTCACTGTACGTTTGGGGAAGAGAGCACAACCTCATTCATCATTACTTAGTACTTTTCTGAAGTGCTCAGAAATTCTGAATCATTCTGCTATTTTACCAGGCTCATATATACCTCTTTCAGCTCATATCTTTACTCAGCATACTGAATGATGTCTGAAGTTAACAATTCTGTTATGAAATGTTCTAGCATTTTTTTTATTGTTTTTTATCAGTTATGTTCCAGTGTGTTCTGTTATTGGAAAGGAGGCCTATTGTTGCTCAAAGCATTTTGCTACACATATGCACAGTACTTAGTGTTTGATAAAGCTCTGAAACTAAGAGGAAAGTTCTCTTCAGCCAGCACTGCTGCAATTTTCCCCCATATTTCACAGCAAACTAGATTTACATCTATCATATCAGCCATTTGTTTAACCTATTACCACGTATAGGTGAAAATGTTTTCGGTTAACTGGAAAGAAAAATAATCCTATGTATATACAGTGTTACTGCTGTCTTCTGCTTTCTATACAGCATATATGAGTACCCAAAGATAGACTGAGCATTTGAAAATGGCTCTCTGTATTTTTTTACTCTAAACTGACCCTGATCTCTAAAATCTGTGTCTTTATCCTTTCATAAATGGTAATACAAAGATAGCTGGCAGCACTCTTAATGTGTTTCTGAGCAGACAAGAGAAACAACTGCATGTTTGCAACATTGATGCTGATACGGAAGCATGATATGAACCACTTAGACAATTAAGCAACTTACTGAGGGAGTAGTTATATCCCTTGACTTGAAGAGAAGTTGAGCCTAATCAGTCTGGCATGCTGTTCTGTTTTTTGTCCAGGGCTCCTTGAGTATGTATTAATTGTCTTTTATTTCTATGGCACTATGGTGACCTTGGATGGCAGATATGCTCTGGCTTTTTCATGCCAATATAGACAAAACGTACATGAGTTGAGAACTGTGTTTAAAGTGCTCTTTGCCACTTAGTCTTGTGTCAGTGAAATCAAACCTGTGGAGCAAGGCAAAACACACGTGGATCTGGGCCAGATTATCTATCAGCTGTAAATATTTCCCTGACAGTGAAGTCACTCTGGTTTGCACCAGTTTTGTTTAGTTTTTCACAAACAAGATTCTGCGAGCAACTCCTTCAGTGCAGAAGCTGTGCTGATTGCAGGCCTCAAAAACAAAACCAAAAAACCCAACTCACTAGACTAAATTCCTCAGATTTTGAGGAAATCATTCCGTTTTTATCATAATTTCCCACAGATTTTTACTGTCTGCACAGTGACCACAAAAACCAAAAGTATGTTCTGAAGTTCACAGCAGTTCATTGAGCATCAGCTTGGATAATTTGGGGTGAGATTTTCAAAGGCAGTCCTTGGAGCCCAGTGGTAGTATGACACAGGAGTAGCTGGACCATTGTACAAGGGCCCCAGTGTGGAGTAGCCCAGGAACGACCCAGTTCTCCCCATTCTGGAGAGACAAACTCACCATATTCTTTAAATCCCCTTTGAGCTCTCAAACGAGGCAATCGCTGGGCAGGAATGATCCTGTCTGCTTCCTTTCTTAAATATTCCTTTTTTGATTTCAGTTTTTCCTTTTGCTTCCTAGGAGACGGAACGATGAAAATGTGACATTAGAAACGATCTGCCATGATCCCCAGAAAAGGCTGTATGGTCACATGTTGGATGACTCCAGCTCAGAGCAGTGTGTGATGAAGGAAAAGAAGGATGATGGGGGACTGATGTTCATGTGTTCCTGTACAGGTGAAGAGTGCAATGATGTTCTTATTTTTTCTGCAGGTGAGTTTAATAACTTCCTCTTTGCTCCTGGGCTCTGCCTTGCACGTGACATTTAATCTGACGTTAAATCCAATGGTCTTTGGAATTGCATTTTGTGGAGACAAGCTTCCAAGTGGCTGGAGACTTTTTGGCCTCTTCCGAAACTGCAAAATCTCAGCCTTTCCTTTCTGTTTTCTGGAGATACTTCTTCCTGCTGGTCAATCTTCCTTCTGAAGCACTTCAGCTATTCAGCTCAACACATGTCACTGTAAAGTCACTTGATGTTAAGAGCAAGGTGCTCAGAACTGTGTCAGTGAAACACCCAAATGCAACAAGTCACAGCATAGAAACAAAATACTTAACATCTTGTTTCTTTTAGAAAAGTTTTATTGTTATGAGGTGACATCCTTCTGTACAGGTACTGTTGTGTAATTGGATAGGATGTGTATATAAGGGCAGCTCCTCTGTTGTGACTGAGTTTCTGACCTTCCTTGTTCTGTATGTGAAAAAAAAAAGCATGGTTTCTTTCCATGGTGGATGTGCTACCTTGTGCTTACTACAGCACAAAGTAAGGTATGCGTGACTGGCTTTTCCCTCTTCTTCCCAGCCTTTGAAGATGGCTCAAAAGTTAAGGCCTGATGTGCCAAGAGCAACCTAGAAGGTCTTTGCGCAGTTTGACCAGGGCCTTGTGTCTTGTACTACCTTCTAACCTCTCCCTGATATCTTCCCTAGGCTTAACCAAAAGCCAGACAGCCTGACTGCTGATCCCTCACCATCTGGCCTCGTGTTGCTCAGGTGGACTTTGAAGGATTTGGGGCTAATATTGATATTGATTTGGTCATATTCGGTAGACCCAGGACCTAGTTGTAACACATTGCCTAGTTTGAATCAAAGAGAACATGTTCGTACTGAAAAGCCTTTGCTTTGTGTAAACTGCCTAGAGTTTTTGTAAAAACTAGCCTCACCCTTGTGGATTTTGGCTAATTTGTTAAAAATTACTCATACTATAAGTGTCTCTCCTGGAGCCACGTGAGCTGAATGTAATCACTCTGACAAATGCTTATCTTGTGTGTGTTTACAAGAACCATTCGGTAAATTCAGCACTGCTTTCATTCCCATCCATCTGCAGCTGCCCCCTTGCACTTCAAGATCAGCCTAAAAGGCTTTGTAGTGTAAATGAAAACGTTACCTTTTTTATCCTAATTCCTTTCACTCTTTGTAGTGAAGGTTTTCTTTCCATTTTATGTGCTGTGACTCATGAAAGCTGTGCCCTGCATTCACATGTAGAAAGGGAATAACTACATATAAAAATGGATGAAGTACAGAACTTCAGTTTGTAACATTTCCAGTTCATTCACAAACACAAGCATTAGCTCCAGTTGGGAAGGTGGAGAATTGAGGCTTTGTCATTCCTTTTTTATTGTTGTGGATTAGTGTTTCTTTTAAATGAAAACAGCCCCTTTGGGTTGCTTGCCTGGTTATCCATGGCAGGAAGACAAACGATTTTTACAGTATCAGACATGCGGTTTCCTGTCTGTGTTTAACTTTGAGCAGAACATCACAGCCAGCTGGTCCGTGCTCCTCCAGACAACTAGATAATAGCCTGTAATAATTTTGCCTTTGGAATGACTGTCATCCAGATCTATTCTGTACATTGTTCTTGCATTCTTTTGTCTCAGTATTTCTCATACATCAGAGTAGGAATTTTTGCACTGTTTTTATACATGTTACAGCTTTAAATAATAGCCAAAAGCTACTCTGGGAAAACCTTGAAATACATGATCTAATTAGTAACTACTAATTTCTTAGCAGAATCTGGAACAATAAAAAATATTGTACTCTTTTCACCTGATAATCACAGCCTTTCCTGACAAGCTATTCATGCAAAAGATCAGCACTGTAGCTCTTCTTCCTCGTGGATGTACACTTAAAACAAACCAGGTTTAGTTTGTTCCTGGTGTTCATGAGGTAAGAAAGAAAATTGCTAGTAAGGTGACATGTTCTGGTTTCCACCAAATGTTAGACTCTACATTCCAGTGATTCACCACTGAATATAGAAGAACTGATTTGTGTCACTGTTGGCTTGTATCAGTCTTGATTGCAAAGGTTAAACCTCCTAACTGTTTTTAAACACAAACTTCCAAAGCTTTTGGGTACTGGGAGGTATTGTGACTCACTGAAGTGTGGCTTTAGAAATGTTTGAAGTGGTTAGAGCCAAATCAAATGCCTGTCTCTTGTATGGACTTTTGTTTAAATTGCCAATCTGCAAAATAAATAAGGCAGACATGTGCCTTAAAATGCCTGTAGTTCTGCTGTGTCAGAGGGCTTCTGGCCCTGATGCTGATCCCTGGCATTTCAGGCCATGAGCAGTTGGTGGAAAATATTATGCGCAGAATAAATCTGAACAATATTCTGTGGTTCTTGGAGGTATAATGTTTGGAAGACAGGTAACCACTGCAAATCTGACTACCTGGTGTTTATTTTTTAATTCCCTCTCTTTTGCCAAACAAAATTGTGGATGCCTGGCAAAAAAACTGACACCCTTGTGGTGGAAAAATGTTTCTCACAGCAAAACTCCATGCCAGTCAGCTTTAATTATTATTTATTCAAATGTCTAATGTCAGTGTTACCAGAAGTCAAAGCCAAGGAGCACTGGAAAAGATTAGCCAAAGAAGGGAAGAAAAGGCCCCTGCTGGCTAGAGAGAAGATGACAATGTGGAAGACAGGGACCTTGTCATGCCGTCTTGGAAAAGATGAGCACAAGACTGGACTACAAGGGATTTTTCCTCTCTGATGTCTGGTTGTGTGTGGTGGATCTCCTGCACAAAAATTTTGTATTGGCTTCTTACACTGATTTGTCTCTAGTAGTTTGCACAGTTTCAGGCATTCCTTTGTGTTTGGTCAGCTTTGCTCCTTAGCATTCCCTTCACCACACCATCTTCCATCCAGTGAAAGCATGACAAGTCCTTTTAACATTTTCTTAATTAGCAGTCACAAGTTATTTGTCTGAAGTCAAAGCTACCCAAAGGAATAGGACTGTTCTCCTTCCAGCCTCATGACTGATCTGTTTTTCATGAGCAGAGAGGACCAGGCACTCTCTTTGTAGCCAAGGATTTGAGATGCCTGTATGCTATGGAGTGTATGACCTACCTGTGTGCAGTGCAGCATCTTCCTATCATGTAGGCTCATTCATCTCCATAAGAAAGGATGACCCCAGCACTGGAGACTGCAGACAGAAAGAATGAAGCCTTTAAATCACAGAACTGTGTGTACTGTTTCATTATATATGCTGTTGTTATCCCAGGCGTTGAGTTTAAACCCAAGCAAAAATCTAGAGATTTAGAAAGCCATGTCAGATCTTTAGCCCATCTCTGGTTTAAAAATACTTCCTTCAGATAATTTGCACCATGATCATTTTTTCATCCTTGCCTGTTTTGCTGTGCTGTACAGATATTCTTGCATTTTGCAGCTCACACTGAGGTAGACTCTGTCTGTTCCTTAGGTACTGCCGGGTGAGGTCTTCACATCAGGCATTCTCACTGCACTCTGCCAGAATATGGGATAAACTTTTAGCAGCAGTGTATACAGGTTTTAAAGATTATCTGAATTATCCAAATAGTTGCACTGAATTAGCAAAACTTCAGTGATAGAGATGACTGATGAGTCAACAAGAACTCATGACAATAGTAAAGCTAAGTGGAGAGTTGTGGCAGAGGAGGGGAAGATATGCTGATAACAATCTTCATATTGATCATAGTTTTCCTAAGTTGTTAATTGAGATTATAAGTATTTGATTAATCAACTGTGGCTGAGTCATTTGCTTGAACAAATTACAGCATTTAGATAAGCAGTGTGTCAAGTGTTGCAGTTGCTCACTGTGCATGGATGTTACCTTGGAGATCTGATGTTTCTGTGACCCAAATGATCACAAGCATGGCTGCATAGTGCTTGTCCAGCATCTCAGTTGTAGGAGATATTGATAATGTTTTAGAATTTCCTTTACTTGATATCTCTCGTTTGTCTCTAACATGTTGCCCCTGTCTTTTCCTTTCTTTCTCTCTTTTTCCTCTCCCTACTAGACTCAGAGCTTTAGATTTTACTTGACCACATAGGAGGATGTCAGACTTAAGAGCATACTTAAGACCTGTGCACAATCAGCCACCAGGCCATAAATATTCATGTGATGAATTTTCCAGTGCTCAAGGAACAACAGAAGGGCCATGGTTACAGCTGGACTGCTTGCAAGTGGATTTTAACAAAGGCTTTCATTAATCTGTTTTTCTGTTATCCAACTAACATGTTGAGAAGTAACTGTCTTCCAGCTGCCCCATAAAAGAGGTCAGTAGCATTACATAATGTTGCACAGAGCCCCTTGCTGCTTGTATATTGGCATTGTTCTCAATGTTTCCTCTTAGGTATTTGCAGCCACAGAGTCCCACCCAAAGCTTGCAGCTGTATGCAACCAAAGGAGAGGCTGTCTAATACTGAATGTGTGATTCTCCTTGTGGAATAGGAAGGAAATGCAGTGGAAAGAGGCAAAAGAAGCCAAAATGTTGTTTTGCTCTGTTTTATTTATATAGTTTGCTTCCTAGGAAAATAAGCATGCAGAGCTCAGATACAGATTTGCATAACAACAAACTAGGCAGTGTTCTTCAAGCTTGGTTGGAATATTTGTTAGAATTTGCATCACTTGAGAGCTTACTAAGTGTGGGAATGTGGCCAACCTTTTATCAGGTTGTCATGGAAGAGACTTTAATAATTATAGGCAAACTGAAAACAAACTGTAACTAACAATGGCAACATAATATTTTGGGAAAGGTTGGAGGGGTGAAACTCAGGCTGAGAATAAAAATAGTGGTTAATGTGTGGCATCTGTTGGAACATATTGAAACTGGAGAGATTGATTTGTTCCAGAAAACCATCAGCAAACAGCGGCAGACACAGCGTTGTGTAACTAAGGCATGTATCGCAGAAACATGGTCACATCATGTAAAGTCTGAACATGTCAGTTTTCATATTCCTGAGTAGGAAAGCTCAGCTACAAAAGTCAAACTGCATGACAGATATCGCGTACACACAGTCAAGTGACCTGTTAGAACAGGAGAGATAAGAAAATGAATCCAGGAGTGGGTGCTGTGCCAGCATACTAAGGAATTATACTTTTTTTTAGACAGCATTGAGGGAATTAAACAGCAGGAAATTATTTGTCCTGTGTTAGAACTTAAAGTTTCTCAAACTCTCCTGAATGAATAGTATACTTGGTAGACAGTTGAAAAATTAAGTTCTGTTTACAATAGCTAAAATATCTGTTTCATCACCACTGCCCAGTCTTTACATTCAAGTTGGCCATCCCGAGGAAACCTAAGTTGCCTGCCACACATCCCCATGACAATAATTAAGATGCAGCTGTTAGATGCACGTGCACGTCTCTTCCAACATGTAACTAGGATGTCTAACTGGAAGTTCTCCTCAGTCATAATAGAAATGTCTGAGTCCTGATAGTCAGTGCTGAGGGCAAAGCTTCTGGTCCCCAGGGGAGAGCAGTACTGAGTGTCTCACAGCTTTTCCAAATTGCTCATACTCTTGCCTTACCTCTCAGGAAAAGATGTAATGGCCTCAGGCTGTGCCAGAGAGGTTCAGGTTGGATAACAGGAAAAATTTCTTCTCAGAAAGAGTGGTGACGTATTTGGAAAAGGCTGCCAAGGGAGGTAGTGGAGCCGCTGTCCCTGGAGGGGTTTAAGAAGTATGTTGATGTGGCACTGAGGGACATGGACGGTGAGGATGTTAAGGATGGGTTGGTGGTTGGACTAGATGATCTTAGAGGTCTTTTCCAATTTTAATAATTCTATAAAGTGCTCTGAGGGCTGGGCCCAGTTCACCAGCCAAACGTTGACTGCTGCATGGACATTCAAACCGGCTAGTAGCCATAAGGTCAAGGGAATGATTTCCCGCACCTTCAAGCAAACATCTCCTTCCCCCAGATTTTGAGCTCTGAGGAAACCAGTGCTTCAGACACTCAACTGTAGAAGCAGGCTCTAGAGCTGTCTGTACCCTGCTATTTCCACTCTTGCTGAACCTGTGCAGGACAAAAATGTCTGCCAACTACCACTGCTCATACTTATCCAGAAGCTGCTTCAGCAGATCCTGTCACTGGGATTTCAAATGCCCTGACAGTATCCTCTTTAGACTAAATATGAAAACAGACATCTCAAATGCAAGCTATTGCCCTTTACAGTCTTGATTTATGTAGTACAAAAAAAAAAAAGTCAAATTCAGGAACTGGCTTTAAGAATGTAACTTTCAGGAAAGTCTACAGGAAATGCCAAGGTTTATTTTGCTCTGGATAGCAACATAGAGTCTGCTTTGGTTTTAAAAATTTAGTAATCTACATCTTCTGCCATGAGATGGCTCAGCATAGAAAGGGAGGGGTGGAACTGATTTCCTGTCCCACAAAACTATGAAGTTGTAAAAAATTTCTTCATCTCCAGCAGGGATGGAAAATTAAAATGTTTCCAGGAAACTGTCAAGATTTAGAAAAAAAAGAAAAATGTAGGTTAGTTTGACGTGCAGTATTTGATTTTTATTATTTCCAATTATTTTGTGTAGGAATTAACTACTTTCCACTGAGGAAAAAGCACCCCCTTCCCAATTAAAAAAAACAAAACAACAACAACAAAAAAAACAATACCTCATCTCTCCCCTCAAAATCAATGCTTGTGAAAGTAGCAGAAGTTTCTAAACACAGAAGTTGGATCAAATTTCAGACCACTTTCATTCACAAAATATGAGTTTCAGAGAAAAATGCAGGAATATCTTGTCTAATCGAGTTTCTGTTTTGATAACCAACATTTCCCAAATGAAATTGTTTTGCTGAAGATTTCTGAGCCATTTTAATTCTAACGAGACCTAAATTAGGAAGAAACATGAGTTAATAAACTATTGAACTTCATTATCACTTGAGGATTCCTCTGTAAAATAAGTTACCACAAGCAGCTGCTCAGTCTGTGAAAATTCATTTCACTGAAAATAAGCTGTTTTATGGAATTAGTTCATCCAGAAAGTACCACTAAATAGATGAGCAGACTTTTATTTTATTTTATTGCCTAGGGTTTTGCCCAGAAGTCAGTATGCACGTAAGATTCAAACTCACATTGTGCCTGGTTCAAAATTATCAGAGATGGAAAGTTCCTCTCCCTAAATCAAACAGAGCAGAAACCTGAACTTGGAGCTCCCTAACCCAGACTGGTCCCCTCACTGATGGGGAATCAACACATCTCTTGCCAAATTGCAGCATTTGTGCAGAATTCTGTTTATGCAAAACATTCGAAAAGTGTTAGTTTTCATTCCAGTGTGGAATTGAAACCAAACTCTGAAACCTCAGAGTTGCTGCAATATGGAGCTGTCCTTCAGTCAACTCAAAGGTCTGCTTTGTGTTTCAGGAGCTTGCAAAATAATTGGATCACAGGCCACCTTCTGGACCCAGATTTTGTGACTGTGTGTTTCTGAAGGTTTTTAAAGCACTAGACAAGCTTGCAATCCATCAGTATAGATACATCTAGCCTCAGTTCTGCTAGTATGGAATATATTCTTGCCCTGCTGTGTGGCATTGACTAGCAGATGAATAGGCAGCAACTTCAGAAACAACACAAGCAGCAACAGCTTTAAAGTAGTTCTGTCAGTAACACTGTGCTTGTGCTGCCCTGTGCGTTAGCATGGGTTTCAGTTTTATTGACGTTTTATTTCTTGTTTCCAAAGTTCAGTGACACTGAGGTCAACCATAGACATCGAGTCCAACCTAGAAAAGGTACTGGCAACCAGTGCTGTGCCTTGAAAACTTCTGACTGCAGTTTCCATTCTCCTTGGCACCTGAGTCCTATTCCCTAAAGGTTTAGGTAGTGCTAAAGGTTGAGCAGATGGGTTGTGCTCAATTTAAACCGCATACAGGAAGCTCTCTTTTAGCTAGACTTCCCTATTGTTATTCTATATTAATAGGCTTCTTTGAAGCTTGAGAAAGAACTGATCTGCCTGAATGGTAGTTCTGGGTGGGGAAAGTTATTTAGGAGCATGTTGGCAAAACCTGAAAGGCTGTTTAATTTAACCATTTCCTTGCCTGCTTGTTCAGCCGGGTTTTGCTCATAGCAGTGCCCAGAAAAAGGGAGCTGCACTCCCATTTTTGAAATTACAGGGTTTGAGTCATAGGTATTTATTTATAAACAGTGAATATGTTTATTCTTAGATTCCCGCAGTCAAGCCAGAAAATGTTGGCTTGCCACTATACAAACATACAGTTACACTCTTCATTTTGATCCTGACTTGGTATGCAAATTCAACTCATAAGTACCCCAAACTTGTGCTAGAGGGGCTGATTTTGTTTTGCTTATATCAGAAGTCGAAATCTGATGAGGTTACCGATGCACCTTTCCTGGTTTGACCCTCAGCACCACCACCTGAACTTCACTGTTGCTGTCACCTTTAATCCTGCTGGCAAGCAGCTGCATCCCGTCCTTCTACGCCCAGGGTTATACACGGCCAATCCTGAAACCAAACTCTCTCTGTTTGGTGCTCATTCTTGCTCTTCCCAAGCCCAAGAGTGGGACTTAACTAATGTCATAAAAGCTGAAAATGAATAAAACACCCTTCTTCCACCCTAGATGCAGGATGTGCAGCCATGTGCTTTTTACCCCCTGCTTCCTCCACTGGACACTGCCAAAGTGTATATGTCACTTCGCAGCAGTGGTGCAGGATGATAACAGTGCTCAGAGGAAGTGCTCAGCTTCTGCTTTAATTTTTTTTTTCATTCTTTTTCAAGTGACATCTGCAAGATCAGCAGTTTCTGTCTTCCACCCAGAAATTCCCCTGCACCACTAGCAGAGCTTTCCCTTATGCAAAAAGAGGAAGATTTAAAGAGTCTGGGAGAGATTTCTCAGCTGTAGGCCACAGTAATACAACCTGCACTCAGACATTGTAGGAGTAACCAGAGATGCTCAGTGTACCCATAACAGTAAAGGAATGGAGACTTGCATGAATTGATTCTCAATTAGACCTCCACCCTCAATCTGCCTGATGTCTAATGCATTTCTTTTTATTTTCTCCCTTATTTAGAAAGGTAGCTATATTTCAGATATCTGAGCTGCTTACTGCAGTTCTGTGGCAAAGTAGAATGACTTTAAGTGTTATAAAAATGCATGTTTATCTATGTTAAAAAGTAGGCCATGTGATATGTGATATAGATTGCAAATGACACATTGCTCCATTGCAAGAGCAGAATCCTAACTTTAAACATTCTTTTCTGTGGCCGAGGGGAGAGAAAAACAGCAATACACACAAATAAAGGCAGAACTCTAAATGTTCATTAGAAATGCTTTATCTGATTTATCGAATTGTGGCCTTCTTGCAGCCGGAACTTGGAAACAGTGCACAACTGTCAATCTTCTTTTTCCCTAGTGCTTTTAAAAGTAGATTTCCTGAGAGCAAAGAAGTCATGTGAGAATAAGCAAGGTAAATCTTCTGTTTACTGACAGTGACACTGGACTTTCTAAATATACTCCTCCAGTAAAGGCCATTAAAAAAAAACATTGAGAAGCAGAAGCCTGTAATCTGTGATTGTACATATGACTATAGACTTGTTACTAATGTTCTATTACTGCAGGAAATTGCTTGAGAATAAGGATTTGTGGTTTGCATAGGTGTGGAAGAAGGATTAGGCTTTAAAAGTTGATTTGCATGAATGAAATAAATTCATGTCTATGTAGGTGAAGCATGGGTGTTGCTGATTAATGCCATTAACCTGTGCTAGCTGGGAATGTTGGTGCTAGAAAGATACTTCCCCTTCCTTGAAATCCTGTGAGATATGCTAGGATTGAGTTACTTGTTCTACCGCTGATTGATGAACCTTTCAAACAGAGGAAGCACATCCTGGTTTGGGATTCAGGCCTTCTTCCAAAAAAAGAACATACTCTTCAGATGTCCTGTCACCTGCCTTTGAATAGCTGAAGGCTCCTGCTGCTTGCCAGCTGTGTTTCTAATGTAAAAGGAATTATAAATGAAACCAAAGGGTCAGAGGTATCACTTATTTTAATTGTAAACTCTTTATCCCTGCTCTTCTCAGCACTGCTCACCTTCATTTTGAGAGACTTTTCTTATGCACTGCTCAGGGAATCGTAGATTTGTGACTAACATAGTGGCGATTTCCCTTCAGGGCTTATTAGATTTTTCTTATTGACTTATTTGGCTCTATTCAGAGAACCTGAGACAGTGACATGGTCATAGGCATCTGCCAATGCTGTGCTGCCAGCACTTGCTTAATTTTGGTTACAGTATCAGTTGTTTTAGTCCATTCATGCTAGACTCTCAGGGCTTCTTCTGATCAATCCCCTCCGCTCATAATGATAATGCAGTATGTTTACTGCATTATAAGAAATAGTCTAACAGAGTATGTTTTCGTGGTTCCAATCAAATCAGGTTCAGATAAGCATTGACTCTCCTTTAATATGTTTTCAGAACAAAACTCTTTTCTCTAAAATGTTTACTTTCCCTAAGACTTATCTCATTTTGAACTAGAAGGATCACTTCTAGGGTTGTAAGGGCATCTCTCACCACTAGAATATGTTCCTCATTGTTCCCAGGATGTATATCTATTCAAAAATATATCCCTGTGATCCTTCTATTCCCTGTCCATGTGTGTTTCACCTAAAAATATGTTTACATATAGGCTGCATCAGTTAAAGTGTTTGGAATGAGCTATCTGCTCTTTTCCAACAGGGTAGCTGGTGTACAGCCAGCAAGTGACACACACAGGATGTTTTCAGTTTCATGAATCTATGCAAAAAGGGCATGGTGAGTGACAGTTCTCAGATTTGCCATACATGCCTAATTGTGCCTGCAGGATTCAGACACCTGTGCAAATGCAGGTGCTGGAAATATCTTGTAGCAGTACTCTTTCCCATATATCAAAGTAAGAGAATGGGTTTTGTTTTTCAGATTTATACACAGCTGTTTATTTTGTGCTTGAATATTAGCAGGCAGTATTTGTGTATGGACAGGCTTCCTGATGCCTTCATATGGATTTTACTGAGATGTATTGGATCTGAAATGGTAATTGGACAATTGCATATTCATATGCTGTAATGTCTATTTATTTATCCATCCAGTTTTTTCATAGGAAGATTAATCGTTTGTTATAATTGATGGTTAAAGGGGCAGATCTGTCAAGAATATATCACCAAAGTTAAGTGCAGGAGACTTTGGCTATTGTCTTCAGGAAAGGGAAGATTTTGTCCATAATGTATCAAGAGCCTGAGAGAAAAACAAATCTATTAAATTGCATTAGCTTTTTGCTCATTCTGGTCTGGCTCCCTGTAAAATAATCAGACAGGGAAGTCCTGGTAAGTGAAGGCTTATATACAAAACAGCATTCTGAGAAAAGGAAGTAGTGATCATTTTTATTACTTCATGTTAGTGGAGGAAGTCATATATGGCACAGTGGATAAATGCTATGGGTTACTGGCAACTTCCTGTATACATAAAGCTATGCTATCATGTGATGTATTTCTTCCTTCTGTTCTTTACAGACGATCCCCATAAGCCAGAGGAAAAAGATGAAATTTCCAAAGTCACAATCATAAGTCTTGTCCCCTTATTGGTGATTTCTGTTGCTGTGATTGTTATCTTTTATGCCTACCGCACTCATAAGAAGAGGAAGCTCAACAAGGCCTGGGAGAAGAGTGTTAAGCCCAGGAAACATAAAGACTGCAGTGATGTTTGTGCCATTATGATGGACGATGACCACTCAGACATCAGCTCTACCTGTGCCAACAACATCAACCACAACACAGAATTGCTACCCATTGAGCTGGACATTGTTGTTGGCAAAGGGAGGTTTGCTGAAGTGTATAAAGCCAAATTGAAGCAAAACACGTCTGAGCAGTATGAAACTGTGGCAGTAAAGATCTTCCCCTATGAAGAATATGCCTCCTGGAAAACTGAGAAAGACATTTTTTCAGATGTTAACCTTAAGCATGAGAACATCCTCCAGTTCTTGACTGCAGAGGAGCGTAAGACAGATCTTGGTAAACAGTATTGGTTGATCACTGCCTTCCATGCTAGAGGAAACTTGCAGGAATACCTCACACGGCACATTATCAGCTGGGAAGACCTCTGGAAACTGGGAGGGTCCTTGGCCCGAGGGATTGCCCATCTGCACAGTGATCACACACCCTGTGGTCGCCCTAAAACCCCTATTGTGCATAGGGACCTGAAGAGTTCCAACATCCTGGTGAAAAATGATTTAACTTGCTGTCTCTGTGACTTTGGGTTATCCCTGAGGCTGGACCCCTCTCTCTCTGTGGATGACTTGGCCAACAGCGGTCAGGTAAGTTAGAAGTTTGAAGAGGTGTGTTGTATGTTGTACCAGTTTATTTGTCATTTCCTGGGGAGAAAAGAGGGGGAAAAAAAACAAAAACCTGTGCTATAATTTTTACTCAAACTCTTCAAAAAAAAAGAACTGTTTGGGTTTTTTTTTAAATAAACAAAGAGACACTAAACTTCACATTAAAGCAACAATGAGGGAAATGTGAGTGTAATGAAGATTTTGTTCTGATCAGAGAGCTGACGACTTATGTTACACCAGCATCCTTTCTATACCCTTACAGTGAAACATACAAGCTTGTTAGTCATTCTGTTAGTCTGTTATTTCAGACACTGCTGCAATTAACACACGCAGGATAAGAATGTGCTTCATATTCTGAGGTTAAGCCACAGTTTTCAGGCCTGTTAGCACTAGATTTGTATGAGTAGAACTACCATGTCAGTGTACCCCAGCATATGCGAAGTAAGACCTCTCTGTCCTCAGCACATGTAAGCAGACAACTGGAGAGATAACTAATGACATTAAAAGGCCAAACATAAACCAATTTAAGATTATGGGACTTCCTCCACATGCAAGCAAATGCAATAATGTCAGATGAAAATAATTGCCCTGTTGTTGCTTTTTGAACTGAGTAGTGTGGATAATGCTTATCTATTTCGCAGGCATGCCATGAGGATATTTGTGCATGCTTTGAAGTTTTTCAAATATGTCTCTAAATGTTGTCTCTTCTGATGAAAACTCCTGTAGTGGAAATTGAGACCATTTATTAAGTGAAGAAATTCCACATATAATTATATGCAGGTCCCATCCAAAGTGTGCTCATTTACACTGATTCCTACTCAACATGGAATTAGTATTTTGATTTAGGGATATTTCAGGGACAACTCATCAGACAGTAGTGTTCTGTTGAGCTCATGAGAACTTTGCTGCTGTATATCAAATTAAGATCTTTGTCATAAGATCTTGAAGTCTCATTAGTACAAGGGAACTGCCCTGATTTGATTTTGAAAGGGTTTTTTAACAAGAGTCAGCAGTGAATGATAACTAAGGAAAGCATATTTAAAATTATACAAACACCACTCACTGTCACATATCATTTCTCTTCAGCATGCCAAAACTTTCTGAAGTCCAGTGAAGTCATACCATATTGACAGTTACAAGACTGTTACAGTGAAAGCAGAGTATTTGGCAGTGTATGTCTATGACAATGGCATAGGCTTTGAAATATAACCCCAGAGAGACTTTGCTTAAAACCAACACATATTTCAATCTGGTTTCTTTGACACTGCTCACAGACATTTGGAAGTAGGAGGATAGAGTTAACTAATACTGCCACTCCCACAGTCCACACTGACACTGACAGTGAAGTACAGCTCTGCTTAGAGCACATTGCTGCTTTAGAATTGATGCCCTTGGGCACTCGTGGCAAGACCCAGTATTGTACTTTGTTTAGCTTCTCTGAGTCAGTTTTGGGATGACCAAATTAGCATTATTTTTCTCCACGGCAAAGCGTGAGATGAGGTGAAGTGGCTCCATGTAAGTGCACACAAGCACTATCCACTCAGATGTGTCAACATGCCAACTTCAACACTGTTTGTCAAAGAGATTTTGCACAAGAATATGCCATTTGTATCATTTCTGAACTTTACACTTTCATTAAAACTCTTTCTGTCAGTAGGTTCAGTTTTTGAAGGTGTATAATGGAGTGGACACACATCTGAATTGAAGGAAGTCTCTAGTTTCCTGTGAAATGAACAGAAAAATTTAAGTATCTTACCATTTTTCTGATCAGCCTTGGACTGCAATATTCTAGTCAAGTTGTTAGTATTACAAAACTATCTTCTTTCTCATCTGCACAATTGCCTTCTACATGATGCAGATGTAGCCATTATTGTCAGTACAATACCAGTGTCCTTTATGACTGACTGAAAACCACAGACTTCTTGGTCTTTTCCATTTAGCTATTTGGCCATTCTCAATAGTTAACATTTGCAGACATTACCTAATATGAATATGTAAATCTGGAACCCATGTCCCATTGTGTTCAGAGGACTGCTATGTGCCAGCAAGGCCAGATGTTCCTCATCTCAGCAGCATCAGCAGCTTTATAGCAGATGGTCTTCCTAATCACACAGAGAGAGATAGCCTCTGCTTCTCTGAGTGACACACCTCAAGGCACAAAACATTCCTAACAACTTGAAAAAATGTAAGTTCTCCAGTATGAAAGTTCCAAACGTCAAAAACTTTATGAAAAGTACTGCAGGAAGAAAAATGTTTCCTCACTGAATGCTTTGGAAGAGAAGAACAGAAAACAGATTGATCTTTGCAATGAGAGAGTACCTAAAATGTCTTTGAGACCCAGAACTCATCTTTTGTGAGGTACAGGAAAACAATCTTTGACCCAAAGACCTCGTAATCTGAATTCAGTTAAAAGGGCAGAAGCAGAAGCAGAGTAGAACTGCTGACAAATTCTAAGCAGGATGGAAACTGAGTTGACTTGATATCATTCCTAACATCATTTTAAATTTTCTGTGCATTTTCAGTTGTTCTTAGTTATAGAGCATAAGCCTCCATTGTGCAGCAAAGCTGCAGGATCTTTTTCACTGCTGCAAATACTGCGTGAGACACTGCCTAACTAGAACTGCTTTTGTGACTGTTAAGAATCTGTATTTATGCAACTCTTAACTCTTACTGAAAACAGCAGGATGTGAGGATAGGGAACTTTGGGGCATAGTGTGCCAGAATCTTTTCTAATGCTTTGATGGGATCTGCTTGACTTCTTCAAGGTGGAGAGAGAAGGAGAGCAATTTTTTTATATATTTAATTTTTTGAAATCAACTGCTCAGTGATCCAATAATTATTCCTTACATCTATTCTTGTGATGAGAACAGACGCTTAAACTTTGACTTCAGTAATGTAAGGTCATAATCTAAACCTCAGAAAAGCTGCTAAAATCATAGCTGAAAATTATTGAATATGCATAAACTTTATGGGACTGGCTTTTCAAACAAAAAGGGGCCAGTATTTGGTTTCACTTCAAATGTGTGCTTATGCATTCAGTACTTCTTCATCAGCTTTCTTGTGCCAACCTCTTTCATTTTAAGATCGCTATGAAAAGAAACTGTTCTCTCCATAATATGCAGTGCAAAAGAATACAATGTGTTTCTTGCTCATCTGAAAAACACTCGGTCAGTGGCAATTGCTCCAGGCCCAGAGGACGGAGTTTATCTCAATGAACAGCCAAAGAGTGAGAAAGCTTGTCAGTGTTAAAAACATTTGCTTAAGGAACTGCAAAGGGCTGCTGTTGTTCTTGTTTGTTTGCTTCTTTGCTTTTAACATTTTTTCTTTACCAAGGGAGGTGCACGTAAAGTTGGTAGTCAAGACAATGCCAGGTTCTTTTGGCAGCAGAAAGCATGACCTGTGCCAAGTATGGCTTGCATTTTTGGATACATGTCAAATGGCACCATTTCTATGAAAGCTGAAGTCAATCACAGCAAAATTCAAAACAGTTGCAGCTCGTGAGCTCCCCCCTATTTCCTTTCCTGCAGGTTGGCACAGCAAGGTACATGGCCCCTGAGGTTCTGGAGTCGAGGATGAACTTAGAGAACATGGAGTCCTTTAAACAAACGGATGTGTACTCCATGGCTTTGGTCCTCTGGGAAATGACATCTCGCTGTAATGGTGTTGGAGGTAAGCACCATCAGTTTTCTTATCTCTAAAAGTATGTTTGGATAGACGTGCTCTTGTGGTTGTCTGTGGGTTTAGGTGATTCTTTGTTGTTCTACTGTGCCTGGCTGCTGTAAGCTAACAGGCGTTCCGTAATATAAGATGCACATGTGTATGAGCAGGCTTCAAGGGCAAGCTCCTGAAAGCATGAGGAAATTGCTCCCCCACTGCTGTAAAGATAATTTGCTGTTAGGTAAGCCACATCTAAAGGTTATTAATGACTATTTTTCTTTAAACTACAGCATCTTGAGTAGCTGTGGATTGTCAGTCTGTCTGTCTTCTCCCAAAATAATTGTTGAAAAGATTTGAAACGCTTGGACTTGATGATCTTAGAGGTCTTTTTCAATCAAAATGATTCGTGAAATATTATGACCAAGAAGTGATAACTGTCCCCCATTTGCCTTCATGGAATGTTAACTCTGAAACCTAATGAGGGCCAGTTATGTGTCACATTTACTAATTATCATTTCAGTAAGAAATGGGGTACAAAACCTTTCTGCTTTCATGAAATCCATAACTGCCACTCATCATTTTTTGGGATGTTGCAAGGGATCATCCACATGAGAAATCAAGGGAAGTTCATTGTATAAAGTGCAGTAACAAAAATAAGTGTAACTGAATATCACCATAGCTCCAAGAAGAGCTACTGTGCTTGTTCATATTCAAACTTTGTTCTTTGAAACAAAATCTACATTTTTGCTTTGCCTGAAGCTGACCCAAAATTCCAAGTATGTTGTGCTAGTACGTGCTAGATATGAGAAAAGTTGCTGTTGATATTCTGCATTATATATTGCCATATTTGAGCTTATTTCAGCTTATTTCAAGGACTCAGACTAAGTTACATATAAAATTTTTCAGTCTGCCTGTATCGTCTAGCAATCATTCTAACAAAAGTCCAGGACTCACACAGGCAGTCTAAGAAGCAGGGCTATTGCATATAACACTAACGTGGATATTATGGTAGATATGTGGTTCTCTTTTCATTGGACTTGGCACAGTTGAGTCTTAGAGGGCTGCAGCAGAGACAGGACAATTTTTAGAGCACTGCAGTATGGGGAACATAGTGTACAGGGAGAGAAACCAATGTCCTACTGGAAGATGAATATAGCTGCTCCTTGTTTCTCTGCTAACATCCGTGGGATACCACAAGGCTGTCTACCCGTGGAGGACTCTGAGGCCACTCTGCACAGTAGCAGTGTGGCATCACGATGTTTGTGTGCAGGAGGGAGAAATGCCTGCATCTCAGTTTCTTGCTCTGTCTGACCAGCATTTGATCTTTGTGGGTGGGCTGCACTGTGGGCAAATAGTTTTGCCCGTTTGCACCCTGCCAGGAAATCGGGGTGTGCAAACAGCTAGTGCTTGCAGAAATGCATGTAACATTTTTTTTCTAGTCAAGCATTTCAGGGAAAAAACATATGGTGATCCAAAACCTGAAAGTTTTTGAAGTCTGGCATATTCCAACAAAAACCTATCCACATCTAACAGTTGTGGTTATGTATGTTTCTAAATGCACTGGCAAAACCTCAGCCTTTCATTAGCACTTTGTAAGTGCAGCTGAGAAGATTTAAAACCTTAGGAAAAGGATCTCTGCCCCATCTCTTGAGCTCTCTCTGTTTCTTGCATTTAGGAACTCACCTTATTAATATAAATATGAGCTGTTCTTTGTGGAGTCTTTTATCTTTGCTGGTGCCTGAGTCTGTTGCTGTTCATATTTGCTGAGTAAAGTGAAATGGAGTTTGTGGCAAGAGCAAACCTTACTGCTGCTGTTCTCAGAAGGCAGCTGCCTAAAAGAGGATATAAAGAGAGTTTCATAAGGAAGGGAAATCACTAGTGTGTTTAGCTAGAAGAGACTGACCCCTAATAACCTTGAGAATAAGAGCTGGAGTCACTTTAGGAAAAGGAGATGTTTCTCTGGCTCAGCATCCCCTTTGCTTTCAAGCTGGAGCTTAACCCCTGCCTCCTGGTTTTCCTTATTCATTCCATCCCTGAGCCATCCACATCTCTAGAAACACATTTCTTGAATTTTGTTCCCATTCTTCAGTCATCTTTCCAGGTGGTTGAACTCCCCAGCGAAACCGTAGGAGTATTTGGGCAGATCTGTAGTGGGTAGGACTTGTGCTTAGTGTCTTCAACCGGAGCAGCTAAATATAACTCCTAGAATGCAGCTCCCTTATCTTGTCAGTGGTACTGAGCTACAGAAGCATTGCACGGTTTCTTTCATTTCCTTCTCAGATCTTCCCTTGGTTCGTGCAGTCAGACTCTCTTTGCAACCAGCTGGTGAATTGCCCTTACAGTGATTCATGACTGCAGCTCCCTCTCTGCTTTCTCTCCCCATCTGTCACCAGTGAAACTCCCTTCTCTCCTTGCACCCTTCTGAGGAGCTGCCTCTGCTCACGCAACCCCCTCGATTTCCTGACCTGTTAGGCACTGAGAGAAATGACTTTGCATGTAAGCCAGGGCAGGCTGACCTAATTGCAGCCTTTCCAAAGGAGCCTAAAAGATGTAGGTGCTGTCTCCCCATTGCGGGCCTGTCTGCAGTGTGGGCTCCTTAACACTAGGGAAGGACCCGGGAAGTTCAGAGAGCGGCCTAATGCTGAGAGACGAAAGCGTGGGGAGGGGGGGGGGGGGGAGGAGGTAATCGCCATGCTAAAGGTAGTGTGAGTTTCTTTCACAGAGGTTTCGTCTGTCAGTGTGCAGGTGTTTGGTGAGTGTGGGAGGTGATGGAGGCAGGTCCTTTCACTGCAGCAGTTTTGTCGAGCACGGTCTCTGCAGAATGCCAGGACTTTTCAGTCAGCAGACGTTTAAATGAAAATACCCAGCAGCATAATCCGTACTGTGAAGCTGCCATAGTAAATATGCAGGTGGGGATCAGCTTTCAAGAAAGGCCGTGCTGCTCATTGTTACTTTGTTGTGCTAAATATGGAGAAGCAGAAATGGGGCACAAGGGAGAGGGAGACAGAGGCAAATATCGAGTTTGACTGGTTTTTCACCAGAGTATAATTTAAGAGGCATATTTAGAAACTCAGCAATACTACTTTGGGGAGAACTTCGGCTGCTCCACGCTGCCGTTAACTTGGAATTTCATTCAGTGCAACAGCTGTGCACCAGATGCTGCACGTTGTGAGAAATACAATTTTCATCTCAACTGCTTGCTTTCAGTGCGACACGGCTTTGGCGACTGAGGCGAGTGCAATTTCTCCGACAGCATCCTAGAAAGAAAAGGAAACCATCTGCTTCATATTGGAGCTGCTGCAGGCAGGGGACTGCTAGGGGCAGCAGGGGAGAAGGAGAGGAAGGGAGCCTTGGGATGCACCAGGGCTGGTGAGGAAGGAGGAAAGAAAGCCCTCAGAAAATGGCGACATTGCTCATACAGTGTTGCAGTGCCTGGAGGGATGGCTGGTTTTGGTATAGCAGCAGAGCCGTGTCTGAAATAGCAGCCTTGTTTTACCAGAGCTCTGTTTAATGTGAGTAAAAGAAGTGGTTAATCTTATGCTTGCTTGGAAAGAGTCAGCCAAGAGGCTCAGTTTGGCAGCTAAGCATTTATGCGTTTTGTACTTCAGGGAATGCTCAACATTCATCACGCTGAGGGTACGGAGGTGACAGGTTCTGGCAGCACGGAACATTTTGATAGCCTGTGCAGTGGGACTGTACCTGTGTATTAGGTCTGTGCCTATGCATTAGACCTGAGGCCTCTGCAGCAGGGACCTGGTTTAAGCCTCTCCTTTGGGGAGAGGAGCTCAAGTGGGGCACATCTGCACTGCAGTGGCATGTGGAGGCATGCATCCCACATCTGGTGCACCCACGGTGCAGCGTCACCACTGTTGTGGAGCAGCAGCTTGGATCCCAGAAATTCGCTATGTGTCACCATAGTAGTATACGTAAGCTAGTAAGTGCTGTCCTTCAGCAAGCCCAGGTAGCAGTAGGTAGGATCACCCCTCAGGGCACTCTTACACTCCATTCCTCTGCTTTCCCACCTCAGGATCCAGCACACAATGACTAAGCAGCCTGTAATCATACCCTGATGGAAGAGCTTGGGCACTCCTTACCCTTTGGAAAGGTGTCTGTGTCTTTGATCATCAGATGTGAAGTCACTTAAAACGCGTCTGTGCAAGGAAAACGGCACAGCAAGTTCACTCATCCCAGAGCATCCTCACACTTCTCAGCTAGTATTCATATTCTGAAGGAGTGGGTCTGGGAAACCTAGGGAAAATGTGAAGTAAGCATCTGACAACTCCTTAAACTTGAACTTGAAATGGCTTTTGAGCCTCTGCATAGTTCCTTTGTGCAACAGCTATGTAGACCCACCACCCAGATTCTTCTAGCATGAGGAAAGACACAATCTGCACGCACATGCAGATGTGTGTGTGTGAGTGTGTGTATGAGTAACTGCATCATCAACTGATTTATCCCCTTTGTGGCTCATCCCTCCTATACTCTAAATTAAGGGGTGTTTCAAAAGGATCAGAAGTTCCAAAACATCAGATCACTGCTATGAACTGTGCTCCACAGCTGATTTTTGCTAGCCTTCTTTCTCCTCAATCCTGCTTAATTTAATTCTTAAATAAGCCTTCATTTTCCAGCATGAGGAGTTGTCCCACAAAAAACATAGCAAAACATATCACATGGGGGAGTTCTGATGGGGTTTGCAGGTGTGGAGTTCTGACTTAAAGGAGGAAAATCTCACTACAGTCAGCTTAAAGCATAAGATCATATGTGAGAGGCAAATTTTTCATGAGGAGCTCACTGCCAAATGTTCTAAAGCATTCATCAGGCACAAATAGATTTTCAGAAATGTCTCCGGGGCTAAAAATCCAGTCCCAGCCTTTCTGAGAGTTATGGCCATGCTGGTGTCAAAGGGAAGCCAAGGTGCAGTGATTATTAGTGCAAGGTAGGTCACAACCATAAAGATTAAATGCTAGAGGTTAAAGTTGAAGAAATTCTTCCATTATTGAATGCTAAAAGTGCTGTGGTTCAGAATACCTGAGGTATTTATGGTACTTCAGCCAGTTGTCATTTTTAGTGTCTGACTGGTCTGAAAACAATCAGGAGAAACATTTAAGTCATGAAAAATAGATTCAGCATCTGTATATAGGTGTGCATGAGTATCTAGCAACAAGCACCTTAACGTGCCTCAAATTGACATCTATTACACCTACTGCAGCACACCAACATGATCCATGAATAACCTCAGCTATTACTCCGAAATATGTCTGACACCTGAAATTCCACAGCATACGGATGATTTAATGCAGGATAATTCAGTGGGCTTTTCTTCTTGAAGGAGAGAGAAGCAAGATAATAAATAGCAAGAAGATGCTGCATGCTTTTCGGAGTGAGGAAAAGCACAATTGTATTACCGTAAAGTCATTACAGAGGATTAGCATCTGGCATCTATTTCTGCTCTTTAACAAAAATGCAAACCTAAAAATAAATAAATAAATAAAGAGCTAGGGCTACAGGCTGGGAGCATCTTCTATGCTGGTGCTGCATATTGAAAGGAGATCTCTGAGTCTACAGTAAATGTCCAGGACCACTATCACAGCAAAGTAGACTTTGGCCCTTGTACCTTAAAGAAAGTAATTTACTTATGAGAAAAGAGGACTTGCGTTTCAGAACTATAGTCAGTCAGCAGTAAATTGTGTGGAGAGTGACCAGCACCAAATGGTTCACAAAAAAAATAAGAGGGAGATATCTGTGGGGTAATTTGCCACACTGCATGTGTAGTTGTTTGTAGTTGGATTGCTAAACTCTGGATGCTTTAATGCATAAAGTTTCACGTCCCTTCCAAAATGTTTTGCTATTGTGACTTGGGCTATTCTTTTAGTCATCGCTCTTTTTCTGTAGCGTGGTGTAGTTTTTACCTTGTGGCCATCACCTAGCAATGAGATCTACAGCCTGTCTCTGAAATTCTGGGGAAAAGTCCACCTTTTAGTTTTGTTTTCATCACGAGACAAGACAATCAAAATGATCTGATAGATGTTCATCATTAATTACTTCGATGTTGTAGCATGTACAAAAGTAAGCAGAGCCAAATGTCACCAGTCCTTCCCTTAACAGGACATTTCCTTCTGGGCCTTTAATCATTGTTATCACCTTCCTCAGAGGAATCAAGGAGTACTGGACACTGTATTTGAACTTTGGTTGCAACATTATACAATAGTACTGTGTCTCCCATCTCGTTCATCTTTCTTCACACATCTTCTAGACACTCGCATTCTTCAACCTGCCTAGTAGATTACACATCAGTTTTTCTTGCCCTCGATTAATTCCTAGAAATAAATAAAAGGCAGCAGAACAGGCTAACTTCATAAATCTTTATCTAATACTAGCAAGTCATTAGGCCTGTGAGTAAATTCTCCATCTGTTTCCAAAGAAACCACAGCATTTTCTACATTATGTCAGCATCTACTGTAATATTTCCGCTCTTGGAGATTTCTTGAGTTTTCTCCAAAGATCCCATATGTCTGCCTCTTACTTTCTCTCTCCTCAGTAAGGCAAAGAAAATATGCAGCATGCACAGAAAAACTAGAATGGCAGCATCCCCTACAGGAAACTGTGTCCCCTTCATCATTGGTTGAAACTGACCTATTTTAGGAAAGAGGTCTAAAATAAGAGCAGACTACTAATGGCTCAGTAAAATAAGCAAGGGCAGCATGGCAGCTTCCAGCACTGTTCCTTGTGGCACCTTTGTCTTTTTCAAGCAACTGTTTCCTCCTGGCAATCTGGCACATTAGTGTCTATGACCTAGATTTCAGTTTATATTTCACCTGGTAAGTGTGTGGGGACTCCAGGGAACCTAAGGGGAACCAGCGTAACCATTTCTTTCAAGCTTGGCTTACGCAAAACTCACCTTGAATTCCTTGTGAGTTTTGCCTCAGCGGAGACTGCACAGCTCACAAATGTTACTCTGATGCTCTGACTGCTGCTAATATGATTATGTACTAAAGAGTTTAGATTCAAATTGTCTAGTTGGCTAGAAAGGAAAAGGGGAGGGAGGGGGTGTGTGGGAGAAACACATTTGAAACATATTTGAAAATGCCAACTGGCTTTGCTTTGTTTGGAGCTGGTCAGGCAGAACGGTGGCACCGTGCAGCTAATCAGTGTGGCTCCTACTCCTCCGGAGAACAGCCAGCTCCCTTCACACTTGGCACACATGCAGCCCAGCTGAATACCCTTGTGTTTGCTTCTTCTCTTGGCAGAAGTGAAAGAATATGAGCCCCCATTCGGCTCAAAAGTGCGAGAACATCCCTGCGTGGAAAGCATGAAGGATAATGTGCTAAGAGACAGAGGGCGACCTGAGATCCCCAGCTCCTGGCTTAACCATCAGGTAAGATCACTACATGGCCCATCTAGCTGCTGAGCCTGAGCCTTGCCCCTGTGTCCTGCTCAGCAGGAAAGCCCTCTTTTTTTGCACTGATTAGAGCTCTGTCACATGGTGACACTGGTGCTGACCATAGTTCAGACACCACAGTCTGCACCATGCCTGCTCCCAAGACCCTGGGATTTCTGCTGCCCACCAGTGTATTTTGAAAGTGACCAAATTAAAACAGAAAATAGAAACCTGAGACCCCACAGTCATCCAGACAGCCACAGAATGATTAGGGCCTTAAAGCACACTGTGTGCAGGCTCTGAAAGGTCAAAGAGACCAGCTTCACACACGGGTCCCATCAGCAGAGAAAACAAACCTCAGCACTTTATCATGGCAAAAAGTAACAGTGGCATCCCAGCTGTTGACAGGTTTAAGAAAACAGGAAGTGAGTCGTCAGCAAGTCAGTTTGTTTTTATTCAGGGCAGTATAGTGGCAGTCATTGGCATGTTGGGAAGCACTCTGTCAGCTTTCTCTGTTCTTACACATCATGGTGGCACTTCCAAGGTGATAGTCGCAGCCCAGTTTCTCAGTAGCTGAAGCTGAATGGAAAAGAGCCAAAGGCATGCTTTTCTTAACTTTTGCTTTAAGCAGTTTTATCAGAAGAGATAAAATGAGCACCATATCAGAGAAGCGAGGCTTGGTCATTCCACTTATCGATGAAATATGTTGAGTGGTCTTTATGGACAAAAGGAAAGCATCATGAACATTTACGAAAGCCCAGGCAACCAAGATCAGCTGGTATTTCCATCAGGAGCAGCATAGCACTCTTTTTTTTTTCATTACAGTTGAAATGTTAAAATCATAGTCTGACACTTACTTAGGAGAGGCCATGTGAGGGGCTGTAATCAGTCACTCCTCCAAGCAGGAGCAACGCATCTGCTGCCTGATGACTGCAGCAGAGTGCACCCCAGTCCTGGACCTGTCATCTGCAATGAGCAGGGTTATTGAGGAGGAAGCTCTCACTAGGGAGGAGAGCTCTGTTCTGTGGGACACCTGGATATCTGATGTTACCAGTACTGAAAGGCCTTGGACATTTCTAGAATCTATAGCTACAGCCATCTTCTAACAGATCTGTTTTGCTGGGAAGTAGAGGTTATATTTGTGCTCATCTGTACCCAATAGAAGAGATTGTAATTTTTTTTCTTTTAATTGTGTATGAACTGGTATGTCATCAGGAGTTGACTGCAGCTGTTAGTTTTCTACGGAGGCAAAAGGAAGTCCAAACCAATAGCATACATGCGGAACTTTAGAAGAGCCCAATTAACAAAGCAGAAAAGAATCCTGAGCCAGGTCACTGGGGAGGAAAAAAAAAAAAAAGTTGAAGAAAATGCTTAAAATTAGTAACAATGTGAGAACATTTCTGAGAATATTCCAACGTCATAGTCTTAACCTGTCAAAAAAATAAGAATAAAGCTGTGTAGAGAACTGATTAGGGAAACAGAAGAACAACAGGAAGATCTGTGGTCAGTAGACTTGAGGACAGTAAGTTTTCTCAAGAACGAAAGGAGATCAAACTTAGCACCAGTCTATCACTGCCTATGCTGCTTATGCTAATGTAAAGGCAGAAGTTGTCAGCAATTACTTCTGTTCTGCATTTGGGAAGGGTCAGATGACATACATGCAGTAGAAGATGGCAAAGGCTCTGATGAAGCAGAAGTCATAGATGCTTGGAGCAGGCTACGGGTACTGTTAAGTGGCCCAGAGACTTGTCAGCATTCAGGGCTGAGCTACTCCTGCAGGCACCACGCGGCGTGGCCGTAGGAGCGGCAGCATGGCTGGTCATGCCCTGGTGAGGGAGCACGAGGAGCACCTTGCACGTGTCAGGCTTGGGGTCCCAGCAGTGCTGGGGGCAGTTGTTGCTACCCACATTGCCCAGCACAGGATGTCCTGCCAGCTGGGACGTGCTGCTTGTCTTTGTGTAACTGAAGCGGGCACAGCTGGCTCCAACAGGGCTCAGTTCAGAGTCCAAGGCAGGAAGTGAATGCCTGATAACACCCTCCCAGGACATTTAGTGAAGGTGGATTTAATTCCCTTTGTCTGAATCCCTTCAGCATTTCACATTGCTCTATCTAAAATTCAGTGACGCATGGGCTTCAGCAGGGCTGTGACAGTTTGCAGCAGCTGAGGATCTGCTTTGAACTCCACAGAAGTTGCTCTTACTGTAATAGCTCTTCCATATTCATTTCCTTCCTCTGCAGTCGTGTTTTTGTAATGAACTCATTATTCATCGTGATAAAATTCTGGAATGGATTTACATATTACATTTTTTCCCCTTAATGAGATTTGTTGCACTATTGATTTCAAGTTAATGTTTAATATTTAATTTAATTTACTGCTTGTAATTTCAATGCCATCAGAAAACTAATGTTATTTGTATACAGACAGTAACGTTCTGCTATTAACATTGACATCAGTCAACATCACAATTAGGTAAATTACACAATTAATGTAGTGTTGTGAAATGTTATTTTTTTAAATAAGAAGTTTAAGATAAATCCTGCTTAATGGGCTTACAGTGTCATAAAGCAAAGCACACAATTTCCTGGCAAATACCTCATGTTTACAAAATGCATTACAAAGATGCAACTGTTTTTTTGCTCCTGTAAACATGTGCATCAGCACTGAAATGAAGGTTAAACAGTTACATCTGTGAGTGACATGTGTTTAAGTGTTTGTGGGACTGCGGCCCGTATTTGCACATAGTTTTAGTTCGTCTGTGGAGAATTCATAAAGGCTGATGTCAGGCCTGATATTGCTGGCAATCAGAATTCTGTTCAGAAAAAAAAAAAAAACAAAAATACCATAAATAGAATTCAGCCATGCAAAGGGATGGGTTGAGTGGGAAGCTGTTATCTAGGCATTCTGATTGTGTTTATTAAACCAAAAACTACTTGATTCTACTGGTCCAAACCAGGAAGTCTTTTATGGTGAGGGCAGTGAGGCACTGGCACAGGTTGCTCAGAGATGTGGTTGTTACCCCATCCCTGGAGACCTCCAAGACGAGGCTGGATAAGGCCTTGGGCACCCTGATATAGCTGTGGTGTTCATTGCAGAGGAGTTGATTAGATGGCCCTCTGGGTCCTTTCCAACTGCAAGGATTCTATGATTCTGTGTCTCAAAATGACAGTATCAGTCATCGGAAACACTGATGTGGTTAAGGTAGTAGAGTGTTTTAAAAGAAAAAAAAAACACACCGTATCCCCATTACAGTGACAGAAGAGCCCATTGGGCTCCTTTGGGACCAATTCTGTCACCCCAGGAATGCAAACAGTCCTCTAGACTTCGGAGGACACCAAAACCAGCTCTTACAGGCACACAATAGCAGTGACTCAGTGGCTGTCCCCAGCGCAGTGCTCTCTCTGTGCTCTCCACAGGGCATCCAGATGGTATGCGAGACCCTTATCGAATGCTGGGACCATGACCCCGAGGCCCGGCTCACGGCGCAGTGCGTGGCGGAGCGCTTCAGCGAGCTCAAGCACCACGACAAGCTCTCAGGGAGAAGCTGTTCAGAGGAGAAGATCCCCGAGGACGGCTCCGTGACCACCGCCAAGTAGCACGCACCCAAGAGCTCCGAAACGGAGGGAGGTCGCTCCTAAGCACGCTACCTTGGCAGAGGAAGAAGTCTCGATCGGTGCCTTGACTTGCTTCCTGGAGGACTGAGGCTGTCTCTACTCCCTTTGGGAGCTGTGGCTCTGGGCAGGGAGATGTACGTGTGGGAGTTAAAAGCCAGGGAGTGGGTGTCGTACCCCAGCATCAACAGCCGGAGTCATGTCATAGGAGGAGCTAAGTCTGTTAGCACTTCCTCAGGAAACGAGATTTGAGAATAGCCAATAACATTATGCACTTTAATAATGCTTGTATATAACTATGAAATTGCTATTTTTATATATATATATATATATACATATATATTAAAAATGTCTGTGTATGTATATATCTATCTATCTATCTATAAACAGCCACGCTCTGAAGAAAAGACTTCAAAATAATGCTTGCAGGAAATTACCTGTGTAGAGATCCCTCCCCACTGGGAAGGCACACGGGGAGTCTGGCGTATCAGGACACTAGCAATTGTGCACTAAGCACTCTGCCAAAAAGATAGGAACAAGGAGCAATAGGAGGATGGCTTTGGAGCACGTGCTGCACGCACCCAGCTGTGGCCCAGGAGATGACAGTTGCAGCAGCGGTCTCACAGCAAGGAGGCAGATCTGGCTTTGCAGTGGTAACTATGCGGTCCTGCCTGCAGCATATTTCAGAAGATTGAGGGATGGATGTCTTTGCCCTCTTGCCTTAACCCCGAGCTCTTTGCAGCCTCCCACGGTGGGAGGGAGCGTGAGGAGGTTTGGTCCCTCCCACCTGTGTTTCCACGCAGAGGTCATTGGTGTTACATGTTTATTGCTTTGAATTCATGCCACTCGCAAGCAGGTTGCAAAACAGCAGCAGGATGAGATTTTCCCCTCCTCCCTTCCCCAGCCCCAAACCACACACAACAAGACACGTCCAGCAGTAATCCAAGCAGATGTTTTCTATTCGCTCTGCATTCTGATCGCAGACAGTACTTTTCTTTCCCCCCTTTCCCTTTACCTTGATCGTGTTGCTGTGAGAACAAATAACTTTTTCCCAGTACAGCTTATCTAATTGCTTGACATAACCACAGCCTGACTCCGTTCCACGCTTTCTGGAGAGAAGTAAGAGACAACACCCAGTGCCTTTGCTTTTGCACAAGGACCTCAGGGGTGAGGGGAGGCTCTGTGCTGTCAGGTTCATGGCTTATCCTGCCCTCTTCTCTGCAGCGTGGCAGGGCTTCAGGTCTCCAGAATGCTTAGGAGGACAGTTGGCATCATACTGGACTTACTGAAATGACAGCAGTGCATTGAATAACGCTAACAATTTTCTCTTCAAGCAGTTCTGCAGTGATTTTTCACTTTTTTCCTCCTCTGCATGTAAGCGGGCCATGGAAACCAGGAGACATTGCCAAGTAAGTCAATAGGAATCAGGCTCGTTTCAATCGGAGCACAGACCGACTTGCAGTGAAAAATACTCCATTTCAAATGGCTTCGTATCCGCTTTCATTTTAACCAAACTCCTCGGAAATATTGAAACGGAGAAGAGCAAAACCTCAGCAGCCGCGGCGGGATTCGGAGGGCACTGCTGTCAAATTTTCGGGGGAGAGGGGAAGTCGTGTTTTCAAAGAGCAGAGAGCAGCGAAAGCGCTGCAGCCGCGGGGCCACTGCCATCTAGCGAGGCGCTGCTGCGGGCTGCGCAGCGGGGAGGGGCGGCTGGGGGCCCGCACCGAAGGTCAGGGAATGGCATCCAGAGGTTACTGACAATACTGACATTTATTTCCTTCTGTTGTCGTTTTTTTTGTGTGTTATTACTACACGTAAATGAATTTTTATTTTTTAATTCTTTTACGGAATACTTCAGCTGTGCATCATGTATGGAATAGGAATGTGAACAGTATATACTCTTCTTTATCAAATGTTTCGAGCACTTAACTTGCTTTGTTAGCAATGGTTTTGTTTTGTTTTTTTTGGGGTGGGCCTTTTTGTTCTTGTCGTTTTGTATAAATCAAATGTTCACTGCAGCAAATAAAATAACCCCAACTCAAATTTGTCTTTCATCTCTGGAGCACCCAGAATAAGGAGGGGCCTCTTGCTAACATGATCCCTATCCTGAAAGGATTTGATCTCATCCCTTCTCACCAGGTGCCTGGATGTCCAGCAGCCGTTGCATGTGTCCCACTCTGCTGCCCTCATGATGAGCACCAGCAAAGGGATGCAGAGTGGCTGTTCCTTAAACATGTAAAGCCTCTGCTCACAGGTGAGAAGCGGGCTCACAGCTGACTCTTTCCTACTATTAGCTCAATCCCAAGTGCAGATAAGGGCTTTGTTAAACTTTGGTCCTTGTGGTAGTGGTATTAAAGCGAGCCAGGAGGCAGCGCACTAAATCTGTGTCACGGGGAAGGGTGTGATTAATGTGTGTGTGCCACACGGCTTCTGTGCTGCGCTCAGAGCTCTGGGCCAGCTGCCTCTCCTGTGCATGGCATGTGCTGAGCACAAGAAACTGCTGAACACAGCCGGATTCCTCCCTCACCAGCCCCAGCAAGTTGCCTTTGCTGAGAGAGCTGGGGCTGTTCAGCCTGGAGAAGAAAAAGCTCCGGGGAGACCTTGAGAGCTGCCCCATCTAAAGAGGGGTGTAAGAAAGGAGACAGGCTCTTTAGCACAGTCTGTCATGACAGAACAGTGGGAAGTGATTTCAATTGAAGGAGGGGAGATTTAGATTGGATATAAAGAAGTTTGTCACAGTAAGGGTGGTGAGGCACTGACACAGCTTGCCCGGAGAGGTGGTGCCCCATCCCTTGGGACACTCAAGGTCAGGCTGGATGGAGCTCTGAGCACCCAATGTAGCTGTAGGTGTCCCTGTTCCTTGCAGGGGAGCTGGACTGGATGGCCTTTAAGGGTCCCTTCCAACACAAACGACTCTGAGATTGTATGATTTATTTTGAGCAGCGCCCTGCCTGGTGTCACCGTGACCAGTCCCAGCCATGGTTCTGCCCTGCTCACCCCTCAGCCCTCCCCACCGCTGGCCGTGCATTGTGCAAAAATCTTCAAGCCCTGACATCCTGTTTACACTGGATTGAAGTCAATGTCTTTTTGGCGTAACAAGGCAAAAGAGCGTTGCAAAAACAAATACAGTGTATTACAAAATGTAGCAGGCAAACTGCAGAGGCCTTTCTGACTTGAAATACACAATGTCTGTGAAGTAAAGTACGCTATATATCATTAATTTTCCATTTTCAGTTAAGTTATTTGCCCACTTCCTTATCCTAAATAGGGTATTCAATACTCTTCAGTGAGCAGTTCTTAAATAGGATGGTCATAGAATCAATCACTGAGTCATAGAATCAATCATAGAGTCACAGAATGGCTTGGGTTGGGAGAGACCTGAAAAATCATCCTGTTCCAACCCCTGTGCATGTCAGCCTGCATTTTAACACCAGGGTACAAAGACAAGCTGTGCACTGCAGAAAACCATCCTTGGGGTTACTGCTGACCCACGCAGTGGTCTAAACTGGGATGGCCTCTTATGTTACCAGTTTGCACAACTCCCAGTGCAGAGAGGATTTCACTCCTGCTAGGCAATCTCCAGCTGTTAATGGAAAAGCCACGAGCATTTAAAAATATCATGCCTCAGCTCCTGATGGGGGGAAAGAAAAGCAAAACAAGAAGAGAGATATTAAGGTATCATTATTCTGAATGCTTCTGGAAACAAACTGGGCCGTGTGTCCAGCAACTGCAACACTGTCCTCTTGTCACGCCAGCTGTGCTGGGACCCAAAGGCTCCCTTTGCTTTCAGAAGAACACTGATTAATTTATTTCCTGAGCACTAACTCCTTCTCTTGCTTTTTTTTTTTTTCATTTTTTATTTTTTAATATTATGGTTGTTATAAAACACTGCCTATGGCAATTTTTCCCCCCAGCCACAAAGAAGATGGAACAAAGCCCGCTCCAGTCTGTCTGCCTGCGGCTCCTAGCTGCCATTTGGATGTGTTCACACGTCCGTTATAACTTGGCAGAGAGTCTTGCAAGTGGACTCACACCATGTGCATGGTCGTGGGTGCCAAAGCCACCCATCTCATCCCAGCACTCAGCACAGGTATAAGTGCTACATCTCACTGCAGGATGCTGGGGTGCTTTAACGCACTTGTGTGCTCCTGGGAGCACCAGGACCCACCAGGCCTCATTGGCCTGAGCCCATGGTGTGCCCTGCCAGCTGCCCCATGAGCTCACGGTGCCCATACCAGCTCCCACCCAGCTGTGACCTCAGGTGGCTGAGAGGCCTTGATCCTGGGCAGGAGGCTGAGGACAAAGCCAGCGGTTTGTTGAAACACAGCCAAATTGAGAGGCTCCTGGGAGGGCCGAGCCCGGGAAATAGATTTAAAACTGTTGAATAATGAATGCTCTGAGTACCGACTAATCACTTCATGAAGAGGCAAAGGCAAAAGTCAGCTCATAAATTATCTGCTGTGGAGTATTTTCTCGGTTTTAATGAGGACAAACCAATCTCTTCGGACAGTTGCATTTAGATAGCTAAAGTCTTGAAAAAATACAGCAGCCAATGGATGGGTTGAACTTACTGCTCCTCAGGCAAGTTGCCATTGATACCCATAGAGCCAAACTCCCTGATATTTCTGCCCAACTTCAGCCATCCCTTGGCTATCTTGGGAGGGGCTGATAGCACTCCCCTTCTTTCTCCTCCATTTCAAAAAAATTTACATCTGGAAGAGGAAGCAGAGGCCAATTCATCTCTCATTTTCCAACCAGAAAGCCCAGGCCACCATCTCCCATCCGTGGGCATTGCACACCAGGTAGCATCGTGGAGGCCACGCGCACTGCTCACTCAGCACAGAGGGAAGGACTCACTTCACCCCAGAGTCAGCCCAACCCGCTGGGCTTCCTCTCACAGAAGCACTCCTTCGTGTTTCCTGGATGGGCTGAAAAGTGTCATTCCCTTCCTCAGATAGTAGACAGGATGAATCTCTTCTGGGGTAAACATCTGTCTGTGGTTGCAAATATTTAGCATGCAAAGGTCAGTCTTTATGTCCTGATTTTCCTGCAAACGTATGCAAAGACATAGAGGGTTTCTGCAGTGCCCCATCCAGGTTGCCTGTGCTCTGACCATCCAGTAAAATAAGATCATAAATACATCAGTATTAAATCAGAATGTGTGCAGTGGCAATTTATGAGGAATGCCTCTCAGAGTTGTAGATGCAGCGATTGCTGTGAAAATACGAGGCCTGCTCGGTGCTGCCTCAGTGAATCACTGCGATGATCACTTCAAAATCATTTAAAGTGAAACACCATTCTTTAAAGAGCAAAGCCCTTTGGACAGAGTGTATGAATGCCTTTCATCTCCCTTTGCTCTAACAATACTAAACTGAAGGCTCCCGAGGAAAGGCTCCAGTGAGAAAACCCAGAGAGCAGCCGCTCCCGGCCCTGAGAGGAAGCGCTGTGCGATGCTGCCCCGAAGTGCTGCCCCAAGGAGACCACACGAGTTCACACCGCACAAACATCACAGCCATAGCAAAGGCACTCAGCCAGTGGAAGCTGTAACTGCTGGCTCCTGCAGCTTCTGAAGGCTGAGCTTCCCTCCTTGGGTGAAATTGAAGCTAGGGCTGATCCTCTTCAGCCAAGGTGCTCACTGTCCATTATCCATATGGTGTTCTTTGAGGCAGAAGGAGGGCAGCTATAGCTTTAATTAGCTGAAAGGTTTTGAACAGAATGTAAATCTCACCCCAGGACTTTTAACTTTCAGGCAGTTAAGCCTTGCAGTCTTTCCCACAGACTTACTCGTGCTTTTGCTGCAGCTAACCCCCCTGTGACGACCAGGAGTAGCGCATCCACCACACTCCGCTGCCACCAACAGTTCAACACTGTCAGCGAGGAGGAGTCTGCAAAAGCATCCTGCAGGGGATTAGGCTAAAATCTTCCTTGGGATGCTCTGAATGGCACAGCAAAGTGCTCCCCTGTTTCAAGGCATTAAAGGCACCTCCCACTGAGAATGGGTTGTTCAGCCCGAGTACTTCTGGAGAGGACATATAAGTCTTATTAAATAAGGCAAAAGAAGAAGACAAGATCATTTCACTGGAGGAATGTTAACATTCATGAATGTACATTCCTTGAAATCATTTCTGGAATGGTGGCTTTTAAGGAACTCATCTTAACCAAGCCAAAGGAAATGGAAAAAAAAAAAGAATTTAAATTAACTTACTTCATCCTTTTATAAATTGTTTAGGTTAATCACAGAAAACCAAACAGGATTCGGCCGTACTTAAACACAGCCTTTGCTCTCATGTAAACTGTTTATTATATCCACGACACACAACCAGACAAAATTCATTCCTGAGCTGGGGAACAGTCTAATTTGGTTTTATTAGGTTTAGAGAAAAACGTTTTGGCAGAAGATCCACTTTAGAATGTAAAATACTTTCATATTTTTCTCAAGAAAATTCTCGCAAAAGAGAGATGCAGCACATTCCCTCTGACATCTCTGGTTAAGTAAATTGGTTCAAAATGAGCTCCTAGAACAGGGCAGGCCCTGCCCTGGGCTTTTCTCTCCATGACTGCAAAGGGAACCACCAAGGAACCTCACAAAGGGAACAGCTGAGATTGCTGAGATGGGGCCCACTGTGTGCTCTTGGGAATGGGCAGCAAGAGAAACATTCAGACAGACTTTGTCCTGCTGTAACTCCACTGAAGTCAACTGAATCACAGAACTGTAGAGGTTGGAAGGGACCTCTAGAGATCATCAAGTCCAACCCCCTGCCAAAGCAGCTCCCTAGATCAGGTTGCACAGGTAGGCGTCCAGGTGGGTCTTGAATTTCTCCAGGGTTGCCTCTGTATTTAAGCAATTCCACTTCTGAATTATGGGCAGATTTTCTTAATAATGTGCTTTCCTCACCAACATATGGGGAATAGACATGGAATATTTTAAAAGATAGCTTTTCTTTTAATGTCTTCACATTGTTGCTGCTTCGAAAATCTTGGAGAAAAATATGAGGGCTCCAAAAGTGATGCAGGCTCTTCTTCTTCCTTGATGAAAACACACAGCTAATGATGGTGACAGCATTGAAAAATAACTTTTTGTAGCTGAGAGTTTCCCCTATCACATAGAGTTGTTACGCTCTTTGTATCCATTGTGGATTCTATGGAAATAAATAGGAGGCATTATTTTCAGATCTACTTAGGTACAATAGATTTTTAGAGAGAAATTTTTGATTTTCAATTTTCTGATGAGAATTCAGACAACCCTTGTTGGGTACGGACTGCCACATGGGTTGGTGGGTCTGGGATTGGTATTTCTGCACTGCTTGTCCTAAAGCACAGATGAGTTGTACTGGCTCCTCGATGACAGTAATGATGGTGGTAGGGCTCTTATAACAGGCAGGGGAAGGACCTCTTTTTTTAATGTCTTATGCTAAGTATGTGAGGAAATAGCCTTCCTACGATGTCTTCTGATCAAGCTAAATACTAGGATGGAAAGTGTAAAAAAATAGAAAAGAAAACCCTTCAGGAAGAACAGCACAATGTCAAGGAAATGTGGCTGAAAAAGACAAAACATTCGGTACTTGTGTAGTTGCATCAGTCTTCTCTCTAGCTACAATCAAAGATAATTCTTTAAGCTTGCACAGGGTGAGATTAGCGTGGAAAATTTTACATGTATTGCATTGTTCCAAACCTGCTGAGCTGTGTGAAATTCCTCCTTGGTTTCCAAAAAGTATTAGCAGAAGCTATTTTAGATCCCTTCGTGCTTATCTTTGCACTTGTCCAGGGTAAAAGTCAGCATGGAGTTGTCACGGTTTGGTTTCCTGCAGAGCAGAAGCCCTTGTAAATGGAGAAGATACAGTAAACATCTTGAGCTGAGAAAGGCTTCCGATGTTGCCTCAAATGCCATTCTTGTTAGCAAAGGAGGGAAGTGTTGTCTAAATTCAAGTAAGGAGTGGGTGCAAAGCTGGCTTGAAAGACATAATAATTGCCATGTACATCCCTACAAACATCTCAGCTCCACAGTGACCTGGGTCTATCCCTACTCAGTATTTGAAATAGTAGCCTAGGTGACGGACTGAAACATGCACTTATTAAATTTGCAAGCCTTATTGTTCTGCAAGAGGCTGCAAGCATGCTGCAGGATGGAATTCCAATTCAAACTGCTCTTGACAGATCGAATAAGTGCTTTGAAAAAGCCTCATCCACTTCAGCAAGGATACTTAAAACAGAAGTAATTATGTCTACGGCCATCTCATGGGGAAAAGCACGCAGAGCAGTTAGCCAGCATGCTCTGGTGGGCAGAGTGGAACCTGAATCTAGCAAGAGTCAATAGTGACTTGCTGTTACAGGGGAAGGCAAACATCATACTGTGACGTATCGGCAGCAGTGGTGGCTGAGAGACACACCAAGTAGTCTTGCCCCTCTCTGAAACCCTGGTAAGGTTTCAGAGGACTGCTGTGGCAAGAGTTTTTGAGCACACAGAAGCTGCAAAGAGGAAAGAAAAATGCGTCATCTCAGGAGTGGTTGTCTACCCAGTTCAGAAGGGAGAATAACGGGGAGCCATTAAGGTAACCTCATGGGAAGACTTAAGGGTGTCCAGAATTTGAGATAATGAATTACAGGCTACACCATCTCTCTAGTATTGCTGATCTCATCTTAGGATGGGCAGCACGGCATCTTAATTGCATCTTGGGATCCTTTCCTGACAGAGGGGCTGTGGTTCTCTCTTTGCTCTCAGTCTCCAAGGGTCTGACTTCAGGGAAGACAAGAAGCCAAAAATTCTGTTTTATGGGAATTTTGTTTTATGGGAATTTCAAAATGCATGGGGCTATGAGAATAGGACATCCTCTTTTGTAACTAACCATAGAACAGTGCTGTTTCTCATGGAAAGGATAATGTTTTAAAAGCCATTCATTCTCATTGCTTCAGAATGAAATCAAGCCTGAAAGCAGCATTTGAAGCTATCTGTCTTAAATGTGGCCAGCACACTCACAGTCTTGATGAAGAGGTAATGTTAGAACTCATTGCTCAGCTGAGGGGCTCTCTGGGATCTGCAGGGCTCAGGGCCCCTGAGCTCCCCATTGCTCAGCCAAATCCTGGATGCCCACACGCACCAGCATCACTGTGGGGTATACACCATGGCAACATATCCCCATCACCATGTGGGCATTAGGAAAGGATCACCTAAGACCGCAGTGCCACCCTGCATGTATCTCTAACTGCCCATTGAAATCCAATGGTTTTCACTGAAAACTTGGCCTTGAGCAGAGAAACGTTTTCTGACGTCTGCCACATCTGCCAAGTCCAAGAACACCGTTTGGAAGAGACATCCTTTGGTGTCAGAAGTTTGTTACCACAAGAAGCACCAGTAGATGAAGCACAGCCTCAGGCAGCACTGCTCTTCAGTGCTGTAAAACCCATCAATGTCATAGCTCTTCACTGCACACAGCTTGTGAAAACAGACCTGGGGGCTGCAGGCCTGGAACAGCCACCCACCCCATGCCCAGCTCAGGTTTTCCTGCTGCCTGTTCTACTCTGATGTTTAGCATCTCATTTCTTGGCTGACTTTATTAATGTGGCACTTAGGCTCAGCTCATAGAGTGTTTATGCAATCTTCAAATCCATGCCGACAATTTTTCTCAAGCGTTTAGTACACACTACCTCTTATCAAAAAGTTCTTGCAGCGTTTTGCAAATGCCCAAAGCCTTTGCACAATGTTCAACTGAGTCTGCCCACCACAAGCTCTTACATTTACTTTGTTCTCTGTGCTTGTCAAACTCTAAAACTTCTAACTTAGATCCATCAGAAAATTTCACGAGTGTATGTTTAATGGTGAATGTTAGTGGTGACAGTGGTACCAGAAGGGAAATGCTGCTGCTTGAGTAGAAGCAAAGCTCCGGTCTTGGTGTTGTAGTCGTGACAGCAGCAGTGGTGACAATCATCCGAGCATCAAGAAAGATCTATGGCTGAGACAGAGAAGGCAAACAGCGCTCCAAGATATCACCCTGAATGCTGCTTTGGGTCCAGATTGCAGATGCTCTGTTCCACGGGCCTTCGTGGCAAGCCTTTTCATCATACGTTCCGTTTTTAAGAAGCTCAGTAGAAACTATTGCTCCCCAAATTACAAGAAAGAAATCACTTCATCAAAAAAGAACGTGTGCTCAGCAGACTTTGAAGGGCTCGAGCATGTCACTCTCTGTTATTTGCCCTATCCTTCCTAAAATAAAGATATTACCATGTCTTGGGATCTGTTTTAAATTAATCTAAAAAATAAAAATCAGCGATCGATTGTACTTTGAACGTACGTGAGCTCAAAGTGGTGCTCTCTGGTGGACTTCACTGCCCTCTTTCATTTTCACTTTATTCTGTTATACACATAAACCAATACCACACTACAAGGCACGGCGCTCCCTTTAAGGTCTTCTCTTGTGCAGATGGCAGCAGTGTTGACACACAGGTTCTGTGGTGGTTCTACAGTGGCCGCTATCATCTCACCACGCTGCTCCTGCCTTCACATAAATTAGATTTTAGCAAAGGTGAATTGTTCCCATTACCATTGTTTCCTTTTGTGGGTTTGCCTTGAAACCTTTGACGTTCTCTTCATTGTACCTCTCGCTGTGCAAATTTCCTTGTTTTGTTTTGTTTCTTGAAGTAATTTTAAATGATTATTGTGTAGTTACAGAATTAGAGTAATAACATCTAATTGCACATCTGAAGCAAAAACATGTAATTGTGGGAGCCCACGTTCAATTTAAAGGAAGGAAGCCTCCCCACCAGGGTTCCTCATGGTTTGCACAGTGCATTTGCCAGGCAGTGTTGCTTCAGTTGCATCTAACCTGAAATTAACATGCACAATTGCATTATGTAACCATATTTAGCAGCTACTGTACTAAACACGGTGCCTATAAACTCAAATGATTTATCAGCATTTGCCAGTTCTGCCAGAGGAAGAATGGCCAGCATGTCAGCGGGCCTCACCTACAACAGATTTCCTGGCTGAACCCACTTTACTCTCCCACTGATGGCCACAACAGCAGCCAGCGGGGAAGAAAGGCCATGCAGATCTGGAGCTGTTGAACACTGGGAATTAAAACTACATTTCTGAGTGTACTGTTGGCTTTTCCATGTGTGATATAGTAAGAGACAGCAAGCTGAACATTAAACATTGCCGTTCTCCTCCTCTGCATTTAACATTTTGTAGCAGGTTTTGTTCTTGTTTGTTTTTAAGCCTGATAGTGCACCCTGAGGATGTAGAAATACAAATAATTTGCATGTGATCAAATGCTGGGACCTGAGTCTATGAGGAAAGTTTGAACACAGGGTTTTTGCAAACAAATCCTACAAATGCAACTCTCTCCTTTTACTACGCTTTTCTTAAAAGATATTTCTTGCCCTTCAAGGGTCAAATGTTATTTGAAAAGCATCTTAATGCATCGTCAGATGATAGAAATGAAAACGCATTCCAATTTAGTCTCACAGATATACAGATAAATCTGATTCTTCAACACGAACCTCAAGTAGATGAACTGAGAGGTACCGAGTGCCAAACTACTGCTACTGAAATGAAACATCCCAATCCAGCAAAGGTTTCCAGTTAAATCAGAGGGAGTCAGAGGCACTAAAATCGTACAAAGTGGACTCTATTGATTAGCATTAATCTTTCACGGGATATCGCAGTAGAAGTCCTGAGAGCACAGGACCGCCTGCTTTAGGCACGATGATTTGTGAGTGACGCTGCACATGGATCCACCACAAAATGCCCAAAGTTCTCAGAAGATGCATCCATATAACTGACAGCAACAACTACCTCAGCATCCCTGCTAAGTATTTACTTCCTTTCCTGAAGCTCCTTATTGAAAAAGGATTATTAAAAGTAGACACATAAAATTGCAAGGAACTGAATCAGCCACCGGATCTGTTTCTATGCTGATTTATACCTTAACTTCCAGTACTTTCACAATTGGCTTGGCACCCTGAGACATGGTGCTTCTCAGTAACTGAAACAGGAGGGAGCTAATGGGCCAATCCCATACAGTTAAAAAAAGAAAAAAGCAAAAAAAAAAAAAGCCTTTTCTGCAAAAATAATTTAACTTCTGCATTTGAAAGCGAGAGCGAGATAAATGCTGACACATTTTCATCCAAGATGTTTATTAAAGATGATAAGGGCACAGCACACAGATAAACCACATCCTGAAGCATGGTTAAGCTAGGTTTCACATTCTAAAGCTGTGCAGGCAGCTTGCTGTTTCTCCATCTGGAGAGCTCACTGTACCTCTCTTAGACATATCTGTGCAGTTTTGGATTGACAAATGACAAATGCAGCCTGCTTTTATATGGGTGTCATTCGCTTCACTTTTTATTAAAATCATCAGCTACAAAATAGCCATTTTGTACATATCAATCCTAAATAAGCAACTATGAAAAAATGACTTTAGTCCTGAAATGAGGCCACCATATTGTGCACGTTGGGCGTGATAATGGGTCAGAAACATGAGAAAATATATAGGCATCAGATAAGGCACTCGCATCACACTGAAAGCTTAAACCATACCTTTGAAGACATCGGTGCACAGGTTGATCTGAGACGTATTTTTCTGCAAACAATGAAAAAGTTCCATTTTCCCCTCATTTAAAAAAAGAACTATAGCCACTACTGATACAGAAGAAACTGTTAGCTCAGCCCAACGCGTGCTGGAAGTACCACAGTATCTGGAAACAGAAAAATGCACTAACGTGGAGGGAAACAACACTTTTTTTATCGTAGTGGTGCCACAAAACACCAGGTCAAATTCATAGCTGATGGCAAGTGACATGCTTCCTCTGAGTCAAAAATTAAGTACTCACCAAGACTCTGGATAACAATAAAAGAATCCTGACACTGTATTCTGTCTTTCTCTTCAAGGACAAAAACCAAAAAGCGAAGGGATAACAGTCCTATCTACCTCAAGAAGCAACAGCGAAGTCATTGCATTCGTTCAGCACTCCTTGCCATGCTCTGCACTCTACCAGAGTGGCTGCGAGGCTAAATAAGCCTTGTGGGCCCTGAATTCATAACAACTAGTATACCCAGAAGCATTATGATAGTAAATGGTAAAGTATACTGCGAACATTACAGCGCAGAATTGAGGGGCCACATTGTGCCATTTATTTTTATGTTAATATCAGTGTGGAGTTCAGACTAATATCCAGTGACTCGCTACAACAGCAAAAGAATAATCACTTCCAGGACACTGCTAAAGACACCTGTCAAGGTCTGCAGATTTGACTCTTCCTCCTATCTACGGCTCCGATAGTGTGACCTCCTAGGTTATCATGACCCTGTTAAGCCTTCCACACCATCACTCTGGAGGTGGGAAGTAGGAATGTCACATGATGTTGGATCCTAGTATAATGTAGGAAATGAAAATACAAAAGCGTTGCATTTAAAGACAACTTTCAGCAATACATTACAGCAGAAAGATTTGCATTGGTCAGTGCTACTTCAAATACAGAATAAGGAGCAAACATCAAAGCAATAAGTGGGTGCAGATCAGATGATGAAAGATGTTATTCTCAGTAGTCTGCTGCAAGAAATTCACCCCAAGAAATACATTTCTAGCTTTACAAAATTGCCCTTTCTATAGCTAGAATGACAACAAATCCAACGGATACTGTAATTATTAAGACAAAGTTAGAACTTGATTTTGCAACGCAAGATTAACAAAAAATACTCAGATGGCTCCCATCATAAAAACAGGTAGGCTTTCACTGATCACCTCCATGTTCAGTGCAGTCCCAAAATATACGTTATACAGTGATAATGTAAAACCAAGTCATCTCAAATCTGTAGGCAAATATAGACTGACAGTGAAAATTATCATTCTCCTGCACTTTTAACATAGCCATGTTTAAAAACACATATATTTCAGGTAAATATGCTTAGTTCATCTGTTATAATTTTCCAGTGCATCTAAATCCATTAAATAAATATTTATGCTTTAAAAATAGAGGAAGATGAACTATAGGTTAGAAATTATAGGTAATTCCTGTTACCAAAGAGGCGAGAATTTCTAAGACACTTCCAATATTCTCAGCACTGCAATTGCAGTGTGGGCAACATTGGCAAACAATGACCAGGCCCAACTATTTGATTTCACAGAATCACAAATTGTTCAGGTTGGAAGGGACCTCAGAAGGTTGTCTAGTTCTACTGTCTCAAAGCAAGGTCAAAGTTGACTTCTTGGGGATTTGTCCAGCCAGGTCCTGCAAACCTCCAGGCCCTCGTTCTACTGCCTGATGGTGCTCACAGTGGGAAATCTGGGCAACTCACCTAATTAGAGGCCTTGAGGAACTCTCCATGGTAAGGTCACGATTTCGTCTTATCAGTGTAAATACCAACTGAGTCTCTACTCTTTAACTCATACCAAACTACAATATTGACAGAGTAGACAGAGTACTAATGAGCATTTTAAAGCTCACTGAGCTAAATTTGCTACTACCAGTAACTTCAGAGGAGTATTGCCTGCCTATATAAGCAATCAGTCCGAGCTATGCAGGCACCCCGTGAACAGCAGCCCTCTCTGGGATACAGACACCATTTTCAGAAGTGCTCCCTGCTCCAGGAAACACTTCCCAGAATGGCTATGGTGCTGCAGGCACTGACCTGTCCCAGCCCCCACCAGCAAATACTTTCCTGTGGAAGGATATACCTGCAAAACTCTGAACGTCACAATGTTAAATGATAGTTTCCACACTATACATCAAGCTTTTTACTACCTTTCACAAAATAGCACCAGTACACTGCTGCCATTCTGTCTCCATAATTATCACACACAAGCAGTGCCTGGTGCTGTAGAGCTACAGCTACAAGTCCTTAGCAAGTAGTTCTATCTCATCCAGCAAGAAGTCCATGTCCTCTCGACTCACTTGTGGGCTGATCACCACCTGGCGGAAGAAGTTGACTTTGCCTTGATTAGGCTGGTACCCAAGCATCATGCTGCCCTTCTTCATCATCCTTTCTTTAACTACGGGAGCAACCTGAAAACAGAAAGAAAGAAAAGAGTTGTCGTCACCCTCAGAACTACAGCAGATTTGTACAGGAACTGCTCTGTTTCTTAAGAAGTTTTTTTAAGTGCCTGAGTTTTGCGCCCCGTGGCTGCCCCCCTGCTGCCTGCCCCAAGAAATATTACAGTTCAAACCTTAAGACTTAGAGGCAGACTAGACTGTGCACTGAAACCTTTACGTTCTGGGGCTCATGGGAGAATCAGAGCAAGATCTAAAGCCCTCCAAAGCCTAATGCTCGTGGCATTCATCTGCCACATGGGAAAGCTTGGGTTAAGGTCCCTAGGCCCTAGATTTAGAGAAAAGGCTTGAACTCAGTTAGGACATCAGCTGCAGCTGGTTAAGGGTACACTTTATCTCCTCGTGCTAACTAGCCTAAGTCGGATTACTTTCACTTCTGGGCCCTTCAGCTGCCACACCTGCAAAGCAGCTCTCTCTAGAGGACACTCTCCATTAAACTCCTGTGAAGCTTAAGCTGCCAGAGAAGTCAGAGCAATGCACTATTAAGGGAGACATCCTGATCCCAGAGGTTAAGATTTCATCTTTAGATTTACAATGTAAGTAATGTTTGGCTACACCACTCTTGTATGCAATGGGATGAAATCTCATAGGTGTCTCAGCGTAGAACAAACGATAAGGAAGACTGCAAGAATCAAGTCCCTTATAGGTGAACACTTGATCTCATCCCAGCAGGGCAATTAAACTTGTGCAATTAATCTTGTGCTTAACTTTAAGCACGTGAGTAGTTCTTCTGTGTTCTCATGCTTGAAATAAGTCATAAACTTAAATGCATTGCTTGATTAAGCACTCCATTCCTTGGAAGACGGAACTGACACAAGAAATATTTTAAAAAACATGCTGAATTTTAATATATTACTAATAACACTAATGCATTTCAGAACAGTTTATTCCTTTGCATCCTTTTGTGTCAGTCTGACTTTGAACTAAGCAAATAAGTGTAGGACCTAACCTTGGCTTCTGCATTAATTTATTTCAGCTCTAGAAGTTAGTGCTGGAAAATCTGCAAAAGAAAAATGATGGTGCCAACCATGCCGTAATAGCTCTGTTTTTACACTGCACATCTTAGTGAGCAGCTCCCATACAGTCTGCTTAGATAGAAACATCTCCAGATTTCCATATTTGCTGAATGGTATGTCTACATTATCACTGCTTCAAAATGTATATTGAATTCAGAGGGGGAATGTTCATGGTTCTAACTTAATTTTCCTCTCTGACTTCACTTTATCTTTGTGACAAAGCTACATGGTTTTATTTAGTGTTTGTTTTTTAAACCCTCAGAGTGATGGAGTTAGGAATTCTAATTAAAGTCCAGAGCATGACATCAGTATGAATTATGCACCTGAGAGCAATGAATATCCTTGCAGAATGCAATCTGCAACCAGAAGCTTGGTTTTTTGCATAATGCTACAAGCAAAAATTAAGAAGTAGTTTATGAAAGCAGTTCTGATAAACATTTGAAAAACAAGAAGATAACAACAAGGACAGAAAGATTCAGTGTTACAGCAGAAATGTTAAGATGCATAGTGTGATACCTTCACTCACATCCAATAGCACCCTTTACTATGCAATCTAATGTGGAGCTCTGGGTGCACCTCCTGCATAAAGATCCTAATGAAAGCTTGCAATAAAATCACAGTTCTACTGTATATCTGCAACACGTGCATTGCTTAGAAATAGAATTCATCAAGTTTATTCATACACCCTGGAAAGAAAAATATCTCCCACCTGGATTTCTGTCTGCCTGGCAAATGATTCAAGGATTCTTCAGCTCTGCTGTTTTGCAGCTTGGAGTCACAGAATCCTAAGAGTTGGAAGGGTCCTGTAAGGGTCATCTAGCCCAACTCCCCTGCAGTGAACAGGAACACCTACAGCTACATCAGGGTGCTTGGAACCCCGTCCAGCCTGACCCTGAATGTCTCCAGGGATGGGCCACCTACCACATCTCTGGGCAACCTGTGCCAGTGCCTCACCACCCTTGCTGTAAAAGACTTTTTCCTTATATCTAACACAAATACACCCTCTTTAAGCTTGAAATGATTTCCCCTTGTTCTAATCACCACAGACCCTGCTAAAGAGTCTGGCCCCTTCTTTCCTGTAGCTCCCCTTTAGATACTGAAAGACTGCTCTCAGGTCTCCCCAGAGCTGTCTCTTCTCCTGGCTGAACACCCCAGCTCTCTCAGTCTGTCCACACAGGAGAGGTGTTACATCGTTCAGACCATTTTTGTGGCCCTCTTCTGGACACATTCCAACAGTTCTGTGCCTTTCTTGTGCTGAGGACTCCACGTATGGATGTAGTACTCCAGGTGAGCCCACACCAGAGCAGATCAGAGGGGCAGGATCACCTCCCTCACCCCGCTGGCTGCGCTTCTTTTGATGCAGCCCAGGATACAGTTGGCTCGGTGGGCTCTGTGGGCTCTGAGGGCACATTGCTGCCTCACATCCAGTACCCCTGTGCCCTTTTTGTCAGGGCTGCATTCCATCCTTTCATCCCTGTTTGCCTTAGTAGTTGAGGTTGCCTTGACCCAGGTGCGAGACCTTGCACTTGGATTTATTAAAAAGAATCACATCAGACTAACCTCATTTAGTCTATGCTCAAGCAAACAAAACCAAAACAAAACAATCCAAAACACAAACAAAAACAATAACAATCCCCAACAGCAACAACAAAACCACTGCAGATCTTCTTGGATAGAGAAGGCAGTTATTTGGCATGAGACAGATTTTTTTTCCCTGAAAAATATCCTAACTGGTAAACACTCCTCTTAATTTCAGACCAAATATTCCAAAACGCACCCCAACAGATCAGTGAATACACTGCTGTACAGTGCTACCATGAAGGCAAAATCTGGGCTCTGTGATTGTTTTTGCACAACTTACCAGTCGGTTGAGTCAGAAGGAAAGACTCTTGGTTGGGAACACTCCTGGTTAAGCACACCAGCACACAGGCCTACAATGCACATTCTCTTTATTAAACACTGAATAACTTTGCAACAATACATGTTCTCCTACTTCTCCTGCAGTTTGTGCGCGTTGAACCCTCTAACAGCAAATGAGGTAACTAAGAGCTCTGCTCTTCCATTCTTACCCACACCAGCTGCGGGCTGAGATAACAATGACAGCGACAGTACTCAGAAGACATCATGCCCAGGAGGTATCATACTGAGCACTGTGTTGACACAGAAAAGAAAAAAAAACTCCCGTCCTTGAAAAGAGCCCCCATGTGACTTCTACTCATAGAATAAAGGCAGTACAAGTGCAAACAGAGAAGTGAATTCTTAATACACTTTCTCAAGCTCTTCTTTAAGACTCCAATCCCTAGGGCAACTTTTAGCCTTTACTGATGTTCCATCTGAGTTATTTCATCTTTTGTATCACCCTTTTGATTCTCTTCATCTCAACTCCCAGTGCTCCGTAATCCATCATCACCAGATGTACAGTAGCACAAATGGAGACCATGAAAGCAAAAACATTTAGAGCTTCGGCAACATGTGGGGCTGTAAATACACTGCATTTCAGTTGTTCTTCCCTCATGGAGAGGAAAAGCAGAAAATTGCATTTTCATTATCTCAGTCATTATGTCACTCATCTTCCATGTGAAGGAAGTCACCCTCTTCATATTTGTTTTGAAGTGCATCCTTCCTTTTCTGAAGGCAAAACAAACTCATCCTACTTATAAAGAAGGCAAACCTAAACTAAAATAAAGACTGTCTTGCAGGTTTTGACAGGCTTATTCTTGGCAAGGTTTTCCATCAAGTATTTTGCACGTTCTATTTGCTAATGTGATGTTGTATAACAAAACTGTCATGAATCCTGTCCACAGCAAGCAGTAAGGAGCAAATAGAAGCACAAATGCTTAAGTACGTGTCTCACAAAACAGCCATTAAGTGATGCATAGATGCTAAGGCTGGGACTTGAGGAGCACTGGGTCTGACTGCTAAGTGAATGTAAAAGCAGCTACCGATTTGCTGCAGAAAAATCAGACCTACATGGAACTAATTACCTAGTGAGGAGTTCAATGAGTTCAATTCCCACTGAAGTCAATGAGAACTGAGGATGTTCAAATATCAGAAAGAGCTGCACAGCCCCATTCAGGATAGGTTCCTAGGAAAGCAATTTAGTGAGAGCAAGATTGCTTCACCATTCCAATTATTTTTACAACGAAACTTACTTCAAATTGTAAACCTAATTCTTTATGTTGCCTGTCACTGGAACAGTCTCAGAATTTTAAGTGTAATGTATCCTAAAACTCAAGTTCTCTCCTTTGTTCTCCTCACCCTGGAGATCACTATTTAAAAAGATCACTTCAGTGGTGCTTTAGCTACCAAACATGCCAAAAGGTGGGGAGGGAGTGCAGTGCACAGAAGACCCTCCTCCAGCAGGGCTGCTACAATAGGAGACCCATAGGATGGACCTCTGTATCTTGGCCTTGCTGTGCAGAACCACACAGGGAGTTTAACACCTCATGCTGCCTGGATTCCTCCTTCACTTTTTATAGTGGAGGTTTTATGAGCTGTAGCAACAAGGACATAGTAGTTTGGATCCTTCTCAGTTTACCTGGATGATGGAATAATCTGTTCCACTACTCCCTGACACGCCATAAACTCCAGAAAATTTTAGCCTAAAATGTAAGCTGTTTCTAATCAAGAGTCCAGACTGTAGCTGACCCATATATACATTCATGTTGAAGGTGCCAATGTTGCTTCCCAGTTTGTGCGCACACACACAGGGTAGTGTAAGGAACAGCAAGGACCAGCATGGACATTGCAGCTGAAGTATCTACATGTACCAGGAGGATAGGAAAAGCAACATATTTCCCTCTCTGCATCTCAAATATCCTTGAGAAGAGCAGTTTAGTGCAATTGTATTACAGGGTGATACCTTAAGAGTCACTGTGCTTTTGTTCATGAGTTAAATCCACTGGGCTCCCAACCCCACTTCTGCTAGTGCTACTGGGTATGGATAGCCAAATAAGTTGTCCTAAGGAGGTCAAGAATTTCCCAGCAGATAGGCTACCTTGTTTATCTTGCTTAACTAAAGCAAGGAGCACCTACTGGTTTTAATTAGCTTCTTATTCTTTTGTTCTAGTGCTATCTCTGGCAGTTGCAATTAATAGATACCTTGTAAGGGCTAGAAAGCTCAGATATATCTAACCTTGGGTGTGAATTTCTTTCTCAATGCCTTCCCTTAATGTAATGGATCTCTTTCATACCTAATCCAGTATTTCCAAATTGTCCCATCACAGATGATCTTCTATGCCTCTAGAACTGTACTTCTGTTATCTGAATGCTACCCACACTGCTGTGACTCTCTCAGACTCCAGCCATACTGGTCTAGTCATATCAGTTACTGTCATAATGTAACAGCTTTCCCAACATCTTTAAAACATAGTACTGTCCTAATTTAAATACTAAGTCATAAGGAATGAATTACAAATTCATAATAATGCTGGCTAAAAAAAATAATAATAATCTACTTAGCAACAACTTTACACAAAAAGACACTGCTTGAAGGAGAAAAACATAAATGAGACAGCACAATTGAAAACATAGCACTAGCCAGAAAAATAGAGAAAACAGAAAAATGTAAAGTTTTCTGAATTTTTAAAACAGAAGCATTTTGAATAGTTGTTTCAAAACCATGTTTTCCATTGAAAACTGACCCATTTTTATTTCAGGGAGTGGAAAAGAACTGAGGAAACTGAAACCAAGCAAACTGCTTCATTTCAGTACATCTGAAAACAAAAATTATTTCTGGTCAACTGAAAACAAGAATTCCTTTCAACTTCTTAGCTCAGCAGCCAAAAATATATATATATATATCCATTATTTGCACAGCCATAAATACATAGAGTCAAAAGTGCTGACATTGCTTAACTAAAACATCTGTAGAATTTTTGCACCTATAAAAGACAGAAAGTATGAGAAATTTTGTGGGATTGCATGTTTAGTCGGCAAAAATTGGCTGTGAATAGCACGTGAATAGCTTTAAGCAGTATGGTTGACTCTAATCTTGCTAGCCAAGCAAGTACTACAAAGTCAGAAAGTATCTGTAAAAACTAGTGTTAGTAATGGTAAATTTCATCATCAGCATTTTTTTCCGAGAGCTCCCAGTTCACCGCCCGCCTCCCCAACACAAAACTGAAGAGCTCTTCCAGCTCCTACCAGCAGTAACTCACAGTTACACAGCCCATTCTGCTCCTTCTGAAATAATTTCAAAATGGCCATAGACAGAAATGGAAGCAGAATGCAATCAGCTAAATTTCATCCTTCCTTTTTCAGGTGGCAGTTTGCAAAAAGCCTTTACAAGAGAAAACCACACTCGCAGTAAATCAAAAACCTTTCTAGGGATCCACGAAAGCAAGTTAGACATTGCTGGAAGGATAGCAGTGTATTAGCAGATCAAACTATTACTTTTCCTCAAATGCAGCCCTTATGAAACTTTCAGAGGTACTGAATGCTGCACTAGAAATCGGCAGAAGAGGTGTAGCCAGAAGACAAAAATAAAAAAAAAAAAAATAAAAGGAATTGCCTTTCGTACAAAATGGAAAGATCACATTCTCATGATTTCACAAAAATGGAAAACACATTTTGTGTTCTTGCCTCAGTTATTTCTTGCAAAAGAAGACAAGTTTATGCAGAACAGCCTCTCTCATCTGACCACAAACATTCATTTTGACTACCCCAGAAGGGGTAAGTTTGTGTTTGGAACGGTTTTTACTTAAAAGGTGATTTGTTGGCTATTCAAAGTCTGAAAAGTTACACTTCCGACAAGAAATGACAAGTTGAGTCTCATGTGCATTCATAACAAACCAACTATGGTACAGCAATTGCAACAAAAAGTAAGCAAAAATCCAACTCATTTAAGTCTTTGGACACAATTTTAAACCTGTATATATTGCCTACTAATTTCAATGTGACTTTACAATGTGTCTTTCTTATCTGACTGGAAGGACAGCAAAGTAGTTGTACAACTGGATAGACTCAACAAATAGGATTGGTCCTTAACCCTGCCTGAGACTGTCTGGGTTGCCTCAAACAAACGACTCAATCTCTTCTGGGTGTTATGCTTCTTCCCTTCACAAGGAACCCATGCCTCTTTAGGACATTGAGGTTCTCTGTATTCATATATCTATTTTAATCGACCCTGATATTTCATGGGTGCTCTGAACGTTAGCATGACATTTATTTGATAATTTTTGTGCCAAATAGGTCTCACAAACATCTGTCACAGCCTATGTGCCTCCTTTCCCAGTGAGTGCAGAAAATAACATTGATATCAGTGATACCAGTTAGCATGAAGTGAGTACTGTGACTGATATTTTAGTATCAAGCATTGGATGCAATACAAGTCAACAAAACACTCCGGTCAGCTGTAATCACAAAACTAGCTAAATACTATAAATACTTGGAAGTAAAAACACTTTCAACATATTAGAACACCGAGACAGTATATCCCCGAACTGTTAAATATCTTCTCTTGCCTTGTGCTTCAGAATCGGTTGCTGGCTTTAAAACAACAGGCTTTTTTTTTTTTTTTCCCTTTTGGTGATAATTAAAAACAAACTCAGACGATTTGTCAGCTGTCACCCCAACTGGTACAATCGAAATACCAAATACTTGCACACCCAATCACAGCTTTGTTCCCGTAGCCAAGGCGCTCTGTAAAACCCAAACATGTTTTTCTTTTGTCTAGAATTTGTTCTGGGCCCACATCCCTAAACCACTAATAAATTATTGCTGTATGCTATTGCGCCAGTGTTCCCCTTGTGCCACACCATGCAACAAAAGGAGAAATAAGCGCATTTGTCAAAATAACAGTAACCACTTCCACATTCTTCAGAACAACTAACATATCAAAGGAGGCCAGATGCTGCTGTATTTTTGCCCTGATACAGACATTTTTCATGCACCTTCTACTGAGAGCTGTGCAGCGTCTACACTATCAGATTTTGAATATAATCTTTTCTCCAGTTACTTTTTGCCAGAAGATCCACTAATGAACACCACAAATCACTGCAAACAACCTGACTAATAGGAGATGGCAGGTTGGCTTCAGATTTGATTGCCTTGAATGACTTCTTTAGCCAGTTATTTATGCAACAAAAAATTGTCTTCAGCTTAAGGCTTTGACACTAAGGGTATTTGCTTCTAAGAAGGAGGCAGAACCAACAGAGCCCACAAATCAGCACTTGGAGATGTTTGTGTATGTTTTCACTTACACACTGGCAAGCACTGCTGTTTTCCAGGTGTCTTTCCATGACTTCCTCCTAAGTACACGTATCTTTTCAAGACAATTCAAATGATTCTTTATTGATTATACTCCTTATCATTTCTCACATTTCTGTATTGCTTTAGCAAAGTTTTATTAGCAAGCCATGTGGAAAGTCTAAGTACTAAGAAACCATGAAAGGCATGTGCACTCAGATCTGTTTAAAGAGCAGCAAGAGACTTGAGTGTTACTGGTTTTATGAAAACGATTGTTTTAAATGTTTTCATAGCGTACATGAAGTTCTTCTGTGCCACACTTCAAGTTCCCATTTTAGTGACTAGATTTTTCCATTCTTTCAACTCTGCCAAAGACAAGATCCCCCTTCTCCACGCAGGATGAAAGGGCAGCTCGACATCTTGAAAGCAAGAGCAACTAACAGAAAAATATCCTTTTTAGTTTGTATGCATAGGGATGAGCTTCTGTTCTTCTCCACTGAGGGAAAAGATGACAGCGCAGTGAGAATGTCTGGGGCTGGGAGGAGCACTTTACACTAGGCAGATTACACTGTTTGGTGACACAAATTCAAAAGCTCAACACGTTTCTGGAGTAGAAGACGAATGTCACTGCGGAATGTCGGAATGACTCCCAGCTGTTAACACCTTATTTTCTACTTACACAGGTCAGATTCTGGCATAAAGTAGCACCTTATGTATTTGTATTACATCATGTGCTGAAGAACAGTAATGAACCTTTGCTCATATTCTTTAATCAGTTCTAAATGGGGATAGGTGGGGGTATTCCACCACAACCAAGACTGCTACCACAATAGCAAGGCTGCTATCAGATGTGACCACCTAATATAACAAAGAAAATGACACCTTTCCCCTTCCATCCAGTGAAACATAGGACCAATAACTGTCACTTTAATAAGTTGTTTTGTCTAGAATAAAATTGGTTTGTCTACCTGAAACTGAGGTATTTAAAGCCTAATCTTGACATGAAATAAAGGCTACCAATCCTTTCCAGATGGAATCCTACCAAAGTCATCACTTCTCCCATGTTGATTCCAGCTCCACTTTCCTTCTCTCCTCATCCCTATTAAGCATTTTTTTCTTTTTTCTTTTTCATGACCAAAAAACACTGGGCCTACTCTACATCTCTATAGCTAAGATTCAGCATTTATAGATTAAATTCTCTAATTCTGTATACCAAAATGATCCAAGAATCTTCTTTCTACAGCCTGGCCTACAGGCCATGGCAAATGCCACCATTTCCTCCAGTGCCACAGCAACCTCTAAATCACACCAAAAAGGTAAAAGTACTACAATTTGAAACAGAAGAATAGCACGGTGAAAAAATGTGAAAGACTGACACATTTTTTGCTAGGCTTCTGCACAGCATACCTATTTTTACAAGAGAGATTGTGCACGCAAGAACAATCTTTTGATCTTAAGCAGTTATGACCGACTGTAAAAAATTCATCCACTAAATTCTACTGGATCTCAGTTCCTTTACTGAAAGGGTTCCACAGAATTCAATAAATACAAATAATCTTTCTACATAATTTATAAAGTCTCCATTTCATCGGCAGCTCAGGAAAAGATTTTCTACATTAATCAGCGTCCACCTACAGAAGTCTGCCATTGAAGATAACTGGGAGTTTTATATCTGGCTTCACCTGGAATAGAGTTAAGACTGGCACAGCTCCTTAGAACTCTATTAAATTTGAAAGGAAGGTCTAAATATTTCACTGAATGGATATCAGTCTCAATAATTTTCTACTGTTTTTAGAAGAACTCTTCTTGGTTATGAGAAATTTTTTAAGTCTTGCAGATATTTCTGACCACAGTGATCCCTTTAGAGATTATCAAGAAGTTCCTACCCTGCAGGCATGAAAAAGAAACGTTCCATCCCAATCCTCTTAAGATGCCTACAGCTAGAAAGGAATCTATGCTTAAATATCTGAAGTACAAAATGAAATCTGAAGCACTACAGAAAACTTTGTACCTCAGTACACATCGAGGACCACTACTCACAGCATTACTCAAAACACAAAGACCACTTAACTGAGCAGATGATGCAAACTGCACAACTGTTTTGCCATGGATTTCTTCTGGTCATTTCAGAAATTTCTATTTATCAAGCAAGATCAAAGAATAGCAGTTATGTGAAGAAATGACAAAGGATGTAGACTCAAACTCTTTCTCTTCCCTCTTTACAAATTCAGGGCTTTCGTGCAATTTCCTTTAAGAAGCGTTTGATGCAGCAGAAAAGAAGTGCAGGTCTCCTCTCCTCATACTGAAGTTGGTGGCAGGAAACATGAGAGTGCTAACGTAATAAGTAAATAGTCATTTAAGTGCAGGCAAGCTTAAGATTTATTGACCAGAGAGCAAGAGGTCAATATTTATTCAGAGAACAATAAATCTCGATACTTGGTTCTAACAGATGTTAATCTAAAGCATTATTAAATCCATCTCATTAAAACTAATTAGATTGTGTGTCTTCACAAGTCTTATTGCCAATAGTCATTAGTATTGCATGGGTCATAATTACTATGCTTTTGATAATTGAATCAAATAATTTCCAATAAAAATAAATACCTGAGGATGGAAATCTTTCTTTTTCTCTACTACAACTGTATTAAATTACATTTTGTTGGTTTTTCCTTCATGCTGCTAGCACTTTCCTTCCATTCTTCAGCTAGGATCAGCACAGCTAAGATTTCAAAAGTTCTGTTTGAGCTATACCGCTTCTTAAACTTTCTCATTTGTTTTAAAACCTGGTACTCCTACAGCCACATCCATCCACCAGGCAGGTGAGAAGCAAGGAAACAAATCAGTAAGTAGCTGCTGTCAGGAGAAAGTGAAAATAAAAAAGAGCCATAATTCTATGTGTAAAAGAAAAATTCCTCTCATTTTGGAGTTCTACTGTTTTCCACCCCCACATACAAGTGTATTTAACAGATAAGGAAATACTATCATCATTATCTTAATTCCTGGAAGGAACCAAGGCACACGAAAGGGAATAATAACTAAGACCTTAACCACATCCCTACACCAAAGCTAGATGTCAGTCAGGTGCATTCATGATTTCATGAGTAGGATGGCGTATTTTTAGAGTGTATTTGCCTTCCAGGTAGTCTTGCAGAACCCAGACACAGTCTCACTGGCTCTAAGTGGTTTCCCTCAGGAAACCTGCAGTGTAGATGTGAACTTCTCTGGTAGTTAATGCTCCATGCTCTAATAGACACATCATGGGTTGGCAACTGGTGTCAACTTCACTGATTGTGCAGCATTAGTGTGGACATAGTGGATTACACAACATCGAATCCTGGTTGTTCCATCCTTATGCCACACACTCATTAGTAATATAGACTACAGTTTATAAATTTCATCTCCATATGTTGGCCAATACTGTTCCTGGATAGTATTTTTCAATCAGGGCCTGCACTGCGTACACATGGTGGTTGTTTACTTCACACAGGTGAAGTAACAGCTTGAGAAGTGTCAGCACTGAACTGTACTTCAAGTGTTACACAGACTGCAGCTCTGAAAATAAAACATAAGAAGTAGGATTCAACACCCATCATTTCGGCAGTCTGAACGTTGGACATCCAGCTTACTTATTTAGGTTTTTGCCTTTGAGGCAAAAGAAGGTGCACCTCCAGGGAGTGATTTATTCTAGAGCAGATGGGACCAATTTGGAAAAGCCTCTCTACTACTCCATGGGCTTCAGGGCACACCTTTTAGATGACTCAACAAGGTAAAATGAAACTTATTCAGATAGTTTATCTTAAATCAAAAATATGTAAGAGCTACATTCCTGGACAGGTCCAGGAGCTGTACTGGTCACAACGGAGAGGGAGTACAAGTAAAGCCCAGTGTTCCAGTTACTGGCACAGTAGCTGTCCGTTAGGCAATGAGATGAAAGACTAACCACAGAGAAGACAAAGACCCAGCAAGGATCAGAACAACTATGACAGGCAGAAGAACCCCCTGGTAACCCAATTAAGTGAAACCAGAGCAAGCCATGTTGAGTACTCCTGTGACTATTGAGGGAGAGGACTCACCTCTTTGTGGATGTGAAACCCACAAAGAGAGAGAAATGAAAAATTCTCACAGGAATGCCAGGAGAGGAGTACAGTACTTCTCACAAGATGCAGAGGGAAGGAAATTTTGGGACTGCAGAAGACATATTACAGGATACTCAGGTGAAAAGCCCTAATGTGTGGACAGGAAGAAGACACGGTGGATTAGGGAGAAAAGTGTTAGGAAGCGGAGGGAAAATATATACAGGGCCATCAGACACAAAGACTGTTGATTAATACTCATACTGATACTCATCAGTCTGACCCCTGCACCTGACCACCACAGTCTATGCCATATTCATATTAAATATTATTTTTGTCTTCTGCTGGATGAGTAAATACTAGCGAATTTCAAGATGGACAATCCAACTAACAGGGCAAGAGTTGAAGTATCTACAACCTGAAGGGTTTGCAGATCCAGGTACCAGTAACAGAACAGACTGGAGACAGAGAACCACAGTGATTTCATACTCATTGTGTGGAAAAGAAGGAATCCCTGTGGATCTTGAGAGCACCTGGACTGAGCCACTTTCTGACACTGTACTGCATTGCTTCTGCTCTGAAGTCTTTTCTCCAGTTGACAGCTGACAGTTGACAATTTTCTCTGAAGTTGTAGGGACATGTGCTTTGAATCACTTGCTATAAATAAGAATTCATTTGCATTTCATCCCAGAAGCATCCCATCGGTCCCACACATGCATACTGATAATTAGAAAACTCTGCCTTTTAAATGCAGCAGGGATCTTCATCTGCCACAAAGTTGAAATGGCGAACTTCAGACCAGGATTAAGTTCATGTCTGCTTTTACTTCATTATCCTATTGCATGTTAGGGTCTTTGAGCTCAAAAACTTAAAATACACAGCAAAAGCCAATATGCAGCTTGAAACCTGGATTCTGTTTGAGGGAGAGCCATCTTTAACCAAGAACAGTTGTGAGAATACAAGCTAATATATAAAGGGTGTGCCTCAGCTCTCCTGATGCTACTTCCCTTCATACATTCAAAGACAGTTTTTACACTTTAAGTGTGTACAAATCCCTTTGGTGTTCTGCTGCCAGGCTGGCTGCGTGTGCGTGCAATGATCCAGTTTTCACATATACTCAAGACTATCTGCTTGCATATATTCCATTTGATGGTTGAGCTAGATGATCTTTGTGGTCTTTTCCAACCTTAACCTTCCTATGATTCTGTGCAAGCAAGGACATCCATGCAGCTGTGTTGGTTCAATTTAGAACAACAGTCAGCCTTATGGAGGACTCCTCCAAAACCCACACAACAGGAACACAAGCCAAAGAAAAAGGTCCATCCAGTACATGGCATAACCTCCATCTCTCCTATGTGCTGCAGAGCAATTGACATAGCCCTTCTGCACTTAGCATGTTCACAGGCTACTGCCTTCCCACAGGCTTCAGACTGTTGTTATTTCACTTCCCTCAGATGATACTCATTACAACAGGGTTGAGTGCTGAGTTTAGAAGTAAGTGTATGAATCATACCATCAACTCAGCTGTCTGGAATCTGGCTTTGCCGTGCATTTCCTCATTGCTACGTGGATCACCAGTGTAGAACATGCTGTAGCTGAATCGAATTTCTTTTTGCTGTTTTAACTCTACAGTTGCCTGCGAGTAGTTTTTAATTGCTCTCCAGCTTCCTGAGAGCTGGTCAGCTGTTTCTTCACTGCCTGCCTTGTAGAAGTTGCAATGAATTGCAAATATTTACCTTGAGGTTAATGACCAAGAGGACTTCCTCTATCCATCTGCTGGGACAAGACCTAAGCATTGAGTATCTATGTTCTGCCTAGTAAGAAAAACAGAAGACTCTCAATGCTAATTTGAGCCATATACTGTGCACCATCAGATCTCTTCCATCTTCCCACAAATGAAGGTGGCTCAGCAGCACTGTATCTTTTGTGACAGCTGTTCACCATGTCCCAGCTAAAGAGGAGGACTGATTCCACCCCTTTTTATCTTCAAGAAAAGGATGCATGCATCAGAGATACTCAAGTCCTGAGCCAGGCTTTTGTTGTTTTACTTAGATTCACAGAGGATAAAGAAACAACCCACCCATTTACCAAGACATGCTTTCATCTGACATCCTCCTGTTTTCAACTGTTTATTTGAACTATGCTGATGATCCATAATGGCTAAACTGAAGGTCACAGCAGTCTAATGTGTTGTACTTTCTTCTGTCTGAACACTGCACTTTCTATTAACCATCATTCTAAGCAATATTGTACTAGTCTTCCCCATGTCTTTCCCCAAATCAGCCTAAATCAATCTACCAGGCTCCAATACCTGAAAATTACTCTTCAACTTTTTAGTAAAGGAGCATTTTTGTCTGATTTTCTTCCATGGGTTTCATTTTTCTCCAATTACATAATGTGAAATACATCTTGCATTCTTTCCCTTTGAAGCCAGCAGTATTCTCAAGGTACAAGAATAGCACACAGCAGTTTTTATAATTTTGAAGGGGGCAATATAGAGGAGGATTCACATTCTCCTTTTTAATTATAAAAAAAAAAAAAAACCTGTAAGCACATTTTCAGAGCAGTGCTCCTCCTTTCCCATTATTATCTCATACCAAACACTTGCGCTAAATTTCTATATTCAACAGCTGGGTTTTGGTCCATAGCAACTATTTTGAAAATTGGTATATTTGAATTTTCTGGATTGTGTAAGCAACACTAATCCTAGCTTGAACCTATGAGGTATTTTACAAATGTTTTGTGATGCCAATAGCAAAAACATTTCCTATATGCTTATCAAACACATAATTCAAAAGCCATAGGTTCCATAGGCTATCAGAACTTAGCAGCACCACTAAACACTTTCACTTCTACCCCAATCTTTGAGATGATTTTGCTAAAAAGACTAATTACCCAGGGACAGAGGAAAAGTTGAAAGCTGGAATTAAAAGGGCCCGTCTCATTGTGCGTTCATTACCCACGGTCAACCGTGAGTGGTAAGCAAAGACAGCACAGAACGTGGGTTGCTTTTGATCACCATCTAGTGCACGAATTAAGCAGCTGCACAAATTTAGGGAAGAGTCTTTCTGCTTTAAAGTTAAGCAGCAGAGGGATTAACAGCTCTTTTCATCATTTTTAAAACATCTCAGACAAGCTTGGGGAACCTGAAGTCAGGAATTTCCTGATGCCCCTAGCTGCCAGATATTGCATAATGATACTGTTTTCTAAACAGTAATGCTGTGACTGTGTTGATCAAGGGATATAAAAGCAAGATCTGCACACTGACGCAACATCTTTCTTCATGACAAACTACTTAGTGAAAAAAAGAAACATGATTTAAGGCTAGGATCCTTTTCATCAAGTCTCTGTGTTCAAATGCTACATTCCTGTCACAGTCATTTGATTTTTTGTCAAGACTGTCAGAAATGAAATATTCTTTGAAATTTTTTTCACTTGCAAAAATGGATTATGTGTGCTGTTGCAGCTAAGCCCCACATTCTGATTAATTATGAGTTCAACACTGATTCCCCGAAAGGGGACACTACTACAAGACTGATAAATCTGTTAAACAACTAGATGGCAAGGACCACCAATGCCATCTGGGGTGATTGTCCCTTGCAGCTTTAGATTTTGATCACTGCAGGTGACTCAGGAAAACCTGGATAATGTTTTCAAACAGCATCAGCCTAGCCAAGTCGTGTGCTGGCTAGTAGCTTTACCTTTTAGAAAGCATGCTGTGACTCAGGACACAGGAAGTCAGTAACTTCACTGAGGAACTTTAAACAGCAAAAATAAAACCACGTCTTTGTGGAAAAAGGGTCACACCTTCGGTAGTAAATAATAATAGTGTAATTTTTCATGAAAGACTAGCAGGAGAAATTTCAGGATTTTACAGAAAACACACCTTGAAAAAACCTTTGCCTACAAAAATCAGACTAGCCTTTTTTTAAAAGGAAAAACATATTTTCCCACGCTAAAAGGCATTTTGAGGCTCAGGCAGATACTTTGACACTATGTCTTAGCAGTAGCCAACCAGCCACTGTTATATGTGCCCGTGCCAGAACCCACACAGAGCCACTAGCAAGAAGGCATGGATTTATGTATCCCTTCATGTCTGAAGTTCATACCATCAGCTGACCTGTTATTTAGAAGGAAAAAAGAAAAGAAGAAGAAAAAGGAAGAAAAAAAAAAGAAGAAATAAAAAAAAAACCACTCACTTGTTGTTAGAACTGTACACCGACTCTCTGGACATAACAGAATTTAGAGTTTACATAGAACAATCCAAATGCCTAGGAAGGAAAGAACTATAAAATCTCTACAAGCACAGGTTCATGTTTTATTTTCTCATTATTTACATTTTTTATCACTTCTCTGCAATAATTATTCAAAATATCTACTTTCCAGTCGAAACCTTGTAAGCAATATGTATTTTTATACGAAGAATTAAGTGAAGAAATAAAGAAAAGGACATTGCTGCCCAGGATATATGAGACGAATCACACTTGGTATAGATTACTCTTTAACTCGTGCCTTCAAACGAACTGGCAGTATCACCATGGAAATTATGTTGATTTAAGAACTGGAAGAAATTTCCTCCTGTCCTCAGACATCGCTTTTTGTTCCTGCCTGGCCCAAACAGATATTAGCGATGTGGGTACTAATTAGCTGTTCAAACCCATTACTGTTGTTCTGGTGCCCCCCGATGGTCTTCTGCATTTACTGCTAGCTGCGGCTCAGTGCTGGAAATCCTGCTCCAGAGGCAACCCTCAGAAGCCCGTGTAGCTTTTCACCCTGCTGGGTCAGGAAGTCTAAGCCCCGAGCCCGTGTACAGCCATCAGCACGACGTACTTTTAATATTTGGATTCCAGAGCTGAGCACACAGTGCAGGTCCTACAGTCAGCATCTAACCACCACGCCGAATCAACTCCCGAAGAGTGATTGGCAGCCTGAGCAACGAGCTCTCCTGTTCAACTCAAATATCTTGTAGCTATCGTTGATCATGAAAATGAACCTGCTTCCTGAGTACAAACAATACTTATAGGGTCTCTGTAAAAAATGATGCAACATTAAATCAACCCAGGCATCTTTAAAGAATGTAAAACATGCAAAACATGCAAATTCTCATCACTTTCCATGCCTTCCCTGGGTTCCCCAGTCACTACATCCTGTTACCACACATACTGACACAGCACAGGTCCTCAGTCAAATTTTACACAGCATTGCATCCCATCCCAACTCAATGGCAGGCGTGGAGCGCACCCAGTATGCTACATCTTCATTTCAACCATATCATGGCACAGAGGTAGTCTCACCCATCTATACATCAGCCCTTCCCTCTGTTAACAGCCTGATGCAGGGCAGGAAAAGGGAAAGGATGCTCCCAGTCACAAAGAGCATTCCAAAAGACTTAATTTCCAAAAAACTTCAGGTAGAAAATAGATGAAAGCTTCAAGCTCCATTAAAAGATATTAGATGGCCAAAGGCTGCAATTTTTCAGTCAAGAAAGAAGACATACCATCCTGGTTCATTGGCAAAATGAGGATAGCAAAGCAGTATTTAACAAGTTGAAAAGGGGAAATGGATCAGATAGCAATCAATATAAATGTGACATGGAGAACATTTAACAGAAGGGAAATAAATCCTTGATTGACAGGATTAAGGAAAGAAGAAACATTTTATGTACAAAAGTATGGATGTTAGGATTGAGTGAAGCCAGAGCCATGGCTAATCATTAGAAATGCAGACAAGGAAGAAGTGCTCAATAAACCTTCCATTTCTGCAGGGTGGGAGCAGGGCAAAGGATTCCTACCTGAAAGCCAATGAACTTTCCAATCCAGTAGCAGCTAACATTAAACATCTACAGAGGACAAATTTTCAGATCTATAGGCCTGAATGGCTTGTAGCCAAGGATTTCAAAAAGCTGACTGAATCTCTGCATAAATGTTGGAATACTAAGGAAATTGCAAAATATAAAAATTAGAATGAAAACAAAGATTAGAAGTGGCAATGTGATGGACCTCGTGAAACTAGGATGTTTAAGTCAATATGAATATAATGTAAAATAAAGGAAATGCTCATACCTGATCAAATTTAAAATGAACTAGAGGGTAAGAATATATAGTTACTTTAAAATTGATCTGAACATATTTGAAACTTAGCCTTTCGGGTATAGTTACATGTATATCTTTGCCAAGCACTATTTTAATGGTCAGTCTGCCTTCTCAATTTTGCTGATATTACAAATTTTCTTGGTGATTTACTCACACAAAGCATCAATAAGAAAGCCTTACAAAAACTATCTAGATGAAAAATAGCAGGAAAAAAGTAATACTAAGATTTGAATAACAAGCATATCTTCACACGCAGCAAATAGAACATCCATCAAATGCAGTTGCCTTTGAGGCTCCATGGAGATCAGGATCAGACTTAATACTAATCCCCATTGTTAATTTTCTGGAAGTCAATAAATGACAGCTGATACCATGTGTGAGTGAGAGACTCACACAAGAAGAAAACAGAAGCAGACAAGTCATAGCACAGACCTGCTGTGCTCAAACCCACTCTAACAACAGCTTTCTAATTTAGCCAACGATATTACAGAAAAAAATACCATATTCAGCTCAGAATGGATGACTGTCCTGAAGAAAATCGTACAAGTCAGCAACAAAACAAAATTTCTATGAGCTTCCAGATGACATATCAGAAACCAAGAATCCTTCCTGGCAGGAAACAGAGTTCTCAGTAATTATTTTGACTCTACATCATACCCAAAGATCAGCTTTAAAAAGAACCATCAAGAAACAAATAATAAAGATTTGTCATTAGGTCTTTTATCCGGATGATTTTAAAACAGTCAGGGCTGATCTTAACATGGATCCCAGGACCACTGGTTAATCTGAGATATGAGTCTTTTCCCTGATCCAAAGGGGAAAAAAAATAAAATAATAATAAGAAAAAAAAATCAGTTTTCACAAATTCTTTTGTTTCTGAACTAGTTATTTATTATCCAAGAAAAGTTTTCATTTCAGCAGTCATCAATGCAATACATTTATTTTGCAAAGCCTCATCAGCTTGAGCTCCCAAAGGAAAACAGAAGATTGGTCATAAGCAGTAAGAGACAGTTTTATCTTTATCTTGAAGCACAACAGTCTCATTGCTCCTCTTTGGCAGAGAGCATGCTCTGTAGTACTTGCACTCCTACTGTGGTGTTCCTCAAAAAATGCATCTTTTGGACTACTAGGGACAAAGCAAGTACATTTTCATGCACTACTGTTCTTCCACAAAATCTACATAAGCTGTCCAGTATGAGCAGAAGTGTAAAGCCATAAATGTTTCCCCTGCATCCTGAAACAACCACTAGAGAATCCTTGGATTAGATATTCATAACCTGTGTATGTTTGTCGTTCTTTTCTAGAAGTAGTGCATATGCCCTAGTACCCATTGCAACTACACAGGACATGGAAGTTCCCCACTTACACCGAATATAACAAATACAATAAAATATTTCCCCAGATAGGTTAAGTCAGTGCTGAAATTGTTGCCCATGTTTCAGACCAAAGCAGAAGGATAGCTTTTCTTGGAGGTAAAAAAAAGGCTTGTACAGTTAAGCAGCTCCTGTTTTCTGTCTGATTGGGCAATGAGAGATCTTATCTAGTTTTCCATCAAATACACACCATCTCATGCTGTGAGGGTCCATTAACTATGGGTGGAATTCAAATTATAATTTCCTTCTCTCTAATTCCCTATAAAGAGATCAGAAAAATCCCTATGCTATTAATCTTGTAATCACTGTTATCGCGCTACAGTCAATTCATTGCTGTTATTTATTAAACGCAACAAAAACAACAGAATGCTAGAAAACACTTGATTCATTCAGAAACCACAGCAGTTACCAGCTGACAGGGCAGAACGGTGACAATGCCACTGAAAGGATTTGTAATCAGAGGAAACATCAGCCCATATGCAATTTCTGATATTCAAGTACCTTCATAAAACATTTAACACATTCAGAGAATCTCCTGCTACCACACTCCTGCAGAGGGAGAGACTGCACTGACAAAGGCACAGACTGAGAAGCAGTGGTTTCCACTCCACAGTACAGTTTTGCTGTGGGCAAAAACAAGAAAAGTCATGCCCTAACTATTAAACAACTGTTGAAAATTATTTTTGCTTGGCCTCGCTCTTTGCTCTCACTCTCAGCAAGATTCATCCTATGCAAAGGAACAGAGAGAGAACAGGCATCACTTTCATCTCACATGAATCCTTCTGAAATACGCTGTATTAGCAAGGTTAAAGAACATACACAATGATCATGTACTAAACCAAACCTCTGTTGGGCAATCATTTCTTCAGCCCCTTGAGCACCCTAAAATGTTCACTGCAAGTGTTCACCTGAAAATCATTATGTGTTCTCATCAGCAAAGGACCAGTGATGATGCATCAGAGCCTCACATGGGAAAGAAGTAAATGCAGAGCTGATGTGCAGATCAGCTTCACATATTCAGTGCCATAGTAGGACCATTCTGCAGGCAACCAGAAGGGAGGAGAGAGCAGCAATCACACGTAATGGAAACTTGAAATGTTCTGAATGACTGTTTTTCTCATTCCTCAGAAAACCAGCAGGAAGAAGACAAAGGAGTTCATTTTCCCCCAAAATGCCAGGTAAAATCATTTAAGTGAGTGCATTAAAATACAATTACTATTTGTTAGAGAAAGATGAGGGAGAGAGGGGCAACTTTTCTACAGGTAAAAACTGAACACAGAAAGAAGTTTCTAGTGACCTCAGAACTCCAGTACTAAAACATTCCTAGGATGCTTCAATTATTGAGTTCCTCTGCGATGGATATTGGGTTTCATTTTGATCCACAGACTATTAAACATGATCTATGACACTTTCAGAAGAGCTATAGTTTGGAGTTCAGCCTGTAACTCAAACTTTTTCTTCTTCCATCATTGGTTATTAATGTGCACATGGCACTGAGTAAGCATAATGAGGAGGTGCACAGACATGTAGGAGCACAATGCTGCTTTACAAGAACATAGCCAACAGGACCAACCAAAATTAAATTAACTGTGCTGAACATCTTCAAACTAAGCTTTCTTATTAAAAGCAATTCTCTTCACAGGCAGGCACGAAAGGCAACTTAAAATATTAGTCAATATGTTCTAACTCCAAAAGGAAGCAAAGGAAAGAGTAATTAGCCTTATTAAGTCGAGGAAATACATGTTGTTTGGATAAACAAGTAGTATAGTCAGGAATGTGGATGCACAAAGATGAACTCTACAAAATACATCAGCAGTTTAGCAGTTTGCCATAGCTAAAAGTAAATCTCAGGAAGGAAAATATTTGGCAGTAAACAGGCTAAAAACGCATACGAAATTTTTGTCGAAGAAGATGCCATATATTCAAGAGATCACAATTTCTTGAAAAGTTTATATTTACAGGGGATAGGAGGGTGCTTGCCTTTGCATTTTTGTTGTTGTTGTTTAGTTTGCTTGGTGGTTTTGTGGGTTTTTTTGTTTTGTTAGCTTGTTTCTATAAAGGTAGCAAAAAAATGGCTATTAAGATACCAAAAATGTTGACTCTGTTTAACAGAAATCGGAATGTGCAAACAATAGATCTATTTAAACTGGTGGAGAATTTAGCTGACAAGTATCTCATAAAAGGAGCTGGGACCATTCAGTCTAAAGAGGAGGAGGCTCCAGGGGATCTTATTAAGTGTTCAAAACATAAAGAAGGATGCAAAGAGAACAGAGCCATTCCCTTTTCAGTGGTTCCCAATTTAAGTATAAGAGGTAATAAGCACAAACTGGAACACCAGGGGTTCAAGTTGAACATCCGGAAGCACTTCTTTACTGTGAAAGTGACCGAAAACTGTCTCAGGCTGCCCAGAGACATTGTGAAATCTCTGCTTTGGAGATCTTCCCCAGAGCTACCTGGACATGGTCCTGGGCACCCTGTTCTAGAAGGTCCTGCTTGAGCATGGTTTGGATCAGATGGCCTCCAGAGGTCCCTTCCTACCTCAGCCATCCTGTGACTGTGTAATTCTGTTAACAAGTTTTTCTAAAATTCCACTTAATTCAGTACGATGCCTTATTTTATCCTCTTCCTCTTCAAGAACAGTTATATTTTAGATTATCCCAATAGATACAAGGAACAAATCTTTTACTGTGAGGGTGGTGAGGCACTGGAACATGTTGTCTAGTGATGTGGTTGATGCCCCATCCCTTGAGACTTCCAAGACAGGGCTGGATAGGGCCCTGGGCACCCCAATGTAGCTGTGGTGTGCCTGTTCATTGCAGGGGAGTTGGACCAGGTGGCCCTCTGAGATCCCTTCCAACTCTAAGGATTCTATGATTCTATGTAAATATACACACAATCATAAAGTTATGTATGCAAGAGAATGTACATGCATTTATATCCAAAAGTGCATGTAAACAATTTCAAAAAGTCTCACAGTATTGCATTAAGAAAAACATACACTTTTTCATTACTACAGCAATAATGAACAAAGATGCAATATTCTTTGTGGCATATTCTAATGCTTCAGTTTTACCCTAGCATAATCAAGACGACAATTATCTCCACATTAGGAGCACTTAGATATCTTACATTTTCAACTCTTCACGAAAATGAAAAGAGAAGTTTTCTTAGGTGCATCACCAACTGTCTATTTAACTTTGTTTGAACAATGCCAACTTTCACTTAATACCCAAATAAATACATTTTTTTTCTGCAAAAGAAACAGAATTTAGTTTTCCCTTCTTTTACCTTCTATAATTGTTGATACTTGCAACTACAAATGCAAAACATCCATTGCTTCAGATAACAAGAATTATCTACTTGAAAGTGATATAAATTAAAGAGTACAGTCTGCTTATACAGAAATAGCAAGCAGTCTGGGCAGGGCTTAAGCACCCTTTAGTTGACTGAATCTTGCAATACACTGAAGTGGATCCCAATGAATCTGCATAGCCTTTGTTTCTATAACCTTAAAGTTTGAAAATAAGGCTCTTTAGATGCTTCCTATAAGTAAAGGTTTTATAGTGTGTGATGCTTTTAACAATGCAGTGGTTTGAAATATTTCTTTTCTGTATCCAAAGTGAAATCTAGAATAACCCAGGTTTTAGTGAGGCAGTATGCAAAATTAAGGCACTTCACAAGCCAAACCTGTAAGAAGGGAGTACATCTACACAAAACATACATTGCTACACTGAGGCTCAATAAGACCAAGTGCTGGGTCCTGCACTTTGGCCACAATAACCCCATGCAATGCTATAGGCTTGGGGCAGAATGGCTTTTAGAATGTAGAGAGGAAAAGGACCTGGGGGTGGTGGCTGATGCTTGGCTTAACATGAGCCGGCAGTGTGCCCAGGTGGCCAAGAAGGCCAACAGCATCCTGGCCTGTATTAGAAATAGTGTAGCCAGCAGGAGCAGGGAGGTGATCATCCCCCTGTACTCAGCTCTGGTGAGGCCGCACCTCAAGTACTGTGTTCAGTTTTGGGCCCCTCACTACAAGAAGGACATTGAGGCCCTGGAGCGTGTTCAGAGAAGGGCAACAAAACTGGTGAGGGGTCTGGAGCACAAGTCTTATGAGGAGCGGCTGAGGGAGCTGGGATTGTTTAGTCTGGAGAAGAGGAGGCTCAGAGGAGACCTTATTGCACTCTACCACTTCCTGAAGGGGGGTTGTGGTGAGGAGGGGGTGGGCCTCTTCTCCCTGATAAATAATGACAGGACGAGAGGGAATGGCCACAAGTTGCGCCGGGGAAGATTTAGATTAGACCTGAGGAAACATTTTTTCTCTGAAAGAGTGGTCAGGCACTGGAATGGCCTGCCTAGGGAGGTGGTTGAGGCACCATCCCTAGCGCTGTTCAAGAAGCGTTTAGATGAGGTGCTAAGGGATTTGATTTAGTAGTTCAGTGGGTAGGGATAGCGATAGGAGGATGGTTGGACTAGATGATCTTGTAGGTCCTTTCCAACCTAATGAACCTATGAACCTACAGTAGGTTATTTACTTGTGTCCTGAGAAAACAGTCCTATTAGCTAACTACTCCTAGTGACACAGCTTTAAATGCAGTACTTAATTCAGGCTTAAGTGGCTATACTTCTCCTAGCATCTGAGCTAGATCCACAGCCTTACATACAGCAGTGAAATGACACCTTCCCTTTGCTTTCAATCTATCAGTTGCATAGTTTTATTTCCACACCACATTTTTCTCCTCTTTATCCATCCACCCCAGCTTCATTTCATGTCACTGCATGTACTGTCACACAGAGAAATAGTTAGACCCTCCATTATCCTTAAAAGAACTTCAAGCAAGAAACAACTAGTGTGAAATCTATTTCACCTCTCAAGATCTGTGCAATCTTGCCCTGCAGGTGGCATGGGGAAGAGGAAATCCGTGTTCAGCCTACACGCAACTTACAGAGCTGCAGCAGAATCTCTCCCAACACCTCCAATTGCTTTTGTAGGCTGAGCACTGGGGATCAATAGACATCAGTCCTCAGTTGGCCTTGAACATGCACAGCTCAGCATTAAGTCTGACACAAGTCACCTTGCACTCTTGTCCAGTAAACACTACGGCTCCAAAGCCAATTGGGTTTCTTTTCTTAGTTCTGAGGATTGAGGAGTACTTTTAGAAGCCATTTAACGGTGTTCCTAAGGTAGAATGCTTTGCTGCCAGAAATGTTATTTTTGTTGGATGGAATGTAAATATCATCAGTTCCAGATATAACCTGATATTACAAGTCTAGGAAGTGACTGAAGGCTAAAAAGGACATAATCAGCTATCCAAAGGATGGAAATTGGATGGATAAAATGAATCAGAAGGAAATTATCAGCTCTTTTACTGATGTTCATTCTTGCCTATATACCTCAATGAAAACAGCACCACTGATCTAAAAATGAAAAAAGAGAAAGAAAGATTTCTCTCTGAGTAAGACTACTTACTGGAGCCTACTGGTACTATTCACTCCTGAAAAGCCAGATTGGAAGAGGGACAATGCAGAAAGCTAGAACATAAATTTCTACAACTGCCATATGATGATTTACTAAAACATCACTTAGGAATGTTGTAGAAAGCATGGTCTGGAAGCAGTTCACACATTTGCCTTATTTTATCACCTCTACTGTAGGTTACAATACATTCATACAAATACACCTCCTTTCTATTTCCCCCACACACATCTAAAATGCCAGACATCACCATGAAAAGCAAGTCTGAGAATAGGTCAACAGAGTCGCAAACCATTGAACGCAGGCTGAAAGTTAAGCAGGTGTAAAATTCCACCAAGGTATAACACACACTGGAGTACTGCTAGGATCCAGGTCTAACGTGGGATGGGCACTGTCAGTGTTAAAAGGGTCAATCCCTAGTGCTATTGGTAAGAGACTTTAAGAGTCAATCTGACCCCTTAGTCTAGTCTTACTACTTCATTATTCATGCAAGAATAAATGTAACAGAAAGAAAAGCCATAAACTCCAGTTATGTGTAGCTCAGTGGTAAGAAACCAAAGTATTCTATTGTTGATTAATGTTTTTCTTTTAGAAGCATGTTTTTTTCCTGTTCTTACAAGATAAATCTAAGGAGGATACACTTAAAGTCATGCTAAGTCTATTCTTTAATTAACAGCTCCAAATAGCTTCTACTGCTGAGCTAAATAGAACTGCAGAAAATATGTATTAAAAGTGTGCAAATCCCTCATTAACAAGGTAGTAAAACAATGCTATAATTTCCCTCTACTACTTCAGCCCATTGTACTGTTTCTTCTCATTTATCAGAGCTCAAACCTCTCTGCTTAACTATAACAGTAATTTACATGCAGCTAAACTACAAAGACTTTATTCATGTAGTACTGTATATCGCGTACTATTAGTTGCAAAATAGGAGGTGTTGTTGCTTTAACATGTGACTAGTTATTTTATCATTGAATTTCTGAGTACCATTCTCTCCTGAGAAATGGTCATATTTACTACACAAGTCCTTCTTCTTACTGTATTACTCATTTTGTAGTTTCAGGACTTACTGCACCTCTCCCTCCTGAGCTCTCCGCATTCTGCCCTGCCTCATCTGCAGTACTGCTCTTACCTCTCCTCAACCTAAAACAAAGAATTCAGTAAGTCCCATTGAATTAGAGGATTTTGTAACTCTTCTCACCAGGAGCTGGTGAAACAGAGGCCTAAGTCAGCACAGAGCACGTTCATCACTGAATTCTTCTTGTGCTTATGAACTATGGCATCCACACTGGGATCCTAGCATCTCTGAATTTCTCCAATGAATAATGAAGACAGACAAATCCTTCCAAAGGGTAGTTTTGACACTAAGTTTCCTGAGCCATGATCTGGGACTTCCTCTTCTCTGCATTAAGGACTGGGGGAAGCTGTGCCAACTCCATCTAGTGTTTCTGCCTCAAATCACAGAGGATGAATGAGAAACCTTTGTTGACCATAAAGATTTTGCTGACAAACGAAGATTCTTCAGACAAGCCCTTTGTAAGGTCCAGATCACATTCCCCATCCCTCTGGAAAGTATTTCCTTTTATACCAGACAAAGCAGACTCTTCTACCTGTAGAGTTTTGTTTAAGTTCACAACTGATTTGGTACAAAGGACATGGCACTATCCCTTAACAATCCCCATGCTTTTGAAAAAACAAAACAAAACAAAACAAAGAAAACTGATCTCAACCCATTCTTTTCCTTTCTGTTCTTCTCCAAACACATTTATGCATGACATTAGTTCAATGCAACAAGAAAACACATGGTTTCAGAAACAATTAGATCAATACAGAGTACTCACGAATGACTGATGAACAGCTCCAGAGCTGTCAGTCAAAATGATTTAGCCAATTTAACTTCCATATAAATCTGTGTAAATTTTACCATTGATTTTCCTGTCATTTTATATGCCCCTCTTAAGAAACCTGTGTTAAACAGATCTAGAAGCCAGAGTCAGTAACACTACTTATTACCATAAAAATTACCAATGTGAGCAGAAATCCCAGCAACAGGTCTCCAATATTACTCTTTAAATACACCTTAAAATATTACTTAAGTGTATGCAAGGCATTTAAGAAATAATATTTTGTATACACCTCTTAAATGGAAATATATTTGCAATGATATCTTGGGAACCTTTTTAGTTCATCAACTTGGGCTCTCTGCATTTAATACTGTGATTATAACCCAGGCCACTCACCTCTAGATGCTACAAAATAGACAGAGGAAACTTTATTAATACGATTTGTTGAAGCTCTTGTTTTCCTTTCCCATTCAAACCTATTACCATAGTAAATACATGGTTTGAATACACAGAGAAGACTGAATCGGGTCCTTGATTAGCGTTTGATTTATACCACAAAGACCACAAGATGCAGAGGTTGCCAAGGCAACACCACTTCAACCCTCTTATATTTCTGCTTTGATATGAAGCCTCTCATTACATAAATGTATCACAACACCCGCCAGCATGACAGGCTATTTTACAAATATGCCTTCAGTTAGCAGACATCTATATTCTTCTGTTAAGCGGGGGGAAAGGTAGGAACAAGGTTGCCCTTTACTAAGTGGCAGAGAGAAGGGGCAAAAATGACATTCCAAGCTACATGGGCTTTATTATGAAACTGTATCCTCAGCTTTCTAATACTGCCAATACAGTTTGGATTATTTGTCAAAAAAATCCACAAATGGACAGAAGTCACAAAATAAATAAATAAAGATTAAAAAAAAAACGCCAACAAATAGAGTCCAAAACCATGACACTAGAATTCTGAATAATTGAAACTTACTAAATGTACAAATGCTTTACTAAACCATTGGAAATCTGATATTCCCACACACATTTAGAACTATAGCCCAGACAAAATCTAATTAAGTATAAGAGTTGGATCAGAAGTGGACTGAAGCTCTTTTGTACCACAACTTTGAGGACTTTGGTACTTGGCAATAAGTACCACCCTCCTTCTTTACTGTGCAGTATTCATTACACAGCAGCCCTACCTATAGTTCATGTTCCAGACCCTTAGGAAAGCCAGGCTCCATAGAAAAGGGGTATTTTTAAAGACAGTTACTTCTGTTTCTCCTTAGTCCTCCAGACCACACAAGGACTGAGCAAACTGCCATCTGATCTAGAACATATATGGAATAACTGGATGGAAGTTAGCCAACAGAATAGCAACAGTTACAGACATATCCTTCAAATACTTCCTTGTGCCCCAACACAACTTGTGCCAGGAGGCTTTTCAGAAACAGAATTATCAATAGTCCTGCACCACCTGGAGACATTCCAGTATGAGCTGAATTTTTGAACCTTAGAATTTTTAAATAGAAGATCATCACAAGTAAGAATAAGCATAGATATCGATAGCATGGATAAAATGCAAACATCTGAATGGCATAGGCTTGAAACTTTTGATTTCTTTTCCTCACTTCCACTTCTGGCTTATAATTTCCAATTATGCTTATATCACTGTGCCTAAGTGATACTTTGATTGTGATTAGCAGTAAACAAAGCAAATCTTAGTTTCGTGAAAAGGAGAGGAGGAAAAGCACCACTAGGGGGCACATACAACTCTGGCAAAGTCATTCCAAGGCTAGCTCCTTCACACCATGAATTATGTCGTTCCAGGTCAGCAGCAGCAGCTTCTATTTTGCAATGACAAAACAACCACACGTACAAGTATTTCTAGTTGAATTGTATAGTAGTTCCCCAATTACACTGATTTCCATTTTTCTGGTTTCTAGAAGAAATTCCTCTTCGGAAAAATGACATTGTATGCCACCTTGCATTACAAGAGTTTTGTCATCTGCTATATAGTGAGTACTGCAAAATATTCATGACATGGACTATTCTAGACCACATATTTGTATCCAGTGCATTGGTGTACTGTAAAAAAATAACCAGCTTTTCTATACACCTAACTCCAGCTGCAACTCTAATAGATGTAAATGTTGCAAGACCATAGTTGCACACAGAATTCCTGATCTCACTGATTAACAGGGTGATAAGCCATTTGTTCCAGTCTTCATACTATGTTATTTCTCATTCTCTAAAGTGAAGTGATGACTCATGACCAGCTAGTGGCTGTTTCAGGTCTTATAGAACACTTTTTTCCATCACCTTTCCATTTTAAGTGATATTCTGAAAACAAGTTATGCACCCACAGCCCACCCAAGACCCCAACACTTACAATACAGAAACAAAGAAAAAAAAACCTAGGGGAAAAAAAAAAAAAAAACTTCAGATAGACACAGTTTATGTAGGACAGATAGAAGACTGACATCAGAATCAAGTATCGTGCTGTGATCCAGTCCGCCCTGACATTTCCACACAAAGTAGACTGTGAAAGTTGGAGAAGAGCCAGCACAGCAGAAAACCTCCAGGGTTATTTTGCATAGGACTATGCAAATTCTTCATGAATCTGAGGACTCGAGATCAGGGTTATTGGCTTATCAACTCTCACCAGCACTAAAACATACACTGCTAACCTTAGAAGACAATTTTATTTTTAAAAATACTGCTGAACAAGCAGTTGAATAAAATCAATCACTTGCTCAAGGGATTTTTAAGACACGTATTTCCTTAATTATTGTCAGATATGCAGGTCAACAAAAAGAAAGATTAATTTCTGGATGAAAAGAATAACTGTGATGTCAAAACATTATATGGAAAGACAGATTGTGAACTAAAGCATCTTTACGTTCAGTTCTGTGAAATGATGGGAAGATGCAAGAAGCACTTGCAGTCAAAGAACTGCATACATCCCCATCAGCCCGTTGATGGTATGAGGCAAAACTGTCTCCAGACTATATCTTCTCATCATTTGCACCTTACTAGTAAGGATGCATTCTTTCTTGCCCGACCATGTATTTGCACTGATTAATGCAATACAAAGAAATGACTATGTTGTTTGCACCAGCAATCTTAGGTCACAGAACAAACAGATATTCACAAAAAAGAGTCAAGTCAGCCTTATTTTGTGTGAGACTCAGTGCTGCCAACTCACCTCCATGTTATGTTTTAGGATTTTGTTCTACTTAGCTCTTCATCAGAGGCAGTAAGAAACGAGAAAATGTTACCTTGCCAATGAAAAGCATTGTTGAGATCTGCTCAGTTCTCAGAACTTCATACAAGTTCTCTCCCACAAAACATCTGCTAGGAATCTGCATTTCTTAGCTCAAACTATATCCCTGCTATTCCCCACCCTGACTGGGTGCACCATTGTGCAGTATAGCAAAGAGCCAGGAATTCAAAAAGCCACTCACTCACACACAATGTATGTGCTCAAAGCCATTCATTGTGCTATATCCATTCCCTCCTCAGTCCTCTCCCTGGCACACATAAATCAAAGGTGGCAGTTGCTGCATTATTTCTTATATGCCTTCCCATTTCCCCGCTTTTCAAATCCTTACTCCTGTACAGATACAGAAGCTGTTATACAGCTATGTATATGTATATATATGCCTTTCAACCTAACAAGATTGGATGGATGGATCACAGTCTATCCATGCTTTGTGAAGACATGGTAAAAGCAGACTCTGGCTACGCATGATATTGCATTGCAATGATTAAGTACACTTTGCAAAACAACACAGTGATGTTTAAGGAACACCTCACCCCAAAAAGACCACAGCATCCAGCATATATTGAAAGCAATTCCTGTGAAAGGAAATCTGCTGAAAGAAAAGCCAACTTTATAGGAAGTATGTATGCTTTGTTTACACATATCAGTGCTATAGTTTTATAATTTCTAGTAAGAAATTCTAGGGAAAAAAGTAAATACAGATAACTTAGTGAACTTAATTTCTCACAGAAGAGATGATTCATTGATACACAATACTAGTGTCTACTGGCTTTTTAATCAAATTTCCCAGCTAGTTACTTCAAAAATTTCACTGCTGCTTTTTTGCTGTGAAAATGCTCTCCAAGAAGTTTCTACCATTGTATTTTTATGTACACTTTCAGGCTAACATCAGAAACTTATCTTAAGCACTTCCTCGCCTACATTTTCTATGGCAATGTGAGGCAAGTTCCAAGGACAATGTTCAGCCTCTGAAATAGGTAATGAATACTCTGTCTAGACAGGAGATGCAGACAAGACTGTTCATCTTCTCTCACTTCTGCCATCTGCTAACAGCATTGGTAGTAAGCTGAATAATTGTAAATGCATTTTTTACATTAAGAAAAATATAAATTTGCTTTGTCTAAATAAGAGAACAAAATGAAAAATGCCATTAATATCTATTTAACTATTCTACAGATAGTTTAATGCCAGGAAAAGGCAGGGGCCATCACACATTTTTACATAGCACATACATACATCAGTAAGCTATAAATAACACTGTTCATGTGACACTCACCTTGTGTAGCTTCTGCCAAAATTCGGGTCCATCCTCCATTTTTCTTAAGCTTGGTGGAATGTACCAAAAACAAACATTTGCGTACTCCGGCTAAAAAAGAGAACAAGTGATTGATTATGAAATATAACAAATGGGACAGGAATACACGTTAAAGCTACAAGTCTACAAGTTCTGTCTTATTTGGGTAGAGGGAAGCCTTCAAGACTGCACTTTCTTGTATTCTCCAACTCATCTTTTGTTTCTCCTCTATGAAAAAAAGAAATAGTTTTTAACATTGCCCACTTCTCTCCCTGATGCCAGAAAATGGAATTCCATTGGGACTCCTTCATTTCTTGACACGTATCTACTTAATTTTGCCTTGCTCACAAAAAATTTAGGTTAGTGAAAGAAAAAGAGTGTAAGAGGCATAAAGAGCAAACTTATGGATTTCAAAACTGTATTTTTTTCCTTAAAGTTACTACTTTTTAGTGTTCGCTATGAAACAGAAATTTCCTACGACGCATTTTATACAAAACACACAAGCTCATTATTTTTGGCACTGCTTAGCATTTGCACACCTAGTCATTTTTCTACTCAACTACACTGATTTTTTCTTAGATCATATGACATGCAGCATACTATGTTGATACAGAGTTAATGCTGTTTTTCTCAGATCCTACTGGTTTTTTTTATCAAAAAAAGCATCCTGAGATTATGGGATTATGGCATTATTATATGCCATATAGTAGAAAGATCTTGTCCAATGTTTAAGCAGGTCTTTTGAGCAAAAACTCCACATCCCTGCTTCCCTCCTGAGCAATGTTTCATTTAAACTCAGTGAAGAGTAAACTGCAAGTCTCCTGACAAGAAAAATGGATGTTCATCATGCATTATAAAAGAAAGCATTTTGTTTTATGAGGTTTCCATTTTGTCTGTAATTGAAAAAAGGCTCCCAGCAGACCACTCCAGAAACTGACTAAATTTCATGCTAATTTAGAACGAATTTTATTCTATTTTTTACCTGTACAGATAGCAATATCTTGAGGAGTAGATATGTGCTCCATTTCTATTCAATACTAGCACAGCAACACTCAGTTAATCCTGACCTATAATATTAGCAATCCAATATTTAACGGGTTCTAAATCACAACATGGATTATAAACTAACACTCCCTCTCCCTCCCACACACCATCCTCATTAGTATGGTTGAACAACAACAAAAAAAGAAAGTTAAAAGGAAACTTGATAGATGGATCACACCACCGCTTCGTCCCACTGAATGCAGCTGCTCTTACAAACGAGGCAGACCCTGAATGAGGAGAGCCCACCAGCTGAGATGTGCTCTTTCATGAAAGGGCACTGGGAACTGCTCATATCATTTTCTGCCTTGCTTCAAAGAATGCATTAAATACAATTTAATCATCAAGGAGAATATCGTTGTCAGCAGGAACAGAACTGCAAACCTGCCACCTGCTGTCATTGAATGAAATAAAGCTCAGCACTTGAAGTCCCATTTCTTTCCCCTAAGTGCCTGCACTGACTATACACAAACACAGACCCTGAAAAGGAAGTGATTTCCTCATGAACGCAAGCATGAGCTGACTGTTGGAGGGTTTATTCTTAAATTGTTTAAAATCAGATGTCAGGACAAAGCAGATGGCATATATTGCCACTGTCGATATTGCCTCCTTGATTGTCTCTTTCCTTTCACACATCAGACACTTCATCCCCCTCTGAAAATACCATTTATCCTAGAAAAACCCTACTACCCCCAGCCATGCTTCACTATTGCTTGTCATCTTGTCACAGTTCTCATCCAAGCAGGTAAGCAATTATACCACAGAGGAGTTCAAGATGACACATGAGTGGTATTTCCAGGCTGCAGAGAGGTTCTCGTTAGAGGACTTTCTCTGTGTGCATCAGAGGATCATCTTCCCAAGATTCTTGTCTGAAGTCCAATTTCCTTTCATAAAGGGCTCACGAGCCTCACTGACTTTCCTTAAATTCTCACTGCTTGTCCTCTTGTGTCCCTGAAAACTTCTTTCTAACCTTTGCTCAACTTCCTTCTCATAGTCCACACTACAGCACTCTCTCCAATCCCATTCTTAATTCAGGTGTCATGTTCCTGAAGGAATTAACAGCAGTTGCAGCTCTCACCAACATCTTTCACATCTACAGTAAATCTAGCCTCGTTGCCAACCCCTACAATAATGGAGGAGGGAGAATGCCACTTTCGCAAGCCGGTCAAATGCTGTTCCCCAGAATTTTTCACTCTATATAGTTTCCCAGTATGCACTTTCAAATCAGCAGTTTTCAAAGTTAAAGGAAAAAGTTTATGTTCTACAAGAGGTATTAAATATATTTTATATTTCATATTAATTCTAGCCTAACCTGGAATGCTCACTGCATCAGCAAATGTAAACTAAATCTCCATCTTTACAATCATTGTTTTCTGAGTGCTTTCTTCCTATCCATGGTACTCACCCAGCAGTCCTTCACACACATACCCTTCCAACAATGTAGACCATAGGTCTTTTTAATCTCTTCTTGCCCTTTTCCAACCCAGATATGAACCTCAGTAAACAAAAACTGGGGATCGGCTCAAAAACAAAAACTTTAGCCCTGTTCACTGTCCCCTAGGCAAGACAATCATCAGATATTAAGCTGACAGGTTTAGCAATGATGAAAATAAATAAATGTTTGGTAGCTTTTAGGAAGATGGTTGTGGAAACAGAATTAAGGGGGAAAAATGACTTCAATGTTGAGAAGCCCATTTTAGGATCAAAATATTCTGATTATTCTTCCAGTATACAATCTTAACTGTAAGTCTACCAAGCACTACCTTTACAGTCAGACTCTTCACTTTCACAGAAACGTGGTCCATTTATATACCCTGTGGTAATACAGGCCCAGAAACTATGAAAATGGGCAGACTGGTGGTAGAGACTACATAACGTATGTGTTTGAGCACATCTGTGCATCACAGCTTATTAAATTACGCACTTCAAATATAAAGTGGCACTTGGCTAAAAAGAACAAAGCCAAACAATAGACAAGAAACCAGAATAATACCATTTCAGTTTAATTCTCACTTACCTCCAAAAGAAGCTGAAATCCTTCTCTTTTCTTAATTTCTTCCACGAGATATCTGTAATTAAAAACACAGACATTTACAACATAGAACAGTATAGTACATACAGGCAAAAAAAAAAGGCCTTGAACACACACATCTTCTTTTTCCCCTTTTATTTCACAAATCTCCTTGAAGAAACTGTCAAAGTTAAACCTCATTTCTACCTGCTGTGAAAATATAGTAACTATCAGCTCCTGGAAACAAATGGAAGCTACAGCAAGCCAAGGAGCACTGAGGAGAGGCCAAATTCTGTCCTCAGGCACAGACTTTCAGTGGAGCCTTTCAGTGGAGCCACATGGCACAAATTGATCCTATTTACATCAGGCTGCGAATGTTCCTGATGCAAATTTCCATTGATGTTCTCCACAAATTCCTCAGCCTCTTTTCTTCAAGTGCTGATGCCGCGCTGCTGCCTTATTCCCTCTTTACACTTACATCTCTTGCACTACAACTATTGTTACCAGGATCCTGTAGTTTCACCCAGAATTTAAGTTTTCATCAGTTTTTCTGCTGCTGTTCTTGTTGTATAAAATATGGAACAATGTCCATTTACATTCAGTGACATACTGCACAATAATGCCTGGGCATCCCTTTCTAACAGTACACTAAAATAGATATTCCTTTTTCTCCTGCAAGCATGCCAAAAACAAACAAAACAAAAAACTTAATAGAAAGATATAGAAAGATCAATTTACATTAAACCTTTAGATCCAAACATCATCTTTTTTTAAACATGACCTCAAGGACACTGGCAGATGTCACTCCATGTTAACTGTACCACATAGCTTGGTATCAAAATCTTGCTGAGGGTACACTTGATCCCACTGTCATTGATGAAGATTTTAAAGAGGACTGGCTCTAGCACCGATCCCCGAAGGACATCACTCATCATCTCTACCTGGACACTGAGCCACTCACCACTATTCTCTAGGTACAATCTTGTAACCAGTTCTTCATCCATTGAACAGCCCACCCACCATATTCATGTCTTTCCAATTTGGTAATAAAGATGTTGCTGAGGATCATCTCAAAGGCCAGACAGATTACATCTGTGACTCTTCCCTTGTCCTTTGATGCACAGAAGCCCACTAGGTTGATCAGGCAGGACTTGCTCTTGGTGAAGCTGTGTTGCTGGTTGTATCATATCACCTCCCTCTCTTCCATTTGCATAGCTTCAAGGAGGATTATTTCCATGACGTTGTAGTTTCCTGGATCATCTTTTCTATCCTTCTTAAAAATGAATGCGATGTTGCCTTTTCTCCAGTCACCAGGGGCTTCACCTGACTGCCAGCATTTTTCAAATATCACTGAGAGTGACTTGGCCGCCACATCAGCCAATTCCCTCAGGTCTATGGCATGCATGGACCTGCAGATTTAGGGATATTCACATCCCTCAGGTGGTTGTCAACCTGATCCTTGCTTACAGTGGGAGTGACACTGCTCCCTCAATCCCCACCTTCCAACCCATCTGGCTGAGGGGTGTGTAAAGAACAATTTCCTGTGATGTCTGAGATAAAGTTGTTCAGTACTTCAGCCTACTCCTTGTCTGTTTTTACCAGCCTGCATTGCACACTAGAGGTGCAGTATGCCTTCTTGGGCTTTCCTTTTCTGGTTGATGTACCTGTAGAAGCCTTTCTTATTCTTCTTTGTGCCCCTTACCAAGTTCAGTTCCAAATGGGACTTGGCCTTATTGACCCCATCCCTACACAGCCTATCAGCATCCTCTCAGGATACCTGTCCTCGCTTCCACTGCCTGTGCATTTTCTTCTTGCTCTGCAGTTTGACCAGCAGGTCTCAGTTTAGCCACGTGGCCTCTTGCCTTCCTTTTCTGACATCCTGCACCTGGAGATGAAGAGCTCTTGTGCACTAAGGAAAGTAGATTTTTCAGCTCTGCTTCACTCCATTCCCTCATCCTTGAGGACAGGGGATTTTACTGACAAACTCCCTGGAGACCTGGAAGTTGGCTTTCCCACTTTAGCATCCTGATTTTACTCTTTGTCCCATATCCCTCATGAGTGTGAACCCCATCATTGCATGATCACTACAGCCTCCAATCTTAATGCCAGCAATCAGTTCACTTGTGTTGGTAAGCAACAGGTCCAGTATTGCATCCCTCCAGTGGGGCTGTCTATTACTTGGATCAATAATTTGTCCTTGACGCATTTCAGGAGCCGCCTGGATTGCCTGCAGCTCACAGTACTACTTTGCCAGCAGACATCAGGGTGGTTGAAATCTCCCAGATGGATAAGAGCTCCCCGTATTTGGAAGAAGGTTTCATTAACAGACTCTGCTTGATCAGGCACCCTGTAGTAGATGTCAACCACAAGGTTCCCTTTGTTGCCTCTATCTCTAACTCTCACCCATAGGCTTTTGACCTGCTCATGGCCATTCTTCAGAGACAGCTCTTCACACTCTCTTTTTTGATGTAGAGGGCAACATTTTCTCCCCTCCTTCCTCACCTATCCCTTCTGAACAGCTTGTAGCCATCAACAGACACAGCCCCACTCATGGGAGTTATCTTACCAGGTTTTAATGACAGCAACTACATCATGGTTTTCTAGTAGCATGGTGCCTTCCAACTCCAGGCTACATGCATTGGTATAGAAGTACTTTAGCTGGGTAGACAGCTTTGTCACCTTCTTGGTGGATAGCTCCTTAATTTCTTTGAAGTATTTCCTTTGAGTCTTATTTTTTCCTGTTGCCTCAAGGATCCCTGGCTCATTGTCGTAAGACTTAAGGTGTGCTGCAGTGTTGTCAGCACATCTCAGGGCAGCGGTCTGAGAGCCCTCACTAGCATCCTGTCCCTCTAACCTACTTATGTCATCCTATATCTTATCATGGGCAGGATTGCTATTACTCCCCTCCCCCTTCAAATCTACTTTAAAGTCCTGCTGGTCTGTGTCTGTACAGAGTCTGTAATTAATTTGATGGCAGTGGAACAATTTACTTTGCATTTTTCCATGGCAGACAGTGGAATTTTATTATCACATAATGTTTGCAGAACGTCAGAAGGGCTTGAATCTTACTGAGGACTGGCATGCACAGAGAAGTGCTATTTGCTATGATTAAACCTTGTGGAAAGTGAGGGGTGGGAATCTGCAGCAAAAGTAGACATATGTCTGTTAAGAGTAGGTGTCATTAAAAGAAATAAAATGCAGAAAAACTGCAGTATGCTGAAGCATAAAGTGCAGAGTTGGATAGTTACATCTAATATATTAAGGTTATCATATTGAAAAAGGTTCATCTCTAAACCAAGAAAAAACTAATGAAATGGCCAACAAGTAAAGTTTGATGCAACAGAAATCCACAACTGCAATTATCTTAAAACCTTTGCAGTTCTAGTTATCCACAGAAAAAAAAAATCTTGCACTCAAGTTCTGTAGCCAATGTACCAGTTCCAGAATTAATCCAGGTCTGTGTTCATGAACACTGAAATACTTTCTCAGTAAAATCAAAGTAAAACCTACTGTAACAAATCAGGAGAAAGACTGCACAGCTGTTGAGTAGTTAAGAAACCTGGCATAGTGCCCAGTAAACCTGATGTCTCAGCTGCAAAGTGCCTATGTACATGCAAGCTGAAGATAGCAATGCTGTTACTATAAAGAACATACTTCATCAGATAATGACTAAGAATTAATTTTCTTCTTCAAGCAAAAGAAAAAAAAGAAACAAAACAAAACCCAGTCACTCCTTAGAAGTGAATTCAGCTTAGAAACTGAATCCTAACATTTAAAGAAAATATTGATCCCAGAGAAGTCATTAATCACTCCACACTCAGTCAGATGACTTTGGCCAGTGACCTTCATCAGGCTGAATTCTCCTACTGATAGTGGAATGAATTACAGGCTCTATACAATGTAGACCAGTACAAATACAATGCTTCAGAACAAATACAAGGTGCAATCTAAACATATATTTTAAGGATATATAATCAGTCAAATAATTAGTGGCTTTGAAGAAATCAGAGAGAATAAGGCCAGAGCTCAACGGCTTTTCTTGTTTTAATTCTCTCTTTACTCCTTCCTGATCCACTCTGGGTTTAAGTCACGGATGTTTCAACTTCTGCTTTAAGTTATTTTGTTAAAGTGACACTATTAGACTAATTTTCAGTAAACTCTAAGACCTTTTAAACTTGGTAGCTCATATTAAAAATAAAATGGCAATATGATATGGATGACTGCCTTTAACTACTAATGACTTGCACTACAGTAGTGTATAGGTAGTCCAGGAGTGGGTGAAGACTTCAGTACAGTTTATCCTGTATCAATTCTGAACAATCACAGTACTTCAAGTGAATTGTTTTTAATGGGCCATTATGTTATTTCAGTATTATCGCTTCTATTACAAAGCTAAACAACTGGTGTACTGGAGTTTATTCCCAGAAACTGAGACATCATCACCATTTAAAATATATCTTCTACTAAGAATTTTATGGAATTCACATGTGAATTCCAGATCGGTAAGTTCAAAAAAATAGTAAAATTGGAAAGAAAAAAAACCAACAAAACACCACCACCAAGCAACCATCACAGAAGAAAGACGTGTTTCAGCTCCTAAGTGAACATACTATAAAGAATTCAGTAAACCTACAAAAAAAAAAGTAAACATGCATTACATCAAAGCAATCTGCCTCTGTCTTCATATAGCTCTACTACTTCCTAATGTTAGCAGCATCCTTGAATGAATTTCCCACAAACAACACTGGCATTCTGTGTTTCCTCAGTCATGAGGAATTAAATGAACAGAAGAATGTTTAAGTTCAATTCTTGCTAGACACGGCTCAGAACCTGGCACACAGTGCTCCTTTTACATTAATACGAGAACATAGTTATGGAGCTAGAAGTGGGTGGGAATGCTGGTAAGCACTGTCCTATGCCTAGTTCATATAACATAAATGGTAAACAAAGTAGATTGATAGATGAATACAGATTTCTTTTTTTTTTTTTTTACCATCCCTATTCCTGAAAGGAATAACTACTATTAAATATTTTAACAAATTTAATAACACTATTATTGCTATTGTTACTGGTTCCTTTGTGCTTTGTAGAAACAAAAGGGGGAAAAAAAGTAACAGTTTGGTCTGTTCCCAGTTAGGAAGCATTAGCACTGTCAGCACTTCAGACAGTCAGTGAAACAGAATAGGCATATTCAAAATTGTGAGGAGGTACCTAGCCAAAGCCAGAGCCCTGTTCACTCTCTCCTCGAGACCTGTGGTTCCCAATGCTTTCCACATGAGCCAGAATTTGAACGCATCTGGACGTCTGCTGCACTGAATGGACTTGTCACCGGTGTCATAGCTGACATCATAGAACTTGTCCTGCTGGAAGAGGTATGCAGCCTTGGCAGAGTAACACTTCTTCAGGAGGCCCTATTGGAAACACAACAGAAGTTTAGATTGCTGATAAGAAAATACTAAAAGTTTATCTTCACAAACTAAAGCCTTTTTTCCTGTCTGAACCAACCATTCAGTAAAAAAGAAATGCATGGGCAGGGCACCCTTCACAGCTGGTTTTGCATTAGAATGCTGGATGAGTCTGAACCACTGAAGTCAACACTGACAACAAGAAAATGTTGCAGGTTGAAGAGCAATTCTGCCACAAATCTCAAGGAATGGCAGGAGTGGAAACAGCTGCCCAAAGACATAAACATACTGGGAAGAAGGAGAAGCCTGTTTTCACTGCTACAACAAAAGAACAGACTGAGGACCTTCCTACACTTCCACAAATGGCTCAGTATATTTCTTCTTTCCTCAAAGGCCAAGGGACTTTACACATGGCAGTTAGTTGTGTGTGAGGAATGTTTTAATCCCAAACCTAAAGCTTTAGTAGACTGCCTCTGAAGATTTAGCATTTGTTATCTGACTGACTCAGTGGAAATACCAGTGACAAATTAGTATAATGTAATTTTTGCCTCCATTCATAGATAAGACAATTTGAAAATAAGCCTCAGAGAAGTTCTTTAGTGTACCTTAATTAAGGATTGTTAGTGAGATTATGTTTAGTCAGCAGTATTCCACCTCCAACTTCTAAGAGGCTGTCTAGGCAAAGATGACCAGCAGAAAACATACAAAAATAAATGAGTACAGTGGCATGTTCCAGCAAAGAAAAAAGCTGTGAAACAGAAAGCAAAGAGGCTCCTAAAGGTTTAAAGGTGCAGGGGAGATAAAGAGGCAAAGGAGTGGCCACTGGCTGAAGAAAGAAACACAGAGAAAAAAGCTAGCAAAAGGGAATCTGCAAGAGTAGAGATGATGATGGCCCTGCAAGGAGCCCAGGAGATGGGTGTGATCATAGATTTTTCAGGGATATTACATGTGGGTGAAAAAAAATATCTCGAAGACAATTCTAGAATAGAAAATCAGATGTGGTTGAAAACATGGCTACAGCATGTGCACGGAAGTGCACAACATGGCCAAAGATGCTGTGCTATTTAGCAAACAGCTCTACTCATTTTTAACAGATCTGTCTTCAGTTTGAACCAACTGCACCATCTTCAGCCATTTCTCCACATTGCTGCAAGTTTGAACTCCAAATGGAGGTAGCTAATAACACTTAAGGAAAGTATGATATTCTTGTAACAGAAGTAGTTTTTAATCTATGCCACAATACACTGCTGATAACTTTAGAACTAGTGGAAAAAAGAATAGAGAAAAAACATTCAAGACTTAGTATCCCAGAAATACATGAAAATGATAAATATTCAGTTGGCATATACAGAATAGTCTCCTTGTGTCCTATCTTTTTCAAGTTAGGATGTCAATACATTAAAAAAATATATTAAAAAAACCAAACAAACAACAACAAAAAACCTGCATGCCCATTTGAATAGCACAAAGGCAGAAAAACAACATGAAGAAAGCTTTTCCACTGCTTCTGGAGGGATTCCAATTTCTGTTACTGTCCTACTCTCCTGGTGCTTCCGAAGCTTACAGGACATGCTGGTGTGATGGTCATTTCTATCTGTTTATCTTACTACTCACAGAATACACTCAAGAAATCCTGCTGAAGATACTGGCTACTCTCTCTCCAGAAGCAAGTACAGTAATACCCCTGAAACATAACTTAACCAAATAGGAGAAAAAATAAAAATAAAAAATGAATGTGTTGTGTGAGGGAAAGGGAATATGCCAGACCAATTCAAGAAGCAAGGTGGAGGAGCAAGGTGGAAAAGGTGCAGGATGGGGTATGGGACTGAGGGAAACAAAAAGAAAAAAAGAAAATCCAAGATAAATTTTCTGCTCAAGAAAGCAGTTACTCTGTGATCACTGCTGATGCAAAAGTAAAAAGTTTAAACATGCTGAGCACATTAAATACCATCTCTGTTTTCCCAGTCAAATGAAGGAAAAGTGTAGAAGAATTGAAAGAAAATGTACGTTTTCTAATTCAACATTTTCAGTCCCAAGGTGACACCTATGACTGTCCACACAGTAACTGAGCTGCTATATCAGCTCAGAAGAATCTCAAACATTTCATTAGAGCTGTCTTATTTGCAAGTTTGAGCTTCTTTCTTCCTTCAGCATCTTTTATCTGTTTCTACCGTTTGATCAGAACTAATTATACTGCTCTGTATTATACTGGGGCTAAGTTTCAGAAAATCGAAATGTCTTTTCATAAAGGCCCTAGACAGCAGTAAGTTTCTAAGAGCTTTCAGTTTAGATTTAGTCTATAGATAGTTGTCACATGTTATAGTTAATGGCAGATAAGTAAATATTTATTGATACTAAAACCAAATACATACAAGCTCCAGTTCCTTACAGTACATAATTCAAAACACCTTTTTCTCATTGAATGCACATTTACTGCAAGTCTTCTGATCTTTTTCCATTTCCATTGCCAGTTATAAGTAAATTTGAATTATGCTAACACAACACGAACAGCTTTTTCTCCCAAGACAAATATCTTCCTGATTTCATTCATCTAAAGCAATAAGGACAATATTTTGAATGGCATACTTGAACATTTTCAAAAGCAGTGCACTACAAAAGGCCATCCCTGTAATTCACTTCAAGAGGTGGGAATGAGCTCTCGGTGCTATCAACCCCAAGTAGAAAGCAAGGGAAACAGAGTGCTTCCTGCAGCTGCTCCAGAAAAAAAATCAGTGAATTAGATATCTTCACAACACTGCTAATGATGAGGAAGGGATTACACTGTAGGTATGTCTACCAGAATCAATCAATAATGTTCTGTGCTAAACTGGGACTTAATTAGCAACATTCTTCTAGATTTTATTTTCAAGCAATAAGTGAAAATTCTGTTTATTCCCCAGGATGGATTACTAATCATCTAACCAAGATCTGAAGAGTCATAGAACTCTGGCATTTGTAATAATTAGTTGTCCATATACATGATGATCATAATCACGTTCGTACGATTATACTGCAAGAACAAATTTGAATAATTGTGAGGTTTAAGGGATTATGCACAACCTAAGGCTGATTCATAGCATCTTCAGAACATACAAGAACAAAGTACACTCACTAAATTTTTCAGAATATCAGTCCCTCTAGCTCTGTGTTTAAACAAGCATTGTAATTCATACCACAGCAATACAAGTGTGTACTGAGAAAGTATATCTTGTCACAAAAGTGATGAAAGTTACTCAGGTTATGGCAGTGAAGAAGTGATAGTTGTGCATTTCTTGAGTGATTTAAGCACTGAAAAATTATTGTCATTGATCTGATCTTTTTCAGAGGATTAACCAATCCCTCATTCCCTTTGGTGAAAACACTTTTTTCTTCTCATCAAGTCAAACACATATTTCTTTTTTTTTTATCTCTACCTTCTTTGGAAACTATTCCAATTTAGCTTCATTAAGACTGGAAGATCTCCTTACTCAACATTTCCCTGTAGTTTATCATTTTAAAAATCAGTATAGGAATGTAAAAATAGAGCATTTCATTCTAATAATCTAGCTGCAATGTCTTCAGATTATTAGCACTGCTAAAGCACATAGTTTCACTGATGCTATGTTGCAAAAAGAAAAAAAAGAAATAATGATAATAATAATTATAATAAGCTACAACCAAACTAGTCATTATTACTGTTGCTAGTAGGAAATTAGGATGTTACTACTTTATCAGATACAATTCTTCTTTCTCAAGTTCATCTGCTGTAACAAAGCAAAATACAAAGCTTGGTCTTTACAATTAAAAACAATAAATAAATAAATAAATAACCAGAGACCTAATGGGTTTTATTTGTCCACTTAAAATCACTCAACTCCAATGTTAACATTATCTACAGTTTCCAAACAGACCTTAAATCGAATGGGAGTCAAGCCAATAGAATTTCCTTAATGACACCTTCAAAACGAGCTACAGCTTGATTCAAAAGTGGGACTTAACATTTTGCTGGTCTGATTTCTTGAAGTATTCATCATTTCAGAAACAAACCTCTTGAGGCTACTTGAACATTTATTAGCACAGAACAATTTGTACTAAACTCTTCCAGCTCCTACCTCAGCATCATACTCACAGAGTGAGGAGATTATGTTCATATTCATATGTGAGCTTCATCTGTGATAACAGACATACACATAACTTAGAAGCAGTAGAAAAGGTTTCAAAATAAGAAGTGGAAACATATCCTTCCTTCTTCTTAGAGGTGTGCAAATAACATTTTTAATGGTAAATAAGAGACAGGATCCAACTCCCTGCTCTGGATCTGGTATAGATGTGATCAAAGTGAAGCAATGCCCTTCTAGTAAAGTGTCTTAAATACACATTTCATTTTATTTTTCTTAGTGATTGATAAGAAAATTCATAAAATTAGCACATGCTCATGTTTGCATATAAGATTGCACTGCTACATATACAAAATGCTTAAGTGCCATTTTTCAAAGGGTTAAACACAGAGTAAAACCCTCTCCTTCCCAGGCAGAAAAGTCTTCCACTTTCCAGACCATGTCACACTGTATAATAGAATCTAATTGTATGATCAGTAATGCTTTTGTGGTTTCACTTCTCAGCTGCCTAGGATTGATCTCTACAAGTACTTCCAGCACAACACTGCATAGCTGTGATTCAGAAGTGGAATAGGAGTGCTCTAGCAGATATTACAGTCTACGGAAGAATACAAAGGCTACCAAGTCCTGAAGGTGGAACAGTATTTATAGAGTGACTCTAAATGTCAAGGCTGATAAAATATTTAATTCGTCTCTCTTCCAGAGAAGTTCCCAGTATGCACCCAGAGTAGTCTTAATCATTACCTGAGGCTACATCTATGTATTGGGCCTAATTAGTTAAAAATACAGTGCTGAGTTCTTCCCAAGCCTGCAACTTAGAGACTACATTAACCTTAGTCAATAACTCTACTATACTTCTTTTTCAGTCTGGAATAAAGATAAAATGATGGACACTGTCTGACTAGTTCCCAGTCCTGGAACCCGTTATCCACTTTAATCCCACCGACTCCATCCTAAGGAAATGAAGAGTCACACATCTTGTTCTTCTGCCATGTCTCACTCACAACTTGGAATTAACTGCTCCAAGAGAGCACCGATTGGTATCTATGCTCTTTAGAACTCATCAGTTGTTACTACCAGGAGTTAGTAATCAGTTACATGAACAGATAAATCACAGCTGAATAGAAAGCATCAGCTGTTTTGACAGAGAATAGTTCACAAACCATGACCACAAAACAGTGATGCAAACCTCAGAATCTTCATATCCTCATGATCTTCAGTCATTGATAAACCCAAGCACAAACTAAAACATCAGCTTAACGGTAGACAATGTACATAAGCTTTCTCAGGGCTGAATATGCAGTGGTACTGCAAATAATCTTTTACTGCTTTCTTTATGTAGATAGAATTCCATAAAGATGCAGCAGATACATCACACTGCAGACTCAAGTCCCTTTTATACCACTTGAAATCAGAGCTTTGTTTGCCTGCTTTTGGAAAGCCTATATTACCCCAGTGATGAGGAGAAAACCAGTAGATTTGAGAAAAGAGGGCTCAGTACCTTCAACTGCGTGTGTTTCAACAACTATCCCTCTCCTTTCTCACTCTTGTTCACCCATCCAAAGAAATGCCAAGAGTAGCCCTGCTTAGATGGCACTCCTTTAAAAACAACACAGTACTACTGCAGTCTCAATGGATGACAGCTATTCTAAAGACTTTGACAAGCTTGCTGTTTAAGTGCAGCAGACCCAGTTAACAAAATACTCAGTTCTGAATGTAAATCATATACAGAAGCTAACTAGGAAGGGTTACAAACTTGAAGGGTGACTTCAATCAGTTTGGTCCTGCTCTCTAAATCAATCTTTAATAATTTCTTGGTGAAACTCAAAGTAGTATCAGTCAGTATCATTCAGCCTTTGCACTGCAGTGTAGTAAAATTGACTCACAATCGTTTTCTTTTATCTCCACTTCTCCATTACAGCAATGACATTCTACCACATTAAAATAAGGAGAAGGTCGAAAAATAAATAAATAAATAAATAAATAAATAAATAAAAGACAGAAGGACTTACAGAGTTGTCTTTCACCAGAAGAGCACAGCACTGAATTCCTGCCAGCAGCATTTTGTGAGGATTCCAGGCAACAGAATCTGCCCTATAAATTTGTAAAAGGAGAAAGGGAAGAAGGCACAGAAATTGCACCTATAATCATTGACTCTAGAGTCTAAAATGCTTACATGCATTGCAAGCAGATAAATCAGATTTTCTTTCTTTTTCCATACACCCACAAGTTCAGAAATCTCTCAAATTAATAATACTATGTAATTTTGAAAACACAGCCTTCATGGCAGCCATTAGGTCATTTGTCCATCTTAGACTCTGATAGGAATGACCACAAACTAGAACTGCCTTACCTTTGGATACCATGAAGAAGTCTGCGATGCCTCCTCGATATCAAAGCTGAGCCACCCCAAGAAGCCTGTTGGAAAAGTTACAGAGCCAAGACAATGTAATTTTTATAAACTTGCGTTTTAAATTTAATTTATTACATGGTCATGGGCTAAATTATGTCTTCAACCTCATGAACTGAGAAGAAAGATAATTGCTTGGAGTTCTGTCTAAAATAGAAGAGCTGATGTTTTTTTCTAGAACATTGCCATTTCAGTATAAGCAAGGGCATGAATTTAAAGGCTTCTGCATAATCACATCCATTCCAGAATCAGAGATGCTTCCAACTCTCCAGCCTAGACCTAAGTAATTATAGAAGAAAGCCCCATTTTGTACATCTTCATCCTTCTAGCATCTCATTTATGAGAAATTCTCACAAGCTAAAAGAGAATGACAATCTCTGCCAACTGCAAAGCCCAGGCTTAGGTACTCCATGGAGTTTCAATATGAAAAGTAAAGTCTGCAAGGGCAGCATTTCTGTGACCAGTAATCCAACTGATGTTAAAATGGTGTAGCACTCACCACATCTATCTCAAGTCATCTAAGAACTAGGTATGTGGTCTAAGCATCAGTGAAGCACTATCTGTAGTGAGTAGCTCTCCACTAAAACACTTTTATCCTCTTATCTATTCCAGATACCATCTTTGAGTGACACCTTTTGCAGACGTCCCTCTCCACGCACTCCAGAAGGAACCTAGACAACAAGCACAGATTATACACACTTAACTTCTGGACACTTCAGGTTAAGAAAGGTGATTCTCATCTGCGAATTCTGAGAGGACCAGATATCACCCACCAGCTGCAGTGTATATCCAGTTCTCGAACAACATTTATCCAGGGGGTCAGAGAGGTGTCATATACTGTATTTGAAAAATTATACTAAATTTGAAATAAGGATTATCAGTATTTATAAAGACAGAATCCACATAAAGTTTCCTGTGAATTAAGCAGCACTCCTAAGAGATGCAGAGGAGGCATCAGTCCTCAAAACATTAAGATTCAGCTTACTGTAAAAAAGATTCATAAATATTGGGTTAATGATGACAAAAGTAAGTGTTGTGAAGATTCTTGATTTAAGTATGGTGAACTCATGCTTGCTTGGTTTTGGGTATTTTGGGTGTGTGTGTATTTTTTTGTCTCTTTGCTTGGGTTTTTCTTTTTTGCTTAAAAAAACACCTATGAGAGCTGATCTATGAATCAGTGCTAGTTTCACATGCTATGCATTAGGAGTTTCTGGGAAACAAGCAGTAAAGGCTCACAAGGGAAATGAATGGTTAATAATTTGTGCTAATGCATGTACTTCATTAGTTCTCATTAATGTGGTACACAAACACCACATCATATTTTGTGTTGTCATGCTCACAACATACTTGCTGAGAAAAGGGCTGCTGCTCACTCTGTATTTGCAACATAAGAGAAGAAATGGTTTGCCTCAAATTCCCCATTAAGCCTGTGGCAGAACCATGACTCGAAACCGGGTTTCCCAACCAAAATGGTCTTCCTACTTATCGACACATTTTGCTCTTCTTGTTCAGTAACCCAGCCAAAAGAGTCATGAAATTATTCCCCAATTTTCACAACTCGTAAGCAAGAGATTGACACACAATAAATCTTTTAAAAATTTGCAACCAAAGCTGTCAGTATTTGAAAAAGTTGACAGTTTCACACTGCCTATAAAACAGAACTGGAAAAGCTCACAAGAGCTCATCCCACTGTGTGCAATCTCCAAAGGCAGGATCAGCCATACCTATCTCATTTCTGCCAAACATTTCTCATTTGTATGGAGTGAACACACCCAGCTTGTGATCAGCATCAAAATGAAATATAAAGTGCAAAGAGACATCAGCAATTGCTGCTTAAGCAGCACTGTTGGCACTTCTATCTGCCCTCATTTTAAAAACTACTAGAGATCTGGAAGAGAGGTATGATAGCACTGCATCTCCATCACCTTCCAATCTGTCCTGGATCCACAGTACCATGAGGTGAATTTGTGCTTCATGTCCAGTTCACAGATCAAGTGCTTAGGGATACAGCCCCAAAAGTAAACCAGAAAATACCTATGAAGACTGAGAATCACTGGCTTTGTTTTTAAAGAGTTCTAGCAATGGAGGTTGCATTACTTAGTCATCTGATTCTTGTTAATATCCAGAAACCTACAGAATGAAGTGTCAGTCCTAAACACTGTTACTTCATCTAATCTAGAGTGAGCATGGAAAACACTATTCATTTCCCCTTTGCAGCAGCTTAGCCATGTCCAACCCACAACCTGAAGGTCGCAAGAGGCCTGGCCCAGTCTACCCTGAGGCCATCCCCTGCCCCATGCCATCATGGTGGTGGCTCTACCCTGCCCTAGCAGTGTGTCCATCACTCACAACAGCCACACAGTAGTGTGGAGTCAGTACTGTCTTGGCTGAAACAGGACACGGGGAGGGTGCAGTGCAGTGCTCAGTTACGGCAAATAATTGTGTGCATAGGATTGGATGAAGAGCGACCTATTTGTAAAAGAGCATATGACCAGTAGCCCAAAACAAGCCCTTCTTGAAATGCAGCTTTTGATTTCGACTTAGTGGATATAGCAGGTGGAGCACCAAGCAGAAAGAATTATGTATTTTTATTCAAAGAAGCTGTCAAGATATTTATCCCTATCTGCAAAGCTTTAAAGCTGCTCGTCTGTGATGCGCTGCAAACATCATATCTTTTTCTGGAGATCTGCTATCTAGCCAACATTCCCAATCTCCATGTGCAGCTGATTATTAGAGCTTATACCTAGAGCACTATCATTATTGAACTATAACCTAGTTTTTCCACTTTCTTTTTCAAACTGTCAAGATCTCAAATTTCTAATCCTTTCCTCCCACTGCCTCTTGTAGTTTTATGTTATCTTCATTTTTAGCTAGTGGATTCTTTTTCATACAAGTTATTAATAAAAATACTAGATAACATAACCTAGGATATATATTTCCTGAAGTCTACTCAAAATATTATTCCAGTTCAGCACTGGATAGACCAGTGATAAACACTCTCTGAGTGTGTTTTTCCAGCTAGGCTTTCATTTACTACCACAGCTGCAGCTTGGCAGCATTTCTCTGGCTTTCTAATGAGAATTTCCCGAGTTATTGCTGCTTCTCCTCCAAGCATGAGACTAGAGAAGAAAGGTAGGCTGACCAACCTAGATAGGAATGTTTCGTTTCTAGTAAATACAACAGAGAATAATACAGGGTAGCTCAAACCACACAAAGATCAGCTGCATCCCATGGAATATAACTGGCTACTAAGTATGAGAAAATGATCCTTTCATGTGTAAGAAATCACAGCAAACTGGGTGTTTGCAATGTGATTAAACTAATTACCTAAGCATGAGATAATGGGTTAAAACAGCTTTTCTGCTCTGGTTGGCCATGGGAAAAACTGTCAAAGACCAGCAGGGAGGAAACACCCATGTGTTTAAAGCTATATCTACACAATACATGAGGTACAGAAGTGCTCAAGCTTGAGTGTATACTGATGACATCAAAAACTAATTAAGAATGACCTCATGGATGTATGACAGATCATTGCCATTATCAATGTATGAATGCTGCAGTGAGCACAAAATACTGCCAGTGCTCTGGCTGTTGGATCACTTCTGAAGTAGTTTGGGCTTATTGGTATTATCTTCAAAAAAAACTTTTTCTTAACTTTCTTTTCAGGTCTGTATCCATGAGAGAACTTATCTACTATTTTTGACTTTACTAAAATTTATCTTCCTGAAGCCTGCTGATTTTTTGTTGATTTTCTCCTTTTCCACTCTTTAAGGATCATGAGCTTTATCATTTCATACCTAATGAGAAGAGTCTCCCTGAGGCAAACATATCAATTTTTTCATACCAGAAAATATTCTGAAATGAGATAAAACAGTGTAAATCCGGAAATAATACCACTGACATTTCATGGAATAAAACTGCAAAGACAGTTCTTGAGATCGTTTACAGTAGATAATTCTGATTCTATCAGTAACAGAAGTCCTAAATTACAGCTTTGTTTTTAAATGATTGTTTCAATGGTACTAAGTACTTTTTTCCTCCAAAGTTATGGCAGTTAACTCACTGCCAAAGAAGCAGTACTTGCTATAAAAATGAGACCTCACAACATGTAAAGCATTCAACTGGAAGGCACATCCTCCAGAGGAATGTAGACCTTCAAAGATTTCTAATATAATCTTGCCTATGAGGCTAGAAGGCAGTTGTCTTGCTCAAAAGTAAATTAAAAAATAAACTCAAACCCTTCATTATGTTTCTTATACACTATTTCTGAACGGCAGATGGCTGATTCTTACTTTTCTGCATTATTTCAGTAAATCTACTTCAAATGCTGCTGTGAGTGAAGAAAACGTCGCATTACAAACTGCAGTCTGCTTATTTTATCATAGCATGTTTGTATATATATGTACCTATATATACCTATGTCATATGTCACTTATATACAAAGCTTTCAGTCTCTTCCCCTTATCACATTTCCATATAAATAGTTACAAACTTTAAACAGAAATTAAGAAACAACCATGCACTCAGCTCTTGACAGTTCAACTGAGGGTGAAATAAAAGATGGAGAAAATACTGACAGAACTCCCAAGAACTAACAACGGCTGAAAATTCAAAGAGAGATTAATAATATGAACTGAATTTTAGTAGAAAAATGAATCTTCTAAATCATGAACTACCCAGTTTTTGGTTGTACATTTGTCATTTTGTGTGTAACCATTTAACATCTGACAGTCACTGTTAAAACAGAAAATTAACTAAGATATTCACTGACACTTTCCCTTTAGATTAACAAGAGGTAAAGTTGAAGGAAAATTTATTTTTTTACAGAACACCAGCAACTGCCTATGTGCAGAATATTGCCTCAGTACATACACCTAGCTTTAGTTATTTAGCTACAGGGAGTAGATTAGGAGGACACTTGTGGTTCTCCCATGCCCATTGGAGATGGCTCCAGCAGTGTCACCTCTTAGTTGAGTATTCCAGCAGAGGCTTGAAATATACCCATCTTTTCAATGTCTACAAACAGATACACAAGAGACTAGCACCTAACAGGAATTCTTCACTTCTGCTGTAAATCTGCTGGGTAATTCTCATCAGCATAAAACCAGGAGGAGGCTCTGCAGACACTTTAAATATTAGAACTAAATTCTGCAACTTTGCCTCCAAGGACTCTTGACTCACACATACAAAGATTTAATTTATTAAAGTCTGGGACTGTTTTATGCATGTCATTGTCTGTGTGATTTTTCTTTAAATACTCAACATTAAATAAACCACTGAAAAATTTAAAGCAGATCTAAAAGTCTCTTCTCTACTGTTGCTCCAGATTCTCTCATTGTGCTGTGGATTTTGGTATAGCTACTCTGGGTTCATGGCATTGTCACTATAAGAATAATCCAGTATTAGAAAATATGAAGAGACCTAGTTTTAGAAAAACACATTTGCAGCTAGCTCCTTCAGGTAACGGATAGTCTCAATGATTATTCCAAAGAGGTTCATGAACTGATTTTAAAATGCAGGTAATAAAAAGGGTCAGTGATTATTCCAAAAGGGTTCATGAATGGATTTTAAAATCTAAAACTAAAATTAAAAATAAATGAGACAAGAAAAATTTCTGAACAATTTAGGAAAACTTAAGAGAAAGGAAAATCTGTAACTATGAAACCGAATAATTTATGGTTGGCTGAGCCAGAAGTACTTTTATTTCAACCTGTATGAACTATATGCCACATTTCTAATGTGTACATTCCCCAACAGAATGTGGTTCTACCTGTATATTAATCACCCTTGAAGTATTTTGGGTGGTAGCAAGAAGGAAACAGAAATTGATCTTAAAATCAATATAACATGACAATGACAATAAAGTTTTGACTGCTTGACACAACCAAATCATTTGCTGGCTTTCAGCATACAGAACAGAGACAAGTAAGGATATATATTTCTGTTTTATAGTAAAAAAAATGAATTAAGTCCAGCTTACTACAACAAAGAACAACAACAGTCAAAGAAAAATACCAATTATAAAAGAAAACCATGCAGTGTACAAACTCACGTCAACATGAAGCCAGAGGTCATGCTTTTCACAGATATCAGCAATTTTATCCAGAGGATCAAATGCTCCCAGTACGGTTGTGCCTGCAGTAGCACAGACAAGAAATGGTGCTGACCCCTGCAATAGGATTCAAAACAAAAAATTGTCATTCACACCATTCATTTCCCCCAGTATTTATGGAGAGCTGAAGTATAACAAGGTCATGAAAAGTAGGACAAAGATGTGACAATCTACATTTTCGTTTCCCAGCACTGAGAGCCTCACACAGAAGTTACTGCATTTAAAAATGCTGACTCTTAGGAAAAAAAAAATGCATTTCCAGGTAACACCATCACAGGGCAGACTGCTCTGGTGCAGACCGCTTCAGTCTGTTTTGACAGATGCCAGTTTTATCAAGATGAAAGCGCTCTGGATATTTAACATCTCTTTTTATACTCTGATTTTTATTTCTTCTTCTTCCACATTTTACCACCCAATTTGCTACCATTCTGACAAACACAAATCAAGCTATTAGTACACCCAGCAGGCTAGCTATGCTGGGAAATGGCTCACCCCTCCAGGGACTCGTGCTCCCTCTACAGTGCCTACATTCGTTGCCAAGGGAAGTGGAACCTTTAGCAAGGGAACATGATTTGCCTTAGGTAGCACTGGCATATACCACAACTTGACAGTTACTATCTGACTGCAGTGCCCAGTCTACAGCCAAGTCCTATCATCTTCCTCCTTCCCATTTAGAAAACAGGAAGGGCTGTTGATGGCAACTGAACCACAGTAGAGAAACCACTGGAGATTTGACAGTTTAAAGATTAGAAAGGTGGAATAAGGAAAGCTTTTGTCAGGTTGTAGCCACAGAAAAGCATCACAAGACATCCATTTCCATTTCAGCGTCTTTGCTCAGAGCTGTCCTATTCCACTAATACCAGGACTACAACAACAATAGCAGGCTAAGTCAAATAATTCACCCCTGCAAATGTATGCACCTGTGCATACTTAGGAGTAGAAACTAAAGCAAGGAAAATAATTTGTGGGGTTTATTGTAAATTCCTGAAATTGAAGGTATAAATCCTAGCCATGACTGTCCATTCTTATGTGCTCTAAGTACATGCTGAAGCAACTTCCCTGCTCATTCCAGTATCTGGCCCGCAGCATGACAGTGCAGCTGCTGAAGAAGCACAGTTGTTACTACACTGCATAATCTCAGATCCCTGAAGTTCATTTGTAGTCAATTCAGTCTCACAGATGATGCAAGTCTCTGTGCTGATGTAACTCAGTGTAGCTTCACTGAAATCAGACATCAGATTGAAATCAAACTCTATGTGCAAGTCTTTAATGTAGCTTCACTTTAACTGAAATCTGACCTTCATTGGTTTCCTCTTTTTTTTAAGTGTTACCACTTTTAAAAATCTACAACACAGACAGGCAGGCTTGATTCCCATTTATATTCTGATAGTTTTATAATTCATAGAATCAAAGAATTGATTGGTTTGGAAGGGACGTTGAAGATCATCTAGTTCCAAACCCTGACTTAGGCAGGGTTGGCAAGCACAAGATTCAACTGCCCAGGAACCCATCCAAACTGGCCTTGAACACCTCCAGAGATAGGGCATTCACAACTTCCCTGGGCAGCCTGTGCCAGTGCATTACCACCCTCTGCGTGAAGAATTTATTCCTAACATCTAATCTAACCCTTCCCTCTTTCAGTTTAAATCCATTCCCCCTTGCCCAATCACTATCTACCTTTGCAAAAAGTTAGCCCCCTCCTGCTAGTAAGCTTCTTTCAAGCACTAGAAGATCATGACAAGGTCTCTCCAGAGCCTTCTGTTCTCTAAGCTAAACAGTCTCAACTCCCTCAACCTTTCATCACAGGAGGCGTGCTCCAGCCCTCATAATTCTTTAACAGAGTAAAGGAGTGTTAGAATAGTGCATAATTATGATGTATATGTATTTTAAAATTTCCCTACAATTCGCTAAAGGAGTGAAAAGTGGCCTTGGAATAAATTAAAATTAATCCCACACACTCACAAAGAATTACCAGCCTGTAAGTCACTTCTTGGTCATTCATTCTTACTACAGCCTACAACATAAGTCAATCAAACTTACAAAAGAGCCTGAAGCTCAAATACAAAACACTTTCAAGTGAGGCAAAGACTTATTCGCTGCACTTATCAGTTTCTTTTAGTGTTATCAATTCTCTTCCACAGCTACATCACAATGACACAGCCTCCCTAGCTGCCAGAAGGTAGCCTAACTGAATATGGGGACAAGTCTAGGACTTCTACAAATTCAAAAAATTATGGTTACCATTGTAACTTCCTAAAAAGAAGGGAATCATATTTTTATTCTTCTTGCCAATAAAGTTGAATATATATTCTTGACTAAACCCACTAAAAACAGGCCTAAGACTCTTGCTATTCACAGTCAGTAAACATTCTGTGCTCTTGTCACTAGTGAATACATCCTCTGTTGTTTAAGAGTTGTTAGAATATTCACTGTAATTCACTGAAGTGCCCTTCTGTACAAAGTTATAAAATAGCACTTTATCAAGGACAGATACAGTTATGGAAGCTCAGGTGAAATGAAAAACTTCCATTAAAAGGCAAGCAAAATGTAAATGTTTTCAAAAGTAGCACGCCTGTGAGCAGAGCATTTTAATATAGAACATTGTTTTTCAATTGCACAGCACTGAATTGTGGCTGACTTCTTTTTTTTAACAACAAAAATGCCAGATGATCTTTTTAAGTAACCACCAAATTACACCAAAAAAAAAAAACCAAACCCAAAAATGTTTTTCCAGAGCACAGAGCTCATTCTCCTGTCTGCCTGCTTTCTCTTGCTCCATACTTCAGTTCTTTTTTTCCCCCAAAAATTGCTCAAATGAGTGAAATACAGATTGTCTTCCATGGATAATGAAGGGAAGAGTTTTCTAGGTAATTAAGGACACTATGCATCACCAAGTATTCTGTCTAGTGTCAAACCCAAAGGGGAGATGGTTATTTGGCAGTAGATGTATTTAAGGAAGGTTTTACTTAATGCAATTGTGGCCACACAATCTGACAGGACAGCAATGCTGTGCCATTTCAATCAGCCACAATAATTCTCAAAGTAGGATCACACGGTAGGCGACATCCACACCAGGGATGCTGCACTTATTTGTTAGTGGTCTCAGATCACGGACTAAGGGCTGAGGTCCAAATCCTACTGCTCTAAGGCAAGAAGTGAGGTGGCATAATCAAGCCAAAAGAAGATGCTCTGTGCCTTAGAAGTCATATTCAGTCCTCCAAACTCTCCAGAAGAAATTACACTGAGTACAGTAAGCACTATCTTACAGATTGTGGGGATATATATTAATGTTGTCCAAATATAACATCAATACATTTCCAAATGCTGCCCTTTTTCTGTTTGGTGAAAGTCCCTGTGGGAAAAGAGGCACAATGGAATCTCTGCAGTCTTCCAACAGGACTAGGAAGGACAAAAATTAGAATTTGCAGCATGTATGATAGTTTTAGAGACCAAACCATATCTTACAACTCTTTTTCATTGCAGATGCTAGCACAATAGCTGCTATAATAATGAAAAACCTTCAGTTTTCATTTACCTATTAAGATACTGCATTCATTTAGTTTAATAAAGATTAAGGGCAACAGAAGACTCTAGACAGAATGTGCTAAATACTTCAGAGTAGTGTTGTACTGAGGGTTTTCATTAGTAGTGAAAGCTCTGTAGAATTTTACTTCCCAGAACAGTGTAATACCTAAGAATCTTGGATTGCTTCACAAGCTTGGAGCAAATGGACTGCACCTGTAAGAAGAACCTAGCAGACTAACTGCTCTATTTTTAAGATTTCACTTACTCATAGTTTTCCTTTCTTTCACTCACACACAAGCACACAGTCTGCACACACTCCTCCTCTCTTTCATGCTTTCTCTCCCCCTCTCACCTCTTTCCTGGCCCGTTGGACTTGTTTCTCCAGTTCCTCAGGTATCATCTTACCTCTACGGGACACAGATTTAAAACTTTTTCAGTTACATTCAAATAAGTTGGTTAGTACAGCACTACTGCATTTCAAAAAGCTCAGAGACCACAGCAATGGTTTTTGCTTGCTTACCTTTCATCTGTTTTGATGAAGTAAACGTTCTCTGTACCAATACCCAGGAAAGAGGCTGCCTTCTTCATGGAGTAATGACACTGTAAATGAAAGGCATAAAAAAAGAAGAAAGCATACAATTAAAAACAAAGAAAAAATCCTTTGCATAGGAAACAGTGACACTGAAATCAATTTAATACCAGCTAACAGTCATAATAACAGTATATTCCAACACATAAAGCAAACTGACAAAGCTACGCAGTAGAAAGACATATTGTATTTAACAATTTATGACACACTGAAGAACAGGGAAAACAAACAAAATGGATGTGCACCATGTTTAAAATGTTGGCTTAAAAATAAAATACTCTATTACATGTGAATTGTTTAACCTGATTTTGCATTAGAATGAAAATAAGAAAACAAAGTATAATGAGGAAAGAATGAGTAACTGAATCAAAATGCTTAAATAGAACTAAAAACAAATGTATTAATAAGAGTAAAAGGCAAATTCACAGGAAGAAATGTCTGAAGGCTATTGAACTCAGCAGCCCAGAGGCAGCTGATAGGTCTGAATATCCAAAAGCACTGCTCCTTGGAAGCTGGACTCTTAATCAGGATGTTTATAACCATGTCTCTCTCTACCAATTCCAATTTTTCTATATGCCTTCTCTAAACAGCAGCTGTTGATGCTGTCTGATACAGGATACCAATGTTAAACTGACCTTTGGTCCAACCCAGGAATTCTGTTCATAAGATCATGAAGTCCAAATCCAAAGATTTACCAAAGTTTTTAGAGTTCATACAATCAGGACTTTCTAGGCTTTCAAGTTCTTGAAAATCTTGGTGGTTAGACCAAGGTTGTCCACATGAATTTGGATCTTGGAAGCCATTAAAGCAAGCAGATTTTAGAAGGCACTTAGAATATCATCTGAAGTCTTCAAATCAGTATGGATTATAGAAGAAGTTTCAGTTTGTACCTACATTTTAGTATTTCATCAAAGAATTTGAGCTAGGTCTTGTCAAAAAGATGTCCATGAATAAATGTAAATGAACACTGATACACACAGTATCCTCCTCACTTTGCACTGAATAAAGGGCATTTGTGTATGAAGCCTGGCAAGTGACTGCAAAAGATGTCCTTTCACTTGCTTAAACCATGTCAGAAATGGGCTTTTATTCAATCAATTATATTACTCAGATGAGAAGGACACTTGAGCTCACAGTCCACTCTGTAGACTGTCCACTTTTTTTCTGTTAAACATTCAAGATCTTTTAGCTTCCTGTATTTCCAACATTCAACTTTATAAATCAGGAGCTCTCTATATGGATATTGTTCTTCAGTGTAACAGCTTTTTGACTCATTCCAAAAGAAGAGCATGTTCATCTCACACAGCTTAATCCATTTTCAAGAGTAGCCTGGGAATTCAAGACCCAATAACCTTCTTAACCTGAACTCATTCTGAGATGTCAAACTTTCAACAACATGCAACATGACCAACGTCTACCCACTCATATCAATGAGCCAGTATTGAGGGCATTCAGCATCGCATTGGACTACACAGTTCTAATAATCAAAACTATCCAAGCCTGGGATTATTACTTAAAAGGAAAAAAAAATCAATTTTTTTATACATTATTACTGAAGAGTTAAAACAACCCTTATTCCAGCAACCGTGACAATGTCTAGAATCGTTACTTTTCAGATAGAAGGTGAAACCAGGTGGATAATTAATTCCATTTTCTTCCAGAGAGTTCACACAAATGGAGTTACTGCAGAACATAATTATGAAAAATGTACAACATTTTAATGTGTGGGTATGAATACATTAAGGATATTAAAGCCTGTCACGCTTATTTTGATGAGATGGATCATCTCAAAGGGCTCTTTTTTTTTTTGACAAAAAGCTTTTCTCCTCACCATCACACGCTTTTTTAAAGGCATACAAAAATGCCAACTGATACTATCAGTTAGTTCTAAGAATGCTTACTTTTGTAACATGACATAATCACAAAGTCTTTAGGACACATTCATTTAGACTGCTACAAAAATAACAAGATACATAGGTAGATATTAGTCTTACATGGCATCAATAATGGTAATAATTCTTGTACAGTGGCTATGTATTGATCAGTAGAAATTTGGAGATGCTTTCAACTATTTAGTAAATTGTTGAAAATAAAAATCGTTTCTATCACTGATTTCTGTCCATTAGGGTCAAATGAAAGGTATAAATCACTGTGAATAATAATATCATTTCAAATTTGGAAAGCTGTAGAATTGCAAAATCACTGTATTAGTAAAGAATTACTCACTAAATAACATGTCATTACTAAAAATGGTACAGGAGACTTGAGCACTGGAGAGATTATACTAAAGAGAAGAAGAGGGAAGAATAGACAGAACACCAAAACATAACAGGCTGCCTGGTGTATTATTTCTCACCTATACAAGTACTTCTGTTCTTCCTTCTGTCCTACTGAAGACCTGATAAATTTTGGTAAGTCTACAGTAGGACAGAAAGGAGACTGTATATTGCAACACTAACTTGAAACGTACTTTCTTTATTCATCAAAGTAATCGTTCAGTTATATTGATAGAAAACATATAAGAACTTCATTTTTTCCACCATCATTACCATAAATACAACTTACACCACATCCTTTTAAGAAAAAAATGAGAACATTTAGCTGCTCAAGTCATAACAATGTCAAATAGTTCATTTGTTCATAGTGTCCTTCCAAAAAAGGAATAAGGAATACTCAGATAAAATATATTATTTGTATCTATACTACATATACATTACCAAATCATAACTTTTAAAACTAAGTGCTGAGATTACTTTTGCAATTTCTTTTGTAGTCTTGATTGGACATATTAACTCTGTAACCATTAGGAATGAGAAATGAATGCCATTAAGCACAAGATCAAATGGAAACAGTACATTTAAGATGTGTTGCTATACTGTTTTAACTATAGCTAGACAGTTTTCTTTTTCTAATAAGATTTGCAAAGATGAGTTACTTTCCCCATGTGCCCATTAAAACAGAAGACAGATTTGTTCCCTTAATTTTGAAGTTTCCTAGAAACATGATTGCATAAAGCAATTACATTATTATGAGATTGGTTTATTACTCATTTTTGTCTGTTGTAATTTCAACAGGGGGCAATATTGTGAGTTAAAGTTGTGTTCTTCCACTTTATTCCTTTCACGATCAACTTGCATTGGGGAGGAATTCAGTATCTAAATTTGCATCTAAAAACTGCTCATATCAGCATGTACATTTCAACTGTTTATACATACTCTCTTCTACCCTCACTTACCTCAAATTTAGCAATTCCTACCTTTCAGATCAATGCAATACATTTTTGGGTCAGAATAAAGCTCAAATGAGAAAAACAATAAGCAGGTGGCATGGTCTACAACTGTAGCTGTATTCAGATGCTACAGAAACACTAATCATGCCTCAGGAAAATGAGATTTAACAACTTCTCTGCTACTAAAATGGTCTCAAGAGGAATCACTCTGTAATTGTCCAGCAAGAGAGCTATAGAAAAGTACCATGTTCATGGAATATCATCATAATTTAAGGTAGTTTAGTTTTTTACTTGCAGGAACAAGGAGCATTTTTGTTGCTGAAGGGCAAACGGAGCATGCAAAGGCCTTCAGCAGACCACACATTAAACATAGAACTTCATATTATCCACAAACAGAATACACAGTCCCCAGGTCACATAAAATTAAGTCACTGACAACTCCATGCATTCCCCTACTCTTTCAGCCTGCCAAGTGCCAGACAGAAACTGTGAGACTTGGCAACTCAAAGCAAAAATAATTTTAATTCAATAGCGTTGAAGCCAAGCCCTAAAACAAGAGTGCTTTTAGCTGACAGTGCATTTTCACTCCTTATCAATACTCTCAGTTCATTAAAGTCTCGTGGCTTCTCCATGCCAACACTATTTGCCTTACTTGCTTTAAAGCTAAACACAGGTTGTAGCTTCTCCATTATCATTTTTTTCAATCATTTGCTTACACAACACAAAACAGGTCTGTGCTCTCTGGGTACTCTTCAGAGAAAAAATAACAGTAAAACACTCCACAGAAGAAGCCTCAAAATAAAAACAGATAATAAAAAATGAAGAGTGACATGAGTATGCCTCTTTTCACTGTTGGGCATTTATTAAATTCTCTTAATATCAGGACATATCTGAATTAAACTAGCTCCAAAAGATAGCAAAACTTGGACTAAGTACGGATGGATCAAAAATAAAGATTCATCAATATGTGCTGTCCTCCCTCAGAATGAAGAAAAAATAGTAGAGATCTTTGACTACTCACAATATCTAGCTGCTAAAAGTAGCAGTTTTACACCAAGTAATTACTAAGTACAGCATGGTTCTGTTAATCAAGCAAACTATTACAGATCAAGAACTGTCTTAAAAGTAATTTAACCTTTTTTGGTTTTTTTCTGCTTGATTCTGTGTTTCATGGTTTGGGTCTTCCTAGTGAAGCAAAATATCAAAGTAAAAGAAATTTGTTTTGCCTTCGGAGTGCACTCTTATTTAAATCTTGCACTGAAATAATACATTACTTCATGATGGAAATTTAATGTGCTTCATTTCCAAGGCATTAAAGTGAAATGTTTCAACATCATTTTTTCTTCTTTATCTATTTTAAAGATGAAATGTGATGAATTAAGCATGAATTGGCATGTTGTTTTCTTACATATGTCTTTTAGAAAGAAAAAAATAAAAACATTTGGCCTGAAAAAATACTACTTTATTTAAGACATTTGGATTAATTAAATGTCTTGGACAACTTACACAATGCCTGAGTCTGTCAGACCTCTTCAAAATAAGTCTCTTTTGTTTATTTACCCACCAGAACATTAGGGCATAAGCTTATGAGCTAAAATTATGTCAAGAACTACATACATCCTACTACAACAAGGTCCTCTAACCACAGGATTTATTACAGGAGTGTAATAACACATCCGCACTAATTCAATTAGAAAATTAAAACTGAAGAATTAAGTGAGAGAAAAGAGCCTCTTAAAAAAAGTACAAAAGACATTAGCTTCAGGATAAGTGTATGAACATATCTCCATTTTCCACAAGCAATTTGAACAGATAATACTCAAAAACTTTAGAAATAAACATTTTTTAATTATTAAAAAAAACCAACAAAACACTGTCTAAAGATCCAGGAGAATTTGCCCAAATATTTTGTAGTAGGTTTTGTTCACTACCACAGAGAATCTGTATTCAGATACAGAACACAATGGGAGCTGCAAAGAGTCATTCCACAGGTCCAGGTGTGTTCAGCTCAGTATGAACTTTGACATAATGCAAGAAAAACATCTGAAACCTACACGCGGCTCCTGCTAGACTTTAACCTGCAGATCTCCACAACATCCCACATGCATTCATCTTCAGGTTTATCCCATGCACAATCTCTTTTTCTATCAGCTGTTCCCAAGAGCAAGAACACCCACGGTTGTTCTGACAAGAGAACTTTTGTAGGGAAATTTATCATCAGACTTGTCCAGATAGCTCTGACATTTCATACCATTCATTGATGGCAAATTCATTGTACCAGGACCCCAATAAGACTAATATATTGCTTTAATTTTGCAGCCATTGAAAAATAAATTTCACTGTTAGATGCTTTAAGAAACTTCTTGCTGTTTTTACCTCTTCTGAAGTGAACAGGACTAGTCTTGGCAAACCTGAGAGCCCTTTTTCTTTTATCTCTGGACAAAATTTGTATCTTGCTAAGTTCATAGCATACATATTAGAAACAGAGCCACCTGAAAAAAAGAGACATACAAGTATCACATTAACCACAGTTCTAGTACCTTTCCCGTTTCAGAGCAATTGATCTATTAGGAAAATGGAGCCTAGGAGATCTCTTAGGCAATCAGAGCATTGGAATGAATAAATAAAAACAGAAATCTGTGGTGAGTGCTATCTGCAAGGTGTGATCTAGATTTCTTTCCTTAAAAAAAAAATAAGAAGGAATGCTTTATCTAAAACCAGCATAAAAAGGCATAGTTTATCTATTGTCAGTATTTCAGTACAATTCTAAATTAAAGGCAAGAATTCTACTGAAAGTACAAATCAAATCTGAAATGAAGAAATCAATACTACCAATACATTTAAATCCACAAGTTTTCCAGAGAGTTTTAGTTCACATAGTTTTTATTTTTCTATGATTCATACGTAGACTAGAATTCCTAGCCTAGCCTTGGATTTGAAAGTGGAGCGCTAAATCCATTTCCTAATATAACATCTTTTCCCACCCCTAACCTAGTCATAAAGGCTTCATATCCAGTATAGTAAGTTGGAATTTGAACAATCTGTGGAATAATACTATGCTTTATTATTTCCACACATGGGGCTGGAATGCTGCTTGAAAAATGTAAGCTATCAGGAAGATTAAGAAATCTTTGTTTGATTGGCCTATTAATAACATATAAAAAAACTGTCCAATTTCAGAGGAATTAAGCTCATGACAAACCCACTAAAACAGACTCTGGCTCCCGCGTGTGATAGGCAGAATAAATACATCAGTGCCTCTAGAAACAACAGGTTGGTGTCTAGCTCTCTGTCCATCATCCTATGACTTAATCTAATAAAGCTGTTGGTATTGTTGTTAGTAAGACTAGGAAGGACTTCTGTTACAAACAATTCATTTTCCTACTGTTTTTGTCCAGATGCTGATCAAATTCACAGAACTATTACTAGAATACATCAAATGAGTGCGGACACAATAGTTTCCTCTGTGCATCACTGGATTTTGCATGCATTTTCAAATATTCCATGAAAATCAAATGCTCATAGAATTACTGTATCAGATGGTTTATCATGACTTCTCTTGAAAATTTGAACTGCTCTTACCTGGATTAAATATGCCATCACCTTCTTCCCACCCTATGAACTCAATCATTTTCTTGATGACTGCTTCTTCCACTAACAGAAACACAGGGGATACTTCATATGTATATCTGAACAAAAATAAAAGGAACATATTTGGTATTAAGATTACAGAACTCATGCCACAGCATCTTGTTAAAATTAGATAGAGGTTTCTAGCACCTTTCTCTACCTTATCAGAAGCTGATTGCCATCAAAAATAAAACTCTAAACTGAAAAGACTACGGATCTGACCCAGCAGAGCAAATGCTTAGCTCCTGACAACATGACATTGACAATTTCACATTCAAAGTAATAACACAGAGTTTGATTTTAATGAAGGTCACAATGCTTAAACTTCAGCAGTAATAATCTATTGCAAGCTGCAATTACATTTTTGTTCAGACTTTACATCTGCAAGTAAACAGTAGACAGGTAATCATTTGCATTCAACTCTGTGCAGAGTGAATCAAAGGAAATAAACAAGTAAGTTGGATTCATTCATTTTGGTATTTTTATTTTTAAAAGTGTCAAAAAAAAAAAAAAAAAAGATCTCTCCTCTTCAACCCCAACTCACAAACTAGGAAAATCATCATCTTAGCCAAGATTCTGGTGAGATATTCCGACAAACTAGACTGCATTTTTCCCCACATTCCTGCAGAATTCCTACCTCCTTTGTAACACTGAAAACAGGAAGACAAAATCACAAGGGGGAGAAGTGGGGATAGTGGTCAGGAAGATGTTACTTCAAAAAGCATGCAGGATTCGTCATTATGAGTACAAGAAACTGCACTTACACACTTGGGTTCAGTGCTTCAGTAATGAAACGAGCCACTAATGAGTAATAATCTATTCCAGCATACAACTGATTGAAAAATCTTGGATGATCTGAAAATATAGATGAAAAGCAAGCAGTGACAGAATGTACATGAGAAGAGGCTCTCTCAACTGAATGCTGATCCCTGTTAACCATGATTTACTTCACCATTCTCTCAGTATTTTATAGTCTTACTATCCTTTTTTAAATTAGACAATCCTTTGAAAGTAAAAGTTACTAGCATTTTTAGGTCCCTAAACAAGGCTGATGTAAATAATACACAGAATGAACGTGGGTTATTTACAAGCTATAAAGATCAAAAAGAGTGATTGACAACCGAGTATGCTTAGAGGCATTAAACAGTGGTGTTCAGAGACACCATGGACATTCAGCCAAGTTTTGCTAAGCAGTAAAACACGGGAACCTGACGACATCAGGCAGCTATCCTGTGCTCAAACCAGTCTTAGTATTCATACATGAAGGCAGTGTAACAGCTTGAAAAGTCTTGCTGCAGACTTAAAGTGAAAAGTTAAGAGGAACTGTCTACTTGCCCAGAAACAATGAAATAACTTAATTATGAGAAAAAAATCTGTATTATTATCGACAACAAAAGAAAGTCAGTTCAGCAGTGCGGTCACCATCTAAATTTTAATCTACAGCATTGTACTTCTACATGCAAAACCAGGCAAGCTGTATGGCTCCATGTCTATTACATCAAAGGATTCAATACATGTTTGTACTTAGATTAAAAACTATTTGCATAGCAAATTTTTCTTATTTAATATTCTTTCTAAGGTGACAGTATGACAGATGAAAATTTGAAGGCAATTTTCAGAAGACAGATAAACAGAATGCCTTCCACTTGTTCAGTAACTATATCTGCATATTATTAATGCACTGCTTCTTTAGACCAGTATTACTGCATTTTCAAAGATAGGTTCATCCTTAAAATTATTTTACAGCTTTACTTAGTGTAGCAATAGAGATGGTAGAAAGGAATGTGCCCTGGAAATGCACAGCAATTATATTACATAACCTTCTCACCTTCCAAAATACAGCCCGAGCTATGTTATATCTGAAATCCTGAGCTTCTGACAAACAACACTATTTCCTATTCATCCCTTTTTGTTAAGATTAAATTATACTTGACATGCTGCAGAAAGGTTACCCACAGAGAACTAGTCTTGCAGAGATGTCTTGTACCATCTCCAAAACACTGCAGGCTCTCTTCTCACAGCATCTGGAATGGGAATTACTGCCTATTGGCAAATTAATACCCTATAAGACTATTGCTCAATAGAAAGCAATATTAAATGCAGGATAATCATCACTAAGAATGCATTCTTATTTGTTCAAGGGCAGTGATGGTGATTGCACTCCTCACTGCTCAGCACAAAATTACATACAAAAGTCTTTCTACAGTTTGTTAGATTGTTATATCATACCTGTCTAGGCAACTTCTACAAGACCTCAAGAAGATAGAACCTACCATCAGCATCAATGGCATTATGAGAATTAGGTTCTGATTAGTTTTCTTTGATAACACCTTCTGAGCAATCACAGACACCTCTGGTGACCAGCATACAGTCAAACAACTGAAACACAACCAAATACTTGCATATTTGTATAGGCAAATAGAAAGCAAACATTCAAACCCCTAGTTTCCAGGAAGATAATAGAGCTTTATAAGCATTATCCTATCTTCCTAGGTAAGTATACAGCAAAACAAGTTCATTAGAAATTGCATTCCTACTGGTTTTGACACTGTACTGTATCACATCCCGGCAGAGTTGCAGGAGTTTCTGATGAGATTCTCCAGTGTCTCTCATCTCCAAATCAAGAATCTTCTTCAGTGTTTCAGGGGCCCGCCATTCACAAACCTAATGATGGGTACATAGGATACACCAACAGTGAACAGGTTAGCTAAAAGGAATACAGTTAGAAAAGTGCCAGGTAAGTATCACATTCAGGACTGCAGCAGACCACCAAAACAATATGTCTGGTAAGCTAGTCTCATGCGATCTTGGCTTTATTGCACTTCAGACATTCCTTGACCATAAAAATTAAAACAGGGAAGGCAGAAAGATGTAAAAGACTGGGAGAAGTGTGCCTGATGGAATGCTGGGCTGTAAAGAATCAGCCTTGGGTCACACAGCTATTTTGCTCATGGCTCATATATCCCAGGGGTAAAGAGGCCTACCGGTCAAAGTTTGCCCTTAGCTAAGTACTTGTAACCCCAACACTTTCAGATGCTGTTCTGCCCAGGGGTGGGAGCAATCTGTGCATGTCTGAAGGCAATTACATTTTATTTTCCAGTTCCCTTCCAATACATCCTCTTAAGCATGGTTTCCATGGAACTCAGGGCAATCTCACTATATTCCCTTCCACAGTGATACCACATCCACTGTCCCTCCCTCTCTAATATCAGTGCCTCTGAGGGGAAAACAACTCCCCACAACCAAAACAGGAGAAGCACTACACCCATTTGTCAGCTCAGAGAAAGTCACCACTACATTCTGAGACAACAAATAAATAAATAAATAAATATTATTTTCTGGCAAATAGTTATGCTGACCAGGATACTGAAAGGATTTTATAATTTGAATCAGCACAGACTAGAACCAATTTTGATACTACTTTAAGTGCAATAAAATACAGCTGAAAAAACTATGCATTGTTCATAGCCTCTGCTGCAAGTTTTCAACAACACTCTATAGCTTTACCTTTTCTGTAACATCATCAGCTTTCTGGATTATTTCTTCCATTATAATCTTACAAGCCTCTTCCACAAATTTGCCTCCTGCTTTTGAGTCAGTTATTGGACCATTTAGGATGACTCCGTCCACCAAGACAGCATTCTTCTTCTTCTGGAGTAAATCTTGTTTGCAAGTACTAGCTATAAGATAAAAACAAACAAACAAACAAAAACAAAAAACAAAAACAAAAAAAAAAACACAACAACTCTGCATTAGATAAGGCCTGGTCATCCTGAGCTACAAAGCATTCTTTCACTGCTGAAGACTTAGTGAACAAAAGGAAATAACATTCACACTGTCTTTTCACATGAACAAAAATCCTAGATTTTGTTGGAAACATTTACAGACAAAAACAACCACCCTGTGTTACTTTAGACCCAGTCTGATATTACATAAATAAGAGTAGCCAACTACATGGTATTTACTGCTTTCTGTAGCATACAAAAGCATGCAAAGCACTTTCCAAGCTTATAGGAAAACACAAGTGTGGCATGATACAGCTGGATAGATGAAGTGTGGGATAATAGACACTCTTCTCAGCTGAAAATATTTCTTTCCTATTCTCTTTTTTTTTTTCCATGATATAACCCAGCTTCACTTCCCATATTTTCATTCTATCCTTTCTCTCCACCCAGTCATGTTGCTGAGTTCTCTGTGTCCTCTGAAAAATTCCACTGATTCCACCTGCATGAAAATATCACATTCTGAAACTGCTATCTATATCATACACCTGAACTCTCTTTCCCACCCTTAAGTGACTTCAGTCACCTACTGGAGCATTCTGCTGTGCATATCATCTTTTATATTCACTTCTCCATTGATGATCTCCATCCTCTCCCTACCTTTATCCATGACACATTCTCTTGATGCGTTGCATAAGCACAGCACTACTCCCTTTACTTTACTTCCAAAAGAACATCCAAAATGCTTATAAGACACTGGAGAACCATGACAATCGTATCCATTTCATGTACTGATTTCTTACAGCAAGATTAGAATGCCAGTTTTAACTAACATGAAGACAAAGACGAAAGTGAGACATTAAGAAATATATAGGGACCAGACAAAAGAAACAGAATAGCTGTTTCTCACTGAAAGGAGAAGCAGTAACTACCATATCCAAATTACCTGGGTTACACACAGCATCAGTACACTGATCTAACCCTAGAATAGCTACAGTCTATGAGGTCAGGCAGCACTGCCTTGGAGGGTCTTCAGTCAGTGCTACAGGGAAGATAGGAAGAGTAAGAACATACAAAGGAAAAAGTCTTATAGTTGAAACAGCTCTACCATCTGCAGAAGTAAAGTAGCTTTTTCACAGGTGTATACAAACAGCTGAATTTCCAGAAGACTGCAGGACAGTCCGGCACATTCACTGTGCCGGTACAGGATGATATAGAGCAACAATGTGTCTAGAAAGCTGGAGACCTTCAGGGTTCATTGGCTGAAAGAAGCCCTGTCAATCCCTTAACTCGGTGCAGCTCATCACTTTACTTTCACTTATCAGGATAGGTTTTACAAATGAGATCAAATTCTAGCCTTAGATGGAACCTCAGGCTTCCCATAAATGGGACACCAAGCCTCTGCATTTCTGAAATTACTTTTGTTTTTAATCCAAAACAACATTCCACTGAGCAGAACATTTTGCATGTTGTTACAGGAGAGGCAAATGTTCTCATGGGGCAAAGCTAGCACGTAAACACTATTCTATCTTCAACAAGCAAAGAGGGAAAATCCCTCGCATCAGAAAGCTAAATACTCATCAAGCTTCCCAGAACACCACAGCAGGATCACTAGACAGAAATTGCAGCTTTAAGGAGCTTTAGAGGCTTCTCTCAGAAAACACAAGCTAGTAGGTTAACTTTGCAAAATCTAAAGCAACAGGTATTAACAACACATGGGAAAGCAACAGGTCTTTGAGGGGACAGAACAGGGACTAATTTTGGATTAAGTGTCAGTTCTTTTCTGTATAAGTGAATCCCTTAAGTATTAACCACAGCTCAGTGTAAACACATAAAAACTCAACTTGCTATCTCCTCAAGAGATGGGGATAGAGTCATCTACATTGGAAATGACTGTCAGGATCATCAAGCTCAATTGTCAACCTGACCTACCAAGTCTTATCACTAAACGTGCCCCTTCCTGTCATACCCACACATCTCTTAAATACGCTCAAGGTTGGGGACTCCACCATTCCCCCAGACAGACTGTTCAAATGCTTGATCACTTCTTTCATGAAGAAATCCTTCCCTGTGTCCAATCTAAATCTTCCTTGGTGCAACTTGAGATGATTTTCTCATGTTCTACCACTTGTCACCTGAGAAAAGAGGCCAACCACCTCTTCAATGCAGCCTCCTTGCAGGTAGCTATAGATAAGCGATGAGGCCTCTGTCTCCTCCAGAATAAATTGCCCTGGCTCCCTCAACTGCTCCTCATGTCTCTTGTTTTCTAGTCCCTTCAACACCTTCATTGTACACTCTGCATATACTCAAACAAGTCAATGTCCTCCCTGTAATGAGAGCCCAAAATTGACCCCAATATTAGTAGTCTCACCAGCACTACATAAAAGGGGACAGTCACTATCCTCTGCTGCACTCTGCTGTCTCTGCTAGAACCAGAGCTATGTAAAAGCTTTTGTTGGTAACTCCATCAGCCCTATTATCGATACTTTCACAAAGAGGTGCAACACATGCACTTCCATGACATGGAATTTTCACAGAATTTCTTGAAGAAATCATTGTAAAGAAAGCGAAGAACTTTATGTTACTTTTTCTACCAGGTCTTTAGGCGCTGGGTGATAGGTCTAACAAGAGCTCTGTATCTGAAGCAAGTCTATTAACCTTTACAGACAGTTTTGGAGTCTCCAAAGGACACTGTGAAGCCTGAGGAGAAAGACATTTCTAGAAAATGGGTGATAGCCCACCCCTACTGTCAACACATCTGCATTGGACCTCAGGCACAATCTGTGAAAGAAAGGCAAAGCAGAAGGGTCAGGAAAAAGAGAAGGAAAACAGCCTTCATTTCAACAGCAATTTACCTGTGTAAACCTCCACTAAAGAGCTCAGGACTTAACCCACATTGTATTTCCTTTAAGAATACACCTGGGACTTATTAACCATTTTCTCAGTAACTTTTCATTACCATTTGCCACTTCAATCTGAACTTGCTAAATTCTGCCCCACAACACAGCTTTATACAATTAATGGAAAAGTGATGCTCCAAAAGTAATGCCTCCTATTTTATTATGACATCAGAGGTGGGTGTTGGTGGTATGGTAGTAGGGGCTGAACCTTCTCACCAATATGCCATTATACTTTGTTGCTGTATGACAGACAGCAGCAGAGGGTCGGTCTGAAAGTGTGGTGTCTGACACAGAAGTGCATCTGAAGCAAAGCAGTGGAATTGAATTCCTTCATGTGAAAAAAAAATGGCACCCGCTGACACTCATTAATGCTTGGGAATGTTTATGTAAACATAACAGTAAATCCTGGCACAGTGAGGTGATGAGTGGTGCATCTCAGCGGTGGTGACAGCAGGTCACCTCCACTACTGCAGTTTTTTACAATCGTGGTACATAGGCTCTTATTCATCGCTGGCAAAAATGCACAGCCAATGGTGGTAACAGTGTCAAAAAACACTGTTTCACAGCTGAGAATTTTCTTCTCTGTATCTGATGTAGTTTCAATGTAAATAAATAGAAGGTATTGCTTTCACAGTGACTGATGTAATAGATAAAACTATTTCTCAATCAATATCTAAAATGCATGAGAACATACTCCTGTTATGAACTAAGGGACTTCAGGTTTTGCAAACAACTGTTGGATGCAATCACTGCTCCCATTCCTCATAATTTCACTCCAAATTCTGTTATACTTAATCTTCTACTTATAACTGAACTCTAGAATTCTTATGAGACACCTAAACTCCACTTAAAAATAAACTTTTCTCCTTTTGGTTGCAGCAAAAGTACTGAGAGGAAAGCTAAGTGGATAATAAAAAACATTTTCAAAATAGAACTTACTGTTAAAATTGCTTTTCTTTTTTACTCATTTTTTTTTAAAAGAATCTATGACCAGTTTGCTGCTTTGGATGGGTGAACCCTGAGAAACATTCTAGTTCCATTTTTCATGTTACAGCACTCAAATTAAAAGATGTCTTCCCAGAACACAGGTTAGACACACTCCCACTTTCTTTACCAGCCAATAATTTATGTCGACCTTCTATTAAAATAAATAAGTAAATAAATTTCAAATGCTTAAAGCATTCTCCAAGTATTTTAGGCCTTTTGCATATGTTTGTCACAAACACACCTGATTGCATTAATGCAATCAATCAGTCCTCTGTTCCACATGGAGCCCATATGCTCCTCTTTTTTTTTGTTTTGTTTTTTGTTTTTTGTTTTTGAACAACGTGGTATGCAAACAATTTAGAGGTGTAGCAGCAATAAATATAGTCTTTTTCATCTAAGATTACAGAAACAGACTTCTAAGCAGACTCAGAAGACAGACTCGCAGAAAGCATATCAAATGACATTTCTGCCAACTGGCACCAGGCTTGAAACAGAACAAAAACTTTAACAAATGAAAAGAGATTAAGGATTATTGACTGTTCAAGATACCCTTCTGCAAAAGAAAAGACTTGATCCTGCTCGGATTGAAAATAATTGGGGTCTTATCCCCTGGCTTCAGCAGGAGTAGAATCAAGCTCATAATTCTGACATTTCACACTGAATGAGATATTGTACTATAGAAGCTTAAGAGTTTCTAACTAGCATGTCATTTTTATGATCAACATTATTTTCCCAGCAGAAAACAAATTAATTGGAGCTGAATTAACATATAGAAGAAAAAAAAAAAAAAACATTTTTCAGATGTTGTTCCATCAGTATGCAGGCACCACTGAGGATCTAAAAAGCTGCATCTATGTTTCCATAAACACAGAAACTTTCTCTGTTAAATTCTTGTGCTACAAAAAGAAACTGTAGCCTTGTACTTGGCATATTCTGACAACATTTGGGGGAGTAGTGTAAAATGCCCAGAAGGCTTTATCGCTCACAAGGAAGACAGAAACAGAAGGGGGTGGTTGTGAAAGAGTGGCTTGTGCCTGAATACCAGAGCCAAATCCTATTCAGTTTACATTGTACTAGTACCACTGACTATTCAAGTGAAGGAAAAAGGCTGGCTTTGACCAATGACTGGCTTCTGCTTTGTAACAGATGCAGTGATCACTGCCAGTATCAATCAGAAACAAATCTTAAATTTCTTATCCTGCATGATCTAGTCATCATTCTTCTTTCAGAAGACCTCAGCCTTTTCTTTCTATGTGTCAAGAAAAAGATAAGGAGAACTTTAGCAAAGAGATTCCACACTACCATGTTTAACATAGGAAGGCTACCTGGATACAAAGAGTACGCACAGGTACAGTAGGTCTCCTACACTCTGTCCTCCTGTTTTGTAGGCTCATGGACAAGACCTGTGTGCAGGGAACAAGCTGGGAGCTTCCCAGTGAAGGTCTGCAAGAGGCGCCTGCACACAGAAATGCTTCGACTGCATACATGCAGAAGTGACTTTTATGGGATAGGAAGACAAAAGTGCTGTGTCTGGACTCAAAGGCTGCTCAGCATGCTGCCAGCACTGTATGGCAACACAACAACAAACAGGACTTATTGTTTGCCCCACATTTGAATTACCCATTCCAAAAGGAAAGGTCAGGAGAATGGAGGGAATCCTGGAGCAGTGCATATCTGACTGGGAATGAAGGTCCACGTTAGGAGACAGGTTCTGCTTTCAGAGAAGTTTCCAGGGTCTCAAGTAGGCACTGCCATTAACTGAATTCTCCCAACACTGTGCCTAGTCACTGTGTGCCAAGTGCTTTCATACACAGTAGTACCACAAGGACACACACACAAAAACTAACAGAAGCAGATAAAAGCCACAGGAATCAAGAATCTTTATGTAGGCAAACCTCATTAATGGCATTTTAATGCCTCAACCAAGTAAATGGAGGAAAGGCTAAGGCTGTAATATTTCCAGCCAGGAAAAAAGGCAGTGGCTAACTGGAATTCACTTTGATATAAAACTAAGGAATAGCAAATCCCAACAACAAAATGGAAATAGTAATTCCCTGACCCCAGCAAGATTCTCTCAGCTCACATTTTCAACTTTAACATCTGTCTACAGAGTAGAAAGCATATGACATATACAATGGCTTTTATTTCAATTAGACATAGGTTATTAATTTTATGTCCTCTCCTTTTTCTGCTGGGAAGTGGGCATTTTTGCAGCATCCATGTCAGACAGGGCACTATGCACTGATAGCGAGGCTAGAAACTGTAGGGGGCTCAGTTTGAATGTAAGTGACCAATACGTGGGTGAACCACACTGAATGTGAAGAATCCATGAGATTTCTCTGCTTCCCACAGGGGAAAAAATAAAAAATAAAAAATAATTGAAGTGAAAACACAAGTGTTTCTTTCCAAACATAAGTCCTGCAACTTGATTTAAGAGTGCATGACAGCCTGCAAGAACTGTGTTTTAAGTGATAATATAAAAACAATTTTAATGCAAGTCATTGAAAATTTGTCTAAAAAAAAAAAGTAATTTACTAAACCAGTTTAGTGGGATTCAATAGATGTTAAAACGCAAAAATGGATGAGTCTAAATTCATTTTAGGAAATTTTCTCTCCGCATTCAATTTGCGCTTAAAAACAATTTTTTTCCTCTCACTTTTTCTTCCACACTTTGTTTCCTGTAGAGTGTTTTCAATTACCGTTCACTAATTTATGTCTACAACACTGCACTGACATACACCGTTATTTACTAAGACAGAGAAGGCTGGGCGTTGCAAATCAGGATGCAACTTTCCAGCACATTAGGTTCCCTAACCAGCTCCTATGTTGGCCTTCGTAATTTATTAGTAACTTATGTAAAGCAAAGAAGTTCAGCGCTATTTCCAAATGGAGCAAGCTGCCTTGTGCACACTTGTTCTTCCAGTTGTACATTTATTAGATGGTAAATTCACATTTCAGTTAAGTGAAACTGCCCCTGCCCAGACCAGACTAAGGTCCTTCAGATCACAGACACACTAGTTCTGCTCACTGGTTCCTCTATGGCAGTAGAGGTTGAACCTTCCCACCAATATTCCATTACATTCTATTGCTGTGTGACAGCAGCAGCAGAGGGGCAGCCTGACACAATGGTGTCTGACATGGAAGCGCATCTGAAGCAAAGGTAGAGAACTGAATTCCTCCATGAGACAAAAATGGCATCCACTGACATTCACTGATGCTTGTAAATGTTTATGTAGACGGACAGCAGATGTTGGCACAATGAGGTGAAGAGTGGTGCATTTCAGCAGCGGTGACAGTGAGTCACCCCCACTGGTGTGGAGTTCTACAAGCACAGTACGAAGGCTCTTGTTCATCACTGGCAAAAATGCAGAGCCAACAGTGGTAACAGTGTTGAAAAACAGTGTTTCATAGTTGAGAATCTGTTCTGTTAAATATTGTTAATAGTGCTATCTGTATCTGTTGCAGTTCCCATGGAAATAAATAGGAGGTATTACTTTCAGTGCTACCTAAGTACATATGCATGTATGTATAGACACTGACAATTCCCAAAAGGAAAATCTAATGCCTACCAGTGGGTTGCTGAGAACAAAAGGAAAACATATCGCAACAGCATGACAGCAGTTTCTGACTTTACCCTGGAAAAGTAAAGTCACAGCAAAACAGTATGAGTTGCTCGAAGTCCTTAGAGATGTTCACAGCAAAAAAGAATCTAATTGAGACCAAGTTGAGCAATTGGTACTGTCAAATGGGGCTCTGTATGCACAGGACCCACACAACATTGTAAGATAGCTGGTCGAGTCAGCAGAGATCAAGCATACAGATGAGAGACCCTGCAGGACTCTGGAAGCATCACTGTCCATCAAGCCTACTTCTTCTATGTGGTTTTAAGTAGCCACCCTAGAGGTGCAGAAAGTCAGCATGTGGGGAGGCAACACACAGTGGGCAGCCTTCAAAAAGCCACTGGCAGTCTGTTAGGAAGACAGCAGTCTGGATGATGTTTGGTAGAAGCACAGAAGTGACCATACTAGGCATGCTAATGCTCACCAGTCGAACAGTGTGCTTCACGTGTACATAAGGCAGAGTCACCACATCCCTAAGGAAGGCAGAAAATAGGTAACAAATGTTGGGAGGCTTTTGACCATACCAATATTTTAACCAGACATGTCAGATCAGCATCATCACTGTAACCAAACATCTAGTTCAATTTACAGCAGGGGTTGCTTGCTTTTTTCCACTTTGACAAGTGGGACCGTTTTTTGTCACATTATATATTGTTATGAGCTCAGTGGTCCCCAAACAATGCAGTAGGTGTTGAGATAGTATGACAGGATCTTTCTGGGTAACAACTTACACCAGTCAGGTCGGTTCAGTACAGCAACTTTATTAGAAACATCTATTGAGGTGTTAATTCAACTGTTCAGCAACAAGTATTACACAGTAGTTACTTATCTGCAAAGGTGAATCATTATTCCACAGTAATGTTAATCACATCCTTGGCTTACCTTCCACGTGCCAAAGAGTCACTCAGTGCCAGGGAAGCTTCCTTAGCAGGCATCCTGAGCCCAGGGCTCAGCACCTCACAGCCCAGAAGCCTATGGCAGGAGCACTCCAAGGCTCAGTGTGTCAGCCTGCCATACCCAGTGCCTGCTGTCTTCAGCCAAGTGCTTGACAACATTTCATTTGCAGTTTTACATCTTCTAAAACTGTATATTGTGCAAAAGTGAAGGCAGTTTTCACCACATACATCACAATATCAACTATGCATTGACTATAGTTACAACACAGTCAAACCTCTGGCAGCTCTACAGCCACAGGATGTCTTGTCTCTCCACATTAGGTCTGCTGGAGAAAAAGAAATTTAAGCAGTGCAATGAGACACAATCTGTCTTACAGTGTAACTAAGGGAGGAGTGCCAAACAGTTTAAAATCAACCTTTCTTGTTGAAACCCTGACATTTGCCAATGGATACGGTCATATTTATATGGCTTTTCAGCTCACATAAAGTGAAAAGTGATGAAGGGCTAGGACATCCAAGCCTTAGAGCCAGAAGTTGTTCCAAATCCTCTAGATTTAACCCATTCCTTTGTAGAGCTCTGGACAAAAGACCTTGATCACGAAGAACCACTTTCCTCATCAGCCGTGGCACCGAAAAAAACCCACCTCTGATCCTGTGACTTTTTCTTTAATACACCTCAACTTATCAATGCTTGACTTACCGATGTTTTTCATTAAGAAATATCAAGATCATATATACATTCAAAAAGCAGTAATAATGATGGACATGGAAACATACGAACCAGTGAAAACCATCACTTACCACCCCTTGACTAACCCTGACCATCATTCTCAACAATACCATCATCAGAAATCTCTACTGATAATGCACAAAACAACCACTTGCCTCTATTATTCCCTCATAAACACCACTGATGTTAAAATAACTTGTGTGCACAGATGGAAAAATAAGGAGGGAAATGGCCACAACTTAGTTATGTGCTGATGGGACTCCATAATCATCAATGGTTTACAGGTACCTCCAACAACCTCTCCAGTTAGTGACAAGACAAGACAAAAAGAAATGGAAAAAACTGAGCTTTTGTTTTTTCCAAAGCCTGAAGAGGAAGTTTCCTGAATCTGACCATGGACAGAGAAAGCAGAAATACAAAAGGTATGCATTTCAATGTGTCCATTTTTCATGTTTTGCACATTTAATCAACTCTTAAGGAAATGAAAATGGTCTTTAAGAAGCCGGCAGCTTAAAATAATTAAAACCAGGTAAATTAAAGCATGTGAAATCTGAACTGTCCAGTAGGCAGTAATAGTTGAATCAGTATGCCATAAGATTACTCCAGTGCTTGGAAGTGACATTTCTGGTTGTATAAGCAATATTTAAAAGATGCAAGCGTTTACTGAATTTCTCAAGAGTCAAGTAAAGCTCCTTTGCTAGACGTTCATTAACTGCCAAGAAAATCTGTACTAAGATTAAAGCACAATGAACATACTCATGCAGAATTGCTTTATTTGACACAAACTTCATTTCTGGCAATGCTGTGTTATTCCTTCATCTTATAAAGCAGCATTTACTAAGATGCTAGTATCTTTTTCACCAAAGCAGATCTTAAGATATAGAAGAGATCCTATCCCTCTGCTCTGACCAAAATACCAACCCCAGTGTCACATTACTGGAGCCTTAAAGTCACCCTTTCTACCATGCTTCACATTACACCTGCATCAGATGGCAACATACTACATGAAAAATGTTTGCTGACTCATCTCCCCACTCTGCTGGCAGATTCAAATGACACAACACAACATACCACATACACAGCAGAAGCCAGTGACTCTGAAGTTAAAAGACAGCATATGCCATAAATGGTGACAGCTGCCTTTTCCCTTTCTTATGTGGTTTCCAGCTCTACTGTACTCGATGAGCTAGTAACTCACTTGCAACTCTGCTTAATAGAAGGGAATATCCCATCTTCCCACCCCATCCCTCAAATAAGTAAATAAATACAGAATGCTCCAGGCTTTCTCCATGTCAGAACAGCCTTGGAAATCTTTACTGATGCCAAATGACTGAAGGATACATGCAGTCAGAATCTGCTTCTGCAGCTAGGAGTGGGAATCTGCAGATTGGTCCCTGCTGAAACACAGAGCTTTGTCATCTCTCATGTTAGAGAAAGCATCATTCTTTACTCATCTCTGCACAGTCAGTAAAGCTTCCCCTATGGATAGTAGGGTCAGAGAGAGAAACCCAGCTCAGCCAGCAACAAGGGATACAAACCTCACAAGCACACAATTTCAGATACATAAAGGGCGTTAAAATCAATGTCACTCCCCAAGAGTGCTCCCAATAAGTTCAAAACTGCAGCAGGCAAGAATTCAGTGCACGAGGAAATGCACCTATTTCCTCACTGCAACTGTACCTACTCTTCTAGTTGCACCAGTAGTGCAAAGCAAACCCAGTGCTACTCCTGCAACAGATATGTGCCCTTCATTTCTTCAGCAGCTCAGGGAAACGAGCAACATCTTCCCAGATTGCCTGAACTCCCAAACAAGGCTGCAGTCAACACCCCCAGCCACAGTACAGCCCCATCTATGAGAATTTTATTCTGCAGACAGTGTGACAAAAATAAAAAAGAAGTCAAAGGGAAGAGAGGACATGAAGACTGATGAATTCCTGGTGAGAGAAAAAGTATTCAGAAGTTATGCATGCTGATCATGAGCAAGGTACTGAGAGACTGAAAATCCTGCAGCTGCAGGGTGCAAGGAAATTGCATTACTCATCTCTCTTACTAGCACAAGCCAATTGTTTTGGAAAAAAACTAGGTTTATGGTAGCCCGCTTTGGGCAACATTTGAACAAGAACACTGTTGCTGACCTCAAGGGAACACCGGGATCCCTGTCAGTGACCACCAGCAGCCTATCTTTGGTGTTGTCTTGGCAGAGGACATTAATATGAATGACATTTGAAGGGAGACACTTTTGGAGTTGCTGCCATTCATGCAGCATTACTGCTACGTACACAGCAGAGGATCATATTCTGTGCAGAACTGCACGTATCTTACTATATAAAAGAATCATCATATTACTTTACAAAGTTCATTCATTTAAGGGAGAGCAAATTATATTTCTTAAATATCTTTTTTTCTTTTCCACCCCCAAAAGTTTTCTTTGAAATATATTACTTTATTTGGAGATTTTTCCACTGACAGATCACTGTTGACTTACTCCACCCATGAATGCAGGACGCTGAACTGCTGGTAGATAAGTGAGGAGACTTTTTCAACGTGGGAATTAAAATTCTTCTTCTGTTCTAAAGTCTCATTCACGTTCAGTGTAAAACTGGAAAAAAACATGCTAAACATCAAGCCTTTTTGTCCGCTGCCCTAAGAGTTTCCCAACTTACAATAAGTGAAGAAGCTCTTGGGAATACTGAACTTATGGGAGAGAGCTCAGTGCTGCAAACGCTTCTTTTCTGACTTAGCAACCAGTATCTACTCACAAGTCTAAGGCATTCCTCATTTCTTAACCTTGCAAATAATGGCATATCTGGAGCTTAAGTGTGCCACAACTTAGCCAATTACTTTCCAAGCTCATCCAGATGTCTCACTACTGTATCAGCCATAGGTCTCTCATAGTCCCAACTTCCATAAACATACAGACAACTTTTGTTTTTCGTTACACAATGACCTTCCTGCTGATGCAGGTACACAGGCTGCTGATGCATTTATGAAGTGGGATTAACTCCTCCCTTCCCAGGACCACGGGGATCAGCAGACTCGTCCACAGCACATCACCGTACTGCCCTGCCTACCTTATTCCGGTGCCTGGAAAGAAAAAGAAGCGCCACTCTTCAAAGATAATTTATTTCAACAAACATCCTGTAACGCAATGCTTTTACAGTAATTGTTGCAAGCGCTACGCCTCATTAAAACATCTGGATACCACTCAGCTGCACTCGGATGAAGGAGAGAGATATGCAACAGGCACTGCCCATCCACACGAAGCTGCTGCCCCGCCGGGCTCCAGACCCACTGCCCACCGGGCTGCAGCCGGCCCAGCGGCCCACCCTGCCCCTTCAAGCCGAGGGAAGAGGTTAAAGCCCCGATGGGGGCACAGAGCAAGCGAGGCGCTACTCGGCTGAGCCCGCAGCCCCACTGGAGCGGGGGAGGGGGGGAAAGAGGAGAGAGAGAGGGCGGCTCTGGCACCGCAGCGTTTACCCTCCATCTCGCCTTCGTGGTGGAGCCGCCGCCGCCGCCGCTGCCTCTGCTCGCAAGGACCGGAGACGAGGGAAAGCACTACCGACTACAGCCGCTCCCCCGCCGAACTGTCCTGTGCCGCGTTGCGATCGAGACCGAGCCTTCGCCCCGCACACCCGCAGCCGCCCAACCCTGTCCGTCAGACCTCGCCGCTCCCCCCCCCTCCCACCCCGGGCTGCCTATTAATACCCTCCGCGCCTCAGGCCCAGCGCCAGCCGCCGCCTCCTCGGGGTGGGGGCAAGATGGCGGCGGGGCAGCAGTCTCAGGGATGGTCTTGGCGCCAGGCACCTGTTGCCCACTTGGGAGCACAGCAGTGGCAGAGGCACTACTACCTGGAGGTGTTCGTAGGGAGCTTCACTATATCCATTCTAGAGCTAGACTGTAAGATCACTGAGGTTGGAAAAGACTTCTACATCACCTAGCGCAGCCGTCAACCCATTCCCCACCATGACCACTAACCACATCCCTCAGTGCCATATCCACACAGATCTTGAACACCTTCAGGGAAAGTAACTGCACCTGTGCCACTGCCTCACCGCTCTTCGGAGAAGAAACATCTCCTGATATCCAACATGAATCTGCCCTGGCACAACTTGAGGCGATCCCCTCTCATCCCATCACTGTTAGCAGGGACCAGAGGCTGAAACCCAGCTTGCCACAGCCTCCTTTCAGGCAGCTGTAGAAAGCAATCAGGTCTACCCTGAGCCTCCTCCCAGACCAAGCAATCCCAGCTCCATCAGAGGCTGCCATAAGACTTGTGCTCCAGACCTCAGACCCCTCACAACTTTGCTGTCCCTCCGTTTTGGTGGTTGGACCTTTCCACAGAGGTAGAAAGGCTCTTCTGAAGCATCCACATCTAGCTCTACTTAAATCAACGTAAGAAACACTGATATGATTTTAGGAATTACAATACAATTAAAACATTCAGATCAGGCTCGTTCCTTGGTGAGATGACTCCTCTGTGGCAGCTCACATCAGAGAAGCTGCAGTAGGTTAAAGGAAGGAGTTGTTAGCTTCCATGAGCTCTCCTTCTTCTTGAAGGAGGGATATTGCTGTTGCTCGAGACCAAATTCTCAGAAGTCTGGCCCCAAAAGAAGCAGCCTTCTGGCAGGTGAGCAGTGGCGCAAACAGTCAGGCCCTGCCGGGCTCCTGGCTTTGCTGCCAAACCCATACAATTGTGCTAGTGTGCCTCAGCTTATCAGAGCCCTGCTGAAGCATCACCAGCCGTCAAAGGCTACTTCCAGGCCTCTGAGTGAACTGTGGCTGACCTCCTTATCCCAGTTTATTCCAGGACACCAATGCCATTCAATGCTACACACGTGTTCCTAATTCTATTCCCTCATAACTGTTGCCTTAAGAAAAACAAAACAAAATTATTTTTGACAAAAGGTGTTAGTGCTGTTGCTACAGTGAAATATAAAAATGTCCCAAAATTAATTACCAGAGCCCCCCCATAGCTCATTTTCCATTAAAATTCAGGCCTGATTAAAGTTTGGCAAAATTTTTTGGAAACTACTGAAATATTCAGGTGTGAATTAAACATTTATTCACTTGTAGTATCCTCATTTTCCTTGTTTGTGAGAATACAAATTGTCTAGTTTCAACTGCGGCATGTACTAAGTCATTAATAACTTCAACAAGGTAATTTTGTAGTCCTATAGATATCCTTCACTGCAAGAGATAAGTATTCAGACTTCACTGTGATAGATAAAAATGGTAGATATCACTAAGTTAAAAATTAGGAGTTGCCTGGGAACAAGTGTTCATGGCCTGATTGTATTCACTGTGGGGAAATGAAGAACAGCCCCAATCAAAACTACGCATTTCTTCTGCTTCAGAAGAGCTAATTTCCTCAAGCTGAGGAAAATGGTGAGGAAAACGGGCAAGACAAAAAAAAAAAAAAACACACTGTAAGAGGGGCTCTCTTAAAGTCTCTAATAAATGGCCAAAAGACCATGATTCTTCAATCACAGAAAGTAGTAACCAGAAGGTAGTAACTTTCCCTTTAGAATTCAAAGGCGGTATTCAGAAATAAAATGGAAAGCAAGGAGAAATGATATATATAACCCTTGATATAAATTACAAGTTACTATATCAAAAATTGATAAGGGGAGTTATTAGGCAGAGTGAATCTGTAGTTGTAACAGCTGAAGACAAATGAAACATTTTAAATGTATTAGAAATAAGAGAGTACCCAATGTTATATTGACCCATCAGTAAATGTAGTTCAAAAGTGGTTTTGTGCTGATGCAGGAATTGTAAATATGTTTCTGTTGTAGTAGTGAAGTACTTACTAAACAAGTAGTCAGTCTCATAGGGACTATAAAGAACTGCTCTAGCCTGATAGTAATTTAGAAAGATAGGAAACATCACCATTCCCTTACCACCAGCTTTGGATAGCTTTGGGTCACCCTTCCAGGACAGGTCCTGGGGCTATTTCATCTGTTGGGTGTTTTAATACAATTTGGAATACTTTCGAAATTGCAAATGGGTGCAAATGACCTGTAGACAGAAAATGACAAGTGCATTGACAGCAAAATTTAAATCAACATCAATTATTGATGTGAATAACAGATTTAATCCAAAAAGATCTCCAAGAAAGGAATAGAAATAATTCCAGTCTTTTTTATGAAGACTGGGTCTTATCAAAGTTCTCTACATTTATTCTTTGGCAAGACTGCTCATTTGGCTAAGTGCATATTGATGTTTTTAGACTTTAATGATAGTCTGAAAGAAAAACGTAGTACCCCACGATATCATTAAACCACATGCTAAATTGACTAAGATTTGTCTAAATGACTGATTACAAAATGTAGCTGACAGTATGGAACCTTCATCAAACAGCTCTGTTTTTGTGAAAAGGCGATCACATCAGAAAATGGCACAAAGATGACAGAAACAGCTAGGGTAAAAAACGGCAAACTGGGCCTTATCCAGCAAAATACATTTGTGCTAAGTAAACCTCTATAATGAGTATGAAGGTTTATAGGTGCTGTGTACTGAAGGGCGACTACACTTAGTGAAAATGATTTAGGGGTTGTAGTCACCAACCCATTGTAAATCCTCACTGACAGTGCTACAAGAAGGATTAATCTGTATCAGGGGAGTGGGAAGTAGGGAGATAGTTTTAACTCTGGATATACTGATATATACGGATATATGAGACCAATCTTGTATACTGTGTTCCTGTCCATGTTTTGAAAAATTACTGAAAAATTGGTGAGGGGGCAGATTAAGAGCTGAAAATGTGATCCAAGAATTGAAGAAAAATGCTGCTAAGTGAGACTTAAACAGCTCAGTCTGTTTATCCTATCAAAAAGATTGACTTGATTACAGCATATAAGTACCTCTATAGAGAAAAAATACAAAATTCTGAAGAGCTCTTTAATCTAGCAGAGAATAACATAACAAGAAGATGTGATAGAAGTTGAAGTCAGACAAATTCAAATGAAGCACTCTATTTCTCTTCTTAAATTGACAGTATGTCACTGGAACAAGCTCATGAGGGCAATAAGAAATTTTTAATCTTTTTATATCTTTTAACCAGGAAATTTACCTTTCTGAAAGACAGGTTTTAGCCAAGTGCAGATTACTAACCTCTGTACTTGTACATGTATGAAATTTAATGACACAGGAGGAAGAGATCAGTCCATATGTCTTAAGAGGTTATTTGCAGTCTTACTTCATTATTTCTTCTTATACTAAGTAAATATAAGAAAGGGTATCTACTGGTGAGCATTTGTTCAAGGTTATATTCTTTTAACAACTGACTGCAATCAGTCTCTGTGAAAAACATGACTTTTCTAAGTGTGTAGGATTTTAAACAGATCACAGAACACGAGGCATTCTTGGCAAGCAGACTATGAAGTATCAAAAGACAATTGACATTAGTCACCTATTTTCATTTGTCAATGCACTAAGCTGACTATATTTCAATTCATCTGAGTCACAAAGAAGCTCAGAGGAGTTTAAGGAGAAGCTGAACAGAGGTACAGAAGCATGAATCTACTAAAGACACAGTCCACCAGACTTAAGTGATGTGCATTTAAACAGCAAGCTTTGAAACTCTGGCAGACAAACCAGAAAATTAATTCTATATACAATGTTACACTAGTAAATATACGTCAATTTTAAAAATTTATGTTTCTTGCCCACCTTGTGCGTAAATGAATCAAGTTACCTCACCTGAAGCATAATGAGCTGTGGAATGCAATGAAGACTAAAAGGTTTGACACCGACAAGTAATACCTAGCTCTCTGAAAGCAGCCAGGACCACACAACTGAATTGTGTTGCACATAAACTATTGAGAACTGCATTTAAACATTAATGAATTAAATTGTTGTATTTGCTTCGAAGTGAACCTACATCTTCTATCTTCTACTCACAAAGTTGATATGGCAACATTAACCTTAAAGCCTTTTCTATTCTCATCATTTGACCCCCTCACTGTAGTTTGCTACATGAAGACACAACTTTTTCATCAAGTACACAACCTTCTCTAAACTACCAAGAAAACCAAAGGCATCAAACAAATAGTTAAAAAACAGTAGAACCAAAATACATTCCTTGCAATGGAAGAAAGAATGAAGTAGAAGATTGAGAGTTAATATGTAATTTTTTTCCTATTCCACTACCCCGCAATAAAATAAATAAATAAATAAACAGTTTTCCAAACAAGAAAACAATATTAACCAGAAAGGACTTCAATGTATTTGCCTAATTTTGTATGCACCTTATCAATGGTTCTGACTTCTGAAATTTTTTAGAAAAATTCCAGGCTTTTTAGAAGGTGTTACAGATAAAAGCTTTCAAAACCACTGGATACTTTTGCAAATCTAACCTGAAAGCTGCATAAAGAATCATCTTAGTTCCTTGTCCTTTCCCCAGAATGGACTGTGGACTCCATTTTTAGAAATACATAGTATTCCCTATTCTAAATGGGGTAAATAAAACCACAGGATTACTGGTGTTCCGAAAATCAGATCCTAGGGCATTAATAATTGAAGTGTCATGGTTACCTCTATTGGTATCAGTATCACCTATGGAACTCAAACATTAGTAGTCTGGTGCAGGTAACTGAGACAGGAAAGAAAAAACATTAAGAGGTTGGAGGACATTCATTACCTTTTTGATGCCCAGAGGCATACTGTTGCTGTGCTACTGGAGGCCAACCAAAGGTGAAGGCTGATCATTCTATACAGTGAAGTGAAGAACTAGTTAGACTCTCAAGTTGCAGCATGGATGCCTTCAAAGAAACAATATTACATTAGCTGGCTGGCAAAACACATTGTTCAGAACATCAAGGCTTGAAAAAACAAAACATCAATAGGTAAATCTCAGACCCTAAAGGCATCAGCAAAGACAACAGAATCAGCAGTAGGAACATTGAATTTGAACAGCAAAATATGGCTACAGGACACTTTCCAGAGATATTAGAAGATATTATTCAGAGTATCAGAGGCGATCAAATGTAATTCTTTTGAGTCACACACATCTTCTGGACACAGTATCTTCAGAGATCAAAAATTCATACATGCTATGAAGAGTCCAGGTGGAGGAAAGCACAGGGAACCTGAAAGGATGTCCCACCATTACACCACAGGCCTGGGCTGGACTGCGACAATCGCACGGCACCAGCTTTCTCCCCATTCACTGCTCAAGTGGAAGCTCTCTCAAATTTCTGACAAGTCTATTGGTGGTTTAATAGACACAGTTTATATACTCACATTATGTACTTAAATTTAGAAAATCACACCTATATCTTCTTGTAAAAAATATAGGGAAATTTAAATAAGGCTATTTATAATCCTTTAACGTGTAACCTTTCAAAACTGACTTTTGTTGATTCAAGACAATAATGATAATTGCAGATCTGACTGTTATTATTCTCATGTTTAATAAAAGAAGCCTCACAATGTATGTTATTAAAGAATAGACTACCTAAGGTGTCTGAGTTTAGAATTGTAATACTATTTTTGAAGAACAGGTACATCTTGTACATTCTTCTTTAATTAGCATTGGCAAACCAGGTCATCCCATATCCCATATCTCTAATGCTGACTGTGGTGGAAGGCAAAAGAATATAAAACCTCATAGGAGGAGGAACTTTGAAGGATTTGGGAATCAGCAAGCTGCTTCACCCATTATGTTATAATTAGATATTTTCCTAGGGTGGATATGTTCTCTAGGAAAGATCCTCACGATAAATACTGTTTTAACAAATCTCATTACTCAAGTTTATGAAGTCACTTACCCCTTCTTTAATTCAGAGGAATTAAATCACTCCCACAAATTAAAAATAGGACTATCAACTGATTAGTGCTGTTTGAATGAAGCAGACAAAAGAGTAAGCAGAGGCAATAAGGAAATCATGTTCAAGTACTGCAATGAATAAATGAGGTTACTTCAAGTTTCAGACTCTAATTTCATCTCAAGAGTTTGTTGATGACAAAGGAAAGGATTGAGCAACGTTCATTCTTATGGTTTACAGCATTACCAAAACATTCAAATCTTCAATAGCAATATAATTCATATATTCACTGTGTTTTAGACAGAAAAGCCTAGGGAAGAGTGACTAAGAAGAGTGCTTTCATTTGTACAGGGTGATTTTCATATAAAAAAGGTGCTTTTTTTAACACACAGATCTGTTAACATGCCTCTTTAAGCACAGGAAGAGAAACAGGATCACAAAGAAGGGTCAGAGATAAATTAGAGAAACACCAGACACTGCTCTGCTGTGGTCACTGCAACTAGTGTGGGCATATATGCACTATCTTTAAGCTAGCAAGCCAGGATATTGCTGAAGACATAGTAAAAGTAGCACAATGCGCAATGCAAGCTGCAAACTCTTCCTCAAGGCTGGGTATTTGGCACGTGGCCCAAATGGAGCTACACACTGCTGTAGCCAGAGCGCTACTATGCACAAGGCTATCTATCATAGATGATCATATGTGCTGGCAGAACAGATCCTTGGTTTATCTTGGAAGTCAGCAGATAAAATCCATGGATTAAGATAATGAAAGCTGAAGATGCTATTAGTAAAAACACAAGATTTCACTCATCAGAGTAAGCTGCATCAGATAGACCCTCACAATGGCTCTTCTGCAAAATATTTTGTAGATAATTTAGAATCAAGCCTCATTCCACCAGGTACTTTTGAGAGAATGAAATCTGCAGAGCACAGCAGTAGGGGAGATGAGGTAGAGAAAGGGCAAACTCTCCACCTTTACATTTTGAAGTAACAGAAGTTTAAAAAAAAAAAAACCTATACTCTTCATTTCCCACATAAAGTAGCTTTCATGTTTGGTGCTTTGCAGAAATATGTGTATATATATAAATATATATATACACACACACACACATACATATACAAATATATATATATATATTGTGTTTTCCTGAAAAACAACTAGGAAATTTTGAGTAGGCTAAGTATATGCCATCCTGAAATACATGTATGGCAAAAGCAGTAATTTTCAATAGCAAGCCATAAAATGAGAGGCATGAATATTGTTTCTAAAACCAAGATTTGTGATCTTTGTAACATGCAGTCACCAGAAGATAGCATAAGCTCAAGAAATGCACTCAAACAGGTCTAATACTCCATCCAGTGCAAGGCACTGTGTGGAAACACTCTGAAGTACATGTAGATACTGCAGGGTGTAAGCAGAACACAACTGCATTGCCCTCCAGAACATGTAACCACCTCAAGTAAACAGAAGCATCACGCATTAACTCTTTTTCTGTAAACTTCAGGAAAAGAATGAAGGTTATAAAAGCTGTCTTGAATTGATATATGAATCCTTTTTGGTTGCAAAACCAGAATCATGCACCACACAACACTCAGAAGGATGCAAAGCAGCAGACAATTTCAGAACCATGCTGAGCAGTGTTATTTAGCAAAAAATAAAAAATAAAAAGGAGCCTGTGGGTTCTGCAAATGAAATGACTCCAACAGTCACTTGTGCATGGCAAATGTAGAATTCTTTGAACAAGCAGTGTACATCAAGCATCACAAAACTGCATTCAGGAAAAAAAAAACTCTTAAGATCTGATATTACCTTGCACAATTTCTTGTAAGTGTGCTAAGACCTGTTATGGACAAAGAAGTCTGAGGTGAAAGGAAATCTGCTGTATGCAGACATAACAATAATTAATGCCAATGATTGCGATATAAAAACTATTTGCAGGCAAGAAGGTAACAGATGTCATCAGCCCACACCCAGAACCATTTTATTTATTTTTATTTTTGTTGACAATTATATGTTTTAAATGATGCAAATACCACATGTAGATTTTATAGAGACAATTTCAGTCAGGTGGCATAGCACTTCTCTGTACTTCAGGAGAAATACTGCAGCAATGAAGAGAGGACCATTTTAATCAGGACAGCGTTAGCTATACAAAACTAGCAGGCACTCTGGCCTGTGTCACAGAATCATGGAATCACCAAGGTTGGAAAAGTCCTCCAAGATCTTCCAGTCCAACCATCCACCTACCACCAATACTTCCCCACTAAACCATGTCCCTCAGTACATCTAAATGTTTCCCAGCTTTCTCATAGCATCAGAGGCAGAAGTAAAGGAGTTCAGTGGCTCTTTTGTCTCTCTGTACACTGTTGGTTAAAAAGCACAGCTATGCCGAAGAGTGTTACGATAACTAGAAGGAGTTTTAATATGAGAGCTCAGCGCAGAACACGAAGTGACCTATTACTACCAATGGGCACATCTGTCCTGATCCACCTGGTTTTCATGCAGCATTCAGAGTACTGAACAACGTCACCATCCACAAATAGGCAATGTACACATCAAGCTGACCTTGCAAATTCAAGCTAAAGACCAAGAAACAGAGACATCTGGAAGCTGGGCACAATATAGTGCATATCTGGAATGTCTATAATGTCTTTTTTTTTTTTTCATTTATTTCCCCACTAACTCTTTTCTAGTGAGGAAAAAAAGGTTAGTTTGTGACAAAGCATCTTTTCTAAGATCAAAGGAGATAAACAAGAAATATAAGCACCTCTCAGGACAAGAATTATACTAAGCAGCTCACTCCTCTTATCATATTCAGCTCTTAAATAACTTTTCATAAGTCCCTATTGTTAGATTAAAGAAAACAGCTTGCATCCAGACAATACAGAAAGATCAGGATACTTCCAACAGCTTTCTGAAAGTAAGTTAGCTACTGCACTCCTGAGAGAGCTTGGATCTGAAATCCCATATCCTGCACCTGGAGTACGTTTAATGTTTTGAGGCTGAGAAAGAACCAGTGATTTAGAATTGTTACACAGAAGGAAAAAAAAATCAGAAAGTAAGAAAAAGAAATTCTAAGACAAGGTAAATAGGAGAAAAGCTTAAGAACTAGAAAGAACACTTTCTCCAAAGGCACTCATTAAAAGCACCAGCTGTTTCTGCTGATAGGGCAAAGCTAGGACAGGTCTGCTTGAGAAAGTTTTTGATGCAACATAAGATATACTTAGTGAGTACAGCACCACCTTTTTTGTAGAGTGGAGATGTGAGATGCATAATTACAGAACTTTTGCAATATGACTAGTACACTTATGAAAAAAAAAGAAAGTAGAGTTTCCAGAGTAGAAATGGTAGCATGCAAACAAATGACCAAATAGGAGAACTCTGAACCAAAAGGGGCTTCTGACAGTTTTCAGTTGCTTTTTCACTTTGGCCAACATGTGCATAACTGAATAGCTGAACTGGAGCCCGTGTGTCACTCTTTGTCTCACCATCAAACACTAGAAAAAATAAGGATACTAGGATTTTGTGAACTGTCCTCTTACAAACAGAGATTCTCAATGTATTTTGAAGACTCCTTCTAGAGAAAAACGTCTAGTCATTTGCGAAACAAAAGCTGCAGCTTGAAGAAATGTTTCCAAGTCCCGGATCTTGCTGTCACGTTTACCCTTTTTCACAAAGTGTGCTGGCCTCAGGCTGCCCAGGCAGGAAGAGGGATTATTTCCAGTAACTATTTTTAATTTATCATTCAGAACTGACTTCCTCCGAAGTCACACTCCATTCAAACTTGTAAGAGATTCTTTACTAAGACATCTTTTCTCTTGAGATCTCTTTGGATTTCACAGGTAGAGAAATGCAGACTGTAATTGCTCACTCAAGCAGTTGTACTCAAAATAGTAGAGATGACAACATTGTGTAGTCTTCTGTGCTTGACAACAAAGAAGGATACAGATTAAAAAAAAACCCTACTGTACAGCCATATCAGAAAGAACAGAGCCAAATGAGTCACTAAGTACAAAGCCCACCAGCAGTGCAATTGAAAGAAATCAAAATGACCTTCTGCCTTTGTTTTAGGAAAGATGCCAGTACCATTTAAAGGAAAAAAAAAAAAAAACTGAACAGCAGAGAATATCTGACAAGTACATCATTTTAAAATGTATAAACATATGTACATACTGGTAAAAATTAAACAAAGAGCAAATGCATCATTTTAACACGTTCTTTTTGTGTCTTCTTATGTAAAGCAGTACAGAGTGGTACATAACACACTTAGTCATAAAGATGCCATTGAATGATATACTACAAAATTGTTCAGTTGAAATCAGTTACATTCCCTCCTGAATCATAAATGATTTCAAACATTTAATGTCAGAAGCAACATGAGATCAAAATATGCAATTTTACATATGTTGCATCTTTCGTGTATGTAATCTATTTCTAAAGGTTTTAGTGTCAGTGTAGAAGTTGAGACAGAAAAACTAAGAAAATCACTGAATCATACTCTGTTCCCACTGCTATTTAGAAGCACTAAATCAGTAGCTCAAATCAGCATTCTTAATTGACTTGTAAAATAGAGTTACTTATATTGGTATAGATAATTCTTAATAATGTAGCTATTAGATTCCTCTTCAAAGGTCAATCCCTATAGTTTAGAACTTTTCAATTAATAGTTTCAGTCCACTAATATAAATTGACCCACTGCAGAAACTCTAGGCATCTTGTATTATTTCCAATTGTACACGATGACCCACTAAGGCTTTTTATTACAAGTACTTGAGCAATGGGCACAACTGCTATTATTTTTGACCCTTCTCTGTAAATCCATTAACTTATTTTTTAATCCCAGTCCCTTGTTACTCTGTTCATTTACACTGACAGAGTCTCAACGAGGGCTTTTGTTCCAGTCTGGATACTTTAATTTCATTTCAGATCTCAATGAATCAATGGCACTAACTGCACCATTAGTTTTCAAACAGAAATCTCTATTAATAGCAAACAGGAATTTTTGCCTAACAAGTCTAGCCCTGAATAGCTTTCCAGTTTACTGCTCCCATTTTCTCAGAGGCTAGTATGAACTGGTGGAATAATGGAACTTCAAGTATCCCAAAGAGAAATCTCTTTTTGTTTTCCAAAGAAAATTAAATTAAATTTGTTGGAAGAAATACGTAAGTGTCTGACCAGCACTGAATTGTTAGAAAAATCTCACATCTTTAATTCTGATACTCTGAGGCATTTTTCAGTATCCTAAGTCTCACAACAATAAAAGTTAGGCACTAATTAGTTTTATAATAAAATAGGCTACCAAAAGAGAGAGATAATCAGTCTTTCCTTCCTTACCAATCCAAAAATTCAATTCAATAAAAAGCTTACAGCAAAATGGTATAAACAGGGCTGCATTCAGAGGTCTTCTAGAATCTACCAGCACTAAAAAGAATATGGAAGTTTTGTTACATTAAAGTATTTTATACCAAGTATTTAGCACCTATTAGGAACAAGTGATCCATTTATACATAAGAATTCTAAGGTCTGCATCTCATAGTTCAGCTTCCCTGTGTGCTGAAGTGCCATACTTTCTGCCCCAGTACAACATAACCATGAAGAACTGTCCCCTCTTTGCTGTGCCCCACTCCAGAATGCCATTTACAACCTCTCAGCGTAAAGAATTGACTGAATTTTTCACTTGAATTCTCTTCTATAATGCCTATCCATCTGCTTGCTTCTACTTTATTTAAAGGCTGGAAACATATGGTTTTCAGTGGTCCTAAACCCCATGGGGTAATTTAGCATCACTGTTTATGATATGGAGTCTAAAAGTTAGCCTAGTTTGACAGCAGTCCCACCTCGAGGGCTTGAATTTGTAAAAATACATGGGGAAGGCCAGATTTTCTATCACATCCTTGCTACTACAGACAATAATGAAACAGAAGCTAAACACATATGGTGGCAACAAAGGAAAGTCAACAGAGCAGACTCCTGTGCTACTCTCTAATGAGCCCTTACTCTTTCCCCTTGAACCAAGGACTAGCTGGAAAATAAACATAAAAAGAAAGCTTATTTTGCTTTCAGAGTCTTGTTTGTTGCTGCTGCTTTTCCAGTTTGACAATATTTAAAAGATTTGACAAGACCTCTGTCCTGGTGGGCAAAGGGTCAACATAAGAGTTTGTGTTCATTTGGCTCCTAGTTTGTCTCAGTATCCTTGTGTCCATAGCAGATACTACCAGAGAACTCCATTAGCTGTTTAAGAAGACAGAGGCCAACGAGAAAACTGAATAGGCATGCAGGACAAATCCAAATAATGATGCATCTTGCTCAGGCATCAAGTTAAGCTCGTCTTCAGATTGGGAGCCAAATATTTCTTTCAGAGTGGACTGGCAGAGCAGGCCTGGAATGTTTTGATCAGCATCAATAGCATGAGTGATTATTTACTCTGTAGAACATTCCAGATTTCTTTAGGGGTCAAATTCTCCCAATGGTTTAGAGTCTGAACACACTGGTAATGCCCCCATTTTCTGCTCTCTTCTTGTGGCATGGCGTGCTTTTACTGCTCTAGCTTTCGTATTATGGACTTCCGTTACTGCAGGTTTGAGAGTAGTGTTCTGTGGCTCCTGGGATATACAGAGAGTAGCATTTCTGTTGGCTTGCCAGTACTAAACATTTATCACAGGGCTGCTGGGTACTGCAAAGGACTATATTTGATGGCTCAGGTGCTTCCTTTCAGATCCCTGTTCCCTCTAGACAGCCCTTTCAAGTGTATGCACAAGCCAGCTTCATGGACAGCTCCCAGGAAGCATGCTCCAAATCTGTCCTGCCTGGACACTGAAAAGAAAACTAGAAAGTCTCCAGAGCCATCAACACAACATAAGCACAACACTGCTGTTAAAATAAACTATAAAAGCAGAGATTTCTCAATCTGACTGCAGCTGGTGCTACTTCCACCATCTCCTTTCTTACCCCAGGGAATCAAACTTCGCACTGCAGATGTTTTCACAACGCATCCTCCCACCCAGTTGACTGATATATTAACACCAGACCTGAAACAACACAGTTTTTCCATCTACTTCTTTCTCTAGGTCATTTTAGTCCTTAACAGGCAGATATTAGTCCTTTCCCTCCTGAAATTTGCCTTCTCATTTCAAACATTTTCAACATTAAACAACCTACTGTCCTTGCCACGCGTGCAATTCCAAAAACAATAGTAAGGAGTGGTAATGAGGGCAAATGGCAGAATCTAGATGTGCTACCCAGATCCTGCCCTGCACTACTATAGGAATTACAGTGAAAAATGCTGTCCTATACAACTCAGGTGAATCAATTACTAACAGAGTCAGATTTTCTCCTGTGGTGACTAAAGTTCTGAGTAAAGCACTTTATGCTGAAAGCTCCCTCTACAACTACAGTCAGAGGACCTGAATCAATTAGTGAGGTATTTGGGGGAAAATAGGAAGACATAAGTAGATCCTCGTTTATACACATACTCACACACACCCTCCTTCACCCATTCTCCTCCATCAATTTACCTGACCCACTTTCTAAATCCCTGTTGTTGCAGATGTTGCTGATCCAAAACCTGTTTCAGTTTATTGGGAACATACATTCATCAGAAAAATAATGCAGTGCAGCAGTGTCTTCTTATGTCAGGAGCAGCTGGAATTATTGCTTACTTGGTCACCCTAAGGCATTCATAATTGGTAGGCAGGAGATGCGTGTGCCAAGATAGGCTGTAAAAGACACATTTTATGCCAAAAGCAGGTTGGGAGTGCCTTTGTAAGTACAGCAAATGGTTTTATTTACACCTTAATGAAGGCAATTTTGTTGGATTTCATTTTCGTGGTTTGCATAGAAGCATTTGATCTGGTGCAATAAAGATTCAAACAACATACATTTATGATGGCGCAGTACCAACAACTGTTACTTCCATCTGAAGCAAAATCATAATTCCATGGTAAAGAAAAGAAATCTCAACAGCTCACTTTTCTGAGTATTCAGATATTAATCTGAGGATTTAACTTCACAATGAAGTAACATTAATTTAACCAAAAGTGACTTTAAATCCATTTAAAGACATTTAAAATTAAAATTAATTTAAACATAATTATTTTACAAACTGTGGTACTTTAAGCCCTGCTCACCAAGTTTAAAGCAAAATCACATTATCTCCCAATGTGTCTGATAGCTTGCAATACCAAAGAATGTGGGAATATGTGAAGATGCCAGACTGTGTGAATGGGAATGGCTGAGGCATGGGTACACATTTCTTTCTGCCAGGTCTCGCTGCTCCAGTTACTGGAATAGTAACTGCTGGCAGATGGAGGGTAGAAGACAGCAAAGGGACTGTAAGATTGTAAACCACTACAGCTGTTTTCTTAGCAACTGCCTACCCTGAACAGCAAATACACAGTTCTGGCAGCTTTACCAAGTTGATAAGTTATCACCTGTCACATTCCCTTGTTTGGCCATAGTCTCAGTAGAGCTACCAGTGATGAAAGAAAATTAGCTGCCTAGCTCCAGGTGAAGAAGACTTGTGGGCAAGGTTCCCTCTCTTTGCTCTGTCAGTGATGCTGATCACTGCATCCAGCTGCAGAGCCAATGAGGGTAGCAGCTTCCTCACTTTATCTCTCCCCAGCCCACCACACAGCCTGGGGCCATGGAGGTGCTATCAGACTGGACCTGCCCTATCTGTTGGCACAGTCAAGATGATGTTACCTACACAACCCCCTGTCTCCACCAGCTTTGCTATGGCTATGCACGCTGGCAGGCAAGGAAAAAGCCAAGATGTGCCATGTGTGGGCACATGATCAGGACCCTCTGACACTCAACGAAAGGCTAACATGGACCTTTCAGTCTGCTTCTGAGGGAAAATAAAAATAAAAAATAAAAGAAAAAACATCTTGTTTTCTCTGAACAGCTTCCTTTAGATATGGCCCCAATATGCAGCCATTTGAATGTTTCTGGTTTTTCTTTCAGAGAGACCTTCTATTCTCTGTAATGGCTTTCATTTTATATCCTATTAAAAATCCAAGCATAATATTAAATACATAGAAATACAATCAAATTTTTGATATTCTGTACATATTAAAAAGCCATTTAGACCAGTCAAATCTAACCTTAGAAAGGATCAGATTTAATTTCAGGGGAATCATCAGCATTCTACATTATGTTCCCATTCATAAAGGAAGACTCATTTAAGCGGCCAAGCTCTTCCAGCCAAGTGGAGCTGTGTTCCCAGTATCTTGAAGCTATTGGAGATAAGCAGTTAGGTGACAAAAGGGTCCAAAAACATCAGAGAAAGGCTAAGGAGTAGGAATGAAACTTATAGGACCATGATTACCTTAAGTGACACCTTTCTTCCAGGTGTCATTGTAGGCTCAGTGCTGCCTGGCTCCCCTCACTGTCCTTTCAGCAAAGCCCATGAGGATGTGGTCAAACAAGCCATGCTGAAATAAGACATGCTGAAACACCCATGCGACAGTTTTCCTAGTATGTGATGCACCTGTGCAAACAGACAAATGATCTGCAGCTGGGCTAGAAAGAGAGGACCGCTCTGCTGGTCTGCAACAATCTTTCCCTTTTTTCTTTCATATTTTTTTCCTAATGATTGCAGAGGGAAATATAAAACCAATAATTTGGTTTCTACGGGCTGGGAGTTGTCTCTGCACTCCAGGGAACCCCTCTCCTTGTTGCCAGTGAGATGGAGTCTGCAGGCTTTGGGAAGGAGAAGAAAGGTAGACCAGAATGTGCTGTTTGCTGCTGGGAGGTGCCAGGCATGCCTAGTGGAGAAATCTTTTCCCCCAGAGTAGCTCTGGAAAACGTTGTTAGAACATAATAACTTGTGGATCTTAGGCAGCATTGCTTGACAGAGGACTCTGCAGAGCACTGAGCTAACATCTACACATCTGCATGTGTGAGTGCGGGCCAACAGTACCACAGAGGTCAGTGTGACAAATTTCACCACGCAGTGAAGAAACAACCTCTATACCTTAAATGCCTCTGTGCAGCAGTCAGAAAAGTGCTTCTGCGAAGATCAAGGTGCAGCAAAAAGACAATCAGACACAAATCTGCACCACAGTAAGCTCTTCCCTAACACCTCTTCCTAGATTAAAAACAAAACTAAACTAAAAACCCTACCTCCAAACTATCAAACACTACTACTTTAATATATACACAAACTTTTCTAATAATCAGAGAACATATTAGCTGGAATTTTCTAGGAAAGAAAAAATCACCTGGAATTCCCAGATCCCTTTGTATTTTAACCAAAGTAAGAGGGTTAAAAGCAGAAAAATAAATTAAGATAATTGTCTTGACACAGAGGAAGAGAACACTGATCCATTTTGACACTTATGACTTTCAGATCAGAGGCCTATGAAACAGTACTGTCCTGTCATGCTGGAAAAATGAACTGGATGAAAATCACCTCAGCAATGCTAATTATGACTATGCTTTTCTGTCCATCTCTGACCTGCCAAGTGTTGAACTTGTGATTCTTTTCTCTGCAACAGAAATTGAATGAGCGAAAATTCTGATATATGTTGCTGGACTGCACTGACCATTAAATGAATAGATGAAGTTACGTGAGATATATATGTTAGGTCATCTTATAACTGAGCTGAGAAACATGCATTTTTAGGAACGAAAAGGAAGGTTTGTACCAAAGCACAGGATTATGGCTACATGATCAGCATTGTTGAAGACAGATACCTCAAGGCAAAAGCCTGAAAATACATGTCTCAGAGCAGCAGCATGCAAATATGATGTTTCCATAGGAATAAACTACTTTGGTCCAAAAAGAAATCACTTAGTATTCAAATAGGGGTAACACTTCCAAGGCAAAGGCCATCCTTCTTCTTCCCTCTTGAGGTAGAAGGAAAGGTTTCTTTCCCCACTTACACATTCATAGTTTTAGAATATGAAATCCATCAAAAGTCAAGGAAGTAATTAGAGAGGGAGTGTGTTCACATCTTTTCTAAGTTTATTTACTCTCAATGAAAACTGTTAGCTATAAATAGCAAATGTTCTCTGTCTTGCTGGTCAGCACTGTTGATAATCATTATCACATCACAATCCTGCTGTCACAGTGATCATCATTATAATGTGCAACAGTAGAACTTAAAATACTCAAAAATTTCAATCCTAATAATTATATGCTGTACTCTAAGCAGGGATAGGGTACTGACCTGATTTCTGGACCATAATTATTGATGATATGTAGATGTTAGCATGTTAACAGTAATGGCTTGTTCTTACCAAGTAATTTGGGCACTGCTATCATATTTTCAGAGAGAAAGAGTATTTTATAGAATAACTGACTGGTTTGAGTTGGAAGGGACCTTAAAGCCTAACCAGTTCCAACCCCCTGCCATGGGCAGGATTGCCACCCACCAGATCAGGCTGCCCATGGCCCCATCCAACCTGGCTTTGAGTGCCTCCAAGGATGGGGCACCCACAGCTTCTCTGGGCAGCTGGTGCCCATGCCTCATCACTCTCTGAGTAAAAAATTTCCCCCGTATATCTAATCTAATCTAAATCTCATTAAGTTTAAATTGATTTCCTCTTGTCCCACCACTATCTGCCTGTAAAAGGTTGCTCTTCATCTTTATAAGCCCCCTTTAAGTACTGAAATAGCATGTGAACATGATCTAAGCTACAGTATTTGGCCTAAGAGCAAAGAATGCTCCCTGGCCCATTTTATGTAGTATTGGAGACATAGTCACTGCCCGTACAACACCTTATTTATTTATTTATTTATTTATTTTCAAAAGGAAGGGAAACGAAAACTGTTCTATTTTGAAGTCATCAATGACCCCAGGACAAATTATTCCTCAATGTTTATTCTAACAAGGACATTTTTAGCTTCAGTAGTCTACACTCAAATGCAATTGATGTATTTAGGGTTTGCTTTTTTTTTTTTTTATCAATAATAGGATAGAATATAACTTCTTTTATACTACTTTTCAGAAATGTTCCCTATATTGATAATTCTTTAATGTTAAAAGTAACCAGAAATCCACAAAACATTTTTAATTGGTTTAACATCATCAACAAGAATCACTGTGGACTAAATACGAAGATGCATGAAACATTAAATAGAGGTAGTGAAAAGCAGAGGCACTAAGACACATACCTGGAAAGGAAATGGCAAAAAAGAGAACTATGGGAGCACAATATTTCAGAGATCCAGTTCCCTGTAATACCAATGCAGACCCAAATTAGATCAGTCTCTGCAAAACCAGAAGGCAAAGGATGGGAAAAGTCAGAGTTCTCCCAGGCAGCTGAGATGAAGACAGGTCTCAGGAAAGAAGAACATACCACTGCAAAGGCTAAAGGCCAAAGGAAGCAGGCAGAGGACCAAGATCAGGACTCTCTGCCAAGAGAATCCAAAAGAGCAAATTCCAAGTTCCAGAAATATCATTCAAGAATCCCGAAACAGAGATAGCAATTGAGAGCATATAAGGACATAGTACCCATTGGGTATGCCCACACAGAAGGAGAGGCCAAGACTGTGAAGTTCAGAATCAAATTCCCAGAATTCCATGTGTAGGGTATCAGTGTTGAGGCATAATGGAAATAAGACATGGTCATGAATCAAAGAGCCTGGATTTAAGTTCTGACAGCTAATTGGAGGAACCTGGGGTGTCAGCAAGTGTAGAGCTTCTGTACCTGAAAAAAAATCAATCAATTTTTTTTTTTTAAGTTCTTATGTCAGACAAGCAAGATTAATTTGCAGGAGGGAAATAACTATATTCTCTACAAAACAGATAATAGCAGGAATCTGCACTGGGAATGGGACATAGGTAATTTTCTCAAATTCTGTGATCTGTTCAGCTGAAGTGCCTATTGTCTGTTATTGTAACTTTGGATTCCTCTGAATAGCAAACATTTTGCTTCAGAGTCACCTATGTCTCTTAAAGAAGGCATTTGCATTGCCTCCACTGAAGGAGATCATTTGTTTTGTTCTGTTTTGTGTTTCTTTCTGATATCTTTTCTTTGCAAGCTGCTTCTTCCCCAATATTCATAGAATCACAGAATGGGCTGAGTTAAAAAAGGACCTCAAAGATCATCTAGGTTCAACCCCCCTGCCGTGGGCAGGGTCGCCAACTTCTAGACCAGGCTGCCCAGAGCCACATCCAGCCTTGCCTTGAGTGCTTTCAGGGATGGGGCATCCACAACCACTCTGGGCAACCTGTGTCACCACCCTCTGAGTGAAAAGTCAGCATTCAAGTCCTAAAGCCTTCAGTGTGTGAAAGAAGTAGATCTGGTTCCAGCTGAGGAATTTCTGGAAATTTCTTTCAAGTATTGGATCTCACAAGAAATTTTATCTGTGCTTCATGGCAGCACCGTAGCCTTGAGTCTCCACCACTCACGCACCAGAAGCAAAAACAGATTTATAGGTCACATTGGTCACACACATCCTCCATCACCAGATTCCACAAAGAGTAGGGTAAGGTGTTACACAGCGAATGGATAAGATAAAGAACAGGTAGACAAGGAAATAGGATGAGACTTCATGGTGGGAACCTCTTGAGAAATCATGAGATTTGACAGGTCTGTAAATTCTTTAATATAAAAAAGAAAAAACATTAATCTTTCAGGAATAAAAGAGCTTGCAGCCCTTAATCCTAAGGACAATCATCCTAATAACATCCTAAAAATAATCCTAATAAAGTTTATGATTTCACTTAATGATATACAACCACTGTAAGCACTGTTCTTTGGGCCTGACGAGTTCCCCAGGCCTCCCCATCCCAGCCTGAAAGGAGGAAACTGGTGACAGCGACCACAGAGCAAGATGTGCAGAAACCAACTTAAACAGTCAGCCTGAGCTGCCTAAACCTCATTGCACCCTTCATGCATTTGCAGCCATGAATACTGAGGGGGCTAGTTCTCAATTTCACAGACCACTTGCCAAGCAGGAGATACTCACACAGAGGGGAAAACAGGACAAGGATGGAAAACAACTGATCAGATTTCTCCAGTATCAAAAGCATCGCACAAACAGATCTTTCCGTATTCACCCGTTAATAATTTACAATAAAATTAGCATACACTTAAAATCTATGCGTACATTGACTAGAAAACTTCCACAAAGCTTTACACAATCAAGAGGGCAAGTGGATGCTAGATGCACAGCACCAGGGATCAAAAGCAGGAGCTGCAGCCAGTCATGACAGAAGGGCCTAATAACCAGTTTACTCTGACACTGACAGGAGCATCAGCTAGCAGCAGAGAGCAGCATGAAGCCACCATTGAACAGAACTTCCTTTCTGATATTCTGCTAAGAAAGGCAGACAGCTGACAGGACTGAAATGGGCTCTGTCACAGTTAAGAGACCAACTTTATTCTCTCACTGGTGCTATAAATATTCCCTTAGTTTAACTGGTTTCCAGCAGTAAGTGCTCAGACACATCAGGAGAGAGAGGTGGTTTTTTACAGGGATTTCAAAACTGCTGTCTCAATGACTCCCATTTAGGGGGGCGAGTACATGCCAATCCAGATTGAAAAATTGTGATTTTAAATAGCCTCCTTTGAAGCCCCACACTTGTAGGTAAGTACATCTTGACAAGCAGAAGAGAATTATGGTATTTACCAATGTGCAAAAATGCAGTTACCTACAAACGGGAACAATAACATTTTTACTTTATAGTGTATTGATAGAAAGTGAAAAATACTACCTAAGTGCTCAGTTAGCCTTCTGCGCTGTGAAATGCTCTGGGCTCCATTCTGCTTTCTTTTGCATCATATGCTAACAGCTCCCCAGGCAAAGCACAGAGATGTTCTGCACTTCATGTGACATTCTCACCTACCTTGTACATTTGAACATACGTTGTACAGAACCTGCTGCAACTATCTAAGATTACTGTAAAGGTCATGTAGATTCCTATAGTGACAAATCCAAAAATAAAACTGTTGCAAGGACAACGTGCAGAAAAGAAGTCAACATGGAACTTTCTGTCCAACAACAAACTGAGTTCCGATATCAAAAGCAGCATGCATCTCCTGGAGCTGTCTGAACAAATACTGCTGGATTTTTCAACAACTTGCATATGAAAGCATCCCAGAAAAAGCATGCCTCGATGCCTCAGTGCAGTCCAACACGCTTTCAAGCACTATGCCGTTACAATCTGGAGTCCTACTAATTAAGCCTTGCAGGTGGAAAAAAAAAATGCCCTGCAGGAATCATTCAGATTTTCTAACTTATCCCAAATAGTTTTCTTTGTTTAACTTGTGCAGCTGGCACCAAACATGCATTGCTGTGGTTTTCTTGGCATGAGGTTGCTATGGCTGAAGTCCACGTTGTTCAAGTGATAAAGCTACTAAGTACCAGATGCACAAAAAAAGCAAGGGTATCTACATTTCACTTGTCTTTGTATTTACCACCCAACCCTGAAGCTCAGATACATAATACTTCCACTGGCTTCTTCCTTTCTTCCCAGTTGGCACTTAAATCCCCAACTCCCTCAAGGGACTCAAGTGTAAACATGAGTGTTCTTCAAGTGCTTGAAGTACTTGTGGTCCTGCACACAGATACTTAAGTCATTTGGCAATGTAGTGCCAATCCCTGCTGGGCCCCAGCAGTTGGTGTTCCAGCTGGTGGGTGATCCAGGTGCTGGTCTATCAGCATGTCTAAAGGAACAGTGGCACTTCTGCTTTTTGAAGCACAGCTAACAGATGAACTACTGTTCCCCTCTATGCGCAACAATCTAGTGGTAAACTCAGCAAATGAAGCAACACAAAACACATTTTCAAAGGCACATTCGGCCTTGTGGCATGCAAATTCACCTCTTCAGAAAACTGCTCTTACCATAAGTGTCTGGCTATTTTATGAGGCAGATGTCTTCACCATCCCTCCAGCTGAGCATGTTTCACTTTGTATAAAAAATTAAAAGCACATTGGGTGAAGGAAAGAAACCTGACTCTGTCACCTCGTCATCAGGACTCTCTCCAGGGAGTTCTCATTTCCAGGTATACATAAATGACTCCACATTCTGCAATAGGGAGTCACAGTAAACAATGAGAGTAATGTCAGAGGAATTTCCATGGGGGAACTGTTGATTACAAGGGATATTCTCACCTCCAAATTTTTAACAATTTTAAGAACCCCGGAATGAGAATGAGAGGGTGTAGAAGTACTGTCCCTTAATCTCATATCAAGGGAGTTTCATCAGGAAAGATGGGTTAAATCCCATCAGGAAGAGCAGAACACTGTGTCCCAGTACCTCTGAGTACTGGCCCTAGCCTCTGAGCAGCCGTGCTGCTGCAACATTCTTTAGACAAAAGGAGCGACATAAATTTAGGCTTAAGAAGAACGCGTGCTGCAAGGTGAAGGATGACTGATAGATAACAAAACTCACACTCTTAAAATACACTAATTAGTATGCTAGTAGCTCTTATGCCCAGGAACACTAGGAGCCTCTGAGTTTGGTCAGCTTGCTATCCAGCAACCATTTTACAGGTGAAAAGGACTCCTGGAGAGTCACTGTGCCGTGCTGTTTAGACAAGCAGCTTCTGCTTGTTTTCTTTCACAGAGAGAAATCTCTGAGTCATCAGCATCATTACTGCCTCTTTTTTGCTTACCTAGCCTCATTAAAAGGATTAGACTGATCAGCAAGGGGCAGCAATTTAACTGGTGCACACTTCATAAACAAAGGTTTACCAATTTCCTTCCATTTCCTCTGATATTTTTTGCCTCCTCTGCTATGTGAAGAAACACTGTGGCCTGATCTACCCCAGGCAGGACTTCTCTTCTTAAAGAGGCAGTATTTATTATTTGCTATTTCAAATACAAAACATGTACACATTTTAATCCATCCCATCAGCCTAACATCTTTACCTAGAGAAGGCCTAAGATGCTTATCATTCTCTCAGCTAAGTGACTGTCTCTTACATGGCAGAGAATAATAAATGCTCCTTAAATCTCATTAAAGTCAGAAGAAGATGAGTCACTGAATGCCAACTAAAATAAGCATGGCATTGAACTTGTTTTCAGTCACTACTGCACAAAGCCTATGGATAAAGACAGGATGAATGACACCAACCAATTGTCTATTGGCAAAATCTGTCTCTTTCAAAATAAGATAGTAACAGCAGCTGAGATTAATGATCTAAAGATTACAAAGCATATATAAATGTAAACAGAAAACAAGCTGCAAGCATTTCTGAAATGCAATGAGAACTGCTTTGAAAAGCTGTCATACGGTACAGAGAAATGTTAGGGGACAAATAAGTCAATTTTTCTCATCCATGTGAATGACAGATTTGGCCAGGGGACATGAGGGTAAGGCCTGTTCTACCTCAACAACGTAACTAATAAACATAGGGCACGTAATGGCTCTGGGCAAAAACAGCCATTGCCTTTAGTACAGAATTATCCTAAATCTGTTTCCTACACCACTAGGGCACTATTTGATGCTGACACAGAATGCAGAATACTACCTATTGCCCTTCTTCATTTGAGGATAACATGTTCAGGCCAGTTTGCCATGTGAGCAGGCACCCTTCCTGTACTGGCAATATATTTGTAAGCAGCTCATAAGACCGATGCGATATCAGTGCTTTATAGTAGAGGATAGCAGCAGGGAATTCTTTATCTTTGGGTTTGACTACAGCTGGATATTTGCATCCCACAAACAAATGCTGAATTATTTGCCCTCCTCATCTCAGTGGGATCTCTGCCTGAGGGGTATCAATGCATAAGATGTAGTTCTCAGCATTTCTTCTCTTCTAACAGCATCTTAAAATTCTACAGCTATTGTTAAAGAAAAGCTAATGAATAAGTTTTTGCATGAAGTAACAGTGCAGGCTTTAGATCTTCTGTTTATTGCATTTCATTTACTGAATTTCCTTGCATGGGACTTAAGATGCAGCTTTCTACCGCACCAGCAAATGTTTTGATTTCTAATATAAAAATCATGTTGATTATGCAGGTCAATGGATCCACAGCAACCGTGACATTACTTGTGACAAGTGATGGGAACATTGGATATTTTTCGCTAAAGATAGTAAATAGGAAGACAGTTGAAAACTGGAGCCAACGCTGGAAGAGATTAATGAGAAACTAAATGATTTACAAGAACCATGTCCTCATTTGACTGGAAATTAGATAAATTAGCCTAAAAAAAACCAATGCTCTAATGAAGCAGAAGGACAACTCCACAAACACATCACAAATGGACTTGATGGGGAGGGGAGGAAAAATGGAAGGAGAAAAAAAGTGAAGAAAGAAATGACAGCGTACATTTAAAATGTGCTTGGCAACCCAAGCAATTAAATGGTAACAATTCAAGCAGAAGCTCTTTAAAGTTGTTTCCTGAAGGTGACAGGCAAGGAAGGGGAAGCTGATATATAGTAGCCTACCTAAGATGGTAGGTACAACTCTTAAAAAGAGAATACCTTGTATGGGAGAGTTACAGGGCAATTGCTACCCAGCATGATAACAAAAGTGTCATTTTAATTATTATGGACTTGTCAGACAGAGAAGAGTTGTCAGTTCTTGGGGTAGAAGCTGGGTAAGGGGCAACTAGCCTACGGTAAGGAACACATTTCTGGAGATCATCCAGAATACTCTCCCATAAAAAAGAAATGCAAAAACCATGCAATTTTTCCTACTTCAGCAAATTAGCATAGAAACAATATGTTAAGTATTGATTCTGCACCAAAGTGTATATGACAGAGAATGCTTCTTGGGAAGCTGCGACAAATCACCACATAATAGAAGTGGAACAGAGGAAACAGCACAGTTGGATTTCAATAATCTTCATCACCAGATCCATTTTGCAGGCACCAAGCTCTGTCTTTTTGTTGCCTAGCCACCAATGGGGCTACACCTGCAGCAAGGATGACTAGCAATTTAGATATTAGAAGTTCTCCCTCTGGCCTTTTGTTTTAATGACAGAATTTTCATTGAACCCAAGGGCTTGTCACTACTTTGGACTAGATGATCTTATAGGTCCTTTCCAACCTTATGAACTTACTTGGTTTACCTTAATTATTTTAACAGACCCACTTCTATGCCAATGTTCCTGGAAAACCTTCTGATTCAAAGAAGAAGTTTAGTGGCCAATTCCATTATTCCTGCAGTCCAGGTGATTCAGATAAATCTTCTTAATTAAAGATCTGTTACATATTACATCAGTTTTAACTTTGGTTAACTTTGCAGCTGAAATAGCTATATCTGCATAATATATTCTATTTAAACTTCTATTTAGCCTGCTCAAAGCTTCCTGTTCTGAAACTTAATAGTGAACACTACAATTAATATGTATATTGCTAAAAGCATATTCTTCTGAAGCTATTCTTGGTCTTGAGTCACCAATAAAAAGAAAAGAATATCCATTTTTTTCTGGTCCAGCTACCAAACCAAGAAATGGAAATAAAAATACTGTGACTCAATACAGCTATTTTAAGTTCACTTTGAAAATCATGCTTAATATGAAATATATTCCAATAATTGTTTGAGAAGAGAAGGACAGTAAGAATCACTGCAGATGGATTCAGGTTTCTCTTAAAGGGTGCTATCTGGTCTCTCCTCACTGCTGCAATGTATATTTCTACATTACTGTGCATTAAAATGTTTTAACAGGAGGATGTCAGCACCTAGAGCAGCACCCTAGAGATGAATAACAAAGGTTTCTCCAAGATGTGAGAACAACCGTGATTTAGGTTTGGATTGGATTTGAAGCTTCCTTATCTAAATCCCAAGCAAAAAACAGTGTAATATGGGCTATTAATGGAGGAAAGAAACACACTGCCCCTTACTTTGTTGCTCCAAATGGTACCTCAGTTCCTTTCTGAATCAAAGCTCTAATGTTGAAATCCTCACGTTTGGAAAATATCAGAACTATTCTTGTCAGCATTTCCACTTCTTTTTTCATTTTGGTTTGTTTGCTTGCTTCAGCCAACATCATCCGATGAATTCATTCACATTCAAGAATTGTTCTGACCCACCAAATATGGTCTGGAAGGAAGCAAGAAAGATGCAGTTCTGTTCCAGTTAAAGGCATTTTGCAGGTATTGTTCATGTGGAACAGGTTAAGGAACGTCACAGGGATCATGAGATGAGCTGTCCCTTCTGTGTGACATATAGCTAATTTTAACAGCATACTTAGAGCTACCAGAGAATCAAATTCATCTCTATGTAGAAAACTGCACTTAAACCTTCAAAACAAGGCTCTCTAAGTGAGACATAAATGATTGTCTATACTTCTCCCTGACTCTTGAATGGAGCTGAATTTCCTCCCAGGAGGTTAGGATAAATACGAGTACTCTTCTGAAGAAAACTGCAGAGATGCTACAGGTAAACAGAATAACATTTGTTTTAATAAAAATATTGAACCAGAGTAGTGTTGCGGATTTCTATTAAGACTGCCCATGTGCAGAAGCACCCTCAGTGCACAGGATTCTTTATGGTAAATGTATTCAGGTACAGCCATAACCATAAAAGCAACATGGTTTTTTCATATTTGCTGCAGAAGACTTCCTTCTCAATTCTGTCTGTTTAGGTGGAATAGAAAAGAAACACAATATCCAACAAGAATCCTATGCACATAGTTACCTCTGCTACAAAAAAAAAAATTAGCTGTGAATCAACAGAGACTCCTAGTTTGTTTTAATTTGAAAAGGTAAGCAAATTTGCTGGATGTTTTACAATTATCTTTGCCTTCAGTAGGGCAACTTTAAAAGATTCATAGATCTAGAAGCATATCCAGTTTTTTGTCCAGTCAGCATGCAAGCATACTTTTTCAAGGATTTGAATGTGAAAATAATGTTGTTATGGAGCAGCACAAAGTAATATTTACCCAACAATCCATTAAAACACTCATTAAAATCCAGTCCTTAGATAGGTGCTGACTAATCTGATGAGAGCTGGTTCAGTCTATTGCAGCAGAATCAAATGGAAGACAAAACAATAGGAACATATGAGAAAAAGAAGAAATACGTTTCCCTTCTGTTCTGCTTTAAAGATATTTGCTATCAATGTTTGTAATGCTGCAATGAAATTAAATCTATTCTACAATACTGTATTCTCAAAACAAACACATACTGATTTATTTTCTTCATATAAAAAGTGTATGCCTATCTAGTGGAGACAGTGTCATAAAAGGAGTAACTTCTGATGCACAGGGAACTTGTTATGTTCTTCCAAGATCTCTCTGAATGTACACAGTAATCCAAACTGTCAGTCTCAGTAGGCAGGCGATGAAGGAGCACTAAAGCCACTGCCCTACTGGCAAGGAAATGACTTATCTCTGTGCACAAGGCAAGCAGCACTGCTTCACCTCTCTCTGAAAGAGGACACCCCACCTGCCAGAATAGGCTGGGCAGTGAGCAAGCTACGCCAGGACAAAGAACCCACTGGGCACTTAGCAAGAGAGTGCAAAGCACAGAAAGCATTTGTGGGACTGATTAAAAAAAATCATGCAAGAAAACATGAAGGCTTTTTAAAAAGAAGGCATGAGATGGAAGAGAGGAAAGGATAAGAAACTCTGTGAGGTCATGGGTGGAAGTGATGTTTGTAGCTTCACTTGGAGCATTTTTGAGATTCCTCCTATCAAATTCAGCAGAACTAAAATATTTCCTGGTTATTTTGAAGATAATATGGAACAAATTGGAAGCCAGGAGACCAGCCTCAACATGAAATCACCTGATTAGACCAGTAAACTCTAAAAGGAAGAAAATTAGGTTCTGAATGAATGAAAAGCTCTGTGTTCTGTCATAAATAAACAAAATATGCTCCTTGCTCTTAACTGGCCCTGGGACAAGTGGCAGAGGTGCTGGCAGATTCCAAGAGGCTCCAGACACGTGTAATATACCACTTGGACTCATCTTGTAGATAACTCAGTACTAATACCCAAACTACCAGATCACACTTCCAGAACTTCACAAAACATTGCACCATAGGAAAGCAATTTTATATAATAGAAAGAGAGATCAAGAGGAAGAAACCTCAAGGACAAATTATTAGAAGTGTTTCAGCACCCCACTGTATTCATTTCATTATGAAGATCACAAACGATGTTTGATGGAGTGACCAAAGGTTCCAAAATGTAAGAGATTCACTTCACTATTAAATTTCAAAACTTTAATTATAAAAATGTCTGACCAACTCTATCTGGCACCTGTACCATTATGATAATGAGAACAAGAAGCAAGGGGACTTACAGACTGAACTACTCTTTCATTCCTTCAGATCAGCCCTTTGGATAAAGGCAATGGCATAAATCTTGTAATGAGAGAGTTTGAACTGCTAGTATTTGAGCTACATGAATTAGATTTGTCTTGTGCATAAGCAGGGGCTTTTAACCTTGATACAATAGTTAGGGCACATACTTATTAATGCCTCTCTAGATCTATCATATGGATATTTCTTTACCCATCTGTGTCTTCCATTTTCTAGACACGGGCTTTGAAAACCTGAAGACTTTTTCTTCTCTCTCGTTTTCCTTTTTCTTTCCTTTTTTTTCCTGCTTGCCTTCTGCCTTCTCTTCCATTCAGTAAGCCAGCTCACATTCTGTCAAACCAGTGCCAACTTCACGTAGAGGACTGGCACACTGTCTATGGATTATCTGAAGCAAAAAGGAAACTCAGTTGATACACAGTCCTTGTACTAATCCTCCAAACACACAGATCTCTTCCTTGTGATTACACCTGAGTAAATATTAAGGTACAATGAATGCAGGTGGAATTCAGGAATGTGACAACAGTCACAGCAGATGTGACCAAAGGTCCTTCATGCCAGAATCCTCTCTCTGACAAAGGCCAGGATTGGAAGTTTAAGTAAGAACAGAATTAACATGTAGAGGTACTGCCTGAAAGTACAATGACAGCCATCAGCAATTTGCTTTTTCCTGAACCACTGACAATGTACATTTATTTCCAAGTCTGTTAATTTATATTATCACTTCTGGAACGTGGATGAAGTTGTCAGATACAGAACTACACTTTCTTCTGCCAGGCTTGATTTTACCTAACGTCTGTTGTCTAGATCTTTAATGTCTAGTTTATCTCACTTTTCTTTGTTTCCTTCACCAACTGAAAGCAGTCTTTGCAGAGGGAAATTCAACTCATCTGACTGAGCTTCATAGATGCATAGGATAAACTGCTTTGTAGTGAAGCCTCACTGTTCCTCACAAACTTTGGAAAGAGCCTAACAAATGCCTGGTGTCTGACAGCTATAGTAAGGTGACACAGATTCATTGCCAAAGACATGCCCTGGAACACAAAGTACCATGGCCAGAAATGATTGATCCAGGAGTTCTTGAAAAAAAGGGCTAAAAGGGACTTTGATATGAATCCCAAACTATATAGAGACTCTCCAGCCTCTGATCTGAGTGAACCCATTGCCCTTTAGGTTAGAACTGGTTACCGAAATGACCTACTCACAGTATGTAATTTCTCAATAAAGTTCAGGGATGTTACATATGAAACTAGTACCTTATTTGATAACACACTTGATATTTCCAAGAAAATGCACTATCAAATAATAACGTCAGTAACAATAAAATGTTTCCAAAAAGCAGAAAGTGATTACGTGGTGAACTGTTAAGCTAGACTGAACATAACTTGTTAAGAGGCAAGATCGTTATGCAAAAGTACAAGAAATAGTCTTGCACAAATGTCAAATGTCACAGTTATCCATTTACTTGATAAAATGAGTACTCTGTTGGTTATTATTATTATTATTTTTGCCTCAAAGCTTCATCCTTTAGAGAATAAAACATTGGAATCAATTCTAAGACATTATATTTGATAGAAAAGGTTGATGGGGTGCCTGAGGTAGAAATCCTCTGACAAGTTCTGAGGTACTTTGGAGGTTCTGTATTATGCACTGCCTTTGACAGATTTCAGTTCTGCTGCTGGCACTGAAGAGGTGTGTAGAGACTGCAACTTTGTTTTCAACAGACTCTCTTTTGAGAAATTTAGTTGTTCCCATCCCACTGGCCAGTTACTCAATGCATTCAGTCCTTGCTGGCTACAGATTCTGGCCACAGCACAGACAAAGATGAAGGAAGACTTTATTTCGCTCTGCTTTTCTGTAGAACCAGCCTCAATCTAGGTTTAAGCAAACATGCAGAAGTCATTAGGGTGCTCCAATCTGATTTACCATGGCATTTTTATCCCAGTGTAACTTTATCATGTGTCAGCAGAAACCCAGAGTGACATGGGAGCTATTCTGACCCAGCTATTTAGAGCTCCTCGGAAACAAGCCGTGTGTGTTACAGTAGGTCTGCTTATGTAAGAGGGGAACCTCGTGATCTGCAGCTCATGCCAGGACCCAGAAAGGCCAGCTGCTTTCCATCTGTATTACGCTAGTGCTGGCTTGAATGCAAAAGTGCCCCATCAGTTTTGGAAATCCCTCTGTTTCTACATGGAGCTATTTCGACATCTTGCTAATCATGTGCTTATTTCCAGCAACAACAGCTCCTGCCTCCACCACCAAATCCAGTAAGCGCTGACCCCAATCTCCTTACCCGCTCACTCAATCCCATCATTGAACTATGTCCTGCATGATATGAAAGGGTTCTGCCATGCAGCGTGGTCTGCTAGCTTCTTGAGTCAGTGGACAAGGGACAAATTTAAACTCATCAAATGTCTTTTTGCAGAATCTTTGCAATGGGAAAGAAGAGGGTGTGGAATGCAGAACATGAAGCAATAATGGTTGCTGCAGTGCTAATACCTCTTGGGGTACCTGGAGAGGGAAGGCAAGTGTGAGGAGAGAGAGAAAGTAGGACCTCTTTCAATTGAATATTCCTTTGGTAGATATAGATGTACAGAAACAAGAGCTGAAGGATGCTTAGCCTTACATGCTGGCATTATAAACCATCCAGCAAAGGACAGTGAATACAATTACCTCTCATCTTCTACACATTCTGTCCCTTCTTTAAAAACTCCTGACCATTTGGGCCAGAGCTTTCAGAAATAGAAGCTAGAGTTAGAGCTACATTTAGACATCAGCACAGAATGGTTACTGAAACCTACTGTATGCTCAGGAGCTTTGTAGCCAGCTTGTGCCTTAACAGAGACTTGGCTGTTCAGGTCTGTGCCTCTATTTCTGAAACCCTTGTATAGTGAACTCGATTCAATTGTGCACCAAACCCCAGCCCTGCTTGCTCATTAGTCTGTGATTCAGTAGCCTGCCACCTAGCCATATGGTTAGATGAATGGCACATGAGACTTTCATAGCCACTTCTCATCTTTTAATGTGTTTTCAACAGCTGAGCAGATTAGCATTCAGAGGGCACAAACAACCACATTTTGCTTCATTATTTTTAAGTAATAAACACAATGGATTCTCAAAGTTCTCCCAACCTGTTCCTCGCTCTTTATTGTTTTGATACACTAAACCACAGTGTCCCAAGAAGGCGTATTTCTCCTGTATTCACCTTATTTCACCGTGAAATGACTCAATTCAGCAAGTGGGTTTGAAATATACACTGAAGTCAGTGTAAAACAGCACCCTTAACAAGTGTGGAAAAAAAAATGTGTAGCTCATAAATGGAATACAAACTGTATATAAAACAATATCTTATAATACCTAATGAACTCCAGAAACAGCAGGGCTGGAACCAGGCAACATACCCCTCATTTCCACACCAGCTTTCAAAAACTCACAGTGTCCATGAGTCATATATTTCCCTATGCCTCTGAAGAAATGTTAAATCAATAAAATACCTAAAGGTTGCCAAAGAACCAGTGGTCTGTAAAAATCCAAATATTATTGCTGAGGGACAACATAAGAGACAAAGAAATGTACGCAAGTAAAAGGCCATCCATCCCACTGGAGTCCACTTATACAGAACCCCAGAATCATAGAATCACCAAGGTTGGAAAAGACCTCCAAGATCATCCAGTCTAATTGTACACCTACCACCAATATTTCTTTGCTATACCAAGTCCCTTAGTACAACATCTAAACATTTCTTGAACATCTCCAGGGTGACTCAAACACCTTCTTGGGCAGCCCTTTTCAGTGCCTGACCATTGTGGTACCAGGGTAGCCAGGCACACATCAATGGACACCAGCAAGCTGACATAGTACTGGCCCACTCGCTTGTCTCTGGCAGCTTTCCTAATTGATGTAGGATACCTCACACTATCACTTCGATTTCCAGAGTGCTTTCCTGAGTTTACTTTTTAGCAACATAATTAAAACCCAAGGTTGCATTGGTGACACATTCACCAATTTATGTTGTGTCACAACAGCACTTATTTTTTTCACATTGTACTTTCTATATTCAGCCTTTGAAAGGCCACAAAATTATCCATACCTTGACTGTGAAATCAGATCTAGACACTTGTTAAAGATCACTGTAGACCTTTGTTGCAGTTGTTTACGTATGTACCACAGAGTTGCAGTCTTCTTGGTTAGGAAGACATACAGGGAAAAATAAAATACACTGTGAAAGCAAGCTTTGATATTTTGCTGTGAATCCACAAATATAGCTTAATGGTGTCATAAAACATGTTTACTTTGTGTTTCCTTCACGTAGTTCAATTCCTCTTACTAGACACATTAAAGTGAGTGGAGTCCTGAGAAAAGTCATACTATCACGTTCTTCTACCTGATTTCACAGCAGAAGAAATAAATATAGGTGCCTACTTCCTCAAGTCCTGCAAAAAAAAAAAATAAAGGCTGGGAATTGAAGAGAGGGCAATGCAGTCTAAAAGCCATTCTAGCGTTGACAGAGAGGCTAAGCCTTGCTGGAATTAGAATGATTTTAACTCCTTGCAGAGGCTGGAACTAGAAACTGTATCTCCTGATGTTAACATTACACAAAGTTCTCTCTTTTCAGTCACAGCAGCATACAACTCTGCAGTAGTTTCAGAAAACAATAATTATTTCCAGAAGGAGTGTATATTACATATATTACGTGTAGGCAAGAAAGTTTTCCATCCTTTTTTCCTGATACTAAAAATACAGGTTGTTCACAACTATGCTTTCAATATCCATTTAATTGTTTTGCAAACGGTGTCTTTGACAAACGGTGTTTTTGGCTAGGCTTCAGTGAGCACTGTGTTCAGCTCCATTACCATCCTCCCACTGTTGCCACCAACACAGATATAGAAAAGAGGTCTTACTGTCCTCACAGTCACTCTCCCGTAAGGTCTGAAAAAGCCAGCCAGACAACTTGTGGGCTGTATGTGAGTCTTAAACATGTAGTTCACATTCCTCTCCAGATCTTCACTTCCCTTCACCTAACAAGTTCCATGCTGGAATGGTTTCTAATAAGAGCTAATTTAGAAATACAGGCACCTAATAATACCAAAGACCTTGCTTTCAATAGATGACTTTGTGTGTGGCCAAATGCTCACCAGACATACATCAATTTTTTTTCCATTAATTTACAGGAATGCAGCCCAGAAACACTTATGGATTCTAAAATGCTTACCATCTCAAGTATATTTCAACATCACACTTACTGGCAAATGCTCATTAAAAGCTTACTCTCACCTACATGCTCTGTAGAACATGTACTTGCAATGCATCTTTTTTTATCTATTTGATTCTCAAAACTATGGATTACAGATCTATTTGATTTCTTCATATCTTTCCTAAGTTAGACTTAGAGATACTGGGCAATGAGAAGCAATGTCAGAATGCATTCTACTAATGTGTTTCTTTGTAAGTATACCAGACATTTCCATTTATCATTGCAGTGATTTTTATCCCATTCCAATTATCATTTTGATTCTATTTTAGAATCATTTTTAAACAGGTTTCTGGAACACAGTCATTCTTTTAACTGTAATATTAACAGAAAATTCTCTACAACACTGTATTCTCCATCATTACACTGTATACTTTTTGACCAACACCCATTTCTTATTTATATTCAAGCCTGACAGAAGAGATACAAGAGGGATGATGAACCAAATTCATCCATGGATCTTTTCAACCACAGAGAGATTAAACCATTAATTAATTAGGTCTAAATAAGTAAGGATCTACCGTGGGAGTGACAAAGCAGAGCATATCAAACACCGTGTTGCTTAGGAGTGAATATTCAAAAAAGATCAATACATACAGAGAGCCATTCTCCTTTTTACAAATTCTGATTTCCAGATCAACATAAATAGCAGCAGCTGAGTTCAACAAAAACAGGCATTCTTCTCTGATCCTCATCAAATGTAATGATTATATCCTTCACCCATCAGTCTTTGACATTAATTCAATATCAGTCTCAAAAAATAACAGCAGATTAGGTTATTTTGCTCAGTATTTTACAGGTTCTAAACTGAGAAGAACTGAGAAGGAAGATACCTTTAAGATCATCTAATTCCAACCTCCCTGCTGTAGTCAGAGAAACCTCCCTCTAGTCCAGGTTGCTCAAAGCCCCATGCAGATGACCAATGCATGTATGCACCCTAGCATAGGGTGAATCTTGATACTGATTTACAAAGCAGATAGTCAAACCCTAAAAAGTAGGCTGAACAGGCTCACATGCCTTCCTTGTGAGCCCTGAGGATGCTGGGCACAGCATGACTCCTGTTTGAGTGTAAAAGTGAGGCTGAAAAAAGCAGCTGGCTTTTTGTTGCTGGGATCCTGAGGGTACAACAGGGAAAAGCCAGTTAAGGATCTAACTAAATCAACATCCCTGCAGGAAAAAAATGAGACTGCTAAAATGAATGCCACTTTTATAGCACTGTTTTTTCAGACTTGGGAAATGGTACTGTAATGATATCACCTCTCTGCCTGAACTGTGTCAGATCCAAAGCGTATGCACTTCAGATATACACTGGGTATAGATAGGTCTTTGTGTTTTAACAGAATCTGATCAATAGAAGAGACATACAAGTGGTGAAATCTAAACAGCTGAGTACTATACCTACCAAAAAAAATTCAGATAAAATGAGTCATATATCTATTCTCCTTTCACATACTACTCAAAATTTTAAATATTATCTGAATCTAAGCTAAGAGCACAGGTGCTGATCAGACACAGCTGAGTTAGCCAGCTTCTCAGTAAGTGTAAACTGGTGCAACTCGATTTTATTTTTTAGTCTGAGGTTTACTTTCTGTTTCTATAATGTTGCTCAGTGATGACATGGAGAACTGCTATGGTATTAGGATCAAGAAAATAAGATTAGGCAAAGCTCACCATTGTCAGCTTCCAAGGACAGTCAAATTTTGGACTGTACTCCTGAAGAACAGACTGCCTGAGCTTGCACTATGTGACTGGACAGGCTATAGATGGGAGTGGCTACTGCTAGACTCTCACATGAGGTCCTTCAGATGGGATCACAAAGAATTAAGTTCTCCCAAGCATTTAGTCAAGTGAGGCCAGAAAGAGAAAAAGTAATGACACATTGCCCTTGGTCTTTTTTGCTAAGCCTGATTCACTGTGTGGTTCAGTTTCAAATGAAGTTGTATCAGTAGGGTTCAGGTCATTGAACTCTTCCAACCACTTGTCTGATTAACGTTGCTTCTTTAACAGCTTTCAGGTATGGTGGAGTCTGCTGAAAACCTCTGGTCTTGTAATAGTGTATGTGGTATAGAATAAATGCATTGTAATTTTGCCATATCACCTTAAATCTCAGCTGAAAACAGCTGTTCCTCAAGCCTGTGACTTGCCATGACTGTCTCCTTCTGCTGTTATTTATCTCAGTAGCTGTTATTACTTAACTTTGTGAAGCATATTGGAATACGTTTGGAGAACACTATTAAGTGCAGAATGAAGTGATACTCTTAAATCAGATTTCACTGATCGCTTTGAAAAGCTTCCTAAAAATTCTCACCCAATGCTTCCCTTACAGTCATTCTTTACACACCTATTCCATAACACAACATGGAAGGAATTACGGGCTTCAACCTTTCTACTTTCTGACACTGTCAGCTTCTGGAAATCTTTCAGATCAAAAAATACATGACAGTTTGTCATCTTCATAATTATGCATTTTTAAAAGGTATAGCTAGTGCAAGAAGTTACATGTACTTTTTCTGCGTCAATGAATTGTTCCAATTAAGTCAGATTCCCTGTTGCTGCAGGCTTCGCTGGTCAGATAATGGACTGCAGTGAGATATGTCCCGAGCTGAAGTCTACAACACGGGCAAAATTAATGCTGGGAGAAAATTGACATGAAAAGAAGAATTAAGTGGAATGACTATAATGCAACAATGTAATGACCTTCTAAGTTGTGAGAAAAATGAGAAAAGCATTAATCTTCTAATAGTTAATGGGCCAAATTAATTCTTAGCTTATTTAGTTGTTCAGCTAAGAGCTAATAGAAAAGCAGGGGAAAAAATTTTATAACCGCCATTTGAACAAGCTGCAAAACTTGGCTGAAAATTTTATCTTTAAACTGGAAAGCTACCAGAAAGAATTTTAATTTTTCTAGGGAATAAAGAAGATACATATTACAAAGGTAATCAGTTGCTGCAAGGTTTTCACACTTTTGAAATTCAAGCCAATCTGTTCCTACTTGGTGGAGACAGGACTTGACTGACAGGTAACATGCAACCAATTCTATGATTCTTTTGCCATTGTTTCTCTTCCTAATTTTCTCAGAATCATAGAGGTTAGAAGGGAACTCTGGAGATCACCCAGTCCAAGCTCCTTGCTGAAGCAGATTCCCTATAGTAGGTCACACAGGAAAGTGTCCAGGTGTATCTTGAATGTATGCAGAGAAAGAGAATCCACAGCTTCTCTGGACAGCCTGTTCCAGTGTCACTCTCACAGTGAAGATATCTACTATTTAAATTGAAAGTTTCTTGTGCCCCAAATTGTCATGTATTGCATGTATTTACAGCAAACACCATACTGTGTGTGTGTTGTGTGGTATGCCCATTGTGACTTGATTCTTATTAAATTGTCAGCAAGAAAAATAAAACAGGAGTACAGAAAAGAATATTGGTTTTGGTTACCTTTTACTTCACTGATGTGTATGCATGATGAATAAACAGACTATAGGCCTTGGGCAAGGAGACATTTTTCACCTGAGGTCCCAACCTTGTCCTTCCCCAGCAAAGAGCGACCACTGACAAAAAGAACGATCAAGTGACCTGGGCTTGCTGTGACTAAACAACAGACTGTACTGCTCTTGTGATCCCAAAGATGTTCATTTCCTACCACAGCAAGTCTTTTAAATAATTACTCCATAGGCTGGTTACCAACTGTGATACAAAAAGGCAGGCTGGACAAAAATTCTGGTTAGTTTTTGAGCTGAAGGAGTTCGGACTGCAATAAACAATACCAGACTAAAGCACCATCAAATTGGCCATTGTGACCAGTAGCTTCTGTGATATGTAGCTAGACACAGATTTGAAGATGTTAAAAGGAAGAAAGGGTCTTAAACATTCTTTGTAGAAAGAAAAAATGCAAATACATGAGTCATGGCTTCAATTAACATGAAGTGCACTCTAAGGGCCAGCTTCATTCTGTCTGATTCATCATTGAAAGCTACATGTACTACCATAGAATAATAACTACGGATTCACTAGTACCATCATTCAACTTGCAGACTTCCTATGTTGCTTGAGTACATGAAAGCATTCTCAGCCCTTGGCTGTCTTGACAAGTGAATTTGTAGGGTTTATAAACACATCAGGCATCACACAGCTTGCCCAGACAGACTTATCCAAAAAAATTTGGCCATGGTGGGTATTTGATGAAACTGGTCCTGCTTAGAGCAACTACTAATCTTGGAAAGAACAAAAAACCATAAATAGAAAGAGGATATGATCTACATAAAGAATTTTTTCAGTTCAGAAAAATGTCACATAGCTCTGATATAATAAATCCTTTGATGTTTCCCAGTAACATTTTGACATGGAGAGGGGAGGACACTGTTATTAGACTGTTTCATCTTAGCAATGGACTAATGAAGACAGACTAATGGTCAATGAACTTCAAAATATTACTTGTCATAACGTTTCTCTTTAGCAGTTCCTGCTTCAAGTCCAAAGATTTTGTGCTACTGAATCAGAAATATTTCAAACGAAAATATCAAATCATTATTTAATATATATATATATATATAGCATTTGTCAAGAACTCACCACTCTTGTACCTAATTGGTTTCCAATAATTAATTATCTTCTTTGTTAGAAATGTGTATTTTAGTATGATTTTGTGCATTTTCTAAATCCCATTGTCCACCAATTAGGATAACTTCTAAAAAAATTACTCTATTTTCTTCTTGTGTCCAAGTGTAAAGAGATCTACAGCAGGAAAGGGAACTGAGGAAAGGGATGAAATAGGTACTGGCACAGCCTGAACCATTTATTTACATCCAAGTTACAAACAGGAGAGTAAAGGTTTACATCTCATTAAAGATGTAAATGCAAAATCATTTGCTATAATCTTTTTCACTCAGGAAGGAAGGAAGGTATTTTTCTGTCCGAAGCAGAATTGCTGGAAAAAATCATTTTTGGTTTTATTTTTAACCAACAATTATCCACTGAAATGGGACAAAGATGAACATAGCATTTGAGTACCAAGGAAGTGATATCAAGCAAAAAGTCAGAGACCCTCAACAAGAAAAGGGCTGAATCAGCAACAGGGGCAGATTTGAACACATTTTGAGGCTGCTGGCATCTTATGAGCTAAAATATATACTAAGAAATAATGTGCTTATGTGTTTTGTATCAGAGTAGTTTACAGAACTATTTGGTCATATTTTCTTTTTTTTTTTTTTTAATTTACAGCATAGAATATAATGAAGATATGCAAGTTTCCACCAGTAAAAAACAGCTAATCTTCTAGAACCAAATATAAATGAAAATGTTTCCACATGCTTCATTAACACTAAAAACAATCACCCTACCTTCTACCAAGCTTAAAATTTGTGAGCATTATCTGTCTAGATTTAAACTCCAAAAAGACAAAGACTTTCTTAGAGGTGAAGAACATCCACAGCAAAAGACCACGTTTGAAAAGAAGGTGAGACAAAAACTAACCAATTCATTCTAGACTGATGGTGCAGTGACAGGAAAGAGTGACTGCCTTGAAAACTTTTGCTGAATGTCTTCTTATTCAGAGACAGGCTATATGGGTTCCATCATTTCTTCATTAGCACTGCTGACAAAAAGGCTCAGCTTTGGGACAGGGAACTTAGTTGTACATGGATGGCTGTGCTAATTTAGATCAGGGTGTCAAGTCAGGTTAATTATAAAAGTCATTGATTTTATCTCAGTCAGGCAAACTATTTCTAACAGACTCCAACAATCATATTTACTCTTGCAGACTCCTCACAGATTTCTCAAGTATTCACATGATAGGAAGACTGCAAGTAGTCACAATGAAATTTACTTTTAAACCAAACAGTTTCTCCCCCTCAACTCCTTTCCACCTTTCACCATTATTTACCCTGCTCAAACAGGCAGAATTTACAGCAATCTGATTAAACAAACAGATCAATTCCTTTCCCTCACCTTAGAAAAAGATGAGGTGGTGTGTGCAATCCAAATTGTCTTTATTTTCTGAGAGCAATAAAGCCAATCTACCCAGGCTTACACTATCTTTAGGAGGTCCAGAGGGACCATACTCTCTGACACCTTTTGCGTGGAAATTCCTATGCATCCTAAATTTTAATAACAGATGAGACCCAGAAAGCAAGAAATTGTTTGTGGCTAAATTCTGCTAAGATCTCTGCTGCTAGGCAACCTGCCTTAAGCACTGTAAGAATAAGGTGAGCCACTCAAGTTCGTAGTTCAATAGGATATATTTTCTGTGAGCAAAATATGGTAACAGACTTGATCTTGCTTGACTCCAAGTTTCCCCTTACTCTGCATATCTTCCTCTCTGTACTTGCTCAGCTTTTTATCAGCTTTGAAATACTGCAAGGATAAAGCACTTCCTAACACAGGCTGATACCCTGACCAACACAGATCTCACGGGAGAAGTTGATTACAGCACGCACATAAGCCTGACAACCTGCTGAATGGTCTGCCTTTCACCAACTGAAAATATACACTGCAAACTCTTGGCAAGATGGGATAGGGAAGGCCAAATGGTTGGACTAGATGATCTTAGTAGACTTTCCCCATCTTAATGATCCTATGATTCTATGAAATATACTAAGTGGATTTACTAGTAGTATATTTACTACTAGTAAAGTGGTCATGGGACAAAGGACAAGTCATTTCATAGTAACTTCATGTTACAGACTTGGATTCACCCCAGCTAACCTCAGTTGCTCAACCGAGACATCTAATGCCCTTTGGTGGGCAATTCAGAGAGTCTCTGGTAGGAAATGAGCTGCTCTACCACTGGCATGCATGCTTCAGCTGAATGCCTCTGATGCAGGTGAGTGTGGGGCCTTTTATTAATAACTAATGGGCTGAGAGCACTGCAGGGATTGTGCTGCAGTTCCCTGATTCTGTGGTGACATTATGTCCTCTAACTCCTGTTAGCAGTAGTTCAAGTATCTGTTTGAATTGCTAAAATAACTAAGGATCCTGTATTCCACTGTATTAGGAAAAAAAAAAAAAAAAAGCTGTTTAAAGGAGCATTTTCAGTTCACATGCCTAATTTTCCAAAATACTACTGTCCTGCAGCCATGGATAATTAGTAAAAAGTTGATTACCTATCAAAACTACCAAAACTCATCTTGCTTTGACACTGCATCTAGATATATATTAAATAATGAATCCACAACATGCAAACATATGTGGCTAAAATCTACTCCTTACAACTGTGATCAAGAAGGCTTTTGATCCAACTTAAAAATAACGCAAGCAGTGAACTGCATCTATGCATTTTAAACAGGCGAAATGCATAATACCGTAATTTTTTCTCATTATTTTTCAAACACACTACAGGTAAGTTGAGCATATTCAGAATATACTTTTTTTTTGCTTGATACTACAGAACATATTCACATTATATTATGCTATTATTATGTTTGAAGTTTTACTTAGACTTCTGGGTTGTTTGTTTTCCCGCTTCCAAAAGAATTTGGCCATGAAATATTCATATACAAGACCTGTAGAACCATTGCTAGAAACCTGTACCTGGTAGAATTATATGTGAAGAGTGCTTCCTGAAGAAACATGCACAGAATGCAGGTGACAATAACCATAGTAAGCAAGATAAGAACAAGTGCAAGAAGTAATAATAAATCCTCTTACTTTGATATCAAAAACAGTCACTACTGCATTTTGGGTTCTTGAAAGTTTTATGAAGTCAAACAAGATACTTTTGGCTAATGACTGTATGATGGTCTATATCACTACAGGGCATGGGGTTGGGTTTTTTTTTACTACCAGATGGTTGTTGGTCCAGTTATGTGAGCCTGGATATATGCTGACATCTAGTGGCCCTTTAAAGAATAAATACTGTCCAAACGTATATTAATTAACAAGAATAACCTCAGATTAAAAAAAAAAGTATTCCCTCCTGCTCCTCCATTTTCCCCACAGCACACTTAATAGTGGTTTAGATAACCAAATTTCAATGATTATTGTCCTTTTCAATATTTTTTCAAGCTGTTCTAAAGCATTCTTCCCACTGACATCATGCTGAGTCCATTGGGAAAATCCACCTGGAGGCATTTCTTGACTAGCAATTATCATATTTAAGCAGAGACTGTAAGATTAAAAAAAGAGATGGATAGGAGTATAGTTCTGAATTTATAAAGCCACAGCATGATCCATATTACACCCGAGTTCATCAGAGACCCCTAAAGGTATTCCTGCTAAACTCAGATCAAAATCTGGCCTTAAACCACTGTTTACCTATTAATGTAAGAAAATTGAATCAATAGACTTTAAAGTATTAAAATAAATCTTTGATTTATACTTATTTAGTTTACTATTAGATTTAAGATAACCAACTATATTTTAGACCCCAATGAACATTTATGAGATGACAGTCAAAATTTTTATCAGAAACTCAGTTTCCACCATATTTACTCCATTTCCATTTGGCATGCATTCCTGTTCCTTTGCAAAGCCATGCATGCAATGCATCCCTACTAAGAATAACTAAGCCAGGAAGAAAGCACCAGAGCTTTAGTCACTGATCCAGAAAGATTCCGTCAGAAAGAGGAAACAAAAACCAGAAAATCAAGTACCTTTAGGAAGAACTGATTCAGGAGACCAAAAATCCTGCTCTCTTGCTTAGGTTTCAGCTGATTTTATATTCCTCATTACTGAAAAATCTTTTATTACTTAAAAAATAATGTACCCAGAGGTCCTACAGTGATGCGCCTGCTGGTCAGTTAATCCAGGTCTCCAATACAGCATATTCAAACCCAGAAAGAAAGGTACCATTACCCAGAGGTTCCTCAGGCCAGCCTTTGCCTTCTTTTGATTCTCAGGAGATAGAGAATAGTTCTTCAGTCTAAAGAAACATGCTACTGCAGAATATCCTGCTATATTTAACACTAGTGTGGCCTCACCTTCAACACTGCATGCAGTTCTGGGCTCCACAATACAAAGAGGATACTGAGGTCTTTGAGAATGTTCAGAGGAGGGCAACAAGCTGGTAAAAGCACTGGAAGCCATGTCCTGTGAGGTGAGGCTCAGGACACTTGTGATGCCCGATATGGAGAAGAGAAAGCCGAGAGATGACCTCACTGCTCTGCAGCTCCCTGAGAAGGGGAAGCAGAGGGAGGTGCTGGCTCTACTCATGGTACCGATGGCAGGGTGGGAATGCATAGAGCTGCACCAGGGCGAGGCTCAGACTGGACATTATGGAAAATTTCTTCACCTTAATATTAAATATAGATCATTGATGTTTGAGGGGCATTGCCATTCTAGCAGCTGTTCAGCTGCTACCCTACAATGCCCTATAAAGTGTCTTTATACAAAGTGTTGGGGTTTTTTTTCATTTTTTGCCTTGATGCAAGGCCTGTTCATGAGTTATTCGTTGTAGCAAAGCACAAACCCATAATTTTCTTTTATTGAACCCACTCTGGGTAGCCAACACTGCAGAAGTGCAGATGGTCATCTTATTCTTTGTGACAGGATGAACGCCACAACTCTGCTGACAAAGACAGTAAGGCAGTCATTTATAATGGTGGGAGTATTGTTCAATTTAATAACTATGTTAACTGCACCTATTTAGGCATTTTGAACACAGCTTTCATAAGATCTCTCTCTCTGCTGATACTTTAGGACTTCACAATGTTTAGTCAGATTTGTATAGCATGTAAACTGGCATCCATGCATAATTTCTGTGCTTACAGCATATGAAATAGAACAACATCGTGCAGAAAAGGTTGTCCCCCAACTGAACTCTGACCACAGCCAGTTTTTGTGTGGGGTTTTTTGTGCATATTTGAGATACTGCAGTTTAATAATTTGTCTATCTCTTCCTGTAGTTCACACTTCAATTTTCAGGGCCATCCACATTGCAATCAAATTCTGGATCATAATCCATGAGCTTGAGTGAATAAATATTTCTTTAAGTATTTTGTTGCCAATGGAATAGAGGAAATAGGTTCAGAAAATGCGTCTTCAGAGAAACGCTAGGGCAGCATGATGCACAAGTACTTCCTTTGTTCTAGGGTAAGGGTAGCAGTGAATAATTCACAGCACCAAGTGGAGTGCCCAGAGACATGCCCTGTGATGACCAGTGAGTTTGTGGAGAAAGAAAATGTGGTGTTGAGTATTAAACACAAAGATCAGGTGTTATTTTATAAGCACCCTGCCAAAGGACCCCCTTACAGACTAACAGCTGAATCCAGAATGTGCTTCATTCCCTCAGAGAACTGAACATCACTACAGCAACAGCACTTGAAGAATAATTCAAAAAAACAAAAAACACAGAGGCAAGTTAAATCCCGGGGATTACAGTATGTAAGTGTTCAGAATAAGGGGAGATGTACCTATCATATTCAGTGAATAGATTCAGAGAAAAACTACATCTAGCATGTGCTAATGCCACATTTTGGCACTGCCTCTTCAATCAGAGTAACTTATATAGCTTAAATGTTCATATCACCAATTAATCTCTCTTAAATCAGATCTGCATATTAATTGCTTGAAACAGGCTTAATATAGTCATAAATACACAATACATTAATATCATTTTTCATAAGAATTAGGAAGTCACGTTGCCTTTACTCTCAATTTGTCTAAATATTCCTATGGCAGTTACATTTTATCTATACCATACCTCTCAGTTACGCCATTGGTTTGTCTATGGCATCTTCTGCCCAAGGCACCAAGCCTGTGTAAAGCACAGCTACTGAATACAGAAGTTACTGATTTTCTTAGAGCTGCATTTGGAATGACTGGAACTCAGCAAGAAGTCTATACAATATTTTCCACTATGGAAAAGGCTCAGTGAGAAGAACCAGGCACACTGACCATCAGACCCTTTGTTTGCGGAATGGAGGGCAGGACAGGAATTTGCAGTGGGAGGGCCATGGAGATTTGAAAGGGAACGCTTTGTGCTGAAATTACCCAAGCATTGTATTATGCTTCTATAACACAGTTTGATCGCCTCATTTGCTACTAAGTAAGACCCCAAAAGTGACAAGGAGATAATTACTGTGACCTCTGCTTGTGGAAGCTGATAGAGAAAGAGTTGTTAGCAGTACCATGAACTGTCCTCATGTTTCATTTGCTGATGTGCTGTAAACCTTTGACTTGCTGCCAGATTTTGAGGTTGCCTTATGAGATAATCCCAGCTAAATTCAGTTCATGTGCATCTTCCTGCCCTTTTGTTGGAGACAGGGGCATGATGCAGTTAGCTAAGTTAGCTAAGAACAGAAACACAACTCCACAGCTATGAAAAATGAACTTGAATCAGTTCCTGGATTTGCAAATGATAATAATACTATTTACCCTCGTATTTTAATTTATAAAATACTTCTCCCCTGCTGGAAACAAAATCCCTGATTAGACCACCAACACTTCCCTCATATGTTTCCCACTGACTTTAATTGCCTATTCCCATCTTTTCAAGGACATTCTCCTTATGGGAAAATAAATAAATAAATAATAAGAAGAAATTCTGTATTCAAAAACAAAGCAGTTACAGCTATACTCAGGAAGAGTATGAGAGTTGACTTGCAGTAATAACTTTAAAGATACTGTAAATGCTTTATTAATCCATGCTGTTGACAGTTTTGAATGTCAAATTATCAGCATTGCACTGAGCCATGAAACTATCCCACGAGGTACTCAGTCCACCTTGAGACAGCAGTGAAGGCAAAGCTTTGATCCTCAAGGCTGACTTGAGTAAATTGTTATTTTTGAACTCTTTAATCCCTCATGCATTTGTAACGCATAATTTTAGTAATGCATTTGACTTAAATTTCCCGTTACTTTATAATTCAGTCCAACTTCTACTGCAAATAAAGTCAGAGCTCCCAGGGGCTCCAGACAGCAGAGCCAGTCCTGCTCTACTGCAATTATCCACTGAACTGATGAGGAGACAGAAATAGTATGTCATCAGGAATCTGAATTTTACCTTCTTTTGGATATTTTTTTTCGCACTTTCTCTGTATTACAGCTTAGCATTTTCTGGAGATGAGGACCACAAGGTCTGGGACCCAAGAGGTTTCAGTTGTCCACATCTCAGTTTGACTCTTGAAGAGCAGTTTCAGAAGCAGCAGTGAGCAAGGCATGCCCCCATTCACATGCCCACCTTAGTTTAACTGCCAGAAGGTGATGACGTACCCCAGATGACGTACCCCAACACACAACACACTAACTCAATTGGTAATACAAGGCCTGCTCTGAAAGTAATGCCTTCTGTTTTATTACATTAGCCCATGGTGTCAGAGGCAGATATCGGTGGTATGGCAGTAGAGGTATTTGTGTAGTATATATCAGTTGTAGTTTCCATGGAAACAAATAGGAGGCATTGCTTTCAGAGTGACCTATGCACTAAGATGAGGATTTGTACATTATTTATATTACTATTCAAGGCCATGAGGGGTGCTGTCCAGCCCCTCTACATAATATTTGGCCCAGGCTTTCCCTTTGCTCCCACATACTTTATCTGTGGCTTGAATGACTAAATATTATTTTTTTTATCTGAGCTAAGCAGGAAAGCTGTCACATTATTCAAAATACGTAAGTCACAACTCATCAAAATAATATTTTATCAGTATGAAATTGAGGCTATAGGTGGCATGCTCTCCAGTGTAGCAGAAGTCTTCAAGATGCAAAGCACTCCAGGATATGGTTGGTAGGTGGGGAAAACAAACTTGCTCCTGACAACCTAAAATTGCTCCAAGCTGTGAAACAAGTATATACCATGTGGGACAGTCAGCAGCTCTGCAAGCTCATTCCCTCATCCTACTCTCTTCTTCAGTGCAGGCATGCTAATGGAGCCCTACATGCTCCAACTGCCCCATTCTGTACTGCAGGTTCTCTGCCTCTACAGGATATACAGGGCTGTCTCAGGCTGCCCCTCCCTGCAGACATGCTTGACATGCTTTTTATGCAACCAAATGCAAGCTCAGCTCCTGCCTGTAACACACTGTCAATTACTTCCTATGAAGGTCACCTTGTCAATGCCAATACACCACTCATTGAATTAATTTTTGTGAATGTGTGTGTCTATGAATATACGTCCCAAACAAAAAGAATAGTTAGTTTTATACCACTTCAATTGCCTGCTATATCTTGAGTCAGGCAGTCACTTGCCAAGTGCTGTAAAACACACCCAGTCCTGAAACTGCCTCATCTATTAATTGTCAGTTCAAAAATCCAAGGCCAGCTGAGTCCCTCCTGGAAAAAATAATCAGCTTTTGAGTATTGCTCCAGCGTCCTGCTCTCTGCAGTTTCTGGAAGGATGGGTTCAAAAGGGAGCCAGGGAAGCTCAGCTTCAGGGTATCCCCCCCAGCTTCTGCCCGCAGAAAGCATCACCAGCAAAGCTGAAAGGAGCTGTACGAGATTGATCAGAAAACCTACATACTTCTTGCTCAGCTGTTGTAAATTGCTGCTGATTTTCATGGTGCTACCATAGCTCAAACATCATTCCAACTGAAGGAAGCTTATTTTGTACAATATGCAGTGTCCTGGAAGAAAGCCTGTCACTACTGTCTGGAGCTTACATTGCTACCAGGAGTCAATGAATCTGTGAACTTGACAGCGTCTTTTGAAAACAAATTTCTTACTGCTCAGGAAAATGTCACATGCCTGGTATGAAAGGGATTGATAAAACAATACATTGCTTTGTCTTTTCTGCTCTTTTCAACTGAAAGTCTTCAAAAATCCCCTTGCTGGAGGAAATTAACTGAAAAAGGAATTATGCATTTCTGTTTGCTAGAGGTATACTCTGCACATATGTGCTAGTGAACCTGGTTTTTAAACAGCATTAAAGAATACATATCACAATCAGCTAAATGCTTCAGGTATTTTTCTAACTATAAGGAAAGATACATAAAAATACAAAGATAGGCAGAAGGAAAAACGTCAGATTTGTCAGCATGAAGCATCATTATTCATCAGTAAGCCTTCTCTCCGTTCAGTACTGCACACATGGCTAAGGCAACAAGTGCCCTCATGCCCAGGCAAAGGAAAGCAGGGAAAGCATTCTTCCACCCACCCAGGAAAAGTAGATGAATGATAGCTCTCTGGATTATGTCTAGCAAATATCATTACCTTACAACAAACTTGTTTACATGAGCAGCAAAACATGACAGCTTTCCCCACCACTGCCACCAGTAAAAAAAAAAAAACCTACAATAGATAGTTCCAAGCTACAGCCCATGGCTCAGCTTTGACTGCTGAATTTTGCATGATTCAGGGAGATGGAAATAGCAGACATCCTTCCATGTACAAAGATCTTGGTGAGCAGTTTGCTGTGCTCACTTTTATCTGCTTATGATGCTGTTCATCTCTTGGTCTACACGGAAGAACATAATTTCTACCCACAGAGCCCTGAAAGAGATGCACAGGTATAATAAGGCACACCAGATTCCATGGCCGTGTGTCAATTGGTCTTTCTGTCCTGCTGGCATTAACTTTTCCTGCAGAAATGAGTGCTAATAATTCTGACAGCGAGGTCACTGATGCATGTTCCAGACCTTCATGCTTAGACATCTGTAGCTTACCAGCACCATGCAGAACTGCTTTGCAAAGGGGAATTAACAGTATGACCCCCGAATCACATTTGCCTGGCTAACAGAGTGAGGAGTAAGAAGGAGACGAATTGGAGCTCTACAGAAGCCTGATACGATGTATTATTTCCACATTCCTATTACTGGGGGGAAAAAAAAGAGAAAGAAGAAGAAAACGCAGTGAAAGTGTCCTTTCACAGTTAAAATGAGCCATAAAATAATTGCTAATGAAGTTCACATGCTATGAATACAGAACTAGCAACTGTAATTCCTATAAGAGAATCAATTATCATCAGCATAATGATAGCAATATATAAGTTGATGTGACAAAATAAATTATCTTCAACAGTTCATTAACATTCAAACTAATATGTCATTAATGTAGCTTCAGAAAATACTCTTGAAGCATTTGTAGGTATATCATTTCATGTTAGCTGAGTATTTTAAGTCCTTGTCATTGTAGAACATGAACACCTTACAACTTCCAAAGGAAGTTCATTACTTTTCATTTGCTTTTATTTATTTATTTGTGTGAGTGTGTGTTTTCTAGAACAGAAGAACATAAAGATAATGAAAAATTGTCTTTTTTTTCTTGCTCTGCATATTTATAGTAGAGTTAAGCATCGCTGAGGTCTTCCTGGTGTAACAATGTCAATCAAAAGACTGCCTATTTTGCAAGAAAAAATAAACTACAGCTATACAGCCAACAACTGTTGAAGACAATTGAGAGAAACAAATGTGACTCTAAATTCTATTTTATCTTCTAGATTCTCCCACCAACAGAGTGAGGAGTCAGCTCCATGGGACTCAGAAAGGTTCGTGTCATTTGTAAAAGAACACAGTAATAGCTTCATCCTACTGCTTTGTATGCAGAAAGAGATGCTGCAACTTGACATCCAAAATAATGTCTAGAAACTGAAGGCAGCTGTAGGATTTGGGAAAAACAGCTTATAATGAAAGGTGAAAAGGGGCTCTGCGCAACTGCTGTAATAGTCAGGCAAGCTACAGATACACAACCATATGAAATTCAACTGCAGGCACATGATGAATAGAGAGAATTGAAGTCAAAGACGATGTTTCTTCTGCTACTGGGTAAATATCAATGCCATCAATGACTACTGAAGAGAACCAAAGCAATAGAAGAGGCAGACTGCATCTCAGGAAGACTACACTGAAGATAAGTGACTACATTTCAAAATGAGAAGGTGCAAGAATGGGCAACAGGTGAGGAAACTGCATTAATCAGAAATTCCTTCCTCTTTCTCTCCTACGTAATTTTGCCTGTTTGAGATACTCTCACAGCCTTTCTCCTTCCTTCACCAGTCCTACTCCTAACGATTCCTTCAATCCCTTGAAGTCCTCAGAATCCAACCTGAGCTAAGAAATTAAGCACAAGCACTTTGGAGAACAAAGGGCAAGTGGAAGCCAATGACAAAGAACAGCTGACTAATGGAAAGCAGGTGAGCATATCCTTCTAAAAACCCATGTACTTCCCAAAATCCTCTTCAGTTCAGACTGCCTCTAATGTCTGCTCTCTTCAGATGATAAATTATAGGCTCATTCTAAAGTGTTATCATTATCACGCCTATGAATCTGCTCACATCTACAGTAGCTTCTGCAGTCTTCGTAGTACTCCACTTAGAAAATAAATGTAGTACTTCATGTTACTTGGGTGATCAGAAGGACTGGGTGAGTAGAGATGTTCTCTGCATTAATATGTGGTCAGCTGAAGCTAAAAAACAGCACATGCAGAAAACTAATAATAATAAACATCCTAAAACACTGATTTTTTAATTTTAAGCCATTAGAGAAAGCAGTATGGAATTATACATTTTCTCTACTGACTTGTTAAGTAGATACATAAATGGCACTATTCTTCCAGAATCATCCCATAAATAAAATCAGACTCAAACGTCTTGGCATGCCTTATTCAGAATCAATAAGTAATTTAGTAATAATGCTTTCTGAGGTGTGTGAACTCTACAGTAGGTAACAAGATGATATCATTTTAAGCAGTCTGAACCTTTAATGATATTAATTCTGTTCTATGTTTGGAAGGCTCACAAGATAAGTTGCATATAAAAATGAACTAGCCTCCACCTGTTCTGTATGTTTAATGACTACATTTCTAAGTTATTTGATTAAATATCTTACTGTAACCATGCATGTAGTAAAAAATCAAAGTTAGATTAGGGTTAGTGTTATATTTCACCCTAAAACTAACCTGAATCTAACCATAACTAACTGATATCTAACCATAACATAACCTGAATCTTACCCAAAAGCTAATCCTAACTCTAAACCTTACCTTTTACGTAAACCAAACTGTATCCCTAACCATAAATCTAACCCCAATTCTAATTGATCCTTACCCTATCCCAAACCCTTACAGTAACTGTCGGTATTCCTATTCCTAACACTAGCTCTTACACTTAGCCTTATCCTAATTGTAATCTGTACATATAATACAAACTCTAACCCTAACCTAACTTTGATTTTTGACTACTTCCATGGTTACAGTAAGATATTAAACCAAATAACACAGAGCTTGTGTGAGTCCCTCTTATTAGGCCTAAGTATAGAGAGGCAAATATATCATCTTAATACAGCAGAATATTGAAAATATGATTACCAGTAGACAATACAGTTAATTTATATTTATTATATAAGTATCCATGCAATAGGTACCACCTTGTATATGCTCGACTTCAATATTTCCTTAGACTAGTTCCTGCTTTCTTGAAGGGGGTGTTCCTAAGGCTATTCTAAATTACAGTCTCAAGTTCTCAAGCTTTTCATATCAACTCCTCTTCCCAGTCCTTGCATTTCAGCCAGACCACAATTTTCCACAATCTAAGAGAAGTTATCACTTGTATTGAAAAGCCATTGGGCTTTCTGTTTAATTATAGCTTAGTACAGAATCCTTTTGCATACTATGCAAGTAGAAACAAGAACAAGCATAGTGGTTTTAACTGCAAAGCAATGGTGTAATGGAGAATAGCCAAGTCTAGCTCATTGCAGATGGGCAGAAACAAAGCATTGCATCTTTTAACACATGAGGTACACATATTGTGGGTGCTCTGAAGGCATTCTGTACTCTACACTAGAAATATGTCTGATCTAATGTGAGCACATATGAAATTTCTGGTCCACAGGCTGTTTTTAGGCAAACATATATAGAAGCAAAGTAAAGTTGGGTTTTAATAGCTTTGTGGCATTGGAATCTTGTTCTGTGATTTACATATTTGAACTTGAAACAGCTAATACACTATTAGCATACTTCTTGTTTCAAAGCAATACATGACCTGCAAATTACAACTTTCAGAAGACACTTATACACCCACTTGCAAGATGCATAGATACGATTTACGTAGATAGAATACAATGCTTAAGATTCTGATGCCTACATATCACAAATGTGGGTGCTGTAGAAAAGAGACATATGGGGAAGAAAATTTCTTTGAAATGCCATAAATTCTCACACTAGAATGAAAATATTGCATGTGCATTCATTTTTCATATATATAAAACTATTTAATCAGTTCTGTTAATTTAGATTTCCACCTTTTCACTGTTCCCAGTTATTCAAGTGAATTGATAACTCACAAAAGGTTGCTAGTACTTTTCATATGGGACCAAGAACTGTCCTCTTTACTTCAGTAAGCATCAATATTGATTACTTGGATCTGGGAGGCCCAAAGATGACAATCACTGGAGCTAGATCAGAGTTAGAAAACGTATTCACATGACAGGACATCTCTGTGGTGTCTCCTGGTGCTGAGATCCAAGCAAGTATACATGAAGGACACACATACTGTGTCCCCGCTTTTCCAAGGGGGACAGATGCAGTGGTTCAGATTCTAGCCCTGGGCTGGTACAGATGGCTGACAAACAGAGCGAAACATGCTGCCCAAACAGCTGTTCCACACCTCTTCCAAGGAAGAAGGAGGCCATCAGATCCAGCAGCTGAATGATGCTGCTTTTAGACTGGCAGCACCTGAGCACATGGGCAATTTTAAGCATGTGAACATAATGAGACCCAGTCACAGCACTCTGAGATGCTACAAAGGTATTTAGAGCACATCAAAAATTTCCAAACCATCTCATCAACACGACACAATTTTGACACAGACTAACAAAAGAACTATTCCAGCTCCAAATGTAGTTATCTTTCAGCTGTTTTACTTACAAATTAGACAAAGCTGGTAGTGTTACTAACCCGTTTTTAGCAAACAGACACCATACCATTCACCAGATCAACTATCAAAGAATAATAAGCTCAATTTCAGCAGGCACTGGTCATTCAGTATGAATTGTCTCAGGTTGTTATATGCAATAGCACATACACAAAGTGAATCTCCATTAGATTCCGAGCTGTGCACCAAAGCTGCATATAGGATCACAGACAAAATGCACCCACTTCAGAAACAGATGATACATTGCCATGGGGGGAAATACAAAAGAGACAACACTGAGAGGAGGAGAAAAAGAAGACAGTGGGGTAAAAGATAAGTCCAAATGCTTAGCAGTGTGAATGCAGTTGTCTGTCAGACAAAGAGCATAGTTTCCAATACTGTCAGTCATTTATCATAGAAAACTACAAAGTTGCTTTTTGAACTGGTCAGAGCCCAGGAGACTTCACAAGAAATGAAAAGCAGAATGAAGAAATGCCAAGGAGGCAGTGAACTGTTTAAAGATCTTTCAGTTATTAAAAAAAAAAAAAAGAGAGAGAGAAAGAGAGAGAGAGAGAGATCTGTTAGAGATAAAAAGGCAAGAAAATATAGTTTTAAAGAATATCTTATGTGTAAACATTCCAATTGGCACTAAGCACAAGATAATTTCCTTAGTACTGTCAAATAAAGCTTAGACAGTGAAAGCATTTTCTCGAGTTTTATTGCAATTCCTTAACATTTATGAGGGCAGTTAAAAGTGATGTGATGCAAGGAAGGTATTCTCTTAGCCTTTTATGACAGGTATCAAGATGTTTTAATCTAAGGAAATAGCTATACCTATTTCCTACTATATACAATAATGATGCCTAGAAAATGGTTACCTCAGTCAAATCCATTGTAAACCAGGATTCTTTTTATTTTATATCTGAAATGATCTTCAAAGATATTGCCAGAATTAAATCCTTGACAATTTTGGATGTGTAAAAGATTAGGGCTGGGTAGGCATATCATGCTGCTGTACCTCTAAGAATTATTACAAGAGACTTAGCGGGACTGGAAGGAAATGGATTGTAGAAAAGAGCTATTTAATCCAGAAACATATTCAGTGGGAGAGCTTGGGTTCTGTGGGGAGTGATTTAAGATTTAGTCTTTCTTCTATATTTAGCTCATCATTAGAGAGAAAGGTGTTTCTGGAGTATCTTTTCAGAACATAAAATCAAAGTGAAGGTGAATGCCAAACCCAAACAAAAGAAGAAAGTGTTTGTAATTCAGATCTGTATCTCTGTGAGGAAGAGATGTTCATTATTCCAGGATGCATGCATCAGATGAATCTTCAATCTTTGTCTTGTTAAGATATCTGGTCAAATTTCTTTCTTTACAGGTGTCCCAAGCTCTAGTTTGCAAGGAGAGCACCATACATAGGCAGGCATTAAGGCAAGGATTTCCAGGTCACACAAAGAATTGCCAGTTGAACGTCAGAAATGGATTCCTAACTCATCAGGGTGCCTTGACAGATACAGTCCAGGGACACAGGCAACCCTGAATGATTCAGACATGTTAGTTGTATGAGAGCTGCTTTGAAAGTAATATCTCCTATTTTATTACATTGGCCCATGACATCAGAGGTGGATGTCAGTGGTATGGTAGTACAGGATGAACCTTCCCACCAATATTCCATTACATGTTGTTGCCATGCAACAGATAACAGCAGAGAGGCAATAAGACTGATTGGCATGGAAGTGCGTATGGAGCAGAGGTATGGAACTGAATTCTTCCATGCAGAAAAATGGCACTCACTGACATTCATCAATGCTTGCTAAATATTTATGGAAATCAAACAGTGGATGTGAGCCCAATGAGGCTGTAAGCGGTACGTTTCAGCAGTGGCAACAGCAACAGGTTACCTCCGCTGGTGCAGATTGTCACTAGCACAGCATGCAGGCTCTTGTTCATGGCTGGCAAAAATACATAGATAACAGTGGTGACTGCTGAAAAATAGTGTTTTGTAGCTGAGTATTTGCTGTATCAAACAGCATTATTGTTCTCTTTCTATCTGTCGTAGTTTCATTGGAAAAAAATAGAAAGCATTACTTTGAGAGCAACAGAGCAACTCTTCAGTAGAAATCAAAGTAGAAAAGTTCATGAAACTCCTGCGAATCACTGACATTATACTACACAATACAGCATATTGTTTTAAAATAATTTTTCTCCTTAATGTACCTGCCTATTTTCTCATTTACTTTTGACTGCTGTTTCAGATGTGTTCCACAGCCCTGCATGCTTGTGCTGATGACAAGAGAATGCCTACATAGACAACTTTCCTAGTACTCCAAATAGGGTGACAGGATTATATAATACTTGACCATCTTTCTGTTCAGAAGTTTGGAAGAGGTGTGGCCTTCCATAGTGGAAAAAAAAAAAATTAAAGGCTTCTGAGACATGCTTAAAATAACAGGCATACATTAAGAATCCAATCTTGCCTTTTTTCAGTCTTACCTAAGATACTTTATCTTATTTATTTCATTTTCTACATACAGGAGACCGATTTGTCATTATCTTGAATCCTGTTCATTGTTCTGTTGTGTGGACTGGCAAGAGTTTTTGTCATAAATACTGTTCAAAATACAATTTTATTTGATTTTGTTTAGGATCAAGAAGAGTATTGGCTGGCTATTCTTCAGTAAAGAGCAAATACTAGAAGGCTAAGTCTACATCTTGATACTGGTATTACCTCAGGGCATCTTTTATGTGCATTTTTATCCTGCCTTTCATGGCAATGGTACAGCTACCCTGTAGTCCTGAGTGTTTGCCAACAAACAAAAAGGGAGTTGTTGGAGGAAATATATAGGATTACTCTTGTTAAACCAACTCAAGACCACAGCTCTTTTCTAACAGGTGTTTTATATGCATGTGTGTAGAGTCTGTGCCTTAAATAGCTTCCTGCCTAAATAAGCACAAGCAGAGAAAAATTTACTGTTATTGTCCTTATTGGTGAGAACTGAATAAAAGACTGACGAGCTCTAGGTCCTGCAGGAAGCTGATGGCAGTGCTGTTGATTGAACACAAGCATCCTCAGCTTCAATGCAGTGCTTTATCCACAAATAAGCCCTTATTTGTTAGACATCTGAGTGATAACATCCTACAATATAGCTTGATATTTCTTTCCCTAGAAGATATTCTCCTAGTGCTAATCTCTACCTTAACTTTGTTTTTAGGACCCATAAAGCTTTGAACTTGTATTAAATTCTTGGAAGAAAGACTGAGAAGTACTTAAAGGCGGTATATACAATATATACAAAATACTCCTGGGAGTCAGTTCAGTTTTATTGCATTTAGTCTGCTCAGCCAAGTAAAATATATCCAGTTCCAGGTACTTGCTTCTTGTCTCAGTTTGTATAGTGTTGGGAGGAAATTGGCACCATACATTTTCCTTACATTAAGGAATGATGTACATCCCTACATAAAACAATTTTGAACAACTCGCAGGAGCTGAGAAAATGCTAGTTAATTTTCTCTTTGATTTTCTGCATCTGAGGAGCAGTTCTCAAGACATTTGTTAGCTGACCTTGCAACCTGGAACATGCACCTGGTCTGGTGTTATTTCTTGCAGACCCATTGACAGTCTATGTTTGGATGTGTTATAAACATGTACCCTCTGTATCTGTATTTTAGTGCAGCTCTTGTCTTTTCTCTGCAGATTGAAGCCTAAGGATCCTTGATTATTTACTGAAGGCTTGATAATGAAAGGAAAATGTTAAAGAGGAGGGAACAATTTTGTCTGGTCCACTCTTCAGTGTGAAGAGACCTGTCAACACACAAAAGACGCTTGGCTGCAAGGAAGGGATCCAGTAATAGAAGTCACAGTTTGCCACTGTGCATAACCTCACTTACACATATTTTACTTCTGAAATGGAATATCTCACAAAACCTGATAACACTTCTACAATATTCAAAGAGCGAGATGTAGTTTTCTGCCGCCATACTTGGCAGAAGAGACATAAGAACCTTCATCAGGTTGTCAGGAGGAATTTCCACCTTATCACAGAGCATAACCCTCCCTGCTGTTAGGCTGCTATAGAGCACAAACTGTCACAGTCACATAACATTTGTTTTTGTTATGCAAATATCTGAAAGAACTGAACAGACAACTTTACATGTGTTTTGCCATGTGTGCGATGCTGGGCTTCAATCCAAGAGAAATTTATTGGTGTAAGCAGGAACAATTTGAGCAACTCTTTTTTTCTTCAAAAAGAGATGCAGTTGTTCATGTCAGTCGTATGTTTGGATCTCACCATGGGACAGGTAAAGGCAAAGTGCATATGTTATTACAGCTCCCTACCTAATTTTTCTGGTTATCCTAACATGCTGACTGTGTTATCTCTTAACAATTAGTAACAACTATGAAATGAGTATTAGCTGAAAGACTAGAATTCTGCTTTGTGAATAAAACAGGCAGACCCAGGGCTCCCAGCACAAGAAAGACATAGAGTGGGTCCAGATGAAGGCCACAAAAGTGCTCAGAGGGCTGGAACACCTCAGAGAGTGAAGGCAGCACAGGCTGCTCAGGGAAGTTGTGGATACCTCATCCCCGGAGGCACCCAAGGCCAGGTTGGATGGGGCCCTGGGCAGCCTGATTCAGCGGTGACAATACTGCCCATGGCAGGGTGGAACTGGGTGATCTTTAAGGCCCCTTCCAATCCCAGTTATTCTGCAATTGTAATGTAATCTTTGCTAAGTATTGGGCTGTAGTGATATTTAGGTCCTCCTGGTTATGTGAAAATTTCCCTTAAGACACCAAGGATGTTTTTTATCTAAATGCACTGACAGACACTAAAATCCAAGTCCAGATGTGTTACCCCTCTATTTTTACATAATGAAAGCAAGCTGTCTTTATAATTGTGAAGAAACATTATACCACTGTATAAATCCATGTTAGGTTTAGTTCTTGCATATACTAAAAGTTTCTAGTTTCTCCTTCTTAAATAAAATATAACTTAACAAAGATAATCACAATTATAGAACAACTTCCATAATATGAAGAAGAATATACTACCACTGTTTAGCCTACAGAATAGTTGATCATGGGAGAACATGCTCAAGTCCATAAAGCCTGACAAAGAAGATGGATAGAGAAGCTGTTCATTGTTCTTTTTAGTGTAAAACACAGGAGACCTCAAATGAAACTCAATGTTTCACAGCCAAAAGAGGCACTCCTGTGTCTAATGTGTAGTTCAGTCACAAAACTTATCACCACAAGACATTGACAATTTTTAAGTTCATGAAGTAGATGACAGATTTACAGAAGAAAACCACAGGGCTGCTCAGGAGAAAGCTCTTGTGAGTTACCAGCTTCCTGCATGTTACCAAGGCAGAACTATGAGTGAATCATTTTTTCCTGTTCTTACGCTCTGCTCTAGGCAGAATGGTACTGGCCAGTGGTAGAGCTGATGTAGGGTAAAGATCCAGTGTGGTGCAGCTGCTACTTTTGTCCTTGTATTCCAGAAGTGCATTGTCTCTGTGGCTGAAAAATGTACTTTGTGGGTTTTTTGGCGATTTTGGTGGGTTTTTTTGGTTGGTTGGTTGGTTTGGTTTATTTTTTTGAGGTGAAAAGCTGTTTTTGGATACAAACTTCATTTTCTAAAGAAAATATTCTCATGAAGACTGATGCTTTTTTAAATAACTTGTTTTGTCTAGATAGCTGATTATGAACATAAAAGAATAAATGGCAAAACTGAAAGGCTAATGCTGAATTGTAAAGGGACCTTTTCAAGCATGCCCTAACAGTTTATTGTCATACACGTATGTTGCTCTGAAAGTAATGCCACTCATTTATTTCCATGGAAACTACAAGTTACAAAGACCACAACAACACTATTCAGCAGAGCAAATTCTCAGCTGCAAAACACTGTTTTTCAACGTAGTCACTCCCTAATAGCTATACTTTTTCACCAGTTATGAACAGGAGCTTGCATGCTGCACTTGTAAAAATCACAGCTATTGCCAAAGGCACTGTTGCTAGGAAGATGTTTCCCACACAGTCCAACTTTCACTGTGCTTATATCCACTGTTTGGTCTCCAAAATTATTAAGCAAGCATCAATAAACGTCAACAGATGCCATTTTTTTTGGCATGAAGGAATTCACTGACACACCTTATCTTCATCCGCACTTCCATGTCAGATGCCATTCTGTCAAACTGCTCCTCTGCTGCCGTCTGTCACACAGGAACAAAATGTAATGGAATGTTGGTAGGAAAGTTCAACTCTACTTCCATACCACCAACATTCACCTTTGACATTGTGAGCCAACATATTAACACAGGAGGCATTAATTTAGGAGCAGTCCTTGTATTACTGACGACCTTTATATTTTTAAAAATTTTGAATTCAGCTGATTCATTCAGAAACCTAGTATAAATTGTACTTGTAGAAAATTGGTTCCTTGTGAATTAGCACTACCTGAGAACAAAACCTGGAATCTGAGTTTTGTCCCATTCCTTCAACTTCTGTGACTGACTCTTTCATGAGAATTTATATAAGCTGCAAATTGGATCTAAAAAGCGTAAAATCACACCATATTTTCTGAAACTATTCCTTAAATAACCCTTCACTTGGATTTTCTATGTGATGTGAGTTTATGATACTGTTTTAGATTCTAAGTTGCAAAGTGATCTTCAGTGCTCAAACATCACTTCTATATCCTATAAAGGGCAACATTTGGGATGTGAAGAAAATTATGGTATGTCACTACAAAATGTCATTGTGCTACTGAGTAATATCTGGCAAGATGAAGCAGTTGGATTTGGTTCTAAACACTTTTGATATTCATCCAAAATGAAGAAAATTCTATCTGCTCTGACTCGTTGTGAATTGTTTTGAGCAGTTTATCAGACTACTGATGCCAAAGTTAGTGCTGTGAAGTACAGATCAAAACAGTAATTTTGGTCTGGAAGACAAACTTTAATTCCAGTATTAAGAAAACATAATATTAGCATACCTTTTTTTAATTCAGACATCTGTCAAACTACTTGTGCCTTGAAATGAGCTTTGAGAGATATTAAGGAGCTAAGATTTTTTGTTAATTACTTCACTACTAGATGATGCAGAAAGTATGCCTAGCAATAAAAGCATCCATTCTGAATAGCTGTAACTTGGTGTGAATTAACACTTTCTTTCACCTGAATGGCCCTCTCACTGAAAACAGCTGACATACACAATCCAAACTTACTGTCAGAAAACTTGTTTCAGCTGTGACTTATATAGTTGATCACAGGCTTAATTATTTTGAGCATAAAACTGGGGTATTTGATACATTTATATGCAAAACAGTACTATAATCTTTGGGCACAAACAAGGTGACACAACATAACAGAGACCTGATAATCAACTGAACAAAGGAATAGCCTGACACAAGAGGAGTAACTATTAAGCAGAAAAGATACTAATTTCCATCTAGATATATCATAACTATATATAAACAGAATTAATTTATAACAGAAGATTTACTACTACATGCTCAGTACAAGAAACAAACATGTTCATGTAATCATGACAACCGTAGACCACATCTTCCACGTTTCCTACCCTCTGCTTTGGCCTCTAAAAAGTGTTTTTTCTGCTCCTGGTGCTTCTGAAGCATGTTCTCTGCTTTGCTTTCTAGATGTGCTCAACATTCCTTACCAGTTTATTGAACAGAGCCCCATTCCACAACTAGTTAAGATTCCATCACTTCATTTCCAGCCTTCAGGTTGCTTTGTCTGCCTATTGTGTACTTCATGTTACTCCACTCTTTAAAGTTTCTTTCAATTTAATGCACTTTATGTGCAGCTTCAGGATTTTTTTCCACTTTTGCTGATCTTTATGAACCCTCAACCCCTTGGCTTTTTCCTAATGGTTTTCCATACCCCTTTCCAAGCCTGGATTGTTAAGGCATTTCCATCACGCTGAACAGACCAATTTTGCTCTTCCCAATTGCACTGCAAATATATATTCTCTTGCTACCACTTGGCCATTTAATCTGCCCTTTTTTCTCTTCACTACTTATAGCATCATTCGTGCATGCAAGATAAGAAAACAATATTAATACCTTGAAATTATTCCAGTGTCCCCTAAAATTCTGTGGTTCTGTGTTCATTTACCTGCACCATTTATTCTGTTTACAGTCTGTTCCTTTGGTCCCACCACCAAAGTTGGTTACTATCTATTTCCATACTGTCGCACAAAGTTGTAAAGATGCAAAGATTTACTTACTCAACTAGCATTCCTCTCTGTCACTGTTAGTAGCTCATTGCCAAAATTCTAATTCATATAGCTAGACTTAAAACTCTTTAAAGAAAGGACTGCTCTTTTAAAAATATCCTTTGAAGGCCTTTTGTCTCACCTCTTTTCTCCTACACTTGAATTCTCAACCCTCTGTGATGTCCTGCAGCCCATCTTTCAGATGTGACTCACCTAGCTACGGTGCTTTTTTTCATTCCTGTGTTTTTCTCTTTTCCAGAAGAAGCACCTCAGAAATTAATAGATATTGATATTATTGTAGAGACATGCACAAACATTTTTCACCAAACTAGTTCACAATGTCTTTTAACATTTAAGATGAAACAGTATTACATAAACTTTTTTCAACCTGAAAGTCAACTGAATTCCATCAAGCCTGCTGAGCAAATTAGATCTATAACTTACTTGTTTTATCTCAGTTTCTAATCTATTAAATACTGCCTTCACATATTCTTATGAGTGCTAATCATGAGTTGCTTTTTTTTTTTTTTTTCCTTTTTAAGTGAATTTACTTTCAGCATCCTTCTAACAGCAGCTTTCACCTGCACTGCAAGGACACTGAAAACCCTGAAATCCTCTTTGCTTTTTTTTTTTTCTAGGCCAGTCCTGTAGTGATGTTTCCTAGAAAAGTTGAAGAGAGCTTTAAAAGAGACAAAATTTTTTCCTCTGTTGTTCAGGCTTTGATTTTTGTCTGCTCAGTAGAGCCACTCAGTTTATATGCCTCGTTTCATGAATGTTTTGAGGAGCTGAACATCAGAGTTCAGAGTCCAAGCACAGAAGATTAACATGGACTATTTCTATTGAACTTTTCCTGTGCCTGGTGTCTACAGAAGCACAGCAGGATATTTTACTCTGTTTTCAGTACCTGTTTAGAGACATGTTTTATATATATATATATATATATATATATATATATATATATATATATATATATATATATATATATATAACGTATTTCAAAATATCTAATATTTTCAAGTGTTTTATTAACCTCATATGTTTCACAGGGAACTACATTTCTTTCCTCTCCAAAAAGAAAATAACATTGCTATGAATATTCAAATATTTACTGTAAGAGTACAACAGGGTCTTGCTTGAAAGTGTGTTTGAAGTGAACCTTTAAGTCCCTAGGCATTCTAGCTGACATACATAATACATGTGAGTACACAGGGGAATGCTAAGGGACAACTGATGAACCATTGACAGATCTAGAGGATCTAGTGATGCACATACTCTTCTATTCATCCTTTTCTAGAGTGTGTACGACTGCATTTATTGAACTGAAGATCTACAGAGCAACTTCTCAGACTAGAGCAGGAAATTTATTTTTCCTTGTCAGTCCACTATTTATCTTGACACTGGACTTGAACCCAGAACTAAAATAGACAACTATTTTTGGCAACAAAGAATGCTCAGATCACTATGTTCAGAGTAGATTATAGACTAGCAATTGGAGATGAGAAGAAAGGAAACAAAATAACTTGCTACTCCACATCATTTTCCAATTTAAATCTGCAATTGAATACAGTTAATGTATTAGAGCATGGAGAGTTGTGACAGATGGCAAAACGCCATGAACTATAGACTTTATAGACAGATTCATAACTAGGAATTCTTAGAAAAACAAGGACTGAGAAGCAGCAGAAAAATCAGTCACTGGGGACTGGATTTCTCTTTTACAGCAGAGACCCTGAAGTGGCACAAGCAAAATAAATAGGAGATTTCAGACCTTGCACTTTGCATAACAAAGTTCCATTCTTTCCTTAACCATGCCAGTCAGAGTACATTCAGCAGTCAAGTGTATGACTATTTCTTATACTGAGGTTATATAGGTAAAAAATGAAAAGCTACAAAAACATATACCACAGGATATCTCCCCTGATCAAAAACAGCAGAGGAAAGCGTATACATATTAGAGAAGTATGTGATTCTTCTCAGTGTCTACCTGTAAAACCTCCCTTCCACTTCCCACAGTTGCACAAGTGCAAAGACAGGCAAACCCAGTGGTTTTTCCAAAACAAAAACAAAACTCTAGGATCATTGCCAGCTCTCCCCTGACACATTGTGGTGATAAGGCCAAGACCTTTGAATACAATGAAGAACAACAGAAAAAGCTTTATCTTACTGCCTAAGAAAATTTGTCTATGGAAATATCCACTGATCTCATCAACAGGAGGAATTAATGAGTTCTCTCCCAGTTCCTCCGACTGAACTATCTTGCTCCCTCTGAATCAAATTGAGGGCAGACAACTTCAAGAGCCACTCTACATACGTAGTGCTGACCTGCTCGTGTGGATTCGTCCTCCTCCACCATCTCATGTCATACTGAGGACATGCAACAGACATTCCTTGTCTCACATTATAAACTGAGAACACCAACAGGCTGTAACATAGCCCTCATGGAATTGGAAGGGTGGGATCACATAGCAAGGCTGAGTGTCCATGGGCTAACTATGAGGAAAGTACACTCATGGTGCTCTGTATGATGTTGTAGTCTTCTTATAAAGCCAAAGGGGAGAAGATCATCCCACATGTTTTGGAAGAGACTCAGCATACACATATCATACTCCAAAAGACCAGAGTAGATTGTGCTCTCTGGGCCACTGCCTGTTCCTGCCAAAGGCTATCATAGTAATCATATAACTCATAACATTTCAGTACTCCAGATAGCATCTGGTTGTAATACATAAACAGGATTTAAAAAGCAGAAAGACTACCTGGATGTTCCCTGTTGTCATTATACATCTCTACAAGGTCAGGCAAGCACAGTACGACCTAGAGACATTAGCTTTGTGCCAGCTGTTCCCTTATTCTAGGAAAATAATCTTGCTTTAATCTTATTTGCAAGAGTCTGATAAAAGAGAATCATTTATCATCCACTTTAAATGAATAAATCTCATTTTAAAATCATTGTGATGCAGCTTATATGTGATCTATATTGTTAACTTATCACTGCAAAAGCTGTCTGGCCTAAAATTAGATCATCCAGCTGCCTATGAATATGGGGAGATGAGACTGAACACCACACTATCCCTCTGCTTCATTCTGTGTTAGGGTGGTGGAAAGGAGTGAAGTCAGAGCAAGAGCATAGCAAACAGAACCTTCATGCATTTCTGTACTTTGAAATGTATATCTGGTCCCACCTCAAACAAGGAAAAATGCTGTAAATTATCACTGAAACAACCAATAGGGTATGTTTGTGCATGTTCGTGGTGGCAAGTTGTCTGAGAAGCTAAGATATTACCCGTGTAATAGCCTTGGTCCACTTGTATACATAGCTCAACCACTTTAGGAGCAATGGGATAAAAGCTCTTTAAAAGAAAAACATCAATGGACAATTTACATTTTACACGTGTCAGTCTTGGAAATATCCCTGTGTAGTGGCATGTGAAAGGAATTACATGGCAGGGGCTGAAGGGTACTAAATGTATAGTTTGTTGAACATAAAGAGGTTTTCAGACAGAAGAATGTGAATTCACCAATAACCAGGCATTTCATTGACTCCTCACGTATCGTTGCCAGTCTTGGGAAAAAAAACAACATAATAAAATAAGATCTCTGACTACCAGAGACCTTTCCTGAGAAAATAATGGTAGGAATTAAAGTTGCTTGTACTCTATGTCATCTGACTCCATTTTTCAATCTTGAACACACACACAGGCATAGAGTGATTGGAATCGGCAGGTGCGCACAAGTACCTTACACCATTAACTGTATGTACAGGCAGTATTCATGTGAAGTAAATAGGACTACAAGGAGTAAGCAGGAACTTCTAAATGTCCATACAAGTAAGATTAATTGCTCTTCTAAGCGCTGCACAAGACTGAAAATAATCCATTGTTCAGAAACATCCAGGAAAGATAACACAACAGGAAAAACAAAACAAAACACCAGTCATCTAAAACCCAAGAACATTTTGCAGTGTTTTGAAAAGAATAAAAAGATAATCATTGCCTGTGAAAGCTCTCTGTGTCTTCATGCATCTCTCTACTGACAAACCAAACAGAGAATGTTTAATGCAGTACTTAACTTTTGTAAGGTGGGAATTCAGAGCAGTGGAAGGTTACCAAAGAAACCAAGCCATAAATCAGGGAAGTCTGTAGCATCAGAAACCTCAGGGAGATGAACAGAAAGCTCTGAGATGGAGATAGGGGAGGAACATTCTTTTATAGCAGAGGTGCTAGTCTAGCTCCAGAAACAACTGAGATTAAAGATGATCTAAGCTGGAAAGATTCAGTGGCTCAGGAGACCAGCCACAAGCTACAAGAAAGCAATTCCAGACTACACCACAAGGACTGACCTGAGAGCCCAGAGGATATTTCAGAGTAGTAAGAAAAATTAGGCACACAAACGTATCCAGTATTTATTGGTTTGCTACTATCTTAGTTGCTTTTCTTCATGCAGATAAGAGTACTGACACTTGAAAAGGAGTGTGCACGTGTCTGCATCCATTGCACTTCTACCCAGGTGCTCTGATGAGTTACAGTACGGACCAAAACATACATACAGTTGGATAATATGAGGAAGGGTGCTAAAGGCATACATGTTCAGATATCTTAGGGTAAGCTTTAGACATAAGCCAGCAAGGCATCAGAAACAGCACCAAGTATTGTGCTATTAGCACAAGAAAATCTAGAGCATACAATCTCCATTAGAATCCAGCACAGTCTGCTGAATGTCAGTACTCCAAAGGAATGATTAGAACTGTGCCTAATGATTTGTCACATCTCTTTGAAATAAGCAAGTTCTGTATTACAGTATTAAACACATTAAACCCAGGCACCAGAAAGATTATTAACTTTCAAACACATGCAATATGCTCAAGTCATTTACTAATCATTTCAGTTCCATTTTAACTTTTGTGTGTGTGTGTGCTACGAGAATATTACAAACACAATTATGCAAATAGCTCTGACTGTGCCTTTCTTTCAGGTGTCTGTACTATTTCCACTATACACCTGGTGTGCTGTTTAATATTTGGGCACGTGTCACTGATTCTGCTGTCTGCTCTCCTCAGATCATTTTGCTGTGCAGCAAACATCTGTGCTGGCCTGTTGAGTGCACGATATAATACTGCATTGTACAGAACTAGCTAAGGTACTGAAGCAATGCATGGTAACCTTTTACTCCAGCCATTCTAATTTTACACACAAATACAGTGCTTGGTTTCAGCTAGGACAGAGTTGCTTTCTTCTGAGTGTCTGATATGATGACATGCTTTGGATCTAGAAGAAAAACAATGCTGATAACACACTGATGTTCATAATTGCTGCTAAGCAGTGTTCCAGATCCAAGGCCATTCTTAGTGAAGGGCCCAAGGAGCTGGGAGGAAGCAGAATTAGGACAGCTGACTTAAACTGGACAAAGGGATTTGCCATGCCATATGGCAACATGTGAAAGAAGTTTTGAAGGGAGAGGGAGTTCCTCTGGCTCTCTGCTGCTGCTAAGGGGCTAGCTAGGCATCAGTAACAGGGTGATGAGCAATTGCTTGTGCATCACTTGTAAATATACTTACATATATATATATTTTTTTCGTACATATATATGTAGTCATAACTATTACCCTTTTCCCTTTCTCCATCTATTTTACATAAACCCACAAGTTCTACTTTGTGTTTTTTTTTTTCCTGATTCACTGCCCCACCCCACTGGGAAGGGGGAGAGCGAGCAAATGATTGTGTAATGCTGAGCCACTTGCTGGGTTAAACCACAAGTGTGCAATATAAATATACTCTCACCTCCATTTTCTTCAGTGCTTACTCTTCTCTGGTACCAGGCACAACATAATTCCTGACTGAACTCACACCAAATAACACTGGACAGTAAAAGCAAGGCTTTTCTGAGCACATGGAGTACAAGGGGTACAAATGCTCAGCACTGCAGCTACTCAATTTTAATTTCCTTTGCAGGCATTCTGCACAAGGCAGGAGGGACACTTCTCCAGCTCACATGCACTCATATTATTATGTGCCGTTAGCATATACTTGAAGGGTCTCAGAGACAGCAAAGCAAATCTATTACACTTCATACTTACAGAATTTGTACTAAAGTTTCATGTAGAAAAGCTGTAAGAGACGCCAGGTCACAGACCTTTTCTTGTGCAGGCTGTAAATAGAAAGATCCTGTGCAACTCCTATTAACCTAACTATGCTAAGTTAAATAGTTGTTAGCAGATCTTCAGAAAGGAATTGAACAAAAGTTTCCAACACTTGCAGGCTGGGGACAGGACTTGCTGATACTCCACATATCCACAGAAAAATGTCTGTGGATTCAAAGAATGAGACAATCTCAAGGAAAAAAATAATAATAATAAATGACTAGTAAGCCTCCGTTCAGCTTTGATATGGGAAGAATGTTACTTATTTACAAGTTTCACTGTTTGAAGATCAAAAATAGCATTTCTAGGACTGGGTCATGATCATCCTCCATCTTGTTAAGGAAACCACATGGGGTTGCAAGTTGAGATTTTACTGAAAGTGAGGGAGTAGAGACTGGAAAGGAGAAACTTCATGAAGTTCCAGAATCTTGGCACATGTAAATGAAAAGAGCATAAACTATTCTACAGTGCATAAAAGGAAGTTCAGAATAATCAAGATCTGAGGTCATAATGGCTAAAAAAATAAAAAAGTCTACTGGGCAAGGTATCAAGACATAGCAGCAGATATTTTTTCTATTATTAAAAGTACAGACATTAAGTGGACAAAAAAAAAAACCCTGAAATTGGTACAGATAAAAGTTAAAATTCTGAAAGACTTGGAAACAGGAGGAAAAAAAATCCCATCAAGAGAAATCTTTAAGTAATGTTTTAATGATACATTACACTTCTATATCTTGCTGAAATACGGTAACTAGGCGATTTAAGAAGCGAATGGACAAAAAAAGAGTTGTCATGATGCCAAGCAACATTGACATTGAACACACAAATATCAAAATGAGAGGCTTTTCAGCACTGTTACTCTCATTAGTATTCCAGTCAGTCTATTACACATAGGCATACAGTTTAATTTTAAATGATAATGTATAAAATGAAGAAGAATACTTGTAAGTGAAAAACAAAATACAAGAACTTGGCTGGAAGATGACTGAGTTTTTCTAATTAAGATCACTTACCTGAGTTGCAAACTTTTTTATTAATATAAACTTCTCTGCTCTCAAATTATTAGCTTTACTTAAGTCCATACACTATGAGAAAGCAAGTGTACAGGTGAAAATAAATATACCCTGAAGCCATGAACTACAGCTCCTAAAATAGGGACTGTTATTAGTTGAATGATATTCAGGTTGTTGTGCATTAGGGCTACACTACACTACTTGTGATGTTGTGGAAATCATGTACTAGGAGCATACAATAGTCCTCTGAATTTGCCTTCTTTTTCAAGGAGTAAAGCTTCCTCTGAATGGAAGCCTTTTCATATGCTGGGATTATCAAATTCAGATGCTAGTAGCTCACCTTGCTGCACAGCAATGGAAGCAATCAGTTGTTCATGCAGATAGGTCACCACTAAGGCAAGTTAAAGCAGCAATTCAAAGAAGATTGCTAACCACCAGACTAAACAATATCCCAACTGATATAAACAGAGGAAAAAAATAGATAAAATCCAGATGCCAGTTAGCCCTAAGGCAGCATCTTCAGAAAAGATCTGCTCAAAAAGAAAATGCTGGAGAAACAAATAGTTTGAAACTGCCACAGAAAATCAGATGGAGAAAAAAAGTTACATGTACTCAAAGAATAATTGATAGGACTGGAAAAACTTGGGCTCCACATCTACACACTATTCTCTGTGCTCAACCTTGTAAGTGATCACATCCCTTGAAAATAAATCCCTTGGCACTCCAAAGGCAGGCATCTACTCATGTGACTAAGATTGAAGAGAGATAGGATAAAATGCATGTGATCCAAAATTGTTTTCCTTCACCTTGTCATAAGCCTCTTTTGAGGGAAAGGAGGACCTGTTTATTTTCTTGCCAACTCACACAGTCTAAGGAATAATTGGTAACTAAGGAACATGATGTAATTAGAGAGCTGAATAACATAATAGCAAATGCTTCTTAAATGGAGTCAAATGTAGAATAAGGGAAGGAACAAGGTGAACTGCTTGTATACTCTGATAGCCCATACTCTATAACAATTTAGAAAAAAGGGAATTAGATATCTTTCTGAGAAGGACAGTGCCCAATAGCAGTATAAAAATACTGAATAGCTTTTTAGCCTTCATTACAGAACAGATAACAAGCAATCCAGAAAATATCACAGTGCCATTACATTAAAAAGAAAAAAAAAAAGAAGGTACTATCATACAGCAATTCTGCTCATCCAATTTCACTTAAAAGGAAAAGTAAATAGAAAGGGTAGCAAAGGGCAATAAAAATAACTGAATGGACAGAAATATTCCCCTACTAGGGGAAGATTAGAAACAGAAAGATTTTTTTTGTTTGGAAAGAAAAAAAATTGGGAATGACAGCTCTATAAAACAATGTATAGAAAATAGAATGATGAGTTCTTAGGTAAGAATGAAACACACTGTAACAGAAGGAATTTTTAAAACTGATCAAATATATTACAGATTAAACTGTACTTCTACAGGATATTCAGTAGGTTTAAAGAGAAGTCTGAGTATAATTTTTCTGTTGACTCTCTAGTCAACGTGTTGTGATCCCCAGCACAAAATCAACACTTTTGAAGGAGGTGAAGGCCCACAAAGACAATCAGAAGGATGGAGTATCCTTCCTATGAATAAAAGGGATTTGGGCTTGTTCAGTCTGGAGAAGGCTGTGGGGAAACCTCATTGTGGCATTCCAGTACTCTAAGTAGCTTATAAATAGGAGGCAGACTGACTTTTGAAACAAACTGATAGAGATAGGACAAAGGGATGGTTTAGAACTAAACAAAAACAAAAAAAAAAAACCAACAGAGATTTAGAATAGATGTTAGGAAGAAACTCTTTACTCAGAGGGTAGAGAGCCATTGGTACAAGCTGCCCAGAGAAGCTGCGGACACCTTGGCATTCAAGGTCAGGTTGGATGGGGTCTTGGGCAGCCTGATCCAAGGGATGGCAGTCCTGCCCACTGCAGGGGTTTGGAGCCAAGTGGGCTTTAAGGTCCCATCCAACCCAAATCATTCTACGATTCTATGATAACATTGCAAAATTGTCCATTAAAGACTAAATTCCACTTTCTAAAACACATGGTAGAGGCAACTGTTGGTCTCCGGAAATGCACGTCTGGATGGATCGTGGGTATAGTCAATTACAGTAACTCCTGTGTTACTGACATACTCAAATCACCTTCAGTGTTTTCAGTAATGTGTTGGTAAATAAGCAGTTAACAAGCTTACTATTAACTTGCAAGAGATAAAAAAAAATCCTAGGGAATTAAGGGAATTATTTGTTTAAGGGGTCATAGTGGGAGCGTGATAGTCATCAATTAAGTTCTTGTTTCTTTCAGTTGCTGAGCACAAATAATTTTCACCAATCAGTGCAAGAGCTGCAAATGCTAACAACTCTGACAAATATGACATTGTAATATCTTCTGGAATTCTAGAGCTTCAGATAAATCTTACATGCACAAACTACATAAATTTCTCATGGTTCCTCAGCTGAAGTTAGCAGCTATCTCACCCGTGACAGAGCTACTGCTTCAGGAACTGAAGTATACTTTGAAGATATTGAACTTTTTATGGAGCATCACAACAAGGTTTAACAACTCCAGATTCCCCTCGTTTCTCAAAGCCAACACAATTCTATCTGACTCATTTCTGTCTGCCCTTTATTTACAAGTTGCTAGCACTATTGAAGTATGTCTTCTTTGATTATTCTACAGACACCACCTAATAGAGAAGTTTGAGCTTTCCATGCTCATTTGACAGAGGTTCGCAGATCAGACTCAAAACAAGGTCCCTGAGAAAATGCACTTATTTATCCACTGAAGGCATCTACTGGAAAAATCAATATCTCAGATGTAATGAGTTGTAAGACAAGTAAATTAGAGTACAGATTACTCTGTCAATTGGAACACATAACCTTCTTCTGTAATTAAGTGTTTCATAGGTACTACATTGCATTTGGCACTGGTTGCTTTGTCTAATTACTGTACTTTTTATTTTAAATGAACAAGAAACTTCCTAAAATACCTTGGCTTACACTTCTGTCCTTTCCCACTCCAGCCCTGCTATTGATGCAAAAACAGTTACCTTAGAATAGCTCAAAATGCACTGTCCCTGTGAACATGATAAGTGGTGGATATGAAAGGCAACATGAAGATTTCTAGCTCAAATTCATAAGTCAAGAAAAGATTTCTATTTGAAAATATAGCTTTGAAGAATATACTCAAGTATGTATATATTCTTCATATATATACTTATATATACGATCAGGTTTGCAGATGGTTGAGACATCTAAAGTATGTTACACCTGTACTGACATACAAATACACTGTAAGCTCAGGACACATACAGGCAACAACTTTGGAAGAGTAAGACCTTGGGATAAGTGTGGAATCCTTGAAAACCTCAGAATTATATAGTTTGTTCATATTATAACAGTAGCTGAAAAGAAAAGCAAAAATCTGATACAGAGCTCTTGTAACATGCAAACCTTTGCCCTCAGGAAGGAGATAGCAGAAAGTATACAGCACCTGTACTCCAGGAGCATGCCTCTATACCTATAGTTGTGAATGGACTCTGACTCAAGAGGAAACTGAAAGTTTAAATCTTGCTAGAGCTAATTGAACAGAACTAAACACAAAGCCAATAAACACTAAGTTTAAGTTTGAATAGATCAGGGAAAAATCAGAGCTTTATGCACTTTTTCTGGAAAAAAAAAAAGGACTATGTGGCTACATATGCATAGTTGTAGAGTACAGTTTAGCAAAATATCTACTGGAAGTTACACACCACCATGTATGCACTGATTATTTTTAAGACACCTCACGTTATTCTGTGACTTGCAGGTGTTGCACGCAGAAAAGTTTTGCTCACTCTAAGAAGAGAAAAAGGACTGTTGTCTATAGTTCTAAGGAATCTCTTTGTGGGAAGAAATCAAAAGTTTCCCATGTTTTTCCCTTTTTTTTTTTCATTCCCCCCCTTTTACACTGCTGCATCTGATCCACCACCCAGAGAAATCAAAGGAAGATTTTTTCTGATCAGTGCTCCTGTGTCGGTGTCAGTGACAATCAAAGACTGTGAGCTTATTATATGACAAAGTGTTGGGATTTAGTGATAGATCAGATCAAATCAGTTAGAGGAAATGACCACAGATTGATGCTTAAATTGCATCGCTATCTTCTTGGCAAAAGCAGAAAGTTTTCTTCCTTGACAACAGGTTATATGTTTTGATACTGATCTTCTCCTTTCAAACAAAGTAACATCTAAAAAAATAGATCCATGAGAAAATAGACTGTCTGTTAAGTGGGAATTACAAAATCCTACTTATTTAACATGCACTGAACAGAAAATGTCATTGTTAAGTCTGCTTGTACCACCAGTAATATAGAATAGAATTTAAGAATCGAGGTAAGTTTACAGAGACAAAGTTCATTTTCTACTATCTGAGTGATGTAAAGAAGTCATTGTTTTACTGAAGATAAGGCCATTCCCATCTTTAAAAACCTCTACTGAAACATATCAAGACATCTAGTAGTAGATAAGGAACATCTTTCGAGCCTATCTACAATCTGCAGCAGAGTAATGGGCAGAGTCTCTTAGCAGTAAACCAAAGTGGCACAACACAGAGTTGTGTTCTTATGAGCTGGGGTCATGAAGCTGTATCTAACTTAAACATTAGAAAAGTTGGAAAAGTATGCCCATATTGCTTCTGAACCTGACTGACTCAAATTCCTCTGACATAACCTGTTCTCTCAAAAATGTTTGTTCTCAACCTTTCAAGGCCCCTTGGAATCAAAAGTAATCCATTTCAGGTAGTGAAGACGTAAGTTGATAAAGCAAGGACCATTTTAGGATGCTGTTGTGAATCATAGCTTAGCAGATCTTAAACAGCAGTGTAGTTGTGCATTTTAATCCAGCTGACAGGAATCACAACTTCTTCAAATGACAAGTCCCATCCAAGTCAGAAAGATCAAAGGGACTGTGTTGGCACTGACATTGTAAGTGCCAGCACACAGACAAACTGCTAAGACTATATGCTGTCCAGCCAAAAATCTGTGGCGATTTTGACTCTGATGCTACTAGTTGCCATATTTGAGCTCCCTTTTGCCAGAATTTACCTATTTATGTTTGCTTTTAGATACTACCTTTGATATTCTGCAGACCTGGGGTCTCATCAGTAATCAGTATCATACAAATGTTTTCCCACAGTAAGTATTGCTTCTTGAGATAAACTATACACTACTTCATCAAAGCCTAAACAATTTTAACCTTCCTGCCTAGTATATACAGCTCTTGTTGAGTGAGGCAACTGGCTTTAGATGATGGACTTGAGGGGAAAAAAAATCATTACAGTGGAAACAGCATATAATTTCTTAAACTATTGCCGTAGCTGGACAACGCACTACGTGGTTCCTAGTACTTTGTCTCAAACAGTATCAGATTAACACAAAGTGGAAAATCCACACTCTCAAATGAAACTGCAGGAGACAAAGGTTCTGTCACTCTCATCAATACACCATGGAGACAGATACACAGTCTGAGCCATCCACCTGGGCAGCCAGCAGCACAAAGAGCAGGCACTGAGCAGAAGTTCAGAAGTTTCCCAGTAATTGAGCACTCAGCAGGGCTTAAGGTACAACTCACCTGATAACCTCAAACAGCAGAAATTCACATTTACAAAGCAGAATATAAGCCAAGAGAACTATGACCCTTGAACAACAGCAAGACACCTTATATAGCAATGCCTCCTTTATAACAGTCTTCTGTCCAGTCCGATAAAATGAGATGCCTTTGTCTCTCTTTGTAGGCATCTATGATGTAAACACTGAAAATGTAAAAGATACATGTGCCTGAACTGTTTCAGTTCAGAACACAGAAGTACATAAAGATCCTATGAACATGTTCCTAAATGAACATCTACTGATGCAGACACTTTTTCCTGAGTACCATGCAAACATTATTTCCTGAGTACTGATCATAGACTCCAATCCTGAATGTCATGTTCAATTAGGTCCTAAAGAAAGCAAAGCTGAAGCCATTTTTGTTTTAATCCAAAGAAACTAGGTACAGGAAGATATTCAGGAGAACTGCTCCAAATTCACTTTCTAAGAAGATTAGTTAAACTGCATCAAGCTGGCAAATGGATGCTTTTACTCAGAATCAAAGTGGCCTTAACTTGGTTTAGTTCAATTTGCTTTGGAAAGAGATCTGGAATTAATCCTATTTAACTAACCTACTTTAATTACATTAATTACTTCCAATTCTTGAGTTTTCCAGTGCACATGGACCTACTTTCATCTTAATAGTCAGAGCTTCCAGATCTAGATGGAACAGTTTAAGGAATGCATTTCAGATACAGACCAGCATCTCCATGACTAAACCTCATTAAATAATTATATGATCTTATCCAATAAAGTTCCATTGCAAAAAAAAATTAATCACCTTCAGAGGTCTAAAGAGTAGGCCATGTGCTCACTAAATACAATACACTAAATCAAGCAGGCTTGACAGATATTCTGTTGCTCAAGAGGCTTTCAGCTGATGGCTGGGTAAAAGTTTTACTGCTCAGATAACTTTAGCAGCTGAACTGGCATATTGAAAATACCAAAAATGGATTACAAAAAGAAGAAAACATAGAACTTTCTTCTCTGTCACTCATGTTATCATTGTTTCCTACCTGGGTGGTTCCTCCTCGAGTAGTTGAAAGAAACACAGGACAGATATTCTGAGGAAGAAGTTTCCAGGTGGCTTTCAGGCCCTGATCCATGATCTGGAGGTGATTCAGGTAAAAACCTATTCAGTATTTTCAAAGACCTTCCAGCTATTACCTAAAGGGAGGTCAAGGGATGAATATATTGGTTATTTTGCAGTACTTCTTAGGTCAGAAATTATTATTAGATTAGATTATTAATGAGTGGCAGAAATGCAAGTGGTAAGATACTTTAGAAAACGATGAGGGAGGAAAATGTTAGGCCTGCTGCAGTTGTTCTTTTTAGGGTTTGTGACACATATCAGTCATGTTTTACAACCTTTCTCCAAGAAACAGTTGAAGAGCAACCTTACTGCTTCCATCCCAGACCAAATATCACCAGCAGTTTTCAACTGCCAATATTGTTTTGGAAAGAAAAAGCTGCTTGTAGTTCAGGGAGAACTCACATCCCCACACTTCCCACCATCACAGCTCCCTGAGGAAAGGGCTGCCACTCTCCCCACTGTGCACCTCCACCAACACCAGAAAGCAGGACTGAGCACAACTGAGATCCAGACACTTTCCATTGGAATGACCTAACATGGGTGGGGAACAGCTTGGGACAAGGTAACCAAATCCATTCAAATAGCCTGCCTGGCCTTCAGAAGGAAGGACGGAAGAAGGAAGCACAACAAATGACGTGGTTTACAGCTTCAGGGCAAGTATATGACCCACTCAGACACAGACTGGGGAGAAGCTATGCTATCTGAACATTACAATATACTCTCCAATCAATTAAAAAAAATCATCAGCTAGTGGGAGAATGCCTCTAACTCCATATAATCACAAGGCTTTGGTGATCCCTTGTCACTAGACAGCTAAAACTGCATAGTGATTCTTTTCCATACTAGAGTTTGCCTAGGTACTCTAAAAGAACTGATGCAACTGATCCACGTTTTGACTAGCTCTTAGATTAAATACAGTTGCCACAGTAATAAAGCCATAGTGACGTAATCCCAATGAATAAGACTAACCTCTATGACAAGTTTGAATAGATTTATATAGACACTTAACACTAGAAGGTTGCAGTAAGGCTGGAAGAGAAGCAAATGTGTGGTTAGCTTTGTCTAGGTTAAACTTTAAGAACTGTTAAACTTTCAGAACAGCAAAGTAGGTGAAAAACAAAAACTGAATTTAGAACTGAATAGACTTTGTTTCTATTTTAAGGCTTGGTTATAACAATAAAAACCACTATCACACGTATGCAAAAGATGATGGTGGAGGGTTTTTATTCATTTAGAAACAGTTGCCTTTTCTGCTAGCCAGATATTACAGTAATGGAAAAAAAAGCCTCATATACTCCATAAACAAAATACACTGATCATAAAAGCCAAACTCCATGATGAATATAGAAATAAAATCTTATGTCTTAATCATGATACAACCCAAGAGACATATACAGCCAAAAAAATTTGTGGTCTGCAGCAGACTACAACAAAATATTGCTGTATTTAGTGCATTATCTATCACTTGCATTCATCTCCATAATTATTGTGTTCCTTGCTACTCTCCAGCTTACCTACTTTGTTTATGGATGGAGAGAGAAAAAAAGAAATTCATGATTAATGACAACTTCTAAACATTCTGCTTTAGATATATTTAGCTTCTCCACAGGAAGAAAAAAAGAACAAGGATAAGGGGAGAACCTCTTTGAAGTGCTATTACAGATACATAATTCACAAAGCAGTTTCTCCCCCATAATAGTTATTTGAGCATATTTTCAAATGACATACATGAGATATTTCTAGATGTCATAACCTAACCTGGAAATTCATAGGAAGATCTAGTTAAGTAAAAAAAAAGAGACAGATAGGAAATGGCTACATTAAACAGTTCAGAAACTATGTTGTTTGTTTGTTTTAAACACAGATTTTAATATAGCATAGACTAAAACACAAAGGAAAGAGGATTTCCTTGCTGCTTACCTTTATCAGACCTGAAAGGTCACAGAACCTTTGTTTACAGAGGCGCTGGGCTTGGCAATATAAAGAAAGATATTCAATCAAGTTGCTCAAGCCCTCAAATGAAGGGCAAAAAAAAAATAACAAATAAAAAATTGGGGATACTGCCTTAAAAGCTTTTACGATATGACTATGAGCCCATGGGGAGATAAACAAACAAACAAAAAAATCAAATTTTGATAGGAGTCTTGGATGACACAGAAGGTGCTCAGTATGAAGGTCTTTCCTCATCATCTTCTTTCTCTAATCCACCTTTGGTCTGTTCTATGGCCTTTTACTGAACTATGACCTCCTACTGTAAGGTAAGGACTACAGAACAGCCATCTAAAGTAGCCCACCAGGCTGTTTCCTGCCTGTGACTTCAGGTAAGTCACTGGAGCTTCTGAGCCTCTTCTTCCATTACATATCTATATCCTCAAGTATGAAAAAAACATCAACATTGCTTTTGACCTACTCTTTTCCAGACTCCCTCTCTTCTCAGCCATCACAGATCCTACCACTCTGGACCTTCTGATATACTGCTTTTTTTTTTACCAGAGATCTTTTGTCTGCACCTCTTACCTCCATATTTCCTTTAACCTTAGCTGTTCCATGTTTCTTTAATGATGCTAACCACCTCCTGCCCCTTCTTTTTCTTTCTCAGTTCTGAGAAATACATTTCTTTCAGTTCTGTTCACAGACTGTTCAGTATGCCCTTTTCTCACCTCTTCCACAGGCTGCGTATGCTTCTGCTTGCACTCAGTCTACCCTCCATTCTTTCATTTGATTTTGAAGGTACATTCAATAAAATTCAAACAGAAAGCAAGAAAGCCATATATCTGACCTGATCATAGCTAAGTATATCCTCCAGCAAAGCCTAGCTCCAGTAGCCTTGCTAACAGTTTAAGAAGGCCAGTAGATCTCATTCAGGTAATACACTCAGAGCAGGGAATGATTGTGATCAGCTGTCTTGACTCTATCACATGTCATTAGAACAAAGTCAGGTGTTGCTCTTGGTGTATAACATAAACACTCCACAAGAAACCAAAACTTAAGACAGGATAAAACTATTTACTTCATGCATCCTTGAAAATAAATTCCCAGATGACTATTGCTCTTCCAGTTGTGCAGCCCACAGCCTTGTGCCTTTTAGCAATCCAGCTGAGACAGACAATAACAACTCTGAAAGACACTGCTGCCCGTGTTGAATTATTGCTTAATTAGATAGAGCCAGGATGTTCTATCACATGTGCAATGCTTTATGAATAAAATCAACTGCATCCTGCTTTCTAAGCATTCATCTCACAGCAGCACAAAACCTAGGGAGTGACAGCTTGCTACCAGGAGGAATGCTACCTTAAAGAGATGTGTGTTGTGTTTCAAAAAAGGAATGCAAGTATGAACAGCTTAAGCAACTCAATAGTATGCAGTGCTGCCAGTCATAAATGCTTATCTGGTGCAGAAGCACAGAAAAGCTCCAGTCAGTATAAGGATTCCACTGTGACAAGATGCATCCATGTGGGAAAATAGCCTAGTGAGTTTCTCCACAATAACAGCTCCATAGTCACTCTCCTTTATACACACTTTAATTCCTCACTGAGGAGGCCTAGCTATGGCTTACACTAACCTTGCTTCCAAGCTGGTCTGAGGCAATTTCACAAAGATCCTCTCCTGGGATTAAGACTGGACACATAAAGAGTTTGTGTGGAAATAGCTGCATGCTTTGAATTCACATCCTACACCGTTCTGAAAGAGCTTTCATGTACAAGTATACACCTTAAACATAAAATAATATCTGCCTCAAAATGTTTATTATCTAAAAATCTAATCTTACAAAAGGTTATACAGTTTCTTGAACATGGTTTAGTGGGAAGTTATTGGTGGTAGGTAGATAGTTGGACTAGATGACCTTGGAGGTCTTTTCCAGCCTTGGCGATTCTACAGTTCTATGATTCTTAGTTTGTGGAACACTACTATCTCCTTCCAGTGTTTTAAGATACGAAATGGTAGGAACAGATTTAATTTCCAAGTAAATTGGAAGTGCTCCTTCTCGTGTCAAATCCAAGCGTTTTCATGTAGTATTTAAATGTCCATCATGCAAGATAAAACTCTTAAACCAGCATATAACTGAGTGAATATTGCACTTTTCAAGAGGCTAAAATCATTTATAAATCCCCCAGTTCAAATATTTTGTTATATCCAGTGTTATATACACAAATATTAAGACTTTATTAAGCAATTAGGCAATTACTAGGGCTTTCTATACAAAATCAGCATAAAATGAATTCCCTGATTGATTTAACTCCCAAAATTGTAGTGCTAAGAGTGAACAAAGGACAAAGGAAGGTTATGCTGCTGCTATAAGGTTTTGTAATTTGTATAGCATGGGAAAAGTCCCTATAAACAGAACCTAAACAACAACAACAAAAAGTTTCATGGTATATATTTAGGACTAAAAGATATGGGGAAATGTGATAGTATGTTAATTAATTAAATAAATAGAGGTGCTGGTATTGAAATGTGTTTCAAATTCCCTTTCACTACTGGCTTGAGGGCAGAAACCAGCAGGTGTCAGAAATGGACAACTCTGTCCACATAAGAGTGTAACTTAACTGGGAGCAAAGGTGGTGTGTTCAGTTCCATTGAGCTCCTCTACTGACAGGGCTCTGCAGAAGGTGCTGGCTAGAGGAAGATGCTGTTCTCTGAAGGAAGAGAACAGGAACTTTCCTGGAGGAAGTGTAATCACAGACTCTGTCCAGTTAATGAGTGGAAGATGGATTGTGTGACACTTAGGCCACAAACACCAGTGGAAAATGTGGGTCATGTATATTGGACTAGAATTTGTGTTTATTAATGTGTGAAGTGCAATGTTTTGAAAGCTGGTAATATACTAAATACCATGAATTAGAGATTAAATACATGACATTACTAGCTTCAGCAGGATATTAATATTTAAATGTTCAAGACCACTCTGTAAATGGGTAGCTAGCCATCATGGTGGCCCTCAAAGTTTGCATCCAGAAAAAGCCATTAAGCCCTCCAATTTTTATTCCAAACACCAGTTCTCAAAGACATAAATCACAGGTGATCAAAGACAGTGAAGCTTTCAGAAAGGAAAGGCAGGGAGGTAAGTTCCTAAAGAGAAGAGGGAGAGTACTATTGGCAAACCAAAAGCTGAAAATAGTGAAAAGAAATGGGAAATGACACTGATGGGAGTCTGCCTACAGCACATATACATTTCAGATCTGGATTTTTTTTGTTTTACTTGGAACAATTTCTTCTATCTCAGCATGCAACAGAATGGCTTTAAACCTTGCCTAAGAACAATTCTCCTTGTTTGTCCAGTGTCATGTTTTTATGATTTTTGGTACTGGTATTCCACATCATAACATCATGCAGTGCATTTAGAGTTAAAGAGTTAATGCTCCAGCTTCGTGGATCATTGATAGTTCCAGGTATACCTGTCTCAGAAGAGAACTACATTCCCCAGAGGACTTTGCGATGCTTTGCATTTTTACATGTTTCTGCTCAGAGGGAAAGATAAAAACTGTCTGTGGTCACGGGACTCTCTCTTTCCTTTGGGATGGACTCAGCAGTGGGTGCTCGCTGCCGTCCACCTTCAGCATTAGCGTAAGGCCTTCGGTTTATCGGGCACTCTCTCTTGCTCATTTTATTTGATTTATTAGCCTCAATACCAATTATATTGTATTATATTGTGTTATTTTGCTTTCTGATATCTTATTTAGTAAATTAGCTTTCCTCCTCAGATCACTGCCGCTGTTTTGTTTCTATGTCCATCTCCCTTTTCCCTTTTCCCTTTTCTTCTTCCCCTTTCCTGGGGCGTGGGTCTGTGGGTCCCCTGGATTTTTGTTTGAAGTTGACCACAGGATTGTTTGGGAAAAGCTGCTGAACTGAGGAGATAGTAAAAATTCTGCTGTAACAACAATCCTCGTGGACCTGTGGGCATGTTTAGGAAACCCAAAGTTGAAGGGCATTTATTCCTACACTGCTGATGACCTTTATTTGCAGTCATTACCACTCGTGCCAAGCTTTGAAAAACAGCTCCCTAGGGCAAATGCAAGGCAGCATTTCTCTTGGATTTTCAGTTATTCTTCTTCTTGTTTCCATAATTTCAAGAGAGCTTATGGAAAAAGCCAGGCAAACACTGTCATAACCTAAGAAGATTTTCTGAACTCATATGCTTACACTGCTTTACTGGTTACTGCACAAACTAGTCCTTTTCTGTTAACTGAGGAAAATCTCCTGTTTCACTTCAGTGAATACTCAAGAGTGTTGCAGATAAATCAGATAGCAGAGGGAGGAGAAAGAGGGACAACAGCTGTTATTTTAGAGGCTGGTGTATTTAGAGTGCTACTCTCTTTCCTTATTTATATTGTGTAATTTTGCAACATTCATAGAGTGGGAGACCCCCTGAACCAGCTGTTTAGGAAAGTAATTTGAGTTTGTGTCTCAGAGGCTGCAGCTGCCCGGCTTGGATCGCGAGCGACCATTCTCCAAGTAAGCCTTACCTTAAAATGAGCTTTTGTTATTCAACAGACATCATTCCACATCAGCTACAGTCTTGGTTTCATTGGATTATGACAGTTTTGCCAGGAATGTGCTTTTCATGTGAGCTTAGTGCCAGTAGCCCCACAGAAACTGCCTGCATGAAAAATTCATTTGCACCGAATCACTGCAGTATCTATTTTATCAAAGCAAGTGCTTCTGAAACAAAGCCACAGATGGGAGGTTTAGGCAATCAGCTGCAAGATTAGGAGAAAATCCGAATTTATAGCCTGCGCATAAATTTCTGAAGTGAAAAAAATAAATAGTAGCAAAGGAACACTAGGCAGAAGGTCACTGCAGTCCATTAAATATTTTATCTACTTCAGTAATGAAACATAGATATTTATTTGGGATAAAAACACCACTGTACAGTCTGCTTTGATTAACTCATCACATAAATCCTCTCTTGTAGGAATTTTCAGAAGTTATTGAAAGCATTATTAGAAAAGTCAAGGCTAGAACTGTCAGGAGCTACAGTGTGGAGGAGCCTCAGGAGAACAAAGCAGCATGTAACAGGAAGAAAGCACTCTGAATTAAAAACACTTGATTAATTTAAATTTCTTATATGAAATAAAGAAGTTTGTTTTCTAATCTTTCCCTTGCTGGTCAGAAAAGCATCTCCACTTTAGAATTTTATTTTGATTTAATTTCCTGCTGTGATTACCCTAAGCATTCTTGCCAATTACATGCCTTAAGTGAACTTTAATGAATTAATACACTGCTAAGGTTTAAACTGTGTCTAGTTTTAATATTTTCTCCTGCATATATCCAAATATAAATACACTTTTTCAAAGAAGTGTTATCAGTCAAAGATGATTCAAATTGAGTTCAAGTCATTAGAAGGGCTGTGGATGTTGATATCCCACAGACAAGAATGAACAGTGTTTTGGAGTTCCTCAGAAACCTGCAAAGCCTGTGGAACCTTTGCAAGGAAAAGGATCCCAAATATTGTTGCTACTAACATTTCAAACTCCTAAATGTAGTTTTTGTGATGCTAATCTATTTTTTAGCAGTTATCACTGCATTTTTACAAAACAATTTCCTGTGTAAGAAAAGATTTACTTAATGGGCAAAATAAATCAAAATAATTATCACAAAGCTGGGAATATCTCCATTTTTTGTTTACAAATGAAAACCCAGTATTTTATTTGGATGCTTTGTTACAAAGACTCACAGAAATCATAGAGTGGCTGTTAAATGCTCCCATTCTTTCCTGGATTTTATCTTCCATCACTAAAGATGTCTTCTCACATGGAATGAGGCTGTCATTGCCCCACTGTGAAGGAAGGAAATTATGAACCAACATAGAAACATTTTTTTGTTTCAAATTATAACTGATTTGAATTAAATACTCTATTTTGAAGTATTTTGCAAAAAATCTAATTTTTTTTTAGAAAACAAAAACAAACTCAAGTATCCATACACAATATTTTAAAGTTTTGCTTACAGTGGGAACCATCAGGTGCCACAGTGAATGTCCATAACGATGACTTACCAAAGTGTAGGAAAGCTAAGAAAACCTTAGATAAAGGAACAATAACATCAGAGTAATTTCAGCGACTTCAGAAATACTATTGAAATTACACATATTATAATTTAAATCATAGAAAATCAAATTTAATTTATTCATGCAAAATTCTTATTTCCCATGGGATACTCCATGACAGGGCCTATGCAAAAATATACAAGTATCCCATGCTTTATTCCAACTTCTTTTTCCAAGTCAAATGTGCTTACCTTTTTGGTGCAAAAAATCAAGAGGGTTACTATAGCCAGGGAATGCTAAATTCTTCACCCTCCCCAGAAGGAAAACAAACAGGATCTGTGAAAAAATATAAAAGAAATGCCCGAGATTTTTCAGAACAAGGCAAGCATGTCCTTTATGTCCCAATTGTTAAGTCACAAACTGCTTTCTTCATCACAGTATTTAAACTGGAAAAAGGTTTGCTAGTGCAATGAGGATGGAGAACAGTAAATTAAAAGGAATAGTGTCATAAAAGTGTTAATGCTTCAATCACATACATTCTTGAAAGGATCCATTTTTCATCTGTTGTATTTCTCAACATATATACTGCTTGTTTCTCTCTTCCCACACACCTTGACAGACAGTTCCTTTCTTTTATTGTCTTTCTCTATCATCTGTTGGTTTTCAGAAATAAGAACTGTGTTTTTGTTAAAAGCATAATGAATTTAAAGGTATAATTTAATGTAAAGACACTCAAATCACTAAAAATAATAATTGGTGTAAGGGTTGCTCTGGAAGTAATGCCTCCTATTTTATGATATTGGCCCACACCATCAGAGGTGGATGGTGGTGGTATGGCAATAGGGGCTGCACCTTCCCTTCCTACCAATATTCCACTACAAGTTGTTGCTGTGTGACAGACGGCAGCAAGAGGGGCAGTCTGACAGAATGGCATCTGACATGGAAGTGTGTATTAAACAAAGGTGTGGAACTGAAATCCTCCATATGGAAAAAAGGCATCTGCTGACATTCATCGACACTCGCTGAACATTTATGGAGACCAAGCAGTGGATGTAAGCCCAGTGAGGTGGTGGGTGGTGCGTTTCAGCATTGGTGACAGTGAGGTGAATGACAAGCCATGTTCCAGACAGCCACACAATTTTTTACAGTCATGGCATGCAGATTTTTGTCCATTGCTGGCAAAAAAAAGGCATAACTGATGGTAGCGACTATGTTGAAAAATAGTGTGCTGCAGCTGAGAATATGCTCTATCAAACAGTGTTACTGTGTTCTTTGTATCCATTGTAGCTTACATAGAAATAAATTGGAGGCTTTACTTTCAGAGCTACCTACATACATATATTGTCCTAGACTGCAGAGATCTAAGTGCAAGGAATATGATTCAGGATTAAGTTCCAGTGGTATTTTGACTGTCTCACTATAGACTAAGCACGGACGGAATGCCTGCTCAGATCTTCATAAACCAAAGTTCAGCTTCTGTGTAGACTTTGAATTCCTATTTGCATATGCAGATGATGCTACTGTTTATGCAAATTGGACATTTATTCACATCGCAAGTAGAAAATGTGCAAAATGCCTACACACAATTAGTGCAAGCAACTGTGCTATCCACATAGACAAAAACTCTAATTACAAGAAATAGCTACAGAGTAACTCCCAGTTCCACGCTACACTTCCTAAGCTTCCACACTGTGCAATTATCTACTTTACTTCAGCAGACATTTTTAGAAATTGCCAATAATCCAATAATGGAAAGAAATTGATTTTCAAATGTAATAACAATGGAGAGATGGCATTATTTGGAGACAAGAGGAAAAGCATAGATATTTAAGTCAGTATTCCTGAAAATAGTTCCAAAACCACTTGCACTCTCAGATACCTGAGCTGCCATCTCTTTACCACCAGAGACGATTCACATCTGCATATGTATATGATTGTAAACAGATAGATGAGCCAATGAGGAACATACTAAAATTGCTGCAAAGTTATTCATTTTTCTGCTTCAGTTACTCACCCAAAAAATGATTAATACATACAGACTTTGAACACATTATGCAGGCCAGGCTTGGCAGGGATGCTTTGATAAGTGGGTTAAACTATGAAGAAAATCTTTTCTAAGAGAATAAAGGTTACCTCACATTGACTTTGAAAGTCTTTCTCATATCATCCTGCGATGAGATGCATTTCTTTATTCTCAATTTATTTCTCTGTGGGAGATACTGTCATGAAGAAAAAGACAAATTTTAGCCCCATCAAGAGAAAGGGAAGGAAGGAGGTAAAGAAACTGTCTTATTCATGGAACAGAGATACCTAAACAGTGACCAAAGTATCTGTGAATCAACACTGAAAGCACACTTCTGATCTATGTTATTCAGTCTTATTTAAAGAAGATAGATACAGCTATCAAAGTTATCAGGAATAATTGCTGCTATTTTCATTGAAATAAAGGGAATGTTCATCAAGTCATTTGACTCTGCTAGACCTTCTTCACTCATAGTGAAATTGAGTAAGAACAGAGTTTTAAGCTGAATAGAAGCTCTCTCAAAACTGTTCTTCTTGAGCACCCCTACAGGTCTATACACACTTCAGTCTTCACACTTCAGCAATAACACAGCTGTTCCTCAAACATGTTCAACAACTGTTTGAATGCCATAAGTTTCACAGTGTAAATGGGTCCTAAAATAGCTGGAACATTATGTCCTTTACCATTATACCTTCCTGCCTGGCTGCCAGATTGTTCTCTTTTCCTTTTTTGTTGGATTAAGTAGAACCACAGCAATTTGTTGATTTGAAAACTAAGCAATCTCTTTAAACTGTCTGTGTGCTCATTCACTACTGTCACTGGCTCTACCTGAATTCATTTTGGAACCTGCAGCGCAAAAGCTTTACTCATGAGGAATTTGCATTTGCAAGTAGTGGTGATGAATCCAATAAAACAGATTCATTTCTTATCCTTAAAAATCTACTTTTTTCTGCTCAAGAGCTAGTGCTTTCTCCCTTCACTTCTCTCCTTGCCTGTCCTTCGGAGCATAGGTTGACTGTCTACATTTTACTTACAGTGAATGCCATTTCATAGATGCTGCCATCACTGGACTCTGCAGAAATGCAAGCAATTACAGCACTCTTCCAAGGTTTGTCAGCAGCATCAGGGCTCGATTCAAACATCAGTGCAATTTTTCTTGAAACATGCAAAGAAAATAGGCCTTTATTATTTTTTTTAATTTTTTTTTTTTTACCAGAAGCATGGAAGAAATAAATTGACAAGAGACTTGAATTTGAAATACATTCTTCCCCATGACTTCACCACTGAGAGTTATGCAGGATCACTGGCCAGCTGTTAAGGTTTAGCCATGACATCTCTTCACTCAGAGGAGAAAAATTCCATCCTCTTACTCTTAGTCCCCACATCAAGAAGAAAAAAAAATACTCCAAAACCTCAAAGTGGAGCAAAAGCTTGCTCCATTTAACGGTAGGGAGCATTGGTAGGGTCAGTTCCCTCTGACTTTTCCCCCATTTCACCAATAGATGGTGGCAAAGACCCCCTCCGAAGCTGCCACTGGACGCACAGTTAACATTTTTTAAATCCATCTAGGAATATATAAAAAGAAGGCAGATGCAGACATTTCCTTTCCACTCATTACCGGTAAACAAGTTAATTGTTTTTTATTTCTAACTTATCTATACATAATTATTCTGTTAACGCTAGTTCTTTTCTTATCTTCAGATATGAATGCATTACTTTCCTCTTTTGTGAAATAACAGTAGCGTTTCGCTTTAATTTCATGCTACAGAGCATAAAGAGGAACATCAAAGCAAACTCTTAAAAAATAGATTAAGAAATGATACTTGTTCCTAAGAACTCAGTACACCTCTGCCTGAAAGAGAAGAGGGAGCACAGCACAGGACTCAACAGAAGTGATTTTAAGCTCCTGTTCCAGTATGTAACATTTTGAAGTGTAGGCTGCTCTCCTCAGAATTGCCAGCCATGAGGACAACTCCATGCCATTTCAAGAGACTCCAGGAAGCTGCAGGTCTCTCATGGCCAGCTGTGCCAGGCCTGGGGAAGTTCTGATGACTCAGGGGAGCCAAACATCAGAGCCTTATTGTGCAGGCTTTGGTGATAAAAACAACAATGATTTTATTTGAATTCAAAGGCTTTTTGAGTGTCATTCTTGTGCTTCAGAAAGCCATGAGGAAAATCTATTTCTGCTCAGCTGAGAACAGAGCAGTACAGGCAGAGTACTAAGGGTGGCCGGAAAATCACTAGTGCAGGTGATACTTAAAACAGAAGCCCTGAGTGTCAGCCAAGAACCCATCACAGAACTGGCTGAGGTAAGCCAGACCTGCTGGCCAAACTGCATAGCTTATAATAACATCCTGCCTGCCTTAAAATGATATTGTTTTCAGATCATGATGATATTCTCTCTCTCATTTCATGATCCTGTGTAATGTTGCCAGCAAACAACTGTGCCATTCCATGCTAGCTTCTGGGTGATGGCCAAGCCTTATTCATCTTTTATTTGAGAACAAAGAGCTCTGGGGTCCTTGGGTGCAAATTGATTAAAAAAATGCTACTTTAGTCTATCTACCATTGAGTTCACCTCTGAACACAGCTGTGCTAGTTTCTTTTGCCTTTGCAGTACAGTTCACAAGGATTTTCTGTATTTACAGATCTTACTTATATGCTTTTCAGTTCTTTACTTATTTGCAGTAACTGATCTCCAAGCTGGGGAACTATGGTCAGCTTATTTGCTTAAGTAACAATCTGTCAGTATAAATAACTCGTTGTGCATCCAGCTTTCTCACATGAAAAAAAAAAAAAGAAAAAAAGAAAAGAAGAAATAAAAAGAAAGATAATCTTAACTGTCTTTCTTTTTCTCTAGCAAGCATATGGATAATTTCCACCACTATTCTGCACAGAGAATAATCTTTTATATTTTTATATGAGAACTCTATTTTTTTCTAAATCATACAACTTATTTTTCCTTCTGTATTTCAAGTGTAGGTATTTAGAGAGTCTGAATAGACATTCCTAGTGGTCCATTGGATTTTATTTCCTACAGAGAAATGGAAAAGGCAGCTCTGGACCAGATGTCTCTGCTGTTAGACCAGGTGAGCTTCTGAGACTTTTAACAACCTGTATTATTCTGTGAATCTGTGATTCTGTAGTTCATTATTGTACTAGTTTGCTTCATGAAGTTGTTGTGATAAAGTTTTATTTCTAAGGAAGAGTTAAGTTCAAAACAGAAAAGGATAAGTAGTCCTGAACTGCTATGAACATAAACACTGACAAAACATTCTGGCTCCCAAAAGGCAGTTGGACAGCAATACCTGAAGGAAAGATCATATAATGAAGAAAAACCAAACCTCATAACACTTGAAGTCAAGGCAGAGCCTTTATGCATTCTTACTGAGTCACATTCTCCTCAGTGTGAATTGCTCACTGTTCACGTGAAGTGGTATCTCTACTAAATTACAAAGCAGATGTTAAGTTATGGGATGTGTCCTGTGCCTTAACTCATGTCTTCCAGAACCAGCTTACACATTTTGCCTGCATTTCATCTGTGTATTTAGATTAGATAAGAGGTTGGCAATAATTGGCACTAGGGCTTTTCTATTATTATTATTGTTTTTGTTGTTGTTGCTGAAGCTGTTGTTGCTATGGTAGAATATGAAGAATCCAGCTATATTCCCAGCCACCATCATATTTATTATCAGTTGACTTTTACAAATTTCTGGATTGGTCTCTCTCATGGTAAAGCATACTCCTGAGAGTTTCAGTGCAGTGTATTTATTTATTTTTTTACAGGAAAAACTGGGTAAGAGTAGCAAATAAAACCACAGTTGCCCTACTACAAAAGAAAAAAATCAAGTCATGAACAGTTTAGGAAAAAAACCTAAGTGAGGGTGCACTGCACTGGACTGAATAGTGTTCACTCTCTTTGCCACAATACTTATAAAAGAGAAACCTTGGGAAGAGTGGATTACCCTGTTCCTTCTGTCAAATAACATAATTGCTTGAAGGAAAGGAGAAAAAGCATACCTTTAGAAGTCAAAAGTTTCCTTACACACTAGCTGAGCTCTAGACATGGAGGAAAGAATATATGCAACAAAGACGTTTTAATGTGGTTTTCCAATCTATCTGCATTTGCTGGGTCTAGGTCGCTTCTCAGGTATCAAAAGCTTCTTCAGCCTCTGCAAATTGAACTGGGAGGAGCACTGCTACCACTTGGGTTTGTGCAGGCAGAAAAGGGGGATTGTTTGTTGCAAGTCAGGACACATAATGGAGGGAGCAGCATTCGGTCTGAAGAGAATTTTGGCATACTCAGTATAATTTTTCCTAAAAGCTCGGCACTTGATCCAATCCCTGTTTAAGTCAATGGGCGTTTTTTATTGACTTTTGGGTGATAGATAAAATGGGCCATTAGTGCTCTTTTTAAAAGCTCTGCTGAACAAACACATCACTAGGTGGTTCAAGCCTTTTTTGTAATGCCTTTCCTTCTCTCTCGAATACTGCATTTATCTCTACTCTCATCTATTTTATGGCAGTTTGTATTGTAACACTTTCACCTTCACATGTGAGGAGAAAAATACCTTTCTTCTAAGTCAGTAACAGAAAACCTGCTCCATTAGTGCCCTGAAACCACTGCAGATTAAGAAACTTCACTAGAGTATAAAAAGGAAGATTTGGGCACTTAATTCTGTATGCCTAAGCTTTAAAAAAACTTTTTTTTTCCCTTTTAAGTTCTAATTAAACTATTTCATTAAAGAATTTCAAATATCCCACTTTGAAGTATAGCAGAGTAAAACACCTTGACAAAAAGCATGGTTTCACTGAATGAAAACCACTTTGGTTTTATTTACTTATGACCAACATTTCCCAGGGGAGTAAAGCAATAAAAAGAAAACAACTTTAGGAGATTCATCTGCATTACACCAAATTGCCATTCTATTCTGTCTTTTAAAAATGTCCTGTTAACTGATGGCAGTGTAATTTAATAGCTAAGATTAGCTAAAAGTAGGTACCATGGAGAAAAGACACTGTACACATAAAATACAGCAGCAAGCTCTCTTGTACAGCCCACATACTCTAAACTTGGGCATTAGTCTATATGTGCTAAGCACCCTGTATTCAATTCACAGACACGGAGACAGAAAAAGCTACCAGTCTGGACCAGTAACACCTCCCACCTGCAACGGTAATCAGTTGCTTGCTTTTTCTTTTTTAATAATCTTCTTAATTGAAATGCAGTGCACCCAGTCCCGACACCATTGATGATATCAGGGAGAAAAGCATGGGCAGACAGGCTATTGATACTTTTTACTGCTGGTCTAGACCACCAAACAGAGATGTTTACCTGTTCTTTTACTTGTCGCACTACTAGAATGGAAATACTCAAAAATAAGCAGTATTTCTGCAGCATGATGCCCCTAAACAGCTGGAATTAATACAGAGACAACATTGCTCTTATCCATTAGCACAAGTGGTGGGCCAGTTTCCAGAAGCATCTCAGTTCCTGCAAGGCCTGCATGCTGGTGATGTCACTTTTATTTGAAGTGCAGCAAGCAGTGTTTGAAAGGAAAACTTTGGAATTGAAGACTAACTTCTCTTCCAGAAGCATAAAAAATGAAATCTTGGAAATGAAATATTTTCAGATAACACTGCCTTTCAACTCCCCTGTGCTTTATGAGACAAGTGAATTAAGGTGTAATGATCACAGGGATAGGCAACTCTCTGCTGACATACTGATGTCATGATTCAAATAATAAACAGTACTACATAATTAAAAAAATTAATAAATCTTGACTCCACCATGATGTCATGTTAACAGCAGAGCACACTCCTCAGTGCTACCCATGTCTCTGCCCATATGAGCATGGGGCAGCAGTTGCAGAACAGCTTTCCAGATCCAGCAACTGGCAGCTGGAGGAACTGGTGTGGCCTGCCTCCATTAAACAGCAGCTCTCCTTTGTCTGCCAAGAGAGGAGAGATGAAGTGAGACAAGACAAGACGAGGAGATGTTGTGCTTTTGCATACTGTAGTACAGTCTAAGGGGTGAAGCTCAGTCTTTTTCCCCTAGACAATTCCTAGCCTGAAATCAACTATGTAACAAAAATTTGTGGCAGAATCTTTACAGATTCACAAGGTATTGTCTCATTAAGCTAACTGTGGACCTTCTATACCATGCAAAAAAGAACAAAAATGGAGAATACAGGAGTCAGTGTCAGACAGAGGTGGGGAGGCACCACAAAATACCTTGTTGTTATTCATGAAACGGAGCACTATTTCATTTTAAATTAAATTTTGAGGCTATCTATTTGTCTGAATCATGGCTTCTTGCTGATGCCCTCTCTATTTACTATGTCTAAAGTGTCTGATTTTCCACCTGGGTATTTAACAAACATCATAATTAACTGCATAAATCTTCGTTAAGTTGGTTATTTCCCCACATACAGCCATGCAAATATGTTCCTGTTTTCATCACGCCTCTCACAGCAGTAGAAAAACAAAACAAAACAAAACCCAGCTGTACTACAGTCCTGCAAAAATTGTTGTTACCAAAGCTGCTGGAGACTCAGCCTTCCCTTGAACTTTATGGCTTCTCTGAGTAAACCCAATTTTACCTCCCTTGTCAGGGTGCAAGGACAGAATGTTATTGTGAACTTTCCAAACACCTTTGCTTGATGTAAGGGAGGAGGGAAGAAAAAGATGGAAAGTGTCAAGAGGAAATCAAGGTAATTCTCACTCTTGCAAAGTACTGCAAACTGTTCCACAACTGCACATGATGTGTGCTCTCCTCTTTCAATCTCATTCCCCAGCTTTCATGCCATCGATTTGAAACAAATCACAACACGGCAAGTTAAAGCTGTCCTTCTCGCTGTTCCCCACCAAGGACAAGCAGCAGCAGCTTTTCAGGCAAAACTGTCAGCATACATTTATTACTGTAAATAAACAAATACGGGATTACAAGTTCCTAATGAAGTCTGTGCGGCTTTATAGATGAGGCTTCTCAAATTGCAGTTCTCTGAAAAAAAGGAGCCTTGTTAATCATAGGATTTGTGCTTTACAATTTTGAGAAGTTTGCAGTGCTGCTCAAATGAGGTGGTCTGCCTCTAGATTTGTCTCTTGAGGAGTTCAATAGAACTAGGCATCCTTTCTCTTGGCCTTGCTTCAAGGAAAGGATTTGGTCACAAACTTAGGTCTGCTCTTATTCCAAAATTCACCTAGGTATGAGCTTAAAAACAATACAGATAAATCCCAGCAGCTCCAATAGACTTCAATACACATGATCTGAAAGGTACATTTTCCTGACCAAAGCTTCAAGAATGGATTCAACAACTGAAAAAATATTTTGTAGGATATAGAAAACTTTGCCTGCTGGACAAGCATATAAGTTGATGCTATTTCAAAGGTTTTGTTCTTTTCTCCTGTTGCAGTTCCTTCTCCATGTTCAGATATGCTGAGGTGGCAGGTCTCTTAAGATGCTGGCTAGAGAGTTACAGGCTTCTCTTTTTCCTACAGTGCTTTAACCTCATCTGACTTCATTTACTTATTGTGCTGCTTTTCAAATTTGTCTTGTCAAATTTGCATTAACATACACCTAACTCTCTCCCAGCCCTCTCTTATAAGGGTTTTCTCCTTCCTGTTTACTTCAGTTCACCTAGTTCTCAACAACAGTTTGATTCTTATGCAGAAAACAACAGTTTTCCCCTTAGTCCTTCTCTTTAGTCCAGCTGTTCTCCATAAAAGTGGGCAGTCTCATCTGCATGTTACTTCTACTTTGCCTACACAAGGCTCTTTTTACACCAACAAACACCACAAAGAGTGAATTGAACACAAAGGGTGTTTGACTGAGAATTCAGAAAGTTAAGCTGCTGAAATAAGTAGTTTATAATTAAAGTACTGAGAAAACCTTAACTAAAGAATCACTAGAGCAACACTATAATTATGCTGTCCTTCATATCCTGCCATTAGCATTTCTATAAGTGACATAATAATAATGTGGCTTTTTTTCTCTTTAGGAACTGTCAGCTCTTTTTACAGAATTCAAGTAAGTTTATAAAGAATATCAAGTTCTTAAATGGAAAATGCAAATGATGATTTTTGTGTAAGAGACTTGACAGTCACATTAGTAAGCTCATGAAATTCATGGCCATATATGTTTCAAGTCAGTATGAGTAAAACACCTTTTTCCTATTTTTTTCTCTCTATCCAGGGTTCAAGAAAAAAAAATCAAAAGATCTAACAATATCTCTTTTGAGCTCTCCTGTTAACAGCTCAAGAAATCTAGTATTTTTATAGGAGCACACGGATAGCACATTCTCAGTCTACTAGAAGGAAAATTCACATGCCAAATATGATGAAGACTTTGAGCAAACAGCAACTAAAGCTGTAATAAGGCATATCTGTGGGATGTTCTGAGGACATATTTTAAGTTGTTGCTCTCAGCAGACAGTGTTTCTTCTGCCCCAATAGCAAGGGGAAGGCTGCAGTACCAGCCATTGTTGTGGAATGCCTGGGTATGCATACCCTGACCAGTGAATCCCTCAGAAGGTGTAATTCATTCTGGCATGTCCTAACACATTCAGAAAGGTAAAACAAAGCATGTGTCCTCATATTACTGCCTTATGAAAGCAAGCGATGCTTACTGATGATTCCAAAGGAGGTTAAATACACTTTCAAAGCACAAGCCAAAGAACTGAAGCTCACAACAGGCTGCATGGCTTTGGCATCCAGTTCTATTCTGTTGATTTGGAGTCAATCATAAGTTGTTAAGGAAAAAAAAGCATTTAGAAGAACTCATTTTCTGTCAAACAAGCAATACAAGTTTAATGGAGACAAAATGAGGTACCTGAATGTCTTAAATATTTTGTGGAGTGTGAAAGTGAAATAAGTACTAAAACAAATCTGAATGTGTTTCCTAATAGACTCTAATTATTGAGTGTTTGAAAATAAATTATTACATTAAAAGAATATATGTGACGTTGATTAAATTCCATGAAATTATGAGGCTAGGATATCTCACAGTGCCTGTGGTATAATTTACTTAAGACCATAAAATATTTGCTTGAGTGCAAATATTTCTCATTTTAATAATTTTGGGGGCAGACAAGCGTCTCACAACTGATACAGGCAGATAGCAGCTACCTGTTATATATATGTATATATAAATACTGACAGGAATTAGAGTGAGGTTCTGGGAAGATGGAAATTAGATCTGAACTAAATCTGCATTTACAAAGTTAGTGCACTACCAAGCCCATCTCATAAACTTTATAAATTTGATGCATACTTATTTGAGTCCACCATAGCCTAAATGTACATACACTACTTACAAAGATCCAGTCCCACCAACATAAAGAGGCAATATAAATAACTCACAGCTGTCAAAACACACTAGGAAAATTGTTGCTGGTAAAACCTTGAACTTTCACTCTTTTTAGAAGCCTAATCCCAAAGCAGTGTTATGCAAGGTAGCCAGGTGTCCTCACTCCCTGCCAAAGCTCCTTCTTCTATAATGATCTGACAGTGATAGGACGAGGGGGGATTGATTTAAATTAAAAGAGGATAGATTCAGGTTGGATACTAGGCACAAATTCTTTGCTCTGCGGGCAGTAAGGCCCTGGAACAGCTGCCCAGAGAAGCTGTGGATGCACCATTGTTGAGGTGCTCAAGGCCAGGTTGGACGGGTCCCTGGGGAGTCTAGTCTAGTGGGTGGCAGCCCTGCCCACAGCAGGGGTGCAGACCTGGGTGGACTTTAAGGTGCCTTTCAACCCAAACCATTCTGTGATACTATGATTCTATGGTAACTGTGCTCACCCGTGTGTAAGAGATGCACTTCTGTGCAAGTCTTTGTCAGACTGCAGTGAATGTAGGAAAAGATTTCACAATAAAATTAAATCAAGCTGTGGCTCAAAAATCTCCCTTTTCTTTATACAGCTTAACCCTCTCTTTTACCTTATATATGACAAAGACAATTTGATCTGATTGTCCTATAGAATGAGAGAACTAGATCAAATTAGTACAAGTCAGTTTTTTATCCACTCACTCTTTACAGCATATTTTGGAGTGGCTAAGGGCTGGCCTGCTTTAGATGGGGAGGAAACAGTGAATATCCAGGATGTTCTGGTATTTTGTTTTCACATTAAAATCCATGCATCTTCACGATGAAGTTCTCCCAAGTGAACTATAAAACCTCTGCCAACTGTAGAGACTCTTCCACAAGCACATTACATTCATTTAATGTTAAGTTAAGGCAGGGGAAAAAGAGTTCACATGGCCGCATTCATCCTTTTTCAGACTTTGGCAGTCTTCCTGCTACTGTCCTACACTTTGCTGCCTCACACCATGCCCAGGCTGCCAGAACACCATGCTGCCCAGTAGTGCACCAGGGTCAAGCTGACCAGCTGCTAGTTCACTGCTTTGAAAGTTGGCATGCAGCTCAGAGCGCTCCTAAAACTAGTGATCATACAATCCTAAAAGTTATCCTACTCCTACTCAGTGTCACATCAATCATGCACTGTGTAACTGCCAAGCACTTAGCAGTGATCCCAAATTTTCCCTGACACCTGATAGAAGAAATGATTCTCCTTTTAAACCTGCTGCTGTAGTGCTATGAACAAAAGTAAAGAACAGTGCGATTGCTTCAGATGCATCTTAGAGAATGTCAAAAAGAGGTGCAGCTTTTTAAACAGCACAGGAAAGAAAGAGAACAGAGGCTAAATATTAATCAGTTGTTAGCTAAGATCTTTTCTGAGCCTTTTTGGCTTTTTTCCATGTATTCTTGCAAGTGTGCTGGGAAATTCACGTCAGCAGCAATTATTTTCTTTCTATTTCCAGATCCCACCACCCTCAACTACTTCAGCACTTACCCCTCAGCTGTCCCCTTTCATCTGTCTGGCATTCAGGGCATATTCCTCCAAGTGCCCTGTGTAAGGCCTCATACAACAAAGCAACAAAGAATAACTTGGAAAAGAGCATCAATGATAGATTAAGCATCTTTGTCAGACCTTTGTACCTTCTGTTTCAAGTGCAAGGCATACTCCTTTGATCTCTCCTTATCTACCATATTTACACACAAGCATATAAATTGAAAGAGCAGACAAATAAACAAAGTCCCTCAGGTCCACCAAAATTACAGACATTAATGAACAAGTTTTTCCTCCTAGAAGGAGAGTCTGAGAATGCTCTTTGGAGGCCACAGGGTTGAGTGTAGTCTGAAGTCTAGGTAGCAACCCAGTATGGCCTCTTGCAGTTGGCCGTTAGAATCACCCCTGACTAAGGACTGTTGACAATACCTTAGACATATGCACCATGTGAAAAAAAGTCACATAAAAGGTCTCTTCTTTGCCAGATATCTGTGCTGGAGGTTTTCTAGCACGTATCTATAGTTTGGAGTGAAAGCCTTGAACAATTTTAGGGCAGAAGTTCCCCTGTAAACTCATCAAACCTCTCAGTCATTCCATCTTTCCTGTAGTAGTGCCATTTCCAAATCACTGCCACCTGCATAGGTGAAACACTGGCACAGAATGTGATTGTGATAGTTCTAACGAAGTTCACAGAACATTTCCTTTGGACCATCCATCCAGGTGGCTTTAACAGATACTGGTCCTGAAGGCTTTTGTGCAGAAAAAAAAGGTGGATGATTTGCTATAGGCTCTGCCTAGATGAACTTGCCCTGGAAGTTCATCTCTGTGATGTGAAGCAACATCTCTAGGTGGGAAACATAAGCCTTTTTTGTGAAGGATGACAATGTGATCATGGCAACAGAATCAGAAAGAAAGGAAGAAACAGATTGTGTCTTGTATATGCAGGGTACCATGTATCTAATTATTCACGCACTACTTACCTTGCTGTAGCCAAAGTAAATCACCATGATTCATCACTGAACATGAACAGCTTACACTGTAAACACAAAGTAACTGGCTTCACTTCCTTAGAAAAGGGTTAGGGCTGCTGACAACTCTGAATGAGTGACTGCATCTCATACCACAAAGGGTGGGGATGAGCAGCTAGATATCTACTGGAGGTATCTACTGTATCTGGAGGTATCTACTGGAGGTGTCTGCCTTCTACTGCAACAGAATGCTTCTCTTTAAAGGCTCAAGACCTAAACTATTTGGAAATGGGAAACGAGTGGTAGCGTTGTGGGATTTTTAATGATAAATTTCAGAGAACAAAACTGATACCTTCACTACTGTGTGCCAGTGGTATAGGAATGGAGTGCCAACAAACAGTTTACATTAAATTATTGTATACACCAAAGCAGGAGAAGAGAGATTCCAGCTTCTGAAGCATCTGATAATAGCATTTGTGGAGTCTAAATGGGGAACAAAATCCCAGCCTCCTTTACTCCTGTGAATAGTTTTGTGCTAAGCTATTCTCAAAATAATCATCAATTCCCATTCAGCGCTTTTTCCCATAAATTAGTTCCTATGATGTATAACAGTCACTGAAAGAAGAATTGAACAGGGGAAATTAACTTGCTTTTCAATAACAGAAATTTATCAAGGCCACAGTTTTTACGGGGACAAAAACAATTCATTTAAGCCTTGTCAAGATTCCTAATTAAAAATCCTCTTCTCCCAATTGCAACTTGCAAATACTGTGCTTAATTTGGAAGTTAATAATGTTTCCACATATTTCTGCTCTGCTCTCCTATAGTAGCCATGACTCTTGTCTGATAACAAGAGAAATGAACCCAAGCCAGCAGTGAATGACTTCCCTTATTTCTGTGTGAAAATGAAACTTATTTTGCAGAAGTAGGGTGGGGAAGTCTGAATCAGCATTTATGACACAGATTTCAACTCCATTGTATGAATAGGAAAGATCTCTGTCTTTCAGGCTTAGGCTAATGATATTGAGGGCCCGAAAATTGGCTTTTTATTGTGAATCAGTCAGCTCCCACCAGGCCACCTGCTGCCTGGAACAGGTAACTTGGTGTGTGAACAACATGGATCAAGAATCACACCAACAGAAGATCAAGTTGCAGACATGAGTAGAGCTCAACTCTACTATTCATGAGTTGTGAGCTGGAGGAGGATTCCTCCTTCTGTCAGACCTTCAGCATGCTCAAGGATCAACTTCCTCTTAGAGAAGATTATAACTAAGATTATTCAGTTTTCTGCTAGATTATGATTTCTTAGGAAGTCACTCATGTCTATAATATCTTGCTTAGATTTTCTATGCAAACTACAATGTGAACTTGAAAGAAAAACAACTCTCAATCTTCATCAGCACATAACAGTTTTTCTTCCTCTACTTACAGAGGAAAATTACAATGAAGTATTCAACGGGGGACAAATCTGCGCTAAGTCAAAACTCAACATCTGTTACATGTTTCAGTAACATTTTACTTTGAAGCAACACATATTCTGCCATCACTATACATCAGTAAAACTATTTGCCTGTAACATCTCATCTGTCTTTGTTTAATAGTTGTCTCCTTGCTTACAATCTGTGAGACAAGAACATGTACAGCAAATCACATGTAAAGTGAGGGTCCCACTCCTCTAATTTTCTGTCCACTAGCAATCTCATTACCTCAGGAACCAGTATGTTGAAAAATTTGTGAGGATATCACCTAAAAATAGATGGCCTTAAGGAAAGATCTGAGAGAGAAACAGGAGGCAGTTTTCCTGATTTTTATAGGGATAGATTTTCTAATCATAACAGATTGAAGGACAAAACTAGAAGCAGTGAGTTAAAAAAATCAAACTAAACTAGATGTAATGGAAGATGTGTTTCCTGACCGACCACAATTTGACCTAAATATCTTTTAACAAAACAGCTGGAAAGCAGACTTTACTTTCCTGATATTTACATGTACTCAGAGAAGAAAAGAAAAAAAAAAAATGCATGAAAAGCATCTTAAGAGGAAAATCAGATTTTCTGTTCTAAGTTTTGTATACGTTGGATATAATCATATCCAACAGTCAAAAAGAAATTCCAGAAATGGCAATATGGACAAAAAGAGAGAAAAAAAAAAAGCCTCAGCAAAATGATCTCATCCTCCTTTGCTTGTTTGTTTTAGCTGAATATAAATATTATTATTTGTCCTAGATGTTTCAGAGGCATTTTGTTGTACATTTCTCACTTTAATAACCTTAGGAATTATTAAGAGCCAAAACCACGTTAGAAATAGGTAACAGGAAAACACTTTTTTTTAATCCTTGAATACTGGCATGTATATCAATTTATGAACTCAAAAATGCATTGAACAAATCATCTGACTACAGGGAAACCTCTCAGGACCTATAGCTAATACTATTTTTTCTCCCTTTGAGAGTCATTAAGAAAACTTCTCATCATGCTATTAGGACCTGATCTAAAGCCACCAGAAACAACAGAATTCTTTCTAGTGACTTCAGATCAGGCCAAAGTTCCTGCAACAAGACTTCTTAAATTTGATTAATTATGATTCCTCAGCACTGGCAGAGCACTCTGTCACATCAGGATCACAACATGAAACCTCTCCAGTGCAAGCAAACAGCCTGTCTTTATGAACTAAAGAGGATATTCAGTGGGCTATGTGTTTTTTTTTTCAATTATCAGTTTGCATCCAAAGCACAGGGAAAGAGAAAGAGAAGACTGAGTCTCAACTGTGCTGTTCTACCTGATACTATCTGGCTTATTTTTTCTTTTTCACAACTCAAATATACAAGTTTTGTATTGGATATAATTATATCCAATAGTGAATATCTGAAATTCTCCTAGGCATGAGCTTAAAAACATGACACACAGTGAGGCAGTGGATGTTGCATTTCAGCAGTGGTGACAGCAACAGTGGGTCATCTCCACTGGTACAGATTTTTACAAGAACAGCATGCAGGCTCTTGTTCAACTCTGCTGAAAAAGTATAGCTAATGGTGGCAACTAAGTTGGAAAAATAGAGTTCAGAAGCTGAGATTTTGCTCTATCAATGATGCTATTGTTCTCTTATATCTGTTGAAGTTTCCATGGAAATAAATAGGAGGCATTACTTTAGGGGGGATGCACCTTTTTTTTCTGTTCTGTAAATGCTAAAGTACACGTATTTTAGTCTATGGAGCTAACAGCACAACTAAACTTATGCAAAAGTTTACCCAGTGATGTGCTATAGCACTGAAAGTTCAAAAGCTCACAACAGCCCTCTAGCCAGCAAAGTTTAAACAATCTGGAAGACGCTGTTCTCATAAAACTCATTCACCTCCACCCAAAGAGGCTGCAGCATGACTGCATTTGGGGATACTTAGAACAGAACAGAACATTTATCTGCAGAGATTCCCCAGGAACATCTGGGACCAAGATGACACATTTCAAATCAGTACATGTAACACAGTACTCCTGTAAGCTACTGATAACTGCTGCCCAGGTACACAGTCAAAAATGGAAGTAGAGACAATCCCTTTTCCATAACTTCATATTGTTCCATGTGATAAAAATCACTATTTCACAGAGACAATAAAAATCCAAACTTCATCACACAGATCCAATTACTGTGCAGTAATTAATGTCTGTATGCAGTCCAGCCTGACCTAAACCACAATCATAGGAAATGCACTTTGAAACTTAATAGCCTCACTGAAATTAGATTAATTCCAATGACTATAAGAATACACATGACTACTGACAAAAGGTTCTGAAAGTCTAGAAAATGTTTCATCATCTGTTACAGCTATTATAAAACATTAAATGAATAGATGGAAACACTTTTCCTACATATTAGATCTCATTAAAAATTGCTCCAAAAGTCATCATATCCTCTTCTAATAATGCCATGGGTCTGCTGTCACAAATTTGCCATCTCTGGACATACAGGTTTTTCATCATCTTGCCAGAGTGGAAAGCCTTACTGATACTGAAGCAGTTCAAAAATATATATATACTGTTCAAAAATATTCACAAAATTCCATTTATAAAACCATGAAAAATACTTATAGTTGCCATATGTTTTGTGAAACAGTACTACACGTTCTGTTTTCAAACTTAAATCTATACCTAATGGTTGCTCAGGAGGGCACCTAATATAAAGAACACATTGGCCTCATTTCTGCATGAAGCAGGTGGTTTTTTCCACCTTCCCTCTGAAACATCTGGTGCTGGCTATGTTCAGAGACAAGTTTGTGGAGTAGATTGATATGAAGTCTAATTCAGTATGGCAAATCCTATGGAAGAAATTCCATCATAGCATACAGATGTGCTATGACTCCAAAGTCAACAATGTTCCATAATTTATATCATGATAGATTTGTCTCACATTAGTTGAGTATGGGAGTTGACTTTCATGCTGATGTTTGTTCCCTGTTTTAGAAGGACTTTGTGCATTTTAATATATAAATATTTACAGAAATGTGTCTATTTACTGTACCAACTACTGGATATCATGATAGATTTTCTTTAAGGCAGCTTAATCCCAGCAAGGAAAAAAAGACACTGTTTCATGATGTGGTCACATTAGTCATGTCAAGAACTGCTGTATTTGGCACTACAGTGTGTAGTAGTCCAGCCCTATTACCCAACATAAGCAGCACTTAATCAGTGAGAAAGCTATTGGCCACCTGCAGTCTGTCCTGACAGTCAGTTATTTTACTTCTTCCTTAAATGCACACACAACTGAATGTAAATTAGAAGCAGCAATTTTTAGCTGGAAGCAATCTTAGAATCTGTGGCCTATGCACATAGGGAACCAACAGGGAGAAACAAAAGGAATGAATAGCCTTGTCCTGATCTTGTTCGTCTCTTGGGAAGACAGAGAACTTGTAGACCATTTCCTTTCTCTCTCATTGAGGAGTGATTTATTTTTACTCATCCCTTTCTAGACAAGGTTGTGTTCTTGTAAGAATCAGCAAATGCTTTTTTTCCTCCATGAGAACTAAAATCCTAATTCTTACATTTAATTTAAAAAAACTTTCAGAATTTATCAAAACACACACAGCCATGCCCTCCACAGAGCTTTGATTATATTTACATCAGGCATTGACAACACCACATAAAGGCAATCATACAAGGGTAAAACTGAAAAGTTATGTGACTGCATAGCAAAGCTGTTGACACACCTCTCATACCTGATAAGCCTCCATGACTGTAGTTGCAAACCACAGGTACAATCAACCTACATTCTACTTTATTTCAGGACCTATAATGGATTCCCTCATGCATCCTGAGTAAAGAAAACACCAAGTATCCATTACAGTCAATACAGTGCATTATATTGTGAGCTCGCAGCTGTAGCAAGACTTTTCACCCAGCAGAAATCATTCCATGTGGACGGCCATTAAGCACATGTTATATGAAAGTAAACTGCAATAGAGGGAAATTACACTCTTAACTGACTTGGAAATGAAGTTAGCTCTTTCTCTACCTGGTCACAGCAATCAGTACAGGTGCACTCTGCTGTCAGAATTAATATGGGTGCCAAAAGTCCTTCCTGCTAGAAGTTTTATTAAATGCATTTATCATTAAAGAATACATCATTGGTGTTAGATAAAAAAAGACAGAAGCAAGCTGTGAAAATAGAATAGGAGCCCAGGAACCAATCTGACCTACAGGTGACACTATAATATAGATGAGTGTCTAAAGACAGATATGACACTTCAAGTGTGAGGAAGAACCCATGCACTGCTTGCCAAAGTGATGTCTATGTGATTGTACAAGACACACTAAAAAGCCTATTGATCCAAAAATGTTGCCAGAATCACACACTGTAGAAGCCCAAACTACATATTCATTTAAAAAATTGAATATTTTCGTTTTCCTTCGAACTGCTTCTTAAGTGCAGATTTTACAGTATATCTTTTTTTTTTCTCTACAAAACTTATAAAAGCAAGGGATAGATCCTACAAAGTAGTCAATTATCAGAAACCAACCTACCTTGACAATTGCCAAAAAGCTAAGAACATATAATGGAATCTGCCTGCCAACAGTTGCCAATTGAAAAGACAAAATATTACTAATGATTTTATTTATCAGTGAGAACTCACTAGCTGGTATAATGTACTATGGGCAAGAGAGGATCATAGAAAGGGCAGAGATAATCTTCTGTAAAAACACCACCCTTGAGGTTTTAAGTCTTTAAACAAAAGATTGGAATTAGCAGATGTTTAGAGATTTCCTGGAGAAGCCCATTGTCAGATTTTAGAATAAATGGGTCTTTCACAAAGATAGAAATCTCTGAGTTTTCTAAAGAAACAAATGCAAAATCCAAAACTCTCTTTAAGAACTCAAAGACCTTAAATGTAAATCACTGAAGAAATGACAGGCAGCGAACTTGGCTTTATTTCAAATGTCACCATGGAATAAGAAAAAAATAAATTAGGAAGTCTTCGTCATAAACCATGAAATGATACTTCCCCTTTAAAAATACACCTTACACATATAACTATTATATGAATTTCCTTTATGGCCAACTTCTAATGCATGTAAAAAATTACAGTCCTAACTTTTCAAAGAGAAAAATGCAAATAAAACCAAAACATGTTGTCTTACTTGAACTGCTAGCAGAATACACCCATTTCCATCCCACATGCTCTGGGGACCAGGACAGATGAATGGCAGGCAAATAGTGTAAAGTCTGAACAGATCACTTCTAACATCACTTTAGGATTCCCTTCTCTTTCCATTCTGAAATTCTGAAGTAAAGCTGAGACATAAGAAAAAAATGTCCAAGGAAGGAAAACATCTCTTATGAAAAAAAAAGTTGCACAAATCTACCTTTTTTTTTTTTTTTTAATTATTTGCGGTCTTAGCTCTCTATTGAGGCAGCAGATAGTTGCACTTTTGGTTTTTTTTTTCATAAAAGATTTTTGAAAAATCTAATGGAAATTCAAATTACCATTTGTCATAGTCCTGCCTGTATCTCTGTCATAGACATTGAGCAATCTGCTGTAATTGGACCCAACAGTTTCGTCCCACAGGTTTCCAAGCCAGCTGTATCTGGCAAGATTTCAAGCATCATCTTTACTCTGGGTCTCTAACACACTTACAGATACAGCAATCCTGTCTGAAACTACCTGCAGTGGATTCTGTAGCCCTGTCCGTGGCCTAGGACAAGTAAAACCCCTATTTATCTTTATTGTTAGGCTTGTTCTCCCAGAAATTAGCACAGTTGTAACTGTTCTGATTCATGGCATCACGTTAATTAAAAAAAGACAAAGATATTCCCTGTAAAAATGTACTTTAATTTCAGCTCCTGCTAGAGCATTGCAGGTCTTTGTAAAAACCAGAAATACATGAAAGACAATTTTTTTGGATCATTTGTATTTAGTCTGTGTTCTTGAGGAACAATAGTTCATTTGTGCCCCAGCTCTTTCAGATATTTTCTTTTCTTTAGACATGCTGCTTTTTCATATGCAGATATATTTTCTTTAGAGTACCTGAACACCATTCTTCTTCTTCCACTTGAAATTTTTCCATATCTGCTCACTGCCTCCCCTTCTTTATAAGTAGCTGGGCAGGGGACCCACAAAAATCTGCTTTCTGTAAAAAGAAATCCTTCTATTCTACCACAGTGGATATGTTTGCTAGGACCCTGACTGGCCTCCTTTGGCTTTCCAAATGATTTTCACTGCTACTATAAAACATATATTTTTCTATATATTGCAGATTGCAATCATAAAAGATGCTTATAAAACAAAGAATTCTTGTTCTGATAGGAACTTATGCCTCACACCATTATCCTGTTGCTCATATCTTTATGTAGGAGAAAATCAGCAGACTGTTGAAGGAGGGCCACCATGGCAGGATATAAACAGAGACCTGTCCATGTGTTATAGTAACACAGATAGGCTGCTCCCATCCCAATTGGAGCTACCCCCAGGTATATTTGTATGGTGCTGTCCTAATGGTTTCTCACTATCATACTACTCCTCTCTCCTTTTCATAATCAATATTTATAGGAGCAGAATGTGCTTCAGATGCAACCAAAAAAGCATCTCTTTCTATGGACTCACAATTGAAAACAATCATTTTGTGCTAATGGTTCTTTACAAAGGGCATTGTTGCACATAATCATCAGTACAAAAATATAAACATGAAATCAAGACATAAGGAGCCTCTCTAATTTAATGATCCATAAAACAGATAACTTCACAAGATTTGATGAAGGGTTTTAGGCTAGAGAACACAGATATGCCTTCTTAAAACAAGAATTCAATACTTATCCTTATGCTCTTCATTTGTCAATTTACTACACAAATAGGTTTCTTGATCCCTGTGTAGCTATAATGTGAGTCCAGTCTTATTTTGAAAACATCTTGTAAAGTGAACCATGTCTCAAGCTGAGCTCTCCAGATCAGGTAGTGAGGTCAACTCATTGAACATGCAAGCCCCCAGCTAACAATCAATCATGAAATCAAGATTTCAGGCTGTGTCTATTATAAGGTGTATTTTAAATAAAGCAATACTGGAACTCCTAACTTGTTGGTCCTAATAAAAATAGATTTACGTAGCCAAATGCTGCAGCTACAAAGAAATCCATTCAAATGATCATAACCATTTCTTCCTCTTCTCATCATTTACCACCTAATGGATCAACTTATAAACCAAATAGCAAGTCAGAAAAAAAATTAAGGCTTTGTTCGTCCTATATCAGACGTGGCCACGCACGAAATCTGAGACTGAAAATTTGAAAATTTGAGCACATCATAAGTCAAGAGACCTGGAAACTTAGCATCATATTTATTTTCCCTCCTTAGTAACAAGTTAGTTTCTAATTTTAAGATTGTATCTTTTCTGATTTATATTTAAAATTTCTGCACCCTCCATGTATTACCTTTTGAGCAATGCCTTGTCATTAGCTTCAGGGGTGGATTAACCTTGGCTGACTGCCAGGTGTCCCCAGACCACTCTCTCATTCCTCCTTCTCAGCAACTGAGGGGAGAAAATAAGATGAAAAAGCTCATGGGTCAAGATGAATATAAGGAGTCTGCTCACCAATTACCATCATGGTCAAAACAGTCTCAAGTTGAGGAAGATTAATTTAATTTATTGCCATTGAAAAACAGAGTAGACAAGTGAAAAACAAACAAACAAAAAAATAAACTAAAAAAATCTTTCTCTCAGCTCTTTTTTTTTCCCCAGGCTTAACTTCAGTCCTGACTCTTCTATCTCTTCTCACATCAAAATGATACAGGGGAATGGGGGATGGGGATTGCAGTCAATTCAAAACAGTTCCCTCTCTGCTGCTCCTTTTTTCTCATGCTCTTTCCCTCCTCCAGCACGGGTCCTTTCTGTGGGATACAGTCCTTCAGGAATTGATTATTCCAGCGTAAGTCCCATATGGGTTGCAGTTCCTGCCAGAAAATCTGCCCCTATGTGGGCTCTCCAGAAACTGCAGCTTCTTTCATGGTGTATCCACTTGCTCAGCTGTGGGTCCTCCACAGGCTGCAGCATGGAGTCTGCTCTGGCATCTGGAGCACCTCCTTCACCTCTGCCTTCCTGATCTTTGGTACTTGCCAGGCTGTTTCTCTCACAGTATTCTCATTCTTCTCTTCTAACTGCTGCTGTGCAATGTTTTTATCCTTTCTTAAATGTGCTGTCACAGAGATGCCACCTGCATTGCTGATGGGTTCAGCTTTGACCAGTGCTTGGTCCTTTTTGGAGCCATCTGGAACTGGCTCTGTCCAACAGTGATGAGCATCCTCCAGTCTTTTCTCAGATAAGCCATCCCTGCAGCCCTCGCACTGTGAAAACTTGGGATGTAAACTCACTACAGTTTCTTTCAGATTGCTCAGTGTTGGCACTGATCCTCTCCATCCTGTGTTGCTGACTCTCATGACACTTGTCATTAATTTGTTGCCTGAAGAAATCAGTATGGAAACCTTCTGAAATAACTCACTTGCTCAGTGCATAAAATTAGGCACTTCTATAATAAAAGATGCAGCTTCATTAAACAGCCAGCTCCTAAACAGAATGACTTGAGTCTTGATTTGATGCCTTTAGGCACTAGGGTGTCATGTAAAGGAATCATTGATAAAGTAAGTATAATTCATACATCCAGAACAATTCACTACTCACTTGAAATAAATTTAAAAAAAAAAATCAAAACATTTAAGCTAAATTCCCAAGAATCTCTGAGCAAAGGACCAATTAACAAAAAAAACAAACAAAAAAATTCAGCAGAAGACCAAATGAAGTGAAGTAGAACAGCCTTTTGATGTCATCCACTAGACAACAGTTGACCTACAGATAAACAAATTACAACCACTTTTAACTAATCAAATTACTGCTATTTTTTCAGTTTTACTCTTTCTTTATCTATGCATATAAAATAAGAAGATGGATTCCTGACTATTGTCCCTAATCCTCCAACTTCATAAAGAATAAGAGAATATTATTTTCATATGCAATCAACAAAGCAGTAATGTCCAGGAGTGAATGTTCAACTAAGCACAGGAAATATCTCAAACTACTTTTTCCAAACTAGAATCATTGAAATACTTCAGTCAAGAACCTTTTGTAAATGACTGCTAAAGGACAGTTCGGAATTTGCTAAAATTGAGTACTAAATTATTAAGCAGTTTCCTTATATTATTTGAAGTGTTAGCAGACTACCATGTAAGTGCACTGTATATTAATATGTTGTGTTTCAATCTGAGGGGTTGGGTAGAAAAAGTGTCAAAAAGAAATAGAGAAATTACATGTAGTTACGTATTAATACATTTTCATCTCAGGAAGCTGTTGATAAGATCCCACTCATATGTCAACATTTTGACTTGGAATGAGTTTCAGTCTCATCTCTTTCCCAAAGCTCTAGGTTGTTTCTGTTGAATAGGAAGATCAGGTCTACAAAATTCTCCCCACGCTGAACAGCATAAACAGCAGCTGCAGGGTGGGCATACGAGTGGCTTTTTGGTAGGGAGACATCCTGTCATGCATTACCATTAGTTTTAGTGAGCATTGCTGCAGTGAGAACTTATTATGCACAAGACTTAAGGATTATTTAATCCCAAACAATGAGAAGGCATATGTATTTTAACATTAGAAGCAATGGTGGCATCAGCTCTTAAATCTTTAGAACTGGTTGCAAAATTAACCCAGTGCAGAATGTCCTTATTAGTCTACCAGAAGGAAACCTGGTACAGCTGACAGAGCACTACCCCCTACTGCTTTTCCATATAGGGAGAGATGAAGCAGCTACACTGAGTCAAGGGCCATCAAAAGGGACTTTAAGGCCTTGGGACAATGGCTGAAGGAACTGAGTGCACAGATCTTTTGTTCTCTGACTTCTGTATTGAGTAAGGACATGGAAACTAATCAAAGGATCTTATATTTAAATACTTGGCTTCATGGCTGATGCAGTAGTCAGAACTTTGGGTTTTTTGACAATCAAATGGCCTACATGGCACCAGCTTTTTCAGCACTGGATGAGATTCACCTTTCTCAAAGGAAAAGCAGGGTCCTTGGGGAAAAGCCAGCAGGGCTCTTTGGGAGGACTTCAAAGTAGGTCTGAAGAGGGGCAGTGAGGATAGTGAGATTTCCCGCGATGAAGTGTGGGATGGTACTGCTATATTAGAGGGACAGGGTGCTAGCAGGGGGGTCCTGAAGGACCTGCTGCCTTGAGAGGTGCTGGCAACACTGCAGCACATATGAAATACTATGATGATGAGGCAGTGACCACTGGGGCAATAGGAGGAAGCAATGGGGAAAATTAAGGGAAATATTTAAATGGAAATAAGGAGTTACCCTTTAAGGAAGTGACAAGACCAGCTGCCAAGCTGAAGTGTCTCTATACCAATGAATGCAGCTTGAGAAACAAACAGGAGTTGGAAGCCACCATGCTACTAAACAACCATGATAGAGTTGCCATCATTGAAACCTGGTGGGATGATTCCCAGCAGTGGAGTGTTGTTATCAATGGTCATGAACTGTTCAGAAAAGACAGGAAAGGAAGGAAAGAAGGGGATGTTGCTATCTTCATCAGGAAAGCAATAGAATATGAAGAGTTATCTCTAATAAATAGCAGTGAGCAAGTCAAAAGCCTATGGGTGACAATTAGAGACAGAGGAAGCAAATGGAGCCTTCTGATAGGTGTCTACTACAAGTTACCTGATCAAGCACAGCCTGTCAATGAGGCCTTCTACTTCCAGCTACAGGGGGTATCATGATCACAAGTTCTCATCCAGGCAGGGGACATCAAACACCCAGACATCGGCTGTGAGAAGTAGCATGGCAAGCTGTAGGCAGTCCAGGAGGATCTTGGAATGCATTGAAGATCACTTTTTGAGTCAGGTAACAGATGGACTTTCCAGAGGGGATGCAATACTGGACCTGTTGCTCACCAATGCAAATAAACTGATTGGTGACATCAGTATTGGAGGCTTCCTGGGCTGTAGTGATCATATAATGGTTGAGTTAATGCTCCAGAGGGTCATGAGACAAGCAGAGTGAAATCAGGAATTTTAGAAAAGCTAAATTCTAGCTCTTCAGGGAGTTAGTCAACAAAACACCCTGGGAAACTCTTCACAGCCAAAGATACAGAAATGAGCTCTCAGATCTTTAAGGAAGATTTCATCAGGGTGCAAGGGCTCTCCATACCCAGGAGTAGTTAGTCAGGAAATGAATGCAAGAGACCAGCATTGCTGGTCAAACTGAAGAACAAGAAGAAAATGCACAAGCAATGGAACTGGGACAGGTACTGTGGGAAGAATATAAGGAAGCTGTTAGGCTATGTAGGGATGCAGTCAGGAAAGCCAAGGCCCAGCTTGAACTGAACTTGGCTAGGGATGCCAAAAAGAACATGAAAGGCTTATACAGGTACCTCAGTCAGAAAGGGAAAGTCCAGAAGGGCATAACCCCCCAAGTGAGTGACACAGACAAGCTGGTAATGATCTCCTCCTAGACAAGGAGAAGGCTGAAGTACGTAATAACATTTTTACCTCACTCTTCTCTGATAACTATTCATCACACAGCCCTCAAATATTTGGAATACTGCATCTAGATGTGGAGTCTCCACTTCAGGAGAGACATGAACCTGTTGAAGCATGTCCAGAGGAGAGCCATAAAAATGGTCCAAGGGATGGAACACCTCTCTCACAAGAACAAGCTGAGAGAGTTGGGGCTGTCCAGCCTGGAGAATAGGAGACTCCAAGGTGACCTGATAGCAGCCTTTCAATATCTAAAGGGAAGCTACAGGAAAGAAGGGGACAGGCTTTTTAGCAGGTTCTGTTGTGATAGAACAAGGAGAAATGGTTTCAAGCTTAAAGAAGGTAGATTTAGGTTAAATATAAGGAAAAAATTTTTTATCATGAGCCTGGTAAGGCATTGGCATAGGTTGTCCAGAGATGTGGTGAATGCACTGTACCTGGAGACTTTCAAGGTGAGGTAGATCTGTCCCTGGTCAACCTGATGTAGCTGTTGTGTCCCTGTTCATTGCAGGGGAGTTGGACTAGATGGCCTTTAAAGGTTCCTTCCAACTCCAAGTGGATTCTATGATTCTAAAATAAATAAAAACTTCGTGTGAAAACATGTGCCTTAATTTGGACCCTCTTATTCATGATGCAGAGTATAGGCTGAACAGCAGGTGACTCTCATTATCACTCTAGTAGCATCTAACAGAATTGGCCCTTTCATGGCGTGATAGTATAACCCTACAGAAAAGGTGATAGCAGCATTTCTCATCAGTTAGTACATCTCAAAACACTGCATAAAAGAGTCCAGTATAGTAAAACACATTTTACAGACAAGGAAAATTGAGGCAACAGCTATGAAGTACCTTCATCGAGACTTGGAACGCTAGTATTAGTACTGAAAATAGAACCTAGTTCTCTTAAATTCTTATCTAGTCTGTATGTGAGCTTCCCAGGAGAAAAGGGAGACAGTTGTTTTTGAATAATGATAAAGAAACAACTATCCAGCAGTGTAGTCAGCAATGGAGACAAACATCAAAATCTACAGTAAAAGAAAATCCACATATTTTTACCCTTTTTATAGCCAACACAATCACCAGATCAATACACAGCCTGGAGTGTTAAGACTGCATTTCTTGGCTAGGTTTCAGACGGCATCCCAAACAAACAAATCCAACTGCCTTCACAGGATCACCCTGAACTGAGTGGGATTTCCTTCAGGAAGAAAATTTTCACACACAGAACAAGTTATAGGATCAAGATAAAATAGTATGCTAAATTATTAACTTAAAAGTTTTAAATTGCAACATCTCTCTACATACAAACAGTTTCCTACACATAGTCTTGGTAGTATTCTCACTAGATGCTAATAGATGGTTCTGTAATAAGCAGAAGCTTAAAAATGAATTATATTTATATTCTCTTGGATGTCATGAGTAACTGTCTTGCAGCGTAGGAGTGCAAAGATCATTTTCATTCTAATGGATGGCTCAGCCCAGAGAGTGGTGGTGAATGGGGTTAAATCCAACTGGCAACCAGTCACAGATGGCATTCCTCAGTGGTTGGTATTAGGGTCTATCCTGTTTTATATCTTCACTGATGATCTGGATGATGGGATTGAGTGCATCCTCGTTAATTCTGCAGATGACACCAAGTTGGGAGGAAGTATTGATCTGTCTGAAGGTAGGAAGACCTTACAAAGGGATCTGGATAGGCGATCTCAACTGGCTAAGGCCAATTGTATGAGTTTTAACAAGACCAAGTGTTAGGTCCAGCACTTTGGTCACAACAACCCCAAGCAACACTACAGGCAGAGTGGCTGCATGCAGGAAAAGGATTTGGGGGTGTTGGCCAATGCTCAGCTGAATGTGAAGCCGCAGTGTACCCAGGTGGCCAAGAAGGTCAGCAGCATCCTAGGTTTTATCAGAAATAGCACAGTCAAGGAGGTGATCGTCCCCCTGTACTCAGTAGTGGTGAGGCTGCATTTTGAATACTGTGTTCAGTTTTGGGCTTCTCTGTACAAGAAAGATATTGAATCCTTGGAGCATGTTCTTAGAAGAGCAACGAAGCTGCAAACGGTCTGGAGCACAATTCTTATGGGGAGTGGCTGAGGGAACTGGGATTGTTTAGTCTGGAAAAGAGGAGGCTCAGAGAGAAGCTTATCGCTCCCTACAACTGCCTGAAAGAAGGCTGTAGCGAGGTGGGGGGTTGACCTCTTCTCCCAGGTGATTAGTGAGAAGGTGAGAGGTAATAGCTTCTAGTTATGCCAGGGGAGGTTCAAGTAGGATATTAGGAAAAAATTTCTTCTCAGAATGAGTAGTGAGGCAGTGGCACAGGCTGCCCAGGGAGGTGGTGGAGTTGCTGTCCCTGGAGGTGTTCAATAAATGTGTAGATGTAGCACTGAGGGACACGTTTAGTGGGCATGGTAGGGAAGGGCTGGTGGTTCAACTAGGTGATCTTAGAGATCTTTTCTTACCTTAATGATTGTGTGACACTGTGATGACTCGTGATACACTGATATCTCCTTCTTGGCACTGAACAATGCTTTATAATATGATTCAGTCTTTTTTTGAAACAAAGTTTGATGTTGTTCTGTAAATTTTCAATGTTAATTGTATTATTGGCTATTATGAAGACAGAAGAGACAGATGCACCATACTTTTATACATGTAGAGCAATCACTCCCTTGTGTGCAGTAACAAAGACAAATGTGAGGTATTTTTTCTTTTGGGCTTAAAGTAATATAACACTCCACTCATTAGAAATGTAAATATTTGGCCTGAAGAGAGCTGTAATCAAGCAATGTTTTAAGAAGGTCACAATTATCATGACCTATTTGTCTAATCCTTCTCTAGGTGTGCACAACATAATCTCTTTCCAGCAAAACTGCTGGTAATGCTGAGATAACAGTTAATTAAATATTTTGTTCAGAGATACCATGCACTTTCAAATAGTATTGCATAGTATTCATTGAGTATTATAATAACAGACCTTTTATTAAAACAGACTGCAGGCCTATCAATCAAAAAAAACCCCTTGAATTTCAGAAGAATCCTATCCTGAAATTCTATTTGGGATAGGAGCAAGTGACTCAACCATTAAAAATCCAGTGCTTTATCAGATTTTTTTTCTTTGCAACAAAAACTTGGAGCCATACTATGGGGTACAAATCAATTCTGATATGCATTAAAAAAAAAAAGTCACCAGCTGTTTATCATTGCTATTCACAGATCTCCAAGCTCATCACAGCCATTTCCTAGAGAAACCACGTGATGTCTGCGTATTTGTGGCATTCGAAATGGAAATAACAGCAGGACAAAATAAAAGGTCTTAAATTAGTTTTACATTTGGAAGTACCAAGGAAAAGAAAACAAGATGAGAGCCATGCTGTTTACTTAGGTACAAAAGGGCATGTCTAGAGATACTTTAGCAATAAGGTAAGTTATTAACATTGCCTGCGTATAAAAGCAGGCGAGCGTACTAAGTAAGCTGTGCAGTTTAGTGGCAAGGTTGGTTTTAATCTAACAATTAGTAATTGTCTCATTTAACTATTAATAGTTACCTTGCATACAGGACTGAAGTGTAACTATAAACCAGAAGACATAATTTCCTCTTTCCTTCCATTTACAGGATCTAATATTGTCTACTGTTTCAGTAATGTTTCAGCTAACATTTAATAGGGAATTATTCAGGAACACAGTAAGTTGCTTGCGAACTCTTAGAAATTGCCATACAAATTACAATAAGCTAACAGGCTACTGTGTATCAGCTGACCCACTGAGATAACCAAGGACAGCTTAGTCATCTTTCCATGAAACCAAAACTAACCCATATAATAGCTCATCTGTCTTTGACAGATGTACAGTCATTGTAGATCAGCTAAAATGAAATGTCTTGTAAAGCCACTGTGCTGAATGAAAAATGTGAGAACAGGGTACAATCAGTCCAACTTCTACTCTAGAGAAAAAAACTAAATGACCAAACTAAAATGGAATAAACTATACTTTGTTCCAGCTGCTACATTTTTCAGGGGTATTTTGGTCTAAACTAAATGGGTACAGGTGCCAATTTTCTTTACGTAGATGGAAACTAAGCGTGCATTTAAAATGACTGACTGTATCTCATTTCAAATAATTGTATTTACAGTAGGCTTATTTTAATTTGGCTTAGGTTGATTAGAAATTATTATAATTAAACTAAAGTATCCTTAAAACAGATTTCTGAATGAGTATATCACACCTATACTGTTCTTTTCACCTGAAAAAATATATTGCTATAAATGCTTTCTAGCCTCCTCATTAGACAAGTAAAAATTAACCCTGGTAGAAGACAGTAGAAGGTCCAATTAAGACTTCGATTTATTACTAAGAAGCTTTTAATTGCTGTAGTCTTTGTACCTGACAAAGGTGGAAATATTTGCATAGGCAAGGTAATTATAAATATCTGATTTACCAGTGATGAAAATTTCACCATCACACCTAAGGAAATCTTCATGTAACCCAGAAAGAGTTAATTATCATGTTAGTAATGAAATATTTCTACAGCTTTGGCAATCCAAATCAGAAATATAAAACCTTTTGCTCCTTGGACTCAAGGACTACAGATAATTAGACGAATCATAATATTCCCTTAAAACCAATACGTGTTAAAAGAAGCATATCTAAAAGCTAGAAAAAAAGAAAAAAACAACATAAAAAAAAGCAGTGAAATTAGTAAATCCTTCATGATTCTGCAAGTCACTATCAAAGGGTTTACTGCCATCACCTTTTAATGTCAAACTGTATGAAAGAGAATTTTTCTACATGTTTCAAAGCACGAACATCTCAAAAGAGATTTAGTGAGTATATTGCTCTGGTTGGAAGTGCCAAAATTTACAGAAAAAGTACTACTTTCCAAGATGTACAATCTGCTTCCTAAATAAAAGAAGTAGTAGCTTAAATTTCACCCATTACAGGAATCCCAGTGGTTTGGGAATCATTCACACAGAAACAGGGTAGAACATCTCAGACCACATAGGAACAAACAAGGCCTTGATCCAGGAAACTGTTCCCTGCTGAGACTGCTTGAGATCTATTAGACTGAGGACTGACATGAGACATGGCTCATTCAGAGCAGTTGGAAGGACTGAGGCCAAGAATATAAAAGAAAGCATTAAGATAAATTCCTCCAGCTGCAACAAAAAAAGCTCTATCTGGATTTTTTCAGTCTCCCATTTTAATTGTTCTTTCTATTACATTTTAATGCTATATCTTAGTGCAAGATATTAGTACTGACAAGCTTTTTTCATTCGTGGTTTTTTTTTTGTTTGTTTGTTTGTTTGTTTGTTTTTTGTAAGAAGGGCTATTAACAATTTTAATATATATATATTTAAAATGAATAATTTCATATGTACTACTGACACTCAGTGATGTGACCAAAATATTTTCTAAATGTCTGTTTCCTTTGTTTTTTTCTTCCAGAAGTAAATACCCAGATTTATCTTTCTTTCATTAAAAAGTGTCTCAGCTCATTCTTATGGGTATTAATGGTGTAAACTGGTGGTTATGGAGAAAGACCATTATGAGCTGTGCTGGCACATGTTCTACAATAAACACTGATAGCACAATATCAAAGGCAATTAAGTGCTCTTACTGCTGTCGTACAGTATTAGTTATTCTCAGCAATTCACAGTGAAGTTGGAAAATTTGCAGAAGACAGAAATTTCCCACAGTATTTAAATATACACAACATTTCCATTGTGTTAATATACTAGCATAATAAAAACCAAAAATAAATAAATAAATATGCCCTGATTCACAACAGAGCTTGTATGTTCCTCCTATTTTCACTGCTTTAAGTGAAATACAAAGGGTAGACACTCCTCCCAGCAGGAAATAGCACTGAAATACTTCAAGGCTTTGTAGAATTTAAAATCACAGAAGACCACCAGATCATTCCATCCACCTCAGGTACATCATAATCCATCATGTTTCATCTAGTTATCCCTTTACTGAGCCTCTGCTATCTCATGTTTGCTGAACGCCTGTCTATCAAATGACAAATCAGCTATTTCCCAAGGGATTTTTGTTACAGTCATTACCAGTTAACTAGTGATCTCTGTGACCCCTGCTGCAGCTGAGAATGAACCTTGGGGAAACAAAACAGCATGGTTTTGTGTGGCATTATCTGCCAGGGCATTTCACACATGTTGACATTCCTTGTGAAGGCAAGACTGGTGTAAGGACACTCGACTCCTTCACAGTGCACGGTCCTCGAGGACTCTGCTAGTAGGAGTGGCAGGTATTTTGAAACTAGGACATTTATGAAGCCATTCTGATCTGTGCTACAGTTCTAGCACAAATGGGACTAGCACCTAGTTTCAGGCAGACATAGGACATTCTTCACTGTCTCCTCTTCCTCTGTCATTTGGCCATTAACTTCAAAACTGCACTTTCTTCAATTTGAGCTTTCCTGCATCACTGACACAACTAATGAGCTTAAATTAGGGTGTATATTAATGTATCTGAATTCCTTTGAAGACGGCTGCTATCTTTTCTCCATCTGTTTAGCAAGTGCTATGATCATGACCAGTGTGATAACACAGGCAGGCCCATGCAGAGGAGTATGTTCACAAACAGTTGGTTAAAATAGATCAATACAATCACAAAAACAAAGCCATTCAAAGGATTTTTGAAGAAGATAAATTTGATGAAGAAATTCAGATGATCCATCTTTATGTTCTTGAATAACAGAAGATACAATAGGGTCACTCTTGTTAAGCCTGAAAGAAGTGAATTTCACACAAGGCACAAGGAGTGCAGGAGTCCTAATGATGAGTTAGAAAGAGAAAATCACAGAAGTGTAGATCAAGATGCTTATGTGATGCCTTCAGACAAGTGCAGTGAAGCTGCAGAGGAAAAAGGTACCTTGTGTACTGTTACTAAGTCTTTCAGCAGTGACACAGAAAAAATAAAAAATAAAAATAAAAATAAAAATAAAAATAAAAACAACAGTTTCCTTATAGTTACACTTTCTAGTTCTCATCTGCAATATTTCAACTGCATTGCCAGGAAACTCAACAAGGGGATCTCTTTTCCTTTTTTTTCCTGTAGTCATCCCTGCCTTCTCCCTCATGTGCCACTGAATTCTAAAACTTAAGAAAGAGCTTAGTCTGTTAGGAAAGAGGAGTGTGAAAGGAAAAGGAAAAGAAGCAGGTGAATGTCAAACTAAACAAGCAAAGGAATCTATGGGACCAATATCAAAGCAGCAAAAGTCAGAGTGTCTCAGAACCTGAGGCTAATGTGATTTATTTTCATGCCTTAGGATGCTCGGTTCCACATAATCCACTGTCAAAGTCAATTATAAATATTACAGTATCTGCTACTGGAACTGATCCAATCCATTCAGAAGAAAACATCAAATGTTGCCTGTAAGGTACATGAGCACTTAATGACAAGGATTTATACCAAGATGCAATCAAAATGAACAAGCTGTACAAAAGAGCAAACCAAAGCTAGGTTGTTCTGTTTTTAGTACATGTTCTCAATTTCTCAAGGGATTATTTTAAACTAACTTTCTTCCAACATAACAGCACTAGAAAACAAATGACAAAACCATTCTTTTGCAACACATGCCCATTAAGTTAGTTCCCTAAGTGTACATTAATACACCTATACAAGCATGATTATTAGAGTTTTAAAACACTCAGATTCTGGCAACTTCTGCTGAAATCAACAATACCATCTATCTCTCATCACATAAATTTACCACTACTGAGAGGATGATCCATTACTGACTGTGATAAAGTACTGCTATTTGAAGGAGCAGACTGTGCTGGTAGGTATAGGGAGCTACTTTGATGAGTCTGCAATCAGAGTACAGCTTCTTTTTGTCAAAGGTATACAAAGGTGTAACTTCAATTAGAGCTGGAATTTCTCCTGGGTTTTACCCCAGTTTTAAGGCAGATGGGTGAGTAATGTTTTTCAGTGTATCTAGCTGGCTAAGAAACACCAATCTGTTCTGGCAGAAGAGGATCTCAGCCACCCTTACCCTCCTTGACTCATGTGCAATTGCAATGTACTCCAAAACACAATCTCTTAATGCTTTGGACATTCCAGCTGGCACAGAGCAGGGTAACACATGCCCTCATAAACACATCTTGTTGTGAACATATTAAATCTACTCCCCTAAAGTAACTTCTTAACAAGCAACATGTGAAGTACTACTTCTACCACATGACAAGGTGTTTGAAAGATCAACAAAACTTCCAAAATGAACATTATGGTCAACATTATCCCATGGCTCAAACCTGCTCAATGGAAGTAGTTCACATCACACAAGTACAAACTGTGTGTCTCCCACCTTCTCTTCTTCTAGAATTAACACATAACAGTAGGAATAGTACATATTTTAACCTTAAATTCCATTTCTTATACTCTTCCACTTAAGAAAATGTGGACTGGGCCTCACAGTCAGGCAAGATGTAACCTGTCATGTTACCAGGGAGCATAAAGGGCATATGAAAGGGTGAAATGGGTAGGAAAAGACTAGTGGATCACCTACCATGCTCTCACCTAATGTATATATTCAACAGAGGCGATCAAAATTGCTAGGTGTTTACAATTACTATGGTTGCACCTGAAAAACTGGTTGGTCTTAACCAAGTAGAGCTTCTGAAAAAGAAGGGTGATCGAGAAAAGGCTTCTCTTGTCAAAGAGAAAAATGAAAAGAACGCAACTGTTCCCAGTTCACCAGTTTATCTTAGCTGTGACACCTGGAGACCAGTCTCCTGAGAAGGCATCATAAATTCCTGTAACCTTAGCACAACAAGTGATGTCTTCTCATGCCCGGCTATAATCTGGGGCTTCTGACTTTGGCATAATAACCCTTATATCATTTTTCTTCTCATATGTATGAGTTCATTACAGAGAATTATCACTGAATCTTAATGTAAAATAAGAAAACAGGAGAATTGATCCAATTATCATTTCTAATTTCCAACTGCTCATCAAGCTAGGACAACCATAATTCATTGATTCAAGAGTACCTCATGAGAAGCAAAGTAGTTTACAAGATACACTTTGCTAGCATACATACCACTTCAGCACAGGTATCCTCAGGGAAAACAGAGCTTACAAGAGCAGAAAGAATCCAGCAAAATGATATTCCAAGTGCTGGGGATATCCCTCATGGAGAAAAACTGTGCTTCTCCTGTTCCTCTTGGAAACAGATCTGCTTCCAGGTCTGTTCATTTGACTTCTCTTGAGTATATTAACAACTTACTCATATATTTCTCACTCACTTTTCTTTTTGTAGGAAGGATTCCAGTGAAAATGGTGGTTAGCATAGGAGACCAGTTTTAGTCATTTTTAGCACAGTAAAAATCCTTCTACAATATATATAATTTCATTTGCTACAATGATTCATTATAAAGTCAGCTGAAGTGCAAGATAACATATCTTAAGAACCTTCAAAGAAAAAATATAACAGTATCTACCTAATTATACATCAAAGAATACTTTAGGAATAAATTCTGTTATCTGCAATGTTAAAAATTTTTAGCGCTCTACTTTAGTAATAATATAAGAACAGTGCCACTTGAATTAACCACGATTCCTGCAGAACTCTGCTCAGATATCAGAGGTGTCCAAATGTCCTTTTAGATGTCCAGTTATTCCTGTCACTAGAGATTTTCATTCCATATTTCCTATAAAAATGTTCAATTCTTAATGTAGAAGCACTTCAACTGTGGTCCTTTTTAATAACTTTAGTCTTGACACAGTGCAGCATAATATTTTATAAAGCTTCTTTTTGAGCTAAAGGGCATGAAGTTCCAATGATACCAGTAATGTATATTGCATTTGTATTTCAGTTTTCCGTTATTTTCACATTTCTATTATCATTTTCTCCACAGGGAAAAAAAAAAGAAAATGTTTATATGGGGCAGTCCCATTTTATACACAAGAATACATCTAATTTTGACATCCATCTGGTATGTTGTCTGGAAACCTTCTTTATATGTATTTGTCACGAAATATTTAGAGATAAACTTACTTTGTGGTATTCGAAGATATAACAGCATTTTCTTATGCATACTAATGAAAATTTTAAAAGTCAACTATACTATGTTGAAAATATGCCCTACATCACAGACACGATGGGTTTTTTTAAGTATTTTGAACCTCTCTGTTATTTTGCATCTAGAACACATAATCACAGCATTGGAAATGGTTCAGGTTGGAAGAGACCTCTGGAGACTGCCTTATCCATTCCTCTACTCATGCTTCAACCAGAGCTGGTTGCCAAGGATTACCTCCAGACAACTTTTTATTATCTCCAAGAATGGAGACTCCATAATTTTTCTGAACAATATTTCACAGTCACATTCACATTAAAAAAAAAAGTGTTCCCTGATGTTCAGATGGTGCCTCCCATGTTCCAGTTTTTCAGCACACTGTCCCTTGTCCTGTCACTAGGCACCACTGAAAAGAGCCTGTCTCCATTCTCTCTACATCTCTCCTTCAGATATTGAAGAGATCCTCCCTGAGGCTTCTCTGAACAGTCACAGATCTTCCAGCATCTCTTCATATAAGAGATGTTCCAGTCCCTTAATCATCTCAGTCATTCCCTATTGGACTCTCTCCAGTAGATTCACATCTCTGTTTTACTGAGAAGCACAGAACTGGACACAATATTCCAGATGTGGCCTCACCAGTGCTAGATCTACTTCCTTAACCTGCTGATAACACTCCTAATGCAGTGCAAGATACTGCTAATAGTTTTTTTGTATCAAGGGCATATTGCTGGCTCATGTCCTATCAGAAAGTCCCATGTACCACACAGAGGTCCTTTTCTGCAAAAGCTGCTTTCGAGATGATCAGCCCCAAACATATACTGGTGTATAGGGTTGTCTTCAGGTGGATGACTCTACACTTCCTTTTGCTGAACTCCATGAGGTTCCTCTCCATCAGCTCTTTCCTCCAGCCTGCTGATATCCCTCTGGATGGCAGCACAGGATTCTGGCATATCAGCCAATCCTCTTGCTTTTGTATCATTTTCAGATTTGTTTAGGAAGCAATCTGCCACATCATCCAGCTCACTAATAAAGATGTTGTATAGTATTGGATCTAGTATTGACCTCTGGAGTACACTGTTTCTTATTAGCTTCAGAGTAGACTTCATACCAAATGATCCCAACTCTTTGAGCACAACTGTTCACCAAGTTTTCAGTCCACCTCACCACATGTTCATCTACCCATCAGCTTATCTAAAAGAATCTTTTGGGAATCAGTGTCAAAAGCCAAACTGAAGTCTAAACATATAATATCACTGCTCTGAAATTTGCCAGAACCATGATTTCGTCTCTTACTTTTTTACTGTTTATCAATACATCAAAATTCCTAGTGTGCTAGAAGTAACATTTCTAAAAGAGAATAGGTCAGACATTCATCTTTTATCAACTGGTTAAACGCTCCCAAAATCTGTGGTACATTGCTGCTTCCCAGTAGATCCAGATTCAGCTTACAATATTGAAAAGAGAGTGCAAGAAAAATTTCATGTCTATATTTTAATTTTTTATACTTCTTTTTTCTTTTTAAATTCTTTTTTGGAGGGACATCCTTGAGGATGTATCTGTAGGACATCTGAGGGAACAACCATAGACTTATCTTCGGGATGAAAGAATGTCTTATGCCCAGTAGTGCTTAATAAAAACAAGAAACAAAAGAGCGGGGCATGAAAAACTGGAATCATTAATAGAACAAATGGAGAAGTAAGAGTATAACAGACTATTCAGAGGGAAGAGACTCACTTGCTCCTCAGCTTTTATTAAACCCCACGGCAGGCTTATCTTGTGCACATAATGAACCAAGGGGTCCTTTGGAAAAACCTTCATGGCATGGGACTGATTAAAATCTAATGGGAAACATATACCTGGTGAGAATTCTTAAGAATAAAAATTTGAGATTTCTTAATACATTTTACCTCATTGTTATTTCTATCTTTCAGGCAAATATCATATGCAAACTGGATTTCCAAATCATCCGCCTTTTTACATGCAACTTCCAAAAATTTTTTTTTTAATATTCCTTAAAAATAAGGGTAGAATTCCTCCTTATTATATTTTTAAAGATGCTAATTATCAGAATAGAGATGTCATAGGAGACTGTTATGAAATCTCCAAGTAAAATCTATCTTTCAAAGAGTAATAAGTAATACATTTACATAATTAAAGACGTAGACTAATAAAATAGTAATAACACGAGTAGCTTCTTTCTAGAGGTCATGGAAAGCTTTACAAATATCGATGAAGATGCAACTACTGCAACTTATCTGAAAATGGTTTCAGTTTCATCTCAGAGATGAACAAACAAGGGTACTAGCTAAGGGTCACTGAGGTATATACTCATAGAAACCAAGACCGTGATGCAAAACAGCTGGTTGTGCATGGCCAGTGTTTTAAAAATATAACTGAGAACTTTCCAAGTCACATGCCTGCTTCCAAGATTGCATTCCACTCGGAAGCACTATTTATCCAGAAAATAAATCATCTTGTGCCTTACAGGGGCAAAAACCAAGAAGTTATAAATCTGCCAGTAACACCACCTCAGTAATAGAATACATATAACATGTAGTATGAAACAAATGAAAAGGCAAGGTTCTGTAGATGTTTTGTTATTTTCTCACCTGCTTTTATTGTTTTTATTGTTGGTTTTTTTTACGACAGACGAGAACAGGGTTGTATGGAAAGGCTAAATAATTAGAAGAAATGCAAAACCAAATCAAATGGAAAAAATTTGAACACTAGTACAAAAATGTCATGGATGATGAAGTAGGAGGAAGAAAGCACATGCCTGTATGCAGTCATTTTTTTCAGTGCAGGACAGAATCTATTTTACAGCATTACATGCCAAGGTGAGAAATAATCAGATTCAATCTCACATCTATTTCCTCGAAAAATGTGGTAATGTATGCATAGGACAATATTATAATGCATTCAACAGCATCCTATACTGACTTCTCTAAGGAGTGTTGTTCTACACTGGAATTATAGTGACACTGCAATCAAGACATAAGAAAAATGAAATACTGATCAAAGCTTAAACATTTTCTTGATACGCATTAGTCACTGTCTGTATCTTTAAAACAGGTGACAAAGGATGAGGTATACCTGATGGTGGTTGATATCTTGTTTATTACCATTATCTGAATTTAACAGTACATTTAATAATCAGGGGATTTTTATCTCATTTGAATCTGACTCCTAAATCTAACATGTCCCTTGCACGAGTCCATTTTGATTATGAAGAAGCACTGTTTGTTCAGATACCATTTGTGTAGAAGATTTACTATTCTGTTATTTCCAAAATTTCATGTATTTCTAAGTAACAAGAAGAATATCAACTCCATGTAATTGTACCACTTTCCCCATGTACAAGACCAAAACTTAGCAGAAAAGGCTGGGACAAGCTAAACACTGAACATTCCATATTAAAGCAGGTTCTATAATATGAATGTATTATACCATCAACAATAAGCACATGGCTCTTTCTAGCCAAATATACCAATCATCCTGGTTGCTTTTCTGCATCACAGTAGGGCCAGGTAATAATAGAATAGTTCAGTGGAAAATATTTTGATTTGTTTTGTGGTGATGTAAAGTTATGATTAAACCAAAGCCAGAAGGGTCCATACTTTCAGAACTTTTTCAGATTTCTATTTGCATGAGTATGGTAATCTTTATGTTCTTTTTTCATCCAAGTAACAAATTTTGAAGATTATGGACAGCAAGTGTTTTAAGGAGTTCTGATTCAGATGAAGTATCTTTTTTTGTCCTATGACCGGAGCATAATAGGTCAATTGTTGGGGCTTATACGGAGTATAACACATCACATACAATGCTTTCCTATCATTTTAGCCACTTATCTAAAACAAAAGACAGAACTTCAGCAAACTCAGAAGGAACGTTCTGACAGACAAGTAATAGTGAGTTAGGAAACAGAGCTATAAAGACTATCAATGTAAAAATTTGCAAGTGAAGAGGTTTCTTTAATGCTTTATCTGGGGCTATGTTCTGTTTTTTTGTTGGGTTTTTTTTGTTTGTTTGTTTGTTTGTTGTTTTGTTTTGTTTTTTAATTTGCCTATTTAAGAACAGGAAAAACTTTATCCTAAAATTATGAACATCTATTCAAGGTGCATTTTTATAAGTCAAGTACATGCAAGGGGTTTCTTAGCATGTCCTAATTTGTGCAGGTTCTCACCTGTCCTGCATTTTCTTAGTTCTCCTCTTTATTCCTCAGTGTGCCTGTCAAGGCCTATCATATCACAGCACCTCTAAAAAAAAAAAAAAAAAAAAAAAAAAAAAGATTGTATACATTCAGAAGACAGGCAGTGATAGGTTTTTCACCATTTGCACACATAATTGCAATTTATTTAAAAAAGAAAAAGCAACAGATTTTCATCATGGGAGCTTTTCTCATCTTTTGAGTAAATCCTTAAAATTTTACCTAACTGTATTCTTTTTTATTAGCAATTAGGAGGAATATTATCATTTAATTACAAATGATGAAAAATAATTTGCATTATTTGGGACTCAAAACCACAGAATATGAGAAAATGAAAATCAGGAAACAACTTCTACATCAGACAAAAGGAGCTAAAACAAGTGATCTTTAGAAACATGAACAAGCCAGGTGTTTTATCTAAGATCTCAGAGAACTGGATTTATATTGTTACTCTACAGAAAGAATATTGAGAGTATTACCAGAGCATTAATTTATTCATGAAGAATTCAAAAGCTGGAGTTCTGAAAGAATCAAACACTGCCCAGATAGCCAACATCCTGCCAGTGAAAGAAACACATCATTTACTATAGCTTACAATTCTATTGTTTTGATAAATAAGCTAACGTATGCCCGTGACTTAGCTTAGATGTGCACATAAACTACATCACAAATGGAGGACTGAGTCTTTGTACCTGCAAAACATTCACTTAATGAACTCTTAATGAAAATGAGTGCATTTCTGCAGAAAGCTATAGTTTTTGAAAGTGCACTTTTTTATGTAAGAATGTTTCATCAGAAAATTTATGATCTGAATTCTTGAGCATCCTCATGGCAATGAATATACCTTTCTGATACAATTTTTCATCAGTTTCCTTCCACATACAGATTGTAATAGGTTATTAATAAAATCACCCAAGACAGAAAGACAAAATACTTGACGTAATATTAAAACTGCCTATCACAGTGCACAAAGAGGTCTTGACCGCCTACTAAGGAATCTATACTCAAGAGATCAGTTATTCACAGTATATATTATTCATAGTCTGTAAGACTTGTCTGTAAACAGAGAGTTGGGAGCAGTAGTACTCAACTTATCCATGATACCTAAATGCAGTTCTCAGTTTTCTGAATAGACTGCACAGAGAAAGAGGTCTGGTAGTCCTGGACAGTACACACTGGCTATTATCATTGTTAGAGGTCCACAATAAGCCTCAAAAAAGTTGCCTTTTTTTTTTTTTTTTTTTTTTTGTCAACTAGGTGGAATGGCTACATGTATAATATTAATTAAAGAGCACAGAGACTGTTTGCTGGCTCTGAGGGTAGCTGGCAGATGCACAGCATAGAGCATTTGACCCTGTGCTCCTCTGGGCTCCATGAAGTACCCCTCTGACAACAAGATATAATTATTTTTTACTGTGTTCTTTTCAAATCAAACTGCCTGAAATAATATGAGTTGCTTGTACAGCTCCTCCAGCTTTGGTTTTTCTCTGTTGGCAAAATTTTTATTCTAAAAATAGGTCTTAAGCATTCCTTCCATAATGATATGTCACACTGAAACAGTGGGAAAAAATGAGTATGTATTATTGCACACTACTGCTGTGGCTGGTTGTTGTACTGTAATTAAAAATTTTTAATGGTTCTATTTAAAGTGTCTAATTCACAGGTTTTATCATTTACCCTTAAAAGATAATGGCTACATTTTACTTCATTTATTTGAGTGAGTAATCCTTTCTTGTGAAAGGAGTTCCGTTAATGAGTCACATCAAAAAAGATGCCAGGCCTTAAATTGAAAATAACATTTACAGTATAAGCCTAAGTTTAAAACCACATTTATTTCTTTCTCCCTCTTACCTGTAAAGCAAAAAGATCTACTTCTTCTGAACCAAAATAGGAAAGTGCAGAATACCTCCCAGTTAATAATGAATTTCTTCTCAGAATGAAATCAGAAATATAGTAAATGAGTAACACTCAAGAGTGTGAGGTTTTTTTGGTAAAGATCTTTGAGATGTGGTTCAGATGTTTATCTTTGCTCATTAACAGTGATTACTGCTCTTCTACAATTAAAAAAAAAAAATAATTGCAAATCTTACATGAGATGATGAGTAGCCAGAATATGTATGCTTTCATGGTGAAATCCTGAAGTTACTCCAAAGCCAGTAACAGTTATTAGACCCAAAAGCAGTCTTTGTTTCTGGATAATGAGTATGTAGATATATGTAGATATTATGATTTTTAGTCAAATACAAGTATTTTACAACTGTTATGAATGTCTTTTTGATCACGTAAGGCCTGCTCTTTTTCATAGCTACTGGTCCATCACAGTACTGAAGAAATTCACAGTCCATCTGGTGGAGTTCTGATTTGCATTTCTATGCAGTTCTTATGTCATGGGATTTTCCAGGTCCATGAAGGATCCCCTGCATTTAACAGGCCAGCTAGCTCTATCTAGCTCTATCTTTTTTCCTGCAATATAGTTCTTTTAGACATATACACAGAGCTGATCATACTGCCACATCAAATGCTGTGCCGATGCATCAGCAGAAGTCTTCTACCACTTAAACATGGAAGTGCTAAAGCACAGTAAAAAATGATGTTTCTTCGAGGGACATGAATTCCAGGATACTGAGGGCAATAAAACAATTCAAAGATACCAGAATATGAGAGACTTCTCAGTGGGATGGATCCTTTGGAACAGCCTCGGGGGTCTCAAAGGTTAGCTATTTCCTTGATTTGTGTCCAAGACTGAAAAACAAGACGAGTAGGTCCAAAACTAAATTTATACTTCATCAGGCCAAAAAAAAAAATAAATAAATAAAATAAAATAAAATAAAATAAAATAAAATAAAATAAAATAAAATAAAATAAAATAAAATAAAATAAAATAAAACAAAACAAAACAAAATAAGCAATTATTTTAATCTGAGAGTAAAGAAAAGTTGGATATTGGGAATGCAATTGTGAGGTGGCAATGATCACTGAGAAAAATTCAGAGGTTTTCACAAACTATAGGGTATCTGCCAATTTCCAATCTGGAATTCTGAAAGAGCACAGACACACACAAGAAAATAAGTAATTGTTTCATATTGTCATAACGAACAGATAGCAGTGATTATTAAGCTTGTGCTCATAGAGCAGTGCAGTTGGAAAGTGCTCCAGATAGTAATTAATGCACTGTTTGGGCCTCAGTTGAACACAGGTCTTTTGAAAAGATAATGCAGGTACATGGAAATAAAAACAAAATATGAAAAAGGATTCAAGGAAAGATCCATCCAGATTAAACTCAAGAATAGTACTCTTCAAAGAGAGATGATTTAAAAAAAAAAATCCTTAGATGCCCTCTATGAGGAGTTCAGTAGAATAGGTGATACAGTGCTATGTGGGGAATTAATAATTCTAGAGAAGAAGGAGGTGAATGAGCAGCTGTTAGATGGGTATGTCTAAAAAAAGTGAAAATACAGTGCTGAACAGTTGACAGTGTTGAAAGGTACAATTTGACACCAAAGGCAGCTTAATGATCAAAGATCAATCTTTGGGACACTTCTTTTTACAGTTTCTTTAATGATCTTGGCAAAATAAAAAATAAAAAATAAAAAAAGAGGGTTATGGTGATATGAAGCAAAGACGTATTGTCATTACTAAAGAAAACCAAGTCACCACTGAGAAAAATAGGAATTATATGAGGAGAAAAGAAAAAGGAAGAAAAAAATGAATGTGGACTGCAGCACTGATTAGTTGAGGATCTAGCTGCAAATATTTCTGCAGGAAATATGGAGAGACACTATAGGAAAATAACTGAAGAAAATGACTTCTCTTAGTTATGAGGCACAGTTAGACTAGGAAACAAGAACTTCCTTCGTCTCCTACATCAGCATTTATCTGGGAGCAAGTACAGTACACACTGTGTGTGATGCAATTTCAGCTCTTTAGTTGCCTAGAGCTCCAGTCAGATCAGAATATGCTTATAGGCTAACCATAGACATTGCTGAGTAATGGACCTCAAAAAATTAAAGAAAAAAACAGAATATATTATTTGAGATTTTTTCAGATGAAGAATCACATATGCCATTATAGAAGATATTGGTAAGCAATGACAATTCCTGCTATGCGTTTGAAAAAATAAGAAGGCACAAACAGCAACAGGTGGTGAGAGGATGCTAGGAAAAGGCAAAGAATTATGGCTGATGTAATAGCTGAAGTTGTAGGTCTTGGCCAATCTCCTTTTCTTGGGTTTGAACTTGTCATCTTTGTTAGCCTATCTGTTTTGGAAACAATTTCAAGTTCACATACTGCCAGTCCAGAAGTAGAAGGAAAAAGGGTTTAAAAAAAAAAGGTCTCACAGTAGCCCTGATACTATAATAAACTTTTTTAGGAAAGCTCTTGAGTTATATTTACAGCTTCATGAAGATTCAAGATTACAGAGATAGAAGATATATCTTAAAAAATAACAACACTGTTTTCATAGTTTTATCATTCTTGGCATTGTAAAATTAATAAACAAATGTCTAGGATAGACAAATGTCTATGATATAGTTAATTTTCTTCATAGTAGCTTCACAATATCTCTCTTCCATCCCACAGAAGAGGGATGGTGAGTGAAACAATGTCCAGTGCTTAGCTGCATGCTGGGTTAAACCACAACAAAGAATCAGGAACTCAACTGTAGGGAGGTATATTTATCTGTTCTGCAGGAAGAGCAGTTATCTGTCACCTCAACATAAAAGAGTTTCATAAAGATTCTCTCCATCTGAGACAACACATAGAAACTTAACACATTCCAAGACCTTTTATAGCCCCACATTCTAACATTCCCATTGTTAAACAAAGATAAAAATGCCAGGTAAATTTTTTTTAAATATTCCTGGTCAGCAAACAGAAGGACTGAACAGTTAAGTCTGTGTTTTCATTCAGTCCTCCATATAAGTAACTGTTCACTGCTGCATTCTTACTGGCTTGTATGTTATTTAGAAATTTTTGCATCAAATCAATATAATAGTCTATTCAATACATTATCCTGTCTTCAACAGTAGCCACAGGCAGGTAATTTATGCAACAGTTTAAACTTTCCTCCTTGATGAGGAAATGTTTGACATTATATTGGCAGGTAGAAGTTAGATTACATCCTGAAAACTTACACTCCAGATGGTAGCCATTGCTGCTCTCTTCATTATTCTAAGGCACAAGTAAGGAGGAGGACTGCCAGCCACCTGAATGAATCAGTGTCCAGTCTCCTTTTTCAGCAGCCTCATGTGCTATAACAAGAGAAAATGGTGGTGAAGGGCTCTTGTGAAGGCAAGCAGCCAGGACTGAGAAAGATCAATGACTCTGGAGGTGGCAGTAGAGAACAGTCAAGGCTTTTCTTGATAGAAATAAATAGGTATATGCTGCATCATATATCAGTAATACTTTCATTTCTCCAGGGAAGCATCAGATTTAGCAAGCATACTCAAGCCCATTGATTTGGGCCATAAGGATTAATGTAATTTAATGTGCAAGTGTGAACGCCCTGGACAGGGTATAATGCGCTGAACACATGAACACAAAAAAGCCATGGCACAGGATGCAAGTGCTTCTACAACCTATGTGAACAATTGTATCAGGAAGACTGAACAACACCAACATAAATAAACAATGGCAAAAAAGGACTGTCCACATATAAAGATATCAATATGGCATTCAGGTCACAAAGATTAAGTTTTCCTCTACAAGAGATTTCTACTGTGTGCATGACAAAGCATCCTAGTGTTCTCTAGGCATTCATTAGTATGATAATGCTTTCCCACCTCAGAAGCCTCTTGTAAGGATAAATATATTGGGAATTTTTAAAGACTCGGATCAAATATATTGTGTGATTACCCAAGAAATTCTATGATGTTCATTGCCTCAGATCTTGAGGCACAATCAGGTAAAAAGCATTTCCTAATACCAGCTTTAAACTGAAAAGCTATGGCTTCATTGTGAACCCTTTGTTCGTGTATTCTGAGAGAGGTAAATCAGTGTGCCTTCTTGACCTTCTCTAAACCATTAACAATTTATGCACCTCTTTCATTTTACCTCTTATTCGTCTCTGCTCTTACGTAAATACTTTAATCTTTTTAATCTCCACATGTATGGAAGACTTTTCAGGCCTCCAATCATCCTCATTACTCATTTCTGAATTTCCTGTTTCATTTATTTCCTAAGTGAAATAAAGCGACCAAACTGAATGCATATTCAAAATGGAAGTTTACTATTGCGTTGTGTAAGATGTTTATAATACAGGTAATTTATTTTGAAAATGAGGGGCTTTCTCTCTCTTTTTTTTCACCTGCACAGATGTTTTCAGAAAGCAGGCCATAGTATCAACATAGTCTTTCCTCTAAATGCCTGCTATTCATTTAAATTTTTTTCAGTGTGTCAAACAGTTCTAATATACTTCTTCCAACATCCAATGGAGTTTTCCTACTCCATCAGCTGCTCTTAGAATACAGGTTTCCAAAGTGTAGTTCCCTGCATTCTGTGCCACTGTATTCTCTTTGTTTCACTTCATTATCTCCTTCAGTTTCATTTCCTTTACTCAAATTATCAGCATCCCGCCATATCTTATACTGCTGCCTATCCTGATCATCTGGGCACAATGAAAAGACTTTCACTCATCTGGATGTTTACTGGTCTGGATTGTCTGCTTAGCTTGGCATTCATCCCTTTACCTGCTCTCATTGCTGATCTGTAAGGATATTATCCTGTTTGCCTTTCTTTCTATTTTGCTTTAGATCAACAATGCCCTTGACTGTCTTGATTGCCAATTGTGCCAAGTCACCATTTTGTGTTACCTATGAGAAGCTGTCCTTGCGCTCAAAGTCTTGTTGGTGTTGACTCCATTAAATCCAGCTACAGCATAGGTTGGACCATTGCCTGAGTACAGAAATCTCAGGCCAGGCACTTACTTTGGAAAATACATCCAGGGCTCCCTAATAAGAGTCCTTGCCTTTGTGATCTTCAGACAACCACTTCCCAAAAAACACGTGTAATGTCCCATTGATGATAGTCACCAGAAGTGAAGCAGATTCTCACCTTCTACTATTTTTGAGATGTGTAAACACTGGATTGCATACACTTTCTTAATTCATCATCCAGCTACATCTATGCTCTCAATTAGATTTTTACACCTACTGAGTAGATAGGCTCTGCAGTTGGTCTTAGTAATGTCTGCATCTTCATATATCAAATGCAGTCCATTTCATTATCAGCTTCTATGGCTCAGCTCTCAATAAACAAAATGCCTTGACCACGCACTTCATTTATCAAGTGATACGAGGGATAGCTTCATCTGGTGCTTGCTCCTCAGTCTGATCAATGTCAGAGTATAAATTCTTCTACTCACACTGATCCCCGCTTTCAGTACAATGTTCAGGGTGGAGGGAAGAAAGAAGGGAGAGAGGGAGGGAGGGAGTAGGAGAGAAAGACAGAGCGGGCTAGAGGGAGAGACACAGAGAAAACACTTCATGAAAAGGAGAAGATATACTCTAATCTATTGCTGGAATACATATTTGGAGATTTGCGCATTACTCATGGAAAGCCAGCTCAGTATCTGCTACTAGAAATGACTTGTTCCATGTTGTAGTCCTGGAGTTTTGATAACACTGAGCCACCTGAGTGTACTCAGAAAACAGCCTCTTCCATTATGGATTTCACTGCTGTTCAACCATGAGAGGAACTGTTGCATATGGAATACTAGAAATTCTAATCAACAATGCATCATTTGTGGTGGGTTTCTTGGGAGAGTTTGTATTTATCCCACTGATTTCAGGAAAGTTTTACTGTTTTTCATCATCAGACAACTTTCTTAAATGTAACCTCTTATAACTCTCACTTATCAGCAGGTCCTACAGATAATACAGATAGAATTTAACTGATTGCCAGTCGAATAACTTAACTGCAAATATTATCTGACGTGAATATGTGGTTTGGGTTTTGGATCACTCAAAAATAGCAAATATCTCTTCTACAGACTTCCACCATTATTTGCGCTGATGCTAACTGCTGCTATGATAGTTTCAGTATTAGGGCAAGAACTATTTATATTCCTCATCCTTGTCCACAAAGACATTTTTCTTTCTGATTTGTGTGCTGATTTCTTATGCCTGTACTAGTTTACCTTATCAGCCTCAATGTCTCCTACTTACTGGCTTTCTTAAATTTTATCCAGTATATTTTTTTCTCCATTATCCACTACGGCTTTGATAGTTTCCCCAGATAGTACAACAGTACTGGTTATTAGAAGCCATGCTGTTGCCTTTTGAAAAACTTTCCTATGAGAAACTTGTCTCCCACAGACAATGCTGTCATTAACAAGGAATCTTTAATACTTCCAGGGATAATCCCAGCTTCACAGGGATACAGGAGGGATTCTGCTCTTGATATAATTATTTCCTCTGCTGCCTGGCTTTAAGTAGAATATTTTCTACTTAAAACAGCACAACACAACCTATTCTGAATGATCTCCTTCCATGGGTAGGCATTACTCATTAAGTACTTTTATCAGCCTTTCCAGTATTTCAGGCACAACAGCATCTCAATCCCCTCTCTTACAACTTTTCCCAAAGGGATAGTAAAAAACTTTACTGCCATTTTCTCGTCTTTATTCCTTTGTGCATACACTCAATTACTTTTTCAAACAGTTCCTTGTTTTTGTAGGTTATTTTGTCTGCAAATCTATCATCAAAGTTTTAGAATTTACTAGATCAACAGTGTATTCCCAACTTTATTTGAAGGAAGAGATGTGCCTCTCTGGAATTCTACTGCTGACATATTCCTGCATCATATGGTGGACAATAATGCAAGACAACTCCATGTTTATAAAACTAACCTGTTTTTTTTTTTAAGAAGTGAACTATTTATACAGATGCTGAGACTGCAATTATCATCAAAGCCTCATGCTTGCAGATTAGCTTACGTGTGGTCTTTCAAACCTTCTCCCTGCAATCTGTGTTCTTCCCCCTGATTTCACACAGACTGCTTTGGTGAGTTATCTTTATTTACTTTCTCAGCCTAAGGAATTGTATGTGATTTAGCAGCAGCTAGAAAAGTTGGACGCTGAGCACTTATCAGTAGTGGTGGCAGCTGTTATTCCAATAAATCTGTCTTCTCCAGCTTGCCTTTACATTTAGGTATTCACTAAAGCAGAATTGAATCTATGTTAAACAAAATTGCTTTCTAAAAGGGGAGTTTTAAGTATTAACTCCAGCAACTTTGTACTATGAGAGTAAATTTTTAAAATTTTCTGCTCATGTTGCATACATAATACAGGCATAAGCAGATCTCGATATCAGTTTGAGTATTGACAAGCTTTTTTTAAATCTATCACTGGTCTTGTACACCTTATCTCATTCACAGTGTTTCACAAACAGGACAACTAAAAAATCTGTACCTAATAAAGCAGTGTATTATGCCTACAGAAAGAAAAAAACCCAAAAACTTTAACTTATTCAAATTTACTCTTTGATCACAGACTATGATGGCATTGCCAAGATAAGGATAAAAAGGCACAGTTAAAATTACTTTAGCTTAAATATTTTAAAATTACAATTTCTAAATTCAAGTGCACACGGATGTTCTAAAAAATATGAGCTACTAAAAATAAAATTCAGCTATTCCTGTAGTTTTTGACTCAAACTGGTAAACATGGCCAAATAAAAGGCAATATTTTGATAGGGCATTAAAACATGATTACTAAAATGTGCTAGCTAATGTGGAGGGCTCCTCCACATAACTCCTGTGTTTATCTAGAAACATCATGCAATAATTCAGGCAAATCTGAGGAAGAAATGGGAGTTCAGATCTTGTGCTATAAACCAGCAATATAAGATGCATTTCACATTTGAAAAGTTAAACAGCTATAAATTGAAGATGTGGCACCAATAACAAAATGAAGACAACAGTGCCTTTAAGCAAGTGCAGCTAATTTTCATTCATCCAGATATGTTCAGTCTTACTTAAAAATGAATATCTATGCAAAGGCTGATTGCATTTTTCCCAGAAACGAGACAGTATGTTTTCTTACTTCATACTGCTGTAGAGTAGCCACATCTGCTCACCTCAGAAAGCAGATGGATGTTCAAATACTGTATCAAAGTATATATTTCATGGAGAAAATTTAACTGCCTGGATATCACAGTTTAATTCAATATAGCTAAAGAAGGAAGATTAGAATTTAATAAAATTCCCAAGTTAATTGATTGATGAATAACAGCTTCCAAGAACAGACTTTTCTCATCTCATTTCATATACAGTGATCTGAAATTCACTCAGATTAGCTCAAGTTATAAGAAATTATAACTAAGGACACACTGAACTGTGCACTGTATGCTGCACATTTGCAGTTTCTAGCATTTTTTTCAGATTTTAATTTACTGGAGATACATGATCAGAATACCTAGTTTCTTAAAAATACATCTGGAGCTTGAGTCAAGAAATATTAAAAGCAAGTATTTCCTCACAGTATTTCTGTGAAGAGCAGTAATGCCTAATGTCAATTTTCTCTCTCATGAGAGAGAAACTTTTTACAACTTTGAACCATAAGTGAATGGGAAAGATTCCTAATTACAATGATAAAGGTTTTTATAAAAATGGTTATTGTTGCAAATGCTCCCATGTTTTCTGTGAGATTAGCTTTCTTGCCCAATACCTTATACAACTGACAATCTGTTTGCTAAAATGAAAGCCTTATAGATACAGACAACTTAAAAACAAACACACACTCACATACACTCACAAAAAAGCCAGCATATATTCTGGAAAGGGAAATCTATACATGTCACAAATTATTGTAGAACTATCAGATTTTATCATTGCTGAATGGTTTCAAAATGTTGGATTCCTTTAACTTCTGTATCCCCTGCAAGCAATTACATGTCAACTCTTTCAGCTATAGACAACTAATAGCAGGCAAACTGTCTAAACAGCATAAGGGGAATTTGGGACCTACAGGTTTTTAGATTGCAAAAGCCAATCAGAAGCATAATAAAATGCATAAAGCTTTGGAACATACTTTATTTAGTATCTTAAAGTACAGCCTATGATGTACTATATTTAGGAACTCCACAGCATGCAGTACACCTCAGGATGACATGGATGAAAATCTCTGTCCTATCTAAAACGTATATGTTTTTTATAGGGACACTATGTGAAGGAATTTTCCACACTGAATACTCACGTTGCATTCAGACTACATTTAGACCTTCATGGGCAGTGAAGGGAAGGCAAGGAAAAATACCTTTGTATTCACCTAGAAATGAAAAAACATTAATTCAACCTGCAAATAACGAAGGAAAAATTAAAATTCATGGAGAACTTAGGGTTGTAGAATAATTCTAAAACGTCTGCAGTTTACACAAATATATATTAAAAATGAATACTAGTTCTTCAAATATAAATAAATGTTTTGCAATAGAACTCCATCATCTCTAATGCTGATCACAGTGGTTTTGTTTTGTCATGAGAGAGATAGAATATGACAAGTTTTAAGTAGGCCATGTCATGAAACTATTATCAACATCCATATATATTCAGTTAGACGTTTTCTTATTGGCTTCCATCAGCTCTGCAGGTAGACCTTCTTTTTGTCTTCTGGCATGTTCATAACTCTACTGGCAAATTGATTTCTAAATTATAAATGAGGCAGAGTCATTTATAATAAACAGTGATTTTTAAAATATTGGGGTTTTGGAAGTCAGTTTCTAACATTCTATAAAATGTCACTATGCTCACTGCTTTTGAGCACATCTAAACAGAGACAAGAGCAAAGGTACAGAACATATCATTACAGGACGGAACCAGATCATCTCTCCTGCAAAGAAAAGCCCAGATAGATGGAGTTATTCAGACTGGAGAAGAAAAAGCTCCAGGGAGACTTCACTGTGGATTTCCAGTCCTTAGAGGGATCTTATAAACAGAAGGGAGACCAACTTTTTACATGGGCTGATGGACATAGGACAAGAGGGAACCGTTTTAAACTAAAAAAAGAAGAGATTTAGATTAGATGCTAGGAAGAAATTCTTTACTCAGAGGGTGGTGAGGCAATGGCACAGGCTGCCCAGAGAGGTTGTGGATGCCCCATTCCTGGAGGTGTTCAAGGCCAGGTTGGCTTTGGGCAACCTGATCTAGTGGGTGGCAACTCTGAGACTGGAACTAGATGATCTTTAAGGTCACTTTTAGTCCAAGTTATTCTATGATTCTATAAGAACACTATCACTTATAATATAAAATGGAATGCAAAAAAGTATATGGCACGAGGAGTCAAAATGCTTAAGAAACTATGAACTTTAAGATGACTTTCACTTCTAGATTGGTGCCAGTAATAAATTGTGATCAAACTGGTATCACTTAGACAGGTGGCTAGGAACCACAAAGCAGTGTGCAATTGGAAACTGCCTGGGCTGAAACTGGGACGTGGGCAGTGCTATACAGTGCTAACTCAGTTACGGCAAATAATTGTATGTATTGTAATACATTGACTAGGCACAGTCTCATGAACAGCAAAAAATATGTAGCCATGCTTTTCATTTTGATAAAAGGAATTTGAGAACAGGTTTCAAGATTGCTGAAAAAAACATCATGTTTTTTGTTTTTTTGTTTTTTTGTTTTTGTATATTTGCAATTCTATTTGCAGATGACAAAAATAAATTACCTAAGAATTTTCAAATGAAATGCATGGTGTATGCAATCAGATATTCAACTCAAAGGATATAAATGATTATGTCTCTTTACTGGACTTTTGTAAGCCCTCTCTGATCAGAGAGAAACACCCCTTGCTTCATAAACATGCCTTATTCATGACTATTTGGCAGTACATACATCTGTGAACAACTGTTTTCAGGGATGAAGCACAGGAAGAGTAAAATCTCTGATGGATATCTTGAGAGCTCACTGAGAATTGCAGCCACTTCCATCTAACTAGACAGATGTATTAGGTTCACAAACATAAAGTCAAATAGTACATCATTTAAAGAAAGAATAATCCTCCTTGTATTTCCATTTTTGTTTGCATTCTGGAAACAATAACATTATATTGTCACTGTGTCTTTGCAATAATTGTCATATCCATTTGTCTTCTTTTTTATAAATAAATAAAATGGTAGAATTAAGAATGTTGGCAAAGCTGACAAAAGAAAAAGCTTTTGAAGCAAAAGTCTTCTGGTCATCATTATCCTTAAGAAGCCATGCTAAAGGGCCTCTCCTTTATTCAAGTCAATCCTGTAAACAAGAGGTATCTGTCTCAGGGGAGCAGTGGAGCGAAAGTGCCACAATATTAGCAATGTCACAGCAAGTAATAGACAGGCTCTGCTGTGATAGAATAATAATAGAAAATACATCTATTACAGGATGAAAATGTACTAATTTATAGTCAGCTCCATGTAGTGGAGAGAAACTGAAAACAATTCCTTAAGTTAGCTTCCTAACAAAGAAAGTACTTGCTCCCTTTCCTGCGATGCACAACAAACTGTATTGCAACAAAGACCGATGGGTGCTATTTTTGAAAAAAAATGACTAAATAATTATTGTTACTAATACTAATAACACTTGGCTCATAAAGAGCTTTTCATGTACCCTTATCTCACAGCACTTTAAGTATGAAAAGCTGTATTTTATGGTTTCTTTCAACTAGGGAAATTAAAACCAAAGCATTTTCAAGTGGAGATGACTGATGAAACACCAAAGGAAGAAAAGCGTGCCCACTTTGTTTCTGTCATTGCAAAAGACGTGCATCTCTTCATCCTTGCAAGTTCATACTTGGAGGAAGCTACATGTCAGTTACAAAATGCAGAAATAAAGGTAAGCAGTCTGACTGGGAGGAACTGATGACGGAAAACTGGGGCCAGGAAAAACTTGGAAGTAGAGTTTGATAGAATAAAATATGGAAAGTGTACAAAATTGGGAGTGCCAAGACTCAGTGGTAAAGGTTGTTCATTAACATTATGAAGACAGAGAGCTACTTTGAGAGGTAGACTAGAGATATGACAGCCCTCTGCCCCACTACAAAGTTAGTCCTAGGGCAATGTGGCATCTGTTGCAAAATGAGTAACACTTCACTTCTATCTTAGGACTAAATAGAGAAATTAACTGAAGCTAGTAGGAAATTTAGTAGACAACAATTCTTTGCACTGCATACCAGGATTTGCTTTTCCTGAAATTCCTATATGAGAAAATGCTCTACTTAGCTCCTAACTAGAAAAAAAAAAAAAAAAAGTATTGAGATTTACCTGCCTAAATAAAGAAGTATATTTCTTTCCTCTGTGTCATCATCCTTCTGGAAAGATCAAAGAATGAAAGAAATATTCTCTGCTGTATAACTCATTAAAAGACAGTTATTCTTCCAAAATCCTTTAAGCAACAACTTCACTAGTAGAATCTATATCCATCATCACATGGAGCTCTGCATTGGCTTAGTTTCAGCAGTTACCTAAAAAACATTGTTTCAACCACTAAATCTACACCCTTAATAAACTTTCAGAGCCAACTATCCCCAGCAGTGAGCCACTGAACTCTTCAGTGGTTAAACCTCATGGAAACAGTGACTATACCTGTCATCACAGAAGACCTACTTTTTCTAGAGAACTCTTCATAATTTCTAGAGTCAGACTCCACGATGTTAAAATTCCCACATATAAACTTAAGCAGAATTTTAAATGGATGTAGTATCCCAGTTGTTGGTTATTTGTAGCAAAATTCCTACGAACCATAAAAGACAGGGTTTATGAAACAGGAACTGTTTGGTGCACATCTGTACCATCTAATTCCTTACTTGACCATAGAATTCCATATATAGTTCCTATGATAATATGTTTACATAAACTTTTCTGGTATAATTTAATTTCTTGACTATTATTTCCTTCACACACCCCAAAAAATAAATAAAAGCAAACAAACAAACAAAAAGCTGAAGGAGGTAAGAGGGATGATCTCAGCATTACAATGCCCAGATAATCCCACTATTTTATGAACAACAATAACACATATTTTTTCCTAAGAAAACTAATTATAGCTACTTTTCAGCTTTGGAAGATCAATTACAGCATAAAGGAAAATACAGTGGATTAGTTAATCTTTTCTAAAGTAAAACTCAATTCAGTGCATTGTTACCACTTTTTCAGTAATGAGGGAAGGATTGTAATTCACAGTTTTATCAATTGCAAGAGACACAAGTCCCTGTGAAGAAACACAAGATTTTGTTAAAAATCTTTGTATCAAATTGTACCTTCAGAGAAACAGCATGCAAGAGGCTTGAAGTTCTTAGTTACTATCAAACAATGTAAAATGTAGCATAATAAAAACAGTAATCTATTAATCAGATACTAATTCTATCACTAGTTACTAATTCTGTCACCAGATTAAAAAAAAAGCTATCTGGACAGATTCCCCTGCACCTTGTTTCTGTGCAAGCATTTACAGTTGTTCTAAATTAGAATAAAGAATAAAAGTGGCCATGCTGTGCTGATGGGAAACTTCACCATTTTCTTTGTAGTAATACGAAGTTTTCTGTATTAAAGAATCAAGTCTATTCCTAATCAAATTCTTAAATATAATATATTACCACATCAAGAAATTGATTCAAATATATAAGAAAAAAAAGACTTTTTTTTATCCTAGAAAACTGCACGTTTTAACTGAAAGAAGCCTAAAACACATTGCTAAAAATAAATCTTTCCAGAGCAGGCATAAACATTCAAGTAAGCATATATTTGCTTTTACTATTGCTTAACCACAAAAGTCAACAAGTTCTGGCCATAGACCATGAAGTCACATCACCTTAACTATTGAAAAAATGTAAATTTACTACAGGATTTAAACATACATTGTCGAAAGTAACAATTCAGGACAGAAATTTGAATACATGGAAGTCAGAAGTACCTGCAGTGTACCCATAATACAGAGTAATTCAGTGTCATACTTCTGCAGTTAACAATACTATGAAGAAAACAGTATTTCTAATTTTAAAAATTGCTTTGTATTTTCTATCTTCACTTCATGTTGTTGCCTTCTATAAACATAAAATACCTAAATACTTTCTATTTTCTGATTTTACTGTCTTCCCATCAAGTCTGAACTGTCCTTAGTTTGGCAGAGTTTAGATGCTTGTGGAAAAAAATGGAAAGTCTCTATACCTTTCAACAGTGTTCAACATGACTGGGAAAAAAAAATGTATCTTTGCATGCGCTATCATACTGTGACACTATATTAACAGGCAGAGATAAAACAAGACACTATAAAATGATGATACAGATTTGTCATGGATGATGTTGGCTGCCGTGGAAAAGTATCACTTGCTGTTCTGAGAAAAAAAAAATCCTAAGTTATCAGGAAACTTACACTAAAGAAAATTAGTTGAAAATAGTTTCAACTTCACTGCCCAGGGCATACATTAAATGCATTATCTGTATTGAGCTCTGCTGCAGCTCTAAATTTAGTGAAATGTGGTTTTCACTGAGGCTAATGAAAGTCGTAATCCCCATGGAGGGTGAAATTTCAGCATTTTATTTATTCAATGGCTTCTTACTCTCCAACCAAACCACCTCAGGCTATGAATTATCAGAGTTCAGAAGAGAAGGGTTTGGGGCCTCTTACAAGGACTGCTCTGAAAGTAATGTCTCCTGTTTTATGATGCTGGTCCCCAATGTCAGAGGTTGATGTTGGTGGGATGGGAATAGAGGCTGAACTTTCCCACCAATGTTCTGTTACAAGTTTTTGCCGTGTGACTGATGGCACCAGAGGGGCAGTCAGTCAGAATGACATCTGACATGGAAATGTGTATGGAGCTGAGGTGTGGAACTGAATTCTTTCGTGCAGAAAAAAATGGCACCCGCTGACATTCATGAACACCTGTAAATATTTATGGAGACCAAACAGTGGATGTGAGCACAGCAAAAGGTGGACTGCATGGGCAACATTCTCCTAGGAACAGTGCTGTCATTGCAGCTGTGATGCAGTAGTACTGAGCAGTACTCAATAAAAAGCAGGTGCATATATTTACAAGTGTGCCGTTCAGGCTCTAGTTCATCACTGGTGAAAATGCATAGCTAATGGTACTGATTATGTCAAAAATTGCTTTCTGTAACTGCTAAGTTGCTCTATCAAATAGTGTTACTGTGTTCCTTGTATCTGCTGTAGTGTCCATGTAAATAAATAGGAGGCATTACTTTCAGAGTGATCTACATAAAATACATGGATAAGAAAACTTTTCAGAAAACTTGAAGGAAGAAATGATGATAACACTATCACATCTCTGTACATTCACAACAAGGACAGTAGGTAGCTAACCACTGTTACTGCTTTCTTTTGTGTGAATTCTAAAATAGAAAATATATTAGCAGCAGCCTTTCAAAAGACTTTCCCTTGCCCTCCCCAAGAGGAGATGCCTGTACTCCTATTTCAGTAGGATATGAAGCTGTAGTCCTGCATACTGCCAGGTCAAGTATCAGGAAACCTATTTTCTGGCGTAATTGCAAGCACATAAGTATATTTCTATTGAATTCACCAGTGGAGGCAACCTGGAGCTTATACTGACTTCATTGTTTTGGGTCAACCATGTCACTATAGAAATACCAGCTTCTTAAAATTTTAGTGAAAAAGATTACGCATTCCCACTTGCATAAAGACAGCAGGAGCAAAACTAGACCACCAAAATTTTTTCGGAGAATTCTAACCCACATGTATGATTCAGGTTGCTCTTTTCTGTATCCAGAGTAGTAAACTTTCCATGGAAGTTTAATGCTGGATTTACCATACCATGTTATAGTCTGTATACGGTTCTAAAGATCAAAAATAACATTTGATACTCAGTGAAAAGTTACTATAATGGGACTTACCTCTAGATTAGGAAATATAAATTCAGTGAGCCACATGTTCTCTCTCCCGCTGTAGCTGGTGAGTTTCTGGTCAATATAGCTGATAGAATCCATAAAGCAATTGAACTCACAACTTTGCTCTGAACCTGACAGCTCAGAAGGCTAGTATGGTTAACAGCTCCGTTTCTGTGGCCAATTTTAAACAAAAAAATGGTGCGTGTTTCAACCCACGTCATTACTTCTGACTCCTGAATTCAAATGACAAAGTACCAGCATATGATATGGTCACTCATACAGTTTTGTCACAAGGCTGAAATTCACATCTCTACATACAAGGGCCACTGCACTTCCACAGTGCCATCACAATCTGCATCTGTACTTCACCACAGTGTCTTTAGTTCATAGCTCCCCTTAAAAGCAAACTAAACAAACATGTAACAGTTTATATTTGTTTTACTACCACAGCTCAAATAGCAACCTTTCCTATCAGCAGTAGGACACCTTGCAGAAACAAATAATAGCAGCATCCACTTGAAGCACCTACAATTACCTAAATAAGAGGTACAGAGCTGCCTGCTGAGATATACACAGATCTTATACATCCTCTAGGCAGACTTTACTCACTGACACCTAAGAAAATTGTAACAGAATTTAAATCTCCCCCCCTACATAGACTTCTCAAGTTCTGCATCCAATAATTATACCTCATCATTATCGCAGGGTTCGAGCATCCTCTCACGCATGACTGAAAATGGTTCACCCCTGAGGGGATGTTTGGATGAAGATACTAAAGATATCCCTTGCAGATCAGCTTAAAAGCTTTTTAGCTCAGTTAATAGATGAGAGTCTGATTGTATTAGTATCAGCTAATTGATTTGGGAAACAAAAACCTATAGATCTTAGTCTGTCTTACAATTGCACTATAGTTTGCTGGTAAACCTGAACAGTCAGGGACAAAGTCTTAACAGATGCAGCAGACTCTGGAAATTGGATAGTTTCCAGCTCAGCAATTGGTAGAGACGCTATCTGGATTATGCAGTCCCTTATTAAGAAGTGTCAAGGATTAGCCAGAACTGAAAACACTTGTGGGATTAGGGATTTATTTATACGGAGACAATCAGGAAGTGAATTAACTAAAAATGTTACTTTAAAGAGAAGCTGTAAAACTGCATTAAACTCTAATGTGCATGTTCTCCTTTAGAATTACATTTGAATGATCTAACTTCAGTGTAGAAGTAAATTAAATTAAATTAGGACCACTTGAATTCTGGATAAGAAGGCCCTTGGGGGTTTTAATGATGTTTAACTGATCTATTTCTAAGCTGTATCACTCGTTGACTTGCATTAATTTTCATGAATTGAACAGTGTAGATAAACCTCAAGTTCTGAAATTAGAAAATCCCACAAAATTAAAAAAAAAAGTGACTGCTAAATTAATGGCAGCAAAACATTTTTAAAAACGGTTGCAAAACAGCTTGTTCATCTGCAAAAGCAACAGTAAGTAATCACGTTGACTCTGGATCTGCATACTGAAGGACAAGATTTAGGAACCGGCTCTTAAAGCTTTGTACTGTGACAGTGCCCAAATGAGGTTTATTCTATACTGAAAACTGCTTGCTCTGGAACTGTTGTCCAGCTAGTCTTACATCACAGATTTTAGAAAACTCTGATCATTTTGGAAGGCATTTAGTCCAAGGTTAAGGTTTATAATTGAAGACATGTAACCTATACCACATCTAGAAATAAGTTTTCTTTTTTTTTTTATTTTCATTCCAAGTTCAACTGCTGGAGGCAAAAAGAACAAAATAAAACCACAAACTCATTCCTTTTTTTCTCTAATCTATATATGCCATGGTTGTCAACTGCTACCCAATCTATTTCTTGTATGCTACTAGAAAAGTAATGAGACAAATGGCATTACTTATCTTTCTGCTTTATGGATACTCAATATCCTGTGTTTCCACACAGGAAAGACTACATTGTTCAGCAATATTTTTGATATTTGACTCAAATCATGCACTAGTTAGTTTGTTGTAAACTCAGTTCATTTACTACTGCTATCCTTACATTGTGCTTCTAGAGCACACACTGTGCTTTCATCATCTACAGCACAAGTGTTATTACAGACACTTAGATTTACGATATCCATGACTTTATTTCTACAAAGTTTCTTATTCCACTTTTCTAATGACATGTAATACAAGAATATGCATTTTGGTTTTAATATCAGGCATTTTAAAAAGATTTTCCTTCTTTTTCCCTTTCCTTCCTAGTTCCTTCAGTCCCTTCAGTCCCTTATGCAGTAAGGAACATCATATCACTGTAGATTGGCTGTAGTTACTGCTTTCAGAGGGCATATCTATAGTTAGATTTGAAGAAAAGGCTGTAAACAATTTAAAAGATAATGAAACATTGGTTCAAGTCCTTTTGTCTTCACCTCTGACACTAGCTAAGGGTAAAAGCATCCACAGCATGCCCCTAAAGAGGCAAATTCCAAGATCTTCCTTGTGCACAGAATAATATGAGAAGGCTTGACCTCTGCTGCTGATAGCAAAGATGTTGTAGGTTAAAATGTAGATCCTAAAACATTAAACTCTTGAACACACCTACTTGGATGTTGTCTACGTAAGACCCTTGGAGAGGCTTACTATTCTCAGATAGTATTTTACTGATGTCTTTGTACAGTTGCAGAAATAAAGTACAACATGTTGATTCAGTAACAATCAGGTTTTAAAAAATCAAGATTGATAGGGTGCATTCTCACTCGAATGAACTAAAGAAAAAGAAATCTGGTACCAGAAATGAAACCAATGCTTTTCCATAAGCATCATTAACTATGACCTGAAACAATATTAATGCTATTAGAACTGCTAAATGAATTGGAAAACTAAAAAGTCCTGGTGGAGCTCAGCTTACCACTTCTACTGTTTTCCAATATGGATTTAAAATGCCAGTATTTTGATTAATAATTCCTGATGTTTTACCCATTATAATTTTCAATTAAGAGTAAACAAAATTCACCTATTTTAGATCAAACTAAAAACTGACAAAAGAAAAACAGTTTAAGGGCAAGAGGCTGCATTTATGAACAAGGTAGAGAAAGCAGTACCTCTCTCAATGTTCTGGAAAACACAAGGGACTAAAATCAGAGAGGCTAAGGAGGGGAAAGAATGCCACTTTAGACTTGAAGAGGAAGCCAATTTAACCTTGTCTTCCCTAGTGTCTGTAAAATTACAAACACCAAACAGTTTTAAATGAAAATACTTCCTTCTCAATTATTCTTGGGTTTGCAGAATTTGAGAAGGTATGGTTCTGAGATTCCAGTACATTGTTGCCTATCAGAATATATCAGAATATCCTGATTTTATCTTCCACTGGAATATTTATTTATTTATTTATTTGAGCCCTGAACTAGCAGTAGCTTAAACACATACCTAAATTCTACTGATTTCTAAAATACTATATGTTTTTCAGAACATTTATTGTCTTTTAGTTATGTGTGTATCCAGATTCTTCCATGCCAAATACAATATGAATACAATGGCAAAACTCTGCCTTGTTCAGCCAAACAAACAAATGAAAACATAATATCCATAGCCCAACCCTGCTTTCTGCTGTCTTAATGAGTTGAATCAGCTCATGAGTGGTTGAACAAACAACAGCACATGCAAAAAAAGTTGGACCATGGATGTAGAAGTAAGGGAGTACAGAATAGGAAGCAGAGGAGGGCAGAAGCTAAAATCCTCCTGTTAGTAGTAGAAAATCATTAAACCGGCTCAGAGATCTCATCTCTGCAGGTTTACATACCCAAGTACTATGTCTGAACATAGGCAAGCCTCTCTGCCTTTCCTCTTCCTTCACTTCCCAGGGGCACAGTTCTGCCAAATGTGTAAAAAGAGTTGTTAAGTACTGCAAGATTTAGCAAAAAACCTTCTTTTTAACTGCTGTTCAAGTATTTGTAGTAGCTGCAATGCATTGAATACAGACCTACAGCAAAAAATTTCTACTTAGTAATAAATCTGATGCTTTCTTACACTAGACAAAAGAGACAACTCTTCAAATAAGATATTTTTATGTGGCTTTTCAAAAATAAAGGTCTTTTGCTGTAAAAAATGAAAACAATTTATTTTCAGTTTTCATTCTTCAAAAACAGCTTGTGCAGTTAAACTTAAGTCTTTGCCAAGGAACCTTCTTTTGACTACACATCACACTTGAAAATTTAAAAGAGAAAGGAGTTCTCTGTGAAAGTCAACATTTAAAGCTTCTATTATAAAAATATTGGAATATTATGAAATTCTTAAGATGCACTGTAAATCATTTGGGTTGAAGGATAGAGACATCAGTCAAGATTGTTCTGCAGATAATCATTTGTAGATTTTACTAGAATACACTGAAGCTCAGTAAAGAAGAAAAAAAAAAAGTCCTTTTCTATCTGTATTTATAGTATACCTTTATTCAGAAGTCTGTCTGAGATTTGATTTTATTTTTTAATTTTTTATTTGCCTTAATAAATATTTGAGGAGTTTATAGAATCACAAAATGGTTTGGGTTGGACAGGACCCTAAAGTCCATCCAGTTCCAACCTCATATCATGAGCAGGACTTTCACCCACCAGATAGGCTGTCCAGGGCCCCATCCAACCTGGCCTTGAACACCTCCAGGGATAGGGCATCCACAGCTTCTCTGGGAAACCTGTTCCCATATCTCATTACTCTCATAATGAAGAATTTCCTCCCAACATCTAATCTATATCACACTTCTTTAGTTCAAAACCATTCACCTTTGTCCTATCACTATCAAACCATGTTAAATGTCTCTCTTTCTCTGGCTTATAAATTCCCTTTAAGTACTGGAATACCGCAGTGACATTTCCTCAGAGCTTTCTCTACTCCAGAATGAAGAAGCCCAGCTCCCTCAGCCTTTATTTGTAACAGAGTTCCTTCAGCCCTCTCATCATCTTTGTGACCCTCCTCTGGACCTATTCCAACTGTTCCATGTCTTTCTTATGCTGGATGGAGCATACATTGGGTATGGTATGAAACAGCCGCAGACTGAAGGACACAATGCACAGATGAGGAAATAGCATCTTAATCAAACACAGACGTGCTGTCAATTATCTTTCTTCCCATTTTCAGGAGTAATAATTGTTTGGTTTCTTTTCATTAAAGGTAACAAAAAAAGGAAGGTGTGCCAAGAAAGTTTGGAAACTGAAGTTGGACAATAGAGAACTTGGAAACCAACAATTTTGGATACTTTCAAAGGCCGTGATTTTCTGTCTCAGTTTATCTCTAAAATGGACACACATTTGCTAGCCTACAGAAGATATGCAGCAAAGCTCTTTTCAATACTTGGGGTGCCATAAAAGTGGTAAATAAAATTATTTTTACTACCACTAAGCAAAGCAAAAAACAATAAAATACAGTCTTGAGTGAAGGGTACCACACTGCTTACATTTCTGCACACTTCTTACATTCTGCTTGAAAAATGTATTTTTTTTTCTTTCAAAGACAATGAAAATATACCATAAAAAGGAACTTGTAAAAATCAATCTCAGATAAGTAATCTAAGGAGAATGTGAATTATATAAGAAACTGATGTTGGTTTGCTTGATTGCTTTGATGCTAAATGATTTGAGGATTGGGCTGAATGCTCAATACTGTCGTAAGATTCTCTGTTAAGCTTGATTTGTCCAAATCAGTTGCTCTGACAGAACTTGGTCATTTATGCATCTCTCATGGAGAGAAATCAAACATTATAAACTCTCAAAACAGTGATGCAACTCTGGTATAGTGATATTTTTTTTCAGTTGGAAGCCACATCAGAGCATTTACAAGCTAGGACTCTCAACACCAGGGACCTGGGCACACATCACACTTCACACATCACAAAGAATAAGGAATACTCTAGTTTGCCACTTGGCAGTGTCGTTTGTATGTATACAAGCTGACTTCTAATTCACTTGTTTGGGGACCCAGAAAAGCACATCTCAGAACAGAATGGGTCTCTAAAGACTATTAAAGCCTAAATACATTAAAGAGCCTAAATGGAGCTCCAGACGCCGTCTGGCTGCACTATGCCTGACACCCAAGCTAGCTGTTTTGAAAACAGCTCACTACATTGTTAGATAGCAGTGTAGATGTCTCATATTATACATGACAATAGATATTCATCAGCTTTAAAAAAATTAAAAATGCTTAAGATAAGAGCAGGAGAGAGACAAAGACTAATTTTTAAAGGAAATAAGATTTTACTTTCTGGAAATTATCACTTAGACACAAAACACAATTAATGAAAAATTCAGTATAAAGTTTTTTAATATCTGATCAGAGTTACTCAGGGTGACTTTGGCTCCTACCTGTATTAGTTATCCAGAAAACTCCCAAATAGGGAAACATGACATTTCCTCTGTCATTTGAAGCTTTGATGGAAAGATCTCTCATAAGAAACTAACTTCAGTCTAAGAGGTCCTTCTCAAAAATGCCACACAAATTTTCAGGATTTCTATTTTTCACTTCTTGAGCAACAGATTGTCCACTTTATGAGCAAAATCCACAAAAGTTCCTTCTGCTGGAAGCACTACTTCCTTACACATTCATTGTTACCTTAATTCTGATTTTTACTTTCATTAAGCAAAACACCCACGCAGGCACCCTACAATACAAAACTAGCATCCTTACCAGGACAGAATGTAGACAAACCTGAAGGGTTTGTCCTCCAGTATCTGAAGAGTATCTGAAGAGCCTCACAGGAAAGCTGGGGAGGGACTTTTTAGAAGGGCGTGTAGCCCTGTAGACAGGACAAATCTTTAAACTCGAAGAGGGTAGACTTAGACTAGATATTAGGAGGAGGTTTTTACTGTGAGACACTGAAGCAGGTGGTCCAGAGAAGCTGTGGATACCCCACTCCCTGGAAGCATTCAAGGCCAGGATGGCTGGGGCTTTCAGCAACATGGTCTAGATGTAGGCGTCCCTCCCTATAGCAGGGAGGTTGGAAATAGATGATCTTAAAAGTCCCTTCCAACTCAAACCACTATATGATTCTATGAAATATCCAACTTATTTTATGTCACTTAAGTACTTACTGGCATTCAAAGTCCCAACAACACTTTTGGGAAGGAAAGAGGGCAACTCTTTTTCTCAAGGCTTTATCATTACAGAGGGAAAACATCAGGAACATGCTGTGTGTAGTTAAGGAACAAAGACCACAGGAGTTTAAAATCCCCTTGTTAGGACATAAACAGATCAATAGCTATGTAGACAACAATGCTACTTCCTTAAGATACAATTAATTAAGGTACTTGAGCATGGCAAATTTTAACCATGACTGAATCTACTCCTAAGAGTAGAAATACTGGAACTCACTTATTATTAAAAATTCTAACTACTCAGAAAATGAATAAAATATCAATTAAATACTTAAAATATTATGTATATTTATTATTTTGAAATTAGAGTGAATACAAAATCTAGTTTGATACAAATAGTTTATCAAGCAATGTTTCAAGTTTATTTAAATTGACCAGTGTTCATTTCTGAGATTTCTATTAATCATTTTTTCACGGTGCACTTTTACACTGTAAGCCATTGTTATCATCTCAGTTGACACACAGAGAAGGCAAATCATTATATTTATGAGCAAACAGATGTGCTACAATGTACTTTAAAACAAAATAAATTGGTTCTGTTGCATCTTCCAACAGGCACAGTAACAGATTCATTAAAGAGTGAAACAAAACGAAAGTGAATGCCAGTTTTTTTATGTTTCTATGTTATTTTTTACTTGATCTTTAGTATGTAACAAGATGAAAAGAACAAGACCTGTGCAGTTAGTTTCAATGATAACACTGTTAGTTTAGAAGGACTTGCTACAAAGATCCACAGTAGCTAGCGACAAGAATTACTAAGGACAGCAATAAAGAGAAATAGAAATCAATTTAAAATAAAGGGATATCATTTACAAATCTCATTTTTCTTACTCTTTTGTTTACCTGATGCTGCAGTTATCAGTGCATGAAATAGCTGTGATGAGAGGTTGCGGGAAGAGGAGAACATTTATGGGTTGTTTTTTTGTTTGTTTCTTAATCAGGGCCTATTTGAAATAATTTTTTCAATGGTATATCCTCTCTCTCTCAACAGGAGGGCCCCTTCCTGTAGCAAAACATGTATGAAAATTCAAAAACCTTTACGGTTGGATACATATGGCACTGGAAAATACTTAAAATTCTTCTATCCACCTACCCCAGAAAAGATCAGTTAAAATTTTGTCCTTTAAAATATGTCTACATTCATCCACCTATACATCCATGCATGATAAATATAAAATGAAATATCGTGTGATAGTTTTGAATAAACTGTTCAATGCTTCCCAAGGGAACTGATCAAAATGCTGTTATTTGCAAAGATATTTAACACCGAGTTGCACAGAACACTGGAAAAATTTAGTGTACAGAGCCAATTTGCAGTGGTGAGAAGATCAACCATGTAATCCAATAGCTTTTTACTTTCTGTAAATTCTGTGATTCATATACTATATGTGAAGATGATCAATTCCTTGTTGTTTTTTCTTTGTTTTTGTTTTTGAAATAAAATTATTATTTCTTGACAACCACAGCATCATACAAAAACTCTCTTTTAGTTTTCTGGAAGATGTTAAGGTTGAGAAATCTGAAAGATTCACTAATGGTTCTAAAATTGCAACAAAGGCAAATCAATTATTTAGCTATAAGTACCATTTCACAACCACTGCATCACACTTCTAAATACTATATTTTCTGATTTGTTTACATTTGTCTGTGGTCCAATACAACTTGCTGCATGCCCAAGGAAAGGAAAATAGCGAAGTCATACATTAAACAAAAAATAAATAAAACAAAACAAAATAAAACAAAACAAAACAAAGGTACACAACAGGTATTTAAGCCCAATCTGAGCTGTGACTCTACAGGTCAAGTCAGAGAAATAAACAATTCATCGTATCAGTGAAAATTCCTGAAGCAAGACACAGTGACCTGGATTTTTCCCAGCCTAAATTGGGATAAGTATTGAAATGCCTAAAAATAATATCACATTGAGCTGCACCTTCACCCTATGAAAAAGCTGTTCTGGGCTGAATTCAGGGCACCTACATCCAAATGAAAGAAAAAGAAAGAAAGAATGAAGACGGGGCCTCAATTACTGACACCTGCTCCAACAAGGTGCTCCTGGGAGCCCAACTTCAAATCCTTCCTGGGAAACACTGGCAGCTAATGCTGTGTGTGACCCCACTACTCACTCCTTACAGCAGTAAGCAGAGGATGACCCAGTAGTGACATATAGTCCCAGCAATTGCTTTTTTTTTTTTTTTTTTTTCACAGGGAACAGAAAAGTAATTGTGGAACTACGCAATGTTCCCTACAGACCAGAAAGAGCAACCATACTGGGTTCTGGTTACCCTTGCTATTTACTCTTTACCAGAGCCAGTTGGGCTTTGAGGAACTTTGGGTTCCTCACACTCAAGGTACACCCCCATCACCAAAAATAAGAATCTGATATCCACTTCTGTGGGCTGATTCCTTCAAAACTAACTATGAATAACTCTTACTGAGAACAGTGTCTTAATCCTATTTGCAGAGTGATAATAGAGTTTCTTAGCACAATGACTGGTATTATGCTGGGTTGGAGTAGGAAGGCAGGTGATGTCTTGCACTGTCTCTTTTCTTATATAACAGCATGGAACAGTGCACAAATCCAGCCCCTAGGCTGTTGAAAAGAAAGGTATCTTACTTCTACTCAGTTTTTTTTTAAATTCTTAATAGTAGCACCAATATACAGAAGCAATCATACACTCATGTAACTTGGGGGAAGGGAGGGAGAGGGGGAAGAATATTTATGGTATGCTTCCTGTATCTGGTTTGCTGAACATCAGCATTATATCAAAACTGCATTCAATTGAGACTTACACTAAGATTTACATACATATAGAAAGCAAAAATACTTTCACAAAATCTGGGAACAGTTCTCATTTTTAGATGCATATTTATTTACACTGAACTATCTAGGGACTTGACCTGGCAAAATACTTCAGCATAAAGTTAGCTCTATGCACTTTAATGGAGGCTTACATGTGCCTACAGTGAAATACTTAGCTTATGTGCTCAACTCAAGGCTCATATATTAAAACAAAATTTAAATGACAGATTTCAAGTAAAACATGCTGAGAGATAATATGAAAGCAGTTCTTACAAAAATATTCCCAACCTGCAACCACCCTTCCTCCCATCATCCCAAATCTGCAGGGACATTCTCATCTCAGCCATTGCTAGACAGAGTCCTCAAATCTATCTCTATTATTATATCCAGACATATAAGCAAACTACAAATGATAAAGGGAGATTTATTTATTTGTTTATTTTAAAATCACTGCTCTTCTGTTAATTTTTCCTAGAAAAATGAGATTTAAAACATACCTAGAAGACTGTCTAGAGCTTTCTAGTTAATAATCACCCTTCTGGCTTCTTGGGAGAACACGACATAAAAGACACAAGTCTAACAGATAAATCACTCTAAGTGTGCTCTGCCAGCACTTCACCTCACCTAGATGGAAACCTTAACAGGAAAATCCACAGACTGTCTCTTCTCGTAGCTCCAATCTTCATCAGTGATTCAGTCCAGTCAGAATCCAAACAACTCCATCTACAAAAGAATTTGAAAACTCACTGCAAGAGATGCTTAACTGTATTACTGGAGGCAGGCTGCCTAAATTAACCAGGTAGCTAAGCATCAAGAACGCTCCCACTCATTAGGATTTGACATGTGCTTCTTAAGGTACAGACAATTTTCTCTTCCCTCCACCATAGTCACAGAATAAGAGTCAAGGATTTAAAACACTTGTTGTGTTTGTCTAGAATTGAAGTATTCCACAATTATTGTTTCCGTTTTCTTCCTTTCTATTTCAGGTGTAGCAGCTGGTAGCCTTGAAACACAGCTGAAGTGCAAGAAACTTAGGACTATTTAATATTAACAGTGTACGTACAGAAGTTTGTTGTGCATCAAACCAAGACATCTGTCAGTCTGCAGTATTGTTACTCTAGGAAATCCAGATTTTATCAGCTTTGGGGGCAGATATTCAAAACAGACAGTGCTGAAAAGGTAAAATGCACTGTAGCATCCTCAGAGTTCTTTTAGTCAGTGTGTAAAATATTTGCCAGCAGACAGAACTGGGGCATCTCCTTGCTCACAGTACATGACCCTGCAGAAAGGAACAGTATAAACACTGCAACAAAATAGTTGTTTTCCCTCCTTTTCAAGTTTACACCTCAAAGAGTTTTCCAGTAAAGAGGTACTTCAAGAGGTTTCTATAGTCAATCTAAGGTCATTGATTCAAGGCCTCCTTTTGCAAATTCCTTAAAGAAACCCATGATAGAGTTCTACAGACCATGTCTTGAAATCTGTGAACAACACTGCCATCAAAGGAGCTCGACCCTGTGACTCCACCCCTGCAATGGGAAAAAGCTCTGCCACAAACACTAAGAAAGAGTCATTTTACACAGATTCAGAATTGACTAGACACAGGGGAGGAAACACACGGTGTTTATTTGCTCATGATATATATAAGCTGATGGGCTTGTTTTGAACACCTGACATCTCAACTTTGCTACCAGTGTATTATTTATGACTCCAGAGCATTTCTCAAGCTTTGGGCATCCTGAAAATAAGGACTACATAAGCATAGGAAAGGAGGTAATGCCAATAACTATGTACTTAGAAGACTCAGAAGAGCCATAATACCGTTCTGGCCAATTTAAATATTCATTCTTTCCTTGTTAACATAAAGCCTCTCCACATTCAGTTTCTCAATTAAACAGGAGGTGAACTGGTTTACATAGCAGTGCTTTAGCAAGATGGGATCTAATTACAGTTAATCTCCTAATATGCAATAGGGTGGCTTCCCAACAGTTAATAAAAAGCGATGGTTAAGAATGAAGACAGCACTGCTTCCAAAATGAACTTAAGATAAAATGCAGAAATGTCTAATTAACACATTAAAAACCTGCACCGAGAAGTATTCATTTCTCAGGTAAGGATGGATAGAACGAATTATGATTATAATATATCTCTCATTCTGGAGGAAAGGAAAGCTTACAATACACATTTCTTACAGACCTATCCTGCATTGGTGCTTAAGAAGCTGAATAGGGCTGTTCCCTTATCAAGGATCTAGGTGCCATATGAACAGAAAGATAATAGCATACGGAGATAGAGGAACTAAAATATTGATATTTCATTTTTTAATCCTAACGGGGATCTGTAGTTCAGATTTTTCTACTATGTGACAGATATAGAGACAATTTCTTGCTATCATAAATTAATATGGTTTGGGAGTGAACACCTAAAAGCACTCAGGGTTTGACCTTGTGTTTCTGAATTTTTAGGAGTCTCTATAGGACTCCAAAACATAATTGTATTATGCTGACAGACAGTACTTATAATACTCAGGAGGATCTGCCTGATCTTCAGAAGCGTATTTCTATCCCAACTAAAACAGAGCATTAAGTAAAAGACAGTCAGACTTTGTACTTAATATTCACAGCTTTCCTAGATTCTGCCCATGAGAACCAGTAGTGACTGTATTAATAGCAAGTTTCTCCCACCACTTTAGAAGAAGCCACATCAAACCTTTACTTGACAGTTCAGGTTAGGACAGTGCACACTAAGCTACAGGGCACAGAAGAGCGGAGGTACTACAATGAAATGACACTGCATTTTCCCAAGCCTGACAAAATTACTTTAATGCCGTTGAAAGAGCATTTGAACAGTCTCCTCCTTGTTGTTATCTAACACAATTTGAATTAAAGAAGAAAACAAGAAAGTCACAGACTAATGCAAGTCCCTTTTCTCTCCGGAAGAAGGGTAATTGTTGCAGAAATAAGAAAAGATTACCATGCCTAATAATGCAAATGTCAGTAATTAACAGCTCAATAAAAATTGCCTATGATTTCCACACAAATCTTACCATCTGCCTGCAATAAAAACCATGGAGTGTATCTCTGATAAAAGTGGAAGTCACATGAAGGAGATGTAAGCAGAAGCAATTCACCAAATTAAAGAATCTTGTATGTCAAGATAAAGGGAGTATTCTCCCTTAAAAAAATAAATAAATAAGGGGGGAGGGTGTCCTATAACTTAAAAATTCGTGAACATATTCCCTGATAATTTTTTTCATTCCTATTTTTCCAGTCTCTTCCACTATTCTGCCCTGAGGGTTAACATCTGGGTGGGATTTTAGCTGCCAGCCAAAGCCAACTCACCAGAAAACCAGACAAAGTGTAGAGATGTGGTCAGATGTAGTAATATAGTTCCCAGATTTCACCTCCTCTCCCTAATGACTGCCTGGGGAAGATCCTGCGACATTTACAGCTTTGTTTTTTTCCCAGTGCAATCACATCGAGATTGATTTCTCCCTTTAAATTGTAATAAAGATAACCAAAACAAAGTCTGAACTGCCCTCTCTGCTGCTACAGCAACAGCTCCTAACAGACATCATTACAACTCCACTGTTGTAGGAAATGTCAGGACACATTCAAAGTGAACAGGAGATAAGATGATAATTTTGTGCACTTGTGTGCTGATTTTGGCTGGGATAGGGTTAATTTTCTTCATAGTGGCTACTATGGTGTTTTGTATCTGTGATGAAAAATCAATGTTGAGAAGTCGGTTATGATTTAGTTACTGCTGACCAGCACTCTCAGCATCAAGGTCTTTTCTGTTTGTGAGCAGGCTGCGGGTGCACAAAGCCCTGGGAAAGGACACAGCCAGGAGAGCTGACCCCAGCTGACCAGAAGGATATTTCACACCACGTGTTGCCTTGCTCAGCAATACAAGCTGGATGAAAGGAGGAGGGAGACAGGAGGGGGACGTTTGGAGTTAAGGCATTTGTTTTCTCAAGTAACTGTTATGCATGAAGAAGCCCTGCTTTCCTGGAAACAGCTAAACATCTGCCTGCTGATGGGGAGTAGTGAATGAATTCTTTATTTTGCTTTGCTTGCACATGCAGCTTCTCCTTTACACATGAAACTGCCTTCATTTCAAACCAAAAATGTTTACAGGTTTACCCTCCCAGTTCTCCCATCTTACTGCAAGGGATGAGTATGTGCCTGTGTAGGGTTTCTCTGTATACCAGGATTAAACCATCACAGCCTCTTTTGGGGCACCCAATGTGGGGCTAAAGGGGCTTAAAACAACAGATTTCATCAAAGCATGCTAGATTGGATTTATGTTTGTTCTGCTGCTAATTGACAGGCTTCTGTGCCTGCCACGGGGCTCACTTGCCTTAAACGTGCCTAGTGCTTGCTAGGGGCTGTACACCCTGTCTTACTCTGCTGTACCTGGAAACATTTCCCTGGCCACATATGCAGAATGACAATGGCCAAGGCACAACTGCTGCTCCTGTGCTCCTACACTGGACAGACTGCAACTCCACTAAGAAGTTGAGTGAAAGGCACTTGAGAGCTGTGAATACATCCATGAGTTACTAGGTACACCTCAAAACACCTGTGACTGGGGACAAGCCTACACCAGAGTAGGTATATCTCAAAGCATCTGTGGCCATGAATATGTCCATGTTGAAGCTGGCACAACTCTGAAGGGATCATGGCCCACAGATAAGTTCACACTGGAACAAGCATACACCTAAAGGGTTCCATTGGTAAAACAGGTACAGATATACCTCTGAAGACATGGACTGTGGCCAACAGATAAGGGTGCACCAGTGCAGGTCCTCCCCAGAGAGACGGTAATCCTTGGACATACTCATGCTGGAGCACTGCAGATCCCTATATAACATTAAATCTGATCCAAAAGGACCAGTGATGGAGATCATAATGGATACACCTTTAAATAACATAATCCATGCTTTGAGTTGCATGTCATATGAACATAGATAGTAGGAACAACCTGAGCACACTGTGCTGTCCTCAGCTTGAACAGAGACTTGGGTGCTTTGGCAGCAGAATTTGTCCTCTGGTTCTGTTTTTGCAACACTACTTCTGATACAGCCAAAACAAAAAGCATCTTTTTTTTTTTTTTTCCTTTTTCTTTCCTCAGATTCATGGTTGCTTTCCTTTGAAATTTGGAAATTCTCTTCTATGAAAGCAATCCAGAAAACTAGCTGGGTTTTTAACTCTGAGAGCACATATCAAGAACTAACACAAACTACCAATAGGGATTTCAATACCGTAAGATCTAGAAAAATAGTACAGATTGTTAAAGAAGAAATGCAGGAGTTGAGCAGTAGAGATTAATTATTGTGGGATCCGTTTCCTCAGGTTAGGATTTCAAATATCAAGGTGTATTGCTCCAGATAGATGTACAGTTTAAAAAAAAAAAGAATAAAAAATCTCTGCCATGAATTTAACTGGACAATAAATCTGGGATCCAAATGCTACAGTCATTGATGAAAAGATTCCTGTGGTAATAACTGAAGACCAACAGATGAAATATCACAGAACATAATCTTACTAATTACTAGTCCAAAAGTACACTTCTGTCCTCTTAGTGCAACACAGCAGTTTTTGCACTTCTGAAGAGGTCAGATCTCTTGATGCCATTGCAGCAGCCAAAAAATTCAAGTCATATAAATCCATAATGTGGTCACTGCTGCATTTTCTTCTCGACAGTGATGGAATCCTTCAGATCTGAATGTGAGGATGGGTTGAAATTACGCTATCCCAAAGCACACATAAGCTCCTGTTTTGTAATGCACTGTGAGTTTCGGCACAGTTCATTCCACAACAAAATCATTTAAATTCTTTTGCAATTCTGATGCAGTTATTAATGCAGCAGATGACTAGAAGAATATCTACAAGCAGTGTAGAAAATAGAAAGGAAGATAATGACTAGTCTGAAATGCTAACAACAGAAAAGCACTAGAAACAATCCATTGTAAAATAACTTCCTTCCTCAAGGCTAGGCACATTTAGACTACAAACCCAATTACGGAAAAATACTGCACAATACTTACAGAAAAATTTTCAGGCATGGGGAATTCTTTGCTGATAATGTGCTACATAATCTTTCTCTCTTTTCCCCTGCTGAATCATCTAATGCAGTGGAAACAATATCTTTAACACTGTCAAATTTTCCAACTTAAAAACCCTTCTTAAATTTACTCATCAAAATAAAATCAGAAGAGTTAAACTTTGATGAAATATGGTAACAGTTCATAGACAAAATGCCAATACCTCTTCCCTTTTCCCTATGTTCAATTCCAATCAGCAATAGTGTGGTATGTTCTGGGAAGGCAGACAAGGAAGAAAAATACAACTAAAGGGTGATCAAAATCCTATGGGCAAAAAACTTCTGCCAATTTCAACAGGCTTTAAGCAACAACATAAATAAAATCTTCTTTCTTTCCTTTCCTCTTTTCTCTGCTAAGTTTCCACACATCTTATTCTGATGCTGTAATATGCAGCTGGCATAACAGCTAAAAGCAGAATGCTTTTTTCCTGTATTCTGCTCTCGCCCCTCACTTCAACAAAGCAGTACCAGATCTCATATGTTTAAAATGGACACAGCTCTCACTGCATTCCCCAGAGACTAGCTTTTTCCTCCAGCTGTGTCCCTTAGCAGTTCTGCTGTTCCAACATGATATATTAATGAGATCCAGTATCTACAGTTTCTGGGGACTCAGAATTTACATGCTAAGCATCACCATTCTATTGTCTGACAAGGCCATTTAGGATAACCCTTAAGAAAATGGCTTTTTTTTTTTTTTTTAAACACTTCTCATCCAAAAGCAACATACTAGTTCTCACCAGAAAGGAAAAATGAACATTTTGCATAAACGCTTTGTTGCAGCATTTGCCAAGAACAACCAAGGTCTGGTCAAGATGCAAAACACTAAAAATGACAAAACAACACTTGAGAAACACTTGAGAAAGGTACTTCAGAAATCCATAGGTTTTCTACATTGCACAGCACTTGCAAGTAGGTAAGAATATAAACATCAAAACTATTGCATGTGGCTTTTATGAGTTTTGGGGGGATTTTGCTGTTTGTTTTGTTTGTCATCTTCTAAAAAAGAGAAGGACCACTGTGTTACCTCTGTTATTCTAAGAAGGGCTGGGAATTTTGCAGAGCTGGTAGCAGCGTGCCAGAAAGAAAAGTCCTGTTTCTCCCCGAAGAAGCAAAAGACAAGGATGATAGATACAACAGGTGCTGGCACCAGAGTATGTCAGGGGCTGGCTAGGGTGAGAAAAGATGCACTGAGTCTTGCCATTCCTCTTGTGATTTCTGAGAAGCCTGTGCAAACTGCAACAACCTTTATCACTCTGCAGGTCACAAGAAAGGGAAACTATGCAGGGAAATTAAGACAGGAGAGCAGAGAAAGAACAGCAACTTGTGCTTAAATTCTTGGAAAGGGAGAAATCACAGCAAAACACTGTCAGAAATAAGTCAAGCCAGTTTCTACTGTTATAATTGAATTAACTGCTAGGTTAAGGCCTTGTCTAAACACAACAGTTGTGCCAGTTTAATTCAAATCAATTAAAAAATTCATTAAAGTTCCACAGGTGCAAAGCTCTTTGCAGACAATCTTGTGCCAGTTTATAACTAGCTAAAGTGATTTGCATGTATCCACAAAAGGTCGCACCTGCTTAAATAAATTGATTTTTTAAATTATTTTAATTTCATGACATTTTATCTAATGCAGAGACTAATATATAGCTATTTTTAAATGCATTAAAGTTCAGGTTCTCAAAGATAATTATTATGCAGTAGTATTGTGACTTCTTTCATTTAAACACTACCATACATTTTTAAACAATGATCATCCAGGGATTTCAGTGATGCGCTCAGTGAAATCAGGCATCATCCAGCACGTTAAGTAATGATCTGTTCTACTGTTGAGGAAGTACAATTTCATTAGTTTATAAAGCCATCTTCAAAATCTTAACTCTAAACTTACTAACATGTTCATCTGCAGGACCAAAAAGTTGAAAGGACTGTTTAAGACTTGCTTACTACCATAAACCTGCTATCTATGGCCTTCTAAACTAAGCCACCTACTACCTGTTAATGAACACTCTAGAACTGTTGCCAATAAAGTTTGGCAAAAGGTATGAACTGATCCCTCCTATCATGAGTTTGTACTTTTGATTAATCATTTATTACATGGATGGGTCTGGTTTCTTCTGTCTGAATTCTGTTTGACATCCTTACAGCAGCAGGCTGCACGTCAGCGACACACGGTAGCTGCGCTGAGGGGTGCGGAGCTCTCATCTAACATTTTCCTATACACAGATCTACACCTTTCAAGATGCTTCAGTTTGTACAGTCATAACACAATCTCCATACTTGGCATTAGCCTCCTAACAATTCCGTTATTGAGGAAGCTTGAAAATAAAATGGGATTTTCCACCCCCCCTTTAGGCATTTGGATATTAATTGCATGCTCAGAATAGGAAACTCATTTTCTGTATGCAAAATGGTTAATAATCAATATGCAAAGTCAACACCTCAAACATTAAATTGGATACTTTCATGGTTATTCTGTTTTCAAATAAACCACCAGACACAGTGGAACAAGTTAAACCAAATTACCTTAAAACAAAGAAAAATGAAGAACACAAGGATAAGGGAGGTGGAAAAATACATACATACATACATATATATATATATATATATATATATATATATATATATATAATGACTTAGGTTGGAAGGGATCTTAAAGCCCACCCAGCCCCAATCCCTTGCTGTGGAACAGACTGCCCAGGGCCCCATCCAACCTGGCCGTGAGCATCTCCAAGGATGGGGGTAAAACAACTTCTCTGAGCAGTCTGTTCCATCTGAGTAAAGAATTTCTTCCTGACATCTAATCTAAACTTCCCCTCTTTTAGTTTGAAGACATTCCCCCTTGTCCTGTCACTATCAGACTGTAAAAGGTTGGTCTACCTCCTGCTTATAAGCTCTCTTCCAGTACCAGAAGGCTGCAATGAGGTCTCCCCACAGCTTTCTCTTCTCCAGGCTGAACAAACCCAGCTCCCTCAGCCCTTCTTTGTAGCAGAGGTGCTCCAGCCCTCTGGTCATCTTTGCAGACCTCCTCTGGACCTGCTCCAATAGCTCCATCATGTTACAAGGCAATGGGGAAGGAAAAATTTCAATCAGAGGTGGAATGCAGTCGTTCAGTTGACATGCTTCACACCACCTCCACAGAAGTGTTTTCCATTTCTGTCATGGCAGTATAGTGTCAAAATGACAGACTCCTTCCATCCAGCCGTATGACTCTATGAATTTTCATTTGAGTGCAACTGTTTAATCAGATTTACTGTAAGACTACCAAACCTTATTTCACAGAAAAGTTTTGACAATGTATTTACAGAAACATTAATAAAAGTTTGTAATAAAACTGCGCTTTTGCTACCACTAAATTTTGTTATCCAAGCTCTCATGTATTCAACGGTACAGATTTTTGAACAGTTTGAAAATGAATAGGCAACAATATCGTTTGTTACCAAGGACAAAGAAACACTTTACCATTAGTCAGCATTCAAATAAATCAAGTTCTGCCTGAGCTTGTCAACGCTCAAAAAAATTGTCACTATAGTCAGAATGATATAAGCTCCCTGCTGGAAGTTAAAAGTTATAGCACTGAAATTTGAAGTGAATACCATGTAACTTCATCCATACCATGTTCCACAATGATTTTTAAATAAAGCAGATTCTTAATCAAGGGAAGTTAACACTGATAATAAATTCTGCATAAACAGTTTTGGTCTGCGTTTTTTTTCAGTGCATCATCAGTCAATTTTGTCTTCTTTGCACAGAGTCTTGGGTGCAGGGGAAGAAAAGACAAAGGTATTCTACATACAGCACCACATAGAGCTGCTCCCCTACTGCATCATTAACCTTGAATTGCTGTTACCAAAGACAGGATCCAACTGTGAGAATGGAAATACCACAAGTCATTTCAGAACAGCAGACCAGGACTGAGCATGTTGTACAATCAGTCAGTGCACTTTAGAAAACAACTGATAGCTGTGAATTTCTAGCCACTTTCACTCTTTGTTCATGACCCAATTAAGAAAAGAAAATCTTTCACCTGAAATGCCAGTTGGGCAGCTCATTAAAAACCCTCACAGACAGCGCTAGAAAAGGGGAAAATGTCTAACTTAATTTCTCTTGAATGTATTATTGACCTATTTTAACGAGAGTAGGAAAGAACAATGTAGTAAGGAAAAAATACAACGCGTACAGCTTTTTAAGAGACAGATTCAGCAAACTTCAACTGTATAATTTTAGGGAAGTTTTCTTAACTCTCATGACGGCTGCTCCAAAAGTAACGCCTCCTGTTTAATCACGCTGGCCCACAGCAGCAGATGCAGGTGTTGGTGGGAAGGCAGAACCTTCCCACCGATGTTTTGTTACACGTGGTCGCCGTGTGACCGATGGCAGCAGAGGGGCAGAGGGCGTCTAACACGGGCGCGCGTGTGGAGCAGAGCAAGAGCTGCAACCCCCGCGGAGACCAACAGGAGGCATCACTTTCGGAGCCCGCTGGTGAAAGCCGCGCACGTACAATATTGACTACACGCGCGTGACCCCCACCCCCAGCAGGGGCCGTCACAGCTGCGGGAGCAGCGGCAGCCGCACCTCGCCTCGTGCGGCAGTCACGCCCCCGTCTCGCGAACTGCGGCTCCCAGCTGCCCACGCGACGATGCATGCGCACAGGACAACAGGAGCCGCGCCGGCCCACGCGCGCTGCAGCGCCGCCAGCGGTGACGCGCCTTTCCCGCTGCGAGCCGCGCCGCTCCCATTGGGACGCAGTACCGCCACTCGGCGCCCTCCCTTTCCTAAGCAGCCAATGGCTGGCGACGAGCGTCGTCTTCACTCCGCCGCGCTCTGCCACGCCTTCCCCTTCGCCACTCCGATTGGCCGCCGGGCCTCGCCCCGCCCCTTTTAAATACCTGTCGCTCCGTGACTGGTTGTCACCGACTTCCGGTTAGCGGGGCGACCGCGGCGATTGGCCCATCCCTCTCCCCTGTCCCCGCCTTCTCCCGCAGCCCCGCCTCCGCCCCCGTAGCTCCTCCCGTGCCGGAGGGCGGCAATGTCAAACCGCCCGCGAGCCGCCAGACGCCGGCCCGCGCGCTCCCGCCCTCTGCGCTCACGCGCACGCGCGGGACCTTAGTGCTGCTCGGGCGGCGGCGGCCGCGCGCCCTCAGCCCCTCCCCGCTCTCTCGTCACCGCCCGCCCCTGGGCTGCCGAGGGCGGCGGCGGCGGGAGGCAGAGCCCGGCGAGGCGAGCGGCCCGCCAGGAGCGCGGCGGCGGTGGTAGCAGCGGGCCGGCTCTGCCCCTTCCCTCCCTCCCTCCGCCCTTCCCTTCCCCCGCCCCTCCCTCCTCCCCGCACGCGCCGGGCGGAGCGGCTGCGAGGGAGCCCCGGGCGCAACATGGCGGAGCACTCGGCCCCCGACAGCAAGCACAAGCCCGGCGCCGCCGCCAACTCCGTGGCGCCGCTCAACAGCCGCGGCGGGCAGGGGGGTGGCTTGTCGGGGGGCCTGTCGCAGCCGGCGGGATGGCAGTCGCTGCTTTCTTTCACCATCCTCTTCCTGGCCTGGCTGGCCGGCTTCAGCTCGCGCCTCTTCGCCGTCATCCGCTTCGAGAGCATCATCCACGAGTTCGACCCCTGGTGAGCGCCCACTGAGCTCCGGGCGCCGCGGGGTCCCGGCAGCGCCCCCCGAGGGGGGAGGGGGCAGGGAGCGGGGCGTCGTGCGTGGGGCTCCCTCCTTCCTTCCCTCCTTCTTTCCTCCCCTCCTTCCTTCCTTTCCTTCCTCCTTCCTTCCCTTCTTCCTTCCTTCCTTCTTTCCCCGGCTTAGTGGCAGTGTGACAGCGCTGTACGAGGACGTGCCCGCGTCCCGACCGCGGTTATCCGCAACTTTGCGTGCGGCGGGGGGAGGGGGGGGTCGGGGTAACGAGTGCCGTCTTTTTTCCTTTGAACGTCCTCCTGTCTGTTAGGGCTGCTGCCGAGCCAAGGAAGGAGGCGCTTTGTTTTGAAATCCGCGTTAAGATCATCGAAACCTAAAATTGTTGCTGAAACTAGAGCCCTTCTGCAAAGCGTGCGCTCCGCTGTGGTAGTCCAAAAGCACAACTTCCTCTTTCCTATGTGTGTGTGTGTTTTCTTTTTTGCCTTTTATTCCCCCCCCCCTCCCGTCTCTCATGTAATCCATTCAGAAATCGTGGCACAGAACAGGCGGAGGGAACAAGGAATCGCTTTGTTTTTAAAGCGTTGCACGAAGCAATCCGTGCTTTGTGATCGGAAAGCCAAATATCTGCAGAGCGCCGAGCAGTTGCCCAAAATTTAAGTGCTTCTCTGCAAACGCAGAAGGGAGGAATGCAGACTCTTAATTAATAAAGTTAACAGCGGGGAGCATGGCTATGTGCAGCTGCAGTGAGCGTATAACCCCAGGGTCGTGTCCTGGGGTCCAGTTTTTAAGACTCTTCTGATCTAAATCTAAGCAAAAAAAAAAGAAAATGTGGTGGAGGAAACTTGATACAAATGACGTCTTTGCACAACTTTATCTAGTTTCTCTAATCAAGGCTCATCCTTGAATGAATGGAAATTGCACAGTGTTGGGTTGTGTAACTCTCGTTGCTAACCCTTGAAGGACGTTAGGAACGTGCCAGGAGAGCTTAGTTTGTGGCCCCAGTGATGGCTGTGAAGATAACCTGCAGTGTGACGGGATGCACAGTCATCTTCCTGCGTGTGCAAACAGGGCACCGCTGCTGTGCTGTTGTGTGGAGCTCTGCTCGTGGGGAACAGCGAAGTTGACAGAACTCAGTGGTTTTAGTGCAGGTCTGTGGGAAGCAAAGAGATGTCGAGAACCACGCCAGTGTCATGTTGCTGCACGCCAGGAACGGTGCAGGCAAATGCACTTAAGTTGATTAGTGGGAAAGAGAACCTAAAATGGTAGAAACTGGGGGAAAGAGAAGTGTGTTCTCTATTGCAGCAGTGAAATTGATGGAGAAAGTGAACAGTGATGTTCCCAAATACTGCTGAGCGGTGAGGAATTAGTGTTTTTTCACACTTATAAGGGTCTTAGAAACCTGAATCTGATGTGGGAAAAGCGCTTATGAAAAGAGATTAGAAGCAGTGCCCTATTTTTATTTTTTTTAACCACTTCCTTAGCAGATTGTGCAGGTAAATGGCTTTTTGATTTCCTTTAGGCATCGGTAAAACAGTTCTATGTTATTTCCCATTCCTTTGGCTTTTTTTCTGTCAAGGCTGTATACGGCGTACGCATCTGTTCTCTGTTATTTGTTTTGTGATGAGAGAAAGCTGTGGTCTGTGTGGTAAAATCAGGAGCATTAAGCGAATCTGTTAATCTTTGGAATGGAAAACACTGTTGCCACTGAGGTGTAGGAGGCTTTCTCCTTTACTTAGGAAATCCCTTTTCCCCTGTGCTCATAAGAAACATAGGAAATCTAGGGTGGGAGGAAAGGGAGGCTGGCTTTGGGTTATCAGCAAGTTAATTGGATTAAATACTCTCTGTAGCATCTGCTTCCAGTTGGGGTTCTGCTGGTAAGGTGATGTTTTTGTTGGAGGGGCTGGGGCAGTTGTTCTGTACAACTTCCTTCTGAGACTTCAGGTGTCATTTCTTCCAGAAATGATCCAAATGTATAGACAGTCCAGTGCAGTACAGAGGGCAGCATTTGCTTTTGGTCTCCGTCACAATACAGCACACGTTTGAGGGAAAAACGAGCTGGTATTTTGTTGTCACCATGCTGCCTTACACATTTGTAACCATGCTGCCCTACAAACTTGTGGCCTGATTATCATTGCTAGGATTACTGTTTTCTTTCATGCTGAATATCTCTTTCAAATAGTATTGCCACTCTATTTCCCATGCTTTGTTTACTTCCCATGCTTGAGCTGGTCCAGGGACCATGAAAAACGTGTAATTTTTGGCAGCTCCTAGATCAGGAGCTGATGCACAGAGTCACAGGACTTCAGAACTTCATTATCAGATTAAGAACTCAAAACTTGGACAGTGGTTCAGGTGTACAGGTTTCCTGCCTTAAAGTTTGGTTCATGGGTTGGCTGGTCTTGGCAGTTGGGTGAACCAAAAGCATCATTTCTGTGCTATGCACTTGTGAGTGTTCAGTGAGCTGTGTTCATGAGAGTACAGCTGTGCTTAACACAGCTGTCCAGCTGCTTCCTCCCTCCTTTCAGGTGTTGCCTTAAGTGCCACCATGGCTGCCCAACCAAGGCAACTAGACTTACAATGCCGTAACAGGGACTGCTGCACCCCTTAGCTGCTGCTTTGTGTCCAGTGCACAGCCACAGCTTGCTGCTACGCTATGTCATGTAGCCACTCACATCACAGATACTCATAACAACCTCTAAGCTGAGTGTGTATACGTGTGAGGCAGATAGACCTACTGGTATGGTGGCATCCTGTCATGCACTGGTACTGCTGCTGACTAAAGCAGGAACAACCTTTGGTGCATCAGTAGTCTTCGGTGAGTGCTATCAAAACAGCACCATTCATTCTGTTTGCACAGCTCTCACTGCTGTCACGTGTGAGAAGCATATCTGAATCATTAATCATATCCCATGGCATTAAGTCAAACTTTTGTCTTTCCTGAGAATTTTAACTAGATTTGGAAGCTCAGTTACTGTAGAAGAGCTGGAGGAAACTGGAGTGCAGAAACTCTTGTACCTGTGCATGAGACCCCTTCACTTGTGCCGTGCAGCGCCAGCATGATCTTGTCAGCCAGGTTTGCCTCCTGCTTCCGGGCACACTGTGTCCTACTGTCCTACCAGCTCTGGTGCTGAACAGCACTGCAGCCAGGTCGTGCACATCTTTGCCTCTTCCAACCTGGCACCACTGATCAGTTCAAACCACCTGCTGTCATCAGGGCAGCCATTGTTTATCATACCTCACATAATTGTGCTAGGGTGAAGTGTGGTTTGTATACACAATAACAGTCTACTCTCTCATTATTGATACCATCAGCTACCGTTAGTGGACTCTGGTGATTGGCAGTAAACTGGTGGAAATGAGGGTAAGGCCAACGCGATGGCATTTCAGAGGCAGACAGGTTGAGGGGAAATAAGGATTTTATCTTGAGCGCAGATGAAAATGTTTCACTTGGCTCAAGGCCTGTATGCTTGATGGATTCTTGAGCAGTTAGGAACTTTTTTTTTATATATATTAATGGGAACTCATATTAACACGTTTATCTAAAATATGAAAGCTTCATTAAAATCCAGGGTGTGACTCAAGCGAACATGAGAGGTGTATAGAGTTGATCGAACACAGGAGTAATGCTAATGTACTGATTTCAATGGGAGAGAGCGAGACTGTAGGTTTATACTGTAGCTTGCTGATCTGATGGTTGCTTTTTGGAGTAGGAGTTCTCCTGTCACCTACAGTGCAGTCCTGCTTTTTCTTTTGTGCTTGCTTTAAAGCACTCATGGTGATTTGATTCAATGAGGGAAATTGTCAAAATACTGTAGCATTTTAGTTATCCAAACCTGCCCACAATCAGTTTTTATACTGCACTTCAGTCTCTTATTTTTGAGGAAAAACATGAGTGTTAGGAGAGAATGCAAATAGCAACTGACTTTAGATGATAAAATCAAGTTGGGTGGTAGGATAGAGGTGTGTACATGTAGAAACAGCATGCTATGAGTGGAGCAACAAGACTGATGAAAGAGGAGTAGGTAACAGTGAATGGGTGTACTTTAAACAAGTGTTCATAAAGGGGAAAAATTAGATTAGGAGAATGATATTGTGTTTATAAAAAGTAGATAATCTCAATTAACAGTGCTTTGTCTGTAGGCTGTGAGTGGATGTGACCTACCCAGGTAATTCATCTGGCCTTTGCTCAACTGCTGGTGGCTCTTCTTGCTGGGCAACCAGACAGCAAATGACAAAGGTGGTTGTTTTTGAGCAGTGGTGGGCACAGTCATCTCCAAACTGCTGCCATTCTGGAGGCTCTCACTCCATCCCATAATCTTACGGAAGGTGAGCACACGAATGAAGATCTGTTTAGGAAACATTTCCCACCCTCTTTAGCATTCTTTTCCCAGCCACCTCCTGTTTATAATCTTTGACAACTTCCAGTCCTTGGGAAAACATTTAGTTGCAATCCAGGTTTAACATAATTGGATTGATATATTGGATTGATTTTGAGATGCTGGAAAATGTCAAGAAATTCGTATTAAAAACTTATTCTATTTTCTTCATTCAAAAGCTTTTTGATTCTGTGTAACGAGAAATGTTCTGTGTATTTCCACTTGATGGGAATATATTTCAGAATTCTGTCAGCGTAGGAATGGCCTTTGGATTTTAGTGCTCTCTAGATGGAGAGGTTGCAAGTCCTGCGTGTCCAGGGTACTTGTACAGCCTTTCCATGTTTAGGTACTTGGCCATTTGAGAGCAACCTTTTCCTGAAGGTTGATGTGGAAGCAAATCAAGATGTGAAACTGAGCATATTGGACTTTTCTGCAATTTCCTAAGCAGAAGAAAATTATTAATATTAGAAATTTAATAGAAGGAGGACAGTCTGACAAAGGCACATTGGGCAAAGTTTGTAAGTGTAACGGAGAGACACTGAGTGAGGAAATTCAAGTTTTATCAGGCTGTAGGCCGGTGCAGCTAAAAGCAACTTGTGGTTTCAAGGTGTCAGCCATTCATGTAAGAATCAAAGCTCTGTTCCATTTCTCCTGTTGTCTTCTCGCATTTACTGTTAGTTGGTATTGTTTCTTTCCCCACTAGCCCAACTTTTATTTGGAGAGAAGGCTTGCAGTAATGGGGTTATGGATGAGAAGGTAAGAGGAACAGCAGGAACAGCATTGGTAAAACAGAGAGAGTGTGCAGAGAGACTGTCCTTACAGCACCCTGGGAGAGATGGGGTGTGAGACAGAGTGCTTGCGCAGTGCCCATCCTTCTATTGATCTGTGGAATGAAACTTGAAAAGTGAAATGTATCAGGATGGTTTTGTAGGCTGGGTTCAACTGAACGGATGAGTGTAGCTTTTAATACTGTGATTTTTTGTGAAAAAAAAAAGTCTTCAAAAATGCTGTAGCTAGTTAGGTGTTATGGAGGGACCACTATGATGAAAGTCCTTGAGTGGACTTCTCTTAGCAGGTATTCTGTTATTTGAGCAGCTTCGTATGTTTTTTAAACAGAAAAATGATTTCATTACACAGGTGGCTTTTAAAGGTTTTCTTTGCTTCCTATCAGAATTCTCTCTAACAGTTGTTGTTTTGGCAACAAGTAATCCTAATCTTCACATTTTAAATCTGACTCATGTTGACTTTGAGGTGGGGATTCAGAGGGGCAGGTTTAGACAGCAGAGTTAGCAGGAAATTCAAAATCCCATAGGTACTAATAGCTTATAAATGGGTTTGAGGATAGATGGGTTTAAATATCTCTGCTGTTCCACAAGCATCTCTCCTGATTTAGTCGGCTTCTTTCCCATTTAATGGATGCCTGTGAACGTGCTGCAGAAAGTTTCCTCCTTAATTTTTGAGAATTCTGTTCTTGCAAGCACTTTGAGGTACATTCCTACTGACATTTAGCGCCAGTCCTGAGGGCTTCTTTCTACTTAACAGAGTTGGCAAAGCTGCTGCTTTTGCAACCTGTACTCTGTAGCAGGGCATGCACAGATTTTTTTTTATTACTATTGTAAACTCCCTTAGTGAAACTTCTAGCCATCAGATTTACCACGTGCTTGTAGAGTGAACTTGGGACAAATAAGAAGTGAGACTGTTGCTGTTGTTTTTCTGTGTTCTACTTCTGCAGCCTGGCGAACAGATAGACTCATTTTTAGCCATACAGTTGAGCAGAGGTTGTGATCTTTTATCTGAACTGTTGCTGGGAGTCAAGCAGAGGTGTTTTTAATGTTAGTAGCTGGTAAGTCTGGGTTTGAGAGGTACCACTAAATGGACCCTAACATTACACCACACCTTACAGAAACTGAAACTGCTGATGGAATTAATTTATGACCGTGGATACAAACAGAACAGTTCAGCTTCCTATTTTCTCAACTTAACTGCAGCTTTCCCTGGTTTAAAGCTCCTTTGGTATATGGGAAGTCAAGCTCTTCCTACACTTCAGAATTCCTGCTATTAAGTGTGGCAAAATCCCTGTGCTCTCGCAGAAGAAATCATCTCTTCTCACCAAGAAGTAACTGGGTATTTGTGCGTGAGAGCTTCATGGAGCAGAAAGTGGCATTTAAAGTGTGTATTTGGTGTGGGAGACCCAAGTCCAGTGTCAGGTGTTATTTTTTAAAAAGCTTGTCTGACAGAAACGACTGGAGTATGTGAACTGTGATGAAAATTATTTCTGGGTGTTGCTCACACCATATTCTATGGCATTTTATTTATGTAGTTCAGATTAGTTTGTTAAAGAGCTTTCCAGAGTTCTGATCAGCTGATAATCCATGGAGATAGAGTTGCAATAAACCTTTGCAAAAGGTTCCTCACTGAAAACAAGCAAATAAAACCCTCAAGAGACAGTATTGCCTCTGGGGATTCAAGTTTAGTTTGATTGTGGATTTTTGGTGGTGCTCTTAATAGAATTGCTATTTTACATAGTATTATTTGCATTTGTTTAGAAAAGTGGCTTGCTGAATGCATCTCATTCATGAGTAGCATCTATCCTGTTTGAATGGTAAATGAATTTTGAAGAAAGGAAAAATAGCATGTCGTTATGTCATTTTAAACTGTTCTAGCATACGTGGCTGGGCAACCTACATTATGTGACTTCTTTTAGTCTCCACTGAATTGCCAATTTTTTTTTCTTTCAATTATTATTCTATAAATTGTAGCTTACTTCTTGTTTAGCTCAGAGGGGTATGTTGTTTTGTTGTCTCTGTTGTTGTTGGTTTTTATTCTATCTTCACAATAGAGGGATATTTGAAGGAAAAAAGGTGTGAAAAGCACCTTTTGATTACAGAGTGGATTGGAAAGACCACATTTTGGCCTGAATACTTGCCTGCTACAAGCAGAGGATTTGAAAATACAGCAATGCGTTTTGTTGATGCAAAAGCAAAACAGAACAAAACAAGCCTACTTGTCCTAAATACCTTTCTGCATGTCTTCTGCACCAGCTCTTATTTTTGTCTCTTGTGTGCCTTGAACGTGCTTCCTTCCTATTCTAAATTTATCATAGACATATTGGAAAGCCCAGCTGAATAACTTGGAATTTTTTAAATATTGTTTCAAATGCGTATCTTGGAAAAGACGGTTTCATCTTCTCAATTGAAACATTTTAAGTTAATTATTAGGCTATTAAAGGCCTTCCGAAGTGCCTTTAGTTTTTTCTTTGGCAGTAGATAAAATGCCTTAAAGTTGCAATTCTTCTAATTTCGAAAGTCAGTGAAACAGAATTGTAGCTTTGGCATCATAATGTTAACAGTAGAAGTTAAATGGATACCTCTTTGACTTGCTTCACTGTAGAATAAGAATCATTAAAGCCCAAGGTAGTGATTGAGTTTTCTAAAGAGCTGTGTAATGCTACAGTGCTCTATTTTGTTTTATATAGGTAACTAGAATGATTTATCCAGCTTCAAAAGTATCCATGAGTTCTCTGACGAACAAGCTGTTTATTCAGGGGTGAGCATATCAGTAGTTTCTGCTAAAGCTCTTTGATTGTGCTGTTTAAATGTTCTGCTGGAAATAAGTTTGTTGTTGCTTGAATGGTTATATAGGATGTTGGACGCCCAGATCTAAGCCCCTTTTCTGAATTAGCAAGGCTAACTTTAGTCATTCTCATCTTCTAATTGCAATACACATTTATGGAGAGTTGAGAGGGCATCCTGTCTGGTGAGGATTGAAGTGTGGAAAGACCTTGAACAAGTCAACTTAATTCATCTCTGGAGATTGAGTAAAGAGAAGATTTAGTATTATGTGACCTCAGAACCATCTCTTGAGAATTTTTGCTAGGTCCTTCCCAACAACTTTCATATAACCCCTGCCATATACCTCTTCTCTTCCCTGTCTGAATCACAGCTGATCCTCTTGCCCCTTACCCCTATTCTGTTTCATGTGCAACCAGACGTAGATTTTACCTTAACTCATTTTACAGGGCAGTGAGGGAGAAGGGCCGAGACATGGCACTTCAAGTCAGGTCCTGTCACTTAATGAAGTGACATTAGAAGTTAAACTTCTAATCTCTTCTACTGTTCAGTGATATAGCACAGAAGGGGTATGACTACCAAACAGTACAATGTACCCAACCTGTCAAGGAGGTGATGCGTTTTGGAACGTGCTCCTGGGCATATGATGGAAAGATGAATACAGTCTGAATATTTCTGTAACAGTATTATGTGACAGGCATCATAGCTTCAAAGAGTATCTGTAATTTTAAGCCTCTCATTTTAAAACTATTGCAACACATCCATTTCTTCTGTTTGTTTTTAAGGACACCTTTTAGATCACTTTTTAAGCATGAACTGGATTTGGCTGGTTATCTAAAGCAAGGGAGGGACACAGTCAAATAAGTTAATAGTTACAATATAGTAAGGCAAAAGAATACTAGAAGTCAGTCATGTAATGAGAAAACAAACATGCAACTTTAATTTCACATTGTACATGGCAGGAATTTAATATTAATTATAACTACTCTCTTAACTGCTAAGCACTGTAGTCACTGTGGTATACTTAATCTGTAATGCTTCTGTGAGGTTACCTAATAAGAAGCAAATCGTGTTTTATTATCATATTTCTGTGATTCTTATGCATAGTCTTTAAAGAAATAGTGGTAATGTTGAATAAAATTCTGTGAAAACTTGCATTTAGACTTACTGGAAACAGTATGAAGGATATAAAATAGATGTAGGGGAGAAGTAATTTTAAATTCTTCTTGCCATACTTACTTCTGACAATAAATCTGACAGTGAATGTGGATCAGGAATGCAAAATACAGTCTGAAAGATAAATTCCTGCCTGTCTATTGTAGGGAGGGATAAAGACCACTGTTTGTTGTCTGCTTTCCTTGTCTTTGCTTATCTTATTGGTGACCTCCTGTTCCCACACTGACTTCCTTCAGTGTGAGAATATCTGTGTAGTCACTCTGCAAGCAGCTGGAATGGTTTCTGCCCTCATTTAGAGGCTGCCATCTCTTCTGTTGGCCTGTGTTAGTGGATTATGGGAGTGCTTCTAGTCTGCTTCAGGAAAAAAAAAATCAAGTGAAATAGTTTAAATCATCTTTAAAGTGGTATGCTTTTAGCTGTGATTCAAGCTAATTATCTGATTTGGGCACTGGAGCAGATTAAGAACACTTCTGCATGACTTTTAACTAGCAAAGCTCAGTTGAAGGGTAACTGCCACAGTTAAATTTGGGTGTGTAATTAGTACAAGGCATTCTAGAGTTGTGCACTGCCTTTTTACCTTTCTTTGCTCATTTGCAGTTTGGACTGTGTTCATGCCTTTTTTCAGCTTGTTAAATTAGGGCATAATTAAATTTATCTCCAGGTTTCTTCAGATCCTGGACATACAGTTGAGTTTGGTCTGCAGACAGCTATGTCTGTCTACCTAATGCAACATTTGTTTACTAATATCGAGTCACTGAAGGGTTCAGCAGAATTTAAGCAGACATGTAGAGTTAAATAAAATTAGGTCTCTTATTCTGGCCTCAGTCACTGGACTGAAATTGTTCAGGATAGATGGACAGTCTGGTTCTGCTCTGATGCTTTGTCTTATCCACTCTAAAACATTACTTTTTATTTTTTCACTATCCATTGTCATAGAAGTCAGTAAGACATTATTCCAACAGATGGAGCTGAACAGGTGTGCTATGAGAGATCCAGCTTCTTGAACTAAACGGAACCTACAGCCGGAGAGGGCAGCTGAAAAAAAAGCATAGTCAGGGAACTCAGGTAACTAAGAATTGATTGCAGTAGGAGGAATAGCAGATGCAATAAGACCTATACTAAAGAGTGGATTTTTAAGGAATAGTGTATTGGTTGATACGCCACCTTACTTGCTAAACTTGAGTTAGGCTGCTGACATGCAACCATAACACCTCATATTGTTTAGATTTTTAGAGTTCATAAAGTGTATTGGCACAATTGCTACAAGGAAGTTGAAGTAACCTTGGAGGCACAGCCTTTCTGAGAGTCCTGTTTACTTCTAACCTTGTCTTGAATTTTACAGAGTACAGAGAACCTGCCATATCACCTTGGATCCAGCCTGGCTTTCACTACTTTTCATGTTTTTCACTATTTCATTTAGTGGGATGTGATCATGACGTTGGTTCAACTGCTCTTTTGTTTGGGTACTACTTCCATAACTGCTGCTACATCGTAGTGCATAGATTACAGTCCTAATCTTTACTACATAATAAAGTAATATATACTCTCAAAGAGTTTAAAATATTCTTAAAGTAACTGTCCTTTATTTTACTCTACATATCAAACTATTACAGACATTGGCATTCTTTTCTGACTATGTATTAGATCTTGCTACGGAATAACTGGTAGTAGGTTGTAGCACACCTTAATAAGAGTCCACTACCTTTGTTTAGGTGTGAAATGTTGCTTTGTTCTGTACTAGAAGACCATGAAGAATGCCCTGTGAGCTAGCTATCCTCTCTGTTCCAGTCACTTTCTGTGTACTTGTGTTAAGCCCATTGATTTCTTGTGTCACATTTCGCAAGGAAAAAATATTTTACTTCTCAAAGCTAATTACCTTTTGAATTTCTTTCTCATGTACCAGCCTCTATTTTGGAAGCTTCCAAAGGTAAGCAGCCTTTGCCATGTTAAAAGCCTGCTTCATCTGGAAGAACCATCCTTAAACCTGTTCTTGAGTTTGGTGCAAAGCTTTCAGAGGTGCATGATGCAAGGCTAATGCACTACAAAGTAACCCAGTACTGCTTGGGGGGAAAATAAACAAAAACGTAACTCTGGTGCTTTTCTGTTTTGTGAGAGCTGTTGAGCAGAGAAGTGAAGCCTCTTAAGCAGGTGTTACTGTTAGAATCAGCATCACCACCAGTATTGATGTCAGTCATAGCATAGTATCTGCAGTGAAGTATTTGTCCAGTAGAGAAGAAGAAACACATTCAAATGTGCCCTGCAGTAATTTTGAATGATTCTGTTTAAATTATCATCAAAACCTTTTGGGAATTTTGACTATCTGAGGAGAAAATGGAATCATCAGTTTCTTATTAGGTTTAAAATTTTGCAAAATGTTATGAAAGGCAGACTCCTCTGGCAAAGTATAGCTTTTGGTGTTGTTAAAACTATCTCTTTGCTTAATATTTTGCCTTTAGATATGGAATAATTCAAAAGCAAGACAGAAAAAGGGTCATGAAAAAGCTTTATAGGCATCAGAGTGAAACTGTAGACAGACATCCACTTGCTGCAGTGATGATGGGATGCATACTGTGGCTTCAAATGTAGTATATTGTGTGAAAGTATAAGGAGTGGTCGTGGAATGCTTTAAAAAGCTTGCAGTTATTAAGCAAAAATACTGAAGATGCCCTGGGCTCTTTGAAAACAGTGGGCTATATGCTACCTTTAGCATTTTGTATCATTAAGCTGTTGACAGGATGCAATTCCTGATGTTAGCACCCGCTAAGTGTGATGTGTTATTTCAGGCAGTCAAAATACCATGCCAAGAAGTTGCTGTAGGAGTACTGTAATTTTTCTCAAGCACTTTGGGAGAAGTTCTGATATTCTTAATGGTCTTTTTTTTAACGATAATTCTGAATGCATTCTGGTATTCAGGATTTGCATTGAGCGTGGCTGAACACTGCACCTGAAAAATACTAGCTGTCCTTCTAGTTAGGCCATCTGGTTTTGTTTTTGCTTAGGCTGTTCACTGTTCTTCCCCATCAGGGATTAGTCTAATGATACTACAGAGAGGAGGAGCTAAGTTGCTAAGCTGCATTCCAGCAACAGGAAAAAAAAAAAAAAAGACAACTCGTTTCTTAATCATTTTTGAATGTACATGGCCATATCACTGCAGAACTTCATCCTGCCATTTTATTGCACCAGTAAATCAAGCACAAGAATTATAAGCAACAACTTGCAGGATGTGTATTTCTCTTTTCAAAAGGCTCTGTTTGCAACAAAAACTGCAGAGGTCAGTTGTGTCTCTAAATGTGGGGCACTCCAGAGATCTTCCACTGAATACTTGGGTTTAGTTGTGGCTTATCTCAGAATATGAAGAGTAATTACATATCCATATCTTTGGGGATAAATCATATGGATTTAAACAGGAAAAAAAAAGATCCTATTTCCCTTCCCCCCTCAGGAACAATAAAATTAGGACACCGTCAAACTGTACTTCAGTCAAAAATACTACTATCTGGCAAACTTTGCTTAATAATTAGTATTTTCAGTCATCTTGAGTAAGAACTGTGCAAACATCTTCAGTGGCAGACTGGCTAGAGTTAATGTGTTCATGACTTCTGCGTGTTTGTGTTCCCATGAGGTGTAGAAGCTCAAGTTGAGTGTGCAAGGGGATAACAAAACTGTGGTAGGAGAGCAAAGATAAACTACCAGAAAAAGCTTTGTGATGTCCTAAGTACTTGATTGTATGTAAATGTTCTAAATGGGAGCAGTTTGTGGAATGTGTCTTCTATTTGTATTAAATCTAAGACCTAATAAAACCATTCAGCTGACAGTCATCTGTGAGCTGCAAAGGAAGGAACCATGGGAGTTTTTCTGAAATGAAATTGCATGGTTGCTCTTCTGTCTTGCAGAATGTTGTCTGCCTTGGCTCAGGTGAACTGAGGACCACCCACCATCTGACTGGTTCTTGCTCTTGAACATTTCAGCGTGTTTTCTCAGTTCTTAATGTGAAGTCTGTAACGCCTTGATTTTGGCAGGAGGGAAGGCTCTTTATCTGTCATATGAATGTTTGTCTGTAGGTATTTCTGGTACAAAGTTCTGATTGATTAGTTGAAACTGGCTTAAATGGCTGTGTACGCTCTTTCAGAGGTATAAACTCAGCACAAGTAAGCATTTTTTTGGTGAAAAATAATACTGCTGTGTAGTGCATTGAATCATCACGTGATTGATTCAAGTACTGTACTTCCATTAAAAAAAAAAAAGCATGCAAAACTCATCGTGCTAATTCTCAATTTGAAGATAAAGGCTTCACAATAAGACTTTCATCATGATGTAGTTGTAGTATAATATATAGGCAAGCAGGTGCTTGAAAATTTGATTTTGAATACTGTGTATGTGTTTTTTTTTCACTGCAGTGGAAGTTACTGAACTTTCTCATTAGATCTTTCCACACAAGTGTTGTGCTGAATAAATTCTTCCTTAAGATGCAAAGAATATGTCAGATTTGGAGTCGGTCTTTTTCAAGAATCTAGATTTGCAGTCTCTAATTAGATGCTGTATTGCAGAATTGATTCTACATTTGCATTAAAATCTGACTCCTAGAATTGCTTAGATAACTTGTAATGTTCACAGTTAGTTTGTATCATGTCATTTTTCTGAGTCTGCAGATGTGAGAATCTTGTGCACCTGCAGCTGAAGTCGTTCAGCGCACAGAAGCCTTTATAAATGCAGGCTTAGAATAATTTCAACAAATTCTTCGGGTAAGGAGCTAACACATTCTCAAATGACTGTAAATGCCAGATGAAATACCTAGATGATGGGACGTTAGTAGCATGAAGTTGATAGCATTTCTGGCTGCAGCATTGCAAAAAGCAATGCTGATCTTAGCCTCCGTTGTAATGGGACGGTCAACTGAATCTGATCACCATTCATGTAATTTGCCTTAAATGTTGTGAAGATCTGGATGAAGCAACTACACTGCTGCCACACATGCTCCCGTCTCCAGTATATTCACTTTAAATAGTGCTTTTGTCAAAGAAGTACCCAACTTAGAAATATCAAAGCCAAAGATGTCTCTTTACAAATATAGCAGTAATTGTTGCTGTGATATGCTGCAGAGTTCCATAGCTCCTGGATATAGCAAGTCATCGCTGTGAATAGGACTAACTAATCATCTTATGACATTACTCTGTTTCATTAAAAAAGCAGATCACAGAGTGGAATAAAAGACAAACTCAAATATGAACAGTTAGTTAGGATTTGGTATTAGCAGTATGTAACATGTAAATAAAAGCTCCACAGGCTTTGTGTTGCAGGCTTCCTAGTTAAGTTTTCAAGTCACTTTTGCTACTACTAGAAATGCTGCCTCCACTCAGTTATTTTGCTGTTGCTGCTTGTGCTTAGCTGCAAGCCGAAATTAAAATGTACTTCTCATTTTCAAACCATGTGTAACTTTTTTTAGTTTTCTACTGTACCTACTATAATAGAGATTTCTTCAATATAATAGGTAGATACCTATAGTAGATATCTCTGATAGTTACCAGAAAATTAATAGTACCATACATAGGGTATCATCTTTTTGAGGCTGGAGTACTCCCCAAAAGGTTCGAACTAGGTTAATTTGGTGGCTGAGACTTCTAATTCTGAAACGTACCAAGAGGATTGTTTGATTCCTCCAAAAATTAGCTTGGAGATAGTTCAGACTACAGATGTAATAGAAAGAGGCAAGGAGAACAGCAGAGCATCATTTTCCTTTTAGAATGTCGGCTAAAATAAGAAAAGTCAGCACATACACCTATTCAGTCAGTCAAGTCCTTAAGAGCTCTTCTTTGCTAACAGATAGTAAATGTGTATTTTATTCACAATATGGGTTGAGGACGTGAATGTTCACCTCAGGCTTTCAAGCTAAGTTCTTAATGAGACGTGTTTCTCATAGTTTTCTTCTTCATTCTTCTCATACTGACTTCCTCAAAGAGAGGAAGAGAATCTTGGGAGATGGTTGAACACTTCCCATACCCCCAGATCAGGTGGCTGGGGATGAGAGTAAAGAGATCCTTTCTTTAAGATGATGCTGTCACATAGTACTGCATACTCTTCAGTCGCTGTAACCAGCAGCCTTCTCCAGTGCTGGTGTGCCTAATCTCTATCCAATCAGAAAGAGGGTTGGAAAAAAAAGTCCTTGTTATCTGTTGGGGTAGAAGAAATGGTGGAGATGGTGATACCGAGGCTGAGTTGTGCCACCTTTCAACTTTTGGGATGTGGGCATGAGCAAAAAAGCTCATCTGTTGATATTCCCTGAGATTTTTTACACCCTGTGAGAAACCTGTAGGTAGTTACATGTGTCATCTGTAGAATCTGTAGATACCACTGTACCACTGTGTAGCACAGTTTGTGAAGTGCCAAGGTGGCAAGAGTGTTGTGTGATCGTAAAACCATAGAATGGCTTGGCCTGGAAGAGACCTTAAAGATAGCATTCCAACCCCCTGCTCTGGACAGAATTGCCTCCCACTACATCAGGTTGCCCAAAGTACCATCCAACCTGGCCTTGAGCACCTCCAGGATAGGGCATGAGACCATGTAAAAAGTTGGTCCTGTTTATAAACTTTCTTTAAGTACCCAAAGCCTTCTTGTCTTCAGGCTAAACAAGCCCTGCTTCCTCAGCCTTTCTTTGTAAATGAGTTGCTCCAGCCCCCTGACCATCCTTGTGTCCCTCTAGACCCATTCTGACAGCTCCATGTCTTTCTGTACTGGGGCCCCAGGCTTGGATGCAATACTTGAGATGTCACCTGATGAGGGCAGAGCAGAGGGGGACAATCCCCTGCCTCTCCTTGCTGGCCACCCCTGTGTTGATGCAGCCCAGGATACTGTTAGCAAGTGCATGCTGCTGGTTCATGTCCAACTTTTTATCACCTGGAACCCCAATTCCTTCTTGGCAGGGCTGCTCGCTATTTATTTTTCTGCCAGTCTGTACATGTATTTGGGATTGCCCTAACCAAGTGCACTGCCTTACACTTGCCCTTGTTGAATCTCATTAGGTTCTCGTAGGCCCTCTTTCTCAAGCTAGTCCAGGTCGCTCCGGATAGCATCCCTTCTTTCTGCCTTGGTGTCATTAGCAAACTTGCCCTTGATCCCACTAACTAGACTTTTGGTGTTACTGATAAAGATGTTGATGAGGACCCCCGGGAGGCACCACTTGTGAACGGCCTCCACTTTGACATATAGCTGCTGACCACAGCCATGTGGAGTACTGTTTGTAGTACGTACTGTGATCATCTCTCTCTGTTTTGGTAAAAGGGAAACAGTTTTACAAGGTTCAAGCTTGTCCCTGTAGGAGATCACTATGAAGCAGGGAAGTAGTATCAAAGCATAATATTGGCATCATGTACAGCTGTCTGGTACGCTGCCTGCTGCTGCTTTGTCAGTGCCTAAAATTGTCCCTTGCACAGCATTACTCAGCAGATTTGTCCTTATGTATGCATAGGCTTATATTCATATATATTATTTTGCTAACCTGATGGAAGGGGAAGTTAGCACTTTTTTTTTTTTTGTCTGAAGTCACAGTGAGGTTCTGTAGTTAAGCTTCTAAATACTACATTTTTAGATTTCTCTGGTCTGGATGCTATTTCTTGCTCTAGCTGTAGGTCTCCTCACAGTGAAAAATTATCCTACCTATACCCTTTTATTGGTGGCAAAAGAATCAATCACCTTTCAAAAGGAGGGATCAATAGATTTGTATCAAACAGAAAGTGTATTAGGAGAGAAGATTAAATTCATTCATCTTAAGTGGTAAAAGTATAAATGCTGTTATGTGGGGTTTCAGTTTTAAGTGGTAATTCATTCTAATTATGTACGTAATGGGCTGCAGCCAAAGCACAAGACAGTTGCTCTCTTCCCTCTGAAGTCAGTTCTGAAGCTTTACTCGTTTGAAACTTGAGGAGAATGTCAATATGTATTATTGTCTGTTTCATTTTTTTAACTTATCTTTTAATGTTGTAAGGGTAAACATCTGCAGCCTGTGTGAGCTCGAGTCCTGACTTAAAAATTTGACATTAGTCCATATTAGTAAATGCATTATCTTTCTTGTTTGCTTTTTAGTGTTCTAGGATAGCAATGTTGACTGGGTTTTCAGTGCATTTTAAGTCAGGACCACAACTGGCTGGAGAGCATGCAGATTCCTGTTTGGTCTTGTACGATGCTGCAGGCTCTTGGCAATAAGCAAATTAACAAAATGCTTTGCTGCACTAAGATAAGAGGCTAATTTTACAGGTACAGCATTTTGTAAATCGTATTATAGTTGGCCATTCAGAACTGGAGAATTAATTCATATTTAGAAATCTAGGCAAATCTGAATAGTTGCAGGCTTATTAAAAACAAATGTCACATTGCTGTTTGATAAATAGATTTCTAGGTCGAAATGGCTGATGTTTATGTAGCTTTTCTTATATAAACATGGCTAATTACTTTAGAAGGACTACAGTTTTATCAGTTAGTGTATCCTATATATAAATGATAATGTTGGACAATTTTCCTGAAAATACTGCACTATTATATGTAGTTGTTTTTTGTTTTTTGTTTTTTTTATGTCACTTGACTGATACTGTTATAATTCAGTGAGTGGAACCATGCAGATTTGCTGGCATCTGGATTTGAATTTCAGTTCTTCTTGTTCTTACATTGTGTACACAAAAACTGCCCATAACCTCTTCATGGTTGTAGTTCAGATATGAGCCTTGTTCTACTGATTAAATGAGCAGGAGCTTGATGAGTCTTGCAGTCTTGAGTGACATGAGCTTCCTTCTGTTGAAATGAATTTTATTTACAGTGAACCAGTGATATTTTGGGGATTCTAAGTCTACAAGAGAGTTTAATGTAGTATTTAAATTTGAGTTGGAATTTATGTTTATTACTTATGTAAATAGATACTTTCAGGAAATAGGAGAAATAAAAAAATGTGTAAGCTTTTCTAGTCTTGAATGCAAACTGTATTAAAGACTTTCTTGGTGGATTATCCATCTGACCTCTTCTCTGTTACACTTTTCCATTTAGTCATCTGACTTTTCGCAAAAGAAGTAATGTTTAACACTTTAACTAAGTACTAGTTGGAATATCTATTAGGAGGGTTGAGTTTAAGGAAGTTGCTTGTTTTAGAAGAGGCATTTACCCAGGCTGTTGAAAGGCTAAGGTTTGCTTGTTGAGTTCTTAGTTTTGTTGTTGGTTGTTTTGTTTGTGTGTGTATGTATGTATTTTTGTTTTGTTCTCTGCAAACCTGTTCAGCATTAACACCTGTGGCTTTGTTGGTTTGGCTTCCGAATACCCCTTGTTGCTGTTTTGGGTAAAATGTGTTGCAGTTTGAACTAATTTGAAGAGTTTTATAATAGTTGTAAGATGTTTCTTGCTGAAGTTTGAGACATCGGAAGATTTAATTATTCACCAGAAAATCAGAAGATTATTGCATTGATAGTGATGCATGTGTGCTTATCAATGATACATGGGCAGCGTGGAAGACTGAAGTGAAGATATGCACAGAAGGGTTTTAATTGTGCAAAGAATTTTCTGCAGCAGAGAATATGTACAAACTCTGAAGGCATAATTTCATTTACAGTGATTCTATCTTAATGTAGATAAGTACTTCTTGTTTGAAAGAAGAAAGTTATGCAGAGGACCATTAGGTTGATATGGTGTGAACAAACAGAGTGCATTTATTTCATATTATTGCATTGCTTCATCTTTCAATGTTGAGTGAAATAGAGTAGCAGATGTTCTGGGTAGCTATCTTGACTCCAAAGGAAGTCCTGCGTTAATTCTTCCATAGTCTTCACTCTACTTAAGTGGTATTCCGGATAGGATATGTAAATTGTTGAAGAGTCTACTAGCTTTAAAAGGGAATGCAGAAGTGACATAGGTTTGTATCAGGGTCATAAAAAACTGTTTAATGTTTACCAAGACAAAAGGATGTCGTATTTCAGCTATGTGCACTAGCCATAGAAACGGAGACAGTGTGGTTGTTAATAATGGCAAACTCAGTAATTTACTTTAAAAAATTTGAGAGGACCATTGTATAGTAAATGTTGAACTTTATTTGCTTTCTAGATCTTAAAGAAAAGAGGACTTGCATTATGCGTATGGTCCTTGATTTTTATTCCCTTCCCACTATTCTTCCCTTTCTTTCTAGGTTTAACTATAGATCAACACATCATCTTGCATCCCATGGGTTTTATGAATTTTTAAACTGGTTTGATGAAAGAGCATGGTATCCACTGGGAAGAATAGTTGGTGGAACAGTAAGTATTATAATAATAACTTACAGTTGGCTTTGTGGTAATATTGTCGAACTTTAAACACAACTTTGACCTCGATAGAGGGAGAATCCTGGTAGAAAACACTATTAATTGTCACATTGCTGTGGAGGGAGTACGAAGATGTTTTTGATTTTTAGCTGCAGTAATTAATACATTAAGTCAGCCTGCATTAGACCCTATCCAACACTATGCTGTGAAAAAGAAAACAGAACTGAGTTTTGCCATCTAACGTATGAACTTGTAATAATAAGTGGGGATTTTATGACTCCTGTAACTTTGATTTTCCTTTGTAGAGAAACTATTACAAAGTGTTACATTACAAAAGAAAAGAGAGTGAAAAACAGTTATCTAACTCTCTTATGACTCAAATGCTAAGTCAACAATGTATCTTGAGTGGGTATCATCTGAATGTGGAATTCGTATTCAGGGTTTCACTGAAAAAAGATCCTTGATAACTAAAATAGGAGTGGTCAGGAGACACATGAAGCATCAAGAGTGGCTATGATTGATGTCAATGCAAGTTACAAAACAGGAAGCTTGTAAGAAACAGTATTATCAATTAGAATATTAACAGCTCAGTAGAATGGCTTTAGTAATTCTAAGTAACACAGCCACATCTAACCTTGAAAGTACGTTAAAACTTTTTAATTATAGAGCATACCACTTAAATTCATTTACAAAGCTTTTTGTAATAATTAGATCACCATTTAAGTCTTTTAGAGATACTCGTGACATACTTCTTACATATATATTTTTCCGTACTTAAAAAAAAAAACCTTAGAAATTGGAATTAAAATTTTGAATGTATGCCACATTTTGGAAGCCACATGGTGTATTATGTTTTAATAATTTGCCTTGATAACCTGTTCTCAAGGATATAAGCAGAACATCCCATCATCTGTTAATTTAGCACAAAGCTCTTAAATTTTGAAAGAAACTAAGGCAGTTGAAGGCCATATTGAGTTTTCTACTACATATTGATTTTTTTTAATGTTGATAAATGTGGAGGGGTAGAATTCCTATTAAGGACATTTTAATGTTCTCCAATATTCTGTGATAGGCTGCATGGTTTTGTATCTGTGCTACTCTTTCCTGGAGGACATCCTAATTCAGTTTTGTGGGACTTCCTTTTAATCTTCATATCCAAGATGTCTGCGGATGTCTTGCAAATGTACAATACTCAACTGACTGTCAGTCAGTTTTTAAATTTAGAAACTTCAATGCATATTTTATTTTTCCACGGGTAACAAGAAATAAATAAACAGCATGGTGTATTACAGAGAAAATTGGATATGGCTGAGAAATGATGAGGGGTTTCTTATTATTTCAGGGTTTTTTTTATTTGTTTTCATTTTCTTAAAGCTGTTAGCTAGCTTGGAATTTTCTTGCAAACTTGAGTTCTGATTCCTTAACTGAAAATTCTGCTCATTATGTGATAAATGTCAGGGAAGATAGGATATTATCTGTGTGCTGCTTATTCATTTAGAAAATGGATTATATATAATTGTTAGCATTTGGGTAAAATTTAAAGAACCTTGGGTATTCAGCGGTGTTGTCAAAACATGATTAAAGCAGTATTGAAATAATTCCATTAACTTTACCTGCTCACTGCTTGTATCAGGTTAAGAAATGACTGCATTTCCTTGCAAATTATATGCAAATAAACCTACCATGACCATTTTCTGCAATAATACAGTGAAGTTTTTTTCCTCCCTTTAGGTATACCCAGGACTGATGGTGACAGCAGGCCTTATACATTGGATTTTAAATATGCTTAATGTGACAGTCCATATAAGAGACGTATGTGTGTTCCTAGCACCAGTTTTTAGCGGCCTTACAGCTATTTCTACTTTCCTGCTCACCAGAGAACTGTGGAACCAGGGAGCAGGGCTTTTAGCTGCCTGTTTTATTGCCATAGTTCCAGGTTACATATCTCGATCGGTAGCAGGATCATTTGACAATGAAGGCATAGCTATTTTTGCACTGCAGTTCACATACTATTTATGGGTAAGTAATTGCTGAGTCTTTTGCTTTGGAAACATTTTTTGGTTCCTCCTCCAACCAAATGAATGATTTTTCTTAGCATTCATTGAAATCTCATTTTCTTCCCTCTCATTTCTCTTCCCCTTGGCTCTGGGTGAGGCAGTACTGAGAAGTCATGTGATCTGAACTGCTCCATAACAATGCTCTTCAGTTCCATGAAAATACTGCTCAACTGGAATATGTGTGTCCTGTAGTAATAGTAATAATGATGAGTCTGTAAGTTTGAAGAAACAGTAGGGTTGCTTTCTTATTTTTGCTATAGAGATATTTGGTGTTTATTTGAGCATCAGGCTTGAGCCTCCATATTTAGTTGATGAAAAGCAGCAGACTGGATTTTCTTCTGGAGAAGCTGTTGACTGTATGTCTAGGCATTGATTTAAGTATTCAAAGGTAATACCTAAAGCTGCCCATGGAGCAAGGTACTGATACTGTTTGCATGCTTAAAAAATGTTTAATAGTCTAATGCCTTTTAAATAGCCTGCTTTTTCATCTCTCATTCCTTAATCTGCACGTAGAACTCCATCTGACAGGAAGTGTTGTGTGAAGGGGTTTAGGTGAGCTGGAGTTTTTTGGGACTGTTCTATTTCTGATGGAAATAACACAAACAACATAGTCATATTGTTGATTCAACACTATGGTGCTGTTCCTTGTGCTGTCCTTTAAGGCTCATGCTTCTTGTATTGAATGTATCTTCATAGTGACTATGTACATAGTCATTACAGCTTTTCCCATGATTTGTCAAGAATTCTAGTTTCCATAAATAAATGCATGCTTGCAGTTTTTTTAGCTTTAGAATGTTTCAAACTTGGGATACTGTTCGTGAGAACATAGTAGAAGGAAATTCAAGCTTTTCATGATTTAGCTACTGGTGATAATTAAGTATAGGTTCTGAAGAAAGGCCCGCTAATGGTTTTTATGTTTTCTTAATTTGAATTTAAATTGCTGTTGTAAAGGTATATTGGTTTGGATAATAATAGAATCAACCTATGTTGTTACTTTTTAATAACTAAGACACAATAGCAGTTATCTGTTCTAATGGAACTCACGTCTGTAACTAGGCTGCATAGTGCCAGTCGTGTTCTGCATGAGCTCTTGCAGAGCTGTGTGAATCAAACATATTTTACAGATATAACTGCATAACTTTGTTTAATGGCAGTTTTTCACCACTCTCCATTCTGTACAGAATCATATTCCTGAGCCAGTTCATGGGTCCTGCTATACCTTTAGTAAAATCTGGATGCTCTCACTAACCTCCAGTGAGTTTTTTAAAATTACAGGGTAGCTCTTTATAATTGCAGAGTTGGGTCTGATGCCAGCCAAAGGAAGCCACGGATGGTCTACAATTAACAATTATAATAAGTTCTAATGTCTCAGGGAATGCAGCATAAAAGTGTTGCAGCTATTTGTCTACCTTGCATCATGAAACAGATAGTTGCAGTGCATCCTGTCTGTGTATTATCTAGAGAGATACATCCATGTAAGCTGTTCTGTTTGTGAATGGATTGCACTTGTGGTTTGATTTTATGGACATCAGTTCAGAAGCATACAAATATAATTTGATATGTATTTAAGAACTTCTCTTGACAGTTGTTTTGGAATTGAATTTTGTAGTATTTTCCAATGTTTGTTTATTATACTTGGTTATTTTTAAAGGTGAAGTCGGTGAAAACTGGGTCAGTCTTTTGGACAATCTGCTGCTGTCTATCTTACTTTTACATGGTAAGCTTTTTGTATGTAATAACTCTTTGAGTAGTACTTAATTCACGTGTTGATGAAGGACAGGAAGAGATTTTAGTCTTTGTTGGGATCCTAATGTGAAATTGTTCCTTTGTCTTCTTACTAAGACCTTATGTATATGAATTAGAAGAAATAGTAAATATTTTGAAGTTAAAAATGCTCAAGTACAATGAAAGAAGTTCTTGTAAAACACTAAATACAATAACTTTTCTTACAAATCCACCCTGTGCTGCAAATAGGTGCTTTGATTCAGTGGAATTTCTGGTTTGGTCCAGGTGATTGAAGGTGGGAGTTTTATATTCATGCATATGTGTCATTATTACTGAATATGTTCTGTACAATATATACGTATTGTACATACTGTATACAGCAATAATAATTTTTTCCTCCCCTTCTGAAATGTTAGATTCACAGTATTCTTCTGTATGAATCAGTCAAAGGCCTTTTTTTTTTCTCTAATGGGTAAACATTTTCTGTGACTGTATGATAAATAAATTAGCTTCAAAGTGACCAGTATCCCAGACTGTTGGGATAATTGCTTGGTGGTGTTAATGTTGAGGCCTCAAATACTGCTTTTCCACAGGCAGCTAGCTAGCCTTGAAAAAAAAAAAAAGGAAAGAAAAAAAAAGGAATTTGGGAATCATTTTGCGTGCTTTAAATTAAGTGGAGCACTGTTTCAGAGGTTGTATGGCTGCTGCCTACATTTCCTTAGCTTTAATGCTAATTGGTTTGACTTTTTTTTGAGAGAGAGAGTACATCTATTTCCTCTCATTTCTCCTTCTTTCTGTCGAGTCAGCAAATAAATAGCATCTTTTTTTATACATAACATTTGTTTTTATGTTGCATTATGTGGAAGACCTGTTGTTTTGATGCAGAATTATGTGCTGTACAAGGTTAGGTATGTTAGGTTTTGAATTGTTGCACTGATAGAGTTGTAATCTTTTATATTAGGCCTTTTTAATGGCAAGATCCTCCAAGAGTGTTGTTCATAAATATGTAAATATGTCTTAGTTTCAGCTGGGACTGAGTTGTTTTCTTCTGAGTGTTTGGTATGATGCCATGTTTTGGATCTAAAAACGTCACAGAATTGGTTTCTCCTCATCTCAGTCTGACTACCATCTTGGTCTGTGGAACTTTTAAAGAATGAAAGGATGTGATCTAGAGTGAGCATGTGGCAAAAACTTAAAGAATCAATCTCATCATCATGACGCTCAATCCTTAATGTAAATTAATGTTCATCTAATCTGTTTATTTAATCTATCTGTCCATAAATTAGTGTCAATGATTAGATGAGAATTTTGTTGCTCACAGAGCTCACCTGCTTGATCTCTGTTGGTGGCTTTCCACGTATCGTATTTCTTTTTGTGAAAGTATTTCGATAAGATATCTTCCTTGGCATTTTACTTAGATAAATCTCTAGGACAGCATAATCATTCTATGCATTATGTAGTGTTAATTTGTCTTCCTCTGGTGGAATTAGTGATCTTTTATGTGTAAGTCAAAAATTATAATTTGGAGGTAGTGAGGGTCATTCCTTGCTTGTGGAATGTGGAAAATACCAATTTGTAAGGAAATGGATACTGCATGAGCTGGCAGAAGTCTTGCTTAATATCTAAATCTGCTTAAGGTGTATACCTAACTCACTCTGGTGATTGGACTCGCAATATAGCATTGCATTCCGTAAGGAGAAGGTGTTCTTTCTTGCATTTAAATGTTTTAGCCTTTGTTTAACGTCAGCTTCTTTTGCTTCAGATGCTTTTTAACAACAAGGAATAAAATAAAACTGTACATTGAGGCTATCCTTTTAAGAGTACTGGCATAATTGTATTCTTCACAAATCTGCAAGGAAATCTCCGCTATGTTTGAAAAGTTCTAGTACAATCTTCAATGTAGATCTAGTTCAATATCTTGATAATTAGAGACCTGCTAATTAGAAACGCAGGTCTCTAGTCCATACAGACTGCTTGCTATGTGCATCATTCAAGCCTCTGCCCAAATATGCCAATGTCCTAATTACACATTTGTTCTCATTCTACCCTATCCTACCTGTCTTTGTATGTTTTTTCTCTGTAAATGATATTTCCTATGTAAACAGTGATAGTTCATGCTATTAATTTGGCAGTAGAATGACAATAATATGGAATTATTTTCTAGGAAATTCATAATTTTTCTACTTGTTTCTCATCGTATGAATCAGCTACCCAAATTGTGAAGTACCTGGTTTTGCAGTATTAGTATCAGAATGCAGTACTTAACTTTGTTCTTATTTTAGAATGTGTTCTATAGAAGATATTTTTTGGGGTTTCTGGATTCTAGGGCTTTAAAAATACCTACATGAAACTAAGCCTTGGAGTACAATTAAAGTAAAAACCACATGGCTGTTGCATTCTAAAAATGAAGATCTGGGGTAGGCTTGGTACATATGGGAGAAGTCTAGACTACAATTTGACAAGAGGATGTGTTAAAATATAGACTGCCTGCTGTATATATTAGCCCTTCTTAATGTATTAAAAATTAAGATAACAGATTGTAATGGTAGCTCATTAAATCTTTATCATAGTCAACAGTGAGTGATACAATGATAACGTTGTAATGTTTCCGTTCTAAGTATATCTTACCATTGCTTCTCAAGCACTGCAGTTAGTCCAGCTTCACAGTGTCCTTGATGTTGTACGCCACTGCGCAGTGCTCAGCCCTGCTTCCCTGTGGATCTACCCTCTTCCATTTGTTTCTTTCCTTACACTGCAGCTTCCCTTTGCTGCACTGTCCCTCCAGTTCTGCCACTGGCAGAACCTTGCTCCCTTTCTTCTTTCTGTCTGGAGACAAAAAGTGCAGGGCATTGTGCTTGCTGCATGTCAAATGAAAATCTTGAATCCTAGATGGGAGTACTGCTGCTTCCATGCGCTGCATCCATCACTGTGAGGAAAAGTCCCCAGCATCACATTCTTGTTTGCCAACCTGACCAAATTAGCCTGGGAGGAGCTGTGCAGCTGTAAGCAAGACAGCCATGAAAATGCACTAGTTCATTTCAGAAATCTTTAATACTTCGATACTGCTTATCTTGGTTTGTACTTTTTGTTTTAATTTGGTAGCAAATTTTGAGAAAGATTCTGACAGTATTGCTAGTAGTTCTGACTTTTTGCCTAGGTGGTTTTTGTGTTATCTTGTCAGCAATGACTGTCCTAAGAATTTGCAGATATTCTTGGAGCTGATTTCCTATTTTATTTCTCACAGGTCTCTGCATGGGGTGGGTATGTTTTCATCATCAACCTTATTCCCCTGCATGTGTTTGTTCTGCTGCTGATGCAGAGGTACAGCAGGAGGGTCTACATTGGTAAGTTTTGTTCTTTGAACAGTCATGGTTGAATGCTAGGTCACAAGATATGAAGTAACGCTGATGTCTTCTGAATTAGCTGGAATGAAGAAATTGCACATCAGATGGCATTTTATTAATTGAATTACTGATTATAGACACTTACTGGCTGCAACAGTAGAGTTAAGACATACTGTCACATTCCAAAATTTCAGATACAGTGCAGCTTACTCATTTTCTACTTTCTAGTGCACTGAAAAAAAAAAAGGAAATAACTGGATGTTTTGATATTCTTAAAATCCTGTTAGTATATTGAATTTATACATTGTGTGGGTGCATCCTAAATAAATAGAAAAAAGTTTCATCTTCTTTTCCTAGTACATAAAAGAACTGCTGTTTTTAAAACATTTTGCAGCATTAATTTTGGAAATATTTTAGTTTATTGTGACATGTACAGGAAAATAAATAGGGAATTTTAAACCACCATGTAAGTTTTATATAACATGGACTAAAAAGCAGCACAAGAATCTGCAAACTCCACTTTATTGCTTAAGATTTTATTGGGTTAATGGGTCAGCCTTGCTTCCAGTTACAGAAATGTTTGGATAGGAGATTTTTTTTTTATTTGATTTGCCTGATATTTATATATTCTTTCAACAGTTTAGAGATATTACTTGTTAAATCAGTTGGCCATATTGTGGATATGTGAATGAAATAATTAACAGGCAATTCAAGGATTCAGAAATGTATGTTAGAAGATTTTTGATCCCTTCATGTAAACCTTTACTAAAGATAGTCTGAGAGCATAGCATTCATTGAACTATGATATATTTACAGACATGAAACATGATATTTTTGTTACCCATTTTAATACTAATTTTCTCTAAATACATATATATATATATTTTTTTTTTTTTTAAGAATCTACTAGGGGAATTATAGTATTAACAGTGCGTGGTAGTTCAAATATATAATAATTACTCACATTCTGTTTTTCATTTTTATACCCCAGTACAAATATTTGTTTCTTGCTTCTTAGCTATCTATTCATATAATTCAGAATCTGAAAGTAAATTTAAAAAAAAAAAGGAAGGAAACCCCAACCCACATTTTAATTTTAGTAGTAGTTAACTTTTTAATTAACTACTTGCTTATAACTACAAGGCAGTGCAATCGATCTTGTTTTTCTTTTAAAAACACTTTATTAAATATTTTCATTTTCCAGCTTCTATGAGTTAGGCTAGAGCAAATGGAATTTATTCGTTATAAAATCCTAAGAGGATGTGGTAACCAGAAACAATAAAGCGCAAGTACTCTCATTTTTTCAGTTTCCAATGAACTAGTCTTTAATTGCATGAGGGGAAAATAGTTTTGCCAGTTTGTATGATTAAAGTTTTTGGCACCAGTTTGTTTCGGTAATAGCTACAGTGTTTTGAGATGTTATTATCCTTCAGCTGTGCGGGAGATGCATTTCAGGAGAGTTGTCAGAATTAAAACATGATTGCTGCCTTGCTGTATCCTTGCTATTCCTGGCTTAATTTAAACTTCCATGGAAGCCTTACACAGATGTCTGTACATCTTGCAGCAACGCGTGTGTTCTAGGTTTGTTTAACAGGATGTTTTTGTAAAAACAGATAGGAATTACTCTTCAAGCATTTCTGGGGAGATATGGAAGTATGTTTCGCTGCCAGATATTCAGATAAGATGAGATGAAAGCTCATTGAAGTAGGGAAAATAAAGATATTTTTGGACCATATGTGATAAGCAATTACTAGTGTGCGTGCAGGAGTCTCTTAATGCTCAAGGCTACCAATGTGTGCCTGTAACTTTTTGTAACCTATTGACAGATGACAGTAGCTAGTAAAATGTGCATCCATCTTAGAAAAATAACCTCTTCATTTGAATGCAGAACTGTTGATGTTATCTTCCATTATTTTATGTTAGTTTCTCTTGTAGTTTCTCACAAGCTTAAAACATGAATGCTTTTACATTCGGAAAGGTACCGATGCAGATTTAAGTCTCGTACACTTGGGAGATTTGGCAATTTTCACTTCAATCTACTCTTATTTTATTTTATTTTATTTTATTTCGTATACTTCAAAACTAAGCACTTAAAGACAGGACAAAGGGAAATGGTTTCAAGCTAAAAGGGGAGATTTAGGTTAGATATAAGGAAGAATTTTTTTTACAAGGGCGGTAAGGCACTGGAATGGGTTGTCCAGGGCTGTGGTGGCTGCCCTGTCCTTGGACAAGGCTCTGAGCAACCTGATCTTTCTGTAGATCACAGAATCACAGAATTGCAGTGATTGGAAGAGACCTCTGGAGATCATCTGTTTCAACCCCCCTCCTAAAAACAGGCTCCCCATCAGTAGATTAAGCTGAAAAATGTCCCTGTTCGTGGCAGGGAAATTGGAAGGGACTCTCAAAGGTCATCTAGTCTAACTCAAACAATTCCGTGATCTGCTGGAATTTAAAACTAAATTTCTATAATTCCTTGCTTTTGTGTTGTATTTTATCATATGTTTTTACTAACTACCGAAGTATTTTAAAACTTAAGATAATAAGTGTTTGTTTCTGGTGATTATTATCCATTAATTGAAAACTGTTGTTTGTATTCTCTGAAGTAGTTTTCAGTAGCTTTTTTCTCAAGTTTGTACAGTGTACAGTAACTGTAAAATTGTGTGAAATGAGTTTATCCAAAAGGTCAGGATTTTTTTTTGTTTTTGATCTAATCAAAGTTATAATCATAGAACCATAGAATGGTTTGGGTTGGAAGGGTCCTCAGAGATCATCCTTCCTGCTGCAGGCAGGGTTGCCCACCACTAAATCACTAGATTTAGGTAAGATTGCCCAGGGCCTCATGCAACCTGGCCTTGAAAACCTCCAAAGCATGGAGCATGGATAGTGTGATGCAGTACACTTCCATGTGCTAAGTTCCTCACAAAGCTGTATCAGACCACCTGTTCTTTCAATCCCAAGCAGGCATATGTGATGGCTGCTTGAGAGAAGTGGGTTTCGAGGGGTGCAAAAAATGTGGGCATATGAAGCGTACCAGTTGTAGAATTAAAAATGATTCTTCAAAATGGCCTAACAGGTGTGAAATCTAATGATTTATGTCATCGTTAAACCTCCACAGGATGGCAGTGTTGCAGCACTTTTATGATAGAGTAAATGATTTATGTTGTGAGCTCTTCAAAAATGAAGTTTCCTACAGCAAAGATATATTTCAGTGGCATAAATTAGGAATAGATCAGTAGTGAGGCCAAACAGCAGAATACTGATGTTTCAAAGAACACAGCAGCAAAGACAGCTGGAAGTGGTCGGAAGCATCATGACAGTCATTTGTGTGATCTTTGCAAAGCATTACAGTATCGTAGGAGCATAATGCACAGCTGCAACAAAAATAATACCACTAGTATACCATGTGGCCCCCAAACCTATTCTTTTACTAAAGTTTTGTATGAGGACAAGGATTTCCTCATAAGATTGAGGCATAATGAAGCCAATGGTTTATGATCTGTAATCTCAGATATACATTATTGCTGGTTGCTGCTGAGGGAAGAAAACCTTATTTGGATTTGAAGCTGGCTAGTTGCTTCCAACGTAAGCGGACTCGTGGTTGTTCATAGTTGGTATTTCTCTCTTGTCTTTCCATCTCCTTCTTACCTTGGAATATTTAGGAACCAAATCCTGTCAGAGTGAGATACATGAATATAGTGTTAGTTAAAATAATGATTTGTGGTATTATTACTTCTTGTGTTTTTGGTCTCAACCATCTGAGGGATTATGCATTCCCATTACTGGTGTGGATCTATTAGTACAGACACTCAGTATTCAGCTTTAATTCTGTTGCTTTTCAGTTTCTTGGCATGCTGTTGTATTAAAAATAGAGCAAGCATACCTTTTTCATTTTCTAAGTAGTAAGATGGCTCTACCATCAGTGGAATCAGTGCTCTTTGAAATGTGTATACTCATTTGCTCATGCTTTTCTCTTGTACTTTTCTCCTCTTTTTTTCTAGCATATAGCACTTTCTACATTGTTGGGTTAATATTATCGATGCAGATACCTTTTGTGGGATTTCAACCAATTAGAACAAGTGAACACATGGCAGCTGCAGGTAAGAAAACTGCTTCCAAACAGCCTGTTCAGCACAAAAAATCCCTCCAACCCTTGTGATTCATTTTCCATGTATTAGAAGTAACACAAACAAACCAAATCGTTGAAGAAAATAGGTACAATTTAGTGTCTGTAGGGAAGTTTTCCTTCCAATCAACACATTATCCTCCTTTGTGTGAGCTAATGGAAGTAAAATGCCTCCGTAACGCTGAGTCACTAATGCATTCTGACAAGCACTTATTTTGCACATTGATAATCTCTGCTGTATTGCAATATAATGTTGCTTTCAAGTGTTGCATAATTGAAACATTCGTTACTGGTAAACACAGTTCTTATTGAGCCATTTGTTTTTAGAGTTGATAATTTTTCAAAGTGAGTTAACTACAGATGACATATTACATACAGGAGGCTGATTTTTAAATGACTGATTTTAATCTTTTTGATTCTTTGTTTTCTTAAACTGAGTTTATTCTCAGTAGCTGTTGAGCGTTCAGACATCTTGATTTCTTGACAGCAGTAACCTTTACTAAGTCTGCTAGACTTACAAGCATACATATTAATTATTAGGAGCGTAGACTGGTTCTGTGGTACAGCTTAATTTGTTAGATGACTCCTTTTTCAGTTATATATTGTCACTTAAAGGGTATTTTGGACACCAATTGGAACTTGATTAAAATTCATCAGAAAAAGATATTTTTAGCGTATTTTTGGTATTGAGATTCTTTAAACATTCTTCATATAATGGGCAGAGTACAAGTTATCATGCCATAGTTTGCATCAGAATAATTTTACGGTAGTTTAGTGAATAGAGATATTTGCTTTTATCTGGAGATTTGAAACTAGTGAATTTCAACATCATGTATCACAGTTTCATGATTAGAGAAACACCATATGCTTGAGTTCATGTGGGTTTTTTTCCTTCTGACAGTTACTGATAAATTATTCCTTTTGGGTCGTGATGTGATGATATACATTGAAATAAACAACAGAAAATGCTCAGTATTAGATTTGAAACTAGCTTTTTGACGGTGCAGGATGCTTACCCAGCCAATTCTGGTGTTTCAGCACTGGCTTTGTATAATTCAGTTGTCTGTGTCACTTAGATGTTGGTTTCTTCTTCTTTTTTCATCCATTAAATCCTACTGTTTTGCTCAGTAACTTTTATTTCCATGTGTTTCTTTATTGGACTTAGTTTTTCTGTTGTTTGTAACTCATTACTCAAACTAGCCAAAAGCTGCATCTTGTTTTTTCATAATGCCTAGGTATATTAAACTGTTCTTTGTTGATTTATATGAATTCAATGAACTATATGCAATCTCATTTTTCAGATGTTTCTCTCCCTTACTCCAAGTTGATCTGGGAGCAGAAAGGTGGCTTTTAATGTCTAATAAGCAAAGAATGTTTGCAATAACTGAGGAACTATCATCTCTATTAATTATTAAAGTCAGTTTGGCAGAAAATAATTTTGTACTGGTTTTCAGATGTAAGGATATACATAGTGTGCCTTTTTCTAACTAAAATAAAGTGTAAGCTTGCCAACTTTTTACATCTGTTACCACTTTTCACCATTTAAACAAAAATGTTTGCCTTTCTTTAGGTGTTTTTGCATTGCTGCAGGCATATGCATTTTTGCAGTATCTGAGAGACAGACTAACAAAGCAAGAATTTCAAACGTTGTTCTTCTTGGGTGTCTCACTGGCTGCTGGTATTGTATTCCTGAGTGTCATCTATTTGACGTACACAGGTAAATAAACATGAAATCAGATTCTTTTTGGAGCAGGTAATTGAGGTGATCAGAATTTGGTTAAATCAGAAGTAGATGTTGGTAACCCCAGAGCAAAACAACATCTGTATTACTTCACGTGTCTGTGTGCTGGAATTCATTCTGCATTCTGGGCTGCAGAATTCCTGGGAAACTTTGTCAGTTTCCAGGGAAAGTCAGTGATGTTCCTAAACTTCTCTGTTGAAACAGAAATATCATGAACACTCAAACTGGTTTTTCTTTCATTTTTGTTGTAAAGTGAATGGGCTTCGCTGTGCACAGAAGCAGATACAGGGCTGTTTATCTGGAAACTTAAGCTAGCTGAGTGCACAACAATTCAAGATTTAGACAGAGGTTTGTGGATAGTGGGGATATTTAGACTTATAAATCAGCCAAGAGATCCAACAGATCATCAGCTGATGAGCACAGATCAATTTTGAGTCAAAATACCAAGAGTGCATTTAGAATTAAAGAATGGGAGAAGACGAACTTATAAAACATGCACGTGTAGGATTGATTATTTCATTACTGAAAATAAAGTGTGTGCATGTGAATATATTTTGGATACAAAACTTTGTATGGGTGTTGCAATTTTTTACATAATGCATAGTATGATGCAAGAAGTCAGGTTGGAATGAGGAACATAACTACAGCAAAAGCCTGTTAGGAAGATAAGCATAGTTAAGCTGTTCTGAATAGCACTGATAAATCAAAATAAAGTTATTTACTTTAAGAAATAACTGAACCTGATTTTTACATTACTGAAATTAATGTATGCCTGTAAGTTCTGCATTGGTTCAGCCTCCAGTTTTCAAGGTAACCCTACCCAGCCTCATGAAATTAAGCTTGTTTTTGCACGGTTGAGTTTCTCAGATGCCTCGCTGCCTTTTCTGATTCTGTGACATATTTCCCTGGTCATCTACCACCATGCTTTCTTCCTCCAATGAAGAAAAAGTCACCTGTTGTCCTAGATAAATGTCACCCATGCTAAACTTAAATAATGCTTCAGGCTCCTGACCATCTATCTCATGGCACTCAGCTCTCTCTGTATTTTCTTAATGGTCCTCTTGAAACAGGCTGCTCACATCTGGACCAGGTGCACCACCTGAAAGAAAATTAATGCTTTGAATGGAAGTCCTGTCTGCCATAATGCTAATCAGTCACTCTTCTTAATTTAGCACTATTCACTGTTTTCACCTCTCTGATATTTTTATATTTTTCTAGCCAGCCACCCATGGGACACCAAACCACTGAGTACTTTGTGCAGCCAATTTTCAACACATTGTTGTTTGTCCAATCTGTTCTTCTTCAGCTTACAGTCGAGAAATAAGGAGAACAGTTTAAAGGCATTGGATAATGTAACTCAGGATGTTCTCCTTCATGATCTTTCTAGGGACTGAGGCTGCTGGGTAGCAGTTCCCCTTAGATATTCATTCTTGTCTTTCTAAGAGGTGTAACGTTAAACATTTTCCAGGCAGCAAGGGCCTTCCCTTTTCACCCTGATCAAGATCATGGATAATTATCGCAGCTGCTGGTTATTTCAGCACCATTAGGTGATTCCCATCTGATACTATGTTCTGGATGCATCCAGAGAAGACAATAGGCAGATGTCCTGATCTGCTGACATCTCATTCTTACTTGTGCATGTGGTGGTTTAGGAGCAAGCTTTGCATTCAAAGACTGAAAGGGAAGATAGCTGGGCAGAGAACATTACACATAGTGTTTAAACACAGAATATTAAGCAAAAAACCTCAGTTTTATACTATTTCAGTTTAATACTATTTGTATTTATCAGTGGGAAGACTTAGCACATCATGCACAAAGGCTTAGCTAATAAGAAAAGGGATATAAAGTTCTCGTTTTGGATTCTCTTTATCTGTATGTAGAGGGAGCTGAAATGGTTGCATGGAAAGTAGAAGTAAAATTTTTAACTTTCAATGTTTGTCATCTTATAATGTTTATATTTATAAATTGTTTCTTTTCATGTTAATGGTGCTCAAGTATCTTAGAGCTTTATTATATATATATATATATAGGTAAAATGTATCAGCATGTCAAATACCAACTTTTATGTTATGCATTGCATATTGATAGATCAGTAGAGAAACAGTATGAAACAAGTGTTTTGTGTATTAGTGCTTTGGCTAATGATCATTCTCTTTGTTTTGGGTTAGGCATTTGAGAAGAATTAAATACTTCTTATTGTTTTCTTTTTCTTTTACTTCTTTACAGAACATAGGTTACTATCAGTCATTCTTTGAGAAATACTTTATTTTGCATCACCTTAACTTCTGGAGGTGTGTAGTGATAGTGAACTAGTGCAGTATGACCTCATTGCTAAAACTAGGTTCATGACTGGTAGACTTCCTACCAAAGGCAGTAGGCCTAGTTCACATATTCTACACACGTAATGAAATTTCTTTTTGGTATTTAGTTTTGTGCTGTAATACAAAGGTGTAGACAAATTACTGCATTTAAATACCTAGGCAGCAAAAGGTTTTTTTCCTCTTTTCATTTTCAGGTTATATCGCTCCTTGGAGTGGCAGATTTTATTCACTGTGGGACACTGGGTAAGTAAAGGATAACGTTAGCTATCAATAGCACTCTACTGGAAACTAATAATCTTTTGCTCTCCTCATTATCAAATCCATTTAGTATTTCAGTAAATGAGAATACAGTTGATTTTGATCGGTTCTCTAAAGAGAGCATTGGTAGTAACTGCTCCATGATCTTTGCAACCGTTTTACCTTCATCACTAACTTATTAAGTTCCTTACTTTTTTGGAAGTCTTTGCATATATCTGTTGTATGTTTGTCTATGAAACATCAGTGTTTATCCGCATAAGATAACCAGAAGTGTTTGAGGGCAGCACTTGAGGGCAGAATTTCTAAGAACCTCAAACTTACACTGTTCTCATTGCACAACATTGCACGAAATGAGAGTTTTTCCATGGGATCTTGCATGGTGCCTGCTTGTTTTGTTCATACATCTGTTTTGTGTATACAGATGTCTACTCTGAATTATATTGCTTTATTCATGTGTGCTTTTGTAAATAAATATTCTGGTTTAGTTAACCTTTAAAAATCCAGTGTTCAGTTTTTTAGCCAGGTGGTTAAATAATGGGACAATCTTAATAAAACCAAAGGACAGATGTGTTTAAGGTGGGTCTTAACTGGTATGTTTTCAAGATTAAAAGCAGGGGTAGGAGAACTTCAAACATTTGCTGTTCAGCTTTTTATCAGGCTTCAAAGGCTAGCTGATACAGGATTCTGTACCAACCCTATAATAAATGTAGTAGAATAGGTATCAATAAAAAAGCATCAAATTCATTTGAAAAACATATAGATGTTGTTCCTTGCCTATAACTGTAAATGAAGTGGTCTGCGTATACATATGTATATACAAAGCATTAAAATTTTGAGGGCTTGTCTACATTAGAGAATCATACCGTGTTTAAAACACATCACTGCAATTCTAAGTGAGACCTGGATATTGATGAAGACACGTTTGATACCTCACCCTTTGGGCACACAGCTTCTCAGATCAGATTAGTTCTGTATGCAGAGCTGTCTTTGAACGTGGAACCTGATTTTGTCAGTGTCTGCACTGAGTGCTTGACATGTTGTTTAGTCAACATGCATTTCCAAGTGTAGTTGAGGCCTGATTTTCAGCATCTGAGAAAATGTGGGGACGTCAGACTGGCCTCTGGTATTTAATATTTGCTTTCATGCACTGAACAAACAAAGGTGTTTTGTATAGAAAGAAAAAGCTTCCAAAATACAGTATTGAAATCCTAGGGAGTTTACAGTCACGGTGGATTGTCACTTTGGTATATAGCAATGGCTTCCATAGCTGGATGTTTTCATTCTGGTGAATTTGGCTTTCCTATTTATCCATTATAGAACAAAATTGTCTGTAATTCTCATTCTTTTAGTTAGTATGGAAATAATCCTTTATATTGATGTTTGAAGTAGCTCTGCACACCAAATACTTCCTAAATACAAGAAGACATGAGGACATCTTTTGGTACAGAAGTTTCATCAGGTTTCTGCTAAATAGAGCATTTACCATTTGAAATTGAAATGCTTCCTTTTAAATGAGTTTCAGAATTCCTAATGTTTACAAGTTTTAATAATTTTCTCTCTTCAAAATAATTTGAACTGAATTTTTTTTAAAAAAGGTATGCGAAAATTCACATCCCGATCATTGCCTCTGTGTCTGAGCATCAGCCTACAACATGGGTTTCCTTCTTTTTTGATCTGCATATTCTCGTGTGTACTTTCCCAGCAGGGCTGTGGTTCTGTATCAAAAACATCAACGATGAAAGAGTCTTTGGTAAGAGAAAATATTTTAAAATCATTTCAAATCGTTTTGACTTGATTCTGTTTTGTTTTTGTTTGCTCAGAGTTGGTTTATGACGTGTTTAAACCTCTTCTAGAACGTTTCAGGGGGAGTGTTAAAAGTTTCCTGCATCCAGTAGTATTTACAACTGTTAATAAAAATGCAGTTCATGTGGAGATGGGTGGGACAGTGATGGAATGCCTTATTGCGAGGTGTGCTCAAAGTGTTTGCCTGTGTGGTTCTGTTCTGTGGCTCTTCCACGTGCAGATTGCACACCCCTCACGTTTGAGGTGCAGTTTCACATCCAGGTGAAGAGCTCAGAGCAGCAACCCTTCCTCACAACAAAGGTTGAAGGCACCCAATTTTTCTCCGGGTGGTCATCCCACCACAGAGGATGATGCAAAATGCCTTTTCTTTCCAGATGTTCAGCTATTCTAGTGAATTGAGTCACTCACTGTGGATGAGGTACAAGCCTAAGCAGAGGCGTGGGGTCTCCCTGTGCCTGTGACAACAAGTTGTTTATTTGTATGAAGCTTTACTTTGAGAGCAGACTGCTAGGACTATGAGTGAGGCTTCTAAAGATGTAACTTGGAGTTGAAGCTGAAAAGGAGGAGGGAAGTGCACTCAGTTGCTCTTCTATGGAGGCAGGAGGCTCCAGTCCAATACAGCAGCCTACTGAGATTACCCCATGAGCAAAAAGAACGTTTACTGTGTTCAGTCTTGTGGTTTGGGAGTCTTTTGTGCTCCTTTGCTTACATGAGTCCTTGCAAAAAGCAGTGCTGCGAAGACCCCCTTCAGCCTCCTACTGCTGCATCATCTCAGTCAGCATAAAGACACCCATGAGTGAGAACAGAGGAGCAGAGTACTGTTCTACCAGTGCAAAATGTTTATACAATGTAATTTGATAAAGCAGTGCCCCTTAATGATTTCTGTGGCAAATCACAAATCATTGACAAGATGTATTGTTAAGCTGTAGCAAGCTAGCAGTAACCACTACTACATGAACAGCAGATGTTCCTAACAGTGCATGCAGGTTGGGTTCCTGTTGTTTTTCCTCCCGTGAAGTGTTGTGAATGTTCCTATCCCAAAAATCCTGTTTGTTTGTTTGTTTGTTTGTTATTATTACTGCTTTCTTTGGCGTTTTGGGGGGAGGAAGGGATGGGGGGAAGCAAAGGGAAGAAGTGGATAGTATTATCATCCAGCAAAACTTGTTTCAGAATAGGGCTTGCAGTATCTTCTGTATCTGCACTGTAATGCAGACAAGCCTCCAATTTGTCCAGGGATGTCTCTGATTTAAATTAAATTTGATATTTATATGAGAGTCTAATCCTTGCTCTTTGTTTTTTCAGATTTAATAACTTCTTTGGCCTTTCTAACCAAATGAAACTACCTGCTACTCCAATAGTATTTTTGGTGTTTGATATTAAATTTCACTAATAATGTATCTTCTGACACATTATTAATGAATACGAAAATGGAGTCGTGTTATTGTTAATAGCTGTCAAGATGAGTTTCAGGAAGGACTTCAGGCTTATCAAGGGATAAGCATTAATTAATTATCTTTGTAAATTAAAAAGAAGATACACGCTCCGGCCTTTATACACACAGATACTCAGCCCACTTCCCAAAGCAGTTTTTTTGGTGAGCATGCGTGCGTGCAGTCACAGGGAGTCTTACTTTCTAAATGTCATCAGTAGGTTTCTTTTTTTCTCTGCAGTTGCTCTGTATGCAATCAGTGCCGTTTACTTTGCTGGCGTGATGGTTCGTCTGATGCTCACTCTGACTCCTGTGGTCTGTATGCTGTCTGCAATTGCTTTCTCTAATGTCTTTGAGCGTTACTTGGGTGATGATATGAAGAGGGAAAATCCACCGATAGAGGACAGCAGCGATGAGGATGACAAAAGGAACCCTGGCAACCTGTATGATAAGGTGAGGGAGCAGAAGTTTAGTAAAGATAAGCTTTTATTTTTTAAAGCTTTTCTAAAGGTCTGAAATTTAGAGTAACTAGGTGCTGTTCTCCAATAAGCTGTAAGTGATGCCCCAGAAGAAAGTCGGCGTCAGTACAGAAGTGGTGCCTTCTAGCTGATCAGCAGTGAGTCTTTAACCAAAGGAAGTCTGCAGTACTGACTCAGCTTTCTGGATGGGTCATGGCAGGCAGTTGCTCCCCCTCCTTTAATATAGCAGTTCTGTGTCACTCGGCATCTAGCTCTTGTATTCCCTCCTAGGCAGAGTGAAATTAAAGAGTAATATATTTTATGAGATGGTACTTCTGTACTCTCATATTCCTGAATCTTCCCCATCACACTGAGCTGAACTAAGCAATGTACTTGCCCACATATCATAGATTTCCTTTCTTCTGAAAGGATTTTGGAGAATAACCCATTTTTTCAAGTTGCTGCATTGTCACAATATTCTTGTGCGTACTGAGTTGATTTACAGTAGAACTTGGTTGATTTTTGCAGTATCCCACAGCTTTTATGGGGTGCACATAGTGAATAGAAAGGCTTTTTGGATTGCCGTGGATGATGGAGGTTGCCTTAACAGCTATGTCTGTGTTTGTTCAGGCAGGCAAAGTGAGAAAACATGTATCTGAACAGGAGAAAACAGAAGAGGGACTGGGTCCCAACATCAAAAACATTGTTACGATGCTGATGCTGATGCTGTTGATGATGTTTGCTGTCCACTGTACGTGGGTAACAAGCAATGCATACTCCAGCCCTAGTGTTGTTCTTGCTTCTTATAACCATGATGGGTAAGTAATGTACCAGGTTTGAAAATAATTAAAGGGCAAAAGCATTCCTAGTTCTTCTGCATTTGTAATTTGCTTTTTTAACTACATTAAGGAAGAACTGTTACCTGATTAAAAAAAAAATCTTAATATTTTACTTTTCAAAAATACAAAATATTTTTTTGAAATACTTAATATGAATACATAAAAACAATCCTATCCAAAGCCAGTAAGCATGAAGGTTTAAAAAAATATGTATCTGGGTCACACAACTTGTTAATGAATATATATTCAACTGGAAATGCATTTAGTCACGTCTTCAAAAGCAGTTTCAGCTTCTGGCTGTTTCAGCTGCCCGTGAGTTTAAACTCCTGAGTACTGGCTAGGGACTGAATGCCTCATAGGAAGTGGAAAGCATAAAAAAGACTTTGTTTGTGAGCCCGGATTTATCGTGATGCAGTCCATTTCTTGCCAGTATTTGTACTGATGTGAATAAAATGAACTCTGTTTTGCAGCACTCGGAATATCCTGGATGACTTCAGGGAAGCCTACTACTGGCTGAGACAGAACACAGACGAGCACGCCAGAGTAATGTCGTGGTGGGACTATGGTTACCAGATCGCAGGGATGGCCAATCGGACAACACTGGTTGACAACAACACTTGGAACAACAGCCACATAGCTCTGGTAAGTGTGGCGATGTTCTGAGCAGTATCAGCACCGAAGAGTCTACTTCTGGACAGATATGAAAGGTGTTTATTGAAGGAAAGTATGAATAAAAGAAAAATTCCATGGAGAGGGAAACAGAGGTGGAAGGAGCAGGTATCTTGGCAGTTATGTTAGTTTGGGGCTGGAGGGGATCACTTTTGCTTTTGGGTTCTTCATTTTGTGTTCTTGGGTTTTCCAGAACTTCAGCTCCACCTGTTTGTTGTCTTTGAGGGATGATGGACAGCATCAAGTCGTGTAATCATTCCCCTTGACATTAGCACTATGAAAACTCAGCTGGTACCACTGCTCTGCCAGCACTGTCCAAACACAGATCATTTCAGTTCAGCAATGTGTTTGACTGGATTTTGAGTGGCACTGTGAAATCTGAGAAAGCTTATACATAGCAATGGAAGTGTCACAGCCTTGGTGTGATTGTCTTCTCAAATCTGCAGTTTGATTAAACATCTGTGCATTTAATTTCTTCCAGTTCTGAAGCGTAAGCGTTGATGTATGGGAACTAAGGCAGGCTGTTGGCATTGTCTGTGTTTACAGGGGCACCATCCTTTTTTCAGAAACAAAGGAGTGCTCTGCTTTGTGGCCTTACGAGGTGCTCTGCAGTCAGCCATCGCTCGGTGCCTGCTTCTTCCCAGAAGGCCGACGTTCTGCCACATGGGCAGAATGCCAGGAAGAGCTTGAGGAAAGTGTTAAAATAGTTTCTGTCTTCTGTCAGTACCCAGTGAAGCAGTTGGACCAGATGTGCTGGCAAGCAGTGTTCAAAATGAACAAATTAATTGAGTTACGCTTTGAGCATACAAATTACTGTAAAAATGGGTGAGGTGAGGTGCTTTTGGCAGTGGCAGGGAGCTAGCATCAGCCAGAAGAAAGCTTGGGAAATTGAATCGTTGCTGTTAATACTGGTCAACAAGCTTTCCCATGTAATAAGGCTTTTCACATTTTTTGCTGTTGACCTGACAGTCAGTGTGTTACAGAGCTTTCTAAACTGAACGTCTGTCTGTTCATCTGTTCTACAGCTAGCTCTGTTTTGCAGTTGCCAGTATCTGTAGTATAGATACTGTGTGCAAACCTGCCTATTCCTTCAGGACAGAGATGTATCAGGTGAATAGATGGACTGTAGCTCAATCACCTGGATTTCATACACACAGGAACGTTACAGCACTTATTAACAATGGCTTTTAATAAGGAATTCTCTCCAGTATGACTGGAGAGTTGGTACTGTCAGCTTCCAGTTGTGAACAAGGGGGAAAGTAAGCACTAAGTGTGTTTTGTGGCAGATCTCTGAACTTGTGTTCGCAATGAGGCATGGCCCTGAAATATCTGCCAGATTACTTTTTCCTGCACAGAAATGGAAATCTGCCAAATAACTTCACACAGATAAGGATAATGGCCAAGAAACTGAGGCTCTTTATTGACAGACTGCAGCCTAAGCTTAGTATTTTCTAATTAAGTTCTTGACTTAACTGAATTTTACCAAATTAAGATGCAGTATTACTTATAGTGTAGTTGCGCCCTCCTACTACAGTGAGACATTATTATAGTTCTAAGTACAAGGGAATCTGTGGCAAACAGGACTACTGAACTGATGCCAGTTTCTGACCTAAGTGAATTCTTTAAGTGTGGAAAATGCACGTTCTGGAAGAATTTTTAGATACAGCTTTAAAAGTACTTTCAGGGCCAAAACATTGACTTGCCAGTGCTACACTTTTAACTCAAAGATAGCTCTGTTCTGGTATTTTCTCTCCATAATCTTTCCTTGAAGTCAACACCGAGGGTGCTACTGAGGACAGCGTGACGTGGCTGCTTCAGTAGTGAGGGACAGAGCTCAAGGAAGGAAAGAAAAAAAAAACGGGGGAGGAGGGGGGCAAAACAAGAACACTGATATCTCAAAAAATGTATTCATGTCAGGCTGTTTTGAAAATAATTTGCAATTAGGCATTTTCTGCCACACTAACTTTTTGGCATTGCAGCTGTCCCTGGAGAAATCTGTAGCTGCCACAAAAGGAAAGCAGTTTTTATTACGCTTTTTACAGCTTATTTCAGAAGACGTTTCCGTTTAGGTTGAGCTTTTGGCCTTCTAAATAAAGACAATTGGTTTTCTTTACCTAGAAGGAGAATGTGGGGTCTGGTTGGTAACTGTTGTTGGTTTTGCAGGTGCTTGGTCTGAGATTGTGATCAGTAGGCAGCTGTGCAGATACTGAGGGTGTTTTTGCTACGATGCAGGTGGGGAAGGCCATGTCCTCCAACGAGTCGGCAGCATACGAGATCATGCGAAGTCTGGATGTGGATTACGTTCTGATTATTTTTGGGGGTGTGATTGGCTACTCTGGTGATGATATCAATAAGTTCTTGTGGATGGTGAGAATAGCAGAGGGGGAACATCCCAAAGATATTCGGGTAAGTGGAAACGCACACGACGAAACTTTAGTGTTCTTGGCTCAATGTGTTCCGTATTTTTACTTCCACTTTTTTTTTCTTTTTCACCTGTATTAACATTATTGCTATGCTAACTTTTAGCTATGAAAGGTTAGTAACCTCAAAAAGCTTTTCAGTTTCTTTTTTGCATTGTAACAAAAGAACAAGATATCTTCTATCATTTCTGTGTGTGTCTCACTAAACACCACTAATTACTGAGAAAAAAAAAAGTTGAAGAGTTCAGAATGTTTAAGTAGCTGGTGTTACAGATTTCTTCAAACTCTGTAATAGCAGGAGACAAGTTAGGGCTAATATTCGTGTAGAGTTGAAGTAAGTTATTTGAATGTCTCCGATTGCAGAAGTCTGTATTAATATTTGCTTAAGCCTAACAAAAAACTTGCAGACAGCACAGACTTGAGGTGAAAATGGCAAAAAAATTGCATTGACCAACTTTGCACATAGGAAATCTATGGTAACACTGCAGATCTTGTATGTTAACAGTATGGTGCTTCTCATATTTTAAGAGTAATCTTGGTAGATATCCTCCAACTGATTCGTACGGTTTGAAGCCAGTTTCCCACTAACTGCTTACAGTGAAGTGGGAAAATTTGTAATGAGACAAGAATAGGGACGTAGGAAGATTGTTCCACAGCATTTTAGGTTACAGTGAGGTAGTTTGTAACTGATTTTACCTTCGGTGAGCACCAGCATGACTGACTTGAATAAGCTTTTTACCTGCAGAAGTCAACTGAGATTCTTTATAAGTTCTTTTGGTGTGGTGGTGGTGGTTTGTTTCATTGGTTTTTGTGGAGAAAGGAATGAGAAATTACCTTACATAGAGCTTTAGTTTATATTGACTCTGTCTTCTTTTGCTTTTAAAGGAAAGTGATTACTTCACTCCTCAGGGAGAATTCCGGGTAGACAAGGCAGGTTCTCCAACACTGCTCAACTGCCTGATGTATAAGATGTCCTATTACAGATTTGGAGAGATGCAGGTCAGTGCTAACTAACTCTTCTACCAAATTGTAATTAAAATGTGAGGATACAAATGTTAAAGGTAAGTACTGCTCCCAGCAGTAGAATCATTAGTAAGAAGGTGATCTTCACCAATTATTATAACACCTCAACACTACTTTCCTGCACAGAGCCTTTAGCAGAAGCAGTTGTACTGCTAACCTAGACTGGCACTTAGCTTTGTGCTGTCCTTCACTTTGCCTCAGATGAGCGTCCTAATTCCATTATGCGGAGTACTTGAGAAGCTTTCATTCTTATCTGGTGGGGAGCATTTGTTGTTTATAACAGCAAAACAGAAGTGGAACTATTAATAATTGTCTTTATTTAGTATCTGTCAGAAGCCACCCAATTTCTGTCCAAGTCACACGGGTGTATTAAACAACACCATGCTGTGTAACGGGGGGAGGGAATCAACTCAGAGAGAACTGTCCTTTGGGATCATCAAACATGTATGTAGCTGAATCTGCCTGGTTTGCTTTTTTTCTCCTGTTCCCACCACTACTCCTTGCCCCAGGGGCTCCTCGTTCTGATCTGTCTGCAAGGAACCCTTTTTTCAGCTGTAACTCTTGAGACCAAGGGATCGTGTTCTTCACATGGTTCTTGACCAGACCAGTGGAAATGGTTGCCATGTGGTATGATGAACCTCAGTTTGTGGTGTTTTGTCTTGAACTAATACACAACTCTAATCTTTGTAGCTGGATTTTCGGACACCCCCAGGATTTGATCGTACACGAAACGCTGAGATTGGAAACAAAGACATTAAATTTAAACATCTGGAGGAAGCCTTTACCTCAGAGCACTGGCTGGTTAGAATATACAAGGTGAAACAGCTAGACAACAGGGAGACGTTGGACCATAAACTTAGAGTAACCAACATTGTACCGAAACAGAAGTATTTGTCAAAGAAGGTGGGTTCCTACTGAAGTGACTCAGAGGGTCAGGAGAGGGCAGTTTATTTTTAAGTCAATCATGTAGCTGGTGAATTATGTATTTCCACTAGCCAGAATGTTACGGATACTGTTCATGTTAGTGTCCAATACCAGACCTGCCTGCTGGTAATTAATTGTTACTTTACTGTCTGCTTAACTTACAAGCATGTGAAGACACAAGGCTAGATTTTTTTTAGGCAGAACGCTAACTGGAAATAGAGCGTGTCACTGGCTGTTACAACTCCTAAGTCTTCATGTAACTGGAAGTATAATCTCTGAAGTAAACCAATTCATGTTTCAGTAACTATGGCTCACTAAGTAAATAATGTGGAAGTTGCTTTCTGACTTTGTTTGAAAGTAGTGATGCCTAGAAGTTTAAAAATGGCACTTTTGTATGAAATAAATTAAATATGAATCTTTTGTTGATGGAACTTAAGTGTCTGGCTGCTTACTGTTTGAAGTCATCCTAGTGTTAGTTTGGCGCGCTACTTCAGCCTGGTAAGAAGGATTTGTTATCAGGGAGCTCGGGAGAATCGCAGCAGCCCTGTCCTTCGTGGCGTCTGACCCCTGTATATACTGACAGGAGTTGCCAGAGGGGTCCCAGAATCCTGTCAGAAACAAATGTGTGTGAATTAGTGCAGGCAATAAATATACGCTGCGCTGTAGAAGTACAAAGAAGAGGGGACTGGTTTAAAAAAAAGATAGATAAAAGTTGCATATTTAAAGTGAAATAAGGTATTTGAGAGTTGCCAAGGGAGCTAGTCTTACTTTAAAAAGACAAGAGAAGTTTTACTGTGCCTATGATGCTTACAGTAACTTCTGATTGTAGGTGACAAAGCCAGGCTGTGTATAGTAATTGTAGATGCACTGACCTCGCTAGAGCCGTGGGTGTGCCAGTTCTGTCTAAAGGCAGCTCTGATCCAGCACCAGCTGTTGTAGCACCAGCTACTAAGGAATCAGTGCACCAGGAAAGAGCTTGGGGCCAGTGTCCAAACTCAGATTGCTTAAGCACATGCTGAGGGCTCTGGAATAGTCACGGCTTTCAAATGGTTGCTTCATTCCTGGCAGTCCAGTCCTTACCATGGAGGAGTGACAGGACAAGGGTGACAAAGCTCAAACTCAGCGAAGCAGCAAGTCTGAGTATTGTGTTTGTATCTCTCTTTAAAACACTGCTATTTTTAGCAAAAAGGTAAAAAGTCATAGTGAATTGACTTAATGGAGCCTGCTGCTATGCACAGCACGTTGCAGCAGGTGTGGGAGCTGCTCACTGACTGTGCAGTTCTGCTCACTGGGAGCTAACCATTTCTTTGTGCAATCCTGAATTCAATATGAGCCAGGACTAACACTAATACTTCTCCCTGTTACCTCCTTTATTAAAAAAAATAAAATAAAAAACAAAAAGAGGAATCACACTGCTAATGACCCATGAGCAGAAAGCACTAGCGAGCCTGCAGGCAGCACAGGACTGAAGACTAAAATAGGACTGTGCCATTTTTCTTCCTTTAGAAGAGCAATTTTTTGCACAAATATTGCTACCTACCTTGCTAACTTCAGAGAGAACCAAACAGGGCAACAGATGTAAGGTGCATTCCCGAACACAACCAATGCTCTCCTCACTTTGCTCTTCGGCCTATTTAGCAGAGCTTTATGGCTTCGGTTAATTATTAATTCTGCCTCAGCACAAGCTTTCAGAAGTGCTCTAGAAGTACAGCACGTGCAAAAGCCAATGCTGGGCATGAATTAACAATCCCAGTTTTAAAAATAATAAACAGAAAATACGTAGTTGAGGATTTACCCGTTAAGCTCTTTAAAAAATAAATCTAATGCTCAGATTGAAATGCACGGCAGTGAAATCGCAGTCAAGATTCAATCGTTAACTAATACATTGTATTCTGTTTTTCTTTTTAGACCTCCAAAAGGAAGCGTGGCTACATTAAGAATAAACTAATTTTAAAGAAAGGCAAGAGACCCAACAGGAAGACAGTTTAAATACACTGTTCCGAATGCTAATACGAAGCAGTTGTCCTTGAGATAACCGGTCTTTGCCTTTAGCTGAAGTCATGTTTCACAGCAACATGAGGGTACAGAACCATCATTGGTCCAGATTATTGTACAAAATTTTCAGGCAATGTCTGATTAAAAATATTGGCTTATTGAGAACAGCTGTTTTAGATTTGTAATGTGAAGCAAGACAGAGCTGCTATACAAGTCTAGCAGCATTTTTTTTATTGGTACATACTATCCTTCAAATCGGTTGAGAATTTGGACTGACTGCACCAAAGAACCCTGTAATTTGGTCCTTGGCACATGCATACTTGTCAATCTTTTTTGGAAAACGTTCAGCTGAAGAGCAGCAGCATGTAAACTGGAATGGTTAAATCTAAATTGACTTGTTTTCGACAATTACGAGGAAATAAAGCTGTCTTTGAAATTAAACTTTCACAGTAAGTTCCTCCCATAATTGCTACTCAGTGGTTTCTTCAGCCGTCCTCTCCTCTCGCTGCAGGCTGGTTGTGAGCTGGGGTGTAAGAAGCAAAGCTGCAGTTCCCAGCAGAGCTGACAGGACAGATAACTGGGGGACGGTGCGGAGCGGAGGAGCTGCTTTTGGTTAACAGTGATTGCAGTACTGCGGCCTTACGCTGTCGCTTCATCAGGTAGACGAGGCAGACCTTGCACGTTACAGACACAAGGGCTAAACCTGCATCCTCTGGACAAATCTGAAACGACAGCAGTGAATGCTATAGAAACGTACAGCTGAGCACCGCGCGGTGGCTGGTGCTTCAGAACTGAAACTAAACTCTTTGAGGTAAATGTTTACATCGCTCAAACAAGCAGAGCCTGTGCTAGGAAAGAAAAAGGTTGACAGGTATACGACCCCTTTCCTGTGGCTACCAGTGCTAGGGGGGTTGCACACCTCTCTCCCCCCTCTCCCTGCCTCCAGCTGTGAGGGCAGAAGTTTCTTCTGGGATTCTGTTCCTCTGCATTTTTACCTAGTGCTCACATCATCTGAAGTGCTCCCCGCTCCAGCGCTATTTGCTTTGTCCGTCTTTTATACCGATTTCTTGTTTGTTTTCTGTTGTTTTTCTTTTCAAAGAAAAAGGGTGGTGAAAACTGTCACATTAAATGCACTAGAATAATATAAACAGAGATTGAACGTGTTCACTTTCCAGCTCTAGGAAAACTTTATACAGACTTGAACATTTTCTTTAGATAAAATGGAAGAAAGGGTTTTGCAGTTTGTTTTCCTGCCGCAGGTTGGAACTTTCTACAGAAGCAAAACTTGCACCAACAATTTGATGTAAAGTGCAGAATAGTATGTACCTTTCATGAAGAAAATGTAAATTTACAGTGTTCTTACGAGAATGTTACTGCTGACTTCTTTCCCAAGGTGTAGAATATTTTTGATTTATGAACTCATTTTCAACTTCAGTGGTTTTTACAGACCAATACTACAGCTGCAGCGTTTTCACAGAGGTAATTAAATCTGGATTTCTGGCCCCGGCAGTGGGAGATTTCATTTTTATTTCGTTGCTTTCAAGCTCAATGCAGACCAGTTGTTGACTGTAGGGGAAAATAAAGTTAATTCAAGTTTTGTGTTAATAAGGGTGTCGTGTCGGTTTTGTTGTGGTTACTCCATAATGTGGTGCTTACAGTCTTAGCAATAAATTCAGGCATTCAGACTGGGTAATGCAAAGTTACTGACCTCAGGAAGTTGCTGCAGTGAATCCACAGCAGCTGCATTTTTTTTACAGCTGGAAGGATGTTAAGTTCAACACAGGACCTCCACTGTGAGGAAATCCAAAGCAGCTGTGATAGCTTCAGGGAACACAACCTGCAGTGAACTGTGCCACAGCTGGAGAATCACAGTATTGTAGGGTTTGGAAGGGACCTCCAGAGATCATCTCATCCAGCCCCCTGCCAAAGCAGCTCCCTAGCCCAGGTTGCACAGGTAGGCGTCCAGGTGGGTCTTGAATGTCTCCAGAGAAGGAGACTTCACCACCTCTCTGTGCAGCTGTGCCACTGCTCCGTCACTGCACTGGGAAGAAGCTTGAGCTGTCGCTATTGCTATCCTACAAGCAGAAAGGTGATGCATAACGTGTAGTATGCCAAGCAAATCTACACCCTGACTGCTCAGTAGTGGTAAGAAACAAGCAGTCAGGCATGGAAAAGAATGTGCAAAAGTCAGCTGAACAAATGCTGCTGGTCCAGCTGTTGTTTGGCAGTAATGCAGCCTGGCTTAAGAAGAGGTGACCCTCCCATCTCCAAGTATCTTTACAGTTCTGTGAAAAGGCATTTTCTGTTTTTGCTGTCAGTGTTTTCCTTCAGTAGAACAGAAATAACTACTAATTATATGGTATTTTTAAAGCAACGTGAAACAAGTAGCTAACGCCAGGAATCTCAACCAGCCTGGACCCAGGTTCCCCTGCCACTTACCTGAGCATTTTTAAATCTAATTTAACTTCAAGGCTTTTACTACTAGTCCTACTAGCTTTGACATCATTAGAAGACAAGAAAAGAAAGAATTTACAACATACCAGCAGCCATTGCGTGACCTTCCTTGGTCTGTCAGGAACCAGCGCGTTGCAGGTGCCCACTTCTCCCATTCTCAGCGCTCTTACAAGAGTTGAACCAGCAAAGGGCAACAGCTCAGTTCGCATCATTCTCAAACCTACCTGCCGTGCCAGGGCGCTTCCTTACTCACAGCCGTCCTCCTGTACAGCCCTCGACCTCAGAAGAGCAACGGTTCGAATCATAATTGCTACAGAGGAGTCAAAATCTGAAGGGAAAAAATGTTTGAGCCAGGCTTCAGTTGCTGAAGAACTACACCTGCACTCTCATAGCTGGTGCTGCTGAAGTTTGGCCTCACCTGGGCACCGCTACTGTTGTTTGTCCCAGCAGAAACATTTTGACTTGTGGAAGCAATTCCAAAAGAGGAGGGGGAAGCTGTTTGTTAGTTACGTATCTATCTTGACAGATTTACTCTCAGAAGAAGCAGTTAAATGCTTTGACTCGGCCCCCTGTACCTATCAATGCCACGGAGTGAAAACTGAAATGAAATCCCATTTGGCTGTGACTAAAGCTGTCAGTAAAGGCGCTTAAAACATGCCATGGCCCTGAAGCAATGCAGTGAGAGGTGAGGAACGTGACTGAGTGACTGAACTATTTCCTGTCTCGTTTACAGCCAGGGTTGGTCTCTGTTGCACATTAAAACGAAGTCCTCTGGCACAGTGCCTCCCAACAATGTGGATGGATGTTTAAAATAAGCCAGACTCACATTACCCAGCGTCTGAGAAATGCAGAACACGCCGGTGTCCAGTGCTGCACAAATCCAGAGTTGCATTTTAAGGTAATCTCCGTTAATGATGAAATTGAAATGAAAGGATTTTCAGAACGGCGGGAACATCTTAACCTTTTTCCTTTCTCTTTGCCTAAACAAGGCCTGTGTTGCCCAGCCTTTCCAAAACTGATGCTACCCAGCCCTGTGTTCTCTGCATAACATTGTCCAAGTTAAACAGCATCAGCTGTGCAGTGTCCAGCAGTAACAACGGGGAGGAAACACTTAAGTACATAAACAAAAGGCACAAGCTGCTGACAAATCCCTCCTATCAGAACCACGAAAACAAATCACGTGCCCTCAGCATTGGAGCAGACCTGGACCTGTGAATAAATGCTCCTCAGTAACTAATTCTTCAATGGAAAGAGAGAGGGCGTCCCACTACTAAATGAAACAGCTTTTATTCACGAGCATTGTCATTTTAACTTCACAAATCATGAAAGGAAGGCAAATGAGAAGAGACTGCCAGAGCATGTTTTAAACGATGGAGGTAAAAATTTTCTTTCTGAACATTTCTAATATGAGAAAAAAGTTGCATAGGGCTTCTACAGGTGTGCACAACAAAAACCCAAAGTACACAGATTACATTACATTTCTGAGTGAATACATCAGCTACTTAAAATGGAAAATAATCACTTGAAAGTCCAGGACAGCTACCAGAACAACCTACAGAATAAGGCTTAGAAATACTTAGCTTTCGGTCCCGTAAAATACACTGAACATGTGACTGTCAGAAAAATAAAGTGACACTTCTGAATCTCATTCTGAAATCTCCTACTGATGGGACCTTTAAATAAGAGACTGTTTAATGTTGGTCTCTCCCAAGTTACTTTGGAAAAGAAGCAGCAGTGATGGCATCAGGGGACTCAGCATCAAAACAGACATTTATCAGAACACAAGCGGAATGTTCTCAGCATGCACAACCAACCAACCATGCAGACAGAAAAAATTCTTCAATGAATTACAAGCATAAAGTTACTCAAATGTCCTAAGAGAATGACTACAGCAGCTCTGCAGCTGCAACAGTCATGCCATCAAACCCGTGAGAGGCCAGGCACCTCACCAAGAGGTTTCCAATGGCTATTTCCAGCGAGCGCGTGGCTTGTTCTTTGGTGTATGACAGTCAGGGTTCTGGGGGGAAATGCTCCATGCGTTTCATTCTGCATTTAGAGTGGTCTTTGTGATGATGCTACAGACTGCACTGATAGCTGTAGTTACCTACCAGACTGACCTCTAAAACAAGAGCAGAACCGTGATGGCGTACTGCTGGCAGGCGGCAATGAATGCATTTTCCTGACAATACCTGTGGTGGTATTCAGTGATTACCACAACTGCATCACTTCGGTGCTGTTACAGACAAACATCAACTATAGCTAAAAATAAGATCTCTCTTTTTTTTAAATTGTCAGTTACAAAACTAAGCTCAATCAGTCCACATTTTTCTTAAAAAAAAAAAATACAATTTAAATCACTCAGAACATGAGTCTTTCTAATGTGCAAAAAAAAAGCAAAAAAAGAAGAAAGGTATAAAGCAGACAAATAACATTCAGGAGGAAAAGAAGGCCGGGCTTCACTACATAGGGTCCTGACATTCAGCATGGAAAGATCTATCAAATGTTTTACATACAGGGAACTAACATCTCCCTGCACACACACCTCTGCGTGGCTTTGAGTTGCTCAAGAGATTTTAATATCTAGCAAAAAATAAGGCATTATTAAAATGCAGGACACACAACAACAGATATAAGCGAATCTTTCACCCTAAATGATTTGGTGTAATAGGTGCAAAGCAACAGTGGTCCTACTAAGAAAGCAGACAAAAGGCACAACATAATCAGCACTGTGGCAAGGCAGGGCCCCACGCTACTACGTGTGAGAAACAGAGGGGTTTCTTTGCGGGGTGCTGTTGGAGCAGCACTGAGCAGGAGCAAACACATCTGACATCTGTTTGCTGGTACTCCTCTCAAAAACAGCATCACTTGTAACAAACACAAAGTGAAGCTTTACGAAATCTCCAGGATCCACATTCTCTACGTTACAGTGGTTATCTTACAAAGCAAGATCAAGCTGCAGGATTGTTTACTCTTTTATTTTACAAAACAAGTTACATCCCATTTCATTCATTTCATTAATAAAGTTCTTGTTTCGGTGTAGTAATTAACTAAATCGTTACTTGAACGTCAGAAAAATCATTCATCTGAAAAGGCTTCTCATCTCCTCCCACGAGGAACCATTCAAAGCGATCACCTGGGCCACAAGCGAAAGAAATGAAGGTGCAGCTCTGCCTGACTGAGGGCTGAGGGGCTCTGCCTCCACAAGGGCAGTGGGCAGGGCAGCTCCCCGCAGCCACACCCCGCTCACGGCCTGGCAAGTGCATCGGCAGCGGTTTGATTTTAAAGGCAGGGCTGCAAACCGGGGCACCTCACACACAGACCGTGGGGGGAAGGAAATAAGTGATGACCTCAGCTCCATCAGCCAGGAGGGATTGAGCAAAACATGTGACCAAAACGCATCGGCATGACAACAGCCAAAGAACATCACACAGCAAGACCAAAAGCAGCTGGCTAGGAGCGACCGGAGACCTGTGAAACTTCGGAAGTAGGAACAAACAGAACAGTGAGGACACAGCAGGGTTAGTGAGAACAACGTTCTTGAGAAGGTATTGCTACTTCTTGTAAGAGCAGAAAATTCACACCGCAAGTGACAGAAACATGCCCTTCAATCAGCATCCCAAAGAGCACTGTCAGTGCATCATTCATACGTCAAAGTGAGTTACCCCGTGACTGCTGAGACGGAAGGACTGCCATTAAGTGACGTCACATTTCAAGTGCAAAACATTTTTGGCAAAAGTGAAAAATAGAAAACCTTAACCAGTACTAATAAAAAAGTGGTTTTTAAATACTAGCACAGGGCCTGATCCCGCAAGCACGCAACTTGGGAACCCCAGCTGATGGCAGCCAGAGTTCTGTGCCCTAACGTTTAGAGGATAAGGTCTTTAAATCACCATTAGTGTTTATACTTTGTCTGTGTGTGGTGTAAGTAACACACACACAAACACACATGCATGCTGTGTGTCTATATGTGTGTATATCGTACACTTGTGTGTGTCTGTGTATCCATACACACCAAATGGCTCCTGAATTACCTCCAGCTTGTGGTTATTTGAGATGCACTGTTCACAGTATATAGCTTCTCATTTGTATCTTCTGATAACGGGACCTACTCAGTGACATTTTACAAGTTATATACTGCATCTTTATAATGCCTTTAAGGTAATGTTATAAGACAACTCCTGTATCTTGTCAAAGGCTCTTCCAGAGAGGATTCAAGTATTGCCAACCATCTCCCTGTAAGAAAATTAGGCACAGGTTACAAACAAGATAGATACATACTGCATCTGCATGCATCCCTATAAGAGCTAAAACACCACCAATGGACACTAGGAATCATCCCTATCCTCTGCAAACCCTGTCCTTAATGAACGTACAGCTCATTTTTGTAGAAGGGAAAGAAATTCTCAAGGGGAAGAGAAGCAATGGGAAGATGCAGATGAACTACTGGTTTAAAAAGATGTACACAGTGGCTAACATAAACTTTCCCCTTCCCCTATTCTCTAAGGAAGAACAAAGATGAACTGTGTAAAACCTGTCCCATTTCAAGCAGACGAATCCCAAGACTGCTTACTTACATCAGGCAAATATTCCTAGAGCATGCTCACTTTAACATCCTACGAACAAGATCAGCAGCAGAGTTGAGTGCAGAGCACTTGCAAATCAAGGCATGGATTTCACAGTAAAAAGCAAAGCTTTAGGTGGCTGACATGAGGTACCAGAAATTCAGCATTAAAGTCTAATTTAAACAAGTGCACTAATGCACAAAATAAATATGGAACAACCTATTGCTGTTCTCTGAAATCCAAATTCTACTAAAAATCAGTGGTACATAACAACACTAGCCCAGGGTAAAACCACAAGTGTCCATTTGTACAAGCATCCATGCGCACAAAGATGCTACTGGGTCTTAAGAAAGAAAACAGAATGCAGTACCTCTTTGGCAAAATACTTTGGCTTCCACGGGGTTGTAAGAGCCGCGCGCTGCCTCTCCTCTGCTCGCTGCCTCTCTTCAAGGCGGTGCTTGTGCTCCGTTGCCGCATCAATGTTGCCTTCCTTCAAAGAATTGGTGACGTGCTGCCAGAGGTGCCTGCATGATGGGGAGAGAACACACACGACACAGTCAGAGCCGTGCCCCAGATGGGCATGTGGCCACAGCAGCAGTGCAGCCAGCGTTGGGCCAGTGCTGCGTTGCCAGGTCACCTCTGCAAGGCACATGGATGCTGAGCCACCACTGCCACTACAGAATACCCATTTGTGGGCCACACTTTCAGACACACTCAGTTCCCAGCGATCTAACACGAGTTATGTTTCTCAATGGCTTTTGTTCCTTGACTCTTCATAACCTTTCTCAAAACTGATGGATGGTTTTACCATTTCCTGTTCACATCCTTTGCTGATGACCTACCCCAAATGATAAGCATTTATTCTGCACGTCTTTGAAGCCAGCTTTAGAATCACAGAATTGCAAGGCTTGGAACAGGCCTCCAGATATCATCTCATCCAACCCCCTGCCAAAGCAGCTCCCTAGCCCAGGTTGCACAGGTAGGCGTCCAGGCGGGTCTTGGACATCTCCAGAGGAGACTCCACCACCTCTCTGTGCAGCTGTGCCACTGCTCCGTCACTGCACTGTGAAGAAGTTCCCACACACATTTGTGCAGAACTTCCTATGCTTCAGTTTGTGGCCATTTCCCCTCATCCTATTGGCACACACTGCAGAGAAGAGTCCAGCCTCGTCCCTTTACCTCCCTCTTCTTAGATATTTATAGACGTGGATGAGATCCCCTCTGAGTCTTCCTTTTTCAAGGCAGAACAAATCCAGATCTCTCAGCCTTTCCTCTTAAGAGAGGTGCTCCAGAATGACATGGGAATGTTAGACAGAAGCCAAGAGAACATTAACCCAGAACACTGATGGCTCCCACAGGTTACTAGCAGAAGCACTGACACGCTGATGCTCAGAAGCCCTTCGAGGTCTATACTCTTATTTCCAGTTGACAGTATCTGTCAGTAATAACCAGATCTATGACCTGACCAACAGTACTGAGATGCAATCCTTCCTCACACTGTATTCACTTAGTATATTTCTGAGCCAAGGTGCTGCTAAGAAACTGACTGCAACTCCCACATATTTCCAGGGGTGTTTAAGAGAGTTTGTTGACAATCTGATAAACTGCATATCCTGCAGAAGCGCTAGGTAACTGTAATTTTCTTACCAGTGTCAAAAAATACAACAAATACACTGCAGAGTTACTGCTTTCATTATTTACTCCAACCTTTCCTTGTTATTAAACTACAGGGAAGAATGAGTTTGCGATAAACAGATATGTCTAGAAAGCAAAAAAATGACATCTGACCCTGCACAATGCCTCAAGATACACCACTGTACAATAAAGAAATACATTTAAAGATTATAAAATGAAGTTCAACTCGTGTTCTTAAATCCTCCAATAAAACGTTTCATAAAAGGCTCCTAAATTCAATAAAAATATTGATTTTTCTGAAGATAAGTGAAAGCAGTTATTGACAGAGAGTAACAGAATGAGTTTTTTTCTAATATAGCTAAGTCACATTAGGCACACGATGTGAGTTCTGACAGCCCAGAAACACATGTATGCAGATCTCTGTCACGTTGTATCATATTTTACATTTCTGGATACACACACACGCATCAAATCCATTACATGCATACGTATGAAATATATATAAAATGTGCAGTTCCAGCAAGAAGTATAAGATGCAAAGTTACCTGTGACAAACTGACTAATTCGACTGCCAAGCTACAATCCTAGAAATACATAAAAGACTGCATTACCATTTTCAAATGTTCATTAAAATGCACGCGAGCATTTTTCCCTCTACAAAACTCATGTTTACATCACTACAGTGTCATTTATATACCAAAGAGCAAACACACAGCCTCAGCTATTTGCTCCTAGATTAACGTGCTGTACAAAAGCAAGGCTTTTTAGAACACACCGCTGACAACTGCAGGTTGCTTCACCACTCTCTTTTCCCGTGAGGCTCAGAAGCAGAATGCTGTAATGCCACTGCCTTACCTTGATTCCAGTGGGCCTTGTTTTGCTATTGGTCTAATCTTCTTCTTGGTAACAGGTAGTTTGTTAGTGTCAATCACTTTGGTTTCTCCGTTGCTGTAAGTGAATTCCAGCGTGCCGTTCCATTCTCCCTGTGCCTTGCATACAATGGTATTAGTGGGATTATGTTTCACTTCGGCTGTAACCCTAATTCAGGAAGAAAAACAACAACAACACAGAAGTAATAACTGGTACCATTCATTATCAGTGTATGAAAGCACCATCTCTGTCTGCCTGCTAAGGCTACAAGCCTCACATCTACAAAACAGCTGTTCAAGCACAAACATACTGTTCCCCAAAAGACCCAGCTAAAACAGGGAGGAGTTTCCCGTGTGCTTTAAGCACTTTGTGTCAAATAATCTGTAAATTCACTTAAGTTTTTAGATGATTAAACTATCACAGCACAGCCTTTTCCGTTTTGATGGGCACCAATTAATCTGTCCCTTTTAGAAAAAGCCCTGTCAAAACAGTCTTGTGTCAATTATTAGCCTGAGCACAATGCTGAAGTGGTTGACACATACAGAAGAATAATAAGATCAAAAGGAATTAAAACAGAGGTAGCCATGCAAAAGCACACCTTCCCAATAGGCAGCAAAGCCATGGTAATGTCTACAGTCTGCAGAAGAACAGGAAAGGGAGCTGTGTGTCTTAATGATCAGGTCACCAACTTACACAAGGAAGTAAGACAGAAGCCATCTTGCACAGCTTCTCCTGACACTCTTATAAAAGGGGAACCAAAGACAGATGAGCAGGAGTTTCATCCAGAATTTCAGTGCGGAAATGGGAGCCACTCAGTAGGGAGCTACTACTATGTGCAGGGACGTACTCCTTAGGGGAATAAAAGCTGGCTCCACCTGCATCATCAGCTCACCTGAACTGCACTTGCACAGAAACAGCAGCTGTTGTAGCAGAAACATTGCTTTTCCTATATATTTTTTTCTGATCGTGTGCTGTGCAGAGGTATATAGATTAACAAACAGGGCAAGCTATTTAAATATCAATATTTTTACAGGTGAAAAAGCCTGGAAGTATATGCTGACTTCAGATCAATGAAAGATATTTATCTAATTTGGTTAAATGATATGAAACATCCAACTACAATAAACTGAGCTCTGAAGCTGCAATCCACCTGAGACACTAATATGGAAAGAAATCCAGATATCCATCTACAACATCATGCAATAGAGGAACCAAAGAGATGACCAAGTAAGTCTTTCCTTGAAATCCAATAGCAGGTCAGCAACAATAATTCCCATACCTGTGGACCTTCCCTCCATAGAAGGGCTTGGTGTGGAATGTGACTGTAGCAGAGTAGCCAGTCCTGGCACAATTGATGTTGACTTTGCCTCCGAGCTCCACCCATGGGATGGTAAGTATCGAGCGAGCATAGGCACTGGGCAGTGTGAAAACATATTCTTCTTCGTGCTCCAGCAGGTACAGAACACCTACGTAAGGAGGTTGGCAGGGAAATGGTAAGAGCTCATTGATGAGATCTGAGAGTCACTGATGAATTACTGTCATTAAAATATGCTTCCAGAGAGGGCACAACACAAAACTTGACTTGAAGGAGGGTGCTGCCAGCTCCTCTCCACTACTTTCTTTCTGACTAATTTGCTGGTGGGAACAAAAGGTTCTCTCCAGGTCTGGTTGGGTGCAACCAAGAACCACGCTTAAGATGTCCACCTAGGAACTTCCTAGAAGTTTGCTCCTTTCATTCAAAGTGCTCAGAAACTCTTATGTAACCAGTGGGGGCACTTCCCTGTTACCACTGACATCAAACTCTCTACCATGCAGAGAAAACTGCTGCCAGTTCTACTTCATTCTGCAATGGTTCCTAACAACAAAACAGCAGCCAAAGATTCCTGCATTACTTAGAACAACAAAGAAAGTAATATACCTGATGAGAAGATCAGATCGGCTTTCTTTAAGGTTACTGACACAGCTCTATCACAGCTGTATTTTGGTCTTTAAGATGGCAAAAAATGGGACATAAGACCAAAGATATATATATATATAAGATAGGTAAAGAGCGCTTCAAACCTTGCACAAAGAATTAGGCAATGCTAACTTTGCATAGTATATTTTTATTACAGTTCTACACCCCTTTATATCCCATTTAATAGCCAGCTAAAAGCAAAATTATACTTGGAAAATATTTTTTCACAACAGGGATCAAAAATAACCCATCACGAGAAGCACTTAGACCCCAGAAACCTTTGAAAACATCGGGGAAATTATCTTGACATACAGAATGTAATAGAATCTGTTCAGCAACAAGATGAGCATAAGCCAATTTACCTCACCCTGGGGCAGAGAGGGGAAGAATTGCAATACATCAGTAGCCGTATTTATTAGTTTGCCTATCTGTTGAAGACAATAATGACACATCTTGCAAAGTGGTCTGAAATGTAACGATGAAAAAGCACTGAATAGGAACGAGCCACCAGTACTGCCAACGTAAAAATATGCCCTCAGTGCTGAATGAAAACGCAGGCCTGAGTAACATTCAGAATTTAAAAGCACAGCACTCTATGAGCACCGTTTTAAATGGAGGATTGTAACAGGTTTCAGACTCAAACACCCATCAGCTGACAAAAGGATGCTGAAGCTCTGCATTTCTCACAGCCTCCAACTTCTCAGGGCCCAGGCACCCTCCTCTGATAGGAGAGGAAACTGCCAGGATCAAAACTGCGTTAGCACGAGTCTGCTTTCATCGCTCTGATGAGATGGATAGCTCTACTTCTCTGTGCAGGAGTGGGAGGGATGTAGAGCTCTCATGATCAGTGCCAACCACACTGAAAAGTGAATGGCGAATAATAGCAGTGACTTTCAGTGTAAAATATTTAACAACCACAGCAGGTTGTGTGTTAAAAATTGAACCAGCTCGCTTAGCCAGTTTTCTAGCAACTGGGAACTTCACTTTTTTTTTTCTTAAATTCCTTAAACATTTCAATAAACACATTTCTTTAACGAAGTGCCACCTCACTTGAAACATGACTCCAGCTCAATAATTACAACCTAAAGAAGAACAAAGGAAAGATGTGCACAATACCCACAGCTTGATACCACTTTCAGCACCAACCATGACCACCAGTTTCCCATTCTAATGCCTGCAGACTCCACCTGCAAAACCTCAATTGCCTGAAGCAGCGCACGGACTGCAGCTTCACCTCTGGGCCTGAGCTAAGAGCTGAGTCTCTTTTTGAAGATGAAGTCAAAGGGATGTTGAGACACAACATATATAACTGCTACCACCGTCTGAGTTCATGTTTTAGCCTCACAACTTTACCTTGAGAAATTAAAAGGCACTAAAAAGAAAACCTAACAGTTACTTTTAAAAGGGTTCTATGCTTTTAACATCTGCTTTCAGTAACATTTCACTGTGACTGAGCTCTAAAAAATTCAGGTAGGCCATCTGTGGGCTATGTTTCTCCCCTTGCTCCCCCAGCAAGGGAGCACTTGTTCTGAATTTTAAAAAATGGCAACAAATATACATGAAAAGTCGTCAAAGATTTTTCTGTATTTTAATAACGTTTCCTCCTCTCACATCAAAGAATTATTTTGGAAACTGCAGAGCCCTTCAAGAAATCGTTAAGTATTTATAGGCAGCTATTACACAGGGAGGATGCATCGCATAAGTACTCTGGGAAGAAAAGTGGATTTAGTAATCTAGCGTATTATTAGAACTAAATCCCACAGCAAAGAGTCAATTTTTTTGTAAATTTTTGTAAACAAGTGCTGAATTCTGAAATCTCCCCTTGAAATATCCTCAACACCATTTACTCCTGCTTTGATTAAGACAGCATATTCACGGCCACGCTCCTTGCCATGCCTCCCCAGCCCACATGAAAGGAAGCAATGTTCGCAGCACATCATTTTGCCCGTTTGGCTATTACACGTCCCTCGCTGATGCTGTAGCTTTGTGAATTGATTTTCCAGTAACACATATTGACGGAATACCCAGAGGAGACTCTGGATCAATAACTGCAGAAGAGGCATGTGAAATTCAATGCTTCCCACTGATTGTTCGGAGATCAATCCGAACAACAAATGCAATGTGGGTCATAAATGGCCGAGGGCAGTTTCCTGATTTAACTGGCTGTTCACACTGTCTGCATTATTCACAACAGGGCAGAAACGAGAGTAAGTTATGCACTGGGATGGAAGCACACATGGATGCAGTCCATCACCAGCCACCACAGTTCACACAAGATGCCCTCGTAGCCCCAGACATTCTAAGCAAGCTGCCCTGTAGTGCTTGTTTACCAAAAGCTGGACACATTTGCTAAGTAGTAATGCAGTAATGAGGACCGTGCCGTACAGAAAACGGTCTGAAAGCACTAGGCAAAAAATTACTAATTAAACAAAATTAATGCCAGGGAAATATTTTGTTAGTTCCAGCTGCATGGAGCAGAGCTGATGAATTAACAAGTCACTAATGCCTCAGGAAGGGAAATGATATATTTTGTTACATGCATAAACACACATACATACACTTGAATGGAAGAACTAAGAAAAACAACACTTGTTGCTTTCATTTGTATTTATCCTGGAAAGAGCACCGAGCCTCTCCCTACCTATCAAACCTTTTCGAGGTTGATTTCAGTCATAAGAAATAATTTCTGGAAGCATGCATCTCAACAGTTTTTAAAGCAATAAAAATTAGAAGTAAAAACACAAGATGCAGCTGAGCCACTTGATTATATAGGGCAATACACCTAAACTGCTTGAACTGCAAGGTAACTGCTGGATTTTGCTGCTTTGGAACAAAAACCAAGAACAGAACAGGAGCCCTCAGTGAGGTGTGCTCAGCACCACCTCTTCCATCAGAAAACCCTTATCTTACAACCAGAATCTGAAGATTTTTGGACCATGTAAAGCACATTAAATATTTACTCCGACTCTTCCATCCCCTGCTAATTTAAATCCTAATACAATTCTATTCATTATACCCTCTTCCCCTCCCTCACTCTCTCATTAGTACATAATTAACATTAACCAGAATTAGGGACTGTGCACACAACGTGAATTCTTACATGCAAAATACTCTCCCTTCTAACTCTGCTTTCTCCTGGGGAAACTCAACTCTGGTTGCTCTGAAGAATGCTTTTTTGTCATACAGAACAAGTTAAGGATTCTCTTTAGCAAACCAGATTTGGAGCTCTCATAACTGAAGATGAAGGCCTAGCATAAAAAAATGTCTCCCCATTAATAAACAATAATCATAGAAAAAAAATCTTAGTAACTTTGAGTTGCAACATGCACTAAAAATGGCACCATTTTGATACCGAGCTGCATCATTTGTATGACAGAATCATACTTGCTGTCAAATCCCCTCATTATTTAACTTCCTATAGCAGCCTTGGCAGCTCTGCTGCATCCTATTCCAGCAAGGCAGAAAAAGCAGCATGTGCTGCACATCTCGGGACACTGTGACAAGTTGAAAACACAACCTCTCAAAAGAACCACAGAAACATTACCAGCATAGTCCTTACAGAGTATAGCTCCAAACATTCAGTACTACACTAGCTATGTAATTAGCAAAGTGTAATATAAAAACCATCATTCAAATGTTTAGAGGCCACACGCACACAAAACCCACAACATTCAGAAGACAGAACACAACATACAGAAGATGTACACCACACTTGTTTGTATTCAGTGCTAATGCCACAACAAAGTTAGAGGGTAAACAAAAGCATTCTGTTAAATATCTTAACTAGTCACGGCTACCACTACGTTCTGTGAACTCAGCACAGTTTGCCTCTCTCTGTTGCTCTGTGGGGAAGAATTTTTCTTCCCCACATCCATCACACAGTGCTGGGTGAATATATGGGGTAATGAAACTGCTATACAAACATCAGAATGATCTGAATATTGTCTAAGAAAGGACAGATGCACATGGGAAGTATCAAGAAAATTGCCTTTTCAGAATCTAGAATCCATGCTGGTCTCGCAAGTATTCAAAGGCATCTACACGTACAGAAGTAAACTTGACAGGTTATCTTAAACACACACCAGTGTCACTGAATGCATATCCTGCAAGAGCAAGGAAAAGAAGCTGAGTACCCATAGTGAAAATTAAAAACAAAAACGGGAGAACAGAAAAAAAAAAGCATCAAAGTAACCCGATTAGTTAGGTCATTGAATATAGAGTAGCAGAAAAAAATGGCACAAAAAAAACAAATAAGGACTTCAATGATTCATGAGATGTCAGTTTGTCTTTTCCCATAAAGGAGAATCACTCATACTTCAGTCACTGCTTGCTCAATCACATTTTAGCAGCTTCTAACAGTAAGATTATACAATCCTGCAGCCAGCTTTCCTGTCAGAAAGCTTCTCCTGGTAGCATGCTTTAGTTTCTACCCATCTCAACTATCTCTTTCTATACTTTCTGAGTATAATGTGTCTTTTCACCATCTACTTTTTTCTAGACAACCTCCATTTGAAACACTGCAATGTTTTAAACATCCTTAAATACCAAGACAACCCTCCAAATGTTTCCTGTGCAAATAAAGTTGGGTTTGCACTACCAGGCACATAAATACAAACCCAGTCTCCTACACTGTAAGCCCAGTGGCTACTTTCTATTGGTTCAGCAATATATTCCCCAGCATTCATGCTGACCTCAATCTAACAGAGAATTTGTACTTATGTAAGACACGATAAAGAAAGGTCTGCAGCAGCTTTTCATTTTTGCACAGCTTGACTAAGCCAAACGCCGACCGCATCAGGAAGGCTTCCCTGGGACTAAAATAAAAGAAAGAAAGAAATCCATACTGGAAAAAAGTACAGTCTAGAGTGAAGAAAGCACATGGCGAAGCAAGCATTTTCAATAGAGGCTGTCAGGTTTGAGCTGCCTGTTTTCAGATGATAGGAAAGATTCAGTGGTACGATCTCCTGCTGCTTGTTGCTAGTCCTCAACACACAAAAGGAATGCCTGGGCCGCACTGGCATTTCTCCATCACTTCACAGAAATGCTGTCACCATGAGTCCACACGCTTCTGCATTGTTTACGTGAACAAAAAAGTTGAATGACAGCTAGACACTGGTAACTCCAAATTTCTTCCACAGAAGTTCATGGTAAAGACAGTGGTAAACCTTACACTAAAAGGGTTCATCACTCCAGGTGTTCCCCAAAGCATGCCTCTACTAAGGACACCTCTCTTCCTCATAAGGAAGGGAATTCGTTCCCACAAATGCACACTAAGCAATCCTTGGAGTGGGGAAGCAGTTAATACCCAGACTCTTTCTCTCTCAAAACTGGGACACATCAGGACTTTGAAGTCTTAAATAATCCCCACAGTAGACACCCCCAATCCCAGGGAACTGTATGTGCTAGCAGTTAAGAAAAAGAGATTTCCTAACCCCTAAAAAGACCTGACTGTAATTCCACTAAATAGCTCCCTTCACTCAGAAAAGACATGATCAGAAATGGATATGTACCAGAAAAACATGACAAGTGAAACCAGTGACTTGGGCTGGAAAGCAGGACAGTAAGGAGATGGACAAAAGGACGTATTTCCCTTTTGACATTCCCTTCTCCTCATATTAAAATACCAAAATCTCTGGAAGAAGGAAACAGCAGCACTGTTACAGACTTCAGTTACCACAATATCAGATCCAACAGCGAAGAAGTCTCCAGGTTCAGGTATGAGAGGGTATATACTGACATCAGGGAAGAAGCCACTGCAGTCATTTCTACTGTTTGACTTTGCTTTTTACTTCCAGCAGAAACAGCAGAACATATCTGTCTGTGCTCAGAAATCAGGGTTTTTCACTCAGTCACCCTAATGGTTCTTCTCACTTGCTTAATATCTTCAATGTTGATATTATTTAACATAATGGCAAAAGCAAGCAATTACTCCAAGTTGTTCTGGTGTTCCTATGATTACCTGTTAAGAGCACCATCTAAAAACTTCTTAACACAAAACTAATAAAAACCACAGTCAGGAGATTACCCTCAAATGGCAAGAGGGACTGAATTGTTTTGAAACATTAAATTAATACATTAGCAGTCAGTAACAAGTGTGTTTACCAGTTCATATCATACATTAATCCTTTGTTATAACTACCTGCTTCTTTGATTCCTGTTGAGCAACAGTTTATCACAAAGCAGAATGCATATATATGATACATATATATGTATATAAATGATATATGCATATGTGTATATATATGATACATATAAATTGTGAGTCATACCTCAACTATACAGATTACCACAAAGCTTGAGACAATAACATTACTACAGTAAGTACTACAGAAGCCATGATTCTTTACTGGAATTATGAAACAAGAATGTTGGGCTTAAGCACAAACGCTCTTTTTTTCTCCCTATTTCTTTGCTCCAGTTGTGAATCTCCAATACCAAATTGGATATTACTTTAAAAGTGAGCAAGAAAATTAAAATGATTCTTACAAAATATACTGCTACTGCAGCTAAACACAGGACCATGTATTAAGAAAACCTCTGAAAGAGCAGTCAGGCACTGAAACAGGCTGAGCATGGGGGTGGCTGAGTCACCATCCCTGGAGGTGGCTAAGAAACGTGTTGTACTGAGGGACACGGTTTAGTGGGGAAACACTGGCGGTAGGGGGATGGTTGGATAAGATGATCTCAGAGGTCTTTTCCAACCTTGGTGATTCTACAATTCTATGTTTCAGATATAACTAACCATCCCATATAAATATACATTTCCATTGCTTTGACACTCACAACATTAGCTCAAGAAATAAAATGAAAACACATTTCTTACCTTCACCTACCATAGAAACACCTATTGACATGCCCATAAACTTGCTTTTGGTCCATACATGGGCGTTCACACACATTTTCTTCTCCTTGCACTCACAGTAAAAGCAAGATACCGGTGGATGATGGGACACTTGTTCAGCCACAAACCTCAGCTTGTAGCACGTGGACTGGTCCTGGCCAGACTCCTTGGCTGGGTCCTTAGAAACCGCAGAGGCACCGTTAGTTCTGAATGGTTTCACTTTATCTTTAGGCACATCCCATGAGCAATGAAACGTTTCACCAATTATAGGGTTATAGGGCTTCTTGGCAACCGCTCCCTTTCGGCCTTCATGAAAAGCTGTTAGATAATACTCCACAAAGCAGATAATTCTTTCCTCAGGAGTGGCTCCAGCTGCAATTGACAAAAACAGGTCTGGATGGGCCATGAAATTTGCATACATCTCCAGCAGGGATCTTTTCTCCAAAATAAATGTTGGAAGCACTACCTGTATGCAAAGCAGACAAAGGCAGATATGATTTCCCCATGATCATACTACAGTGAGGGGTAGGGGGGAAGAACAGTTAAGACAGCTGCAATTCTGGCTTAGCCAAGTTTCAGGACAGTGTTTTTTCCTCCCCTCTGTAACAGCAGTTTCCTTTTCTTTACAGTATAAATAATGAACAAAGGAAAAAGCAGCAGCCTTGATAGCTGTGCCGGCTGCTTCCTATTTCATTAAGATTCTCAACAGTAGCTCATGCAACAGAGATGTGCTGTTCCAATCACACGGAAATTTTCCTTTTCCTCTCCTCCCAGTTAATAAACAAACCACTGTTCCCATTGCTCTCCTGGTTTACAAGGCAGAAAAAAAAAACATATTTTGATGTAAACTGATTTAGTTCTAACATCAACAGACCCAAATGATTATGACCCTTTAAAAATATCAAACCTTCCCAAAGCACTAGAAGATGAGTACTGTACGTAAACATACGCATCCTAATCTAAGAGACGAAGAGTATAATGTGTACAGCCATCCGGTATCTCAAGTACCTGGGCTACCAGCTTCACTCCCAGGTCCTCAAGAACCCACTGTGCATGTGTACGTAACTCTGTCCCCTTTCACCCCCTTCAAACTAAGCCAACAAGATCTAACCCAAAACAAATCTTGATTGTGTTTCCAAGAGTCATAGAGTTTCCTAGAGCCCACTCTCAAGAGGCTCTAGGTGGGAAAATGTCACCATATCCCCCTGACCTTCCCACTCAGTCCCCAGGGCACGTGGCACTCTTCCATTCCAACCCCCACCACATTACTGCAGGGAGCCACTGCTTGTTTTTCCCTTATTTCCCTCAAGTTGAAACAAACAAAAAGTGTGCAAGCTGTTACATCAGTGTCCTGGGACTAGAGAGGCCCAAGGGGCCCAGAGGGATGCTGGGACTGAGCACGAGTCAGGCTGCACGGCAGGCAGCCATCCCAAGTGCACTGAGCGTGATCTTGAACAGCTCATCTGGCAGTGCAGATGTCACCAAAGCCCCCACTTAGGAATAACACTTGGTTAAAAGTTTCCAATAAAACATCTTGGAGTGACCTAGCTTAATATGTTTCTCTCCATTCCTTCACAGTCTCTCCTCCTGCTCTCCGTACCTTGTGCAGGGAAGCTCAGAGCTCACTGCTGTGCAGCCAACAAGGGATTGCTGGCAGAGATATCCCACTGGATGCAGATGGCTTGGGTGACGCCAGTCACAGAACAACTGCTGTCCTCTATTAAAGCAGCTCTTCTGCTTTCCTCTTCCAGCTCCCTTTCTTTTCCTCTTTAACTCGCCTCCACATTTATTTGCTCCCTTCCCCAAAAGGGAGGGTTACTTAGAGCACACAGGGAATCACTTTTTGAACAAATACATTTGCTCTGCCCTTTCATCTTGTCATATTATTTATTCTACATGGAACCAAAGCCCAGTTCAGACCTATGAATCCCATGGATAATGGAACAGAAGCCATCAAACTTTCATTCATGACTAACTTACTTCTAAAGAAAACTTACAAGTGTGAAAAGAAATTCTCTTCATGATGGAATTTCAGTCTTAATTCCTTCACAGTAAGTCATCATACCCCAGGCACAAAACAAAACCAGATCACTGCTCCATTTGGTAACATGCATGCTCATTTTCTCTCTCCTTCTGTGCGTGTGTGTATAAATAATACAGTCACTCTTAGGATAATATTTTTACAAGTTTAGACATAAATCAAGTGAAGTTCCCTCTGCAGTATTCCACATACTCTATAACACTTCAGGACTCCACACAATTTCTATTATTAATAGAATAAATTCTATTAGTAGAATAGAAGAAATACATTTATTAGTAGAATATCTAATAAATTCTAACACCAAAAGATGGCAAGACCTTAATTTCAGACTATTTGTAGCAATCTACTGAGTGCCAAATACCATCCTCAGTGACCTGTGGCAGTGTAATGGGTGAAGGAGTGACAGAGGGGATTGTTTTTTTAAAGATGAATGTTAAATCTGGAAGCAGAAAGAGAGGTTTTCTTACAGTATTTTTAGCTCTTGAAACAATTCCCTCTTCCTTACAACATTCTTATTCTGACCAAATACTCAATATCATCTTTAAAAATGCAATTCAGCATTAGTGAGCTCAATACAAAATCTCATTTTAATACAAATTGTACACTCAGAGCTGGGTAGCAAAGTAACACAGGAACAAGCCTACCACTGGTGTCTAGAAGTGCCAGCAGTGGTTATCATGAGTCCACTGTACAAAACGGAAAGGGCAGGGAAACTTATCTGAATAAAAAGCACTGCATCTCTATTCATGTCCAAGTGGCTAACTCTAAGAGTGACCTTTATTAGCACAAATGGAGGGGAAGGAAAAGAAGCAATGGGCCAGGTTTAAGATTATGCTTATTTGATAATATAATATTAAGTCTGCTGTGGTTTCATCCTGTTGGCTTGACTGTGGAAACACAGCCCCCATACCCACTGTCAGACATGAGCTGCTTTGCACCCATACACTTAACACAGCGATGCCACCACACTCACTAGAGACATTATGAACAACTGGGCGTTTTTGTTATTCAGTTTCAATAATCAACTCAAAATTTGAAAGTCTATTTGCATGATCTTGCTTCAAAAGCCCCAACTACCATGGAAAATACACCCTTAACTGCAGCAGCTAAGTATCCCTTGCAGAACAGAGTAATTGAATAGTTTCCTCGAAAGGAGACAGAAGTACATAAGAAAATTGAGTTTCATAGCTTACAAAACTCTAGAACTTTAAAACAACTGTCTAGAAAACACTGCCACTTACTAAATAATCTCACTGCCTGCAATCTTCACTACACAACACCATCACCCTCTAACAGTCAGAAAATCACACCAGGATTTTTCTGTTTGTAACTCAACCCCTCTTGGTTTCCTCAGAAATCAGCCAAATAGAAACGTACAAGTTTGGAAGGCGTATAGCATTTTTCTTGCCAGCTCAGGACTGCCGTGCACTTCTGCTAGTACCGTACCTTCCCAAGGAGTGACCTTTTGGAGTTTTCTGCAGCCAAACAGGATTCAGTCTAGAAAAATATGATTACTATCTATGTTCTTGATATCATTTTTGGACAACATTGGGTGTTTGTTTTTTTCCTCGTTTTTTTAATTGCATAAAAGGTCAACACTATCTCATATTTTCCTCTGAGGAAAAGCTGTCATGACAACTAAATGAACAGTGGGATCTCTCCAGAATAAATACCAAATTGCAATAGTCTGAAGCAAACCATCTCTTGATGGCACATAAAATGTTAATTTCCATTCTGTCTCTCTGTGAAAAGCAAGTTGTTTAACGGGCATCCTTTCCTCTTCCTTGAGGTTAAAAAGAGGATATTAGTTCAGAGCTTGATCATCATTTTCTAGGTTTGAATCTTCCCATACTTAATTAGAGCCGAACACAACTGAGAAAAGTGCAGCATAACTTCTTAAAAATAAAGAAATTGATCACCATTTCTCTGACTTATTGTGAGGCAAAAGATGGGTGTCAGCACTTGTAACCCACTTCTTCAGAAACCTGACAAGCATAATCCTCGCTGAGATTTTCAGTACCTTAGAGGGACAAAAACCTTCTATCTACTGTCATCTGTGTCACTGTGGGAGTAAAATAAGGGTCTTTTCCACCCACCTATGTTTTTAATTGCACTATGCATTCATCTTTCAGTTTTAACCGTAAGATGCTGTAACAAACTGCCATGCTAATTTACAATAGGCTGATAGGCAGCAGAACTACCAGTAGCACTTCTAGCTGAATGGTAGCCCAGTACAGTTGTGGTGCATAGGGAAGGGAACAGGATGAGTGATCACCTGTATGTACAAACTGTTAGCATGAATTTCAATCCATCAGATGTCATTTACCCACACATTTATTAGGCTAGCAGAAGTATGATTTTTTATTTTTAATAAACAATTTAGAAGTGCAGCAGGGTGGTTTTTGTTGTTGTTCTTACTGTCTTTTTTCTTCTCCTTCCCATCAATGCCAATTTTAAGCAAAGTGTAAAGTCCAAGACGAGTCCAAGGCACCAGCACTGTGCTGTATTCTGCCACCACAAACTGCTCCCCCAGCTCTCCTGTGGCTGCTGAAGTCCATTCAGCCACCGCAGGGTTTAGTCTGTTCTAGCAAACCCCCATGCAGATTTGATTCTTCATTGCAGGGTTTTTATTTCACAGCAATTTTTTACTGCTTAATTCTTCATTACAAGGAATGGCAGCACGACACGTTTCAAAAGTGAAACACCTCTACAATGCTAAATTATCACTGTAGGAGACTCGTGTCACTGCAGACAAGGCCAACACTAACATTAATGTTGTTTCCTCTGATACAATACAAGAAGATAATGATTACACATCCAGAACCAAAAGTCAGCAAGGGCGCAGAAGAGCTGTTTGTTCATGTGCATCTCATCCTACAGTCCCTAGCTCATAAAAGGAACTGAAGAAACAACCCTAGGGAAGAAGGCAGAGAAAAATGCAAACATATAAAAATATCCTCTGATGTTAGCAACTACTAAGTCACAAGCAGAAGCTGACTAGCACCAAGGCTATCTGAAATTTGACTTTCACAGGAATAATGAACAGTAAGCAGGACAGCCAACAAACTGAGCTTTATTGTCACACGTCAGTGGCCCTGAGGGCCTCATGTCAGTGAGCAAAGTTAATAAAAAACAACAACAAAAAAAAGCAGACAGCTGTCCTGTAATTTTTTATTTTAATCCTTAAAATGGTCAGAAAAGTGATGTGCACATGTGGCACGTCTCATCAGTACTCATCATATGTGTAGCCATGCATCACACACACAAGAGAGATCTAACTGTGCCATATGCCCGCTCTTCTTTTCAGGTTGTAGGCATTATACACACATTCATGCATGCTAATGCTCTGCCAAAGCACAGATCTGATGATATCCATTGTTACCCTCAAAAACTGTTCTCTAAAATATTGTATAAGAAATTGGTTACCATATTCTTTTACTTTCCTACTTTTCACATACATGTCTACACTTCTCTGATTTATAGAAATTTATTTACGTTAATTGTGCCTGGGATTTTTGCCTCTTATGACTAAAAGATGATACCAGAAATCAGAAAGAAAAGCCTTATTCATTAAGGAAGACAGAATGTTTTAAAGCACACAACTAAAAGACAAGGAATCTTAGTCTGGTTTAAACATCACAGATTCTGACAGTCATGGCCAACCAAAACAAAAAAAAAGAGGAAGAGCTATTAATGATTGAAGAATGACAGGGAAACAAAACAAAAATGAACTGTACATAATGCCAGACATACTAAGAAGTGACAAGTATAAATTATGCACAAATTAAATGATGAAACGTTTATTCTCTTCAGAACAAAACATTAACTTCCCTGTAGCTAACCAATAGCTATACTTAGCAACAGATCATGGGATTGCTCAGAGTTAAAAATCTAAGTATTTTTAAATAGTGTCAACTGTTACAGAGGAAGCAGAGAATACTACACTGAAAAAGTCTTGCTTTGTACAAAACAGCAAAAATAGATTTTGATTAATACATAAGATTAAAAGGAAAGCAGATGCAACTCTTCAAAATGTCCATGAAAATAATCTGCTGCATAGCTACAGCTATTCCATAGAAATGGGAAAATCTCTCAGTAACTTCTCTGTTCACATCTGTATGGATAAGCTCTTAACAATACTGGCTCCAGAACCAGGAGGATGTACAGAATGTAGAACTGCTGCGTCGCTTACGATACACTGAAGACTGTCTTGTTTACCATTACTTTTTTCTTTTGCTTTTTTTAATTAATTGAAGCTGCCAAGTAATTAAAAGGGAATTGTTCCACAAAGCAGTAACTCAAGCACAAATCTCCTTCACCCATAAAACTGACACTATAGTTCCTCACAGGCTTGATGCACTCTGACTTAATATACATGTGGGATATATACACAACGTACAGCTGTTTTGAAAGATTTGCAAAAACTAAGTTTCTAAATCCTTTGTTTTTTCATCCCTCCCCCAACAGTGTCTGCTGGAGTCACTTCATGCAAAAGCCTGCCTAGCAGACAGCGGGAGTACATTACTGTCTGGAACCACCCTCTTAGGAAGAGACAAACATCATCTACACAGTTACACACACATGCACACACACACATAAATATATTAGGAAAAAGATACGATGTCCATACCCTGGTAAGGTCCATGCCAAGTTTGAGCTGAGAGATGAGATGGAGAATTACACTACGTTGATCATCCATGACTCCTAGATCTTCCTCTTCATTATCTTCTGTATCTGTCGCTTCATCTTCAACTAGGACCAACTCAGATGCTGAATGCTGAAATGAAAAGAAACATCACCATCTGGACAAACATCTTTTTTCTCCTCTATAAATGTTTAAAACAGAGCTGATCAAGGGAACAAAAGACAAGCTGTTAAAAAGGAAAAATACAAATAAAAAGCCAGCGATGGGTTCACAGGCTATTTTGATCCTTTCCTCTGAACACCAGTATTAAATATCAGATGCTAATTTACACGTCATATTCTTATATATATTGCAGTCACATATCAGGCGAAAAATCACTGTGTGCTAAAATAACAGCTATTTAACAAACAGAAGTAGACATCTGCAAATAAGTCTTCGCTAGATTGTTTCATATACATCTTCTGCACATATTCATGTATCTACCCAGATGTTGCATGACCAGATTTCACACTTTCTTCTCCCCATTCTTCTATCCAAGTTCTAAAGTTAGATATCTAAGTAAACCTCAAGCAGAACGCTAACCAGTGCTCACTGACCAATACAGTCCAGACTATTAACTGAAGGAGGTAAAGAAACTATAAACATCCTGGGGAAATAAAAAAAAAGAAAGAGGGAGAGATGATTGAGAGTAAGGCAATGCCATGAATCTTTATATCTGTAACATTATGATGCTTCTCATTGTAGCTGTGGCGATGCTGCCCATTTTCTTAGACACACTAGCTGAGCATCAGGAGACATCACACCATCTCCCTTCAAGAGGAACTCCAGGGATCATGACTTGTGACATTTTATTTCCCTTTGGGTTTTACGATATATAACAACACTAATCCAAACAGGCGGTAGTAGTTTTGCTCAGCCCACTGAAACCACTTTGCAAACCTGCTAGATCTAACTTTTTTTCTTTTTTAAATGAAAGTTGGGTTACGTAGCTGAAAAATTTTCAGCCCGGAATTTCATTATTCCCCAAGGAGCACATGCTGTAAGTGAGCCGGCACCACCTGCAGAAGTTAGCATTCCTTCATGCTAAGCAGTGCATTCCCGCAGAAGCAGCGAGCTTGCTGAGCAAAGTGAGAACATTTTCAGCTCTCTGAAAGTCTTCGCAAGTGAAAGTTTCACTAAAAAAAGCTGATGCTCAGAATTCGGTTTCAAAGGAAATACTTTTAAATAACATACTAGAGACCCCTCAGGTGAGCAGCCTGTGTAAGGAGAACGTTGCTGAAATTTAGTTGCTACGCCTTTTCGAGATTTTAATTAAGCTCTTTCCACTTTTTTTTTTCTTTTTAATTAAATACATGTTAAGTAAGTAGTTGCAAAACAGTATCCGTTTGGTGAGATCCAAGGACAATTAAAAGACACTCTGCAATTACTTTAAGACAGCAGAATATGCATCTTACATAAAACGGGATCTGGTGAGCTGTAACCTCAGCAGCTTAGAGCTTTGCAAAAGAAAACAAAACACACTTTCCTCTTCCCACTCCCTTGGAAAATAAAAGGACAGAAAAATAATCCCTCTGCTCCCAAAGCACTCAGCAGCTGATGACTTATTGACAAGTTCAATTAACATAAACCTGACAAACTCACACAAAATTATCAGTCAGGGGAGACGTAAAACACCGAAGCCCGGCTCTGCTGTCGAGGCAATGTTTCATTTGGAGGGGCTGTGGAAAAAGCATAACTTACAGCAGGCGTTTCCACGGGAGCTTTCCCTTTGATCCAGCTTGACCTCATTGAGAGCACAGAGCTACTGGGCAAGCACCACTTCTTCGTTACTGCCATGAACCAAGCTTGCGGCAAACAAGCTCCAGCAGGAATTAATAGTGCTGGGGAAAAGCAAGGGAACCTCCCTCCTCACTCCCACCCCCTCTTCTTTTTTTTTCTTTTTTTTTTTTTTGGCTATCCAACGAGTTTGAGTGTGTGTGCTGGACGTCAATCTGCTCCGTGCACTGAGAGTCATGTGACACTGGGATCAGTGAGCTTAACTGCAAGCAGCTCCAGTGGGAAAAACGCTGCTGCTGTTTCCCAGAGGACATCCCACTGGGCTGGGCTCCAGGTTTGGGCTACGGGGGAGATGACAAGGGAGGGAGAGAGAAAGTACACACAATTAACAGCCAGCATCAGAAAATAAAAAAGCTACACATCAGCCAGTTAAAAGACTAAATAATATATAATTTTCTTTTGCTCCTGAAAACTGCACACTCAGCCAGGGACAGAAACACTTCTTCCTTGCCTGCTAAAACAGGTATTGAGTTTTCCATGCCTTTCACGGTGCTGCTAAAAAAAATGCCAACTGCCTCCTATGGACAAAACAAACACAGTAGGTGGGAGCAGCTCTAGAAACAACTTTAGGTGTTCGCGGAAGAATTTTTTGCACTGTTTCAAATGAAAGACATTATCCTCCCTAAGGAGCATGACATGTACAATGTAATATTGGGATGAAGCACTTTTAATGACCATTCTGCAATAAGAACTGTATTTTTCATTATCTTAACTATTTTAATAGCACACATAAGGACACTGAAAATCCTCTAACTACTCCTTCTTCCACTACTAGAGTTTTCAGCGTAATAGTGATCCTCACTGCATGCAGAATGACATCACTTCTCTGTATCTTTCCTCACTTCCCAAGAAAATTAGAACACAAGTAGCAGTCTACTGCTAATGTCATCAGACCTGAATAGCCATCCTTAGTAGCACTATCCTGTATGTGTTTTCTTCCCATTTGCTGTTCAAAGCAAGTAATGAATTACCTTTTAGGTTTTTAGAAAATAGATTTCTCTTCTAAGAAATACAAATTTCTTTAAAACAAACCAACAAATAAAAAAATTCACCACATAAGTGCAATATACAGTGTGTGCAGCTACAGCCACAAAATACAATATAAATGCCACAAAATACAAAAGGTAACGTATGTTCAAAATGTTACTGAAGTTCCATTGAGTTTTTATTTCTTTGAACAGAAAATAGTATACAGTTTAGTATAAACCTATACGTAAGCATGCAGTAAAATGTAAGGGATTACACTGACTGATTATCCTTTAATGGCAGCTTTTCTGAATTATTAGACAGACATGTAAATGACTTTTCCCCATTAAATATAATTGAATAGCTGAGCTAGGAAAGCAGTGATTTGCTTCATTCCTGAGTGGCTGGGGCACAAAATAAAAGCTTTGGAGCTGTGCAGCTCAGCCTGGGAATGAACAGCAGAGTGAGAAAGATGCTGACTCTGAGAAATCAAACACCAAACCAGATACAAACAAGCACCAAGGCAGCACTTCTATTTACCATCAGTGTACGTTTCCAACACTGACTGGAACTACCAAGATTTTTCAGAAAACAACTGATAACTTCTAGAAAACTCGCTGAAGCTTACTGCTTTAGACTTTAAAAAGCAGAAAACACACTCCGGAAGAGATATTTTAAACAAGTTACATCATAGAATTGGGATCAATTAATTTAGGAAGGTCATCTCCTGGAATGAGAAACTCATGTTCAAGTCAAAAGTCTTGGAAAAACATGGTTCTTTTTTAAAACAAAAACTGTAGAAGAAAGAAATTTCTTCTGAAAGAAACAATGCATTTAAAAACATTCTGGAAAAAGACACTTCTACAAACTTGAGACAGAATCATAGAACTAGAAGCTACGTTTCTGTCAAAGGGCAAAACTCCTTCTGTTCTCCCAAACACTACTTCACATATTTCAAGTTTTTTTTCTAATTGTAACTGTTGTGCTGGAACTTAATTTTAGATAATTAGTTCAGTTATAAGATTTAGGGCTCAGTTTCCAACATGCTTCACAAGTCATATCATATAACAGTACTGCCAAGCACAGCATAGATCTTGTTTAATTGGAGGAAGGGAGTGTAGAAAAAAGAATATACAGAATCACTGCATCAATTATTAAGTTAGAAGAGATCTCTTCAGATCATCTGCTCCAAACCATCTGCTCCAACAAGGTTGACTAGAGCCAGTTGCTCACAACTGTGTCCTAATAGGATCTTAGGATCTCCAAGGATGGAGACTCCACAGTATCTCTGGGCAACCTGTGCCACTGTGACCATCCTCACCTGTGTTAAGCAGAGGGAAAGGAGCACTTCCCTCGACCTGCTGGCAGGACTCATCCTAATGCAGGCCAGGAGGCTGCTGGCTGTTTTAGCCATAAAGGTATATTGTTGTTGCATTGTCAGCAGTTGGCCACCAGGACTCCTGGGACTCTTCTAGTGCAAGGGCTTATCCGCAGATAGCTCCGGATGCATGATTTTGCAATTCCCTGTGTTGAACAGATTCCTTTTGATGCTGCCTGTGACTGTCTGTTTCAACGGCAGCACAACCCTCTGGTTTATCAGCCACCTCTTCTAAGCCTCTGCCCTCATCATCCAGGTCATTAATGAAGATGTAAAACAGCACTAGCCCTAACATTGACCTTTAGGTACACCACTAGTGACTGACCTCCAACTGGACATTGTGCCATCTGATCATAGCCCTCTGGACTGGCCATTCAGCCACTTCCCTTACCTATAATCCATTCCCCACCGATCTGTTTATGAAGATGCTGGGGAAGACAGGGTCAAAAACCCATGTTCAAGCTAAACAACATATGTTACTTTCTTCACATGCACCAAACCAGTCACCTTGTTGTAGAGGGCTTTAGTGGCAGTTAAGCAGGTAAGCTTGTAAGCACATGCTGACTACTTCTGGTAACACCTTTTTGTCCTTCATGTGTTTGGAAAAGGTTTCCATGGTTAGTTATTCCACCATCTTTCCAGGGACTGAGATGAGGCTGACCAACCTGCAGTTCTCCAGATGTTCTTTCTTGCCCTATTCAAAGGTAAGAAGGGAATTTGCTTTCTTCCAGTCTTCATGAATCTCTTCCAATCACCATGACCTTTCAAAGATAACAGAGACTAGCCTTGCAATTAAAATGGACAAGTACCTCCATGCACATAGATGTACCCTGTGGAGCCCCACAGGCTCATGTACATCCAGTTTAAGTGCTCCCTAATCTGGTCCTCAATGAACAAAGGTATATCTTTCCTATTTGGTAACTTCTAGGAGGTCTGGCACTCCTGAAGGCCAATCTTAGAGCAAAGACTGAAACAAAGAAGGCATGGCATAAATCAGTCCTTCTTCTATCATAGTAATAAGTACTCCAGCATAGCAATAAGTAGAGACCATGAGCATCCTGATATGGACACAATGGCGACTTGTACAGGACTTATAATTCAATTCTGCATGGAACTGGACCAAAGAACTTTAAGAATTTTTATCAAGATATGGAAAAGTTTTACGTAGTAGAAGACCGCCTCTAGTCAGGGGCGAGACAATAAATGTCAAAAGCTTAAAACATCTGGATAAAAAGACAACTTCATAATATTCCAATTGAAGTAGTCATTAAATCTTCCTACACTAAAAATATTGGCAAATGATACTACAGAGTAATACAGACCGAAACATTTTCATATTGAGAGAAAGGTGGAATAAATGAGTTGCAAGACTTGTTCAGAACATTATACAGAATTAGCATTCTCAAACTAGTCAAAGATCAACATATTTTCCATAGAGTTACCTGACTACAATTAATCCTACCACTGCACATATAAGTCAAAAGCTTCATTTTAATTTTCAGATTCCCTCCATAATGGCATGGGCTTGCAAATACCATTTACATTTTCACTTGTGTAACTTGAGAGCTTGCAAACAGGTTTTCTGTGGGTGTAAGATTAAATATAACTCCATGTAAGGCCAGAGAGTTTTAGCATATTTACACGAATGTGACAAATTGACTCCATACAATTTTCACCACACTGAATTCCCGAATTAGAATTTTCTTTGTACAGTAGATACACTAACAACACCCCAAAAGTGAGTGTTGTTGCATAATTAGGGGTTGGCTTCTTTCAGGACTTGTCACTATATGAGAATCGACAAAATTGCACAAATCTGCATGTGTCACTTTTTTTTTTTAATTGCATTTATTGTCAGTTGTGACACACACCTGTCAGAAAAACATGTGAGCTTATGGCACCCCATCCGTTATTGGAAGCAATCTGAATCTCAAATAAAGCTTTTACCAGTAAGTTATATTTATTAAACTAATTATACACAGATTAGTTTACTGGCATACTAAGAAAGGAGTGATTCCCCAGCAAGATGTTAAATTGAACAGAAATTAAATAAGATTTCAGTTCTGTCATTAACCTAAATATTGAAAGAAAACACTCAGATGAGTTTACTTTAAACTCATAATAAAGACAGAAATCACCATCATCTATGCACTTTTCTAACTTACTAAGGTGTTGACCTCTACATACTAACAATTTTTAACCAAAATTTTCTCTTTTTTTTTTTAAATGTATCCAGGAAGATTCTAATCTCTCTTTAAACAAGCTTTTCCCTTCCTCAAGAACACTTTAAATAAACAAATGAGAAAATACTTTTCTCAGCACTTATGACCACACTACTAAACAATGTAAGTACATTATGGAGGAGAAAGAAGAGGGTTGGAAAAGCAGTGTTAGAGTGAACTCAGTTTATTCACTGCCTGAGACCTGTCCATCTTACTGAACCTTTAAGTTTGGCTCCTGGCAAGGCCTTTGCCTGATTACTGCAAAATAGGAGCAGATCAAGGATAAAATTTCAAGTGCACCCAGATCTCATATTCCAATGGCAACCCTGGCAGCTAGATACTAAAGTTCCAGTGACTTTCAAAGAGATTTAAGGGTCCCCAGTTGCCAAGCATTTTATTTATTTACTTAACAAGCTTACATACAAAGCAGAGTTTGAATGGAAAAGTTAGAAAGCAAAACTTATTACAGCCCATACACCTCAATTTCTTCCTCTTAAAAGTATCAAACGTAGGTGGCTTAGCTGATTTTCTTCATTTATTCTAAATATTCCATAAAGCACTTTCTTCTACTACCTTTGTTATCAGCGTCTGATTTAATTGGTAGGAAAAAATTTCCACAGTAGCAATAAGCAAAATCTCTGCCACCTCAATAAGAAAAAAAAAAACACACTAGCATTCAACTGCTATAGCTTAGATTTAATACTGAAGAAATATAACTCCTTAAGTATCAACACAAACAGCAGAAGATGACAACGAAATAAAAATTTTAGAACTAAAAAGGGTGCACATTATAACTTATCAGTATAGCATAGTATATTCAGTCATCTATATACAGACCCTATCAACAAGACTGTTTCTTCTTCCAAATTGCATGAAGGAAGAAGTAGAAAATAAGCAGGTTTTCTACTTACCTTAAAATACGGGTACCAAGAAAAACATCTAGATAGGTAACTAACTGCTGCATCTGTGTTTGGGATACACTGCTCATCACTAACAGTTAAATATGGAACACTTGGTAGGAAAAAGCGTGCATCAGGAAAGGAAGCCTACGAAGTGCCTAGAAATTAATTTCTTATCTAGGCTTTTGTCTCAGTTTGGTAATTCGGATCTCCAGAGAAAATAAAATTCTTCAAAGCAGAACTAGCAATGATAAAACATGTAAATTTCTTGTATGGATAACTTATATGCATTTTGTGGGTTATTGTGTTTTGTTTTTCATTAGAATACACTACACACTTGGATGTCCATAACGTGCATTCAGCTAGGGATAAGTGCAAGGATCAGAGACCAGAAAGGTGAACCACCTTTCCACTACACAGGATTTTAGATACAACATGTAATAGCAGTAATTTATGGAATGAAGTAATACCTTGCTCATTTTAGGAGATGTTTCATTATAAAGAAAGTATGCAGAGTCTATTTTGCAGAGATGATCTTGATAACTAACACTTAGCAAATGTAGACAAGCTGACATACAGACGGTGCAAGCAAAGAAAATAATTACAAAACTAGCTCCTTAGGTTACAAATAGGTCTGATCTTCCTTCCCAGCAAAAACAATGTAACAAGCACCTTGAGGCAAGAACACTATCTGGATATTCACTGTTCTGAGAGTTTCACTACTATGTTTTGCTTCCCTCCCTCCCTAAGTATCTCCAGGAACAGAGGTATTTTTACACGTAAATAACAAGCCCAGAAAGCTTGCCTTTCCTATACTGCAAAAGTGTTTCAACTGTTATTTGTAACCATATTTGTCAACTAATATAACAATATAGTACTGAAGAGGACCAAATAGAATTAGTGTATTTAAGAATGAAAAGCTCTGATGTATCATTAAGAACAAAATGAATGTAACAAGAAACACAGGATCATCTCTGTAAGCCTTCAGACAAAAATACTGGAAACAAACTATAGAAATGATTATCTTTTAAGATTAAAGCATTAGTCAGAGAACCAATACCCTTTTAAATGCAGATATTCTCACTTGGATTACTTATAGCATTGTAATCACCCTGTCGAGCATCAAATCAGGTTTGACAACTTTTTTTCCCCTACATGAACATATTTTCTTCATAAGAAAATTCCTCTTTGGTTATCTTGATTTTCATAAACCCAAAGTAGTCAGTACAGAAAATCAGCCGAAAAGCAGCTCATTCCTAAACATAGAATCCAAAGAAAAGATTAAGTATCAGCACCAGTACACATCTTGTGAATATCTATCATGAAGTGAGAGCAACTGAATTATCACACTGTTTAATGAGAATCCAGAAACACCAAAGGACTCTGCAGTATTGCATAAATTCAGTACAAACAGGGAATAAATATATTTTCGTCGCTGTTATCAGAAAGGGCAAAAAGGAACTGCAACTTGAAGAACATACAAAAAAGAAAATGCTCAAAGAGAAAAGCCCCACAGACTCGTTCTAACTGGGGCAAAAAAAAAATCTTGAAGACTAATATAAATGACAATAGTGAATTTTACACTAACCTAAAAATACATGAAAAACAATACAGTATCACATCATCTAATGCCACATAGATACTAGTGAAGAAAAACCTAATGTAAGATAATCAGTTTTGTTTTGAGAATTAAATTTTTAGAAGCAAGATGGCTTTAAATGCAGCATCTGACAACTCAAAATAAGTTCTTCACTATTTACAAGCCTGTAAAGTCCAATGTTTGGAAGCCTATAAAAATTCTCAGCAGCAGCCAGGCTTCAGAGATTGTGAAAGGTCTGAAAGTCATATGTCTGTGATTCTTCATGAGCTAAAGAGAGAAGAGAAAAGGCTGCATGGAGCTGCAGGCTGATAAGGGAAACAAACATGGACAAAAGCATAGGAGAAAGTTTTACCCTCTCAATTTCCTCCTCTATTAAAAGACATCCTCTTCTCTAGACTGAGATCCTTGGGTAGGAACTTGATGAAGCTGGAGCAACTTGTCTCTTACTCCCACAAAGCAGGGAACAGGTCACCAGTCAACAGAATGTTTTTTTCTGGTATGTTTCCACAAGATATCTATTTATAACTTAGAAAATGAAGGGAGGTCCACAGACAGAGCATGACTCTTCTCAGAAGTGTAGAGCAACATAGTCAGAGGCAATGGCCAAGTTGATGCATAGGAAATTGCATTTACGTACTGAAATGAAAATATTATCATGAGATTGGTCAAATGCTGCAACAGTTTGTGCAGCAAGGTTGTGGGACCTCTACTACTGGAGGGTTTCAAGACTTGGCAGCGTATGACCCTGAGCTACCTGATCAGATTAGCTCAGTATCAAGCAATGGACTAAACTGTATGACCACTGGGGGTCTGTTCCCATCTCAACAACTCTCTGATACCATAAGGATTACATTTGAAAATCCAAGTAACTGAAAAGTTAAAAAATAATCAGCCCTCTGTCATTCTCCTCTCTTGCACAACACTTTGTACACTAGCTAAGCAAATTTACAGCAGAAAGATGTCACCATGTTAGTCAATAGCTAATAAAATGCCATTCACATATGCAAAGTGGGCACTATAACACTCTAACAATAACTACTAAGAATTTAACATTTACTACTGTCTGGTCTGGCAAAATTATATATATATATATATATCCATTTCTTGCAGTACTACTACTTATATGCAGTATCAAGTGCCAGGATATTTATCAGAGCAAAGAAGTAGTATGGATGTTAACACAGGCAGCATTAACAATCCTTCCAAGGCACAAACTCATCAAACCATCCTGATTTCCCCTCTTCCTGTTCTTTGTCCCATCCACTACATACTTTCTCACTGCTGCCACATATACACACCAAAGAGGAGGGGGAAAAAGAAAAAAAGAGGCTTGGGTCTTTCAAAACATTCTCATAGGACAGCATCAAATTCATATATGAAATAATCTGAGCCTAGAAAACTGCCACCTTTAATGTGGCTACATTCTTGAGGCCAGTGGAACTCTACTTGAAAAGCTTCAAAGATTTGTTCTCAGTCTTATAATCACTTGGTTCATTCTCAACTGCAAAGGAATCTCTGTGGCCTGCACTCTAAGGTAAAAGAGTCTTGATTCTTTCACCTTGACCTTCTAACTCCTCAGCTGAGGTAAAGTCTTAGTCTTGAGCACTTTCATCCCACCTCTTTCCACATGCTGGGCTTTTCAAATGAAGAGCCACTAAAATTCATCACTGCAGATAGAAAACCTCTCTGTTTTTCCAGCAAAACCAGAAGGAACGGCTGAGGTCAGTTTGGATGGCACTTCACTTAACAAGATAAACCATCTCTAACATGAGATAAATACATACTATAAAAAAAGTTCAATCCACCCCACTGAAGTCTAGGCAAGTTACAGACAGCCTTAATGAGATGGGTAAACTTGCTAATGGACAGTGTGAACAAACCTGCATACTAGAAAATCAAAAATGGCAGCACACAAAGCAACTCAATTACCACACAACAAATCAGTTGGTGCACAATCCTGAAATAAATTTGATATTGGCTTTGAAACTGGTTTTCAAAGGACAGGAACAGGTTTTTATAATTAACAGAATAAGCAATTGGTCTATTTTAACCTAATTTTTAAGTCTTACTGCAAGCAAATCTGATTCTATAATGATGAATTTTCATTGAAATTCACTATTAATTATGAAATACCAAATAATCAGAACTTCATGTTTATTCAAATTAAATATAAATTTTGTATTAAAGCTTCTTTTCTTATTTTAAGTAGACTATTACTCTTGAGTATATTTTCCATATATTAGATGGAATACACGTATCTGGGGCCTTCGACTGGCTCCACAAAATGTAATGGCTCTGGCTGGAGATCAATTTACATCTGTTATTTACATTAAAAGATTTACTAGATTGTTTGCTGACATAATTTCAGAAAGTTATAAAAATTAAATCCAAGATTAGTTAGACTACCTTAGTTATTTTCTGTCAGTGCTGTTGTAGCAGGCTTATGTCATACAGTTCTACTTTCAGTATAGTTGTGTATTTAATCCTTAAATATACCTTCCCTGGAAGTTTTCTATCGATTATCTCAGAGTTCATTTTTTAGATGGCCTGATAGAGAACAGATTAACTGGTACTATCTTTGCCTAGAGGTGAAATTTATCTATCCAAGTCATTACAGTCCATTTACTGCACTCTTCTGCCCAGAAGTACTAAATCAGACAGAAAGCAAAACGCAGGGCACAGTCAGCAATACCATAATGTCAGTGCTAAACAGTGAAAAGGGACACTGTAATAGCACTAATATTACTTTCCAACACTGATCTGTTTTCTTTCCATTACTGCACTTGTAGATAGCAGTGCATGTTCATCACTAAGCTGATCTTCCACCACTGATTACAAACGCTTATGTGAAGTACAAAAAGGAAATAGGAAACACTAGGAAAAATTGATACCAGGAAGTAATCCAGAGTCCTGAGCAAGACTGCCTCTAGACAGACATACAAAGAAAAGGTAATACCAAATTAGAAATTATTTCCTTTATCTAGTTTACCTTCTAAAATGACAGAAACACTTAAAACTATTTCTTACCATCACCAAATCATCCTACTGAAAAAGAGAAAGGACTCTACAGAGGATGAAGTATCATCACATTAGGATCCATATTAACAATAGAAAGCAACTTCAGCCTAAAGGACACAATCTCCTGAACAGACTGGACCATATCACAGTCTTTAAGAACTAAGAAGAAAACAACTCTGTGCCTCCTACAAACAGCGCAGTTCCTTCTTGCAATTGAGAACACCATGGCTCAGATCATCCAGGGACAGAAATACCCTTAATGATCAGGCCATAACTACACTTGCAATCACTATCACAATTAAAACCTGATTTAACAGTTAGATAATCAGAGCTAAGCCTCAATCCTACAGAGCTGAAACTTCAATCCTATTAAAAAGATACTTTGGTATGGAACACGTGTACAGTTTCACGTAAGCAAGGGAAAGTTAGGGACAGGAAAGAAGAGAGACTGCACAGATGTCAGATACCCAGGATGGAAAGAACCAGCTGATATGGCAAGTTAAGGCATAAAAGCAAAATAAAAAATAAAAAATCACAAGAAGGGAGCTAAAATGCAGATGTAGATACAGCATATTAACAACATATTCGTTCTTAAACTGTTAGATCAAAAGAAAATTAGTATTCCCCTCTCAGGTCTCCCCTAAGAACTGCCATTTGTATTTGGCTACCAGGGGAAACATTTGGTCTGCAGTCACATTCTTGTTTCTCAAAAGAGAACTTCTGACACCCAAAATTACAATTAATTGAACTGGAGCAGCACACACATGGAAGTGATTCAGAGCTTTATTCTACTTAGGCACAAACTTTATTAAAACAAAATCTGTTATGAAACTCGGTATTTTGAAATTAATCAATTTCAGAACTTCAAGAAAAGAATTTCCAAGTTGTAAACGATTATGTGAAGGAAGCAGATCACTGTTGCAAACTTTACAGAGATCAAGATCATATCAAGGCTCTGAAGGGCCTACAAAGGCATATTTGTCCTCTTCTCTTTTAAAGGGAGAACTCTTTAAAAAAAACCTATACCAAAAACTCCAAGTAGGTTCATTAGGCATTGCACAAAAGTATTTTAAGTCATCTCACATCAGGTGTAGAATAGCTCTGTTCAGGTCAGTTCTTAGCCCTGATGAATATGAAAAAGCTATCTGGTATTTCACTGTCAGTGGTTACTTCTTCCAGTTGATGCAACAAGCTTTAACCTAATGCTGTCCTACATCACAACCCTAAAAGGAAATTCTCATTTAGGAAGAAAAAGCAGTAATATCAACAGTAACAACAAAGGATATGATAAAATAAGCAATTAAATACACATGGAAATCACTTCTGCTGCAAGATCTTTTCCCTTCTGAGCTACTTTAAGTAGTATCTCAAAAGATATCCCTCTGCACATGGAAACAAGAAACATTTTAAATAACAAAAGCAAGTAAACAGCAACAGACTGTTTAAAAATAAGACTCTCTAGCTACTACTTTGTTTCACAAGGGAGAAACTGCAACCAGATACCTTAATTGGGCAGCAAAGCAAAAAAATGTTTTTTCCTTGATCTATATGCAGCATCAAAACTCAGCTCCATGACTTACAATACCCCTCAAGAATGCTTATGTATTAAAATTGCATCAGATGAGTCTTGTCCATGCTTTCTTTGTAAACATTAAAAAAAGAGAAAACGTCACATATTTGTTAATGACATTTCTTAATGCACTGCTTCAAAAAGCCTACCCACCATGCTGAGAATAAACATAACTATTGCTAAAGGCATTCAGTAAGTTGGCTGTGTAGCCAGGAATCTGCTGCCAGTTTGCAGCCTTCTATATTGGGAACAATTCCTTAGCAATCTCTATCCAACAAAACAAACGTCTCTATTTTCTTCTTAAAATCAGAGCTGATTCACATACCTAAAATGATCTTTTCCTTGTAAATAACATCCCATAACATAAGCAGCTAAGTCAGCTGTTCCTCAAGGGCAGCAATTTAATGGCATTTTCTATTTCAGACTACAGGTCAATTCACAATTTGTTTAGTTGGTAGATCTAATATACCATGCTGAATGTTGGCCAACAAGCTCTCTCCCATTCCTTTGGGGCATAGTTTCTGACTAAAAGACAGAGATACTATTAAAAAAAATAAAGTATTCCTTCATAAAAATCCAGGCATGGCCAAAGAAGAAACCAGAATTAACTTGATAGCACTGAAAGAGGAAACTGCACTCTCTTCTCGTTAACTTTTTAAAATTAAGGATCACTTCCTCTGGCACTTCTGACAGCTAGCCCTATATACACACTACCAACTCGTTCAGAGATTAAGTTTAGCCAGGGCTCAATTTATTGCTTCTTTCTTGGTGTGAGGGTTGTGTCGTTTTTTTGTTTTTTGATTTTGTGGGGTTTTTTTAAGTTTTCAATAAAGTCATGGAGATAAATGAACATCATTTGAATGACACTTGTAGTTTCCTCTGTTTTTTTTTTCTTTCCCTCCAACACCTAAAAGCAACTACCACATGAACAACAAGAAGTCATGGTCTTCCATATCACAAGTTTCTTAACGATGACACCTGGATGAATTATGTCACTCTCTACTGATGCCACCACAGTTACTAATAAGGAACTAACATCTGCACTGGGAAATAAGTGGAGCATGATGACTTGCAGTTGTTTTTATATATAATCTCATATACTAAGTAATTAGCTGAGTCACTGCTTCTTAAACCTTCGAATGTGAACTGGCTGCTCAGTGCCACTCACTCGTGCCTGAGACACACAACAGGACAGAGTGTATTTGAAAGTGAGTATTAAGCAGAACACCTTTGATAGCTTGGGTAAAAAAAAAAAATAGATAAATTTTTCAAAAGTCACACATCACCACCAGATAGCATCCTTAGCAGGCTAACAGTTACGCTACGTACTCCATTTTTCTCTTCTACAAGGCCAGTTCTCAAGTCTTCCTTTCTACAGTCACAGTAACATGAAGCTTTGCCTCCTATTTGACACTTCTCTCAGCTTACACAATTGGGCTGAAAATTTGCAGTTCTCTGTGAGAGCATCTGTTCAAGAAAATAATCTGACCACAGCAACCAAGAGTGGTGTAACCCCTATAACAGGGCATGACAGTCAGCCAGATCTGAATATATCTAATATCTTTTCTTTTTTTTAAGTGCTAGTGCCCCAGGGAATGCAAATGCAGGCCACTGATTTCAAGAAGATGGTCCACAAAGCACTAAGTATTCTGTACTGAAACTAATATTATGCTCCCTTGCTTATATGCATCTGCAGAAGGGTTCTCCCTCCTCCATAAATTATGAGTTTCAATACCTCAAGCCATCAGCAAGAGAAAGAGCTGAGTCTTTGAAAAAATAGTTGTAATTCAAAACTCAATTCAACTGCAAAAGTGATGCTCTCTAAAAATAATAATAATAATAATAAAATAGTTGAGTACAGAAAGCTCTCAAAAGACTACTCTTAGGAAAATGCTGTAAGAATTGCAGTTGGCTCATCTGAAAAAGAAATTATACAACCTCCTAATAAAAAGCAAACATAATTCATTTAAACATTGAGATTATTGGACATTGTAAACAGTAGAACTTGAAATTATCTTCTAAGTACAGAACTGTAAGAGGACCAAAGTAGGAAGTAGTATTTTAACAAAATCTATTTTGGTTTAGCCCAGGATTTTTTTAAACTATATTCAACTCAAGATACTACAAAAGAATTGGAAAAACAAGCAGCTTTATTGATCTCCCCAGCCATTACAAAGTTCGTTAAAGGTAATATATTTTAATTTAAGCAATTCCAATTGCCAAAGAGCATTCACTTGTAGTAAAGGGTTTCTTCAGCTCTCAAAAACATCTTTCCAGTTCTCCAGGTCTTGTGTGCTCCAGGTGCCCAACAATCTTTGAAGTCTCAGTGTGAAGTGTTTTCCTGGTGGGCAGCACTGGTATCCAAAGCAGACAGCAGAAGCTGGAGAAGTTTGACATGGTGAGAGAGTTTCAGTGCCACCAGATGTCTGATACGCAGCTATGAGCCTCCTCAAAGAGCCGATGCTTCAGAACTGCCCTTTACCAAGTAAATGCCACAAAAGCACAAATCAACAGGCTGGTGCAGGTGATGTGAACAAGTTTGCCTATAATCACTTAACGAGAAAATGGGCCAGGAAGCAGTACATAATTTTGAACTCAGAGAAGCTGAACCCAGAGACATTCAAGAGCAATTAGCAACAGAAAAACGGGTAGCAAGCAAATCTTGTGGTACTAATGTCTCCTGTCTCAAAGGAGAATAAAATCCAAACAGCTTATTCTATCATCAAAGATAGATACATATACTGACAGACCACCAATGGGTTTTACAACTAGGAGATCATATACTTTCCATAGTCCACTATCTCTCAGAGAATCAAAAAATCACAGAGAAGCAAAAGCACAGAGCAATACACAAACATTCTGTTCCAGTTTTCAGAGTACGCTTTTGCATAAAACTCCATTTTAACAACTATTTCAGACAAATACAGAACTATAAAGATTAAAAATAAAAGTACAGTAATTCATGAAAGCATCCACTATAGCATATCTCTGCATCTAATCAATGTCAAGTCTCTAATGCAACAGAAGTGTTATGCTTACCTCAGTGCCTGGCTGTAGTGTCTGCCCATCTTGAGCTGCAGATGGAACTATGGCCCACGTAATGTTGGCACTAGCAGATGATAAGGAGCTGAGGGCACCATTTTTCAGTTGCTCTGAGGAATGTGACTTAGGCCCAGGCCATCCCAGGATACCATCTGAAGCAGAAAACAGATGTCAACTTACAAGAGTAAGATGACTGATTTTTCCATTCCTGTCATCATTCTATTCATATTAATGAACTGCTACTTGTTCCTTGTCCCCATGCACAGTTTTACTTCAGTAATAAGTCAATGAAGGAAGAAGATTTTACAGTTTTATTCCTACTGCCAGATAGAATTATACATAAATTATGTATAATAATATAGATAAATATTATTCCATCCAGCACACCTCTGTAATCAAGCAAGCATTCTCTATCCAGTATTTTAATTGTTAGGAAGTTATTCAACATTACTGCACTTAATACAGTGCAGGAGCTTGCCACATCTTTTAAACACGGATCAGTACCAGAAGAAAGATAACTAACCATCTAGTTTTTGCATCAGGCTCCAGGCTCAGGACTAACTTGGGTAATATGCTGACCACCTCTCCATTTACTTTGTCTGAAACCAGAGTTTGACACTTAACAGCTATACCTCATTTCTGCTGGAACTTAACACTAAAGCTCTCCCTAGATTAAGTGCTAAAATGCTTCCCTTGTATAGAGAGCACAGTTTAGAGGAGTTCTCATTAGTAATACGCATATTAAATATGAATCAAACAGAACAAGACATCAAGATAACCCCTACTTCTGGAGACACCTAATTTCCAGGAAAGGCCATTGAGAGATGCTAAGACAGAAAAAAAAAATCAGCTAAAAAGGCTGCAATGTCCTTCTTCCCTCACTGCTCTAAAATACTGTACCACCATTCACATCTGTAGCCCTCACCATAGTGCTTACATTTCAGCTATCAATTACATAGCTGCTACAAAATACAAAGATATGGATAAGAAAACTGCAGTTTTTCAGTCATTACCATAATATGTGCATGAAAATACAATCAATATCACCAGGAGGATCTCTTTCTCTCATCACTGCCAACACTTTAAGATGACCTCAAAAAAACACAAAGTACATAAAAGAACCTGCTAGTTGTTTTCACCATATCACCAGTGGTTAACAGAGGTTGCTTCTTAATTAAGATAAATAGTTTGATGTGGTGAGATAAACTGTGTACTACTACATTAACTTCATATTTCTATTGTTTAAAATAGGTCAGAAGTCCTATAGTTGAAGTCTTACTGAATTCCAAAGATAAAATAATTACAGAGCATTCCTCTCATCTGAAATGGCACCAAGTTATGATAGTATGATGAAACTTCGGGTCTACTTGCTTAGCAGTATTTTGTAGTGCCACCTTTTGAAGAAAGCATAAGCAACTGATTTGTAAAAAGTGTATAATGATTTTCAAAGATCAAAGAAACTAGCAGGGAGAAGAAAAATGTTAAAAAAATAAAACGTACTTTGCACAACTCAAATTTCCTACTGATAAAGGAATAATATCTCTGGGACTCCTTACTTTTACATGCTGCAAAGGCTTCTGGATTTCAGTGACTCTAAGTACTATGCCAGTAGATATTCTTAAGATCAAGTGGAGAAAAAACAGTCTTTTTGTTTGACTTGCCCTATATATTAGTCCTGCACACCACAAAGTCAACATTTGCTCCCATGTCAAAAAATGAATTAAATCAACACAAGGTTGGTATACATAGCAAGGAATACACAATGTTGGTATACACAGCAAGGAATGAAGAGTTCAGTGACTGCAGTCATAGTAGCCTTTTGTGTACTCCTCAGGTCTTGAACAGTTAGGAAGAAAGGACAACACCAGATCATTCAAAATAAGCTCTGACTCAGAGGACAATCTGAAGATTGCCTTGGCAAATCCAAAATGGACTCCACATGGGAGGAAGGAATGAAACGTACTTTAGCATTTAAGGGTAAAACTAGAAAACTTTATGTGAAGTTAGAAAACTTCACATATCTCCTTGTTATCTCCTTGGAGGGAAGGCATAAGGCTATAAATTGATAACATTTTTATTTCTTTTTTTTACTCTTTTTTATGTTGATACAGACTTCATCGAGAAAAACACATCAAGAAGTTAAAACAAACTTGCTTCATTTCAACACAGTTTTATAGAGTACACCTATCCTCATTCTTCACTACTCTGAATGTTGTAACTGATATATTTTTCTGTTTCTCCCTGTCAACAGCTGAATATTGAATTATTACTGCTATTTTCCTATTATAGAGAAACTAAAAAAAAAGACTGAACTGACTGTTCTTTATGCAACTCTTTGAAAATAAGTCATCCGCTCATTTCCTTGGGCTATCAATTTTCTCTCTTCACACACAATCTATTTGGCCTTCACTGTGAAGAACTGTATTTTTTAACTAACATTTTTACAAAGCTAATTTCTGTAAATAGCCACGAGAAAACACCATTTGAATAAACACCTTGCTTCAGGGGAAACTTACAAGCACAAACATTTGCTTAACCATCATTTACATACTTTCTAAAACACTGTATCAGTTTTCAGTACAAACACACCTAGTAAAAAAGATAATTTTAGTCTTCATCTTTCTCTGCACATCTGAAACACTCTCACAGAAACAGCATCTATTAGAAGCATACCAGAATGTTTTTCCATCTGTCCCAAGGGCAGTGATATTCCTTCACAGAATGATGCATCTTGTCAGCTTAGTCAACTTTAAGCAGATCTTAGCCACACTTTACAAGAGGATGCTAAGAGTTAAGGTCCAAAGGATAAATCATATCTAATAACATCATATTTAATATGCAAATCTACACTGATGTATCGGCATTTTTGTATCACTCAAAGGGAGCTGTCATATACCTTGTAGAACTCTACTTCCCAGACAAATGCAGGGTATGAAGAAGGAATCATTAGAAATAGCCTTAAAATCAAGTAAGATAAGAACACAATCTCTATATACCTGCAAGTTAGAAGACACAAAAACCACTATGCTAATTAAAGCAAAACATCTACGTCTATAGTAAACAAATGCAGAAATTAGAATAGATTAAACAAATATTTGCTATAATATAATATGATATTTGCCTAACCAGCTAGATCTCTTCCATTTGTATGGTGTTGGGTATGTTGTTCCAAAAGAGAAAGCCAATTCTAAGTCCAATTCTTCTGACAGTTCAGTACAAATGTACATACAAAACCATAGCTCTCATAAAAAGTATCCAAAAAACAAAGCCAATTTCTACCACAACGAACAGGCAGCAGGTAAATTCCAACAAAACAGAGAACACTTTTAGATAAGCTAAATGCAGCACCCAGACACCTGATGTTCTTTCCCTACAGTTCAGAAAAATCATCCATTCAGATGGCACAACTGAGAGCATTCTACAGAAGTGTCCTCAGGATGACCACTTTAACCCTTAAGAGTTGCACACAGCAGGAGGATCTACCAGAACAAGTGGTATGATGGAGATTATTCAGTTAAGCACTATTGATCATTTTCATTTTTAGACTCTGATGCATCTTCAAACTATGTTTCTATATTATAATTGATGTATGATATATGCTTAGCACCAACCTCAATTCTATAATAAAAAAAAAACCTTTAAGTTCTCTGCTCTTGGCTTATAGACAAAAAAAAAAAAAAAACAACATTTTTCCCTTAGCATAATCATAAACAAACAACTATTGATAAAACTCTTACAATGCATTGTAACTACACTATAATAAATATTCCCTTAAGAATTCTACACTAGCTCTCAAGGAGAGACCAAAATTGGTCCCTGCTGGGCTGGGACTAGAAAACAATGTTATCTTGCAAAGCAAGAAGAGCAAGTAAGGAATACTGTATTAGCATATAGATAGAAGTGCAAATTGTTTTGGTTAGTCCCAGCAGTAGGAAGTCTAGCACTGATACATTTAAAGGAGACCTGATTGACTGTGGAATTTAGTTAAGTTACACGGGTAATAATTTTTTCTCACCTGTTATTCCTCATTCTTCTCTGCACCTTCAGGCATTTGGCAGGGGGGGAGGAAGGGCTGAGGATAGCAGGGGTTAAACAAGAAGGAGGATTCCCCTACTTGCTCATTTTTCTTTCCTCTTGACAAGGAGAATCCATTGCTGTCATTTGTTACCAAGTTGAAAGCATCTGGATTTTGTCTTTCCCGGCCACTTACTTTCTCAAAAGTTGGAACCAAAGAATCTGATGAAATAAAGTACTTCCCCTCTCCCCACCCCAAACTCCAGAATCCCTTTCGGTCCATTTGTAGCCATGGAAGCCAAAATAAGCAGCATTTGCACATCCAAATGAAAGAAAATTGATAGCAAAGATGGATTTGGGTTTTGGCTTTTGTTTTTAGAAAAGAAAATAAAAATAATCCCTTTAAAAAAGAAAAGAAAATGAGAAACATTATATTTTCTATTCAGAAAAGTGGGCAATTGAAACTTAAAGGAGTTCCTGTCTGGTGGAATGCTTTATTCAGTAAATGAACAAGATAGTTTTAAATAAGGAACATATCTGTACATACTGCTGATGACTGCAAGGCAGGACCCCAATTGCAAAAATATGAAAATAAAGATCTAAAGCACAACATAAGGTGATAACTTAGCTTTAAAACAAATTTTCAAATTTGCTGCATTCTTAGTTTGGGATAGAAGGAAGGACACCAACCATAGCAGTCAACAGGCTCTAGAGACACTCTTCTGCTAAAGGCTACACATTAGGAAAAAAGTAACACCAAAGATTTTAAGATTTCAAACAGAAATAAAAGTTTCCTCTCTGTAGTTCTATTTTGAAAGCCATCTATTTCCTGTTGCATGCTAAATAAACTCAAACTTGTCATATGGCACTTAATGCTGATTAGCAAGTACTATGCATAGTACACACTACACTGCTAGGTGACATACTGGAACAATGTTTGTCTCTAAGCTCGTTCAGCGGCACCCATCTGAAAAAACCTGCTTGACAAGCTTTTGAGGTTAATGGTAGCCATGAGCACAGCGGCAAGAGCAGCTGGGAGAGGAGAAACCATTTTCAGCTGTTGCTCATTTTGGGAATTCAAGCTGACTTATGCGGGGTCATGTAGACTAACGAGATGTCACTGGATCTCTGGTGGTGACTATCTCCACTTTATAAACCATTTGCTAGGATTTCACTCTTTACTATCACTAACTTCCCCATCTTCCCCACATTTCTTAGCTGCTTAGAACTTGTAATAAGTCACCCGGACAGCTTTTGCTGCCTTAATCTTCCTCCAGGTATATATATATGTTGAACCATCTCCTCCAATAATTGGAATGAGACAGTGTGTAAGAAAAATTTTGAAATGTTTCTCTTCCCTTCAAAGAGAACAGAATCCCAAAACTCAAGAAAATTTGTAGGTATAGACAGAATCACTCATTTTTACCTCATTCTGTATATAATCAACACTTCCAGTTAATAACATACTTGTTCAGCACGTTTTTCAATGAAAGAAAAAGATTACAAAGAACTCAGAGATCAATGCACATATGTTTAATAAAGGCAGCTAGGTATGTCTGCCATTATTTCATCTTACAAGTAGAAACACAGACAGGATTTTTGCTTCAGTGATTTTTCTTGTTGAAGCATTTCCAAAATCAAGCACTAACAAAAAGAGAATCACAAAAAGCTTTCCTTGAATCTTTAGAATAAGACTAAAACATGTGTTGACTGCCCTTCAAAAAAAGATTGAAGACTTCAGTTTAATCTTCAAAACTGCTTGTAGACTTGAGTTACGTGACTGACAACTTGTGAGAAACATTAAAATGAAGAGCGGGAAACCACATCTTCCTTAAACTATTCCATGCTAAACAATATCATAAAATATTTAAAATCAAGACCTACATAATTATAGATTTTGGATAAGATTTTAACGCATTGACTGCTAAAATGCTTTCCTTCTGCTCACACTGTAGGAAAACAAAACAGTAAGTAAATTACATTTCAAAAGGAGATTATTTTCTTTTTAAACAGTAACAACTCACAAATCTGTTTAAATTAATAAATAATTTTCTTTGTGATTGCAGTTCCTGAGTACTATGTCAGACACTCAGCTACCTTAAGTCCTTGCTGTAGAAGCACTAAGACTGTAAGGCCTACAACACACAAAGGAAGAAATGACAATCCTTATGTAACTGACCATAACCATTTTAAGAACAGAAGCAGGGTAAAGTTATACAGAACATAGGTACACATTACTCTTCAGGCAGTTCTCTCTATTTAGAGCATACTAGTGAGAGGATTTGATGCTGAAGGAAAGGTAAGTTCAAGGATAAGTTCAATTCAACACAGCTAAGTCACTGCCTATTTCTCACACTCCACATGAGCAGTACGGCCCTGCTTTGCTGGACTACTTTCATGAACTGTAGGCTAGAGGCAAGCACATTACTGAATACCAATCTTGTGAGTCTACACAAAAGCCGAGAGATCCTAGCCCAGGATACCAACTGCCTTCTCACAGGAGTTATTCACCATTACCTTGGACACCACGTAGCAGGTAATCAGACAGCATCCAAATGGAAACATTTGGTAATATATTACACAGGGCCATTACATCACATAGGGAAGGTGTTCATCAAAGGAACATCAGCTTTTAAACTAAGAAGTGATTTTCACCTGGCAGCACCAAGAGGTGGCAACAAAGGTTATCTTTTGGTTACTCCTTCTGGATATGCAACTGAAAAAAAATTACCAGGAGGACACAGAATCAAAATAAAAGATTATCTCTCAGAATTAGAGTTTCCTAGAGGATTACTTAAAGGCACTAGTCTGATTAGGTATGAGTTTATGCAGCTTTGATGACTCAAAACTCCACTGGCTCAGTGGAAACATTAAGTTCATCAAAGTACGTCTGAACGAGATTAACTGTAGGAAAATCAGTAATTGAGACTTTCAGGCCAGGTTCTTTCAGTCAATTGTGTTGCATAGTAAGTCCTGGGGAAAAGAAAAGGGAAAAAAGATAGTAATTTTACAGACTTTCAGTCAGGGAGAATAAACTAAATGTTTCAGCAGCTTTTAGTTCCCTCCTCTCACCACTTTTCCCTATCTCTAAATTACATACCAAGTGGTAAGCACACCTACACACTGAAGAATTAACTGTTTGTGTTAGAGTTCTCACAGTTACACTGAAGATTCTGATATGAACAAGTGCTACAGAATTCCTGAAAGAATTCTCGTATAAGTTTGAAGTCTAGGGAGTAACAAACAACAGAATTTATTAAATTTTAATAAGTACTTCATAATAAAAACTTAAACCTTTTAGGGAAGCGATTAAAAAAAGGTTTAATAAAGGAATTTGATAGCTTTATTGTGCATATATCTGCAAAAATCATTACAAAGACAGAATATACACCAATTTAAAAGAACATTACTCGGACACAAATTCAAAATCATGTGCAATTCAAGTCATCTATCTCTGACAGTTCACTTAGATCACATGAACATGAAAAACAACATCCAGAGACTTTCAAACTGGAAACTGTTTTTTCTTTGTAGGATGCTTTTCATCTTTGATACAACCCATGTTGTTTTGAAATGCCATTATATCAAAGAAACCTATTAAATGGTTTTCATCGTTACTATGAAGACGGGCACAAATTTTCTAAATTAAAACAAAAATTTAGAAAAATAGGGGAACAACAAAACCCTTATGTTCCCCTATGAAATATATATCAGAAACTGGATTAGATAAAGTCATAATACACCACAGTTTAGGCACAACAGTTGGGTGTTGTGTCTTCTGTCCCCATCCAAGAACCATTTTTTTGTCATTTCCCTACTTCTCAGCTGATCCTCTCATATTTTGCTTTCCCCACAAGGGAGATAGAGGGCCTGGCTTCTCAACCAGTTGTCTCAGCAGCCTGAAGGTATATTTGCTCAGAAACAAACATACTGTAAAAGCAAGCATATTTTGCCTTTTTGGATTCATCTCTTTTTTTTTTTTTTTTGTTTATTTTTAAGAGCTTACTTGAAGTTAAATTTTGTTATTGATCCACCTACAGAAAACACACAGAGCCCTTATATCCAGAATTGTGCTGTTGCTCTTTCTCTTATATCAACTCCTGCTCCTATACTTAAACTAGACAGTGCGCTAAGAAAACAATAAGCATCCTTTCAGAAAGATCTAACTTCTTATATTATGGACAGAGTTCTAGAACTGTGTGAACTGGAAATAAACTGAGCTACATGGGGACCGAGAGCTTCATGCCTACAGAGCTAAATGCAGTAATCAAACTGTTTGACATTTTAGACTCGTAAAAATTTGCCAAATATACATATATTTAAATAGCAGCAAGAAGATCCCTTCCTAGATAAAACCACTGACTGGAATGAATCTGCTTGACCAGGATCCCTCCACACAGAAAAACTAGTAATATGATTTTTCAGCAAATACTGCATTTTTATCACACAAACCTATGTTGTGATTTTACACTCTACAAAAAAAAAAAAAAAGCAGGTTCTGCGCTGTCATTAAGAATACAGGTTTATGTACCTGTTCTCCATGCCATCTTGTTTGGTTTTTGTTATTATTATTATCTCTGTCCTTGTGTCTTCAGAATCCGACTTCTGTGGGAAGACTCAGGATAACATCCTTTTCTCCCCTTGTCTGATTTCAACTGATGTTGCAACTATTTGGGCTTTTTTTAGATTCAAAGAAAAATCCTGATGCTTGGTGTTACAGAAGCTTACAAGTTGCTCCATCCAACTTCCTTCTTTGAGGGAGGGTTCATTTTACCTGCTTCGGTATCATAATTAAAAACAAAAACCTAAGACAGACATAAAAAATACTCGAGAGATTATGCTCACCTGATGACAGTGTCCTGTTATGGTGCTGGCCCACTTGATGCATGCTTTGCTGTAACAGAGTCAGGCATTCTCCAAGGCAGCTCAGGGTGGCAGCAGAGGTAGCTTTTAAAAGCAGCAAGTCCTGATCCAAGGCAGAAAGGGGGCCAGAACTTGGAAGAGCTTCAATGGCTTGTACAAGATTCTTCTGTTGTCCCTCAACTTGGCTCATCATCTGTAAAGGTGCAAAAACATCTGATGTCACAGGAAATATCACTATGTAGCTGCCAAATTCCTACAGCTTGATACGATCAATAAATGTAAAGAACTGCCTCAAATGAATGTTAACATTATGATCCAAACATAACATAAGCTTACCTACAAAAACAAAGGACTTGAGACTCCCACAAGCCTATCAAACCACCAAGACTACAATAGAGAAAATAGCCACTTAAAACGGTAGGTTCACAACAGATCAAATAATGGTTCATACTGTCTGGAAGTCTTCATGAGGAAATATAGGAAATTTCTATCTCCTTCTCCATTACTAATTTAGACTTAGATTTTCTTCCCTTGGTATATGATCTGAGACACCCAAGGAAGATACACCATCCATCTTCCTCCTTTCCTGCATAAAACATCTAATCACCATTTAAGAACTGGTATTTTTCATTTCTCATGCTTCAGTAAGAAATTACTTTTTAAAAATATGGTGACTTGAAAGTTTACAAGTATTACCACAGGATGCAACTTAGAATACTTATTTACTGTCAGATATGAATACCAGCTGTCAGGGAGAAAGTTAATCTGTTTCTAGGTTTGGACAAACCAGACAAAGATAAAATGCATGCTAGTAGTGAGGATAAAAAAACATTATATGAGTAGGCTGTTCTTTAAATAAACTGGCAAGTTTCCAAAGTCACTCCTATAACCAAAAGAAAGAGATTATTAAAAATTCTATTTTTACAGTCTGTAGCAAATTATGCATGCACAAGACAGGCCTCTTTATTACACTTACCTTTCCTTCAAGTACAAAGCCACCTGCATGCATCCCACCGCATTTGGCAACATCTTTGAAATAATCATATCCATGCCTGCAATCACACCCACTGGGGCCAAAATTCAAATTAACTCTGGTTTTCCTTTGTTAATGCACTGAGATACTATGCCTAAAGAGACAGCATATACACCTCATCTCTGACGGTAACCTTAGTTAAGCCACTGCTATCTTTCTTCAGTGATGCAGCAAAACACTTCTTCCTTTGTTCACCCTTTGGCAATATACAGCAGAAAAGAGTATATAGTACCAGACAGACAACTCAGTTAACATAAACTGAGTTGCTCAGTACCCCTTTCTCCTGCAGGTGCAAAATCTATCAATATAAACCCAAGATTCAATTACTTGTGGGAGTCCATACTGATTAATGGCTGCCATGTGTTGAATTGTCTTTCCTCTCCTAAAAAAATCTCATTTTCAAATCTTTCTACTTTCAGTACAACTTCAGGTTTATGATCCTAAAAGGTGAACAGAGTAGAAATAACCTATCAATCCTCTGCCAGACTGAAGAAAAAAACTTTTTTATATTTTTGAAAGCATACAGTATCTTAAAAACAGTTTCCTAAAAAATAAAGGAAAATCATGTGCCAGTCATTCTTCCCAACAGGATATGAATGCATTTACTCTGTTCATCCCTATGTATTTCTACAGGAGAATTTTTCAACTAAACATGACGTTTACTCCACAAATGTCTCCTTATTACATCTCTCTTTGCTCCCTTCTCAGAGAATCTGCTTTGCTAAATCTGAGGTTTTTATGTGATAAAAAGACTGCTACTTGAAGAATACAAGCTTGAAAATAAGATCAATGCTTAATAAGTTTATGAAGCATAAAAATTCAATCCCACACCTACAGTTCAAACTCCAAACATGACTAGAGATAAACCAAAGTCCGGCTCCTTCAGCTATTTGAATGAATCATACAAGGCTGAGATTACAGAACGTGTCAGCACTGATCTCATTTACCATACAATTCACCACATTAATTGCAATGTTCCTGTACTAGTTCACCGACTCCAACCAAGCCTGGACAAACACATCTAGCTTAATTATTACAAGATTCATAGGACGATGTGGATTTTTCTTTACCACAACAATCTGTACATAGACTGAATTCGAAAGAAAGCTTTTCAAAGTAGGTGCTTTTCATAGTTGGATTTGGAGCTAACTTGTCTTCATTCTCCTTATTCTACGCCTATGCAGCATTTAACACAACAGTCATCATCTCTTCTAACACAAACAAATACTAACCCAATCAGATCAGAGCACCCGAGGACACTAGCACGACACTATCACTGGCCACAAGGAAGTTATAACCTGGTTATAGATATAAAAGATGTTGCTATATGAAGTCACAGTTTGATAAAGGGCAGTCTAAAATGCTTGACTACAAAAGTAAGCTAGGTACACTCTGGAAAAGGCAGGATCTCAAGATGCACTTTACTAAGTAATCAGTTTTAAATACAGTATCTTCCAAAAAGAATAATTTCACTAAAAAAACTATATTTGAGATGCTCAAAGCTTTCAAAGGAAAGAATTTGTTAACAGATGCAAGTTCCGTTTGTCCAAGCTACAATTATGTAAAAATAATCATAATAATGATGAGCTTCATCAGTTGTTTTTTTTAATTATCATTATATTTTTGAAGTATAGTATACTTCCTGTGGTCTCCTTACACTGTAGTAAATACACCAACCAAAAATGGCTATACTGAGTGCTCTGAAAAGAACAGAAACTGAACTCCAAGAAGCAAGTAACCGTTCCTGCAAACAAACATACTCAGCATCCCAAGACACAGTGATTTCAAGCTCCTTGAATAAAACAGAGTGACATCAGCTATTTTACCTCAAAGGGCAAGCAGACATTTTCCCTTTATCACATAGGCCATGTGGAATGGCAAGAAAATAAGTAGTGCCATCCATTGAGGACACACTTTGCCCTGTCAATTAATAGCATGCTTTCTCTGCTTCAGGATTCTCTGTGTGGGATGTCAGCAGTACTACTGCCAGCAGCACACTGCCAAGTTACCTCTGGACTCTTCTCTGGAAGATCTAATGCAGCAATTTAGTTATTTATTTTTAAGCTTTTCCACTGCTGGCTGCAGGTAAGCTGAAAACAATCATTAAAAAACAATTGGAAAATAAACAATAGTGTTAATATGAAAATCAGAGCATCCATATAAATAAATGGACAATTAAAAAAGACACCTTTCCCACGGGAAAGGCAATTAAGTATCAGGAATTCAACATGTACAACGTGTTGTTTTTTTTTGTCTTCTGTTTTTTGTTTGTTGGTTTTTTTTTATAATACAAGCCATACATCAAGTTGTATTTGGGAGAGGTTTACCACAAATACATCCTAGTTATATTAATTTCTTGCTTTTGGATAATCATGATAGAAGAAAAGCATTTTGAAAGACACTGGGAAAGGACAAAAGGAGAGGTCAGTTCCTGTAATCTCCTGAGAACAGGTCCAAAGTGACATGAGCACAGACCTTGGCTCTCATTTTTAAACAACTGTGTACCACAGGGTTTTTGTTTTTATCTTTTGTTGTAATATAAAGCATTGCTTTTCTTAAAAACAAAAGCAGACATGAAGGAAGAACCTAGTACACACAAAAATAATAACTTTCTAAGTCACTGTAAACCAAATACATTAGATTGTCATGTAATCCTAATATAGCTGTTAATTCTGACCTTGAGCAAGGACTCCTAGCTTGAACAAGACATCATCAACAACCTCAACCCAGACATCATCAGTAACAATATGAATCATCATATTACAAAAAGTTAGAATGGTCAACCAACTTATACCAAAGCATAATATAGAGATTCATATACCAGGTATATATCAAAATGTATAACAAACACATGGAACTCCAGTGTCACCAAAGTAACCATTACCAGTCATTGATGTGACACACTAATGTGGCTAATACCTCAGCACAAGTTCACAATTGCCACATGGTATTTCCAAGGAGCTTTCCTCTTTATTTTTTTTATTTTTTTTATTATTATTCTATATTATTCTATAGAATATATTATTATTATTATTATATATTTATATATATTATTATTATATTATTTATTTTAAAAAAGAGCATAAACATATATGCAAAAAAGAAGAAAAAAAAATGCTAAAGAAGGAAGTGACTTGTTTGCTTTCAGCCACACCTGCAGAATTCAGTGCTGCTGATCTCCCAACCACTGAAGAGAAGCATTTTTCCCTGGGCTTAACTTCTGAAAATTGTTTTCAAACTTACTCAAGATCACTCAATACATGCACCTTTCTGCTTGGTGAAAGATTTCTTGACAATGATTCACAGGTTTACATATTTTCTTCAGTAAAGTCACATCCATAAACATTTTAGGGGGATTCCATCAACAGTATGCAAGGTAGAAAGGCAAAATTAGAGCTTAAATATATAGCTGAAGTGAAAGACTTATACACAAGAGTTGTTGCTAAAGGCACTGCAATATACAACACCCATCTCCTATTAAGGAATATTTTGCTTTCCAGTTCTGAAACTGTTTAGTATAGAAAGGTATACAAGACCAGATGACCATAGACATGCCTGCTCTACAATTAACAGATCTGAATGCTTTGCATACAATTTAAAATAAATAAATAAATAAACAGTTTTTGGCCAAAAAGGGCTTGAGTTGAAGACAGAAGGTAATTCTCACAAAGCTTCAATGTGGGCAAAAACCCGCAGCAATCTCCGTGAACATCGTTGTGCTAATGAGAGAAAAATATTTTTCAAAAGGATCCTGGAACACGGAGATATTCTGAAAGCATCTTGGAAAGATGGATCCAGATAATGACATCCATATCAACTGCCCCTTGATTACTACTCCCTTTCCATTACAAGAAAAAAAGCACGTAATTCTCCATAATCGTCAACTCAGGATAGCAACTGGCTTGACCTCAATTATTTCAAAGATGCAAACAATGAACAGTAGAATTGGAATGACTCTGTTATATAATAGTTATTAAGGCTTAGACACACACATCCTATCAATGAAGCTTCAAAGGAGCAAGATAATTTTCACTTGGCATGCAATTTGCAGACTGAGGCACAGAAAGTGACAGAAGAAACAGAACTACACCTCTGAACAGCAGCTAACCGCCAGGACAAGTTTTCCTTGCAGTCCTTGCCTCTTTTTCCACAATTCTATTTCTTTCTTTGCAGAAGAAAAAATAAAATAAAATAAAAATAAAAAGTACAAGCCTCCCCACTCCCATCTGTTATTTTGTTCTATTTTCTCAAACCAGAAATTCATATAATGTTACAGGAACAACTGAAAAGCCAGTTGCTACATATCCCATTGTCTCAACTGACAAAGCAGAATTTCCTTTAGGGTTTTGATTTGGCTTTTTTTACTCATTCTTCTTGTAGTGCATTCCACAGGGTGGTTCCCTTTGAGGAAACCCTTGAAGAACAGGGGAACAAATGTAATTAGATTGGACTGATTCTGAAAGCGGAGCCTAAGACAACCAGTAGAAAACAATGATTTGGTTGTTTCCCCAGCTACTCTTTCCAGTCTGCTGTTTCCACTGATGATGACGATGCTCCTCCACTGGTAATCAGCAGGGGCCATGAGTTCTCCAGGGACCGTGGCACAAGATGTACACACCAGGGATCAGCTAGCTCTTGACTGTCATCTCCTGCCATTTACTTTTAAAATGGACTCCTTAATCTGTTTATATATTCCTATGATCCACTGTTTGCCAACACTACACATTCAATTTATGGTTTATAGTTTTTAAGTTCAGTAACCTGGACGCTTGCTACATATCCTTACAAGATAATATCAGCACATATTTTGAATACATGATCGTTAATTATCTAGAGACTTCTTACTCTTTGGCAAGTCCAGCAACTTGTTAATCACATACTCAAGCTACTTTGCTGTTATTTGTACTTAGATTTGTATTTACAGTAATCAGACTGCGTTTTTCAGGTTGACATATTACTTTTTTTTAATTATTATTATTTTTTAAGCCCAGAAGGCTGTTGGACGTTGGAGTGAAGAAGGAGAGACAAGAGTCTTTTCTGGTGATTGATCTGGAAGCTTTAAACATTCCTTCCAGCACTGGAGGAGAAAAAATAATCTTCTTACCTGACAAATTCTCAAGACTATTGCAACTTGGGCATATAGGAAATATCTCTTCCTTTCTTTCAGTGTTTTAAAACAGGCACAAGCTCAGCAAGAAAAGGAGCTGATCAGCCACCTGTTTTACAAAAGCATTTATTTGAGGGGAAAAAAAAAAAAAACAACAGGATATTCTTAACAGATCTCATCTTTGAATACCACGAACTATATGAAAATCTGTAACTGTAAATGTTTTCTGGGACTCTATTTGAGTGCAAATACTTTATCTGAATGCAAGTACCCTTTGAGCTTCCAGGAAACTCTTACTTCTCTCCACAAGCAAAGACAGATCTGAGGTGAAAAAAAGGGGGTCACCAGAGAGTGGTTCACAGCCTTCACAACACATACACTACTTCACAGTGAGGGTTCAGCAATTCTGGCAGGATTCCCAAGAATGCTACCAGAAATCTCATTAAAACAGCCCACATACTTGAGGGCAAAAATATCAGGTGTTTTCCCTTGCTATCTCAGGCAGACTTACTACCATACTTAGTAAAGATCACACTTCCAGACGTAAGATGAAATACATGCTTTCTGTACACAGTCTGCCCTACTCCTCACCTGGGAAATGAGATAGTGAAAAATGGAAAGAGGAAATACTTTTCATCTTAATCAATATCCTGAGATATTACCTTCTGTTGGCTCCCTATTGAGCTATTAAAAAAAAAAAATCCTAGTTTTCAGTCTCCTATTTTTCCTTATGATAAAGAGAGGATAACAGTTCTGCCTTCTACACCAACACATACTTCAGGTTCTTTTCCTCGCATAAGAGGAAGATTTAGAAACAAACCAAAGTATTGAAACACTGGAGGAAAAAAATTCCTCTGATAGTGTTAGCTATCTTGAGAATGTTTCAAGGAGCCACTAAGCAAGCCTTTGGGTGAGAAGTCAATGCTTTTTACTAAGAACTGGCTTCTGTAATAAACACTCAAGTAAAAAAAGCATGATTCAGTCACACAGTATCAACGAGCACTACACTTCTCCATAGATCAGGGTGAGTGGGCTATGCTTTTATTATTTTTCCTCTCCCCAAAAAACCACAGTATTAATCTAGTAAAGGCCATTTTGCCACTGGAGGGAGCTGTCTCAGCATCAGGATCTTTTTTTTATGGTAGTAGATAATGACTGTTTTTCTTTGCCTGTTGCATTAAAGCTCCCTTTGGATAATCCGTACATTTACCGATAACGCTTGCCATTTGCTGCCCACATAAGGCTGAAACAAAAAATACAACTAGTACATAGTAACTACTAGGTTCCCCTTGCTATCATCAGAGCTCCTTCCTTGAATATTCGTTTGTCTACCTGTTAGATTAACCATATCCTATTAACAATCACGTAATTAGACTTAACATTGGCTATTAAAGATAAGAAGAGCAGGATGCAGGGACCTTGAGGCAAAAGCACTGAAAAGAGAAAAAGCAGGTAGCAGCTGCAAAGGTTGGTGGTGTTCTACCGAGGATTTTTTTCACCTGAGTTGCTTCCAGTGATCAAGAACCAAAAATTGAGAAGCAAAAGGAAAAAGCCTATAATTTCAAGTAAATCTTGGACAGCAACTGGCTACCGTCCAGCCAAGCAGGAAGGGCACTGTTGTATTTTAAACCACAGAACACAGCACTGAGAACACAGCTTCTGAAAAGCTTCTTGCAGAAAATTAGATTGTTTAATTTTACTGTATGAATTACCTCAAAATCTGTGAGGAAAGATGTTAGTTGTAGTGATTAAGTGCTACTCACAGTACATGTTAGACTACGAGCTTTTCTGAACCACAATTTCTCCTACATTCAATAACGATCAGTTAATAGTTATGGCCCAAAATGGAAAGCGTATTTTGATTATTGGCAATTAAGGCACATTTGTGACTGTTAGGCATTCAAAAGAGCACCTAAAAGGCTGCTGCTAGTCATTAAGTCAACATCAGCAATCACAGAAAAATTCTATTAGTTCATCACAGTATAGCATACTACTGACAAAAGCTATTTTCGCTAAGTTAAGATCAGTCTTCCACAGATAAAAGGCTGCACTGCACAGGAAGATAAATTATACATTTCATCAGAGGTAGATTTTTGAGCAAGGTGATTCAGAACACATCTCTAACAAACAATCAGAGATTTTAAAAGAACAAAAACCATACAATTTCGCCTCAGAACATACAAAAACACCTATGGCCATACAGAGCAGCACAATACACCATACTAGTAGTTCTCCAGTCTTCTGATGGAGATATTTCCACTGTGTCTGTAACGGGCTTGGGTGGCAAGGTGTTGGCTGCAGGAGGCTGGAGGACTGCCTCTGTGAGCAAAGCTCAGAAGCTGCCCCATATCAGGTAAGTGCCAGCGCCCCTAAAAGAGACCCCCAGCATACACCTAGGTCAGTGCAGAAAGGCGCTCCACGCAAGGAGCAGAACTTCTCAGCAGCCCAGGAGATGCCCACAGGAGAGCAGGCTCTCCCCCTGCAGCCCATGGGCCTCTCACAGAGCAGATCTCTACATGAGGAGCCATTGAGGAGCCCACAGTGCAGCAGTGGATGGGGCCTGAAGGAGGCATAGCCTATGGAAAGGATCTGCAGGAGCTGAAGCCAGTGGAGAGGAGTTCACGGAGCGGCAGAAGGGCCTGGGGAGCTGTCACCTATAGCGACCCATGCTGGAGCAGTGTGGTCCTGAAGAGATGCTGCAGACACACGTTGGAGAAATTTGGGAAGGACTGCATCCTACTGGTGACCCTAATGGAGCCTGAGGCAGCAACCCTGTGATTTAGAATGCCAAGCTCTTGTCTTTTCTATCTATTCTTACATTTACTTCCTTTCACCCCCACCCCAGTTAGCTACCTAGGTTGGAATAAGTGCAGAATAAAATTCGAATTCTGTCACATCCCACATCAACTTCATAATCTGGGAAACCACTGTGCCAGAGGATATTGAGATTTGCTTATAATTACCAAGAAGTACTCTTCAAACAACTCTCAGGTGACACAGTATACAGCAGAACGACCTTCAGTTTTAATCAAAGTAGGTATTGCTTCCCCATCTGGCAATCCGTTCAGCTCACGTTTTCTGAAAAGCAAATCAACTGTCAATATCAAGGCTATCGAAACCTGCTACTCCTGAACCTCAGATGGGAAGCTCTGGATAAAGCATATCCCTACAGCTTATGACAAGTCATAAAGAGACAAAGCACAAGAAATCCAACCTTGGCCTTATTCCACTGTCTCAAAGCATACTATCAATCGGTTTAAGTTGCTATCATCAACTTCACTGTTGTAAGCACTGAAGTAATTCAACATGCACTGCCATGTTTTTGAGACAGTTTGTTACACAATGTAATACAGCTGAATTGTAATTTATACTGCAACTTTTAAACAAATTCACATGCTTCACATTCAGCACCCTAGATCCACCATAAAAACAACTGAATAAGCAGAGACATCCGGGAGGAAAGATTGCAAGCAGTCATCCCAGAACACAGCAGACGTTACCAGAACACAGTAAGCAGTACTTAAAAGAATCTAAGAATGTTTTCTGAGCCAAATACAGGAACTGTTTTTGTATTGCATTACATATCAATCAGCTACAAGTACACATCTCATAGCTGTAACACGAAGTTACAAAGCAGTGTATTAAAATTCAGCCAGACAGCTCTTTTCAGCCCACTGGACAAAATACTATTAGCCATCTGGGATATTAATCGCATTTTAAAACTACTGTCAGAAATTGCAGGACTGTAACCAAGAAGCAGACAAGCAGCTTCATAAAGTTTTAAGTGTAACACACAGAAGTTTCAAAAGCATTCAGAACCTCAAAGTCAAGCTTAAGTGAAGGAAACATATGAACACGTAGCAAACAGCATTGATCATGTCTTTGTTAAAGATGAGAGCTACAGCATTGATCATCTTGTAAAATCAAAATGCATCCTGCATTTATTAGTGCAGCATGCAGAACTTTGAGTGTTATGCAAGGATTTGAAGATAAGTCCTTCCAAAATGTATATAATAATATAAACTGAATACTACATGAGATATATGAGCAGAAATCTACAGTTACTTTCTCTTGGAGGTCACTTACTTTCTGTAATTAACATTTGAAAATTGGCTAGCCACCTAAAACTATATTGTCATCGCCGAGAACACTCAAAAACACCTTATTTTAATTTAATAAAATTTGCATTTAAGCCAGTTAACAAAAGAAACCATGCATCTTGGGTGCAATTATTGCTGTTAGAAACACAGCTATAGAAATCAAAAGAACCTTGTCTCATTAAGGAGTTGCTATGAAGATCACTGCTGCACAGGCTAGTGAGAAATCTGCACTGAAAGTAAGGTCGCTAAACAACCAGCCGTGACATGTCATGCTCTACTCTGGAAAAAAAAAAAAAGGTTTACAGAAGAATGCTTTCTTCAAAGCTTCATTTCCAAACTGTCAACTCTGAAACAACTGCAGTATTAGTGCAAGAGAACAGCTTGGTAGGTTTTCAAAATGTAGGTAAGCATACAATAGGGTATACTCTATTTCACATAGAACAGGTGAATTCTGTTTTGTATTCAACATAATTGAGAATTTTGAAGGTATGAAGAAGATGAAGACTGGCTTTCCCTCAAATTTCACTTCTGAAGTTCCTTTGGAAGCTTACTCTTTAGTCAAAATTTAATGAAATGCTCTAAAAACAGTAATCTTAGCTTCTCCAGAATTGCTTTACAAAATGAATGCAGCAGCAGCTTCCAAATGTAGCTATCACACATGTATTATCTCTAATTTATAAAATTGCCATTTAAGTGATTGAAAATGATCATCTTTGCACATATTCAATTACTACTAAACTACAGGCTGAGAAAAAATTAATAAAAAAAAGAGAAGTCATGTTTGCATCATTAATATTTTTCAGATTTGGAACAAAAACAACAACAAAAACAAAGAAATAAATAACATTCATTCCTGACATTACTCACATGGGCAAATGGTGTAATTGAGTAGAACATTTGCTCTGTGATTCCCATAGCAACCCTAATTCTTCCTGACTGCGTATCTGGAATCCAAGATGACATAAGTTTTGCTTGAATATGAAATCAAATGCAGAGAACAAGGTGTAGCTTAGAAAGGTGCAACCTGTATGCATTCTTAAAGACCCCAAAGGAACTACAAAAGCAAGGTGAAGATTTGCATAATAAATGTATTCAACCCTTGCCTATACAGCTTAAGAGTTGTTGTCTTATAGCACTGTAATTTTTATAAGCACATGCACATTTACTACTTAGTCTGATGCCCAAAGAGATTTAAGCATCCCATTTATTCCCTAAGGAGACATGTTTTTATTGAGTTTTGCAGCACTGACTTGTGGCAGAACAAACAGCCCTTGGAGATGATACATCTACAGACAAATCAAACAGTCTCCAAAGAAATTGCCCTTGAAGACATCAAATAGTTCCTACATAGTCAAAGTTAACTTTGTCTACAACAGTATGGATAGCAACTAATCACACCAACTCTGTTTGACAGCTAGAAAGAAAGTTCAGCATGCTGGCGCTTCTCATACTGTATGAGGTACACAAATTCCTAGAGGAAGCAAATAACCTACCAGTCGGTTGTGTAATTCCTGCAGGAATCAGAAGGTAATGACTTTGAATATGTGGCCATGGAGATGCAAGAAGTAGCAGGATTGGAATCTTGCCAAGAAGTAGGCCCTACCAAATTCAGGGACTGTCCACTTGCAATGCATGTCACCTCGGTGGAGGTCTCATGAAATCCAGATCTCATTACAGATGTTCAAAACACATACCAATGGCTAGTCCATTATACAGTATCATGGGTTGTAAAATACACTGTATTCCAGAGGGATCCAAAATTTTCTTTTAACTCCTCAAAATAATGAAAAAGAAATATTTCTCTAGACTTATTCTGGCTGACCCTATTTAATTTCTCCAGGTGTCTGTAAATTATTAACATATGCTGCTACAAAATGTTCACAAACTGCAATTCTTGATTCTTCAACAACAGTGATAAAACTGGCAGAGGTTACACTCTTCTCAGCCAAAATAAACACCATTCCAAGATGAAGTGTGCCGCTATCACTTCGTTCAACAGCAGCTAAAATTAGTAAGAAGCGTGAAGGGGTCCAGGAAGCCTGGATGCTCCTCAAGATGGAAATCTTAAAGGCACAGGAGCAGGCTGTCCTGGAGTCCCATAAGTCGAGCCAGAGGGGAAAAAGACCAGTGTGGATGAACCGGGGACTTTTGCTGAGGCTCCGAGAGAAAAGAAGAGTCTATGTCCTCTGGAAGATGGGACAGGCTACTTGGGGAGACGACAGAGAACTGGCCAAGATTTGCAAGCAGAAAGTTAGAAATACAAAAGCCCAGCTTGAACTTAGACTGGCTACAGCAGTAAGGAAGAACAGGAAATTCTTTTACAAATATATTAACAGCAAGAGAAGAACTAAGGAGAATTTCTCTCCTTTACTTGATGAGGCAGGGAATGTAACCACTGATGATAAGGAAAAGACTGAGGTTCTCAATGCCTTCTTCACATCTGTCTTTAATAGACAGAACAGTTGTTCACAGGGTACTTGCCCTGACCTGGAAGTCTGGGATGGGGCGCATAATGCACCCCCTGTGATCCAAGCAGAGACGGTCAGAGATCTACTCCTCCATCTGAACTGCCACAAGTCAATGGGACCAGATGGGACCCACCCAAGGGTGCTGAGGGAGCTAGCAGAGGTGATTGCCAAGCCGCTTTCTGCCATCTATCAGAATTCCTGGTTAATAAGGAGTAATAGGAGACTCAGAGGAGACCTTATTGCACTCTACCACTTCCTGAAGGGGGGTTGTGGTGAGGAGGGGGTGGGCCTCTTCTCCCTGATAAATAACGACAGGACGAGAGGGAATGGCCACAAGTTGCGCCGGGGAAGATTTAGATTAGACCTGAGGAAACTTTTTTTTTCTGAAAGAGTGGTCAGGCACTGGAATGGCCTGCCTAGGGAGGTGGTTGAGGCACCGTCCCTAGCGCTGTTCAAGAAGCGTTTAGATGAGGTGCTAAGGGATTTGATTTAGTAGTTCAGTGGGTAGGGATGGTGTTAGGAGGATGGTTGGACCAGATGATCTTGTAGGTCCTTTCCAACCTAATGTACCTATGAACCTATGATGCAGCCACTTAGCTTTATGTTCTAGCTAATTTTAAACACTTACAGGAATGAATCCTACTGGTACAACTCTTATTGCAAATTGCAAAGAGGATGAGGATACATACAGTTTAAAAAACACAATGCAACATCAAGACCACACACACTTAGATTACTGTAAAATAGTCAAAGTTACTCCTTTAATCATAAGTTACGGCCAAACAGAGAGGTCAGACCTTGAATAATTCTGCATAAAATGTAACACATTAACGTATGAGCTCTTCCAAATTAATATATGATGAATTTTACTTCTGATGAAGTATTTCATAGATCAGTATGGACTGGACAATCAAGATCAAGTTAACTGAAGCAAAAATCTCACTTAAGAGAATAATATTTAAATTAAAAAAAAAATACATCATAATGAAAACCAACGATCCTTAGCCTTAGCTCCTTTCAACTCAGTGTTAAGCAAAAGTATTAAGTTTTTATGGCAGTCAAAAGGTCCATGTTACTGCTTAATTTTATATTTACCAAAATTATTAAAAAGTGATCTAAGTTTTAATTTCTAAAATTCCTGGTTTTGGAACAGAAACACTTAGTGAATGTGTCATTTTGAGTACCTTCACGGTCACTTTTACAACTTTTCTAAAATTCTGCACAACAGTTTGGTTCTAACTAGACCTCTCTGCTATCATATCTTTTATGCTTCAATTCTTTACTTAATCTAAAAGAAAATTAAGTCAGCCAGAACAAACAACAGCAGAAAAAAAATCTGTTCTTAATCTTTACTAAGAAATGAAGAAGAACAATCAAGTATCACCAAATATCACTGCAATATGTCAGAGTTGCACATTTGTGCTTTTTGCTACACAGAGATACACTTCAATGTTCGCAAATAATTTAGTCAAATAAAAATAAATTGGTTCAGAACTGAGCAGCAGTTTCAAGTTTCCAGGGATATTACTCAAGGTAGTGAAGATAATACATCCTAAGTGAAAAATGACCTTTCTACTGCATTCCTGTTTTGCATAGGTATCTGTATGGGAACTGTTGAATCACAGCCTGAACCACTGTTTGATCACCTGAGACAAGAACTGAATTAGCCGCAGAAGCATAGGTGAAGACAATTCACCTGTGTGACCAGGAGGGGTGGAGTCTGGCTCCAACTCTCACAGATCCCATTTAAGAGCTGAACACCAGTAGGGAAGGATCTCTTTCTGGAGATTGCTCCTTTGGAGTTTCTTATCATGAGCCTAGGGCACACGCAAGCATTTCCCTTTATTTCAATTGTCTCTTTTCCATCTCAATAATCTTTCTAATTACACCGTCAATAAAATATCTCAGCTAACAATACCATTTGGTATTATTCATTTTGTTAAGTTCACACCTTACAGTATCACAGAAGAAGTCATAGTATTACCATGACATTTTTTACAGTATTTCCCTCCCCCCTCAAAGAAAGAAAAAGGATTTTCCAGAAGCACATTGGCTCTTTCCATTTACTCAACTGCTGTATTTTACAAGACATAATATGTTAACATCGCATATTAAAATTTAAAAAAAAAGGCTTATTGGGTGTCAAAGCTTCAATTACTTCATTATGGGAAAGAGCATTAACACACAGATCTACAAACCTCTTGCAGACTTATCTTTTCACTGAAATCATATTAACTTACAAATAAAAAGCAAAGATTCAGCTGTTGACTCTCTTTGCACTTTTACTTCCAATTTCTCCTCTTTTCATATAAAAAAGGAGCAGAACAGAAGCAAGTGCAGTTTTGTGAATGTTTCTGACTACATCTCTTTATTCATAATTCTAACAAAGGGTAAATCTAACAGTCACTACCACCTGACACAGGGAACAAGAATATTCTCCGAAAAAGCAGGCAACGTGAACCTAAGTCTGTCACATCTACTCTTGAAAAGATTTGAGAAGGAAATGCATAGAACATGTCACTGAAATCCAGTTTTTCCAGAATAAGGAATGAAACACATCCTTATCTTTTCAAAAGATGGACATAGGATAAGTCAAGCAACCATTTTTCAGACAATGAGAAAGGTTTTTTTGGAATCCAACATGCTCTTCTTAAAAAAAAAAAAAAAAAAAAAAAAAATTAAAATCCAAAACACAAAAGGTAAAGTTCAGATGCCTCCTTATAAAAACTTCCTATATTTACCTTAGCTTAATTTTCTCCCCTTGAAAAATATTTATTTCTCTTAACTTTCAAACATCATCATATGTTCTGTATTGATTTTTTTTTCTTTTTATTGTTGCCCTCTAAGCTTTTCTCACAGGATTTGATGTTCTATCTGAGGTGTGACTCATATCAAATATAGAGAAGTTATTATATATAATTACAGAATAAAGCCCCGTCACATTTACCTTTAAGCAATGACATCGTGCTGCAATACTCTACAAACGAGTCAGCATTCACCAGGCTTTTCCTGTAGAGATGGTATCATGATATTTTGTGTATTTTACCATAAGCTAGTATTCATTTCCTTCCCAGTTATAGTTCTTCAGATTTGTTGATTTTGTCCCTTTCCAAATTATTATGAACAGTACACATTAAATCTCTCTTTTTCGATTCCTTTCAGTCAGCTTTATACAATGAATCTACTACAGCTCCCTGTGTTTATTTTATTAATTGAAGTAATGCACAATCTGAATTCAAACTATAAGAGCAAACACATTTAGTAAGGTAGAAACAACTTGGGGAGATGACTGGTAGACAAACACAGGATATTCTAATGAAAAACAAATAGATGTGTGTTTTCCATAATATAAAATTAATATCAGTGACTATCAGTGTGCTCTTCAGGGCAGGGAACAAGTATTGTTAACACAATACAGAATACAAGGGAAGCTCTCACTTCTAATGTTAGCAGGAAAAAAAAAGCATTATTCATCAGAACATGTAATCCAAGACCTCACTGTTAGAGCACACTAAGACAATTTATTCAAATTCTTATTTTAAAAGTCCTCAATTTATAAAACATTCCAAGAGGCAGAACTTAAAAGTAGATTCTTCAGATTGTAACTTAAAGAATGAAGGCAGATATTTTAAACGAATGTGATAAAAGAATGCTTTAAAGTTAGGCTGCCTACAGTTTCTTTGGTAGAAAAGGTAGAAAGTGAACTTACAAGGGCACTATTAGAGAACAACAAGAAGTTCAGACAAAAAAAAACAAGAAGTGAATAATGAAAGTGAGCTCTGTGAATGTCTGCCACATCAAGCTTTATATCTGTGCTATCTTTGCTGTCTAGAAGACAGACTTAAATCAGTATGAGTTATAGTTTTCAAACTGTGGTAGAAACACACCAAAAATAACATTTTTTCTTTACTTGTCATTTGTTTCCTAAGAACACAGCATTCTTCCATCACAGGCCAAGAACGTCAAAATGTCAATAAAGTTAAGACAGCCATATAGAGACAAACTGCTAATGGGGGGCAGCTGCTCCTTCTTTCACATTCGTTCATCAGAATCATTCTTTTCTAATTACTATTAGATCTTCTATGGTCCTTTGTTCGATTGAAAAGATTTTGCTAAACTCAGCTTAAGAGATGTTCCTCCAGCACTGCAGCACCACTGCAAAGTCTGGGAGCTACTTCACCTTTTAATGTATGCACGCACAGAATAAAAAGCCTGTACACACCAGATTTCAAGCTGAACCAGAACTAAAGAGAGCCTTTTGCTCAGCAAAGAGACCAAAACAGAACAGTCATACAGAGCAGGAAACAAAGAGAACTATTGACTTGTCAGACTTGACTGCTTATTCCAAAGCAAAATAAGAAGTCACATCAGATTCTCTTACCTCTCTGACTTCATGGAGCTGGCCAGAACGCTGGCTCTTAGCTCTTCGAGCAGCTGCAGGTGATTTGTGATGTGTGATGGTAACAACAGTTGGCCCACTTTGATTCATGTGTTTTTGGCCACTAGGAGAATTAACTGTCCCAGGTGGCAGCAGAGATGAGCTTCTACTTCGGGAAGATGAAATGCTCTAGAAAAAAGCAATAGAATGTTGACATTAACAATCTTCACACAAATAAATAATATGTAGTTTAGGCTATAGATATGCAGTGTTCTGCTTTCCTCACAGACTTGGACCTGGAAATCTAACTGCTCAGGACTGGCTTATTCTTTCAGAAGCATCTTCATTGCTCAGCACAGATACTATCAGAAATTGTGGCCCCTGCCTTTCAAGAATTGTCTGAACTCTGCCTCCTCATATATCTCAACAAAATCCTGTATGAGAACATACTGTTAGGTTCCTACCAAAACACTTTTTAGGAAAGATTAGGAAGGATTCTGAAGAGTGAATATGAACTTTTGCCAGCAAAACATTTTGAATTATGGGACAATGTCTTCATGAAAACTAGTTAGTGTGAATAGCAAGGAAGAAATCTTATAGTAATGCTTTTACCCAGTAAACTTCTGAAACAGTATAGAGCTAACTTTTTACCATGAAAAGAGCTGCAATTTTGGCAAAGTCAACCCACAATCCATTCAATTAAACATAAACTTCTATCTAAACCATGGCTTAAACCGTTAACAGATTTTGGAGTGAGCTTAGGATAAACAGTAAATAGAAAAAAAAAAGGCTTGAAACAAGTCCGCAGTAGGGCTTGCAGCATGAATGCTCCATACAGACAACCTATAAAATCCACCTAAACATTCAGTAACTTTCTTCATTCTTATCCCATCATTTATCAGTGTTGCTACCTCTGTTTGCTTTCTGTAGCCAAGCTTAGATGTGCACAAGAACACTCTGACATATCATATATAGGTGCAATATAAAAAAGCTTTCTCTTCTATTTAAGCCACCAATTGCATCTGTAAGGTTAAAATTGAAAAAGAATAACTTCCACCTCATAAAACAGAAACCAATTCAGAGAGTGACATTTACTAGCACTTTAAGAAAGTGAGGTAAATACACAGTATAACAGGTAAAAAAAACACTTAATCTCTCCTACCAGCTCTGTGCAAGCAACGATGGCAGCCTTCAATGTTTCTGAGCGTTACTGTGAATGTGAGGGACTACTCCCAGAGTCTGCTGGCAGTGCACAGAAGTAATAACTTGAGTACAATCTTTCTCCCTGTACGTCAACAAGTTATTCGTGAGCACTGCAATTCTGCAGTTATTAAAAAAAAAAGACAAAATCCAGGGTGGACAAGTGCCAGCCAGCACTGTAATTCAAGTCATGCATCATTTTATCACTACGGTGACTGTAGATGATGAAGTAGATTATCTGGCGCTGACAAGACGGAAGAGTCAAATATGTTGCATGTTCCCCCTGTCACCCACTCTCAAATTAGACTTCTAACTTCCTGAGGCATTGGTTCTAAAAAGTGGGATATCACAACCTCAGTATTTGAAGAGCTGCTACTGCAGACATACTGAGTACTCATGGGGGGGGAAAAAGTGTTATCCCAGAGGCATGGATGTACACAAGCAATTCCAAGACTAATGATCTGCCTGTTTTTTCTAATAGTGCATCCTTTAATACCATGACTATTCAAGATTGTAATAACAAGGACCCACATACTCAGGCATTTGTAAAACTATCCATTCTGGCTGATAATGTACAATCACATTAGAACTAGATTTGACTGCAAGGCAAAAGATAACTATAGAGCATAAGGGTTGAATTTGTCATAAAGGAACAGAGTTTTGCCTTTTTTTAATTCACCTTTATTTTGAAATAACATTGTTTAGTCATAACTACAATTTAAAATAACAGAGAAAAAGGTGTTTTGGAAAAGGAGTTGAATAAAACTGGATGTGACTGAATTTTCTTTTTAAACAGAGGTCTCACAGAAAAGGGTTATCTCTAGCATGATAGCAGAATATATACTTATTTTTCTTTTTTAAATTGACTAGGATGAGAATACTTCCAAATGAAATTTTGAGTGCTGAGGAAGAACATGATAGTTTCATTTTTTAGCATAAGATAAACGTATCCTTCAGTTTAATAAAAGTTATTTTTAGAATTAGATCTTCTGAGAATCACTGATGTTCTAGCATCGTGCCATCACAATATGAAAAAAATCCATGACTTCATCTAGCTAAACTGATTATAAAACATAGATAAGCAGCAGCAATTTGAAACAGTGAGTCCAGACATTAGTTTCACCTGAAGGAAAGCAACACTCTATGAGAAGCTCAGTTTTCTTATGTCTTTATTTAGTTTGGGGTAAAAAATAGGTTGTAGATCTGCAAATAACAAAACCAATATAAAATAAATACATAAAAATCCCTGTACTTTTTCTCTTTAAAAACAGAATCAGGAAGGAACACTAGGAGAAAATGAGCTTTCAGAAAAACAGCTGTCAAAAGAATCCCATTTAACTTGCACCATTTGAAAGATATTCATAAATTTACTTGTATATGTATTTCAAGGAACTATTTTATTTTGCAATTCATTGCTATTTTGCTTCAAGACTGCCATGAACTGCTTGCAGTTGGCCTATGGATCACAACACACTCAGAATGTTCCCAGCCCCTTTGATTACAGCTCAGACCTCACATTCTCCCTGACAGTGTCACCTAACACAACACACCTTTCACCAAATGTACCTTTGGGAACCATAAATTTTATGGGGCACCATTAGCAGAAAAGCTGCACCAAGTTGTGTTTTTTAAAAACGTGTTCAAAATGTGTTCATTTAACAAACAGGCAATGAATGTATTTCCAAGAAGCAAGTATGCCAATCATTTTAGAACTTGCTTAATCCAGGTTAGGACTTTTTTTTTTTAATTTTACTTCAAGACTTGCTCTAGTACTTACCAAGCAAGCTCCTAAACTGTGATGTGAAGTAGAATCAAGTCTGTGGGACCATAGTGCCTTTAAGGTGGCTTTTCATTACCTTTAATGACAGCTTCATTACCACATGACAGCTTGTGCCAACTGTTGCTGGTGTGGTATGGTACAGGGCATGGAGTGAAACAGAAGAGAGAATCAGGAGGAACAACGAATCTGCAGTTTCAGCAGCTAGTGATACAAAAAAGCTGTCCCACTAGAGTAATAATAGGTAACTCCAAATCTCTACATATATAATTTGACAATCTGACAAAGGTTAACTATAATCACACTGCCAGGTTTGCCTAGTGTTCAGTTGAATGCCTTGCCCTACAACAGTGCTACAAGATCTCCAGACAGAGATCACCTCTGCTCATGAGGATTAACCTGTCCTTCCCCTTTCAAAACAAAAAGTTATCAGTTCTATGCAACATGCTGTGTCAGAAAGATAATTCAGTCTGTGTAAATACCGAAGCTAAATACACTGACTCAAATGGATCCTGAAGAATCTATGTATTTTCCTCATCTTCTCATTTTCTGTCCCCCTTTATACTTTATTTCTACTTAGTAACCCTGCTTTTCTAATCGACGTGCTATAAAACTCTACCAGCCCACCATACAAATCCCCTCACATCTAATCTGGAATTATCCATTAGAAGATGTCCATAACACACAGAATCGAAGTGAACTCTACATTAGGACCGCTAGCTACCCAGGAAGTTTGCCCTAAACACATCCCAAAGATACACATAAAATTTCAACTTGCATGTAACCTTACCTTATGGAAGTTTTAATTCATGAGATTGGTGCAAAACCTAAGCAATGACCAAACTGACACAGAACTGCAAGGAACCAAGAGCAGAAAGTGGGAAGCACTTAAAGATTCAAAGTGCAGATGAATGTTTGCAGTAGGCAGTATCTACAACCACTCAAAAAAGCCTTTTTGAAGTGGAACTGCACTCCTCAGCAGTTGGAAGCAGCAGACCTGCCTCAGACATCTGTAACAGTAGCAGAGCACTGTGCCTACTCAGCTCAAGGACATGGGGCTGCTAACAACTCCTTCTGCCAAATTCTTCCTGCAACTTCCAGGAGAGACCTTTCCTGGAATGACACACTCAGCCCTTCATGTGCTTTCTAACTGTACAACACGTTGTCAACACTTACATCCCAGCCAAGTACTCTTCTTTTGCAGAGCTTCTTCAAATTAAACACTGGGAATGAAAAGCATCTCTTTTGCATTTAGACACACAGCTGTACAAAAATCAACTTTTTTGTCACTGTTAAAAAATGTTAAAATCAATGTGATGTTTTTTTACAGCCAAAAGCAATCTAATTACACATCATACTGCAACAGTCATTTTCCCAAATTCACTCTCTCAGGAAATCAAAGTAACGACAGTAACTGACAGATCTTTACTCCTAATCTCCTGCTCTTTCCTCTGTTATCATATCTGTTTTTCTTTGGTCCCACTGCTTTCTGGTTTGCAAGTAGAATGAAAAAAATAATGAAAAGACAGATGAAAGGAGGATATAAGCTCTTAAACAATTAGTAATGCATGGTGCTAGTAATGAGCCCGGAAACCCATAGGCATCTGAAAGGGATTACAAATACCCTTTCCTGAGGTTACACTTTACCATGGCTCCAACAGTTTGATTGCCAATAAAATGAACCTATTAAAAGGAAAATATAGAAGATAATAAAAGGCTGTTTGTACTCACATTCATTCTTGTTTTATCACTAAAAACTATCTAAAGTATGCCTAGCTAACACAGTCCCTTAACCCAGCACCTTGTTTTGACTGTCCACCTCCAAGAGGAAAAGCAACATACTGAATGCTTCCACTGAGATATGAAAACTCCCAACAATTAAATAATGTAACCATAGAACAGCAGGTTCCAACTACACTAATGTTTCATGACTCATTTTCCCTGGAGGTGACTCTTTCTCCTCACAGAGAAATGGTTTTTCACCATTTACCAGAAGCAAACAGTTTTGTTTACTTTCAAAAGTAAACACAACGTTCCCGAGATCAATAAACTAATTTTTTAGTGAACTGTCATATCTGTTTATGGATGATAACTATCATCTGCTTCACAGGCACTGTGCCACAGATGTTTTCTACACAATAATAAATACTGAAATGACATTCCTCTACTCCTCTGCATACATACAGCATGGCACAAATCCCTGCGTACAGCTTTGAAGCAATGAGAAGTCAAGCAGTCAGAAAGTAATTACAACTGAGACAGCACCATTCAGTGTTTTAATTCCTATCTATTTCTTTCTCCAGTTCATCCTAAGTAAGCAAATATTGAAGAAGAATACGCACAGATCTGTTTAAAGTACATTCTGATCATTCAGAAATATTAAAATGCAAATGACAAACTACACAAAATCCAAATTTTAGCACTGAAAAGAGATGAGCATGTGGGATCCTTTGCATATTTTTGTAGAGCTCTGTCAACAGCACTTACTTTTCTGACAGATTATTACCATGCTTTATCACCTTTAGATCAGGCGATACATTTGTCTGCTTTTAAGCAAGAGACTAATGTTAATTTGCTCATAAAAATATTTTGCCAAGAATCGTCTCAGCATGTTTATGTTAAAGCCTGATTTTTTTTTTCAGGACTTTTTTTCAAAGATTTTGAAACCAGAGACGTGAGCAACCCTATCTTCATGTAAGTTCCAAAGCGAAAAATACATATCCACAGCCAAGCAATGTTTCCTTCTCAGCCTCGCTTGTAGAGAGGATTTCCAAACTATGTTTTAATTAGAAACACAACATTTTATCTCATTTTTCCAGACCATGAAATAGAGAAGTGGAAAAGCATACCAGGGAGGAGAGAAGAGTAAACTTGCTAAAAAGTTTTGTTAAGAATCAAAGCTAGAAAACTTCCCTTGTCCGGCTTTTTGGAAAGTTACTTTGAGCATGTTAAGAACATGCAGTCTATAATCCATTTGGAAAGCAAAACTTAACTCCATGGTCATTAATTACTAAAGGCAAAAAGAATCTTCAGAAAACTGAAGAGCTTGCAAAGATCTGACAATCATTCTTCCAGCTATAGCAGAAGAAGTACAGATCTGCCTCAATGATTTCAGAAAAGTGCTAACTTCAAGAAATTACTACGGGAGCTGTTTCTAAATTACAGACAAACCACTGCAGTTGTCACTACAGGAGCAGTTTTGATCTTCATTCTTCACTCACCACGCAGGCCATGATGCCTATTCAACTCCAATGACAACAACTTCAGGGGGTTAAACCAGAGAAAAGACAAGTGGACAAAATTTTCTGCTAATTTAGTTCCCCAATCAGCCTTTCCAAAGGGCCAGACGATCATTGTAACAGGCACCAGGAACACTGAGAGGAAGAAGAGCCAGAAAGTCACTCAGGGACAAGCAGTCGTTAGGCTGGCTCAGTTTTAAATAACTAGCCTGAAACTAAACCAGAACAAGGTTAATTTCTGGCCAGATTCATTTTGGCCATTCTCCATCCAGGAGGAGGACGGCAGCACAGCTTTACCACATGACGAGCAGTGTCACGTCTCCTGCTGGCCTTTTATCAGTGCTCACCTGATTACTCAGCAAGCCAGTTTCTGATTTCCAAGTTCCCATAGGTGAGAAACACAGAATAGTGTGCACAAAAGGCGGCAGCAAAAGGAAGGGAACTAGACTGCAGCATGAGAACTGGAAGATGGGATAAGGCGAAACAAGAAACCACACCATCTAATTTTCAGCAGCTCACTGCTCAGCTCTGAGCTGAGTGCTTAGAACAAGGAGTCTAGTCCTCTGATCTTCCACAAACCAAAGCTGAAAGTTTCCATCTCACCACAATTCAAGGCACAAGCTGCTTCACAAGATAAAGGTTTTTGTTCCTTGCCATGTTCCTGATAACACACTGAGAAATACAAGGGTTATATATGCCAATCCAAGACTGAAATTAAGAGCTATATAAAAAGCTCTCTTTGTATTTAGTAGTGGTTTTACAGCCACCATTGAACATACAAGAAAAAGTGAAAAGAAACTGAAAAACGAGCAAGCTTCTGACAATTCATAGATATAAAATTATTATTGGAAGTTACCAGAAATCATGTATGAGCCTACTTTTTGAATTCACTTTCTCTCTGAACTCCAATTTGACTTTAATTAAGACACAGGCAATCCAATTGACTTAGAATCATTTTTAAAAAAAGCAGCACAGTCCTATCTAGCCACAGATGACTTCTTTCAATGAGTGTGATTTGGCACTCTCTGGAGGCTAAGTGCTCTGTAATTAAGCAAAATGAAACTTGCATGGGAATACAGAGAACATTAGAATTATCCTGCAGCATGGGTATTATTTGCCAGAACATTATCCTTTTATTGCTTTTTTATCATTAAGATGTAAAATTTAATTAAAATACAGCAACAGACTTAGCTTGTATTATGTCTACTTGTCAGCTGTACTGCTCACCTTTGGACTGTATTCAGTCAGTATGCAAGCAACATTTTCATACAATGTTTTTGTGTTTGTTGTTTTGTGTGTTTTTGTTTTGTTCTGTTTTTTTTTTAACTTCACTGTTTTACTTAATGTACTCTATCACTCCAGTCCCCAAGGGAAGTTTTAAAGGCAGTAAGTTACACAGTAACACCACTGTCCAAGAAATTAAACAAGAATGGTGAAAACTGTTTTCTTCTAAACTTTCCCTGAATAATATTTTGCTTTTTATTTGTCTCAAATATAAGCCTTCAAAGAAACCCTGAACTAGTTTATTTGTGGTATACATAACATTTCTATTTACAGGTTGTCAATGTTATTAGCATAGTATAAATACTGATCTGTGAAATAAAAACATACCATATTTATATGAGAAAGGGGTATAATTTGGATTTAACTATACAGTTGCATACATCTGCAGGACTTCAGAGTAACTTCAGAAAAGGAACACATATTCCACAAGAGATCCAAGCAGATTATGAAAATTATACTGTTATTAGGGAACATGATGGTATTATACAGTATATATAAATAAAATAAATTGAGAAGAGTACTGGGCCACAGCTATGCAAAAAACAATATTTAAATGTCTGGCATAACAATGGAAAGAGATCCATGAAAAACTAAGTTACTTATTTTCCTCAGAAAAGGCTTTTACTGAAGCAGTACTTCCTAACAAGCCACTATCACCCAAAAAGAAGAAAAAAAAAACGTTTCTATTTTACTTCAGTGAATGCCATCCAGCTGTTAAGATAACATCTGATCAATATCTTATGGCAAGGCAGGGTGGAGCCTCTCCAACTGAAGTTACATGAATTTATTTATTTATACACAGCAAACAATTTGCAGCAGGGAAGCACTCTTTTCATTCTTGTAAACATACTAATAAAAGTGTTTATAAGACTGAAGGTGAGAACAGAAATTGCTGGTTGTTGAAGACACTGAAGACATTTCTCTGTTTGAGGACAAAAATTCAGACATCACTTCTTAAGAGAAGTAATTAATATTAATCTTCACACGATGACACCTTCCAGATTTGGTAAAGAAGTTGTAAAGCTGACCACTACTAACATATAAATAAAGCTTCTTAATAAGAGCCATTATACTATAAATACTAATCAGATACTACACAAGTATTTATTAATGGTCAATTTTTCAATAACCATTTATTGTTAGCATCCAAAATGCACTTCATGAGTTTCCATGAATTGGACAATGTTTATTTAAAAAGAAAGCTCAACTGACTTAAAGAATTCTGTTCAGATAGCAAGGACCTGTAACTTACTGCTTTCTTTCAGAAATATCTAAACACAAACACAAATTACAGCAGACAGTCTACCATTCAGATAATTCTGTTCCTCACTTACACCAATTAAACAGTTGTTACTTCTCCCTCTTAATTATTTACCTTTGAATTACCTTCCTTGTGATGTTTGGCACAGGATCGAAGCTGATTGATCCAATACTGTTTCTCCTTTGCATCAGCAGCTAGAACAGAAACATAAGGGATCACATGTGAACTCACTTTGTGGATAACAGAAGATGATGGGAGTAGGAGATAAGGGAATGGAGAAGAAAGAAAGATAGAGGGGGATATTTACTCATTGGGACTGTACATTCTAGGTTGTTTTAATTTAAGTATGTGCAAGCTCTGAAGTACAATACATCTAAATCTCAACTTAAGATGCTACAGACAGTTGAAAGCAATATCTTCTTCAGTTATCCTCACCAGCTTTTATTTGTCTTGTGTTGATTCGAAACACTCCTTACCAGTCTCAGACATCATTAAAAGCAGAAGTACCTCAAGATGCCTTTCAACTCTTCCTTTAATGATTGCTGCCCATGAAGGACAAAGGCCATGCCATAGCATTTAAATATGAGAAAAGTCTGTATCCAGGCTCGTCAACCAGATAAGCTACAAGTTCTGTAGACAAATCAACTATTCTTCAGTGTGGTTCAAATGAACTTCCATTTAAATCTGTATTTTGCTGGTATGCAAAGATACAATGTCCCCTGACCATCTTTGAAAAAACAGTTTTAAAAATTGAAAAGAATTATACATTGTATATTAGATGGCTCCTGTATACTCCTGTATAATGCTAGTAAAATACACTTAGGAGAGAGTTATGCTTTTTTTTAATCCAAAAAGAAAAAAAACACTAATATACTAATTAAGAATACCAGTGCATAATTGAATACATTCAGTAAATATTCCTGCCTACTTCTTTTGCTATTAATAATGTCAATGGTTATGACCATTTCAATGTAGAATCAATTTTATTCAAGTTCATACATCTCACTACATTAAAAGCAGTATACTTTAAGTATCTGACAATCTCAAGTGAAAAAGCATGACAAAAAAAAACCACACACACTCATGACTTCTAACTGTGCAAACTCCAAAACACTTTAACAGAAATTCTCCTTGCTTGATCTTGTGTTCCAGTTCCACACTTAAAATAAAGCATGCCTTCATTTACATTTCTATATGTGTACCACAAGGAATCCTACACAGCCAACTGAAGTTGTGGTCAAAATAAAACTAACGTCATTTTAAATTTCTGTAACAGCTTATTACATGTCACTTAAAAAATAGTATGTTTATATTATTTTTATGAATTGGTTTTGTATGAAAGTATTGAGATTAGACTCTGAAGTATTTTTAATATGTTTGATAAAGTACTGATTTGTGGTTTCTTTGCTTTTTATTTTTTAATAATTCTTAATTTAAAAAATAACTTTCATGTACCCTACAGCCTTTCATACGTTTGGGAACACATTAAGGCAGCATGGTATTAAAAAGTATTTATTTAAAAAAGTATTTATTAAAAAGTACTAAAAGTATATTAAATTATTCCAAGACTAGCAAGAACAGAGTATCTTAATAGTATTCTACTGACATTTTCCCTACTTCAACCCTGTAACAGATTCATTATTACACGTTGTCGGCATGATGGTAGCAGGGGAGAACATTAGAAATTAAATGCTGCGATGTGGACAACAATGAAAATAGCTCTTCCCTCCTTCAGAAGTAAACTGGATGCACTAAATAATCAACATGCCACTTTAAGAACTTACAGAAATTATCTTGAGGTATCTTCCAGGCCTATAAGGTAATATACATTGTAAATTCACATGTACTTAATTCCATATCACTATTCCATTCTATTTTATAGTGTAGAATGCAAGAATACAGCTATACAACCACTACCTTCTGATAGCACAGGGAAGTAAGAGAGGAGAAATAAATGAGAGGAGATGCGAAAGCAAGAAAAGGAGAACAATTCAGCTGTACTGTAAGCAGCACTGTACCTCTCAACTTAAATATCTCTCCGTTAGCAGAGTAGACCACCAACATGTGTGGTACTTCATCACTGGGTGATATTATAGCTCCAGCCAAAGACAAGGTTCCTCGAGGCTTCTGAGTTTTACTTTGCTCATTCACAAAATACTGCAGAATTCCAGTCTCAAAGTCCAGCACAAAGTACCTGTTCAAAGAAACAACATTTCTGTTAAGGGGTTTTTCATGCCCTTACTTAGAGGAGCACAGATATATCTTAAAACAATATCATAAACAAACAAGGTTAAGTCACTTTTGGTACATAAATCAATTTTACAGGGTAATACTATTTTGAGTAGTAGTTGTTTTGGGGTGGGTTTTTTACTTGATGACATTTTAATTTTTGCACAGGTATCTTTCAGATTAACAGCAAGGTTCTCAGAAGTCACAAAAGAAGGGAAAGAAGGCTTTAACTAAAGAGATGCACTGAAGATATAAGAAAGTTCTTTTTTTGTTGGTTGCTTTTTTCCCCTCGCATTTATAACCCGATATGTATGCTAATTCCCTGCAGTTTGTCTTCTGAAAAGGAGCCACTGTTTTTGCAGGAGGATGAGCACAATTAAAGTCATGATATTTTCTCCTCTGTGATCATACTTCACATGCAGTTGTCATGAGCTTCATTCTGAAAGCTGAGCAACAGAAACTGAACGTTCAGTTCCCATTAAGCACGGGGTAGGAAGTAGCAGTGGCTATGTACAATACTACAACTAAGATGTGGGAGAAACAGGAATTTAAGCTCTGCATGCTCATTCTGCCAATAAAATCTATTACGGAAAGGAAATATATACTTTTTTCTTTTACCACTGGTCACATGTTTGGCAATAGGGAACATTCATGTGCAAATTCAGAAACCACAAAAATTGAAAAAAATAAAACTAAGAGTTGTTCATAATCACAGCACATTGAAAAGAAAGTGGAAAGGGAACTGTGGTGGAGCAGCTCCTTTCTACAACAGAAGCACAGATGGATGGAGAGCACAGAAGGAGCAAGAATAGCAAGCAGTTCCACCTGGAAACTTTCTCAAGACACTGTTCTGACACATAAGTGAGACAATTAACAGACTAAGCAAAAAAATAAAATATCAAATAAGTAAAATAAATAGAATAAGTAAAATAAATAGAATAAGTAAAATAAATAGAATAAGTAAAATAAATAGAATAAGTAAAATAAATAGAATAAGTAAAATAAATAGAATAAGTAAAATAAATAGAATAAGTAAAATAAATAGAATAAGTAAAATAAATAGAATAAGTAAAATAAATAGAATAAGTAAAATAAATAAAATAAGTAAAATAAATAAAATAAGTAAAATAAATAAAATAAGTAAAATAAATAAAATAAGTAAAATAAATAAAATAAGTAAAATAAATAAAATAAGTAAAATAAATAAAATAAGTAAAATAAAATAGCAAACAAGGTACTAAGATTGATGATCATCTAATTTCTAAATTCATTATTCTTATAATGTTTTCTTTTTTTTGCAGAAAAGCCCTGGGAGGTTGAAACAGAGAAAATAAATGCTTCATGTATTTAAAAAAAAAAAAAAAAAACATGTAGAAACAAATGAGTGCAAAAAACAGAGTCCTTACTCATATTTAAGCTCATTAAGCCGAACATTTATAGTTTGTATGGTGTGAATATTGTGCTCTAACATAGCTGTTTTTGAAAGGCAAGGAGCAAAATCCTCCTGCTAAAAAGTAAACAACCAGCATTATTCTACTTCAGCCTTCACTCAGTCATCTCCGATCAACACAACCCATTTTACAATAAACTGACTGCCAGGGCTGGAGGACCATAGAAACAAAATCAAACTAACAGTGTTCTTCAAGTGCACTAACTGAAGATGGTCTGAAATCAATGTGTCAATCCTCATGTGACAGAAACATCATTATTTTAAACACAGGCATTTTTCACAACAGCACATATCTTAAACTGTATTTTCCTATAGAAATCATGTATGCAATTAAGCAAAGCAATGAATTAACTCTTTGCCAAGAGGGGATAGCAAGCTCTTAGCTCACATGAAGGACAGTTTGCTGAGATTTTCAACAGTCTAGAGTGAATACGACACAAATATGACCTACTTACTTATCTCCACAAAAAAAAAAAAAAAAGTAAAAGAAATAAAAAACAGCCATAACAAATTGACTAATACCACTAACATGCACATTCGGAACACACATTCGCTATTGATATTGCAGATAGGATTAGCACAGTTAACACAAACCTGTGTGCAGTATTTCAGAAATTGTGACTAATCAGACTTCTGTAGTTCTGCACACCTCAAATTTGCTCAGGTTATTACCTCACTTTGAAAGTGTTGCTTTGTTTTATCCCTTTCTTAATAATCTCATATGAAGAACACCTCTAAGCTTTCCTACCACGGAAAGCTTATTTACTGGACTGTTTTCATAGCCTGTTGAGGCTCTTGGTGCTCTTTCCTGCTTCCCTTTTTCCAGCTAAGTAAGTTTGGTTTTAGCAAGCAATCCCTACCTAAGAGTTTCAGAGCTTCAGAAATTTTTCTTGGGCAAGCATCCTTTGCCACCTTTACACAAGACTTTACTCCCACCACCTTCAAAACAGAACCTTTACTCCTCCAAAACAGGTTACCATTGCTTTACATCAACAACTCTTGCTTCAAATAATCTTAATGCATCATTAACCTTCACACTTTTGCCCTGACTCCATCTCCCATAAGCATCTCCACAATCCTTCCCTCACTAAACAAATGGAAATCCTCTCTTTGTAACCATGAATCACCTTTTCACCTATCCTCTACAGATTTTAACATTACAATATAAAAAAAAAAAAACCCTAAAGCAACAGCAAGCTGAATGTCAACCACCATGATGTTTTCAACAGCAGTGCTAAAAATAAGGAGACTTCAAACAGAAGTTGCCAGCATTTCAGAAGATTAGCTTATTGCCATCTATTACACTGCTCTATAATCTCCATGTTCTGTTTGACTTAAAAGATTTTACAATACTGCTTCCTCACACAAAGCACTTTTCCCTCTTCTGATTGCTCTGCAGGGACAGATGATGCACTTAAGAGTGGGTAAAAACAGCAGAATTGGAAAACATCTGATCAAAATTCTGACTGCACATTTCATAGTACATTTTCATTTCACTTATTCTCAGTTTTCCTTGTCCACTTTAGAAATATCTGTTACATATTCAAAGGGATAAAGTGGACAGGAGCGATGAGATGCCCCTGAGAAAAAGATATGGTCGCCTGACCCTAGCGCCAAGTGTTTCTCTCTATCCAACTGACAAGTTGTCAGTTTTCTATTTATTTTGATTTAGCAAACAAGTCTAGGCTTTATATGTAGCAAAGTCCATTCTGAGCCCCTGACATCCTCATGATAATTGCCCCACTTACTTCACTGCTGTTATCAGGCCATCTTTTATCAATTACATCCCATGTAGTAAAGCAGTGCACCTCCACATCTAAGAAAAAAAAGCAACAACAGCACACACAAAAAAAATCCTCTTTCTCCTATCAAGACCAGGAAAAAAAGACCCTTTGAGACTATTAGAACAGAGTCTATTAAGTTATATATATATAGTACGAGCACTTCAGTTAAGAAATCTTTGCATATTAGACCACCAAAGCACTCCCAGAATGAACATAAGTTCCACAAAGACATGCTTTGCATTGCCATAAAGCTACCCCAGAAAAGGAAAACAGCCATTCTAGTACAGAGTATGCCCTTACCAGCACCATGATGTCCTGCAGCAGTAACTTTTGAAATTCCACATATGCAGATGGTGGTATCCTTCCACATCATAGCCATAGCAGCAGTGTTAATTTGACCTTGTCAACCATAACCATTTTTATGTATAATCTCAGAAAAACAGAACATGACCACTGGCCTAATCCCTTCATCCAGTTTTTTTTAGATGCTTTCTTACTCGCTTGTAAAAGCATGCAGCACATTTACAGTACAATTTGAGCAGTAATACTAAGTTGAAAAAAGAGTAACCCATTTTCACAAGCCTTCACACTGCTCTATACTTTGCCTTCTTTTGTCATCCCAGATGAATCAGTTTTTATGCCTGACAACTTTGAAAGCCAGAAGAGAAAAGGGAATTATCTATAGAAACAGGAACCCTAACCACCCAGCAAAAACTGTTCAGGTCAATAATAGAACTTTACTCTGATTTTGGAGAGGCAACTCAAAACCTTTCATAGTCATCCATTCTAACCATGACCTCATTCAAGTTGAACAGAAATGCAAGTTTTTGATGCGTGACTCCCCTCCTCACCTTTCTCACAGCAGTATCTCAGAGAACAAAAAAAGAGGGAATGGCAGAGACATCTATAGTCTCACAACAGAGGCAGGTTGATAACACACTTTCAGAAAACACTGAAGTTATTAAAAAAATGGAGCTAGGAGAAGGAACAAGGGATAAATGTTCAATTAAGCAACACAAGGCTTAAAAAAAAAAAGATAGAAGAAACAGAAAGAGCCTCCAAAAACATTTTGTTATGTCACATGACAAATAATCCAGATCAGACTATCAGAAAAATACAGGAGAAATGGAGACCAGATTCTTTCATTAACTGAGGATGGAAAAGCAGTATATATAAAGCAGAAAAGAAGTAAACCATGGTACATGTCCCATTTTAGAAGCCTGATGTAACTGTAATCAAAAGAAGAGGGATATTTTGTAACTTGAGTTCCACAAGTCATTTGTTCTGCACACCAGGGAAATAACAGCATTAACTTCTCTAGAACTGATTAATCTTGCCATCTTTTCCCCTATTACTTTACTGGCTTGCTCACAGAGCACACAGTTAACCAGGACATCATAATTCTGTAATTAACTTGCAGATTACCATTGACAAAAACTTTAATATGCTCTTAAGAGAACAGCCAGGCAGGAGGTAGCACAGCTGAGTTACATAATATCAGACAAACAACAACCAGGGTCATACAGAAATGACAAAATAACTATTACTGACACACACTTCCAAAAGATGTCTTAGTTTTTCCTCTTATACCAAAATTAGATATACTTCTTTTTTTCTCATTAAAAGAGACCACATAACGAAGAGCTACAGCACTATTGCTCTAACACATCACAGCTACTTAATCACTATTCAAATTTGATACAAACTGGATTTCTTACTTTAACCTCAAATCTGTTAGGAGAATACCAGCTCCTGATTCCCCGGCCCAGCCCCAGCTCACCAGTCTCCCTCAAGATCCTGAGATTCATCTTTGATCCCTCTACCATTCCTTCAGGGTGTATGCCACAGACCTTACTGAAGCGCCCACGTTTTTCTATCAACTGTTTCACCAACAGAGAAGACCAACTGGCAGTTAATCTTTAGGGAGATAGGGAGACCTTATCACTCTTCATAACTACCTGAAGGGAGGTTGTAGTGCACTGGGGACCCTGGGTTAGCTCAGTGCAGAGCAGAGCTGAGGCCTCATGGCTGCTGTATCTCCTCACAGGGAGCCCCTCTACTCCCTGTGAGGCCCGAGGGAACGGCAGGGAGCTGTGTCAGGGGAGGGGCAGCTGTGGGTTAGGGACAGCTCTGCACCACAGGGCAGTGGGCACGGAACAGGTCACCCAGGGCAGTGGGCACAGCCACAAGTGCCAGAGCTCAAGGAGCGTTTGACAGTGCTCTCAGACATCGGGTATGGGTTTTGGGTCATGCTGTGTGGAGCCGGGAGTTGGACTCCTGGGATACTGTGCGATTCCATGCTTACAACCCAGAAGTACACTATATATCAAACAAGTGGAAGATGTAGCTTGCACTACTGTCCGCTAGACAGGACAGGCTACCTTCAAACATTTAAATTCTCATTACCCACAAATGCCTAACAACTGAGTACATCAGATGCATTACCAACTGATATCAATTACAAGGTAAAACATTCCCGCAACACTCAGAAATTGAGAATTGCATTACTGCTCTAGCAAAAAAAATAAAATAAAATAACACTGCTAGAATTTTTTTAACGTTACTCATGAGTTTGTTAAAATGCCTGATGACAATGCAATATCTATTTCACACTTGCTATATTTCAGAACCATTGCTCGCCAACTAAATCCCAAGTCTTCAGAATTTTGTAATTACTTGACATTCATCGTTAAGTTCCATTCCTAACCCCTCTATCCATTCATCTTGACAGTCATTTCATTAATAAAATAAAATGAAAAGTCAAGCAGTGCAAGCATTACACACTAGGAAGCACAACTATGCTGCTTTCTAAATTTGTGGAGCGGAATAAAGAGACTCAAACACTGCACAGATCAACTATTTCAATTGGATTTCACATTCACTGTTCTGTGTATTTTTATAGTGAACTATGAAAGCTTACTTTTTGGTTCTCCATTCAAAAATAATTTAACAAATAGCTGTAATTTTGGTTTAGGAAGCAATAAAATGCTTGTGCTATGATCTACCATCTGAACCCATCTATCAGAGAAGAACAGCTGCAGCATTTTCTGAAATAAAAATAAAAAAATAAAAAAGGAAAAGCTACACATTCCCAACGTAGTTCTTATATTGCCCCAGTTTGAGATAATCCAAAAACATCAAAAGCTATCAGGAGAACAATATAAACATTTCTCATATCATTTACTTGCTTCACAGGTTTTAAGAAATATAACTTACACTATTCCAGTTAAATGAAAAATTTTAGTACTCACATATGAAAATGCATTTTTTTACATTAAAAAATCAGAACAGATTCAGTTGCACATCCACTAACATGGTACATTGCCCACTGAAGTCGCCACTCAGTACAAGACTCAACATACACAAAGTATTCTCCTACCAGAAAAAACACCTCTTATAATAGCTACAGTCTTTTCTCCACTTTGAACACATCTGAAACTATCCTTCTATCTGAAAATAAGATTTAATTATTCTGTAATGCCAGGAGATTCTCAAGGTAGGACTGTTCCTCTTTCAATCCATTCCAGGTCACCTCCAACAACTACCAACCAGCTGCACATACTTCAGTGTTTCCATAACCATCAAAAAAGCCATCCCTTTCAAAAATAAAACTATTCTATAAAATTCTCTTCTTTTAATGTATTTCAAAAAAAATCTATGTAAGAATTATATGAGAAATTAAATGACTGCGTCCAAGAAGAGCTTATGGTTCTAGTAACTGAAAGAAAAATCATAAAGAAATATTTCATTTTTAGGAAATGTTATCTTGTTAAGCTACCTTGGAGATACTTATGCAACTACTTAACTGCTCTTTTTTTTCCCTTCTTTTATCTTGTGCCATAAGATCAATGGAATTGTTCACGTCAATAAAGAAGTCTGGCATACACACTTGACAATCAAGGACTTTACTACTGAAAGTCATCTCTGAAGATATCAAAGACTGGTGCTTGGGAGAGCATGCTTACATTTTGGTAACTGTTTAACACCCTCTACTTATCGAGGTTCTTCAATATCATTTTTTAAATTAAGAAAATATAAAAACTGCAGTATTAATTAAAAACAGTACTGACTTGAGCATCTCAGAATGAAAACCAGATTTTTAAGAACAGTTTCTCTGCACACTAATCAAGTTGAACTGCAACTGGGAACTTTTGGAAGCATTACACATCTAAAATGGAGATAAGAAATAGAATTATTACCCACAGCTAATAGTGACTTGTTTCTGATTATCATGTCCTTCATGATTTTAACCACAGATCCACAAAATTTCAGAAGAAATCTCTACTGCTTTGTCAAGTCCCAGTCAATTCCTACATTTCTAAGTGAGCCCACTTTACAAACAGAAATGACACTTATCATCTAAAGAAGCTACATTTGCTACTAGTAGTTCATAAGTTCAACTTTTGCTCTCTCAACCAATTACCTTCCCCTGTTCCACAGTCCGAAATTCTATTGTCAGCAACAGACTATGGTTAGCTGCCTTAACTTTATGTAAAGAGTGAATACAGTAAAAATACATCAATATTATGTAGTTTTCTAATTTCAAATGGTCTTGCTTAGGGGTTGCTTTTTAGGACTGTGAAGAAAATACAGGCTTAAAAATAATGCATCAATTTTCATCCATCAGGCTTGGAATTCATACAGATTATGGAAAAGAACATTAATTGTATTAATCTATGATTCAGCACATCCAACATCATCATACTGAGGGACAGCAATTTATGGCAAACACGTAAACAAAAGGTACACAATTGAGGTTGATATCATAAGCAGCACTTACAGCTTGCACCCCAGTGAATTGGCTGGCTGCCCAATGCTATTTGTGTCATTTACCAATCCTTCCTATCTTTTTTTTTTTTTAATTTGTTCTAAATTTGCTACCACTTAATAATTTAGCAGACTCCACTTCCGCATTGCAGATCAGAGAGAAAAGGCTAACAGTGACATAACTGGGAGGAATAAATGGGCCAGTACAATCTTAATTACAAAAATATTATCATCCAGCTCGATTCACATCACAGATGTGAAAAAAACAGTTTGCAGATGGGAAAATATATTTTCATTTACAAGGAAAACAACTTTGATACAAAAAATGAGCAGAGCAACACCATGTTGCTTCTAATAACTAAACTGCAACTGATAGGAAATTGGGCTTTAAAAAGACACATCTGTGCAAGTCTAGAACAACATGCAGGAAATACATACCAGAGCAAACTGCTACAACATAATCCATAGAACCTGTTAAGTTTGACACGCACAATTCACATCAAAAACTGCATAATGTCTAACAAACGCCTTTTTCACAAAGTACATAAAAATTCAGTAAGAAATAAGCAGTTTATAAAATATCCTAACATACCATCTCTCCAACAAGTACCACATTGTGAAAAGCTGAAATTTTGAACTAGAAGGCTCTATCACATCCATTAAATATACTATGAATGACTTTCTTAAAACCTAAGCATCTCAGAGGCTTATTTGAACAAAAGTAATTAAAAAAATGCCACTGAGTGTAGCCAATGAAAACAGTTGCTCAAATTGACAAGTCCAACTCTGACGGATGCTATTACGCCACATTCTTTCAGTAGTATCTACATACAGATGTGCACATGGAGAATGCATTTTCAGGAAGACCACATATGATGACAGATCAGTAATGAAGTTAAACTTGACGAAGAGCAATATTTTACAGAGATTTCTGACAACTACTTGCCATATTCCTCAGTATTCTTCACAAGTTGGAAGAGAAGACATGACATTACCTTGATCTCTTTTGGCGCTTGCTATTATATTATCTGTAAATCAATCAAAAATAATCATTCGACAACCTGGTTTTCCTATGATACAGTGGGGAAAGTAGCAAATTCAGATATCTTGTATCCTGTCCCCACAACACACAGAATCCTGAGATCACTGGGTTTGTATCAGCATGATCATGCAGCAAAGTTTAAAGAAAACTACATCCCATGAACATGTGTCAGACAGGCCTAAATCATAATTTCATCTCAAAATACTCAGTATCATCCATAATCAAAGTTCTCTGCTATTCGCTGCTAGTAAATTTTGGTGGTGTCAAAATACACACACAGCTGAAAAAGGCCACTTAACACAAACCAAGAACATCTATCCAACTCAAGTACCCACACACCTTTCTTCACCTTTGGCTACTGGAGCCTGCCCTCCAAACTATGTAAAGTGAGGCAGACACTATTACTAAAAGCACAGAAAATGAAGGAAGGAAGAAAGCAGTAAACATTTACCACAGGTGTCTACTACACAATACCTTCCAATTGCCCCATCCTGAACTTTCCTATCACCTCCCTCTTACAGCCTGCCAATGGTGAATCCAAACCATATTTGTAGAGGTAAATTTGGTTAATGTTTCCCTTATCTGTACCTCCCAACTCTTCCTTTCTCTTCTCCAACAACCTGTAAGATTTACTAAAACCTATGTTAGTGTGACTAGTTACTATGTCCTGTCTAGTGAGGCACCTTCACCCATCAGACACCTGCTGACTTTTAGAGCCTTCACTACCAAAAATTACAGGTGTCACACAGAATAGAACCTAAGCATAGGACAGTCACTGAAAGCCTGAGTTTTTATGTCAGATGTGTTATTAGTTTGGACATCGCCTGGAGAGGAAGTACTATCAGGGACTGAAATATTAACAAATCAAATAACAAAGGCACAGAGAGTGACCCTGAACAGCAGCACAAGCACTGAAACTGAGGAAGAGACAATTGCTGGTTGCCAAAGCCCAAACATCTCCAAGCTGGAACTCTGGGAAACTATTCAAGTAATCAAGACCACAAAATGGACTGCAAATAGAACTAGCTCAAATAACAAGAATACTCTAGCTTCAATGAGAGTAGCTATAGAGTAGTTCAGCTACTTTAAGTGACTGCATTTTTGTTCAATTTAACAGTGAGAGAACGGAAATTAGAAATACTGTTCAATCATAGCTTGAGCCAATTACACGAAGAAAAGGAGTCTGTTGTTTTAGCCCAGAAGTTATTTGGGCTGCAATGTCTTAGAGTTAAAAGACAAAGAAATTGTCTGTGTAGGTGAAACCTAATAGGTGAAATGTGCTACAGTGACAGCCTGTCACTTAAAACAGGTACAGCACAGTGGTTAGCCAGGGAACTTCAGGGAGTTGACCTGCATATAAAGAATAGAGAGTAAATACCAGTGCAAATAAATTGGTCAGCACAGTTCTTTCCAATTCTTTTACTGCTTACTGGAAATCAGTGTCACTTTAACAGACTGTAAAAACCCTGAAATCACAGGAAAGTTAAATCACACAACTGAATTATAAATTTTATGCTCTGCTCTATTTTGTAGATAGCATTTACTGGAAAAAATATCTAAATGACAGGACTGTCTCTTATTTCTTCCCTCACACTTAAGCATGCAAGAAGTTAGAGGGGATTCACAGAATCTCTTAATAAAAGATGACATCAACCTTGAAGTTTTCATTAGAAAGATATTACTGAAAAGTAATTAGAGCAGTCACTCATGTAATGGTTCATGGAGACAGAAACTTGGTTTTATCATGATCACTCTGCTGCCAACAAGCAATGGACAATTTACAGAGCAGAAGATTATGACAATTAAGGAGCAGAAGAGTCTGGTCACAGGATTTGCCAGAAGGTTTTCAGTAGATTTACCTAAAGCTAAGTAAACAGAAATCTGAAGACTTCTATTGACACTACAGTTGAGAATAAAACACAGTTACTTTGACTTTCAACCTCAAACAAAAGGAAAACATACAGTCCTTTTCTGGACTAAATCTACTAGGGGCTAATTACTAAGTTAGTGAAGATAGTTTTGGTAAAAACTTGTAAAAAGAAAACTATCTCATCAACTAGTACCTTAAAGATAAGAAACAGTTATTCTTTCCTAGGCTTATTAGGTGACTGATAGAGAAAAACAAAAAAGTTGTCTTTTTTGTCCATTATAGGATTATATTTTGACAATATATTGATGTTATTCTTTCAAGTTGTACAGAACATTAGACTTTCTCCTGCAGCATCAATAAACTAAGCAAGCAGTAACTGGTGACAGCAAAGATGTAACTTATCCTTGAAGCTGGAGTACTTCACAAGATACATACTGACATTTAAGATATATTTATTTACAATTTTTTCATCTTTTTTATCCAAGTTCATTAGTTGCCACTTTCATAAGTGGAATCCCATGACCATGAGTGAGTGCAGTAAGAAAAAGTAAGAAGTTTACTTCTTTTAGGTGACAGTATGCTCTTAATGCAGTTCAGAAAACCTTGTGAAACCATATCATCTAAGGGCTGTTTTAACAACAGCTTTTTACTGTGTTTCTGTATTTATCAGCAAAAATTAAACTGCAGAAAACAATTCTGATGCTTCTGTTAATCTCTATCAGACTTTTTCCTATGTTCAAACTACTAAGAATCACAACTGATGGTGTATGGTCCAGTGTACTTTGTTCTTCACAAAGAGGTATAAACACAATACAAGTTTTTCGCCATTCATTTCTACCTTATACCATCTATTTGATATCTGTCTTACCATCTGCTAATCTAAAAACTATGCATAATGAAAAATTAAACCTACAAGTAAAAGTATAAATCTAGTATATTCTGTATTTTCAACACCCTCAGTCACGCTGTGTAAAGTTCTGGTTAACATCACTTCTGCAAAGCTTAAAAATGGCCAGCAGGTAGAAAAAGTATACTCTGTTTCTTTTGATGTATGAGGAACAGCTAGGATGTCCTATGAGCCTACAGATATTAGTTCCAGCTTTCACTAGTCTTCCTGAAAGAGTGATGTGACAGAAATACTACCACAAGTCAATAAATAAATAAATACAAAAATGTATTCATGTAGAGAAAGCAGGAAAATACTCAGAGGTATATAGGAAGCTAAATCACCCATAAATTTTGAAAGTTTTCACACAGACACTATTTGAAAACATCAGAAGTCACCTTTATTGCTGAATACATGCAGGCTCCAAATCACAGGTACCACTCGTGTACTGCTGGCAGGAGAAGCTGTTATGTCTGCTCCCACTTCATCGCCAGAGATCATCACCCCTGCAGAGCAGTGAACCAACCTGTTCTCAGTGAAATTAAAACTGATGGACTCATGCTGGGCAACAGTGCCTCTTGTACTGATAGGCTTTTCAAACATTGTTATTTGGAAGAAAGTAGAAGACTTAAATGTCTATGCGAGTTACTTGTATGAGACTGCAAAGAACACGACATCTGCTAGAAGCCAAAGCCCTTCCAAAACTTACACATCATCTAATTTGCATGTGATGTATTGCCTTGGAAGAAGATAAATAACCAACACAACCATTCTCTTATAACTGTTTATATTCTGTATGAATAATTCCATTCCAAAACAACTTCACTGAATATAATAAGAAAAAAAAAATAGCTCTGGTATTTCTTAATACAGAGAACTCCATTATGATCAGTAAATTAAAATATTAAATATCCAGTGTTGATCTTTTAATCACTGGGTTACTGATTTTTAAAAAGAAATACAATATGTTGGACATTTACACCACAGTCCACAGCAAATGTACAAAAATGAACAACGTGCCACCTAAATCTCAGATAATTGCACAAAGTAAAGTGAGCTAACTTAGAAAACTTAAGTGAGAACCAATTCTAGTTCTCACTCCTACTCCTCAAGCAAGAACTGCATGTGGGCCTCTTAAAGGCCTTGTTCAACAGAAGAAGCTCTCCTCTATTCATTGTTACATGAGAACTGCCAGTGTCACCTTAATTTTTTAATTCTGGTCTCTGGCCAGCAGCAAAACTGAGCACTGCAAAATCTGTACAATGATAAATGCTATGAGCTAAAGAATAAGGTGGCAAATAACTTGCCATGTCAGCCTTCGGGCAGGAGAGGAACTTCAGAAAATCATCCATCTGGTAGGGCAGTGATCCATTGCCTCTGCCAGCTACTAGCATTACACAGAAACCACTGGCCAGTGTTTTCAGCTGTAGGTCTCAAGCTCTGGCAACCATACATGGCAGTACTCACTGCAATCTGTCCTGCACACAGCAAAGTTCACTCACTGCTATATTATAAATCTTCAACTCTTCCAGATTCTGGGAAACCACGCTTTCGTGCAAATGCATGCAATACCTTTCTCCCACACTGAAAACACAGCCTCTCCTACATCAACCACCACCTTACTAATCTGAGTCTTTGATGACCAATCAAAGAAAACAAATAATAAGAACAATCCTTACCACACAGAATCAGCAGTCCTGCCACGTTAGATTCCACTGTACTCACTCTACTCTACAAAATGGCTCACCAGACTCACCAATAACGTTTTAGAAGCACAACATGATTTCTGTTGTCATTCCTGGCATTACAACCATGCTTGTTATAACAAAGCAATTTAGGAATTTCTAACTTAATCCACCCTCCCATACAAACAAGTTATTTTGCTATAACTGATGTTACAAACAACTATGAACAATCATCGGCATGACAGAAGTTTCAATTCTTCACTGTTGCAAGTACTTTGATATCAAAGAAATTCATGAAAGGAAAATTGGCTCATCCCTTCTGATGACTGCTCACAGCTCAAGAGGAGTGCAATTGCTAACCAGAGAGATATCACTCCCTCTGCTGCTAACCCTTAACTGAGGATGAGGAGGGTGGATCCAGGCTCCATCCTTCCGGTCACTCAGGTGCATTGCTTGCACCTAGGCTCCCTGGGTTAGCCACACCTTCTCACCTTGTGCTCAACCATTGGTTCAGGCTGCAACCCAGCAATTCTACAGCAGTGGGTCAGAGCAGTTTCATCTGACTTGTATAGCTTCAACTCTTCCACTCTTTCTCTGCTTTTTGTGTATTTTTTTGTGTGTTTTTGTTTGTTTGTTTGTTTGCTTTTCTAGGGGGAGGACATTTGTTTTGGGAGTTTCTGTTTGTTCAAACTCAGCCTTGAAAGGATTAAATGCTTAAATAAGCACCTAACATTCAAAACCCTTGCATATGGTGTAGTCAATGCATGAACTCTGGAAAGCTACTTAGTTTCCAAGTGAAACTATGAATCCTATGTGATTTTTTTCTTAAAAAGATCACTGAAATAAAAACAGGAGACATTTCAAAGTTGTACTGCCAATAAAGAAAATATGGTAGGAAATCTGATTTCTTTTAAACATGCAAAGGACATCACATCCTATCAGACACCTATAGAAGATCAAACTTTGGAACAGTCAATTAACCCAACGAGACACAAAACATCACTTAGAGGCTGCTTCTACTATAGCTCCAGATGTTAACAGTTTCTCTCAGGTCAGACTTATATGCCCCTCATTTTGGTAAAATCAATATTAAGTATTATAGCAAAACAGAAACTCTTTTTTTTCTCCTCCATATTCTGGGAAGTAATTTTCCTCCGTGTGATGGGAAGTAACTTCAAGTTGGGAGATCTGCACTGCACTTAGAAGTAGGCTAGCTGCACCAATCAGAAGCTCGAGTCTTGCTTCTAGTGCTGGAGGGATTAGGCTATATTATGAGGACCTTCACAAACCTCCATAGACAAAATAAGGAAACACCACAGGGAGATTTCAAAGAAGGGATTTCAAGTCATTATTGCTTAACCATTTCCCCAACAAGCCATAAGTGTATGTTTTCCTTCAGCCACCAGGAATCTTCAACCTCAGAAATCCGAACAAGCAAAACTACCCTAATGCACTAAGTTCCATGTAATGACTTAGAATTTATTTCCTTCAAACACAGTTCATAAAGCTCTTCCTTCTGGCTTTTTTCATCATCTCTAATTATGACAAAAATCAATGCTGCAGTAAGTACTTGTCTATTTAACCTCTTCTTTGTAGTTTTCTTCTATTTTCTTCCTAAACGGTATAAACTACTCACAAATACTTTCAGCAGATGTTGCTCCTTATCTGTTAGTTTCTCTTGCCTAGCACCCCAAACAGAAAAGATGTGATTCAGAACATACACTATTATTCCCCCACTTCTCAACAGAAGAACTCATTGTATCTGAGACATTATAATTGGAGATGCTCAAGTGAAGAAAACAGGAAAATTGTCTAATAGAATACAAGTCTCAACTGAAAACAGAACCTACAAGAGAGACATTTAACAGCTATTCCTAAAAACCATTATTTTGCACACACTTCATTTCTCACAAAAAAAAAAAAAAATGAAAAGAAGTAACACTTCTGAACATAGACAGCAGAAACTAACACATTTTCCTAGCAGTGATTTGACACTCAAAAGGTCATTCCTGTTCTCCCTTTGGTGCACCACCACCTCCTTCCTACACACTTCTCCATACTCACACCAGTTCCTGCACTGCACCCTCTCTGCTTTTCATTTCATTCTGAGCAATGACAAGGAGATAGAATGATAAAAGGAGCAAACAAACAAAACAAAACAAAAACACTAAATACAATTGGAGAAAGAGTTCTTAATAACAGACTGAAATACTTGCAAATAACCTTCAGGATTTCAGTAGATTCCTCTAGTAACCCATGCTGGCTGTTAAAACTGCCATCACAAGCTTGCCTACCACACAGCCCATGAAACTACGACAGAGAAGGGAATGATGTAAAAAGAAACAAAAAAAAATTCAGGAAGAAAGTCAGTAGCAGAGATTTCAAGAATCAGAACTCCTCTTCCTGAAAGACACAACACAACAGAACTTTTGCATCAAACGTTGGACAACTCCTAAGCATAAATACTCTTTAAAACAGAAGAGATCCATCATAATTAGTTTAAGTACCTAATGCATGACAGTCCTGCTAGGGAAAAAAAAAAAAGTAAGGAAAACAAGTGTAGGACTTTATAAATAAATCACAAAAACAGAGCTCCAGTAGTTTTCAGATTTCCAGACCTTGGTTAAAGTCCCATAATTCTTATATTTTCCTTTTAAAAAATATTCCAACTAAATCCAGTTGAGGGAATGTAATGAAAGTCAAAACTCAACATGTGAGTAGATGAGGCATTTTCAGTCTCTCAGACATCTGTTCTTGATGTTCTGACACCACCTCAAAAATGCAATCTGTGAGAAACCGTACTGTATATTCTTCCTGTACCAGCTGCTTTCTCCATTACTACTGACAGTTCCATTTAAGCTTTCCAAATCCCTTGGTTGAGATACCTATTCCACACCACTGATGTTCAATCTGTTCAGACGTAAATTCTGAAAAATCCAGTTTTAAGCTCAAGGGTAATAAAATCCCAAAAGGTTTCATGTTATTAGTCAAATCTGTGGAACTGGAGGTCAGCCTGCCCCAATTATTAGTAAATGCAACATTTTTATAGCTGATCTCTTTACTTTCAAGTATTTTCTCTAATTTACTTCCTAGAACACCTGTCAACCCTACATTCATTGTCACAATATCAAATACAAGATCAGATAAAGGGAAAGGTATTGAGAGGAATCCTTCAAGCACAGGAAAGAGGACAGGTGGATTCATACCACTTATCTGGTCCTACTTCATATTCCTTCAGAGCTCACTGCCAAGTTGGTAGTACAACACAGGGAGGAGCAAGATTAGATTCAGCATCTGTTCAGACCTTTTTCCTCAATACTTTAATTCTTCCATTTAAAAACTAGAAAAGAAATGAACCTAAGCCATCAGGCTAACAGTTCTAAGCTGCTCCAGCACCTGCTTGGAAGGTCTTGCTATTTTCTATGACTCATCCTTCAACACTGAACTCCCACCAGAACATCTGTGCCCAAGAAATTCCCACCTGAACCTCCTTCCAACTTCCACAGTCATCTGCACCCTCTATTACAGCTCATGCAAGAGGGAAGACAGTCCCATCAGACTTCACACACTGACAGCGTGGCACAGACACAGTGTGAAAGGGGAACCTTCAGTTCTTCTTACATTTGAACAAACCAACAGCCTTCCAAAGCTAACGAAAATGCAATATATGTAACAGGCTTTCTTTTTACCAGTAACATTTGACACTTCAAGCCCCTGGGAAAGACAGGGCAGCTGAACAGGACTGCTCAAAGGCACCAGCTGCTTACTGCGTGCAACTGATCCTTGCATATATATTCACATTGAAGAGTTCTAGCTTTCAGATAGTGGCTATTCTCTTAACTCCTTATGCCAAGTATCAATTAGTACCTTACTCAAGAAAAGTAGTAGAAAGGAGTTATTTTCCCAGCATAATTAAATTTTTACTATCAAAAAGTAACAACTGGAGAGGTGAAGGGGGTTTGGAAACAGCAGTCCTCCTAGCAAGTTATTTAATTATAGAAGAAACCTGAAGAATTAAAAGTTTCTAGTATTCCAGTCATTGCTTGTGTTATTCTTCTAATTTTCTATGATTCTTCTCACAACATTCTACACTGAGTACTGCCAATACTAAGTAGTCTGTATTAACATTTAAAAAAAAGGCAAGAAAATTGATTCACAACTAGTCCTAGTTTATTTTCATATTGACCAGATTTCAAGCTGATGTGTTTTCAATATTCATATACCAACGTTTTAAGAAGAACCTACCCAGAGAAAGATACTGACTGCACTGCATTACAACACCACAATCCAACAGCATACAAAGCATAGTCACATCCCATCAACAGATAATATAGCATACATTTTCAATTAGCTGCCTTGAGTCAGCAAAGCCTTATGGAGGTTTTATCACAGTTCACTGACTTCTGTCAGACCTTCATAGTTCAACCTTGTTTTGCAATGCCCTGTCCTCAGCAAGAATCACTGCCAGGAGCCAGCATCTCTTCAGCATTATGTTCTAGTACATAGCTAAAAACATCAAGGAATAAGAGACCTCAAGATGTAATAATTTTCCTGTAAACTGAAAGACTAATGTTTCAATTTGAAAACCACAGCATCTTATAATCAATGAGAACCACTTCTGGATCTCATTCTACAGCAAAAGAGAAACCTATGTATAACCTCTGACAATGATTAAACAAGGAAAGTTTCTTAATTAGGGATCAAGCACCTCTTCCTCTAACCTCAGCAAAGTGCTGCAATTGAGGATTGCCCAAATTCTACAAAGGACCTATGGTATTCTCTGACAAAATAGACAATATTTGGGTTGGCGTTCATTTCTTTTTTTAGAGGAACACCATCACTGTAGAACACGTTTGTTGAAAACAAACCTATTTTTGTTTGTTTTCTTTTTGTTTGTTTTAAGAAAAAAGACAACAGTTATGCTACAATTCAATTCTAGTAACTGCTTTTAGTGAGTAATGTATTGCAAAGCTGGAAAGGACACAACCTCATGGTCAAGATTTGTTTTTTTAATTGTACATGTTGTAATGTGTTCCAAGTGTTGATAACATTTCCAGCAAAGCAGTAAATTTGAACCGTTTATAACTCACTTTTATCTGAAATGTTCTTGTCTTCATCATCTAGGTCAGGGTTGTAATGCCAGTACAAAACTGGTGCATACAAAAATTTGTCTCCATTTTTTTCTAATAACTCTCTCACGTTCATCTAGATGTTGTAGCTTGTGGACCTGAATACATTGCCCATGTAATTTATATGGGAGAAACAGTTTGAAAAACAGCTAAAAAACAAACCCTGCAACACATAGTAAGAGCTGATCACCACCTATAAAAGCAATGAAGACAAGGATTTCAAAGGCAATTTCCAGATGGAGAAAGGCACACGCATACACTGATGCCAGGAAACAGCAGTCCTCATACCAATTCTTCCTTCCTCTCCCATTCCATATAGCATTTCTTAATTCACTAAAGGTATATTCTCAATCGTTATTCCAGGCACAAGTTACTGTAATATATTCTACATGATTACAAGGGCTATCAGACACTTCCAGGCAGATACACACTTTCTGAACACATCTGCTGGGGCAATAACTTTTGCAAGTTAAAACCAGGTATTTTATTCCATCAAATTTGATCTGTTTGATTACTACACTGCTTATAGCAGCTGTTATTTTTCACTTTCAAGATGATAATTTATCATCTAGGTTCTCAAAATTGAACCTCATGAATGTTGGCACTTCTCCCAATGCCAATGTTTATTTAAAATATTATTTCACTGACAGAACTTGTTGAACAAGTAATATTTATTCTAAGCCCATACACGAGGGGCTGAGAACTCAGCTATGTTAACAGTAATGCCATTCTTGTGAGTTGCATGTATATATATATGAAACTAAAAAAAAATACAGTAGGCAATATAAGGAGGTGCCACTTCTGGAATTTTTGTATATCTCAGTCTTCTCTCTTCCCTAGAGCTTGTTTCTCCTAGCTTTTATATATATATATATATATATATATATATATATATATATATATATATATAAAACAATCTGTAGTCAACTAATCCCCAGTTTGAAATTACAAACACATTCAAGAACATGCCGCGCTTTCTCTATACATCATATAGAATAAACCAAGACATACATAGTAAGGAACCTGCTTTGAAGTTACCATTGCACTGGCTCATTTCCATCTCTTCTCCAGCTCAACAAGTTTAAACAAAGCTTTGCAGAAACCAGATCTTACATACTTACCACATCATCTTATGATAGCTAGAACTTCTCAGCTCTCTATGTCAATGTTCTGAATAAGGCTGGCCCTACCTTTTCTCTTATAACTACTGATTCACTGACTGAGAAGTTAATGCTTATGTATTTGGCCTCAACAGTTGATGTGCAGCCCACTTCACAACACAGTATCTTGTCAACACTGCTTCTTAGAAACATATGCACAGAATCCACACAGTCCACCAAAGAGCTGTTTCATCAATATGCTGCAAAACACTCAGAGTATTAGCCATGATCCCCCTGGAGACAGCACATTTTGATTTGCAAGCAACATTTAGTTTGAAAATCCTTCGTATGTTCAGTTGCTGCTTTATATCTATTTCTAAAAACTCTGATCTGCATGTGCACAAAAAATCCAGATACTCATACCTTATTCAAAAACAAAGGAGCAATACTTACGACCTTTAACAGGACAACTCATCACGTGCTTGAACTGACACATAAACAATACTGCATTTAAAAGGGCAAAGATAAGCCTGGCACATTGCTATATATCCAGGTGGGCGCTGTCAGTAGCTTCCTCTGGCTGCAGTTCACATACCATTAACATGAAATAAGCTCTGCTACAGAAGGTAGGAGAGGTAAGAAAGCAGAAAAACATTGGCACTGCCCAAAATGTTCTGCAAATTAGCAAAGAATAATTTCTACCTATTTCTTCTGTGCCATTCTTAAAAGTAGTACTAAAACTAAGAAATAGACCAAATTGTCTCTTAGGCTTCCTGGACATCATTCTGAATACATACTACATGATTTCTAGACTTCCTTTTTAATTTTTAAAAAATTGCTAAAGGTCTATCCTTGTAGTCTTCAGTTTTGTAACTACTACTTAATTTCTTCTTTCATTTTCTCCTCCTGCATGGCTCCCTTTCCCTCCATCAATCCTCATCCAGAAGCTTGTATTCCTCCCACCATTGTACACCTCATCTTTCTTCCCCTACTCTATTGTCAAATTACCCTTTCCTTCCACTTGCATAAAAAAATAAGATAAACAAGACTGACACATAACAATAACAAAATCAAAGCCTAATAGCCAGGAAAGATAAAATGTACCTAATGGAAGAGAAAAAAAAGAAAAACCCTACTACTATGGCACAAAAGGCAAACCTTCCAACTGACAGAGAGAGATCTTTCTCCTGTTTTCAAGAGCAGGAGCTTCTATAAAAAGCTTACTGTGATAAGGCACCAAAAAAATAAAAAAGAAACTACTTCAGAAGAGGTTTTTGTGCCAGTGCAAAATGCCCAAATGCTTGCAGCCAATGAATAACACATTTTTTGTTCCTCCACTGTGCCTGCATGTAGGTAACTTATTCATGATTCTTTTTTCTTTTTCTTCCCATAACGAGAGTAAAAGAAGCAGGGAGAGCTCCAAGATAATTCTGCTTCAACAAGAGACATTAAATGTACTGAAAACCAGCTAAAGGACGTAGCCAGTCTCAAAATACAATTGAACGAGGATCTCTGAGGGAATGTATTTCTAATAGGGCTCTTTGGCAATCAGTTCTTGGCTTAAAGTGTTTTGCAATGACCTAGATTAGATAAATTTCCATAAAGATTGCTGATGACGTGAAAGTAAGGTATCCTCAGCAAATAACATGCATTCTAATAATATCAAAATACAATCAAACATCTAGTGACAAAATAAAGCTGATTACAAGGAAAAAAAAAGATTGACCTGTCTAAATTTATACAAACACATACACACACACATATATATATATAAAATCCTTAAGCTAATATATTTATTCCCAAGTAATTCTTCAATTAATAATCAGTTTCACCAGTTATGTTTTTAAATGTTCTTAAATGTTTTTAACATTTATAAACAAGTAATTAAATAATTTCCCCATTAAAAAAAAAGGCATCCACAAGCCATGAGATACCCTAAGACTTATTAGAGAACGTGAAAAGACATGAGCACAGATAGAACATACAGCAGGGAGACATTTTATCACCTTCCTAATTAAAAAGGAAAAACAATTAAAAAAGAAAAATAAAAAAAATAAAACAGGAACATCACAGTACTACCAAAATGAGTATGCTAATGGATATCAGAAGAAAGAAGAAGAAGAAGCACCACATACAACGTAGAGAAAGCCTAACAAGCATTAGACCACATAAAAGGTAAGGAAGGCAAGCAGAAAGTTGCAAGAGAAGGGGTACAGATGTATCTGTCTGGAGAACCAAAGCAACATCAGGGAACGTGAAGTATCTGAGCTGTGTGTAATTAGATTAACAGTTAAACTCACACATAAAAACAAAGCTAATCTTCCAAATCTGTAACGGAGACCTTAAAAGCTAAGTTTTTGGACATTTTAAGCAGGAAATACTGAGTTGGAGAAAATGGGATGTGTTACATCTGCATTTTTTTCACAGCACAATTGCAATTAACTCTACACAGTCCTAGTGATGAGACTTGAAAAAAACTTTGAAATAGCCAATACATAAATTACTAACATTACTGAGAAGATTGACTTGCAGCTCCTTTGAAGATTCCATTGGTTTAGCTAACAAGAGATAGACAAATGATAACATCCAAGAAGACTGCACAGAGAAATGAAATCTGTAAGTGCTGTTTTGTCTCCTACACAGTATTCATAACAAGATTTGAGTTTTAAAAAAAACAAAAGGTTGACACATATTAAGAAAGGCAATCTTTTTAAGCAGAGTTGGCTCCAATGGTCAAGAATGCTTTACCACTGGAAGAAAAAGTCTCAGATGCCCAGAGAAACACAAGTCTAGGTGGAACAGGAATCAAGACAAACAATATCGCTTGTGCTAGATAACTGGTAGTTAAGAATCTAAATTACTCTATTTACCTACTGATTATAATGGCTGCTCTCAAAGTAATGCTTCCCTATTTTATTATGTTGGCCTACAACATCAGAGGTGAATATTGGTGGTAGAGGCTGAACTTCTCCACCAAGACTCTGTTGCTGCGTGAAGATGGCAGCAGGGGGGCAGTCTGACATGGCATGTGACATGGAAGTGCATCTGAAGCAAAGGGGTGGAACTGAATTCCTCCACGTGGAAAACAGGGCACCCACTGATACTCATCAACACTTGCTGAATGTTTATGGAGACCAGTGGGCGTCAGCACAGTGAGGTGGTGGGTAATGAATTTCATCAGCAGTAAGAGCAACATGAAAGACAAGCCATGCTGTGGACAGCCATTCACACCACAAAATGAAGACCCTCTATCAGCTTATCTGAACAAATTGGTGGATTACAACCTGTGTATGGAGCTGAATATCAGCTTCAATCTGTTGGAAACAGTGGCAACGTTGGAATATTGCAAAGTTTGCACCAAGTAGGTCCCACAAATGCTCACATTGGAACAAGAACATATGTAAGTTTGTCAGGACCAACTGAACCAACACAAGGACGAATGTGGTTCACTGTATCGCTTCATTACCAGTGACATGACACAGGACAACCATTATGAGCCTGAGTCATAACAGCGGTCCATGAAGTGGCAATAAGTAAATTCCACATTGAAGAAAAAGTTCAGGACACAGTCCTCAGTGGATAAAATGATGTACACTGTCTTTCGGAGTGTTCCTTCTGGCTTTCCTGGAATCCAGACAAACCATCAACTCTTGACTTCTTAATGACCACACTGACTGACTGAGCTGAAGGCTCAAACTTCCAGAGCTGAGCCAGAGAAGACAACATTCTCCTGCAACATGGTAACACCAAGTCTCATATCAGAGTGAAGATCATGGGGCATATTGCCAGTCTTTACTGGACTGATCCACCATACAGTCCAGATTTGGCACCTTGTCTTCCACCTATGCAGGCCAATGGAAGATGAACTGCATGGGCAATATTTTCCTAGCAACAACACCATCATAGCAGCTGCAAAACAGCAGGTCACCTCCACTGGTGCAGTCTTTTTATGAGCAAGGCATGCTGGCTCTTATAAATCGCTGGTAAAAATGCACAGATAATGTTGTGAAAAAAATAGTGCTTTGTAGTGATAGTTTATCACAGTCTTATTGTGCCCTTTCTACTTGAAAGGTTCACCCTTTTAGACATATCACAAAGAACAAGGTAATAATTATACTATTACTTAATCAAAGAGAAGATAACGCCCAAATGCATTCTTCTTATTTAATAATTGCTTTAAATATAAAGTGATGTGAAAAAAAACTCTTGAATACATTTCTTGTGTACCCACAAAAAGACTCCAGGCAAACTACTTAGTTTAACAACTTACTGTCACTTCACCTACTCAAACACAAATCCTTATGCACAAACGGGTGCATTTTTTCAGATGAGCTAGCAAGAGCATGTGTGCCCCCTCTAACCACATTTATCACTGCGTTGCTAAGCACAGAGATCTCCATTCAAAAAGACAGCAGTGAGATGAGCTAGTAATAACAAAATCCAGATAAGGGTAACTGCTAGAGCCAACTGCCACTTCTTTTCACTGTCTGAAAGCAAAGTGTGACATCTGGGTGAAAGGAAGACCACGCTCTATTTTGTCTGCCACTTCATTCCCTCTGGTACCAAGACTGCTGCTCAGCTCTGAAGCGCACTTGAAAATCCCAAATACACTGAGTGAAAATGCTCGAGTCTCCTCTGTTTTAAGCAGGTTTTTCCCACGCTACCATCAAGCATCTTACATAGTAAATTATCATACATTATATAATCTTATCCTCCATACAGGCATAAGTAGCAGTGACTCTACGTGATACAGGCAGCCAAGGAACGAAGAACTTGGGTTACTTGCCTGGGAACAAGAGAAATGTGGATTGCTCAGAGAACTGCCATAAACATCTCCAAAGTCCAAATCACAAGACCATCCTTTTAAATTTCAACCTGACATTCAAAGTTTTTTTCTTCAAAATATTTCTTGTAAGCACCACTGAAGGGCAGAGAGAGAGAATGATCTATTTCTCATCCTGCCTTTACCTTGATAAAAGTTCTAACTTCACTCCTCTGTTCCAACAGCCTTCTCCATTCTCCTGGCATATTTGTTTAGAGGCAACAGCAAAAGCTATTCAAGATAAATCAAGCAGTTAGTGATTAAACAAGCTAGGTTTAACCAAACATTAACTAAGCATCTTAACTTACAGTTTTAGTTTTCCTACCAATAAATTAGAGGTATTCAACTGAAGAGGTTATTATTATTACGTTCTTTTTTTTTCTAACAGTGACCTCCAACAATAAATAATTAAAAGCAAAAAGTTTCAATAGCAAAAAGTGAAGGAAATAGAGGGTTAAAAAAAAAAAGGAGAGCTCACATTTCAATATTATTACTTTTGCTACCTAGATTTCAGGATTAAGAAAAAAATTATTAATATTTAATCTAAAACAGAAATTTCTCATAAGAGATTTCTGACATTTTAAGTTCCAAGTTTACTTGAAACAAGCAACATACATCTAACCTTCAATAACATATTCAAGTATAGTGATATTTCTCCAGTAACCACCTACTCGCTTTTTACATGGGAAAAAGGTCAGAATCCGCTCCTAGAACTCGAATAATTCCAATGAAAGAACATGGAGCAGCCCATCACTGTCCCAGACTCTTTAATCTTTGACTCTCAACATGTTTTGCATCTCTCTTATGACAGGGAGGAAGCAAACAGAAAGGCTGGGCCGCAGCACTTGTTTTATAGTTGGTACCTTATGAAAACAGACAGCAGAAGACTGGAAAAGTTGGACAAACTCTTCTTCCCTAGGCAATACTTTGCCTACTAATGCAGCCAAGAATACTATGAGCTTTTTCATCAGCAAGGGCACACATCTGACTCACGGTTACCTTGGCATCCACCAGGACTCCCAGGTTCTTTTCAACTGAGCTGCTTCCCAGCTGGGTGGCCCCAGCACATCTGGCGTTGTTACTCCCCAGAACGACTTGTCATATCTCCCCTTGTTGGAGTCCACATCAACCCACCTCCAGCCCATCCAGGTCACTCTGGATGGCTGCGCATTCCTCTGAGTTGGACACTTCCCTCAGTTTCATGACATCTGCAAGTTTACTGAGGGTGTACTGTACCTAATCATCCAGAACTATAATTAAGACTTCAGACAAGACTGTTCTTAGATTTAACTCCTAGGGTACTCTCCTCAATACTTGCCCCCAGTTAGATTTTGCACCACTAACCACTTATCTCTGGGCTGACACTCAGACAGTTTTTCATCCACTTTACTATCTGCTCAGCCAGTCCATACTTCAACAGCTTCTCAGTGAAGAACTTATGGGGCACAGGGCTACAGATCCACGAAAGTAATGTCCACATCTCCACCCTCATCTACAAGGCTGGTGATTTCACTGTAGAAGCTGATCAGGTTAGCAGGCATGACTTCCCCTTGGTGAATCTAAGCTGAGTGCTCCTGATAATTTTCTTCTACTTCATACATCTGCAAATGGTTTCCAGGATGAGCTGTTCCATCATCTTTCAAATGACTAAGGAGAGGCTGATCAGCCTGGGGTTACCTGTGTCCTCCTAGCCTTCCTTGAAAGTAAGAGCAATGTTTGCTTTCCTTCAGTCTTCAGGCATTTCTCCCAGTTTCCCTCACTGTGCAAAGAATATCAAGAGCAGCATCTATATCACATCTGCAAGTTCCCTCAGCACTTCTGCGTGCATCTCATCAGGCCTTATGGGCTTAAGAATGTCCAGTTTGCTTAAGTGTTCCCTAACTTGATCCTCTTCCAACAAACTTACAACTTCCTTGCTCCAGCCTTTCCTCCTCATCTCTGGAAATTGGTATGCCTGAAGGAACGTTGCTGCTGAAGAAGGCATTCAGTACCTCAACTTTTCCGCTGTCTCAGATAACCGTTTCACATCACTGTTTCACATTTCCCCTAGTGTTCTTTATGTCACTAATGTACTTGGTTAAGGACAACAGGAAGAGCTTTTACATCCTTGGCCTGATTCAACTATACCTGGACTTCAGCAATCCTAACTTCACCCCTGGCTGCTCTCTGTATGCCTCCCAGGTTACCTGACCTTGCTTTCATCATCTGTAGGCTTTCTTTTTTGTATTTGAGTTTGGCCAGCAGTTCCTTGCTCATTCATGCAGGCCCCCTGTTGCTAACACCAGTCCTGCAGTCAATTACTGACCTGTCCTGACAGTGAGATGTCCCAGTATCTCAGATCAGACACAAATGTTCTTACATTAAAGTGTCAGTGGTTTAGGTTGTATTGCTCTCTGCCTTCACACCAGTGAAAATCAATGGCAAGACAGACTTCAGCAGATACATTTTAAATGCCCAGCCCCCTCGATAACTTTACTGTGCAACAAACTGCCTAAAAACAAACAAACAAAAAAAACCAACAGCTTTTCCTTCTTCTTGCTTAAGGGTAAAAAATACACCTAGCTCTTTTCCAAAACAGGCTGTTCCTGAACCTGCTAGAAGAGAACAAATAGATTTATTTAGGAATAGGCAACAAACACTCAGAAATTCTAAAAATAGAAAGAAATGCAGATATCAAGATTGACTGAACCTGAGGCCTTCAATTACTTCAGCTATTGTTCATCAGTGCAGTGTTATGCTTCAATATTGCCCCATCCAAAATAAGAATACCTTGCATACTCCTCTTAAAGGACAACTGAAGAAGAAAGCGACACCAATTTATTGTAACTCAAATGACAAGACAAAAATGTCTTCAGAATTTCAGAGGTCACCCTGCATAGTAAGCATGGGATAACTTAGGAAAGAATGCCTTTCTACTTCAATACCTCATGTCAGAAGCTAACATTAAATCCATTTAAATTATTTAGGCTAATGGGTAAGGTACTTTAAAGAACATTTAAAATCCACAATCACTGAACTCTATCAGTTTCCACTTTGTTTTTCCATTTTATTTATCTTTGCCCCATCCGGCCGTATCGATCATGAAGTTAAACAATCCTGCGTTTTTCCAGATGAAGTAAACTCTGAACTAATTTCTACAACCATTCCAAAATACATACACTCTCAATCACTTTGCAGGTGCAAACTATGAAATCCCTTTCCAGATCTTACAGGCTGATGCACAGAAAGCGTAGTCTTATGACAAATATTCAGAAGGTCAAACGGACAACCACACTTTAAACCATGCATACTCATTTACTGGGAGGTACAGTAAGGCTGATGTTAGTAACCTTTCATTTGCAACTGTTTGGTTTAGAACTGGCATCCCCGTCCCAATCAACATACACACAGATAAAGGAGCACCTGAATGAATTAGAAACACCACTTAGCCCAAAAACTCTGTCTCATCACAAACCACGTTTGCCAACAGCAGATTTACACAAAATAGGATCAGTGGTTAACAAAGCATAATACAGCAGGATTAAAATAGACTGCTTAGAGAAAAATAATACTAATTTCCAAGTGCTACACTGGAACTGTTCATCTGACGTTTATCTCCGTGATATTTTCAGATAAAAGTTTCTCAGACATACGTAGATCATACACAGTCTTAAACCACCATCCTTATCAGAGATCTAATCAGTGCTAAACACTGTCCAAAAACAGAAGGCAGTTCTAGATCCAAAGATTTGTACACAAAGGCCTCTATCTTGCAATTTCATCAGATTACCTGAAAGTGACCCTTAGCAACACTCACATGATTAGAAAAAGTTACTGTTTCTACCAAAAAGAGATAGCAGTACCAGGAAAATAATAAAAAATAAAAAGGAAGGAGGGTTAGTTGTTCATTTTAATCACAGAATCACAGAGCTGTAGGGGTTGGAAGGGACCTCCAGAGATCATCTCATCCAACCCCCTGCCAAAGCAGCTCCCTAGCCCAGGTTGCACAGGTAGGCGTCCAGGAGAGTCTTGAATGTCTCCAGAGAAGGAGACTCCACCAGCTCTCTGTGCAGCTGTGCCACTGCTCCGTCACTGCACTGGGAAGAAGTTCCCACGCACATTTGTACAGAACCTCCTGTGCTTCAGTTTGTGGCCATTTCCCCTCGTTCTATCGCCACACACTGCAGAGAAGAATCCAGCCTCGTCCCTTTGCCTTGCACTCCTCTGATATTTCTGGATGTGGATCAGATCCCCTCTGGATCTTCTTTTTTCGAGGCTGAACAGCCACAGGTCTCTCAGCCTTTCCTCATAAGGGAGGTGTCCCATGACCTTTATCATCTTTGTGGGGACTCTTTCGATGAGATCCCTGTCTTTTTTGTACCGGGGAGCCCAGAACTGGACACAATACTCCAGGTGAGGCCTCACCAGGGCAGAGTGAAGGGGGAGGATCACCTCCCCCAACATGCTGCTGCTGGAAACACGCATCTTGGTGTGCACTGCGTTAATATCAAAATGCATTTATTTGGTTCTTAAACAAAACAACGGGAGGTCTGCTAAGACAACAGACAGGATTCTGACATGCATCTAGTACAAAGCAGAAGCAGCCAAGAGAGAGTCAAGGGCCTTCTCTATGTCTCTATGAAGGCAGTTTATAGGTCTGTGTGAAAGATGTCTGGTTTATAGACAAGTGCCTACCCATATCGGAACTGATGCTTTCACTGTCACCCACAGTGGGTATAACCGGTGCATGCTTTCTCCTGCATGAAATCAGATCAGTTTCTAAACTTTTCAGCAAGTATTGCTATAGCTCTGTTACACTGATTTAGCTCCACAAGAATCAGCATCAAAGCATCCTCAGCATCCATAACATTTTATTTTCTCACTTAGAAATACTGTAAAATTACTACTGGAGCCTCTAGGAGACAGCTATGCCTGCATTCTTACTGCTTGGGGTCACTCCATGCAGGCAAAGTTTCCTGGTTTCGCTTCTCCTCTCTTGAATGTTTGGGGCCGTACCTGCAGGCTCTACAGCCACTGTTTCTCTCCAGAGCCACCACTGCGACGCCGTACATTAAAAAGTTGAGGTTTAGACACCCAAGCTCACCCATCCAGTAAGTTCGGCAAAGCAGCAATACAAAACCTCTCGCGTTCCGCAGACCCCAACGCAGCGCCCTGAGCCCCACAACCCGCAGCGCCGGGAGCCCTCCCGCACCCACACAGCGGCGCGCCCCTCCTCGCCGCTCCTTCGGAGGGAAACCAAAAATAAATAGCGAGGACAGCAGGAAGGGAGCGGCGCGGTACGGCGCGGCGGGGCACGGCACGGCACACCGCACCGGGTGCGGAGGAGGGGGCGGCGGCTGCCGGGCACCATCTTGGGGGCGGCGGGGGCCGGGAGGCCGCGGCCCGGCGGTGGTTACCTGCTCTGCCAGCCCTGCAGGAGGTTGGTGTATTTGCTCAGCGTCCCTTCCAGCACCGGCTCCCGGCGCCTCCCGACGCCGCCTGGCGCCTGCGCGCCCCCCGGGCTGGCCGCAGCCGAGCCGGGGCTGCTGCTGCCTCCGCCGCCGCCGGCCCCCCCGCCTCCATCCAGCCTCCCCGCGGCCGCCGCCCGGCCAGGCAGCCCGCGGCCGGCGGAGGAAGACGACGGTGAGGAGCCCGCCGACGTGGGGCGGCTGCTGCTGCGGCTGCTGCTGTTGCTGCCGCCGCCTTCGCTCGCCGCCGCCGCCGCTTTCTCCATGGAGCCTCGCGGCGGACGGCGCGAACCCGCTCCGGCCGCGGCAGCCGCCAGCGCCCGGCAAAGCCCTGACTCACGGGCGGCGCCGAGAGAGAGGGGCGGCGCCCGGGGGAGAAGGGGCCGGGCCGCGGCGGGAGAAGGAACCGTGCGCCGCCCCTCGGCGGGGGCCGGGGGGGCGTAGGGCGGCTGTCGGGGGCTGCGCGGGTCGAGCGGCGTCCGCTGTGCACGTACGGAGCTCGGGAGTCCGTGCCCCGGGCGCTGAGAAAGATGTGCCCGCCAGAGCGCGACGCTCAGCATAGGGGGCGGTTAGCGGTGCGAATGGATGCACGCGAGTGCCCATCGCCACAGAGCGTGGCACCGAGGAGGCGGCTGCCTGTGACTGATCACGCAGTGCACGCCGAGATGCGTGTGCCCAGCAGCAGCAGTGCCAGAGCTGTCCCCAGCGCACTGCAGGACATCACAGAGTCAAAGGCTCAACCGCCCATCCACCCCCGCCATGCCCACTGACCACGTCCCTCAGTGCCACATGCACACGGTGCTTGAACACCTCCAGGCACTGACTGCACTACCTCCCTGTGCAGCCTGTGCCACTGCCTTAATGCTCTTTCAGAGTTTTTCTTAATATCCAACTTGACTCCAACGTGGAACAACTTAAGGCCGCTCCCTCTTGTCCTTTCATGTACATCAGCACATTGCATCAGTTCTACCATCGATCTCGACTTCTCGGAAAATATTTTTGTGGGCTAAGTTGCATCTCCTGAAGACAGAGCATGATTTAGGATCACTGTAAAAAGACAAACAGATCTTTGTACAGTCAGCAAGGTACACAACTGTGTGGTTACATTCCCCCAAATCAGTTCCACAGCCAGCCTTGCTGTGTTAGCCAAGTGCCTCAGCATCATTACAGTGCACATCTTCTGAGCACGCCTGACTTGCAGTTATGTCAGCTTATAACTGGTGACCTAAAATACAGAGGGTCTTACTGGGACTGACAAAACACAAATGAACCAAGCTTAATGTTGTACTTTAACTCTGAAAAGTTGTGCTCTTCCACATGTTAGAGATTTTTGGACTGTAGCAAATCGTATGTGCCATCCCATATTCTGCACCTCTGAAGATTTTCAGGCCTTGCAAACTCCCCCAGCTAGAGGCCCACGCTACCAGTATAAACCAGACAGGAGGACTTCTTGCTCAGATTCTCCCAGTTTTCTCTCTAGAAAATCCTACCATATGTGTTGTGGTTGGTTAGCTGAAATGTTGGGCAACTCGATCCTGATTTTTGGGTAGTTAAACTTCTATGTTGTAGCTAAATAACGAGGCACGGTAGTCTGGGAACTTGAATTTTAATTTAGTATTTCATTGGTAGAATATTTAGTGTACATCTCTTGCAGCACGGACCAAGATTTTTAGCTTAGTTATTCTTTAAAACAGAAAATAATTGTGAGTAATTTTTCAAGACAGAACTATTACTTAAATATTCATGTAAAATTACCCAGTCATTGTTCAGTACAGAAAGAAACTCCATGACAACAATCTGAAAATCCTCATCCTCTGACTCAGCTCCATCAATTTGATGGCCACAGTTCTCAGAAGACCTTGGCATGAAGGAGGTGTGCTCCTTTAGGAAGCTTGGGCCTCTGTCTCTGGAGACAAGCATGAGATGCTTTCATTTTTCTCACCATCAGCTACAGCTACAGCCCCCAACAGTGGAACAAAATGCTTTACAGAAGTAGCAGTGTCATCACCGCAGCTTCCCACCAGCCACTGCAACACATTAACCATGAGTGTTCTGTATTATAGAGAAAGATTTTTTTTTCTGCCTTCTATAGAATTTATTAGAAGACAGTTATATCAGGAAAAGAAACCTCCTCATAAAGTTATATAGAAATGTCTCTAAATCTTTCTGTACAATAAAACCCAAATAACAATTGTGTCCCCATGAGGGAGTTTCTGACACAGAAGAGACAATAGGCTGTGAGCATATCACATCCCCAGGAGAATTTTGCAAAATATCAAACTACCTCACTGCTGCAAGAAAGTCTGTGTGATGTGGTAGCATAGAAGGTCGTCTTACAGCTTACAGGCTGGTTAACAGGTGTTAACAAATAGAGGGGTTAACGGTCATTTTTCAAGTGGGGGAAAATGCTACTCTGATTTGGGATCTATGTTACTCAGTGTCTTCTAAAATCATTAGTCCTTCTTCAATAATAGTTAAAACAAGGATCAACTGGGAAAAAAAAATAGCATGGAGATTTCATAGCAGTGATTGATTTGCTGATAAAATGCCAACTGAAACAACTAATTTATATGATCTGTAAGTTATCTGTGGCTTCCCAGGAAAGACATTTTGGAGTCATTTTAAACTGTCCTCTGACAATCCCGTCACAGTGTTCAAGGGTAATCAAGCAAACAGCTGGGATGAGCTCATTAGGAAAACAGAAATATCAGCATGCTGCTATATAAATCTATAGTACACCCAGTGAATGTATACTCTGCATTAATAACATCCCTTCAAAAAAGATGGAATAGAAAAAGGTATAAACCCCAACTTTGTTATGAGGAGAGAACTCAACAGGATATTCAGCTGGATAAGAGGAAACCTGAGTGCAGAATGGTATTCAAGTTAACAGGAATGGTTCTTCACAGTTTCTCAGGAAACTAGAACTATGGGGCAGCTGGTTTGAAGTAAGAACAAGAGAATACTTCTTCCCATGATTTCTAAAAGTGAAACTCATTGTTACAAGATGCCAAAAGTCCAGATGAATAAAAGATCAATTTGATAATTGTGTTCAAAGACCTTTAAACAAGTCTGTTCAAAGTGTTTTGGAAGTATCTGAAGGTCAGAGAAGCCCTAAACTTCTGACGCCTAGAAAAGTGTTTATTGATGAAGTATTACCTACCTTGTTCTTGATCTTTCTCTAAGCATCTACAAGTGGAAGAAATGGACTACACAGACCTTTAGTGTGACATGTAGTTCATATTCTGAAGATTCCCTCCCCTTGGTTAACCAAAGATCCTTTTGATTCAAACCGTAGCACTCTGCCGTTTTTACATCATATCTAAGAAAAATAATGTATTGTTAACAACTTTCTTTTCTTTTTTCCTTCTCAGTATGTTCATACTGCTGTGACACAACAGATTTGCACAATCTTTCATGGCAATCTTGATATTAGTGATCCCCTATTATCATTTATTTTAAGGCATTGATGTTTTCCAAAATGACTGAAACTGGGTTTTGTTTGTTTTTTTTTCTAGCTAATGGTGTGTCCCAGTAGAGCTACTCTTCAGAGTAACACACCCTGAGTTAGTCTGATGCAATCCTGCATGATGTATGCTTTGTTATAAGTATTCTTAATTAGCTATTTATTAACAGTGACCTACCTAATGAAGGCTTTTGCTGTTTCCAAGGTAACACAGCCACTAATTCACAGTTCTCATTTAGTATGTTACTTTCACTCTGTGGTCAAACCAAAATTATGCCTCTAAACCAAAATATGGTCTCTTTCATTAAGTACCATAAGAAGCAAAATGTTTTGTTATTTATCCCTCCTTTTAGAAAGCAAAACACCTGGCAGGATAACAAATTCATCTGTGTTTGCCCTTATTGGAAAATGAAGAAGTTTCTCCATTCTATGATCCTTTGCTAAGCTACCCAGTTTCAGCGCACAGAACAAGGCCATCTCACAGCTCATTTGCTGCTTTCTGTTTCCTAGTCATGTTGTTTTGGATTTCTATACCTTTTCAATGCTCTCCTAGCAAATAGTTTTCTATAATTACTTCCCATGTTCCTTTTCTACCTCTCACCCAACCTCCCCACCAGCTTTCCATACAACTCGTAACAATCATAACCATAGGGGTATGGGGTTTCTGCAGGTTCTACTCTAACAATGGGGTCTTTGAGCTTAGTTTTGCCTGGTCTGTATTCAAGCATTGAACCTGTTCTGTGAAAATGATGCAAGGCTTGCTCAGTTTTACCATCTCCTCCTTGTTCTACAGAGTTCTCCTGAGACACTGCATCATTTCCCATGAGCTTAGAAGAGTAAAGCTGCATGTCACTGAACTGCAGGTGGTTCTCACAGCAAAAACGTACCTCTCCTAGCACTGGGAGCACAGTCACACTCATGCCAATGCTGTTCTTGCTAACACTTGCTCAACTGTCTACTGCAGCTGCCAAGACTGAGTGTAGCTGGTACACATGCAGCAGGTGGAACGGTGCACACATGTTTTCTGGTCCTTCCTCAGATCTTTTTCCCTACATTACTGGACTTGAAGGTCTAAAAGAAGCAGTGATCTCTCTAATCTGACCTTTCCATGACATAGTATAAGAATCATAATGCAACTATTATGATCTGTCCTACATTATGATTTCATTTAGATTTAACCAGCACGCCATGCACACTTCTGACCTGAGGATTTCAAGGACACAGAGAAGCACCCATTCATTTTGCTCTCTGCCAACTTTAGCATTAGCTTTGCTGCATCAGTATGCATTTTATGCTCCTTCCCTTGTGTCTGTAAGCCTGTAAGTGTACTAAACATACTTCTTTGCCACTCTTCATCTTGCTGTCAGCTGTTTCTCATCCATGTTTCTCATCTACCAACAAGATATCATTCAGAGGTTCAAGCTGGTGATAGGGAAACCAGCATAAGCCATTAGTACCCAAATCACCTTCGCGGCCAGAAACAATGTAGTTCAGGAAACACAGTCTTGACTGAAATGTAATTCACTCTGTTACAAGTCATCACAAATTCATTTGGGCTGAGATTTGTGCTGCCTGACACATCTAGATTTACAATAGCATGTTTAGTCACTTACCATGCATTGCTCTTTAATTTGCAGGTTAGACTGGTTGAAAGAGAACTTGATCAAAATATCTGTGAGCCCCTAGAATGCAAACTTAGGGATGGTCAAGTGCAGAGAATACTAATTTATGTTATGTATGTTTGCATCAGATGTCATTAAATGTGCATAAGGAAATGACGTATGTGACAACCATGATACAAAATATTTTCTGTATAGTTAGAATTAAACCTTTGAACTGCCCTGAAAACAAATAGAAAGGTGGTGAACAGGGAAACTTGGTGAGCGTAAATATCACACGCAGTATATACTGTGTATTTTAGCTATTGGGAACAGCCTTATTCTGTGCCAACTTATGTTTGAACAGTTGTTATAGGTAGTGACAAATACAGCTCTTTAAATAGATTCTTTCATACTCTAAGGCCAGAAGAAAACACTGAGATTATCCATCATGACCTTCTGAGTAAGTGAAGCCTTTTTAGGTTTGCTGTGAAATTTTAGATAAATGTTGATTTACCAAATGTTAACATGATACAGGCACTTTTACCCATGTTTTTCTAGCAGCACAGTTAAACATTTAGAGATCTGAAAAGTACACTATTCCTCTAAGGGTCAAACTCAGATTTAACCCCAGACCGACCCTACTCATTGCTGCTTTCTCCTATCAGATCTCAAGACTAGTTCTTAGGCTCTTTTTTATGCTACTTTTTGCAGAACTGAACACTATCCGTGGAGTGTGTCAGATTTCATCATTTATTATTCGTAAAGCATAGTGCTATATGACACCGTAAAATCACCAAGATTATCACCCACTGACTTTCTAAATGGAGTGTATGTAAAGTATCACGATGGGATGGCAGATTAAAAAAAAATAATAGGGAAGAACTTTGCACTGAAGATGAAGAAACATTTAGATTTTTTGGTAGTAAAAACAAGGAGGAAAATTCATTCAAAACTTCCAGATAACTACTGATGCAAGAAGTACTGTATATTGTTTCAGACTCCATTCTGCAAGCAGTTTCAAGTTTCATATGCAACATAATTGTCTCTTTTTAGCCTACAAATCTGCATAAGAAATACTCATAGGCAGTTGAATATGCTTAACAGAAATACAGACATGCCAAAAGTTGGAACATATTTGAAACCCTTCTGGAAACTGCTGAACCTTGTATTACTACAGGCATATGTTTCAGTCCCTTTTTCACAACAACGTTTTAGAAGTTGGGTAGATTGTAGAGAATAGGGCCTATTTCTTACAAGAAAAGTTAACATGGAATACAAGAACCTTAGACCAGATTCTCTTACCTGCATATTAACAGCTTTTTGCTATCAAAATATATCTGTTATAAATTTAGTAGACTAGTGGAAGATATTTAGCCATTTAGTTCTAAATGTTAGCTCCCACCAACAAAACCAGTCAAGTAAGCATGTGAAAGGCAGTAAAATGCAGAAAAAGTGGTTTGTGTTTGTTTGTTTGTTTGTTTGTTTGTTTTTATGGTTTGTGGCTTTATAATCTTTGGGGTTATGCTTTGATTAAGTCCAGGACGTCTTCTGGCAGCAGTTCTCCTAAGCTAATTGTGGCGATTTGCTTGCCAGGGTTCACCAATGAGTGATTTTAATTTGCCTGTTAACCAAAATAACAATAGCTTGTGAAAAGCATAATTTCTTTGTATAATGTAGTGGGGTTTTTTGTGTGTTCATTTGTTTGTCTTTAAAAAGGAGCATGCTGCATAGTGCCTTATTAGTGCAAGTGTTGGGCCAGTTCTCTCTGCAGGTCCAGTGCTGACAAACAGATAGGCAGTGTTGTTATGTTCCACAGAACAGCAGCATAGAGTTGACTCTTCAGCCATTCTGAAGAATGTTAGAAACTGAAGTTTACAAAAGCCTGACAAAGTCATTTGTTTACTCCTTCTTTGTCTGCTGGAAAGAGACAGACGTATTTTTTTATCCCCCTCCTCCAGTGAATTTGCTTGTGATGCTTTCTCCCTCACATCACACTGAGCCCTGACAGGAGTATCCAGTGGAGACAACCTCAAATATGCAAACAGCTGAATTGTGATTCTGTATCTCTGGTTTTCAAAACCAGAGCTGTCAGCTTTGATCTTTGACTTTTCAGAGCCTATTCTGCAAAACCAGAGGTACATTTATATGTGGCTTAATGGGAGAGCATTTGCCTTGATTTCAAAGGTAGAGATGAATGTTACTTGTTTTGAACGCACAAACTAAAAGTTCAGGAAGCTGCCATTTTTTGGTTTAACTTTTCCTGACCTTATTATTTTCCAGAAAGGATGCTTAGGACGGGCACTCCTTAACTACAGTTTCATAAATCCAGGCATTCCAAGCTCTGAGCTCTGCCAGCTTCAATCAACCATAAACATTCTCCTACTATGGTGATATCATGTTACAGCCTAAAAATAGGGCTATGTTTGCAAAGAAATAAGACAGTATTAAAGTTATAAGTGTTGATATAAAATGGACTACAGACTCCAACAACCTGAAATGACAACAGAAGGAAGAAACTAGAGATTTGCACACTGAGGAATTTCTTCCTTCTTTATAAGATACACAGAAGACCACACATTTTTTTTTCCAACATTTTGTTTGTATAAGATTGAAGAAGGAATTTCTAATATTACCATCCTACTGGGGAAAAAAACAGGGACTGATTCTGGGGGATCTGGAAATCCTCACCAGGAAAAGTTAACCCCTAACCAATAAAACAGATACTGGATCTCTGAAAAAATAAACTTCTTACAACTTTTTCAAACTGTCATCAGAGTAACAAATTTGAATAATGCCATACAGCTTTGAAGAGTCCAACTAGGAACTGCGACTCCCCATCCAAATTTGGCTTCTCTTAGATTTAATACTCATGTCAGATTTGGTATTTCTATCCATGTGATTTACAAAACACCTCGTGAAAAGCAAATGGAAAAGATTTGAGTTTTTAGAATAGGTATCAAATGGAACAGGAAAAGTCTTCAAAAGATCATGTACCTCTTTTTCTTCTTTAGAACACTGCTTGAACAAAATCATCTAAAAGCTATAAATATATTCATACAGAGTATGCTTCATAAACTGGAATAGGGTCTTATTATAGGAAAACATAGCCTATTTGATCTGAATTTAATCTTATCTGAAATGTGTTCATGTCAGAAATGAAATCCATGTTGCTTTCAGTAGAGAAGGGCATAGAATTCTGCTGCTGACAGAGGGAAATGGGGCTGATAAGCAGAAACAAAGACAAGAATTACCCAAACCATTTAAAGAGTTTTAGGGTTTTTTTTTGCAGCTAACAACCAGTACTGTCACACCGCACTGGCCTTTGGCAGTTGCTACTGCCTTCTTTTGCCAGCTCGATCTGTGCTAACCAAGTTTAGACAACACTTCAGTAGCAACACAAGTGCCTAGTCTACTTCAGAATTCCCAGTGGAGGTGGAGCTGTTCCAGTGTCAGCCTAAGAGCACAGCAGAGCTTTTGCCAAAAAAGGCCACATTAAATGCAGTCTTCACTGCACATAAACCACACGTGTCAGAATCCTAGTGCTTAACTGGCAGGAAGTTCGGAAATTTGCAACCAGGAAGAAATAGATAACAAGTCTGCTGACGTACCCACAGGATTTTCTCACTCTCCTATAGCTGCAGAAGGAAAAGTGGTGTTGTATGACAAGGCAGCACATCAGAAATAAGTCAGAGGCTGTCAGCCACAGGGAGACATAAGGAAGGGTTTCAAGGTAATTTGAATCTTAGGGAAATAATACAAAGGGAAATTAATGTAATGAGCCAACCCAAGCCGTTGCACAAGAAAAGAGAAGGATTGAAGGCTCTTGACAGAACAACAAAATAAGAGAGAAATCTAAGAAACCTGTCTCAGGTTAAATGTTAGGAAAAATTTCTTCTCTGAATAAGTGGTCAGACACTGGAATGGGCTGAGCAGGGAGTAGGTGGAGGAAACCATTCCTGGAGGTGCTCAAGAAATGTTTAGGTGTGGTACTAGGGGACATGGTTTAGTGAGAAAATACTGGTGGAAGATGGATGGTTGGACTAGATATCTTGAAGGTCTTTTCCAACCTTGGTGATGCTACAATTCTATGAAAAGAGGTTCTCCAGTTCATGTCAAGAGAACTACAGTTCTTCTTTTTCCTCCTTGTCCAAGAGCAATTTGCTTCAGCCTGAACTGGGGAAATGGAGATAAATAGCTATAAAAAATAAAAAAAAAATTAAAAAAAGGATGAAAATGCATTTGTAATGTAAGACCAAGGTAGCCTGTTTTTTTTTGTTTTTGTTTTTGTTTTTGTCTACAATCTGCAGCACAATACAATTGGTGTTTTCTTTCTGGGAGAAAGCAGCTACTTTCTTCTCACTGATGTTGATGTTAGCTACCCAGGAATGGACACATGACAGGATGAAGCAGGAAGCATGGACCTTCCTCTTTCCCTGGCTTCTGAACTTCCCCTGCCTTCTCTGTACTTTTCATGACATCCCTTGTGAAGAACTGTGCCTCTGAGAAATTTGTTCTGTTGTTTGTAATAGAGAAGATCAAGAAATTCAGGCCCAGCTGGAATCAAAGTACTTAATGTATTATCTCCCTGCTATGCATCTTGTGTCCCAGAGTTTTCTTAATGTTGCATAGCACAAGAAATAAAATTAAAATACATACCCTAAAGGCTCAAACACATTTCCAACACTCTAGATATACAGCAGACAATGAAGGAAGTTCAGACAAAGTTATACTGTGAATACAAAAGCAATAGGGATCATCAAAAGAATATATGACATTGAGAATGTTGTTTTTTTATGGTGGCTGGTGCTGAAATATATGATATATTTTGGCATTTCCTGTTAAAATGAGTCAAGGAAAGCTGAGAGATGGCAGTATAGAGATATAAGAAGCACAATTGCTGTGTCATAAAATGGAACACAGAAATGTGGTTTTATCTAGGATACATTAGAAGTATCTGTGGCTCAGTGAAAACTGAAGAATCAAGTTAGTTTTCTCACGAAGAAAAAAGAGCATTGAGATCTAGGACAAAACTGAAAGTCTTCAGAAGACACTGAAAGTGCTGACAGGTTTAGATTTAAATCTGGGCCCATTGTTTAGCATTAATTCAAGATTTATTCAGTCCAGAACAAGGCTAATTTTGCAGACATGACTGAAAATTCAAAATATCAATAAAAGGATAACTCAGGTATCTGTTCAAATCTACTGAGTAATAAAGAATATAAAGTTCAGCGCTGAAGTCAAAAAGAATAGCACAAGGACCCCTGCACTCTATGACAGCCAACACAGTATAGGAAAACATGTCATAAAACATATGTAAAAAGTGAAGCAAAAAATACTACTAATAATCCAGGACATTGTGTCATTTTGCAAAGGATTCCTGCACTAGCAGAGTGCACAACATCAAAAAGGAGATGATGTGAGCCTCATTAAGTTATGATGAATTCCTCACAGATGTTGTATCAGGAGATGACTGGGTTATCAGCTGGAAAGCAAATGGGAGATGTATTGCTTTCTGCCTCAGCGTCCAGCTAGAAAATAATGTATTGCCAGAACTGAAGAGTTTCTAATAAAACACCACTAATAATAGAAGATAGACAGTAGGATGCAGATCTCACAGTGGTAAGCTTCTCCCCCTTATACAATATAGTAACTAGGTTATATTTCTATATATTCTTGCAGTTCCAAAGGAAAGTGAGCCCCAGCTATTGGATTAAAAGTAACTAATAGCCTTGTTCTCACAAAGGTGGACACACTGAGAGGCAGAAGGAAAGCAAAATAACTCAGGATTTTATGGAAGCACTTTCCTAGAGAACAGAGAAGTACCCACAGAGCACGTTTAGTACATCATAGAAAAAATGTATTATAGTTAAGCATGGGTTCCAAAGAAGTCAGCGAATATTTTGGAAGGGAACATGTTCCATTTCCTCAAAGGGAAGAAATACTCAGGGAACATGACTGCTGCTAAGACTTTTCTTCACTGAATACAAACTCAATATCTTCCAGCTACATCTGCAGTAACTTTTCCTGAAAATGTTATCTACTTCACTGCTTCCTTTGAGGAAAGGTTAATCATGTTTATTATTTATTCCAACATTGCAATAAAATCTCTAAGGCTTAAAGGTGTAAAAGAGTTCCCAGTTAATGTGATAATTAATGACTACAAAGTCGATTTTCCATTTCATTTTAATTTGGACAGCTCACACGCTTCAGAAGGCTTCTAATTGGATTACAGATTACAAATTTTTAATGGTCAAAGCATGTATCAGTTTTACTGCCTTCAATGCCAACACTCCAAACAATTAAAAACTTTCAAATACATATTCTTGAAAACTTGAAAGCAAAAGCATGAACTATATTATTAAGTTCCCTGTTACCGCAGCAGATTAATTGCTTCATGCAATGAAGTTTATGGGTGCACATAAAAAGAGAAAATGCTTCATCTCTATTTGCTGCATATTTGTAGCAACAAATAGAGTAACTGTATCTCCAAGAAAATTAATAGTATTTTATTTATTCTGAAAGTCGCAGCAAGTTTAACAGCAGTTGAGAAAACAAACACAGATAAAAAAAGGCATCATTTTCTATTGCATTAATAAATTTTTCATATGTTTTTTACACCATTCTGGAATCCATTATTATGTGTTAGATATAAATAGAATATGAAAGCAGAGGAGACAAGTTCTCAGAGATGTAGATAACTACGGGGAGAATAATCTATTCATGATAATAATTGTAAGAATTTTCCTCTTTAACCAAATTAATACAAATTTGACTATCAAACAATTTAGAACCTCATCTCTACATAGAAGAGATAGTAGCTTGTGACACACTGTCAACTATCAGAGTGGATTTATTTAAATATAAGTGGATTTATCTCTTGCGCATATTTAGAATTAATACTCTCCTACTAAAAGATATCTACTGATATCTATTAGGATCACAGAATCATTACAGTTGGAAATGATCTCAAAGATCACCTAGTCCAACCGCTAACCCATCACCACCACACCACTGACCACGTCCTTCAGTGCCACATCAACACAGTTCTTGAATACCTCCAGGGATGGAGACTCCACCACCTCCCTGGGCAGCCTGTGCCACTGCCTCACCACTCTTTCTGGGAAGAGATTCTTCCTATTACCCAACCTGAACCTCCCTGGTGCAACTTGAGGCCATTCCCTCTTGTCCTATCAGTGTTACCTGGGAGAAGAGGCTGACCCCATCTCGCCACAGCCTCCTTTCAGGCAGTTGTAGAGAGTGATCAGGTCTCCCGTGAGCCTCCTAGCCTTCTCTAGAAGCCTTACCCCAGTGCTGTAGAGTTGCATGGGGTTGTTGTGACCAAAGTACACAGTCTGACATTTGGGCTTGTTAAAGCCCATATTACTGACTTCAGCCAAGCTATCCAGCCTGTCCAAATCCCTCTCTAGGATCTTCCTGACCTCAGGCAGATCAGTACTTAACCCCATCTTGGTGTCATCTGCAAGATTACGAAGGATGCACTCAATTACCTTGTCCAGATCATCAATAAATGTATTAAGCAGTACCAGCTCCTGATGAACACCACTCCTGACCAGTCATCAGCTGGATTTAGTTGCACTCAGCACCACTCTTTGGTGCAGCCAGGCAGCCTGTTGTTTACTCAGAAAAGAGTACATCTGTCCAAGTCATGGGCTACCATATTCTGCAGGAAAATACTTGGTGAGACAGTCACAGGCTTACTGAAGTCTAGGTAGATTAAATCCATACCCTTCCCTTATCTATCAGGTGGTCACTTGATAATAGAAGGAGATGAGGTTGGTCAAGCAGGACTTGACTGTCATGAACCCATGTTATCCTCCACATGCCACGTGATCACACTCCAGATGATGTATCTGTTCCATAACCTTCTCTGGCACCAAGGTCAGGATGACAGGCCTGTTGTTCCTCAGATCATCTTTCTGATATTTACAGGATTTTAACCCTGTAGTGGGTTTACATGATAAGATTTTAATAGTGACGAAATATGAGAGAATCAGTCCTGCAGCTATGAAAGTCAGTGCAGAAAGGGAAAAGGAGGTGCTCCATGCATAGAGCAGAACTTCCCTGAAGCCAGGAGAGGTCCACGGAGGAGCAGGCTCTCCCCTTGCAGCCCACGGGCACTGCACTGAGCAGATCTCCATGTGCAGCTATGGAGGAGCCCACAGTGCAGCAGTGGATGAGGCCTGAAGGAAGCATAGTCCATGGATACCCCCACAGGATCACCCTGGGCCAGAGCTGCAGCCCACAGAGAGGAGCCTGTGGTGTAGCAGAGGGCTGAGAGCTGCTCCCAGTGAAGACCCATATTTGGAGCAGTGTGGTCCTGAAGGGTGGGCTTTGTGGTACAGAGCTGTGTTGGAGCATTGCCTGGAGAGCTGCTGCAGCCTGTGGGAAGCACACAGGGGATCAGTTTGGGAAAGACAGCTTCCTATGGAGAGACCCAGGTGGAGCAGGGACAAAGGGTGGCCATGAAGGAGCAGCAGAGATGAAGCACTATGAGCTGATTGCAGCCTTCTTTCCCTGTTCTCCCTGTGCTGCTTGGGGAAAGGAGGTAGAAGATGATGGACTGGGAAGCGTGAACCTCTATAATTGGTTTTCATGTTTGAAAACAACATCAATACACATCAGCATTAAAATGATGTTTTTTGTTTGTTTGTTTAATCCAAAATCAATAAAATGCAAAACTAGTGACAAAATTGTTGACATTGTACTGGTTCGTCGTTGTTTTTCCCACTTCTTCTCCCACACTTCAGTAACCAGCTGAGGTATCGGGAAACAAAAACACTGTAGTGTCAAAGGAGCTTCCTCCCTCACAGTACAATAAACTAATCTCCAGTATAAGTCATTCTGTGTCGATTAACATTGTGTTCCTATTATGAAATTGCATTCAGGAGTCTATCCTGCTTTTATTGAGCTCTGATATACCACTGAAGAGTTGCTTACATATTCAGACCCCACCAGGCAGACACTAAAGCTGGCCAGCTGCCATCCTTGAAAGCTGTTCCAGAACCTCCTGGCCTTTCACAATTTATGACAAGCGTATAATTTCCATCCTAACAAAAACATTGAAATAGACACAGTTACTACAGATCCTAAATTTTCCTCAGTGTTGATACTCAAGGAGTCAATATGCATAGACTCTACCACGGAATAACAACACCGAAAGTTGCGACATCCTCGTGGGAGTTTTCATCCTCTGCAGCTAAGATAAATAAAGTCCTACGCCCTTGAGTTAAAAACTAGCTGAGAAAGATCAGTTCCACGTGGGACATTCCATGTCGGCTTGGTATGCTGATAACAGGGTTTGTATGCTGCTGGTACTGTCAGCCTGCACACACTGTAAACAAAGGTCACAGAGATCACGCTGAGTACAGAGAGGCTTTGCACACGTTTTGGTTGCACAACTTGCATTGTTTCCGTATGCGCGCCGAAGGAACAGCACAAATCTAAGCCATGCTGGCAAAAAGCAGCCCACTGCTGGTGAGAAGTAAGATTGCACTTCATTAAAGGTAACCAAAGGCAGCGCGGAAATTGTTCTGACTCCATCAAAGATGCCTTGTGCTAGACCTTCCCTCCATCCAGAAGCTCTACTAAAGCACTAGAGGTGGAAAACTCTGGGAAACTGGGTTGCAGAAAGCATCTCAATAGAAACTCTTCATGCAACACTCTAGAGCACGGGCGTCCAAAATTTTGGCTTGCCTGGGCTCCATTAATTGAAGAGGAATTGTCTTGGGCTGCATTTAAAATGTGTTATAGTTAATGTATATAAGTACTAAAACTTATTTTTCATATAATTTAGTATATTAAAACATTAAAAAAAAAGACAATGAAAACATAAAGCAAGTGGGACATTCAGACTAGCTTTTTGCATCAGTCTGCTTCAATGGCAGTGGCTGCAGTTCTCAGTGAGCTCTCAAGGTGTCCATCAGAGACTTTTGATGAAAACCATCGTTCACAAATATGTGTAGTGCCAAAAAGTGATGCCATGAATAAGATGCAATTGCGAAGTGAGAGGTGTTTCTCTCTGCTAAGAGATGGCTTATTAAGGTCTGGTAAAAAGACACGATCCAATTTTCCCTTGAGTTCAGTGTCAACTCTATAAATTCCATTTGATAATTAGCAGGTAATACATTTATGTCAACTGAAAATGGAGTTGCAAATACACAAAACAAAAAAAAGATTATTATTTTTTTAATCTTTGAACTTATTCTCAAATTGTTTATCAAAACTGAAAGCACAGCTGTGTATTTTTCATTGTTCCCAGGACTGTGTTTAGCCAAATGAATAACTATTTGCCATAACTTGAGCTTGCTGTAATTTAAGTTTGAACACTGTCATGGTTTGAGACATAGCACAGATAAATAAATTCTCACCATGAAGAAGTTGAAAATTACAAAACTGGTCAGCACCACATCAGTATTCCGGTTATTTCTTCCAAAGTGAATGTGTTAACTTGTTAAATTATTTTACGAAATAACACTAGCCTAAGTTAAATAATTAAATAAGAAAATTTACATAGAATCACATAATCATAGAAATACTCAGGTTGGGAAAGACCTTCAAGATCATCAAGTCCAACCTCAACTAAACCATACTACCCTAACTCTAACAGTGGTCCCTGAGCACCACATTCATAGAACCATAGAGCCGTGATGATGAAGTAAGGGGTATTTCTCTCTCGCTAAGACAGGTCTTACAGAGGTCCAATGAAGAGACATGATCAGATTTTTGAGTTGAATTTCTGATCGCAACTCTTCACATTTGTAAGAGGCTTGTACAGAACATTATTGTCTCAAAGTCTGTAGAATTTGTAATAAGCTGGTCAGCAAACATGTGACTCCACTTGTGTATTAATCTCACTCAGGATATACGTATACCAAGCCATCTCCTCCAACAACTGGAGCGAGACAACATTTCATTTTAAAATTTGCAGGAAATGCATCTATGTCCACTGAAAATGGAATTGCAAATATACCCCAAAATTGACCATTTCTTTTGTAGTCTTGAAACCTGTTCTCAAATTCCTGTATCAAAACAGAAAGCATGGATGCATATTTTTCGCACTTCACAGGACTGAGTTTAGCCAGTGTGTCACAATGTACACAGTTTGCCATAACTGACTCGGCACTGCACTGCACACCCCCTGCGTCCCAGTTGCAGTCCAGGCAGTGCCGATCCCACACTGCTGTGTGGTTGTTGTGAGTAATGGGTGTGTGCCCAGGGCCAGGCCAGGCTGCTCAGTGGAGCACAGTCACCACCATGATGGCATGGGACAGAGGGCAGTCACAGGGCAGGCTGGGCCAGGCCATGGGTGAGACACGGCCGGGATAGAGCTTAGATGTTCAAAAACATGCATTGCTAAACCATCATAGAATCACTCACTGTTATCTATCTAGAAAAAAAAGATGAACACAAGAAAGATGTCATAATTACTTTGCTTTAACAAATCATTTTTTAATAGCCTTTGTCGGGGATCAGCACAGCTCTATACTTCCTACTCAATAAATTTCCCAGCAGCTACATGATCATTTAGCTTTCTATTGACATTTTTGAAAGCCACTCTGGCTTAGTCTGTTGGTTTTCAGTTTTTTTCAGGCTGTTACTACAGGTCAATATTGTTCTCCTTTCTGAGCTTCTGCTTTGCTTAACACAGAAGAATACTTCTTGCATGAAATACCCTGTGAGATCCTTGGCAAACTGTGCTTGGCAGGTTGTTTCTGTCTGATATCTTAATTGGTTCTGTTGCAATTATAGAGGTTCGTATAGACCTTAAGGGAATCACCTTTGACTACCTTTTGTTACAGTCCATGTGCATTACAGACACACTTTTCTGTTGTTAGTATCTCTGTCAAGGACAGCAGGACTAAGACTTAATGGTGCTTGAACTAGAACTGCTGTTTGACTGCTGGGGCTTAGTCTGGACAATCCTTCTCAACTTGTGCCGGCTAAATCAGTGCTTTTCTGCCCAAATCTACCCACCCCACTGATCATATGGCTTTTCACAACTGGCATCTTACAACTTGGCCTTCAAACAGCTGTCATCTTGGCTTGTTACTCAGCCTTAAAGCTCACAGGCTTCCTTTCTGCTACAAAGAACAACCCATTTAGTGAATGTTACCTGACATTTAACTAATCAACCACCCAAGCTGCCCAGGTGGAGCCAAGGGACATGGTGATTATCTAAAATCTCTTAAAGCAGATAATCTTACCTACTGTTTCACTTTGTGACTAATAAAACATTGCCTGGTACAGTTGCCAGAGTTGTTACACCTCACATGAAGTGTTAGCAAGCTGCTTTTTATTAAATAAAAGTACTAGTTTTGCTTGGCATGTATTATGTATTTTTAATATATAGCATTATATATACAGATTTTGTTTATCCTACTTCATTTCTATTTTTATATGATCTCACATAATAGCATAATTTACCCCAACAGTAGGACAAGGAAATAAGAATATACTTTTGCTTCCAATTTTAAATAGTTTCAAAACCTACAATAATTTGCCCTTTGTACATATCTTCCTTGTGAGTAACTCCTTGTTCTTGCATAACTTTACTCAATTAAATCAGCTCTGCAGGTGCTCAAATAAGCGAATTCAGACAGAAATACAAGTAAATTGCCTTCCTGTGCAGATGATCTTTGTGGTGGTGTTGTCTGGATGATTTCTACTCTCATCTATGCAGGATCAGCATGGATTCATCCATGTCGCTAGGAAAAAAGTGATGTCCTTACCGTGATGAGTCTTAATTGTACATAAACTTCTATGATTATAGCTTTTAAAACTAGTGTAAAAAAGTATTTATAGTTTCAGCTGTCAGATAGAAGTAAGAATGAACTGAGAAAGGTAAGCCAAGAAAGGTGAACCAAGATGGCAAGCAGATGCAAGCAGTGCTCTCCCTGGCAAGGGTGTAGTCCCAAGCTACTTGAGAAGAGCAGGTCTGGTGACAGTGACTGGGTTCAGCTTAAAGTCCAGTAATGGCCAGACAAGTTTGAAAGTATCTCTGAGTAGTTTGAGCAGGAAGCAACAGCAAAGCTTGAGCTGAAATGCAGCTCCTGAGTTAACATGCAGTGTGCACATATGAAACTGTACAGCCTGGTCTCATGTGAGGTTTCTTACAGCTCCTACTTGTAACCCAGTGTTTACAGAGCCATCTGATCCAGCCTGACACAGTTGCACCACACTATGGCTGTCTGTGAACAGAGGCAACCAGAGTGTCCAGAGGAGACTTACAGAAAAGGATGGTTACAGATTGGTCGAGGCTCTGAGCTCAGTGCGGGCTCTGACAGCAACTTTGGTAGAATGTTCCACTAACACTTTTTATCTGTGCATTTCCACTTGAAGAGTGCTCTTCTCTTGTATTTTTCATTCTCCTTGCTACACTAGCTGTTTGCAGACCCAAACCACATGCGGAATTTCACTTTGAAATCAATCAACAGTTACATTCTGATCTTACCATTTTACACGGGCTGTTTCATAGTGAATTCACATTGTTTATGGTTTCACATATTCCAGAGTTCACAAGAGAAGTTCAGCTTCTCTTATTAGGCATTCCACAAATTTATTCCAAAAAAATGACAACTTCATGTCATCAGATTTGAGTGCAACAACAAAAACAATAATTCCACACACTCTGTCAATGAAAAACTCTTAAACAGTAACCAACTGGCTTTCAGATACAACTGTTCAGAGCATCAGCTAGGCACATCCTTGATCAAGCAGGAAATGCAGAGCGTAACTGTTTCTAAAAATTAGCTGCTGTATCTTTCTACAGTATTTTATCTGGACTTTGAAATGAAGTATGTCAGCATATACCGATGCTAGCATACAGCACTATACACTATACCCAACATCCCATGAAACCAGGAAATTAAACAGCAATATTCAAAAAAATTCTGACTAGGGCTTATTTAGCAGCTTGCAAGACCAACTCTCTCACATTAAAATGAGGAGGCAGTGATGCCGACAAGCATGCAGCAGATTTGTCATCATCTGTGGCATCACAGTAATAAAGAGTCACAAACCAGTCCACTCTAAGTTAAAGTAGAATTGCCCTAATTGAAGCACTTTGCGGAATAATGGTACATACACTGATAAACCTGGCAATCTTTTTGTTCCTAACTAAGAACAGTTATGTAATATGGAAACTAGCCAGCACAGATTGTCTAAAGATTTTAATTTCACTGTGGGTTTGTCATCCGAAATCCGGGAAGAAAACTCTCCAACTCCAATGCAGTGTTTAGGAAGGAGCATTCCTTTATTCCTCACAATGCATATCAGGCAACTTGACAAGCAAGCATGACTCCTTCAGAGTTCAGGTTCTATATTTAAACAGATAAAGCAGTACATTGGCATACATATTCATTCTTTTTTCAAGGGCTTATTAATATATGCTTATGTTCCTTTGGGGATGCTCAGTAGTATCTAGGGTGGTCAAGTGCCCACCCACGTCTTCCCCATTTTCCACTATCATCTTCATCACTGAGACCTTTGACTAACTTTCAGTTGCTTTTCCCCAATCTGGTAAATTTGCATTGCTTGTTAGGCCATAGTGAGCAACTTTTAATATACAGGGAATCTGAGGAAGATGTCTTTGCACATACTGGGTGCAAAAATAAAAGTATTTTATTATGACTCTGGTGCTTCTTGTGAGGTAAAATTGTTGAGGCAAAAGATAAAGTATTCTTTTATATCCACAGGGAAAATTATTGAGGAAAACAAGACTATTCACACACTAAAGTTGAAAGTTTCAGAAATATCACTCATTGATTCCTTTTGCTAAAGTAATGTATTGGTTCTTAAACTCATGTACTAATTTGTATTGCTAAACAAACCACTCTATTTCAGGTTTTGTTGAGTTTTCTTTTGTTTTGCCATAAGCCCTTTGTGGTAAACAGAACACAGGAGAAAGTTGACACATGATCTAAACCTTCCTGGACTAATAACTTTGCAAAAAATGCTATGTAGAATTCCATGGAAATAGGGATAAACAGTAAGTAATTTCAATTCACTCCTAATCTTCAGTACTTTATATGTGCTTGATAAGAGCCCTGAGCCTGATAAGAGCTCTGTGTAAGTTCAGAAGTACAGTTCTGTGGTCTGGGACTGCTCAACGGCAGGAAGTTTGTCTCAGAGTTTCGCAAGTCACTGCCTGAAGGAAGGGCAACTGTAAGAGTTATTTGCAAAGCAAAACTCATTGATTGGAGTGGGACATAGTTGCAAGAAGCACCAGAATGAACATAATAGTCTAGTTTGATACTTATCTGTGCTTTGCAAACTGACCTCTTTAAGAAAGCTGACTTAAATATCAGGGAACTAGCCCTGCATTCTTCCTCTCTAACCATTCCAGTTCTCCTAGCTTCCAAAGGTAAAGGTCTTTGTCATTGTTTACTTTGTAGAGGAAAGATTAGAAAGAAAACATTCCATGCATGCCACCAGAATGGTTCACCAAATGGTGAGTAAGGTGAGATGAAGGCTGATTCAACTTTAAGAACGATGGGAGATGGAAAAGAAAGTAACTTGATGCCATCTGCACTTCAAAACAAGAGGAAAAAAAATCCACATCTGTAGAACAAAGCTTACCTTTTTTATTTTTCTTCTGTAAGGAATATATTTTAATACTGTTTATTTGTAGGACAAATTGTGACAAACAGTAGTTCTAAAAATAGTTCTCCACTACCTAGGGACCATGGGCAAGGAACATCCAAAGAACTTTTGCTTCCCAAAATCAGCGTTTTGCCCTGAGCCCACACAGCTCTGTCTTCCTCTCGTATTTAGATATCATATTTCAGAATGCAAATCTAACAGCAGTAAGTTGCTTCATCAGACATTTGATTTCCCGTACTATGGGAGAGACACATTCGTTCCACAAATGTTTTAAGTTGGAAAAGGCAGACCAACATGACAAATTCTCCAGTGTGACCTTCTCCACTGACTGAACGAAGTCCAACCGGTGTTTTCTGACTGCTTAAAGTAGGGGAAGAAGTTGCAGTAAGGGGACTGAGCATAGAAGGAGGTTGGTCTTTTTACTGACCCAAAAGGTTTGTCTTAAGTGATAACAACATAACACAAAAGCTTGATATAATAATTGGTAACAAATGACCGTCGGTCACAGGCTAGTTGAAAGGAGTATCCAGGCACAGAGTGGGAGGGAGAGAGGGGACTCCATCTCCCACAGCACTGGAAGTTAGGTCTACCTGGTGTTATTTCCTACGCTCATGTACCTGTGTTGCACAGACATAACTACCTAGAAGAAAAGTAAAAGAAGTAAAATTGCTAACTCTTGTTTAGTGTAGATTTAAATGAGACTCTCATAGCATACCTGAGACATTGAAAGACACAGGGCAGGTAGAATGGGGCTCAAAAGCATCAAATGTATGAATCCTGTTCTGTTTTTCTTTGATTTTCCAGCTTTACTTAGGTGTTAGGTTACTAAATCTGCTTTCAAGTAAGACTGAAAACCTCTTAGAAAACAGTACTAACAAAATCTGTAAGAAAGAAAGCCTGTATGAAGCAAAAGTGATGCATTTGCCATCCAGATTTTTTCTTATTTACTCAGCTTTACAATTTGTGCTTGACCTAGGTTTCCAGCCAGCCCGAGACTGTATTTATTTTATAAGACCTGTCAAGATGCAGTATGCTCTCTGAGCAAAGGTGAGACATTCTTTTCTCTTTGGGAATTGAGAAGTCATGTGTTAGAAAGACTGACTTATTTTGAAGGAGCCTGTGAACTTTTCATGAGGTGGATAGTTTGCTACCAAAGAAGTGAACACATCTGCCTGAATGTAACAGAGTATAATGGCTTTTAACCCTCAAAAACCCTTCCTTTCATCATTAACTTTTGTCGTTAAAAATGCAGAATGGTCAGCCAAAGCAGAGCAGGGCAGTGATGTCTGAGGTGAGAACATGCATCAATGAGAAATATTTGAATGGATGAAGGAGTGGAGAGCTGACAAAATATGCTCAGGTAAGAGGCGGGAAAATACAGTGGAAGAAACACATTAAGAGAAACAGGGATTGGAGTTGATGAAGCAGAGGAAGTCTAAGTTGGGAGGAAAGTAAAATGTTTGATCTTTTCCTAGCCTTAATGTTAATTTCTTTTTGGAGACTTTTAAGCCATAAGTCATTATAATAATAATTGTATTATTATTATATATACACCCAGAAGTCATAATAATAATAAAGCCAATCTAACTCCAAGCACTTTCTTAATTCTATTATCTAGTTACATCCACATTTAAACTAGGCAGGAACCTCAAACTCAAATGTATGATAAAGATGCTTTAGAAACTAAGGTACTTTTTGAAAACTTGAATTATTTTATCTTAGATTTCTTTGCTTTGAGGCATCTACTATGAGAGGTTGAACTGTGCTATCTAATCCATACCCAGATTTAAACTATTAGGTTTATACTACTGAAGAAGTCACAGAGTTTTGCTGGACCCACATTTACAAAACAGCCTGTATGTTATAGAAATTCCTACAAAATGAACAAGAGAATTTAGAATAACTCAATGTACATTTCAAGACCTTAATATTTTCCAGTCCAACAATTATGTAATTAAGGATTAAAGTCAGTTTCCTATTTTTTATACAGAACACTGAAAATAAAATGAAACACAACAGTTACTGCTTTTAAATTCATCCTAAGAAAACTGTTTTGTGTATTTATCTACTCACTGAAAAATACAGCATATTAAATGGAAATTTCCCAACTAGATAATCAGGAGCATTTTCAAAAATCTACAAATACAGCTGTTTTCCTATTAACAGATGTTTCTGTTTTGTACAGGACCCTGCAGTTGTAGATTACAACTGCCATAGTTTATTATCTCTGAGTACTGAGTTTTGAAAGGAGCTTCTCAGTTTTGATAAATGCTTGGATGTCAGACGGAGAACTTCGTATAAAAGAGGAACGGATATCCCAGAAACTTAGTTAAAATAGTTAAAGCAGTTAAAATATATTCATAAATAGAGCTAGTAGTGCAGTAACCCTGTATATATATAGCCTAGAGCATGCAACTAGGGAATCTCTGAGCTTTAGCTTACCCTTATAGAAGTTAGTTTTGTCCTTTTTCATGGATACTTAAACTGTGCTGTGTTTTCATCATAATGGGTAAAATCAGACAGAGCAATGAAGAAAAAAATAGATCTACTTCTATAGACACTGGACCAACACACCACTTAAACAGAGGAAAATGAAATCAAGAACTTAACAGTGATCTCATTGTTTATTATTTTCTCCCCATCCCAATTTTATCTCTTTTCTCTTATATTAAGTTTCCTTTTATTTTCTGTAACAAAAATACAGGTTATAATGCCAAATAATCTGCTTCTGAAGCACACTAGATAAGTCAGTATTGACTGAGTCTTCTGGTGAGCTGACAGACCAAACGTCTCAAATCTTAGTGGCAGTTTAGTAAGCCCAGACAGTTAGTTCATCTGTCAGAGAAGCACATACTGCTGCCATAACAAATCTGACATAAGGAAACGTTACTCCTGCCTCCTCTATTTCCTTACTAAGCTCAGAGTCTGATTGCCACAGCACCTGCAATTCAGGCAAACAGTTGTTTGGCTTGATATAGCTTCTAGCTATCTGTCAGTTCTCTTCAGATGGTTGTTGTATGAGACTCGGCAGAACGGAATGTGTGTCTGAGGCTCTGTGACTTCAGTTCACTGATTGTACCTGTACTGTCATGGCTGTGCCAAGAGGATGCGCTCTTCTATCAAAGAGCTTACCCTTCTGATCTCCCTGAGGCTGCCTTTACTCCTAACCTACCTCATTATCCACTTAAGGTATGACACCAGACTCAAGCCACATACATGCAAAAAAGTAATTTCTTCTGCCAACATTAAGAAAAAGATTAAAATCTCCCGCTAAGATTGTATAGCCTGATAGGACAGAAGGCAGTTATCTTCATTCAGTCTGTACAGCTATACACCTGAACACATCTGCCTGAATCTGCAGATGAGGCCTGAAGTAATATTTTTGTTTGTTCTTGGCAATGTAATGATCTGACAGCACTTGTTTTAACAGTATTAAGGTTACTTAGAATCATAGAATATCTTGAGTTGGAAGGGATCCATAAGGATCATTGAGTCCAACCCCTGGCTTCACATGGGACCATCCAAAAATCAGACCTGGTTTCTGAGAATGTTGTCTAGATGGTTCTTGAACTCTGGCAAGCTCAGGCTGTGACCACTGCCTGGGGAAACCTGTACTTCTTGCTCTTCCTTCTCCTCTATCTGCAGTATTTTCCTTTCCAGCTTTTGGGCTATGAAAAGCAGCTAGGAGAGTAATTAGAGATACCGTTTAGACAAAAATGTTTACGACCAATGACTCAAAACCACCTGTCCTCACAGAACCAACATTACAGCTCATCTGCATTTATTGTCCTGGGGACATGTGCTGGAGGGAAAACAATGTGTTTTGCGCTAAAGGCAGGGAAGAAAGGAATATTTGATGACATAACTCTCATAAAGGTCCTCCTGCCTGACTGCTTCGCTACTTAGTGGCTGAGTTCTTAACATCTCAATGCTTCCCTGACTTCTTCCAAAGCCATTCAGCACTGCCCTGACACGAGGAGAAAGCAGAAGGGCATGAATTGTGGCATATATGACTGGAACTGTGGCACTGGGAGACGTGGTTCAGTGGCCGTGGCGCTGACGGTTTGGGCGAGACGATCGCAGTGGTCTTTTCCAACCTTCATGAAACTATGATCCTGTGAAACGCATTTTATTAGCTGAATAGAAAACTCAGACCACAAGAACAGGGCAAAAAGCCTGCTCACCAGTCCCCTGCCACTCGCATGGGGGCCGGCAAAGAGGAGGGCAGGCACGGGGCGGAACTACACTTCCCGGCAAGCCGCAGGGACGGAGGGAGGTGAGAGGAACCGCTGACGGCGGAGGCGGGGGAGCGCGAAGTCGCCGCCTCACGGAGCCCTTCGCCGCGGCCATTGGCGGGGCGCGGGAGGCGCTGGCATGGCGCTCTCCGGGGCGCCCCTCAGGGTGTGCATCGTGGGCTCGGGGAACTGGTGAGTACCGCCCTGAGGGGCACGCAGCGCCGGCCCGGGCTGAGCCTCCACAGCTCCGTCCCCGCCCGAGCCTGCTGTCATTGGCCGCACCGCAGCGCTCTGGGGGGGAGGGGGAGAGGGCTGGGGCCGGTGAGTCCAACAAGATGCCACTGGGATATGTTATTTCTGGTCACACTGCAGTTTGCTGAACAAGATGTGGTGCTTGTAGAGGTGATCTCAGGCTTGTTGCTCATCCCTTGCCATTGGCTTTTGCTGTGGTTTTGCGTAATTCAGAAAATAAGCGACTGCAGAACTCTGTTACTTTTTTTTTTTTTTTAAGGAAATGACAGATGTTTCAGCACAGCTTTCCTCTTGCTGGCTGTAAGATGAATTGTAAGATGATTATAAAAGGCAGAGAATGGCTAAGACGTAGCTGATTGATTTAGGGCTGTCTGGCACAGGCTGCCTGTGTAGTGGGCAGTATTGGTAGTAGGTGTAGCTGGTTGGACTAGATGGTCTTACAGGCCTTTTCCAGCAGTTTAATGATTCTGTGTTGTGCATGATGTGTGCTTTGGCTTATCTTTCGTTGTTGCCGTTCTTCCAAACTTGAAATTTAGCACAGTGCTCCATGGATAATTCGTCTGCAGGCACTGCAGATGTGGTCATTTTGCCACTCCAACATCCATCCCATTTAGACACTTCTCACATTATCACTGTGTGCGCTGGTGGTCAAGAAGGCCAAGGGCATCCTGGGGTGCAATAAAAAGAGTGTGGTCAGCAGGACAAGGGAGGTGATCCTTCATCTCTACTGTGATGAAGGTGAGGCCTCACCTGGAATATTGTGTCCAGTTCTGGGCTCCCCAGTACAAAAAAGACAGGGATCTCATTGAAAGAGCCCAACGGAGGGCTACAAAGATGATAAAGGGCATGGGACACCTCCCTTATGAGGAAAGGCTGAGAGACCTGTGGCTGTTCAGCCTCAAAAAAAGAAGACCCAGAGGGGATCTGATCCACGTCCAGAAATATCAGAGGAGTGCAAGGCAAAGGGACGAGACTGGATTCCTCTCTGCAGTGTGTGGCGATAGAACGAGAGGAAATGACCACAAACTGAAGCATAGGAAGTTCTGTACAAATGTGCGTGGGAACTTCTTCCCAGTGCAGTGACGGAGCAGTGGCACAGCTGCACAGAGAGGTGGTGGAGTCTCCTTCTCTGGAGACATTCAAGACCCACCTGGACACCTACCTGTGCAACCTGGGCTAGGGAGCTGCTTTGGCAGGGGGCTGGACTCCATGATCCCTGGAGGTCCCTTCCAACCCCTACAGTTCTGTGATTCTGTGATACAGTTCTAGTGAGGTGAAAGCAAAATACACATGTGATTGTAGCTAGTAGGTAATAACCCACAAACACTTTTATGAGTTTGTTTAATAGTGGATCAACTTTTCTATTGAATTGAGGCCTGTGGTCCTAAAATGGAAACATTTAATTATCAGATACAAGGAAATATAAGGAAATTAAAGCACTTACATGTGTTTCATTATTAACGTTTTGGGGTGATGTATTTATAAAACATATGTAACAGCAGTTTGCCTGGTGCTGAGTGAAGTGTAAGCACGTATGTAGGTGAATTGGGTGAGCTCCTCAGTTTGGAGACTAAGGCTTTTGGGGGATCTTTGTGAGCTGATCCTATCCTGCAAGTAAGTGCAGGAGTGAACGCCTTTGCTTTCTCACAGCCCTTTCACCTATATCTGGGATGGAAAAAAATACGAAGGGAGCTTGGCACAACAATGACAGGCCAGAACTAATCACCTTGGGTGACAAACTGCTTCCAAACTCATTTGGCTCGTGTGCCTGGGGAAGGTCACCTTAACGATGCCATTAACTTGGCAGGGTCTTTGACATTTGGTGCAAGATCATGGATCCAGACAGATGGCTTAAAAAGGTGCAGAAGAGCAGGAGCTGTGTGTTTTTCTCTTTGCCCATTTGTAGTTGCTCAGCTGGAAGATAAGTGATTGAATTGGAACCCTTACAAAATAATGTTAATTAACCCCTGCTTCAAAGCAGATAGAGTACACTTTGGGAATATATGTGCCTTGGAGACCCAGAGTTCAAGAACAGTGGCCAGATTGAGGTAGAATACCACAAGCACTGCCTCTGACGTGTATTGTAGCTTTCTTACGTGATAATGCTTTCAGGGCATGTTAACAGAAGCTGTGGGAACAGAATTTATCCTTGTGCCACTTGCTTGTGCCATTGCCCTTAGTTAATCAACTTACCTAACTTGGGCATGGACTGTAGGGTTTGGAAAGGGAGATGGGCATACTGGGACAGAAGGGTTCATATATCTGGAGCTTGCTGTAGAAAAGCCAGAGATTAAACTTATGGTTTAATTAAGGAGATTTATTTTTAGGAGAAAGTGGTAGGGCTAGTGGTACTGTGTGTGTTTGCATATTGTGTTCTCCACTAGTGATGATAACAGGGCAAGTTGAGGAGTTTCTGGATTTATTATTGTACTTTTAAGGCAATGTGGGGAAATTAGAACAGCAATGACAGTAATGTGAAGGACAGGAGACAAAGTGGACAGTCCTGCTCACTGAGCTTCAGGCAGTTCTTCAAAAGTGTTAAATAAGAAGTGTATGGGATTGAGCTTGGTATTGGTTGCAGGGAAGAGAATTGTTGCATTACTTGAATAGCATTTCCCAACAGCTGGAGCGCATCAGGCTAAGCTCTGTGGGGGCATCTTTCACTGCAGATATCTTTGTGTCACTGGTCAGCCATAGGCACCAGTATTTCAACCTAGCTCACACTACATATACTACTTTTGGGAATAAATTGGCAGGAGTTGGAGTTCCTTTGCCTTGTGATGTGTCAGGAGTGCACTACAAGACAAGCCAGAAATGCCAGTAGTGATTCCAGAGTACATAATAAGGAGTGGTAAGACACAGGAGAGAATACAGGCTTGTCTGTTGGATTAACAGGTGTGGGGAACTGGTATTTCACCTTAAGCCATCTTGGAGTCAGCTGTTTGACCTTGCTAAGCTCTCTGGTACAGCAGTTGTTGCAACAGAACAGGATATGGGGAACTGCAGCAGTCAGAACATTCTTGAATTCAGGAACCAGACAATTCTTACTTTTCTTGCAGCCTTATAGTATTAAAAAAGGCAGCTGAGGCATTTTAAGGGTTACATTGTGATGGAATAAATGTCTTGATGAAGAAGCACACGCTGTTGAGCGCTTCGGTAGCAAACTGAAAATCCCAGCTGGGCAGTTGCTGAATTGGTTATTTCTGTCTTTATCTACATCAAACACAGTGCATAAGGAAGTTCAGAACTGAAGACAGTGACTTACCAGGATCCAGGCTTTATATAAAAGGCTGTCATAATATGCTCTTGCTCACAGAACAAAACCTTCTTTCTGTGACACACCCACCTGTGCTGTTGGAGCACCGCTCTCAGTGTGAGGTCCCTACGTCCCCACCCCAACACCAAGCTCTAGGAAGTCACAGTATCAGATATTTAAATGGAGGGAGATGAGGAGATCTGCAGAAGTGGGAAGCCTCAGACCTGCCACTCTGTATTTTTATCACGTCTTTCCAGTTTATTTATTTTTTACTCCCATGCATGTTATCACTAATTATGAAGCCATATTCTTGCCCTGGGAGAGCAAGCTAGAGAAACAGGCTTCATTACTCCATATATTTTAGGCTACGAATAGAAGAAAAGGTTGTGTTTATTTCTCATAACGTGTGTAGCTCAGTAATTCTGATTAATTTAATGGCTGCATAGAGATTTGAGCAGTAAAGATGATCGTCATCCTACAGGTTTCATTGTGTGCTCTTCTTGAGGAGATCAGTGATAGAATGATCTGCCTGCAAATGCGGAAGATGCCATTGCAATAATTAAACTCTGTGAGCTGGGCAGGCTAACCATAAATCTTAGGAATTATGCAAAATATAAATGCTTCTTGGCTTTAAATGCAACATTGTACAGAAATTGAAGAATTATTCATCTTAGCAAAGAAAAATTGTTGTTTCTGAATGGTGGAAATGATGTGGTTTTAAAAATTTAATATGCCACCTTTACCACTGTATTGAAGATATAATCTGTTTGGTTTGTGGAAATATAGTAACCCAAACTTACACTGCATGGCCAGTAAGCAAACAAATGCTTCTGTTCTGCCCTATGTACTCATGATACATCTGTTTGAGAGAAAGCAGCAGGTGTGAATGACTGGTATATTTTCCACTTGCTTTACTGAATCAGAAATGCTGAGCAGTAATCGGTCCAATAACCAATAAAGCTTCTGTTTATTTTAAAGGCTCTTTTTCTTGGGCAATATCTTTTTTCTTATTATTATTTTTTTAATTTTTAAATATTTTTGTTCTGTTTTCTTCCCTGCAGGGGCTCTGCGGTTGCCAAAATAATAGGCAATAATGTAAAAAAATTGCAAAAGTTTGCTTCCACAGTGAAGATGTGGGTCTTCGAGGAGAATATTAATGGGAGAAAACTGACAGATATAATAAATAATGAACATGAAAATGTAAAATATCTCCCTGGATACAAGCTGCCAGATAATGTGGTAAGGCACGGAAGCTAAATTTGATATATTTACAGAGCAGAGGGAATATCACTCACACTGTGAATGGAAATAGAAATTTATTTTGCTCACATTGTTAGGTTATAATATTTCAAACTACGTACTGTTTAACTGTTGAAATCAGTGACTTGAACAAGTTCAATTACAGGTAAACCCAACATACTGTACTTTTTAACCTTTTTTTTTTTTCCTTGATAATTGTCTTTATGTTTCTACAATTTCTCTCTGTGGAAATAAATTGAAAATGAGGGCAACATTAATGGCTCTGACCATACTTGATGCAAAACATTTGGCCTCAACTTTGAATGGGAGCTGGCTGGTCAATTAGAATTGAAGAGATTTAAAGTATTCTGAAACTCCAGGATGAGAGCTAGGTTATTTCTTGAGCAGACTGCAAACCACTTGGGCTTCATCTGATTCCCAGTTTTCTGTTGCTGTGTGCAGCTTAACCAGCACGTTAGATGTAGCACTGCTAGGGCAGGACAGTGGGACTCTGAAGCCACTCTGCATCGGTATAACATGCTGGTGGGCGTCTTGCTGGGGAATCTTGCCCCAAAAACATTAGCAGAAGAGTCTGCAGTAGCTGGCAGTTCAGTGAAGATTTGGGGCAGGAAAAATGTGAACTGGCATCAGTTGCAGGGTGTGTTTTTGGTATTTTTTTTGTCTTTTGCCTGATCTTTAACAATCCCATTCCCTTAGCCTTTAACAGCAAGCATGGTGTTTGTCCTGTCTCCTGCCTACTCATTCACATTTGTTCTTCTTTACCTGTGATTAAACTTCCTGGATTTTAAATCTTTGTGTTAATTTGTGATGGTCATCAAGTGTTAAGAATAAGTGGAATCTGTAAAGTGTTTCCAAAGTAGGTCACCTTTGGAAAGAATAAACACAGTGTATGAGTGCAGAGAAAAGGAGTATATAAGAGGACTGGGGAAGAAATTTTATTGTTTGAGGAACTACTTAAGGAAACAACTTTACACCATGCACTAATGTATCAAAAATTCAGGTTATTTTGTCAAAGAGAAGGCAGCTTCTTATTTTTACATTTTCTGACTCAAAATACTTGTTTGAACATTATGGTGTTTTTTTATACACTAACCATGCTGGTGGCTGTGAAGATGTTTCTTTCAAGGCACATAATAGCTTATCTGAAAATCTCAATTCTTTGGTTTTTCTGGGAAGCTTATGTTATTATTATTTTCAGTTATGAAGCTCAGTAATTTGTAGCATTCTGTATAAGACCAAAATGTGCTTTTACTTGCCTAATGCTATTTGTGTGTAGTGTTAATTTTAAGAAGTTATGTGGTCTTTCTTTCTCCTACCTACATAGGTTGCTGTCCCAAACCTTAATGAAGCTGTACAGGATGCAGACTTGCTGGTTTTTGTCATCCCTCATCAGTTCATTCATAAGGTCTGCGATGAAATCACAGGACGGGTACCCAAGAAAGCTCTCGGTATAACTCTGATAAAGGTATAACAAATACTGTGCATAAAGAAAAAACAGAGAACGTGTTCTGGGATTTTCTAAAACAAGATCATTTAAAATTTAATATGAAAACTCTGTGCTACTCACTAGATTGTTCCATTAGGCCTTTTGAGATACGAGAATGGAATTTGTCTAAGCCATTAGTGGAAGAAGAAAATGAGGCCGTTCACAAGACTTGAAAAGAAAGGGAAGAGAAATATGTTTTGTGCCATCAAGCTTCCCAGACTTTTATTTGTTGTTTCCAAATGCATCGTTAGATGGAGAGCAGAGCACAAGCATAATGGTTTGGTTGTTAATGCTCACCCCACGCAATGAGTTAATCATTTTAAGAGCTACTGGGAGAAATTCATGTTACTGAGCTCGTTTTCATATCATAGATTATGTTGCAACAACAGAGATTGTTCAGCACGGCCCAAAAAGATTGTTGAGAAGTGGGAACTTGAAGTGGGGCTGAGGTGTAGGAAGCAAGTATTTCACCAGAGGCTTTGTAATTTTCATAATTGGAGAAATTTTAAATGTTTCTTCTCTTGTTTTGTGTTGTTGGTTTTTTTTTAGTTCTCCCAAGGTTATCAAGAATGCTTTCTACTTAGTTGAGAGTAGACCATTTTCTCAGCACATATTCCCTTGTCTGCTGTCATTTTTTGGCATACGATCAATTTATGGATCATTTAAGCATCTATGGTTAAAAAAAAAAAAGTACAAAAAGACCCTACGACTGCTGACCACAAGCTTGTCTTTAGTTTGACTAAACCCATCAAATTTATGTTATTTTGACAGTGCTGACTTGATTTATTACTGAGATGTATGAAAAAGTAATGCTTCCTGAGTGCACTTGCTCTGTTTTGTGAAAAAGCTTTCCATGTGGTAGAAGGATAAAATAAAGCAGCATTAAAAGAGTTGAATGCGTGGCACCCAAACCACATAGCTATCTTAGATGCCCTAAAGCTGTAAACCTTACATTGCTTTGAAGTTGTCAGTTTATGCCTCCTTCTTCTGTAAGCTCAAGATAATCTTTATTCTTCTATAGTTTGCAAAATGTGATTTATGTTCTCATGTTCTTAATACTGGAAACAACTCTGATTAAACTGGTGGAGTAGATGAGGATTTATGTCAGCATATCTGAAATCAGGATCTCGGCTTGCATTACCTCAGGAGTTCTGCTCAACCTATTGATTACAAGTGCCTTAATGGAGTGTTAAGGGCTGTGTTAAAAAAAAGCAGTAGGGGAAGGGGGTACAGAACCCTATTTTTTCCCTAGTGTAGGTAAAATACTGACACCTGCTGTGCGAGGTAGAATTGATGACTAGGCACATTTCCTTGTCGTACTGGGATGTTGCACCAATAGGTACTTTTTGAGGGAGAAATGGAGTGATGTCTTTCAGGTTGTTTTTTTGCAGAAGAATGTGAAACATGTGTTAGCTTTTATTGAATGCTATAACTGCATTGAAAGTATCCTTTAAGAAGAAAGGACAGAACTAATATGCAGTGTTGGAACTAATAATAGAGGCAAGAATGCACTCTTTTCCCTACTTTTGCAGCTTTTTTATGTATGCTGTTTTCATCAAGGTCATATTTTAGTGGTCTCATTATGCTTATCCCACCACTAGTGCTATTAAAGAGGTTTGTGTTAACTTTGGCAGTTAAAGCACAGTTCTCTGAAAAATATCACTAGTGGGGCCTCTTTTTTAAGCTTTCCAAATTGCTTAGCAAGTTAGCAGTGTGTCATCTTTAGTTCTTCTTTTTGCCTTTTTTAACAGTCAAATTTTCAAGCACAGCCTAATGTCTGATAATAAAACAGAGTCTTTGGGAAATAAAGGCATCTGCCAGCTAGTTAATCTGCATTCCCATTCAAACATGTTGCTTTACATGAGTGTTGATCAGTGGCATCTATGAAAACCTGACAAATGATTGTGCAGATGAGTGGAACTTGAGTCATACACAATGTAGGGTGCAGCTCAGCAGGGAGCTGGGAATCGGGGAGCACTTGGAGCCTCCTCAGGCAGCCTCACTATTGAGCTCATTTTTATCCATGTGTGCACAGGCACTGGGTATTGCTTTGGCAGGCATTAGGACCGAGAGGTGAGACCCCAAAATAAGACTTGCATTGCTTGGGGATCATTGTTACCCTTGGTTTGGTTTGGGGGAGCATTTGGCTTTCCTCCCAGCGACTGCCATTCTGTGTTGGACTTGGCTCTTCAAGAAATGGATGCAGCATTCCTTAACTTTGTCAGGAGCTGCATTTGTTTCATAGCAAAGCTGTTTTTTGGCACCCAAGTCTCTTACATCTCCTTTTGCATGGATGAATTATAGTTGTTTACACATTTAAATTTTTGGTGTTGTTCCCAATGTGCGTATATTTTTCTGTTTATTTATGTTTGCTAGGAGGATGGAGAAAGGGCCTTGCAGTTACCTCATGGGAACATCTTGGTACTCTTAGGGGAAAATGCAATATTTATGCATCTGCTTGCTTTCAAATTCTTTTTTTGTATGGCTCATAAAATATGAGAAAGCAGAGTGTGCATTAAGTGGTTGAAAAAATCACGCAGAAATGCAAGCTCTGTTGGCTGTCGTTCTGTTGGCAGTTGTCTTTTGATTGTGTGATGTTTTGGAAGGAGTGGTACCTCTGGTCTGTGAAAATACCAAATGCTGCATGTCTAAAATGTCACTACTGTCAGCATTCAAATATGTGCGTGTGTGTGTGTGTGTGTGCATGTGTCTGTGTGTGTATGGTTATCTTGAAGTAGTAGTGGATCACACTGCCTTTTTGCTTTCAGGCATAACATTACAAATTACCATGCCTTGTCAGCATTAAGAAATTGTAATGAATCAAAACTTACATGCTGTAGGAAAGAAAGACCATTTCAGTAGTCTACCATGCCCCTAAAAGCTCAAAAGGAGTCTCTTATTCTATTTACAGAACAAAATAAGAGAAAACAATTTTTTGAAAGTCAAGTGGTCTTACTTTGTGTTGGTGATTCAAGCAATTCAGGGTACCAGATTCTGTTCTCCATTGCTGCATTAATCTAGGGTGGCCTTTTCTAAAGACCTGTTTCTCCCCCTACTTTCACCTTTCATGAAGAGTGCTTTATAAATGCACAACAGGATTATCCTTAGAAGTTGAAGTATTCTGAGTTGTTCAGCTTTCTTCATATCTGTGAACTGCTGTTTCATTTGCAGTATTCTTCAAGGTGATTAAGATGCATTTCTCTGGGTGAACTGCTGTTGGTGTTACACAGGAGAGAATCGGTCTCTGCTGTTTCAGTTCAGGTACCTCTAAACAGAACAAGTCAGTGAGGTGCCATTTGTAAGTGTGGGTGTCTAACTTAATGCCTTGTTAGTAATTCCATTTAATTTTGGCTGCAGGGAATAGATGAAGGCCCAGAGGGACTGAAACTGATCTCTGACATCATTCGAGAGAAGATGGGAATAGACATCAGTGTGCTGATGGGAGCAAACATTGCCAATGAAGTGGCAGCAGAGAAGTTCTGTGAAACCACAATAGGTAATGTTCCAAGTAATAGGAGTTGCAAGTATGTTCCTGTCCTCACAGGTGCACAGCAAATAGGTCAGATTTCATAGTTTTCAGCATCAGAAGCTCTGGGATCCCTCTGATTTTAACGTTAAATTTCCTAGAATGTTTACGTGTCCAAAAGTACTGGGAGAATACTGGGACTAGAGGGAGAGATAAATGCAGTTTTAACATGTCTCACAAGAGTTTCACCTTAGCACACGAAATGCCAAGCATGCTTTTGGTCACTCTGTACTTAGCAAACTGCTTTTATTGCTATGCTTACGATATTTCTTGGATCTGCATGGCTTGATATATATATAAATGATTATATACTCTGTATTCCAGCTCAGGTGTAAAGGTCACAGGTGGTACCTATATAGATGTCTGTTTCATTTCACAGTCTCTGAATAAGCATATGTGTGTATGTATGCACATATATATACTCCTATATAATAGGGAGTTTACATTATTTTTTCAGTGTTTATTTTTACAGTTTTGTGCTTTTTTTTTTAGCTAACTTCTTACTAATGGTTCTGTATTTTAACTTATTTTTTAAGTGGTTACATTACCTTTCCATGTTTATAAACAGCTGAGAATGTCAACATACTCAATTTATGTAGTATCCTTAATGTGCCTTTATCAGTAGGCATTTTTCTAGAATGAAGGCCTTAAAATAATAGGCAGAACTGCACCTGCTGTATTTCAAATTTACCTTTGCTTTATTATTAACTGTTATTTTAAGGAGAATGTTCAAAGAAAAAAAGAGAGTATAGGGAATTAATGGGATTATTATTTGGAATCTCTTGATGAGCAGGCAATGGATTATGAATCCAGAGAAACTCAGTGCATAGAGCTTTTAAGTGTGAAGGAGTCTGTTTAGGATGACAACCTTATCTCTGCTTTTATGCAGTCAAACTGGCACAGAAAAGACTAAATAATACCCAAATCAATTATTAATTGATGGTTTTTATCTCTCAACAGGCAGCAAGATCTTGGAAAATGGCCTTCTCTTCAAAGAGCTCCTGCAGACTCCAAACTTCCGAATAACTGTAGTAGATGATGCGGATACTGTTGAGCTTTGTGGTGCTCTGAAGGTGAGATTAACAGGCTGCAGCTTGTGCACAGATGGAACAGGGATCCTTGTAGAAAAATAGTGGATATTTTCATTTAGAAATTCAAGCTTGTTGTACTTTATAAAATTGTTATGTAGCAGTTCCTGAAGAACCAGATGTGAAAGTGGGCAGCAGCATGTTCAGAGAACTGGCTTTTAGACCCTTGTCTCATTGTCTCTTAAGTTCTCTTTCTGTATCTTCCACTTAGCTTACATGCAATGACAAAACAAGTGTTAATTTCACCTAACCGGTCAGAGTATTTCTAAATACATCTTAGTTCACTTTTTTGTTATACCGTGGTGCATTCACAGAAATAAAGCGAGAAGTTGGTATTAATCCTTGATGTCTGATGAGTGAAATATTCTCCTCTCCACTGACTTATGTAATGTGAGCACTATTGTGTGTTACACTTTGTCGACACAAGACACATAAAATTCACGTGGATGACCACATACGAAAATAACTTGAATAGGAAAAAAAAGTTATTTTGGAGAGTTTACTTATCTGGATGTTATTTTTTGGTAATAAAATTGATGTTGATGTTGACGGGAAGCAAAGGCTAGCTTAAACATATTGATTTTTTTAGGTTAATTTACAGGCCATTTATGAAGGAAAAACATCAGTAGCTTGGGACCCTGGCCAGTAGCTCACATTATCTGATAACTATCTTGGAGGCATTTGTAGAGGTCATAATGTGGCTCCACAGCCATTGCTTGAAACTGCTGTTGTAGTGATAAGCAAGGTGACAAATTCCCACATATAGACCCATGACATAAGTAAAAAAACAAATACAACAGATTTTTTAGTTTTAAATCCACTCATCCTGGTGGTTTTTTACCATCTTGAATTCTTGCTTAATAAGTGAGTTCATTCCCAGACAGTTGTTTCCTCCAGAAAAATCTCTGGACTAAGTCAGCTGTCAGTCAGCAGGCACTCAGACTCCATTATGAAAGTCTAAGACAGGCAACAGACCAACATCTCTCTGGAAGTGCAGAATAATTTAAATCAATTGTCCTTCTTGACCTGAAAAGGGGCTGAGGTCAAACTTTGTGGATTTTTTTTGTGAGCTTGTTTTGTTCCTCCCTCCTGCTCCATTATTCATCTTGCAACCTGCAGATTGAGCTCTGTGGTTGCATTTCTAAAAATCTACATGTTTTCTGTGCTCTGGTCGTTTGGTGTTGGTTGTGGCATATTTTGTTAGCCAAACTGAAACTTCCAAAGGAGTGCATGGTGTGACTTCTGAAGAAAACTGTGAATGACAGCTGGTATTTCAAAACAAGTTGATCTTAGTATTTTGTACCTAATTGAGAGGCACAAACTCCCAAGTGCAGGTTTTGTTGACTGACAGTTACTTAATCAGATTTGCAAAGTTACTTGATGAGAAATAATAAAAATTAGCATTACTTAACGTGATGGAAGGAAGAAATTCCTATTTCAGAAGGTGTCAGTACTGTGTTGTGCAGAGACGTGCATGAAAACAGAGGGTCTGGTCTTTTTCTATAGCCATGCTGTGTCATACTGACAGGAGCATCCCTGCAAACTACATTTTGGAAGTTAGAAGCAAGCAGGTGCACATGCTTATCAAAACTTTCTTTTCTCATACAGAAATAGTAAAATCAATTCCTGTACAGGGATTTAATGAATGAGAAATGCCACACTGCGAGAAGTAGCATATCCTTCCAGCTTCTGCATTTTTCCATATGTACCTGCTTGGGAAAAGGAATCTTTTCTTGATTCATCAGGCACCACAGCCTAGCTCTTGTTGCAGATCAGGACTTACCTCACTCTATTTCTGCAAGCAAGCAAGATTTCAAAAGTGGATGATTGCCTAAAGGTTGGGAGAAAAAATACAGAAGCATAATAGAGAGTGCTGTAAGCTCAGCTTTCCCTCACAATAATGATAATTTTAGGTTTGAAATTTGTCTTTTGAAGCATATTTAAATTCAGACTGTAATAATAGGTATTGCAGCTGGGTGATCATGAACACATGCTTTATTGCTATTTATATATGTGCACATATAGACTGAATATCCACTTTGTTTGCTGTGTTTATGTTCTGTGACAATGGGCAGATGGAGATGTATTGAAGTATAGAAATAGGTGCAGTGAAACTGCAGTCTTGCATCAGCTGAGAGACTGCTAATGGCAGTCATTTCACAAAATCCAGTGATTTTGAGGAAGAACATCTGTCTACAGTAACTTGCTGGCTGTAGGAACAAGATGTGCTTGGAGGGTTTTGTATGAGGAATTGTTCTTCTGAGGACCGAAGCGCATTTCACGTTTAGCTGTCAGCCTTTTCTAAGGGGTGAGGTTAGGAATGAACTGGTTTCAAACATGGGTAGTTCAAAGTGTCTGGATGTCTTTATGGGCAGCCCAACCTCAGGCTACCCACAGGTTCCAGCTGCCATTTGCCAGATAGTGTGGAGTTTTCCTAGGAAATACTTAAAGGTGACCTGAATAAGGATTAAGGCATAAATGACAGTTCTTGGAGGGAGGAGAGCTGCAGCTGTGGTTGCTTTTCCCAGCAGAGCTTTAGGTTTTCCTCTTAATCTTAAGGCTACAACTTAAGCAAAGAACAAAGAAGTATAAGTGATTTATTGTTTACCAAAGTATGTAATGCAGCATTATCATTTACAAAGGTGTTCCTGTGATGTTTGTTTATGGCAATCATTGTCAGTTGGTCAGTCTAGCTACTATAGAAGCTATGCTTTCCTCAGATTAGTTGGAAATTAAATCCTTTATATATGTTCAGGTTTGCCAGGATCAAGCAAATGGTTTATACTGAGCATCTTTTAACAGTCCTGCTGATGCTGTCCTTAATTTGTTGAGTCTGTATTTGACCTCCTAGCTTCTACAAATTCATGTGCTGAGCTGTGGTGCTACATCAAGGAACACTTGATCTCCCAGGTGAATTAAAATATCTGTGTAGTCCTCTAATAACCTTCTTAATTAGGGTCAGAAGTGGCCTCTGCGGATGTCTTCATGAGCACCCCACAAACGTAGCCTAAGCAGAGCAGGACTGAAAGCTGGGTATTTCTTCACACTGACATGTGTCAGCAAAGTCTGCAGTTTTGGTAGCCATGTTTCTTGGGTCATCTACTGCATTTGTGACTTCTGGCATGCTCGCAGATGGTGTCCAAATAGAGGATAAGCTTTCTCACTTAACCTGAAAAACACTGTGGGCACTGCCCAACATTTTTTTTTTCTGGAGTTTCCTTTCAGTATCCTGGAGATAAAATAACAGTCCAGGCCTTGCTCACTTTCTAGATCTGCTAATGTGAGATTCAGGGTATGAGACCAGACAGAGAGTCAGCTGTTACTGAAAAGTATTTTAATAGCTTAAAACCATATTCAGTATAAAAGCACCCTGTACATCTTGCTTATAGGATGCATGCTTTAATGGAAAAAGCTGTTGAGTCTGGGGAAACATTTGCTCAAGTATGAAGTGGTTTTGAGAGCTCTGAATCCCATAGTCCAAGAGGAACATTGAATTGTAGTCATTTCAGGTTTGATCTGATGGTATTTTTGAAGCTTTAGAACAGCAGGTTTGTCTGTAGGCTAAGGTTGTCTTTGCTTATTGGGTACAGTGCTGAGCTGGTACGCTTTGCATTTATCAGATACAGTACATGTATTTTGCTATACAGAAACCTGATAACACACAGTCTTCTTCTCAGGTGATTAGTATAGTGCTAGTGCTAATAGGCTCTTGTGTGTTGATTTGTGCTTTGCTTATTCAACTTTCTGAAATAGACTCAGCTCACCAGAGGTTTCAAATAGCAAGTTGTCTCTTTTGAGACTTAAATCATCTTTTTGCCCAAAACAAGATCAAGTTTTTGAGGCTGTTTTGCTTTTAAAAGGAGAAGTTTCTTTTCAGTAAAGCGTAACTTTCTCTGTGGCATAATTCTGTTCTTTTCTACAGTGTATTAGACAGGAAGGAGCTGTCATAGATTCTTGAAGAATTTAAATGAAACCAGATGTTGGATTTTATAAGTTCTTGAGTGTGGTCTGTGTGTTATGTTGAACAGATTAAAACAGTCTCCTAGGTGTGGGTGTGTACTCAAGAGCAGAAGGAGTTGTTTTATTTCCTCATTTGCAAGCTGTGTGCAACAACATACATTGGGGGCATTGTCCAAAGGAGGAGCTAAGTGGTTCAAAGCTAGAATCACAGCTTCCCTTCTTCCCTACACCATCTCCTCAGAAGTAGCTTGTCATGGTAAGACAAACAATATTTGCATTACTCCAAAGGCAAACGTTATGAAAGACAGAAGTAGGCAACAAAACGCCATAGGTAATAATTGTACTGAAATTTATGATGGGATAGGCTACTGCAAAGGGGAAAATTAAGTCTAAACAGTCAGCGTCAGAGTGACATGAAAGCTTCACTTACAGGAGTGTTCAAGAAGTACTGGAAAACATCCAGAAGTTATTCAAAAATATTTTTGTTTTTTCTTTGTGCTAAATATTTAGACTTCTTGAGGATGTAAATTCCAGTTAAATGGGTTATCCCATCTGAAAACTTTTAAAATACCTCTTTGTCTTCTCTCACTTTGCCACCAAGTGAACAAATATTGGAATTTGCTCTAGAAGAGATGTCTGATCACAGCCAAGATGAGCTCAAGTGCTGGCATTAAGTCTGATCATCTGCTGTTGCTCTCACATCTGATGTCAAAATCTCTGTGGTTTTTAAGGGCTGCCTTCAGACCTTTGCTGGTACTTAAAAAGCAAAGAGTCATCCATGTGGTAGAGGGGAGAAGTTGTGACTGGGCACACAGCACTGCAACTACCTGCAGTTTCTAGTTCTTGCAGTCCAAAAAAATGAAACAAAATTGGCTGTTTGTTGTTTTCAGTAGCAATTTCTGACTGTTGTTTTATCTTCTGCAACAGATAAAGGCTTCTGTCTCCTGTATCGGGAGCTACAGTGGGTGCTGTGGTATTGGATGTCCTCTAGTTTTCGTTGAGATCTCTGCTATTGCTGTTGCATGGAAAAACAGTGCTGTATCTGTTGCATCCTTGTTTTCTTTATGAGGTCTTCAGAATCCCATCTCTCTTGGAGGGTTTATTTATTTATTTATTTATTTTGTAAAGGCAAACTAAGTGTGGGTGGTCTGTGACTCCTGTTGACTGATCTTGTTACTTTACAGTTCAGAAAATAGCTTTTACAGTCATTTTGCTCAAGCTTCTCTGAACTAATTTCTATTTTATGTTTGTAAACCAAAGCTGATCATAGAGATGATTGATCATGAAAAAACAGTACAGTATTTGTAGAAAGCTGTCACTAGATGTAAGGAAAAAAAACAACAGTTTTTGCTTAGGAAAGGTTTCCTGTGTGATGAAATTTGTAAGAAGACTTTATTAACTATTACTGTTACATGATCTCCATATACTTAAAGGGGCTGAATGCAATCAGCTTGGCTGAGTTTGGCCTCCTAGCATATTGGCACAAAAGTCGATGGAAGTTTCTCATGTTACTTTAAACATAAAGAAAATATGGGTAGAGGGCCATGGGATGTCATTCTGTCTTCACCGCTACCTCAGGGTAGGAACAGCTCAGTCTAGATAAAATCTTGTTTGGGTGTTGTGTGGCATGTTTTTAAAGATAGTCAATAAAAATAACTTCACAGCCTCCGGGGCAGCTTGTTCCAGAGCTTTAACTATGCTTTCGTACTTGGAAATAATTTACTAACTAGTAAGATTTAATGTCTTTTTTTTTCTTTTTTAAGGTTATCCCACAAATCCTAAAAAATAATAGTATTAATAATGTTTTACGTTAATAAAGTATTTGCAGTTCTTGAGGACATCTGCACTCTTGTCCCTTCATGTCTTCTGGGATTCTGATTGAATCATTTTCCTTTTTTTTTTTCTCTTCTTACCAGAATATCGTGGCAGTAGGAGCTGGGTTCTGTGATGGCCTTCGTTGTGGTGACAATACCAAAGCTGCTGTTATTCGTCTCGGCCTAATGGAGATGATTGCCTTTGCCAGAATTTTTTGCAAAGGACAGGTGTCTACTGCCACTTTCCTGGAAAGCTGCGGAGTTGCTGATCTCATCACAACATGTTACGGTGGCCGGAATCGACGTGTAGCAGAAGCATTTGTTAAAACTGGAAAGGTACTTTGTTTACTGGGTGGAATCCACTGTTGTAAGTTGTAAGCACTCCTGGTTCGTTGGAGTAATAGCATGGTTATCTGAGATGTGTTGGCTGTATTTCTCTTTCCTCTCACTTTTGAGTGTGTTACAAGAATAGAATGAGTGGGAAGGTGTTTAAAAAAAAGGAGTTGGAGGGATAAGACAGTGGGAGATGCAGATGTAGGAAGGAGAATGTTTACAGGCAAGAATGTAGGAGAATACCTATACTCATATCACTAGGGAAGGCAAAAACCATCTTTACTTCCATCCAGGCAATGTTTTCAGGCTTACAAAAACTGGATCAAAGCTTTTCTTTTCTCTCTTCCTCTCATTAAGTCCATTGAAGAACTGGAGCAAGAGATGTTGAACGGTCAGAAGCTGCAAGGACCACAGACATCTGCAGAGGTGTATCGCATCCTCAAGCAGAAGGGAATGTTGGACAAGTAAGTAAGAACAGATTAATTCAGTTCTGCGTGCAGCTTTTTATCTCTATAACTCTTTTTACATTTTTGAGCTTGCTTTTTACGTGAAGGTTTTGCCAAAAGCAAATAATTGTAATAAGAGTGGCTTAATCCTCAGCTAAAATGCAGAAAACAATGAATGAAACCTCAAAATAATATTGCTGTGGATAGAGCTAATGTTGTGGTACAAAATTCCTGAATTCTCTTTTGTTTACACCAGGATGTATAACTGTATCCTACTGTCATAGGAAGATAGAGCAGAGTGTATTTTAACATGTGAAAAGAATAAAACACATGAAACAGAGCTCCCTAAAGAGTCTTTTTAATGAGGCTCTGCAGTTCGTTTTATAGTCATGAGTTCATTGCTTATCTTTGAAAAGAGGAGCTTTGTTATTAAGGATCCATATAACTAAGTACTGTAGGTGCGTTTTTCCACTAGCTTAGATACTGCAGTTTTTTTCCTTATTTGACTTCCAGTCAGATCCAGGGTGAAGCCTGCCATCAGCTTGTCTAGGTCAGTTTTGTTGCATGAAATTAAGCAGGTTGTCCTGCCTTGTTCATCTGAATTTGAGTCAGCATATACAGGATTCCTACAACCACATGCACAGTTCTCTCCTGGTGAGATTAAGGGATACATTATTGCCATCTGTTCCTGTTCGTAGGTGACACAAATCAGAAAATAAATGACTGCCAGTCAGAAGACCTAGTCTTGTCCTTAATTCTTCCAAAACAGTTTTTAAAATCGAGTTTTAATGGAGTAGCTATATGAAATTGCTTATTTTTTTAACCTTCTCTTTGTGAGTAAGTCACCTAGGCCTGTCTCTGCAGTGTACAGTAATTAAGCTAACTTCAGAAAAAAATAATTAAATATTGCCTTTGGTCCCTGGTGTTTATAAGACAGGATACTATTAGATTATTTTTTTCCTGTTTCTTTCTTTTATTTTGTTTTTCCTGTACAACAAACAGAGCACATTATATGAACTTTTGGACAGTGTTTTTAGTGAAAAACATGAAAGCAGCCAGTTGCTTCTGTTCTTCTGGTACACCAACATATGTGTTGGTTCTTCATGAGAGGTGTCATTCAACAAGACTTTTAAAAGCAACTTTCAAAGTGCTTTTTTTTTTCCAAGAACTCATTTGTTACTGCTTTAAAACACAAAGCACAGTAAAAGAAGTCATGGTTTCAAGGTGAAGAGGTAGAACACTAGAGTAGAATTTCATATGCTTATCCTGTAAGTAGACTCCCAAGGCTCCATAAGAATACTCAAAAAGTCAGTGAGGTTCAGCAGAAGAGCCTTGGTAACATTACTGGTGCTTGCTGGTATTTACAGTGCAGTTTGTTCTTTCATTTCAGCAGCTGTGGAGCTAACCCTCTTAGTGTGCTCAGACATAAGATGTGTTTGGACTTTGCTGGCCATGAGCCTGCAGTCAGTCTTGATTCTTCATTCCCTGGGTGAAGTGTGGCAGACATGCACAACAGAGTAATCTTCTCTGTGATAAACAGCAAGAAGTGTAGCAAGATGTGCTCTGTAATAGTGGTCCCTCTTCTCTGAGCTTTCTGATGGCAATCAGTGCTGTTTCTAAAGCTATGTGAAACTTGGTTTTGTTCCAGTAGCTGCACAATACGTTTGTGGCTCTCTCATGTAGACATAATAAATTTGATTTTATTGCCTATGTTTGTGTTATATTAAAAGCAAATGCAGCCCCCAGCCCAATATATCATGTGAACTGAATAACAAGTGAGGCTTGTTAATACATGCAAAAATCTTTACATATTTTATTCTGCACATTCACTGGTAAGGACTATACAACCAAAACAGTATCAAACAGTTCTGTGACAATCTGCTAATTTGGGTTCCACTGATGAAGTAAAGGCAAAACCCAGTCAGTTGGATTGGCTTGAAATTCTTTCTGCTATTGCAGTTATTTTCATCTTATTTTCCACAAAAATAAATCAAAAGAGATAGATGTGCATTTCATAGCAAGACAGGAAAATATTTCAGATAATTCAAAATGCAGCATTTCGTATTTGAGCACTTCCAGTAAGAGCCATAAAAAAAAAAGAACTCTATCCACAAGCATGTCCATGCCACCACTTCTTTTTCTCAGTAATGCAAAGTATTGCACGTAGAGATTCATTCACGTAGGAATTCTGTACCTGCTGTAGTGGTGCTCTCAGTTGGACAGCTCTTGGCTTTCCTTTTGAGGAGTGTAGTTCAGAGCTATGTGGTGATGTCAGAGTTAGCTCAGTATAACACATCATAGCCATAACACATTGGCATGCATGTACAGTGCCCAGTACTGGTTGGGAGTTCTGATCTGAGTTGCCTTTGGGCATTACAGATAGAACCTTGGCATCACTGATGGAATCACTTTCTCAAGGAGAAAGTGCAACTCAAAATAACAGGATGTATGTCAGAAATTTGTCAGCCACTTTGAAATGGCATGTTTATTTTGCTGTACAGATTATTTACCCCTAAAATTCATCAGGCTGTGTCTGAAAATTGTACTCATCTAGCTCTAACTGTCTGGGATGAAAAGAAAACAAATATAAAGTTTGATGGCTGTAATTCCCTTCAGATTATAAAAATAGTCTGGATAATTTGTGCTTCATTGGAAATGTGCCCCTCCAAAAAAAAAGAGAGAGATGAGAGTTTCAAAATCCACATTTCATTTTGCACTCTTATCATTAAAAACTCAACCTTCAATCTCTTCTTCTGTCTCTTTGTGTCATATTATCACATCAATGTTCAGATGCAATGCAAAACTGACATGCCAGAACTGCTGTAAGAATATCAAAGAAAGATGTGGTTTTATTTCTTCTTGTGTTGTTAGCTATCATAATAGTTGTACCATGCATAATGAATGCTGCAGGCTCCATTATACCTAGCTAGGCTTCTGAGTGACTCACTGTTGAGATGCATGTAGGTTCTGTATTTATCCCGCACTTTTCAGCTCACCTTGAGTGCTTGACAAATGCTAAAAGAAATTGATTTTTCAGTCTCCCTCTTTCTCTTCCCTCTCCTCATTCCATTTTGTCTCTTTCCTTTAAGAAAATATTACAGAATGATCTTACGCTGTTTGCTTACCCCCACCTTGTTTCCTTAGGTTTCCACTGTTCACTGCTGTATATCAAATCTGCTATGAAGGGAAGCCTGTCAAAGAGATGATATCCTGCCTTCAAAGTCATCCAGAGCACATATAAAATCAATCAGGCCATTGTGCTCATGCAGCTTTTTGCCTTTCAAATTGGTGTTGGAGTTCAAGTGGATGCATCATTAAGCTTCTTACAAAGCTGCTCACTAGGCAACAGTAACGACATGAATGTCTTTGAATGGGTATTGGTTTTTGTTTTACTGCCTAGTTTGACATAGCATGCAGTGTTGTTGGCTTGGTGACTCGTTTTACTGGCTAAAATATAGCTGTTTGAAAACGTGCACTGCAGAAGTTGCACTACATGCACCGTCCATACAGAAGTGTACTTTGTGTGAGTTCCTACTGCATAAAACACAATATGTTGTTGTCTCTTATTAAGGCCTAGTCCAAAGTCCACTGGTTGCTATGGGACAGGTCCCACTAGTTTTCATGGAGACTGAATCAAGCCTTTAACCTTGAAATATTGGGAGTCTTTCTGTTAAAACTTGTTATTTTTTTCTGCATACACATTGACATTTTAATGTTTTCCATGTTTTTATTAATTTAAGCAATATTGATGCATAAAGAAGTGGTAATAGTTATTCAGGGGGCTACAGGGACCTTTCTGATGAATTCTGGTGAATAATATTATGACTTATGAAAGTCTTTAAAACTGCCAGACAATTTTGAAACCAATTTATATCTGAATTTAAAGTTTTTAAGTACACCGTTTTAAAGGGAATATGCTAGAGGGGGATCATTAGCACCCCTTCTGTTTTTTAATCCTCTCATTTTTGTATTTCTGTGTTCTTCCTGTGATGGTCCCAGTTTGTAGGCTTCTCTAGAATTCCATTCCCCAAAACAAGTGCGTAATCTTGACCTGGGAGTTCTGAACCCTGGAGCCTAGGGTTTGTTTTAGTCTTGTGCCTGTGGTCATTCTTTGCTAGTATGATTTGGTGGGTAGTGAAGAATACTCTTGGAGTTTCCACTGCTCAGTTTGTCATACTGTTTTTCAAGCTTAAACACCAGCTACAAAGTGCTGCACTCCACATAACACTCCGAGGAGTATTCAGGGAATTCCCTGGTAGCTCATGCTTGAGTTTTAAAAAGGGTTGTACACCATTATGCTGATGGCATTCATTTCAGTGCCTGCCAGTGGATGATATCTCAGCTGGACTGCAGTCCTGAACAAGCATCCCCAGAGAAATGATGAATTCTGAGGTTAGTCTTTCACTGGATAAAACTTTAGTGGATGCTAGATCAAGTCCTTATGACCTGAAAACTTTACAAAGACATCTGTCTCTTTTATTCCCTAGATATTTCAACCCATTTTCGGGGGGCACTTTTGCTTTATCAGGGAGGCAGATTTTATTTATCATTGGGGGAAAAAATTGAATTTTTGTGGAGTAGTTTTCGAGGTGTTCTTGGTTGTTTGCTTGATTGTTCTTTTCAGGGAGGCTGATGAAAGAGAAGGTAGTTAAATGCAATCTTCTGTCTTACTTTCCTTGTATACTAAACTGTTAAATTTTTTGGTAAAATATATGCTAGGTACATAAAGAGTGGATTTCACTCTTGTAGCTGGAATATGAAGATTAGAATCGAGTTTTACAGAGCTCAGCATGAGGCCAATCACAAGAATGCCCATCAGCTCTGATATCCACTCCAAACTTGTGAACGATATCAGAACGGATTTCCTTGTTCTCTGTCCTTGGAGGTGGTTTTGGACCAGAAATCGTGAGCACACACCCATCCTGAAGCTTTAAGTTGTCATTCAGAACTTGCTAAGACAAAAGGGATGCCTGTCAATAATTGTCATCCTTACTTAAGCAGCATGGATAACTCTGGAATAATTTGGACATCTTGGTAGGGACAGAAAGATGTTGCAGTTCAGGGATACCATTTTTTGTGCTCCAGTAGTATTTAACATTAATTTTTGGAAGATGTGAATGTCCTCAGATATTCAGAGTTCTGAAACATTATTTTGCCTTATTTCTGATTTTGTGCTAAATATAGCAAAGATAGCAAGAAATTAAGTAACATTTGTGGTGATTGGGAAAATCACTGGTAGAGCAGATGTGGGAAAAGCACTCTGCTTAGACAGTTAAAAGAGTGTTTTAGGATAGGAAGCACTGTTACACTAACGCACACGTGAAGCATACACTCCTCATTACTGCATAACTTTCAGTGTGTCTGCTTGTGCTTTGTGTTGTGTTTTGTTTTTTTTTAATGCCACAATGGTCGGCTTTGCCTTTATATGTATATATTCATATATATATATATATAAACTTTTTTTTATGTGCAGTATGTAGAAGAGTAGTATTTTATAAGATTCATAAAGGGCTAAATGTGGTAAATTAATATATATTTTAAGATTATTTCTTTGTTCCAGTACTACTTCCACTGAAACCCCAGCATCTTAATTGATGTGGTTTTATACAGAAGCCTACTAAGAAGGCAAATCCAGAGAAAGGCTTTTTATGGAACTCATTCCTCCAGTCTGTAATGGTATTTTCATTCTTTTCAGTCAAAGATGGAAATTTCATTAGCTAAGATAATTTAATTTCTATAGGTACTTTACCATTCATATTTGCTTTCCAGTGCTTGAGAGCATTCATTTTGGCACTAGATATTTTTTCCCCACTAACATTTTCTTCTAATTAAAGACTGTGATGTGAGACTGGTAGTGAACAATCAGGATCTTGTTCTACATACTCTCTTTCTCCAAGTATTGGAATAGTCTTACTGAAAACAACCCCTGTGTAAGGTTTTTGCATACAAGGCTGTAAGTTTGTAACTAATTCTTCATTTATGAACAATAATTACTAAGGAAGGCATTATCTTCTAAGGATTGCTCATCATCCTGCCCTAGACATGTGTACTGGTTTTGTTTAAAGATGGTGAATGTATGCCCATTTGAAGAGTTAGTCCAAATAAACATTTTATCTTGGGAATCAATTTGGCTTCTCGTTTCATTTTACATGGCTTGCAATTACTGTTTCACTTAGTGGAGTGTAGTCTTTTTGTACATACTGGTATATAATGAGAGCGGTTATGAGATTACCACGTGAGAACTTCAATTACAAAAACACTTCTATGAAATCCAGACATCAGCATTTTTGCTTTTGTCCATTAGTGAAACAGTTTCAATGAAATGGTGTCTTCGACCTCTAGGATGGATTATTGCCTTCATTTCCCTCAGTTGCTGTGTGAGCCACTGGAGGGCACTGTTGGTAAGGGACCGATTCCATTAGTTCTGCAGCTCTTCACTATTTTTCTTCTGAATCTTAGGTTTCTTGATGATTGCAGTTGTTTTACATTGTGTTTGTAGTATTTGGAGATGGTTATGGTTTATCAGCAGATGTAAGCATTGCAGATCCATCAGAAACTAGAGAATGGGCTCAAACTCCCACACCTGACTGCGCCTGTGATGCCCGTCTTCCAAAATGCTCCCATGTCAGGACAATAGTCACTGCCTCAGGTCATGGACAATGCCATCTGACATCTAATGACATCACTTGAAGTCCTGAAACATACATCCAGCAGTGCTTGTTTCTGTTGCATCTTCAGGCTGCAAGAGGAAATGGTGAGTGCACATTTTGCTCAGTATTCTCAGTGCCTACATCAACTACATGGGTGGGGGTGCCACGAGTATTTGACTAGGGACAGCAATTCTACTGATTCCTCTCTGTGATCTGTAGGCACATGAGGAAAATGCCATCAAATTGTGAAGTTCTTATCAGCATTTTCACACGCACAATTGCTCCAGGACTTGTGTTCCTACAAGGGGAGGCTGAGCTGCAGGTGCTGGCTGGAAGGTTGCATTCGTACCTCATGGATGTGAGCTGTCTTTGGACAGCTGAATTATGAACAGATACCATCTTCTGCATTAGCTGTGAAGTCCTTGTTACCTGGTCACATGAGACAGAGACTACAGCTATCAGTTTGTGGGTTTTTTTTACTGAGTGTTTTCTAAGGTTCCTTGTGCATAAAGATAATTCAGTTTGTTAGATGGTACTTAGTTGTAGAGCACTATACAGTTAAAGAGGTAGAGGCTTTTCTGGTGAACAAAATAACACTATCTCCCTGAAAGCCTACCATAAAAGGAGAGCAATATCCTAACTCCTCATTTACTGATAGGGATACTGAGATGGGTAAAGATGGTTGCCCAGCAAACCTGTGACAGGATCATTTTATTCTTAATTTTAAGCCAGAGTTTTAGCCATAAGGTCGTTTCTCACTGTACTTGCAAGTCAATATTGTTCTAAATTTAAGGGTACATGAAATGAACTGGTGGAATAAACATGTAGGTATATTAAAAGTACTGTCTGAGTTCTGATAAGTCTGAGTGAATAGGAAGGTAAAAACCATCACAAGAGAATTAAGGTGTATATATCTCTTTCATAGGGGCATTGTCTTCTGTAGGAGTAATGCCTTCTCACTGAATTGGTGCTTATAGGCTGGAATTTCTGACTGAGTAACACACAGGCTGGCTCTTACGTGTAAGAAATGTGGCAGACAAGAATTCTCTTTCAGGTGGCCTGTGCTGATGCTTGCTTGCCATGCTGCCACCCCAGGTTTCATTGTAAGGCTAGAGTCATATGAGCAGTGTACACAAGTATCACAGGGGCTGATGAGTGCTGGAATAAAGCATCTTGCAACATGTAGCATTTTCTTATTATTAAGTGTAAAATTATTTCTCTTCCTCCTGGCTCCTGGTCACACTTGAGCTTTTCTCCAGTGATTTGCAATGAGCTGATGGAAATCTGAGCATGAGAAGTTAACACTTCAAATTTGAATAATGGATGAAAAGAGTATCTGCCTTCAATCCCAGCATCTGCAAAGGAGAGCTATCTGGCATTTGGCTTAAATGGAGCCTACTTCTTTTCTCAGTCTGATGTAATTTGATTGCAAATTCCTGTCACCATGCCTTGTGTAGGTACTTAGGTACTCTCCATCCTGATCTTATAAAAAACAATTACAGAACTGGATTTTAAGATGAGGACAGTAGGGTGAGACCCAAAAGAATGGCACCTCTGTCAAGAGCTCCTAGTCCCTACATTCTCTTTAACTGTTTATTATATTTCCCTATTGCCTACAGTATCTGTTTAGAGAGGTTCTGTAAAGGGTAATTGTAGGGAGCACTGGGAACTGTATGTTGATTATTTCAGTAAGTTACTGGAAATGGCATGAACTGCTGCTTTTAAATGTATCACTTTCTTATAACTCACACTGTAAGAGTTAGTGAATAATAAATTAAGCACCATTCTCACATGAGCAGTCGTGATGTTCAAATGGGGAGCAGCCAATGTCTGCTCACCGTAATGCATATTGCTCTCTGTAATGTTAGTGCTTCTTGTGACTGAACTGAGTGTTTAGTTTTCTCACCTGGGTACAAGTCATTCAGTGTTTTTCACCCTAGGGTTTTTCTTCAGATCTGTTCCAATTTCCTTCTCTTCTTTGTGTAGCTGCTCCTAAACGTGCTCCTTTGTGGTGAACCTTCACAAGAGTTCTTCCTATCCAAGGGCAGGTGTGTGTACCTGCACATGCCTTTATGCTCATCTATACAGCTAAACCCTTCCCGGCCATTTATTGAAAGTCTGCATGTGCAAGTAATCCTTGCAGGTGGCTGTGAATCCTGCACAAGCCTTCAGAGAGGCCCTCAGGCCCTCTTCAGCTGCCCTGGCACGAGGTGCAATCAGCCATACCTATAAAGCCTCTTGGCTATGAAGTTAGTGCGTACACCACCCTATGGTCTCTTCTACAGTGGCAGTAAGACAGTATGGGTTAATTGGAAGCATTGCTACTATCTTGGGAGAACAGCATTGTAGTACACCTGAAGCTCTGAAGTGCCACGTGTGTGCAAATAACACAAATTCTATGTTTAGATGAAAACTAATGACATTAATTGAACTAGTGTGTCCTTTCTTTCTCTTAAGTCCACATTCATTATTAATCCCATTAAAAAAAACTGCAAACTATTGCTTCTTGCTGTAGAAACATACTGCAGCTTTCAGTAGGGTGGATTCTTCCTGAATCTTTTGTGTTTAGAGGACTTAGTGAATATCTTGCAGTTTAATTACTAAACAGAGGTGGCAGACTCAGAAAGCACAATGGGGTATTTTTAGTTTGCTTTTTTTTCCCTTTGTAAAGGGTGAAGAGAATTGGAAAGGAAGCCAAATATGGTAGGATGCACTGGCAGGGTCTGTGATGCACGTGAATAGTAATATGGAGACATGTATGAAGCATTAGCTACTGTTTAAAATGCAAACTTAAAAGTAATTTTGTCAGCTTCTCGGTAGCTGTGGGCCAGTTTCTTAAGCATGCCATTCTTTCTGATGCCTGTAGCATCAAGAAATAAATCCATGTGTATTGTGATGTATAATTTTGAAGACTTTACTCTCACTGTAAAGTGCTCTTTTTCACTTCAACAGTGAAACAGTGTTGTGGCTGAACAGAGGCAGCCATGGCTGTGCCTGTGCTTGGGGTTAGAGCCCAGTTCTGATACATTTGTATTTAAGTTCAGAAATTCTTCTCATTTCCACTTACTCTGCAGAGTCGCATTTGAATGTGTCAGACTTCAGTTGTTTGTTTAAATGTAGATCTCACCTGCATAATCTTCTTCAAATCTGGAGCTGCGTGGTAGCTGCAGTAGCACTGGTCCTGCCAGTCTCCTATGGTCCAAGTTCAGTCTTATCCTCTGATTTTCTTCCTCATCTGCATTTTTTTTTCAAGCTGAAGGCTCCTATAGAGAGGAATATCTTCTGTCTTATGTGGTGCCCCGGTGAGATGCAAAGTATGGAAAAAGATCTCCCAAAGTTTTAAGCTGTTGCTTTGTGTCCTGCTTCCGTCTTTATTCATACATTCACTGCTTTCAAGCAGCAGCAGCTCAGGTTTTCTTAGTGGCACTCCCTGGGGCAGGAGCAGCTGCTCAGGCTGGGATATGTGATCAAACCAAAACCATAGCAGCCAGCAGTGATCCTCACCCAGCGGAGCGCTTAGACTTGGTAACAAAATCTGCTTAATTTGTTTTTAGTGCATTTGTATTCTGGAGCCATAGTATCCTACATTTATGCTTACTGTACTTCACCGTACCCACTCAAATAATCATTTTTTTCCGAGATTTTCACTCTAATTTAGCCATGACTGTACATATAAATAGACATGCGTATAAACATTACCATTTGGCAAATGAATGTGCAGTTCATAAGCATGACATTTTCCAGGTATGGCCTTTCTTCCAAAACTCAATGTGGTTGGCTTCACGGTGCAGAGCACTGTAGAGCAGCAGATGAAAAGGGCTGTTTCCTAGCAGGCACAGTTTGCTTTCTGAAACCAATCAGATCAGGTCTGTAGTGAGGGAAGAGGGTGGCCTGGGGCTGAGTTGCCCACCCTGCATGTAAGTTGTTTTAAATGGCATTTGTATATACTATCTGTGGAGGAGAGAGGGAGCAGAATTCGAGGTGTTGCACTCCTTAGAGAGGAGAAGGGATGGAGTGGAGACAGTGCAAGAGCTGGTAAGCCAAGAACACGCGTTAAAATACAGCAGTCAAGGCAGAGCTGTTGGAGAGTTATTTAAGCCCCGTTTGGTATGTCATTCTGCATCAGGCACAGTTTCACAGTAACACAGCTCTCTTCAAATCTAAAACTTGGGAAATGTCTCCTCAGGAGTGTAGCAGTTGCTAAAGTACAAGTGAGATTTCACAAGCACACTCAAAATATCCGCACGCACAGTGAGAGAGCAGCTGCAGTTGAAGTTCCCCCTGCCCTCCATGTCTTCAAGTAATATATGGAAAACTTGAGATTACAAAAGTATGCTGTTCATGCATGCTGGACGGGTAGTGCAGAGGAAATATGCACTTTGTTCACTTTGCGGCAGGATCGTGAGAGATCAGAAGAATGCAGAGATACTCAGGAGAAAGGCTGGCAAGAGGTGATCTGTGAGCTACAAGCTCCTGAGGCTAAAGACCCCCATCCTTTCTCCCGTACGCTGCATTTAACAGGTAAGAAGTAATCAGAAGTGTTGCTTACCTTTCCATCAGTTTGTGATTTTCTCAAAACTAAATTAAGAAGGATTAGGTCTGATTAAGCAGTCAGAGAGAGGCTCTCAAAGCAAAACTCCTCAAAATTCGCTTCCTAAAAATCTTCTTCCCTCTCTCTTGACATTGGAGGTTCAGAACAAGAAGTGGAAGCCCCAGGGAAGACAAGGTACCCGTAACTGCAGCTATTAGGATTCTTATGTGATCTTAACAAACTAATGAGCTGTGTCCCCAGAAGTTGAAGTCAAGGGATAGAAATTGTGAAGAATGCTCCATGGACACTCGTGATGTATTTATGTCTGCCTAAAATAGGTCCTGACCCACGAGTCAAGCTTGTGGGCTGGCAGTGTTGCTGGTTCCTTCACCTGGAAATGTGCGTTCTGTGCAAGCTCTCCCTTAGCACAAGCCAGCTTAACTGGTTTTCACGTTGCTTTTTGTAATCAATCCAAAAGTGAAAAGATAAAGGACTGGGTTCTGTGATTTGTAGATTGTCTTTATAATGATGGGGACATGAAAGACACTTGGTGGGCTGAATGCATTTAGATAGAATGCATCACGTCAGCACAGGAGCTGAGTAAGGGTATCATTTAAAGAGTGGTAAGCTGAGGCCTAAATATCTCTGCTTTTCTAACACTGGGACAGAATTTAGGTCCAGAGTGGATGGACAGATGAATTTTAGGAAACAGGGTAGACAACTGGTGAAGTATAGCGACAGATAACTTGTTTTAATCACTAGCTTGGACTGGACTGATTTAAAACTTGTGAATGGGTACTCTGCACCAGCATCTCAGATGAGTTCCTCATCAGTGCATTACTAAAACCAACATGGTTTATAGTTGATTAAGTTACAGGGGAAAAGTATGGAACCTGAACTGTTCAAGGGAGACTGCTTGAGTTGGGGTTGAAGCCTTTTGTCTGGGCTGTTACAGGGAGGTTCCTGAGATTGCTGACTGTGCTGAATGCACCCTAAAGAACAGGTGAATTTGTTTCCTAAGATCGCTTGCTGTCTAAATGGCTCTGTGTATCAAGTATACTTTTTTAAAGAATGGAGATGTGCACGTGCACAGACACCAATTGAGCAGGGAAAACTGCCAAGTCTGATTTCAGTTCTGAAGTATTACAGTGCTAACGTAAAATGTATCTCTGTTCAGTGCAGTGCAGGGCTCAATCCATCACAAGTCTTCGTTTCTCTAGACAGAGTTTTGGAAGTATTCTTTTTATTTCAAAAGTATTAGCTGGCTTGAGATGATTAGTAAAATATAGAGAAATCCAGTAAGCAGATGTCCAGGAATAGCTCTTTTTCATGTGCTCATCTGCCTAACGTGCATTTAGAATGTTTGGGATTGGTGGTGTTGGAGCTCAGCAAACTTTGTATATTCAGTACTGCCTTTGAGCAAACACAGCCCAGTCCTTCTGCTTTAGCCCAAAATCTTCAACTGCTAATAATATAATAATGCATTGATGTTTTTTTCCAGCACAGCTTATGTCAGGGAACTCACTACCATGTAAATAAAGTGTAAGGGCTGCTTCTCGATACAGCACTAATAGAGAAGATACACCTCTCTGCTGCTTGTCTTATGGCTGATGCTTGCAAAAAGTTATTTTCAATCACATTAATTCTCCTTGTGACATACTGTGAACTAACAGCGTCTTTTTCCAGGCAGGGACGCACAAAGTATTTGGGAGATATGTAGTCCTTCAAGTTCTGCCTCTTTATCACTTCCCAGAACTTGGAAGTGAGCCTGAACAGCATCATTCACACTGCACACGAGGTACACTGTGGGCCTGCTGCCCCTGAGTTCCCCCTTCCTGGAGAGGCAGCTGTACATGCTTGCAGCTCCCATTGAGCTCTTACAGGAAGACATAACCACACACTTAGCACAGATGCCTTTACCAGCATCTTTTTTTTTTCCTTTCCTATGTGTGTCTTTGTTGATTGCCTTACATTCAGTTGCTTTACAGATGGGGTTACTTTGAAGTCTGGAGGATGTCAATTATAAGTAATTTTCTTAAATTCCTCATATTTTAATGCAATAGAATATCCCAGTGTTGTGCCTTGTTATTTATGAAGGTAATTTATTAAATCCTGTATTTTAGCACTGATACATGTGTGTAATCGTGTTACCGTATTTCTCTTACTGCTGAGAAACCTTGCACTAATGAATTTGTACAGTCCATAGAAGCAGGCTTCTAGAAGGATGACTGCATGCAAGAAATAACCTCAGATTTCATCAAAGCAATAACTGGTTTGAATATGTCCTTGCTAACTGATGTTTTTCCTTGTTCTGCCAGCTTGAACAATGAATCACAAAAATACAATCTCCCTGATTAGTACTTTACTGCAATAGTAATCATAACATCATTTAAACAGATAGCATAGAAGTCTGATGCATGACCTTCATTTGCACACACCGATACAGTTTGGTTCCTGAGCCTCTGATTGGATCCTTCTGAGGAAGGCAAATAAAAAAATGTTGAATTGGCTTATCGACCACACTGCTTCTGTAAGGTGATTTACTAAATGTAAAGTTTAGTGAGGGGTTTGGGAGGGGCTTTTGTTTTTTAGTACTTGTCCAGATTTAGGAGACAATCCTTTAACTATACAGATGTGTGTTTATAAAGCATTTTCTGATGCACTGAGGAGATGAAGGTTACACTGTGACACTATCTATCCTTATCATTCTGCAGAGTGTTTTCACCTCTTAATTCTTAAACAGGAAAACATGGAGGAGTATGAAAAGATCTGAAATTGATGTATATGTTAAGAAAACATGGTAACTGATGATACCCTCTTAGTGGAAAAAGGAGTAGATTGACCTTATAAATACCCCCGCTGCAGCAAGCAGTTAGTTACAGCAGTGTCTGAACCTTCTTGAATGTGAACGTCATCCAACCTCAGGGTCTGCATTAAACCAAGCTTATTAACTGTGATGCTTATGGCGATGGTTACGTTATAACAAATCTCCTGTCAGAACTGTCTCATAGTTCAAGCTAAGTCAGACATTCATGAATATATGGTGGGTTTAATTCACCTTAGTATTAGTAATTAGAGCCCCATCCATCTCAGGCATCCAAACATAATAACACAATACACAGGGCTGTGCCAATTTGCAATAAATTCACATTCAAATACCTGGGTAATGAGGTTGCCTTCAATAGAAAGGCTGTATTTTAGCTATAATATGAGCATTTAGTGAAATCCTTCTTGGTGTGCTTTTCATGGTTCAAAGAGCTTAGATAGTCTAACTCCTATCAGCTCTTCTCCCCCTAAAATCCCCAAATGAAAACCTTTTCTTCTGAAATTCTCTTTTCTCTCACTGATCTAGCAAAGAAGCATTATCCTTGCTCAGTAGCTGGTTAGTAGTGTGGTAAATGACTTGATGGGATAAGCTTTCTCAAGACATGTCATAAATGGGATAAGCCTTTGTTCTGAGGAAATTCCAGTCCCTCCGAAATGCAGCCTGTCTCCCATCCCCTGGCTGCTCTGCAGGCTGGCACGGTGCACCGTTCTTACACAGCCCAAAGCCTGCCATTTTCAAAGCAGACTAAGTGTATTGAGAAATATAACAAAATTCATCTTCTCATTCCTTTAAAAATCCCAGCAGGTATTGCTAGAGAACACACTCTCTTCCCCAAAAATACATGCAGTTTTAACAGAAAAATCATTCTCTTCTATTTATCTCCTGTTTCTCTGGCTTCCTATTTCTCCTGCAATAGCTTTCAGGAACCTAGAATAGAAGCACGTATAAAGTGTCTTGCATCACTGCACTTATGCTTTCATGATCTGGAACAAGACTTAGCCAGTATGAGCAGCTTTGCATGCTGCTTTTGTGCATATCCGCAGCACTAATGCTTTGAAAACGTCCAGTAACAATTTATAGTCACAAGAAGCGTTCTATATATTCTAAAATATATGAGTGCATGCATCTGGGTGTCCTGCTTAAACTTAACTATTTTGTGCTACAAATATTTGGTTTTTTTGTTTGTTTGTTTTGTTTTTGTTTCAGAGCTGAGACTATTCTATGGATGACTCTGTGATAATAATAACAGGGTCACTTTGTGTTCATAGAAGTATTCTGACACCAGTCTACTGGTAAGGGCTGATTTCAAAAGTACTGATACTGCGTCTCTGTCATTTGAGATTTCAGACCATTACGTGGCCTAAAGTGCTCTTGTGTTAAAATTTTGTTCTTTTAATCGATAGAAGTTAAATGTCTTTATCCCACAGAGAATGGCTTTGCAAACGAGCGAGAAAAGCTGTGCAGGACTGTAAAACATTTGCCTGCATTTCTCTGCCTTCTCCTTACACTGCTGCATTCTCCAAGACCTAGGTCAGCCTCCTGCCAGGCATTCTCCTCTCCATCACTTCAGCATTTAGACTCATACCTTTCCCAGCCTGCTGCCACTTTTCTCAGCAGGTCATTCTGCCACAGGACAATGCCACAGAAACACTCTTTTGTTCCTCTTCCCTGCCCAATTTCTTCTGACTTCATCCTAACCCTCAAACGTTGGAGAGCTGATTCTTATGCAAGCGCCATCCTTACCAAGAAGGGACCATAGATGTCTTCAGTGAAAATGGTTGTACTGTAGTACACTGCTCCTTGTTTCTACTGTAGAAATATTTAATCACAGAATCTAAGGTTGGAAAGGCCCTCTAAGACCATCTAGTCCAACCACCAACCCACCCCACTGTGCCCACTGACTACGTCCCTCAGTGCCACATGCACTCATTTCTTGAACACCTCCAGGGGCGGTGTCTGCTCCACGTCCCTGGGCAGCCTGTGCCACTGCCTCACTGCTCTTTCAGAGAAGAAATGTTTCCTAATATCCAGACCGGTAAGTGTTTAAATTGTAGCAGGTAATCTTTATGCAGCACTTAAGGCTAGTGTGGAACAGCTGGAGGATAAGATCAGCCTGGACAGCTGTCAATTCCCTGTTTGTTTTCAAGTAATTAATGAAAGGCTGAACAGTTCCACTGTGGTTTCCTCACAGCCTCATCCATGACTGGGGATAGCATTCACTGCCTCCTCACAGCTTCTGGCATCAGTTTGCTCGCAGGCTTTATTAATGTTTAGTTCTCTTGCTCAGCTGTGATCAGTACAAAACCTCGAAATATCTGAGAGCTACAATGCATGACCTGTTATGCTTAATTGTTAAGAGATGAATGGAGCTTGCTCTGTATGTATTACACACAGAGAGAAGACATCTAGTAGCAGGCAGGCAACGGCATCACCAGATAGCATGGCTGGAAGCTGAAGCTGAGCAAATCCAGATTGAAAATATAGCACTTCAGAAGTCTGCTTCGGGATGGCAACCCCATGGAAAACATTCATGAATGTTCCTCAGGGACAGCCTGTCTGAACATGCTTGGGGGACAAAAAGCTCCTTCCCCACATAACATGATCTAGGACTCTTGAGTATCCTAGTGATCTGCAGGTGTGAGAAGGCAAGGCCACCAGCTGTGCTCAGAGCTGTGTTTGCACGCTCATTGTAGGACAGCCGAGGACAACTGAGAAGCAGCCCTTGAAATACAGCATAGGCATACTCCTGCATGTGTGTTTCAAATATGAGGTCTCTGACCTCCAAACGTGAAAACCACAACATCCATTCTGAGATTTGTATGTAGACTTCACATTTCTTGCTTTTTTCTCTTCCCGTCACTGAGTAGGTGCACTCTCTGCCCTGAAGTTAAGTGTATGTGTGTACCTTGCAAGGACTGTGAAGTACAAATCTGCTCTGGAGGAAGTAAGCAGTTTTTTCCTGAACACACCATTTAAGGCACAGTTGTGTTTGGGAAGGATTCTTAGGTTCCCAGAGGAGATGTAACAGCTGGTGAAAGCCTAATGCACAGAAAACACATGGTTTATGTGCTTTGTGACTTCCACTCTTAGCACAATCTCTTTCACTGAACAGTTTACATAGTGTCGTGATCAAAACAAATGCTTCAAAAATGTGCTTCAAAAGTGAAAAAAAAATCATAAAGTCAGTGTTACTGTTCAGAGCAAGGACTTAACTCTGTATGGTAGTTCACACATACTAAGCTTTTTGACAGGTAAAATGTGTGTGTGTGTCTTGCCTCTGTTCATGCAATGCAGGTAGACTTAATGTGTGGAAAGAAATAATTGAAAGAAAAGGCACATGGAACCTAAACAGCCAATTTTGTATTTTCCTGTGTTAGGGCAGTAACATTTGCATCTGGTGGTGAAATCCCATGTCCTGACATTACTCATTTGATGGACTTTGAATTAGTATTAATCATAGGTTCATTAATTTTGGGGTGTCCGAGCTGCAGAGCCAAAAAAATATTGTGTTCAGTAACCTCACAAACACAAATCCTTCTATGGAAAAAGAGCCATTTTGAAGGTGACAGGTTATCATTTATTCACTCTCTCTTGCAGCAACATTATAAGAGCTGGATATCTTGATAACAAAAGTCAGTTTTACTTTGCAAAATGCTGGTACGTACGCAGTCATTTGTCTTGACTGATCTTTAGGTATGTTTATAGTATATCTTGCTGCTGAAGTCAAAGTCAAGTATTTCTGGTTTGGGCTAGTGTAAATCAGATTTTCTGTACAGCTAGGTAAGCTGTCAAAGAGTCATGTATGTTATTAATTATTTACTCTAAACACATAGCTCAAAGCCTATACACTGCTGGTTCCAAAAAGCCATTAGGAAATATTCCAAACATAGTTTTAACACCTGATTTATTGCTTACTAGAAATATCTCATCCTCAAATGAGCATAGTCGGATGTCAAGGGTGGAAATATTTGTCCTGGGCATCTGACACCGATCCCTATCCCTTACATTTAGCCACAGCAAATAACAGTTCCTTTCTTGTTCTCTTTAGAATGAACTCACTTATTTTTCTTAGATTGCTCCTACATTGCTATAAAAGGAAATTTTTGTTGCTGACTGAAATGTCGCGGTGACTAATGAAAAGTTTCTATCACCTTTCCCTGATCTGTTCACTCATTTTGCTTAGCTAACTTTCACATTTGAAACTTCAGAGATTTGGGAGGGGCAAAGGGAAGTTGTATTTCAAAACCAGAAAAACAGTCCAGGAAATTCCAGTAATCTGTGCTCCTTGGTCGCGTGAGTATACTTTAATGTGCACTTCCAGTTGGCCACATTGCTGCTAATGCAGTGGTTCTGGAGAGCTCAGGCAGAAATCTCAAAAATGTTGATTCCTCAGGATTTGAGACCCAAACCAGCTTAAGTGGAAGAATCTGTTAATTAGATATCAGGACATTTCAGCAATAATTCCTTTACTTAGCTGATAATACTTTTATCAGCTCTTTTGCTTTTACTAGAACAATTCAACAGAAAAGCTTCAACACCTTGCGTATTATTTTTCTAATCACAATTTACTTTGTGAGGAGATACACGAGTTGACAAACAAAGGTAAGAATCCTGACTGATGTTTGAAAGGCTCGCTAATCCTTCCCTTGAAAGGTTCATTTAAAATGCAGAAAATGGGCCACCTTCTTCTCTCTTGGTAGTTTTCTAATAAAAGGCTGATTGTTCAAGCAGCAGCATTCAATTATTTTGCTTCTGATGCTATCTACGTGTAAAAAAAAAATCTAGCTAAGCTCAGATGCTCCCTGCAGGCTTTTCACTTGGAGCCTTCAGTGCAAGATGCAAAACAAAGAACATTCAAAATGTAATGGGTTACGCTGTCAAGTTAAAGGATGAAATTTGCTTCCGGAAATATGAGCAATTTGGAGAAGCTTCTGGAGCATTTGCTTTTTTTTTTTTGTTTGTTTTTTCAGCGAAACTCGTTTGTTGATTATATTTGCTGGAGAAAAAAAATGCTAATTAGGGAAGTCAGAGCAGTAGCTAGAGTTCAGAGAAGTCGCCCAGCAATGTGGGCATCCACTTGTTGTTGAATTAGTCCCAGTAGTTGACATCTTCAGCACAAATAATACATATAAGGACCAAACGCTCTCAAAGCAGTAGCGATGTGAATGACTCAAACCATTCTGAAATCTGTGTGGATTACTGGATTGCTACTGATAGGAATTTTAGCCCTCACTTGTGGATGGGAAAGCTGCAAAAGACAAGAGTGATTCAGAGGAGTAAAATCAACACTGCTAATAATGGATTCACACTCACAGCAATAGGGGCATCTCACAGTGGCTCAAGGAGTGGGGGGAAGCTTGGCAGTGTCGAACTATCAGTGCTCTTCTTATTTAAAAGCCAGCTGAAGCTGGTCTCTATGCAGACCATTGCAGTCTTCCTTACCATCTCAGCTCTTAATTTTGAAAGGGATAACACAGGATTGCAACCAACACAAAAGCACTGGTAACTACACACAATACACACACACACAAAAGGTAGTAAAAACTAAAATCTCTTATTTATGATTGAGATGCTATGTTGAATGTGCTATGAGGTGTTAACTATGTGGCTTGCTAATGATCTATGGTGTTTTTTTTCCTGCACAGTGTATCCGTATAACATACCACACTGCGTAACCGGCAGCTCGTTTTGATGACCTGCAGCTCATGTTTGCAAAACGCTGCCACATTTTTTCTGCCACCTCAAAGCAAAGTCACCCGTGCCTTTGAGTATGCAGAGGCTCCACTGATCCCGAGCCAAGGCACACCTTCAAAGCACCCCCGTGGAGCCAGTGTTGTGACACACTTACTCTGTGAGGGAGGCACAATCAAGTAGAAGCAGCAGTTCCTTTGGATAACTCACATTTCCCGTACTGCTGGGAGAAACTGCATCCTCCTCCTCCCTCTCCAGCTCGTTCAGTCCCCCGCTGAAAGGTAACACTGCAAATCCGTCCTTTGTTAGCCAGCAGGAGAGCAGCAGTAAACAATTCGAGGACAATAGCCACCAGACATATGGAAAACACTTCAGTTTTACTGAGTTGCCACTTGCAAATGTTTCACTAATGAGAATTCCTGAACGCTGAAGGAAGCTATCACCTGCTGGCTCATTCTTGAAACACTGTGCTTTCTGAGGAATGGAAGATTGCTTTAGAAGCTCTTAAATGAATCAGAAATTATTATTTTATTTTTTTTTTAAGAGGACAGTTAGGCTAGACTGGAAAGTACTAGCAAATACAGGTTAGGGAACAGCTCAGCACCGTCAGGTAGCAGATTAATAATGACCTCATAGTTTCCATTTCCAGTGTCTTTCAGTGTTTGCCTTTCACAATGCCTTCTGCACCGCAGACACCGTGGGGTTGTTCTGGAGATGCCAACCGTAGCCCTCAAAGGGCTGCAACACCTTCTAAATCCTGGCACCTGCCTGTGGCCCTCTGTGGTGGTCCCACTCCCACAGACCACCTGCAGCATCCCATGTTGTATCTATTAGTGCTCACCACTGGTGCTGGTGCAGACAGTCAGTGCTGGGCTACCGGGAATGGGGTCCACCAAATAATGCTTACCAACCATGGGCTTTCACAGAGCATTCCTTAGCTGCTGTGGAAGAAAGCTGACATCACTGTGTGCACGAAGACCCTGCAGTCAGAAGGCAGCTCCAGATCAATCATAGGATTATAGAATCGGTAAGGCTGGAAAAGACAGATTACCTAGTCCAACCATCAACCCGTGCCTGTGACTGCTCACAAACCAGATCCTTCAGTGCCACGTGCACATGGTTATTGAACACCTCCAGGGATGGTGACTGCCCCACGTACCTGGGCAGCCTGTGCCACTGCCTCACTGCTCTCTTGGAGAAGAAATTCTTCCTAATTCCCAACCTGAACCTGCCCTGGTGCAACTTGAGGCCATTCTCTCTCATCGCTGTTAGCAGGGAGAAGAGGCTGATCCCCACCTCGCCACAGCCTCCTTTCAGGCAGTTGTAGAGAGCAATCGGGTCTCCCCTGAGCCTCATCTCTTCCAGACTGAACAATCCCAGCTCCCTCAGCCGCTCCCATCAGACTTGTGCTTCAGAACCCTCCCAGCTCCGTTGCCCATCTCTGGACACACTCCAGAGCCTCCATGTCCTTCCTGCAGCGAAAGACCCAAAGCTGAACACAGCACTCGAGGTGCGGCCTCAGCAGCTCCTGGCTGGCTGCGCTATTCGGCCCCACTCAGCCCTCCCTAGCTCCGCGCTCCCCCACTCCACTAAGCCCAGCCCGGCCCGCCTCTCCCCCCACCCCCCCGCGGCGCTGGGGCCGCACAAAGCGGGGCGGCGGCGGAGCCTTTCCCGCCGCTGCCCCCGCCCCGCCGCTGTGCTCGGGGCCGGCCGGGAGGTGCGGGGCAGCCCCGAAGCATGGAGCCTCCGCCGCCGCCTCTGGAGCAGCCGCCTCGCCCGCGCTCCCACACGGTGACCACCACCAGCAGCTCCTTCACCGCCAACCTGTCGGCCAGCTCCAGCACTCTCGCCTATGACAGGGAGTTCCTGCGGACCCCGCCGGGTCTCCTCATGGTGGCCGAGATAGTGAGTGCGGCGGGGGCGGGGGGGACTGCGGAGTGACTTCTGGAGGCACTTCTGAGCTGCCAGCGTCGATAGCCTTGGTGCCAGAGTCGATTCAACAGCTTCTCTCCGTTTTGTAGTCGATACCAGCGTCTCCCTGTGCTCCCAGATGGGCGCGCGTTACCCAGGAAGGATGGGAGCCCCGTGGGTTTGCTTATAATTCCGTTTTCTTTGCAGGACTCGTGAGAGGCAGGCAGGCACGTGCTGCGGTTCAGATTGCGTGGTGCTGGCAGGGGTTGCCCGGCTCAGTGCTGAGCGGCAGCAGCGAGGCATCTCCGAGCCTGCCAGTTCCCTTCGAGTTTCCCGTGTGTTGCTTTTGCTTTGATGGTGGTGGAGGTACTACACACTGAACCAGGTTCATTTCCATTTGGAAACGTTGTGCTTCTGGCGCAACTTCTGGTTGCTGCCTTTCCAGTAAAATAACCCAGCGAAGCTTCAGGTCGCTGGCTGTAAGGCAGGTTTCCAGGGTTAGATGCAGGGGAGGCTTTGCTGTGTGAGGCATCTGTGAAAAAAGGTGTTAGCTGTGGAAAGAAGAGCATCTTCTCCATTCTTTTTCAGTTACTAATTACAACAAAATTCTGAACTTTTCTTGTACCTCATCCAAACTGTAAGAGTTGCCCAGGGCATTCCCCAGCCTACTGGAGCTCTGTAGGCTCAACCTGGCTGTGAGTGTATCAGCTGCATGTAGCTGCACGGCCACGAGGCTCCTGATGACTGATATTTAATGTGCATTTTCCCATTTAGGTCAACAGCTGATGATACCTGTATGGCTTTTCTTTCCAAACAGAGTGATGATGGTTTTTAGGGTTACCTTGTTTCCTTCACACACTGTAGAATAATTACAAGCTGATTCTTCAGCCAGTGTGTTGAGGTGCTTAAATATTGATGCTCAGAGCCAATGTTGGTCTAAATTTCCAAAGTACCTCAGAGAAAACATGTTTGGCAGCTTTGTGAAAAGCTTCAAAGCCACCTGACTCTGTAGGCCAGTGGAGAGTTGTGTCTCCACTGCAGACTTCCACTCACATACTTTTACTGACCAGCAGATTGAAGATGTGTGGTCCCTGGGCAGCTCAGGGGAGCCAATGGAAATATCTAAATTAGATAAACTTATCTAGGTTTGTGATGGACTGTTGGAGAGAAAGGCAGACAATTCTAATAGTAGATTAACAGCATTAAGGGAAGCCTACAGAATTATTGACAGATAGTACCACAAGGAAATTCCAATGGTTCTCAGCTTAACCGGTAATTTTAGCCCCGCTTATTTTAAAGGAGGTGGAGATGGTGTTCTGTGAAATGAAGGGAAAACATACTATTAAATTCTTTTAGATGGAATTAACTGAAGTTATTAAAATCAAATGCATTTTGAGTGTTCATATATACATACATTTGTATGTATTAGACACTGGATTTTGGCCAAACCATTTCCACTAGTTTTGTATGATTTTTTTTTTTTCTGAAAGTGTTCTTTAGCAGAGCATGGCTAACTTCAGATCAGATCTGGGTTATTAAACTGGCACCAAATCTATCAGTTCCTGCTTGTTCTGATGATCCAGCGCATCTCAAAGTGATGGTTTGCCAGCGCAGATTGGCTGCTTAGAGTGTTTCTGACCTTCAGTACTGATCCCCTCAGCTGTCAGCACTGTCATTTGCTAAAAAGTTGCAAACCTGTAAATGGGGCAGGCTTGTATCTGTGTCTGTATTTCACCTTGGGAGTTCTCAACCTGATGTGGATTGCTTTCAGTCTGTGTGCCATGCTCTGAGCCACAGCAGTGCTGTTGGCACCTACATAGCTGAGCTGCTGCCCTACTGTGGGACACCAGCTAGGTGGGCTGGGAACGGGGCTGCTTTTAGGAGCAGCTTTTGTTGCTCACTCACTCATCAGCTAGACCCCACGTTTGTTAGGATGCTGTGTTAAAGCTAAGCTAAGCCAGGGGATTGAAGCAGGAGCACTGAAGGGTTAGCTCTGCATGTTTGATTACTGCTGCTGTCAGTCAGCAACGTGCACGTGGCAGTTTGTGCGTCCTGGTTCTGAAACAAGAACTCTCTTCTGTGTGTTGATAAAGGGCAAATCTGTTATTCTTCCCGCCCTCTCCTCCCTGACATGGGTGCTGTGAAGATGAGTAATAGCTGTGTGCATTTCCAGATACGCTGGTAACCAGATATGGTATGTTCCGATTTACCAGCTCCTAGGAGGAGGTTCTTTGCAGTACTGTAGGTCTGCTGTTAGCTCAGCCTGATGCTTCCAATTGTTTCAAGATACATTGGCTTTATAAAACCAGGTTTGATGATGGGTAAGGTGTTACCTGTCTTTATGTAGCTGCTTTAAAGCAAGCATAAAACCAGGGTGAGGTTGGTCATGCATATTCAGCAGTGATGGAGCTGCATATCCGCACCTGGTTCAGCTTTACCCTGTAATGCTGTTGGGTCTGGAACTGTGCATCGATTGAGTGAGCACAGAGCTGTGGCTGGAGGTGTCAGCTGTAAATTACCAGGTGATGGCAGATGTCCATTGACTTCTATGTGGCCCGAGGGCATGCAAGGCTTCCTGCTGTTTGCTAGGGCAAAAAAGAGCTGGGGTCGGTTTATTTTAGCACAAAGAGTAGAAAATACCACTGGGTTTCTAAGAGATGCTTTTGGGAACAGGTGTAAAAAGCAGATTTGGCATGTGGGAGTTTATCCAAATTAGTTTTACACAGAAGTCTTGATGTGTGTTGAGCAGGGCAGTGGCTCCTGACTCAGGAGATGTGTATTTGCTGGCCTCAGTGGGCTCTGCATCTCGGTGACTTCAGCTGTCAATCCCGTGAGTTAATGCTGCAGTAAATGTGCATCCTGCAGCAGGTAACAGGTACTGATTCCCATAGCATACTGCCTAAAAGGGGGGATTTATATTTTCAAAAGAGATAAGTATAGCAATTTCCAGAGATGTCTTTTGAGTGTTCCTTTTCCATACAGTGATGGCCCAGAAAGAATCTCTGTTTGTCTTCGTGGGAATTTTATGGCTCAAATAAATGGTGGCAAGCAATACCTTCTCAGAGCTTTCAATCAGTTCCTCAAGTCAAGCATTATGGATCACTTTGCACAAGTGGAGTTTTGTGGTTGCCGTGGATGTGGTTACAAAGATATTTACTTTCCAGCACAATGACATCGATTTCTTCAGTCTGTTGCTTCACACCAGTGTGTTGCTAGATGCAGAGCCCCAGTAATTTTAAGGCTTGTGATGGCGATTTGTCCATAACAAAACCAAATATTGCCTAGCTGGAAAAGGTCTGGGAGGTTGTTAACGCTGCAGCTGCAAGTGAAAGCTTGTGATGGTGTAATTTCGAGTAAATTGTAATTACAGTCATGTTTCCTTATGCTGTACAGATTAATGCTGCACATTACTCTTTGAGTGAACAGCCCAGAATGTGATAGGTGCTTGAAATAGAAGCCTGAGAGCTTATTTACGTTATTGGCGCCGCATAAAATTGTGCTTCGTGTTTACATTTCTGGAGAATGGAAATAATGTTGATGACCATTTCTTTATTCTTCAAATGAACCTTTGAAGGCTTAATTCAAAATCTTATTTAACTTGCTTATTCTGGTGCAATGGTGAGCCTGGGAATATTAAATAGACACTGTCAAATTTGAAATACAGAAGTTACCAAAAGCTGCATTTCCAAATTCTTATGCAGTGGGCTTTTTCCCCTTTGTGGTGCATGAAGATCTTTAACAGGTTTTCAGGCTTTCAGTTGTTAGCAATGAAAACATAGAAATGTTAAGAAAAACAGTACGATGGGAGCACGTGCTGTAGAAAACTGAAAAGACAAAATTATACTTTGTTCTTAAAACTTTCCTTGCATTTTGCTTTTTCTCTGCCTGCAGTGCAGAGTTTTTGTGTAGATGCTGTGCTCCCCCACCCTTAGTTCTTGGCACAGCCTCAGAAACACAGGGAGATTTCTGAATCCCCTTCCCTCACCTGAACAGCCCCAGCACTTTCTCTGAGGTCATTAACAGTAGAGATTTTCTTCCTTTTTTGTAATAAAATAGTTACTGCAGTCAAATCTGTCTGCATGCATGAAGGTGGCAATATTGAGGCATCTTCTGATGTGCTGAACAAGTGCTTTGCCTGAAAGAGGTGCACATAAGCTTGGTCTTAAAATGATTCCCTTTGAATTACTGAGTGAAAAAAAATCTACTCTGTTCTCATCAATCACTTCATTCAGAAGCTTCATCTTTCTGCACATGAATAAGAAAACATACAGTACAAAGTCTAGGCTCTATCCTTTGCTCTTGATCAGGCAAAACTCTCACTGAAGTCATGTTTCAGCTCTCACTGTTTTCAGGTGCCATCATTCCACTGCTAACCAGTGCCATCCTTGGTGTCGTGCATTCATACATCTGTGTGACTTCCATCTGCCTCCCGGGTCATATTGCTCATTTGAGTTCTGTTTCCTAAAAGCCTTTGATTTCCTGGACAAGGTCAGGGTGTTTCCTTGGGAGGAGAGAAGTGTTTGGTGACACACAAGAAAACAGAGGCTTTGGAAATGGTGTGGAACATACTCTGTGTAGAGCAGTATTAGGACTCACATGGTAAGAGGGTGAAAATGCCTCTCAAATTGAATGCAGATATTCAAAATACAAATATGCAGATATACAAAAGGTCAGAAATGCAAAATATTCTCAATACCTCAAGGTTAAGGTGGAATATGTATGAAATGCCATTATCTCTTCATGAGAAGAATGCTTTAGACATACTTAGGCATCAATTTTGTTCTTGGGTGGGTAGTGAATATAATACAAGTTCTTCTCCCTCACCTCTAGAAAACAATCTTTCTGTACCTACAAAAATTCTTACGCAACCCAAAGGCAGTTTTGAGTAATGTTTTTGGCCTTCTGTAGCTAAAATGCACAGTCCTCCCAGTGTTTCTAATGGATCAGCACGGCCTCCTAGCTGCTTGGCTTCAGCATGCTTCTCTGCCCACACTGCTCATGGGTTGGTGCTGAGGCTGAAACCTTCATGGTCTGAGGATGAGGGCTGGTGATACAGCTGCAAAAAGATTAACCTTCCATCCCTGTGAACTGTTTTTTTCCAGCTGTCCCACTGGTGTAAGGAAGCAATGATGAAAGGTATGGAAGTCTGTACATATATATATTCTTAAGTTCTGCATCCCTGGATAACTACCATAGGAACTGAGTTCTTGTGAAGACAGTGGGTAGAGGTGTCATCAGATACAGCAAATGATGGAGATTCTTGATGCTGCTTCTGTCCTAAAATGAATATGAACCCTTGACTTGTCTTTGCCTCTCCTGTGTGTGTCATTTTTCCCCTTCATGTCGTAGTCTGTTTTCCTCTTTTGCACTGCAATTTCTTCCTTCTCCTCTGACTGATTTATTACGTACTGATCAGACCACACATGAGAGTACCTTGAAGTAGTGTATGCCTATGAGCAAACCTGTTTTCTGTGCCATGTATGATGAAGTGATGCATTTGCTGGTAACAATGTAAAAATGCAAGCAGAGAAAGCAGGAAGGCAAAAAGGTGAATGAGCTGGGGGTCAAAGCCATAACAGACCCACGGCTTTCTGATTACTGGTTTTTACCCATTAGCAACGTGCTTCATACTCTGCAATAGCAGCAGGTGCCTTTCACTACCAGCTCTAGGATGTGGGGAGCGCTCCCACATGTGACTGGAGAGCCAGTGCTGTGCAGTGTGATATTTTTGCACTTGTTCTTGTTTCCATTCCAGAAAAGCAGTAGAACTGCTGCCCTTGGAGAGAACACCAAGCCCTCTTTTCTAGGATCAACTCGCAAATGAATTTTAGCCCCTGTCAGATCTTTGGCAGAGCATTTCTGTTCAGCCAGTTCCTGTGAAAGCTGCTAGCACTGATTCACCTGCTTCTGAAGGAATGGCCTGCGTAATGGGAGCACTGAGTCACTGCTTTCAGTGGAAGCTAGGGCAGGCCAGAGGATGTCTTAAAGCTAAGCTTATATGAGCGAAATAGAAGAGCTGGGGGCCTGGTTCCTCCTGCATTGAATCTGTCTTGAGTATGACTCTACTTCTGCCAAGTTAGAGCACAAGAGTGAGTGTTCATACCCTTTGTTTTTGCAAGGTATGTGTGTGCAGATGATCTGGGTGCAGCCACAGGTTTGCTGGGACAAAACCTCCAAAGCAAAACAAGAAGTTTCATCACATTGGTGTCATCAGAGTGAGGCTGTGACAGCAGCTTGTTCTGGGCAGCCACAGTGGTTTTAGTGCAATCTGAGATGTGCTGAAATCTGAATTTGTAGAATGGAGATGATAAGTGTGGTTGTAATCAGCAGTTTGTTGTCATGGTCTTTGGATATATCATAATTTAGAGAACAACCATATTGAAAAATTCTCGTTAGGGCTGGAAGGGGGTCATCTGGGAGAAGCCTCTCTGATCATCATCTCCAGTAATTGCTGTTTGTGTTTAGTTGATAGCCCAATGTGCACAAATTAAAAGGAAACCTGTAAAAACCTCTGCTTCATACCTGAAAACAAGACAGGTTTCTGTCATCAGCTTCAAATGTGCCTGCTTTATCCTGTGTTTAAATAGATTCAAGGTGACACTGTTCTGCACAGGCTCCATTCATTTAGCCTGGAAATGAGACAGCCGTTAAAAAGATCCATTTTTCCCCCCCTTTAATGTATGTGTAATGATTACATTAAAGAGTTCCTTCAACATGTATTTTAGCAGCCTCGTCTCTTTTCATTTGACGATGGCATTCCTAAGGCTGCAACTCCTGCTGCAGATAATAGCTGACACAAGGCCATGCAGTTTTGAAATACGAGGATTTATGCCAGAAACTTAAAAATTGAGACATGGAGGGTGTTTCGAGCTGGAGTTAAACACTGAGAGGCAGAGGGACAACCAGAAGAAGCCTCCATCAATAGTTAAACCTCTACAGTGTATCTTAAAGATGGCACTTAAGTGATAAAATCTGCCTTGGCTGTCTCCACTTGGAGACTCTTCAGTGCAACCTCTGACAGGATCAGGTGAGGGAGGGTGATCCTGTGTGTGGGTATCTGCTACTGCTGATGTAGCTCCCAAGGCATAAACTGATGCACGGCTGTCTTCTGTAGGCTCAGAGCACAGCTACAGTACCTGCTGCTTTCATCAAGGAACCCCTGCCATGGTCATGGCACAGGGAGGTTTTCCTGGGAGTGGACTAGAGTATTGTGTGTTCCATACAGTACTGGAGGAAGGCAGATGTGAGTAAGGAGAGGGATTACTCAAGGAAAAAAGACACTCTCCCAGCCAATAGCTTCCTTGGAAAATCTGAGTTTTATCTTTTGCCTGCAGCACATTGCTCCTGCAAGATGTTAAGTTGGGCAAATAAGATGGGCTTTTCGGCGTGCTCACTTTTCTCCTTGTTTTCTGGGTCACTGACTTTGGGACTAAGGTGCAAAAAAAATGATTATTTGCAGTCATAGCCAAGTCAGTAAGAGCTATGTTCAGAAGAGGCAAAGTGCAATGCCATGGTAAGTACTGTGGGGGAAAAAAAAAAGCAGTTTTCCAGCAAAAATTTGCCTAGAAGTGGATGCTTTTGACTTTAATTTTAGTGCACTCTCTTTAAAATTCGGAAGATGGCTATCCATTCTGCTGCTGCACACAGGCAGTGTTACAGAGGAGAGGAAAATCTGTGGTCCTGTAATTATAGTCTGCAGCACCATGTGTATTTACTAGGGATAGAATGAAGATGTGTGAAGAGCTTTATCTCTGACGCTGTTGCTTACTTAACAGAGAGATATTTTAACATATGGTTGTGCCTACTTCTGACTTGCTCACTCCTCTGCCTCTTTGTGCCAGTCGTAATTTTATAATTCCTTCAGGGTTTTTGTTGGGTTTTGTTTCTTTGTTTTTGCAGGGGGAGTTCATTTATTCCTTCATGCCTTCTTGCCCCACAGCTCTGGGCAACTCGCTGAAGGTCTGTTTTGCAGGATCTCCATCAGAGCAGCCTTTCCTTGCTCTTGGCACGGTTCACATAGAAGGCACAGCTCCTGCCATAAGAATTTGGCAAAGCAGGGTCTTATGGTAAGAGATGTGAGGCAGCTGAAAGAACAGGCTCTGCTTGCTGTTAAGACATCCATCAGTAGTGGTTTCACAAAACTGTAGCTGGACAAAACTATGATAAAGCACTGTGACATTTGAAAACAATATTGCAACAGTAATACAGTGATTTAGGAGGTTAGTGGTGAATTACTGTGCCTTGTTTGGTTCTTGCATTGCTGAAGGGGCTTTCTTTAAAGGGTGAGTTAACCATGAATGCTATATTAGCATGAGGCAGATTGGACTGACTGAGTTTTGGTCAGACCTACCACTATCTTCCAGAAAGGAAAGCTTTTAGAAAAAGCTAAACAGTTCTTCAGTATAAGAAGTGGGTGAGTGCATGGAAAAGCAGGATCTCTGTTGGAATTTCTGGTTTGTATTTTGGATCCTCACTGTGTACATAAGCAGTGTTCACTGGGCTGCACAGGACAGTCACAATACTACGTCTCTTGTAGATTGCCAGTTGACCTCCAGGGTGAAAACATTTCTTCTTCCTTGTGGCACTGCTAAGGTGTAGCACTGTACAAACAGTACATTATTAGTGTTATTTTGGTTTTTGTTGTTTTTTTCTTAATGCGTATGAATTTGGCTATTTTTGAAGTCTAAATACCAAATAAAATTCCTACTGAATAATAATAATATAATACTGATAATTATAATTGAGAAATTACTATATTTAGCTTTGGAAAACCACAGTTCTTACTGTTTTGATTAAATCTTACATTAATGAGACCAGACTTTAAAATAAAGCCAGTGTACAAGAGGAAAGCAGTGAGTCACTTGATGCCATTTCTTGTGGTGTGATTCCTGTTCAAGTTCTGATCTCCATGTAAAGATATATAAAACTAGTTGTAAAGTATGACACAAGCCTACACGATAGTTGAATGATGAGAAATAATGGTAAGCAACTTTTCATGTTAGTAATCACATCTTTGTCATTGGTTTCAGTATCTTTAAAGATTTTTCCATTTCTCTTTTCAGCAAAAACAAGGATAGGAATGCAGAATAACGTTTACAAACATTCTGTTCACATTTGGGATTTCTTTCTAGACTTTGACCACCGTGAAACATGACCAGACATTTGCATGAAGAACTTGACGTTCTCTTTGTGCAGTAACAGAGGACTGTCTAGCAAATGTTTGCCTAAAGTAAGCAAGTCAAGACTGTGTGTCAGAGATGAGATGAGGAATCTTGAGAAGTATTTTCCCAGGTCAAGTTAAAATTAAACAGAGCACACAGCAGTAAATGAGAAGGAATTCTCTGAGCTTGGTTACATTCAGTTTTCACTGTCTCACTAAACTGAGTAGTTGAATGCTCACCCCTGAAAGCCCCAAAACTACGCCTGCAGTCATTGTCATTACAAAATGAGTGTTTCCTACTGATCTTATTCTTTTCAGTATACTTCTTCAGTGTAGGTCTCGTGTACAAAAAACATCACGGAGAACTGTGTTTTAGAACACTTAATTTTGACCCGTGCTGGCTGTTATTTCTCTGTTATATAGACAATGTACACAAACAAGATGATCCTGAAACATGGTGCAGATAGACTCTAGATGAGTTTATGGGAATCAAAACAGTTATTATGAAGGTTGTAATGAATTTTTTTTATCCATGAAAATTTGTTGTAAAATTCCCATTGACTTCAGACATCGTGGCATCTCCGTGCATGAAGCACAAAGACAAGGGAAGCCTAGCTGCAAGGTTGTTTGCTGGGCTCCTGCAAATCAGCTGCTCCTTTCCTACTGTCATTTCCTACTCTCTCGATGCCTTTGGTGAAGGATCAGCTTTGTTCCTTCCGTTCAGTGATGAAGAAAGAAGTGTTCCTGGATTGTTGCTTTGGCCTCTGCTGTGGATTAGGCTAATGAAAAAGACTACCTTCCTTACGACTTTCCTCCCTGAGACCTCTGCGTGGATGGAGCACTTGGTGTCAAATTAAATAGAGATTGGGAGGGGCCCAACTCTTTACCCTTTGATTGACCTATTGTGCTGAAACTGACTTTGGGAAAATGAAAAGGCACAGTAAAATTACTTCAAAGCAGTGTGTTGCTGCAAGGCTGTTTACCCCTTCCATGCATGTGTTTTTTGTTGTTGTTTTTTCTTTTTTTTATCTTTAACAGAGCTGCTGATTGGTGGTAGAAGGGAAAACCGTGCCAGTCCTTTCTCAGACATGCCCTTTTGTAACCCAGATGTCTAATGTATGTATTTCTTTAAAGCTGCCTGAGGTCATGTATGCCACAGATACTAGTATCTTGCTCCCTGGTGAAGCATTAGTCGTTTTGTAACATCCACATCACCTTAATTAACTTCAGGCTATCCTTAAATCCTAGGTATCAAAGCTGCATGGCATCACAAAAGTCAACCTGAATGTGTTCCTGTCCAGCACATGAATGTGTTCCATGACTTTCCTGCCTCATCACTCAATTAATATGAGGCTACATATGCATTCTCCTGTTCTGAAGGCAAGTCACTATACTTGCCTTATTCTTCATTTTCCTCTTGTTTGAACTAGCAAAGCTCCCAACTAGTGAAGTTCTTCTGTAGCCTAATTGCGTTCTGCTTGCAGCTATGTTTGCTCGACCTGCAATCTGTCTGCTGTAGGAAATTATATGATGTGACTCCATGCGCAGTTCAGTAGAGAATGGGAACCTGTAAAATACTTCTTTTTGTAGTCTTCTGGTTTTGAGCTTTCTAAGGAATTTTCCCTCTTTGATTTAATTTTCTGCCTTTGACTTGAAACAACTCAAATCATGCTTTCTAGGGAAAACACACTAAATAGCTCTGACTCCGCACACAAACCTTTTAAAGAAAATGCCAATATCAGTTTACTGGCTCCTGACCTTCCCTTCCCCCTCAGTAGGAAGACAGGCACTTGTTTTGAGTGGGAGGTAGATAGCTGGAATACTCAACAAAGTGTATTAGAGTCTGGAAAACTACCTTATTGTATGTGCTCTATTGTAATCCTTGGGATGAAAATACTGGGAAGCTGTGGTCCAAATATGAGGCAAGGGAAAGGTGTGGAAGTGAGCTAAGTAAATATCATTTAGTTGGCTGTATATACTGGGGATGCTGTAATTTAAACAAAAGTACAGGAAAAGGCTTCGATTTTCCAGAAGAGCTACTTGGATGGGAACAGAGCCTGAAACTACCGCAAGCTTCAGCCTGTAACCCCCTCGTCTCCTTGTTTCTTGTTGCATTACGTTAAGCTCTCTCCTTTGTAACTTGGCATGCACACTGTATCATTTGCTGTTACTGAACTGCAGGTCAAATGCTGTCAGCTTGCAGTGAAGTTGGTTGCTGCACTTTTGGGAATCGGTACCACCAGCTGCCTGCCGTTCACAATTGCCTGCACTAAGCCAGAGACGGACCTTGTTCCTACATCCCTAAACCACAGCAACCTGTGACCTGAGCATGGCAGAAGGAGCTGCCTGCTTAGCAGCTCAAAGGTTGGTGCCAAAGGCTGGCAAGGTGGCTGCCCTCAAGCTGTCATTCTGCTGGACCCCTCCACTCGTGGCCAGTAGTGACCTCTACTCACACAGTTTAGTCTGTGCTATGCATGAAGCCATGATGTGAGACACAGCCATGTGTCCTGACCTTCTACCTCAACTTCCGTGATGGGTGAGGGTGAGCAGGTAGGATAGGCTGGAGAGCAAGCATGCAGTGTTTGTATTTTGTTTAGATTTATTTGGGTCCCAGGCTGAGGAGACTGGCCCATCTTCTTTGGAACAAAATTTCAATCTGTGCTGGGAAGGTGAGCAGACTTTGCTGATATCTTTGGGACTTGTAATGGTCTTCAGGTTAACAATAGGAAAGTGCTGTGCCTGCAGAGGTGCTAGAAGGGCAATGTTTAGGGAATACCTTTTCACTGTGACTTGTAATTGCTCAGATATGGGGGACCCACTAATTCAGACATGTCCAATCCATAGCACAGCACAGCTGGCAATGTGGCACAGTCATGGCCCTCACTATTTTGAGGTGGTGGCTCATTGTTGCACATTGGCTCTGGCATGCACCCATCGGTCAGCAACAGCCAAACTGTAGATGTGCTCTTAACCCTGTGATGACTGAAATCAGGGCACAAGAAAAGTGCTGCATGGTGCTGCCTCAAGAGATGGCAAGTAGTTGCATGCACTGTGATACATTGGCTAAACACAGTGCTCGGAACAGCGAAAAATGTGTTTCCATGCTTTCTGTTTTGAAGAAGGAATTTGAGAATAGGTTTCAAGATTGCAAAAAAAAAAAATCAATTCATGTTTGCAAAACCATTTTCAATCCATGTAAATACATGACCTGGAAATCTGATCATGTCTCTTTGCAGACTTCCATAATTCTTATCTTAACAGAGAAAAATGTCCTTTGCTTTACAGTCATACTTTATTCATGTCATTGCTTTTTGGCAGCACGCACATTTGTTTTCAAGCATGAAGCACAGGAAGAGTAAAATTTCATCAGAAATCTCCAATGAATGCCTTGAGAGCTTACTGAGAATTGCAGCCACTGCCATTGAACCAGATTGATGCACTAGTTTGACAAAAACAAGGTCAAATAACCCATCATCTTCATGGTTTTGTTCCTCTCTTTTTTTTAATGTTTTAAGAAAAATATTAGAAATTAAGATGTTTTGTTACACATGTATTATTAATATTGTATGTTTTACAAGGGCTGCTCTGAAAGTAATGCCTCTTGTTTTATTATGTTGACCCATGACATCAAAGGCGGATGTTGGTGGTATGACGGTAGAAGATGAACCTTCCCACCAGTATTCCATTACATGTTGTTGCTGTGTGACAGATGGCAGCAGAGGGGCAGTCTGACAAAACACAGTTCAATGTGGGAGTACATGTGAAGCAATGGTGTGGAATTCAGTTCCTCTATGTGGAAAAAATGATGCCCATTGACATTCATTGGCACTTGCTGAATGTTTACAAGGAACAAACAGTGGATGTTGGCTCAGTGGGGAGGTGGGTGGTGTGTTTTAGCAGGGGCTGCAATGGGTCACCACTTCCTTTACTGGTGATGAGAATGCACAGCTAATTGTGGTGACTATGAGAGCAGCAGCCAAGAAGGACTCGGTCTTGAATGTTTCTTGATGTCTCTTCACATACTACAGGAGGGAAATTCAGAAGCTCCGATTCCAGACTGGTAGCTCTGTAATACAGACAGTTTAAAAGTTCTCCATGCTGTCCCATTGGCTGCTGCTCACAAATCAGTATACAGCCATAACCCAAAACTGTGATTTGTTTACTTTGGTATGCTGGGCAGCAGTGTGCAGTAATTTGTGAGCAGCTTTGTGTGCAGCTGTCACCCTTGTGGGGCAGCAACCTCTGTCAGAAAAGCAAAGCAGACATCCAAGGGGCATTAAATCATCTCTGGTCACTTATTTAAATCTGAATAAGCCAATGTCTTCAGGCCATTTCATTTTTTTTTTTCTTGACTGGAAAACTTGCTTTCCTTGCACTAGAAAGCTGACATTTGCAGCCAGTTGTTTTGTTCTTTGTTTACACAAGACCCATTGAAGCAGTTGGGGGTACATTACACCCTGGCTCACACACAGGCATATATATACTTAATTTATGACTTTGGTAGTTTGAATTTCAAGTGTCAGGTATCCTGTGGAGCTTTTTTACTTTGTTCTCCTATGCTTCATGCACCACTTGAGTGTTTATCACAGAAAGCAGGCTTTTGTGGGAAGTCCTTCAGGCTTGCAGGCTTTTTTTCTGCAGAACCTAAAAAATGAGCTTATAGACCACAGTGACAAGGACTGCTCTAAGAGCATGTCTGATCCACAGTGTCTGTTTTCAAGTTTGTCCAATTAATTATCTGCTTTTGGCATTAATATTTTTACTTGTTTAGAATTCTTCATCTTGAATTTGCTTTTACACCCCAAACTGCTCTGTGGATATTAACTGTGGAACAGTGATGACAGCTCTTAAATAAGACTCATCTGAAAATTATTTATTTTCCCTGTTTCTGATTCCTTCAAAGTAAATCCTTTTCTACCGCTACTGATAATAAAGAAGTTTATGATTATTGCTTCTTCAGTTGTGTTTCATCAGCACTTAAAAACACAGCTTTTAGTACAGTGTTATGTTTAATTTATCAGTACTAGTGGAGATATTAGAAAAGGACATGCCTGGAAGCTGGCGTGGGACAAACTCAGATTTGAAGTGAAGCTGAAGTTTTCAGCAGTTAGTGTAATTGGCAGTATGGCAGCTTGTATTGTAGAGAAGATTGGATATTAGGAAGAGTTTCTTCTCCAAAAGAGTGGTGAGGCAGTGGCACAGGCTGCCCAGGGACGTGGGGCAGTCACCATCCCTGGAGGTGTTCAAGAACCGTGTGCGTGTGGCACTGAGGGATGTGGTCAGTGGGCATGGTGGGGATGGATCAGCGGTTGGACAAGGTGATCACAGAGGGCTTTTGTAACCTTAATGAATGTGTGATTCAGTGATTATGTAAGATGAATCCTATCATGCAGTCTGCATTAAGGCATCATCCCTTTCCAAAGAACATACTGTAGGTTGAATTCTTTGTGCGATTGCCCACATGGCCAAAAAGGTCCTTTCTGAAATGAGGAGTTTGAACATAAATGCTTCCAGAAAGTAGTGCGCAAATATAAAATATATTTAAGCATGCTGTGCTTTTATGTTGTCACATCTAGTTGTGATTTGGTCTTTGTAAAATCCTTAGTCTTTACTGAAAAATGTAGATGATGGTTCCTGGAGTTGGACTGCACATGAAAGGTCTAGGTACTGAAACAGTCAAGAGGTACAGCAAATTTGTATGCATGCTCATTTTCATATCTGCAGTTGGTCAGGCAAGGGGAACTGCTTCAACTTTTGGTGATTGGAGGAATTCCTCTCACAGGGAGCTAAATTTCTGTGTGTTGAGCTGGAAATGAAAAAATAGTTTCATTCTAAAAGTAATAAATAAAGAGCATTTAATGTCCTACTGATCTCTGTGTAGAAATGGAATGCAGCAATAGTCTTTCTTATGAAATATTCTCGTTGTTTTTCCTATTGCACCATATTACACACAGTCATAAAGCCATGTAACTACCAAGTAAAGTTATTTCCAAAGAAGCAATGAGTTTTCTATTGTAATGTAGCAGTTAGGATTTGTGAAACAATACCGTGCGTCCGCTAATTATAGACATCTCTATTTACATGGTATAACAGGAAGATGGAAATGTAAAAATAGCAACAAAGAGCCAATGACATTGTTAATAAAGCAGCTGTATACAGCATTGTTCTCCTGAAGAAAGTAGACACCATTTAAACAAAGTGAGCTACATAAATAATAAGTCGTAATTCGTAAGTAACCATGGTTAGGAATTCTCATTTAAAAATAGTTCACCTTATTAATGTATAAAGAGGGCAGGATGACATTCTTTGTGAGTGGGTGTGTTTAAGTGGTACACGTGCACCAAATCTAAAAAAATAACTTACACAAATTGTTGCATTGGGAAACTAGTATTCTTCTAGCCCTGGGAGCTTGAATTCTTCGGGGGGATGAAGGGAGAAGGGAAGATTAAGTGCTATAAAACTTCTGACTGAAAAGTCTGTATGCAGAGAGACAAGGTCAAGGTAGAAGAACAAAAAATACCTCAAACATCTTTTCTTTTATATGAATTGATTAAAACAAAAGAGCAAACCCTCCTACCATTATGTTTGTGAAGAAACAATGATAGTTATACTAATAAAAACAATGGCAATAGATTGCTATAATGGGGAAAGCATGTTCAGGCAGACATATATGATCGTGTGTATTTTTTTTATTTGCTTATGTTTTTGTTTTGTTTTGAAGCTTAAATTGTAGCAAGGCAGCCATGCAAGGCTGTTTTAACTCCTTCCACGAAGCACTTGATGTTTGCTACTAATATCAGCTCTCAAATCTGCACATAATTTTGTACAGAGATATTTTAAAATTAAAATCAGTGTGGAGATACTTTAAACTTCAAGTCAGACATCATGTAGATTTGATGATAGCACTCATGAGATACCAACTCAATGAATTGTCCCCATCCCCCTTTTGTGGCTCATATGGGCTGCATTTTTGTTCCTGTACTGCTTGTATGGGACCAGGGCAATTTAAATGACCTATTTGTGAGTGTTATTCCTCAGAGAAACCATCTGCAACTTCTACTCTGAGCTCCAAAATGCATTAATGTTTGCATGTTTAATACAAGAACACTTAACCTTGTTTCACCCTGTTACGATGATTTATAATGAAGGTTTGAAAGAGAAAAAAGGATCAAAGCATGGCACTTATTTGCTAGTTTTAAAACCGAAGGTGTTTGAATCTTCAAATGCACTGTTTCTTAAAAAGCACAAAAGGAACCAGTAGGAAACAGAGGAATATCTGTCCCTTCCAGTAGTAGTATGTGCTTCCCTGTGACTGTTTTGCTTTATAACTTTAAAGTTCATACTCAGAAACAGCATTGAGTGAAAATTTCCTCCTAGAACACCTGAAAAAGCAGATCCTTTTGTGTTTGGATCTAATATGCTCTTACATTTTTCATGTCTGCTGCTGAAGGGCAAAGCGCGGCAGGAATTTCAGTGAACAATGCCTGGAGACGCGCGATACTATCAGCTGCAGCCTATGGTGTTGGCCCCAGCAGCACTGCTTCTCCCAGCACTGTCAGGAAGCTGTGGAGACTGTAAAAGGTGAATTTCACATCAGCAGCATTACTGAACAATAGGAAGGTGTCTCTCATGGAAGTGAAGGTGGTGCCATACAGGAAGAGGGAGCAGTGCCTTCCCTTTTATTCCCATCCATCATGACTGCAGGAGAAGAGGCCAGGCAGTCTCCTTGGCTGAGGTCAGCTTTAGAGATGAAGCACTGTGGAGGTCATTGCCTTCCCACTGTTTCACCAAGTTCCCTTCTAGAGAAGTAAGTGCTTTCTAAGGCAGGCTGTTTGTCTGCAGCATGGTTTTGCACCACCCTTCTTTATTTTTACATTAAACTGTGCCACTGATGGAGAGGCTGATAGCAGGAGCCAGTGCATTCCCGGTCAAATGCAACACCCTGCATGTCTTAGGATGGAGGCTGACCCCTGGCCTTTCTCCTGGCTGACCTAGGAAGGATCTGTCATGCTGTCTCCTGCGTAAAATGTAGTTTTCTCAGATAAAGGAGCACCGTAGTCAAAGACCTGGCTGCGTCTATGGATAAAATAATGGCTAGCGAGGGTGTTACAAGTTAGTTAATACATGTGAAATGTGTGGCAAAGTGCATTACCTATATAAACTTCTCTGTGTGTGTCATTCCTCAGGCAAAACATAAGCATTAAGCTGGGATTTACAGGCAGCTGGTAAACAGATGTGTGCTCCCAAATGCAGCCCACAAAAACCTTAAAGCATTTAATGTGGAAAGTGCCCTGGGACATGGACCAATCCATGCTTTGTACACACTTTAATGACTTGTTAATGATCAACCAGTGTTCTGCTTAGAAGATAGATTTGGTAAAGGTATCATTCAAGCCAGTTTGTTTGCCAGTGTATGAGGTTATTCCTCATAGCCCTCCTTCAGAAAAAAATGTTGCATTGATGTCTCGTCCTAGTCTGGTAACGCTTCCACAGCTTCCAGTGCTCAGTTCCAGGGTATCCTGCAGGGAAGTAAGGCCAGTTAAACCAGCAGCGTGTCATGGTGGTTGTAATGGATAGGATTGTTGGGCTGTTTGGGCCGCTAATGTCTTTGATAATCACTAACCTTGAAAACCTATAAAGGGGTGTGAGATGGGGAGCACACAGGGCAAGAGCCTTCCATGATACAGTTTTCCAGCTTCTGACAAGTTGTGCATTTAGGAATTTCTAGAGCTGAGAGTTGGGTGTTGAATATCATATGTATAGGTAATAGCCATGGGCTGGCCTGTCTTCTAGGAGTTTGTATGTTTTCTAAACCTCTCTTATTTCTGATTTCCATTATATCCCGTGACAGCGAATTCCATAGTTTGACTATTGTATTTTGGCTTTTTGTTGGCTTGTGGGTTTTTTTTTAGTTATATTGTTTTCTGTTTTATTTGTAATACAACTTATTTCTGCTTGTTTTTCAGCTTTCTGACTGATAGTTTTCTGACTGATAGCTTTCTGACTGGCTGCTTTTTGTGTTGTGAGGCCTAACCCAGACCTTGTTCCCTTTATGCCACCCGGCACTGCAGACTTTTGTCACATCCTCCTTCAGTCTTAAACAGAAAATTAGGAATCATCTTTTTCCACCTTTAAATTTCATTTCTTGCAGGAGCCATTCTTGGTGCTTTGCTTAAGCCTGCTGAATCATTTTAGAAATGGGCGAGAGGTATGAATGGTGTCATCTGAAATCTGAGATGAAAACTCTCTAACTCCAATGTGGTGTTAGAGAGCGGCACTCCTTTATTCCTCACGATAAGTACGAACTCTGCAAGCATGCACTTGCAGAGTTCAGGTTCTACTTTTAAACAGTTAAGACATACATATGCAGTACATTGGCATAAATATTCATTCTTTTCCAAGAACTCATTGATATATGTTAATATCCCTCTGGGCATGCTCAGTTGCATCTAAGGTGATTGTATGACCACCTTCTTCCTCCCCTTTATTTCTCCTTCAGCTTCATCAGAGTGACTTTTGGCTGACCTTTAGCTGTTTTTCCCCAATTGGCAAATTTCCATTGTTTGTTAGGCCATAACGAGTAACCTTCTATCTTAACGAACTATGATACAACACAGTGTATGTGAAATTTGAGGAAGAAGTCCTTGAATCTTGTGGATGCAAACAAAAGTAGTCTATTGTGACTCCAGTGCTCCTGTGAAGCAGAATTGTTGAGAAAAATAAGGTTGTTCACACACTGAGTGAAGTTAAAATTGAAAGTTTTAGAACTAGCACTCATTGATTCCTTTTGCTAAACTAATATTGGTCCTTAAACTAATATACTGATCCCTGTTGATAAACCAGTGTGTATCAACGAAACATTTCCTATGTGCAGGTACACCACTGATTGGTAAAGAATGGTGATGTGTACTGTTTGTTTGGAGCTCTTATTATTCTGTTCCTTTTCTGACAGTTTCTAATGTTCCTTTTTGGCTTTTTTGATCACATGGAAAAAAATGTAACCCAAGTGCACTTTTATGTCTTGTCTATCTTCTGAATATTAATTATCCTGCCTCCTATAATTTTTCCACACAAAAATGTCTTGTTAAGTGTAGCAAATAAACCTTTTTGTGTTGTTTTCACAAATTTGAGGGGTATGGGATGCCCTGTGTTTTCCAGAAAACATCTTTGATAGTTTTAATTCACACTTTCTTGTTTTGGTCTGCTTGACTGATGTTAGCTCCAGACTCACACATTCCTTGCATGTTTCTCAGGTGAAGCAAGAGCTTACTATTATAGTATGCTGATGGGATGGACAGGACAATTCCTTTCCCACCTGCAAGTTCTTTTCCTCAGCTGTTGGTTGCAGTGGGCTGTAGCACCATATTGCAGAAGAGTTGCAGTGGAGTCAGTAATGTAACCTGTGAAGATGAGAGCAGGAGTGCCTATGTGATTTATTCTTCTGAGTTGGCAGTAGACTTCTTAAGTCAACATGAAATTGGGGTGTGCTGAGGTCCTATTGATTTTATGCCCAGGAACTGCTGCAGCATTGCAACACCCATTGTGTTCAGGAAAGTAAGTTTCCAACTTGATGCTTTATGTGCCAACCAGTAGGTTCCTCCCTCTCACAGTTCTTCCCAATGAGGCTTTATAGTTTCTTTGGCACTCTTGCAGGGTGTCTCATCCTCAAGTTGTAATATCACATCAGCAGCATGCCCATGTCCTTATTTACACATGCTGTAGGTAGGTAGGTACATCCTGACTAGGTGACTGATCTGGCTAATGAGTTTCATAGACTAAATATCAGAACTGGCTGTTCTGTACTGACTCAGGTGTGAGCAGATCTGGCCCTTATTCCGCAGGCGAAGGTGTCTGGGGCTCTTTTATAGGGAATTGGACCTATTGAGGGAAGGCTTCCCTGCTGCTTGGAGCTGTGGGAAAGGCATTGGAGGTCTGTCTGCCTGCTCTTGAAGGTCTTTGAGTTCTCACTCCAAAATGGGCATCCTCCCTTTTGAACAAAATCTCCTCCAGTGAGCATGAGGTTAAACAATTTTAAGCCTGGGTCTGCAGGTTTTCTGTGTGGTTTATATGGGGGTTTGGACTAAGCTTCTAAGTAAAGGAGTTCACTGTAGGGAAGAGCATGCTTGGACACTTTTCACCTCCTATGGTTTCCTTTTTAGTGAAAGCTGTCCAAAAAAACAAGTCTATGAGAAATTTCTCCTTACCAGTAATGGTGAACATTGCCAGCATTTCAAGCCCTTACTTTCATGAGGGGTGCTTGCTGTTGCTGCTGTGGAAACAAAAATGTGACAGAAAGTTTGAAGATGTGCAAGATTGCTTCAAAATATTTCAAGTATTTGGGCAATTTTCAGAAATTTCTTTAAAAGGGGCTAAATTTTCCACATTTTTTATTATGAATAGAAACATTTTCAAACATTGGAGCTGTAGTGAGTTCTGTAGTTAGGGTTTGATGCCAAGAATGGTACTGTACAGATCATAAAATACTTCCTGTGTATGTCAATTATGACCACTTGGATGTTTCTGCAAGAACTGTGGCTTTCTGAATTGTCAGGAATGACAAGCCCTGAAAAACTCAGCAGAAACACAGCAGCCTGTTTTCATTTGATGTACAACCTGTGGAACCATACAGAATTCAGAGGATTTTGTCTATAGAAGTGGAATTTATTCTTGAAGAGCTGTCTCACATGGAGACAGCCTGGGTGGACTGCAGAGCTTTCTTTCACTGAGGAGATCTCAGCAAAATAAATGCTTCTAGTGCAGTGTTATTGGTAACAAGAAGGGCAGTAACTGTCTGATGTCAATCTGTTAAGAGTGTTTCATGTTAAAAAAGTGCTTGCAACTGAAACAGAGCAACAGCAGTTAGGCTAACACAATGTATTGCTTAGATTATTGCAGAGTACGGGAATTAATGTGGGCCTTGAAATGTTGAAGGTAGCTCAGCAAGGATTTTGCATTTCTGTAAAATGTAGCCATATATATATATATATATATATTAATTAGTCTCTGCACCTTCACTGAGTGTTACTAGAAGTCTGATGTAAATTTGAATCCTTCCAGTTCTAATGAGTCACCTTTTCTTATGACTGAACACAAAACAAGATTTGCCAGCATTAAACTAAAGCAGTTGTTTGGTTGTAGTTTAGTCTGGACAGATATTTCATTTATCCAGTATTTGTATGCTCTCACTATATTTTTTCCTTAGTCTTTCTTTCTCCATGCATGCTAAAATACATTATTCAAAAGTGCGTGTATGTTGGGGTTTTTTTAGTTTGTTTAAGTAAAACAAATAAATGAGCCTTATTCTGAGTAGTTTGTAGCTGATTTTACATTTGACTTTGTTGCTGTGTGCATCATGCCCAGTACAGAATTGAAACTATGAAAGTCGTTCTGCACAGACTCTCTAATTGACTGAAAGCCTTGTACTGTTCCACATGACTCAATCAAGCTCTCGGTGTGTGGAGCTCTTCATTTGAGTGCTTCCTTTCAGGCTGTTGGGTTTGGTCACTGTGTGCAAATTGCCCCCTTGGTATTAGGGGGCCCTGAGATTTATCTCCGTGTGTTGCTCCATCTCTTCACCACCACATTTTCTACGGACAGGTGATTCTTGGGCAGGGAAATCAACCTGCCTCTGCCTATAGTCCTTCTGCAACTGTGTGAGGGCTCGTGAAACATTTTCCTACAAAAGCAGTGGCTTTTCTCCCTCTAGTGGTGGACGACAAAATTGGTGGACATTGCTTCACATATTGTGTTGGAGCTCAAAAACAATTAAAGAGATTATTTAAATGCAATGCAAACACTTATTCCATTCAGTCTCTGCAGGAAGAAAAAAAAATCATTCTGCATCTGTCAAATATTGAGCAAATAAATCTTCCTGTTATGACAAGTGTCCTACCTATATTTTACAAGAACAATAGGGAAGGAACAGCCTTTTTTCCCCTCCTTTTTTTCTCTTCCAGCATCTTTTCCCCCTAATACCCTTCCAGGATAGTTTGATTCATGGTATCGGATCCTTCATTTTGATATGTGAGAATTGTTTGTGCTCTCCTTGCTTGCAGACTCCCTGGGGTTTTTTTTTTGCAGGCAGAGTAGCCAAGGGAAGAAAAGGCTGAGGGTGAGACATTCATAGGCTGCTGAGGTAGCTCCTGGCTTGTGATTTAGGAGCGAAATAAAGATGTGCAATAATTTAGATTAGTCTCTCATTGTTCTAGTAGTAAATCTCCTTTCTTGGGAAGGAAATGCAAGATGTCTTGCTTTCTGTTTGCTGGAGACTGTCCATGTTTAGCTGCCTGGAGTATGGAAGAAAACTGTTTCTGCGTATGCACAGCTCTCCTTCTCCCATCATTTCCATCTCTGCCAGCAGTAATGCTGTATAAATCCTACAATACTTAGCCATATGTCTAACTGAAATGGCCCTAGAAAGCATCTATAGGATAAATACAAAAAGCTTCAGGCAAGCATTCCACATAGTTTTTACACCATGAAATGAGACAAGCCTTGGGTTTTCCCCCCTGCCACTTCTGCCACTTTGCGTATGCTATCTTAACTGTGTTACTGAGTTAACCGGTCAGAATGAACGCTCCAGATTTTGCAATGTTAACATCACCAGAACAGTCAGAATACCTCACAGGCTGTTTAAATATAGTTTGCAAGTACAAATTCGGTTCTGCAATTTTCAGGCTGCTTCTGAAAGCAAGGATACACATATTGAAGCTCACACCTGTTTCATACCTGCTTGCTTGTACCAGCAACACAAGACAAGACGCATCTTATCTACGAGGCTACAAAGCCTCTATTTTTCAAGTCTCTAAGTGGTCTGATACTTTTGAAGTTCTCAGCACTGCAGAAAAATTATGGCATTTATTTAGAAGTTTGAATATGCAGTTAAGCATCTAATTTTAAACTTCTACGCTCAATAATATTGGACTTTGCTACAGAGTTATTTCCTTGTTATGGTATCCGCCAACTGCTGAAGTATGCATTAGTATACTTGACATATTAATGTTGGAATGTGGGTACCTGGGAAAGTGGCAGCCAGATAATCACAAAAAAGACATCCAAGGTGAAATCATAGACTGCAGTGAACAAGGAAAACTGCTTGCCTTTATGATTTACTGATGAGTGAAGTCTGTAGCTCCCACCCAACTTGAAAGATTGCACCCAGGTGCAGAACCCCCAATAGCTTGATAAGTCAGCACTCCTTGCCATCAGCTGCCACATGCATTGTTTTCTCCTCTCGTCTTGGTGTTTGTTCTTCCTTTTCTAGGAGTCTTTTTGACAGGGTCACAGTATGCTCCTATCATTCTTAATAAGCATATTCTGACCGGCCGATAAATGAAACACTTGGCTACTACTAATCCATGTAGCATTAAGAGATTGGGCCTTTCCCAGTTATTGAGTGGAGCTCTCCTCCTTGTCTTCTGGCCAATCTGAAATCATGAAGCTAGTTGTGTACACACTGAGTGTCTGTGAGCTCTCCCCAGGTATTGCAGCTGCTGGTCTCTGCCTTACAGCGTAGCCTACCTGTCACTCCTTTGCCACGTTCTGTGCACTTCGAGCTGATTGAGACGGCATTTGGATGTAGCCATAGCCCTTATTCCTAGCAGGAAGGCTTGTTACTAAATCAGCAGAAGTGGTATTCTCGGTTCCATCAGATGCAGAAGTGTCATCCACTTTGTACTGATCTGTTGAACAGCAAACGTAATGTAAGGGACAATCAAAACACTAGGAGACAGGCTTTTACACTGCAGAAACCATCTCAGTATTTAACATGCTGAAAAGACAAGCTAATAATAAAAGACTTGTCTGGCTGTCTCCTTTTGACACCTTAGGTATTTTGTAGGTACTGTTGGCCAGTGTGAACTTTAAATCAATTTATTGCATGTGTTTACATATGCAATAAAACTGTTTGCCATATCATTTAACTACACAGAGAGTGAATTGTTGACCATGAGCTGGTCTGACCTTTTCAGGTCTAATCAAGAAATCTGAAATATTATTTCAGCCTGTCAGCTCCAGTAATATGCAGTAAGAGTATCTGGCTCTAACTGAAAATGTCAGGGGCACTCTAATATGCAACCCATCAAAGTTACGATGCATATGAACCAAGAACTGGTAAGGAATATAAATCTCAAATGTCCATGGTGCGTCTCAGTTGCTTAGATAAATTGTTCTGCCATTGATGCAGGCTAGCTACAAACACACATTAAAAACAATTCTTTGAGATACAAGCAAGATGTATGGCCGTTTAAATATTAAAATGTTCGTGAAAGACAGAGAGTAATCACGCGTTAGAATTTTACTGGAAGAAAGTTAACTGAGAATACCGCTGTTGCTGTGGTTCATGTCTGAACAGTTGCCCTGTGCAGCTGTGTAGTGTAGGGTTAGCGGTCTCATGGAACTGCCTTTTTTTATAACTTATTGCTTGCTAAGTTTTTACCATTTTCAGAAATAATCGTTGCATAAGCTGAGGTGTTCTCACCAGTCTCACTTGTACTGAAGTTACTGCTCAATATTTTCCATGTTATTGTACTTCCTGTGGTAAAAAAATCTGGCTGTTTCTAAAAGCTCGCTCAGAACCAGCACTGTTGTCCTTAGATGTTAACAACATTACATTTCTGTCTTTTCTTTGTTTCCCAAGTTTCCTTTGATCGTCTTGTATTGGCAACTCAGAGAGTGGATAAATCTGTCTTTAATAGCTGTTTATTAAGCATGAGACCAATTATTCATTGAATATAATTTATGGATAATGAATTTAAGTTTTGGTTAATGAGGATGGGCACAACAGGAAGCTCATCTTTGTGCTGCAAGAAAAGGGCATTTTGTGAGCTAAATGGGCTATCAAGATTGTATAATCTGAAAGCAGTTGCTGCTCTAAAATTGAGTTGATTTTTAATCTAATCTAATCTAATGTGTAGTTTGTGTAATTTAAGGCATTATTAACCGAATTGCCACTATTAGGGAAACAGTATACTATTATAATGGAACTAGAATTAGAGAACCATCAGAAGCATTGCTGAGCCGGTAACTTTGTATTTTAGACTATCCTGTTAATGCTATAGGAACTGATCTTGTGAGGCAATGCTGCCCTCCTCTGGTATCCGGCACTAATTGGGAATCGTTAGCCCAAGCCAGCTCTGGCACTTTTACAGATATTGCAGAACTGGTAAAAATGGTGAAAGAAATGCTCTTAAAAGATTGTTTTGTGCTTTTTCTATTAAAAAGAACAACAACAAAAAATAAAATTGTGTAGTTTCATGGTTCTTTTAGGAGCTCATGGTGTAGAAGTGGACAGAAGTACAAATATTATATGGGAATACACTGTGAATGCCCAAGACAACAAATTGAAGGCTGATTTTTGTTTGTCTGTCAATTTGGAAGATGGACTGAAGACAAAGTAAATAGGTATCAGCTGCTAAAAGTCAACGGGACAGATTGTAGTAGTATTTTGTTTAAGAGGATAGCTTTACCTTTATGTAATGTTTACAGATTTATCGTTAGGGATTACATGCTGAATTTTGCAATAGCAGAGTAAATGATATCATGGACAGCAAGTTGCGTGGGAACAGGGTCAGGACCAGTGCAGATGGAGCTATGGCAGAACTGCCCTACAAAGGGCTACAAAGATATCACTTTGGCTCAGGAAGGCCCTCCAGAACAGATTCCCAAGGCAGAACAAGGAAATGCTACTGTTGGGTCATATATTCTTCTATATTTTTTCAGTCATCTGTTATGAACCGCTGCCAGAGACAATGTATTTGACACAGAAGGTTCCCTAGTCTGTTCTGCTATGGATGTTGTCTGTTTAATAAGTGTATTGCTGTGTTCTTTAATTTTGTCTTCCTCCCACTTCTCACTTCTAGACAATTTCACCATAGTCCATTTAGAAAGGGGTGCGCCTTGTTTCAAACAAAAGAATTTTAGCTCCCAAATCTGATTCCAGGAAAATGCTTTTAAATACATAAACGTATAAAAGGTTTAAAATAACAATTTATTTTTTAAATTAAGATTTCATTATTTCTGAGGACCTTGTAAAACACACAGCTTTTCTCCCCTTGGCAAATCTCTGTGTCATCCATTTGGCTTCTGATTTGTTTGCATCTCCCTTAATGCATTGGAGATAACTAACCCTAGAGGGAACAGAAGATCCTATCTTAAAATCCCCAGCTGCTGTATTTTGTTTGACTCAGACGTGAACAGATTGCCAGGTTTAGGATCAAGAGGAAAGGTTCTTTTCTCCATGCGATGGGATAGGATTTGCTTGAGGACTTTGCTTGAGTGTGCATTCTGCTTCTTATGGGCAGTTCCTTGGGAAATGCTTCTAGAGCTGTGGCATACAATAATACACTCAACCTGGTCCAGCTGTGTATTACAGTGGTGGCTGTTGATATTTTACCACTACTTCTATTATAAGGTCCTGAGAGTGTTTTACATCTATGCTGGACAACACTCCACAGAGCATGTGTTTTATGGACCATTTTAACCTAAACCCCAACTGCTTGGTTACCCATGACTGTAGCAGGTGGGACCTGAAGGTCCCAATGGTCCTTCACAGGCTTCTGTTTCTAAAGTGACTTTGCTGACTGCAGAATAATGTAAGCTAGTAGTATAGAATTCAAACACAATTATCCATGATCCTTTCTCAGGTTATTTTAATATTATTTAAAATGAACAATACTTTCGAGATCTAGCTGTAAAACCATCACAGGTACGGTCCCATAATAGAGTAAGGTGAGCTAAATCCACACTGAGATACATTGTTCTGCTCTTCTTTTTTCAACTTCCTGCTGCAGCAAAACCAGTTTTATTTGTTCATCCTTTTTGTTAGATTTGTATTGCATATAGTTTTGTTAGATTACTATTATATATAGTTAGATCAGTATGGCACATCAGCTTGGCTCGTGAGATGGTTATGTGGATGGCAGTGGTGCTGTTCTTTGACCTACAACAAATGTATGAGGTCTAAGACTGTGTAACTGATTTCTTTCTTGTCCTTAACTTTTGCAGATATTAGGGCTGCTGGTGTGGACCCTGATTGCTGGAACAGAATACTTTCTATATCCAGCCTTCGGCTGGGTGATGTTTGTAGCTGTGTTTTACTGGGTTCTCACAGTCTTCTTTCTGATCATCTACATGACCATGACCTACACCAGGATCCCCCAGGTGCCATGGACCACAGTGGTAAATACATCTGCTCATTGTTGTTTTGGTTTTGCTGGGTTATGAAGATGATAAAATACTGATGCATTGTACAGCTGCAGTTACCCAACTGTGCTGGTGCTTTTTGCAGTTTTTTTTCCCTAACTTCTGTGCATCTGCATACCTCCAGTGTTTAATCTTCACACTACTCAGACACTGCTACCCTTTCAGAATACTTTTCCTGTGATGTTTCACTGTTTTGTTCATCGATTGATTTAGTGACTTGATTTTTAATAATGTGTATGTGACTCATATTTATGCACAGTGGCCCATTTTTCTCCCTGTAGTCATTACATCGCATGAAGAATGAATCTGTTGCTGCATCTGAGCTAACAGACCTAGTTGTATGGCTTAAACAGTAGGAATTCCTATATGGATCATCACCATGAACTGGAAATAGTATCATGGATCTTAAAGCATGTGTCTTCCTTTGCTAAAAGAGAAGAAAAGGCTGTGTGCAGCCTAGAGTGAAAATGGTACTTCAGATTTTTAGTGCTGTGTGTATGTAAAAGACCTGCCATGTAATCCTTTGCTTTTAGCTCAAGACTTAATGCATATTAGGTAAACAACTATTGTAATTAGAGAAAAGATTCACAGGCATTTGAAATTCAGATCTAAGTTTTGTGGTTCGAAGAAGCCCTGCTAGCTATACAAGTCAGCAGTATATTTTTGCATGATTTTCATAATATGCTGATGTTCAAGATAATAGATTCTAGAAGCCATTGTCATATAAGCCAACTTGTATGTGTGTCGTGACCCATACAAGAATTAACATAAATTTGGTTTTGCATTTGTCTGATACAGTGAAATACTGCTTTCCTCTCTCTTTCAACTAGCAAAGGGATATTAATGAGAATTCTGCTATTTTTATGATAAAATATATTTTACTTCTGTGTTACAAACAGCTTGTTATCGGCTATACTGTGTGTGTGACTAAAATTGAATGCACTTTTCACCTTCCAATTTGTTGCTGTAATAAATAGCCAGCTATAGCAATTACTAATAACAACAGCCAGGATTATGTTCAGATAGCTTCTCTGTTTTCAAGTTTCATGACCAGCAATTACCTTTAAGGCTATAACACCGCTATAGAAATGTTGGATTATTTCAATTACAACAGTAATGTGTCTGGGTACAGTTAGAAGTGTGTGTTGTTGGTGTTTTTTTTCCCATTCTATTAAACGTAAGTAAAGTACATTCAAAGGGAAAGCATCTTTGTATCCATTTGGTTACAGCTTTAGTTATCACCATTCTTTTATCAGGCAACATCTGCAAGTAAATGAGTTGCCCCCTGATCTGTGTGGCAGACAAGCTGGGGTATTTAATTAATTTCTGCTTGAAACTGAGTGTATTTCTTGATCACCCAAATGTAGATCCAAAAGCTAGTCTCCCTCTGTAGTACAATTTGAAGAAAAAATGCAAAGCAATCTAAAGATGCTTGCCTTTCAGCTTCTTTTGCCCTGAGGTATTATATAAAAAGAGCTTTTATATAAGAGTTTTTATATAAAAAGAGCTATTGGGAGCAGCCTGTGAATTGAACCCCTACCACTCCTGGCTGGCCAAGGTGTTCAGAGAGATGTTTTTACTGTTTTCATTGAAGAGGGTGTGGTACACACCATTTGAGTGGCACACCTTTCGATTGAGTTTACAGCCACGGTCCCCCTATTCTCCAAAGTATTGGTCTCTGCTTCCTTAGGCAACAGTTAGCTCCAACTGTACCTACTGTATGCAGTATCCAAAATTACATCTGGACCTCTCTGTCATAAATTGGGTTTTTGCACGTTAAGCACATTACCAAATTGCTTAAGATGCAGTTACTTTACTGCAAATTAACCCAAAGGATGTGCTTCAGAACTGACTCTCCTTAATAGGGCCAGTTCTTTGCTAAAACAATCAATGGAAGCTTTTAAAATCGGGTAGATTTGAATTTAAGAAGCAGATGGTAATTTAGCATGAACCATTTGGTTTGAGTAATATATTGGCAGTAAAGGCCCAATCAGCTAGCATTGCATTCCATCTTCCCTAGCAGTGTTATTTCCCAAAGCAGCACTTCTAAAAAATTATGTGCTTTTTTTTCTACATGACAAGATATTGCAGGGATTTGTAGCTTTCCTGGGTAATTGAGTCTTTTTGGAACGGGAAGTTTAAAAACAACAACAACAAATCTTCTAGGCAATCAAATTCAAAGTTGGAAAATCAGTGATTTACAGAAGTTGTTCTTGCCAGTTGTTGGCACCCTATCCTAAAATTGACTGTTTGATGTTTTATTACTGTGATGCCTAGATAGAAGAGGTGAGATCTGTACAAGGAGATAATACGCTTTATTAGATGAGCTGATACGGGTGAGATAAAAGCCACTCACAAGCATATGAATGAAACCTAAGTCCCTGACACTGGAATTCAGCCGATTGCTGAGGCACTGCCCAGTGTTCTCTGCAGAAATGTAGGTAAGTGGCTCTTTTCCAAATGTCCTGAAGCTGCAAGGACTTAGAACCACAGGAGAATGTGAATGCTCTTCAGCTTGCATGAATTTGATCAGAGCTCTCATAAACTGGCTGGATAACAGATGACAGCACAGCATGCTGCTCTTTGGAGGGGCCCGTAGCTGAGAAAGCAAATTTCTGGTGAATGGCATCCCTTCAGAAAGGTTTGAACCCTGTCTGTCATGGAAATGTGGGGCAGTGTACTCGGCTCTGACAAGGCTGAAGTACGGTCTGCCTGAATCAAATGTCCTGGAGAAGGAGGTGAGGAGATCCCATACCAGCCCCTCCAATCTGCTAATCTGTGCTTTGTTGCACTGAGGGAGTTGCTAAGACTGTCACAGGTGCTTACTGCCTTCTGAATTTCTCTCCTTTCATTTAGACTGTGACAAAATTCTTGACTGGTGAATTCAGTCATGAATAATTGATGTACTTCCCCAGCATCCACTGGGTCACACCATGGAAATTCATAATTTGGAGCTGCACCAGTCTGGCATCATTTAGAGACATCTGGGACAACAGAATTAAGGCTTATGATATGTGTGTGACACTGCGGGGTGCAAACATAGGGCCAGAAGCTGAAGGGAGGGCACCATGTACAATGTTAGGATTTTGTCTAAATTCACAGTTACTAATTTCTGTGATTGTAACTAGGTACAAAGAGTATGGGTATTCCAGTGAACAAATGACACCTCTGAACTCAAAAGTGTATTTTATGGCCAAATTCATATGCCTTAGACAAGCAGCAGGGGGAGTTTTATGGGGATTTTTTTTATTTAATTAAACATGAGTGAACTTCCTATAGCTGTGAGCAAGCAATGAGTAAGTCAATGTGAAAGTATTAAAGTTAACTTAATCTAAAAAAAATAAAATAGCAACAAACTCATACCTTTTCATCTGCCTTTTCTTAGGTGTTCATCCTCCTTTCCTGTTGTCACCCACATGCAAAACCAGAATAAATTGTTCTTGATTATTCTCTGTAGTTTTATATAAGATTGTAGATACCCTGAGATGTTAACTCTTCTCCTGGGAAGAAAAAATGCAGTGTCTGCCACAGATGGGTCTTTCAGTAACCCATGTAGCACATTCACACTGTTCTCCTTGTTTTTATGTTGTGGTTGGGTTTTTATTTTGTTTGTTTGTTCACTTTCTTTTCTCAGAGACAGGCAGAAGAGAAAGTTACTGAATGGTGGAATACTATTCACTGAAAAAAATGTACCGTCTTTATTTCCTTCAAAAATGAAGACAAAGATTTGGAAGCTTCATAAATATTGCAGTTGGGGGGGTTGATGGTTGCTTTTGTTTGCTTTGTTTTGTTTTGTTTTTCATGTAGTCTCATATTCTTACTGCCTAATATTTAGATGGTGATGAACAATCTGTGTACCTGTTTTCAATTTTGGAAAATCAGAGTAGCCTGGCTTTAAGTTAAATTTTTTAGTATTTAGCATGATGGAAAGAGCAGTTGGTCCAAAATGTGCTCTGATGTTCATGAATATTAAAAATAAGCAATTAAATTCTAATCTTACCAAGAGAAAGTTAAAAGAGGATTAAATCATTGAGAATCACATTTTGTGTGTACATTGGATGTGCACATTATGTTTCAGAGGAGATTTTTGTAATGTTGGAACAGAAAACGGTAACAAATGTTTTTGCATATGAATTGCTAATTTTATTTTATTTTTCAACAGGGTCTGTGTTTTAATGGGAGTGCCTTCATTTTGTACCTCATTGCTGCCATTGTAGATGCATCTTCACTTACCAAAGAACTGGACAGTCACAATTACAACAGTTGGGCAGCTTCTTCAGTGAGTTCATTTTTTGTTTCAATCACAGTCCTACGTCTAACAGAGTGCTATCAAACAACGTGACTCTGGATGTGAGGGTTGAAATGCATCCATTCTGGACTTTAAAAAGCTCCAAACTGGAATAGGGAGTTGCACATAAAAGCTATTGATAGATTAGCTCATGGGTTTTGGAGGCAACTGTGAATTCAACCAAGAGGTGACAGTCACATCTGAAAAGGCTGTAATGCTTTTAATACTGTTTTCTCCTTCCTGCCCCCACTTATTAATAGCTTTCTAGCACAGGTTATATCCTCTACCTTAGAGTGCACAAATTGGGTGAACACCAAGTTACTTTAGTACACGCACTCAACTTCCAAAGCAGCTTAAGCTAACCCAGCTGACTTTGCACTGAACTGGTTAAAGTGCCTTTAACTTTTTGTTGGCTGAGCCATGCACTGAGCACCTGTGGGAAGGCCCTGAAATGGTACCAGCATTTCTACAGTGACTTCCTCTTCCAGGCTCACCTTTTGATAATTAGGCAGTGCTTGAAAAATCATGCAACATCCAACTGTTTTTACATTACTTACTACTGCTTAGATTTAGAAATCCAAAGCATTCAAAGTGGGTAAAAAAAACCTTGTTTTTAGTTTTAGTTTTTTACCTGATTAGGTGAAGTTATTCTTCAGCTAAGTTAAAGGAGTTGCAAAAGAACTTTGTGTGTTTTGGCAACAGTAGTCAAATTCAATTGTATGGAGTAACTCCGAATTGCAGTTACTTAGCTGATGGTTAATGCATCTGCAGTTGTCCTTTCTGGACTATTCACACATTCTGTCTTCTGCCTGAAGCTTGTTTTATACAGTGATGAACACAGAGACCTGAACACCTGCTCTGTTTTTGTCTTCAAAATGATGTAACTATGTCCCTGTCACTTCAGTGGTGGTCAGAATCTTCACCTCTTGGCAGTTTGTAATTATTGATCTGCTTCTAAGCCAGTGCTGTTGACAGGAACTTGTTTGCTGCTAGATAATCTTCCATGCTGATTCATGCTTTATGCAAAATGCATCAATGCTCATGGGATGTCTGGAATCTCTTCTAATACCCCCTAATAATGTTTATCTAATGCACTGTCTAAATAGGCTATTAAATGCAGATGTGCTCTCTGAACACATTAAATGTTTCATGGCTATATATGTGAAAATTCAGCAAATCATCTATCTCCAATACTTGCTCTCTACTGGGAAGATTTTGGATGGAGCTTTTAGTTTCTAAGAAGTAACACTCTCTTGAGAAGAAAAATGCTAGAGTTTTCTGTTGTTACCAGTATTTACATCATCATCATCTACAAGTTTTGGTGCCACAGATTAAATTTACATGAGATAAGACTCAATCAAAATCCTCTGTCAGAAGGCTCAGATTTACTGTGCTGTATATATGTCTAGTAATGCCCTGCTCTCAGAACTGCAGTGCCTACCTAGGCCAGTGACAGAAGGCTGGAAGGGAACTCTGGAGATCATCTAGTCCAACATTTCCTCTTTCAGAGCAGGGCTAGCTTGCACCAGGTTGCTCAGAGCCTTGTCTGCTTGAGTACTGAACATTTCTGAGGGTGGATATCCCAAAATGCCTCAAGGCCATACTTCCATGTTTGATTTCTCTCACAGTGTTGTTTTTGTTTTTTTTTTTTGCTAATATCTAATTGAAATTTCCCTTCTTGTAACTTGGGTTTGTTCCCTCTTGTCCCTACCACCGCTGATCTCCAAGAAAAGTAGCATTTACCCTATTTGCAATGTCGGCTTTATTTGGTTCAGTTACCAGCACAAAACATTCTGGTCTTATCATAAGCTATTTTGAACAACATGCAGTGATTAGCAGGAACTTAACCACTGGCATTGAATTGGACTTTATCAGTATAACTGAAATAGTTCACAGCTGTTCTTTTGCTTCTGGGTGCATATGCTGCAAGGACTTCAGAAGCAACACAACAGATATTCTGTAGTCCTTAAAAATCTTCAAATAGACAATAAAACTTAGCCTGCTATAGAAGGCTTCTTCTGCAGTCACTTTCTGATGAAGTAGTAATATCTTAACATGTTTGCTGTCACTGTCTGCACTAAGGAGTAAATTCATTAGTAGAGGACCACTGGAATTACTGTCACCTGGGAATATGCCTGGGCCTGAATTCTGAATTTAGGTTTGCTCTGAATCCGTTTGGATGCGCAGTGTGCCACACTGAGGCACAGGTGGCTTTTAGGCAGTTCCCTTTACCAACAACTGATAATAAAAGCTGCAAAAATAGGGTTGGTGGCCGTCCAGTCTGTAGGATCCCTTCTGAGGCAATATAATGTAGAGATAAGTATTGAAATAGTCTATGTTTTGCCTGATTCTAGGCCCATATTCATACACAAAGCTTATTTAAACAATGTTGACTGTGATGGTAACCCAAGAAGGCCAGAGACCACCATTTTAGTAATTCTACTACTTTTCTTTGTTCCAAATACCATAATTAATTTTTCATATGAATGAGAAAGCTCTCAAATATCTTTCTAACATATATTTTTACTCTTCTCTCTACAGTTCTTTGCCTTTGTGGTTACCTCCTGCTATGCTGGAAATACATACTTTAGCTTTATATCTTGGCGATCAAGAACTTTGCAGTAAAAATTGCATTGAAATGAATTCTGTAGAATAAAACATCTTGAGGATTATACTCTTTTTGATGGAATCTTGGAACAAGGATTAGGTCTTCTGGAACATTTCTGTTGCAATTGAAGAAATATATTTAAACTTAGATTTAAATGAATATTTATAATACAATATCATATTTAGTGACATGTAACATTGACTTTGTACTGTATAATAAAATTTCATACTGCTTCTTTTCAAATTAACATGGTATTTTTCTAGACACTGTACAGACATTATAACTAAACCTGAAATAAACTTTACTCAGATTATGTACCAGTTTTGTAGATTTAACTTTTTAAATGTTACGTGTTCTTTTGGCAATGAATGCTACAAATCAAAACTAAGATTAAGACTATGTTTATACAGAGTGACCTTGTGAAGAACAAAAATACCATAAAGCTTTAAAGATAAATAAATGATTGACCCAACTTCGAATGTTTTGTAAAATGGGAGTAGAGGTTTGCTTATTTTGTCTCTTTTACAGAGGAAAATATTTACTGTTAGGAATTATGACGATCATGTCAGTTTTCATATTCTAATAGCCTCTTCTAATGGTGAGACTGGTTTTGAAACCTACTAACAATGTAGACCTGAAGCTTGCTGAAGAAGCAGTTTGTCTGAAGCACATTATCTTAACATGTTTCTCAAACCTAGCGGCTGCAGGGTGGAATTCTAGGCAACCAAACCTTAATGCTCAATGTTTAACCTACAGGGAATATCACAAAATATCTACAAAAGGTAATACTTCTTGTTTTTCTGAGGACTGAAGCTAGGTTGTTAGTTCACCCTATTGAAAATTTTGGGTTCAAAATCTTATCAAATGACACAAACATTAAATCCATAGAACTACCAAGACCCTAATAGTTGAAACAAAGAATTTTCTCACTCATTCCCTTTTTACTGACTTCATTTGTGAGCTGTTTGATTAACAAATGAAGTTTTTAATTTGACTTACATTTAAATATCTTTGAGTTATGCAGAAGTGTGATGGAAGATTATGCCTTCTAAGACAAATACCTTTGCAGATGACTTTCAAATACAAATTACCTAAGGAATCTCTTCCAGGAATTATGTAAAGAACAAGACTGTGATTGTTTTCTGATTATTTAATAAAGTTTCCTCATTTAAAACAACTGGTAAATCCCTTATTCTTGCATTAAGGGGATTTAGATTGTTACAGTCTTCAAAAACTTCACTGGACAAGTATATTTGGTAGTAGAGAAATCTTACTGCTTGAAAATCTTTATTTTTCCCTGTGAATAAATGGTTGTGCTCCCTTAGATGCACACCCATCGTCAGCTAGGAAGATTTATCAGCAGCCAGCTAATTCTATTCTCAATCTCCAGGTTTAGTTCTTGATTATCTGTCAGAGTCACAGGATTTCAGTATAAGGAAAGTCAAGATATTATTTAAATACCTATATTTGTCTGCACATTGCATCTGGCCTGCGTAACAAAGGTCAGGCTGTCTCCTGATTACTAATATCATCCAGCTCTGAGAATGAAGAAGGGCTACCAACTATTCATTTTATCTGCACAGATAAAATGTGTCATTAAAGTCCCATATGCTCTTTTCCATTGCTGGAAAAGAATCAAAGGCATAAAAATGATACAAATGTCAACTGAGTGAATGTGACTAGAAACACAGCCGAAATTAAAATCTCATGAGTGATTTCTCATCTGTGAAAATGATAGAGTAGTAAGAAAAATTCTTTCTTGAATGATATATGATGTGCATATCTAAGTTCAAAGAATATGACTGTGCTTGCATAAATGTCTTGTGATTTTGTGATAACTGTGATGGCTGGTCTAACATCATAACCCACACAACACTTGTGAATAGAGGTAGAAAGACGGAGATATGCTTAGAGAGAGTGATACGTTTTGTCCAGTATACCTAAAACTATTGTGTAAACTGCGTGTTAGAAAACAGCCACTACATGTCAGAGTAAACCCATGAACGAAGGACAAAAACATGCCATTGCATGCCAAGTATCTACTTCAACTCTGAGTCTTCAGCCTTGATCCTCGAGGAAAGAGGTGCGGAATGTCTCCCAAAGACAAGTTTGGGAATTAAGTTTTTAATTTTGCTGGATTTTTAGAAGTACGTAGTAGGCAGAATTTTGTTTAGTCTTTGGCTTTCTTTGTTCCACAAACCATAGCTTAATCTGTCTTGTTCATTGGAAAGATAACCATCTCACCTTGTATTCTATTTCTCATCTTATTTCTTATCTCTTCTGCAGTTACTTGTTTTTCAAGCAATCTAAATATCTTTAAAACTGGAGGAATCAGTACAAGCTGAGTATTACCTCTGAAGGTTGCTGCTTCTATTTCAGGCCTATATTCAGGAAAGGCAAAAGCTTCCTAAAGGTTATCTGTTTCTTCCAGGTGCATTAGTCTTAAATACTGACTTAGCAGCTAAGACCCATGTTTCTGTATGTTCTAATAATGATAAAGAAGATAATCTAGTGGTAGTTTATCATAAAACAATTTCTAAAAGATTTTTGGCTGTAGATGTTCTCTGTGTTCCTAAGATATTAAGAAGCTTTTTTTAGAAGTACAACTGGGAAGCGATAAAATCATTAGCAGAATTCTTAAAAGAGACATAGAGAAGAATTGAAAAAAATGCTAGGCAACTTGCAAAATGAAAGTATTTGACATTACAAATAATGTGTACCAGGCAAAAGGTGTCTCTGAAAAATCTAAAGCACTCACATAGGCATGTGAGGAGCTGGGAGAAAGGATACTTGCTGTTAACGTTCAGCCATCAAATTTCATTTACTCAAGAGTTGTCGGTGTGTCATCATCATGATACATACTGCATTTACCATGATACAAGTAAATAGCAGGAGAATTATAATCAAAACTTGAAATTCAGAAGTGTATTAGGCTTGGGTTTGTGCCAGTGGTTTACAGAAGATTACTGTGTTTTTGAGTGGAAAATACAACTATTCTGCATGTGTGAATGTGAAGGCATTTCTATCGCACTGGGTTGAACTCAGATCAGCAGGACTCCACTCATATGCACACTTTCATGAGAAATTAAGAACTAAAGCAGCTGAATCAGTGGGAAAGAAAAATATATTTCTTAATGGGAAGTACAGAGATAACTAGAACCTTCTTCCGTAAGGCTTAAAAGAAAGCCAGTTTTAAAAAGCCTCCTTTCTCAGCAACTAACATTTTACTTCTGTGAGAATTGGCAAATTTGTACCTTTCATATCCAGTGACAGGAGTTCAAATGTGATGGGAAAGGTACTGCCTTTTATTGCAGCTAGTAGCTTGCCTCATTGAAACCAAAGACTGCACTGCTTGGTCTTTTGCTAGGTGGATGTTTGGACTAGATGATCTTAGGGGTCTTTTCCAAGCTTGATTCTGTCATTAAGGGTGACACACCAGGATGCCATTCAGAGGGACCTAGACAGACTTGAGCAGTGGGCCTAGGTGAACCCCATGAGGTTCAACAAATCCAAGTGCCAGGTCTTGCACCTTGGTCAAGGCAACCCCCATTACAATACAAGCTGAGGGATGAAAGGATTGAGCGCAGCCCTGCCAAAAGGGACCTGGGCTGCTGGTAGATGGCAAGCTGCACGTGAGCCAGCAGTGTGCCCTCACAGCCCAGAAATCCAACCGTATCTTGGACTGCATCAAATGCAGTGTGTCCAGCAGGGTGAGGGAGGTGATCCTGCCCCTCTGCTCTGTGCTGGTGAGGCCTCACCTGGAGTACTGCATCCAGATGTGGAGTCTTCAGTACAGGAGAGACATGGACCATAAAAATGACCCATGAAATGGAACACCTCTCCTGCAAGGACAGGCTGAGAGAGCTGGGGCTGTTCAGACAGAAGAGGAGGCTTCAAGGTGACCTGAGAGCGGCTTTTCAGTATCTGAAGGGGAGCTACAGGAAAGAAGGGGACAGACTTTTTGTCAAGGTCTGTGATGACAGGATGAGGGGAAATGATTTCAAGCTCAAAGAGGGGAGATTTTGGTTAGAGGTAAAGAAAAAATCTTTTACAGTGAAGGTAGTGAGGCACTGAAACTCATGTGGTTAACGCCCCATCCCTGGAGACTGTAAAGACAAGGCTGGATCAGGCCCTGGGCACCCCAATGTAGCTGTGGTGTCGCTGTTCATTGCAGAGGAGTTGGACTAGATGGCCCTCAGAGGTCCCTTCCAACTCTAAAGATTCTGTGACTGCTTACACTCACCAACCCCATCTTGCTCACGTCAATTATTTATGATGGACCTCTATTTGTGCTTGACATCATCTGATGTTCCCTGTCTGCACCCCTACAGCAACCTTCGTTGTTCAGGGAGCTATTCACTACTACATATGAATGGAATATGTGCCCTAACTAAAGAACAAAACATAAGAGGACAAAGTTACTATAGAGCGACAACAGATGCCCGGCTCAGAGGCCCCTGTTACCGTCCCGTCCGAAAGCGCAACCACTTATTTTTAAACTATAGGGAACGTAGAGCTTCCTTCGCCGAGCTGTGCTGCAGCCGAGCCATTCCGACGTCGTTACACCTCCGCCCGCCTACACGACCGTTTGCCTTTAGGGGCACCGCGGTCGGGATACTGCTGCTTTGCCGATTTGGGCGCGCGCACACGCGCTGCGTAGGGCGATGCCGCGAGCAGCCGCGGGCTCTCGTGCCAGCTCCAGCACGGCTCCCTCCGGCAAACACCGCTCGCAAAACTCCGGCCTCCGCTTCCCCCACCGCCGCCGGGCCGCGTCCCGCCCCACAGCCCAGGGGCACCGCCCGGCAGGCGGGGAGGCGCGCCGCTCCGCTCCGCCCGGCCCCTGCACGACCGCGGGCCGCCGCCCGCCCTCCTTTTCCCTTCCCATCCCGCCCCGCCCCGTCCCGTGCAGTCTGTCCCCCTTCTCCCGGCCCGGGGCGCGGCAGAGCAGCGGAGCAGCGGAGCAGAGCTATGTCTCACGGGGCGCGAGTGATCCGCACCGGCGTGAGCAGCGCGGGGGCCGCCGCGCCGCCGTCGGTCGCCGCCTCCTCCTCGGCGGGCTCGGACGCGGAGCTGGTGGACGGCGCCTATTTCCGTTCGTGCTCCGGCATGCTGAAGGTGGCACAGATGGTACGGGACCGGGCAGGGGAGGGTGGCCTTGGGACCCTCGGGCCGCCTTGGGGCTCCTCCGGGCCGGGGGGAAACGGCGGTGTTTGCTCGGAAGCTCTCGCAGCTGGCGGGAGGAGCTCAGGCTCTCTCGCAAAGCCAACTGCGAACTCCAGTCAGAAGCAGGCTCTGCTTTTCCTCCTCTGGTGCAGACAGATGTGTGCCAGCTCGGGGGAACGCTGCTTGTTCGGAGTGCTGCCAGTGCTAGTGATGAGCGTTAACAAGTCTTTGTAATTAATCATAATTCTGGCACAGCGGCGTGAAGGCAACAGGTGTCACACATCAGCGGTCCGTCTGCTGTGGGAAGTTTTGGGACAGGACGAGGCCAAGGGCCGCCAGCAAGGCCGGGCTCCAGGTGGGCCACGAGTGGTGACGTATCACCAAATAGCCAGAAATGGGGGGAAAACCCATTACAGAGATTAAAAGTTACGAATCATTTTCGGTTACAGTGCAGTCGTGTCAGATCCTTAAGTCCCAAGGAGAGGTGTAATGATGCTGGGCATGGCTACCTGCAGCTGCCGAGCTGCACTTGTCCCACACTTTGAGTTCGGCACAATAGGAGTGCCAGCAGCAGTCTGCTGCATTACCTTCTCTTGGGTTGTTCCCAAACCATCATGAGGATCTGGACTGTGTTTCCAGGAGATAAAATGATGCTCTTTGGAACATGCCTCCATTGCCAGTGACCCTGCACTCCTAAAACTGTAGGCTTGTGCTTTGCTGACTAACTAGCAGCCCGCTTATCTTTTCATTTTCACCACTGCGGAAAGAACAATTCCTTTTATGGACTAGAAGGACCTAGTCCTGTGTGCTGTCCATCCCGGTGTGTCTTCGCTACACTTAACCACGTTATACAGCTCTCAAAAGCACGCGGATTTGTGCTGAAGTTTCAGGTTTGGTGTGTGTGGGTAGAGGGGGTGTATGCTTTACATACTTTTGTATATAAATGTATTTTAATGTGTGTTTGTAATAGCATAACATTTAACATATTTTATATCAAATATCATTTTGTGAATGCTGTTCAGTATCAGCATCGTTAGAATTTAGGCCAGTGGTTTTCTGTGCTGATTCAGCAAGTTCCCACGAGCACTCTTTCAACTTTACCCTCTTACATTTTTCGACATTCCAACTTCCAAAAATAACACCAGGAGAAATTGCTTCAGTTATACAAGGAACTTTGGGCAGATTAAACTTTTTTGTTGTGTTATCTTGGTAATGTCGTCTCAGTTTCTGAAGAAAACAAAATGCTCGTGCTGCAGTGTGTAGAAATGACCAGGGCAGGCTAGTTTTAGATGAACTCCTCAACGTTTATCTGAAATGTATAATTTCTCAGAGATTACTTTCACTATATGTATGGGTCTGCTTTTATTAGCATGCAGTTCTTCTAGTGTTTGCAATCTCTGTGTTTGATCGGAATTCTCTATGATGAAACTGTAACCATTCCTGGATTAGTGTTAATGGGGATGGTGGGACTGCAGGCTTACTATGAAGGAGAACCTTTATGCTGACAAAGATAAGCTGTTTTGGAGTTGACATCCAATGCACATCATGGTGTACTGGGCTTCTGAATGGTTGTAGTTATGAAGAAGGAGCACCACTGCATCTATTTTCTCTTTCTTCCTCAGTCCCCTTGGCCAGGAAGTAAATGATATGAGGGAGAACAAGAAGCAACCACTTTTATTTCTTCATTTACAGTAATGCTAAGGGCTGTTTGCAAGCTCCAAAATAAGCATAAATAATTTGATTGTGTGCATGAAATTAATCTAAGAGATGGCACCGACATGCTAGGGTAATTGTACCAAGGAAACAGAAGATAATGTCACTGGTTTTCTTCTGTGGGAAGGACCTTAACACAAGGCTTAAAATTCAGCAGTCTCGTGCAAGATGAGGAGCTTGTCCAGGAATCTGATCATTACTGACTCCATGCTACCAGTTCTTTCCCTTTGAATTCTTCTGGGTAATATGAAAGTTCATGGTTGGCTGTAGCATCTAGTACAGACTGAAATTTGGGAGTGAATACTATGTACATTCCTTTATTTTGCATAATTACAGCTTTGAGAAGCTAGCACATTTTATGCATTGAGTTCCTGAGTTTCTAATACTCATGGAAGGCTCCATATAGATATTTTGAAAATACAGTGGAGGAGAAAAATAGTTGTTACTCATGTGCTTTACGTGGCAGTAAGACAGTTTGAAAGCTGTTTTTTTGTGTGTGTGTATAAACATTGCTAATGTTAACAGGGACTCCATTTCCAAAATCCAGTCGGAATTCATGCTGTGCTTTCAACAAGAAGTTATGAAGTATTTTCAGCATCCAACGTCAACTGGTTTAGCCTGAATATTGCCCTTCCATTTTTTGTGTTGGCAGTTTCTGCAGTGTGTTTTGTATTCGTGGTGTTACATGTGGGATCGCACTGTGGCTCCGGAGCAGCAGCGTGCTCACTGAGTGCAGGGATGTGTGTCTCTGTGTGCATGATCTGCATGATCAGAAGGGCTGAATTTGAAATGAAGCCAAAATTTGCCGTGTAAGGCACTTTTCAGTACATCCCACTGACTGTGCTGATTTGTTGGAAGCATGTTTGTTCTGTGTTCGTGCTACTGCTGGTATATTTTATTGAAGGACTTTCTGGGTACCAGTGCAACTCAGCTGCCACCAGGCAGTCTCTGATCTACACAGAAGTTTGCTGAAACTTCTCTGGGTAATTACATACAAACATAGAGTTGAATAATGGTATTCAAGGGAATATTAATACATTGAATGCTGAAAGACAAAAAAAAATGTTGGTAGCTAGATTGTTAGAGCCAAGATCAACTTCTTAATGTGTGGGATGATGTGAGCCAAACTTACTGGGGAGCTGCATTCAGAAGATGTTAAAATATGAGAAGAAAGCAAACTCTGTTGGTAGAAGAGAAAAATTCCTAATCAAAACTCTTGATATAGAAAAAGGAAATGTACAAAAGCAAATGCTGTTGCAGTAGCTCTCAAGTCGTTAAAATCTTTTACTTTGAACCCAAAACTTCTTTTGACTATGGAGTTGATAGAAGTAAATGATCTAGTTCTTTGCAGCGTGTTGGTGGTGTATGACTTTGCTTGTATGACAGTAAGGTTGTTTAGTCAGAGGAGATGTGCAGAGATGTTGAAATTGTCTTATCTCTTACATAGATTGCATTTTCAACTTTCTCCCACCATTGCTCTGTCTATAGTTCTTCCAAGGAAAGTAAGGGCTAAACGTAACAAGCTTGGCTGAAAGTTGCCAGATGCTGACCTGCCAAGCTTGCCCTCAAACAGGGCTGTGTTGTGTTTGTATTTTCATCCCAGCTGATAACAGAGAACAGGAAAAATGATGCTGTTCTAGCTAACAGTGATGTATTAAACTAAAATTCATACTGGAGACATTTGAGGAAATAGTAAAGTAATAAATGAGGAAAAACACTTTGAAAATGTGTGGCTGTCCTCAGCCTGAAACTGTGTGACATATTACTGGCTGAAGAATAAGGAATTGAACTTATATTCTCAGGCCAAGGTCAGGCATGTGTTGTAGGTGCTCACTGCTGATTGCCAGATGTTGCAGTGAAGTGACCTTGCCTGGGATACTGACCACAGAGATAGAAGCTTGTCTCTGTCATAGGTGGCTCAAAAGTAAGCAAGAGCATTTGAGTGAGGAATGCGCAGGCCTCGTAATTAAAATCCATGGGTCTGGGAAGTCCTGTTATTTACACTCTGAGATCACTGCAACAGGCTGGCTTGGCCAGGCATACTTTTTCCATTCCTCTGCTATGGGTGGCCATACAATTTCTGCCCAGGTATTTGCATATGAGCCAGGAGCAGACAGTGTGTTCCCTGTGTGCTAAGTAGTGTTTGGTGGTAGGCCGACACAGTTTTATTTGATGGGTCAAAACTTCAGAGGCAACAACAGTGGAAGGAATTTTCTCCCTGTGCTGCCATTCTCAGCTGCAGTGATGCAGCTGTTTACAAGGTTGTGCAATACTCCAAACCAGGGGACTGATGTAGTTTTACTTCAACTCTCCTGTACTTTTCTTCTTTCATAAGAGATTTGATGGAACAGTGCAGCCACAGGGACTATTGTCAGGAGGAGCCTGTGTCTGGGATAGAATGGCAGGAGCTGCATAAGCGTGAATTGGTTCCACATGCTTCAAACCACAAGCTAAGAATTTAGTCCTTTTCTGTTTTTTGTTGTTGTTAGAGAAGGGTTTAATCACTGTGTTACTCTCTGTCTAATTGTTCAGTTTCTGTGTTTTTCTGCCAGAAGGCTAAAAAGTCAAGTCCAGTGTATTGCTGTTTTTGAATATTAGGGAATCTCTGTTCCAAATGTGTCAATGAATGCTTTATTTCTTTCCAGAAGAGGCTTCCTGCAATCACAGAATTGGAGCTGTCATGCCTTGTTCACTTGACCCACCCGTTAGGAATCATTGGTGTACGTTCATTAGTAACCTCATGGCATGTAGTGCTCTTGGTGTAGCTGTGACTGAACAAGGCATGTTTTCTGAAACGAAAAAAAAACAGGAAGTGAAGCCTAGAAATTTACCACATCTCCTGAGATGTGTTTAGCATGCTTCAAAGAGCAGAGTGAAGTACTGGCAGTGGTTTTCTGGCACATGTGTTACACAGGAAGTCAGGTTTGCTGTAGTGTTTTAAAGTCTCTGTAGGTGTACATGATGTCTGTGTGTTGTTCAAGGTGCAAAACATGGATTCTTACTGCTCTGTGACTTTTCTAGGAGGTATTAATGTGCCATATCCTCTCTCCTCTTTCTTTGGAGACAGTGTCCCTTTGGACATTCACTTCTCCTGCCACAGGGAAGTGAAAACTAGTGGATCAGTTCTGTTCAAGTGTGATCTTTAGCAGCTTGGAGCCTAAAAATGTTGAAAATGCCCTTGCAGATCCTGCACCTGCAGCCCATGTGCCTCATCATGATCATGGGAGCCATGGACATACCTCAGCAGGGCAGTGTGCCTGACCGTGACAGTGTTAGGTAACAGCTCCACTTTACCTGGGTGAAGTGGTATCGGCCCCCAGAGCCAGACAGTGTTTGGCTACTATGAGTAAGTGTTTCCTGCACTCCCCTCCCCTGGGTGTGCTTGTGGGGCATTCACTCTGTCCTGTGGCTGAGCCTCTCCTTTGCACTGTTTCACATCACGTGCACTGCGGGCTTGTCCTCCTCTTTTGTGGTGAGATGTAAAGTATAGCAGCCAGAAATTGCTGCTCTCTCTATGCAGAGATCAAACCTTAAAATTGCTGTGATTTTCTTCCACACGTCTGCGTGCTTCTTCATTTCTGCATAACTCAGGTTCTGAGGGAATCATTACAGCTGAAACAATTTCCTTTGCTGCTATGCTGAGAATTTGATGAATGCAATGGTGAGTACAGGAATGTTTGGCTGGCCCAAGCCAGGTGGCCGCAGCCTTCAAAGCCATAGCAAATTGGTGTGCTGTTCTTGTACTTAGGGCTGCTTCTGCTCATAGCTCTACGCAAGGAAAACAGAAGTGTGACAATGACAAGATTGAGAAGCTGCTTCAAGAGGAATTTTCTTGGAATGTTGCTTGGTTTTATTTCAGTACCATTTCTGAGTTCATGAAACAAACACTGACAGCTGGGAGGGAAAGACAGTGTTAACAGTGTTAACCTGAGATGACCAGTAGCAACTGTGGAACTACAGAAAGGCTTAGGATGCTGTCGTGCAAGTCTGTAATCACATTCACCCAGAACTGGGAAGGCCACTTGAAGAGGCCTCTCATCTGCAAGGGAAAAACCCAGTCCCCAGCTGCTGTTTGTCACCTGCTGGCTAATTGAGCCTTTGTAGATAGCTTGAGCGTGGCTTCCTAGTAGCAAGGTCATGTTTGTGTGACCTGCTGAGCAGTGGTACCACTGGGGAAACTCATCTATTATCACTTGCCAAGCATCAAACGTGTGCACTTAGAAGAGGTCATTCTTCTGTGTGCTAAGGCCCCATCTAATCCAGCAACAATGCTGGTTGACATGGAAATTGTCACGATGTTAGGATTTTGGGGAACATTCACCTGTTTTTTTCCTCATAAAAAATTATGATGTACCAGCACAGCTAACAACATAAACTTCAGTGATGTTAACACTCTCCTCTTGTTTGAGGAGACCTTGCTTAAGGCTCTGTTGCCGTGGCTCACAAAGCCTTTGCTGAAGATGACAGATACAGGCTTTTTAACAGCTCTCTGTGCAATTGCCAGATGTCAGTGTGGTATTCTCTGGGGCTGGGAAAAGAGATGGCAGGTGCTAACTGAAGATTTGAGTCAGCCAAGCAATAAATGCCTCAGACAATGACAACGAGTTATGTTGTGAGCAGCATCCGTAAGGAGAGGGATGTGTTCATTGCTTGCTGAGGGTTACAGGCGTGGGCACTGAGACTTTCCTGAGCAGTTTGTAAAGTGCTCTTTATCTCAGTAACAGCTTTCAGGAAGATGAGATTCCTTACACTTTTTGTTTTGTACACCTCTGGGTTGATAGATCAGTAGGAAGTTGTTTGCCACGTGGTGCTGGTTCTGTGTTGTATGTTCTCATTTGAGCTGAAAGTAGGTGTGTGCTGGTAGATACGTATTAGATACTCAGGTCAAGTGGGAGGCTTTGCTGTTTGTTGTGCAGAGTTTGGGGGGGTGTTTGTTAGCCACGAACACTGGACTTCATGCAGACAGACAGTCCAGCCAGGCTTGGCTGGCCAGCCAGCGTGGGCTCCTCTGTGGGTGGTACTGCCATGCATGATTGCTGCATGCGTTTTTAGACAGCCATGACCTTCACATACAAGAGCTCTCCAGCTCGCATGTACAGATTAAACTCTTCCTACATTGCATATTACTTACAACATGGGACTTCATCAGCTATCTAAAGGGCAAAAAGCACAACCGAATGTACAATGAGAATGGTTCAGAATGGTGGTTTCACAGGTGCGTTGCTCCTCCTCCGAGTATTTCTTCGTGGCAGGCTGAGAGAAAGTATGGCAGGTGAGCTGGGAGAGAGTGCTGGAGTTGGGGCTGTTGTATGCACAAGGAGCAACTTCTTATGTTATCAATAGATGGACAGGTGAGATGTTCATGAACCATAAAGATCTGGCCTTGTCCAGAACAGCATCTTTAGGATTTGTGGATATCTAGAAAGGCGTAAGACATCTCTGAGAGTTAGAGGGAAAACCGTTGCCTTTCCCAGAGTTAAAATCCTGCTAGAACATTCACTGTATTTAGAATTCTGGACATATCCTTTGCAGAGATGTTAAAAGTCAGCTGTGCCATTGATATCTTTCATAATGAGTTTTATGTGTTCTGGGAATTGTTTGTGACTTGTATATGGCACTTGTGCACTGTTACTCAATTAGATCTTAACATATAGCTTCAGTATTATGAGTGCTGTGCGTATGTTTTCACATAGATCGGAAAAACTTGAGGATAATGATTTTACAGTTGAAGTGTTTTAAATTGGATTTGATTTATAAAATATAGCAGAGCCTAAATCTGTTAGTATTGGTTTAGAGAGAAAGGAAATAAAATTATGAGCCTCTTGTTAACAAACTTGCCTTGCTCTTTTGAATTAATTCACTGCTAGATGAGAGTGTAGCTTGCTCTTTGCTGTATAACTGTGAAGTTCTCAGCTTTCAGCTAGTGATATTCAGTACTGCATGGTGTCTTTCAGTGCAGCGTGGTGTGGTGGTGCAGGCAGCTTTGGGGTGTGAGGCAGAGCTGACTAAGCTGACAGTGGTGGAACTGATGTGTTGCTTGCACTGTGCCCTGCAGTAGGCATGACTTAGCTGGTTGTTACAGAGAATGGCTTTTTTAGTAATTGTGGCTACCATCCTGCAGCAAGGACTATTTAATAATGTCACTCACACGCTGGTTCTTTTGTTACCCCACATCCTTTGCTGTCACTGGTCCCTGTGCCAGAACAGATAAATAATTAAACAGAGAATACCGCTTCCTTGTACTTAGGCTTGTCTTCTTATCTGAGTCTCAGAGGGTCAAATAAGATTATTTTGCCTTCTTCTCACCCTCCCACCATTCATATCTTCAATAAATAGCTGTGGATGGCAGTGCACAAGAGAAGTCACTTATCAGAGGCCAGGCAGCATCCTTATTTTAGCAGACTAGCCAGACAAGAGGAAATCTGCCTAGACACAGGGGCTTGAGATGCTGTTGTGCAACCGAAGACTGACTGCTTCACAGATCCACGCACTTAAAGATTGCTGATTTCATCTGTCATTAGTGAAGCTCTAGCTGGACTGGGTTATTTATCTTTTTTTTTCCTTTTTTGAATCTTTCTAGTGTGTGCTTAGCTGTTAGTGCTCACATTTCCTCTGGAAGAAGATCTTGGTTACAGCATCAGCCAGCTTTGTTGCTTAATTTAGCTGAACTGGTCTTGAATGAATTATGCTTGTTACCTTGACCTGAGCTTTGTCTATCTTACTGCTTTGGGAAGCTGTTCAAAAACCTGATTCTGTCCAAAAATATGTAATTAATAATGTAGATGTTTCTTCACTGTGTTGTGGTGTAACATTTGTGAGTGTATGGTGGTAGTACAGCTGCAGTCAGTGACATTTATTCTCTGTGCAGGACACCTAAAGAGGGCATGGCTATCCTCATTGGCATGTTTAGGATGGAAAATTCCACATTCTGTTTTGACTGATGTTGCAAGCCGAAAGCTTTGACTTTTTTCAGTCAAATAAAAGAAGCATTTAGCTCTTATTATATTGCTTATTTTTAAAGGCTTTAATAAAACTTGATGTGAGTCACCACTGTCCCTTACTCCCAATCTGTAGACAGACAGCTTCTGTACAGTTGCCTGTACAGAACCTGGGTAAGTTTTAAGAGAGGAGGAATTAGACTAATGAGGAGGAAGCATTTAAGAAGTACAGTGGTTCCCCAGTGCTCTACCGAGTGCAATGGAGAAGTCTCCTTGCACTGCTGTTTATATCAATCAAGGGAAAAACAACCAACCAACCAAAAACTTATTTCTGTCTCCTAGAGAATTAAACTCCTTTCCAGTGAAGGATGGAAAAGAAAAACATTTCATGATATTTCACACTCTCAACTACAAGCTGGGGGCTGGTAAAAGAGAGCTGCTGCCCACAGTATTGGTACAGATGTAGTAACATACTCAGTCCTGTCCCCTGTCCTCTTTCCCCTGAACGGTACTCTGAGACCGTGCTTCATTTGCCTGTATACCTACTTAGTACATGGCACTTTGGTTAGCAGGCTTCTGAGGCTTCTAGTTTCATGTGCACCTTGTCTGGCACTGCCACCAGGAAGGAGTATCCTTGTTTCTTCTCCCAGCTGCTTGCACCATTCCCTCTGTCAACTTTCCTCTTGCATTGACACTATTGTTGTGTCCCTGAGCTAATTATGGAACAGATAACAGCTGGAAAAACAATTCATACACAGAGAAGGACATAAGCACAGACAGAATCATTGTGTTGCTGTGTCAGTTCTTCAATTTTCTTTGACCTTACAGTGCTCTGTGATGGTACTACACAAAGTGGCTGAGTAGAAAGGCCAGGAGTTGCTTTCGGCATTGACAGCTTTGGCTTAAATACATCAAACTGTGCTCCTCAGGAAATATTTTTAGTTACCTAATTGCTATGCATGTCCTGATGCAAGGACACGGAGAAGATAGCTAGGATATATTAAAAGGGGGAAGTATTGTGTTTTCAGATGCATAGATGGAAATTTGGATTCTTTGGAAAGAATGAGATACAGAGGAGAGGAGGTACAGAGTGTCATGTAGGGAGCAAAGAAGAAAGAGGAATAGTAAGAAAAAAAGAAAAAAATTCATGGAATGAAAAAACTTCATATGGGGCAGCAGAACAGAGGGGAGTATAGCCAAGGAAGAAAAGATATGCAGAGAAAAGCAAGGAAGTGATTTTATATTGCATAGTAGAATAACTAAACGGAAAGATAATGCAGTGATGGGTAGATTATATGTGTCAGTGTATGTTTTGTGGTATTACTGGAAATCTTTGAGCTAAGAGTTACAGTGTTTCTCTGGAATTGTGTATCTCAATGCAGATTTGCTTCCTATCTCCTTTATCTTTCAACTCAGCAGTTTAGCTGGCATTTCACATCCTATTTTCCATATAGAAAAAGAAATCTATTGTCCTTAGCTAAAAATCACGTGGCAAGACAGCAGTTTCAACCTATCAGTTCAGGATATGATCTTGGGACTTGCAAGAATTAAGGTTTTTAGTACTGCTGTTGGTAGTACAGCAGCAGCTAGAAGTCCCAGGCCTGGAGAACCAGTGAAGTGGGCTGGCCCTGGCCACAGCCAGACACACACCTTGGCTCTCATGTGCTTCCTTTTCCTCTGGGGTGGAGAGAATATAGAAAGGCATCTCATGGATTGTGCTAATGACAGTTTCATAAGGAAAGCAAAAGCTGTACATGAAAGCAAAGCAAAAAGAGGAATTTGTTCACTACTTCCCATTGGCAGGCAGATGCCCTGCCACTTCCTTGGAGAGCAGTCTCTAAGCTCGGTAAGATGGACACAGTAGCCATGAGCCATCCCCCTGTCCTTCCTCTGAGCATGCTGCTGAGCACTGCATCACGTGGCCTGGAGTATCCTTGGGGTCACCTGGAGCAGCTGGCTCATCTGTGTCCCCTGCCAACCTCTTGCCCACACCCAGCCTGCTTGCTTTGTGTAATACAAAGAGAAAGCCTTGCCACTGTGTAGGCAAAACACTGATGTGCTATCAACGCTCTTCTAACCACAGAGGCAAACCATAGAACCATGTCAGCTACTGTGAAGGAAGTTAACTCCTTCTCAGCTAGACCCAGTACACTGCCGCTGTACTGGGTGCTGTGCAGGCACAGTGGGAAAGGGTAACCCTTACTCCACGGGCGTTATTGGAGTAGTGAAAGAACAGCTGGATAGAGACCAGTGATAACACATGGGAAAAAGCAGTCAGGAACGGTCAAGAGGATAAATAGTGGCCTGAACTTCACAGCTTATGCTTCCAGTTAGAAAACAGGAGTTTATTTGGGATATATTTTGAGTGTTTCCTTCGCGACACATAATATCAGAATTTTCTCGAAGTAAGTGACAGTGATATCCTCAATTGAATAATACTTGTTTTTACAAAACTAGCTGATCTTAAGCAAAATACACTTGTCTTAATTGTCTGATACTAAGCACAACATGATTGCCTTAATTGCCTGATGCTAAGCAGAACATCCTTTATCTACTCATGGAACCCGGTATATAATTGTTATCTAGGTCAGTGTGGGTCCCTTCTCCTGTATATCACCCTACAAGGTCTATTCCTGTCTTCTAAAGTAAACTGCTTATGACTAGGTTAGAAAAACAGGGAGCTAAGATATGCTCATCACTGCAAACATGCTATGGAAAACTGCCAACTTGAAAAAACAAGCGGAGGGCAATTTGCAGTCAAGAGGACGGCTTACTTCATCCCCTGAGGGTCTTGAGACCACCACCCAAAATCACTGAGCGTGTGCAAGGAGGCAGGACCCTATGTTAATGATTTTGGAGGGGATTATTGTATACGTAAATACCGCACAGGGGAAACCTTTGCATATGTAACACAAGTAACATACATAAGCTGAAGGTCTTTTGTTCAAGGTGTGCCTGGTTAGGATGGAGATAACCCCTTGCACATCCAACATTGTAAGTATAGAATGCCTGCTTACCAGCACCACATTGGAGTTAGTGAGTTTATTCCCGGATTTCAAGTGACAATAGTCAGGAAACAGACACTTACAGTAAGCTAAGGAAACTCATTTTTTTTAACTGTGTGAAGTAATGGCAATGAATCAACCCAAAAGCAACTCCAAAAGACCAACATTTCCTATTCTTTTACTTATTCCCTGACACCCCCCTTGGATTTTGTAGGATTTTTTTCATATATTATTAATTAACGCTTATCTCTTGCATCAATCTATTGGTGGAATGTTTTGGTTTTGTTGTTGTTGTTCTGTTCTCATTCATGCTATAAATGAAAACAGTCATCTTGGCCTAGAGTCATAAACACCTTGACTGTTTATTTGCAGTGTTCAACATCTTTGCCTTCTTTTATACATCTAAAGTGTTTGGAAGATGAAGAACTTTAGCACAAAGCTGCACCAGGGAAGGTTCAGACTGGACTTTAGAAATAAGATTCTATACCATGAGGGTGTAGAATAGACAGGCCTCCTGTAGAGGTGGCTGGTGCCCTGTGCCTGTCAGTACACAAGAAGCATTTGGACAATGCCCCTAGTAACATGCTTTAACCTTTGTTTAGCCTGCAGTGGTCAGGCAGTTGGACTTGATGGTCTTTCAATGTTCCTTCCAACTGAACTATTCTATTCTGTTAGCCCTTATTTAATGAATGGGAGAGCTGAAGTAGAAAATTATGTTATTTACTCAAATCTAAATGATAACAAAGTTACAAAACTGAGATTAGTACTCAAGAGGCACTGACATTCAATTCCTCCCATCTTCTGTCAGTGTTTGTCTGTGGAAGTGTGTCTCTAATGCTCAGAATATTAAGCTTTCCTCTATAGAATGTTGCCAATATTGGAGATCATGCTGGATTTATATTTGTGCAGGTAGCTGTGTCTGAAGAAAATTTAGTTCTCTCCAAATGTTACAAAAGAATTAAGTATTGGCAATAAAGTCAGAACTTTATTTATTACGTCCATTAAAGTGTGACACTAGAAAAAGATTGTACAAAGCACTTGCACAGATTTATTCTTGCGTTATAAAATCGTTTGTGGTCAGATAAACTACAGTCTTCTATCACATGATCAGAAAATGCTCAGTTGTGCCAGCCAGCATTTTGGGTATGTGGAGGGGAAAAAAGGTCCTTTTATATTCTCTGATTCCTTTGCTACCCTCAGGGGAATTAAGGAGGAAAGCATTATCTGTAATCTCTTGCCTGCTCTGTCATTGGAGAAGGTGATTCTCTAGTAAGTTGTTTTGAACATGTGAGGTTGGTCCAGGTTCTTATCTTCGCTCTCCTGCACGTTTGTTTGTATTTTGTGCAGATGGGCTCAACCCGTTAGTCCTGAGGGAAACTGCCCACTGTTCTTGGGCAGTTTCACAGTGACTTGGGGGCATGACTTCCAGCAGTGCTGAGTGCCCATGGGAGCTACAGATTCTCACAGGAGGATCTAGTGACCAGAGAGGCTGAGGGTTGTGCTGTTGGCTTGCTTGGTCTCAAGTGTCACATCCAGCCTGCTCCTGTGAAGATAGGATTTTTGGGGCCGAGCTTTTTCTGTGAAGTAATTGCATCTGCAGGAATACAGACAGCCAAGAGGAAGTGCAGGGAGTTAGGTAGAATTTCAGCCATCTGAAACCAGGAGTACCACAGTTTCTGGGCCTAATCCCAAAGGCCTTTTCTCCAGTGTGTGTTTGCCATGGGAATTATTGGAAGTTGGATCTTCTTCCTAAGTGTAATCTTTTCAGAGTACAAAGGCATTATTCTCCTTTCCATTCTGTTGAATTTTCCACCAGTGGTAGAATGACTTTCTTTAAGGAAATCATTCAGCAAGGCTAAGTGCAAGGTCCTGCATCTGGGTTGGGGCAATCTCAAGCACAGGTACAGGTCGGGTGGAGAATGGCTTGAGAGCAGCTCTGAGGAGAAGGATTTGGGAGTGTCAATTGATGGATGACTCAACATGAGCCGGCAATGTGTGCTTGCATCCCAGAAGGTCAGCTGTATCGTGAGTTGCATTAAGAGAAGTGTGACCAGCAGCTCAAGGAGGTGATTCCACTCCTCTACTCCGCTCTGGTGAGACCCCACCTGGAGTACTGTTTCCAGTTCTGGGGCCCCCAGCACAAGAAGGACATGGAGCAGTTGGAGCAGCTCCAGAGGAGGGCCATGAAGGTGATCAGAGGGCTGGAGCACCTCTCTTACAGGGACAGGTTGAGAGAGCTGGGGCTCTTCAGCCTGGAGAAGAGAAGGCTCCAGGGGAATGTAGCTGCCTTCCAGTACCTGAAGGGGCCTTATAGGAAAGCTGGGGGGGGACTTTTTATAAAGGCATTTAGTGACAGAATGAGAGGCAGTAAATCTACCCTGGAAGAGGGTAAATTTAGACTAGATATTAGAAATAAATTCTTTACTGTGAGGTTGATGAGACACGAATCCCGCTCCCCAGGAGCATTCAGGGCCAGGCTGGATGGAACTTTGAGCAACCTGGTGTAGTGGGAGGTATCCCTGCCTATAGCACAGGGTTGGAACTACATGAACTTGAAAGTCCCTTCCAACTCAAACAATTCTATGATTGATGACTCAGTACACATTTTTCTTGGTTTTGATATTTTAATTCTTTTTACTAAGTGTAATGAATGACCAGTGGTGTTTATTTAGATGTTCTTTTTTCTTTGCTGGTTGACAGAGACAAGAAAAAATGAAGAAAAACAGAGCAGGTTTTTAAAGATGAGCACCATTTCCGGGGAATGCTTAAAGTAGCATTTTACAGCATGCAGATGGAGGCTTAAGTGATGAAGAATATTCTCCTGGAAAGTATTTCCAAACATTTAAAGGATTTGAAGGTGACTGGGAGTAGTCAGTATGGATTTAGCAATGGAATGTCATGCATCACCAACCTTAATGTCTTCTACCATGAGGTGGTTTGCTTGGTAGGCAATAGGAGAGCAATAGATTTTGTTTAGCTTGGTCTTGTCTCCTATAGAGTCTTTATAGAAAGCTGACAGGCTATGGGTTAGATAAGTGGACAAACTGTCAGAATGACTAGGCCTGGAGTGCTGGAATCAGTAATATAAGGTCCAGTTGGAGACCTAGTGTATCCCAGGGGTTTAATATTGGGACCAGCACTGCTCAGATTTTAATTAATGGCCAGGATGGTGTAACAGTGTGCACCTTCAGCCATTTCAGATGATATAAAACTGGGAGGAGTGTCAGATACACCAGAGAGTTGCACTACCTTTCACTGGAGTAGCGTATGCAGTTCCAGGCTTCCCAGTACAAGAGAAACATGGAAATACTGAAGGGAGTCTAGCAAAGGGCTACAAAGATGGTGAAGGGACTGGGGCATCCTTCACATGAAGAAGGGCTGAGAGAGCTGGGACTGTTCAGCTTGGAGGAGAGAAGGATCAGGGGATCCTATCAATGTGATTAATACTTGATGGGATGAAGTGAAGAAAAAGAAACCAGACTCTTCTCATCAGTGTTCTGTGAAGTAACAAGAGGCAGTGCACACAAGGAAGTCAATCTGAACAAGAAAGAGCACCAAAAAAGCCTGAAACTTTATTTTTAAAATGTGAGGATAATCAGATGTGGACACAGGTAGCCCAGAGATGTTGTATCTCAGTCCTTTGAGATATTCAGAATCTTAAAAGGGCACAGTCCTCGGCAGTCTGCTTTGGGTGTTCTTTCTGGAGCAGGAGATTGGACCGGATGACCTCCAGAGGTCCCTTCCAGCCTCAGTCATTTTGTGATTTTTGCTATGAGCGCACAGCACATAACTGGATCACACCTTTTATTTCCTGCATGATTGAAACAAGCATGCAACTGCAGCTCCTCTCTTTCCTGTCAGCCCTAGTGATGTCTGATTGACAGGGCCTGTGTCTGCTACACTCAGAAAGTGAAACCACAGCAGAGAGTAGAACAGGTCTTAAGCTTTGCCCTCACTGAGTAAAGGCAACAGCAGTGTAAACCCTGGTCCCTGATCTGAGGATTAGATCTCCCGAACTATGTCCCAGCTCCCATTAACACACACTAAATATCTGTGCTTGTTCATCCTTTTTTAGGGAACATGGACTGACTTCTGAAGAAAGACCGTATTAGGCAAAAGCAAGTGTTTCATTCTTGGTAGAGTTGTGCTCACTTCAAATCAAAGTGGTGTTTAGGCTTGAGAGCTTGTGTCACTGCTATTCAAGGGCTAGCATACTGCAGAGGAGCTGGTCGACTTTTCTTCAGCTCAAAATAGAGAAGTGAATTTGGACTCTTACTATCTTTCTTTCATAGTGTTTGTTCACTCTGGTAAGGTGTTGAGTGCCTCCAGGCATTTGCTGACTGCCTTTAGCTCGTGTTGGCTTCCCTGAACACTCCTGATGACTCAGCTATAATACCTGGTTCAATGGAAAGTCAAGAAATGAATTAGTTTAAGCTAATCAACTTTTGTGAAACAGAATAAATCCAGAGCTTAACTTAAACCGCAGAATCCCCCCTTGAAATTGCATGATGCATATGTTCTTTATGCTGCTTTTCAGAAGCCAGAAAACGTATAAATAATGTCCTGCAACACGTCTCTCAACCACTGTGTGATGCAGATGTGAAGCCTGCTTACATTTTGTGCAGTGCATTGAAATTTTCAAATAAGACTGACCAACATTTAACTCATACTTCTGGTGTGATTGGCCGGCTGGCTTAGGCGTCCAAGTCTGCTGCTTTCACAATCCCTGAAATATTATACTGAAATGGAAATGGCAGTGCTCTGATTTTTTTGTGCCTCTAGGTTTTATTTTCAAGGTGTATTAACCTGTTCCTCTGAGCACAGATGCATAAGGAATGCTCATAACATTTGATCATTTGATCACTTTGCCATTCATTTCTCTCTCCATATGTATTTATTCATCTATACATGATCTGTGCTACAAACTGACTTCTGAGGTATGTATTAATCTGTATTTCAGACACTTACATATTAATCATTTTACTGCTCACTCCCAAGTTTTCTGGAAACAAATTACAGAGGAAAAAGTGAGATATAATCATTGCCTATATCATTATATATGTATATCATGATAAATTCTGATACTTTGGCATTTGTCACCTTTAAAAGGAAAGATAATATTCTATGGTTCTATTTGCTACATTGGTTACTATTCATTCATTCATTCATTCATTCATTCATTCATTCATGGGTGAGTTTTAAACTCTGAATGTACCTGCCAGCCACATGGGCAATGTTGTGTGGTGAGCATGGTGTAGCATTATATGAAGTTCTTGATCCTGTACCATTTGTGCCTGTCCTATGAAACAGCAGTATCTGCCTCTGATCACAGAGCTCCCTTGAGAGTTTGTGTGTAAATCCTGTGCTGGGAAATTTATGCTAAGAAAGGAAATATTTGAAAGAAGTACCTCTTCCCCATAGTTATTTCTTCCTATCTATAAGGGAAGCTGAGGCACATCTGAAAATAACAGAGGGTGCAACTTTGCTAATTTTACTGGCATTGTTTTAATTGGCACTTGGAATGGAAAGCATATTTGGTAAATCCAAGATTCTACTGTGTTCTTGGGAGCAGGTCAGATTCTTCAGAGTGTGTTTTACCTTGGATCTTACTTCTGAGGAATCCAATGCCTCAGATGAGTTTTCTGATCTTATTGTTGGATTCTTCTTTCTGCTTGTTCTGAAGTTTTTATACCTGCAATCTAAAAGGAAAAAAAAAACCAAAACACTTTTATGCCTCCAAGCTTTCAACTTCTGATGCTTAAGAACTAGATCTGGTGATGTATAAAGTAAGCAAGGTTTACAAGCACTGCTTATTTGGATGGTGGCTGTACTTCATGGCCCCAGTCCTTCTTACTCTTTGTATAGAGTAAAAAAGTTGATAAAGGAAATGGTTCAAGTGTGAAGTGAGCTAATAGGCATATTTAACATTTCTGTGAACTAGCTCTCACTTCTTGGTTAGTACAGTGTAAAAACTGAAGACCAGTTACTGTGGAAGCACTTGAATAAGGGAGATTCTTTTTAGCCTTTGGTGTTTAGACAAGCATTGTCCTCATCCCATCTCGAACCAAGAACAGGATTCAGCACTTGCTGTGGCTTTGTTGTTGAGTCTTACTTCAGATTTAAATTTCACTGAATATGATTTTCATTTTCTTTCTGAATTATTAGCAGCATGTCTTGCATCACTGCAGATGATCTCTTAGGTGATACGGTAAATGACCTGCTGATCTCCACCTGATGGTTCAGGTTATCCCACAGCTCTGTCATATGTCTCAGCTCAGCTGATGTTCAGATTCAGGGATCTGAGATGGTAGCCTGAGACAGCCTGGCTTCTGCTTCCCGTAGTTTCCTTTGCAGTCCTAGCTGCTCCCTTGTTCTCCATGACTTTGGAGATCTCAAAATTCAAGAACTTGGCCAGAAGTTAGGAAATGCTGAATTGTGGAGAGCATTCCTTTGTTGTCTTCTAAGAAACGTAGCATCTCTGAAATCTCCACCATACATAAAATGGAAGAGTTCGTGCATTTAGGATAACTCAGTGGCTAACCTGCGAGATCTGGGTTGGGAGGCAGAGAATAGACATGGTGCAGAGGGGAGCACCAAACAGGTGGAATGCTGCTAGTGTTGAACTCCCAAACTAGAGGGCAGAAACTAGTTGGGGAGGCAGGGGCTGACTTCTGTCATTCATTTTGGAAGGTATATGTAGGGGAAAAGAATTTCAGCACCCAAACAGCATAGCTCAAATTCTTCCAGCTATATGTTTGACCTAATTTCACCTGCTTAAGTGGACAGGCTAAACATACACATGCCCAAGTGCAACCAAAAGCTCTATACATACATCAGAACATCACAATAAATTGCTATTCTGATCAAACTCTGTCCAAACTGCCACATCATGCTGTAAGAATGAATTGGCTCCTTTACAGGAAGAATCTGAGCTACGTTGTTTGGGTGTAGGATTTTTTTTTTCATTTTAATTTTAATTAAATGATTCTGATAATGGATGGAGTTGGTCAAGAGTTTGAAGGATGACTGTACGTGCAGTACTGAAGTGCAGGCTTCCTCAGAAAGTTGGTGGGGTTTTTTTTTGTTTGTTTTATGTCTTGAAGAAACCTTTAAAATGTGAATCATTACTGTTCCTGTCTGGCTTTGGATAAACTGAAAATTACAGTGGCTGGAAGTGCATGTTACCAAAGCCTGTAATGATAAAGTATTTGGGTAGATTTTTCTTAATCACTCAGGCTAGGCAGGTTGGTATAACCTGTAAACAATTACCAAACAAACAAATAAATAAACAAGGAGCCTTTGTCCTCTGCAGGCCTACAAGTAGCAGAAATTGTGATTTTATGTGACACAATTAACATATTAAAACTTTTTAACTACTGTGTTGAAAAGTTTCTTCAAGTGCTTACAGTATTTCCTACAGTACTACCTTGCATTCCACTGTGTAGGTGATAGAAAAAGAGGGGTGAAATTGTTATCTAAATTATAGCCAGCACCCACTAAAGAGAACTCAAGATGTGTTCATGGGCAGATTCATTTCTACAGCACTCAGTGGTTTTGACTGCAGTGTGCAACCCATGTCCTTCTGAAATTCCATGGGGTTTAGGTCCTTCAGTTGCTGCTGCAACTCCAGGTATTCAGCACCTGTTCTCTGCTTGAGGCCTCTCGTTTTGTAATAGAGACTTCTTCAGCGTGGATTCTTCAGGCAGTCTGGGGCAATGCTTTCTTTCTAGCAGCTGGCTCTTTCTCAGCTCTGATGGTTATTTTGGCACATTTAAGTGCAAATTTTGAACATCATTTTTGTGCCTGTTACTTTTGTCCTTCATTTTGTTGGGACCATTCAGTTTACTCCGGATGATTGTCTTCTATTTCTAAATGACATATTGTTGTGTTTGAAGTCAGCTTCATAGACCTCTGAGCACCGCTCTAAAAACCTTTAATGTGCCTTTTGTCTTTCAGATCTCCCTGCTGGTTGGATTCATCAGTGTAAATAATTCTCAGTGGACAGATTACAGTGCATACAGCTACTTTCAGATTGTTACCATGTGCGACTTGGTTATGATTTTGTTCTTCTACATTATCCACATTTTCAGAATCTACAGGACGCTCACTTGTGTTAGCTGGCCACTTGCAGTAAGTCTATCAGACAGTATACATCTTTTGCTTCTCCTGTGTGTTGGTGTCTGGATTACCTAGTTCATTTTCTTGTGCTGTCATGTGTTGATAGTCTCTCTTTCATGTACAAATCCCTCTGCTGCTTTTGTTACTAGTATTCAGTTCAGAATATGCTGTAATTCTGAGTCTCTTTGCTGATTTGGATCAGATCAACTCTCCTTTACACAGATATAAATCCAAATTTACTCCAGGGAGGGCAGTAGTGTTATTCTGGGACAACTGGGAAAAGGTGCCAGCAGATGGGCCCTAGCTCTGGTCATTCATACTAGCTACACATTTACTAGAGTAGCAGATCATAACACTAGAATTCATGTAATACATCCTGTCCCAAAATAAAGTCTGTGTGTCCTATTTAAGTCAAATGTGGAGCTTTTAGATATGGTTATAGGTAACTTAAACAATAGCAAGAAATAGGATCCTCAGCCTGACTGCTTGTAGCCTGACCTTCACTAGGAGCTTCCTGCAGGATATCCTACCTCATTCCACCATTTCCCCTGTACACCCATCTCCCATGCCCTAGCAGAAAACTAACAAGCACCACAGAAAATGAGAGACCTGTACTTCCTCAACAGCTTTGATTAGGTCAGCTAGCAGAAGAGTCATCTGCCCTGTTGTGGGATCACAGTTTTTAGTAGCCTCTGACAACGTCTCTCGGATGCATAGTGACCTGTTAGATATTCTGTGATTCCCTGATTTTACAACCACCTCCTTTTCAGATAAATATTTAAGTATCTTTGGAACAGAATAGAAAAGCCCAAAAGAGACTTTGGGAAACTAGGATTAGTGTTTGGCTGAGTTTCTTGGCAAGATTCCTACACTGCAGTCAGAGGTATGTCTTACAATCAGTAAAGCTTCAAGAGTTTGTTCTGTAATGACAACTTTTAAAGCCGCAAAAGCATTTTTTCCAGAATGGCACTCCCCTGATCGTGCCAGGAGTTTGTTCTCTATGTAACATAGCCTTTGATAATTCACTTACAACTTGTCTCCACCCCTTGGGTTCTGTGAAAATAGTAGGATGTTTACGCTGCTTTAACAGATGGCTCTAAGAAAGCAATAGCATACCTGATTTGCTTGCTGCGTTGTGGACTAACCAGAAGAACCTCGTAATAGGAATACTTTATTCTAGCAGAATCAAGAGTTATAATCTTGATCACCTGAAACAAGGTTACAAGGGGAAAGTAAGCTGCAGTCTGAGAACCTGCTTTACAGCAAGGATCCTCCTCAGTTGTTTAAATGTCTGTGCAGAGGGAAACTGTGGTATGATAGGACAGACTGTTTCTCTTCTGGAATTTCCTTGAATGATTTCCTTTTGGGACTATATACTCTGTTTTGGTTTGAGAAGGAATCTCCTCTCTCCCTTACACACGGCATTTGTGTGGCTCATGCTGGTAGTGCAGTACAAAGTCAGTAAGCACATAACCCACCAGCACACCCTGCCACACAAAGGAAACAACCCATGTTCTGCAGACGCCCATTTTGCTTGATGTATCCTTCATTTGGATTCAGAACACAAATCAACAGAAAACTCCTGCATAGTATGAGGCAAAATTGACTCCTAAACTGATATTTGTCACACCAGAGAAAATCTAGAAAGCAGTGCCTCAGTGCTCTCAGAAAAAATAAAATAAAAATGTTGCATCATGTTTGATTTAATGCATTATTGAGCTTCAGCCACCCCTGCAAGACTTGGGCTGCTTTTCTGGAACCTCATGTTGCTTATGAATGTTTGCATAGTTGTGCTTCTTGTGGTTTCTCTCTTGTTGCTAGGCTTGGTTGATGAAAGGAAGTTGTTAGTTAATCCAGCTTACATTCTGATTAGAAGTAGAAGCATTTGCATTTCCTCTGCTACTCACTGCCATTTCATGTATGTACACTAGAGAAATGTGCCCCCCAAGTCTTCTTCCTTTCCTCAGAGCACTATCTTTGAGTAAATTGCATTCTTGATGCAATAAATGTTTATCCCTCTGCACTGTACCATACTGAACAAGAAAGATTGAGTCCATAGCCAGTAAGTAGATCTTATTCCAGTGACATTTAGTAGACTGCAGATTGGCCCTTCCCTTTTGAACAGAAACCGAGAAACCTATCAGTTGTTTTTTATGTTTTTCTCTCTCTCTTTTTTTAAAGCTGTATTTTTTTTTCTTTTGATTGGTGTTACTGTCCACTGACTTTGAGTAACCTCTGCCAATTTGCTCTGGTTCTGTTGCATACTGAAATGCTTTTCTGATAAGTTTCCCTTCTGATGCAACATATGCTTGTCTTTACAGGAATTTCTTCATTACCTGATTGGTACAATTCTGCTTCTTATTGCATCAATTGTAGCAGCATCGAAGAGTTACAATTTGACTGGACTAGTGGCTGGAGCGGTAAGGTCCTGTTTATTCATCTTGATTTTTTTTTTTAATTGCAGTGTAAGTTGAGTGCAAGAAATCTCATCACTTCATTTTCTTACAGACTTGCCTTGCCTGTGCCTTGGTTGGTACACTGTCTTCTAGCTCATTTCAGTGAATGTTCCATAATGTGACACCAACCTAAAGGCTTTGTTAGGCTCCAGTCTCGCCACTAAAATGAATATTTGTCCTGTCAGTGAGTTGAAACCAAAGGCTCTAGCTTTAACACGTAAAGACAAATGTGTTTTGGGGAGGAATTAGGACGAATTAGGTCTGACAAATGGCTATTGTAACATCTGTGATTTACTGAAAGCATTTCACCCTAGTCTTCTGCATTGCCACCTCCTGCACCTGGTCAGAGAGCCCTGTTCTAGATTATTTCTCCTGAGCTAAAACCCTTTATTATCTTGGGCCTATGTACTGGATGATGTACTCTGTCCCTGTTGGCTGGAGTGTACTTGAGAGACATGAATTTTGAGTGTGGGCAACAGAACTTAAAATACAGTAGCGCGAGAATAAAGAACTGCTTTCACAAGCTTGGTCCCAATGATTATTTGTAGATGCAGATGGAGTAGGAGACACTCCTGACTTATCTGGCAGATGACAGAGAAAGACTTGTTTGAACGGGGTTTGCCTAAAAAGCAGAAATCAGAGGAGTCAGAAAAAGACTTTTCTTTGGCACGGTGTCCTAATGGGAAGTCTAGCATGTGGGACACTTCGTTGCTGTCCAGCTTTGTCTCCCTCCTCTGCATGATTTTCATTCTGTCTTTCAGTCGTTGGTTTGACATGGCATAGGTTGATATTATACTATAGTAACTTTCTATGTTTTTTTAACATGTTGACAGAATGGAGTAAAATATAACTTCATTTTTAGCCTGTTAACATCATATGAATACATAGTTGAATATACAGGAGTCCATACGTTCATGAATTATGTGTCATCTAATGTAAGTATTTGTGGTTTGCCTGTTTTTTCATTCAGACATTCGGATTCCTAGCTACGATCCTTTGTGTTTTAAGCATATGGTCATCCTACAAGGTTTCTTGCATCACGCAGTCAACAAGTAAGTATCATACTTAGTGCCTGCCAGAATGCTACTCACAATGAATATTTATATTTTTCTCATGGCAGTATCTGCCTGGAAGGATTTATTAATGGCCCATTCCTTGTTACTCAAAATTACTCACAAAGCAGTCATTCCATACTTCGGTCAACACGTATGTATTACAGCTACTGACAACTTTTAACAGCTAACTAGTGGAGCAAAATAACTTGCCTCTAACAAGTATCGGTGCTGTCTCATCTTCCACACTCCCCTCAACCCCACACCAAAACAAGGCTTCCTGTGTGTTCTTTAATCAAGTAAATTCATTTGTTTGTGGTAGCGCAAGTGACACTGTCTTCCTTTTCTAAAGATGCAGCTGTATGACTCCTTCATCTCAGCAAGATGTCTGCCTTACCAAATACTATACCAAAGAGGACCGTCCATCTCTGAGGAGAGAGTGTGGGTATTTTGTTATTAGTGTTGACTAGTAGCTTTTGAAGATCTACTTGAATTCCTACGCAAAAAAAATATTATGAACCAAAGTTTTTTGTTGCCCTCACCCAAAGAAGTATACTTTCCCCACAGAAGGAGCATATAATGGAGAACCATTTTTTTTTCTGAGCTTTACAGAGAAATACTGCTTCTGTTTCTCAAGCTGGGCTGCTGTCATTTCCAGTTATTTGCAGTAAGTGCCTTTAAAACTCATTTGGAGAGCTCTTTGGTTCTCTTTCCAAAAGGATGGAAAAATAGCTTCTGATTGCCTCCATCTGTTTACTGGGAAATACTGAAAATTCCTTTCCGATTCTGAACTCCCAAGGAATTGTTAGAAACTGATTCGTGAATGACCCAAGTTCAGAACCATGGAATTCTTCTAACAGCACCTCAGCACTCGTCAAAAATTATGAACTGCGACTTGTATAAATCATTGCAAATAATCCCTTCTACCCCTGGCGGTACATGATGAAATCAGACCAAGCAAAAATTATTCTTAAAAAATTATCTCAGCCAAATACAGGAAATACATGCTCAAGAATAAGCTTTAATGGTTTGCGGGATCTTTATCTTCCCTTTTCAGAAATACTTGCTGGTGGAATGGACATTTTGCAGTCTTGTTCAGTAGGAAATTTCTGTGCATTTCCTAGATACTGTTCTCTTTGGAATCTAACAGTGTTTGTGGAAAGCTCCTCGCAAATAGTGCAATGTGCTTCTTTCTTTTTTACATGTGGCTTGTCCCTTCTGCCTCTGCTGGGATCCATGTTTTCAGAGCCTGGACAGAGTTTTGTCCTACCTGATATCGTTGTAAAGTTGCTTATAACTTTGAGACTGAGACAATGCTACTACTCTCTTGACACCTCTACCTTTCTGTCCTTTTGCAGTCCATCTCTGGTGAGCTGGAAACTCTTTGCAGAAAAAAAGACTCAAGTCCTCCTCCTTGGTGTTTTTCCCTTTCATGTCTTGCTGTGAAGCAGAACTTGCATTTGTAAGCTGGTCTTTTCTGTGAGGATAATTACAGGACAGTGCAATGTGTTTTGGCAAAAAAAAAAAAAAAAGGAAAGAAAAAGAAAAAAAAGAAAGAAAGAAAAAATAGGCTTTATATATTTTACCAGGTCCAGTTTGGAGGAAGGAAGCATTTTTGGCCTGCTGTTCATTTTTCCATTTGTCTTAAATTCTGCATCCATACTGCTAATTAATTTAATGACTGGCTTTTGCAAAAATGCTTGTTGTGCCCCATATCAGGTCATCATACATTGCCATTGTTACAAACTTATTGATATATTTTTTAATTTTTTTGTCACTCTTTGACAAGGGAAATGGGCCTACTTCAAAAGTTCTAAAAATCTTCAGAAAGTGAAAATTATTGATCAGATAACCTAGAAAAGCATGAATCTCCCTTCTCATGGCGCATGGTTTCTGTCATTCTTATTGCTTTTCTTTTCCTAAGTGACTTAAAACAACACAGAGCAGGAAACAATCTGAACACACGGAAGTCTTAATTCTTATGGATCAAGAAACCCATATTCACTCCAAGATAAATTGCTTTGACGTGAATATAGAAGATTATTCAAATAAAACTATTGACTTTGAAAACTCTGCAGAAGATGATGATAAGTGATTTGATTTGATTTTTTGGCAATAAAGGTGCTTCTTCACTGGTTCTCCTGCCAAGATTGGCTTAGCCACAGTTTTTGGAAATCAGCACCCTGACTTCAGATTGGATTGGAATGGTAGCTATCTAAGGAAACAATCTCCTCAATCCCTGGGAGAATAGAAAAGTGCTCAGTTTCTGATGGCAGCACTGTTGCCTCTTGAGAATGCTGCTCAGATAGGTATTAGGCACCTTCCACAAGCTTTCACCCATCTTGGCAATCCAAAGGAAAACAAGTGCTCAGTTGCATGCAGCATGAATACAGCTGAACCCACAGAGCTGTGGTGACAATGGAGAGAAGTGTCTGCTAAGGCCGGGTTGGAGGCTGAGCTTGTGGTGAAGAAGAGGATATTTCCATGCTCTGCTGGAGCCTTGCCCCCTTGCACTGCACATTCATCTTTTTAATCTTTTTTTCAGCCTCCCACTCGTCTCTATCACTTTCTGCCATGTGGGGGAGGGGGGGAGGGGTGGAATTTACAGGAAATTTTCTGCAGTCCAACCACAAAAGAATTTCTGGATGGAACAGTCTGATCACCCAAAGAATCTGATTTGCTGCACTTGTTTACACTGGATCAAGAGACATAAAGTTCCCTTCTGGTTGTTAACGTCTATCAACAGGCCTAAGACATGCCTGTAGCTTTTGCTGTTGTGACTTTGCTGGGCTCACAGACCCACCAGATGTTTTCAGGATGGAAAACTGACATTTCTTCTGACAAAAAAAAAATTCTTGTGAAACATGTCTACCAGAAGAAGCACAGCTTTTGGTGATATCATCAAAACCTACCAGCAGGACTTCGAATGACAGCTCTGTCTGACAGGGACTTCGGCACCCCACTACAGTACCTATGCCAGCAAAAAGGTTTTAACTTTTTATCAGTGTCAGCCTGGTTCTGAAATCTCCATCTGTCTTTGACTTTGTCAAATATGGGATTCCAGCTGTTTTAAAAATAAACTATGTTCGCTATTTGGATGATGTAATGGCTTTGGTAATCAGGTTGTTATCTTGCTCCATTTTCTTTTTTCCTTTAGCAGCGCAGTGATTTTCTGTCTGGGGAAGCACCTGAAAGTATCCTGGAAGATGAGAGATGTACAAACCCCAGAAAAAAAACTAGTCACCTTCCCTTGCGTGTAGGTGTGCTGGTCTCTGTCTCACCCAAAAGTGTCCATCCTTTTCAGTCCCAAGAAGACGGTAGTTGTTCCTTTGAATCAACACAGGTAGAGCTTGGGGTTTAGTGTCACTGAAAATTGCATAAAAGAAAAACGAGAAGAAGAAAATAGGTAACAACCTGATTCATAATGAAAAAAGAAAAAGCTGGTGTTTGACCTCTGGGGGTTTGAGATAAGCTAGAGGTTGAATAGTGCCTTTGTGAGGGTAGGAACTGGGAAAGTGAGAAGGGGAAATGAAACTTCTACCAAAAAAAAAAAAGAGGAAGAATGGTTCTGAAAACTTGAGGAGCGTAGCACTGGATGACGACACTGCAAGTTATGTGACAGTCTTTTGTGTTTCCCTAAAATACTCACATAATACTTTTGCATTGTGTTTACTACGAGGGTCTGGATTCTTTCCTTCTAAGGGGATTTGGAAATACAGCACTGTGTGGGATATGAGGAGGATGACAGGATGTTGGGTCAAAAATGAATTAATTTCATGGTTTTAATGAAAGGTGAGATGCTGAGTGATGCTCCAGGGAAGAAGACTAGGAGCTCATTAGGACAAAAATGAGCGGGGCACAGGGAAAAGAGCAGGTGCAAACATCAGTGGAAGGCTTATGAGGGAAGAATCTAATGTGAGCACATGCTATCATTGGAGCTGGCAGATATCTGTAGTTCATGACTGCATCAGAGCTTAAACTGCAGACCTGCCTGCAGTGGTAGAGAAATCTCTCTTCTCTGCTTTCCCACAGCTTATGTATTACATACCTGTGTCTAGGAATTTCATATTCTACTACAGCTGAAGGAAACTGCAATAAACCTGACCTAGAGGCTGAGGAAAACAGCGTCAAGTTGCCACATGTTTGGCCTTGTTTAACTTAACATTGCTCAAGACTATTGTTCTTAGAGACAGCGGAAAGCAAAGAGCTGCCACAGCGCTGGAGGGGCAGCGTGCTGGACCGTGGCCTCGGGCACCCCTCATGCTGGGGGTACACATCTGCGTTTGGACCGCTTCATCACAGAGATGAGGAAAGCTGTGGGGCCTGACTGCTGAGCTTGGCGCTGGGCTGGAGCCTAGGAGTGCTCCTCGTTGTGTGAGACAGGGAGAGAGGTCTGTGAGAGGCCCACCTGCCATTCTTTAAGCCCACGTAGCAGGAGAGTGCCCTCTCCACGGAGCTCTGGGGTATTCTTGAGCAGGCTGCGTGCACCCCTCCTGTTCAGGCTGTTTCAGTTTGCACAAGGGCAGGGTCTGTGCCCTTGGCTTATCTTTCTCGCTTTTTCAGATGCATAGGGCTGTTCTCTCACAGTTATCCTGTTGTGATTACATATAGCTTATGATTTCAGTCCCTGGTCCCAGGATGTGTTTAACTGTGCTGCATGGAAGTAGGTCAGAAAGTCACACTGGTGCTTGTTGTCTTTACTTCCTGGAACAGGATGATTACTTTTTTTTCCAGCATGAGACAGTAGCTGGAAGACCAGAAAAGCTGTTCCTTCCTACGCTCAGCCATTCTAGAGATTGCTCATTAGCTCCAGTTGGCTACTCTGGAGTTTGTTTCTATTCTGCCTGTCCCTGAGCCCAGAGTCCACCAGCATCGGTTGCTCCCCTGCTCAGCACACCATCCTCTTGCAGACACGCAGTAAGCATGTGCCATTGTTTATTGCTAGAGACTGGCCAGTATGCAGTTGGTTCCCACCAGCTTGGAGTCTGAATCCAAAGAAAAAGCCCATAAGCAACGGATGAAATAGCTTTATGCTCTTTTTTTTTTTTTTTTTTTTTTTTTGCTATCGTCTTGTATTTGCTCTGATTTACTGGGCTACTGTCTTTACAATTAAGTATCAAACTTTCATCACCTACCAGCCCCAGCCACACTACAGCCTCACAGGAGTTTCCTCCCTCATGGGTGAAGGAGCTGCCAAGACAATAATTCAATTTTATGTTGAGGCAGAACTTAGATTCTGAAATCTCTGGTACTGTTCTGGCTTTGGTGGTGTGAAAGCTAGGCTTTAAAGAAACAGAGTAGTCACGGGTACAATACTGCAACTGCTTGTTTTGTGTTGGGCAAAAGCTACTGGGCCAGCAGCTTGACAGAGAGGGTTAATAACAACCAGGCTGAAAGCAGCCATTTCTTTTTAGGGTGATGATACTGGGGATTGAGGAGAGCGGAGCTAGAAAAAAAAATGTGCAAATGAAACCAAAATCGAGGTGACCCAACATTTCCTGAGAGAGCAGCTCAGATTAGTGATTTCTTATTGCTTCCTGAACATGACCTCCAGCAGCACCTGTTTGTTCCATAGTGCTGAACTACAGCTTTGTGGAACAGAATATAAGATAAATGTTTTCAAAAGCAGTTTTATCAGTGGGTACATGTCTACTACTCTCATGTACAGCTTGTGTTTGAGCAGCAGAAGTCTTGCAGAGCATTACCCAGACCAAAAAGCCCCAGCTTTTGAAGCAGAAGAAAGGAAGTAGATAAACTGGCTGATTTCACTTGAAACACACTTCTTTGGATCCTGCTTGAGCTGAGTTAAATTCAAAATGCCCCAGGTGTTGTGGATGTTTTATATTGATCTTTAGATTTCTAAAGACCCAGAATAACAGCAGTGCACAAAGCAACCATTTGAAATTAATAAGCAGCAACCTAAGACATTAGCAAAAGCACAGCAGTCCCTGCCCTCCTCCCTGTACCAGGGAATTCAGCCAGCAGCATGAAGTAACACTGAAGCACAGTGTGAAGCACAGGTATCCCATGCCAATACTCCCTGCTACAAAGCCGACTGTGGTTGGCCCTCAAAATGATTTTAGGCCTGCACTGGTGTACAGAGGTACTGCCCTGTACATCACCCTCAGAACCCCTCTTCCCTGACTGTAGAGGTGAGCTGTAAGTTGGAACCCTGCAAAGCTGGACAAGTGCATAGCAAACCAAGCACCTAGAGAAGAGAGGGAATTGCACAGAAGGAAAGCGATGAGCCGAGTAACACGTGCTTAGTGTTTCCAGGTGCAGAAAAAAGTAAGGGTTGGTGGTGAAGGAAACACCTGCATGTTTCTGTGGCTGATGAAGGGATTGCCAGAAAGACAAAAATGCCCCAGCAATTGAAGTGGAGCTGGTGTGTGGATGACATAGGCCAAGTAGAGCAGTGGGTCATTTCTCTCTGCAGAGCAGAATATCACCAAACCACTAACAGAGTCAGGTGTAAATTCAGTGTGTCTGAAACACGTGTGCTGTTCTTAAATGTTTGCACTTGTGTAGGAAGAGCAACAGCAGACAAGCAGCCTTTATGGCATAGGAGCAAGTGCAACAAGGCTCTAGAAACCTGGAGGAAGAAACAGAGGTGTAGCCTCAGATAACCCTAATAGGGTCAGACTAGGAAATTAGATCATCCTCATTTTACACAGTCCAAAGAGAGTAAATAAATGCCATTCTGTCAGGAACAAACTGTGTCTCTTGGAGGCTATTCGCTTGGGACTGGCCTTAATACCTGGTCATTCTCCTTTGTGCGCTCAATGAAGAGAGGAGCAGAGAATGATTCACAGCAGCAATGACTCAAGAATATGAGTTACCCTTCCACTAATTCTTGATGTGCTTCTTCCTCCATCAGCTACCAGGCGGAGCGGAACATCTCAGGGTAGGGCTGAGTAGATTTGCTTTGACATGTGGAGCTGCAGCAGCACACACCTCTTAATTCCAGCACGTGCCTCTCAGTTAACAACAGAGCTAATGTGATACATAGGTGATGTGAAGAGAGCAAGCTAGGAGCTGTGTATCACTGTCTACAGTACTATGACCACAAAGCCTGTAGCCAGCCAAAAGCATCAGTTTAGGTTTTGATTTCCCCCCCGAGTCCTGTAGCACACACAGCTACAGAGGACAGCTTTTTTTGTTGCTGAGATCACTGGGGCTTGTACCAAGGTAGACTAGTGCTAATGGCTTCCCTGACATGGTTGTGAATCACAGATCTGCTGGTATAATATCTCCTCCTATATCAGAAGTGCTTTGTCTATCTAGCACAATCTACTGTTATTTCTATTTGTGTAAATCACTCTTAACATAAAACTTAATGAGCTGTATACCCCTTTTTCATGAACCCCAGCCAAACAAGAGCACAATGCTGCAGCTGTAGCTATTAAGCTATGGCGGCAGCAAAGCACTCCATTAATACCTCATGCTCAGCAGTTTGTGATGCATGAGAGCTGAATAATTATGCCCTTGTTACCCTCAAATGAGAGGCACAACTGCCAGAAACAAGAGTTTACAATTAAAAAACTGTACCAAGTCAAGGACAACATTTATTTATTCATAAAGCAAACCTTTCTGGGCAAGAGAATTGTGAAGCAGAAAACAGGCAGACTTACACTAACTAGTCTGGTTTCTAAGGCTGCATTGTACCCCCTCCATAGCCCCTTTATCCCAGCTACTTTGAGAAACCAGCAGAGCTGCAGCTAAAGCTGAAGCTCGTGGCACTATACAGCAGCAGCTCCAAGGCTTACGTTAGTTGAGTAGAGACTACAGAGTGACTAAGTAACCACTCTTCCCTTACCTACAGATCAGTGGGAATGGAGATTTCAGAATAGTGCCTGCGCTGAGATTGACGAATGACAGCCAGAGCACAGGAAGCAGTTAGAAGGAAGGCTGTAATGAAGAGAGCCAGATGGGTTATTTTGAGCTACAGTTTACCTAGTAATTCTTTAAGCAAGTGTAGAGCATATAATAATAAAAACTTGTCATGCTCACATTGTACAATATTATGACTTCAGTAAGTTGTATGACAAACATAAGTGATGGTTAAAGGGAGTTGTGAAGTAGTCTCCAGACTTGGAGCAGACTGCTACACGCTTCTGTGCAGAATATCTAGCAACAGATACCTGACTGGATATGCTTGTTGTGTGCTGTCCTCATCAAGCTGCAAATGAGTTGTGCTACAGAAGAATGTGCTTATACTGTCACCTCCTTGTGAAGCCCTGACTCTCACCTCAGGACATGCCAACTTCAAAACAGCCCAGGCTGTTTTATTTCTCCACTCCTGTTCTAATATTCAGCCAAGAGATAATAGGTCATATGAAATAAACTGAATGAGTGATCAGGACACGCCGGCGGCTCAAAGCAAGTTTGGCTGTGGTGCCTGTAGAGGACTGGAAATGTGAGCAGCCCTGCCTGGCATGCTTTACAGCTACGTGTGCCAACATTTCTGTTTGTGGACCCTGACATTTTTCCAGCATGCATCATTTGCATTTGTTTTGATAATAAGCTTCTCTCATTTAGCTTCCCCAGAGTCTAAGAAATGCACAGGTACTCCCCATTCCTTTCTTCTGCCTCCTTGCCTCTCCTGGATCCACAGACCTTTCAGTTGAAAACCACAGCATAATAGAGACCACAAAAATCTTCAAAGCTCAATACAGCATTATAGGTACAGAGTCATCATGCAGCTGAAGCTTGACTTCATAATAAAAATAAGGAAAATTTAAAGAGATCTCTGGACAGGTTACAAAACAAAAGGAGTAAAAGCAAAACCTTCACTGTTCCAAACTGCTTAGATGAAGTACTGCATTGAAACCGTATTGATCTACTACCAGAAATCCACCAAGCTACATTTTCAGAAGTGATTGTAAAAAATGATCACTAAAATGTCCTGTTCAATTTATAGCCACACTGACAAAAGAAGAGGACAAATGGGCTTCAGGTCTAGTGAAAACACAGATGGGAAGAGTTAAGTCCTTCGGACCAAATCAGTTCAATTACAGGATCATCTTTGCCCTCTTGTGGGCAAACTTTTCTCCTGCAGCTTCTCAGCAGATGCACACAATATGTGGACAGCTGCACCTTGGAGGTAGCACAAACACAATGCAAAAACATTACTCGACTTCCTCGTGCTTCCTTTAAGCAGGCAAAGAATAGCTATTCTGCATTCAAAGGGAAGTCAAAAACACAACCCAGCTGCTGAGAGAGGAGTCGTCACAGTTCTAGCAGTAACAGCACAAACTGTGGTTATGCTCCTCATTATTAAATCAAGTTTCTTAGAACTCACTCTGTAAATCCACCACTGAAATTCTCTTTTGATACATTTTGCCTGTATTGTATGCTTGCACCCAGTTTTCAAATTTATTTTATGGAATTAGAGACCTTTTCCCCTAGTAAACTCTTAAGTTTACATCCGTCTCCGGCAAATTCATCAGAGAGAATTTCACATTTAATAAATGATATAAAGAAAAATATACCACATTACTCCAATTCCAGTGTAGAGGATTAAAAAAAGTGCCATTCTCCTCCTGCTTCACAGATGAATAGGTAACAAGCAATCCAATTATAAAACAAAAGAAAAAGCTACTCCGCCAGAAAGCATGCAAGTTTATTATTTCCTTTTCCATAGCCCAGCCACCAACAGCAGACAAACGTTTTGAAAGGATCCAGTGACTCCTCCTCAACCTGGTAGCTCAGTCATCTGCATTTTTCTACACCAGAAGATGCAATTTGCTCATGATGTCTATTTGTGTTCCTTCCTTTAACAACTTTACCGCTTCATTTCTCAGCTCCAGCTAATGAAGGCAGTGGGAAACCAGCACTTGAATTACACATTGCAGTAACCCATAGGCTGTAGTAGGTGTAAAGTCTGCTACTGACTAGCTTGGTTGGACCCTATGGGATGAGACAGTACTGACCTTATTGCACCTTTCTTCTTGGAAGCTTCTACTGAGAACATCCAGCTTTGCAGATGTGCAAGTTGGACTCTCTTCCCCAGTTAACAGGCAAACACAATGCAAGCTCCTTTCTCCACACCAGGAACAAAGAATGATGTCATTTCCTACGGCTTGTTCTGGGAGAACTACATTCTGATACAGAATAATTAGCAGTAGAAACAAAAAACGTATTTAATAATATTTTATTTAAAAAATGATTACAAAATATCCTTAAGGACCAAAAAAAACCCCAAAAAACCATAATACATTAAAATGATGACAGATTTAGAATGGAAAAATAATTATACATTTCAAAATTATTTTATGGAAGTTCAAGGCAACACTGGCTACAAAACTATATGTATTCTTTTTTCTCTATATAAAGCAATTGCATTATCATTCTGATTTAATAATCTTTAAAAGGCACTTCAGTTCTCAAAGGTAAGAAAGTGATAGTTCTGAACAGCGTAAGATTTAATCTAGGTATCTCCAGCTGCTTCCATCAATAAACTAAAACAAAGATGAATTTCCACCTTAAAGGCACTACCTGCATATTAATTCATTACAACTTCATACAACCTCTCAAATATCTCACAAAATATTCCCTTCAGTGTAGTAAGTTTGTTATTCTTATTGCACATATTTGAACAGAGTGAGGATTACCACAATGGCCATTATGCAAAAACATCTTGTGCTGAGCTCTTAGAATTGCACGAGGCAATTCACTGCACTTTGAAGTTGGTGGGTGCAATGGTAGATCTGAACTGCACAGGACCACAACCCTGCCCTGCTGTTTTCAAGCACAGAGTACAAGCTGTAGGGCACAGTTCCTTCAAACACTTGAATCCAAAAGGCATTGCATTTTTAATATGTGCTTATCACATTAAAAATTCATACCCTCCATAACACACGTGGATTTTCAGAGCAAAAACTCACAGTTCAGCTACCTAACAGCAAGTCTTCACATGTCTTGGAGAACCCTCTGCTCCAGTTCTCACAGCACTGTAACTTAAGTGATGCCTGAAAGTCAGTGCAGAGCCTTAGAGTATTTCTGGATGGGCACGACTGGAGAAGGCTAAAGCTTTGAATGTGTCTGAGCAGGCTCACAGCACCACTGCCAAGCACTGTGTTGAAGAAGACAATCTTCAGCTGGATGTACTGTGCCAACTGCTCTTTTCCACAGGTTTTACTATCAGTTAAGACTGTGCATGTCTTGCTGCTTTGCAAACAAGAAGAGAAATTTTAAGATAGTCCTTCATAACTGCCCTTCTGCTAAAGCTCCCACCATTCTCCTGAATAATCCCTAATCCACTTCAGTCAAAATCAGCCACCTTCACTTAGCAATGTAAATAGCTGATTCAAAGAAAGCAGAATAGTTTAATCAGGAACAGGTTGGGAAACATGCAAACCATTTTGCTGACAGTGAACAGGAGTGTAGGAGACATCCAGCCACACACAGGTCCTGCAGAAACTGATGTCAATCCAGTACCATCCTCTGGGATCAGCCTAATGGAAGGACACACTCAAAGCCTGCAGCCAACACCAGGAGCATGACAGGAGCATACCAGGACTGCAGGAGACCACTCTGCTTGGCTGTGTCAGTAAGGAAGTCTCTCACCCTACCTGGCCTGGAGGGATGCAGGGAGATGCATCTGCCCTTGAACCCTGGGGAGCTGACAAAGCAAGTTAAGCAGCAGCAGAGAACTGTACAGATACAAACAAATCTCATTCCCAACTATTTTTGAACAACAACGAAAAAACAACACCCTACCCTGAAGCTTAAAAGCCTCAGGTTAACAGTACAATCATACAGAAACTGCTTTGTTAACCAACAACTGTTTTGGTAGCAGCAGTTCAGCAATTACCTCAAACTCATAACTTGTGTATGGTATTTAACTACTTCATGCCAGATGATGTCACTATACGTCAGATTTATGCCAGTTATATAGTATCTGGGATGGTGCACTACGTATTGTTTTAAAGAGCAACATCTTTTATTAAAATCCTATGACAAGGGAAAACAGAACTAACTGGTTTCCACAAACTACCTGCTCGTTTTCATTAGCTGGTGGCAATGCTTGCATCCCTGTCAGTCAACAGAATTTGGTTCCCAAATCTATACGTACATCAGTCACTTGGTGAGAGTGTGTAAATGCTAACTGCTTGGAACAGCTACAAGGAAAATGCACTGTATGTTAAAAAATCCTCACTCTGAACAGCTTGAAACATGTGAGGGATGCCAGCATGTATGTAGCAAGAGGATCCATCAAACTATTCTGCAAAGGCTGGCAATATTTCTGTTTCAGAAGGCCTAACACAGATCATGGGAGTCAGAACTCAGTTCCAGTCACTACTGACATCAACTCCTTGTGCTGCTTTTCTGTAAAAATAACTTGCTCTGTATTCCAATTAGTTTGTTAAGAATTAGTGGTAGATACAGTACAGATAGAGAGGCCCAAGGTAGAGAAATGGCTTCACAGATCCCTCTCAGTATCTGTATTTCCAGTTCAGGAATGGATACCAATAGCAAAGCACTTACGCAAAAGTCTGTAGAAGTCTATGGAGAAGGCAATAAAAACCCCTAACTCTCTTCATATATCTCAAGCTAATTAAAAAAAAAAAAAAAAAAGACAGAAAAATTATCCCAAGATGAAAGTTCCATCATAGCCCTGCACTGTTTAAATGATATCAGCACCACCTTGTTATTCTTACACTGTATTTATAGCATCGAGATTAAGAAACAACAGAAATCAGTAGAATCCTGGGCAATAAAATAAAAAGGAAACAAAAACAAACAAATAAGCACACAGAAACTCACACCACCCTAAAATGCTAATCACCGTTGCAGACAAACACTCCACAGTAAGATACTTGCAAACTGCAGCAGGGATATTTCTCCCTATGGCCAGTTCCCTATTGCCAGAAACATTGCTTGTAAACAAACATCTCTAATCTACCCACAATTCAGACACAGCTACAGCAAGTGCTGTACACCTACGCTGAGATCAGGTTAGTGCAAATGGATTCTAATAAATACAAGAAAATAATTGACAGTCCAAAAAACATTTCATCTTCACAAGGCAAGAAATTCCATGAAAGAAAATATGTATTTTATGCATGGCTCTGAAACCAAGATACAGGCTTAAACTTGGTACTTCACACCAGATGTCAAAACGTTACATTCCCCAAGCAAAATGTAGTGTTAAAGTTAAGGCTGAGAGCTTAGAGAGAGAACATCACAAACTCATGTTCATCAGAAAGTAACAGGACTAAAAAAAAAGTTGACCTTTTACACTGCTTTCTCTTATACTGGCTTCCTCATCCCTTTCCAAATACAGCTCTCATAGACAGTTTCTGGAAGGCTTAATCTCATTGCTGCCACAGCAGGTTACAGGACTATAAATTTGTCAGACAAGAGTATTGATGAAATAGTGTTAATGCCTGGAAGACATTACAAGTGTCATGAGAACTCAAAGAAGAACTGCTTTTCCATAATGAGCTTTTTTTTCTCATGTGCTCTGGTACTTTAGAACACCTCTTGGCTTATAGCATTCTGCCCTACTTTTGAAGGCATTCTTCTAAATGATGTCTAGCAATTTTGTTTCTACCTCAGACATCTGAAAAATGCCTTTTTTTCCATTTTGTTTATAGCCATCAGCATCTAGCCTGATATGGCTGATACATGGTGGTGCACCAGCAGTGTTTCTCGCAGTCCTATGGCCTGCTGCTTTATCGTCACACAATCATCGAACGGCCTGGGTTGAAAGGACCTCAAAGATCATCATTGAGATCATTCAGCCCCCCTACTGTGGGGAGAGTCACCAACCTCTAGACCAGGCTGCCCGGAGCCACCATCCAGCCTTGCCTTGATTGCCTCCAGGGATGGGGCAGCCAGTAGGAAGAAACATACTAGTACCATAGAGCACTAGAGCAAAGAAAACCACATGATCCACAGCAATTCCAGTAAAGCTCACCATTAACTATGCACAGACAAGTTCTGTGTGACATTAACCTTGCAAATGATGTTCACCTGGATTGTACCAGTGTGAAGTAATGCTTTTCTCAGTAATGTGTTTCCCACTGATGTTCAAATTGCTACCTTTGAGATACTTTGTGAAAATACTTATTTCTTTGTGAAAATACTCTTTTCCTGCAGTTTTTGTTGGGTTTGAAACTATTAAAAGAACATTCTGTCATAAAAGTGTGAACATTGACAATCATGGGATGCAAAGCTCTCTCCTTAAACGGTTATATTACCTCCTGCATAAAGACTGTGCTCTCTGTTTCATTAAACTGATCTCCACACACAGAACAGAAGAGAGTGCATAATAAAAACAAAGCAGTCCCACACCCTTATGTAAGGATAAGCATTTTTGTAAGGCTGCAGTTACATATCTCTCTTACATTCACTGTTTGACCAACAAGCACAAGAATGAAAAGTATCTGGTCCACATTATACAGAGAAATGTATTTACAGCATAACTAAGAATTTATGCATCACAGATTTCCCTTTATTAGTCACTTCTACCAAAATGAAATCAGCACACTGCTGTCCTTGAGTTATTCTATTTACACCTTTTTTCTTTTTAAATGTATGCCACCTAAGTAGGTGGCAGGACCAGTCCCTTAGAAAATCAGTTGAAACATAATGCTCAGGATGTCATTACTTGCCTATGGATCTTTCAGTATTTGTGATGAGCAATGCATACAAAAATGATTAGAAGGAAGAGACAGAAGTTATTACTGACAGAGCACTGAAACTTTGTTTTAGTTTGCTCCACCCAAAAAAAAAATTGAACTGATTTCAGAAAGTTTAGCTTGGCTTATTCAATGGTTGATCTTCCGTGGCAACTTGAGCATGGCCTGGATTTTCAGAGCGCTCTTCAGTGCTTTGTTTCCGACTGCACCACAATTCCCATATAAATTCAGCTAAAAATGCCCCACTTGCAAAAAATCCAAACACCTATGTAAGTGAAAGGAATACAGGAATTAAAAATGTAGAAACATTGACAGTATTCTAAGTGTCTGGAGAGATATGTTAATAATGCTCGCGTATTAGATCAGTGGTTCCATTTAATCCAGCAACGGATCAGAAGTCATATTGTAGCATGTTAAATGTAAAAGGTTTTACAGTTCTCATTCTCTTAATCAACTGTGAACGTTAGAATATTTTCTAAACAGATCTTAATAGTAAAAGCATAATCTTTTTTTTTCTTCTGTGCAGTCAAACTGAACAAGTATAGCACTGATGGTATAGCAGAACAGTCGCACAACAGATGCATGCTGTTTAGAAGGACCAGGTGAAGAACAGCAACAGATGGAAGGTGAAGAGAGGGAAACCAGCAGAACCTAAGCAAGTCCTTACTCGGTCAGTAAGTAAGGATGACAAGTTTCATTATTAGTCGCAGCACAAGAGTAATAAGCAGAAAGTTGGTTTTAGCACCTTCTTTCAAGCAAGGGACCAAATGCACACATTCACACTCATTTTCACTGAATTTAAGCAGCTGTTTTTCCCCAAAGCAATTAGACACTAGTAAGTGTTAAATCACAATTACTTTGTTTTTCCAGCTAAAAAAGGGAGAAAAAAAAGGCAAAAAAACAGAGAACCTTTATACTCAAACCGTTAGGTCTGAATATATGAATATATCTGCATCAAAACAGCTGACCACACAAAAATGTACATCTCTGATAGCTCACCTTGACTATGGAGTGGAAGTTTTTGTTCTCTCTAATTCATTTTTAATAGGAATAAAAATAAAAATTTGATCTTTTAAATTCACTTGGAAAAGAGTACCAAATAAGTACGGAACTATGCCACAGAGCCTCTACAGTGCATGGCCCTGAGCCCCTGCAGTGTTCCTGGGAGATGCATGCCCTGTTGTTTTATTTCTGTCACTGAAGAAACAATCATTCTTACTGCAGCCTTCACAAGCCAGCATTCTCTACATATGTTTTATAATGCCTGACAAAAGATGTGGTTTCTTGCTGACTTTGTGAGAGGAGGGTATTATGGAAAGACAGCTGAATAAAAAAAGTTTGCATTTCAGAGTTGTGATTATCAGCGAGCAGGGGGTGATGGTGAGAGAAGGCAGTGTTGTTAACTGTGACAGAGGACAGGGAACAGTATGGCGTAAAGAAGTGAAATTAAGTGAGGAACAAAGATGCAGGGGGGCTCGAGTGTACACAGAGCTTTCCAGCAGTCCTGAAAGCTCTGAAATAGCTCTCTTTTCTTGAAACAGTGTAATGCACTGAAGTCTGTTCCCCGCCCTGCTTCTTGCCTGCAAACTGAGGGAGGTTTCAAGAGCAGAGAAATTAAGACACAATTTAAATGTAAAGTAAATTATACCATGTTAAGACTTACACATGCAGTTTTTTCAAAAGCAGACCCAGAGCTGGTTGCAGCAAGAGTTACTGAAGCTACCAGGAAGAAGGCACCTATAGTTAGCATGGTCCAAAAATTCTGCAAATAAAAGAAATGAATGTTACAGAACTGTACATATACTATCTGAAAAAAGAAAAAAAAGGAAAAAAAAAAAACCAACCAAAAAAACAACCAAAGCCAAGCATCCTAACAGCAACAAAGTTAATCTGACAGTGAATTTAGGATGTAAAACACTGATGTTTGTGGGAGCTCCAGGAAATTAATTTCACTACCAAACTACATTCAGTATCATGAACTATTTAAAACAGTTAACTTTATACAATCCTTTTGTTTTGTTTTGTTTTAAATCTTCCTTCAGTATTTCACTCATTACATCTAACATTTTTCACAGTCAAATTCAAGAGCAGGTCAGTCACGCTAGCTTTATTCCATCTGGGAAACGAGAAACCTTAAGTAAAGGTTCTCATTCAACTCCCTGACCACACTCCCTTATCTGTACCTCCATGTGATAATGTTACTGTTTGCACTGAAAGGACATTCCAAAAACAACAGCCTTCCTGACTTGGAGAGCAACACAGTGCCACCACTGTACCTTCTGAAATACAAAAGCATGAGCAGTTAGCAGTACAGTTATTACCAAAAAGGAAATAGGCTACACAAAGTAGGAAAACGGATATCACAGACAGGGAGATTTCAAGTATCATGCTGGCACTAAACCATTTCATGCATATGAAGGCTGCTCTGAAAGTAATGCCTCTCATTTTATTATGCTGACCCACAAGGTCAGAGACAGATATTGATGGATGGCACCAGAGGATGAACCTTCCCACCAGTATGCCATCACACATTGTTGCTGTGTGACAGACAGCAGCAGGGGGCAGCTTGACAGAATGCCATCTGACATGGAAGCACATCTGAAGCAAAGAGGTGGAACGGAATTCCTCCATGGGGAAAAGAATGGCACTCACTGACATTCATTGGCACTTGGCTTATGAAGACCAAGCAGTGGACGCTGGTACAGCAACAGTGGGTCACCTTTGCTGGTGCAGCTTTTTTACAAGCATGGCATGCAGGCTTTTGTTCATCTCTGGTGAAAATGCATAGATGACAGAAGTGCTTGTGTTGACAAATAGTGTTTTCTAGCTGAGAGTTTGCTCTATCACACAGTGTCACTGTGCTCTTTGTATCTGTTGTAGTTTCCATGGAAGTAATAGGAGGCATTCATTTTGGAGCGATCTATTATAATAATGTAGTAGTAAAAGTGTTTGTGAAAGGCTTCCACACAAGTCCTAATGTCCTGCATGTAACCAGCAGGACAATTTTGGAAAAACTACCAATATTAAGAAGACTCTTAAAGTTGACTCAAAGTAATACAACCTCCTTTAATCTACTTTTAAAATGGAGAATTATAAGAGATTCACACCTTTTTACCTCACAGTAGTTTTTAAACATTTACATAAAATGGTTTGTTTAAAATAAAAAATAAAAAATTCCTTACCACTTTGTTTACTTTATCTTTCCCAAACGTTTCATATGCAATAGTGCAATACACACACAGGATCAGGAGGCTCAAAAGAAAAGCACTGCAGCTTATAAATTCAAAGAAGTAAAGCCCATGACAGTTGATACAATCCTCCACAATTTCTTCAAAAATAACAGCCAAAAGAGAGAGGACCTGCAAACAAATAAACATACTTGAATTACATCAAGTCACATCAATATCTTTAATGAACAAACGTCCCTGATATCAACATTAACTAAGACAGCTGTAAGAAAACCCTGAATCTAAAAAGAGCCCAGTAAAATTCAGTACTATTTTATTAGAGGAAGAAATACAGGGACACAATTTTGTCTTGATGTTCAAGTCAGACAGTGAACAACACTCGGTTAAGCTGAGCACACGCCACCAAACATGCTTCTCTGGTTAGAAAATAAAGACTCTCGATTTGTGGTGTTGTGCAGGAGGCAGCTGGAAGCAGACCAGGCAGACAGCGTGAGAAGCACAAACTCTACTGCTTACCACTCATAGCTACATTTAATTTGAAATGCATTTAGGTTTGGGGCAGGGGAGAAATCGAAGACATTGATCCAACCGGCTGCCTCTCTTGATCAGCTTCAGAGAAGGCGTAGCTCATATACTTAGGACCCAGTCACAACAGCAGCTCAACTGCAGGAACTAAAAAGTTTAAGCTACGTGTAAGCTAAGCTGTACCGTGTTTCATCTATGCAGAAGCTGTCCTTTTTGGAGGACAGAATGGGAGTTAATTCTCATACAGCCATCACGCATCTGCTGCTGGGCTTTCTGCTACCTTATTGTGCAGGAAGGAATACTGCTGCATTTAAATACTCCCTCACTTTGGACACTTCTCGCTGGTTTTCTTCATTCTGTAAAGATGACACAGGATATAATTCCGTGCAGTAAGGAGTTTAGAAAATTAGAGCAAAGCAATTGTTAGGAATCAGACTCAGTCATAAAAACAAGACTGATGCAAGGACGGCGATCGTATTTTTAATAACAGCACGTAGGAGGGTGACAGTTACATGAAAAATACCGAACTCTAGAATTCTGAATTGTCATTTTCCAGATACGGCGTGTAAAAAGAGCTGCAGGTGCTTTATCTGCATCTTATTTTGGAAAATAATTGTCTTCAGTTTCAGCTTTCTGACAGTAAAAATAAGAAAAGCGACTTAGCACATTCCGCCAACTAAGCCAGGCCTCAAATGGGCACTTCAAAACATTGTGTTTTGAATACACACTCATGTATAAAGTAAACAGGATTTCAGAAAGGGAAAGAATTGGAGGTGGGAAACTGCACATTACAATCAGGCCTCAGCATACTTCCCTTCCCTCATGCACTTGCTGGCAAAGGCATGTTTCTCAGGAACACTCACACCTAAAACAGCAATTACAATGGATGCCCAAGAAATGTACCGAGCTCTGAATTTCCAATTTTTAGAGAGTTAAAAAAAAAAATAATAAAAGATTTGCTTACAGCTCTGTCCAATGACTAATTCACATTTCTTGCAAAGTGAGCTAAGATGGGAGATACGTCTTTATTTTTCTTCCCCTCTCTTTGGTGATTTATATTTCCACCCCTTTATATATCAGCACTCTTTATATCAGCCATCACTTTCAACAGAAATGAAACAGACCAGAAGGAAAGCAAGAGCCTTTCTGGAAACCTGCCCTCAGAAGACTTCAGTAGCCCAGGTAACCATAACATGATCCAAGTAACTGAGAAAAAAAACAAAACACAACCAAGCTCTTGGCTGAGTGTATAAGCGAGAGTAAATCACATTCCAAGAGTACTTAAAGGAGTCCCCTGTCAAAATAAATATTAAAAATAAAAGGATTGATCAACTGGAATCTTCTGTGGGATTTGTCCTTTGCTTTAGTTTCATATTTGCCTTCTCTACACTGAGCCCATAGAGACTTCCAAGCAGTAAACGTACAGAATATCAACAACTGTTCTCTGAGCTGTCAGCAATGAGCAGAGAGGGACTGCTCAGTTAAACCTGTGGGACAGAGCTTCCTTCACACTGAAGACCAAAATAACACCTGAAGACACAAACAGGCAGCTCCCACCTTCCCTCCCTCTCGTACAGAAATTAATTATCTTCCTCTGCTCTTTGCCAGCAAGAAGTTTTTCATCGACACTGACATTACTGCTGCTGCAAGTTTCTGCACAAATGTCACGTTTCTCAAGTGGATTTAATAAGTAAAAGGCTACAAAGAAATGTTGTAAAAATAAAGTAAATCAATGAACTTGCCCACAGGCCTGTGAGGGTACAGAGCAGTGGTATTCCCAGCACAAACTTTCCATTTTAGAAGGGCAGATATGTTAGCTCTGTGGTCAGGGCTACTATAAGAAGCAAACAGCTCAGGAAAAAAAACAGACTAAGGCTGAATTACAATTTTCCTTTCTGGTCAAGGTATTTTTTTAAAAAGTCAGATAATTGCTCATTACTACTGCATTAGAGAAGAATTCATTTCTACCTCAACCATGGCACAACAGGCACTGTGACATTTATCTGTGTGCAGAATTTGAACCCATCATGGAGTAAAAATAACCAAAAAACCAAACAAAAACGATAGAACAATTCAGCTATAGCAAAGGTAAAACAAAACAGCAATTTAGAAACCCGTGCAATAAGGATGTCTAGAAAGCAGTTTTCTGCACATGGTTTCACGGTATAATACTTGATCTTCATGTTCAATGGACAAACACTGCAGTGGTAGCCAATGGCTCAACGCCTGGATGGAGATCAGTGATGAGTGGTGTCCCCCAGGGGTCACTGCTGGGACTGACACTCTTCAGTATCTTCATCAGTGACGCTGAAAGCAGGGTTGAGTGCACCCTCACCAAGTTTGCTGATGTCACGTCAGATGGACAAATGCCATCCAGAGGGACCAAGATAGGCTTGAACAGTGGCCCCAGGAGAACCTTGTGAGGTTCAACAAATCCAAGTGCAAGTCCTGGGTCAAGGCAACTCCCATTACCAATACAAGCTGCGAGATGAAAGGATTGAGCGCAGCCCTGCCAAAAGGGACCTGGGCTGCTGGTAGATGGCAAGCTGCACGTGAGCCAGCAGTGTGCCCTCACAGCCCAGAAAGCCAAGCGTATTTTGGACTGCATCAAATGCAGTGTGTCCAGCAGAGTGAGGGAGGTGATCCTGCCCCTCTGCTCTGTGCTGGTGAGGCCTCACCTGGAGTACTGCATCCAGATGTGGAGTCCTCAGTACAGGAGAGACATGGACCTGTTGGAGCGTGTTCAGAGGAGGGCCACAGAAATGACCCGAGGGAAGGAACACCTCTACTGCAAGGACAGGAGAGCTGGGGCTGTTCAGCCTGGAGAAGAGAAGGCTGCGAGATGACCTGAGAGCGGCCTTTCAGTGTCTGAAGGGGTGCTACAGGAAAGAAGGGGAGCTACAGGAAAGAAGGGGACAGACGTTTTAGCAGGGTAATGGCTTCATGCTTAAAGAGGGGAGATTCAGGTTGGATATAAGGAAAAAGTCTTTCACAGTGAGGATGTTGAAGCACCGGAACGGGTTTCCCAAGGATGTGTCCCTGGAGACTTCCAAAGCGAGGATGGACCAGGCCCTGGGCACCCTGATGTAGCTGTGGTGTTCCTGTTCATTTCAGGGGAGTCAGATTAGATGGCCTTTAAAGATCCCTTCCAACTCTAAGGATTCTGTGATTCTATTCTATAACAAAGACAGGAGATTTTTTTAAACGAGCACCCTGTTTAGCAGTCCATCCCAGTAATAATTAGTGTGTACTCCCAAAAATAAAACACAATCTCTATTTTAACAGACATCTAATAGATGCTAACATTAGCTAAATCACAGGGACTTCCAGAAATCCTTCCTAAAACAGAAACACTTCTCTTACTGGGGGTAGTGAAGCTTCCACCCTCAACAATTCCTGCTGCCTGTTTTAAGTGCATTGACCAAGAACTCCAGAACCACGTAACTGGAATTTCCAAGCACAATTTCCAATTGGTAATTGAAAATGGAAAGGGTGGGAAAAATTGTCGGAAACTGGGAGAGTGAACGATCCCAATTCAGTTTTGTTTTTCCTCTCACTGTAGGGCAAGTACAACTGCGCGGCCGTACCCCGAGCTTCAGCCGAGGGCTTCCAGCCCTGCAGCGCCCCTCGCTCACACGTAACGCGCGGCACCGAGCAGCACAGCCGTGCCGCCGGCGGCCTTCCACCTCAGCCAGGGCACGGGGAAGGAGCACGCCCCGAGGGCACTCACCGGCTGGAGGGCTTTGTGCACCAGCCGCCAGCCCCGCAGGTGCCGCAGGGTGCAGCCGCAGCGGCGGCGGAGGGGCGGCTTGGCCCGCGGCTCGGTGGTCTCGTTGTACACGCCGCCGTTCTCCATGGCCGCGCCGCCGTGATGGGGGGGGGGAAGCGAAAGCAAAAGGGCGGCGGCGGGAGGGGCACGGAACGGGAACGGGAAGGGGAAGGCGGCGGCACCGCCCCGCCCGGCAGCGCTGAAACAAAGGCGTTTCCTGCAGGGCCCGTGCCCGAGAGGAGGGCGAGCCCGGCGGCCCTCGGTTGTCCTTTACGCGGGGACTTTGGGGCAGCCCTAAGGACTTTCACTTCCAGTGCCGGAGCTTAAGGAGCGTTTGGACAGCGCCCTCACGCATTGGGTTTGGGGTTCGCGCGCTCCGGGGTTGGGCTCGATGGTCCCTGTGGGTCCCTTCCAGCTCGGGGTGCTCTGATTGTAAAGCGCTGCCGTACACTGCCCGCACCTTGTTTCACAGGGAGCTACAGCTCTTGGTGCCGCGTGGAGATGACGTAGCCTTTCGCAGGCACAATGCATTCACCTTTATTAGCGTATTGTCCACAGAACTATTATGGACCATCACAGTCAAGTTCAGATATACTTTGCAAAGTTGTGTCAGGCATCATCTACTGATACAGACAAATGGCAGTTTGCCTTCTCGGCCTTAGTTTTACGCGTTTTGTTGAAGTGCAACACGTGCTCCAAGACCCGAGCGGGTGGCAGACACTGCCCGGCTCAGCCCAGCAGCACAGGACACGTGTGCAGCACCGGGAGCTCAGGCAACATCTGTTCCTGCTGGGAGTCACCTCACCCGGACAGGTAACACAGCACAGAGCGGGTAGAGGCACCTGGGCGTGCTCTGGGCTACTGTTTGCCAGCAGGCAGTAAGTGGGATCCCTCCCTGTACGAAAACAGCGCTGCAGGAGCCCCGGGCAGGGCAGGGCAGGTGTGTTTGTGCCACAAACAGTGCCTGCTGCAGGAGCTGGCTTTAGAGGCAAGTAAGTTGGCAAGTCCTGTGATTCAGGAATTCCTGTGGTTCCTGTGATTTCTGTGAAACAGGAGTTGTGACACATAACATGCCTGTTTAATGCAAACAACTGCAATTAGCTGGCTGTGATGTAACAGAAATCCCATTCCAGGTGGGCATCCATTCATTCCCTTCTCTGTGTGCCAAAAGAGTTTTCCAAAAATCAAGTCTTTCTTCCTCATACAACCTCTACCAGAATGGCAGTGCCAGAGCTGCAAGCAGGACACTGCAGCAGAAAGCAGTCCTGGAATTAGATCGTAAACTGCCGTAACGTCTCTGCTCAGCCAGAGAGTGGGAGGTTGGTGGGAGCAGATTAGTGATGAGTGACCTAGTTTTCTCCAGCATTGCATCTTCTCCAAAGATAACCACCACAGTGACCATAAAGCAGTACCTATTAAATGGAGAGAGCTACGTCATTAGGGGAGGTTACAGTACAGCTTTATGACACGGTTATTTCTCCTTGCCACACTGAAAAAAATTACAAGAGAAATGTGACTGGAGTGACAGAGCAGTTGAGTAAATGTCCGTCCCTGGGATGTGGTGGGTACAGGCCTGGTATCATCCCTCCTTTTATGAAGTGAAGCCCCAGTGGAGCTTTGGAAGTAGCTTCGTGCCGTGTTACAGAATTACCCAGATGAAGCTGAAACATAAATCCTTCACAATCGAGATCAGAGCAGGGCTCCCTCCACTGACCCGACTCGTCACAAATGAATTCTCATTTTCCCACGTTCAGAAATACAGTTCTGTCTTTTTACTTACCTTCAAGGAGGGCAAAAGAGATGGAAGTATAAGAAGTGGAAAGTAATTTAAAAGACCCAAACCACTGAAGGAGACAGGTCCTATTTCACTGGAAGGGTGGTGAGGTAGATCACCACAGAACAAGTTGGGAAAGTCCACAGCAGTCATCCAGTCAGAGGCACGGCTCTCCCCTGGGTTTGGTTCCCATGCAGGCAGCTGGCAGTGCTCCTTCACAGCCTAGCCCTGTGTGCTACAAGCACTCTGTGTGAGATGACCAGCTGCCAACAGGAATCACACAGCAAGTGTTATATTTTAATTTACGTAAGGACAACATACTTTCCCATTAAAGAGTTAGCCGTACTTAATACAATTCACTCACGGTACTGAACAGTGTTCAAACAACTGCTCAAACCACAGCACTTCCAATTTTGCCTGTGGTGGTGATTCAGCAAAGGTGACACACAGAGAAACGTGTGACCTGCTGCTGAACACCTGCACGGAGTGAACTGACCTGGAAGGCGCGGCGGGAGAAGCATCCAATCGCGGATGCAGGGCACGCATCGCAGTCAGATCACTGGGAAAGCCAGACAATGTATTAGCAGCTGTCCAGCTAGATTCATGCTGGTTGGGCAGCTCCAACAGCAGCAGATGAAGAACGTGGAATTTAGCAGAAGTAGCTGCAAAGCCAGGCTCTGCAGCAGAGGGCTGTTTCCACTTCTTTCAGGCACCAAAGCCACCTGTTGGTGGAAACAACGAAAGGATGCTTGGAAAGGATACCTCTTCCTTATTCGTTACTGTTCTTTCATTGCCTTGTGCTTTCAGAGCTAGACCTGTGCAGTTAAGGAACCCATTATCAACAAAATAAACTCCTTTAGGGGATTTCCTTTCCTCTGTGTTCTTCTATCAGTTCTTTGAGTAGAGTGGTTGTAATAAACCTGCTCTGCAAACTTTAAGCTTGAAAATTTGGGGTAAAAAGATCGCTATTTCCAGACAGTTCTTACATTTCAGCTGAAAACATGGCAGCCTCTGAGATGCGAATATGACTTCTGACTTACATGGACTAGATGCCACACTCACTTCAAATTTCTAGTTATACACCTGAAATGTAAGTATCAGCCCAATGGGTCGCAGTCTATTCCATGGGGAGCAATCTTAATTTGGAATTTAAGAAGAATAGCATCACATTCGAAATACAGAAGACCTATTCCTTCATCAGGAGCCTTTACAGGTCTCCTAAATAAGCTGGTTAAGGCTTTATTTAAAAAACCCCAAACTAGTAACAGCATTAAACAAAAATCAAAACTCCACCAAACACAAAGCCCTAAACTCATTCAAGTTACTTGGTAATTTTAATTATTATATCAGGATATACTTTTTGCACTCGATATTCTGGGGCTATCAGTGGGAGAAGACCTTGAAGCAGAACAGCAAAGGGATGCTCAGCATTTGTGTACTGAAGCTGAAGCCCTGGCCTTGGTCAGCTATCTAATACAACACACTGGAGTCATCAGCAGGATTCTTGGTGCAACTAGTGTGCTTGCAGCAGAATCCACACAAGTCTGAGAAACTAGTTTTACTCCTAGCAGCAAATACAGCAGACTTTTATCCAGTTCCTCCAGAAACAGTGCTGTAAGGAAGTTTAAATCTCTACCAGCGATACTATTCATAGAGATAAAAAAATAAAGTGTACTGTAAGATGTTTTACAGCACATCCTCAAATTTAGCTGTAAACAAAGAACACCATGGCTTCAATGAAAATTACTGAAATTTGAATGCAGAGAACACTTTATTAACTGATTACAGTTTTGATGACCAATCTTAAACCATAATTAATATGGGAAACAGTGGGGGACATTAAGGCTGAGCCATATATATATAGACAAATCTGGATACTGATAATCTGTACATTTAACCTCTGCTTTTTCTTTATACATCTTTTATTCAGTGCCTGAAATTAATCAGTGAAAACAAACCAAAAAAAAACTGGCCACTAATTTAAGGTCTTAGTCTGGAATGAAATTTCTGTGTGGGTTTTTGAATGCAATACAGATCTCAGGGGAGATCAGATTCGCAGACATGTTCCAAATCAAGCATTCAAGTATATTTGGAGTTTGCTGTTACACTCTTGTGCAAGTATTTTTATTTTCCAACAACCAGTAGTAGCTCTCTCCTGTAGAAGTTTACTCTCTACTTAAGAGGGTATTAAAATCACCTAATAAGTTGGGAATTCAATATAAATTAAGTGCCTGTGGTGCATATCAGCTTCCTTCCCTAAGCAACCTTTATCTGTAAGCGGACATACTTGCCAGTATCACAGAATTACACTCACTTATCAACAAAACCCAGAAATTTATCTACTATTCTTGCAGTGTGAACAGTGGTCCTACATGATGTGATACCGTTTTTCACCTGTACAGCTCCCTTTTTGTAAAGTTGGGCAACACATGAAAGAAAAACAGACAAACTGTGTTCTGAAACGATGTTTCAGTTCTTTAGTTCCAGTCACTGAAGGAAGAGGCAGAGGCAAGTTTGAATTACCCCAGAAAACTTAACAATTGGTTTTATTTGGTGTCTTCAAGATGCTTCACCTTCTGTGGGAGACGCAGGTGATGTAGGAGAGACCATTTCAGGTTTTCGTGAAATTCTGTCCAGTTCTGCCTGAACATCTGTTAAAACTGGCTTCTGACCTACAAAAGCAATGCACACCACTCAGTGATGTTTATGAAACCGTTTGGGAAAGCCTGTGTATCTTTAATTCTCAAGAATCGTCTGCAAATCTGCCGAACAAAAAAAGCCAAAAAACCTAACATGTTATTGCTCCAGGCAAATCCTAGAAACGTAACTGTGCAACACAAAGCGTGCAGTAAGGGCCTAAGGCCAGAAATCAACAGCAAAGGAACAAAAGGGAGACATCACGTCCTGTATTTCACATTTCTCTGAGCAACTTCCATAACTATACATAAAGTCATGGACGTATGAAGAGTTAGTGTACGATCTAGAAAATATACTTTTCTGTATTCTATAAATTATGAATACTTCTGATTGATTTGCTGTATCAGCTGTATTTGGAAGTAATTCTGAATAGAAATCAGGAGTTTTACTACAGACCAGAGCCTGCTCCACAGATTTGGTCAGCTTAAGTTGATGCTGCTGCTCAAAGTTTCTGCACACTCTCAGGTGGAAAATCCCTCACTACCCTCACCTGCTTATGCCCCCCGTAACTTGGAGACATTTACATGGGGACACAAATATTTACACAATCACAATTAAACCTGACCCTAGTGTGAAATACACCTTTTCTTTTTTTCCCCCCCCCCGCACCAGGTCACTCTTAACTCTTATTCCCCAGTCTTGCACACACCTAGCTTTAAAGGAATCACTAGCAGACGTTTCTGATGAATACTAAACAAGCTGTCAAAAGAAAATACTAAATTAATTGACTGCTGAAGTCAATCAATCAAAACCTTATCTGAGCCATAAGAAGGGCAGGCAATAGTGAATTGCTGTGAGAATAAAAAGCCATATCCAATGAAACATGCATTTAAAGGTAGTAGTGTTTGTACTTCCAGTTAGCTACACGTGATGACACACCACTCAGCATGAACTGTGAGCTGATCTTTTTAGCATACCTGACTTTTTTGCTGATGGTGGAAGATTGCTGCCAGTACCTCCAGCGTTGCCACCACCAGGACTGCCACCAACACCACCAGGGCCACCAGGGGAACCAGTTTTCTTACTCAACAGACTATTGAAGAAGTTAGCCAGGACTCCCTCGCTGGTAGCTCCAGCTACAAGAAGACAGGAGTGGGGAAAAGACAGAAAAAAATAAAACTAAACACTGTCCAGATAAATAGCAATTCAATACTTCAGTTATGCTAAATAAGCTTATTAAAGAAAGGTACTTCCCCCAAAATAAAAGGTACCTTTCATGTTGGGATCAATTTTTTTGGACCCAGTAGGGATAGGTGTAACACTGGCAACATTAGATGTTACAGATCTATTTGGTGTCCTAGGAGATCCTCCAGGAACTCTCGGAGAGGCATCCTGTGCAAAGGAAGAGGAGAGAATCTTAAAAAACCTCCTACAGGTTCAAACTTTATTTTTTCTCCCTGATAAATAACGACAGGACGAGAGGGAATGGCCACAAGTTACGCCGGGGAAGATTGAGATTAGACCTGAGGAAGCATTTCTTTTCTGAAAGAGTGGTCAGGCACTGGAATGGCCTGCCTAGGGAGGTGGTTGAGGCACCATCCCTAGCGCTGTTCAAGAAGCGTTTAGATGAGGTGCTAAAGGACTTAATTTAGTAGTTGGGTAGAGATAGTGATAGGAGGATGGTTGGACTAGATGATCTTATAGGTCCTTTCCAACCTTATGAACTTATGAACTTATGAAACCATGCAGCGTAACTGCACATGAAATTAAGCACCTGCTTCTCAGTACTACTTTTTTAATAATGCAGTTTCCCCTCACAACTGAAATGAGGTAGGATTGGATTTTGTTCATTTTTTTTCCTCCACACTTATGACATCATTACAAATATTAACTTCAGCGCAACTGAAGCACTGCTAAAGCTTCCCCTCAGACACCTCAGTGAGAATGGTGAAGCTGTTCCTCTGAGCATAGTGAAAACTGCACTGATGAGATTGCAGAGGAACTGAAACCAGCTTCTTGGAAAGACAGCACCACATGCCACCAATGATGTGGAAAGGATTAGAGGCAGTCCAAGGAAAAAAAAAAAAATCAAACAAATGAACAAAAAAAAACCCCTGACAAAATAAACTCCCAAAAACATTACTCAGTTCTTCAAAGATAACATGCTTTTGTAAAGCTGTACTTCATCTAAAAAATGTTGCAGTCATCTTTAAAAATATACATACTCATGTATGTATGTTTAATATGTACTCATGTACATATTAAACTTATTTCTTAGTTATTCTGAATTTAGACATCATAATTCTCACTTGACCATATTCCCCCCCCCCCCCCCCCCCCGAGTTTCAGTATTCCTAGAGACAGCACCAAACTTTAGATATAAAACTCACCAAAGCAACTCAACTGACATACAGTTTGCTCCCTGGCACACTCTTGGGATGGAAAAGGTTAGATGCACTCTAACATAACAAGTAAAGCCACAGCATTTAGCCCTTGCTGCCAACACAAGCTGTCATGCCTAGCTGTGAAGAGTGTCATCATTTTAGAGCAGCGTAAGAAATGGACTTCAAACACTATGTAGCTTACACAAATAAATGGATGAAAATTGCTATTTGATCATGCAGTTAAGAAACCAAGAGCCCTCAAATACATATGAAGGTATTTAAAGTACTTGTTACTACTAACCACTGGCCTTCCTGCAGCTGTAGGGGGCTGCTTTGCCAACTGTGACTGCAAAAAAAAAAAAAGTATTATTAGATACTACTGCAAGACCTTTTTTTCCCTGAAGAATCTTGTTAGATGAAACATTGGCTGTTTGTTTTAAACACAGAACGTTACCTGCTGCTTCATAAGAAATACTTGGTCATCTTCTGCGACAATTTCTTTCTCATGAACAAACTGCAATACAAAAAACCCCACAGTAATAAATGTGTATGAATATAACAAAGCATAAAATACAGCGTCTGATCACAGATGCACATTCTGTTGCTTGTTACCTTATCCTTGCCTAAGCTTGGCATTACTTCCAGGACCTTTTACACTAGGATTAAGTGGTATAAGAAATAGACAGAAACATCTCAGATCCCAGGTCTACACATCAAGTCACCAAAAACAAGCTTTGCTGAAGCGAGCATGGCAAATACCAAAACTTGCATCCACAGTACATGAGCATGCAAAACGTTTGCCTGTTGTATTTCCCTTGGACTCTAAGTACTCAGCACATGAGTGTATATCTTAGCTTCTCCCCTGAAGATCACAGAAAGGACACAGTATTCTCTCAGCTGAAATAATTCATGCTTGGAAAACAATCGCTTCCAAATTCTTAACTTTGATAGAAAAAAGGCAAATATTTCTGTGACACAATAACTTCTATATATACATGGGGCCCATTTCTGCTGGCATTTTGTTCCATCTCTCCACATTTTCCATACAGTTCAGCCTTATTCTTAAATGATATGAGAGAGGAAGTTGAGAAGTTCTGAACGTACTGGAGAGGAGCTATAGAAAACACCATTTTTTAAATTATTTTTTGCAGCTAAGAAAATGCTGAGAACAAAATGAAAAGATAAAATAAGCATAAATAAGTTTATCGTAGTCTCGGAAGCAAAGCTCCAAAAGCTGACAGGGAAATAAGCAAATGAACAGCTGCCAAAAAATGTTAGCAAAACGTGTTCCATATTTAAAGCATCTCATTTTACCTTTCTGACCGGTGGTTTTCTTATGCTATCTTCAAAACTGTCTTCTGCTTTCAGTGTTTGAAAGTTCTCATGCAAGATGCCAATCTTTTTGTCATTATCCCAACCTGCAGGACTAGAGAAAAGGATCATCTGGCTTCAAATTCCCTCATTACTTCAGGTCATTCTCAAATATATGGAAGTGAAAGCCAGAAAGCTGTCATCATTTCCTTTCTCCTGCACAACATGGTTATTGACCAGGACAGGCAGCTGCACACTGGGACTGGTTCGCCATAACAGAAAGGAAACGTCCCTTGGTTTAACACTCCTCTTTGGGGGCAGTGAGCATTTGTTACCTCAGTCTACTTGCCTCTCCAAATCCCACAGCTTATCAGACTGCTATACTCATCTTTCAAAAGCATAACACACAATAATGCAGATAACTTACATAAATACTGCATCTTTTTCCACGACAACAGCTGGAACATTGAAAGGAAACCCGTACAACTTCTGGACTATATATTTATACACTAAATCAATGTTTTTGTTCTCCTTCACTGAAGTGTAAATAAGTGCTGCCCCATCTGAGTACGCTTGTTAAAGAAAACTCAATTTTAGCAGTTAGTAAGAAATAGGAAAGTGTCCCATTTTTGATGTTTTAAAGGTTATCCCCACTCAAACATTAAAGAGGAATAAAAAAATCAAATAGGTCAAACAACTTCCAATGCTATTTTTTGAAATAAGCTATTTACAAATTTAAGTCTCTCTTTCTGCATGTATTATATGGCAACTCATCTGTTGCTTTGTGAGCAGAGGCTCATCTTGCTTTCAAAGCCCACAGTACCAATAGCTTCACTGTGATGTCTTTTAAACACCTTTTGCTTTCAGCGTATGAAAGCTTTCATGCCATATCTTTATCTCATCATTATCCCATCCTGCAGGACCACACAGAGATGTGACACAGATACTATAGCATTAACAACAGTAGCTTCAAGAGTACAAAAGATCTTTCACTTTCCCAGCTGGGTTTTCAGATTTGGGGACTGAGCTCTTACATTACAGAGTGATCTCCTTTCAAAGGAAAGTAAATGAGTTTAAATGAGTTGTGCTCTATGTTAGTACTAAAAAGAGAGTGCTTCTTATTCCAGTATGGTTCAGTATCAAAGTAAGAATATTTACATGAATGGTTAGTAAAAGCAGCAAGGGAAGTTTCAAGTAGTTCTCACTCTGATATCACAAAAACACCCCAAACCCTAACCAGTTTCTACATAGATGAAATTCAAATTCTAGAGGAGGTAAGTAATCTAACAAGACCTTAAGCCATTAAGAATAGAATTCTAAGTTGCACATGGCAATTACATGGAGTAATTCCTACTCATCTTTCATATTCCTTTTCTTCATCTGCAGAACTTACTGCGATTATCTATAATTCCACTTTGAAAAACTAGATCCAAACAAGGTGCCATCACAGTACTCTAATGAGACCTCAGGGTTTTGAGCTAACTTCCCATCTGTTAATCGTTGTCTCTCCAGTAGTACTTAAGACTTCCACTTCCTACAGCACATATTATGATGACACAATGAAGGCATGTTACTGGCATCTAAAATCTAGATCTGAGCATGCCTAGCTATCTAAGCATTTTATATATAGCATAGTGACACCACAGTGACAGTTTATGTATGTTGTACCTATTAACAGAAAAGCCAGGGATCTTTCCCACAGCAATTTGTATTTCCCTTCTTCCCTTGTCACCTTTATTGTGTGGGATTACTGAATACCAAAGACACCACATATTCAGTCAAAAAGAACAACATCTTATGGGCATCTGAAATGATTTAATGCTTAAATGAATTATCTTCTTGTTGGTTTAGGAAGCTCGTTGGCTAAGACTTGCTGATTAGGAACTGATACCTCTGTATGGAAATGAAAGCAAGTAAAGACATTTAAAGAAAGGGGACATGCCAGACTCTTGTATATCTGTAATGAATTAATTAAAATTATTCAACAGAACAAAGTAATATTTAACTCAGCATTGTATGTAGGGAATAACCAAAGCAGAAGTCCAGCCACAAAGAAGGAGTTGTCTACAATTTTGGTAAAGACACAAATATTCTTTTAAGCTAGTCATAATTTTGGTAAAGCTCGGAGTCCTTATTGTCTGTGATGTGTTTAAGGATACACTGTAAGCAAAACCGTCTGATATGTGACTGAATGAAGTCAAAGTGTTCATCTCTGTAGTCATGCTCTTTTTCCAGAACACTGATGGCATCACACTGTTAAAATAAGCACAAAATTAATACACCACTTTCAGTTATCTGTTGAAATAGCAGTGCTGCTTCACCTCCTGTTCACAACTGGGTCGTAAGAGGTGAAGCAAAAAAAAAAAAAACAAGAGGTTTATCTAGAAGGTGCATCAAAAGGTTCATTCTTTCACTGTGGGCCAGCAGAGGCTGCAGAGGCAGTATGCTTAATGCCTATGAGAACTGAAAAGCTGTGGGGGGGAAACCAAAGCATGAAAACCAGGCTTCTTTCTCTCTAGACTAACTGTCAAGTATTTAATACAAATCAAATCAGATCTCAGCAGCACCCTAAGAACTGGGCAACGTTAGCAGAGCAGCACTCTACTAGCTAGAACACCGAAACTTCTTTTCCTTCATATGAAAAAAGCAGAAGTACTTAAAAGTCCAAGCCACTGTTTGCAGAATATAGAATGACTGTGTAAATTAGAGGGAATTTTAGTTACTTACTGACTAGCTCACTAGCAAAACCAGGTCTGAGGTATTTCTCAATTCCCTGAAAGCCAGTAAAACCACAGGAAAAACTGCACCTAAATTAACATGCAATTGGGGCTCCCAGAAGATTCCCAACTTTCAACATTACACTTAACATTAAACTTCTTATCCAAGGTATTCAGAATGAATTTAGAAGCACGAGTTTCCCACCCCAAATCCACAATTCACAGCATTCCTTAAATAAAACATGCAAAAAGCCTAAAATACGAAACAAACCTTTGTACAAACTACTACTACTGGAATGCCTAAGTTACACGTTAGTGTGTCTGCACCCAGGGGTAAAATCACACTGTCATCTTTGTCTTCCTGTAATGAAGTATTTCTTCTCTGTGGAGAAGCTGGAAAGTCCTCGCCTGGTTCTACATATTCCTGGAAGTCTCTTACCACTGAAAGTAAAAAAGGTTATGTTAAAAAAAATCGTTTACTTTAGTATTTCAACATTGATTTCCACTCTGTACTGCTGACACTATAGTACTCCTGCTTCTTGAAGTTGAAAGAATTGAACACGCAGCAAGTGCCACTCGTTTCTTTGCTCTGTGCAGCACAAGAGAGCTGCTTTATGGACAGGCAGAAGAACACACCCCGTTCTAAGTGTCCACAAGGACAACATTAACCCATTTTTATTTATTAGTAATAAACAACAACAACAAAAAAAAACATTAGTTATTAACTAGATTTATTATTAAGTAGTAGTATGTTAAATATTTGGCATGATTCAACACCAGATACTACTTTAGAATTTAGCAAGGAATGTTAAGTCAAAATCCAACAAGAATTAGAAGAAAAGACAAGGTTATACATGTAACTTTTGTCAAGTTCTGATGCAAACACCCAAGCTCTAATTACAAGGTCACTTAATGCTCTTCCCACCAGGGATGCAGTATCAGGCGTCAGATGTTTGTACCTTTCACATCAAGTGTCTCGTTTCACCCAGCAGAAAAATGACTCTATCTCAAACCACTCCCATGAGTAGCTCTGCCTGATTCAGCTAAAAATCCAGGCAGCAAGATGACTTGCTGAATCACACACACCAGCAGCTCACTGCTCCAGTACTTCCTCACTGCTTTGTTCTGATTTGCCTTCATCCACCCCTACCTTTTCTAAACTGATGCAAGCCCTGAGTTCATACCTAGAAGAGCATTGGGTGAATTAACAGAACAGTGTTACCCAACACCCGGGATAAAGATGCATTAGGCTGAAATTATTCAGCTCTTCTACCCAAAATTTGGAATCAAAAAAGCACACATACAGATTATCATCTCTACTTCAACAGCTGACTGAGGCTCTTACTGAGGCAAAGCTGCTCCTTCAGTCTGGCCTGAGTGCCTCCCAGGCTGATTGTGTTTTTAATCCAGAGCTCTCACCAAGACATGCCAGCAATTCAAGGAAAGAAAAAAGATTAACATACTGTATCAACTCAGAGATCATGGAATATAATCTCAGGTCTTCCTTAGAGGCACAGTTACACTGATCAGGCTGAGGCTGCATTAGACACAGCTGAATTCAGTAACAGGAAGAGCTGCCACAACCCTTCACACACAGCTTCCACATCCCCGTCAGTGCCTTCTCAAACCAGTCTTCATTCCCATAAACTCCATCTCTGAGTAGAGTTCAGCTGCTTAAACTAGAAGACACAGCAAGGCACCTCCAGAAGACTCCACACACGGTAGTTTTCAGTCCCACTAGCAACTCAGATCAGCTCACAGGAGCCTCTCCTGAGCAATGAAGCTGATTCAAGAACAGAACAGAACAATGCAGCTAACCCTCTGGCAGGACTCCTCTCTCCCCTCCTTCCAGCAGCATCGGGCTGCTGCCACCAAGCAATGCACAAAGCCACATCACAGGAGGCTCCAACTCACATCTGGATTATATCCAGGGCTTCTATTCCTTGCACACATACATTATCATTTCTAACATATCTGACCAGATACTAAGGGAACAAGTCAGCAAACAAAACTTTTAATGAGGAGCTGCGTTTCTTGACTCAATCACTTTCCAGATTTTGTACGATTTTGCTATTCCGTTCAGGGTCAAGAAGCAAAGCTACCATCTGCACAGCTTTGTCAGCAAAGATACCGCATCCCTACTTTCATCCAGTGAAAACATATCCTGAAACTGGTAGTCATTTTATTACATGGTCACCCTTTCCCTCCAACAAAATGACCAACACTCTAAAGCCCTCTTCTCCCCTTCCTAATCTTCTCCAATAGGAATTAAAGATGACTCTCAAGAATAATGCTCCCCTTCGAATACTCTCTTAGAAGTGTCCTGCTCTCTCCTCACCCACTGCAGAGTGGGTATTACCCTGCAGTAAGCTACTGCCTTACTGCCCATTACATCGCAGCACAGCTACAATGTGGATTTCCAACTAAAAAAAAACCAAAAAACAAAAAAACTATCCAACAAATCCTTAAGAACTTAACAGTTCCAGAGACCAACAACTTTATAAACAAAGTTTTAATCACACTACTTATCTCGACACACAGCTTTCCCAAATTCTTGCTTCCTGTAGAAATTCAGAGAGGGGAAAAGGAAGGTTCACAACTGAGTACCCCAAGTGAAATACAACAGCTGCCCACAACCAGCAGGTGTAATGACACCAGTAAGGTCAGTCAGATAGTTTAAGGAATGCTGCAGCAATGTCGTGTTCTCCATATTTAAAAAGACATGAAAGTGATAGAACGCCAAAAAACAAACCAAAACACATAGCTGCATTCGTGTCAGCAATAGCTCCTCGAGCACAAAGGGCCCAAACGTTCCCGTGCATGAAAGCATCCTGAATGTTTTCAACATTTACGCTTTTGTGAAGTGGAGAGAAGATCCCAAGTTCTCTAATCTGACTGATTACAGGAACAAGTAAGGCGGGTGCAGTGTAAAAGGCCAAGATGTGCCTTTAAAATAATTAACCATTAAATAGAAAGCCATCAAGTTTTTTTTTCCATTTGATAAATCTTATTCATAAAAATCTCTAGGAAACGAGACTAAATTCAACCTAGCTTGCTTGATCTGGAACCCCTGATTTTAAGCTACCTTTACAATAGAGAAAAAGACTGCAATGGAGAGATTAAGTTGTGCAGAAAGCATTAAGCATATAAGTGGATTCCTAAACACCTGCAGAATACTCACACTTTTGTTCCATTTCTTTCATTTCTTCAGGAGGAATTTTTAACTTGTCAATGTGTTCTCTTACAACACTAGCCCATTTTTGCAAAGAATCCATTGCAGTCCAAGGCCTTGACATGTCTACTACCAACATAATTAGAGTGTCCTTTAGTGAGTTTGACTCCATCGCAAACTTAAGAAGACCTTTGTGATACAGGTCACCATCCAAAATCCGTACATTGCATCTTGTTTGGTCTATAACAAGAGAAGAAACATTTTGAAATTTACTTGAAACAGTGCACTCCGTAATAGCCATTCCATTTTCATTAGCTATGTAAAATAAAAGTCAAAAAAAGAAAGAGGCATGTTTTAATCAGTCAGCTTAACACACAAATACATAACAGCAACGTGCAGCTCGTGAAGAGCTCCTGCTCCTCAGAAACATTGAGGTTTGAAGAGGTTTAATGGCCATAAGTGAAGATCTTAAACACCTATATAATCACCTGTACAACTGCACCTTCAGAAAATTGAAGCAGAACTGCAAGCTTCTGTCACAAGCTTTAATGATTTAGATGGAGAGTGGTCAGGAGAGAAAGTTATTCTTCAGATCAGCAAGGACAATCGCAATGCAAACAGGCCATCCTACTGCTTCTTCCACCTAAACAGTATACTCCTACACTCAGCAACATTTAACTTCTGAAGTAAATGAAGAACTAGTGATCCAAAACCAGACAGCGTAATTACATTCTGTCTTCTGGATAAATTTTCTTTACTTGATACAAAAGCTCTGAGGAAGACATTCACACTGTGATGTCAAGTCATCGTTGAGACCAATAGCCAGAGGAGGATGTCAGTAAAGGAGGTGATTTCAGAAGGCAGAAGGAACTAACTTCTGTTTCTCCCTCAACCCATATTTGTTTTCATAGCATGGAGAAGTCATTTACCCACAAGTACCCTACTATGTTCTTATTCACACAACTGCCTCTAAGCATTGCCTCTAGATAATTCATTACACTTTGCTGGTTAGTGGCGAGACCCCACTTTCAGTACTGCGTTCAGCTCTGGACCTCAACACACAAAGTATCTGGACCAGGTAGAGTGAGTCCACAGAAGGCCAGGATTGTTCATTCTGAAGAAGAGAAGACTTATAGTACCTAAAGGGGTCCTACAGGAAAGCTAGGAAGGGACTTGTTATATGGGCATGCAATAATAGGACAAGGAGTAATGGCTTTAAACTGAAAGAGGAGAGAATTGGGTCACATTTTAGGACAAAATCCTTCACTCAGAGTGTGGTAAGGCACTGGGAGAAGTTGCCCCATCCCTGGAGGTGTTCAGGGAGAGGCTGGATGGAGCTTTGGGCAGCCTGTTCTAGTGGGAGGTGTCCCTGCCCATGCCAGGGGGTTGGAACTCACTGGTATTTAAGGTCCCTTCCAATCCAAACTATTCTACAACAGAATGCATAAACTGTCTACAGACTCCTTCCCTTGCCTTCTCCCCTTCAATTTATGCATCAGTGTGGAATTAAGCATTCCACAAGTGCAGATATCTGGAGTGTGGGCCTTAAACACTTTTTCCTCCAGGTCTGATAAATGTGCTTTTGCCTACCATCCATTCAGAATGTTGCAAAAGACCACTTTCTTTCTGGTCCTTTCACTGTATCCTCTCCTCCTCATGCCTGGTCATTCATGATATACATAAAAGAGATTAGAATGAGAAAGCTTATTATACAAACTGCTTGTGGACTGAACTGACCTCCTACTGAGAGAAAGATAACCATCCCATTCTCATTCCAAATACCACAATACTGAACCAGTACTTTGGTTGAAGACATTATTAGAAACTTACCATCTCGATCTTCATCGTGCACATTTAAGTACAAATACTCCATGCCTCTTCCTTTTTTGTACTCTTCAATTCCTTGAATTTTTCCTATTAAGCTGGTTTTACCCGCTCCATCTTCACCTGGAGAGACAGAAGTTAAGACACTCAATCTTTAAACTCAGCTACATTTTAAAATCATTTGTGGCAAGAAGGAAACCTTTAACAAGACGACTGAGCTCATTACATTTTCAAAATATAGAGGGCTTTGCCCAACTCAACCATTTGTTTAAAGTGCGTGCTTCATCTTCAAATCTCATTTCTAATTAGTCATAAAGGCCGTTATGACAGTACCTATCCTTTTCAAATGAAGTTTTCATACATATTTCACAAGCTGACTTGTTTCACACTCAGTATCATTTCAGTCTTTCACTTAGAAAGAAATGAATTACAGAATCTTTCTTTAGTAGAGGTTCCAGTGACAGGAAATTCATCACAAAATCAAAAGAACACCATCAACAATTCTCCCCAGTCAAACAGGACAGAACACCACGCTCAATAGGGCAAATCCGTTTCCTTATAATTTTATGAGCTGGTTTCTTTGAATTTTTTCTACAGTTCTGAAGAAGCTTTAAAGGAGATGAAAACCAGGAAACTATTGTCTTACGTTCTGATGCTGCCTGCAATCCAGATCCATTGATCCCACTCTTAATGTCCACTTATTCCCTCCCCTCAAAAGGGACCTCAGATTGCAGTGAATGCTACACCAGAAGCACACTATAACTGCTCATCTGCTGCCAAAGACTCTTCTTGAATACCTTCTTAGTACACAGTCCTAGAGCTGGAAAACCTCATGTGCCATTTTTTATGTCTGAAAGAGTAACCTGAGTACATCTGGACATAGATCAGGGGTTTGCTTCGCTATTTTGATAGAGTGATGGGCATATATGACAGGCTGAGAGCTGGGGCTGTTCAGCCTGGAGAAGAGAAGGCTGAGAGGTGACCTGAGAGCGGCCTTTCAGTATCTACAGGAAAGAAGGGGGCAGACGCTTCAGCAGGGTCTGTGGTGATAGGACAAGGGGAAATGGTTTCAAGCTTAAAGGGAGGAGATTTAGGTTAAATATAAGGAAGAAGTCTTTTACAGTGAGGGTGGAGAGGTACTGGAACAGGCTGCCCAGAAATGTGGATGATGCCCCATCGTTGGAGACTTTCAGGGCAAGGCTGGATCAGGCCCTGCACAACCATAGATGTATCTGCAATGTCACTGTTCACTGCAGGGGAGTTGGACTAGATGGCCTTTAAAGATCCTTTCCAATTCTTAAGGATTCTGATGCTATGATAAGAGTTAGTGAAAACGGAGATTAGTAACTTCCCAGAGCTCACTCACAGGTTATAAAATCAATATTAATAGGTTCCTTTATCCAAAAAGAACATTTTTTTCAAGTCTCTCCACTCCAGTGGAAGTATAAGCAGTACATAAAATAGAAAAAAAAACCTGCGAGGACAATAATTTTCCCTTTAGAAGGCCTTGGCTATCATCCTGTAGATGAGTATGACCCCTACATTAATAAGACCACAGAAACAGCCACAGAGGAGAGCAGAAAAATCATCCTGACAGACTGATGTGGAATCTTCCCAACATAAAATGCCTGAGACTGCTGTAAGAAATAATGCAGACTTCAGCTTGAGGTTTGACCAATAGTCTAGAAGCTACCAGAAAGCATAATTCCATTTAGTCTAAGTACCCCAGAAGACAGAATGAAAAGGCATTTAAAGCAAAGTGAAAATATGACCAGAACTGACGTTTAAGATCCGGTTAAGTGAAGAGAAATAAAAACTGAAAAAAATGAAGTTATGTCAGTTAAACTTTAAATTTGTTTGAAAAAATTAATCTGCAAGGCCCTCAACTTTATTAAGTCTGGGCACCTAAGAAAACACAATTATAGGTAATTTTAACTAAATGCTGGAAAGCACAGCGAGTTTCTATTCACACAAGGTTTTCCTCTTCTAGTATGAATATTCTCTTAAATAAGAAATTCTGCCTGGAAAGTGAATAATTCAATAATAATCTCTTTGAATAATCTCTTCACCACAGATGAATTACAGTGTCTTCCCTACCTTCACCAAAGTACTCAAACTTCTTAAACTTGTCTTCCACAAATAACTGAGGGGACTCTACTGAGCTGTTGCACTGGCAAGGTAAGCTGAGTGAAGTTGCCATTACTGCTGCCCACCATACACCATATTATTATATATGTATATATCCACATGTCGGGGATTAAACACAGGCAAGTGGCCCAAAACATGCAACTCGTGAGCTAAGAGGTCTACAAACAGAACTACTCATGGGGTGCAGGACAGCAGCCTAGCCAGATGTGCCCCATCCCACAGCTGATCCTGAGTTCTCAAAAGATTCATAAGCCAAATTGGAGTCAATGTCTGGAAAAAGTTGCCAGAAAGTAAAAATTGTGTATAACGTAATAGACTTTATCCTCCTTGCCCGTGCCATTCATCAAAAGAAAAAAAGATTACCTTTAACAAGAGAACAAAGTCCTGATATTCCATTCTACCTCCATTCCTTAAGCATGTTGGACACACCTTTTACAGTTGGGATAACTACAAATACATTTGTATCCTTGTCATTCATGTATTTTTTCCTCATCCTAAAGCCTTCAAAATAAAACTCCTGACAACTCAACAAATATTGAATTTGTTATTACAAAATAACCCAAGTTCTTCTGGGAAACAGCAGCAGTATTAATTCTGCTTTCCAAATACTTTTCAGCATTAAAAAGACAACACACCAACCCTCTCCTGCCCACCATACACATACAAAAAAAAAGCACCAAAAAAAAAAAAAAGAATCTTAAAACACTGCTGATCTGAAACTCCTGAATTGTAATAAGAAATCTCATTAGCAAATTCTATTTGCATGCAATTCTAACCTCTAAGACCTCCCAAAACTCAAACCTTTCATTGTAACGTGTTTAGTACGTGAAGAAGCCTTCCTCCAGAGGACAAGGAAAATACTGGTGTGGAAATGGGAGTCAATTGGATATTTTAAGTCTGATGGGTAACAGACAGCACCGTGATGCAATTAGTGTAGGTACTCCCAGGCACATATATAAAAGCATGCATAAACTCGTTTACTTCTAAATAAGAAGACATCTGTGGTGTTTGACATTATGAACCCTAACATACTTAAGAATATTTTATGTTGCTGTCTCTGCATAACCCTGAAGTACACGAGAAAGCAATGCTGCTTAGTTTCAAACAAAAGGGACAGTTCATACCCCTGGGTCTTAAACTTCCCTGCCTGTCCACATTATGAAGTGAGGTGCTTCATTTTATTTGAAGCTCTACTGAAACACCACGTAAGACAGAGTACTATTATGCACCTCCAGAAAGAGGAATCATCATAATCCTATTCCCTCTAAATTTTTGAGACCGAAAATCCTTTGGCTTCTTTATTTCAAAAGATACGATAATCAAATTCCCATACATAAGCTCACGGAGCAAAACATTTCAGACACACAAATCTTGCTCTAAAACTGCAAGGGAGAATAAAACTCTAGATGCAAATGTAAGACTGCATCCTGCTTTTGTAAGCAACCAAAACCTCTCCTTTCCTAAGATAAATCTTAAAGAACTAGAACTCTTCAGTACATCAAGCTGCACTTGTACATTAATCATACAGTGAGGAAACAGAAGCCATGCTTGCCAGCAAGCAGTGCTGTACACTGAAGCTGAATACAAACGAGAGACAATAGATTTAATTTTTCCGGAAGCTCAGCTAGGAAGCAGTCAAAGCAATCTGCTTACACAGTATTTCACCATCTTGTTAACCAAAAGAAGAGCCTTGCATTCAGCTGAACAAAAGCTATTTCACTTCTATGCCCATGCTGCTCCTTAGCTCCCTGATGAGCAGCTCAAGATGGGCTCCATGCATGCAGCAGTCCCTCTGCAGGAGGTGCCACCGCCACCAGGCAGGGCACGAGCTCCTGGCCACCAGCACCAAGGCAGCATGCTACAAAACCCTGCCCTGCTCTCCACTGCTTGGATACCAAAATACATGAAATCAACAAAGCAAAATGTTTGTTCTATCAGTACTGTTGGTTTACCCCTCTTCCATTAGGAGCTCTGATTTTTTTTTCCCCGGCAATAGTTTGAAAAGCCACGGATTTGCTGAAAAGCTGCATGTGTAATCTTAATGCCAGAGGTTCCTTGATGGAATGTGAAACTGACTTATCAAGCAGGGCAAAGAAGCTTTCCTAGAATCAGAGTGATCTCTATTGTACTCAATGTGGAACCTCTGAGCCCTAATCCAGCAGAGTGGAGGCCCAACAGCCTTCCCACTACAGTCAAGGGCATGTGTACTAGAGCTATTTTCCACATAAAACACTTCTCTCAAGCACAGGCTAATAGCTGCCTTCTCCACAGCCTCACATCAATCAGTGAAAGAGACTTGCTTACACGTACTATACTAGCTGAAGAATGCCTTCTGCAGAGCAAGACCAAAACAATCAGAGTAAGCCAGGTTTAGTTTGCTTTCAGAGAAAGGAAGAACAAAATTAATTATGCTGATGAGATTCTTCTCCAGAATTCCTCGAAACAACGTGCAAGACCACAATCAGTAAGTTGTATCAAGTCTTCAAATAACTCACCACCAAGTGAGACATCAATCGTTAAGACAAAAAGCTTTGTTTTACCCCACTGAGCACATCTTTCTCCTCACACATCATTCGCATGGCTTTATTGTGGCACTAAAAAATTAAATAGCTTTTCTGAGGAGCACAGTAACTGTACTTCTGCATAACAGCAGCACAGAAAGCAGAGCATGAACAAGTGTTTCAGTATCATTTTGTCAAGTCCTGCAACACAATAGATGGTCTGACCAAGGAAACAGGTACAGCAGTAACAGCATTACTTATTTCTACAGTGAATGCAGGCAGCACACTTCTAAGGCAAACACTAAGTCCCTGTAACACAGCAGTAAGTCATCCACTGCATTTAAAACAAGGTTCACTACTAAAACAGAATAATCCTATGCTACTATCAAAGGGATGCCTTTATTAGCATTCCCATCACTAGCCTACCTGGAGAGTAACAGAAACACAATTCCTCCCATGTTATCACCTTCACAGCTATTTCTGAGACAGATTAAGACAGCAGCAGCACCATTAGCAAAGCAGAGACAAATTAAATAAATGCAGTTCAAGAACTCCAGTTTCCTGGGCTGTTGTAACTAAATAAGGCTTACTACACAATTTCTGTTTAATTCTGGCCTCTTGGAAATGTGTTAGAACAGGAAGAACATTCCCAAAATTCACCTTCATTCTAAAACAGTAACCTAATTGTTTTGCTGCTGGGTAAATGTCCCATCAAAACAACAAACACTTTAGCACTCTAACTGTTGACTGAAACAGAACTTGGCTTACATTTGGAAGGTTCTTATCACACAGAAGGTGAAGAAGTTCAAGTTTAGATTTGGAGAGGAAGAAAAGAAGTTATCTGGCAACTCCTGCAAGACTAAAGAATTAAGAATCATTCCAGATGAACAAGATACCATCAACAAGCAACATTTCATCAGCTGCAATGATGGAGTGATCGTGGAAAAGCTGACAGCCATTTCAATAGGAAAAAAGAAAAGCAAATGGAAAATTAAAGTTGTGTTCAACACCAAAAATTAAGTAACAAGATTAAGTAAGAAGATTCCCTATTATTTTTTGCAGCTTCATTACACTCTGCTGTCTCAAAAATGTAACGCTGAAGCTTGCTATAGTTCAAGGATCCACTAATGGAAAGCAACAAGCCGAAAAAACTCCTTGGGATATACCAGTTCTCTACACTAAGTCATTCCCAAAACACGTACACACAGCAAAGCACACCTACAAATTAACTGTACAGGCTACAGGAACTTCTTCTCAAGAACCCTGACAGCCAATAGACAGGAGCAGAGCTCAACGATTCAAACAGACAGGCCTGGCCCTGCAAATTGAGAAAATGTGCACACAAGGCAGCTGAGCCCTGACTGCCCACTGAGCTCAGAGCCTTTATTACAGAGTGGAGTAAAGCAGAGAGAAAGACAAAATGTTAATGATTCAATGGCAGCGTAAGCATGCACCACAGACACTTGCAGTCAGGTGCAATGTCACTGGATGATTTGACATCCTGAAAATTGCAGGCAAAGAATTGTGCCATGCTTCAGAGATCGGAACGCGTGAAACACAAAGCCTGCTCGAAAGCATCAATTCAGTTGGTTTGCAAGCTAGGGAGCCTGTTTCCTCATGCATCACAGAATGACTCTGCACATTACTGCCTGAATACATGCTGCCATGTATTGGATAAATGATTAGTTCAGGCCTCTGAATTCACACATTCTGTGCTGCTATGGATTCCATCCATAACCCGCAACGGTGACATTTCAGCTGCTTCATCTATCCCACTTGCTGGTTCAGGTATAATTATTGCAGGAAGGAATGAACAAGAGGGTTCTCAGTAAGCATCACCTTCATCATCACACAACAAAAAGCACCAATCTCGAAGGAAGAGTTTGGGGAAAAAAAAAAGAATGAAAAATTCCAGCAACAAAAGCCACATACCTTCTTCAGCTGTCTCCAAAATACAACCTAGAATTGGCAGCAAGACAAGGCCATTTCCTTAAGAAAACAGAGATAGCATGGTTTTTTACTGATACGATGTGCTAAATGAGGTGGCTATGGCTGCTCTGACAGAACTGCTTAGGGATCAGAGCATGCTTGCTGTATAGAAGTGTTCAGGAAAGCTTGTATTTCTATTATTAGTTCATACAACCATAGAAAAATGCTTTCATACTACATGCGGTGTCAATCAAAGTCTGAAGTCTCACATTAAGAATGAAACAACTGGAGAAAGAAAACTATAAATTAAGTCTGGATTTTGCTAATTTTGAGTAAAGAATTACCAGCATTTTATGTTAACTTTCAGTTTACAAAACAGCACATCATATCCAGAAACTGACATCCGATATCTCACTTTTCTTATTTCTGTGGTGTTTTGAAATGTTTTCAAGGATCTTAAAAAGGAAATGTTAACACAGTTTAAAATAAATGCTGAAATAGCAGAATTAGCATGCCAACGTTATAACTCCTCTAACACAAAGTACATGAAAATGTACTTCACAGCTCCTGCTTAGAAGTATTCCAAAAGTAAAGAAACTGGAAATAGCCATGACAAGAAGTGATCCTTATTAACATTAAAATGCTAGTCTAAGAACTACTTATAGGAAGCTTAAAAACAGAGGAAACCTGGGACAACTGGGAAACTGCCTGAAGAAATGAGGCTTCACCTACTCCAACCTCAGTCTGTCCAGTACAGCACACACATGACCTCTTCTTTCCCATTGGCAGGGTACTTCAGGAACAGCCCCCTGGCTTGCAAAGGAACAGTCAACTGAATACAGAGATTGTGCAGAATTCTTAGAAGATATATATATATATTATATAAATGATATATATATATAATGCAAACAAAAGAAGGAGTATCGGTTAAAAACAAGTGTTACATTTAGGAGGCGTTCAAGAACTATGTGGATGTTGCACTGGGGAACGTGGTCATGGGGCATGGTGGGGGTGGGCTGGAGGTTGGACTAGATGGTCTTTTCCAACCTGAATGGGTCTATGATTTAGTCATCCTATAAGCTCTACAAAAAGAAATGAATGGCACATTTCTATACAAGAAATTAAACAACAGAATGAGTGTTTCAATCCATTCCACGATGCCCTCAGGCTCTGAAGGAAGCAGACTCACACTATTGAGCACTAAAGATTAGCAGTATCCCATACGCTACACTACAAAGAGGGAAAGATAGGAGCATAATCTTCTTGGCAAGGATCACAACTGGAAGGAAGAAACCTTCCAACTCCACCAAGAACAGCCATGCAATTGAATTCCACAGGACCGTACAAAAAGCCCTCAATTATTACACAACCTTTCTTTAACATCAACAGAACCTCCAATCTCAAAAGCCTACTCGGTTACATCACGCAAAAAGCAACAAATCAGAGGGCAAGAAGTTCTGTAACAGGTCCACCAGACAGCCCCGTAATCCCTACACAATATTCTCCTCGCTGGGAAGTTCTAACCCACCACTCAGAGCGGGAAGAAAAGGATCAGACAGCTCTGGGATGAAACTTGAAGAGAAAAAGCCTCCACAACGGGATGGACCAGAGGGCTACAGAGAGCACCCAGAGCCCACGCGACGCTCCCGCACGCCGCCTGCGCAGCAATCCCAGACAGGAGGGCTGGCCGAAGGGTAGCGGCGGTCGAGCTGGCAGATCACATCCAACCGCCCACAGCCATTCAGTTCCTCGTGGCGGTGCACGCGGGATGGGCCGCGGTGCTCACCCAGCAGCAGGACGCTCTTCCCCGAGGGCAGCTTGGAGCGGGAGCGCGTGGACACCTCGCTGAGGATGCAGGACCTGCGGCGGAGAGAGGCACGGCTGAGCCGGGGCTGCGGGGCGCAGCGCTCTGCTCCCCTTCCCTTCCCGCCCACCCGCGGGGCCGGCGGCCACCGCCCGCCCTGCCGCTCCGGCCCGCAGACCGGCGGCGGGGCGGGGCGGGCTGTTACCAGAGGTTCTGCCCATCGTCCTCCTCTCCGCCCGCCCGCAGCTCCGCGCTGGCGTTGTTCGCGGCTCCGGATGCCGAGGAGGAACCGAAGGAACCGGCTCTCCCCACCGCCGCCATCTTCGCTGCCTCCTCCCTTCCCTTCCCTTCCCCGCCCCGCCGCCTCCCCGAGACGCGGAGCGGGCGGCGGCGGTGGATGACAGGAACCCGGATGTGGGGAGCCGGGGGCGGAGCGGGGTGACGGGAGGTACGCCGCTCCCCGCCCCGCTGAGGCGGAGCGGGGTCCGCGCGTGGGGGTGTGTGGGGGATTCGTTCCGCGGGCAGAGCCCTATAGCTGTGGGAGGGAGCCCTTCCCGCCTGCTCTCACGGGGGTCGGTGTTGTAAGGTGCCACTGCAGAAGGAGCCCTCCTGCTCCCCTCAGCTGTTCCCTCTTTAAGGCGGCGTTCCCTGCCTCGTCCTGCAACCGTGTGCCTTTGCACGAGATGAGAGGCGTGCGGTCCGGGCTCCCTGGGGACTCGCGTGCCACGTTTTCACACCTGACATCTCCGGCGATGCTGCGCATCCCATGCCTTCACCAGGAGCGGCCCCTCACTCCTCTCCTTTCATTCCTCTCTCAGGAAATGCGGAGAAGAGGTGAAAAGTGCTTGGTCATCGTGCTCTTCGAGCTCAGTTACGGGGATTAAACAGCAAGATTGAAGCCGAGATGGATAGAACGAGCCTTCATCAGCTATGCAGTACGTTGGTACGCATGCTGTACAGTGAGCATTACTCAGCTGTGTGCGTGATGAAGGACGATGTTTAGAAAAGCCTGTAATGAAGATGAAGCAGCCGTAGAAAGGAGTGAAAATCTATAAAACATTACTTTCTTTCCCCTTCGGTAAGGCAATCTTCTGCCTGGCAAAGACAGTTACGGGGATGTATGGGAGCCGCAGTTCAGTGCAGCCTGTACCTGATGGGAACTGTAGACAGGAGCTGGTGGTGATGGACTGGCACTCTGCAAACACAAAAACCTCTCTTTCTGCCTCCTCACCCAACCTGTAGGGATTTATCCAAGCATATTAAATAGAAGAGCCTTCCCCAGTTTGAAACTGTAAAATTAAACTTACATGTTTAAAATATGTTATCTTAAAATATTGTGCTGTTGACATATCCACACCAAAACTATGTTCCATTCTGATACCCAGGCACCATTATGCTTGCAGAGATAGGTCTGTTGTACAAGGCATGCAACAATAATGAAGAATTAGGTTCTTCAGTTATGATGTCAAATAACTTTATTTCTGCTGTTGGTTGTTAGCAACAGTTTTAACCTGGAAAGGGGCTGTCCATGGTTTAAGGACAAAATCAGCATCCTTCTGAGCTGCTCTGGGCCAGCCAGTTGTGGAGCAACCAGCTAAGTAGGCAGTAGGGAAAGGCACCTCTTGGGTGCAGCAGTTGGTGACTGCAGGAGTGTGTTGTTGGTTTCCCCAAAGTTCCATGCCTTCTCCTTCTGACAAGCTCAGATCATTCTGCTTGTTCTTCATGCAGGGCTCCTTATTGGCTGTCAGTCTTCACCTAAAAAGTTTTGTCTGAATTAACATCGCGTGAAATCTGAGAAGTAATGGTCCAGCTTCTCTGCCTGTGTGTATTGTCAGTGACCAAATACTGTAAAATTTGTTGCGAATGAAGAAGGCATTTTGTTCATAGGCCTATGGAAATGAATTATTATAGTTCAATTACAGTTAAAAAGATCCATTTTAGATTGTTGGAGAGATTTTACCTTTAAGGCAAAGCTGTTCTTCTCAGCATTGTTGACCTTGTTGTTGAAACCAAAATTGCAAAGGTCGCAGTGCTCTATACATGCTGTGGTTCACTGTGCAGAAAGCATCTCTCTGAAGAGTCAGCGGTGGAGGAGCTAAGTAGAATTTCCACAAGGTATTTTGTTGCCTTTGGCTACAGTTTATTAAAAACTACAAAACTAAACCTTGAAAAGAGAAAGACAAGTGTGATTTGTCATTATTTATTGATGTGAATTTGTGTGTAGGTAATAATATTCAGAGAGCACTCATGAAGACGTTAATGATTTTTGAAAGTGCTTTTTTTGGTAGTTTTAACAGCAGTCATCTGAAGTGAATCTTGAAAGTGAATCGCTGATTATTTTCTTGTTTACAGTGCTCTGTTGTTCTTTCAGGAAACAAAAAAAATTATTTGACTGGGCTGAATGACTGACAGTAGTGCAAATTGCAAGCAGATGACATCAACTCAGATTGACTATTCAGCCTGAATGCTGACATTTCTTAAAGTAGGGATAATAGTTGGGAAGAACAAGCATGTCTCCAGAGATTTACTGGAATGAATCCTTAAGAAATATTAAACTACGACCAGGTATTCTGGCACATTCCTGTTTAGTTTTAGACCAAATGCAGGTTCTGTTATCCATCCTCTGATGTTTTCTGTTGGTTGTTGATAGCAGCTTCTGCAGAGATGTGCAGCACTGTGACCACTGACTTCTGCATTTGTTTACTACATACTTCATTGTACATTTTTAAATATGTGCAGGGCTAAGTGTAGTTTTATGAAGCAGAGTATTACGATCTGCTGCAAAGGAGACAAAGGAGTTTCCTTGCACAGAGGCAGTTTTATTTCTTTAATCTGAACTGGTTAGCATTCTGCAGCTGATGTAGCAGAGCATCTTCAACATATGTTTAAGTAGACCCTTAAATTTACTTGGAATCTGTAGGATTTAAAATGTGCTGTACTTGTCTGGTTGACAAATTATAGAATGGCTTGGGCTGGAAGAGACCTTTCATGATCATTGAGCTCCAACCCCCTGCAGTAGGCAGGGCTGCCTCCTACCAGCTCAGGCTGCCCAGGGCCCCATCCAACCTGGCCTTGGGTACCTCCAGGGATGGGGCACCCACAGCTTCACTGGGCAGCTGTGCCAGGGCCTCACTGCCTTCTGAGTAAAGACTTTCTGACAAAAATCTAATCTAAATCTCCCCTCTTTAAGTTTAAAGCCATTACCCCTTCTCCTGTTATTATCAGAACATGTAAAAAAATCAGTTCTCCTCCTGTTTATAAGCTTCCTTCAAGTACTTGAAGGATGCCGCATGGCCTCCCTAGAGCCTTCTCTAGGCTGAACAAGCTCAACTCCCTCAACCTTTCTTCATAGGAGAGGTACTCCAGCCCTTAATATGTACTTGCTGTGTGTGTGCAGAAGGCAGCTGTGCAGGGTGTAATGGAAAGGAGCTGGATGGCAGGTATGTCACCCTCCGGGCATGCTCAGCTCTCTGAGAGACACAAGGTATGAGCAGTTTGCTCCTTTGGTTTGAGCAGGATTGATCCTTGAAGGAGAGAAATATCTTAGTCATATTTTATTCTGGATAAACAGTATTGCACATAAATGTGTAGTATCTAATTTCTCAGCCTAGTGTGGAGATGGTCAGCAGCAGCACTTCCTTGTGCATTATTCACAATTCTGCTCTACCTTCAATTGGCTCTTTATGCAGAGCAGCTGAGCGACCGCTTCTCAAGTAGGTGGTTTGCTTTATGCTGGCTGATTGGTTCTCAGGAAGCATGGCTGCAGATGGGCTACCATAAAGCAAGAAAGGATGTTTCTGAGTGATGTCATAGCTAGTTTGTGTATGTTGTCTCTAGGTATCTCTGAAGACATTTGTATTTGCTCTGTCTTTAGTAGGAAAAATGTGAGGTGCCTTCCATTTACTGCAGAATAAGAATGCTCATAGAGACAGTTACCACTGAGTAGCTAAATAAGTGTAAACTGTACTCTGACTAACTTGCAATAATGAATTCAGACATGCTCTTCTAGATAGGGGCTGCCAAGATGTTACTCCATTGCTCCACTGTGTGCTTTGAGAGCCACTCACTCTTAGGACTTGGTACCTGATCTGTCCTCAACCTGTGGCTGGTTTCAGTCCTTGGCTAGTATTTCCACAACCATTCAATGCTGGAAAATCCTTAGCCCTCGTTAGGGGGTAGTGAGCTCCATTTTAGCTGCCACTAGAGCAACCATTCTACACAGCTTACCTTGGAAAGAAATAATCTAGTTGTGTGAGCGCTGTATTAAGTACATTGGGTTTATGTTTTCATCATCTCACTGGCTTAATGATCTTGAGGCCTACCACCATTCTATCCTACCTCTTTGCAGGAAGCTCTGTTTTGTTACTTTCTATAAGGCAGCTCTGTGTTTCAGTTTGATATGCCTTCAAAAGAAAAAAAAATTGAAATATGGTTCTTTTATATACACAAACTTTTGCAATTCTCTCTGTTTTTCCCTTTAAAAGTCCAGTCATTGAAGGTTGACAGAGCGCAGAAGTATTCATCTACCTACATTCCTGGGTTGCTATTATAGCTAACCAGTGTGTTGCGTTGTGTGCTGGAGTAAGATACTCTTTCCTGTGTTTCTGTGAATAATATATTGAGTGAGGATGATGTGCCCTTTTCAATAGAGCTGCCTGTTAAAATCCTCTTCCTCTGAACTGCATAAATGGATTACTTTGGCTTGTATGTGGACATTATGATTGTAATCTGATAACTGATAGAAAAAATAGGGCTCAAATAGAAAATAAAATAGACCATATGAGGAGGGAAATAATACCTGTCTCAGAATTGCCTCACATTTCTTCTGATTGATTGATTGATTTTAATTTGATGATAGGAGTAATAGTAGGAGTTCTCACTTGAAAGCAATCCCCCCACCCCCAAATGCAAAAATATATATATTTTCAGAAAGCAGGACTATATTTCTACTTCTTCAGAGTGGAAGGAGGCCTGCATTTTTGGGATTTAAATCCTGAAGAAATATATTAGGTTGTATCGAGAGATGCTATGTGCGAAACAGATCGGTAGAATTCCACTGAGACTACCAAGAAGATATATTATCCCGGCATATTTTTAATATATATGTTAACACAAAGTAAAAGGAAGAAATCACACAGCGAATGGAAAAAATCCTGTCTCAGCAGCAGGCATTTGTAGCCACCCCTGAGATAAATGGAGTGATGGGACAAGGCCATGTGATGGCCCTCTGCCTGGCTGGCTAAAAATAAGCAGTGTGCACACTTCATATGCATCTCTCCCTGTAATGGGTGGGAGGACTGGAAAATCTACGCAGGAGCAGATGCTCCACCCTTGTGCCTTTCACAGTGCCTGCCAGTTTCTTCTCCCTGCCCTTCTCTCAGGGAAGCTCTACTCGAGGGGAAGGCTGTGTTTGGTTCTTAATCTCTATATGATGGCAGCAGCTCTGGGGATGGAGCTGAGAAATAGTAGTTCTTCTAAAACATTATTTGTCTGCATTCAAATGTTTTTGGAGGTATGTGACTTACATTTTTATGTCAAACAATGTACCCTCAAAAAACAAACAAAAGAACCTCAAAACAGAATATTTTACGGATTTATTCACACAGTAAAATAAGAAATCCAGCATCTCATGGCTTATTAAAGTAATTTCTCATATTTTGGCAAGAATCTTGCCCCCTTCCTTCCCTTTGCCCCCTTCCTTCCCTTACAGATGATGATCTATAATGAAAACTTGAAGACCCATCACTGTAGAAATAAAGTAAAAGTATTTTAGCCACATGTTCTGAGGGCTCTGAAGCAAATATTTTGCCCTTGAACAGACATTTGAAATGCAAGTCAGGAACATTAGGGGTTTGTGCACTGGTAGGTGGATTCAGTGGCTGTGAGACATGTTGTGAGGTTGATTCCTCTCCTGAACTAAATAAAGTGAAACCTCTCTTATGGCAAACATATTGCAGCAATGCAAAATAAGCACAAAAGTAGGACTAAGTGCAGAGACTTTCTACAGGCTGTTTCCTCTTGTTCATTTCTTCAGTGTGTGAGGAACACAGATGCCAGGTGCAGTGCCAGTGGGACATCTGTCATGACAGCAGAAAGGGAAGCAGGGAAGGACTGCCCTGGGCATTTGCTCTGCCAAGTAAATTCAGATCTCCTGGTATGTAGTCTTATTTCAGGTATGCATTATGGATTTCCATATTTCCCTATGTTAAAGGCTGCAAGTTGTAACCATAGTAAGCAGCTTTAAAAATAAACATTTTGTGGTTTCATGTTGTGGCAAATACATATAGTCTGCATGAAGGACATCAATAATGTTTTTATCTTGCTTTCATAGGAATAACCATTAACATATAGTGTTGTTATGTGGTTATATCCAATAACTAAATTGAAATTTATTCAAAGGTCACTTTTTTGTTGTAAATCTCCATTTTAATTTTTTCAGTATATCCTTTCTTCTAATCTACTATGTCTTTCATAACTCTTTTTCTCTCATCATTCTAATTAATCTATAAAACACATGGGTGTCCCTAATTTTCTCATCCACAGAGTCACTGAGTCAGTGGTGTCTTGGGGTTTCTCATACCATCTTTGCATTGTGATAAAGTTCTTTCTACTTCCCTACGTTTTGGTGCTCCTTTCTGCCCTCAAATCCTTTTCTTAACATTTGTGCAGATCACCATGCTGTTCTTCCCTTCATGCTTATGTCAGATAGAGTCTGCTGTTCAAGCAATTGCTCTCATTCCCAAATCCAAGACCACTGTCCTTCCTGATTTTGAAGGAAGTCTTAGCTCAATAGAAAGTGAAGCATTCATTCAGACAAGTGGTTAGCTTCCCAGAGCTTATGTGCAGTACCTGTTATTGAGAATGACTCGCAGTAACAAATCTGCACCGTGGAACAAAGCCAGAGACAGAAAGATGTCCCAGCTAGCTTGGCAAAGTGAACTGTATAGGGGAAAGATAGACTGGTGGATATGTATAACTACTGTCAGGCATTGAGTCAGTCTTCATTTCCTACTGCTTTAATTGCACTTCTTCTCTTGTTATGTATCTCATAGGAACAGCATGATGACGATACCACTATCTGCCATCACTATATTAAGGAGGTGTTTCTTCCAAAATGATAAGAAGTGATGTCATTCTCATAATAGAATTGCCACTGAGCTTTAGAATTTGTGGTGACTCAGGGCAAAGTGTTCCAGCAAAGCTGTCAGCTCAGACTCAGCAAAGACCCAGGCAAATAGCTCCATGATTGTCTCAGTTTGTGTGCCAGAGATTAATATAGAAACGTGAAGAATTTGAAATATAAGAAAAAATCGGGTTCTGTTCTGTGGAAATTCTGTGTTCCAGAGGGACAAATGAGAACAGGGGCAGTGAAGAGAAAGACAGTGTGATGATCCGCAGGACTGGAAAAGTACAGCACACAATGAGGAGTGTAGTTATGCCACACAGTGAAGTACAGTACAGAAATAGCTGAGGTAACTGCCACTGAGCTGATCCAGAAGTGAATCAGTACAGTGACATTTGCTTGGTGTTGAATGTTGAGGAAAACTGGCTGCCTTGGTGATGGGGCTTATCAGCTTGAGAGGAATGTGCCAGCACATCTATGTGGCGCCTGGACCCAGGGGCATCCTGGCAGGCCATCCCAGTCTTGAACCTCTTCACATTGCCTACTGTGCTATAGGACAGATGTGCCATAGAAGAGTTAATTTGACTAGCCAGGCAAAATGAATTTTAACAGAATAAACAATTTTCTTCCAGTGCACCATGAGCAAGATAAAAGCTCTATTTAATCTAAGGAACAGTTCTGGTAAAAGAGTGTAAGTGATTGACTGGCTAGGAATGGACTGAGTCTAGAAATCAGAAAGCATTTTCTACAAGGGCAGGGATGCTTTGGGACTGCCAGCTAATTGAGTAGTTAGTAAAGGGGATTTGGTCCATTTCTGAAAAGGGTTAAGTGATACAACTGCATGCATGAGAGTGGATCTTTTGCAGTGTTCTGGAGTTCCCTTCTGTCCCTATGTCCCCAAATTCCACAGTCCCGTTCAAATGACAGTCAACAATAAATTCAACCAGATGAAAAGTCAATCTAAGCTAGTATCCTGTTTGAATAAGTGGAATCTTATTTTGTAAAATGAGTTAAAAATTGTAAGGAGGCTGTCATGCTCGCTGTGATTTTTTTTTCCCATCATGTTCTAGCATTGAAGTCATGCATTTTTTGATTCACATATGGTTTGGTCCTTTTCAATATCTAATGAAAGTGAGCTCAGTTTATTATTACAAAAAAAAAAAAAAAAATTTCACGCCTTCCAATACTTTTATTGTGAAAGCTAGAGAATAATTGTTCCCACCTCACCTTTTCCATAAAATTCATGGTTTAATACATCTTTATTACATCTGCCTTCAGATGTCTTTCTAATTCTACCATAACTTTTGTAATGGAAGGTCTCAAACTGCATACATTATTCATAATAAGACCATGGCTGGGATGTATACAAACTTCTTCTTTTTAATAAATCCTAAATTCCTGTTTGCCTTTTTAAGCACTGGAATATTTCCAGATTTCTTTTCTGGTGATGCTGACTAACATCGTATGTATATGCATATAGCTGTGTTTTCCCCTCCCTTCATGTGTTCAGTTATTGACACTAAATAGCCTCTGGCCTTTTATCACCATTTGGTATTGAACCATCCTCTGAAGCTTTTCATAGCCAGCTTTAGATTTCCTCAGCCTAATAGTTTAGTCTTATCTGAATTAGTCTTTTTCTTATTATCTGTCTACTTGTCATTTATGAATACATATGAGAGCCCAGATATCTCACAGCAGGGCCAGTATCAGTGAATCCTGATACTTTCCTAATATAAATATTTCTCTGTGAGGAAAAGAGTACAGGGAATATAAAATCTCACCTATTACCTATCATTGGGCTTTTCATTTTTTAGTTCTTTTCAAAATAAATTTTTACTGTTATAGTTTAATTTTTTTATTTATTGCCAAAGTAGATGACTTTTTAATTCCATTTCAGGGTGTAGTTCTGCTTTTCAAAGGACACAGGATAATGGGAAAACAAGACAACAGAAATTCACCAGTATTTGATGATTTAGTTATCACATGTTGATTTTAATATCACTAATTAACATTTTATTTCATCTCAGTATGAGATTCTGGCACATATAGATAGTTGAGAGTGATTGTCAGGTGTAAGTATATAAAAAACTTTATTTTTTTGAATGCTGGCATGTAAAATTCTCTTTGGTTGTCTGACTACAATCTCCTATTGGCTTAATCCAGTATGCTTACTTATTAAGCTATGAATACCTGCAAATCCTTTAAAGGATTAACTGTATCTGGCTGCTAAGCTTTCAAGGCAGTTAAAAATAACTTCAAACTGATGCTACTGACACAGTAAAAATTGGACCTGCTCTTCACCTTATGCTGTTTGGTGGTGCTTTGCCAGGTGAAATACTGTCTGGAGCTGACTAGGGAGGTTTGAGTTGACCAAGTGCTCCTGAAACGGTCACTGAAACTAGCAGTCGTTTTCTGTTACAGCCTGTAGAGGAGTGTTTGCTTGCCTCATGAAAAATGCCAGTGGCCAAGGACATACAAAGTAGAAAAAGAAATTTGGTTTTATACCCACGCATGAAACAAAAGTGCCCTGTTCTGTGCAATAGTCCAGGACTTACTCAAGGTGTAGCCAGTAACTGCAGTGCAGTCCTTTGCCTGTATTGTGACTTTTGCTAGTTATCACTGTCCTCAGATGTGGACCTTTTTCATATTTGTAGTTACTGTCATATTCTAATGCAGCATGAGTGTATACATTCTGGATGCTGCTAGGTGTTAGGAATGGAGCCAAGTAGACAGCATCCACTATAATGGAACACTTGCAAGGAAGGCAGTTTCTCTGGGTACTCTGGAGAGTGCATGGCAAAGCAGTACATTGCAGTGTGTACTTTCTGCCTCTGTGCCCTGTTATTCCTATGGATCATCTGGGAGAATCACCTCCTTCAGAGATCAGAAATGTTAAACCGTGAAATACGTGACTACGGAAACACTGAGACAAGGCTTTCCAGGAAAGTGTTAGAGGAAAGCAATGTTTGTGCCACTTCTGTTTCTTTGGGTGGCTGCCTGAGGCCTAGCTCAGATATCCTTCTCTTCATCCCTTGGAACCACAGCTAGCACTGTCACATGACAGAGACACATAAACCAAACAGCTCCTTAGCTTGACTTGGTAGGTATACACCAACAAAACTAAAAGGTTGCTTTTCACAGAAGATGAGATTTCTCCTTTTGAAAAGCGATGAACTCAAACTGCATGAGAAGTTTTAACTCAGGTAGTAGTGGAAGCATCTTTTGTTGCCAAAATGAAATGAGACATGCTGATCTGTGATGAGAGTTTGAACTTGCTCTTGAAAAACTGCCAGCCTGCTACTCTACTTTAGTTTAAGCATTCCTACCAAAGACAGGATGAGTCGCATTCTTGAACCAGAACACTTGCTTCCTTGTGCTAACAGTAGATCCCTAAGATCTCCTGCTCACCTCGCTCACCGTCTTTTGCCAGATATTTTCTCTCTTATGTCTTGTACTGGTACAAGGATCTAGCTCAGACACAATAAACAATATAACTCTATTAAAATTAGTATGTGCTACTTTATGACTAAAATAGTTCTGGAGACTGAACAAAGTTTGTACTTAGGCAACTTCATACTAAACTGAGTCATGTTATCCTTTAAACTTGTACTAGCCCATGGAAATCAACAAAGCTTGGGATAGTGATAGTGGATGAGAGGTAACGGTTTTAAGTTGCACCAGAGGAGGTTCAGGTTGGATATTAGGGAGGGATATCAGGTCGGATATTATTCTCAGAAGAGCAGTGAGGCAGTGGCACAGGCTGCTCATGGAGGTGGTGCAGTCACCACCCCTGGAGGTGTTCAAGAACCATGTGGATGTGGCACTGAGGGTCATGGTCAGTGGGCATGGTGAGGGAGGGTTGGCAGTTGGGTGAGGTGATATTAGAAGTCTTTTCCAACCTTCATGATTCTGTGATAACGTTTGAAATCCATTTTAGCTGCCATTGTGTGCCAATGGCCTTTGCCTTCCTGAAGTACCATGTTAAGCAAATACTTTGCTTGTGGGATTTCACCAGTGTCTCTTAGGAGTAGCTGCAGAATTGACACTGAGCTATCAGGTAGATTATGTGGTTCTACCTATTTTGATGCCAATTTTTCTAATTAGGCATTTGTTGCTTAATGTATATTTTTATTTGAACTTGTCAGATTAAATTTTACTCAATGTAGAGGGAGAAAATTAACTTTTATGCAACCCATTCACTAATATAAATTACTTGGTACTGTAGTATGAATAGAAACACACATTTCCATGATTTAAATAAGCAACACTGAGGAACCCAAGCCTGTCAGGCTTCCATCAGAAGCTTCCTGGTTCCCTGCCAGCTCGCCTACCCATCTGCCTGGCAGGCTGTTGTCCTCACAAACATTGTGGCTGCCTCCATGTCAGGGACAGCAGCACTGCCAGGGCTGGAGCTGTGTGGCAGGAGGCCAGAAGGACTGCCTCTCTGGTACCACCCAAAGGGCCCCCAAAGGGCAGTGTGATGTGCTGTACTGCACAGACAGCCTCCAGGCACGCTGCTGGGCCAAGGAGCTTTCAAATCTGGAAATGTCTTACCTTGTGCCAGCTTTTAGTAGTTTTCTGAGAAATTCTTTTATCAGCAGACATTCTGTCCTGTCAGTCAGGATGATTTTTGTATCTGAAAGGAGGGATGTATGCATTTAACACCTTGCTTTCTAGCGATTCTGCTTCAAAGGAACAGGTAGAAATGACACAAAATGCAATTGTGTCAAATATGTGTAGAGAAATGTTACTTTTAAAATCAGAACATGGCTTCTGACAGAGCGTTAGATTTTACCTGGGTTTTGGGTTTTCTTTGCATTCTAACAGACATTCTTGTTCCTCCTACAAATCTTTATTTAGTTGCAGCCAGACTTCAGCAGTGTCATATGGAGTAGCATGCACTTTTTAACCAGTTAGTGATTCATGGTAGTTGATACATCCTCAGTATTAATGATCTACTGTGGAAGAACTGTAATAATAAATAAAAATAGATCTTAATAGATTTTTTCCTACCTTTCCAGGGCTGAGAGAAGGCAATTTAATAGCACAGAGCAGTGTTAGAGAAATTGTGATTGTGACTCTTCATGTTTGTGTAAAAGCACTAACCATTGCTAAACCAGGTTAATAATAAAAACACACAAAACAGTTTTTCTTTTTTTTTTCCTGTTTATTCTTTAATGATTCACTGCATTAGAATGTTACACAGTATGTCTTTCTTAATAGAACTGTGCTCCACAAATAGATCAATACCACAGTAGTAGGGGTAATTAGAAAAGAACTTTCTTCTGCTCCAGATATTATGTGTAGAGTGCTACCAGATGCCGTATAAATATAAAGCCCCTCCATTTTACTGAAGTTCAATAATTATACTGAAAAAGATACAAACTGAATGGAACCATAACATAATATGCTAGACCATAAGATAACTGATGCTTAAAATAATTAATTTGTGAAATAGAAACAATGATACTCCAGTTTGACAATAATTTACTTCATGGCTTGTCTCTAAGGTTAGCATAGCTTCACTCCCAAAATTAGTCAACAGGTAGAATAATGGGTTTGGGATCTAGGTGAATAATCTTTCTGCTTTCACAGTGTTATCCACAGTAAAAGAGCTGAAGGACCAAACACTGCCTTCACTGGTTGGGTCAACAGCTTATCTAAACCAATGCAGTATGAAGGGTGGAAGCACTACAATTTGAAAAAGATATCATTAGCTCTTCTGCTTCTCAGCTAATGTGATATGGTGGATTGGAGAGGGCTGACCTTGTTGTGCATTTAGCAGATGCTTTCAGTGAGCTGTCCAAAATGAAAGCAAGCTCAATTGATTTATATCTGTGCTATACCAGCCTGATGTGTATTGAAAACATTGGAACTATGCTAATCATAAAATCAGGACAAAATTCTTGCTGAATGGATAAGAAGTTTCTCATTGATTTAATTTATTTTGCACTCATTAGTATCAAAATGTTGCTAGTATGTTTCTCACAAACCTGCACGACTGAACATTTACATCCTGAAAGTGGATGTATGATTGTTTTCTGCCTGCAGACTCAATACCATATCAGATTGTCATGACAGCCATATTTTCAGCTACATGCTGGCATAGCTCCAATTGCGAAGCTATTGACTTCACAAGGATTTAGATACAAACTTAAACATAGGTTTAAGTGCTTCATTAATTTGTCTCTCCCTCTCTTCTTCCTCTTCATATCATGTATGTATCCACATATATTTATCCATTCTCAAAGGCAATGTGTGGACCTCTGAGCTAGCTAAATGAGCTGCGTTTCAGAATAAATCCTTCCTAGTGAATCTACCCCCAGTCTCAGATGTAAACAAAGTCCTCTTCGTTTGCAGCTTTCATTTTAAACCTCTTAATGTTTATAACAGGTATGGATACCTGTTTTTCATTATGTTTTAAGAAGCTTACAGTAAATATTACTAGTTGTAATAAAGGTTTTAAAAGTTAATTACGTGAGAGCTGTTTAATAGCCTGAGACTATGTGTCATCTCCTTTACAAAACATAAACATCATTGCACAAAGGTATACTGAAATTATGGCTGTAGGCTGTGGCTTTAATAAACAGGACAGCTCTGCTTAAAACTAAGAGATTTTACTGGAAATATAACCTCATATTCTTGTGGTGTATTTGCCTTCTGCAAAATAGCATTAATCTACACTAATAGCTGGGCATTCATGCCTGACCAAATGAACAAGTGTGTTATTAGGCTGTCTAGAGAGTCATGGATGTATTTAAATAAAAAGATTCATAAATGCTCTAGTTACCTTGACAAATCAAAGTTCTAATTGATAATACTAGGATAGATTAGAATAATATGTACTTTTTAATTATATATTTTTAAGCTTTGTTTCCTAAGAGAGTTGACAGAATGACCACATATCTCTTCTGTACACTTTTATATTTTATCTATACATTTCTAGTATTCACTGAATGTACTGTGGTTTCTCCTGACATATGTGTCCTGTAAGGCAAGGGACAACAGAATCAAGAAATAAACATCTGACCATGTCACAAATCCAATTAGCTCTGACAAGGCCAGTAAAGTCAAGTCAATAACAAGTCTAGAAGCAGCTTTGTATTTCAGATCATACTGGAGATGGGAGGACACCAGCTGGACAAAGCAAAAAACACTCCAGGCACACACATTTTCTGCATCCAAGAATACCAACTTATAGCCTGGCGAGATCACAAGCACTGTAGCATTTTCAAGTGTCAGAACTCATCTCTTCAATGTTTCTAAGGAGCAGGGAGGAGGACAGAAGCATTCCCCTCACAGAATGTTAAATATGTGCTAATGTCATCGCAAGGTAATGCAGTGAAGCAGAAACCACATCAAACATCACATAGGCTCTCCTCCTCACTGCCACCACCATGTCTGGGTATGGTAATACCCTCGTTTCAGTGCAGCAATCTTCAGATAGAAATTCTGATGAAATTCTGGCTATTTTCTAATCCCAGGGTCTATGCATGTTAAATGCAACTTTCCTTATTCTAGTTATTGACACATAGTTTTGTCCCATTTAGTGAAACTGAACAGTTAAGCAAGCACTCCACTGGTCTGCTGCACTCATTCCTGGTTGAGATTTAAAAACATAGGTGAATTTTTCATCTTGAGTGTAATGGTGTCAGTCTGGTGATACTCCTTTGATGCTGGCCAAATTACTTTCGATTTTACCTGAGACAAGAATCCATTCCCTGACTTCCTGACTAGAAATCTAAAGTCTTCATTGTTTCCACATAGAAGCAAACTATATACATCATTTACTTCATTTATGGAAATTAGTCAGTGCTGTATTATTATATGTATTATACTGGAAGTTCTGCAGCTTTCTCACTCAAACCTAATTCACAGTCATGCAGCACGCACAACTAAAATGCTTTCTTCCCATATATAATTGAGTAATGGAACAAATAATAAAGACCCATCAAGTATAATGCAACATTCACAATTATTACTGTTAACTGTTGATACTTGCAGCTCGTAATAACCTACTTTTGTAGTTGCCAGAATAGTCAAACATATGGTTTCTCAGCATCAATACGGGCCCTAAAACTGTCACACAGAGCTACTTCAACTTTGGGATGTCAGAAAGAATCTTTTAGAAGCAGTGTGCTAAGTGAGGTTAGCTCACATCTTGCAGTCACTCCGCAGCTGAGTTGGAAATTTCACAGTATTTTTCTTATATTTCTATTTGATTTGCATTTAAATTATATTAATTTCAGCTTTTTTTTTTTTTTTCAAAGGGAGATCAGGCTTAAAATGGAATTTCTTGTCTGGAAATAAGGAACAAGTACAATGCAGTGGTCAGATTATTCTAGCATTAGATTTGGAATAGGAAGCTGAAATTGTTCCCCCTGTGTCCTGATTCCATGCTTCTTGCCCATACGGTATACAGTTGTATGCATTGCATCTTTTGAAACTTTTCCTTTGCAACTTGTAAGGATCTGAGTTTTATTCCCACATAGAGGCCAGAGAGAGTCAAAACTTCCATAAATCTGTCATGCCGTAGTGCCTGATTCCTGGATAATTGTTGGTCCCATCTTTCCTGACACTGAGAATTTAATATGGGGTGAATGGATACATTTATTTTAGTTGTCAGAATGGTCTCAGAGGTCAAAAAAAAGAGCAAGGAAAAAAACTCATGTGCAAGATGGCTTCTACAGATAATTAAAAATTAAACATTTTGTCATGCTCTTGCATTTTACTGACTGCTCTGAAACTTGATCTTCTTGCTACAACTTTGGACAGAAAATTCAGCAAATGGATATAGATGGTATGTGCAGTGCAGGCATATGCTGACATATGACTCCCATATGTCAGTCCACAGAGGTTCTACAGCTCCTGAGTCTGTTCTGTTCTTTAAATAGCTTTCCATCCTTTTAACAGTTTGGACCATTTTTCTATTTTCATTATGTTTTTTTCTTCCTTCCTTTAAGGCCACACTCATTTATAAGTGACTTGGATTAGGCAGGAAGGACTGATAGAAAAAAGATAAAACGGTTGTCAGAGATTTCTACTAAAGCCAAATATATCTGGAGCTTGAAAGGCTGATGTGAACTGTTGAAATAAAATAAAACCTGCATTAATATTAGTAAGTAAATAAAGCGTTACATGGACTGAGATTTTAGTCCTGAATTTATCCGGGGTCACAATACAGTATTTTACTTGGAAGTTAAATTTAATCAGTTTTTGATTGATTATTCAATGTTGATTAATTTACTCAGCAAGTTAAAATTGAATATAAAAAAATTAAAGCTTTTGTATTTAATAGTATATCATCAAATCCTGAAGTTTCATTTTGAACTGGAGGCAGCCTGAGCGGTACCATCTCACACAGAGTTTAACAAGAGAACCATGGGAGCTGCCGACAGTGTTTCCTGTTGGTTTTCACAACAACCACAAAAAAGAGCATCTTCATTCATGTGATCTGCAGATGTGCAGTAAGAAAGCACTGAGATGTGAGTTGCACAGAGATTTGCTATTTTAGGCAAATAATGGATAAGCGAACCTAGTGTCTCTTCAAAAGGTAACTCCACCAGAGCAGTCTAACATCTTTAGGAAAACTGTGCAAACTGTGAAATATACTCATTCTTCAATTCAAAAGGCTTTGGGTGGAAAAAATACTTCAAACTTACTTAAGTGCCCCTGAAAACTTTAAAATTAAATGAAGTGTAATGAGAACATACAAAAGGTATTACTGTACTGTGTGAATGCAGGAAAACTGTACCAAACCCATTCTTTGGCTTTGTCAAAATCTCATAGTGCTGATCAACAGAATGCTTCATTTGTATCTTTAAAGAGAAAAAGAACTGCCTGAAATGTCTCAGGAAAGAAGCCATCTCTTCCTAATGTCTGGAGAAAATGTTGAGAATAGTAACTATGAGGAACATGCAATTAGTAAGAATTTACATATCTTTTCTGATGTATACGTTTTTCCTGCCTGGAGTCAACCATTTCTCACCAAACACTGGCTTCTTAATGGTTGAAGTACAAAGGGCATTGAGTGTTGGGCTTCCTGCAGTCTGTGTATTAGCTTGGGTGGCACAGGAAGAGTGCTTAAGACTGGACCAAAGAGCCAGCGTTTGTTCCACACTTCTGAGTCAACTCAGAGTACCTTTGCTTTCTGTGTCTTGAGATCAAAGTACTCTGCAGTGTGGAAGGGCATAAAGCAGTTTCTCCCCCACAGCACCACCAAAGCAAGTTCCAGCATCAGTGAGGAAAAATAATGACTGGTGTCTGTCACAGACGACAGGAGTGAGAAAAGTTAGCTGGCTTCCACCTGAGAGGACATTGCAGCCTGCTGTGGAACAGACCTGTGTGACGCAGATCCAAGCAGAACATGCTGCTTCCCAGCAGTCCCACAGCTGGGGATGTGGTGTCTGGTGAGAGGGCTTTGCCCCGGAGAGCTTCAAAATGTAAAATGATACTGGGCCAGTCCCCACTCAACCCGTGTGAGGGGGTTCCAGGGGTGTGAATGACCTCAGCACGGCTGCTTACAGCCACCAGCCTGCTCCTATTGCTCCAAGGGAGTCGCTGAAGTAGACACAGCCCATGCTGGCTAATTAGCTGCTTGCAGGCAGGGCAAAAACAGCAATAGTCTGCATGGCACCATCATTTTCCAGGAAAATATATTCCATAGCACTCTGAAGGCACAAATAGTGTATTGAAATGAGACACATTTTATTGGCTTTGATGGACAGAAAAAGAGGATTACCAAACTGAGACTAATAACTGCATTCAACATACTTACCCTAGTTTACATTTTAAGTAAGAACTCCATCTGCAGGAGGAAATGCAGTCCTGAAATGTGCCTTGTTTCATTGCGTAGTGCCACCTTGGGGTTGGACATTTGCAAGGTTTAGAGGGGCAAGAGATAGGAAGCCCTGTTAGTAGCTGGGTGGGTGCTACACTAAATCACCTGTGATTTGGAACTTAGCAGGAAAAAATAAAGTGCTGCCAAGATTTCCGTGCTGTTGTATCTTGGCATAGAATTGTAGCATTTACAGTTCCCTTTGGAGCTGGCTCAACTCTTCCCTTTCTTACCAGCCCAGCGGTGATGAGGGATGTTGTAGGTCCTGATTTTCTCCCCTGTGAGCCAGGTTTTGCTTGTATGTGATCAGCAGGAAGGTTATCTGCTGCCACAAGGATGGGATTAGCCAGCTGGCTGGCTGGTTTTGAGTACGCAAGGACTTAAAAGAAGGCCTTGAATGAATTGTGACGATTTATTTCCTGAAAAACTAGAACAGCAAAACAGGAGTTTTAAAAGATTTTTGTTTTTCACACGTTTTTTTGTTCTCTCAAAGGACATTTGATTTTATTTTGTATCTTCTTCAGCAGGTGGCGTACCTGCGTCGCTGGAACCAGACGCACATTGTGTTGTCTGCTCACTTGCCAAGATCCTCAGGCAGAATGCAGACGGTATGTACCTGTACTCAAGAACCTTTTTCTCCTGTCCTTGGAGGGAGGTGCTGATATCATCACTACATGAATTTCTGAAGGAAAAATATCAACAACATTTTTGGTCTCATGACCATATGCTTGGACTGCTCTAAAGGCATGTGTCTCTTAATTACCTCTCACACACATAACCATAAGAGTTTATTATTAATAAGAAGGAGAAAAAAGTATTTTATTCATGTCAAGTTTTTTTTTTTTTTTTAATAATACATACTGCAGGAAAAAAAGAAAAAAGAAAAAGGAGAAAGAAAAAATCTAGCCAAGAAAATAGTTACTCCCTTAGAAAGGGAATAAACATTTTCATTTTGGAAATACAAGCCACAATTAATTGCTGTAAGTATCCCCCAGGTAAACAAGCCCTGCAGTACTTTGATAGCATGAAGGATTAAGCATTCTACCATGACTGTCCTCCTGATGTCACGATGGAGAAAAGATGGGAAGCTGGGTACCAGTGCTGCCATACTTTAAGCTGAATGAGCTCTGACAGGACTGTCAAAGCAAAGGTATAACAGGGAGCAGTAAATTCTCAGCAGTGTCTTCTTTATGTCAGTGCAGAATGCTCTGTAAGCAGGTTGCTGGTTTGGAACTAGCAACAAACACTACACCCAACCTGAGAGAGGCAGGATCTTCTCTCCACATCAGACATTTCTCCTCTCAGGGTAGATTTGGGGGAGCTTTACTGCTTTGGTAAAAGTCAGTGAGAATACAGGTGCACTGGTAAGTAAAGTGCTTTTGGTTTTATAGGTTCTATTGCTTACCAAACCACAACACGCCATCATAAATCACTAATAACACTAGTAAATACATATGCACATTCGGAGGGATTGCTATTACACCTTCACTGGCAGATGTTCTCTAACACAGACATGGTCTGACAGCCTGGGCCAGCAGCTGTTTCTCACAAAAGAAATACAAATTCAGAGGCTTATAATAAAATATTTATGTATAAAGATTGCAGGATTTTCTCATCTATATGCGTATATGTCCAAAAGAAAGCCTGACTATCCAGGTAAACTGAATAGGAACTGCAGAAGTTTTGATTAATTGAAGTCATTAAACACACATTGGAATATTCAGAATTTTAATTACAAAATTAAAAAATTACCATACTTTTGAAATTCAACTATTCTTTTCAAAAAATGTGTCATTTTACACAGTGTGGCTCATTAAAGCTGGGATGGTTTAAAGACATTCAGAGTGGGTGAAGCTGCATGTACGTTAATTTCTTTCCAACTGTATCCCTTTGTTAAACAGCCTTTCCTTGCAGACCTTCCTCTGTGTTGTGTCAGAGAGTAGCAGTAGGGAAAAGAGGGTAGCTGGATGCCTGTATCAGAAATAGCCAGCCAGCAGGAGCATGGAGGTGATCGCCCCTCTGTACTCAGCCCTGAACTGAACTGTGTTCAGTTTTGGGCCCCCCACTGCAGGAAGGACACTGAGGCCCTGGAGTGTGTCCAGAAAAGGACAATGGAGCTGCAAGGGGCCTGGAGTGCGAGTGTGATGGGGAGCGGCTGAAGGAGCTGGGATTGTTGACTGGAGGAGGCTCAGGAGACCTGATTGCTCTCTACAGCTGCCTTAAAGGAGGCTGTGGCGAGGTGGGGGTCAGCCTCTTCTCCCAGGTAACAGCAATAGGATGAGAGGGAACGGCCTCAAGCTGTGGCACTGAGGGGCCAGTGGGGATGGTGGGATGGGCTGGAAGTTGGATGAAGTGATCTTAGTGGTGTTTCCAGTGTTAGATTCTGTAATTCCATGATTCTAAGAAGAGTGGCAGGAAATTCCATGAAACCAGCTCTGTTGTCCACTTCCCTATGATAAATTCCCTAGGATAAATTCCATCCTCAAATCTTCACTGTATGTGTAATAGGCATATGACAGGTGCAGTTTGCTTCAGATTGCCTGGTCTGTCTTTGCTAATGTCTAAAGCTGGCAACGTCAAAATCATTTAAGGTGAGCTACACTTGCAATCACGAGCAAAAAAAAAACAACTTCATGCTTAACAGGAGTAAATGAGGAAGGAGGGGAAGTTTTGGAGAAACAATACAAGGAAGTATTCCTTCACGCCAGCCAAAGCCAGCAACATGGCGGCTCACCGCGGCGCAGCGTCGCGCATGCGCACAACGCCCCTCCCGGGGGGGGGGGGGCGGACGCAGCGGCGTCGTGACGTCAGACGCGGTTCCCAGCAACGGCCGCACGTCGGCGGGCGCCGGCAACCCGGAAGCGGCGGGCGAATAGGGACGGAGAGCGCGGAGGGGACCGGCGGAAAAGTAGTCCCGCAGGCGGCGCGGCGCTCGGCAGGGCGGGGGAGAGCCTTGTCCTGCTTGGTGTGCTCGGATCGCACGGCGACGGCGGCAGAGATGGCGGCGGACAAGGCTGCGGGTGAGCGGGGGAGCCGCCGCGGGCCCGGGCGGAGGGATACGCGGTCGGGTGTGAGTGCTGTACGGCACTGGGCGTGCTGCTGCGTGTCCTTCCGCCGAGGAAGTAGCGCCCGGACGCAGCTGTGGGTTCTCCAGATGAAAACCCAATCAGCTGATTTTTACGTGTTTTCCTTGGTTGACCTGTTTGCCCTGCAGGGATATCTCAATGATGAAGATCTGAAGTGATAGATCCTCCTTTAAACAAGAGTGGTGGAATTGCAGTAGGTTAGAGGGACCTCCAGCTCTTTAACAGGTTTCAAGCATATTTGGCCAAAAGGGGTGAGGAGCAGCCAGAGTAGTTTTATCACTGGAAAGAGTCACCTACTTCAGCTGAACTTTGGGTTTGTTCTTAAGAGCTCCCAGTTCACATTTACAGACTCACTGTCTTTGGTGATTTGTGGAGTTAGATGCAGCTCTTCAGTTTACAGCCATAAAAGTGACTTTGTAGGAGAAAGAACAGCCCTTCTTTGTTTAAAACAGTCCTAGGTTTCATTTTTGTCTTTTAACATATGATGTAGAGGCATAGTGAAGTCTGTAGACCTTCCCTGATGCTTCTCTAGGAAATACACCGTACAGCTGTGTAAGTGGCACGTTTCCTAGACAGCTAAAAGTCTTTTTTATTTACCATTTCCTTAACTGAATACATGTTACTTCCAAGATTCAGACCTCCACGAGCACCAGATTGCTTGTTTGATCTGCTTGCAGACAGAGGCGGTACCCAGTACTGTAACTTTGGGTGGCCCTCCCCAGAGCTAAACCTGTATGTGAGGGTCTCTTGGCCAGGCAAAGCATTAGAAAATTCCCAAGGTTTGGGTTCTCACGGCTCTGCGTTGTTATTCCTTTTGCTGGTGTAATCTTGGAGGTCTGCTGTGCAAGTAAAGCAGATAATGTATCTATTAGCATGAAACTTGGAGGGAAAATGTGTTTTATTTCTTCACTGCTGTTAAAAAGGTCCTTGAAAAGCAGTGGGTTCTGTACCACAAATATTAAGGAGTTTCTAGCATGAGGAGAGATGCTTCTTGTTCCTTTCCTCTCCCTCTATGAGAAAACTATGACATATCAAAGCTTTCTGAACTTTTCTGACATTGGTTTTCTCTCTTGTTATGGAAAAGGTTCCTTTAGTGAGGTGGTTGAAGTTTAGTAACTCTGTGGGCATCTCGATGCAGGATGAAAGCAGCAAGCAACAAATATGTTTTTGCTGAAATGTATTCATGCGTAGGGTGGTGGAAAGGGTTTCTCTGCAACAAGCACAAGCCAGGAATGGGTTAGTGACTGATTTCTGATCCTGCTGTGGATGTTGCCCCAGGAATATCCCAAGGCCTGGTTATTATTATTGTCCATCTTCATAAATAAAGTTTTTGTAGCCCCAATGAGTAGCAGTTGATTCAGGTATGTGGGTGCCGACACAGAATGGATTTTGTGGCAGAGCTCATAGGGAAGCGTTTCTATTCGTTTGTTGTGAAAACAAAGTTAGCAGAGTTTGCATTGCATCCTTTAATAATAGGAAGAGAAAGACATTGAATATGCAGTGCCCACCATACCCATTGGCGTGGCAAAATGTGGGTTTGAGCGAAGCCCCTGTTGAGGAGTTGGAGAATTGATTATCTGCAGCAGTGGAAACCTTTGCTGGTATATAATCTTTGTTTCAAAAACACTGTATGAGCATGTGAGCTGGTGTTTCTACTAGATAGAAGCTGGTCTGATGTGGTGCTAGTTGTTCTGGTTTTCCCTCCAGTCGTCTTTGTTCAATGGGAGACAGGTTGGTGTTATTTTCAGCCGCTTTAATGTGGGCTCTGTGCTGTAGCTGAGTTCAGCCTCTTGAGTTCTCAGCTGCATAAGGTCAGAAGGGCTGGGTGACACTCTTTACTGAAATGTAAAACTCGGCAGTGACCAAAGGGTAAAATGTTACAATTTTTATATCAAAGAAACTGAAGATAATTAAAACTTTGTTAGATTACTGTGTAAGTGCTCAAACCATTGAAACAAACCAACATAAAAAAGCTACGTGCTGAACTTGTCTTCATCTAGAACAAAACATAGCAAAACTATGGTTTCAGCATTTTCTCTGTATTTTTCATGTGTTCCTTAAAAGCATCCCTTGCTTGCTGCTCAGGAAGCAGCATACAGCAAGCATGGGTTTTGATCCAGTGGGGTGGGATACTTATAGTTTGTGATCTTCACTGTAATCCTTGTGCAAATAAAAATCTATTCCTGCTGTCTGGTTGTGACTCTAAGGAGAAATTTAAGATGTGTTCATTTTCAGCAGACTTGCAGGACGTGGATTATCGACTGAGAGCACAGTAGGATAGTGAGGATTGTTGAGTAGCTGGAGATGTTGTCATGTAATAGGGCAGCAGTGCAGTGATGTGGGGAGCTACTTCTGCTGGCAGGAGGATCCTCAGAACTGTCACAAACAATGTTTTTGGGCTCAATTGCTTTTTATTGTGTTTACAAACCTTTTTTCTGTCATCCTTTGTCAGACCAAGGTGCTGAGAAGCATGAAGGAGCGGGTACTTCAGGGATCACTGATCAGGAGAAGGAGTTGTCGAGCAGTGCATTACAAGCTTTTCTGGTAAGAGGCAGCCAAGCCCCAGCTTCTCATCTACCACATAACTGCTAAACTGGCTTATAGCAATTTCTATTTTTCCAGTTTTCTTATTATGGCTGAGAATGTATTGGCAAGTTATTATACCAAAAGCAGGGCTTGTGTTACAAAGCCAGCACGTATGTTTTCATAGAATCTTAGAATTGTATCGTAGAATGGGTGGGGTTGGACAGGATTTCAAGGATCATCAGATTCCAACTCTCCTGCCACTGGCAGGGTTGCCAGCTGCTCAGTCAAGTAGTAGGTCAGATTGCCCAGGGCCCTGTCCAGCCTGGCCTTAAACATGTCCAGGGTTGGGGCGTCCACAGCCTCTCTGGGCAACCTGTTCCAGCTCCTTACCACTCTCAACAGAAAACTTTCCCCATACATCTAATTTTATCTCCCCTCCTTTAGTTTAAATCCATTCCTCCTTTTCTTATCTACCTGTGTAGAAAGTTGATTTCCCTCATTTTTATAAATGCCTTTAAATATTGTAAGGTTGCAGTGAGGTCTCCCTGTAGCCTTCTCTTTTCCAGGCTGAACAAGCCCATTTCTGTCAGCCTATCTTCACAGGGGAGGTGTTCCAGCCCTGTAATCATCTTCATGGGCCTTCTCTGGGCCCTCCCCAAGAGATCTGTGTCTTTCCTGTGCTGGGGGCCCCAGGCTTGGATGCAGTACTCCAGATGGGGCCTCACGAGGGCAGAGCAGAGGGGGACAGTCCCCTCCCTCAGCCTGTTGGCCAGCCCTCTTCCAAAAGAACCCAGGATACTGTTTTTGGTCTGTTACATTGTTTGAACAAAGTGTTTAAGAACACTCTTACTCTTGATTCTCAAAATTAGTAGTGGCATGATGAGGCAATTAGAAATGGGTTGGTACTCTGAGTCAACATTGGAAAAACCTGATCTCTCTGAGGAACTGATCACTAAAAGCTAATAATGTTGTGATAAAGGATTTAAAGGAGCTAGGTACTTCTGTACATTCTCAGTAGCCATCTAGTAGTGTTGTGGACACGTAGCAGTGCATCAGCATGCAGCATCTCTCCACAAACTGCACAACTGCTGTTGTAGCAGAGTGAGGAGTCTGGGATGATTCTGTTGGGAGTAGCTGCAGAATGGCTGCTTTCTCAGGAAAAGCAGAAGTTTGGGTTTCTGCTGAAGGACACAGAGTGTTTCTTCACTGCAGTGCTTTCCTCAAACAGGAGTTCAGGAGAGTCTCAGTGGTACCATGCTTAGAAAAGGAGTAGAGAGTGGGGAGTGTTGATGGTACTCAAGTGAATGCTTTTTGGATGTGAAATGTTGACCAGTGGGAATGATTCTATGTGTAACTGCAAAATACCCTGATCTGGCAGAGGTGAAGATGATTATTCATGTAAGTGAGTTGAACAGTAGAAAGCAAAGAATTATTTTAGGTTTCACTTAGTTGAGAAACTCTGTAATTATAGAGTTCTTTCGTTACTCAGTGCTAAATTCCTCCTGCACAAAGACAGAAAAGACAAAAACTGAAAGAGACGAGATGCTTTGAAGTCCTTAAAGATAATTCTCTTGTTCCTAAGGTCAGAGAGAGGGATTTCTTCATTAAATCACTTTTCAGAGGATCATTGTCCTTTGGCCATATTTTTTATTAGGCAATATTCTTGAATAATTCATTTGACAGTACAAATTAAGCCCATCTTAGGAAAGTTAGGAAAGAAGAATAAACCCTCTCTTCTGCCAGCCTATGTTAAACGGACTTCCAGGGGCTGAACTGTAACTCAGTCTCTCAAGATGAAGTGGGGGATGAACATTAAAAAAAAAATGGGCCAGGACTTAGACAAGCAGCCGCTCAATGTACATGTGATGGAGATAGATTATGAAAACAGAGGAAATAAAGAATCTTGAAACTTAATATGATGAAGGCAACAGAACGAGTTTTCATAGAAATGTGTTTGTAACAGTTAACTATTCCATTTGTTCTTCCTCCACCAATTCTTTTTCAATTTTAGTTAGGACCTTAACTTTCTGACTTGCTTTCCATACATACCAATCTGCGTAACAAATTAAGTTTGTTTGGAGCTGTTTAGCTCACTTCCTATTGATCAAAGATCCAGTTGTGGGCTCCTGGCACAAAAAAGACAGGGATCTCTTCGAAAGAGTCCAGCAGAGGGCCACAAAGATGATAAAGGACATGGTACACCTCCCTTATGAGGAAAGGCTGAGAGGCCTGGGGCTGTTCAGCCTTCAGAAAAGAAGACTCAGAAGGGATCTGATCCACGTCCATAAATATCTAAGGAGCGGGAGGCGAAGGGATGAGGCTGGACTCTTCTCAGCAGTGTGTGGTGATAGGATGAGGGGAAATGGCCACAAACTGGGGCAGAGGAAGTTCTGCACAAATGTGCGTGGGAACTTCTTCCCAGTGCAGTGACGGAGCAGTGGCACAGCTGCACAGAGAGGTGGTGGAGTCTCCTTCTCTGGAGACGTTCCAGACCCACCTGGACGCCTACCTGTGCAACCTGGGCTAGGGAGCTGCTTTGGCAGGGGGTTGGACTCCATGATCTCTGGAGGTCCCTTCCAACCCCTACAGTTCTGTGACTCTATGAAATCCTACCATCGCTCTCTGGACTCGGAGGGAGGAGGAGACTACCCTTGAAAATTATTGACTTGTTAGTTTAAACTTTGAATCTTCTAATACCTTTCTGATACTTGCTGTTTCCAGGCTGGAAATTATGATGCCTGTTTGCAACACCTAAATACCCTTCAAGACATAAACAAAGATGACTACAAAATAACTTTGAACACTGCAGTTGCAGAGTTCTGTAAAAGTAACCAGACCACAACAGACAATTTGAGACAAACTCTGAACCAGCTGAAGAACCAGGTAATGTAAAAAGCGTTGCAAGTTTGATATTTAAGCATTATTAATGGTGATGGGATCTTCTCTCGAAGCAGTACAAGTTTTGCTTCTTCCCTTTGTTAGCTTATAACTGTTACTGACCTACCTTTAGTCTAATTGGTGCCTTGCAATTATTTTTCTAAAATAAACAATTGATGCTTTTTAAAAACCCTAAGTATGGAAAGTTTGAGGATAAACAAGATTCTGTTTTGTGGTGTTTTTTTTTTCAGGTTCACTCTGCTGTTGAAGAAATGGATGGTTTAGATGATGTTGAAAATAGTATGCTTTACTACAATCAAGCTGTTATTTTATATCATCTGCGTCAGTATACTGAAGCTATATCAGTTGGAGAGAAGCTGTACCAGTTTATAGAGCCTTTCGGTGTGTAGGCAGAAAAGTTTTGTTTGTGCAGTAGTGAGGCAGAGTAAATGATCTTTCTCTGTTTATCAGAAAGTGATTCGTAAATGTACGTAATAATAAAAAAAGATAGGCCTAGGAATGAAGAGTAATCTTTACTTACAAGGACAGCATTTGAATTTGGGTGGGAAGGTGCTTCAGAGACATTTAGCAGATAGGTATAACAGAACCAAAACAGTATTTGACAACTGCAAGAGGTATTTCTTAAGCAACAAGGATGGAGTGTTTGTGTGTGTGTGAGTCTCAACAAATCCTGTAAGTGTTACACTGTTTCTCCCTCAGTTCCCAGTATGTGGAGCTTACTGTGTGAAACCAGCCGTGCAGAGATGTGTTTGTGTGGAATCCTGAAGTTCTGGGATTCTGTGTAGGCATGTAGCCCATTGGTCTCTTTAGACACTGGATCTTTGGTGCTGATGTGCTTAGACTAATTCTCAAAATCAGTTGATGTGAAAGGCATTTTAAGCTGTCTCTGGTCTTTGCTTTCATACTTATGTCATTTGAAGGAACTACCTCTTTGTGTTAATATACTTATCTGTGTTGTGTAGGTGTCTGCATTTTTATTTTCTTATGTAATATTTTTTATTTTTCTCATGATGCTGTGTAGATGTACTTTGCAGCTATTGTTCTTATTGGGTGGGGTTTTTTGTTGTTTTTTTTGTTCTGTGGTCATGTTTTCATGGATTAGTGTTAGAACTGTAAGATCTTTTTTGCCCCTTTTATGCAGAAGAGAAGTTTGCCCAGGCTGTGTGCTTCTTGCTTGTGGACTTATACCTGCTGACTTACCAGGCTGAGAAGGCCTTGCATCTCCTTGCTGTTCTGGAAAAAATGATTTCACAGGGCAACAATAACAGCAAGAATGGAAAAAATGAGGTAAGCTCAAAATCATGTGAACGCTGGTGTCTTTACCAAAGGTATGCTTTTATTAAATCCAAAATTAATCTTTTAAAATACATCAAAATTTTAAAACTGTTAGAATGTCTGTAACTTCAGACAACTGACACGTTTTAGAAACCAGGTTAACTGTGTGCAGCAGTTGTGTGTTCTCTCCTTCCACCCTTTTTCTGCCAGGGAGCTAAGAAGAATCTGAAGTCAGACTTATATTAGGAAGTCACTTGTCTTCAGCCAAATGTACTTGGTTTTCTTTGTGTGTCTTGACCGATGATGTGTGATACAATTAAGTTTGAAATATCAGCATCAGAGAGGAAGTGCAATTATTGTGAGAAGTCAGGCATTCCTTTAATTTAGTACCTGGAAGTATGAGGCAGACTTTCAAATGCAATCTTTGCTATGTACCTTTTGGAAAATACAATAGAATGAGTAGTGGCTTGGAAATGAAAAGTGGACACTTTTGTCTTTTCCTCTTGATGAAATGTCATGCTTAAGATGAAGCATTTTTTGAGTATATAATAGTATTACTGGAGGAAATATGGAAAAGAAAATTGGGAGCATGCAAGTTATCTTTCTGAATTCTTAAAATACCCCAGTGCTAGAGCAGATTAGTGTAACACTAACCTTCGTGTAGAGCTCCTTCTTCATAATCTGATGTGTTTGTTTTTTGATTTTGATTGCAAAGCTCAAGTTACAATTTTTTTATGAATATATGGATGTGTTTGTGTTTTCTTTAACATTATTAAATACTTGATTACCAGTCTCTTTTGAGGAAGAAAATTACCTTTTAAATACGGTTTGCAGTTTCCTTCTTAAGCTATTAACTTTATTTTTTTTGACAGTCAGGTAATAATACAAACAAGGATTCCTCCAATCAAAAAGCTGAAAGTGGAGCTTTAATAGAAGCTGCTAAATCTAAGATACATCAGGTGGGTGTATGCATGTGACTTTATAAGAATATCAGTTCAGTGTTTCTTAAAACTGAGTGCCACCTGCTTCGAATCTATCTCAACATGAGCTGTTACATTATCATCTTAAATTTCATTTTATACAACCAAAAAATGGATTTAACTGACGTTTTCCTTTTTGTAAGATCCATGTGCAGAAGAAACTGACCTAAAAAAAATCCAAATTTCACTCCCTCCATCTTACAATAATTTTGTTAAATTGCATTTAGCTCTGGTAATCTTACATCTGTTTGACTGCAAGACAGTCTGAATCAGTGAGGTTTTATTTCACAGTACTGTTCTCTGGAAAAATAGGTGAAGAAACAAAATGCTTCACTATTACCTTTCACTTACTGATTACATCAATCGAGCAGGTAAATATCTGGAATTTACAAGTTAAATTATTGTTGTTTTATGTGCTGACATTTTGGTGTTTAAATGTAGAGCTGTTGAATGTTGGCCATTGAACAAAATGCATATTTGCCTCTTGTAAATATGAACTGTGTAAACTTGTTGATACTCTGAATAGAAATTCTTCCTTAGAATGACTTCTTGAACAGCTTTTTACTACCTATTTTATGATGTACGTAGGAAATTTTGTAATAGGTCTCTATGTATGGTCCATCTTGCAAACCTGTGCAAGTTACTGTTTCTAATATAACAAATTTAATTTTAAACAGTATAAGGTGAGAGCCTATATCCAGATGAAGTCACTAAAAGCATGCAAAAGGGAGATCAAGTCTGTTATGAATACAGCTGGAAATGTAAGTATTCTTAAAGCTATTGTTTTTGTAATCTAGGTCTGTTCCCTATCTTAAAACTGGATTTGGTAACTTACTTTACAAGGAAAGGTCTTCCTGAGGATGGATGTCTGAATAGTGCTGTATACAATCAGTTGGGTTTGTAATCTCTTTTCTCTAAGTGTCATTAATATAGGACTTTTGAATCACTCAGAAAGTTGCACTTCGTGGTTAATGATATAAAAAACAACAAAATGTTTGTATAATAAACTGTTTTATAGTTTGAGCAGTGCAAAGCTCTGGGAAGTAGAATTTTCCTGATGTCATTGCTGATTTTAACTACTTTAGAGAGATTAATTTGGGGTTTTTCAATATTTTGGGTTTGTGCATTGTCTTTTTGGGAGTCGAAGTTTTTTGGAGGCTCATCTCTTGCTAGAAAGCAGTTTCTTCTTTTGTGTAGGAGTTATCAACTCAGAATTGCATCCACCATGCCATGTATATTCTGCATTAACTGAGGATCAGGGAGTAGGAGAGCACTTGCCTTTTGTTGCCAGTCTCAACAGGTGCTGGTTTGACAGAAATCTTTCTGGGTCTCGATGTGACTTTCGTCAGTCCAGGAAAATCACAGCTCAAGAGGAAGCTGTTGAGCTCTGCAGGGAGGGAAACATGGAGGGAGTGTATTGGAAGGCAGGTTGGAGGAAGATCCTCTTAAAACAAAAGGGAGATCCTCTGCACTTGGCCGCTGCCATGACAGTTCTTTAGCATAACATTTGGTTTTGAAGCAGAAACAAAACCAAAAAATAGTTCTGCATTTCAGGAGAGGTTGAGTGTTCAATGAAGAGATGTTACTTCATGAAATCATTAGGGGCTATGTATTCTTAAAATAACAGCAGGGGCAAGCTGATCTAGCATTGGAGTTCACTTTAAAAATCATTAACTGTTGTTTTCTTCTTCACAGTCAGCTCCTTCTCTCTTTCTTAAGAGCAATTTTGAATATCTGAGGGGCAATTACCGTAAAGCAGTCAAACTTTTAAACAGTGCAAACATTGCTGAGCATCCAGGCTTCATGAAAACAGGTAAAATAAAATAGAAAGCCCTCATTCTGTAAGTACTTAAATACATGGTGCAAGTAGGACTATTCATTGATATTAACTTTAAATGCATCATTGATTACTTAAAGCAGCAGTCCCTAAGTGTCATGGATTTATATCCTGGGTATGTGTTCAGCTTTATTGGTGCACTCCTTCAGTTAACAAAGCTGTTGCTTTTATTTGGATGGTCATTTAAACATCACAGTGACTAAGAAAATGGATTTCTGAAAGTTCTTCCTGAACCATTCATAAGAAGATTTATTTTCAACTTACATTTTTCACATGAGTAACAGTAGAATGTTCATGTAATAGTCTTCCTAGCTTATGGTTAAAATAACGTCAGGTTAACTTGTTTGTTTGGAAATGTTCAGGTTTTTGGTTGCTTAGATTTTATTTTAATTTTTAAAATTATTTTTTTAGTGATATGACTTTATTAATGATTGTTTAAACAGTGGTAACACTGTAAAGCTTCAGTTATCAGCAGATAAGTTAAACATTTATTTTTCTGCCATTGTGTGGAAGAAGCTTCTTGCAGTGTTAATCTGAACGTTATATGTTTCAAAAGGAGAGTATGTTTCCTGCTTGAATAGTTAGGTTAACAAGTTTGTTTATTTTATACGACTTAGGTAGATAATGTCACTAAAGAATTTCCTTTTTACAAGAGCCATCTGTTGGAAAACTGGAAATGTTTATATATGCTAAATACTATGAAAAATTACAGATAAACTTGCTTCAAGTTGCAATATGTCAAATTGGCTTTCTTCCTGGGTGTCTTGGAAGATGACACGTAAGATCTGAAAGCCTTTGGTCTTTACCCATGGATCACTTTGGGCAAAGCGTCCAAGAGGAACAGAATGCTAAACAGAAAGGCAGGTTGTTAAAATACTGGAGACAGTGACATAACTTCATGATCCTTAAACAAGATCTTGTCAACCCATGAGAATGGTGGGAATGTTTTGTTGGCTTAGTGACTTTTTTCAATTTATAAAGAGTAGTCTTTTCTGTTCTCTCAGGTGAATGCTTACGGTGCATGTTCTGGAACAACCTTGGCTGCATCCACTTTGCAATGGGGAAGCACAATTTAGGAATTTTTTACTTTAAGAAGGCCTTACAAGAAAACGATAATGCATGTGCACAGCTAGGAGCAGGTAGCTCAGATCCAGGTAAGATTTGTAAGCAATGAAAACAGGTGGTGGAAAAGGGATGGGCAAATAAGTAGATCTTATAAACTTTCAGTAACTACCAATGAAATTCCTGTTCCATTTGTTTTGAAATGTCTTCCTATTTCTTATTTTCTTTGGCATGTGATGGATGAGCGATTATTTCTATCTTGTTTTTAGTCTTTAACCATCAGTTAACAGAGATGTGACAAAAACAAAGTTTCTGTGACTTAGGTGTGAATTATTAAAGACTACGTTACTTGTTTATTTTCTGTCTGCTGTCAGCAGAACTACATTATAAAAAGTTTTCTTGTTTTGAGTAGAAATGCTCGTTTTTTTCTTCCAAACTGTTTCATGGTGAAGCAATAACTTGCTCATTTCTTGTTTTCTTTAGAAACTTGTTCTTATCACATATTTTATTTTTGCTGTTTCTCCCTGCTTTTGTTGTCCTACAGTACTAGTGTAAAGGCAGAAAATGTTTTATACTTGTTAACAGCAAAGTAGATTTCTTCTGGAGTTTCTAAGACTGAGAAAGATAGGCATTCTCATAAATCTGGATTTCAGTAATACTACATGACACTTAACTCAGATGACAAAGTACATAAGTGGCTAACATTTAATTTACTTCAACCTTTATTGAAAATGTGATTAATTTGTCTTGAATATCAGCTTTAGTATGGAAAGAAATTGTTTAAAGAGAGAGTTTAGCGGATTTCTGTAATAAAAGTTGTTTTTTGTGTTTTGGTTAGGTTGCTTTTCAGTTTTTGGATGTTTCCTACAGCCCCTTTTCTACTTGTCCCCTTGCCCCATTATGTTTTCAGCTCCCCCAAGCTGCACATCCAATATGATGTATCCTTTTGTGCAGGCAAGAAATTTTCAGGGAGACCCATGTGTACGCTGCTGACTAACAAACGGTATGAGTTGCTTTACAATTGTGGAATTCAGCTCCTGCACATTGGGAGACCCTTAGCTGCCTTTGAATGCCTGATTGAGGCCGTCCAGGTTTATCACTCGAACCCTCGTCTTTGGCTGAGAATAGCAGAATGTTGCATTGCTGCCAATAAAGGGGTAAGTACATCTGCAAGTTCCTTCTACTGATTGGCATCATGAAATGAGTGTGATCATAGAAAGGAAGAAATAATATTTAGTCCAAATCAAGGTATTTTAAAGGCCTGAGCTTGCAATGCCTCTAGGTCCAGGTTAGTTCTTCTTATATGTGCATGTGTTTGTGTGTTTAACCTGAAGCTGCAACAAATGGAAGAAAACCAATGTCTGTTTGTTCTGTAGAAACAGTGTCTTGAGACTCAGTGTTAAATCAACTTTTCTAAGATCAGAAAAATTTGAGTGAAGTATTATAAAGGTGCATGAGATGAACAAATACCTGCAAGTGAATTACTGAAGAAGAGCTATAGTATCCTACAAGTCTTTTGCTGGTGAAGCTGGATAAATACTATTTTTCTCATCCCTAAGACATTCTAACTCATAATCCTGCATTGGTTTGAAACACTTTAGATTTCTCCAGGTCATCTGTTGGTTTCTTGTACTCTTGCTTGAAGTAATTTTAGAAATAAAAATACAGGTATTATTTGGAGATAAACTTATGCTATTATTAGTGAGGCACCCCTTTCTAATGGGAAGTGATGTGCTCTTTCTGTAGAGAATGCTATCTACATAGTATGTAGATACTAGCACTAATAGTTTGACCTACTACTGGTAGATGTCTTCTGATGCCTGAGCTTCCTATGCTCATTTCATATAGGTAGCAAAATCTGTATAAGTTTTTACATGTTTATATTTACATAAATATATAGATTTCTCAACTAAATTGTCTTTGCGTGAACAGAGGAATTAATAAATTCTCTGACCCACTTTGGTTGGAATGCAGGCAGAACTCTAAACTTCCTTACTGTTTCTGCTGAAGATTGAAAGGGGTGAGACTAGTGTGATTAGCCTAGAAAGGGTGGAGGTTGAGGTCCATGTTCTTCCACCCAAATAGGGATTCACAGCCACTGGGAACTGAATCCCTAATTGCTGACACTTGTCATTCCTTTGGTAGTGAAGTTTGTCCCATTGGACATGTTGGCTTCAACTTGTTGATCACTGTCATTCTTAATAGGATGATAAGCATGTACAATAGAATCATAGGGTATCCTGAGTTGGAAGGGACCTGCAAGGATTGTGGAATCCATGTCCTGGCTCCACACAGGATCACACAAAACGAATGCCATCCTAATTATAGAATGATCATCATCTCAGTGTCTGATTGCACTGTCCAAATGCTCCCTGAACTCCAGCCCTTGGGGCCATGCCCACTGCCCTGGGCATCCTGTTCCATGCCCACCACTCTGTGGTACAGACCCTGTCCTTAACCCCCAAGCTGACCTTCCCCCGACACAGCTTCATGCTGTTAAAATTCAAAGGGGTGTGGTACAGTGATCACTTATTCTTCTGAACACAAAACTGCCCCAAATAGTAAGCCTGTGAAACTGAGATAACATAATTGGTTCCCTGTGAAACTGTAGTTCATCCCGTGTGCATGTGATGATGTAATCTGTAATTACATGATCCCATGCAGTTATTTGGACAGTATGCCCGTTTTCTTTAGTACAAAGGATGGCTGTAATGCACTGAACAGCAATATTCAGTCTTTTTCATCCTGAATTCTGCTTTCTCTTTGTGCCTTTATTGAGTCCCATCCAAATCCTTCTAATACAAAATTCATAAGTTTTGCTTGGAATTTTCACATTATTTTTGTATCTTTCTTTCCAGTACTTTATAAAGGCATTTCACATCAGCTTTATGGATGAGGTTTCCTTACACCCCCATTTCACAGGCTCAAAATTGAATTTTCAAGAATTCTAGGTCATAAATGCACTGATTGCAGTTGTATGTTGGTTGCTCTGAAAGCAATGCCTCCTCCTGATTTCCATGAAAACTACAACAGGTATGAGGAGCACGATAGTACTACATGAGTACTACTAAATGGTATTCTTCAACTTGCCACTGCCATTAGCTGTGTATTTTCACCAGGGATGAACAAGAGCCTGCGTGTTGTGCTTGTAAAAAAAAAAAATTCTGCATCAGCAGAGGTGAACTGTCATCACCACTGCTGAAATGCACCACTCATCACCTCACTGTGCTCACATCCACCATTTGGCCTCCATAGACATTCAGCAAGTGTTGATAAATGCACTGAGTGCCATTTTTGTCTCATGGAGGAATTCAGTTCTCCACCTTTGCTTCAGATGTGCTTCTGTGTCAGACACCATTGTGTCAGGCTGCCTCTGTGCTGCCATCTGTCACACAGCAATGTGTAATGGAATATTGGTGGGAAGCTTCAGCCTCTACTGCCATACCACCAACATCCACCTCTGACGCAGGCCAACATAATAAAGCAGGAGGCATTACTTTTGGAGCAGCCCTCATGTATGTGTTTGCTGTTATCCCATAGTTCTGGGTGCTTAGTTTTAACAGAGTGACTGCAGGAAGGACAGCTTTCTTCACAGTGATTTTTCCAGTTTTTGTGCCTACCTTATTGATAACAAAGAGTGTACCACCGATCACCTTTAGTGGAAGAATGGACATGGTAGGCTTGCTGAGCATAGATTTTGTGGCACAGAAAAAACAGAGCTAGGATCCTGTTTACAAGGACAGTGTTGAGAAGTCTGGGAAAGGGAAAGAAAGACAGTTAATGGTGCACTTCTTCATTTATTGCAAACCAGCTAAAGCCAGTCATTCATGTCAGGTTCCAGAAGCTTGGCTTTCTTCCTCCCACAGTTGTAATCATGGAAACACAGAACTGTAGGGGTTGGAAGGGACCTCCAGAGATCATGGAGTCCAACCCCTGCCAAAGCAGCTCCCTAGCCCAGGTTGCACAGGTAGGTGTCCAGGTGGGTCTGGAACGTCTCCAGAGAAGGAGACTCCACCACCTCTCTGTGCAGCTGTGCCACTGCTCCGTCACTGCACTGTGGGTAATGTTGTGTGGGGATGCCAGGGAGTATAAACATGGGTCTCAAATGTAGCTTGGTGTTGCCTGAATTCATAATCTTATTGAGGGAGAATGAACACTGCTAACGTTAAAGTCAAAAGGGAAGTGTTTTTAAATGGTAACAGACTTGTAACAAGACAAGTGAAGCCATGAAATCAAATGTGTTTAATTTGACCTTTTAACTCCTCATGCAATTATTTTCCTTGATTTCTCACTATGCATTAATATTGATGTCCTGAACATCATACAGAAAAGTAATTTCACTAAAGCAAATTCACATTTGCTTTAGTATTCTAGTTTATAAGGGATAGGTGAAAGATAGCATAATTTTTTTTCTTCACTAACTGTTATTATCAACAAAGTTGTTAAAATGGCTTATGGTGGTGGGCTGGCTCTTGTTGTTAATGTTAGTGAATACAGTGCAGATTTATCAGTCTTGGGACTGATAATTAGTATGCATTAAGTTTGATCTCCAGAATGGCTGCATACTCAACTGTACTTTTAACAAGTGAATTGTGTATCTGTGCATTCATTGTAGTTCAGCTTTGTGTTCCCCTCAGAACACCTGGAGATCAGTTTGTCAGAGAACATCTTGAATTCTATGTAAGCAGGAGACAAGATAGCATCCGAATTGTCATTATATCTTCTATTTGGCAGACCATATAAATTATTTTCTTGATAACCTAGCAGTTCTTTTAATGTGACTTGATTCATTGTTCTCTGCTTTCCAAACAAAGGAGAAACTAGGTCAGTGGGCTATCAGACAAGCTGTTGGAAGGGATCTGTGAGAGCAGCGTGAGCAGTAAAATCCCTGTGCAACAGAAAAACAATAGAAGGGATCTGATCCTTCATGATACTTAAACTTAAAACTATACTCGTACAAACCATTAACATTTACATTATAGCTGGATTTGAAGACTAACAGTTCTCACTTGTCTTGCAAGGCTCTCAACAATTCAACAGCCTTGATATTTTAGTCTTCCTTTACTTTATTTTTTTCTTTTTTTTTTTCTTTCCAGACCTCAGAGCAAGAGACTAAAGGTCTTCCCAGCAAAAAGGGGATTGTGCAATCTATAGTAGGTCAAGGCTACCACCGTAAGATAGTCCTAGCATCCCAGTCCATACAGAATGTTGTTTATAAGTAAGTATGTTTTCCATGGGCCTTTATTATGTTATCATAGCTTTGTTAAGAATGCGTATTTGTTTATCAGGAGTCTTCAAAGCTGTCATGGAATAACTGTTCGTTTTGGAGTACTCGTGTAGCAGGAGAGATGTGTTTTTAAAAGCTCAAGTCCTACTTAATCATTTGAGTGCCTCCCCTCTAGCGGCCACCAGAGGGCTTAATTGTGCGCTCGTTGTAACTAAGAGAGCCCTTAAAGCTTGAAATTTACTTATCTAACTGAAACTTGTGTTTCCAGACAGCTAAATCAGCCCCCTTTCTCTCACATTAAAATACGTATTTTTTGTTAATCCACTCTAGAAAATTGCAGGTAGACTCTAGTTAATTTGACTTGCATCCAGGTCTCTCTGGATCTCTGCTTTTCCTTTCCAAGTTAATAGGATTGGTACTCACCAGCTAACTTTGTTTCTTCCAGTGATGGGCAGTCCTCAGCAATACCTGTAGCCAGCATGGAGTTTGCAGCCATTTGTCTAAGAAATGCCTTGCTGTTACTTCCAGAAGACCAGCAGGAGCCAAAGCAGGAAAATGGTTCTAAAACTAATAATCAGCTGGTGGGAAATACAGAAAATAATGAAAGCAGTGAAGCATGCAGGTAATCAGAATATTATGCTTTGAATTGCCAATAAACCTTTCTTTTTGCCAAAGTAACTTCAGGCTGGCAGCCTTTGCCTGCCACCTGACCTGTTTTGGCCAGCAGAAGAGATAGCATGTATAAACTCTCTTAGCAGTTGAGGTACTTAAGGAAGTAGTTGAGCTGCCTGTTGTTTTAACTGCTAGTATGCTAATTTAAGAACAAAAATCAGAGTTGATTCCTGTCATGAAACCACTCTAATGAATGACACTTTTTTTTTTATCACTGCCCATCTTTTTTTTTTTTTTTTTGTCTGTGCTGGAAACGTTTTGTTTTCCCACACATCCCTGCAGTGCCTATTGATATTTCTCTAATTATAAGTGAAGTTTCACATTACAGTGATTTTGTGTGTGTACACGTGTGCCATATACAATTCAATATATAGATGACTAGCAGCTCAATTATAAAGATTTGCCTGCGATAAGGTTTGGCATCCATCAGCCCTGTAACCCTTTCTTCTCAAGGACAGTCCTTCCTGTCAAGTGATCAAATGATCTATAAATCCGGGCTGCTTCTGTGGGCCTGGGCTGATTTGTTCTTTGTTTGCTTGTTGCTTTTTTTTTTTGTTAGTGTTGTTTGTCAGGGGTGGGCATCGTGAGCTGCCCAACTTCCCCTGGTGAGCTGTATGCAGCCTACTGGGATGATGCTCCTCTGATTTAAGTGAGAGTTCAAATTAAGTTTATGGGGCCCCATGAGGGGCAGCGATGAAAACAAAATGGCAGCCCTTACTCAGCTGAGGCCTACTGCTTGTTTTGCTTCACTTTGTTTCTGTAGGGGTGAGGAAAGGGAATCATGCCCTGTACAGGAAAGACCTTTAATACCTTCTGCTAAAACTAGATGCTTCTTCAGCATAAAAAATCTCTGATATCTCCATGATCATAGCTCTCTTCAGAATGCCCAGGAACTAGGCCGGCTGTTCTTGAATTTGCGTGTTGCATTCTGAAAGGCTCTAACAGGATTTGTTCCCTCTGACAAGGGACCCTCTGTGAGAGAGCAGTAAAAGATAGAGGGCATTTGAAGAAAATCACGCTAATTGAGCAGGGTGATTTTGAAGCAAATCCCACTAATTGAATGGGCTGCTCTTGGGCATTTCCTTTGTTATTTGCAGGAAAACTGCGAATACTTTCAGTGGTTACAGGTATTTTAAAATATTCTTTCTGGCAAAGTCATGAGGTATCTGCACTACAGCAGTGCTAAGTGGAAAAGTTCTGTGCTTGGTACATGGACACAGCTTAGTTTCAATTCAAATTTTTTCTTTATCTCTTTGTAAACTACAATGTTTCTCTGCCAAGGTGCTGCTGTTGACTTCTTTTCCCATCTCTACATTTGGAAGGAGGTTTTCTTTCCACTTTCTGAGGAGTGAAGTTGCCAATGATTTAAAAAAGAGTGAGGGGTTTTTTTTTGTTTGCTTGTTTTTAGAGAGATTGCAAGGCAGTCGTTTTGACATAATAAAACTAAAGGGTAGCTGTAAGTCTAATAAAGGCTGTAGCACATCATAGGTTTTATCTTTTATAAAATATGTATGTAATTACTGGGAATAGCTGCCCTGCTGATTTTCTTACTGGCTGAATGAAAAGAGGCCACAAATGCAGAGATTTTTCTGCATCTCTGGAGTTTAAATTTCTTATACCACATGGAACTTCAAAAATAGCTTTAGGCTGTGGAAAGTGGCATGGTTTGTTTGGTCTGTCAGTCACATCCTTCCCAGCAAATGCCCCCATTCTTCCTTCCCTAACAGAATGGGTAGAGTAAGAGCCTCAGTTTTTGCTTAGCTTCATATCCATGATTTCTTGGTGATAGAGTTTTTTGCAGTCTTTTTAAATGGAGTGAGTAAATACTGATGCATATCGTACTGAAAATTTTAAATGATTTATAGTCACTGCTTATAATTAATATATTGTTTTTATTCTAGCAATAAAAGTCATGAAGGGGATAAATTCATTGCAGCTCCACCTTCTTCGCCTTTGAAGAAACAGGAATTAGAAAATCTAAGGCAAGTAAATAAGAAAATGCTCACAAATTCACAACTAAACAACCCCCCTCTTAAACTTTGCTGTGTTTCTGGAGTTGGTACCTGTAAATTACAAGACTAAAAACCTGACAATGGCTTTCATGATTGGTGGATGAGAAGGAAGTTGTGGTATGGTACCTTTACCTCTTAAGGCCTGGTTTGGAAGTCAGCTGGCACTGTTACATTCTTGCTGGATTTCAAATAGAGCAGTGTTCACAAAGAAGCTGAATCAAAATCTGACGTTTTGTTGTAGTTAGTGACGATGATATTAAACAAAAATGCACACTCTGTTGAAGATAGGTTTAACTAAGATCTACTACAATAATCCAGCTGGTGACTATGTTGTTTCTATGATTAGTATGCATGTTTACTTCAGATGAGGGCCACAGTCTTGTTTAGAGTAGGGCTTATGTATGATGATGCTTGTTTTGATGTTTTTTTTATCTTCTCTACTCAGTTCTCATCTGGACTAGAAACACAATCTTCAATAATTACCTTGTCCATCAGTTTCTTTTTTTCCTTCCTCCCATCATGTTTTACAAGTCTTGCTTTATTATTTTTTTAATAAATTTAACTGTTATCACTTTTATGGTACTTAGCTATTACAATAATAAATGCTCTACAAATAACTTTAACACCATCCCAGTTAATGAATAGTAATGGCAGCTTTTATGTTGTTTATAAGCCTGTATATGTTTTGGTTCTAAACAGTTTTTCTATTATCTGTAATGAAAACTTGCTAGAAATACGTTGCTTGTCAAATCTCATATGTTCTTTCTCTCTGTATTGGTTTTGATTTCTCTTTTCAAAAGGGATACTTAGAGCAAGGAAGTTTGCACTAAGTATGTTAAAGTTTAAAGACAAATGTGAAGGTGCCAACATATTACAGTGCTAATTAGGCAACATAAATCTAAGCTAATGTGTTTGACTTTGCTTTGATTGCACCTCTGAGCCTTAAATTTCTTAGCATTGTAGTAATGCAAACATCCAATATATGATTTAATTTTTGACATTTAAGCTGATGTTCTTTGTTATGTCACTTGGTACAGATGATATTACATATGAGACAGTGATGGCAAAACAGAGAAATCCCTTTTGGCAGTTAGCTTTTCCACTACAACAAATCCACAGTTCACACAGAATAGCGAGATCACCTTTGTCCTCCCATTTGTCTTCCGTACCACAGAAGAACAGAAGTAAAACTTGACTGTGATGTTCTTGTGTTCCCAAAGATCCTTGTGCTGTTTGTTCATCAGTCTAAGTGCCTTCTGAGTAGAGCAACTCCCATGTATTCACATGAGTATGGTGTTATCTGGGACCACTTTTCCCCAATAAAACTGTCGTAGCTAATGATGTTAATTGTTAGAGGAGGCTGCTAACTTGTTGCAAATCCCTTATTATAATACTTGCACCAACTGTTAAAAAAGTCCGTTTTAAGTTTCCACTGTGGACACAGTGTACAGTAATTTCCCACTTAAATTCTTGGGTAAACACTGTTCCAGCCTAACCACACGTAACCTGTGTTTTATAATGGCCAGCTCAACCTTTACTGCATTGTGTTTAGGAAAACTTCTTGGGGTCATTTCAAGGCAATTTCACAGTAATCTGTGAGGAAGCATAACCGAGAGCTTTATTATTTATTCTGAAGTGGTGCAAGAGTAAGTTACTTGAGCTTTGCTCACTGAGGAGCTGAGTGAGGGAGCTGAAATCCTTGTCCATTTGGGGAAGGTTAAAGTACTGAATGTTGGCAAGGATTGTCCTGAGGAATTGGTATCTGCACACTTCAGTTTTTCCCTTCTGCTGACAGTCACTGGATTGAAACATCTCCATTGTTTCTGGTATTGACGTGGGGAACTTAAATATTTCAGTTTTTTAACATGATTTTGTACGTCCTAATGAGAGTTTAACTAGTTTTTACAAACGTCCTCTGAAGAACTTTTCAGTGTCACGTGTATTGTTTGGTAGTTGTGTACAAATTGGTTGAACAGGTTTTTCTCATAGTTGGCAGTACTTCAATAGTAAGGTTTTAAAGTTAACAAGCAGAAGTCTGAGGACACCAAATGTTGCTAAGACTACAGAGAGAAGGAGAAACTCCAGAATTTCCTTCAGAGTGTCTTGTTAGTTTGGCTCATTCTCTGAGAAGCTTTGCTTCCAGCCTCTAGTATGTGTCAGTGGACCAGAACTACCCAGTGCTACTGGGGAGCACATGGAGTTGTGGTAGACCATGACTTGGAGACTCTTGTGTATTTTCTTGTAAAAGTGAGATGGGTGGTAACAGACTGTGAATCCTCAGCTTTGGGTGAATGTGAACATAATAACTTACCCCTTCAAAAGTAGCGATGAAGGAAGAGTTTGGTCTGCTCCATCTACAGAAAGCACCATCTACATTCCGTACTTCTCGTTTCAGTTTGTGTTGTTAGCATTGAAACAACACAACAAAGAAACACACGGTATATATCCACCACTGGGCTTAATTAGCTATTTGAAATTATTTCAGATCGGTGATGTTCCCTAAATGGTTGACAGAGGCCATTTTTATGTCTTCCTGGTAAGCTGGGAAGGACTGGGTGATCTCTGCTTTGCCCCTGCCCTGCAAAATGAGCTCAGCTGAATGTATCGCTCAGGTTCTGTAAACTTGCAGCCAGTGTGGGCTGACAAATCTTGTTGCCTAGACCTACACAAGAGGTTGTTTGACATAATCTGGCGGTTTAAAAAAACATTTTTCTTTTTCCTAGTGCAAAGGCAGTTTTATTTAGGGAATGCAGGGGCTCAGTAATGCTGGAAGTCTCCAGAGCTTAAAGACGACCTGCAGAGTTTTGTCAGAATCCTGACTGGGGTGAAAAACTAGTTTGTCTTTTCCCTTGTGGTGCAATTCTTCTGCTCTGATTAGCTGTCAGATCTCCTGAGTGTTCTGTTCGGTTTGTCTGCTTCAACAATGAGTCCGAGCGCGCAAGGACAGTGTTGCGAGGAGAAAAACGTTGAATGTTTTCCTCTTTAGATGGCTGTTGCTGAAGAGATCTTAAAGGGATTAGATGGGGAGGAGCCCTTAGAGCAGAGGGGTAGGTTTCCAGCTTGGTGAGCTTATTGTTGTATGGCCAGAGCGGGCTCTTTCTGAAGTATAGACTTTCAAAAATAAAAACAGTTTAGAAGTTGTGGTGAGCAGAAGATCTGTATTGCCTGTACGGGTGGGAGCAGCAGTACTTGGCTGGTGGGACAGCATCTCTGCTTGTTTAAGTTAGGCTTCCTTGGGGCAGAGAAGAAAGAGACTGCTTAGAGGCAGGCCATTATTTTGGGATCCCCCCCTTCCCCACAGTCACAACCTTTCAGAAATATTTTAGGTTTGGGACTTGAGCTGGGGAAGCTTTCCCCTCTTTCTTGAAAGCTTTTGTATATGTTCAGATTTGATGTGACATCTGGGCACGCTAAGAGGAAGTGGGGGGTAGGGAGAAACACTGGAGAAGTTTCTTTCCCTGCTTGTGCATAATTAAGGAGCATGCCTCCTGGGAACGAGGAATAAAGGCACCCCAGGCCCTGCCACGAATTACATGACTTACTGCAGGACTCAAAGTGGGCTTGACAGTTGCCAGAAGGTCGGCGGGTAGCAGCCACCTCCAGGCAGCAGGGCAGGCTGCCCTGGGCTGGGAGTGGGGCGAGAGGACCGGGAGCAGAATGGGGCCCAGCAGAGAGGGGGCTGTGCCCCAGGACGGGGCTACCCCTGCCTTGCAGTGCTGTGGCAGTGCCAGGGAAGCAGGGCCAGCCAGTGCAACAGGAAGCTTGGCTGAATGGAGGCATCCCGATGTGGCACTGTTACATGAGGGTGGAAAATGGGAGTAATTTTTGTTGCACAGATTGTCGGGTTTTGTGCTCTTTGGAAACAAGGAAGCCTGTGACAGCCACAAAATGCCACATCTGAAATCAGACTCCTGGCAGAGGATTACAGCTCTCAGTGCTACACAGAGCTGGAAGTGCAGAATTCTCTGCAGTATTATTGTCTTCCTGCATACAGATGTTGTAAAAAACCAGGAGTGAACTACGTTATAATTTAACTGAGGGAGCTGGGATTGTTCAGACTGGAGAAGAGAAGGCTCAGGGGAGACCTGATTGCTCTCTACAGCTGCCTGAGAGGAGGCTGTGGTGAGATGGGGTTGGCCTCTTCTCCCTGCTAACAGCGATAGGATGAGAGGGGATGGCCTCAAGTCACGCCTGGGGAGGTTCAGGTTGGATATGAGGGGGAATTTCTTAGAGGAGTGATGAGGCAGTGGCACAGGCTGCACAGGGAGGTGGTGCAGTCACCGTCCCTGGAACCATGTGGATGTGGCACTGAGGGATGTGGTCAGTGGGCAGGTGGGGGTGGGTTAGTAGTTAGACAAGGTGACCTTAGAGATCTTTTCCAACCATAATGATTCTATGAATGGGCACAGTCTTGCTGGCATACAGTGGTGATTCTTGAGTTACATGGTGGAATACAATGTTTGTATCTCCTGCTTCAGAGAACATGATTGAGGCCATAGATAAAGACCAGCTCCCTGACTTCACACTTTTATGTGAGGATGATATTGAAGGCTTACAATTTATTTCTTTATCACTTAAAAGCTGTCATGTTTTTGTGAAATCAAACTGGAGTTTAGTTTCTGGACTGACACTGATAAGCTGAGGTCTTCGTATTTTATGCTAGTGGACAGCTTTATTCCCTTCAGGTATTTTTAGAATACCCACTTTTAGAATAAAATGTACTAAACCTAACAAAATCTTTTTCATGGCTTTTTTTTTTTATTGTTGTTGCTAATTTACAGAGAGCACTAGTTACTATCTAGTGATTATTTTGGTTTTGGTATTTTTAGGTACATGTAGTAATTCAGTAATTCCAAATATTTTCCCTTGAATGTACAGTAACTTCAACTGAGAACTAAATATTAATGTAGTGGTGCTGTATGGCTTTTAAAGCATATATGTAGGCACACATTTGTATGTAAGCATTTATTTGACGTCTTCATATAATAACAGAAATAGTTTTTATTGCTTTTATCGTGTGTAAATCAAATCTGAAATGTTGCTGTGTGAAAAATGAAAGTAAATCTCTAGAATTACTTAGGTCATACTAAAAATGTAGTAATGGACTGTGTACTCTTTGCTTCTGTTTCCAGTTCTTTTTGTACTCTGTGTAAGTAATGCTAGTGTGTCTTTATCTAGATTTGCTAGACATTTGTTAAAGAAGAAATTTCACAGCTGCACTTGAAAGCACAGAATATTTAACACTTTTTGCCTTTTCCCTTTCTTTTTCCTCCTTTGCCTTTTCCCTTTCTTTTTCCTCCAGGTGCTCAATACTTGCCTGTAGTGCTTACGTGGCTCTGGCTCTGGGAGATAACCTTATGGCACTGAACCATGCGGATAAGCTTCTCCAGCAACCAAAGCTGTCAGGGTCTCTGAAGTAAGTCTGGCATCATTGTTCTTCTTTTTGCTGGAGAGCTCTGAGCTGAAGCTTCTCACGTCTGTAGTAATGGTGTTATTAATTGTAGGTGTCTTGGTATCCAACGGGTGTTCATGTAAGCATTTATTTTTTTTATTCCTGGAAGTAAAGCCAAGCCCAAGCATTGTGGTCTAGGGAGCTGCTTTGGCAGGGGGTTGGACTTGATGATCTCTAGAGGTCCCTTCCAACCCCTACAGTTCTGTTGCTCTGTGAGGGTCTGTCCAGACTGTAGTTCCTGAGTAAGAATTGGCTCTCATTACTTAGGTTTGGAATTTTTCACAGCACTAAAGTCTAAACAGCACGTGTCAGAATGGAGCATTATGGCAATATTTTAGAAGCAGGCAACTTTATGTATGGGTATTAAGTAGTACTTTTCAGTCTGAATTCGGTTCAGTTATGTTAAGTGAGTAGTGAACTTTGAGGGCTGTCATGCTGACACTTACACCTGACTCCTTGCTGTTGTAGGTTTCTTGGGCACTTATATGCAGCAGAAGCTCTCATCTCTCTTGACCGAATATCTGATGCCATCACTCACTTGAACCCTGAGAACGTCACCGATGTTTCCCTCGGGGTCTCTTCAAATGAACAGGATCAAGGTTAATGAATCCACACTTGATTGGAACCAGTTGTGCTATCACTTGTCTTCCAGCTGTAACTTTTATGTAAATACAATGATGATGAAGACACCTTATTTCAAGACAGTAGATTATTTGGGGCTGCTCGGCTGGTAGTACTCATACCAGTTGGTACTAGTACTCGTGTTCTGGAGCAGACAGATATGTCAAGGGCCCATCTGTATGGTTAAGAGTACAACTCTATCTCAGTAATGTGTGGCAGTTGAACTTCACTGCTCCCTTCTACTCTAGAGCAGAATGATGTTTTCCTTTTCAATGTCAGACCATGAAAGAAGAAGCAAATTTGTATCTGCTGATCTGTGACAATTTTTGTAATGATCTTGAAAAAATTGACAGAAAATGATACATTTTATGGCTTTCTTTTTTTTTTAGGGTCTGACAAAGGAGAGAATGAGGCGATGGAGCCCTGTAAGTACCAGCCAGCATATTCAGCAGAGTAAAGGAACTAATGCGGGTGGCTCGGGATAAAAGTCTTAATAATAAAGATTGATTTTACTTGCAGCTGGCAAGCAGACCCCCCAGTGTTATCCCAGCTCAGTCACATCTGCACGAACAATGATGCTTTTTAACCTTGGGAGTGCTTACTGCTTGCGGAGTGAATATGACAAAGCTCGGAAGTGTCTCCATCAGGTATGGCACCTCGAGGTGGCCTGAGGGACAGATGTGCTTCCTTCAAACTGCCATTCAGGTCATAGCAAATCCTGATGGTTTCATAGCTTGGGTGTATCTGTTGACTTGGCTGAGATGGTAGCTGCCCTCATGAACTAATCTATAAGTAACATAAACTTGTGTGAACAGTTCAGTACTGTTTTTTTTCCTAGATTATGTCAGAACTGCAGAATACAAGGAAGCCGTTTCACTTTTCCTAAGGTTTTGTTTCATGGTTTAATGTGACTGTTGTATTCTAGAGAAGAAATTTCTCAAGGGCTTTGAATCCATGTGTAGGGAGGAGTTTAGGGGCTGCTGGGTGTGCTGTTCTGAAGCTTAGCTCAGGACTTGCCTCGGAGGGAGCACAGGGACGTACCCACAAGCCAGCTGAAATAAGGGGTGTGCCAGTGCAGACATCAGAGAGTAGGATGTCAGATGTGGTGTCTGCGTAGAAGACAGCATCGTTAAGTTTGCAGGTGAAAAATATTAGTATATGGAAAGCTTATGGTGATCCTTGTTATCTTTGTATTCTGAGCTTCAGAGCAGTGGAGGAGGTTACCTTCACCTCTCAGCAGGAAGCTGCAGGTTGGCCTAAGATTGACACTCATATTGACAGAAGCGTACAGCAGATGGTGCCACCAATTAGCACAATGCAATCTTGCAAGGCAGGCAACCTTTCAGTCTCTCCTTACAGGAATAAACCAAACAGAGCATGTTAGTTGGAAAAATCTTGCATTGAGTTTTGTTTAGGCAAGGTGATGGGCAGGGTCTGCTCACGGGGCACTTGGAGCTGGGCCTTTCTCTGAAGCCCTTCTCCCCCCTCTTCTTTTTCAATAAGGCTGCTTCACTGATCCACCCCAAGGAGATCCCTCCGGAGGCCATCCTGCTGGCTGTGTACCTGGAGCTACAGAATGGTAAAGAACTTTATTCTTTTCCTGACATTAAGACCACTAACCAAATGTGTAAGCTGCAGCGTTACATGCAACTTTTGGTGTTTTTATTATCTCTCCTTACAACTAACATGGGCAAAACTGTAGAACACATCCATAACATTATAAAACGTTCTGTCTGCCCAGATTTGGGGTTTATGAGGAGGAGCAGAGCTGACAGCAGTTTTGCCAGGATTCTGGCAGACCCTTCAGGTGCTGTCTCCATTGTACACTGCCACAGATCTACCCGTGGATCTGTACCCTCGTCTCCGCGGAGCAATTGCTTACCAACACGTGGGGTTTTCTTCTGTTTGTGATTGTTTTTTGGCTTCATAACAGTTTGTGCTTTGGCAGAAGGCAGGGATGTTGGTACTTGGCTGGCAGTTCCTGCTGCTCAGCCTGCAGAACCTTCCTGCTCTTACATGCCATTGACTTCCTAACCATGCATCTTCTGAGCTGAAATCTTTGATAGCTCTCTAAATCCATCCTTTCCTTGGAAACATTAAAAAAAAAATAATCTGTGTAATAGGAAGCAGGAATTCTTGCACTTGTGCAGTGTGAGCTGACTCAGTGCCCTCGGTTCCCTCTTTCGGGTTCCCCCAGGTGTCTCACATCACAGGGTTGCAGGGGACTTCAGCATTCCTTTCTGAACTGAGGCTGACAAAGTTCTCCTTACAAAGATGTTTCCAAGTTGGAGTTCTGGAAATGTTTCCTTCTGTAACAAAGAAGCAGAAGAGCGCACCCAGTCAGGTTTACCTCTCACCCCTCTTTAAGTATAACCAAAAGGGGCTACAGAGACATTTTGTTCTCTAAGTGGCAACAGAGAGGCACTTCTCTTCTGAAAACAAAACTTTAATGAAGCACTCAGGAATCGCTGCTCTCATGACAGAGCTGTTACTGCTTTTTTCAATTGCAGGTAACACTCAGCTGGCATTGCAGATCATCAAGAGAAACCAGCTTCTCCCTTCTGTGAAGACGCTCTCGGACATGCGGAAGAAGCCTGTTTTCCAGCCTGTCCACTCACTCCAGCCCATTCAGATGCCAACTTTCACCGCTGTGCAGAGGAAGTGAGGGTCTGTTGAGCTCGCTGCTGCCCTTCCTGGGAGGGCTGGGGATTTTGTATATTTTTTTAACCTTGGACATCTGCATACCCGGATTGCTGGAGTGTGTCCCTTTATGTAAATTTTTAATAAAACAAATGTCTCCATTCCTGTCTTCTGGTTAAAGGTTCATCAGGGAGCAGAGGTTGGGATCCATTTGAAACACGAATGGCCTTTAATGTGGCCAAGGGTGTGGTTAAATAACTGTAATCTCTGCCCCCTGGGATGAGATGGCAGGGCAGTGGGTGTGAGGGAAACGCTGTTTAGCTGTAGTTCTGCTGACGCAGCAGTTGTGCAGTCTGGGTGCAGTGGTGGATGTATACCATGGGAAGGCTCAAAGGTATGGGTATGACAGAGCCTGAGCACGAAGGGGAATTTGTACCCAGTCCCGCAACCAGTGCGCATTTCTGTATTTCTGATGGGTTTTTTTCTCCCACCTTTTCCACAGTAAGAGTGTCGGCATCCAACCTTAGGCCTTAACCCAGAGGGAAGTAAACCAGAGCTCAGCATGGCACGTAGCCGTTTTACTTCTCTTGCCTGGTTTGTGCTGTTTCAGCCCTTCTGAGCTCTCACCTTATCTCATCTCGTGGTGTGCTCGCTGAGGGCACTGTACTTTGCCTCCAGCCCCTGGGGCGCACACACCAGCTCCCTCCCAGGGAAGGTCCCGGAGCCGTGTGGCTGCTGGGGAGGGGGAGCCTGAAAGTCCTGCTCATAGGAATGTGCATGTGAGCTGGCTGCGCTCGGCTGCTCCACATTTGCCCCCAAGATGTTGAACGAGGAAAAAAAAAGCCACAGCTGCTGGAAATGGCACTGTATAATTCTGTTACACAAGGTGCAGCGTGGCTACGTGCATCTCTGGGTAATAGTGGGCAGCCCTGGGTCTTCGTGAGGCCGTCGGAGTGCTGAGCCAACGGGTCTGCCGCATCTGTCGGTGTAGGAGTGACACCGACCCTGTCCCCAGGTAATAGGGAGCAGTCTGCGTGCATCAGTATCACCTTTTATAAAGGGGGAGGGGGCCCAGTGGCGGTGCATGGTTCACGTCAAAGCAGATTGCCCGATTCAGCACAGAAAGGTCCGAGCCGCTCGCTGTGTGGTCCCGCGTCCTCAATGGAGAGGATTCTTCCCGGCCCTTCCCAGCCCCCCAAGGAATGCGGTGCATTCACATGCAAAACCGCAGCGCGACGCCCGCAGGCATGCAGCACTGACCCGGCCGGGGCTGCAGCCCGCGTCCCCCCCCAGCACGGAGCTCTCAGCGCCGTCCAGCCCCGCTAAGGGACAACGGCTGCACCTCTGGGTGGGCGGGAAGAGCGGCCCAAGGGAGCGACCGTGCCCAGCAGTCCCCACGCGGGACCCCGACCCCACCGCGAGAGAAGGACATCGTTGGCTTACGCCTCTCCATAGCACCTCGCATTCCTCCTCCAGTTCAGGTTGGCGGTAGTTATCTCAGGAGCACGGCAGCAGCACGACCAGCTGCAGGCAGGCAGGCCCACGGCCAGGACACTGCTCGCTTACTTCTTTTTAAGAGACTTTACTGATTGATACAGAAAAACACACACAGATTTGCCATGAAAAAAAACCTCACATTTATTTGATTAAACAAAAATAAAATAAACTGCATAGGAACATTTTAAAGTCCAGAGAGACACTGACTTTGTTTTAAGGCTGCCAGTAGCTGATACATCATCTCCTTGCTACATCCTTCAGCCTTCCCTATGGACCACAGAGATACATTCAGAAGCCTCCATTAACACAAAAAGTTCTAACGTTTCGCTCACTTATCCTACGTAAAAGTGTGCACGTAACCTGCCACGCTTTCCATGCCGCAGTACTCAACGCCCCACATCCCAAAACGCTGCCCTTGGTCCGAGTAGAAATGTGATGCCCTGTTTGGAGCACAGAGGTTCTTGTCACAGCCTGTTTCATTATCCGTTAGATATAAAAGCTCTGAGCAGCTCATTAAAAGCCAAGCACTGTCTGTCCTGCTGAGACATTTGTATTATTATTAGGAGAGCAGCATGATTAATCACTAAAGTAGAAGGAAAACAACTGCAGCAGAACAGGAAACTACAAACCCAATTGTCTCAAGATGCCCAACATCCAAGGGCTGACAAACCCATTCCAGACCCCAACAGAAGCCTGCGTCCAGGCAACGTTACACACCAGTAATGAAGTTTCATCAGATGGGGCTGCACCCTACAGTCAGTTAAACGAGGAGAGAAAATGCAATCTGTCACACATGAGCTCCAAGCGAGAGACCTCCATATCATTCTGGGCTTCCCATTTCTAGCGGAGCAAGGCAGGCAGCACGTGACAGGTGACACACAGCACAACAGGTCACATACAGTAAGAACCCCCCACCAACGCCGGTGACTAACCACGCCTTACAACCTAGTTAAAAACTTTTCGGTCGTTTTAGAGAAGAAACTAAAAACAAAACCCAGAAACTGACATCTCTCCCTCAGAAGGAAAAAAAAATACTACGCTGCCTGTAAAGGACTCTCTACAAACCTATAAAAGGACTTTATTTTTTTTTTAACTAGTCTGGTAGCTCAAAAGGAAGTTACTCAGCTACGTCACTACACAGACACTTAACATTCAGTCAGTAAGGCTCTATGAAAAGAGCTTAAAAAATTATATCTACCTGAGTTTGTAAGTTGATACAATCATTAATAGAAGGTCTAAGACCATGCAGGTACACAAAGCATTTTTAGAACCATTATTGGTTAAACAATGATGGAAAAGATGCCACTCTGGCTTGTCAACCCGTAAGATCACTTAGAGACATCAATGTACGTTTTCCACCATCACATTTACCAAACCCAACACAGCCCATCAATACTGGGGAGTTTCCGTACCCGCTTCTGTCGCCTCCCACCCCTCCAGCCCCCACGTGAGTGGGGGAAGAAAAGAGATCTTCCAATACAGTGATCTGAAAATGTGCTTCTGCACCTTCACTCCACAGGTAAAGCAAGGGGCATGCTGCATGTCACTATTAAAGTTGCGTAAGAACCCAACATACTGGTTTTCAACTGCCTCTCCTGACAATATCTGAACTGAAATTGCCCTCCAGGATCAGGAACTTGGTTGCTTTGTCATGGTGGAAAAAATCCCATTGTGTCAAGAAACCTACTAATATCATCACCAAGTCTTAAGAAAAAAATCAGTATCTCATTCCCTTTGAGCATTTGGTACAGCATTGCGCTTACAGCAATCGTAACATCAGTCTTTACAAACAGGAACAGGACATAGTTGGAGGTGTGCATAAAAGTTTCTCTTGTAGAGAGAAGACCTAAAGGTCTTTAGACGTAAGAACACTGCAAATGGACAAGGAGTATGTCAGCCAGTAGTGTCATAATACTGAACGAAGTCTCCATACTGAGTAGTGAAAAACAGAACAAACTCAAGTGTTTCAGGTATCTCAGTCCTGTTTTGCCAGAGTATATGAACCTTTGGTTTCGTTTACAGATCCTCTAGCAAGGGCAGCTTAGTATTTCCACGGGCAGGCAGAAAAACACCAACAAGAGCAAGAAGTCATCATATTGTATGCACTATCATCTGTTTCTGTTTCGATTCAACGCCTGCCCAAAAGGCAGGATGCATCCTTTCCCAAGGCAGATTTCTCAGCTATTTCTCAAACCTGTCTGATGCTACACTGAGGTAGATGATGATTAACTTCTGCAAAGTGAGGTAGAACTTCAAGAAAAAAGATAGTGGCATCTCTCGTTGTGCATTTTGTACCACATCAAACTGGGTTTCAAACTCCCGAGGACTCGAAGACCAAAAGGTACAATATTTGTCTAACACAAGTACCAGTGTTCATTTTTATACAGTTCCAAACTGTGTCTAAATATCTCTATTTTAAATACCTCTTACCTTTTGGCACCGTTTGGCTTACACTCCTTTAAAAAAAATAATAAACAAAACACTTTGGCACAATTTCTTTTAAACCAGAACTGAATAAAGAAAGATTAGGATCAAAGATATGGCCAGATAAGCCTATCAACCTGCACTCATCAGAAATGATTTTGGTTTCGCTGCAACAAAACAGACGGGGCCCATTTTCCTGCAATTCCAAGGGAACGCTTCACCCAAGCGTCCTGTTCTTCCTTCCCTCACCTTAGTTATGTCTGGCCCCAATATGCATCAGTTTCTCAGGTGTTGTCCTCCTTTGCTCACTTAATAGTTACGGGCTTCCTTTAAGCTGTTTAAAAGGTATTAAACGAAAGGAGTGAACTATATGAAGGACCCGCATTATCAAGTACTCTATCTGCTTCAGCTTGGCGCTGCTTAACTGGGAAGGAACAAGATTGCTACACAGACCGACCCTGGAGCAGCCCTACTGACTGCTGATAACATTGTCAAGCAAGTTTACCGAGAGCCACCGGTTTCACCTGGCAAGGTGGGATTCCACTGGGAGATCTACTCCATAGGCCTAGATCTCATTCGTTAGACCTAAGAGAAAGAGGCACAAGCTTGGCCTTCTCCACACCTCCACTGGTTCAGAAGATTTCTTCGGCTAGTTTGGTTTGCAATCCAGCATCAAAGCCTTGTTTTCTCTTTCTCCCCCCATACCCTTTCGCCGTGTGTGTTACGATACTGAGGCCTAAACCTCAGAACACACACAGCCCAAGAACATGCAAGGAAAAAAAGCAAGGTTTGAGTCTCGTTAATTAATTATATATTACTTTTTAAAAGCTCATACGGGGCATCTGCTGTTGGCATTGAACTTGTGTATTACCGTTGCTTATTTTCATTGCATATAAAACACTCCATTTTATAAGCTACACTACTGCTTTTCAATGAGACCAAGCGTGCTTAGCACCATGACAAAGATTTGGAATTATTCTGGGTAGCTAAACAGTAGTGTTTTTAAAACAAACAAACAAAAAGGCTCCTCAACACGTGAGGCCTAATGGTTTTGTTTGTAAGCAAACCCACTGATTAAGCAGACAGCAACTTAGGAAGTTGAAGCCACTCCTCTTCCTGAGGGAGCTGGACTGTGGTTTGTGCAATGGCTCCATACAAAATAGCAGAGGGCAACTCTACGGTCACCTTCTACACAGTGCAGGCCGAAGAGAGGCAAGAATGCTCCTCCTGTTCAACACAAGGGTGAACACACACACACACGGCCTTTTTTACTTTTTTTTTTTTTTTTTTTAATGCCTGGAAAACAATTCCCTTCTCCCAGCCCCAGAGAAGGGGGGAACCCAACAAGCATTAAAGCACAAGAGCATTTCTAGAATGCTCTAAACACTGACAGCCACTCAGGTCAAGATATTAACAGACCTGGCTTTTTATTAAGACATGACAGGATAAACACAAGGACACTGCAAACTAAGTATTAAAGCTTTATAAATCAACTTTTTTCTTTGGTATCTGGATCTTGCAGGGTATTCATTTTCACAGCCCAAACTTCAAATAATTCTCGGACTGAATAATACAAAACAAACAAGGACATCTGCCACAAATGTTGGCCACCCCCAAGGAGGAAGGCATGGACACAAGTAGAACTTGAAGCTGAAGGTAAATTAGGTTTCTCTCATACCCATATGTTGAGTGGCCACACAAGTTTAATGACAGACATCTGTATAAAAGATTATCCTTTTGAAGACTATTTTTAAACCATGCTATCCTAAGATTAAGCCCAGCTGAAACACACTGCTTTGAAGAGTTTGCTTCCTCGAGGCTTTGGCTGAAAGGCAGCACAGTTACTTTATTTAATTTAGGTGTTTTTCCTTACCCTTCTTTTAAATGAGGTTTTGCCATCTCATTGAATCTGTCTGTTTCTTTCTGGTCCTTTAGTTTAAGCCTCCTTTATGTGAAGGATGCCTGTACGCAACAAATCAGGATTTCTACAAGACTCAGAAAGTCAAACACTCCTTAGAGGGAAAAAGCAGCAAGAAGGAAAGTGCACCTTGTGATTTCTCACGAATCTGTAAAAAGCCTTTCAATCTCAGGACACTTTTATGCATGGTAACTGGAAGTGGGGTGAACCCTTTCCTCAGGCTGGTTAAGGCCCTTCAGACTTCGGATAGTGACAGTACTTAGGTATCAGAGATCTTTCCTTGCAAGCAGTAATGTAAATCCCAAAGCATTTCTGTGGCAAAGACTGGATAATCTTTCCATCAATGAGTGACAGAAAAGCCTCGTTCTGTACTTTAATCACTGCCACTAAATGCCTCATCCAGAGGGTAAAGAGACAACTCATACAGAGAGTCTCATAAAGAGAAAAAGCATACCTGGACTAACAGCCAAATGGGAACTGGAAAATATAAAACAATAAAACTAGAACTTCCAAGTGACTCAAAGTCCATAGTCCATTAAGAATGATCTCTATTCTCCCAGAAAGTTTCTGTTTCTCAAAAAAAGAAATTTTTATATCCCTGAAAGGGCTCATTTCCCCCTTGTCTCCAAGCTTTTAAGGATCATATTCGGTTATTTTACACAGAATTCTTTGGTACTGCCCTGGAAAAGAAAAAAAAAGAAAAGAAAAAGAAAAAAAAGATCATCTTGATGCAGTTTGCCTTAGGCTGGAACTCGTAGCTTTTCACTTTGATCTGTAGCGAGAACTACATGGAGCCACAGGCTCACCCCACACTAAAAACTAAAGCTGAGCTTCTGGACTTCTCCAGTCCAGCTCTCTGGGGAAGCCAGAAGATGAAAAAAAAAAAAAGTCTTATTTGTCACTGATAATGTTATTGCAATCCTCTAAACACAAGAGACGTGAATTCTCCAAAACTCACCCTGCATCTCCAAAGCTGTGCTTATTTCTTAATTTTGGAAAAAGGTACCACTTCCGTTCTAACAAATCCACTTAACTTTTTTTTTCTTAGACTTCATGGGGAGGAAGGAAAAAACCTAGTCATTCCACAAGAACAGAAACCAAGGGTTGATTTTTCCTTGTTCCAATGCCCCCCTGTAACCTCTGTTACCCAGATCAGGCGCACATATTGATAAAAGAAACTAACCTTTTTTTTTGTTAAACTAATTTAGCTTTCGGGTGAAAGGGTTAAAAAAACTAAGCCAACAACAAAAAGCCTCAAAAACAGGTTGCATTAAAGAAAGCATTACTTTTTTTGTCTAAACTTTACAACAACTGTACTAAGCCACTAAAATGAACGGTTTGGTTTCAACTAAAAAAAAAATAATAATAATAAATTGTGCATTTTCATCAGTTTCTCTTTGTGCTGTTGGATTACTGTGTTTCAGAAAAAAATACACAGAAATGCCAAAAAAGATGCAAACTCACTCTTCCTGGCGAGTGAATCCCACTCACTTCCACAAAAACGTTCAAAGTCTTCTGGGAACAAAACGCTGTGCTCACCAGTAAATCAAACACACTGAGGTATAAAAAGGAGAACAGGAAAAAGTTCTCTGCTGCAGCAGCAATTCAAAAAAAAAAAAAAAAGAACCAAAAAAAACCCAACAATATCCCCCCTCCCATGTCCCCACCCACAGAAATGCAGTATGGTCAGGAACACAAGTTCTGTACAAACATCTACTATCATTTTCTCCATTAAAAAAAAAAAAAAGTGATATAAGAGCCTTTTTGGCTTAGCCTACAGAATTCACCACACAAACCACCTAATGTGCACAGCAACACATGTTTGTGCATGAAACCCCATCAGGGGAAGAGGTAAAATGTTCTGAACTGCGAGTGTGTTGGGATGGGGAGGGGGGAGAGAAACCAGGGAGGGAAGGGAGGACAATGAGGTAGATAGAATTTAACTTTACAGGCTCACTCCCTGCAGAAAAGATAAGTACATTCATCTATAAAAAATTAAAGATGAGGTAGGTTTGAATCAACGTTGTATTTTTTTTTCATTTTCTCTTAGAAGATTTTCCCTGAGACAGTTTCTTCCAAATTCAAACACAGATTAGAAGACGAGAATTCGATTGTTTCCAAAGTCGACCACAACAATCATGCCATCAGGGGTGACAGCTATACCTGAAGGACGGTCCATCTGACCAAAGCCGCTTCCCTGAGTGCCGAACTTGCATAAAAAGCTTCCATTGGACTCGAATATCTGCACCCGGTGGTTCCTGGAATCGGCCACAATGATGCGCCCCTCTTGATCCACCGCCACTCCCTGAGGGCGCAGGAACTGCCCGTTCCCGCTCCCCTCCGAGCCCAGGAAGCGTGCTGACTGGCAATCTGCGTGGATGACCAGCAGGCGATGGTTGTTGAAGTCCGTCACTACCAAGTGGCCCTCGTGATTGAAAGTCACACCTCTGGGGGAATCAAAGTGCTTCCAGAGTGCCCCTTCAAAGCCGTACTTGTTAAGAAACACACCATCGGGCCCAAACAACTGAACGCGATGGTTCCTTGTGTCGGAGACCAGGATTTTGCCCTCTGCGTTGACAGCCACATCCCACGGGTAATTGAATTGCCCATTCTTCGTTCCTTTCTCCCCAAACTTCAGAATGAACTGCCCCTCGAACGTGAAAATCTGGATGCGATGATTGTCCTTGTCAGCCACGACGATCCGGCGAGAGATGTCACAGGCCACGCCAGCGGGACGATCGAACTGGCCAGGCCGGGATCCTAGCGTGCCAAACTTGTGATGGAAAGTCCCACATGGTTTGAACACCTGGATACGGTTATTGCTGCGGTCAGCCACGATGATGTAGCCTTCTTTGTCTACACTAACCCCCCAGGGGCGGCAGAGTTTCCCATCGCTGTCTCCTTCACTGCCAAATGAGAGCCCGGGTAGCCCAATACCTATGTAGCTGCGCCCAGATTTCACCACAACTTTGAAGGGGCTGTTCTCAATGTGTTGGTTGCACATCATCACGGACACCAGGTGCTCTCCCTCTAGCTGCGGACGGTAGCTGACCAGGTAGGTTCCGTTCTGCTGATCACTGACATCTGCCCCAAACAGATTTCCATCTGGGCCCATTACCACTGCAGAGATCATGTCACCTCCTGAAAGGCGAGGCTCACCGTCATGGTCATAGCCTATAACTGTGAAAGAGGCTACTTTGCCCTGCAGGGCACGCTTGAGGCCTTCCCCAGTGGCTTTGGTCAGGGGAGCGAAAGCCCCACTACTAACAAAGCCCATTGATTTAATGGCCATATACAACGCCTGGTCAGGGGGTGTGAACATGATCCTGTCGTCCTCCTGCGGCTGCAGAAGGCCTCTCACATTCTTGAGCTCCTGCACCTGAGCCAGCATGCGGTCCCGGGCCAGAAGAATATCTATGGTACGACCTTCCTCCAGGACCTGCTGAACAGCACTAATAGTGTTGTCCAGCTTATTTAGGTTCTGACGTAACTTTTCAACTTGCAAGTAGAGCGACTTAGCCTTGACTTGACGAATCTTTTCCACCTGAGAGAGGATGAGGGGTGGGGGGAAAAACACATCAGGAAAGACAACCTTTAACACCAAAACACGTCCCAGCGTCACTTCTACATAAACAGTCATATAGTTGTTGTAGCATGCTGACATGGAATGGGCTGAGAACAAGAACTGTCCAATAAGTCTTTAGAAACCATGAGGCAGAGTAGCAGAAATGAGAAAAAGCAATTCATTTATCCAAATTCAGATGATTATTTTCTCCAGTCCTTCAGTTAAAAATCATACGTTCTTGCTCCATGTATCAGTATTCTGTTTGAAAAAAAGATCTGCTTTTTTAGTAGCTAATAATAAAAAGCTTCCTTAAAAGCTGTTCTGCCTTCTACTTGCAGAATACTTGACAGATCATCAGAAGGTGCATCTTATTAAATAAGACGTTGGAGAAGATAGAGCCAGCTCTCAGAAAAGAGCAGGGGACAAGGCTGCTATAGAAGGAAAACAGAGACCAATTTCAGAAGCCTCCTAAGAGTTGGCATCAGCTAATGGATACAGGCTCTCCTCACTCCTTGCCTGTCCAAACTTTTTCTGTGAGATTGGATAATACCAGATATCTCCTGTGATTTTTATGGTCCAATCAATTTAATATTTTCTTACAAATACCAGCAGCCACACTAAACTACTGCTTTAAAATAGGATGCCATATAATGCTACTTCAAAAGACACAGACAGAGATGGCAGCTGCCAGTCCTTTCTTGGGTAATTGTAGTTCAAGCAAAAATGGTTGGTTGTTTTTGTTTGCTTTCAGGTTTTTCTTGTTTGTTTGTTTGTTTGGCATTTGTTTGCTTGTTTTTATGTGACTGCATTTGTCTTTACTTGTGAAAAATCACTATGGATCCTTTAGCAACTACACTTTGCTTGCAAAATTAATGAAACATGTAATTGCTTTGTTGTGAAAAATGTATTTCCACATGTCTGAATACTTGACTGCAGAACAATACCACCAGTGTATTTCAGTGAGGGACTACTCACTTTCTGAAGAGTCCCTGGTTAAACACTGACTAGCTAACAGACGTAGAAGAATGTCATTTCATATAAAGCATAATGGCTTTTTTTTTTCTTTTTAAACAAGACTGCTTCTGAAAAAAATAGAGAAGCTTCTTCCAGTAGAGCTCATTAAGATCACCGGTTTCCAAAGGACTACCAATCACTGGTACTTTCTGGACCTTAGTTAGCTTTGTTACACACAATAACTCACTAGCACTCCTCACAAGATACTTTTAATATACATTCAGCTTCCTTAGAATGATTTCACACAGCACCACGGAGTGTGCTAACAAGAACTACTTTTCCTTCTTAAAATGTTTTATAACCCAAAGAGAACTTGCTCTCAGGCGTTCCTTTAAAATGCACATACTCAGCCTCTTGAGATACAAACAGCTTAGGAACAGATCTTACTTCTCCTGTACTATATATAATAATAACTCAAAAGAAAAGGTTGTCAAGCTACCTGGAGAAGGCCTGGAGTGGAAAGTGAACTCACTTCTCTCAATGCAAGTAGCTCAGAAAAGCAGCCTTGGAAGTATAGAAACTTTAATTTTTATAAAAATGTCAGTACTAAGAAAACAACATAAACACAAACATCTCCTTTAGAAGATTAATCTCACTTAGCTAGCATAGTTCCCTGAAATTACCCTTACCAATAAAATGTTCATTTTGCTGGCAACAGGTACATCAGAGAATTACAATTTCAACCAGAACAGGAGGAGGCAGGGGAGAAGTAATTGCTAAATGGATGCTAAAGGATGGCACTATCCCTTGACATCTCGTGCCTCAGTACTACAGATGTGATGCATTGCTGCTGAGCCAGCAGGGGGAGCACAGACCTTACTTGTGTGGCTGAGGACACAGCATTCCCTAACCATAAAAATGCTTAATCCTAAGGCTAAAAGATACGTTCAAAAGAAAACCAACTAGAGGTAGAACCCAGCAACCCGCTCCCTTAAAAACAACGGAGTTCACAATAAGTGGCGGTGTTTCTGCTTAGCGTACAAGTTAAAGAGTGTTTCCAATATGAAATGTACCAAGCACAAGTGTTAGTTGCATACCTTCCAGAGCAGCTCGCACTCTCGCTCTTCCAAGGCCTTCTTATGTCTAGTAGTCACTGCTTTGACTTCAGACTGTACCACCTTCGCTTTCATCTCAACTTGCTCTGCCACAGCCTGGGCCTGCTCAATACTCAACTGGAGGGAAAAATAACACACTTAGGGCTCAACCAAACCTGTAAGAGCTTACTTACATTTAACAACATCTTTAGGAAAAGGCATAAAGTAACGCTTCTCAGATTTTACCACACCTTCACCCACTTCATACAGCAGAGTCTAAATACCGGCATATATGTATGTATAAATTTTTTAAATAAATCTACTGAACAGAGCTTATGACTTCACCGTACCACGCACCAGTACAGGGGTTTAAAGGACAACTTCTGGGAGCATGAAAGTCTCGTGTACTTTCCAATTACTGTAGGGTATCACAGCTCTGCCACTATAAATTTGCTGTTGTTCAGCAGGTGTTTCCTGCACAGAAGTTGTCCTCCAAGAAGTCAGTTTGTCTGGAACAATGTTGAGAAGCAGCATTCCTTGTTCTGGTCAGGCACTACATGGTTTCTTTACCACAAATCCTTTTAAAGAAAGGCACCATTCAACACAGTCAAATTCTAGCTTCGTCATTCCCATGCTTGTGAATGAAATGGTTAGCTAGCTCACTTGCTTGAGAAACTGGAGACAAGGGCTCCATTTAGGAAGACCATATGATTCAGTTATCCATCACCAATCCAGTAGCAACTATTGTGGCTCTTGCTTTTGGCAGGTGTACTTGTCGATTTGCAGCTTGTACCTATGCATTCATGACTATCCAGGAGCCAGAAGACAAGACAAGACACTCTTCATTCTATTATGGATGTCACCAGTACCTTGGGATGCCAAAAATGAAAGGACTTTGTAATGTATCTTACCAACTTCAGGACTGAAACCAGTACTCGGCCATAGTTAAATTTAAGTAATGAAGTGTGTGCTCTTGATGAGAGCCACAACAAATGGAAACCCTGCAAATCAAAGCTTCCATGGGGCAAACAAGTGTTTTCTCATGATGGAATGCAATTAAGTTCAGCAGACATCTATCACTAGCTACAGTTACCAGCCCACTTCAGAATTCCTTGTTCTTCTCTACATATGCACTCAAAAAAGCAACATATCAACACAAACACATTAGCAGAAGAGGACTACAGCATGCAGCATTATCCGAACTCTCAGAGTGCAAAGTATGTAATGAAGATTACTAAGTCTCATGGTCTCTGGGCATTTTATACAAACTGAAAGACAGTCTGTTGAAGCCTTAAGGTAGTTACACCTACTAAGTCATACAACATTTTACAGCTTATTAGCTCTAGCTCTGCATAAACATGTGAACTGTCACTGGCGGCCAGGGTGTCAGTGCCTGCCAACAAAATGCCAATTGCAACATTTCTTTCCAGGGTAAGAACATGACCCAGACATGCCTGGCTAGTTCCTATATGCTCCAGCTACTTCTGAGTAAAAGGTGAGAAGTGAGGTTGTATTGGACTCCCAGTGTTCCTCAGGACACCTCTGCAGGCTTTTTTTGTAGCTGCTTATAGTTACTGCATCAAACTCACAGTAATTATCGTGCTACGGTGGTTCTGACACAGCAACTGAAGCTGTAACACAAAGTAAAGAGCTGACTGTAAGAGCCAGAAGTAACAAAGCAGTGTGAATATTTGGTTTTGTTCCTCGATACCCGGGCTGACTATGGAGGGACCCAAAGCAGGACTTGTCACTTTCAATTTTCATCAGTTTTCCAGATTTCCCATCTTCTAATGGGCATTATCAACTTGAACCTTCAGTTAACCAAAAAACATCCTGGCTTAATTATAATGTGCCTATGAAATATTTAAGTGCATTTTCACTACTTCATTTCATTAGTGCCAGTTGTTATTAATGAAAATTATGGTCAGAAAAGTGCAACACTCAAGGGGAAAGATGGACTACAAATAAAAGTAGAGCTGCTGTAAAGATGCTGGTAGTATTGTGTGGTTTCTGTAGTCTGCTACCCAAATTAAATGAGTATGTCCACAATTATATCTACATAACACAGTTAATGAAAAAGGCCAACTTAGGTCTCAAACGTAAGAGCCTGTTATTCCAAATGCAGAGGCAGAATATTAGGTTGAAACAGCTCCGTTCAGTGTACTATTTGTTTGAGCACACTGCTGTACACCACAGTACTGTGTGGAATGCACCATGAGAGCAAAGGCTGCTTGAGTGTACCATGGAGCATCAATCAGCTTACCTTCTTAATGGATATCAAGGGGGGACAGGGGAAAAACCTTTGAGAAACATATTCCCAGGCAAACCCTCTCTAGACTTTAGAAGTAAATTAAATGAACTTTCTGCATCTCAGGTTAGCCCTCTCCACAACATTCTGAAGGTGTTCCACCCATACACATTGTTTGTTTTCTGTTGTGTTAAAATGATAGAGGGCTGGTTTCTCAGGATTCTTCCAATTACTCGCTTCAGAGCAACTTCAGAGCAACTCAGCCATGACAGCCAGTTTTCTCCATCATATAAGCTTCCTACAGTTCCTCTACTAGAGAAATAAACCACAAACGTTTTACAAAGTATAGGTACAGTATGAATATTAGGATCAATAGTCTCAGTGATTGCAATATTGGTGTGGATACTGCACAGACCACAGTAGCTGTGTCAATTTAAAAGGTCAGCCTAAACACGGGAAACAAGCTGAAATATTCTCACTTCTGGTGGTTTAAGAATTTAACAGTGCTTTGGCACAGGGAGGGCTAAATGAGAGGTTAGCTCTTGTCAGACAAACAAAATCCCTTTGGCATGTGTGGCAGAACAGCGTTTTTTGACTAAACTTTAAGGTAAAGCAGTAGTATGGACAGTGACATCTTCCCCAGTAACTATCTGCTTTTATATTAAGCTAAGGAACTCATTATAGCAAGTCACAAAGCAGAAGTATCTAAAGAAAGAAGTGCCAAAAAAAATTCAGTACGCTCACTTGATATGAATTCTATGATTTACATTAAGGGCTTATCTGATCATTTGTAATGTTGAATACTATTTCCTCTTGTCTCCACTGTTAGAAAAGTGCAATTCACTGAACTTCCATTTTTGTTTACTAGGTTTCAGTTTGGGCTCTCCAAACAGCAAGCCTGGCTTTAAAGCCATGCACCAAGGGTCTTTGAGCTTAGTTTGATAACACCAGGATGCCTTGCAGCACAGCAGAGCCACCCTTCTCAGGGACTGACCTCCCAAAAGCACAGATCCCATACTGAAACCCACAGGGAAGCTCACACTGAAGGGCACAGAGGCTCAGGACCACTTAGCAGCTTCCTCCACTGGAGAAAAATTGCTCAGCTACACCTCCCTCCAGCCTTCTCTAGCATGAATGGTGTTCAAGGTCCAACTCATCTGCTTCATAACAACACCCCTCACAATTTCTATGAGAAAAGGGGCACTGCCTTAATGGATGGCCCTCCTTACCACCAAAGCTTAAGCCTTTGATAAGCTGCTTCTCCCATGTTCAACTAATGACAAGTCTCTCGGCAGGCTTCCATGTTTCAATTACAGCACTGCCAAATACCCCACCCAGAGAACACAGATATAGGCTCAGATTAAAACCCTTTTATTAAAAAAAAAAGGGGGAGGGAACGACACAACAGACCTACATAGATCAGTCTGTATTTTAACACTTTCACCTGCAAATTAACCCCAAACGAGAGCAATCGCTCACTGCTTTACTGTTATCCAAGTGCATTAGATTACATACACATACATACATATATACAATTACACACGTATAGATGTATTTTAAGAACATGACATTTTGAAGATGCCATATATCTTTCATCGTAACAGATTTATGTCCAGTTTGTGGCCCACTCCTTGGAAAAAAAAATTTAAAGAAGACAGCTAAGTGTGCACTTTCATAAGGTACAAACAAGCCAGCAGTACAAGCTGCCACTATCAAGAGGCAACAGTTCTGTCTCACTCCAACTCATTAACTTCAGCTTTTAGTCAGATCCTCGTGTGATCACTTCAAGGCACTGAAAATGTGAAAGTATCTGAGCAAAAAAGGACAGCTTCCTAATGAGATAAGTCTGTTCAGAAAGAGGTCCTACAAGCAACAAAACTGCGTGTTTCTGTTCCACTGCCTGGCACCATCAGTCCCTCTAAGACTGCAGTGAGCCAGCCTAGGGAACTGGTTCAGCCAAAAAAAGCAATCCCACAGAGATGTTGTCTCTTTAGCCTGACCAGTTCACCACTCAGTTACACAAGTGCAAGTCCTTATGTTAGGGACAGTCTTAGAAATGCGTGATTCAGGCCACGACCAAAGCAGCACTGGTGAACAGAAGCTCTCCATCGCTGTATAATCAAGAATATTGATCAAGAAGCCTCATATTGCTAGGCTTACTATTTGTTTAGAGGAGTCCAAATCCTTTGAGGAGTGAGGTTTGTACTTTTCAGCATCTTAATTTACCTCCTCATCTGGTCTGTCACTCCTGAAACGTATTTTAATGTATGGCAATTATCACAGCGAAAAAAACAATCTTTCTCCCAAAGCCACAGGAAGAGTTTAAATAAACATTTATTCCTAAAAGCCTTCGGCTTCGGTTAACCAGATATTCTCCATCCAAATGACTCACTGTTTGATTTCCTCTCTCCTGTAAGGCCCTTCAGAGCCCACCGCTTTCCCTTTACTCTTAGCTACCCTTCCTCACTCATCCTCAAGTTTTCATGTCGAGGTATCCCCTCCCTAGCCTATTAAGAAGGTTACTATTACAGAAGTGTGAAAAGTTGCATGGAGAAGTGTTAATGCACCATCTTACTTTCCAATCGCCTTAGAGCTCAAGTCTATATTCCTCATACTGCAGCCTGTATTGGCATTTGGTTCTCTAGACTGCTTCCAACTTTAAAAAAAGCACTCAAGCCATTTATTTTATTTCAGTATAGTTTCTTCAGAGTTTGTCCCAAATGCATGCTGGCATGCTGTCTCCTCCCTAGGATAAACACACATCTTTACAGCCCTGTTGTTCCAACACACACTCTGCTGTATAAGAATTTCCGTGTGTAGCAGACTAACTGCATCAACCTTTGACTCAAGAGCCTTTTTTTTAACTGCCGTGTTTCTTCTTCTTGTTGCTGATGACACTCAGGCAGTAGCTGCCCCGAGCTATAGTATTCCCCATTTCCACATACACAAACAAAGACTACTAACTCCTCAGTTTTATCACAGATCTGCTTGCTCACCAACTCTTTTCTGTAGAGTGGTCTAGATTAAAAGGTCCTGATGAAAGTCAGTTCTTGAAAATCCTCCTTCATTTTACACATTTTTTTCTCACTAACATCCCAGATGCACTTCCCTCTTCTCGTGGGTGGGTAGTAGCTGAACCAGGGTGAAATTGGACCAATAAAATTCAATAGAGCTATTTGTTTAAGTTACATGAATGCTGCCAGGCCACCCACATCCTGTCTGTCCATCATTACGTAGTCAACTCTTCACAAGAGCAGGAGCCTCCAACAGAAAAACCAAAAGAGAACAGGGGAAGGAAAAACGACCATAGCAAACCCAGGAGCAAGCAAGCATGAAAGCATGCATGCAGTACTAATACAGTGATACTCAACATTATGTTATTATTCTGGTTTCTACTCCAAAAGACAGTCACTATTGAGATGATTTATCCATACCAGTTCCATGATTAAGAGCCCTAAAGGCCAAAACCAGTAATTCAATTACTAACAGACACTAGAGAAATTCATAACACTGCACTACTGAGGTTCTCAAGACTAGAATAATCCCTTCATTCTTGCTCATGCTGGGGCCATATTAAATGTTTCTGTATGGATACTGATGAAGAGCTTTATAACTTTATTTAGAACACACCTTGGAAGCTGTTTTGCAGGGTTTGGGGTTAACATGAGGTTTTAAAATGGCTGTCCAGCTCCAAAATGTTGGTGTTATATTCTGACATATGTAACAACATCATAAGCCAAAGGGAGGTATGTAAAATAATTTAGTGTCTATACCATCTCAATACTTTATTCCTTCCACAGGTGCAAAGACACCAGGAGAGGAAAATTAGCTGCTCCTTTTCCAGCTTAAAAAGCTCACCTTAAAAAACAGTTATAGCTGTCAGATTCAGAGGCAGGAAGTTGTCACATCACAGAGAGGGATTCCAAACTCCAAAACAGCCAGTCTCTGAGACACGCAAACTCTACACCTTAAAACATGCCTAGAGTACGCAGAAATTCTGTACCACTGCAAGAAAACAGTTTGCAGACATCGCTGCTGATTGTGACCACCCCTTCAAAGGATGACATTTAACAGACTTAACAAGAAAATTTAAAATAGTCATCAATTAGAAATGATGAGGGGACAGCTCTTTTCACAGACCACATATTTGAGAGAAAAGCACATTCAATTGAGAAAGATTACTTTTGTCAGTGTTTAACTACAAAAAATAAAATCTGATTGGTTAAATCTAACACAGACATGTTGAGTATCCAGCTCTAAGCATTTGAGGCTGACAAAACTAGACCATAGTAGTACAGAGAGAGTAGCTTTGTACTATGTCTTCCCTGTCCAAAGCCTCTTTATAAAGGGAAAGCTACTGCTAAAATCGTAATAGTCACTACTAGATCCTACTCAGCAGAAGGTAACTACCAACATACCCTTGTAAATTAATTTTCTATGCTGATTTTCCTTCTACAGAAGGAAAAACTTCATTACCTTCCTTCCAGATCTCACTTAGTATTTATATGTGTGCTGTGAAGTAGCTGAGGTACAATGCAATAGGCAGCAGCAGTATGCACCTGTGTAGGCAGAGCAATCCTTGTATGGAGGTAACTTTGATCCTTTGCATAAGCAGATTAGAAGATCCACGCCAATCCAAACAGATAACTAGCATTTTACGTGTGGTGGCAACGCTGAAGACACAACCAGACCTATAAGTAATTACAGTGTAGATGCTGCACAGACTTAAAAGACATCTGAGAATAGAAGTCTCAGCTGTAGAAACAGAAACCTGCTTGGCACTGCTGTCCAAGATCAGAACTTTGCTCAAAATGCTCCAAGCTCAACTGCACTTGGACACAGCTTCATATATATTATTTACATGACAGGACTATGCTGCAGGAATGCAAAAATCTTAACAGCACTTTGTTTTCAGCTACACAGCCACTTCTGTCAGATCTTGGAGAACAGAAGGGGTGAGAAAGCTGACAGAAGCAGCAGAGAGTTTTTTGCCTGACACCCTGCCCTGTACCAGACAAGCTGTGAGGGGTAGAAAAGAAATAAAAAATAAAAAGTACTTGAGTTATGAGTATCTTACCTGAATAGCCTGTCGTCCTTGCTGAGCATCTGCCAGGAGCTGGATGGTAAGCGTCCTGGAGTCCTGGAGGGCATCTTGGAGGTAGATAAAACTGTGACCCACATGTCGCCCCATGGTACATTCACGACATATGGGGACAGAGCAGGTATCACAGTAGAAATGCAGTACCTAGAAGAGAAAAGCCTGCATTACCATCTGATGGAAAACTGAGGAGGGAAAAAGAAATGCGAGAATGGACAAAAAAACCAACAAAAAAATTAATGGATAACAAAAAAAGGAGCTGGCTGCAGGCAGTAGTACTCTGCGAAGACTTCACAATACTTTCTCCTCAGAGGAAAAGCAAACCTTCCTTCTCAGTAAGGTCCAAATTGTGCTCTAGAAGTTAGATAGAAGTGTCACTGTTTTCTTTGAAATACAATACTAGGAAGAATGCCCACATCAGCTCCTCTTAAGAACGGAAGCCATCTGCCAACACTTATGGATTGGAGATGTCATCCACGGTAAATTTCAGACGAAGACTTTTCCTGCATACACCAGACCACGTTCCATGAAATGGGTTATTTAATAGTGACTGTGCTGGAGAACATCCCCATGCCCCAGGAATGGAAAACCATTATGCATTCTGAGAACCATCCTGTTTCCTCAAAACATGTAAACCCTCTAAGCTTACTCAGGACAGCACAGTATTAGGCAGAACCCCTCTCTGTCAACTCCCAACAGCGAAGCAAAAAAACCAAAACCCTTTTCTATGCCACAGTGTTCCCATGCTGGTAATATCTGGAAATACTTGAGATGCAGAGCAAGACAAGACAGCAGCATGTCCATCACAGTGTTTCAGTTTGACAGAGAACTCTGAGTAACAACTAAAGCCTATTCTCTTCACAAAGCACTTAAAAAGTACTTCCCAACTCACAATGGATGTCTCATGCAACAAGACATTAGCCTAGAAAGCAGGATCCATTCATCAGTCACAACTATTTCCATTCCATCCAGTAGAGGGAGGTAGCACACAAAAATAGTATTTTCCACAGAATTATGCTTTCTTAGAAGAAAACAGATGAGCTGTGTTGTTTTCAAAGATGTAAGTGAAGGAGTACAAAACCACTAAACAAGAAATTCCACGTTCGGTTTCACTCCTAGCAACATACACGATTTTTTTAGAGCAGTGTTAGAAAAACCTAGCTTACCATAGAAGAGTCAGGAAAACCACCACAAAGCCCTGCCTGCCATTGCGGAGTACAAATAATTTTTCCATCACCAGCTTTTTAAATTCTACCTCGGAGAAAGCAGCAAGAGCAGAACAAAGGCTGGGGAAGTATTTGATACGCCTGTCTCCTCACAGCTGTCACCCAACCACACTCCCGGGTCCAGCTAAACGTTTGTGATATGGTGCATGCAGTCCCCATTTCCCTTCTCCCGCAGAGGAAGGGGGGACAGGGAGGACAGGTGATTCCTTCAGATTTCCTGCATTGCATGAAGCGCTATTTTAAGCTCTCCTGTAAGTGCAACAGCTGAAGTGGTGTATGGATTAATTTCTCAAAGGAATGTATGTGTTTGTGCTCATTAAATTTTAATAAAACCCCTTTCTTTCAAGTTAAGTTTTGCTGAAGGGAAGTTGGAACAGGTTGTTTTGCGTCTGTTCTAATCCTAACCTTTCAAGCGCTATCCTCATCAGATTCTTACTCTTCTTTAAGAATGTAGACGCTGTCTTTCTGAAATCCATTTTCCAATATACATTATCTCCCTTAGTTTCAATGTTCCTCATCTTTACACTGTGGTTGTCTAAATCTGTAGGCAACGTTCATGTGCCCATGCAGTTCTGTAATTTTGCTCTTGAAATTACAGGGAATGTTTATTACATGTTGCTGAATGGCTCCACATAAGCAACTGAGAAGTTGAGAGAAAATGAAAACCAAGGGAGGGTATCAAGTTAAGTCATATGAATCCGATATACTTTAAAAACATACAGGAGGGATTTAGGGCCTCAATCAAGCAGAGCAGCTGAAAGGAAAATGGTGACCATATGAACAGAAGTCTAGAAGCAAGTTAAATCTGTTGTTAGTCCTCCAAAATAGTCAATACCAGAAGCAAAAACTGAATGCCACGGAACTGCCCTGTTACCAGTTCGTTCCTGCTGTGACACTACAGCATCTGCAGGCAAGGGTCATCTGGTGGCCTGAGCCAAAGGGAAACTAAATTGAAGCTGTTCAGTTGCCTCTTGCCACGCAACAAAATATGGTAGAAAATCCCGCTCAATTTAGAATGGAGAGAGACAAGAGCTGTAATTTCATTTCAAAAATGTGCAGATTATGTAGGATGTGGGTGGCAAGTATTTGGGGTAAATGCTATTAAGGCATCTATAAAGCCTCCCATTCATTCCTTAGGTAAATAGAGGGCTGTGAAAATCACCTAGATTTAAATTTGAGAGCAAAAAGAGTTAACAGGCTTGGGCAAAGAGAAGGTGAATAAGCAGCAATGGACAGATCTCTATCGTTACACTACATTGTTGCTATTTAATAGTTATCTTAAATACACACACAAGAAAACAAAAATGCATAGTATCACTTCTGCACTCGGTAGGGAAGGGAGCTGGTCACCAAAAGTAAACTGCGAGGGAGAGTGGGACAGCTTCCAGATGAGGGAACCACCTAGAAACTCCCTTCTGGGCATGCTGACTAATTGAGAAAAGAAAAACAGGAGCACCCCCCAGGATGTACTCTGGCTTTACCAAGCAGTGGGGCCCGCAGCAGGCCGCCCTCCCAGGGTTTGAACTGGGAAGTACCCAGCTGTGCAGGGGGGTAGGGGAGATCTGTGCCAGTCAGACTGACTGAGATGGGAGCGCAGCATCCAGCTCCTCTGTGCTTGTATCCACAGCTGGCCATTTATTACGCTCCAGCCTTTTCACATCCCAGTCCCTAGGTCATGGCCTCAAAGGTCAGGTACTGTTAGGTGAAGTTTCCATGCCTGCTATGTTGAAGGGGAGAAGAGAAGCAACAACCAACCAACCACCACCACACCGACTACCATAACAACCCGGCCACCCAATCCAAAAAAATCTTCACACCAACAATACATTGATTTCTTATTTTTTGAACAAGGACAACACAAGGGTCTGCTCTCTATTCGGATGTGATGCATTTGCAGGGCACCTAAAAGCTGGCAGGGCCTCCCTCTTCTGCTAATCTTAGCAACAAGGAAAGGCCACCCTGAATTTCAGTTGTGCCGTTAATACAGCAACATACTGCTCCTTCTATGCCCATATCACTGCCTTAAGAACAACAAGCCCTGTCTTGAGCTGCAGTGGGAGGTGGGGAGTGGAAGGAAAGAGCAAGGCTAAGTCCTCTGGAAAAGAGAGGCTTACGGTACACAGTCTAACAAACTACTTTCAAGAAAAAGGAAAAAAAAAGGTCTTAAAGCTGCCCCCCTTCTTCTGAAGAGGAGGAGACAATGCTAAGTAAAAGTATCCACCAACTAATCTAGCTATTGGCCTGTTTCACTATTTCCCAGCAGTTTTTTTGAACAAAACCTCCAAACGCTTTATTTTTCCTCGCACGAGTGTTCTGATAGGAAGGAAACAGAAATCAGAAGATACCAGCAGTAGATGTGTTTTGAACAATATTGCAGGGTTGTTTTTTTCTTAGCATCATACAAATACAGAAAAAAAACCCTACAATGGTTTTAAGAGGAAAAAAAAGAAAACATTTTATCATTTAACCCTTTTCAACATTCCTTTTGGCAAAATTATTTCCAGTAAGAAAAGATCTTTGAGTTGAGTGTATTTTTTAAATAACTGTTTTGTTTCACTAAGTATCACCTTAGAGTTTCCATCAAAATCAAATGAAGAGATAAAAGTCAGAAGTGAGAGCAGAACAGTTTCAGAGATAGTTAGAAGTGATTTATTTTAAAATAAATCAGCTATGGGTTGATTATTTCCCAAACAGGAAATATTTCCTGAATTGGTGGCATACAATTTTAGACACAAAACAATAAAGGGAGCCTACTTCAATTTAAACAGAATCAGTGAACCATATTACAGGGCTATTCATCTTTTACAGCCACAGCAGCCCAAGAAATACAACAGCAAGGCCATAAATGTGATTGCTTCAGGAAAGGCTGTACAGTGCACCGTAAAAACATTTTACAACAGCAGGAATTCCTGGGTGTCGCTCTCCCCATTTTTTGGTCCATCTGCTTTCAAAGGGGGCAGGGGGATGGGCGGAGATGTTGTTAAACGTCCCCCGGGACTGCACAGCAATCAATCATCATCTGATGAATGGCCGCTGAAGTTAAACCCTGACCCCACTCCACAATTCCCACACCAGAGCTCCTCTCCTCGCTGACCAGCTTCCAGCGTCCTCCCCCCTCCAACCCCCCCTCCACCTTCCAGCCCTCACCAAAATTTCCCAAATACCAAGGGCAGACAAAAGCAATGGAATGTAGTAGGCAACCAAGACAGAAGGAAATTCAGCAAAACCAGCAGTTTGATGGGGTTTATCCTTAACCTGCATTTCCTGGCTCACAAACGCTTGATTACTCTCACATCAGAGCACGCTTAAGAGCATGTATGCACATAGTTATCAATAAAGCTCGTGGAATCTGTTCCAGCATTTTGCTTTGTGTCACGACGTTTCAGTGTCATGACCACGTTTTATTTAAGCCTGCAGCCTTAAGCCATTGTACAAGGCAGCAATGCATAAGGCCACATTTTAAAATACAGATGAAGTCTGATGCCCTGAACGCTGCCCTGTAACCTTTAACAACAACAAACTTTTACAAACTAACTGCAGCCTCTTGGTTTTCCCCTTTGGAAAAACCTCAGTCTGGCATTTGTGCATTAACGTACTTTGAGTTTATGACAGAAAAATCACACACAGTATAGTCAGTCTGAAATTTTCCATTACTAAAGGTGTTTTATTATTTCATTCCCTTGTCAGCAACTCAAACACCGGTGGCTTTGTTAGGCTGCGTGTGAGGCTCAGGGCATTATGGATTTAGTACAAAATCATTTTCCAATGAATGTCAGTCCTTCTCTTCCAGCACTGTTTTTTGTTTCTGTTATTGTTGTTCTTTCAGAAGACTGGGGGGGGGGGGAAGCTGCTTCCCTGCATCATTTATGCAGCAATATATTTTAAACAGCATATAAATGCAATTGGGTCAGAGTCTGATGTAGATAACTGTTGTGGAGTTTAAGCAGAAAAAGTTATGGTTTTTCGGGTTGTTGGTGGTGGTGGTGGTTTGCTGGGGGTCTTTTTTGGATTGCTTCTACTCTGTAAGAACCTGGTCCTTAGCTTCCACTTTAATGGCAACCTGTGAGAACTACCATGTGATTATTAACTTGTTTCATACCTTGATAAGAAAAAGCACTTAACACTTCTCCAGGTAACTCTTAAAATTTAAATACCGCATACAAGTACTGAAGATACAAGTAAGCTGTATGACACATATTTAATGTCTCGTATTTGGATCATAAACTTCCACAGATGCTTTAAAAACTTCTGTGAGTACCAGCTAAGGAACAAATTAATAATTAATCAACAAATACTCACATAGCTCTCCTGACCCAACACATAAGGAGGAAATGAGAGTACCCATCTAACCAGCACTGCTCCTAATGTGGAACCTATGCTCATGGCTGTGATTTCACCCTACAACTAAACTGACCTGGTTGCTGGCACCACTGCAAGAGGAAGTCTTGCACCTCCTTTGTCCCTCTCCTTTACTTCCCTCCCATCTCAGTTAAGATATCCAGGGACCTTTGCAAACATAAAGAGTTAAAAAAATACTTTATTCAATCAGGCGATCTACCCCTCTGTACTCGACATTGGTGAGGCCACGCCTTGAGTGCTGTGTTCAGTTTTGGGATCCTCACTACAAGGACATTGAGGGCATGGAGCATATCCAAGAGAAGGGCAATGGAGCTGGGAGGGGTCTGAAGCACAAGTCTGATGGGGAGCAGCTGAGGGAGCTGGGATTGTTCAGTATGGTGATGAGGCTCAGGGGAGACCTGATCGCTCTCTACAGCTGCCTGAAAGGAGGCTGTGGCGAGGTGGGGGTCAGCTTCATCTTCCAGATAACAGCGATAGGAAGAGAGGAAATGGCCTCAAATTGCACCGGGTGAGGTCCAGGTTGGAAATTATAAAACATTTCTGTGGTCAGAGAGGTCAGATGCTGGAATGGGCTGCCCCAGTAAGTTGTTGAGTTACTGTCCCTGGAGGTGTCCAAGATGTTGTACTAAGGGACATGGTTTAGAGGGCAAGACTGGTGGTAGGTAGACAGTTGGACTAGATGACCTTGGAGGTCTTTTCCAGCTTTGGTGATTCTATGATTATTATATTATTTATTTAAGATACCTAAGCTATCTAAGCCACATAGTTCAGTTCCATATTTAACCAGCCTCACAGCTGGAAATCTGCATCTTGAATCTGGCTAGGTAGTGTTCATCTCAAGTTCTAAGGAGACACTATTAACAAGAATTAAAACTGTTAAAACGGGATTTTAAAACAGATGAATGTGCCACCTCTACAATTCATGACTTTTCGCCTTCTCCAGTCCTGCTGTGGGGTCACAAAAAATTTTAGAGAACAGTAATGTCCCAGTGCTGGTCAGTCAGACCACCTCAATTAAAAATCAAACACTTTTTGGAAGATGTGTAGTTCCACTAATCAAGGTCAGAAAATACACTAGCATTAGGTGGTAGTGGAGCAAAGACACCTAGGTCCTTTTAGTGGAGGAAAACAGTATTTACTAATTCTGTGACAAGCAAGATCCACTTTGAAGGCCACATCCTCAGTAATGGTGCAACAAAGTTTGTAAACTGCGCCTAAGAGATGTGAAGACATCACAGGCAGAGCTAGTTTAAAGATTTTGGTAGCTCTAGTGTACTACAGAATTTAATCTGTTTTGGATTGCAGTCTTATAACTAGAGATCCATGCAGACTGTAGCTGCTGGTTACAGCAACCCAGAGACCTGATACTGGAGGATGCCATGTATCCCAGCAGCACCTCCACCTGCTGTGCATCTGCTCCAAACACAGAGAAAGCCCTACACCACTTACCTGGAATTTAAGGTTAACAACTTATCAGCTAGCTTTCTTAAGGTTCTTGGGTGCAGTTAACTGGGCCCATCAATCTATCATACTGCCTCAAGTTACTCATAGACTGGTTATTGATAGAATATTTCATGTCCACCTTATAAACTGATTTCTCTTTTTTTTTTTTTCCAAATTAAGACTAAATATTCTTCTAATTATAATATTGATGAGGTACAGGTATGATTTTCACAATGAACCATCTGTAAGTCCACATAAAAGTCAAAGCATCTCCTTCAGCACAAAGGCAAGTAAAGGAGCCCGTCTACAGGCAGATGCAATAGTATCATTAGCTAGTAGATTATGCAGCCAGTGATAAGTCAGGTCTTTTAGAGCTTTCAATAGGGGAGACCAGCCTGTGCTTCAGCATGCAACTCATTAGCTGTTTAAATGCAGCTTGTATGCCAAATCTGCATGACACGAGTAGCAGCAGGGTGGTCTTGGCAAAGGGGACAGTGGGCGGATCTAAATATTCAACAGTTCAAGAAAGCAAGTTAATAGCCTGCTGTGGAAGCAGATACTGGAGCGGGTCAGGACCCAGTTCCACTGTCAAGCCAAGTTTTGTCCAAGCCACTATCATAAGTCACTGCAAGTCATTCACAGAGCTTGCCTGACTCTTCAGCTCTCTAAAAGCCCGGGTGTCTAGACAAAGCTTGCCCACCGTTGCAGTGACTCTGTAAAGGATTGACAATTGCTGCTTTGCTATCACACATATGGAGCTTGTATGTCTGCTTGTTTTAGAGAAATTCAACTAATTTAAATATCCCTACAAACACCTTTAACACACTTTTTCCTTTCACGCACAGCTCAACATTAGAGCTTTTCAAATTCTCTTCCAAGAAGAATTAGAAATAGGTGTCAAGGTATGCCTGAAGTACGCTCCCTCACCTACAACTAATAAGAGCTAGAGGCCTCATCTCAACAGCTCTATTCCCCAGTTTTACCCTATCCCTACAGCCTTGCAGAGAACACTATTTTCATTCTGCCCCTTGGCAAGCGTTGACCTTCATATGCAAGGCTGCTATCATATGCTTTGCAAACAAATATCTACAAAACTTTGATTTGATGGGGGTGTGGGAAGGAGAATGGGAAATAAAACTACTCCAGAGTTCCCAGCTTTCCTTCAAGGGCAAGCTAACTCTCGTGTAGAAGACAAGCCAGTTGTGGAACACATCTTAAGCTGAAGGACTGTGCAGCTTGCCAGAGCAGTTTCCTGATCCCAGCACAAACAGGGCTTTTGTAGGTTCAATTTTCTTATAGAGCAAGCCTGTAGTCAAACCACTGCTCCCTAAGAAATTTCTTTGGTGAAATAAGTCCTATTTATGCAGCAGATTCCTATTAATATTTTTAGTGGGCTTCACTGGGAGGGCAGAGAACCTACCAGGCTAGACATCTTAAATTCATAATGCTTAATTGTTAGGGAGGAAAAACTTGACTGAGGAGAAAGAACACATTTATCCAGAGAAACCTTGTATTTGCAGTTTATATGTATGTATAGGCATACAGGTCCCACACCAGTGTTACTGTGCAGGGTTTGTTTTTAAACAAGCAGTGAGTACTAGGTATACTGGTTTGGAAAAATGTTTAGAGCATGAATTTTCTGCTTACCCTTTTACACCATAATGCTGCAGCTGCAGCATTTAATACTCACTGCAAGAAAGAATATTGAAGCGCATATCTGAGAAAACCAACTGCTTCATCATTACATGAATTTAATCTCTAAGACAGAACACAGCAGCTAAACAAATACTAGAAAACTAAGCAACCATGAACTCCCATCAACAGCTGAACGTTTAGCCTAATAGGTTGGATGGTCACAGCCAGAAGGTCATGGTCAGTGACTCTATGTGTAGATAGAGGCTGGTCATAAGCATCGTCTCCTCCGTATCCATCTTGAAACCAATGCTATTCAACATCTTTATCAATGACACAGAGAGTGGGGTCAAGTGTGCCCTCAGCAAGTTTGCTGATGACACCAATCTAAGCGGCTGATGCAACAGAAAGAAGGGATGCCATACAGAGGGACCTTGGAGAGGCCTGAAAAGTGGGTCCATGTGAACCTAATGAAGTTCAACAAGGCCAACCACAAGATACTATAATTGGACCAGGGATCATGTACAGACTGGAAGAGCTCATTAAGAGTAGCCCTGCCAAGGAGTTGGGGAGTCCTGGTGATGAAAAGCTGGACATAAGCCAGCAGTGTGTGCTTGCAGCCCAGAAGGCCAACAGGATACTGGGCTGCATCAACAGAGGGGTGGCCAACAGAGAAAGGAAGGTGATCATCTTGCTCGGCTCGGCTCTTGTGAGGTTTCACATGGAGTACTGCATCCAGGTCTGGAGTATCTCTTTCCTGAAGAAAGGCTGAAGAAGCTGGGCTTGCACCATCTGAAGAAAAGGCTACAGGGAGACCTCATTGCAGCCCTTCAGTACTTAAAGGGAGATTATAAACAGGAGGGGGACCAAGAGGAAGGTGGCTTTGAACTAAAATAGGAGAGAGTTAAACAAGATGCTAGGAAGAAATTATTTACTCAAAGGTTGATGAGACACTGGCACAGACTGCTCAGAGCAGCCACTTGGAGGCATTCAAGGCCAGGTTGGATGGGGCCCTGGGCAGCCTGATCTAGTAGGTTCAACCCTACCCATAGCAGGGGAAATTAGAACTAGGTGATTTTAAAGTTCCCTTCCAAACTAATTCATTCTATGATTCTCCTATTTATAGTCTAGTTGTTCGTCCTTGCTTATGTGGCAATAACAAACACAAGAACAGAGCCACAGCTAGTACAAAATACTGATCAAAAGTAACAAATTTCAGAGATAAAATACATTTATATATGATAACTGCTTTAGTTTAAAAAAAAATCTAAGCTCATTTTTACTTCATGTTTGAAAGAAAACACTGTTTGAGGGAGATGTCTTTGTTCAGGTTTGTTTAAATTAATTTTAGTAACATAATGTAATTTCTACAAAATTAAAAAAGCGTTTCTTTGTACCTCTTAAAAAAAGATTTGTGTTAACTTGGAGGGAGAAAGAATATCAAGTTTTAGGTTAACTAACCTCAAAGCCTTTTAACAAAGACAACTGCTAATATACCTTTAGGAGAACTAAGCAATTTGGCTAACACCATCACTACTAGACGGCTAATATTAGTTTAAGTAACAGCCTTGTAGGCTGTCTCAGTACACATACCTGTCCAAGACACTGTCCCTTCCCCATTTTCCCCTGTCAACTCACCAACAGATTTGCTTAGTGTTAAGCAAGCTAGTATCAGAGATTGCAATTACTGGCTGCTTGCAATGATGTCTTGTGGTAAGGCTTGCATATAAAAAACAAACAAACAAAAAACCTCCATTGGTTTAAATTTAGAAACAGGACTTTAATGTGACCCTTTGACAACTAAGCTCAGTAAAAACAGCAATATCAATTCATGCTTTAGGGCATAAGCTGATCACCTGGGATATTAGGGAAGAATTCCTCCTGTGTATCACATTCCAAGTGAGAAATGGCCTGGTTGGCCAAGTGCGCACACGTTCTGAGATGGACACAGGGAAGTGCTATCCTTCTCCCCTCAGCATTAGGCACTGTCTGCTACTGCAGGCTGGATTGTCTGATAGAGAACACCAATTTGGCTACTCCTCCCACTTCTGCCTCTCAGTTCTTCTGTCTTTAAAGCTGCAACAAGAACTACGTCGGTACTGAACACCCACAGCAGGAGCTGCTAATCTTTTTTCTTTAATTGTGAAACAATCCATGCCTATTAAACAAGTCCAGTTACCACCAAATGCCATATGCACATCAAACTCAGGTCAAAGCAAATATGGCTAACTACAGCCTTTTATTAGGAAATACAGGCAAGACTTGTCTGGGAAAAGTGACATATAAACCCACTCCAAGTGTTTTATACTGCAATGTTTTCAGTTACTGATTATGTGCAACAGTTCTTTTTGAAAGCACAAAGGCAGCACTGAATTGCCCCTCTCTTCTGTTCTTTACCTTCTCTGCTCCTCTTGCATTGTCCCAGTTGCTGCTTTTATAACTATACAGCCACATAAGAAGTCTGTATCGGATAAGATCTTTGAAGAAACTTGTTTTTCTTTGCTGAAACCCCAAATGGCTAACACAAACATTTAGGAAAAAACTTCAAAAAAATTTTCATCTTTTTCTATACCATCATCCTCTCAAATGCTTGCACACCGAAAATACACAAGTGTAAAAACTTTACTAGCTTAAGTACACATGTTTCAGAGCAGGAAGAAAATTACAACATGTTGAGGTTTTGCTTGGGATTCCTCATAAATGAGGAAGCTTAATTAGGCAAAGCCAAATTTGGACTGCACTAAAAGAAGGGAAAAAAGTGGTTAAGACCCAGAGCCAGGCAGTAGCTTCTAACAACATATTATATACATATCATATCAGGGTTTCTCAGATAATACCATCTTATTGTACCATCCATGTCAAAATAATCATTATTTGCTCTCAGCACACAATTTGGTGTGTATGTCTGAGCATCTCATCCAGAGAAATGACGCTGAAGATGAGGATCAAAGCTTCACTGCTAATGGTAGAATGCCAAAAGCAAATTTATCAGATTAATACGCTTGCTACAATTCTGCTCAATTTTAAAGAGGATTACACAGTCATGTCTTATGAAAGTGTTATCCTTTGGGTGCAAGCGCACTGTTACTTCCAAATGAACTCTACTATCTGATGTTTGTTTTGGAAGGCCTAGCTGTCTTAACAGCCACAGGGCATTTCAATAATCATATAACAAACATTACCGCAGGTTACTCTTTAATCCCTTGTGAGTGAATGAGTAAGTTCTTGTCCATCTATCATATTATGACACAGCTCTGCAGTTGCTGCCAAAAAGGCACTGTAAATCATAAAAGAAAAAAACAGATCTAAGAATAAGGAGATCTGTTCCTAGAAGGCAGATGTGTTTACTCTGAATAATTTTATCTCTATCATTAAAGAACAGTAAGAACAGATAAACCTTTGTTTACAAGCTGTTAACATAGAATCAGACATGTATATTTCTTTCTGAAGATTTTAAGGCAAGGATTGAAGTATGTCTTTATACACCCCTAGCTGTCTCTCCAGTGACACAGCACACGCAAGTCCTCAGAAGTCTCAATACTATACATTAATCACGTAACTGCCCCACTCTTCTTTCCAAACTGATGAAATACAGGAACAAACAAATTCAAACCCTATGGTTTGGTTACCCTCCCCCCTCTTCAAGTTTCTCTGTTTGTTTTTGTTTGTTCTGTTAAGGCCAAGAGATAGCACCATGACAGGAGAGCAGAAAGTAAGTACTGCAATTTGTTTTTGTTTTTTTAAGCGTCCTACTATGAGCCGTTTTCCTCATGGAAGGATTTAAGAAAGCTTTTGAATCTGGGCGAAGAGGAAAGAGGTAACAAAACAATTATCAACTGAAGGTGAGCAGAATATTCCCTCAAACTGCACAGCAGATTTGAAGAACTTAAAATGAGCAACTAATTATACTTTGTCACTGTGTCATAGATGCTGTTACAGAAAAGTAGGTTCTGTTTGAGAAGACTAAGGACAACCCTCCATCCTAGTCAAGGTTTAAGCTTTGATTCACACTACTTTTAACCCATTCCACGGGGATCCCATAGGTCAAGCTTGTAGTACGTTCACACTGCCAAATGATTTGCTATAGAGCATTATACTTTTGGCTTTTAATCAAACTTAAACCAGTTTCATGCCACCCTTGCACAGTTCAGCAATATACATCACAGGCTCTTTTTAAGAATCTGAGAGCATTTTACATTTCTAATAATTACAAACCTTCAGTGAAAATACTGGGCCTTCTCAACAGCATCAGCTGTTTCTTCTAACACTTTTTAGCTTTAATCTGCTTTTATACTGTGCAGGCACATTGACCTCATCTAAACATCCGCTGCATCCTTGTTTGAGCTTTAAATTGGGATAAAAGCACATACAGGTTTGTTCAGCAGTCAACGGTAAAGACAGAAGAAAACCTACAGCAGCATAACTAGGCAGGAGTGTCTGATGGGACACCTTAAGGAAGAACAGTGGGGAGAAAGGAGAGCTAAGACACTCAGCTCCTTGCTCGAGTCTGGGAAAAACAGATGTAGCAGTCTATGAAAAAGCAACTTTCATGATGGAAATGGCATGGCCTTGTTATAGAACACACTGTTAAGGAAGAAATCTTTTCTGCAGAGCAAAGATGTATGAAATGAAGCATGGGCACCCGCATTAAAAATACAGTATTTCTGACAAGCACCAGCAGACATTTGCATTTTGAGTATGTCTTTCCACGTTGCATTTACACAAAGTGTGGTTTGCCCAGGTAGGCAGCGCAGGAGAATTTGCTTTTTTTGTAAATACTATCACAGCACAATCAGCAGGAAGTCTTTATGAATATTCCCACATACACACACTGTGCTCTAGAGCCAGGTATAAGTTTTGACAAACGCAGCTATCTGTAAAACACAAGATAAAACAAGTTAACTAATTTTATTTTTTAGGTACTGTGAAGCTAGCTCTACATGTTCCCTGCCTGCTAAAGTTTGATGAGGTCATAGATAGGATTTTGGACAGCCAAAGATTTTCTGCAATCCAGGCAAAAGAACATGTTTAACCACATTTCCAAGCAGGAGAATAGAACAGAATTAACCTACTGAATGAAGTCTGCCTGGGTCGAAGCTACCTGTCTTCCTCTGCTTTAGCCCATTCATCTGTTTATCTCAAATCTGGCAAAGGAACTCCCAAAGGCAACGAAGCTTTTTTGAGTGGTGTCCTCATACGGTTATTTCAGCAACTGTATGCTGATTAACATCACTCTCTCAGCATTCATTAGTCAGTTATTAGGTTTATTTGTTTTAAGACATGAATGACTTACTGGGATAACATAATGGGTGTGTGTGATCAAAACTGCTGGGGAGAATTAAACTCTGTAAGCAAACATTTCCCCGTGATAGGGGTTTCTGGGAAAGCTGCAGCTCTACCTCAGTCCCCTACCATTTAAAACGTTAGCTGGCTGCCCCCTGCATACCACCTTCACCGCAATCAAACTAATGGAGCAACTTCAAGAGCCACACACAGGCATGTACCTCTGGTAGCTTAGTACCAAGACAGACCTACTGCTTCAGGAACATCGCTTCCTGCAACTCCCCTTTCAAGTAATAACCAGACCACTGATTCACTTAGGATTTAATGAGATTACAGCTTGAGGTGATTTGACTGGAGACCATAAAAGTTTTAGGAGCCCATCTGCTCTGCAAAACTAACCTCTCACACGCTGGGTATGAACTGACCTTTGAAAGCTGCACTGTAGCTTACTTAGGCAAGAATCAAATCCAATTGGTAGCTGATGGGCAGAACGGGCAGACAAAACAAGAGACTGGCTTTTGGGCAAAGAGGAATTTCCATATGCACCAGAGAGAATCTTTCCAAACAATCAACAGCCTTTTCATTAAGGAAAGACCAGTCACCTCAGGGTACTTCCCCCAGCATTATCACACCATTAATAGCAAATTCAAACGGTACCTAGTGCAATGGCTATAAAGAAATGTAATTCAATTGCCCATACACCTACAGTCCATGACAAAGCACTGATCCTTGATCAAACCCCACAGTGAATTAGAGGGAAAAAAGGAAATTCCTAATTGCACTGAGGTCATCACTGCCTTCCATATCTCAATTTACACTTCTCTTTCCCCCATCGACAGCTAGCAGGCACATTTTCATGAACCAATTGGTTATGTTTCTCACATTTCCTGGTATCAGATCAAACATTATCGACTCTTCTTCCGCGAGGAAAATACAAGAAAATACATTGGTTCGAAAAGATTTAGCAGCATAATAGGAAAGAGCTACTGGTTTTCCTTAGTTACCTTTTACAGACCTGAAAGAAGTGGCATCTCAGAGACTGGAGTTAAAAAAAAAAAAACAACTGTGAACAGTTGTCCAACGTTTGCATCTAGACTTAAAGCATTTCACACTTTGTTATGACAAACCTGACATTGCTCGTGTCAAGTCACTGGACAGCTGTATTTTGTATTTTAAAAGAACTTAGGTGGTGTTCTTTCTCCCTCCCTTTTCAGGCTGAGATGTTTTGTTGTTTTGTTCTCACTTTGGTAACGGGCCTCAATATGCAAGTTACATCTGGAAACAGACAAAAGCCAACTGCCCAGCAGTATTGGAAAATTAAAACATTGGGTCAGACTCCAACGGACTAGGAAGCCAAAGGTCAAAGCAGCATTAAATCATTAGTTTCCCAGCTGCCACCAAGGCATGGAGTTGACCTTTGATTTTTTTTAAGAAGTGGCCCAAGCAATTTTCTGGTGGCAATATGGGCAATCTGGCACACTGGAATATTATCCTTGAGAGGGGTGGGGGTGGAAAGGAGTTTAGGTCTTAGAGGCAAGAGATTAAACTAACCTTTCAGTCCCTCCAAATGAAGTTTACCCTGCTAAGCTGTAAGTGCAGTTAGTGAATATGAAATTACTGAACAGTAAAGAAAAGAGACTCAAGCATTTGAATAATTCAAGTAACTTCTTCTATTCCTTTAGTAGGGAGATTTAGAAGAAATTTAAAACAAGAGAAATTTAGAATATATTCATTATGTTCTCAGAGAACACTAGAATATTGTATTTATTTTCTTGAATGATTTCAGTTCAGAAATTGTGCTGGAAAGACCTTTTTTTTAAATCTATGTATTTTTAAGCAATATATTTGAGAAAAGAGGTCATGATTCCTCAGATGGAACAATCTAAACACTTCATTTAACGCAGTTAAGGTAGCAAAGACAAAATGCAGTAAACTGCCCTTTGCTTTTTTTCTTTCTCTAGTCTCCAGAATATTGTATCTACTGCTGCCCTCTGGCACTAATTCCCAGCCCAGTTCTTATGCACAGCCCTGCTGAATGCCAAGCTTCATATACAGAGTTCTGGTCTGGCTGCTTTCAAGTTCCTAGAAAGGGGTTGGTTTTATTGCTGCATGGCAAAGAGCAGCACAGGTATCAAAGTGCTTTCTGATGCATCCAAGGTGTACTTGAAAAGCGTAACTGATTCTCCATTAGCAGCTGAGCACACACACACATAACACACCAGCTTGTTTGTGATCAGCTGTTAAGAGATTCCTGTGTATTTAATAAGTGTGCATATTTTTAAAGCATTTTCCATCAATTCATTTAGTATTAAATGGTCACCCAAGCAGATACCTTATTGTCATGGCTGTAAAAAAAGTAAAAGCCACTGCGCTCCTCTGTTTCAGGGAGCAGCAAGTTGTCCAAACAGAAGAGCCCCCTCTCCCCACCCTGTGCCCCAGTGCTAGCGGATTAACCACTGCCAGCTCTTCCCAGAGACACCAAGAGCCACAGCAGTGCCTTAGGCAGACTGAGCCACATGGGCAGGAGTGCAAGGAAGGAAAAGCATTTTCTGAGAACTGAAATCAGCCGTTGATGGTGAGTGAAAAAAACCATGCTCTTGCTGTTCTTACAATCAGTATTTTCACCACCAATGGGGAAATGCACATCACTCTTAAGTACCTTACTGATTAGGGATGGGCAGGTCAACCTCTAGGAAGGGTTCAAATTCAGCCAGTAGAAAGTAACAAAAGCCCTGAACACAGACTCACCATAGGAAATGAGACCCCTCTCCAAAGAGCCTACTGCTGTAATGCTCAAAGCAGTGAAAACACACTCAAGTCTGGATTAGTAACAAACACTACCTGAAGCAGAACAAGGGAAGACAATAACAGTGACTTCTCAGGGACCAGGAACTGCACAGCTCAGCCAGTTGGCCAATTAAAGAGCTACAGATGAACTGTTTGGTCTTTTAAACTTTTCTGCAGGTACTCAGCTGCAGCAGCACTGAAGAACAAGCCAGATGCTTTCTGCCATAGATGCTTCAAGACTGCATCAAGACCTTTCAAAGAAAGGCCAGATCAGTTTTCCTTGCGACAACGTGGCTAAACCAGAATGCTCAGCACAAGCTCAAAATCAGTTCTAACTACCATTTACGAGTTGCATTCACTCTGAGCAGCCCACATGTGCCCACAATTTCCTACAGGGAGGACAGGTTCTGCCACTACAGCTTTCCTTAAGAGGAAAAGGCCAAGGCTTGCATTTTGCACAAGCTACAACTTAAAATGAGAATTAACTCTTACGGCTGTTGCTGGGCTGCCTTCGCCATAGGGTCATGAAATAGGTGCAAGACATGCTAAAATAGAAAAAGTAACTCTTTTACATGTACCTCTTTGTCTACGTTTCTAGCTTTCCAATTGCAGTCATGGTTTCACACAGAAAGAGGCGATTGAACGACGGTATTTTTTAGGACTGGGTAATTGAGGATATTTCTAGAACTGGAATTCTGAAAGTGAGTACCAAACATATAGCTTCTGCCTCAAAAATGTGGAATCCATCTATTTGGATAGCTATTTGGCCTCCTGAGATGGTCATTCCACTAATTAAGCTATAGATTTTACCCTCTAAGCAGCAGCTTAATACTCACCAGCACTACAGACAAGTAATTTGCTCTTAAACAGAGCACAATATAGATGTGACAGTACGGTCATCGACTGACTAGCCCTCTCCTGGCTGCTATGTGAAAAATACTTTCTCTGCTTATATTAGAAAAATTTCCATTGGACCTCCAGTCTCATCTCTGAATGAAACACTACCAGTGCTTAAGTCTACAGTAGAAGACACCCTAAAAAACAAAAACAAAAGCATTTACGAGGAATTACCAGAGATTAACTAATACATTGATTCTTCTCAAACATCCCGTCAAGGATGAAGATTATCTATGAATATCCATGCACAAGTTGAACCCGAAAACACGTAGAAGCTAGCAGTATATTCTTAGATTGACTGATGACCATAATGACTGCCAATACAGTCAATGGAGATTATACATGAGAAGGACAATGTCATGCACTTATCCCCATGCACTCCTCAACTGAAGCAGTCTGCTCAGTATCATCTAATTACAGTAGGGGACCTTGTAGTCTCTTTCAGGGAGCACAGGAAGAAGGACGACCAGCCTGCATGAGGAGTTAGACCAGAGGTCCCTTTTCTGCAATTGCATATTCCTCTTCATTACCATGCTTCTTATCACTAGAGCCACATGCTGGAGACAGGCAGCAGCAGAACAACAGGCAGCAGAAGTCAGGGACAATAGCCTGCACATTTGGGTGTGGTGGCCAACAGCAGCCAAAAACAACTATTTAATGCAAAGTCTTGGGCATAGCTGAAAGCCCCTCTTGCTCCATCAGAGTTCCAGTTTCATTAAGAGCAAAGACCAGTCCGTTTTTGATAGGAAAACCACATCAAGTTACTTTAAGCTCACAATCTACTTCTAGCACTGTCCTTTCTAACATTCAGAAATGTGTGCTCAGGTTTGCATGTTCCATGAACCAGCTTTCTAGAGCCATTCCCCTAGTGAAGACGAGGTGACCAAGGCTGAACCAACCGCCAGCCAGCAGAGAGCAGCACAAAGCGCTCCTGGGAGTGGCTCTGGCACCTAGTACTCCTCTGATCTGCAAGACCACGAACATAAAAAGCAACTTATCAGCTGGCATAGTTATTCACAGAAACAGCACAAGTTAAGTGATTTACATCCAGGAAATGCTAAATCCTACCTCACCTCTCTCGCTTAGAGAAAAGCAGAGGCGAGACCTTCACCTCAAGAGCTAAGAGTAGAAACTATCTGGAAGGCTACAGCTGCTCAGAAAGGTTTGATGAGAAGCAGGCCTTTGTTTCAACCTGATTGGCTTTTCTCAACCTAGTTCCCTCCTGAGGGCTGCCATTAACACTTTGGACAGTGAGTCAAAACAACCCTCTATGCTGGAAGTGAAGTTTGAACCCTAAAGAGATTGCTCCGGGGAAGTCTGATTCAGCCACCAGTAACAGGCAGTAGTGGAGACATCCAAAGGATCCTTGGATGATGTGAACAAAGTATTCCTTCCTGACATAATCAAGGCTGGCTGGCAGCAGACTCTTGTATCTAAAAGTCAACAGCTCCCTTAAAGGTCTAACATATGTCAGCAAAAACAAACATGGAGTTCTCTTAGGAGGTACCCTATATGACCTCATTAATACCTTTCCCTACTGACAAAAAAAAGTTATATGCAGTATTACTGATGCTGCCTTACCTATGATGGAAAAGTTGAATACAGTGCTCTAATCTGGTAGATCAGTAGCAGAAAGCCCCTGTTAGGTAAAGCTTAACTGTGACCTTTAGAAGCAAAACTGATCTTGCAGGAAGCTGCACGCTTAAACAAAGTAACTCCAGTGAAACAGGCACTCAAGATGCTTGAGATCTGGAGCTAATACAGACCAGGAAGGGATTTCTTTTCTTGGGGGAAGAAGGGAGGAGTCAAGAAGGAAAAGAAAAAAAAAACCTTACTGAGAATGTTAACAGCAGACATTATATCTAATTTCTTTGCATTCCTTCCCCTCCCCCCCCCCCCCCTTTCCTCCCATTTTTAAAAAACAGGAGCAAACTTGCGAGTTAAGGATTCTGATCAATGCAACATGTTAGGAAAAGAGAGCAGGAGGTCAAGAGGAAATGATTAATCCTGTGCAGAAGACTGGCAGGATGGGTCCTGGAATGGCTTACCAGAACAATGCCCCCACTAATAAGCAGGTCAAAAGACCCTTACAGTGAACAGAAGTTTCAGTTACACTGTACATGAATATTCTTCCCTTACCCCCAAGGTTACATTTGTTCATTAAAGTCTGAATCAGAAAGCAAAACTAGTGTTGAATTAGTAGGCAGGTGAAAAGCTGTGGTGCCAGACACAAGCATCAAATCTGCAAGACAAAGAACCACAACTTAACACGTCTAAGTGATAATAGCTGCATTATAAGACAGTATTTATAGGAGGCCACAGTAAACAGTAATGGGGGAAGACCCACCATTACAGATTTCAGTTGTAACACAGTGTTCAGCTCATGCTGTGACCAATGTTGCTCCTGGATAAAGACTGCTCTTGTGTTAACTATGTTTAATGTGGAAGAGGCTAAGCAATTTCACTGCAGGCAGAGCTCTGCATGTGAAGGTGCACGTGGTTCAAGGTTTATTCTGAGGAACAGTTATGTATTGTGGTTAGATACAGTGCAATCCTGAGAGATTCTCATCCCCCGATAATTATCCCAATCCCACCCTGTTTCTCCCCTCTAGCAACATCAGTGTTGCAAGGTCCTAGGGCTGTCATGGGGAAGCAGGCAGAAGAAGTGAGCTTTATACAAGAAGCGTTTTCTACTCCATGATGCTGCACACAGCATGGCCCCACAGGTTTAAGCTTGCAATATATAGCTGAGGTTTCACAACTGCTTCATGTCACGACCCTCCTATTAAGGAACAACCACCTCCATTTGCAGTCTTTCAGCTCTTTGTAAACTCCCTCACCTGAGCCTCAGCATCATCTTGGTGCCATTGGAGAACCGATGGGCCGAAAACTACCCTGAATCGAAAAGCTGTTCACAAAGTCAGCTCAGTGGTGTGGCTTGCTGGGGAGTTAACAGGGAACACGGTCTTTTGCACCTGAAGCAGTGTCAGTGTGTGAGCAGCCAGCCGAGGAGGAAGAGGGGCCGGCCCACCCCTCCTCCCCGCAGCATGCACTTCGCTCTGGCCACTACACAACCACAGCCCGAAGGAGCCAAGCGGTGGGGAGGGAACGCCCTCCAGCAGCACTGCTGATACAAAGGCAATCAGCAAACAGCCTCCATTTTGAGGAACTGAGGGTTTCAGGTCAGCCTGGGGATGCCAAACCTCAGCCTTCAATGACTAGTGCTTTCCAACACAGGCCACCATTAGTGCCAGCACACTTGTGTGCAGAGGGCACGCTTACCCTGCGGGCCTGCTTCCCTAGCAGCCAGGATGCTGAGCGCTTCCTCCCACCCCCAGAACAGGAGCTGTGCACATAGCTGAGGGGCATGGAGCACAGGGTGCCTGCAATCTTGGTAAATCACACTCAAAAAACCTCACATTTTACTAAATTGAAAATGAAAGCCAAGGCTAGGCATTGTAATGTATTCAACATTTTAATCTACACCCTTCTACCCAATCCTATTATATTTTCGCTCTCCTGGTTCTGACCAAACCCAGCACTTGAATCCCCCCAGTTCCACAGGCACAGCCTACTCCAGTTGGTGACCTCTGCACTGCTGAGCATCACATACTAGGTCACTCATCAAAGTGGTGAATAAAGTTGAAATTTATTTCTTCCAAGCCAAGAGGATACGCACTCCTTTATTAAATATACTGTTTCTGAATCTGATTCCCTATTCACATGTTGAAAACATTCTTTTTATGTTCAGGCCCAAGCTACTAATTTACAACAAATTCTGCACCACGTGTTAAGAGAGGCTGCCTCTGTAAACACTTCCTGGTCAAGTGTTGGGAGTCTGTTGACAAAAGCAAGCTGAAGAAAGAAGCCTGAGAGTGAGGTTAGGTTACATGTGTGCGCAGAATCACAAGCTGTTTTTCAGACACATATGGCTGATGAAAGGTAAAGCACCTGTGAGCTGACCAGGTGACATGTTGCACCTAGTGTGCCAATACATTGGATAGCCCTGTACGGCTGGTTCAACAAGCCAAATACAAGGATGTTAAAGAGACAAATAATTGCTATCTGAAGCTTGGCACATGTGCTGAGTTCAGTGCAAACATCCATTTTACTACGCCTCCCCACACAAAAGCATGAAAAGTAGATTCCAAAGTTCAAGCACTTACTAGAGGAAATGCAGAAATGAAATCCAGAAGAGACTCTCCCCATAAGCAGTGCTTTCCCAAAAATTTAGAGCACCAAAGCTATTATGCAGCAACTCAGTGACAACACTAATTAGCTGCATCCCCTAATCCTAAATGCTTTGCTCTTATTCCATGACTAATAAATGACCACTAATCAAATGCTCAGAAGGGCCAAGCTAACCATGAGTTGTTATAACTAATCGCCTTCTATTTACCTTCTTTTTAGGTAAGAAGATGCTCTCCCAAGAAATACATTTCAGCTACAGCTGAATTTTAACAGGATCAAACTATGTTGCCGACTGAGCCTCCGTTTATTACAGCGTAAAAACAGAGCCCCTGCAAACCCCAAGATTATAATCCCATTCCTGAAAGCCAGTTCATTACTGCCCCAGCCTTCATCCTGAAAAAAAAAAATACAGAAAGGAAGAAACAGGTAACTATGTTGCCCTATATCATATCCCCACTTTAACTTTTTTGACACTCACGGCCTTTCTTACTCCACAATTCCCATAAAACAAGCAGAACTCGGACCTCAAATCTTGTCCTTTTTAATACAGGTACAAGCACTACTGCTAGTGCAAGTATTCTACACTTTCAAATTCTATCCCACTCTCCTCTATGAAGCTTTCCCCAATGGTTGTCTCAAAGACAGTGCCTATAAAAAGAGTTTATTTCATCAAATTGGAAGTAGTAGAAGAGGAAACAGCCCTGTGAACACCACCACTCAGTTAATTGTTTTGCAGTGAGTATTTTGTGGAGGGAGGGAAGAGAAGGCATACTTTGCAGCCCTAAGTAAGACTGGTTTAAAACAGTTCAGGGAAGTAGGCAGAAGTAAGTACACGGCTTACTTTCAAATATAAAAAGAAACATATCTTCCTATTGACCCTCTGGGGTCACATTCTGTGCTGCTTTTCCTTAGGACCATCTAAACAAGACAGATGCAGCCACTATTGAGGCAGCAGCTGAAGCCTGAACACTGGAAGGCACTCAGGAGTGGGGGGTGGAAGGAAAAAGAGGGAGAAGAGAAGAGGAAGCCATTTGGCTATAAAAAGGATCTTTCTTTCCTGTTGAAATGCAACGGTAAAGAGTGTCAAAATGGCTTAAGGGTGGGGAGGTCAAACATGTTTTGAGATGTTAAAAAACTCTTAAGCTCTGTCAGAAAAGACTGAAAAAAAATCTTAAGGTAGGTTTTTGTTCTTCTCAGAATTGTTAGCCATCATAATAGCTGCAAGCAATCCTGTCGGTTTCTGTGGTATTTTTGCCCAACAAAAACGACCTAGAATAATTCAGTAAAGATTTTATCCTCAAGAATTTTCCACTACAAAAACATTGTCAGGGAACTACTTTTTAAGCATCGTATTTGCCAATCCTCTCTTCAACAAGACTCCATTTTAAAATTAATACTGCTTATATAGAATTATTATCTCAGCAATATTAAAGATGCTGGGAAATACACAATAAACAGTTTATCTAAACAAAGCATGGTATCATGCCTTTTCGCTATCAAAAACCGCAAGCATTTTAGGGACCTTGGGGACTGGCAGATGACTTTTGCCATTTAAGAATGAAATTTACTCCTAAAGCTTTTTACTCCTAAAATTTACTCCTAAAGATTCACAAAGAACACTACTGAGTATTTACAGAAAGTCAAGATGTGAGGAAAGGCTTTGTAAAAATTTATTAACTTATACTCTTTGTTGTTTCCTTACTCTGAAATCTGTAAACTTGCACAGTGAAACTATATTTTATATGGCTACAGTATTAGTGGCCAACTTCTTTTCTAGCTTGTACTGTAGTGATACAAGATCTTTTTTTTTTTTTTAACCCAAGATATAAAATATAGTGACATCAAATAAGGGCCACTGGAACACAGTCTGGCAGCCTAGACCCTCACCCCCTACTGAAGAGAAAACCAGGCTCATCCTTGCTCTCTCTCAGGCCAGTTATTGAGGTTCTGCTCTATAAAGCTGAAGAGATCCCAACACGAAGTTAGCCCTGAAAGTTCACTAACAAAACAGAAACATGGAGTTATTCCTATCTCATCTTTGTTAACTATATACAATAGCAATACAACAGAGCAAAGCCATTTCTCCACCATGACCTCCCACCCCTAAGTTCCAGACTCGATGTGGGTGGGAGAGTAGGGAGACTGAATACATTTGGGAGAGGGCTTTGAGATGTGATTTCTGAACAGATGCTGCAAATACATACCCACCACTGACCCCGTCATAGAGCTCATCATGAAATTAATTCCATTTGCTAATACAGAAGTCAGGATGTTTAGCAACCTGACAGTCCCACTCTACTACTGATGTCTTCTCATGTTCTCTGCTTAGCACCTTGTCTCTTTCTTAAATTTCTCCATCCCTCTAAAACTTTCTTTATGAAGTGAGGATTGCAGTAACTGATATTACAGCACAAAAACACTGGGATATGAGTGTTATTGCTCTGCACCAGTTAGTTAGTTATGTGTAAATAAGTCCTCAGAGAAGTGGCATGTCAGTCAGACTTCCTCACTTTGTCAAGTGCAAAGCATTCCCAGCACTCAGTCCTAACAAGCCAATCCAACTAAGAATAAGCATTGGATGATCCTCAAGGCTGGTTTCAGTTTTGATAAGACTGGCCCAAAGTCAGCCTTCTCTATGCGTTTTTAAGGATTTTCACCACAGCCAAACACTTCTATCAGCGTAACACAATACGCATATGGTAAGAGACAAGGCTGCTTAACAACGATCAAATAATTGGGGTAAAAGTGCAACTTCACTCTTACGTGGGAAGTGTTCATGAATTAGGGATAAATAATAATCTCACACAACACAGGCAATACTGGAGATGTATCGTATTTAGAAATTCAAGCCAGCTTCACTGAAAACATTATCAGAAATATAATTAGAACGTGACCCTCTTTCTCCAGCTTCAAACAATAAAGAATTGATCAACATTCTTTACTGGAAACAACAGTGGGAAATACTATGTCAATTCCTTTTTAGGGAAAATAAAGAACGAATCCCCTTGTGCTAGACATCATTACTCCCAAATGCCAATACTACTGCCAAAGTTATTTGGTCATCTAATTTTAGAAAGAACACAAGTCTGTCTTAGCCCTATGTTTTTAAGAGATGCACACAGAGGTAGGTCAGAAAGTTGAGTTGCTAGAACCAAGTTCCACTCCCTTGTCCTTTTATTCCAGGGTAAGATTAGTAAATGAATAATATTTCCATACAAAATTAAGACTTTGACAACATGGCCACCCAATTACTCGAAGTAATCTCAAAATACCAACACACGAGAAAATATCTTATTTGTAAAAGTTGAAGGCAAAGATAACTAAGAGAGCAGTGTTTCTATACGGCAAACAAGAAAAATAAAAATGGTTGCATTCTAGCAGGGCAGGAAATCCAGCTACATAAGGCTGTGACAGAAGAGGAGGATGCAGATTCTCAACTGCTCTTCTCCCTCACTGCAGTTAACCAAGAATGGGATGTAATGCCTGAAGAGGCTATCCAATTTAAGTAATTTTTAAGTATCAGTAGTAGTGTATTGCTGCAAATGCCCATGTTTATAGTAATTGGATGCTTGCTTCTAGACAAGGTGGCAATATTTGATGTTTTAGTAGCTGCTGTTAAATTAACAGGTTGTCGTGGCAGTTTTAACTTGACAAAGAATTCTCAGTTTTAAAGAATTCAGATTTTAGCTTTTCCATTTTTGACTTAGTTACAAAAAAGGAACGGCATAAATCAGTACTTAAATTTCACTCAGAATTTAAGCTAGCCTAAGGAAATCCCAAGACTGCCTCACCTCTGAATTTTTAACATGGTTATTGAACACTGGAAGATGAAGTTTCAGTTCACATGTTCAGTGCAAAGGTCACAAGCTCTGCAAGACCATGATCAGAAACATTCCAGGGCAGTGTTGCTTAATTCATGGCAACAGCTTTATTTAACAAAAGCACTCAAGGAATGGTTTCTCTCCGTAACTCCATATGGGATCAAACATGAAACAACTCTGCTTACTTCAAGAAGTAGCTTCTTTGACCACATGAGAGTTGAGTATTTTGAGAATTCCTTTGTTAGTTTTGGTTCTTTTTTATTATTTTTATTTGTTTAAACTTCGATTTATGAAGACCTTCCTTTCCAAAAGCATTTAGACTTATCTAATAAGAAGTAAAAAAAGGATATGCCATACATATTTGGCAAGAATTTATTCCCTGTTCAGAGAGAAACAGATACATAAATGGGGAAAAACAACCCACACCACGATATTCTGACTCTGGCTGGTTTAGTAGGAAGTACAATACACCAACAGCCATTCACTCTTGGTGAGCTGTCGGCAGCAGTTTGCCCAGGTTAGATAGGTCTCTGAAGAAAGGATTTTCCTTTCTTACATCAAGTGTGTACTATTTTCTATCTTTTTACACAGTATCACCCAAAATGCATGAGCTGCTTCACTAGAATATATGCACCCAGAACAAGTAACTAGATCTACAGCTGTGAAAGCCTCCTTGAGTATTTCCCCTTCTATGAGGCTATATAGCTGTCAGTCAAGTCCAGTCTATGCTGCACAAGCCAAGAGAAAAATTGACAGTATTTCTAACACAAGAATCCCCAAATAGAGGTGGCAACTTAAAAAGTTACACCTATCCACCCTAGAATTTCCTTACAAAGACCATAAGCCACAATTTAGAATGAGATTTTTATTTTCTCCTCAAAGCAGGGAATAAACTAGTTGGTCAAAACTCACAAAACTTCCCCGAACCAACAACCAACAACCAGAGCAGAACTGTAACATGTACATCCTCACTTGTACAGCACATTTTCATTCTAAGGTAAGCTACATATAAATGTACATTCATTTCTGGAGGACAGTAACCATTCTTTCTCATGCCAGAGAATACCTGGAAGAGTAAACATTTCCAAGACAGCATAGCATTTCACTGAATCTCTCTCAGCTGCTGATAGCATATTTGGATAGCACAGTCATCTCAGCTGGGAAGTATCACTACACTCATTCTTTGTTTTGGTGTTTGTTTTTACATAAAACACTTCCTTTTTCTAATCTACCCCCCCTAGCTTATGAGAAATGTTTCCTTTTGTATTTCCACTTTTGAGGACATTACAAGGAATTTAATCTTCAAAGTAAAAACAGATGAAAATGCTGTTTCTTCTAGAAGATAAAATTTCACATAGAAGATGGCATTCTGTTGAGACCATGTTTTTGCTATTACGGTTGAAAATAGGTATTAAGGAGGAAGGCACACTTTAGGTTTTCCCATGCTCATTTAGTACACAAATTAACTAGAAAGAACACCATGTGAGCCATTTATTCTGTAACTGTATATTGCACAGCTTTCTGTTATTCTCTCCTGGAACATCCACATTGAAGACTGAACAATTCTGTCAGGACACTGTCTCATTATATTACTCTTAGATTAACTATCAAATGTACCTTTCATTTAAGGAAAATAAGAATCTTACTCTGCTAGCCAAATACTCCTAAATACTACAAAGTTTTATTTATGTAAGTATACTGATAATACATAAAATCAAGGCAAATTCACAAAAGCATATCACTAAATAGAAGTGAATGTGTGTACCATATTTAGACAATGACCAGAACTAGAAATAAGAAATACTAAGTCACAAGAACGCTTTACAAAGAAAAGCAAATCACAGCCTTTGAATAAAAATAATTGCTTAAAGCATCTGCATCCCTTAATTCAGTTTCAGTGTTTGGGTGGCTACGTTTGTGGAAGAGAAAGGAATTTCTGGAAGAAGGCAAAGACAGCAAATGTGGGCAAGAGACAAGGAACTTTGGGTGGTACTTTTTGTCCTGCTTCTGTATCACACTTTGAGCTGGTGTTTTCTTACATCCGTTGTCCAGTGTTCAGTCAGCCTGCCATTTGCTTCTTTATGTCTAGGTTTGAGTCAGTTCACACTGCTGCTTTTTGGCATAGAGGTCAGATATAGAATATACAGACCGACAGGAGGTGGCTGAAGCAGAGGAAACAGTGATTTAGATCATGAGAGATACCTGTGCCAAATGAGAGAACTGCCTGTTTCTTGGTTTAACTGCATACCAAACCCCATCTCATTGCATCTCTGCAATGAATGCAGCTTCTGCCCAGACTCCACACTGCTGAGTGGCTTCATCAGCTTGAGCTTCTCAGCAACCTTCTTTGCTGAATGCAAACTATCTACAGAGACGCTAAACAGGGACTGTTTTTACAACAAAAATGAAGCTATTAAGTTGTTAAACAACTAAAAAAATTGTCCTTTCTGTAGATAGATGAAATGTCATCAGTACATGGTATATAAGGGCTGATATTTCAGAATGAACCCACTACGCAGAAGAATGGTTCAAGGTGAATTTATGTTCCAGTACAAAATGTCAACACTTGCACTTACAAGGCTACAATTCTCCTATTTCTACTCTCAATGTAGGAAGTTGTTTGGCATTACTGACAAGAAAGTAAGACAGGAACACCAGTAAACTTGTCAGTAATTATATATTACTTGAACTCACTTCACTGGCTCAGAGACATAAAAAAAGTAATGAAAGAACTGATACGGAAGCAGTCAAGTAAAAGAAAAGCCTTTGGATCTTATCCATGCTCAACAATATATACAATGACACTACAAGCTTAAGCAAACCCAGCTACTCCTCAAGTCTTCATAAATTATTATTTGTAAAAAAAACAGCTGTTTTAAGGACAATAACAGAAGATGGCAAAACTGATAACTGTTAAGCTGGCAATTGCTTTGGTGGAAACTGTTTTATCTTTTAACTAAGAAAAGTTAACGAGAACTAAGTAAGGAGAAACGTATGGGGCTACAGTCATTAGTTGACTATGTGCTGTGCCAACCAACCCCAATAATTCAGTCACCTTGTTTTGCCTAAGATTGCAGCAATCTCCCCAAAGAGGGGCTGCTCTCTGCCTTCCTTGCAAGCCCACATGATTGAGGTTTTCTACTCTTGGCACGAAGACGTAACTTACTAGAGCAGGTATGTTTCCTTACACTGGCTTGACTCAACTGCTACTTCTCAGAGTAATAGTTCAGATTCAGAGGTACGTAGTGAACTACTACTTGACAAGATACAAAGATGAGATAACATCCTTTTTGCTAGAAAGGCAACAACGTGAACACAAATCATGTTTATTTTGACAAGTGACAACTCTCCAAAACATATTCAGCAAGTATATCAAATTTGTATGCAGCTTCTTACTGACAAAACCACATCTCAAGTGGCTTGAGGTTTGGAGTGGATGGCCTTCCAGCAGCATGCCAGATATGCAGAAAATCAGCTCAAGACCCTCCAGGCTGTTTCTATTCACAGCAGCCTGCTCAGACTGCCCACTAACTAACCTCTGTACTAGCCATTCCACCACCTACAGCCATACAGTGTAATTCAAGTAAAGGAGTCATGCTTCAGCAACAGAAAGCTCAAGGGTCAGATGTTATTTCTGATCTGCTAAGAGGCTCAGACTCCTTGAGAAAACAGGTGATGCTGAAAGCAGGAGCTACCATGAAACAGTACTGTCAATTAATGCACACATTGTCCACAACTGAGAAAGCAGTAGATTTTACTCCATGGGAGGCCATGCTACTATCTCTTTGGAAATGGTCACTCAGCACCACTTGTAATCTTGAGCTAATACCAAGCCCTATTTACTTCCACAGTACTCCAAAGGGGGGAGGGGAAAGGAAACAGGTACAGTTCATTCCCAGTTGCTGTTGCATTGAGCATGAACAGCACTGGGAAGACTGGGATCCCACTGTTCTAGTAGTTATGATCTCTTTTCTTGCAACTCTTTTGTTGTCATTTAATTCTCTCAGAGAATAACCTAGCTATTCCAGAATGCTGACTGATATCTCTCGTTCTGCTTCAAAAAGTTATGTTTTTAATAAATAAGTAGCCCCTTCTCTCTAAGGAAGTGTTTCTCCACACACCCAAAGCCCTTTAGCACAAGTTAACATCAAATGCAATGTGCTGGGATACCTTTGTCACACTGCAGCTGTTTCTACAGTGATAACTGTGTGCAGGGGATGATATCTGCCATTTGTTCAGCCTTTTATTCAGTTAATTCAAGTATAACTCAATAGAGAATTTAGTTATCTGCATAACAGTTCCCAAAGCCTGAGAACACTTCAGCGAGAAGCACGATTTTCATTACCCCTACAGATAGGCATTGTTGTTGGCAGAGAGATAGTTCTCACAGTAACTTCAGTTGTGTTAGTTATCAGTCATCAATTAAAGAACACTGGTTTTCAGTTTGCTTATGTCGCCAGAGAAACTTTGTGCTCAGGGACACACTCAGCTGGCTCATTTGGCAACCAGTTTCTTCCAGAGAAGTCATGCCTTTCTCAAGTAACATCCTTGTATGGATCAAGTATTCCTGAAATTTGAGTGACTTTGTCTAGCAGCCCGCAGACCCCCTTCACGCTCCAACTTCAATGTATTAAATCTCCAGCGCCTTTGGGCACACCATATATAGCAGTGGGGGCGGGAGGGGGGGTTTAACCCTTTACCAGCATGCCTTTTTAAAGGAAAAAAGAGACGACGGGATGTGAACCTTTTTTATTTTCTCAAAGTAATGGACTGCCCTTCTCACATGCACACAAAGCATTTTTTTGAGTTTTGTAGCTGACTTCTGAACAACAAAGAAACAGCAACAGAAAAAAACTAGAAACTTTCTGATATTTATCTTACCCCTTCAACCACCCAACATGACACTCGTCAAGGTTACAGAACAGAAGTAGTAACCTTGTCAGGTGTCAGGACCAGTACCAACTAGTTCTGGCTAACTATTCACTACCCACATACTACCAGCCCTCCTACTGGAGATCTACAGCATCCTATAGCTCCTTGGTGCAGCTCCAGGTTGGATTACAAAGCTTCAAGGCATCTAGGATGCAGACTGCTTTCAAGCTTTGCTTACAAAAGTTTAAGTCAATTAACCTACAGTATGAATGGCATGCATAATAAGAATCACTGAAACGAAGGGTAAAGAGGGTGATTTCAAGTTTGATAGCTGACATTTTTCCTTCAAAAGCAGTTTGCCTTTTGTCTTCCACACAGGCCTGCCACTCTGGGCAGTGGATATTGAAGTATACAAACCAAACCCAAGACAGCATGGGACAAGGGGAAAATACAGCAACAAGCTGTAAAAAACATCTGATAGCTCCACCGAAGATTGATTTCCAAATGAGAAGTCCCAGGTAGCATTTTACCCCATCTGAGCATGTCATTTAGTCGTTACATAGATTTACAGCACCTTACCTAGGGAAAGGCAACATTTACAGTATATGGTGATTTATAGCATTGCCCATCCACAGAATGTGTGGTAGAGATGAGTACATAATACCAGCAAACAACTAGAAAGAGACAAGGCTTAGCAAACTTGACAAAATGCCCTTGAATATTTTGCTTATGCATGGAAATCAACATTAAAGGGAAGATGATGCAACTCAAGTTTAGCTATTACCTTTCGCTCACTGAAAAGGATGCACTCCTCTCCTCCCCCCAGAGTACAGAGATCCAAGGGCAGCAGTTGCTATCTGACAGTCAATGGCAGGGAGACCAGCACTAGTGGTTACCTGTGTCACCTTAGCTAATGAGGACTATACCACAGCCACTGACACAAGACTTAACTACTGATGCTTCTACAGGAAGACAGAAGCCTTTACCTGTATTAAAATGTTAATTTCAACCATAAGTAAGATCTTTCTTATTTGCTTGGTCAATACCGATTATTTTGACCACAAAGGCATACCTCACTAGCCCCCAGACTTTCAATATTCAACACTGGAAAGTGACTTTCAGCCACTGCTAGCGATACAAGACTGCCTCAGGATGCATACCTACCGCTGGAACATATGCCCTTTTCTCCAAGTTAGCACAACTGTGTTCCACTGGTGCTAAGTAAGCAGAATAATTAAACGAGAAGTTTCTCATTTAAAGTCTCCACGCAAAGACTTAGCGTCCTCAATTAAAAAAAAAAATAATCACCTACATAAGTAGGAAAGCTGCTGACAGGACATCATCCTACCACTGCTCACCCCCTGAGGTTTTGGAAATGCATGCTATACATTCAAGTGAAACAGCAGTGGAGCTCTCATTTCTTGCTGCTGAACACGCAATTACAAATGAATTCTTATCACACGTGAGTACTGTACACACAGATAAAATGCAGCACAGCAGAACACAGAACACATTAACAAGCCTCATCTGTGGGTACTACACTCCTTTTCATTCTGAAGAACGAGAGCATTCAAAGCTGTTCAGCATTCATAATACATGAATGAGATTTATCAGCTACAGAAACTATCATTAACCGTTATTTTGTTGAGGACTGGTAAAAAAAAGAAAAAGGAGCTTAGACTCAAATTCAGGAAAGAAGGGCTACTGCCATGTCAGTCACATGCCTGACACTTGTTAAAGTGGGAGGGATAAGAAAATGAAAAGAGCTAAAACAGCTGTAAATGATACTGTACTGTAAAGAAGCTTAGAAGACAGCCATAGTGACACTGGTTCTGTACTACACCTTTGCTCCAACCCTGTGAATTCTGATGTTGACTTGGGATGCACAAACAATTCATTAGGTGAGAGGAAAATACTCATCACAGCCTCACAGCCTTCCAATAGGAGGAAGGCTGCACAGGTCCACATCATACAAAAACATGTCAAACAAGGACATACACCCTGAGAGGTTTGGAATCAGGGACATTAATTAATTAATGACAATGTAAATGCATTTCTAAAAATTATGCAATACAAAATCATGATCTTTACAATCCAAGATTATATTTTTAACTTGTCTGTTGAAAATGGATTCAGGTAAAGACAAACCTCTTCTACGAATTCTTCTCTCTGGTAACATTACTCTCAGATTCAGTGTATTGTTAATATAGCCTCTGTGCTCTCAACACATGATTCTTCATCTGATGGAAAGACACCAACAGCTCTGCAGGAAGGGAAGGGATCATGGTAGGAAAACTAGGAAGGGACAGGGTCAAGATGGTACTGAAAGAGGAACGGTACCTTCTTAACTTTAAAACAGAGGAACTAGGTAGTTTTCCTCTAAGGAAGCGTGATCTAGCAGGCATGTTTATGTGCTCATGTTTACGTGCTCTAAAGACAGTTGAAATGATAAATTCCACACATGGTACTACAAGACTCATTTTCTAAAATGATATAAAACTCAGCCAGACCTCCCCCAATTACTGAAACAATGAAGTCTCCAAGTGTAAAAGTGAAGTTAAGGGAGTTTTCTTTCTTTCAGTATGCAGCAGTCTGCATGCAAGCTTCTACTGAACTCATATTGTTGATTTCTGAAAAGTTTTTTCCAAGTAAAAATGGTCCATGAAACGCCCTTTGACAGACAAGGCATTTTTATTTCTTCCAGTTTACTCACTGGAAACTGTCTGAAGTTGTATTTAATTAGGCCAGGAGTATAATGATATCAGATTATCACCAGGAAAAGCTTCACTGTATTTTTTTTTCCTAAATGTTGAGGAGATTTGAATGTCTGCTATACCAGAGTAGAGCAAAAGAGGACAGAGTTTGATTCCATATAGAATGGTATTCTAAGTCCTGTTTCACAACCAGTAAAGTTAACATCCTCTTATAACAGCTTAAGAATAATCTTTCATACAGTGAAGAGCCAGGAGTTAAACACTTGCTGAGAGAAAGTGCAACTTGAAGGAAAGCAAGGCAGAGTAATTTAAGAAGGTATCAAGTCCACATTATATAGACCATATACGAATTGATTAACTCAAGAGTATTGCATTTTCTTCACTGGGGATAAAAACTCAACAGGAAAACAAGTGTCATCCAAGAAATCCAAAATATCATCTTAAGATTGGATGCTTGCACATGTATTTGATATCTGAAGAGACAAGGCAGGTTAAGACCCTGCACAATTTCTTATATATACACTGGACACTACATCTAGATTCTCTTGATATGCAAGTTCTCCTATAATGCTAAAGCAGCCGTAGCAGCTGCACTATTGTGAACTATTACACATTACAACTGGTGGGTGAGGGCGAGCAACATAGAGACTGCCATACAGAAAGCTCAGCATTTGGCCGTGATGGCAGACCAGAGAAGGGAACCACATCCAGCCTACTCTTCCTCCCTAGAAACTCTTCTTCCTTTTCCCTTACAAAAATTCAGTTCTAGCCAAGGTCCTGTGATTCACATAAATGTACACTAACACTACTTGAAGAAAGAATTGTTTATTTACCTCATTATTTGGTTAAATCAGCTCATGGAGTCATCTGCCGAACGCATACAACCAAGTCCGGTGAGAACAGGACAGGTGCCCTCCCTTGAGCAGCCATGAAACATTAAGACAGCTTGCTCCTGTTGTGCTACCAGAGCTGCTGAGAAGAGCTAAGGTGTAAATTCAATGAGCCAGGACTAGTACCTTTCAGCTGCACCGGCAGTTTGAATTCCTCCTTCTAGCCATACAAACTTCCGAAAATTATCTACATTTTACAGTGTGTAAGGCAATAAATGTAATTTCTCCTGGTAATCTAAAGGGTCAAATTAGGAATATATGCAACTCTAGAATTCAAAATAGCTATCTAATCTCAGCCAGCCTTGCTCAAGTGCACAGATATCCCCATGAAACTATTTCAAATCACTGATCCGATAAGAAACCACTAATGAGTTTGTGAATTAAGCTGATCATTAAAGAACCTGACCCAAAGCTGTAACTGATGCAAGCAAAAGGAAAGAAAAGCATGCCCAAAGGATTTTGACATTATTTTCCTCCTTTTCTTTCTTGAAGTGGAAGTAAGCCATGGCTACAGTGTTTCACCATGCGGTCTCTAAACCACTTCCAAACTGGAACTTGTAAAGCAATATGAACACTATGGGGTCACAGACCATTAAGTTGACTGGATCTGGCAGCTCTGCACTTTCCCTCCCAAGCATTGGAAGTCTGCTAGTGAAGCACTCTGATGGACCAACCACCACTGTTTTGTATTACCAAGCAATACCAAGGAAACCCCCACGTTATTCAACTTGAGACTTTTGACTTCTGTTTCTGCTCTCTGCAGCAATGAAGTCCTTTGAATCTAGGTAGTTTCACCTCAACAATTCCACAGCAATCCCAATATTTTCTAAGCATCTAATTCAGCTTGTAGTCTTATCGACAACATAAGAAAGAGGTGACCTTTCATTCCAAGGCATGAGACAATCAGGCATGCTGACAAGAGTCAGCATATTTGATTCACTTACGGATTAGACTAAAGCAGGATCTTCAAGGTGAAGTTCTGCTGGCTTCTATCACCACTGCAACACTGGGAAGTCTATGCACGCAACAAACATGGTCACATGGAAGAAGCCTCCAGAGTCACTGCACAAGTATTGCTACCTTTGTAGAATGCTTTGTAACATCCAACTGAAATAAAGTCTTTTCCATGCTGTCCCAAAAGCATTTTATACCAGACAGGGAGGTTTCCAAACAATAAGCAACTAGGCTGGGTTTCAACAACAACTCTATGACAAAGATAGAAAGTTTGGCTTTTGCTTCTTTGCAGGAACACAGTTTACTTCCTTTCCTTCCGTGCATCACCATAGTATTTGTAGAACTATCCACCCTAAAACTGGTGGCTAGAGTTACATTTTCTGTAATACTGCTCTTACAGTAAGTCAATCTCTGTGCAACCCTTGGTCTAGGGAGCCTGCTTTGGCAGGGGGGTTGGACTCCATCTCCAGAGGTCCCTTCCAACCCCTACAATTTTGTGATTCTGCCAAACTGCCAGTGACTGCAAAGAGCAATAGGTCAACAGCTCAGACAGGAGCACAATCAAGCCAGAGATCACTCCTGATATCCCACTAAAGAGTCAAAATGCTCATTTTTATACACCGATAGGATAAACAACTATATTGATCTTGTCCCACAAATGTCTGTTGTCTAGCTCTGAGAGTTGGAACAACCAGGAAGCAGCCATCTACAGTGCTGTTTCCCCATTTCACTTGCAGGCATCCCAAAATGGGGATGTGGTAGGAGGAAACTACACATAACTTGGAAAAAGACCAGACACAACTAAAACCAAAAGGTGGTAAGCAACAGTGATGTTGGAAGGTCACATTGAGAGGAGGAAGATAAGGGAAAAAGCTGCTCTGGCCAAGAGAAACAGCAGTATCAAGGTCAACTTCTTCACAACTTATCTCACATAGGGTGAGGAGGATGCATCCTAAGGAAGCGGACCCCCACAGCCAAGAATGACTGCTCTATAAGCTTGCACATGACACTGCCTGTGCCTAAACTTACCAGCGGGACACTGCACTGTGACGAAACATGCCGCTCCGACGCCAGCTTCTCCAGTTGCTCCCTGAGTGTGAGCCACAATTAGTAACTACAAGGACTTAAAGTCTCAAGCTGCCATTCCAAGCGCGCATTTTAGGTTAGACTTCACTTTGTTTGGCTGTCTAATAGTGCGTTTAGGGTATCACTTAAGTACTCTCCTGGAAGGCTGCCTTTCTATTATCATGCCTTTTATGAGGCTGTAAATAGCATTCTTCGAATTAAACAAGCAATAACCCTCACTGTTTTGCAGCCATTCTTTCTCAAAAATTGTACATCTTGTCCCACACTTTCAGCAACACCAAGAAAGATTTACAGCACGAACTGTTCTCTACAGTCATATTCTCACCCAAATGTTTCCCCTCAAGTTAATAATAAATACTTGCAAACACTAATCAAGCGCACCCACATTAAGGAACCACCAAAACTCACCAATCAAGAACAGCAGCGGATCATTAATTTGCAGAATAAAAGCTTTTCTCAACAGGGTCTGAAGGCTTGAAAGCGCTCACTTGTTTTAAAACAATTTCTCGGTCTATGGGACACAAGGACATCCAAGACCAATCCTAAGAGACACGTACCTCTTTTCTCCAAGCACGCTTTTGAAAATAGAAAGCGTTGGCCACATAAAAACAAGCTAGCTTTCTTTTCTTTTTCTTTTCTTTAAGAAGTCTAGAGTCTCCTTTAGATATCTTCAACTTCTAGGGAAGCTGTGCACTTTAGCCCAGACTTTAGCCCACAGAACGTCTAGGTTTTTAAGCTTTCCACAAGTCCACAACGAAACATCGTGGGGCTCCTGGCCCAGCTGCTCCTTTTCACGAGTGGTAGGCAACTCAGCATCTGCTGATCACTTACTTTCTCTCCTTGGCCACTAACAACTCTTAAGAGGAAAAGCTCCTCCTGACTTTCCAGAAAGTTCGAGGATGCACAACATCGGAGGAGTTGGGCAGTGCCCGTGCAAACGGAGCGCATCACCACGTTTCCCCAGGTTAGATAACCGCGGGCGTCCCACAGAAAGCTGTGCGGCTGCCCCAGCCCGTTCTCTGCCGAAAGGACGCTGCTTTTAGGGCTAAAGGCGCGGAAAGTTCCAGCAAAATGCCCTGTCCGGACCTCCCAGACCAGACGTGCGGGACAGCGAACAGCCATTTCCCACTTTCCGAAGAAAACCAAGTCTCAAATTACCCCAGCGAGAAGCCACGTCCCAACGAAACTCACAACACTCGCTGCGCGGCAGTGCCCTCGGGCGAACCAGCGCATGGGACCGCGCGGGGGAACGCTCTGCCAGCACGGCCACCGCAACGCGTGCGTGGCCGCCGCAGCTACCCGACCGGCGAGCGCTTCCCACAACTTTCCGGCTCCAAAAACGGCCGCTCTCCTCCTCACGCAGCTATCCTACTGACCAGACTCCCCTCTCGGGCGCGCAGCACGCCCCGCATAGCAGTCCCCGCATACAGCCCGCAGCCTTCCCCTCCCCGCGCTCGCTCACCTCGTCGTCGTGGTGCTGGCAGTAGCTGGCCCGCTCGGGGAACACGGAGAGGATGTTGTAGGGCGAGGCGGGGTAGGGCGGACTGAGGGCGAGCGGTGCGGCAGGGCCGGCCGAGGCGGCGGCGGGGCCGGCGGCGAAGCGCTCGATGAAATGGTCCTTGGTGAGGCGGACGCGCTGGTGCGCCCGCACGCAGTTGTCGCACAGGTGCTCCTGGCAGTCCAGGCAGCGCGAGCTGGCCGCGTTGCCCTCGTCGCAGGAGCTGCAGCGCGGCTCGCCCTGCCGGCTGTGCGGCCGCCGCAGCAGCAGCGCCGCCGGGCCGCCGCCCGACGAGGAGGACGAGGAGGCGGAGGAGGGCGCGGCGGAGCCGGCGGCGGGCGAGGAGGACGCGGCGGCGGCGGCGGCGGCGCGGTGCGGCGGAGGGCGGCCGTGGTGGCGATTGTTGGCGCCGCCGCCCCCCGCGCCGGAGCCGGCGGCGGGCCCGGAGCCGGCAGCGCGGCCGTTCTTCTGCTCGTCGGCGGCGGCCGCCACCACCACGACGTCCAGCAGGTTGCTGAGGAGGAAGTTGGAGGAGGGCAGCGCGTCCATGCCCGAGGGCTCCGAGATCACCACCTTCTGGTCGCAGATGGGGCAGCGCAGCTTGAGCGCGTCCCCCGCGGCGGGGTGCCGGCGCGCCTCCAGGCACTGGCGGCAGAAGGCGTGCAGGCAGGGCAGGACGTGCAGCCGCCGCGCCGCGCCCCCGCACGACGAGCCGCCGCCCCCCGAGGAGCCCGAGGTCTGCGAGGATGACGACGAGGTGGACGAGTTGGAGGAGAGCGGGGCGGGCGAGCCGCACATCTCCTTGCACAGCGGGCACACCTGGAAGTCGGCCTCCGGGAACGAAGCCATTGGCGGGGGGGAGGGGGGGGGGGGGAAGAGAAGAGGGCGGCGCGGCCCCGCCCGGACGGGCAGCGGCGGCGCGGAGAGAGCGGCGCTCAGAGCGGAGCGGGGAGAGGGGGGATGGGGGTCAGCGACGGCTCGCGGGCATCGCTCAGGCGCTCCGCCCGGCGGGAGCGCGGGGCCGGCTCCGTGCACGCGGCGTCATCGATCCGGCGCTGCGGGAGCCGGGGCCGCCGCCCGGCCCGGCCGCGCTTCGGTGTCGCGGCGCTCAGCGCCCGGCGCCCGCTCCCCGCGGCGTGAGACGAACGGTGCTGGTGCCCGGAGCGCTCCGTTCCGAGCGCCGTGCTCTCATCTCCCCCTCGGGGCCGCGGGCTCACGGCGTGCTGCGGGCGCGCGTCCTCCTCCCGGTGCCCAGCGCATGGGCTCGGCGGCCCGGGGCCCCCCGGCGCGGGGAGCGGCTCCGTCCGTGCGGGGCTGCGCGGGTCGCTTGTGTGCCGGACGGCGGCGGCGCAGCTTTACCTCCCGGTGCTCTCTCTCTTCGCGGGGCGTTGCGTGGTGTCCTCTTTTCCTTTAAACCTGTGCTTGGCGGGGGAAAAAGGGAAATTTCGTTTCAGTTCCACCCCCCCACCCCCCCCCGCACCACTCCCCCACCTCTGCTTGTGCGGAGCAGAGCAACTCTAGGAGAGGCATCGAGCCACCGAAACTACCCGACCCCAACCCCCCCTCCGACGCCGCCTGACCGGGGCTGGGGGCGGCGCCCAGCCCGCGGCGGAGACCCACGCGGCGGCACGCGGGGGTGTGGGGGGGGACGCCGCGGGGGTGTGGGGGGGAAAGCGGCTCCGGGGTCGGAGCCCCGGACGCTCCGTCCCTCCCTCCCGGCGAGCTAGGCTCCCCGCACGCGGTGCCCGGCGCAGAGGAACGGCGGCAGGTCCCCGCCGGCCGCCCTGTATTATTCATGGAGGGTGGATTATATTCACTCGCACAAATTGGAGCTGCTGTGCAATGCTATCCGAGAGCGCCGCGATCGCCCCCTCCTCCTCCTCCTCTCCGGTTCTTCCTCGCTCCGAGCCCCTGCAGCGCCCGGGATCACATTTCCTTTGTCATCGCGCCTCCTCGCGTGGTGTTTTATTGAGAAAACAAAATTAACAGAAAAACCGAAGGAGGAGGAGGGGAGCGACGCGGCGACCTCCACACCGCCCTGCCCCCCCCCCCAGCAGCCCTCAGCCCACCGCCCAGCCCGGCCGAATCGCGGCCATCACTCACCGATGCGGCGGCGTCCCGTGCGGCGCGGGATCCGGGCAGAGCCATCGCTGCGGGGAGGTGCGGGCCGTGCCGCCCGGCCCGGGCTGCGAGGGGCGCGGGGCAGCGCTGGGCCCGCCTCGGCTGCGGCCGCGGCACTGGGGAGGCGCGGCGTGCGGGAGCCTTTTAAGCTCCGACGGCGCGGGCTGACTTCCGCCCGGCCCCGGGGGGCGGCCGGGGGGCGGCGGCAGGAAACATTCGCCCTCCTCTCGCTCGACCTGCCCCCATCCGCCCCCCCACCCCCACCCTTTCTGCACGCGCTTCGAGCCGCTCTCTTCCCCGTTTCGCTCGGAGATGCGGCGCCGGGGCCGCTCTTTGAAAGCGTCGGGCCGGGGGCGGGCGCTGCCCTTCCTCCGACGCGGAGAAATTGGCAGCGATTCGCCTCCGTCCCCTCGAACCTCTCGGTTCTCTTCGCTTCCCTCTCTGCGGCGGCCCGAGCGTGCGGGGTGCGGGCAGCGTGGAGGGGGGGGCCTGCGTGTGTGGGGAAAGCACAACGCGCTCACAGCGAACGCGTGCGGAGTGGTGGTGATGGGTAAGAAGTAGGGAAAGGGAAATGGTGCTGTTAGAACGTACCGAGTGGTTCTGCTGCTCTGGTCAGGCCTCGAGCGCACAAATATTTGGGTGCTCAGCGAAACTCTCCACACACAAAAAAAGCGTCTTTTATCCCCTGCTGACAGTACGGAAGGCAGCAGCGAGGATCTGTGCTCCCATGCAAAAGCTTGTTGCCCAAGCTCCTCAGCACCGCGTCCTGGTGACACGGTCTGGAGGTATCACTGGAGAAGTCCACAGGGCTGCTCGTGTGCATGGAGTCACACAAACGGCTGTCACAGCCCTCAGCAGTGCGTGCAGCTGGGAATGGGTGTGATGTACTGGTAAAAGTTTGGGCTCAATGGGCTGTGTTCTCTGTATTACACATCCATGTGTTCACATCAGAGAGTGCTGGTGAAGCCCATCACAGCTCTGACTTGCAGAGGGTAAAAAACAACTGAGTCCCAACTCAGATCTGCACTGTGGCCATGGTGGAGGTCTATGGTGTTATGGAGCTGTCTTTCTCCAGAGGAAGCAGTGGTGTGGAATCACAACTCCAAGGAGCTGGTTAGGCTGTTTTAGTTCCCAGAGAATGCTTTCTGCGTGCCTCCCCATTCACAGAACCACAGAACTGTAGGGGTTGGAAGGGACCTCTAGAGATCATGGAGTCCAACCCCCTGCCAAAGCAGCTTCCTAGCCCAGGTTGCACACGTAGGCGTCCAGGCAGGTCTTGAACATCTGCAGAGAAGAATCCACCACCTCTCTGTGCAGCTGTGCCAGTGCTCCATCACTGCACTGTGAACTTCCTGTGCTTCAGTTTCTGTCCATTTCTCCTCATCCTATCACCACACACTGCTGAGAAGAGTCCAGCCCTGTTCCTTTGCCTCCTGCTCCTTAGGTATTTATAGACATGGATCAGATCCCCTCCAAGTCTTCTTTTCTCAAGGCTGAGCAGAAACAGCCTCTCAGCCTTTCCTCATAAGGTTGGTTGGAACGCTTATCTTCTGCATTCAGAAGTACTTGAACCAGGCAGAAGCTCCCGGATGCACATCCCCAAGCACAGTAACACTGTCACTCTGATGGGTCCATATTCCCTGACAGTTGTTCTCAGGCTGGAGCACCTCCATCTTGCTATGTCCAAGTACCTCTGTCCTTCTCCCTCCACCCCCCTGGAGGGAATGCAGCATTCTGAGGTTTCTGCTGATTTTGAGGGGATTTCTGTTTTCCTTACAAAGAACCCCAGAATAAAGCTGACAGGACACACCACTCCTGCACTCAGTTTTGCAGCAGCAGCTGCTGGAGCACGCAGTGCAGTGCTGAGCACTGTTCTGCTCAGTGCAGTGACTCAGTGCTGCTCAGTGCACTACCTTCATCTGTCAGTTCCTCGGCTCTCTGCAGGCAGAGTGATGTACCTCACTCATTTTCTAAGCCAACAACACCGGGCGAGTAGCAGCACGAGGGCTATGGGTGAGGTGTGAGATCGCGGGTTCCTCGCAGACAGCAGGATGAGAACTTGATTGGGTGATCTTTCCCTGGGAAGCTCGTGCTGCACATATATGCTTTTTGTTTCCAAAAACAAAAGAACAATGTCTATCCTGGTTAGCGGCCATTGTTCCTCTGCACCAAATAAATGAAATCTCACTGCTTCCGCGGGTGGCTGAGGTGTTTCTCGGCATTCTGTGCCTTCTCCTTTGTGTTGTTCTGTGGAGTTTTCTCACATTTATTCCCCTCTCTCCCAAAATTTTCACACCCGTTTCTCTCATCTTTCCTTTGTTCCCATCTCACACACCGCTGCTGGTCTCAATTTGAGACGGTGTAGCATGTCCACAGGACGAGCCCATTGCTTCCACTGCGGTGAAACCACAGCTGTACCACGACCACATCACATCTGTGTTGAAATATTAAAGTGTCCCAACCACGTGAGGAGCTGGGCTTAGGCAGGTCTCCTGAGAAACTCACTTCTCCTCAGGATAGCTCTGAATTTTTGGCCCAACTGACACTTTTTCGGAACATCATTACTTGGCAATGTTTGAATGACTCCCCAGCCACTGCAGCTGAACTCTGCATTGGAAATACTTTTTTTTTTTTCCTTTTTTCCCCTTTTATCGCAGAGGAAAGTAGGATGCTGAGGAGGAGGGCTGCACCTGATCAGCTGTCTGGCATCTGCTGCAGGGGCTGGGTTGTGCTTTCCACCTCCTGTACTCGGAAACTTCGTTTGCTTGAAGGAAAGCACCTGCTTTCTGCCAGGAGCACGACAGGATGAACAGAGAGGTGTTCTGCCAACATCAGTACAGCTGGAAAAGTCCGGGGTCTGGAGGTTAAAAGCTTTGTTAAGTAGAACCAGGTACAGTGACTGTGAGTTTGGGGTTATTTTACCGTAGTTTTAGAGGCAAACACACACGAGTAGCTCTCCCCTGCACCACCTGTGTGCAGTGGCCCATCAGCCAGACAGCTTTCCTCCCCTGAGCTGAGCACGATGGCAGTGTGTGAGCTCAAAGCTCAGTGTGGTTGAGAGCTGATGAGGCTGAGGACCTGGTGCACATCCCTTAGCATGCACACATAATGGTGAACAAACGGCAGTGAGCTCATGGCATCATGACTGCTCTGCACATAAGGACCTGGGCAATATCTCTCCAGATCTCACCATGATAAAAGCTTCAGCAAGACTTTGATGTCACCTTTACCTTTGGGAATTTCTCTTTTGTCAAATAGTCCCAAATAAATATAAGATGAAGGTTTTGCTGTTGTTTCTTAATTCACTGTTAGTGATTTATTCATTACACTCTGAGGAATATCCATCTATCTTTTTTTTTTTTTTTGTCTTTCACCACGACTGCACTCCACGGACAACTGTGCCACTTTAGCGCTGATTTGTGCTTTTTCCCCCTTTCCTCATTTTTTCCTCCCAAGAACATAAACTGCTAAATTTGCCTCAGATTCCACATTTGCCATGCCTGCTCTTGCACACTGACTCTGGCTCAGCCATATATCTGTCATTGGATCCATTAGTAAGTACAGTAGTTGAGTTCAGCTCTCTGCATGCGTTGCCGAGCTTCCTGCATGCTATGCTGGGTCTCGAGGAGGGTTGGGGAGCAAAGCAGTGCTGAGTGTTGTCCCTGTGGTATAAATCAGGAGAACTGGCTCAAGTAACACATTAATTCAAGCCCCCTCTACTGCCCATCCATCTCCCCTCCAGTGGGGTCACCTGGAGTTTAAAGATGTGCTCATGGGGATCTGGTGGGATCCAGAAGGGATCAGAGGTGGCCTCCCCCTGTACACCTGTGCAAGTCGAACCTCTAGATCTGTTGGTGAGTATGCAACTTCGTATGAGGGTAGTTTCTTTTTTCTGTGCTTTCTGATTCATTACTTCTTCCTTTTCAGCCGAAAATCAGGTATTTGCACTTACTAGGTGGGATTTACCCCACAAGGACTTTTAGCACCTCTTTCTCCCGATAACTACCTCAGAAATGAGTGCCCAATTCAAGACCCCTCGACTCTCTCTGCTCCACCAGATCCTTTGTTGGACCAAGTACCTGCATTGTCTGCAGTCGCTGATGCTGAGGGCACAACCCACAGCCTTTGTTCTCCGGAATGGGCTGGAGGCCAGAAGATGTTCTCACCTAATCTCATAATGGTTTCCAAAGGGGATGCTTGCCATGAGGAAAGGTCTGAATCCAGGTCTGGAAGTGACTGGATGTTGGACTTTATAAAACACATATGAAAATCGATGCTGGAGTGGCATGAAAAAGGCACTGCAACTCGCCCTCAGAAAGATGTCCGACCAAATCCCTTTAGGAAAGCTTAGCAGAGGATACAAGTCTAGTGAACACACTCTGCAGGACAAGAAATGCAGGTTTTTTTGCGGCTAGAGGTAGACGGTAGATGCCATCTCTACAAGCTAATGGAGTCATAGAATCATGGGATATCTCGAGTCGGAAGGCACCTGTAAGGATCTTTGAGTCCAACTCTTGTCATCTCACCCCTGCAGCCAACCCGACCATGGCCCGTGAGCCAGCCCTGTCCGTGCTTCCCTCCACGTCCACAGATCCATTTCCTCACGTTGAGCCACAAGGCAGCACACACGGCTGCTGCAGGGAGAGGACCTGTCAGCTGATAATGCTTCCACGCAGCTGTGTAAACGCGGGGAGCAGGCAGCTGTTCCCCGAGCCGGCTGCCGGCACCGCGGCTCCTCGGTAGCAGCCCCGATGAGGAAAGTGCACGTCTCCTGATGCAGGCCGGCTGCAGCCTGCTGCTACACATCCCTGCCTCCTGGGGTCCACTGCTCCTGTGGGGCCACAGGTGCCGCTCCAGGAACACCAGCCTGCCAGGACCCCGAGAAAGTGGAACGTGGCCTCAGGTGACTTTGTGCCGCGTGTGGTCCGTGAGGCACTGACTTTGCAGAGGTGTGAACTGAGAGAGAAATGCAGAGGTGCTGTTGCAGTGCCCTTATCTGGAAACTAACTCCTGTGCTAGTCTGTATATTGCAATTGCTGTCACTAGCCAGCACTGGCTCCAATGTATACAACCCTACACACAAGGATCTAGCTGGTGCTGCAGGCCTCAGATGGGAGTGTAAGCCACTGCTCCTTGCCTAAGCCACTGTCTTGTGCTACAGAGTCTGTTTGCTGAAATAAAAGCAGCTCGCATGGTCCCTGCAGTGCAGACCCTTCCCTTCCTCAGCCCTTCAGGGCCAGCAGTCCCTGGATGCTGCCACAAGTGGAGAAAGAAAAACAAGGAAGGAGGGAGCGAGGCTCAGGAAACCAAATCAAATGCGGCCACAGCATCTCAGGAAGCTCTCCCAAGATGGTGGGGTGCAGGGCAGGTGAAGGAGATCAGAAGCGTAGGAAATCGGGGAAACAGATGTGGCCGTGCCAGGCTTAGGGAAGGGAGCTGCTGAGATGTGGGGCGGCATTCCCATGCGTTCCCATCTGGCGGCGAAGGAAATTATGTAAAGTGGAGGGGCAAGGGGCCCCCTTTCTTTTTTTTCTTCCAATTCTTTTCTCCCCTCACTTCCCATGATGCAATTAAACATCCATTGCTGACATCATCATGTATGCATGCTGAATGCTGCCATTGTGTCTGGGCTGCGGTGCTGTACTATATATAGATTAGTTGCCAATCTCTGCTGTGTATCAGCGGGGAAGACACCCAAGACACTGAGCAGTGGCTGCTCTGTAGGACTCCTGGCTTTTGTCCTGTGGCCTCGAGACATGATGGACTGCACAGCGCAACTAGAAATAATCAAACATAAGTGCCTTGGAGGCTGCTCCAGGAAACTTTTGAAGGTCTGCTCTAAGGTGATAGGGAAATAGTCTTCTGGGTTGTGGTCCGCAAAGCAGAAAGATGATCTGAGCTGTGTGCTTTGCTGCTTTGGTTTAAGTAAGAATAAGTAGTTGATTAGTAGTCCCTCCATGCTGGGTATGTGGGTTGGGGAACTTTGGTCTCGTGCCCTCTCAATTGCAGGACTTCATTTTGCTGTGAGACAGCCCCGTCAGGTTCTTTCTCCTCCCATCCCTTTGGCAGAAGGTGACAGGAGGTGTCCAAGCCCATCTGGCAGCTCACTGCTTTGGAGAGGGTCTCATTGTGCTCCTTCCTTCGGCTCCTACTTTTGCTGCCCATGGCCACACACTTCAGGCAGCAGAGAGCAGGACTGGGCAGGCAGGTGTGGGGTGCTAGAGGTGAGCAGCCCCTCCTTCTGCAGCAGCCAGCTGCTAGATTGACACAGCCAAGGGACTATGGGAAGGTGTAAATTGACCCTGAAAGAAAAGCTTTGATGTGAGTTCTTTTTTCTTCCTCTTCTTTTCCTTCTTTCTTGTCTTCACTCCAGGCCAAATTCCAGCTAAACTGTGGCCACTAGCAGCTTTCTCGATCCTTTCATAAAGCCCATACCAAGGTGATGAGACCAAGAGTTGCTTCAGCCCTAGGCATTCACCTTCCTGCCCTCACACTGTCCTGGGGCCAGTCATGGCATTCAGCTCCTCGCTCCATAAATGGCATGTTTTGCTCCTCTGGCTCTTGCTAAGTGTTTAGGAGCAAGCCAGCTAAAAAATGTTTGTTCCTTGTAAATTCTGGAAGAGCAGCTGCTACACTGGGAGTAGACAGAAAAAGGCTACAAGGGCTGTTCTGCAAATCTGCTATGGAGGTCCTAACTGTCTCATTTCTCCAGCCTGACCAGGTCCTTCAGAAAAGCAGTTTGGGAAATCTCCCTCCATGGAGATTACCTCCTCCTGGTTTGATACTGTCTGCAAACATGCTGAAGATATGTTATCTACTATTGTGCTGGTTGTTGGTGATGGCAGTATAAATTAGTTCTGGGTTCACTACTCATAACTGGCTGTTGATGAACCCTGACAACTCCCTCTGGAGCCTGAGCATCCAGCTGGTTCCTCACTCAACTTGTAGTCCCTCCATGCAGCCCATACCACCTTGGTGTGGCTATAGGGAAGCTATGGGAGACAGAGACTATGGTGGAAGCCTTGCTGAAGATGAGGAGAGCTACATCCACTACCTCCTCTCCCCTTCAGATTGGTCACTTGCTCCACTGTAAGAGCAGAGGGCTGGTCCTGCATATCTTGTGCTTGGAGAATCCGTGATGGCTGTTCCCAGCCATTCTCCTGTCTTCCATGACTAGGAAACAGCATCCCTCAGGACTTGCTTCATAGTTTTATCAAGCACTGGGTTGAGGTTCACCAGCTGCTCCTTCCTCAGATTCTCCTTTCAGCCTTTTCCTGAAGGCAGGCATCTTTCTTCAGTCAACAGGGACTTCTCCAGGTTGCCATGACCTTCCAGAGATGAGAGAGTGACCTCACAGCAATGTTGGCCAACTTCCCAAGAGGGAAAGAGACAAATGCCCTTCACCAGCAGTGGTGTGAGTTGTATTTTCCGTCATGGCCAGGTTTGCTCTGCGCATGTTCCAGTTGAGTGCTGAACCAACATCATGTTTTACATCTCACAAACCAAATCCAAACGGCCATATGTGGGCTGACGCTCATGACAAATCTCACCAATTGATGGCTCAAACACGAGCCTGGTTAAAACTGCTGGATGTCCAAAGCAGCCTTCACGTGAAATAAAAGGAGCAAGGAACGGACCCTGTGCAGCACAGTAGCCACTCATGGCATCACAGCTAGAGAATGGCAGCATGGCAGAGCTCCTGATGTTGCTCCAGGGAACAGCACGGGACAACTACAGTCAGTGACTGCAAACAAAACTGCAAAACTTTGCAGGGAACTCTCTAGTTCCAACCCATGGTGTCATCGTCTGTTTTTCAAACAAACACTTGAGAAAATCACCAATGATTTACAGATGTTCCTCAAGAGGAAGAAAAAGACACACTATCCTCTGCCGTTGCCAGTTAGTAGCTTATGTGATTCTGTTTCTGCTTGTTAGTGCTTCCATTTGCTTGTACATTTTGGTCAGAGGCAAATCTGGCTATGGGAGCCTGAGGTAGCTTAAGTCCTTTGGATGTGGACTCCTTTACTGCCCAAATAAAGGCAACATCACAGCAGACAATGAGCACTGTGGTGTTTCTGGAGGTATGAAGGAGTGCATTTTATATCCTGGATACAAGCAGGATTTCTGCACGGTCATAGCAATACCAGAATTAAACTTATTTCAGTCATTCTCATTCTATATGCCAGATAAGATAAATTAAAATCTTTTTAAATTCATTTTTTTATCGTCTCAATGCTGCTTGGCACACTACCCTGAAAGATTCCACCTAATGGGAAATTACCTTTGGTTTTCAAGTTGGAAATTTTTAATCTTGAATGCTAGGCACCTCTGAAAGATACTTTAAATACTGGTCAAGCCCTGGCCAGGGGCTGCCTGACTGTATGGCTGTAAAAACAACACTGGGCTCCCCTAGGAAATCATGCAGTCAGGAAAATGAAGACTCCCAGATCTAGTAGTGGCAGCTGAGAGTTTCTGCCCACCCTGATTGGTCCCAACAAGAGTGCTCCATGTGGCTATGCAGCCTTTTCTGCTGTACAGGTTTCCGATGAAGGCAACTTGTGTAACACCGCTGGCTTTCAGGTACAGGAGCACAGCTAGCCCGTGAGGCTGAGTGCACATCTCATCCACCTTGAGGCCAAAATAGCCTGACCTTCCGATGATCTTCGGAAGATGATGAATAATGTATTGCATCTCCCAGAAGGCTGTTTGCTGCCCGTACAACAATTGACAGTTTTCCTGACATTAACCTGGCGTGTCCACTCATATCTCACTGAAAAACATTCTGAGATTATTGAGGGGACACAGATGGGCACCCTCCTGGGCCTGTTCCCTGTGCCCTCCCTGCTGCCTGCACTGCCACCAAAGGGCAGAACAGAGGAACAGAGGAGAACAAAGGAACGGAGCCTTCCTTCCACGAGTCAGATTCTCCAAAGCACTGAAGTGACTTCTAATGCAAGAGGGAATTTTCAAAGTGATTTGAAGTTTACACCTGTTTGTGGGATGGGTAAAGCTCCTAAGTCTCTCTTTGCTGCTTGTGAAAGTGCTCTGCCACACCGATTAGGCACAGATGTGTTTTTAGGGCAAGAAGGACACTGATGGAGTTTCACCTGCTTCCCTGGTCTGGACAGCTTCCTGCAGCACGACCGAGCTGTCCCCCTCAAAGCGTGCTAGGGACATCTGACAGTTGGAGGAGTATGAGGACACATGGAGCTGCAGCCCCAGCAGGCAGCTTACTGCTCGCCTCTTGGCTGAAAAAATGCACTTAGACCTAGCAAATTCCTTAGCTAAAAGGCACTTCTCTTGGTTTTTATCTTCTGATTTGTCTCTCTGAACTGAGCATTGCTCTGAGGACTTCTCCGTGCCTTTGGAAGATAAGATCCATCATGCTGGGACTTGTTGGGCAGTGTGGGAATGAAAGGCCACCTGGCTCACCAGAACTCCTCCAGGCTGCCTCCACCCCTCAGGTCTCAAGGTAGGAGCAGAGGTGTCTGGGTCTGCTTGGCCTGCAGAGGTGAAATCTGTCACTGGAGCCAGGTGGCTGTGAGGGAGCTGGGACATCAGGGTTTCATCACTGAGGCTGGTGAGAAGGAGGATGGCTCCAGCAGCAAAGCTGTGAGTGTGCTGAGCAACAGATGGCAGAAGGTTGCTGACCACACTGGGGCAGAGCACGCTCTTGGGGGAGGGGTGAGGTGGACACGAAGCTGTTTGCAGTTGCTTCTCAGCCAGCATCTTCCATCACAAGGAAAGATGACAAATTGTTCGTTCAATTATTTAAGGTATTGCTGACTGGCTATGAATTATTAAAGTGTTTATTACTTACCATTTGGATGGCAACTCAGCCTAGAAAATCACAAGTCTTTCAAAAAACCTGAGGGCAGCTGTGGCTTGTTGGGCATCCTGGGGACATGGGGGGACAAGAGGTGGCCAGCACAGTGTGAGAAAAGTGGTGTGAGAACAGGCACAGCCATTGCTGCAGCATGTTGCAGCCCACACTGCTGCAGCCAGCCTTGCCACCATTGCTGCAGTCGCACAACCTCCTGCCACTCCTCCCAATCCTGTTTTTATTTAACATTCACATGATAGCAGCACTAGGAGCCAAGAGCTCTCTGCACCATGTGCCATGTACCACAGAGATGAACCTTGTCCCAGTAATTTGATCCCCGTTACTGTGATTTTCTCAATAAATTGTCTTTAAGTAGGAGAGGATGGAGCTAAAGCGAGCGCATGCCAATTCCCATCCACAAATACTTCTGTTTGTCTTACGTTTCCGCTCTGCTGAAGATGTTTGCAGTTTTTACACTGGCTCTTTTCCTTCCTTTCCAGTTTCCCCCATGTTTTGGGTTTTCGCTTTCTTTTTTAATTTCCTCCTTCCTTGAAACTGTGACCATGTGCCCTGCCACCCATTAGAACTTCTGTTCAATGCACTCTTATCCTTTGTGGCCACCACTCAGGAGACGGAGATTACGTGATCAAAGAGTGTTCCTTATCTTCCGATGTTATATTGAGAAAGACAAAGTGAGGAGATAAACGCAGCCCATTTTGACTTGCAGCTCTGCTTAACAATACCCTCTGGTCATTGTCGAGACAGTAAGAACTGGGCACGTGGTTAAAATATAACTCCTCAGAATGAAAATTCTGCTCACGAGTTCTGGCTACACAACGTGACTCTTAAATAATGAGAAGAGGTTTGCAATAGCCCTTCTGAATGAGCAAAGTGAGTTTGATTTGCAGGCTTACATGATGGCACCCAGCATCCACAACAGAGTCGGCGAGGGCTGGAAATCTCTGAAAGTGTTTGTGACTCCAGTCAGCTTAACATGTTTGTCCTTGAAATGCACTGTTTCTTGTTTAGCATCCTGTGTTCATTTTTCCTCCCTTGCAAACATCTCAGTCATTCCGCCCAGGAACTGATTAAACCACCCAATAAACACAGTACAGATGTCAAAGTGAAAAATTCACAAGCTATTCATAACAAGCCATCTGCTGAAGACAATTTGTCCAAACTATTTGTTGAAATTTTACAAAGTCATGAAAATGCTCAGAGATGTTTGGGAAGATTTTAATTACAAAAATAAAATAAAATAATAATAATAAAAAAATAAACAACCAAAACCAAAACACAATAGAAGACCTAATTGCATATTTTGGATGTCACTGAAATCTTTGCATCCTACTGCAGGATTTTGGATGATAAATGCTCCTTGGCCAGCCTCACTACCTCCTGGCTGCTCAGTTTTGAAGCAGACAGACGTATTTCAGGTGTGCGATTTTTTTAGGAGAACAAGCAGCCTGGGGGTGGCCCATACTCTGATTTAAAATCCTGGCTTTCAGAGCACTGTGCTGAGCCCCAGAGGTGGGCTCTTCCATCTGCCTCAGATCCCGGTACACATTTTTCAATTCTCTGAATCCCTCAGTTTACACACTAGCGCTTTGACAAACACCTGAAACAACTAAAGTAGTTTTTGTGTGTGAAGCACAGATTCTGGGCCAAGAGGAGATGAACTTGCTAGTAGATCAGGGATCTCACCTTAAGAGCACAAGCAATTTCCTGAAGAAGGCTTAAAGAGAAATATGTCAAGAAAAAAAAAGGGAGAGAGATTAGCATATTTGAGGGGCAACATTTCTCAGCATATTTCTTATACTTTCCTCCCCAGCACGTGGGCTGAGTAGAGATTGATCCTACAGCATACGAAAACCCATACAGCCCACATTCCATCAATATTCACATGTTCAGGAGGGATTCATCTGACTGAGCACAGGCTGCGCATACACAGAAAGGTACCTCAGAGTGTAATGGCTAGGAGTCAATGGAGATCCAGGTCCATCCATCTCCAGCAGTCACAAAATTAACAGAGGAACATTGCTGCAAGGGTGCTGCTGTGGGCTATGGGAACACTGCTGTGAATGTGTGGGATGGGGGGCTTCCTCTGAAGGGGGACCACGTGGCACAAGAAGAAAGGCCACTTCGACAGCTTACATGGAGAGTGGTCATCAGGGTTTCATTCTGGGGTCAATGGCCTGGGGGGTCAAACAGAGTGGTAGGTAGGTACCTAATGCATTTTTCAGAAGATGTTACACCTGAAGCCTGTACTTACAGAATCATTGCTATATCTTCTTCCCTCCCCTTCCCTTCCCTTCCCTTCCCTTCCCTTCCCTTCCCTTCCCTTCCCTTCCCTTCCCTTCCCTTCCCTTCCCTTCCCTTCCCTTCCCTTCCCTTCCCTTCCCTTCCCTTCCCTTCCCTTCCCTTCCCTTCCCTTCCCTTCCCTTCCCTTCCCTTCCCTTCCCTTCCCTTCCCTTCCCTTCCCTTCCCTTCCCTTCCCTTCCCTTCCCTTCCCTTCCCTTCCCTTCCCTTCCCTTCCCTTCCCTTCCCTTCCCTTCCCTTCCCTTCCCTTCCCTTCCCTTCCCTTCCCTTCCCTTCCCTTCCTTTTTTCCCCTTTCCCCTTTCCCCTTTCTCCCCATTCCCCATTCCCCATTCCCCATTCCCCTTTCCCTTTTCCATTCCTTCTGTTGGTGTAAATGTCTCACATAAAACTACACTTCTATGTATGTTGCTAGTAGGCATAGAACATCACCAATAGGTCATGAAGAAAATCCATTTGACACTTGCAGGAAGAGCTTCCCATTTTGGGGTGAATTCTGATATTGCAGTGTCTTGTTACGCAATTTCAATTAGAGCCGAGCGAATGCAATGTACAGCTGCCCCTGCAGCTATCCTGTTTGCTAACAGTTGCCCATCTCGGCCATCTCACAAGGAAGGCGCGGAGGGATGGTGTGGCTGTGGGAGGAACGTGCCTCCCTCCGGGCATCCCCACGGCCGGAGCCGCTTTCAGGGCTTTCCTTCTCCTCTGCAGCCGCTCTGGAGGTGTTTGGTAGGACAAGAGTGGCACCCAGCGGTGGGTTGCTCCATCACATCCATCTTCCTCACCCGCCTCCGGGCAGTGAGGAGGGGCAGCGGCCAGCACCGGGCTGGCCTTGTCTCTGGGGTCACATAGCTGGGGTAGGGGCTGGAGGGGAAGCGTGGACTTGTTGCTGCCATACCAGGAGAAAGGGAGCTGTGCTCTCTGGGACCTTTATTTTGCCAGAAAGCAGTGTTTGTTACGAGGGAGCCCTCACGAGGTGGAAATGTTGGGTCACAAGGGCCAAATGGAAGCTGTGCCAACAAGAGAAATGGAAAAGAGGAGCACTGTAAAGATTTGTCAGTCAACCCCAATTCCTGGTCCTTATCAGGAGCTGTTAATCGTGTCAGAACACCTGCATTGAGGCTGTTGCGTTTAAAGATGGGTTTCTGGCCAAGGACATGTAATTCTTTGTATTAGAGTAATAAAGACCGCATTAATCATGTCTAACATGTAATGGTCTGCACGTTCACGTGAACTGGTGGCATCCACTGGGTGAGGGTTGGAGGTGCAACACATCACAACTGTGGGAGCCCATGGGACACCGAGGCCAGGCAGAAGAGAACAAACCGGAGAGCAGGAGCCAGCCTGCCAGTAATCTGAGGTAACAGCCACAGGACGAGAGGGAATGGCCTCAAGTCGTGCCAGGAAAGGTCCAGGCTGGATATGAGGAAGAATTTCTTCTCTGAAAGAGCATTGAGGCAGTGGCACAGGCTGCACAGGGAGGTGGTGCAGTCACCATCCCTGGAGGTGTTCAAGAACCACGTGGATATGGCACTGAGGCTCAGATCAGTCTCAGGCGTGGGCTAGTGGTTGGACGAGGTGATCTTAGTGGTTTTCCCAATCCTAATGAGTCTGTGGATTCTATTCTATGATTCCACTGCTGGGTCTGATCCAAAAGACAGCTCCATCAAAAATGCTGCCAGGCACCACTGTTTTTACTCCAACTCCTGGGGTGAGCAGATCCCAACGCTCTCCTCTATTTGGGGCATGGGATATTGCCATCTTTGTAAGAAGAAACTCTTGATAAGAATGATCTGGCTTTGTCTTTAGAAATGTGATAAAGAACTGGTGCTCACATGGCTAAATTTTTTTTCTTTTTGAGCATAATTGCAGACCAGCAGGTAGTGTACTTTTCTTGTGGTGCAAAGTAATCTCCCTAAATGAATAAAGTATGGGGTCTGTTAGAACTCAGCTTTAAAACTAGAGAGCAGAGGAAAGGAAAAAGAAGAGGGAACAGTGCTCATCTCAGCTCTCACGGCCATGTGAGAATTCACGGCTGTTCTCCTATAGAGGAACAACCCCTGGTGGGACAAGAATTGAAATTAGAAGAAGAAAAAAAAAAAGATACTATGTGACCCATGAAACCTAGTGCAGAAACAAGGAGGGCCACCAGAAGAAATGAAGTTAAGGATATTCTTGGAGAGAGTTTGTTTTCCCAAAGCTTTCTATTTCACTGCAACCAATCTAAAGTGACGGTTGTATTTCAGCAGAACTGGTTGCTGGGGGGCCTCCTCTGCTGAACAAACCAAGGGACCTCTGCTTCTCCTCATACATCTTGCCCTCCAGATCCTTCTCCACCTTTGTAGACCTCCTTTGGACACCCTCTCATGGTTTTATGCCTTTGTCGTATTGCCCAAACCTGCACTCAGTGATCGAGGTGAGGCTGCACAGTGCAAAGTATAATCTGCAATGTAAAGACAGCAAATTAGAGAATAACTCTATTATTATTATTATTATTATTTTATTTTTATTAATTATTATTATTATTATTATTCAGGAAAAAAGTGCATCTCATTTAGTTTCAGCTCATATATTGTCCTGGAAACATCTCTACAGACAGGTAGAGCCCAAAGCAGAGGAGGTTGTTGACACTGTTAGGCAAACACAATTCAGTGACAGTTTAATTCATAGCTTAATTATGGGGAACTTTCTGCATAACAAGGATCTTTATACTTGAAATACCAGTACTAACTGTCTCTGAAGATAGCAGCATGAATGGGGAGAAGTAAAAGACTGAGTAAAGGCTGCACTGGGGTTGCTGCAAGTTTGTTAGCTCTGTCCAAAACCCTCCTTAACAACAAGTAGAGTGGAAACATTTCTCCAGTGAAGGGCACAATCCTGCTGGTGTGGTCCAAGGACCCAAAAGCCCTCACTGTGACACAGGTGTCTGGGTGCTAGGCTGCTGCAGTGCCTCTGGAGCACAACTTCTAACTGCATGTCATGGCTGAGGACACTTTATTGCTTTCTGTCAACACCCTAACACTGAGCTAGGAAATAATATGTGCTTCTAGTGATGCGATCCCTCAGATGACATTTTAAATCAAGCTCCTGTCTGCAGGGAGTCATGAAAGATCCCATGACACCATTTTTATTTCCAGAAGAATAAAGGCATTCATCTCTGCAACATTGGAGAGATTCACTACGTTATCCCAATAGGGCATCTTCACATACACACTTGAATTAAACTGCAGACTGGAATAGCAGTCAGGGGTAGGAAACTGCCTCTAAGGGGCCAGGAACTCATGAACTAATGTTACTTCTTCACTAAAAGTCTTTGTGCTTGGTTATTGTGAAGGAAGGTAATGGATGGATTTTGGCACAGCTTCCAAACGATGGTTCCATTTTCTCCCAGACTCCGGAGTCATTTTTATTTGGAAACCGATGGTATTTACATTTTCAGACCCAGTTGCAGTCAGCAGTGTGAAAAGAAAATCAAATGCAAGTTCTGACCTCTGTTTCAATGAATCTTGCCAAACTGTTACAGTCAAATAGCAGTTTAGAGCTTTTAAATGCAATTTCAGTTCTAAAAGGAGAAAGATTACAGCAAGACAACTTAAAGATGTAACTGTTCTAATACTAGTGGAGACAGCTGATTTTGCTTAATCCTTTTCCCTCAAGAGAAAGACAACAGCTCTTATAAGGCCCACATCTCCCAGTGGTAGAGCTCTTTGCGTCCATTAATGGTCACTATCCTCCCAAAAGCCATGAAGCTTGGAAAGCTGCACCCCATTTTACAGATGTGGAATGGTGGCCCAGGATTTGGACCTCCTAGAGGAAGGCAGAAACACCTGAAAGCTTATTTCGCCTGTCCGATTTCATTCTCCAAGCAGCAGAAAACAAAAATAAAGGGGAGAAATTCATTGTGAAAGGTAGACAGCAAAGTTGTTGAAGGACGTAGATATGTATACTCGTCACAATATATGGCATACTTAAAGAACACAGCAAGGACTTTAAAAGCCCAGACTCAATCCTACTATTATAATTGTAAGCATCACTTGTAAACATATGGCTCGGCGAGTTAATCACTTTGTGTTATATTTAGCTCTTTGATTTGTTTGTACTTTTGAAAGTTATTTCAGCCTCAGTGGGTCTAACGACTCAGGAGGACAGGGAAATGCAAAGCACATTATTTTATCTTTTCTCCTTTCAGGGTTTGCATCAGTTTGACTGACTTTTTGGGGGGTCAATTGATATAGATGTTAGTTTGGAGCTGCGTGTGTGCATCCCCACATTCTAAATAGCCAAAGCGATGATCTACACACCATTATTAGTCTACAAACCCACATTTAAGTACCACTTTGAGTTTTTTCATCTTGCTTTTTCACAGTCTCAGCAATTTCCCTTGCTGTTGGCCACCACTGGGGAAACATATCTTCAGATGAATTGCATATAACTTGGCCTGCCCTATTCCCTGCATGGAAGAGGGCTTCCCTTCCTTCTCTCTGCCTCTCCTGTGCTGAGTTCTCAGTACAACATTTCTCCTTGCTCCTGGAGGCCAGACCACTGAGGTACAGGGAGAGCTCTGCTCTCGTGCAACCTCTTCCTCCCGCTTCCAAGCAATGCCACTGGAGAGAAGCACAAGTTTAGCACCTCCTACCTGGCACAATGGAGACATGCTCACTCAGAATCATAGAACCATTAAGGCTGGAAAAGACCTCTAAGATCACCTCATTCAACTGCCCACCCATCCCGCCATGCCCACTGACCACGTCCCTCAGTGCCACATGCACACGGTTCTTGAACACCTCCAGGGACGGTGACTGCACCACCTCCATGAGCAGCTTGTGCCACTGCCTCACTGCTCTTTCAGAGAAGAAATGTTTCCAACAGGGCCATGAAGTCCTGGAGCAACCCTCTCAGTCCTTCCAGAAAGCTGCAGCCCTTCTTGCCAGGCCTAAGATGGCCCCTGAGGAGCAGAAACCCAACCCTGGGGCATTCATCCCACAGAAATCATACCTTGCTGGAGATGAGCAAAGCAGATCACTCACTGCAGCTGTCAGAGCCAACTGGGAAGCAGCCACCAGCCCCCACGCCAGCCCTGCATCTCAGGTGTCCTCAGGAAGGAGAGAATTAGCCAGGACTTTAATGCTGGATTAGGCTGCTCCAAGTCTTCCCATTCTCTCCTACCACCGGCTCAGACCAGGAAAGCAGGCGGACGGCCTCCGGTGTGGGGTTACAGCCCTGGGCAGCCCCTGGGGTTGCCATGTCCTCTCCTTCACCCACAGCTCTGCTCTAAGCAGCAGAATGTGGCCATGAGAGGGGACGGGGCTGCAGCTCAGCCCACCCTATTCTCTGCCCTGCAAAGCTGAAGTGGAGCATTTTGGGAAAGGTCTTCCTTGTTTCATGTGCCATGTGAACATCAGCTGGTCCCAGGAGTCCATTTCATTCAAAACCCATCCATCAAACAGCAGGGAGGGCTCCTCTGACCAGGAAAACTATTCTCCCCTGCATTTTTTAGACACTTCTCTACAAAAATCCTGAGGATGTTCAGCTGAGCTGCAAGAATCCCAGCTGCCACGAAATGGCCAGTCAGCCCTGGAGGACTGAGCAACACTGCAGAGGAACACGAGACATTCCCCCTGTGGTCACAGTGGCAACCATTAACAAAACCACTAGGAAGCTGGAGTTAGCGTGACTCGTTGAACGATGCTTTGTAGGCTTCCTGGCTGGATTTTGAGGGCCTGGCAGGCTGCCCTCTCACAGCAGTCATGTGGAAAACTGTGCAGAAGATTGGGCTGTTGTGGTATTATCATCTTTCTGAGAAGCCCGCTCATGAGCTCCTACGGTTTCGGGACAGGAATCCCATATTCATGAATCACAGAAACACAAATTAGAGAAGATCTCATATGTGATTTTCCCCTGGCACAAAGAGCTTTGCCAAAAGTACTGCATGCCAAAAGCTGGAAGGGCGTATAAGAAAGGAGATCACTTTGCATTTACCTCACTTCTCATCTTTCCTTAAACATCTGCTACTCGTTTTTGCTACAGAGGAGTTTGGGATGGGGAAGTAGATCAGATCTGACCCATGGTCATTGCTCTCACTTTCTGCTAGACATTTTCCATTTTTTTACACCATTTTATTTCCTGAGAGCACTCAGATGAGATGTTTTCTTCCAGATAATTCATCAGCATTCCTTAGAAGTTTATTAAACAGCTTTTGATAAAATATTCTGGATCTGTCTTGCTGGTCTGAATAAATATTGGAGGCATCAGTTTGCTGCATTGAGGTTTGCAAACAGGTCCACAACAAAAAACTGGAGCGAGATGACCTTGTTCTAGCTCTCAGTCTTAGCAAAGGTACCAGGTCCTGTGGAACCCTATCTCAGAAGAAAAGATTCCTCCACTGATTACAAGGCCTCAGGTAACTGATGCTGTCTTCAGGGTGCCTGACATTAGGAGGGACAATCCCCCTTTTGGAGATGGGAAGACAGGCCCCTCATGGCTAAATCAGATGGCAGTACTGCAGAAAGAAACAAGAGCTGCATATTTCAGCAGCACCGCTTTCCCCCCATGAAGCATTGAAGGATTTACCCATCCAAAGTGGATATTTCTCTCTGGTTAAACACCCTTCACTACTGGATCCTTTCCAGCTCAACTTTCCTCCACTCAGGTCCAACATGAACAAAGTATGCCAAGACCTGTTTTAATTTGCTGAGCAAGGGTCCATGCCCATGGGAAAGCTGAATTGCCTTCAAGATGGCATGGAAACGGGCGAATTGCCCGTGTGGACAGCTGATGCAAGATTCATAGCTTGGGAAGACAGTGGAGCTGAGGAAGCTCGTGCCAAAACACCACAAGGAATTCACATCGTTCACAACGAAAAAGCATTGTGTAAAGTGAGGTTTGGGTCCAGCCTCTACGCTTGTATAAATCCATTGGATTTTTGGGCTAGACACATGACAGCCCCATGACTTCCAGCACTGATGCAGCCCCATGCACATCAGCAGTCCTGCGGCCAATGAGACTCAGTTTGGTGGATGTTTCCTCCAGCAGGTAACACGGGGCATTTTGGAGACGACGACTAAGCAAAGCTTGGCTCCTTCTTCCCACGTTTCATTGGAGATCAAAATAAGATAGGGGCTGCCCAGCAAGCCCCTTTGCAAGCCTCAGGGGAGGGCTCCACAGAGCCCACCTGATGCATTGCCCTCTCCACCCTGTATTCCTTGTGGCTGGCTGACAGAACCAAGCAATGCTGTGCCCCTCAGCCACAAGCTAAGCTCAGCTTGCGAGCTTCTTCTCTGGTTTTAATTCTTGTTTCTTGCTTCTGATGTGAGATACCTTAGTGACAAACCCCTGCAGCTTCAGCACAAGGTGGGAGGGGATGGGGCAGGGCTGTACTGAGGGCTCAGCAGCAACACTGAGGCCTTGGTGGGGAGAAGGATCTGTGCGGGATCCTGAGCACTGGCAGGGACAAGCAGATGGTGAAACTGCAGGACGCCACGCGCTCTTCAGCTGGGATGTTTGTGCAAAGACAGCATGTGGAGTGAAAGGAGGGGGCAAACGGGAAGAAGCCCCCATCCAGAGGCCACTGCCCATGGCTGTGCCTGGGGCACACTGCTCAGCCACTGCTGGTCCGGAAACGCAGTCAGGAGGCCCAGCGGAGGGCTGGGGCGGGAGAAAGGCAGCCCCAGAGCAGGCCGGGGTCGTGACACTTGACCTGCTCGCTTCGTTTCCTCTTTGAAACCTGATTACATCTATTTTTAGGGCCGTGCTGGGAGAAGGAGGGGATGAGGCGGCCGGACCCTGCCCGGCAGTGCCCCTGTCCATTTGCACGCCCAGCACCACGAGGGCTCCTGGGTTGGTGTCCATCTGGTGCTCACAGTGCTGCAGAGCAGGGTGCTCTCAGGTTATTCCTCCTGCCCGAGGCCTGGCTTGTCTCACAGCACCCACAAGGCAGCATCTCCTGAACACACTCGGCATGAAACCTGATGGGGCCTGCAGGCTAACGTGACGTTTACATGTTGTTTCACATACCCCTAACGCACACACACAGCTTTCTGCTTTGTGTTTTCTTTTTAAAAGGACCAGGGCACGGTCAACCAATTCTCTTGGCTGCTTAGCAACAGGCAATTGAGACTGCCTATCAATTCTCAGTTTATAATAACCTGAGGCAGACCTAGATTTTTGTTTTCCCTGGAGCTTTTGTCTTCCCTTCCCTCTGTAATAAATACCAGGAATCCGCAGGCAGCATGTGTCGGAGATCCCCAGTGGAATATCTTTCATCACACGTGCTGGGCGGCTCCTCTGGCAGGAGAGCTGTGGGCTCAGGCACCTTCCCTTTGTCAGAGCACTGGAAAGGGTCACCCCGTGCCACACTGTGCTTCGAAGTAGGTTTCTCTTCAGATAAATAACTGTTAAAAATAGGCATTGCATTAGCAAAGATCCGAAGAGTTCATCCGTACAAACTGTTGTTTGAGCAGAGATTTCTGGGTGCTAAGCACAGTGTCAGGGAATATCCGCAGCTGGAAGGGACCCATTGGGGTGACCAAGTCCAGCTCCTGGCATCCAACGTTATGAGATTACAGAAACACAGCACTATGGCAGCACTTCAGGAATGGGAGGTATATTAAACACATGGGCTGTGATGCAAATCATTAATAGCTTCACTGAAGCCACACGAGGGCTTGTCCCCACAAAACATACATGTAATCAGGAGCACAAAGAGATGAGAAAATGACCCCATAACAATGCTGCATAAGCTGTGTTAAACTATCCATTATGCTCACGCACACAATGATATATTAAAATTCTTGTTGGCAAAACGTCTTTTCAAAATTAAATGATGCTTGAGCCTCACCACCAGGATTTTCTCACCCCAAGTCATGTTTGTAATAAACTTTATTAAATGCGATAAAATATTACGCAGTTCAAACAGAGAAACCCAGTGGGGAAATCACGTCTATTTCTGTTAAACTAAGTGGTGGAGCTTTGTTGCTGGCATTAGGGAAACTGCTTTGTGCTTTGCTAGAGATATGTTCTTGAAAATCCCCATAGTTCTCTATGAATAATTGAAGACAATATATAACCAAGACGCTTGTTTTCTACCTCCAGAGTCGGATCCTAGAGGACCATTAAATTAATTTTTAATAACCTATGCTATAGTTAAAGTTATGGAACACAAAAATTTCACTCTAAACACGTTAATCGTAAAAAAAAAATAAACTGAAATCCCAAGGTTACAACCTGGGAAGCAGGAGGTTTACGATGACTAATAAAACAGAAAGGGGAACATCAGGAGAGCTTACTGTTACTCCCATTCATTTCTCACATACCATTTGCGATGCCCCAGGTAAGGGGTCTGCCTTCACCCAAAATTATTCCAAAACTTCCACAGTGCTGTGATGGAAACATGGAGGTTCTCCAGGTCTCCTCCCTTACACAGTCACCTTTTATTTCCCCTCCTAGAAGCCAGGAGTTGTGCAGGGTGTACGCACAGTCCCACCCATTGCAGTTCCTTGTCAAGCATGGCCAACGACAAGGCAATTTCTGCCAGTGCCTTGGGGCGAAGCTGAACATGCTTCAGAAAGTCATTATCCAGGAAGAACCCAGTATCATAAATTGTCTGCAGAATGAATCAGTAAGTGACAAAGTAATCATCAGGAAATGCTGCCCATTTTATGCAGTTGCTAACTGCACCTAGGCTTCTGTTAATTGATGCTTAATAGTATTTCACCTGGTATTAACTCTGCTCTTGAGAAAGGCTGGTTTATCTCTGAAATAAACGAGCAAGGTAACAATGGGGAACGATAGAATAGCATTCTCTTAAAAACAACAAAGAAGTTTTCAAACATCCTGTGCCATGGATAATTCTAATTATATAGAATCTCTACTAGATTACCCCCAACATTTGTGCTTAAGGCAAATGGAGGGGTGAGGAGGGAGCAAGACAGATGTGCTCAACACATCATCCCTTCTACCCTTCTTAAACACCGTTCTGCTTGTGCAAATTAAATGTACACGTGGAAACATGCGGGTAAAAGCTTGATTCAGTTACCATTAGATAGAACAAGGGATAAATTCATCTTCCTCTTTACAGTCTCATTGATATCTCTCAGGCTTTGAAGTTTCTGTTTACTTTCACGCCATGTCCTTTTCAGCTTTTTATGTACCCGTATCTTCAATTTAATGCCTCATACCAACACTTGGAGTAACAGGCTGCTTTACAGCCTCCCATCCAGACGTGTACTGGGCTGATGAATTTACAGAACGTAAATAATTTATCGGAGATGGATCAGATCTCATGCAAACATGCAGGAACTACCAGCCGTAACAAAGAACACATTTTTCTTCTCATGCATTATAAAGCTGTCACTTCCAATACGTGAGCCTTTGAATATTAATGTCGGCAACAGGGTACCCTGCACGCGCTATGTCAATGGTTAGAGGGATTGTGCATTTTGATAGCATCACACAGGAACCTTCTCTCACTTGAAGCACAGTGTGAGGATGGATGCTAGCTGTAGTGCTCCCCGTTAGGCACTTCCTGGTAACTTCAGTCAGCTGTGAGATTGGTAGATTTGCATTTACTCTTAAAATATTTTTTTGAGTACCCTGCGATCGCATAGAAGTTACACAAACAAGTGGGAAATCAAAGTCACCCACATCCCTACGATGATAAACCAAGCACAACTCAAACTGCTGGTCTAGAACTATGACCCACTGACTTAATGAAAAAACAAGCCCAAACGTGAGGTTTCCAGGAGCACGACGAAGCGGCGGTAGCATAACTTGTGGGCTGGACAAAGCGCCATCAAGGACACGCCTTGATCTTCAACTGCAGCTGACAGATCACAGCGTGGTCCCGAGGGACGACATCAGGTTCTCATCCGAGGGCTGCTTTCAGCAAATGGTCCCAGCGGATCCTGTTACAGCAGAAGGTGCACGCGGCTACAGCAGGCATCAGCTGACTGCTCAGCTACGGCCCTGTTGGAACTGAATTAACAAGATTATAACCCTGTACTTTTTATCTAACCTCAGCATTAAGCTTTATTTCGTGCTGTTGCAGTCAGTACCCCTAGCACAAAGATTGTCTGCTGTCTCTGTTCCAAAATCCTATTTACTTCCTTTGTTGAAATCTACCATAACGTTGCAGTGGGGTCACAGCAGCTCAGTGTATGGCATCTTCAGGGGGAGCAGGGAGGGGGCTGCAGGCAGCACAACCCACAGCAGAGATGGAGCCCATTTAAAGCTGGTCTCTTTCAGTATACGTTAGGAAGAGCAAAAGAATTCCAAAGCTAAGATATAGTCACATAATATCCGAAAGCTATGGAAAAGGAATCGCAAGGAGACTTTGAGAAAAAAAGCAAAATAACTTTTCTTGAGAAAGAAAGCAGTTCTAACAAATAAAATATTTGCAGAAGCTTTTTTTCTCTTTTTCCCTCCCAGACATTACTGAGATGACAATCAATCAGTCTGGCTCCTTAGACGTACAACATCCCACCAGAGGATTTAGCAAAAATGAAGCACTAAATTATTCAGTATTTGAGTGATTGTGTAAGGAATACACGACTGAAACGGACAAAGTGCAAAACAAGTATTTTCCTGTTATTTCAATCCATACTGCTGCTTGAACAGGGCCTTCCAGGGAGAAATGCAAACAATTTTTTCTGATGCAAAGAACTGAGATCTCAGCTTTTCGCTGTGTATTTTTAAGTCAAATTATTCTGTACATGCATGCAACAGAAAAAATGAGCTCCGTATTTCTGAACTTAATATTTTTTACTGTTTATAGCTGTCTTGTATACATATATATATCTTTTTAAGAGTCCCCTGTTACAAATCCCCACACTGTCAAGCTCATGAACCTTAAGTGAAGTCTGAGCTTTGGATACATGGGCTACAGATGTAATTCATGCTTAAGCCCAAGGAACCACAAGAGATAACCGTGTACGGACACATAGTGCGTTCTCAGAACAACAATATCAGGTTTTTAAACTTCAAAATGCCACCTTTTCCTCATAAAGCATTTTTAGCTGGAAGGTACACAAGCTAGATCTGAAGCATGTATGCGCTCCAAGAAAAGCTTGGATGCATTTTGAGTATGCACAAAAACATCAGCTCTAATCTTCAGTGCTTTTTAGTTTAAGTCTTCTTCAAGACTTACAATCACTATTATGAATGTCTTGCAAAATACAGCAGCGTGCCAGTACCTGAAGGGGGCTACAGGAAAGCTGGGGAAGGACTTTTTATAAGGATGCGTAGCACCAGGACAAGGGGAAATGGTTTTAAACTGGAAGAGGGTAGATTTAGATAGATCTTAGGAAGAAATTCTTTACTGTGAGGGTGGTGAGACACTGGAACAGGTTGCCCAGAGAGGGTGAGGATACCCTCTCCCTGGAAGCATTCAAGGCCAGGCTGGATGGGGCTGTGAGCAACCCAGTCTAGAGGGGGTCAAACCAGGCAATCTTAAAGGAGCCTTCCAACCCAAGCCATTCTATGACTATAAACACAAGCCTGTTCACTGTATCACAACAGCCAAAAGCACAGCGATCAGATGAGTATTATTTCACACATTTCATACAATTTTATATATAGCTCAAGACATCAAGGTTGCATATCGAGCCTTAAAACACGGGCAGAAAACATTAACTCTGGGATTCATAGAGAGCAGATGCTACAAAACGTTAAAGCAGACACCTGACAAAAGGGAAATTGCTGTTTGCCACCGCATGCATCTCAGGGTCAAAGTATCAGATAGCATCCAAATAACTCATTAAAAGTGATAAATTTATTCTTAAGTTCCCACATCTTTATTCTAACATGGAATCTTTTAATTTCCCTCTGGCAGCTGCACCAAAACCCTAAACCATTCTGAGAGGCTGAATGACACGCTCTGGGCATCACGGTTTATTAACTGACGATGGCTGAGCAGCACACCTCCCAAGTCTTTGATCACTGGTAAAGATTTTCACTTATCTTTCACATGTTTATTGCAAATTTCTACACAGGAGGAGGAAAACTCAGATTGAAGCCAAACATTAATGATTCAAATGGCAAGACAGCAACTCCAACTAATTTAATATCAAGAATCTGTTTTTAAAATACTCTTCTTGAAACTTCAGTTCTCAGCAAGTTTCTGGTAGCTGGTCACTGAGCAAGAAGGAATTATGTACTGAAAAAAGCCATGGCAGATGCTAACACTCATTTAAAGCTATTTTCACAATAAGCTGATAACACACAGTCTGTTGAGCAGAATTTGAGTTGTTCTGCCCCATCTAAAAGAAGATTTAAAGTTTCAAATCTCCATCCCCACTCTGCCATTATCTATATCTGAATATATAGATCTATATCTAAATATCTACAACATGCACATTAAATCTAATCATTTGTTTTTTTTTTCTCCACAGTTTTTCCAAATGTATTTCAAGAATGTTTTGAAGACAGTATGTTTGTAAAGCTAACTCAACCATTCTGCAGTAAAACTGACCTACAGAAAATGTACCGTAAAATAAGTCGTATAAGATTGAAATCTTACAGTGCTGAACAGACTACAGGCAACCTCAATTTTGCTGCTGCTCAGCTTCTGAGAAGTTTCCAGAGATTTCAGCATGCATCTCCCTTCCCTGGATGGGATGGCAGTAGAACTGGAAATCTTTGACTTCTTGCACAAACCACAAGAGTCCAGGTGTAAACATCCAAAGGCTGACAACCTTCTCTTCTGAGGGTTGACACATTTTGCTGGAAGATCTAACTTCCCCACTAGAAGAACGGTGACTCATCAGATCTTCTCCAGATTGGAAGTGTCTAGTGGCAATTATTCCCATTACTCACACAGTTCAGCTCCATTCCATTCACTCTTGCCTGCCCCAGCCAGGTCGGGGTCCTCACAAGACCATTATACTTGCTGAAAGATCCCACACAGACAGCCTACTTTCCAAGAGCTATTGCAGAGAGTGTTGCTGGGCTACAATTGATGGGACTGGCCCGTTTGCTTAGTACAACTGGGACATGGCATTATTGTCAACGCTAGATGGAATGAGGGGGAGTAACATGCAACACAAACTGCTTAGTCAGAAGAAACTATCAGTTTATCTTTAGAATCTATCAGCAAGAACTACTGATAATTTGATTAAAGGCCCAACATCATCTCTGCTTCTGCCTCTGCACTTTATTAAGAGGGAAGCTTGACATCATAGTGGTTTCTTTTAAGATTGACAACAAAGTAACTTAAAACTGAACCTTTTAATAGGGAAAAAAAAACCCCACAAAAAAACCAACAACAGAGAACCCCAACAACTGCCTTCCCCTCAGTACAGATGCAAATACAAGGCAGGTCAACATCAGACAAATCCTTTTTATTTTTATTTTTTTGCCAGTTGTTACAGGTGAATTAAAATCCAGAACCATTAAGCTGTTAGTTCCTCCCAAAGGATATTTTTCAAAGTAGTAGCCCACATACAAAATACATCTTAGCATATATTAAAATGAAGTGTTTCATATTTCATTTTATTCAAAGAATAAAGTACCAGTACAGATACACATTTGCTCTACAGAGCCTTACTGCAAGTTCCTTGCTCTCACTGAGAAGTACTTACTCTTGCAGACAATCCCACTCAGACCAGTGCTTCTTTTCCTTAGATGATCCATTAAACTACTCAGGCAGTAAGTGCTGTGAATGGGATTTGCAATCTGTTAGTAGTATATGTGAAGAGGATGGTCTGAATTTATGAAGCAAATGCTGGAAAACAACAGAATGACACCTCCTTTACAGAAAAAGCAGACAGCACAACTGGCATATGTTGAAATTCTAAGGCAACAATATTGGACCAGCATATGAAACTGTACTGCAGTACAAGCTGACGTATTGTTTTCTTCTGCAGAGCAGTAGTACTCTGATTTTTTTTAATTTAAATGAATTGAGAGGTAGCAATATGGAATGCCAATATTACCTCCAGATAACTTACATATTCAGTTTCTGCACTGAAACAAACCCTTTATGACTATATGTAGTGTCTTGTTTGAGTAGTATACTCCATGTTCAAGGATGTTTATCTAGAAATAATTATGCATATTAAAAATACACGTGCACATTTCTGCAGACTTGCAATGTAACACTTTTTCACTGGTAACTATAAAAATGCAGTTTCACACTGCTACCGTACACCAGGAATCCCACAGTAGTACAGAGAATGTAGACATCTTACCTCGTACTGGTAATACTGTGCATTGTGCAAACTGTCCAACCCCTTCTGAGCAGCAGTTAGAAGAAAATTTGAGGATATCAAAATACAGATTTAAATAATTTACTCTTAAAAACACTCATATTTATAGCCTCTTACAGAAAATAAACAATTCATCTGATTATCAGATATGTCCTCAGCTTTTCCAGTTCCAAGGTATACACAGGTCTCCATCCTGCAGCACAGAGTAGAAATGTGAAATGCAAAGGTGCATGCCCTGTAGGTATGGTAAGGATTCTTCCAGCAGTCGCTTACAGCAATCTATCATCTGTGTGCTGCTGACACTGGGCTCCTTATACAGCCGATCCAAAGACAGCTTCTCAGCAGAAGTATCCATCAGCTCTTTTTCTGTAAGCATCATCCTGGCAAACAAAGACAGCATACGGGGACAACATCAGAACTTCTACCAATATTAAACTTAAAAAAACTCTTAACTAAGACCAGTGATCTCTGCATGTCTCAAAACACAACAGATGACAGGTACAGTCATCTGATTTACATTTAATGTGTTAACAACTTACTAACTGTAGGAAGCATACAGAATACTGAAATAATAGTCTACAGATTTTTTTTTTCATCTTCCTCAGAAAAATAGCAGTAAGACCACATGACAAATTCAGGCTTCTCAGAAATAAAGTTAATCCGCAGAACCAAGAGTCTCTGAAACCGTGGATCCCAGGATCTGGATACAGTGCAGGTTCAGCAAAACTGGAGCTCGGGCACTGTGCCACATTAACATAGCTACCCCTCTTCTAGAGTGAGCTGGTGATCAGAGCAGCACACTGCTACAGACTGAGTTGAGTTTACAGGCTCCCACATCTCCTGCCTGGCTCCGAGCTGGACCAGACCTGGAAACGCAGAGGGACTGGAGCGCAGTGCTGCTCTTGGGTCAGCTTGGATCAGCTAGGTCTGATACTATCAGCAGCACTGGAGATGAGATGACTCTGTACTTATTCAGTGAGGCTCCAGATTCCAGATCTGGTGCTATCTCTGATGCAATAAGTACTACTGTGAGAGGAGGCCAAAACTAGGCATGGTCATAGCTACTACTTGACTTGCACTAAATGTCTGCTGAAGGGGATCAACACCACTTCATCTGAGGTGAGTGCAGGATCTCCTTGCGTTTTATGGCACTACATGTTCTCTGGCACCTGTGAGCCAAGCCTTCCTCTTCTGAGAAGCCTCAAGCTCCCTTAGGGATATCAAGTTAGCTGCACACAGTGAGAAATGCAGGTTTATTTTTAGTTGCTTCCACAAGGATGCTTACACCTCAACAAAACACAACATAAAACAGGTATTGCACAAAAAGTAAAGAAGTAGATGCATATTAAATCCTGTGTTACTAGACAACTCACATTATTCACGTAGGTAACACAACACTCTAGAACAGTAGCATCCAAACTCTACAGCACATCAAACCATATGGAAATCCAGCTACACTATGCTGTTTACTGCACGTAAAACATGCATCTGCATGCACAAAGAATATCCAGTGCATCTCAAAACACTCTCTTGGATACCCTTTAACAACTACGGGAGGTGAAGGAGAATCAGAAGTACAGAATGAATTCTGTTAAAGGAAGGATTAGATGGAATTTTCAGACTCAATAAGATGATAATAACACAGAAATGTGACATATCCACACACACACAAAAGAAAAGGTGATAAATACAGAATAACTGTTTTATATTACCCACAGAAAAAGAGTGACAAAAAAAAAGCATCACCCTGCAGGTCTATAAAACAAAGAATATCTCATTCCTCCTTCAACGTGCATGGCAAGTGTAATCCAACTGTACAGTTTGCTGCCACAGGATACATTGGAGCCACAGAGTGTGAGCTGGCTCAAAAAAACAGACAATTAAGAGGGGAAAAAATATCTAGAGAACGCTCCTAACACGAGACAGTGCTTCCAGCTTCAAGTATTTACTCAAGTACAGACTGTCATAAAACAGAGAAGAGTACAGAGTAAAAAGAACACCGTAATTTTGCCCCATTCATACAGCCTTTCTATGAGCTAACAGATGATGGGGTTTCAAGAGAGCTCTGATATGGCCAAGTTTTGGGGGAGCGTGCCACCAGATGCAAACGCATACACTTCCTACAACACCCCTCTCAACCTCCACAGGCACACATTTCCATCTGTCAAACACAGGCAGCTGGATAGAGAACTACTCAGCAGTAATCATTTATATGGCAAAAATAACCAACCTTCAGAGCTGTGCCTGGGTAATAGAAAACCTCCAGTAAGCCTCCATGCTTTACCACCTCCCAGACGAATCTTCCCAAGGCACTGAATCTTAACAGAGCTAAAACCATAAAGCCTTCAGTGGAGGCTCATGCCTAAAATAGCTTTTAGAGAACATGCTGAGGCCAAGCATTATGGATTTGCTCATGACGAAGTGTGATGCTTCAACAATTCATTAAAGACTTCCTGAAGCAGAAAAATAAACTTGCACTACCAAGTTGTGAAAGGACAGTACCACCCAGTTACACATGACAATGTTTTCTTCAAAATAAAATCAGTATCTCCACTTCATGCTCTTAATCCTCAAAGGCACATACAACATATAGGGTCAGCAACAGAAGTACAGGGGTGATGGATAACATTTGTTCCATGACACATAAATAATTCACTGTAGCCATCTCTCTTCTCACTATCATCTGTGAAAAAGTACCAAGGAGGTATTTTTTCCATCATCCTACCCCTAGTTTTTCTCTCCCCCTCATTATGCACTAACTGATCTTTTCCTCAACTGAGTAACAACTAGAAATTCACTAGTCAGACTTAGCTGTTTTTACTGTCTTCTTGTAATTGTGGAAATAAGTAGTAGAAGTTTGTCAATTTTCTTATTCAATAGCAAGGACTCTTCCAATGGGGAAGGAGGGAAAGGGTGGAAAAGAGGGGGAAAAAAGGGGAAAGCCTCTACTTTTGGGACATCATAAAATAAAAAAAAAACAAAACACATAGGCAAAAATTGTCTTTCAGAGTAAAGGACACACTATTTCTACAGTCATTTCCTAACTATCCGTGTCCACAGCATTCTTCAATTTTTAACTTAGTAAAGCTGTCACGTAAAGTTTTGCTTTACAAAAAGAAGTTGCTTTTCCACCAGAAGAGCAAAAATGCTACCCTCAAAGTTCTAAGCACTGCTACAAGTAAGAAATATGATGTGCAAAGATTTTCACAAAATGTGATGAGATATAAACACTTACTCTTCCCTTCTTTTCAGATTCTCTCTTGCTTCCTGTGCTTTGGCAATAATAAACCATCGAAGGGTTGCTGGGTCACAGACTGTTGGGATGGTAAAGTGCCCAAATTCATGTAAGCTTGGTGTGTATCTATCACTGCAATGAAACATGATGGAAATGAAAAACACAGGTTTGTTTTTTTTCCATGTAACTGTTTGCATGAATTACTTACAAAATTGCTTCTGAATATAAGATTATCAACAGATCATCAGAATAGCAGGTACAAAAATAATTAAGTTTTGTTTATGAGAATACATAAGCATCATAAGCCTATCAATTACATTTCATAAGCAACTCAGTCAACAATATTAAGTATATATAGTCAGCATCTTTATATATAAGCATGATTTGCCAGCACAAAGCCTTCGACTTAACCCATCACAGCAATGTAAGAAAAACTCCAACTTTGACTCCAAGCTGAATTAAATGTGCACAATTTCCTTCAGCCTCAATCTTTCCCTAACCCATGTAAAGACACACAAAACCTTTAGAAATAAGAAGAGTGACACAATGAAAACCTGAAATTAATTTTAGTTACTATGATTAATTTTAACATTTCTATTAATTTTAATATTAAATCAACTATATTAATATTAATTTTATCATTATTAGTTTTCTTCTTAGTGAAAGCAATGATCAGTGTAATAAAAAAAAGTAAAAGCTCTAGATGAAAGAAATCCTTCCTGCAAATACTCACCTTTCTAGAATCATCTGCAAGCCTCTCAGACTCTGTGGATGAAAAGGCAGTCTACTGTCGAGTAATTTGTTATAGAAAGAATTCAGAGTGTCATAGTACTCTTCCAGAGTCAAGAGGGGTTGCAGCTCTTCTACATATATTACTTGTATGCCTCCCAGAAGCTGGCTTATCCGATCTTCCAAGAACAGCAGCCTTTCCTGAAGTTTATAATAATTTGGCAATCTCTCAAAAATCTGTGTGGACACACACACACACAAACAATTTTTATTTAAGCATACAGCTCAATGTTAAGAAATGAAAAAAAAAGCCAAGAGGAGACACTGAACAGTGCAAAAAAACCCACAAAAAACATAGGAAACAACCACCACAGAATATATATAAAAAGAGAAATATTGCACGTATACATTTTGGGGTGAGATATAATAGAAAATGTTCGTAAGTATTTTCAGTATTTACACTATAAATGCACTACTAGGACATGTCAAGATCAATGGATATCCTCTATCCCTACATACACTGAATTAACAGTCCCAGATCTAAAGCAAATTATAATCGAAAGCCTATGTAAAATGTGTATCTACCATACACTGTAAACAAGAGTGTTTTTGTCATCCTAATTTATAAATCAGTTCTCAAAAAAGCAGAGAGCCCGTGTCACTGGGACTCGTTCTTTCCAAGGACTTGGCCAATAATGTAGTTTACCTGGAGTCTGGAGGAAAGAACCAGACATCTAATCTACAGAGCTCCACCAGAAAAAATTTAGATGTAATCAGACTTGTGAATCAAGATGTAGAAGGTAGGTGACACAGAGAAGGCTGTAAGAAGAAAGTCTGTCATAGTCACTACCTACTATCTACTCAGTTATTAGCATAACACAGGTTTTCATTCAAAAAATACTTCTGCTGGGACAATTAAGTGATTTCAGAATAATCTCTTTATAAATATGAGAGAGAATAGTAGAATACAAGCAGCCTTTGGCAAATTAGAAAGAGGAAACATTTATCTCTTGAAGGAATGGAGTGGCTTTTTTTTTTCCCCCAGTATTAATTAGGAAAATATTATTCCATTGACTATCAGCACAAATCTCAGAGTAGAAAGCTTTGCATTAAATTCTAGTTTCTCACTTTATTAAGTTGATAAGCCATTCCATATTAACAAAACATGGTTTATCATCTCCCTCAGTGAAACATACAGGCAAAAATCCAAATCAGCACCAGAGAAAGCTCTGGTTTTGAGTGCTCAGTTTTCACATTATGACTGACTGCAACTCAGAAATAAAATCTTCTTACATTCTAGTTGGATGAAATTTCCAACTACGAAATTCCTCTGATTATCTCCTTTACACAGAAATATTTTGTGATAGAACTACTGCCAGCATTTTAATAATCAAGATTCAGGAACATTTCCTGACAGTGACATGCATTCACACATAATGCTTTATTATATAGAACGCCAGAAAGTTCACTGAATCTGAACTTTACACCAGCAACAATGGAATCTACTACATTCACTGAAGATAAATTTCTGCAACACCTATATCATCTGCCTAAAATAACAAACTGAAGAGATGGAGCTGGTTAGCAGCCGCTGACGGAATAGATCTCTTCACAATTCCATTTAAGTCCCATTTACATCAACAATCAGAACAGCATTCCTAAATTCTTCACGCAAGAGCTCTTTATAGATGAAGAAATATTCTGTCAGTACTTACTGCACTTATTACTTATAGATTGGAACAATGCATAACTTACTAGTGTTATTTATATCTAATCAGATGAGACTGGTTGGTTAGTAGAAGCAGCAGCAAAGGTCTGACAAAGATTGCTGTTAGTCAGAATACATCACAGGATTAAATTTAGGATGCGACGTGCAAGGTTACGCTAAACACAGCGGTCATGTTTTTTTCCTTTACATTACTCATCAGTAATCAGCAACAATATTGTGGTTACAGCTTAAAAAAGGATGTCATAACAACAGACAATACCACCTGCTCTGAAACCTTACTTTGGTCCAGTGATGGTGAACATCCATGGTCCCCAGCATTACGTGGCCTGCCGCACTCATACCTGAGCGGTCTGTAAAAACCACTGTACGTCCTAAAGATCAAAGAAAGCTCCTTACTAATTTTCATTATCATAATCACTCACACAATTCTGTGAGATTTAAGCATGTGTCACAAGCAACACTTTTCCTTAGCATGAACAAACTGAATAGGTGCTTTCCTTACTCTCAAAATCCAAAAAAGTGATTCTTGAAAACTCCAGTTCAACAATTTTCCATATAAACCTTAACCAGCTTTTGCCTTCTCCCTGTTTAAACAGATTCAATAGGCAGGTTCAAAGTCTATGTATACTTTAAGTACAAATGCTCTTAAGATTTCTTCAGGGAAATAGTGCAGGCAACTATTTATCAAAATAAGCTTCCAAAAAAAGTCTTCAGGGTAAGATATTGATCTACAAGGCAAGGTTTAATATGAAGATTTGGAATGTAGCAAGCACCAAAATCAGAGTGTAAAAAAATAAAACAAATAAAAACACTTCATTACTATAAAACCAATAGATGACAACTTGTAAGCTATGCAGCATAAACATTAAATATCTGTAACTGCCTAAAATCCTTAAATGAAATGCTGCAGGTCAATCAAGCCAGGATTCTTGAGACCAAAAGCGCAGGTATAGCCTTTGTGAAAAAACAAAATGGAAAACAGTAAAAAAAAAAAAAAAAAAAAAAAAGGGAGGGGGTATAATTGCACCTTTGATGTTATGCTCTCCAAGAACTACAAAGCTGAAACTGGAATAATTAATTAGGAATCTCTCAGATGGAAAAAAATAAAGAAAAAATTGAATATAATGGCTTTCAATTGTGAGATCAGTTATTATTCTTCAAGTATTCAGATGGCAGACAATTATGTTAAAAAAGTATCTGCATGAGAAATAAGGCTTCTCTTGAACCCATCTCTCTATCAAAGCATACTGATATTTGAGCCTGCTCTCAGTAATTGCATATCCAAAATCCTTAAGAAAGTGCAACACTGACTACAAGACATCTAGTCCATCCTCTTACTCCAAGGCAAGATCAACTTTACCTGTATAGTTACTGACAAGTATTTATTCAGTATATTAGTCTTAAAAAATAGAGATTATAATAGGCTCCCAGGACCTCTCCAGTACTTTACATCCTTAGCATGCATAGGCAAAAAAAAACCCCTAACAAACTTGAAATCTGACACAGTTTAAATGTATTGTTTATCATCCTACTCACGTCGCCTTTTCACAAAGGATTAAGTGAACCCTCAAATGAAAGCCACACAAAACTAAGAATCTGGAGACAGGCATAAAATGTTACACATACAGCAAAGAGCTACTGGAGCAGGTCAAACAGCTGTTCTGCAGGCACGGTATGTCAGGTTTACACAACATTTTAGTTCTTCCTGAGACTTCAATGTAAGTATTTTATGGAACACATACGATAAGAGAAGATAATATGATTTTAAAGGGATTCTAGTAAGTCTTCCTTACACTGACTCTTCAGAGACCTACTAACATTTTTGTCTTGCATCTGCAAGTGACAGGAATTACAGGAGTAACAAACTCTTGTTAAGCACTGCACCCTTTCAAAGACACAGGCTGGATTTTTGTTTTTACTACTTTGTCTGGTGACTTCACCTCACTCAGTGTGCATTTATTGAGATATAAAATAAAAGCTGAGTGTAGTGAACAGAATGAAAGGAACAGTCACTTCAAAAAAAACCCACAAAAACAGACAGTAGCTTACAGTGTAAATTCTTACCAGCTTTTCAGTAAGCCTGACAAGTATTACTGCACTTACCAAAAGCATTCATGAAAACCAGTAGAGTTTCTTTGCCACAGAAGACTCAAGCTAACCAACCTTCGAATCAATACTATATTAGGATAATATGAAACAAGAACTGGAAGCATACCTTTCACATTCTTTAATACTTCAGGTCTCTGCTGGACTAAGCGACCTAGACTGTGCAGCTGGCTACAGCGATGAGCAATACCCCAGCTTCTCTGCCACCTAAATAAAAATATCATTGAGAGCATTTCATTCTCAACATTAAAAAAAACTAAAGGAAACAAAAAGCAACAGACAGGTTGAGATACAGAGAAGAGGCTTACAACTCATAAACTAACATTTCTTTGACATTAATAAAAGCTGGCTGTGTCATATGCTATTTGAAGAGATAAAAGCCTAAATGCAATTGAACAATCTCTCCCAAAGTAACCAGTAACAACATGGGATAAAACCAAACAAACAAAACAGAGTAAACTTGTCTTAGAAAAATAAAAATAAAAGCTGGTGAACATAATAGAACTTGAAAATTAAACCTCTTGCCCAATAAGAAGGGAGTTAGTAAGTAAATAGCAACAGACAACACAGTATTTGGTCCAGTCATGTGGCATGCAGTTTTTGTTTACATGATTGTCACGGTGTTATCTGTGACAGTGACCCAAGGGAAACCGAGAAGGGAGAGAGGAGAGAAAACAGTGGGAAGAGATGAGTCTACAAAAACAACGGCACGATCTGAGAAGGAACAGTAACTTTACTAAATCTAATAAAATTGAACAATTGAGAGAGATAAAATTTCCAAACCAAAAGCCGTGAGATGACGTTAAGGTGGAACTGCAGGGGAAGCACACGTGCATGGCAGCCCCGAGGAACGCGCCCAGGCAGAGCACCGCCTGGCATCCGGTGCGGAGCTCTGCCCCTCTGCTGCTCCCACAGCATTAACTCTTTCACTGCTGCATGATGCTCTGATGTGGAATACCGGCATCAAAACCACAAAACCACAACAACGATGTGTAACATTTGTCTAGAGGAGCAAATACTGTGTATAAGGAAGTTGCCCCTTTTTTTTTTTTGAATGAGTCTTAGGTAAAAAAAAAACGATTCTAGTGTAAGTTGCTATTTTATTTACCTTTAAATCATATTTTACAGTGGAGACATTTTTGTTTCTATAATAATACCCTTGTTAAACCATACAGTAGCCAGGTTTTACATTGGGGACTTTAATAAATGTAATTTTGACATCCATCACAGACAAAACAAAGCTATTGATTACATTCCCATATTGCACTTGGTCTGGCTGGAATTGACTTAATTTTCTTCATAGCAGCCCTGTGTTTGGGTTGGGTTTTTTTTTTTTTTTTTAACTGCTGACAGCACATTCATGTTTTGTCTGTAGTGCTGACACAGCACTGAGGTTCTCCCACTTTCTTCCACTCTGCCCCCATCAGCAAGTATGCTGAGGGAGGGCAGGACTTTTGGAGAGGACAGAGCCAGGAGAGCCGATCCCAAATGACCAAAGGGATATTCCAAGACCATATCATGTTGTGCTCAGTAATAAAAGCTCAGGAAAAGCAGGAGGAGACAGAGACATTAGTAGTTAGTGTTTGTCATCTGAACGAACCATTATGAATGTTGAGGTCATGCTTAGTGAATTAATTCCTTATTTTGCTTTGCTTGCACACACAGCTTTGCTTCGTTCCACCTGTAAAACTTTCATAGTTAGCCACAGGATCTCGCTTTTGCTCTTCCAGTTGTCTTCCTCCAATCCCACTGGTGGTGTACAAGCAAGGGGCTGCTTTGCATGCTTAGTTACTGGGTTTGATCAGACCACTACATCTCATTTAGAGAAATCCACGGCTAGCAAAAAATGCCTCTTTGGGATGAAGCATTTGGTACTACACCATAGTACTTAAAATGCAGTTCAATCTATTATATCATTCTAATAACTACCTACTGCTACCTAGGAATACAATTTTTACTTTTGGTAGCACTAGAGAGGGGTATAAAAAGGTGGTTTATAGATTATATCTTCTCTTCGGTCATCCTAAACACATCCATGGAATAAAGCTAACAGTCTCATTCTTCATTTTTCAAATCTCTAAACATCAGCGTCAGACTGGAGGATCACAAGTAGTAGCCTTCCGTTAATATAGTTATTTTTCAGGTTCCTGGTACTGAATTCATTTCTAAGTGATGGAAGGTTAATACAACTTCTGGAAGGTTAATAATCCCTCAAAAAGAACAGTGAACCTACGTAATGAGTTACAAACACAAGCTTTTTTTGAGTAGATTGTACCAGGAAACTTTCATCCCACTAGAAATCTTCTGGGCAAATCTTACACAGTGCAATAACATTATTATAAATGAGATACAGCTGTTTTGTTGAAATAAGCCCTCAGAGCTCATGGCATGACATTACACACTTACTTGCTTTGACTACCTTCATGCAGATACAATGGATATAATTTATTACCTGATATCTGAGAGCTGGAGTTGATGAGAGAGTTCAAATTTTAAACGTTCTAGCTCTTTTCTAAGTGGCAAACTCTTCTTCAGCTTTACAACTGCACTTGCTTCATTATCATCCAGCCAGGATCTAAAAAAACAAACAAAAAAGAGGAAAAAAAGTAGAATGCTGTATTTCTCTCATGCAAACAGTACATTTAACTGAAATAAAACAGTAGCATTAAAAATTTGAGTTATAAGAAAAAAAGTTTTTTTCTAGTAGAGGACAGAAGCTGAAACAGCTAAACACCTCCCCTTAAAATATTAAGGAGAGAAAATTCTGCTTTTTGTCCTGGGGCCAAGGCAGTCAAATTAAACTGGAAGACTGATAATGTTACAATCATTAGATTTTGAGAGTTGTGAAAGGCAGAGAGCAGCAGATTAGTGCTATTTACTTAGGGAAGCAGCTTCAGAACTTAGTGCTTTAATGAAAGAAATTTCCAATCATATATCTTAAATAAATAACCAACCAAACCAACCCCAAAATGATCCTCATAGACCGTCAAATAAAGGAGGTGGTACTAAAGGGCCCAGTTACACAACTCTCACAGAGCTGGGATGAACACAGATCACACAGGTCAAAGTTTTACCATTCTTTTACCAGCAATCATGACGACCAAAATGGGACTCGCTGAGCACTCCTAAGGCTTTAAATAAACAAACCATTCTGTTTGTAGAAGAAAGTTACTCTTTAGCCTTTGTTCATAGCATGAGCTTATTTTCACACTCTCATTTTTATAAACAAATACTTTCATCCTTATACAGTATTCTAAGGGGAAGAAAAATACAAACTTGAACAAAAAAGACCTAGTGCCAAATGGCTGGGTATTAAAACAGGACTGTTAATACATAACTGCTTGCATCATTTCTTGTAAATGTGTAAAAATGACTTAAAAACATTGCCTACTCGGTAAATCTTCATTAACTGTTTTATAGTAGCATAAGCACAGCAGTTTTCCTTGTGCAATGCTATGGGGGTGATGGATATTTTCTGCTCTGAAGATGCTATTACAATGCTATATTTATTTCAAATTGAGACAGCATTCTTAGTTTGCCCCCAGATATCAGCAGACACAGTTTATAAACAACTAACTTCTAAATCATTTAATGTAAGTTCAGTATTTATAATTGCTTTAATTTGAGGTTGGTACCCCCAAATACCACATTAGAAACACAATGCAACATCTGGCAACTTAAAACTTAAAACATTCTAACCTTAATTTTCATGTATTACCTCCTTCTGTTTTTTTTTTTTTTTTTTTTTGTAAAATAATAATACACACTCGAATAAAAGCCTTACATACGTTAAAGTTGTTTCCATTCTTTGGGCTTGGTCTAGCTCTTCCTCAGGATCCCTGAATCCAGTAAACGAATAGTAAGTCTTATCCCATTTGATAGGTCTGTTCAACGTGCTTTTTGCTTCCTTATGGGGCTGAGAGTTCACACTCAAACTCTGAATATGCTCCGTAGATAAACTGCAGGAGTTGAGAATATCTAATACTGTGCTCAGGAGATCTCGTGTGTGTAAAGTAAAACTGACTGCTCGAAACCCTAAAAAATACAATCAGCATTACTTAATTAACATTATTTTAAATGCTTTCACATTTCTCTCACACAAGAACTAAAGCAAAGGTACACATAAGTAGAAATTAGTATCACAACGTTTTTTCAATATTCAAAATTGAAAGCATTTGAACTTTTACAATTATATGTTCCCAAAACCACAAACATTTTTAAGCAACTGAATGACTGGATAAATTGGAAACCTAGCCATAGATGCAGCAAAACCCAGGAAAAAGTTTTGCCTTAGCAGTGGCAGTCCAACACAGAATTTGTACTATTACTGATCATCAATCTGCATAGAATTTACTGTGGAAACGCAGAACTATAACAGCTCTTCACAGTCTATGAAGAAAAGCTTCAGAACAGAACGTCACACTTGCACACTGGATAAATCTAAGGTCCAGTAGTTAAGTGTTTGGACTAACTGTCCCATTAGATAGCAAGCCAGTACTGGAGCAGAAGGTAGAAGAAGCTTTTAAACTGTTCAATTGCTACTTTAAGTAGACTAAACATACTGCTACTATTTTCTTGAATACATGTATTCAAGTATGATTTTGCTTTCTTTTACTACAGTCTCTCACAATTAGCTCATGTTTTTTTGACCAGCAGGATACAGAACATGAAACGCCTCAGTTAGATAAGGCATATCGATCCTTCAGAGACAAATATGGAGAACAAAATTAATCAAGACCTATATTTGAAACGCGGCAATACCATCTGTAGTCTCAGTCTCAAATCTAGGAGTTCACATGGCAACTTCAAACTTCAGTTATTAATGCAGAGCTTCTGCTTTAGGAATAAATTCTTGCTGATTCTATTAGCACCCTGATCCTGAGTACTACACATTGTCTTTAACAAAAACAAGGACCCTGCTGTTGTTCCAGCTAAACACAAAGAGCAGTAGTAAAAGCACAGCAACTATAATTGACAACTATGTTTTTCACTTCATCATACTGTCACTTGACCTCAATCTCAAATTCTCATTCTTTCAATGCATTTTAAAGCTCAAATTGTTTAATTACTTGAGCTAGTCTTAGCTGGTTTCATCTAATATACATTTTCATGGTTTGACAGGATTTTATTCAGTTGAAAAGTCATTGTGACTACACACAGTTAAGGAACGGTCTTTCTTAAAGAACTTTAATACAGGAAGATAAAATCTGCATGATATAAAAGCACCTGAAGTACCGAAGGATTCTTGAACATTAGAAGAGTTTGGTTCTCTTTCTCTTACATAAAAAGTAAGCTGAGTTGGCTTAAAGGAGTGAAATCCAGGTTTCTGTAGATTCTCCAAGTAGCCATTCAACCTCTTCAGAGAGTTTTCATTTACTGCCTGTTAAAAAATAAATAAATAAAAGAATGACAAACGTGGCCAGTTTCAATCTCACATGTAGAATCTGTTTTTACCATCTACCAGCTGCTCTTACTGAATAGTCACATAGTTCATATTTTCATACCTTGCGTGAATTCACTGCCTGATGTACATACTTGTACATTCCTGTATAAACTTTATTTTTAAGGCTCTTAAGCTTAAAAATTGATTTCAAATATCATGTACAGCCTTTCAAGCAGTATGCATTACAAATTAGGCTGGAAGAATTTCATACTTTCTTCACAAATAAACAGAAATATAACTCATAACATTCATTTTTAACAAGGATAGATGCCTTAAAACACAGTGCTCTTTTGCTCTTTGGTAACAGCTATATTCAGTCCTAGTGCTGTCTCCACTCTGGCAGCATGGAAAACAGATCACTCCCATCCTTGACATGTCACATTTAAAAAGAAAGCCCACTGCAAGAATTTACCCTCTCTTTGGGATGCTGGCCAAAGAAATCTGGATGCACAGCAAAGTAGAAAGGTTTGAGAGCATGGATGGCATCAGCTCCTGACAAAGTTCTTGACTGAATAATGCACTGTAGCAATATCTTCTCCAGACATAACCTAACAAAGTAATAAAATGTTTATGTATGATGCAACCAACTAAGCGACAGACAGATATAAATTGCATTAGAATGTGACAGAATGGAGTAAACGTTCTCAGTTGCAAATATAATCATTTAGAAGTGTTGTTAGAAGTCTGAGGGTTGGATTTTTTTTACCCTTGGGACTCACCATGCTGTATTAGTACACAGCAAACCTAATAGGTTCCAGACATAGTGGATGCTAATGGCTGATTAAAGACATTTAAGCGCAGTAACATTTTCCTCTAAAGTAGACTCAAATGCTAATTTCCCAGTCATGTAGTTAGAACGATGAAGATTAGCTTTAGTGGTACTTCTTTGCAGATATTCCTGAAGCTGCTACTAAAGACCAGCCCTTATATACTTCTGAGCCTCCAAGTTAAAGCCACAGACCTCCTTTTTTTATTTTTTTTATTTTTTAAGCTGTGCCTAAGAGTATCAAGTTTTAGTCAGAAATAATCATATTTTGATCAAAAAAGTTCTGCATTTGAAGATCATACGGTCACAACAATTCTGAAACAAATTCAATCTCATTTCCCAAAGATACTCTTTTACAGGCAACTAGTAAAAGATGACAGTATCTATTTGTCCTTTTATCTTCAGAGAAAGAGAAGAAAACAAGGACAAAAAGGAATTTCAGCGGTAGGAAAAGAAAACTGTCCCAAGTAAGAACAGAAGGAAAAATTATATTCTAGAAGTAGAGAAAACACTGAAGATTGAATGTGTTCACACATGCATAATTAAACAATTAAACAAAATTAAATAACAGTTCTTCAAAGAGCATACTTGTGTAATAGAAGACAAAATGAAAGAAAAAAGTTCTGAATTGAGGACCACCACCATTTCCTACTGTGACTCAAAGCTGATCCTAGCAGCACGTGAACTACAGTGTATGTAAAATGGCAGGAACAGGCAAAGTGTAAATATTTAGTAATACTTCTCCCTTATCTGATTTCATAGGCAAACAAATTCAACTGGCCAATCATTCCCTGTGTGATTAACATTCATTTAGTTTGCAACTCAAAATGGTAGGGATCCTGCTCTGTTAAGCAGTATAATACTGTTTCACAGTATTATCCATTCAGACTACAAGCCCCAGTAAGAAAATAAAAGGCAAGAAAGTGACAAAGCTGCTTCCAACGAACACAAAACAATAACTATATAACAGCGTAACAGTGATAGAAAGCAAGACTGTTTTGTACAGACAGCTATTCACTCAGCATCCTACAACAAATAATAACCCTGGACACAGAAATGTGAGACTATTTTCTAATTGACCCTGTTAATTTAAAAAATACTCCCAAAGCCCTAAATCTCTGCTCAGACAACAAGCAGTATCTCTCATACTGGGAAATGTTAAATGGCAACAGTTGAGTTGTCAAGCAGATGCTATGACCCTTACTTTACCTTTCTTCTGTCAACCTTTCCAGCTCTTCAATTAGAAATGTGAAAGCAGTTAAAGCTAATGGTTTCTGCCTCTAAGAGGAAGGCAAATATTTAACTAGCAGGTCTTAAAAGTCAGCTTACAGAAAACAGGAAAAGTTTTTGTAGAAAAGTGGGAAGGAAAACTTTTAATGTAAGAAGACTGATTAAATTTCCAACTCTTTTGACTGAAGACAATTTTTGAGAGTGCAGATTAGATGAAAGATAAAATTGCATCATTTAACACAGGCAAAAATGTCTATTTTTTTTTTTTTTTTTGCTGGTGGCATCTGAGAAAGACTCCAAGACTGATGTCCTGGTATCAGCTAGGAATGAATTAATTTCCTTCCTAATTGCTGGTATAGTTCTGTGTATAGGATATTTCAGTTCCTCATGCTGCCCTGGTCAGGATGGGGTATATGCACAGATAGCTGGGAGGGGACAGAAATGGGATATCCGACCCAAACTTGCCAAATCCCTACCATATTGTGATGTGCTGAACAATAAAACTGCGGGAGCTGGCTCAGGATGGGCTGCTGCTCATACTCACTGGGCATTGGTCAGTGAGTGGTAAGCAACAGCATCACTTGTTCTGTATATTCTTCTACTGTTATTATTTTCTCTTCTGTCCAATTAATTGTCTTTACCTCAACCCACGTTTTCCCTTTTTTCCGATTCTCTACCCCATTTCACAATTGGGGGAGAGAGTAAACAGCTGCATGATGCTGAGCTCACCACCGGGTTAAACCACTTTTGGTGCCCTGTGTGGGGCTTAAGGGTTCAGATAACAGATCTGACAAGAGCCTGTTAAAACAAAATTGTTCTAGGTATTACCATAGTTAAATAGTTGTCGGTTACAATGTTGATCCTTTTACTCCCAATTGTTCCGCTTGCTCTCACAGTTCCATTAGGGAACACCTTAGTTACTGTCCATGCTCTCTCTTGTGCTCTTTACTATCTCACCCTGTTACTACTAGTGTAACACTGACCTATGTTAAAATTACTGGTTGTGAAACTCATGTGGCATTTGTATTCTGCGTAGTCATCATCTTTGTCCTTCGGGAACTACCTCTTGGAGACTGTTAATGATTACACTCTCTACTATGTATTGTGTTTTAACCCAGCAGGCAGCTCAGCACCACACAGCCTTTCACCAAGTGGGATAGGGGACAGAATCAAAGGACAGTTTAATAGGACAGAAAAGGAAAAAAAGAAATCAGAAATGCTTCATTAATCCGGGTGATTCTTATAAAGCATCGAGTAACTGCAATAGTGATGACATAAAGCATTCAATAGCAATTATCTTCACAGAATTCAAATTGTTGGCTATTCTCACCCAACATCAAACCCAAAACCCATCTCAAACCCAACATTCTGAGGTACACAGAAGGATGGGGACATCTGGTGCATCACTCACTACGTGTACCCTGGTCCTCTAGAAAAAGTAATTCCATGGATGGGCTTGCCCTTGCTCAAGGCAGGAATAACCCAGACTGTCTTATCCAGCACGTTTTTCCTGAGTGCCACAGGGACTTTATCCTCTTCTACAATACGTAAGAGTTTTGACTGGGCAAAGCCAGCTCAACTGTCAGATCCTGAGTGTTGACTAACAAGGTGGCTTCTGCTAATGCATGTCCAATGTTTGAGTGCCCCAACACTCACTCCTCTCAGTTTAGTTTTTAAACAAACCATTGTATTATTCGATCTCCCCACAGGCTGGTACACAATAAGGGATGTGACATATCCACTCAGTGCCATGTTCTTTGACCCTGGTGTCTGTGGGGTTGTTTCAGAAATGGGTCTCGTTGGCTGATGTAGTTCCTCTTGGGATGCCAAGCTGCCATGAGACTTTCTTTTCAAGGGCCAGGATAGTGTTTTGGGCAGTGGCACGGGGCACAAGATGTGTTTCCAGCCAACTGAGGGTTGATTTCATCATTGTAAGTATGTGGCACCTGTTGCAGATTTGTGAGAGTGTGACATAACCAACCAGTCAGGCCTTCCCAGGTTTATATTTCAGTCATTGTCCTCCATAACAGAGAAGATTATTTCATTTGGCTTCCTTTATTGGAGTACACATTTCACATTCATGGAAATTCTGTGCTATAGTGTCCATGTTCAAGCCTATTTCTTGATCTCAAGCTCATCTATTAATTGCACCTTTTCCTTGATGGCCTGAGGCCTACGGACCCACTGAGCTAAAAATAATTCACCCTTCTGTTGCCAGTTCAGATCTACTCAGTATGTTTCTCAGTGGCACAACTCAAGGGCACGCTGCGCTATTGACCATTAGGGCCTTATACTCTATGTTATAATGTGAATGAAAAACCTCTTAATTAAGAAAAGAAGTAAGATCAGTGCATCTAACCTGTCTGAGGAACTGCCCACTGGAAGTTGGAGCAGTCATTTTCTTGGAAGAACTCCCTTCTGAGCTTGCTCCTCCTCACAATTCCCATACCTCTGCCTCTAAGGTCAAAGCAGATTTTCCATCCCATTTCTGCATATCCTCTCCATGTTCACGCAGGTAAAATCCCAGAGTAGCACATGGTGTGTACCCATTATAACCTCCCTCTTGAGCAGAGGGATGTTTTTTCTGCACACCATCTCTCCTGCCCTGAAGGACTGTCATGACAGGTGGAAACTGAAGTTGCAGACTAAATGAATTCCATGGACATTTTAGAGGGATGGCCCACAGCCCATGGGAACGATAACTACACGTACAAATCAAAAGGCATGATGTAAATTATATGGAATAAGGGTGGATACTGTCCCGGTATCTGTTTGAACAGAGTTCATTTTCTTCCTAGTAACTGGCATGGTGCTGTGTTTTGGATTTAGGATGATAATAATGACGATAACACACTGATGTTTTAGTTGCTGCTGAGCACTCAAAAACATTTCAGCTTCTCGTACCGTCCTGACAATGAGGAGCCTAAAGATGCACAAGGAGCTGGGAGGGGACAGAAGCAGGACAGCTGGCCCTAACTGGCCACAGGGATATTCCACACTACAGGGTGTCATGCTGAACAATGAAACCAGGGAACTGGCACTTGAGCATCGATCAACAGTGGGTAAGGAATTGCATCCTGCATTATTTGTTTTGCATAATCTTTTCTTACAATTTTCTCTTATTTTTCTGTCCTATTAAATCCTCTGCATCTCAATTCACCACTTCTATGTTTTTCTGCCTCCCAAATTTCTCCACCATCCCACTGGAAGGGAGCAAGCGAAAGGCTGCATGGTGCTGAGCTGCCTGCCAGGTTAAACCACAACAAGTAGCCATCATCACCTTATTCAAAATACCAGGAAAAACTGAAGTAGTAAGGTACTACAGTAATATTATGCTTTTATGGAGTGCAAAAGCTCTTAACAACAAGAAAGTGCCACAGTCACTCAGTGACAAAAAGAAAAGGCTGTATCTGCCCTGGCAGGAAAGGAAGCAGAGCACCCTGGATGAAAAGTCCACTTTGTCATATGCATTACTATTTTGGATCCAGAAATATAAAACCAATTGCCTCACTGAAGAAAAAAGTAGCAGTTCCCTGCATATTTTTCTTTTGCAGAAAGTGGATACTAAGCCTTAAAAAAATTCTTCCCAGCAAAGGGAAAAAAAACCAACCAAACAACAAAAGTAGTAAATCCCATCATTTCTATGTGATGGTAGCTTTTGATTAACAGCCATGTAAGGAACCCACATCCTACTAGGTGCAGCTACTGAGAGGAAGAAAGTCTCTCTCTTCATCTTGCTTGTATGCTATTATTTCCCATATCCATTCCCCAGCAACACTGCACTACACCTTTTAGGAAAAAACTCCAGTGTACCTGGAAAATATTCATCACTTCCATCTGGTATTCTATACAAGAAAAAAATGGTCAAGTATGGACAACTTCATTTTCCTTGTTTTCTATTTAAACAACACTGCCATGCTAGTAGGAAGGCTCAGGATTCTAGCCAAAAGTCTATTTTGAACTTGCTTAAAAGAGAAACGCTCAAAGGCCAAAATTAGTCTGCGTGACAGAAGGATGAATTCACTCACTGAAGGTGAAAGACAAAACTCTCAGGCATCCTCCATGTGAAGTGATAAAATTAATTAAAATGGATGTAGAGAAAGAAAATGCAAGAGAGATGCTTATGGCCTCTTGCAAAAGCAGCAGTAGATTATTCCAATAGCTTCATTCTGATTTAAAGAGCAGAGGAAGTTAAAATCAAGGTCACAACCACTTTGAGGACAGCCGTCTACACCATGAAAGATATGAAACACAATCTCCTCCAGAACACATTGTGCAATCACGCTCTAGGGTAGATCTAATTTACTGATTGAATAATTCCCTTCAGCTTTCTTCTCACTTTTTCTTCACATCTCTCTCAAGTTTAACTCTTTGCTTATAGTCTTGGCACTGAAAAACTTTAATTAAGCTCACTACAACAGATATACTCATATGTTTTTAAACACTGAGCTTTAATAACTCACTAATATATCAGATGCTACATTCGGGTTTCGAATACCATTTTCTCATATAGCAAAGCCATTTTAAAGCCCTTGCTTGTTCTTCAAGTGAGAAGTCAGAAAGGCTCTAGATAAAGCACCTAGCTTTTGGGGATTTTCAACTGTGCACACTCCACCAATAACCTCAAGCTGTACAGATGAAAAAGCCATTGAAATAAGCATTAAGTAAACACAAAACAAAAACCCCAAAAAACTCAGCCAATCAATTTTGCATACACGCAAATCAGGAGCAAGCATAAACATATGCCAATTAAGTCAGTAACATCTCTTACCTTCTCACAACCCTCAAGCAGCAAAACATTTCAGCGACTCAGTGCTCAGGGAAAACTTTCATCCATGCACTCACTTAAAGAAAAAAAAGCCCTGTTTAGTAGCAGACATCAGCATTCTTGCCCATTACTTATCATTGCATGCTCTAAATCCTAGATAGTAACTTCTACAGTCAGACAGGCAATATACAATTGCGAACTCAAGTTTCACATAAAAATGTTTCCTCTTTTCTCTGCAAACAGTTGTTCTTCAATATGAAGATGAGTGTTTAAAGATGTTCCAGGTAGGGAAAATAAAATCCTTACCAACTCTATTGCACGTGGTTCCTACTTCTCCTGTTCTTAAGTTGCCAAGTAGAGAAAAGAAAAAAATGAAGCTTTTCAAGCATTAGCACATCCCAGCTGATGAAATTCCGTGTTATTTTTCAGTCCTCTAAGTCCAAAGCTTTACAACTGAGAGTGTTTCAAAATCTATATGCCAAGTGTTTTATGGGACCACAATACAAAGCCAAAGGGAAGGACTCGTAGAATAGCACCTGGAAACGTTTTGAGAAGTCTGAAAACAAAACAAAGACTTCTGGACTACACATCTGCAAGGAAGCATTTTCAAACAGAAGACAAAGCACTTACATCTCAGACTGTGACCACGCACTGATTAATTGTTAGGAATTATGACCCCCTATTGACAATGTTCCCCCTCCCCCCCCCAAATTTGCAGTGCACATCTGAGAATGCCTTTCTTCACACTTTTCAAAGTGGGGTGCATCCAGACCGTGTGCTATTTTGAAGCACTCCGGAGCAAACCATTACCTGAGAAATGCCATCCCTACTTGCCATATAGCACAATGGTTACTGTAACTACTGTGAGAAATAGTTCAGGCTTTACAAGTGAATCTTACTGACCCAAATACACTTAATTAAGACTATCTTGCCACATATTTCAAGGAGGAGGTAAACACATACTGAGCTAAAACTTGCCCAGTTTATAAATCCCGTCTCCTGATTTCCAGCCAGGATGGCCAGCCACCAACCCTTTCATTCCTAGCGTCCCTAACAACAGCCCTAGTCATAAACTACACTAAGCACATTAACAAGCTCTCTGGAAACAAAAGTTTCCTCTCCCCGTGCTTTTAGCTATGAGGATTTGGTCAGAGGATGGAAAAATACCAGGAGCCTCACTAATGGGTGCTGACACTTTATATAACCAGACAAAAGAATCGTTGTTTCTTGCTTGAAATGAGTGGCTCGGGAATTGCTCCGTTTCTGGCTTTTATGTGGGTTCCACCTTCAACCCCACTCCACGTTCAGCAGCTACCAGAGCACCGTGGTCGTCTTGGCAAAGCCTTTGCCAACCTGGCACTCACAGAATAACAGAACCGTAGGGGTTGGAAGGGACCTCCAGAGATCATGGAGTCCAACCCCCTGCCAAAGCAGCTCCCCAGCCCAGGTTGCACAGGTAGGCGTCCAGGTGGGTCTTGAACGTCTCCAGAGGAGACTCCACCAGCTCTCAGTGCACTACCCCTCTGCCACCGCAGTGGCGGTGGTTCACTCAGGGTGCTTCCCCTTGCCGGATTCCTACGGCAGCGTGAAGAAGACCATACATAAACAAAAGAGATGACCGCATTCGGAAAACAGGTTCCAGCGCTCACCGAGGAAAGCAAGCCACAGCAACCCGACCATCGCTACCGTTCAGGACTCAAAGAGCCGGGCCCAAGGCACCCCGATGTCCAGCCGCAACCGAGCACGGCCGGACGGGCCGGGTCGGCCACGGAGCGCAGTCCCCCCGCGACAGCGCGCCGCTCGCGGCAACGACGGCACCTCCCGCCCGGCGCTCCCGGTACACAGCGCGAGGCGACGTGACGAGCAGAGCAAAGCCGAGTCGCTCAACAGCCCCCACCCCCGAACCCACAGCCCCGCTCACCGCCGCGGCCGGACAGCTCCGCCGCCCTCCTCCCGCCGGGGCTCGGCCCCCATCACCCGGCTCTGCCCACGGCCCCGGAAGCGGCGGGTGGAGGCGGGGCGCGGCGATGGGCGAGGGGATTCCCGCCGCGGGCGGGGCCAGCGCGCGCATGCGCTCTCATCTTGCCGCTCGGCTCCGTCCTCCGGCGCTCAGAGGGCGCCCGCTCCCCCCCACTCCCGGGAGCAGTTGGGGGCGATGGCGGCGCGCTGCGGCCCGATGGTTTCATACTTGATCCGTTGACTGCTCTTCTTTCAAAGCGAAATGTCCCCGCTTCCCTTCGTTCTGCAGCACGAGAACCCAAGCGGCCGAAGAACCAGCAAGGAGCTCTGCAGCCACAAGGCAAAAGAGAAATGTTTCCCTGCAAGTAACAGAGCGCATGATAGAATCTCAGGATATCCCGAGTTGGAAGGGACCCACAAGGAGCACTGCGCCCAACTCCTGCCTTCTGAAGTATTTCTTCTGAAGAGAGCAAAGCCAGCACCTCCTCAGCCCTCAGCTTTCCCCAGAAACTGGTGACTGGTTGAAAGCGACCAATTAAATATGATTCAGTGGGTTCGCAGTGCTGTCATCGGTGTGTCTTCATCAATGGCTTTTCATCAGCAAAGAAATATTTGAGGTTGAAGTACTGGAAGGGAAGGACCTCTGAGAGTTTTCTGGACTAAAAACATGAAAAGCTTCATTCTTCAACTTAGTCTGTATGGATTCACCAAAATACCCCATGAATGCAAAAGATCTCCCTCAGTTGGTGTTCATGGAAAGATACATCAGTTGCTCCACACATAACTAACTCTTTCAATATTCTGGTTGGTGGCAGGGACAGAGGTCCCAATAAAGTACGCTCTGGTAACAGAGAAGATGAGGGTGACAGTAAATGTTCTGATCTTCATTGGTTTCTCTGGCTGATTCTGAGTATTTTAGAGTTTGCTGAGGAGGAAAACTATGGATAAAATAGGGCTATAGCCAAGTTTGAATACATGGAATGTAAAGGTAAACAAATCAGGATGTTACTAGTCCATTTATTTCAATATATTTGCAACATATCTTGCTTTAGTCAGGATTAATCTGACCCATAGGTCTTTTAATTACATGTTTGACAGGACATAAGAGAAGGGCCCCAAGCTGTACCAGGGGAGGTTCAGGTTGGACATTAGGAAGAATTTATTATCAGAAAGAGCAGTGGCACAGGCTGCTCATGGAGGTGGTGCAGTCACCATCCTTGGAGGTGTTCAAGAACCGTGTGGATGCAGAACTGAGTGGCATGCTGTACTGGTATGGTGGTGATAGGTTACTCAATCAATTAGATGATCTCAGTGATCTTTTAATGATTGTATGATTAGATTTGTCTTTAGTGAGTCTTCCTTCCTTATATGGAAATGTGATCCTATAGAACAAAAAGCTAAATCAGGATATGTTTGAAGCATATCTTGTTTTAGTCAGTGTAAGCTGAAGGACCAATCTGAACAACAGACCTTTTTAATACCTGTGTTTGTCTTTAGCAACTGGAAGTCTCAGGTCCTGTATCTCACCATCCTTCAGTCTCAAACTGACAGCAATTAACTCTCCACTTTCGCATTTTTTAGTTACTCTTCTGCTCTCAACCATGCTTCAAGAGAGATGATCTGCTTGATCACAGCCAGTGAAAAAGCTGTCCTCAGGAGATGAGCGGTGGTGGTGCAGGGAGACGTGAACGAGAGCCACCTGAGGAGCAGTTCTGGAAAGATGTTTGAGCAATAAACCTGTGTTCTCAGGTCCTTTTATCTATCTACTTTACCTAATGGTTCTGGAAATAAAATGTTTGAACAATAAACCTTTTCAGTTGTCATGTCCTTTTAGTCATCTATTCGATGGCAAAATCTCAGACTGAATGTCTCTTTTTGTCTCTCAAAAGGAAGTGGTAGCAATGATTCTTCCATCAGTTAAATGGCCTTCTGTAAGGACCAAGCTCTAGATTCTTAGCTTAGGAGTAACACAAACTCCAAAGCATTGTTTCATTCTGCTTTTGAATGCCTTTATCTTAAAAATTCCCCACAGAAAATATCTAACAATTTCTTTGTGCATCACAAATTGAAAGGCTAGTGAGATTGCAGAAGCACACTGTTACACAAACTTCTTTTGTCCCTCCAAATTCTCTACCTGTACACTGTAACGGGATCTTATTGCTGGGGAAAGATGGTGAAAAACATCTATTGCCACTGAGTGTAAGAACGTAGAGAGATTAATTGTTAGGGAGCAGAGCTATTTGCATACAACCCATTGCATTTCTGAGCAGAAAAAGCTAAAAAGAAGTTCCTGAGTCTTGTCAGTCCATCTGTAGCTCAGTGAAGCTTTAAACCAACATTCTCATAACCCTTGGGGGATTTGCATAATTTTCATAATGTGCAGCATGTTTTTGCCTCCCAATTGAAGCCATTGGTTATGTAAGCAAATTGGTTGCATAATTATGCAGATGGGAAAATAAACTTAATTGATTCAACAGAAGAGTGTGCTGTTCATCTGTTTGTTTCACCTGGGATTTCTTTAAACTCATCAAGGGAAAATATAAACTGGGAAATGTAAGCAGCAGGTGACGCTGCTTAACCTGCTCCATTGTGCACATCCAGGACAACGACCTTCTCCCATCCTTCCAAGCACAGGAACCAATTCCTACTTTAACCCAAAGCCTCACCATTTATTATGAACTCTGTCACCAGATTCAGTGGGAGTAGCAATATGGCTTTATCTGGCCTCATTCTCCTTTACATGCTTGGCTTGCCTGTTCCTTGTGATGGGCTCTGCAGGAACAAAGCTCAGGCACACATGCATGTCAGCAGAAGGGCTGTGGGTCCACAACAGCAAACAGCTACCCTAGTCAAATGATTTCTGTAACATGAATACACGTTTCTGAATGGAAAGCGTGGTATCCAACAGATAAAATTAATGTGAAAGTGTATTTGACTGCCTCTCTACTACCAGAAGGAAACTTTTTACCATTGCAGTGAAGTAGCTGCAGACATTAACAGAGCTTTTTTTTCCTTGTTGCCCCTTTATTTCTGTCCTGATCCTCAGTCTATTGTAAGTCGAAGAGTCGTATCAGCTTCTCTAGTCCCATTACACCCAATGGCACAGAAGCTCTGAGGCCAGTGATGCCACTACTGTGTTTTGATACTAGTTAGGTCATTTTAGAGGAGTTATGCAGAAGGGGTAAGATTGAAAACTGTTAACTTGAGATGTGCAACAAAGCAGACAAAGACACAAAGAATGTGAAAGGATAAAAATGTGAATTAGTAATAGGAAAATACACCCATAGGTGTGGAGAGCTAAGCTGAGGAGTATAGCACTAATATTTTGGCATTTAAAAGTTTCATTACTACAGCAGAGAAATGTCATTTTACTGTTTCTCCTCATGTATAAGTCTCACTAGCATCCTGTTAGAATTCTTCAGTGAGCTGAGCACAGCACAGGTCTGTCCTCTGCTCCAGTTTGCAGTTAGGACTGGAAGCTGGCCATATCCACAGCTGGGAGCTTCAGCCCAATTTATTCATGAGAATTTGCTACATTATGTGCTATGGAATGGAGAAAAACTGCATAGTCTGACTGATTTCACACATTCTTAACCTCCTCTCACATGTCCAGATCTTTGTAATAGTTATTAAACTCTTCACATTTAACTTGCCATTGGCTTGTTCTCTGGCATACCTATGAATATGTATTACAGGGATATGAATGAAATTAAATACTTCAATGACAATACCGATTCACAGACATTTTGGACCTTTCACACAAAGAACAGAACATTTATTAACATTTTAACAATTCCTCCAAAATAACCCTCCCTCTCCTCTTTTACTACAGTTTACTACTCTTTTACTACCAAGCATCATAAAAACCAACAAGCTTCTACTTCCAGCTTCTAGCTTCCATGCAAGATGTGGGTTTAAAGACACCCTCAAAACTATTAATGCTTTGAAACAAAATTGTTCCTAGTCTTCCAAATGACATTATTCCAATCAGTTGTAACAAACAGTCCTTACCTATAAAAGAAATATTTCCAAAAGCATACACTGTAATCAGAGAAAACTGAAGAACAATTTCCATAGAGAGAAGACGTTTCTTGTACATTGCAACAAAAAACATATTGCACAGCTTTTCTACATGCAGCTGCTAAGTGCAGAATTTTTTCTCCAAGTTTTTCTGTCTCCACCTGCAAAGAAGTGCACATTTTGTCTCCAACATGGGAAAAAAATCTATTAAATGAGTTGCTTTATTTCTAACACAGAGGTTCTTTCATCTACTAAGAAACAGTAACTTATACCTGGGGAAAACAGATGGGGTATTGTCTATGGTAGCTGACTTGGCAAAACGGAATCATTTTTGTTGTACTCCTTTGGAACATTTCTTCATTTTCTCAGGCTCATTTCCAATCTGCACTGGAGTTTTGTCACTTGTTGCGTGTTATTTAGCAGTGGAGTTTCTGACACCATAATGGTACTGAGAATGCTGATCAACAGACCTTTTTTTGAAGTTCTGACACATACCAAAAGATCTGTATGGTATTCCAAGTGAACTCAAGTACAGAAGTGTTAAGTGTAAGACTTACAGTAAACCTGTTTAAATTGCCTATTTGTTTATATTGGTGACATGGAAAAACACTGCATTGACAGAAAGAGCTGGATTCTGATGCATCAGTTACATCTTCTTAACTTTGTAGAAATGATGTGGGGAGCTTGCTTTGTCTGTTAATATGAAACATAACGGGGATTGCATCACATCTGAAGATAATACTCTGAAGATGGAAAAAAAATGTTGCATAAACTTACCACAGTTCCAAGCAAAGCTATAGTGTCAATGGCTAACCTCAGAAATATAAAGGAACATTTAGATGTTACTTATAATAGAAAAATAATGCCGTCTTTAAAACATCACAAGCTTTGAATCCATAAGGATTACTAAGTATTTTGTCTTTCTGCATCTCTCGAACATAGTATTAGCCACATCTGGCACTGCTTACAGAAATGTGGGATTTAGCCAACGTTCAGATAGCTTCTAATTCCGAGCAAGATTAAGCTACAAAGGATTTCACAAAAAGTCATTAACAAAAATGACTTAGTTTCTTACTGTTGACTACACTGCTAGTTCATTGAAATCTTCCAAAAATGTCCTTGCCATTACTGTTGGAGTGGCTGGAAGAACATAAGTTTTCTCATCTGAAAACTATCACTTCTTATCCAGCCTTCCAGCTACTAAGAGACAAAGATGCGGATCGTTAGTGAATCTGACCAAGTGGATAGCCAGATAGGAATCTGACCATCTGGGAGAATAACAAATGGCAGAACTCAGACTGTTAGTGTCAGTTGTTCCTCAAGAGAAATCTTGAGCTAGGAGGCTTTTAAAGAAACGCCATCTGACTGTCAGCACTGAATCTAACTTTTTGTTTTAAGAAGAAGGCAACTGAGATCTCTGCAAAAGAATGATATGCTACCAACCTCTCTCCTCTGAACAAAAAAAAACATCACCACCATTCCAAAATCCTCAACAACCATCCAGCACTAAGATCGTGATGTCTTCCCCAGTTCAAAGGACACCTGCAATAATGCTGCTAGAACTGAGAAAAGTCTCATGCTGCCTCAAAGGAGGGAAAGATTTTTAAAGCACTGTGGGCTTAATGCCATCATGCCACTAGAACAAGCTTAAAAAAAACCCTAACCTTCCATATGAAAAGGAACAGAAATGCTCAGCACAAAAATCTCTAATGGGGATGGAAAGCAGAACCAAAAGCTGTACTGTCAAGTTTATGGAATGTGATACTGGAGATCGTAACACTACAGAAGGGGAAAGCTTGAACAAGTTACAGCTTTAACAGAAGTCCCATCAATTTGCCATTTAATCCTTTTAGTAAGGTGTCATAAGTAAATTAAGTCTAATTTAAATAATTCATGTCCTAGATACGATTCTGGAATTGCAGGTGGAGAAATGAGCTCTCAAAGTAACAGGAATGCCAGAATCAGCTCGCTAGAGGCCTCCATCTCATTACACAGTTGACAGAAACTAAAAAATGGTGAAGTCACTTATCAGAAGTGGAGGCAAAAAAATACACTAGCCCCTAAAGAGCACCATCAAGGGAGAGCTAAGTTTTCTTTTTCAGTGAAAGTGCACAGGCACACAAATGTGAAGCCATACAGATGCTATTAGCAAGACACAACCAGACCTTCAGCTTCAAGCAACTCATGCAGACTCACTGTTCTGCTTTTGCAGAAGGTATCCTAAGGTATAAGGTATCCTAAGTCAGGCATGTCTAATGTGGTGAATGATTTTGTTCATTTCTGCTGCTTTTTAATGGGTTTTTGGAATAAGGAAATGAAGGTCTAAGGAGTACATGGATGGGACAATATCCTCACAAAATAGTATAAGTAAGACAAAAGAAAACTTAATAAAAGTAGAAACACTCAAAGTCTGAGATTCTCCATAAAAAAGGAGAATGCACATTCTGAGGATACAGCTTTTTTATTATCTAATGATGCCATTAAAAAAAAAATCTATGTGAAATGGTATGACAATCCATATAGCTGGGAAGAAAAAATACTCTGTCCTACCTTCTGCATTATCATCAATATAAGTATTTAAAAAAACAACTGAGTTTTGAAGTCTCTCTCTAAGTTGGTAAGGTACAGTTTGAACATAGTGGTAACTGCCTTCAGTATTTTTTATTATTTTAACAATGATTGCTTTAACCACTAACCCTCTACAGTCTATTAATTAATGACTACTGAAACAGCCAGACCTTTCCTGCCCATTTCATATTCTCCTTAAGCCATTTTAGAGCAGATTTGAGCTCCAGGCTGTACACTTCTTCCATATAAATGTTCACTGTCATATGCCGAAGAAAAAGCTTTGGATCAGATAAACGAGCAGCCAGAGTAAGTCTCTCCATTCCTGCTTGATAGTCACCGTTATCCTTAACTGTCTGGTCTTCACATCTGTAAGTGAATTTTCACAAATACAAAATTATGCAACATGCAGACCCTGGGCTTCGTGCTTTATACTGGCACAAGATAACAAAATCATTAAAACAATGTTTGGTGTTCACTTCACTTCTGACAGATGCTAATTTCTAGAACAATTTTTAGCTGATTAATCTGAAGAATTTAGGAAAGTTAGAAATAGTCATCTTTTTAACATATTTTACAGTACTGAAACAAGATTTAATGCCAGTACAGAGCAGGTATGCAGTTTTCAAAATTCATGAAAAAATTCTGGGCTGGCAAGTGGAATGAAAGAATGCAAAACATTTTATGAACTGGAAATTGCAGGAATTTATGTAACATGCTTAAGCCCAAAGGATTACTCATGTTTGGCATCTAATCACCTTTATTCCAAAGATGTGCCTATGCGACATGCCTATGTTTCCACAAGAGTAGAACTTAATTAAGTAAACAAGCAGAGGTAAAAAAGAAATTGTCATCAAGTATAGGCTGCAACTTCTACATCAACAGATATCCTTAAAAAAATAATCTCCTTATGGCATTTCGTTTCAAATTAACTGAAGAATATAAGTGTAATCAGAACAGATCATCTGATGATAACAAATCTCAAAACTATGATGTTTTTCTGGACAGCACTATTTTCCTAATAATTTGAAAATTTAAAATGAGAATGACTGTTGTTCTCTGCTACATGCAAGATACATGAGTCTTATTTTGTAGGACATTACTATTTTGATCTGAAGTAAACAAAATTCCAAACATAAATCTAACATTCACAGGAGAAAGATGTGAGAAAACAAATCATTTGGCGTAAGAATTCAAAGGGACAAAAAACCCTTCATTTATCAAAGCAACAAAATGAAGAGATGTGTTCTCTGAAGAGGACAGAGGGGGGAAAAAAGAAGGCAAGAGTACTGAAGCTTGAGATGTCTCTATTCATCTTCCTTAACAAATGCAGCTTTGCTATGCAGTTTCAGATCTTGATGCTGAGTCAACCAATCCCATAAAATTAATTATAGGTACAAACCAACAAGAATGGTTCACGGTTTATGGACAAGAGGTAAAAGTAATAAAACAAATTTTTATCTAATGGTACTCAGTCTGACAAGGAGGGGAAATAAAAAAACCATACTGAAATTTAGTATCACTATATTCCCTATAAAAATAATCTAATATAATGGTGCTGTGTACTTCCCAAAGAATAATGTTACATTTTGACTGTGCCCTTGCCCAGAGTTTAACTTCAATACAAGAATTCACACACTGAGATATGAACCTACCCTGATTTTGAAAATACAGTACACTTGTAATACATTAAACACATCCACCTAGGGAACACAGGCCAGCATCACATTGGAACAAGTGTTGTTCTGCTACACATATAAATAACAAAACCAAAAACATGTACTGTTCTTCAACAGTTTGGAAAAAAAGGATTCAAATATGTTTAGAAACAAGAATGCCCTTTCTCAGTCAACAGAAAATAAGATATCTTATTAATTATATGTTCACATTGACAAGTACAAAAAAGAAGCTACATATCTGACAACATACCTTCTCAGTATAATTTGAAAACTCTGAGTAGTAGCTCCTGGACTTTGAATATCACTGGCATGTGAAACAAGGAATAATTCAATGGCCAACAGCATCTCAACCTCAGACACGTAAAAAGGAATTGGCAATATTTTGAGATGTAAATTTCCCTGCAGTGGTGGGTAGCAACCCAATGATAAAGCAGCTGAGAATAAATGCAGAAATGTAAGAAATTAGGTTTACCAATATTGAACGTGGATGTTTTCTTCCTTATGTGGCTAAGAATGTGGGAAAAATCTCACAAGCCTTAATGGATTTTACTGTTCCATCCGTGAAATGGCCTATTTTGAGAAGACAACAGAAAGTATTTACTATTAACGATCACTGTTGTCTTTTAACAATGACCAGCAATAATTAAAGCTCTAGACAGGAGTACAGACAGATCTAGTCTGCCTGGATGAAAATGTGAAGATGATGAACATTTAAAACATTTCAGTGTACACATTTTAAAATTCTGAAATCAAACATTTAATTAGAATTATATTTATTTCGTGCCAAGTAGTATTCATGGATTTGTATTTCCCAAGAAACAGCTTGGTTACAGATAAATTCCCAATACTGACACAAAGTGCTGTTTCCTTCTTTAAATGTATACTCTCACTTATTTCACCCCAATATACTGAGTTGTAATGTTACTCAAAGAATATCAGAGAAGGATCTTTAAAAAGCAACTTACTTTTGTAGTAGGTTCGAGCTTTACTCCACAAACAACTTCTTCCCAAACCTGTGATTAATCCTCTAAGTAAGAAAAAATCAACAGCTATATTTTTTGAAAGCATGAAGTCTACTGCAGAAGATGAGACCCCAAGATTCTTGCTCTCAATACAGGCCCTTAACAGCTTGTTAAAAATGTCTTTATACTGAGAAACATCTACAGTATCTGAAATGAAATGAAGAATATTTATCAGTCAGTTCAAATCAAATCAAAGTTTGCTTGCAAAATCATTTGTGAATGCTGGGCATCAGCATTCAAATCAAGCATTTTGCTTCTGAGTTTTTAAGTCTAAGTAATAACTTGCTATCAAAAACAAAAAGATCAGATAAAAATACATTCATTTCTGCAAGTCCACAGATAAAATCCTCTCAAGACTTCATATCTGCACCAATAAAAATAACCTTGTGCCATGTCTCCACTCTCAGTCTGAACTACCCACTTGGTAAGACTGAGCAGCCTTGTATCAGCTCAATGAATGTGACTTTTTGAGGGTCTCTGAGTTGACGGTCTTCCAACTAAGCCAATATCTAGAAGCACGCTGATAATAAAACTGACACCTGCAGGAGTCAGCTGAGGCCTTCTCAGTGGAGCTTAAGTAACTATCCAGCTCATCTTTAAGTATGCACACAAAATATGTCAGATAAACTGAGCTCAAAAGAGCAGTCAGTTAAAGAAGTTTAGGGTGGCTTGCTCAGTTTTTGATGCTATTGTATAGGACTTTAAAAATTCAGTGCATCTTCTCTGCGGTCCTGAGTAATTGAGCCAAGTGGAGAAAGAGGACAGGCTTATAAATTCTGTCTGTTTGTCTGCCTGTCTCTGTGCACAACTGACACTACACTCTTTGGGGAAAAAAACATATGCTTGAAACAAACAAAAAGATTAACCAGTCAAACTGTTAGCTCTTAGCACAGTATGTCTCTTTACTTACCACAACCACTTTGGAAACCTGGTAAGTTCTGCAGAACTTCCAATGCCTTCCTGTATAAACCCTGCCTCAGGTATTTGTGCAGTAGTGAAAATAGCAGATTATGTCGATTGAGGATGTCATTTTTATTGCAGGGCCACAGTGGTGCATTGGTGATCCACTCTGATTCTGTGGCAAAGAACAGCACAGTATTAGTTCCACTATTTAAAAAAACCTGCTAGATCTCTGACATTTGGCCATTAAAAGTGCACCGTAAATTGTAGCAGAAAACAAATTTCTGAACTTCACATAAAATGTAATTTGAATTATTAACAATTTGTTCCTTAGCACCAATACTTTTTAAATGCATTCTCAGAACCTTCTAAGTCACCCCTTTCATTAAATATCATGGTAGTGGAATGAACTGTAAGTGGTGGATGTAAATAGATGTGTGTATACACATGTGTATGTATTTATTTACATAAACTTGAATTGCAAATTTATGTGATCAATGTGTTTATAGAAACTTTCTACTCTTGCATATACTTCTGAGTTTCATCTTTTAGTGGGGCTGAATTCCAAAAAGCCGTAACTTCTTATTTATTGAATAAAAATCTAATATTCAAAAGCTGTAACTGCTGTATGAATACACTGTGAGGAGTAAAGAAACAATGCACTCCCCTGAGCCTCGACTTTTGCACCAAATTTACATGGGGGTAGGGTCACCTTCCAAGTAGCATTCTCTCACCTATCCCCTCCATTATGTTCACTTCTGAACAGAACAGTGTGGACATTAGAATACTATGAAAACTTATCTGAAAAATGAAGTTGTATTATTTAAAACATTTCTAAAACATATAAAAAAGAATGCTAAGTAAAAAGGTGCATCACATTTTATTTTTGCTCCCTAGTATTACTAAATTTATTTAATGACAAAGATCAACTTACAAGCTCTAGCTGAAATCTTTTAAAAATGGGATTGCTTGAAGTTAAAATGTCAAAATGCTGTTCTTACATGGTAGGCTTACCTCTCAACACCTGTGTTGCTCCCTCTGAACTTTCTGTTTTAAGAAAAATTTCTGCAGCATTATTAACAATTTGACATCTCGATGCTAACCTCTCTGCCTCAGTAAGTCCTTTCAGGACTGTAAAACGTATCTGTAGCTCTTGCAATTTATCCAAAACCTTCCTTCCCTAGCATAAGGGTGAGAAGGGAAAGGTTTGAGAAAGCAATGATACTCATGAACACAGACTACTTACACAAAAGAAAGATTTCATTTGATGACAGATTTGTACACATCAGTTTAATAACACTATCCAAGCTAAGGGTTGAAAAGAAAAGAATTGCATGGTAAAAATTCTAATGAATAGTAGTGGACTTCTTCCGATTCTGTAAACAAAAAACCCAGCATCCATTGTTTAACAGCTCCCACCACACTACTACCCATAATATTATTTCTACAGTATGATGTCCCTAGACAGTATTTTTTTTAAATTGTAATTTATTTGTATTTGCTTATTTTAGTGTATTACTATCTTCTCATTCTAGTTAGCCCTGTATATCCAGACGGTAGTCTAGTTGCTTGGAGACAGATCTTTGTGGAAGACCTACTCTTATATCTCAAATCAGAATGTTTTTTCAAAGTTCAACCATTTCATGAACTTTCATCAACTTTAAAAAGAACATTTTCCTCAGAACCAAGAAGCGTAAAACTTTACTCTCAAGAGCCACCAAGCATCAAAAATAAGAGATAAAGGAATCTGCTATTCATGAAGGGACAATGGTATGAAAAGCACATCCACAGCTTTAGGAAGTATTTATGAAAAAGCACAGAGTATATCCTAAAGCCAAAATTACTTTGGCCACAGCAGGTAGTTCAAATACTTCATCCTATCTTATTTTCTGGATCGCTTTTCTGAAGAAGCAAGATGTAAGATCAAGTAGATAGTCTGTAATAACAGGATTATGGACTTATTTGACAGATACAATGGCAGGAAGCTGTTTGGAAAGAAACAGCAATAACAGTTTTACTTCATCCCTGAAGCAGAGATCAATCTGGGAATAGTCAGTACTGATAAAAATCATTCAGAGCACAAACTCATTCACGCTCCAATATGGGCAACACAAGTTGTGTACAAGGCTACCTGAGCATCTTGGAGAGTAAACTGTTGAGAAAACAATTTGATAACAAACATAACACTCTCAAAAGAAGCGATCTTTTACCCCATACATTAAAAAATAAAAGCGAATGTAAGAACTGTCTGCTTTTCAGCAGTTTCACTATTATACAAGAGAAACAACAGACTTGCTTCTGACACTTCCTAACTCTAAAACTGGGAAATTAAGATGAACTTCTCTAGAATGTCAGAGATCCTTCAATGCAATATCAAGATCTCCTTTATAATGGATCTGGAAAATTCCTAAATGTATGAAGGCATTTCCCTGCAAACATTGATCATATAATGTCTCTGCTGAAGATGATAGCCAGAAAACAAGATAAGTTGAGATCTTAGATGGGAACATTTATACGCATCACACATCAATGTCAAGAATGTCTCAATGTCACCTCCTCTGTTGTCTGGAATCTCCCAACAATTTTAAATGTGAGTACTACAGAACAAAAACTTCCATGACACCAACTTGTGATGGGTGCAACAAGCATCCTGCAGTACAATCAGCACTTGCTAAAGGCCATTTTGCTCAACAAGCTGATGCTCCAAAATTTCTGACTTCCCAAATGCGTGATTCTGTGTCTAAACCAAGCACCAGTATCACGTATCACCTGGGACTTGGAGCAGCCACACAAACAGGCAGCAACAGCTGGGTTTCACATAACAGAGTACCTCAAGGTCATAGAATCACTGAGGTTGGAAAAGACCAACAAGATCATCCAGTCCAACCATTCACCTTACCACCAGTATTTCCCCATTAAACCATCTCTCTTAAAACAGCATCCAAATGTTTCTTGAACACCTCCAGAGACGGTGATTCAATCATATCCCGGGGCAGCTCATTCCTGATCCTGACCACCCTGAGAAGAAATTCTTCTCAATATCCAACTTGAACCTCCCATGGTGTAACTTGAGGCTGTTCTCTCCAGTCCTATCACTAGTTATGTGGGAGAAGAGTGAAGAAGTGAAGAGGTTGGAAGGGACCTCCAGGAATCACCTAGTCCAACCCCTCTGCTGAAGCAGGTCGCTACTGAAGGCTGCACAGGAAAGCATTCAGGCAGGTACTGAATATCTCCAGAGGAGGCTGTAACCTCTCTGTGCATCCTGTTCCAGTGCTCTGATACCCACACTGTAAAGAAGATCGTCCTCACGTTTGTATGGAACTTTCTGTGTTCCACTTTTTGCCTGTTGCCCCTTGTCCTGTTGCTTCATGCCACTGAGAAAAGCCAGGCCCCATTCATTTGATTACTGAATTTTAGATGAACCGTGATGAAATGTTTTCAGTCTTACTTCCTGTAGGCTGAACAGGAACCTCTCTCAACCCTTCCTTGTACGGGAGATGCTCCAGGTCCCTAATCACCTTTATGGCCCTCCCTGGGACTCTCTCCAGAAGTTCTCTGCCTTTTTTGAACTGAGGGGCCCAGAACTGGACACAATAATCCAGATGTGGCCTGACCAGGGAAGAGATGGGGAGGATAACCTCCCTCAACCTGCTGCCTATACTCCTTCAGGACAAGGATACCACCACCTTCTTGGCCACAAGAGCGCACTTCTGGCTCATAGCCAACCTGTCATCCACCAGGACACCCAAGTGCTTTTCTGCAGAGGTCCTTTCCAGCACGTCAGCTCCTAACCTGTACTGATGCATGTGGTTATTCCTCTCTGTATACAAGATCCTACAATTGTCCTTACTGAACCTCACCAGGTTACTCTCCGATTAACTTAATACTTTGTCCAGGTCTCACAGACTGGCAGCCCAGCCCTCTGGCACATCAGCCTCTCCTCCCAGCTTCATATAATCTGCAAACTTGTTGAGGGTGGACGCTATCCCTTCAGCTAGGTAACTGATGGACGTGATGAACAAGACTGGGCTCAGTACTAATCCCTGGGGAGCACCGCTAGTTACAGGCTTCATGAGCAATACTGGATGAGACCTAGAGTTTAAAACATCCAGTGAAAAAGTTTAGTCCCTTGATGCTGGAAGTCTGTGGTATCTGACAGCAGCAAAGGATGGCAAAGGGTGAGGTCCAACTTTTTGCAAGATTCACACAACACATATCCAAACCTGGGTATAACTGTGAAATGAGAACCACAGAATCATAGAATCAGTGGTGTTGGACAAGATCTCAAGGACCATCAAGTTCCAACCCCCCTGCCACAGTCAAGGCTGCCAGCTGATAGATCAAGTACTAAATCAGACTGCACAAGGCTCCATGCAACCTGACCTTCAACACCTCCAAGGATGGAGCATCCACAACCCCTCTGGGCAATCTGTTCCACTACCTGACCACTCGCTCAGTAAAAAAATTCCCTGATATCAAAACTAAATCTCCACTCCTTTAGTTTAAAAACATTCTCCCTTGTCGTATCACTACCTACCCATGTAAAACATTGATTTCCCTCATGTTTATGAACTCCCTTTAAATACTGAAAGGTCACAATGATATCTCCATGCAGTCTTCTCCAGGCTGAACAATCCCAGCCCTCCCATCTTCATGGCCCTCCTCTGGGTCCTCTCCAGAAGTTTGACATCTTTCCCGTGTCGAGGGCCCCAGACCTGAATGCAATACTCCAGATGGGCCTCACGAGGGCAGAAAAGAGGGCAACAATCACCTCCCTCTCCCTCCTGGCAACCTCTCTTCTGATGGAACCCAGGATACTGTTGGCCTTCTGGGCTGCAAGTGTACGCTGCTGGTTCGTGTTCAGTTTTTCATCCACCAGGACCTCTAAGTCTTTTTCAGCAGGGCTACTCTCCCAGTTTGTATACATGTCTGGGAACACCTTGACCCTAGTGCAAAACTTGGCACTTCGCGTTGTTGAACCTCATTAGGCTCACAAGGGCCCACCTACTGAGTTTACCAAAGTCCCCCTGGATGGCATCCCCACCTTCTGCTTTACTGACACAAAGCTCAGCAGTACGGTTATCAATAAACTTGCTCAGGGTGCACTCAATCCCATCATCCATGTCACTGATAAAGATATTAGAGAGTACTGGGCCCAAGACAGACCCCAGGAAACACCGCTCGTTAGTGGGCTCCAGCTGGGCATAGGACTATTGACCACAACCCTCCAGCTGTGACCTTCCAACCAATTCCTTATTAGCCCAAGAGTTTACCCTTCCAATCCCTTTCTCTCCAATTTAGAAATAAGGATGTGGTGGAGAATCAAGTCAAAGGTGTTGCAGAAGTCCACATAGATGATATCAGTTGCCCTCCCTTTGCTCGCTGATGCTGACACTCCATCACAGAAGACCACTAATTGGTCAGGCATGAAATACCCTTGGTGAAGCCATGCTGGCTGTCTTGAATCACCCACTTGCTCCTCATGTGTCCTGCAGGAGGACCTGTTCTATGATCTTCCCAGGCACAAACGTGAGGCTCACCAGTCTGTAGTTCCCTGCGTCCTTCTTCCTTCCTTTCTTACAAACGAGAGTAATGTTTTCCTTTTTGCAGTTTCCAGGGACTTCACCTGACAGCCACAACTTCTCAAATGTATTGGAGAGCGGCTTGGCAACAGCATCAGCCAGCTCCCTTAGGACCCTGCGATGCATGTCATCCAGAAATAAACAGAGAAAGAACCCCAGAGTCAAGAGAAGAACTTCTAGTAACATTCTGGGTAACGTAAATTTCACTAAGTGCAGTCAGCAATCGCCCTATTATGAATCCCTTCTGTCTTCTTGACCTTATCCATTCCATCTGAGGTCAGGTTCAGAAGAATCAGGGAAGGAAAAATTACTTGAGTGGGTGGTCGCAGAATACAACAGTACTGTCAGGTAGATGGAAAGTAATACTTCTGCAGAACCTTGGTCACCACCTATCACCACCTTGGTCCTGACTCACCCCTAGAGCAAAAAAGGCAAAGCTGAACCTGAACAAGCAAGTTTCTAGGTCGCAATACAAAGTTATAACAGACTCTATCCAGGCAGAAGTATGCTCACTTATGTGCTTTGGTCTTGAACTAAACTGCACTCTAGCAGGCAGTATGAATACCATGTACGTCTATCACTAGAAGGAAAATAACTTATATGAACTGTGTGTATTTTGCTGTAGAAAAGCTGTAATTATGTATTACATGAAAAATAAATTAAAAGTATATCCATTCTCAGAAGCAACTCCCTCCACTCTATTAACAATGCAAACAAGAAAAAAAAACAAACAACACACATGTAAAGTTCAGAAGACTGCTGCTCAGCAAGGCACAATAAAATACTTCTATCCAGATGGGCAACTGAGAAGGATGTAGAACACGAGAAGGCAAGTGGCACATCCAGCCATTAAACTAGAGGCACAGTTCAATATCTGGTAAATAAATGACTCATTTCTTTTCTTCAATTCAGATTACTATAGTCCAGTGTACCTTCATCCACTGCAGCACTCTGCGATAAGAATTCATTACACTTATCCCAGCCCTTCCAATGAAAATTCTGTCTGCTTCATTACACTGGGAATTTTTTATTACTAGAAAGAAAAAAAAGAATACGTTATTTTTGTTTTAACCATTAAAGAGCTTTAAAGAACTTACAGATCAGAGCACTTGCACACTTGAAAAACAGAATCATGAAAATAATATATTCTGAAATACTAGACATTATATGTAATATATATATATTTAAGTCTGACAACTAAAATTAAGGTAAATAACAATAGTTCATCCAGACACTCTTTGACAGTACTCTAGTTTATACATAAGATGCCTGAGCACGTAATGGCACAGCTTATGAACATCATTATTTTTAAAGTATGCTTTGCATTTTCTGAAACTATGAAAAATTGATGGCAATTACATAACTGTGTAATGCAGGGCTTTCCAAACCACCTTATATAACCACTTTGGAAGCACTGGCGTGCTGTGGAACAGTGGTCCCCAGTGTGGGGTGGTACACACAGCCCGTTCAGGTATGAAAAGAAAATATTTTTTTGTACCAACGTTAAGTTAAATAAAAGGAAAAAAAATGGTGTCATTTCATGCCTATCTCATCCTTTTTAATTTAAATTTTCATGCACATTTGATAATATACATAATATATTAGTGCAGTGGTACACGTGTTTATTTATTTATTTATAAATTATATATATGGTATGTTGGGGTTAAGTTTTTTTTACTGGTGGGTTGCCTATCAGTTTGGAGCACTGCTCTCAAGACCAAGTTTCAAGTCCTATCATAGCCCTCTGTCTGTTTCTCAATCAGAAGTTGTAATAGCAGTTTTGTAACGTGGAAGTCTGTGATCAGAAAGGTTATGTCACTTAACACACGGTCATCAGGTCTTGCAAGTTAATTCAGGTTGAAAAAGATCTGAGTCGTCCTTTACACAAAGCCTTAACATCCCACTGACACATCACTGAGCCTCACATTCCACCAGTCTTTCTGGGAAGATGGATGTAGACAAATAAATGAAGAGGCACAGGGAGGAAAAAGGGGGACAGAAAACCTGTCATGTTAAAAAAAAACAACAAAAAAAGATGGTGTTTTGTCAACCCAGCCTTTGTATAATTTCTTCGTTGTTTAGGGTACTGAGTAATTCTGAAAATTCAAAATGCTGGAACCAAACTGTAACAAAAGATTCATACCTGATGTAACCCAGTCAATGCATTCTTATATATACAAGTATGTGAAGGTAATTTATGCTAATATGAGTGTTGCACTTCAGAGGACAATACTGAAATATACTTGCTCGGTACTGTCCTGAGAATGTGACACAAAGACCATTTCTTAATACAAGAAAGCTCAAATGTGTATTCTTCATAAGGTGCAGTTATTCAAATGTAGAATCTACTTGAAAATGGTTCCTATTGATCATTTCAGCTGCTTGTATTTGTGCCTGAAGATATTCTGAATGTTGCATACGATCAAATCAACTAATACAAACAAAGCAGTCAGTATGTTTTCGCTTTTACTTCTTCAAAATTCTACAAAGAATAGGATGAGCAGTTAAGCATTTACCTCAACTTAATTTTACCTGCATCAGCAAAATCACAAAAAGGAACTCCTGGTCTGTCTTTCTCAGAATCTCTTCTTAGCATTTCAGTAATATATAAAGACAATTTCTGAAGATCATCAGGATGTTCACACGCAGTTCTTGCATTAAGATACAAAGCTCCCAACTTGGTCCAATCATTTTTTTCCTTGCAATGCTGTGAAGAAGGCAAGTGACAAATATAAGCAAACTTATTTCCAGAATACCAAACAAAATATAATGAAATTCAAGAGATAACATAATTAAGCAGAAAACAACAAGGTTAACATATAGCCCATGTCCTACAAAACTACTGAATATATTTTCATGACATTTCCTTTACCTACTCTTTATGAAAAGTAACAGATCAGAGGGTCTGTATCAGTTCATGCAAAAAGTTCATAATGACATTAATGACATACACACATTTCAAATGATGCTACAATTAAACCTCAGTACTTAATCTTCTCTCACAATATTTTTATTACATATTTTCTCTATATCATTAAAATTTTCATAGCATCACCAACCCCATTTTCTTTCATCAAGGATTCAGTTAACAAGGACTAAAAATAGTAATATGTATAGCCCTCCATGAGACATTCATTACTCTGATGTAACTTTTCTGAGAGGTTTAGGACTGAGGCTATATTCATGTGCTACAATCCAGTGGTATGTGAAGAAGAGTTATATTTAAAACAAGTGGTTCAGGGTACAGATAACAGCAGTGGGCTGTGGTGCAATGTCTGCAGGTAAGCCTACTGAGCTGAGATCTGTGACACACGTGTTAACAAGTACCGAGATTTTTGTGGACTGGACAAAGATGTAACCAGTCCCGATCCTTTCTTTCTTAAATTTATGCTTCAGGATCCATGCAATAGTATGTAAACTATGCTGTAACTGTGCCTAAGAAGTAATCTGCCTTTCAATATGGAAAATGCAGAGACCTATTAAGTAAATTACTGTCTAGCATTTTCATGTACTTCAAAATAACCTGTCTATTATTACCAACTACATCCTTTTACGATTTGCCTTGAAGGTATGAACTCTATCCATTGAATAAACTACTAAACAATTTTTGGTGAGAAATGATACATTACTACCAATTACAAGCACAACAAATAACTGCTTAAAACTATAAAATCTTTGAGTTAGGCATAGGATAAAAGCTACAAGTTTGCAAATTAAAATAAAAGCTGACATCACAGCGAAGTCAGAGACAGTTTTTCCCTGCATGTTAATCTTTCCCCAAAACTGGTTTACGTAAAAATATATTATCATTGTATTAAAAAGACATAAAAATAGCTATTTTCCGTAGAAGTCATGGTTTCAGCATTCCAAAAAGCTTGAAAAATGCACACACTGTACCTGAACTTCCGCCATCACCAAATTGAAGTCAAAAAGCCAATTGCTTTTAGAATGCATCTCCTGAAATCTTCAACAAAAAAACCCAACATTAATACTGAATTTTAACACATCCTACTGAACTAAACTACAAGGAGGTGATCAACCATTTGTTATACTTGGACTAAAAATAATGTAATCCTTTATTTGATTTACTACAAATAATATAAAAATGGGACTAATTTACAATCGTGTCAGAATTATACAAATAAGTGAAGAGAGACACTGTCACAGATGATGCTTCTTTGTCTCAGTATAAATGCAGCTGAAAAGGTAGGAATAAGGCTTCCAATATGTTAAGTGAATGCAGAATGTATCATATGTGTTTCTGATAGAAAGGCTAAAAAAAACCAGTTCACTACATAAACCAAAGTGCAATTCAAATTCAAATACCTAGGAGTGGTTTATTCTGATGTTGTCAATGGAACAACAGATAAATCACCTATATGTGAAAAAGCAAAGACGTACAGCTGAAGTAGTAAAGCTGCTCAGTTTTCACAGACACAAACTTTCTCAGTTTTGAGCAGAAAACAGCCACGTACTGAAGTTACTTAGAAAGGATAATTCCACTACGAATGAGAATCCTGATGTGAAAAGGGAAATCACCTCCATCAGGCATGGCAAACTGATAAAATAGAGATTATTTCATAGATAAAACACTGGGATCCATTGGTTCAAAGGTATTCTATAGGAGTATCAAAAGCAGCAAACAATTTCTAGGGTGCTTTCCCTTGAAATCATGACAGGTAGTTTTTAACACAGTAAATGACACAGTAAATGTTTCCTCCAAGAATCACAGCCTGTTTAATGACAACTAAGTTAGTTTCTGAACTCGTGCGTATGTATATGATGCAGATGATGAAAAAAATAATCTGGGGCAATTAATGGGAAGACATCAACAATTTTGAAATCAGAGCCCACATTGTTCCACATACTGCTCAGCATAATCCAGCAGTATTGGAAAATAATCACCCTTCTCCACACGTATATACATTTTTGGAGACTCACAGTAAACTAGAATACAACTTCTGATTATAACCTAATGCTCTTACTGTCTACATTTTTGTTTTTACTGGAGTATTGTTCATTTATGCTGGCCTAAAATATATATTAAACAATTATATTTCTAATTCAGTTACTGTTGGGACAAACTTGTCCCATAGTAGGAAGAACATCCCATCAGAATGTGTTGTGATGCCCAATACTGAAGAGGCTAATTGTAACTGCAATCACAGTTCAAGTTTTGAATAATTATCCTTGATCTCTGAAACACAGTAGATGGACAGCGTTTTAAAATACAAGTAGAGATGTCAGTATTTTTTTCTAATATACTGCATTTTCATTTTCTCATCAACTTTAAAGTTTTTGTATAAATTTATAAAATAGAACTTGAAGACAACTAAACAGATGTAAAATATTTGGACATACCTGGATTTTATGTTCAAAACAGTGTCTATTTCCTGGCTCGAAACTTGCAATTGGTGAAGGAGTTTAATGATGTAGTTAAAATGTTCACACTCAAGAAATGTACCAGCATCAATGAGCTGTAATATCGAACAGGGAAAAAAGGAAACAAAAAAATGTCACCACGTTCATCATGTTAAATATCTCCACAGGCAGCCCAGTATGAGTGGGAAGAACAGGTTACAATGAATCTCAGTCAAAAACTAAGGGATAAACAGAAATTCAACCAGCCAGAATTTTATTTTATAACAAAATCTCTGAAAGTATATTTAAGAAATATCTTTGTCTTTTTAAACAGGCAAACTATTTCTGAAATTCCTACAAACAGCAATCCATACCTTACAAAAGGAACTGATTAGTATAGGCACAGCATCTCTTACATTCAAAGAAGCCACATATTCAAAAACTCTCAGAAGAACTTCTGAAGCTGGCTAATGAAAAAAAAAATAATAAGGAAGAAAACCTCAGTTAGTTTTATGACTTTATAACTTGTTTGACTGAAAAGGCAGCAGTTATTCAAACAGAAACATGGGATTCTTTTTTTTTTCCTGAAGAAGTGAGTACCAAATAAACTTATTACTAAAAGTGTCACAACAATCATTAAAAAAAAAAAAAAAAAGAGAGAGAGAATTAATAGAAAAAAGCACCAACCAACCCCCCAAATAGAAAAATCAGGAGTCAAAGACTATTTCAAGGTCACTCACTGGTTTATTAATCTGCGCAGTTACATTCAAGATCTGAAATACTTCTTGCAACAAACTTTTCTTGAGCAAACAAGTGAGAAGATCATTCAGCACTTGAAAAGCAAAATTCTCACCAGGTGTAACTTCTGTGTAATACCTGACAAATATTTGAACTGAAAAAGCAATTATTTTACTTTGAGGTAACTGATGCTATTAAGCAAATTATTTCCTACGTCTTTAAATGCAATGTATCGATTCTTAATCATCCAGGATATTATGGCACAGGAATACTGAGAAACGTAGATGCAAGGAATATATCACATTTACATTCCTGAATACAGACTAACTATTCTGAAATACCTCAAGTCACTGAGCAGTACTCCCTGACTCCTGTAAGGTTTCAAAAAAGCTTCGCTAATTTAGAGCAGAAGAAAAATGCACAAAGTGAGGCTAGATGTGGTAGCACACCAAGGCAGTGAGGCTTTTCCAGATGCTCTAGGAAGTGAAGTGCAGTGATGCCATGGTAGACAGCCTTACCAGCTGTTTCAGAGCTAGTGGTGATAGATACTTGCTGTAGCCTGTAAGAACTCACTGTTACCCGCATTAGTACTACTTCATCACAGGAACACAGGGCACAGCAAGCTCACTATGTTCACACTGCCATAACCCTCTAAGCTTTCAAAAACTTCAGTTCAAATATAACAACTGCTCAGGTTAAAATCCAGCTCATCCTGACTGAACTCAAAGGTTCACATTGCTCTGAATCAACTCTGCTCACTAAAATGTGAAAATTGGAATTGTTTGGACATACAGTAATGCAAAAGGTCTAAACTAAAGTTGTTTGGATGCTGTAACAGCACTTCACTTAAAAGAGCTTGATTCTGAAGTTTCTGGATTTGAAATGTTTGGGCAAAACATTGTTGAAAAGTGCCTTAACAAGATCCTGGTTGTTAAGCCTCCCCCCTTGCCCCAGTTATTCATATCTATTCTCAAGTCTAGTCCCATTCAGACTAAGTTCATTTACCGGGTAATTAAGATTTCCAACAATCTCTTGAGATGACTACGTATCTGAATACCCATCCTTAACATGAAAATGGAACAAGAAAACAGACGGGCTGCTCTAAAATGAGAATTTTACTCACAGTTAAAATGTCACCCATTTTTCTCCCAAGTCTCCCTACTTAGTTTGCTTTGAATTATCTAAGTAGCAGATATACATTAAAAAGCTACTCCTGCTACCATACCTGCACGTTTTAGGAGGCCTGATTCATTGATACTCATGTATGTCTTAAGTATTGCCATGCAAACCTAGAAAAAACAAACAAACACACAAAAAAAACATTACCTCAGTTTATCCCAAATTAAAAGAACTACCCACAAACATGAGTTCTATAAAGAAGAAAGCTTTACACTGCTTGTAACATTTTAACCCACACATACTGATAAAAGCTGCTGCAGAAGGTAAGTGGGTCTGAAGGCAAATCCACTGTCGAAGGAAAGCAAATCAAATAGAAAAAATAATGCAGACTAAGTGTTTGGGAAAGGAGCCGCTGAGATCACAACTGCATGCATGTGTGGGTATACACTCAGCAAAAAAAGAAATAATTTGAAAATATACTGGGAGAGGTGGAGCCAGACTCCACCCCTTCTGGTCACACAGGTGCATTGCCTTCACCTGTGCTCCTGCAGTCGACTCAGTGCTCACCTCAGGTGATCCATCAGTGGTTCAAGCCATGATTCAACAATTCCCATACAGACACAAAGAAAAAGATGGAACTTCAATAATCATTTCACTCTGGACCCACTTACTTTAAAAATTCTACGTTCGTATTTTATTTTGCACTGGAACATTCGCGTCTTAACTTTTTGAGCTGCTTTAAAAATAAGGTAACCTTCAGCTTTGGGATACTTAACGCATTCTGCTGCAGATGAAAAAGTAAAGACTACTGAGATTAAACCCTTAGAGTGACAAATCAGAAAACAAAACAAAACAAAACAAAAAGACAGCAACACTCTTTCAGATATCCTTTGTGACTTGTGAAACATCTACAATCTTTCTGCAAAACAATTAAAAATTGGTCTTTTATTTAATACTGCTTTGTGAAATGATGGAAAAAATCCAAAGACACTCTCTCCCTTCCAAATTTGTAAGTGAGGTATTAAAGAACTGAACTGTGCTTATATTTAAAGGTAACTTCAAGATCAGATGGGACCCAATCATTTGAGTTTGTTACAGTGAGTGAATTATCACAAAAGCATGAGAAACTGACTTCTGGCTAAGACATCTTTCTATTTTAAATAACCATTATCCTTTTCAAATCACCAAGTCAAGTTGCATGAAAATTGTTCATTTAAATACACTGATTATAAAACCTTTTCACAATAAAAGCAATAACATCATAATGCTGTTGAACTGATCTAAGAGATCCCTTATGGAAAATTGTGTAGAATCTTTGATCATTAATACACTCTGTCACTCTGCAAGGGGTTAATTCATTTAATCCAAATCTACAATCCCAAGTGGCCAAAGACATTTCCAAAACAAACTTGAGCACATGCTTACAGTATGTAAATTAGCTTATTTTCTAAAGAATCTCTTATCCTCCTCCTTTGGACTGACACCCAAAAAAAAGCCAAGATTACACCTGGAGCACTACATGTTCCAAGTATTAGTGAAATTGCTTGGAAAATCCAACCAATCCAAATTACTACTTCTGTAAATGAAACAGACTGTGTCCTTCATTTAGAGATTCTAGAAGGCTTCAAGTGATCATTTTCATTTGAAGGTATAATTGAATGTACAGACTGTGTAAAATGTGTAAAATCACACTATTCTGTCACCTAACACCTGATCCAGAAATCGCTTAACATGACAATTTAATAAAACCCTTAATAAAATGGCTGTGCATCTTTTATAAGTAACTGACTGCCCAGTAGAATTGTTTTACTGCAGTCACTATGAGGTGGTTAGATTACAAGAATGAGCACAAAAATCCATGCAATCTTTCAGCATCTCCCAGCATGCACTCTGATGTTTAGTAAGAGGGAAAATCTCACGCTGCAGCACTGCACTTTTTAGGAGATTCTTATGGGGCATTAGCATCTCTGAGATGCACAGTCCATATTAAACATGGCTGAAGATCACCAACAGGACTAAAAATATTTTAAGTTGGTTACAGATGGTAATAACTGATCAGCACAATTAATACTCCTTCGTTTAAGAAGGAGCATTAAGCAGCCTCAGCCACCTCTTAATGCTTTATTGGCACAGAGTTCCTTGCTCCTCATCAGCTATCTGGACACTGAAATCTACAATCTGTTCCTGCACATCTGCAGGTGTAGCAGAGGCTATTCTCACACTAACAGAAGACACAAACTTCCAGCCTTCGCTATCATGGCAGTCTCTGCTTTCCACAGTCTAATATGGACAGACTCTAGCTGCACTTCCTTGCAAGTACAGCTGGGGGTTTAACCTCACATCTGCACGTTCAGAGAAGATTCACTCTTTTTTTTTTTTTTTGTGCAGCATCAGGCTCTAAATACTGTGCAGCCTGTTACACTCTGCATCTTGGTGACATAAATTCTCATGCCCTACAGGCATGAACACCAACTTCTTCCTCCTGGGGCCTCAGTGAGAGCTCTAATTGTGCCCTGCAGCTTGAGATCCAGAAAGCTGCAACCATCCTCCAGTTCAGTTTGAGTTGAGGCCTCCGAATGTACATTAAGATAAACTCACAAGTTTCTTACACTCTCAAAAAAGACTTTTTGTATTTTAGATCAGCCAATCCCGGGGGTCTAGAGAATCGAATAGTAAAAATCTCAATTGTCAGAGTATCCCATCAGGATGTGATATGCATCTACAGTACTTGCAGGCAAAAGTTTAACCGTTTTTATCCAACCAAAGGGAATAAAACACAAGAAGTTCCAGCTCCTTCAAGAAAGGAAGTAAAAAAGAAGGGTGCTGGGCACTTTTTCCTCCAAATAATAAACGTCTTGTTCCTTCAAGTAAGTGGTAATAAAGGACACACTCATACTGCAAAACAACAAAGGTCCGATACATGAGGAGATATTTCTCTGTATTAGTAACTCATTATTTTAATAAACCAGCTTTGCTTTCCTGCCTTAAAAAAAAAACACAGCCTTAACTGGATGATGATACTACTGCTTACAACAGGCCAAATCAGCATTAATAACTTACTAACTCTGCCATTTTAATTTCAGTGTCAAAAGCATTCTTTTTTACTAACAAGTTTAATATTAAAAAATGGATGCCTTTGGGGAAATACAGATTCTTTTTATTTTTTTAAGACAACAACTCCACTTAACTTTCTGAAAATGCCTGCAACTACTGAAGCTTTTAGAGCTGGAAAGATGCTGATGCTCCTGAGAAACACCTGAAAATCTCAACAACAAAAGTATAATGCTATTCTATGTCAAACAACATTCCAAGAACACTAGGACTTTTGAGACATTTGAAACAATAAATTATTTAGTTTTGCGTGGACTTGCAAATACGAAGCGATTAGGATTTTTCAGTCTTATTTCCTATAGCTGCTGAATAGACAGAATAAACAAAACTGTAAAAGTTTGAAAGACAGCTAATTCTTGAAAGGTTAGCTGATGTCTAAACCCAGTTAAAACCATTACCTTTGGGGAGTATGTGAAAAAGTCTTAATAGTCCTGTTTACTTTGCCTAATGCAAAAGAGATTCCGCTGTGTGAAACGGAAAGCAACTTTATTTAAATAAATAAAACCAGTAATTTGCAGAACTCTGAGCTCAAGAGTATGCTGATTTTCAAAACAAAGGACGTTTTCATGAATTCAATTGCTGTTTTCTTGTCTGGCCAATTACAATTGTGAAGAGTATTAAATCCTAGTAAGTAAGGCTTTGAGTCATCAACAGTTTGCTTTATGAAAATGAAGGAACGTCCATTGTGGGGATAGCTCTCTTCAAAAATTCTGGCAACAGTCACTGTTGGAAATTTAATACTAAACATGCAGTGTTCTACTTAACAGATCATAAACAGGTTTACTTCCACTAAATTTGACAAGATGACTTCTTCATTGCTGCTTTACCAGTCTTCCATTTATGTACTTTGGTGCCACCATGAGGTGCGCAGCCAATTATCATTTTAAATAGACCTATTAAAAAAACCTCCAAAACAAAATGAAAATATACTTCTGGACTATCAAGAAAGTAAGGTTGCTCCACCACAACTAAAATCATATGGAATAGTCTTTTAACAGCTTAACACAAATCCTATAGTTCTGTAATGGGTATGCATTGACGCACAATATATAGATCCACGATAATTCATACAAATTAGCTGAGAATCACTGATACTCACTGCTGCCTGCCAAAGACATTTCACAACTGAGGCAAAAAGAAAAAATCTCATGATGAATTATTCTCAGATGATTCTAGTATTTTTAAGCTGTCATTTAAAAAAATCAGCCTTTTTTCAAGACATAAAAAAGGAAAAAACATTGAAAAATAACGCCAAATGTTAGAAGTTCTATTTCACAAGTTCTGATACAGGGTATAAGATTTTTCAAAATACTATTTGCCTCAATCAGGTTCAACTACTAATGCTTATTTTTTAAATTTGCATTCTTTAATTTCTTGCTTACTGATAGTAATGCTAAAATTGTAACTCATACCAATTAGATGCTAGATAAGAAATAGTTTTGTAAGATCTGCTAAGGACAAGTTTAAGCATCTGTCTTTGTTTAGTTGTTTTAATGTTTTATTTCCTTCTAAATGACTTATATAACCACCAAAGTCCCAGCCAATTCCAACATCTCATTACATGACAGCACAGTCAGTTTGCCTTCTACAGCTCTTGGAAGTATTACAGACTCAGTTTATTGTTAGAGGGTTTGAAAACACATCTACTCTGCTCACCACCAGAGAAGTAATATTGCTTGCAAACACAAGAACTGCTGCTCTGCTTGTAAAACAGACATGCAACCCTATATCACAGATGTGTTCTGATTCTGAGAAAATATACGAAGTCTTGAGTTTGCTTACAGGTCTCTGATGCTAGGATTGAAATGTCCCAGAATCTCCCCATTCTACTACTCTACACTGGCATGCCCTAATTCCTGCTCTTTTGTTGATGTCTGTACTCTCAAAAAATCTGCAAATTCAAAATTATACCATTCAAAAAAAAAAACCAAAAACATAAAACATCTTCAAGAGATCTTCTGAACATCGTTTGACCCATCAATCTCTGACATTTAATCTCTCTCAAAATATAAATGAACACAGGAGAAGCTGATCTGCATTAAAATGGTTGCAATTTACAATTTCTTTCTTCAATAAATCTCTTTACCTTTTCATGCCCTCGTTTAGGAACATGCCAAAACCAACACTTTGACTTTTCACAGCCACGCAAAGTCGTGAAATAAAATCTGCAATATTTACGGGGCAAGTTTATCATCTCTAGGATCTGCTGGACTGAATGAGAAGCCTAAAAATAAAACAGAATTAAAACAAGCAGAAAAAAACACCTTCTATGTTATTTTGTTTTATTTTTTTGAAAGCATGCATGTCCATTTTTCAGAGATTTTCAGAATATCTAGGTACAAGGAGAATAAAAACAACAAAATACTGCATGGCTCTGGATAACTGTCTGAGAATTCTGGGTAAGTGAAGTTCCTTTACCCTTTCCAGCACCCAGCAAAACGCAGTCTCTCCTAAAAAATATGAAACTTCCTCATCTTTTCAGTTCTACAGAAACAATAAAACGAAGAGCATTATTCATTTTTTGTTTAAGCTGGAAACAGAATTCAACAAAGGTTCACTGTGAACATGTCTCATTATCACTGATTTTGCTCCCAGAAATTGTATTTATTCATTTAGAATATTTTTAGAGGGCTAGAAACATAATACATAGGTTTGTAGTTTATTACTATATAAAGAGAGAATTGTCTCAATATTCATAACAAATTTACTGACGAAGTATCAAAATTCATTAAGAATACAGCAACTCACTTTGTTATTTTTGTCTGTCTTCCATGTCACAGAAGTTTGCAGGGGCAGTGAAAGACTTTGTCCTGAGAATCTATAATCTAAAAATCAGGATAATGACAATAAATGGATCATGTCACAAAATGAGCCATCCTGAAACCACTCATTTATTTTCCTTTATATTTAGAAATCCTTCAAGTCACAGGCATAATTAATGAAAATTTGATTAATGCAATCTAAAAACCAGTAATCTAACTTAAGAGATCTTTTAATTATCCCGATATGAAGACTAAACAAACTTCAAGAGAAAGGACGTGACGCTGAACTTTTAGATTGAAAACTTCACAACTTTGTGCAAGGTTTCTTACCATAGTTAAGAGAGATAAGAAATAGAATCAAAACATCCAGAAGTTTCGATTTCAAAAGGGAAAAAAAAACCACCAAACAGCATATCTTTAGCAAAAATCTTTGCACTGCCACATCATTAACAATAAATGTCAACATTCTTTTCCAGAACTGAAATAAAATCTCTAACCTACAAATTTTAAGCACTACAATGTGAAGTTCAAGTCCAATGGAAGTCACTGGTTTCTTAACCATGAAACCTGGGTTTAGATCCTTAATTATTGCTGATGATGGAGATTTATTTTTCTGAAGAATGAGCAATGTTGCAATGTTAATGGAAGGTACAAGTTCAAATTCTTCAATTAAATATCTAAATAGAAGGATGAGCTTTTGAATGTCTTCCTTTCTAGAATGCCCATTTGGCCTCTTTAAAGAGTTGGGCATTCAAAAGGCAGAGGTTTTTTTCAAAAAAAAAACCCTACAGTTTAAATAAAGAATATCCAATAAAGAGGCCTGTTCCTATGGTGATCTGCATTCTTGATCCACCATGTCATTCTAGTCTCACAGGATCACCACAGGATGGGAAGCATATATATATAACAGTACAATTAATTATGAAAATGTTAAGCATGATTTTGTACAGTAACGACAGGGGATTTTGGAAAGATGTAGTGACAGAAAGAAGATCCGAGAAAGCAGCCAGCTACTACTGCAAAAAAAAACCAAAACATGCCCCAGGAAACTTTTAACTCAGAAGTTTCTTCTCTCAATTCTCACTGTCAGACAATCATGGAATCATTAAGGTAAAAAAAAAAAAAGACCTGTGAGATCATCTAGTCCAATCATCAATTGGGGACACCAATCCCCTCATACCCACTAAACAGTGTTCCCCAGTGCCATGTGTACACAATTATTTAAAACCTCCAGTGATGGTGACTCCGCTGCCTCCCTGGGAAGCCTGTTCCAATGCAATACCACCCTAACAATAACCTAATAGCCTATCCCCACTGCCTGGAGTTCCTGGCCAGGTCCTTGGAACACTCTCTTCACACCACATCAAATTAACAGGTGAGCAGGCCTTAAAGTGTAAGAGCTGATCATACCTGCAATGTTCTGGGGAAAAAAAACAAACAAAAAAATCCCCACAGAAAAAAGTGTTTCACTCTTTCCTAGTACAGAAGCTCTTACTTCGGCCAACTTCTTTGACCAATGCTAAAGAAACTTTAGAGGAACTCTTCAGAAGGTTTACACACTTTTAAAGCCAAAGCCATGAGCAATTTTAAACAACTGTAGTCTACAGAGGTATTTTACAGTTACTCTTTATAGTATTTATGTTTCTTGCACATCCTAAAATACTGTTAAGTGATGTGATGATAAAATCGCTCTAAAAGCTCAGACTGGCGGTATAATCTGAAATTAAACAAGAATGTCTGACACTGATTTCAATCCTGAAAATCCACGTTTATAAACACCTGTATTAGCCAATCATTCTGAAAACTTTATTTCCCAAAGCAGCTGTTGCAAAGGAATAAAATGTGCATCTGTCCATAAATAAGCAAGTCCTGTTTTTCTCCATCTTGTGTGTCAAATAAAAATAAGGCTAAACATCACAGTTCTCATGTGTAGAGAAAAAGAGAAGGAAACCACAACTACAGTTTTGCTGCACTATGATTTCTTTAGTAGCAGAAACATTTCAGTAATAGTGTTCCAGCCATGAAATATACTAGGTCAAAATTAAGTGCTGCTTATTAAAACTTGATCATTTCCTTGATGTGATTTAGTAAATGGTTCACAAACATTTGAGTTGGCATAATCAAGAAATTTTTGGTCGCTGGCAAGGTGGGCAAACTCCTTTGCCAAGAAGTGCTGACAGACAACAATCAAACAAGAAAACCTGTTGTCACATTCTGACTATAAATAAAGAAAAACAAGTTACATTCAAATAACAACGTTCATACACAATCTGTCAAAATACTAAGAATGCAGACATTATTGTACAATTAAAGTATTTGAAGAATATAAATGACAAGACAAAATGATTGATATCTGAACCTACCAAAGAGGAAAATGAAAAAAAAATTCCAGAACAAGTAACTCAAACTAAAACCTAGTCCATCATGTGAGAGCTTACATTTATGCTTCCACATGTACAATTAACAAAAAATTCCAACTGATGACTTCAGGAACTGAAAAAAAAATCCTTTAGCTAACTAACACAAATATAAAAATAAATTTTGGAGGTTTCATCAACAGAGCATACAATACCATTCTTCCAGGGTTTCTGCACCACACTTTCATCGAAGTCATTTACACCTGGGGCATGAAACGGCAATTCTGACAGCATCTCACAGCTCACAAGATCTCTGTATTTACAGTCACTGTTGAGCATTAAAAAACAAATATAAGCAAATCAAAAAGGTGCTTCTTCCATATAATGAACACCTAAAAGGGGGGGATTAAGCACATTAAAAAAAAGACAATTTCTTTAAGAATTAAAGCGACAAAAAAAAAAAAATCACAGCAAAGTTGAATGGCTGGCAGTCCTGACAACTTTATTTTCCTTATCCCCACATCTTGGTTCAATCTCACTACGGTATCAGCTGAAATTATTCTGGCCTGGAGTGTAACTACATAAAGTTCTGTGAGTAGGAAGGGCATCATGCATGAATCTCTTTTCCACTGCACCAACATGATTTCTGCCACCACTGAAGAAGCCTCTACTTTTCAGTAGTCTATTATATATAGTATCTGACAAAGAAGTAATCCATAGAGCTTTTGAACAGCCAAACGTTCTCTGTCCTAATAACCGACTGTACTCAAGAGAACTCAAAAACTATTCTGCGTTTATTCCCAAATATATATATTCCAGATAATTAATTTTGAAAAGTTCTGCTTTCCAAAATGAAGTACAAATACTGCTAGCAAATTGCTTAATGACTTCTTATCTGCAAACAAAGCCATAGAAAAAAAAAGCTCTTTTATCAGATCTTCCCCCCTTCAATTAATAATCTGGGTTAAATACTAATGACATTGCATCATGCTTGCTGTCTGGAGAAAGAAACAGACTTGCTACTCTCAGTGAGGGTCACATTCCATCTATTTGATAGTTCATAGCCAGGGTAACTCAAACCTTCCCTGAACTGCACACTGATTTTAATACAGTTTGAAGCAAAAATGCTAATGCAGATAACAATAAATTCCATCTAACAAGCCCAAATTCTTCAACAGCAATATTTGTTTTTATTCTAGTCGATATAAAACATTATTCCCCACCAGAGGGAAAATGAGATGTGTGCATCTAGTGGCCTAGAATTTTCCAATTACCATGTAAAACGTGTTTTAACGCATCCCTGTCACACCAGCCTCACAGATGATAAAAAAGGATTTTTACAGCAACCCACCTCCAGAATAACAGTCTCAGCTCTTTTTAATCTTGACATCAAACTACACATAATTTTGTCGTGAACTGTATAGCTGTACAATCTGCTTATTTAACTGACATCAACACTTAGAAGCAGAGTTTGTTAAAGAGGAATAATAACTGTGTTTTCTTCTAGATGAAATTTTGCAATGGTAACATTTTTTAGTAGAACTAGAGAAAACAGTTTTACTCCAAATGAAGGATTAAATGTCTCTTCTCTGAATACAGAATTTTGCATTTCAACTATGGAACCGTTATCTTAGCTCCAATGCTCTATTAAGGAAAGAGATAATTACTGTAGTATCTCTCACAGAAACTTTTTTATCCAGTATAATCTACTTTTTCTGCAGCATAAAGAGCCATATATGCTACAAAGGAAATCTAAAACACTTTAACAGGAGAAGGAGCTTGAAGCTTCTAGCTGATTAATGAACAGATGTAGTATTTTCCATTTAATGGACACTGTGACACACATCAGCACTGAAACTGACTGCTGCTGGACAAAAGCAATATTCCCTTCTAAGTTAAAGTTTTTTGACTACTATGAAAATTACTCTAAAATGTCTGTGATTCAATTTCTCTTTTAATTATCCAAGTATTCCGTAATTTGGGTATAGTTTTTACATTTTTTCTACAAAGTCACCTTCTACTTCATTTTTTCAGCTGATGATGGAAGTTGCAAATGAATGACTCTGAAATGCACATATGCAAGTCATATATATAATAAACACTGTGAGCGCCACTTGAAGCTGATATAACAGTTAAGTATGTGCTTAACTCCATATGTAATATTTTCAAGTGTCTTTTTCTCCTGCTATTCTGTCAGACTGAATTTGAATGAAATCTTTAAATCCTCTCATGAACTTGTAAAGTTCCAAGAGACGTAAAAATGAAAGTTTTATTTTTATTCTTTTTTAATTTCAGTAAGCACTACTGTGAGTGGAAATATATTTGTCTTATATTACACTCACATAGGGATGCCAGAACAGGTGAGACTCTGGCATAAAGAGGATAAATTTAGTCAGCAGCCAGAGGACAAAATATCCCCTATTGTCCTGTTAGGCTTTAGCTGTAATACAGGTATAACATTCTTGTAGTTAGCACTAAGAAATCATATTATTTGATTTTTATTTTCTTACGCAATCAAAATATAACAGAATACATGAATACAAATGCTGTGTATTGGTAAAAACATTGTTATCTCATTTGCAGAGTGACTAGGGAATTTCATGTTACCTGAAGGACACAGTATATGTACCTTTTTTCAACTTCACTTTTTTCTCTTGGCTCCACAGCAGCCCCTCCATCTGCAAACTTGAATTGTAAAGATATTTAAATTAGTCCTTTATGGTTTAAGTTTGGTTAAGTCTCAGGTTTGGGAAATATCTACAACTAATCTCACCCAACATGGCACAGAAAAACAAACATATTAGGATATTGATTTTATAAAGCCACAACATATAAAGGAGCCCATCTTCGGAGTGGCCTGGCAATATTACAACAAGTACTACTTAACCAGGAACCTGTACCATTTGACAGGCCCTTATATCCTCTCAAAGAGTCGGGGACAAAAGAGTGCTACGTTATGAATGCCAACCACGCCTACTGAAGGAAACATTTATATCCTGCTTTTAAATGCTGATTTTGCCAGAGAAATCAATTCCTTACTGTTTGTGATTACCTCACTCACGCACTTACCAATCTTTAGCCATCTGTACTTCATTGTTTAACTTACCCAGTTAAGACCATTATCCACTCCAGAAGTAGTGGAAAATGATAGACACTATCAGCACGTGTGTCTGAGTGGCAGTGAAATGAAAATTTTAATGCATTACCAAATAAGTATATACCATCAAACTTCAGCAACTTTTAAAAAATCCAAGGCAGCTTATCTAGAAGGAGGAGGTGACAGAGAATAGAAAGGTCAAATAATGTCACTAAGTATGTTAACATTCCCTCAGAGTTGCCAGGAAATCAGTATGTTAATGTCATGGAAATTCTGCTCAAGTAATCAACCACAGAACACTTCTGAAATGCAGGCTGGCTGTGTAGCTCCCCAGCTTTCAAACAACACCCTGTCCTTCCAAGACTATGTGGTGAGAAATGTTTGACACCAACTTTTACTAGGTGTGTCACTTACACACAGAAGCGCTTGCGTGTCCATTGGAACAGTCCCTTCAGTAAAATTAGTGAAACAGAATTAGTGCAAAAACTAAGACGACAACTTGTAGTTTCATATCAAACCTCATATCAAAAAGACAAATTATTATATCAAGCAAAATTTATGTCAGTAGCACACAGTAATTTGAATACTCTGAAAGTAGTATTTGTTTCATTATTGGAATGTTAAAATGTTGATGAAACAGCATCAGTGATGACAACTGTCCAAATACATGGACTACCATTTCTTAAACTACTCAGTGACAAAGCATAATCTCTCAGTACCTTTTCATCTGTTTCAAAACTCTTGAGAAGTTCATCTAATTCTGTTAGTTGTCTGTCTTCAAAGGACTCCTCAGTAAAACTTCGCATAGGACTGTTTCCACTAGAGGAATTGTGGGTTTTAATACCTGAAGCTGAAAATGCACACATTACTTGTTTCCCATAACATAAGCTAACAACAATTTTATTTCCTACATATTCTAAAAACTTCATGACATTTAAGAAACTGTGGGACATTGTAAATCCAAAATTTGTATGCAAAATTATTTCACTTTGAAGCATAAGCCCTGTCAAATAAATATTAAACGGAATCTGCAATTAAAATTCCAACCAAGCTGTATGTTCTGCAGTAGTCACTGCACAACAGTACAACAGGTTTATTTATATCACATTTAATTCAGTACTTTAAAAATAAACTCAGTTAAGATTTATTATTAGAGAACAGATCTATGGTAGTTTGCTAAGCAAATAATGACTTAAGTTTTTACTGGACAAAGGGATAAGTTATTTGTAATGACATGATGCAACTCAGCAGTAAATATAGAAAGCTATGAAAAACTCCAAATTCCTGTAACACAGTATGAGTACTCAATGGCAGGAAATGTCAGAACTTTCTGTAAGTGCTGCAGGAAATGAATGCAACTCCTGACTGCAGTTCTCTTAAGCAGCTCCTTACACACAGTAAAAGAGCTTTTCATTGGAAAGAAATTCACTGTTTCATTGGATCACAGTCACATCATCAATGCACATCAGAAAGAAGACAACGTACATAACATTTCTACTTGAAAGACAAAGATGACTAATGTCATCTAGATGGCTCAACCTTAACTGCAGTATTTGTTGCCATTCTTTCACTCTCTGAAGCCACTCAACCAGCTATGACATCCCTACGTAATATGATGCACCAATGAAGAAATATATATTTCCAAATGAATATGCAAGCTGCCAGTGGTAACCACTGTCATCTTTTTCTGCTCTGCACACTAATTTATCTTTCAAGAAGTCATACATACGCACAGATTGATGTGAATGAGGTAACTTAAGTGCGTGATGAAACAGTACATTAGTCAGACCTGGACAGAAGATGCTGCTTAAACCTTTTTATTTGTTTTTAGAGCAAGAATATCCAAATATTTCTGGCCTCTAACCTTATTTTAATATGATGTAAAACAACAATTCTGTGTTTAAAACAAACGCGTAAGTTACTGAAGCGCACAGGATCTACTTCCAGGTTTGGTTTCAATCACCTCAATTCTGCAGATAACACAATATGTACCTTTTTTATTAACAAGATAAAAGGTCTCTAGCTGTAGGAGTGCTCCTCTTCAGCAGTCTTCGTGTCTCAGCTCTCTAAGTCTTATTACCTTTTATTCTGCATTCTAATCTCTGAGACGTTAAACCTTTTCTCCTCTCCCTATTCCCAAAGGGAATTTCACTCCTTTTCCTCCAGGATGATACTTCTGCCCAAACCACTTACTCTTTCTACATGAACATAACACATTAATATGAAAACAGTCAACGTCTTACTATTGTCTAATCAACTAAAGGAAATTTGTGGGTAAAGAGCCAGGGATGTCAAAAATAAATAAATAAATAAATAAAGACAGAAAATAGACAGTTACTATCAACAGACAGGAACTGCAGAAAAACAGATGCTTTCATCAGAAGTTCATATAATTTCAAAAGACATGAAATTCACGTAATTGGGGAATTGCTGTCACAATATGAGACATTACTAGCTGACACGTTCATGTGGAAATTATAAATCCTACGTTTTCTCACTGAGCATTTTTGTGGTTACTTTCTTCCTGATTACGTGTCCCAAAATGTCTAAAAACACTTACCTTTTAGCATCAAATCCCATGAATTTTCAGTATTATTTGACTTTCCAGATTCTTGCATATTAATGTCTCTGTTTTGAACAAAAAGCATGCTTTACGTTTTCATCTTGCAGAACAGAATTAACCTAATCATTCACATACAATTAAAGTTCTCAGTAACACTTTAGCTACTGACAGATCCTTACTTAAAACATGCTATCCGCATCAGAGTGTCCTTAAATCTCTTCTGGCTATTCTGTTTATTCCAATAAATGTACACATAAATAAGTTAAGTAAAGCAAAGACATTTCAAAATCCCAGTTTTCTACTAAAAGCACATCACCTCCTTTCATTTTTGCTTAAACTACTGAAAAAGAGAATCTTTTCCATACAGTAAATTATGGAAATAGTGGACTAAAAACCAATTCCTAGGTTTAAAATAAAAAAAATGTGACTTAACAGTAATTTTACATTCAAGATGTTTTGCATTACAATGAATCCTAAGGACAAGAATAAAACTTCTGTTCAAAGAAAGATAATTAGCTCACTTACTTTAAAGAATAGTTGGAAAAAAAATATATTTCATTTCTCCTTAGAAAAGCTCAGAATGCAAAAATGTATTAAAAATCACATACAGAATAACGTAAGTTATTGTAACAGATTTTAGAAATCTGTATCTGGTGAAAGATGCCAGGTGTGAACACAGCAAGCAGCCCAGTAAAATGGAAGAAAGTGGTAATTTGGAAGAACCTCTTGCAAGACTCTCCCAGCATGTGCAACTTGGAGCTATAAAACATTCAGGTACAAATATCTATGTAGGTCTACAAAAAATGCTGAGAAATGGAGCTTAATTATGCCACAGCAACACTGCTGAGACAGGAGGGATTTTTTTCAGAACCAGGGTCTCTGTAGGTCTATTTACCCTCTCTTCCATGCATTTATAAGAAATGCACAGCTTGAGTGATCATGCCAATAATAACTATGATTTTTTGAATTGAAGCAGTTTCAGGAGGCTGTCATCATCACAAACTTTTTTTCTTTTTTTTAATGGAAAATACGTAACAACATCAAGAGACTGAAATCTTCACTTTCAGGTCAGAAGCCATTCCCAAATCTTTACCAGATTCAGCTGTGTAGTGTGAAAACCCCACAGGAGACATACTGTAAGTTCTTGTCAAGAAGTTGCCTCCAACATGTACAGAATGACGTTATAAAAAAAATGTTTGCACTCAGACAACTACCATACCACAATCAAGTTTTGACACTTAAAGCCAAAACAGAAATTAGCAAGATTCTGTAAGGAAGAATGACTACTACAACCAAAGTACACCACGTAAAGTACTTAGGATTATTGTCATAAAAAAGAACAATAAGCATACCTAAAATTACTGTTTACTGAATGTCTGTTATCTGAACTAACAGCACACTCAGGACACTGCTCCTCTTCTTTAATGAAGACATTAGAACAGCATGCCTCTGCAGGACAATTTTCACTGTCTGTGACTGTAAGCGCCTCTTCGCTATTGGTTCCAAAAAGATCAGGGTCATCCTGGATCACATCAATGACAAGAACATCTTTGTTGTAAGCTTCAAGAACATCTGGAAGCTTTTCACTTTTGTGTTGTGGAAGACTGACTCTTGATTTGCTATCATCATGTATTTCTAATGCAGTGTGATGGCCAACTGCATCCCCTGAATGATGGGGAACATCTGATTTCCACACACTTTCAGTACCACAGAAGTCAGGTGAAGATGACTTTATCTGTCTCTCAAGAGGACATGGATTCAAAAAGACATCATCAGGGAGTGTGGACATCTCATCTGAAAGCCTTTCAGAGCCATCATGACAAAAGTCCTTACTGTTGACCTCATCAGCTTTTTTCTTCATGAAAGCTGTAGATATAGCATCACCTACTACAGGAAGAGGCTGCTGCTTAACCTTTATCAAGGTGGTTTCTTCATCTCTCTTCTGTCTTCCTGAAACACTACTGCTATCAAGAATCTCTGCTGGGCTACAGGTTTTACTCTTGAATGAACTGACAGATTCCAAAGTCCCGGATTCAGGTTTGTATCTGCATAAAGGTATTTTGAACTCTGTCAGGTTTGTTGTGTTTAGTACTGCTGTTGGTTTTAAATCAGAAGGTGTCTGGCTGACAACTGATGCTTTATGGTCTGAGCCTACTCTATTTCTTTTACCTTTAGATGCACTATTCTGGACTGCCACAGTTGGCTTTCTCTTTGTTATAGCTCCTTTATCTTTCGCACTTGTAAAATCTGAGGTTGCTTTACCTTCTTGCACGTTATCAAGGTTAAAAGGCACAGCACTTTTATTAACTGGTGATTCCACATTCCCATTGCTCATTCTGCAAGTCTCATAAATACCCACAGAAGGGGATTCTGAGATTTCAACTGAAGTTAGACATTCAGCATTTAGATCCACTATCTTACTTGCACATTCTTTGTTAACTTCTGCCAATGACGTATGCAAAGCCAGCTGTCTCAAATTCCCAGCCACAGCGCTGCTTGCTATAGTACTGACACTGCTTTTATCAGAGAACTTCACAAAGACAGGGCTTGAAACTATTTTTCCTTCTGAGACTGACCCATGATTTTTAGGGACCCATCCAGAAGTCCTGGCACAAGATTCAACGGGCCAAACATGCTTACCAGTCATGGGTACTGCTCTTTGACAGGTAAACTGCCGCATTTTCTTTTTAACTTTATTTAATTTTTCATCCATTGTGCCACTGTGATGACTAGAAAAATTACAGGTGTGAGTTAGTGCTCCCAGGCTACCCGAGGTAGCAGAATGACACTGCAATGTCACAGTGTTTGAATCTTTTCCTTCTGCTACTACAGACAGATTACATGTCTTGTTACAGCCGACTTCAAATGCAAGTAATTTGGTACTATTCTTTCTCCTATTCTTTCTCCTATTTCGCGCTTCACAAGTATTGCTTCCTGTATGTAGATGAGATGCACAATCATACAAATCTGACAGAGCTGTTTCTTTATTATTTAGTCCTAAGGTTGCAGAGGAGTCTGAAGAGGCAACTGCTGCTTCTGCTGGTAACTCACATTTACTGCATTCATTAGTAACACCTGGGGGAACAGTCTGCACAGCTGACATCTCAGCAACTTTCATCTTTTTCCTACTCTTTCTAACAGTATTACATTTTTTTTCACTTAAGAACTTACTGTTTTTACTCCGACTGCATGAAAAATGCCCTTCTTTATGCTGAGCTTTGACTTCTTTCTTAAACTCTAAACTGCCATTTACGAGTGATCTCTCATTTTGCATTCTATTAGTGCCGCTATTCCCATCACTCCATTCTACTGTGCTACCAGGACAAACAGAATTCCCCTCATCCTGGGCTTTAAGGAAGAATCCACTTAAATTAAAAGTGCTGGAAGCTCCATTCACTGAAGATTTTATAAATGTATTGATGCATGTGCAGGCCTCCAATCTCACAAACGGGTTCTTTGTCGTTACACTGAGCAAGCTGTTGCAATTGTTTAGGGTGTTTCTACTATTCTCAGCATCACCATGTTCTGCATTTATCACTTTTTCAGCTGCAGTTATGCTAAAATTCTGCAAGCACTTGACAGAATCAGTCCTGGGTTCCTTTTTTTTAAGCTGCACACCAGACATTTTAGATTCAGGATGACACAGAAAACACTTGCTCTGCATCCCAGCTAATGCAGCAGCTGCAGGAGATTCCAAGAAGAGAGATTCCTCTTCACAGGGATTTTCTGATCTCATTGGATTTGCCTTACACTTCTTCACAGCTTGTATATCTGAGTCTTGCTTATTTTTTTTCTGTTTTTTCCTTGCTGCTCAAAAACAAAGCAATCTCATTAAAGAGCACACTAAGGAAAAAAAACCAAAAAACAAAAACCAACCACCCTATTGCAGTATTTTACAAAAAGAACAAAAACCAGCCAAGGTCAGTAAAAAGCATAACACTAAATAGTGCTGAAACATTTAAGTTGTTTCTCACCTTTTTTTTTTCTTCAAATAAGCACTATTAGCAACCTGAAGAGTATCGAATTATGTTGCCTTCAGAAAATGTTCAGATAAACAACAGAAACTGAAGATACTGTAAGGTCATTGGAAGCAGTATATTTAAAATGGGTAGAAACCAATTACAGCAAGTCCAGCATGAAAATGCTGATGGCATTTGCAAAATCAGTCTTAACAATCTTTTGTTTACACAATACATTCTCTGTAATAGGAAAGCTTGGTTATAGAAATATGGTCATTTATTTCAGATATATAGTCCCAGTTAAATGCATAAGACTGTTCAAAACCCAAGAAAATTCCAGGACTTGCAATTTTATAAAATCCTTTTTACTTGAGAATAAATACAGATTACATGAACTGTACTTGCAAAAATATGGAGAGTGATCCTGAGAATATATTGGTAAAATTTTGTTTAGTAAGATCTGCGTTTTCAAAGTAAAACAATATATCTTTTTTTTTTTTTCAGGATAAGGTATCTAGATTAAATACTAATAACCTACAGCAAATGTTTATCATTTTAATATATTCATTTTGAAAATAGAAATAATCTCTTCTAGATGACTGTCTATAGGGAGCAGATTTTTAAAAAACTTATTTCAAAATTGTTCAGTGGATACAATATTCTCTTGATATTGCAAAATAAAACCAAAAATTCTTACTCAGGGTCTGCTGCTCCTAATACCCCTTATATCCCCTATCCCCCCACAGGTTACATGGTCTAGTCTCTTCTGTGCTAAATGACAGCCTTTCTACCTCAAAAAAAGCCTCTTCCCTTCCTAAAATCTATCTTCTGAGACTGTTATTCACAATTCTGTAAGTCAGTCCCTATCTCAAGAAGTGTAGAGGTAAGAGCTAAGTGACTGGCCACGTGCTAACAGTCATTGAGACAGAATACCCACCACTCTTTCTGCCTGTGTGACTTTGTGCCACAGTGACGCTTCCACCCACAGAAGTAAAATTATCTCCTGTTTTCACTTTTTAGTGAGGTCTTACTGGAGCACCAGCCCCTTGTCCTGGGAGCCCAAATTCTATACCCATACTTCTACAATGGCACACAAATGCTTACCACTTTCCTGCATACCATCTGCTCCCTCCTGAAGGCCTGAGCTCTGCTGATGTTCCATGATGCAACACTTGGGCTGCTCTCCTCCAGCTGTTGATGGTTCTTGGCTACTTAAACCCTGCACACATAGTAATTGCAATGAGTCTTCCTCTGTCCAACTTGGAGTGTTCTCCTTGGACTCCACACACTCCGCATGCAGTTCTAGCAGGGCAGATCTCCTTGGCCCCTGTAGTTCTGACTTCACCAAAGACTGCCTGCCTTTCTTTGTCAAGTACCTCTTTCCTCTCTCCTTTGGCTTTTTCAGCCTTTCTAAGGAATGCCCATCCATGTTCTCAGGGTTATCCATCACTTCCTTAGGTTTTGGTTCAGACAAGGAAGACTCATCAGTCCCCATACTCTTAAGACCTGGGACTTCCAGATTCAGTATCATTAAGGAGGCTGCGCCCTTCATTTCAGTGCTGCATGCGCCCTTTCTAGGCTGCAGCACATCAGGTTCTGACAAACAGGAAACAATATGCCCCTCTGTCCTCTCAAGATCCTCCTCTGAGGTTGGGATTTCCAATTTCAATTCCACAAAGGAATGCTTGTGTTTTTTTCCTGAGCATCTCATACCCTTCTGGAAATCAGAGAGTTTTGGTCTTTCTGGGCTGCCAGTCTCTCCAGGCAATTTCTTCTGCAAATCAGTTCCTAAGCAAAATGACTGCTGACTTTGTCCTTTCTGTCTGTTTACAGTCTTTCCCAAACATGTTCCTGCCACTACGGCTGCTGCTTGCCCACCTTCACAGACAGCACCATCCGGTACCTGCACAGCAGAACCATTCTTTCTTTCACAAGACATCCTGCTTCGTACCCCCTTGTTTTTCTTACCACCAGGCCCCTGCCTACTCTTGGCTCGCTCCTTCTGCACAGACAGAAGAGAAACAAGTTCCTCAGAGGGACCAACAGAGAGCACAGCAGGTTGTGAAGGTGAGGGCTGCTCGGGTTCCCTCTTTGGTGCCAGGTGAGGACTCTGGTCTACTACCAGCTGCTTCTCTGACTCAAATCCCACCCCTGCACCCAGACAGCTGGGGCTGGCAAGCAGCATCTCCACCCCGACCACCTTCCCAGATCTTAACTGCGGCATTGTGGGAGACACCACCAAGCCCTGCAAACCCCATACACCTGCACACCCCTATGAGCACGCTGCCTAGCCCGGGCCCTGACAGGCACAAACCCGAGCAGAAGAGGAGCACAACGTATCTCAAGCAGAGCCCGGTCTGCAGCACACCATAGGCAGCGACCCCACTGCCACCAGCCGGTTCCTACCCCCACACCTGCCCACTGCCTCAGACACAGCTACCACGGCTCGGCCGCCTCCCACCCCCCCTTCCCGCGCTGCAGGTCCCTCGCCACTTCTCAGTTCACTGCTCCGTCCCTCAAGGCCTCCCTGGGCCCCGGCGCCGCCTGCCAACGACGCGCAGCTCACGGACATGGGCGGCTTCCCGCCGCACAGCGCAGGGCCGCGTCATGGCGGCTCGGGCAACGTGAGGGAGGCTCCGCCGCGCCCCTGCGCGGCCCGGCGAAGCCGTAGGCGTGGGCTGGCGAGACTTGTGGCTGGGGCTGACTTGCCGAGGTTTTGTCGTGGAGTTAGCAAAGCCTCCCAAACGCCACGTGGATGTCAACGCAAAAGTCGGCCAGACCTGAGTGGAAAAACACAGATCCCAACCTTCTCTAATCGAGGGAGATGTACTTGGTTGTGTACTGGCCGAAACTGAATTTTGGGCGTCAAATGTAGGAGTTGTTCCAATGTTAATAGGAGCCTCCAAAGCTTCAGGACCATTTACTGTGTGAGAATGTGAACACTTAGAAATTATCTTACGGAAACAGTGCTGTACAAAGATTCAATCTGTATGGAAAATGCAACAAAAATGACAAAATTTAGGAAAGTGTCACTTTATCACCAATAGCAGCATCAGTATGAAGGCAGACAGATGTTCACAAAATCACAGAACTGTAGGGGTTGGAAGGGACCTCCAGAGATCATGGAGTGCAGCCCCCTGCCACAGCAGCTCCCTAGCCCAGGTTGCACAGGTAGGCGTCCAGGTGGGTCTGGAATGTCTCCAGAGAAGGAGACTCCACCACCTCTCTGTGCAGCTGTGCCACTGCTCCGTCACTGCACTGGGAAGAAGTTCCCACACACATTTGTGCAGAACTTCCTATGCTTCAGTTTGTGACCATTTCCTCTTATCATGTCGCCACACACTGCAGAAAAGAGTCCAGTTCAAAAATGGTTTCCGAGGGAGCAGTCCATTTCTGCCTGAGGATCGTCCCCAGGCAGTCACCCTTACTTTGTGCTGCTTCCCGTGAGACCTGCGCACAGAAAAGAATCACAGAATAAAAGGAATTGGATAAGACCTCTGGACATCATCCAGTCCAACCCCAAGAAGTTTATTGTATCTCTGCTTTCTAGAAGTGCAGTGCTGTGAAAGTACTTGAAGAGTAAGGCTGTACTTGGAAGTCCAAACCAATTAGCATTGGCCTACAGTACAACTCTGGCTAAATCAGGCTTTATCTCCATCTACAGATAGAAATAACAGAGCACTATACAAATAGAGACAGGAACAATCTGGGCAAACCTCTCCGAAACTAAGGAAATGAAGTTCCATTCAAATATGAGGAAGAACTTCTTTACTGTGAGCACTGGAACGGGCTGCCCCCAGAGGCTGTACAGAGTCCTTCTCAAGAGGCAGTCAGGACTAACCTGGATGCATTCCTGCGCAATCTACTTCAGCAGAGGATTGGACCAGATGATTCCCAGGGGTCCCTTCCAACTTCCGATTCTGTGATTCTGTGAAATAAAAGGCAGGTTTGAAAACTTTCTCCTCATGACATTATGTTGAACATACATGAAGTACAAAAAAGTCAGTGAGTGACCAACTGACACTTAGCAAAGCAGAAAGTACAGGATTTTTAGCCTTTTTTTTTTTTTTGCTTCAGTTGGTGCTGTGCTTCTCAGAGACAGTGAAGACCTAAGCTAACTGTACAACACCTAGCATCTTCAGTGTGTTGCAGTATGCCTGTTAAATGAAACATTAATCACTGGCAAAATTAAACCTTGTGTAGCTCAAATATGCGTCATACAGACTTTTAATTTTAGTAGCAATACACACAAAAAAATGAAAAAGTCCTTTGAAAAAAAGGACTAGAGCCTCAGAAAGGATGTTTTGAAGCAGCTGTGGGTTATGTTAAAAAACAGATTGTGTTCAGTTAAAAATATTACTAATAAGAGGTAGTATAAACATTATCTTACAGAGTGGATTAAGGTAACTGTTTTAAAAATGCCTAAAGTAAGAGGCAGAAATTTAATACAAAGTCATATTATCAAAAACAGACAAAAAACAACTGTGTGAAGTATTTATTGAAACTGTATAATAATAAAGTGTAAATAACTTAATAATCAAATGAACAGCTTAAGAGGGGGGGAATGAGTTATTTCCATATTCAGCAGATGGTTCAGTACCTGGTTCTGTGCTTCACTGGTTTCTTGTTCATCCTAGACACTTAAACAGTCACAGAAATACTACCTATTGTGCGTATGAAAATAAACAGGGAATCCTACTGTCTAAAAACAGGTTTGTTTTTTTTTTTTTTTTCCAGAATAACTGATACACTCAGAGATGACTGTCAATTTCCAAATGTGAGAAAGAAATTTTTGTGTAATTTTTTAATGTATTTTATGTAAAGTCTGTGAAAAGACTGTATCTTTCTTCTCTCAGAGAATCATAGAATTGCTTAGGTTGGAAGGGACCTTAAAGATCATTGAGCTCCAGCCCCCTGCTGTGGGCCAGTGGTTGCTAACCACTAGATCGGGCTGGGCCCCATCCAACCTGGCCTTGAATGCCTCCAGGGATGGAGCAAGAGAAGCAAGTGTTTGTACTTAACCTTCCCAGCATCATCATTTACATTACCAGCGTGAAGAAGCCGTGGCTGAAGATCTAACACCAGTACGTTTGACCAACTTGCTGTGAGTTTTTGGAGGGCTGATATTTAGAAACCTGTAAATAACAGCTTCATAGGTGAGCAAATCCCACACAAATTTTACTTGGCTATATTTTAAACATTGCTCGTACACTCACTGAACAACAGGAAGTAAGTCTTCTTTAGGGAACTGGAGACAACTTAAAAATATATTGTCTTCTTTTGACTTCTATTTCTTTGTTGAGGCAATGTGAAAAAACATCCCACTGTACTGCTTCCTTTTACCGCTTACATCTTCATTATTGGCTGAGGGATAGATTTTTTATCTCCAGGAAACCTTCACATAAAGTTTTTGGCTGTGCTGTAATAATTGAGACTGAGATGTGAACAATGTGCATAGTCTGTTATTTCCAAAATGCCAAATTAATCCCTTAAGGTAATACAACTAAAACCAAATAGAGAGTTTTTGTCCAGCATGTCCAAGGAAGTATCCTTCTACAAACCCAAGGATTATTTTTTTACAGTTCTTATGTATTGGTTTTCCCAAGCTAGCACCCAAAGATACTAAACACAAATGTGATTTTTAAGTAACTTCTTTTCCTCCTGCCTTCCATTCAAATATATGGGCATTTTGGAAATAAGTTTGCTGCTTGCCAGTTGAACTCAGGCATTTTCATACACTCTCTAAAATTGTCTTTGATTCATACTAAAAGATGTTTGTCTGCTTTTCTGCACTGTCACTATGAACTCTGATAGACAGGAGTCATGTTTGGAAACCAATGGATACCCCTGGAAACCAGAGCTTGGTGCTGCCACTGTGAGAAATAGATATAGTGATAGTACAGCTATTAATTGATGTACAAGCACTATGGTGTTGAAAGCAGGGATGCCTCAGTGGAGATATGTGATCTGCTTTGCAAAGTAATTACTCTGCGTGATATCATGAGGGTAGACTATGTGAATGCAGCGAGTGGCTGCCATTTCAGCCTTTATTTTGGTTGCTGTTTTTTATCATAGGGCCATACAGAGCAGATTAAAGTAATTGCGTTTTCCACTAGTTTAAAATGAGACATTGGAGGAAAAAGGACAGCTGGTGTATTTCATAATGAACCATCTGGCTTTTTTTTTTCTTGGTAGATCTTCTGATTTCTAATTTATTATAGAATTACAGCATGAAAATCAAAATTATTGATTGTGTGGAATCAGTGTTTCCCTCTGGCATATTTTGTGCTCCTTCAGTTTTTGGCAAAGGATGTTCCTAGAAGGAATGAGGACCTCTCACACTTAACTTTTGCAAAGCTTGAAAGTCATCTGTGCCATTTGCCTTTTCTATGTATATTCCTGTAATCGTGCTGCTTGACCAGCTATCCACGTGATCACATCTGATCCAAACTTTGTAAAAGTGTCACTAATTAATTTTAAGGCTCCAGGAGGGAATTCCTGCTTTGGGTTAAAATCCACTGTATTAATTTCCATTTCTGTTTTTGTTGTTGTTGTTTTTCAACTTCTGTTCATAGGAGCTTTTAGGAAATTATCTGATTATCTGGAATTTGAAATTAAAAAAAAACAAACAGGTCCAATAGAGGAGTTAACCAAGCAAGCAAGGGAACACACTGAGTCTCAATTTATATTACCTAAAAATAAAACATACCTTTGCTTTAACTATATGCTACATAACCATATACCTACCACTGAATTTGCTTTCAGAATCAGCTTCTTTTAGTGGCTAGATGAAGAAGATGTTGGACTTAAGAGGAAGGCATCTGCAGTCCAGGAAGTATGTGACACCTCCACCTCGCTTCCGAAAAGGACTTTGAAATATGATTTCTGAATGAAAAAAAAAAAAAAAATGAGGAAAAGAAGAAATTGAAATTTGGTGGATCAGAGCTAGAAGGGCCATGGAGTTAGAAACAGTAGAGGTGGAATGAGGAATAAGCAGAGCACAATAAAATAGTAAATAACATGGGAAAGCAAATTGCTTCCGAAAATCACCCTTAAAAAGAAAGAGTGGTGTGATGAAGAACAGAACATGATGGGAATTTCTTTGTGGTTCAGACTGAAGAAAAAATGAAGGAGCATCTTCAGCAGTACTCTTAGGAAAAATAGTAAAAGAGCCTTGAACTTGGTGGTGGTGAAACTGATCAATGGCAAACCAGAACCCAAATCTGAATCCTAATTAAGGATGAATTCCAATGCTGCATGTTGAACTAACTCAGTGACTGGCTCCTAGCTTCAATTTCTTGTATTGTTGCCATCCATTAAGACCTCACATTAAAGTCTATTTAGTAATGTCAAGGTGGCTGTTGTACAAAACATGGAGACTCACAGTCAGAATAGCTTTCTGTGTCTTTTTTTTCCCCTTGGGTGCTTCATCCATAATCATCAGATCACTCCGCATCCACCAGTATATTCTATAGTTTTCATTGCTTTTGAGCCTGTGGACTGTGTTTGCTGTTACTGCATGTTTTTAGAACTTGAATGGGACTTTTTCTGAGCTGCAGATCTAGGAAATGACCACTGCTTGCTTTTTTCTCTTCAGAGATAATATTACTCTCTAACAATGAAAATACCTTTTGCAGTTGACAAAAGATAATTTTTTCAGTCATGCTGACTGAACTGAGCAACTGACTGATTATAAAGCTTCCCCCAACAAAAGCAGCACACAACCATTTTAATGTGCTGGTTTCACCACTAAACATTACCTGCTGCCATAACCAGGGCAAACTACGGATAGAGATTCTCTTTCAAAAGCTCTCTTTCAACAGCTTCCTATTCAGAAATAAGGCTGGCAATAAGTGATTATTATACATTAACAGCGATGTTACTGCTCAGCAGACAAGTCAGAACAGTAGGGCAGTTGATTTCTTTTCTTGTCTGCAGTGCTGGTGTTGCACTTGCTGTATGTGTGCCCATTTATTGCAGTCACTCCTTTCTGGCCGCTGAGTGCGTACTGAACGTTGGGCCATTTCATCTCAATCTGACTGTGGTGGGATAGAGGCCACAGAGATATTAAGTTTCTGCATATTTCATGAAGACAGAAACCCATGTAGATGAGAAATGGTCCATGGAGAAAAAAGCTAATAGGCTTCGCCTTTATTGAGGATCAAGGTGTCTACAGAATGAGATGTCAGGTTCCAGGTCTTGTCCACTGCTATGGGTTATAAGCTCTTCAGTGGGGTTACAGACAAGTCTTACCATCAGGGGATATCTTGCTTAGAAGAAGATGCTTGTGAGCAGAGAGCTTTCATGGGAATTACACTTGCTAACTGAGCCTCTTGGCCAGAAGGTCCTGTGTTGTTAAGGGTTTCCTGAAGTCAGGGCACCCTGGATAGCAGCTGCAAAGTGGCATTACTTTTTGCAGCCTGAGTAAGTCTGTGTTACTGGATTTCTGCGGAAGCTTTTTTTTTTCCATGCTTTGCTGGAAGCTTGGAGTGGGCTGAAAGAACAAGAGGATGCAGGGAGGTGATATGATTTTTACAAGAAGTTTTTATTTATTTGTTTTGCTTTTCTAATTGTAATTCCTTGTTTATATCCACCACCATCAAAAAATTACTGCCTATGTTTTGAATTTGGGAAAGTTACCTTGCTTAACTGGCAAATACTTGTGTTACTTATTACACTGAGCTTCTCAGTTAGTCCAAATCTGATAGGAAGAAATGCCTCGCTTTGTCACTGGAAATGTTTTAAAAAGTGGGGAACGGACACCGATCGCAAAAAGCATAAAAACAAATTTAACTTGGAGCTTGACTTTTAAATTTGCATTTAAGGAAGTGAAAATAGAGCTTTATCTGAGACAGTGTGATCCAGTGCTAGTTTTCTTAGAATCATATGATCTTTTACTTACTTTTGTATTAGCATGTAGCTAAAATAGCTGCATTCTGACCTCTGTTTCCTTCTGAGCGTCATGGGAGACATCTTTTATTCTGGCCACAATTCTTCATCCTCCCTGTCTGCTGTGACCTCCTAGTAAAATTGCTCCTTCCAGTCTGTGCTGATTGGCATTAACCTGCCTGCTGGCTGAGCTGCTGCGAGCCCTTGTTGCTCGTCATCGGCGTGCAGCTGAGAAGGATGCCAGGAGAGGCACTGTTAGAGCACTGAATATTTTTGTGTATCTTGTGTTCTCGCTACAGAAATGCAGTGTGCATTAAGAATGTGGTATGCTGTCCTTGTGTTCTTCTGGAGGCACACAGAAATGCTAATAAACCAAAGTAATGTCTCCTGCCCATTTTTGCTAGTCAAATCTTATTATGTAGCCAAGCTGTAAGATAAGATGAACATAATGTTCATTTTCCAAGAAATCAAAATTAAGATCTGGGATATTGGGAATTAATTGCTGAAAACTGGAACAATAAGAAAAGAAACATAATCTGTAGTTTCTGTGTCTTTTAAGCTAATGAAATACGTCTGTGCAAAAGGGGAGATGAGGTTAGTTTAGTTTTCTCACTGTTCTTCCCTTTCTAACTTATAGAACTGATTCATTTGGAAAATATCTCAAAACTTGACATCCACACAAATTTACCATTAAAATTATTAAAACCAACAAGCTGTTAACAAAAGATGGATTCCTCATGGAAGACTTAGAGAGGAATAAGCCTGAAAGTCATCAACTGCAAGTCACATGGCCTTGGGAATTCTGGGGCATCACTGCTCACGCTTTCACCTGAGCCCAGCTGCCAAGAAGCATTTTCCTGTCTAAAAGCAGAGCCTGCCCCAGTGCAGGAATAAGCATTTCTATAGGCTGGAAACAAGAGCCCAAGTTGTACCTGTAAGCAAAAGAGGAAAGCAACACAGCTCCAAAACATCTAAATCAACCATGTCATGTTAACCATACATGATGTGCCTGAATTTTCAGAATTGTGCCAATAAATGAACCTCATCCCTGGTCCACGTGAATTTGCTGACAGAGCATTCTTACAGGTATTTTATGCTGCTTAATAAAGCTACAATTAAATGTAAATAAATATCTCATTTACACTTTTTAAGAAGTTGTTCTTGTAAATAAAAATGTCTTTTGATAGCAATTTATGCTTGCAGCTTATGTTTGTTTTTCATATTCTGTTTTGAACCTTGACAAGACACAGGTGATAGTTTGCATTCATTTTACATGCTCAGGCATCTGAGAAAACAAGTGAAATCTGTTGCCTTCTGTGGGCTAAGAAAGATGCCTGAAATTATCTGGCTGAACAGAGCTAAGCCAAAACTGCACTGAAGGCACTACCTGTGGTGGGATATACTTGCTGCCTTGTGTCTTCCCCACCACCTAAGCATTTGCAGGTAGCAGACTGCCACTTGAATGTGCATTGTGGTCTCCTCCATCTTGCCATTCCTGTCCATTGATAAAATTCAAAGGTGTACCCATGGTCAAACAGTTATTTGTAATTGTGAGTCTGTTTGGGTATTTCTAGCTACCATTTTACTTCGGTTTAATTACAGACTTCTGTGAACACACAATGTTCCCTTATTTTTAGAGGCTGTATTTGTTAAAATGGACAGATGAATTAACACATCACCGCCTCATTTAAAAGGTTGGACACTGCGTGCAACATTTATTTCTGACACTGCTTTTTCAGACCCTTGTCCTCCCCTTTGCCTAGCTAACTGCAGAGTGGAAAGGAGGTAGATGTCAATATTTGCCTGCTTCCTGGCAATCTGCATTGCAGCCAGGCACACCTCACTGCGAAAGGCTACACATGGGGTCACACAGAGCAACTGGTTGTTGGTTTTTTTTTTTGTATTGATTAACTCCAGAAAAATAGTAGGATAAAAGCCTACACAGGCACTGCTGAAATGACAAAAGGAGGCAGAAGTGTGAGGTGTCTGTGCAATGGGCACAGCCCTTGAGTGCTGGCCTGGGGCAGTGGAGAGGCCTTGCTCCCAGCCCTGCACGCAGCCCCTGGGCCTGAAGCCTGGGCTGACCCTTCATTTCTGAATGACTATCCATGCTCTTGGTATTCAGCCACATTTTCCTCCCACTAAGGAGGGTATGTGAATTTCAAAATGACCGTAAAGCTGCCTGAAATCAGTGGTTCACAATTTTCATAACGCTCACGTTGTCTTATTTTCTGTGAGAAGAGATGCTAAAGGAATGCCGCTGTGTGAATGAGAACTACAGTTCATACAATGAACCAAAAACCATAGTTTGAACTCTCACCTCAGATTTTGTGTCTGTTGTCTTTCAAAGCAACACCTATGTCAATGTTTTGGAGACCTTTTAAACTGCAGTTTTTGAGTCAGGAACTGCTGTCATGGGTATCTGATTCACACAGTGCAGCACCGACTGGTGGAGACTGCAGGTTGCACTGTGTGTGTGAAACAGCAGCGGGAATGTGTGCAGAGCAACTGAAGGAAAAATTGAAGCATATATGGCCTTTAATTATTGACTAATTGATTTAGCACTTGAAAAATATTTGGGGCTTGTAGGCCTGTCTTCTAAAACTGTAAATCACTACGGCTGGTAGTCTCCAGCTGGATTTGGGGAACACTGTTGGTCAGAATGACCTTCCCTCCTGTTTGTTGTTAGTCACAGGAGCTGGAAACAGAATTAATCAGAAATGCCATTCAGATTATTCAACTATAGTAATCTTAATATTAAAATGTACCTTTTGTGAAATCAAGCCATTTTTATTTTGAGGAAACTAAATTATGTTGCATTAAAGTGCCAGAGGTTGTTACAGTTGGGAATGCATGTGATTGATATGCTTGATTTCTCTTGCTATTTTATGTAATTCTCATGATATAAATTGTTTTCCAGAATCATAACACATTTGAGGAGAAATGTAGGTTGTGGAGAACAGATTGGATTTTTTCAGGAGTGAATGGCAAGCCTGTGGACAAACAGCAATGAAAAAGTGATATTTTGATATGATAATAACTCTAGACAGAAAGTATTTATTTGAAGAACATAATGGATGACACTTTTTTGATTGCTGAGAACTGGTAATAAGTTAGTTCTCTCAGAAAGCTTGAAGACACAAGCAGACCTGCCTATTTTAACTTAGTCTACTGGGGTAACCAGGAAAAGTGGAAAACAGTTTCTTTAACAGAGGGAATTAGGTGTCTTAAATACAAATGCTTTCTCTGTCTTGAACTGCTTTATTGCATTATCAGCTGCTTAACTGATACCAGATAATGCCTGTAACTCAGTCTAAGGGTTCTGTGAGCCTGTGCTAGATCTTACAGTCAGTATAAAGCTTATATGTTCGAATCATAGAATATTTAAAGTTGCAAAAGCTCTCTAAGATCACCTTGTCCAACTGCCCACCCACCCCCACCATGCCCACTTACCACGTCCCTCAGTGCCACACGCACACGGTTCTTGGACACCTCCAGGGACGGTGACTGCATCACCTCCTAGGGCAGCCTGTGCCACTGACCTACTGCTCTTCTGAAAAGAGATTTTTCCTAATAAAAAGTTTGAAATATCTTAAAATTATTGTTTTGTTCAGCTCTCCTCTATACTATTCAGGGTTCCTTAGCTCTTGGAGACCTTGTTTTGTTTCTCAAAGAGATCCAAGTGATAAGGTTTTGCCAAACAAACAAAAACCCTCTAAACCCAAGTTCTTGAGAGTTTCACTAAATAACAGCCTTTCTTTCTGCAAGTGAAAAATTTGGTCATTTTTCAGTAACATCTTTCAGATCCCTGATGAAGGACAAACGGAGGTGTTTCCCACAGCAGAAGTACGTTCATCTCAGCATGTTGCCCATGCTCCTACTCAGCTCTTCTGGGGTGCAGAAATTCTGTCCTGGAGTATACTGTCAAGATAAAAAGTTTTCCAAATTCTGTTTAAGGTTTGGGCTCCTCCAATGGATGTTTTTCTGAGCAGACAAAAATTAATGCGTGAAAAAAACAGCCTGCCAAAATTTTCCAGCGAGCTTTTGCTGTTGATGTGGGGAGGAGGCATGATGTTTTTCATAGCTAATAAAGATGTTGATGTCCTACTTTATCAGGAGGCTTAGTTTTGACTATGGGAATGTGACTAATTCTTCCACGGATTTAATGCTGGCAAAATAACACTATCAGTGCTAGCTTGCTTGCTGAGATCTCTCACCTAGCACCACCTTCTGCTGAATTAACACTTGTCTTCTGAGTAGCCTAAAAATCACCAGCAGGCCCCAGCTCACATTACCAGGCTAGTTTTAGCACCAGCGCCTTCTTGAACATTCCTCCCCACTAAGTCAGCCCACAGAGATTAGAGTTCATTGTAACAAAATGTCTTTTTGGATAGGACCTTAAAATGCAAACTTGCACCAGGCTGCACTCCGCTTTTTTTGCCAAGTCCTCCCAGCTGCCAATTGCTAGTAACAGTCTGATTAACTTGCCATGATTAATCACTTCATCTTTGCTGAAAAGAAGAGAGAAGGAGCAGAAAGTGACATTTTTCAGGTGTCTGTGTCTAAAAGGACATGTGGGTTCAGCCATCGTTGCTGGCAAGATCTTGTCCAAAGTGTGCTTGTCCCCAGCAGCTGGTGCTGCACTGGTGGCCCCAGATGATGGACGGAGTTTGACTGGAGTTAGGAGTTGAAAGGACTTGGGCTGGTTTTCTCTCTGGTACTTGTCCAGTACTCTGTGATATACAGGTCCTTGTCTGCTGGCACGTATTTATGTTCTCAAGGGAAAGTGTTAGAAACCCTGAGGACACTGCAAATTCAGCTGTGCACATGCAGGGTGGAAGTGTTCTGTTTGTGTGTATGCACAGGTAGTGTGCAATCTGAATTTGTGGCATTTTGTTATGATTACTTAAATCTTTACGTTACTTTTTGGGGCAGTCTTCAGATTATCAGTGTGTTTTGTGTGCCTCATCTAAACACCTCTTATAGTGCTTAATCTTTGAGTTTTAAATACGTGTGAGGAACACATAGTATACGCAAGACACATTGGATTATTCTTTGCTTTGAAATAGGACCTGATTTTAAGGACCTTATTATCAAGGTCACAGTAACAATATATTAGAACTCTGAGCATTATTTAGTAGGAGAATTTTAACCCTGGAGTCAAAAGACCTGATTATCAGTGTTGAGTGTAATCAAGCAGAATGAGCGTATAAGAAATCTTTGCAAGCCACATAACAAAGCAGCTCAATGTTGTTTCCCTTGCAAGGCCATGGCCTTTCATCACATCGACTGCACAGATATAGCTGGGCTTGCAGTGTTTTCTTCTCCGCCTTTGTGATTATCACTAAGCAACTGGCCTCTCACTGTTTCTCCACTCACAGCTGTTTTATACAGATTTGCATCATTTTGAACTTTTTTACAAACAGTATTCCAAATTAATGGGCTAAAAGGAAAGTGCCTTGGATGAGTGACATTGCTTTGTAGAAGAATTATGGATTATATCATCTTCTCCAGCCCTCTGTGGAGAGAACATGAAAAGCTTCTCTGCAGCCCCCACAGCATCACACAGCTGCTGAAATCTTGCAGGTTTGGAGGTGTTTCAGAGGTGTCTACAAACAATGCATCAATTGGATGTGCTCGCACATAAATCTACAGACTTCGTAGTTCAGCAGCTGAGCAAATCATATGCTGCCAGTGAAATCTAAGACCCAAGAAATTCCTATGCAGAAATCCAAATTAATATGACCTGTTTGTCCTCTGAGGTTGAAATCTACTGCAAAAAGTATTTCTGTGCTGCTTCTTGTAGCTCACTTCATGAGAGAGAGGATTTGTCTATGATCTCAGAGCACTGGGTTGAACAAGAGCAAGTGCTGGATTCTGCACCTGCCCCAGGCCATCCCCTCCTGTGAATCCTGATGGCCTCAGCCTGCTTGCCTCCTCCTGAAGTTCTGCCTGGAGGCTGAGCACTTCTCCCACCTGGGCTGCGCTCACTACTGCCATTGGGCATTGGCATAGAGATGGGCCTGCCCTGCATCCTGAGGCCAAGGCTGGGCCCTCCATGAAATCAAGAAATTTCCTAGAAGGTCTCAAGCAACTTTGCTTCAGGAATCATCAGGATTTAATTCAGTAACTGGTCAGGATCATGGATTTGTCCTTATAGTGGATTTTCAACAAGTAGATGTAAATAGACACATTTTAGTTGTCTTTACAACTTCTGATAGTTTAATTTGAAGAAACCTCCTTTTCCACATGGACAAGAGCCATTCTGCAAGGGCTGTGAGAAGTTCCAAGTCTGAGCTATGGGCATAGCAGGAGATACCGTTCTCATACCGAGCAGAAACACCAGGGCAAGCATGCTTTTGCCCCAGACACTCGAGCCTTGAAGCATGAGGCTGCTGAGTCTTTATTGGAGCCTACAAGGTGATTTTCTTTCACGGCAAACGCTTGCAGTACCCGGGTCTCTCCCTCTTGCCATTCCCAGTGCTTTGTGCATGCCATGGACTAAGGTAGCTGTGCTCGTGCCTGGAGTGGCAGAACTTCCCTTCCAGCAGCGCAGCAGCCTCCATTTATTTTTAATTGCTCCCCACTGTGTAGGCCAATTAAGGATGAAGCCAGCAGGGCAAGGATCACTCACAAACACTTTGAAGGGAGCAGACCCAGCATTTGCTTCGCCGGAAGGCTGCCATTCACACATTTGTGCAAGAATGCAAACAATTGGGCTCACGCAGTGGGATGGAGCTGCCTTGTTCAGTCTGAACTGCTTGCTAGTGCAGATGGCAGTGAGAGTGGCAGCACCGCTGAACATTATCCCCAGGGTTAGAAACTTTCCAAATTAGATTTACATTTGTGACCCTCTCCATTCCAGCAGGAAGCACTGCTAGGGCAGCTTTAGGAAATGCCTCTCATTGTCAGCTTCTGTTTGAGCTCAGGGTTTCATAGCCCTTGTGGTTCAGCACACTTAAGAACTTGATCTTTTGATAATATGAAAAGGGAAATGTTAGAGGATAGTAAGCACTACCTCCATTTTTGGGTCACGTTTCATGCTCCCATAATTATCCCTTTAAAGTTCTTGTCCGACATTTATCTTCCTAGCTTGAGAACATGGCAGAACAGGGAGTTGCTGGGTATCCTGAATCGGTTTTCAGGAAGTCCTGGATGGAGGGTTTGCTGGGTTGATAGGAATTAGCAACCAAATATTTTAGATGGAGCTGGGAATGTGTCTGCAGATGCGATGGTGATGCTGCAAGCTCCGTGTGCTGTCCTGGTTGTGGAAGAGAGCTGGCGTTCATTACCAGATTTGCTCAAAACTGGGAAATAACAGTGTATGCAAGATCAAGGTGTAATAGGTAAAGTGGGTCTGCATCAGTTTCTGACCATGGTTTATGCATTATTTGTCCGTTTGTAAATGTATTTGTTTTTTTTTTTTTATTTTTTAATTTGGAGAGAAAGGCCCTAAAAGAGAAATTTCATTAACAGCCAGCCCCTTGTGAATGGGCTAAAAATTGTGGCTGCAGCTCATATCCATGCACAGAAGGCTGTTCTAGGAATCTCTACAAATTTTCATTACGCCCCTCACTGGGCCTTTGCTTAGTGCCCTGCGTGGGTTATCCCTGTGTGTCCAGACAGGCTCGTCTCGGGCTGCACATGCTCTTCTTTGCACAGCAGTAATGTAAACTGGTGCAGCTCGATTGAGACCGCAATTCCAGTGCGTGCGGCTGGCTTCGGTTTTACATGTAAGACGTGCAGCCCCGTTCTCCCACATCACAAAAACCTAGCACACCTCACCGTGTGTGAAACCTGTTTTTCCCCTAGAAACTCCTCTAGGTGCCTGTGAGGGTAGGGCCATTCCCGGGTATTGGGTCATCCCCAGCTCCCTGACCCCGCTGTGCTCCTCCTTGCTCCTCTCCCTGCTGCTGGGAGGAGTGCTGACATCCCGACAGCGGGCAGGGAGAGGCATTTCCCAACGCACGGAGCCACGGGGCTGTGTGTGATCCTTGCTGATGCTGCAAATGAGAGGACTGTGCTCCAAAAAAAATGGAGTTTCTGCAGTTCCTTTTGCCCTGCTCCCATTTTGTTTCTTGCCGTGTGGCTGCTTTGTAAAATTCCCCTGCATGCAGGCTTCTGGGGACGCTGCAGCTTTCTGCAGGAAGTCGTGAGGATCAGGGAGCTGATAGCTGCTACAGCAAGCTACCTATTCACGTTACTAAGGGTATGAGTTTTGTTACACTAAATGTATTTCAGCAGTCAAGAAAAATTTCAATTAAATTTCATCCTTCATGGCGCCAAGGAGAGCACTGTTGTTTTACAAAATGTTCACCTCTCTGATGGGTGCAGCTCTGTGATGATTTTTAAGAAACTAACCATTCTATGCCAAAGACGTGTATCATGAATTGCTGTGGGTGCTTTTTTGTTTGTTTTGTTTGCATTTAGATACCTACAGCATTACCATAAACGTATAGCTATAAAAATCAAAATTCTTAAGCAGTCATTTCTGGGAAGAAATGCAATTTCTTAAATAATGTCTGAAAGGAACTGGTATTTGTGCATTACACGTACTTCATTTGTGTAATGAAATAATATAGTGCCTGCCTGTATTTTAATCTGGCGTTCAGTCATTGTACCGCGTAGAGATAGAGCAGTTTTCTGATGGCAGAGCTGGGATTCTCCAGCAGATGCAGAATTGTTTTCAGCATGGCAGAGAGCTGTAGCTGGGGAAGAGACAAAGCTGTTCATTGTCAGACAAGGGTTTATCTCTCTGGTTGCCTGTAGTGTGCGGTTTGTAAGTTAGGATATGACTGAGTGTATGTTTGTAAGGCTGCTATAGAAATCTGTGTGCGTGCATTTGGAATGCAGTTTTTCAAAAGAAAGCTGGATGTGCACTCCCGTATGTATTTAGTCATTTTACTGTGATGCTTGTATCATGCAAGCTCAACAACCGTGTTGCAAAAGAAACAGTATTACGATCGTTTGTCTTATTTTCCCCAGGATTGTCAAATTCATTGTGTATCAATGCATCAAAAAGAGTTTTTGTGGTAAAGCAGGAGCCTATTATATCAGAGGAAAACCAAAGCATTAGATAAAAGGAAACTGTTAACCTATATTCATAAACACCTAACAGCATTTAACAAGACAGCATCCAATTTAGACCGAACTCTATGTCCTGTATTGTGTCAGCTATGTTGTCACACTGGGGATTTGGCTTGTTATATTTGCTTCACATGTTTTTTGCAAGCTTTGAAAGAAAAGTTTCGTTCGGATTTCTTAATAAGATCAGCATCACATTTCAGTGGACAGAGAATGACTGGGTCTGCAGTTACTACAGCAGTCTGAATATTTTTATTGAGAGAAAAAAGCTTTTGTCTATGGTTTAGAAAATGCTCTGTTGCTTTTCTCCAGCCTGAATATTCCTTAAAGTAACTGAAATGAGGAAGCAGAAGAGCCAGCCTGCCATGACAGTCCGTGCTGCTAAAACAGCGTGGAATAAATAAGACTGACACCAGGCTTCAGAGCCACCTGGAGCAACTGGTCATCTAGGGAGAAAGGATGGTCTGGGCATACAGGCAGGGGTCAGCTAGGAGAGAGGATGGCCAAGCTGCAGGAGGGCAGATGGGAAGGAAGGTCAGGAAATGTTGGAAACTTGTGATGGGAAAAAGAGATGCCTTTAGCTGAAAGTGTGGGTTAAGACTCTAAGGACCTGGTTTTGGTATTCACTTGGGCTTGGAGTCCTAGATCCACAGTAGGTGAAGCAGGCTTAATATTTCTGCCTTTCAGTTGCCCATGGGTGCCTTAGAGGTAGCAGTTTATCTGTACACAATAGCTAATAGATGAGGTGTTACACACAGTTGGAAATACAAGTCAGAGTGCTCCTCAAGAACATCTTTCCTCAAGACAATCATAATATAGAAGGACTTTTGGTCTACAAACTACATAGACCTTTGTGGAGTTTTTTGTTTAGAAAAAGGGATCATGGGAAAGTGGACATGAGAAAGTGGTTTAGGGCAGTGGTCACAGCACTGAGCTTGCCAGAGTTGAGGAAGCATCTGGACAGCACTCCCAGACATATGGTCTGATCTTTGCGTGATCCTGTGTGGAGCCAGGAGTTGGACTCGATGATCGTTATGGGTCTCTTCCATGTGAGGATATTCTGTGATTCTATGAAATTTCCATGGGAAGTTCCCCGGTAGCATTCCAGCCTGCTCAAGCCTATATCACCTTTCCCAGAAACTTGATTTTTTGTCCTGCCCTGGCACAAATATTTTATTTTTCATCTGATTTCAGTATAGGGGCAATAACCACAATTCAAGAAATGTATGTTTTCTATTGCAAGAGGAGTTGCTTTTCTTTCCCCCATTGACATCAGTCACAGGTGCAAAAATCTTCCTGACCCTGAGAGGGGGTTATGGAGCTGCAGAACCAGCTCCGGGAAGGGACTAATGCTATTCAAAATCTGTATTGACTGCAGTGAGCACAAAGGTGGACATTCCGCAGCATCCCATGGAGGGAGCAGTGTGGGCAGCAAGGTGCTGGAGGATGCGGTGCTGCTGTAGCTTTTGTACACTGAGCAGCCTGGGGACGTGGGCTGGTAGGAGCTCTGCAGCTGACGTATGGAGTGCCTCAGCTCTGCCGTGCTCCCCTACCAAAGTGAAAAAGTTTGCGTGCGGATTTCTTTGTTTCTTTACAAATCCGTCCTTGAAAAACGGCAGCTTAAACACACACGAGAATAACACAGGATTATTTTCATAGTGCTTTAAAAAGATTGAAAAGGAGGGGACTGCTGGCTGCTCAAGAGTGATGCGAAGCTGCTGCAGCCTATTCATTTCATTCATCCCCAGTACCCAGTCACGGTTTAATTCCTAGATGTACTGTATTCCCTTTCCTATATAATCAGCCTAATTTGTCTTCAGCTGCAAGCAAGTGAACCAAGCTTCATTTAGTTAAGCAAGCTAAGCAAAAACATTCTTTGCTCACAGATGGGTGAGCCAGCCGATATCTTAAGATAAATGACAGGAATTTTGTATCCTTTTTCCAGCGAGTGGAAGGAATCCTACGGACAGAAGAACGACAAAACAAATTCTGTCCCTCTCTGTTTTTTAATTAGTTAAACAGAGAAAGACTAATAGATCTCATCCTGGAATCTGGAGTCCTAATTTGCAATATTGGATGTTGTTTTGACTTAAACTGGCACTTTTAACAAATAGACTTTTCACTAGAGGTTTTCAGAAAGACCGTGTGTAGTATTAGATGAGAAGTACTTAATTAATGTAGGAAAGCGCCAACAAACTATCAGCCAGCTCTGACTTGTCTTGGATTTGAAATAAAAGGTATTTGCTCTGTGCTGCCTGCCTGGCAATTACCACTAAATGTGTATGGATTTAGGCCAATTCTTAATGAAAAAGGGGCCAGCTAGCAATAAATGTCCCCCATGTTGCCTTGGGTTGCGCTGATAGAGCAGTGAATGAATCAAGCAAAATGCAAATGTGAAATATGGCTGACCCCAGGGCACCCAGGGGAGGCCAGAGGTCGGCTGCAGCTCCCCTTGTCCTCGTGCCCTGTCCTAGGGAACCCACAGTAGCCAAGTCTGCCATCACTTATCTCTCCCACATAGCCAGGAGATTTGCAGAATAGCTGTGAGAAGGCATCACCTTGTCAAAAGGAGCATATGCAGAGCAAAGCGCTGAAAATTCAAACCCTTTTAACCCCCACCATCACAGTGAATACTAGCAGAGCAGTATGAGCATTTTACAGAACTACCCTTGCTATACTGACTGCATGCAGGGTTGAAAAGCGGGCAGCGAGAGAAGAATGATGTGCCTTGCCAAGCTCTGGCATTTTCTTGGTGAATGAGCAAATGCTTCAGAACTATTCAGCATGCCTCCCCCCTCACAGAATCATAGCATATCCTGCGTTGGCAGGGACCCACAAGGATCGTCGAGTCCAACCCCTGGCATCACATGGGACCTCTCCAGATTCAAACCAAGGGACCTTAGCCACCCCTCACACACCTTGCCTTCCAGACCTTTCACCATCCTTGGACACGTTCTCGTAGTTGTATGTCCTGATACTGCAGTGCCTGAAGCTGCACCCAGTGCTCAAGGTGAGGCCACACAGCACAGAGCATAGCAGGGTGACCCCTTCCCTCCAGAAACGCTTGCTGCTCATCTCCATCTTCCCAGGAGGAATACAAGCAGGTGGATCATGTCGTCATGATCCTCTTCTCCACTGCAAGCTCCTTCAGGACTTTGAGCAGCCAGAAGCTGAAAGTGTATACTGCCAAAGTGCGTACTGCTCCCTCCAGAACACTGGCAATGCTCTGAAAGGGATAAAGGGAAGAAGGAATAGGTTGGCAGCACACGGTGGCTGCAAGAAGCGTGACAACTGTTCACGTGGTGGGAAGTAATGGCACCGGGGGAAGTGATGGCCTCTTGCACTGGGAATGCCTCTCTGAATATTAAACTGCTATGGAATGTCAGTTCTCTGCATGTTGTGAGGGACCACTGCATCTTTTATTTGCCTCTGAGACATTTTTTCTGTTCCTAGCATAGCCACTGAAGTTTTCTATTGAGTCCCATCACTGGCATCAGATGAAAGCAAGCAAACGACGAGTTTATGCCTTTGGATGCAAATAGAGCTTCTGGCTCCTTGCACGCAACTCCCACTGCACTTCTGTGAGCATTTGCTAAAAACTAGAGGTCACATCAGTACATAGATAGAGTCCCAGGAAGAAAGTGGGTGCTGTCGGGCTGCCCTGTGATGGCAGTGAGTCCTCCTTCTGTGTGGTCTGTGGAGACTGTCAAGGCTCGAAAAATAAATTCTGTTTAGGTTAGCCAGGCATGGCAGCCAAATGAGGATTCTCCTGCCATAATCTTCAGGGCAGAGGAGTGGAATAAGCCGTGGCTCTGGGAAGGGCTGATGGTGCTCCTCAGTGTCTGCTCAGCAGTGCTCACATGGTCACCTGCAGCCCTCAGCTCCGCTGTAATAATGGTACACAGCCAGTGGTCTTCTTACTGACCAACTCCAGATGCTCTGGGGGAGCATCCTTCTGCTTCTGCCTGCAGCACTGCTTGCCCCTATTAATCCCCTCTGTCCCAGTGCCAAAACTCAGCCCATCACCATTTGAGCCAGCAAACTGCTCTTCTTTCTGTTTTGTTTTGTTTTTGAAAAAGCACTCAATCTTTTCATGTACTAAATGACGTTTTCAGATACCAGGTAGTGTGTATAACTGAAGGAAGTGGTTAATTTCTGAGCGTGGGGGGTTGTGCACAGTACCAGAATTAGTTTTGCTTTTTTAAACTGGACGTCCATTTGCCACTAGAACAGTTAAGGTGCAAAACAGTATTTATACCAGAGAGAAAAAATGCATCGATTGACCAAAACCTTCTGTGCCTCTGAACACTGTGCAGCGATCTAACCAGCAGTGAAACAAATAACTTATCACAGCATTGGAATTACATGCACGTAGTGGGAAATTCTTTTTTTTGTTGTTCACAAAAGGACTTGATCACATGCCATTATACCACGAGTAGCTGAAATCTCTGCAGGCCTTTGCTCTGTAATCTAAAAAAGCCCTTTGCTTTTTACTATTGTGGGCTTTGGCAGCTACAAGAAAATGCAGAATGATGGCTGTGCTTGTATCGATTATCATCCTAATTCTGCCTCTAGTGAAGTCCATCACAAACCTGCTGCAGCCTCCCACGGGAGCGAGTGCAGGCTGTGTATAATTGCGGTTACTTTAAGATAAATTTACTTACTTGATGCTTGAAATTCTGCATTCCTGCTGCAGTTATGCTGTGAATGGCGTCGGATTAACTGACTCCCAGGAAAAGTCTGAGACCCCTCTCACTCCCACACTCCAGTTTTCTGCCTGAAACGGGTCCTGCAGCTCCATGGGGCTTTTCTCCACGCCCCTTGCTCCCTCCCCATTCAGTCACCTGTGAGATTCCTCCGAGGCATCACATCCATTGATGGATGCGCTGCCTGCTGGCAATTGCTCATTTTGATGCTCTGCATGACGTCTCTGCTTCACGTCTGGCTCTTTACCCTGTTATTTATTTTACGACCTCTCCACCGACTCCAAGCGTCAGTCACTCCAAGTTCTCTTTGCTGCCACCCCATCGCTGCTTCAGGTTTCTGGGTCACAGCGAATGAACACGCTCTGGTTGAATGCCTCCTTCTTCGGGAGGAGCAGACGGTTACATCTCATATTCCTAAAGCTAATCGGTGCCCTTCATCAGTTCCTCACATTGTCCGTACGCAGTATGTGTGGCCATTTAGTGCTGCCAGTAAGGCACTGTCTGCCACACCTCTCATTCAGTTGGCACAAGGGGTGGCTGCAAGGCTGTGGCTTTATCTACAATCTACTGTAGCTTTGTGGATTGGGTGGAGAAACAGAAATGGACACATTTCTACCATTGCTAGAACCTGGATGACCCTGATGCTTTGTTGTGCACGGAGAAGCCCACATATGGGAAATTCAGCTCAGCTCCTCTTCTCTGGGCTGAACAAAGCAAGGGACCTCAGCCGCTCATCATACATCTTGCCCTCCAGACCCTTCCCCATCTCCTCCCTCCCTGCCTGGAGGACCTGCCCAATGCCCAGCTCTGCTGTGAAAGAGGCACCAACGCTGGGGCAGGCTGGGGATGGAGGTGTGATGGTCATCCCAAGTGTAGCTTTGTGGGTTTCGCTTCTCTGACGAACAGGAGTTATTTGAAACTCATTTGCGTAGCAAGTGTGCATTAAAATGCATGAGGCATGCAGGGCTGTGGCTGGGGGGAAGAAAAACGCGTGCAATTTGTGGAAACCATAGATTGTTATGACTCCAGAATTGGCATATTTATATGCTTGGTTGTTCTTAGGTTTGTTATTTTCTATTTGTCAAATTGAACGTGTGTGACATACATATCATGACAGACTTTCCTTCCTTTTCACTGAAGATCTTTCAAGTGCAGCCAATGCCACACCACTGGTTTTGGAGCAATGACTCCCAGGCAGGGAAGGATGCCCCAAGGAAGATCCCACCCAGCCTGAGGGAGGAGTACATTTGCCAACCTAAGATATTTCTTGGGAACTCATTGCGCTACACATCACAGCCAGGGAATGAATACAAATCCTGTGTGATGTGTCCAACCGAGACAGTATTCTGAATCCTTTTGCAGTTGCCTAAACACAGCAAAATTTCTTTTCTGAAAGAGTGGTCAGGCACAGGAATGGCCTGCCTAGGGAGGTGGTTGAGGCACCATCCCTAGCGCTGTTCAAGAAGCGTTTAGATGAGGTGCTAAAGGACTTAATTTAGTAGTTGGGTAGAGATAGTGATAGGAGGATGGTTGGACTAGATGATCTTATAGGTCCTTTCCAACCTTATGAACTTATGAACTTATGAACTTATGAAATAGAAGGCAGGATTAAGACCTGCGATGTGAAGGATCAAAAATCATTTACTGAGGCACAACATGAAGCAATGAGCCTTGTGAGTTTGTCCCCGCAAGCTCTTCACTGCCCAGCAGGGCAAAGACTCCAACCATGGGGCCGTGGGGTGGGTTTTACTCTGCATGAAGAATGAGCTGATGTAACATCCTGTAGTTTCAGTCCTACATATAATGGGACAGGCTGCCAAAGGGTGCACTGATTTGCCACTGCTGAAGCTGCCAAATGTGAGGCATGGGCTTCAGTGCTCAGGAACGTGGCAGGTGCATGGGAGCTGCAGGTCGGTAGGGAGAAGCAGTGAAGTGCCTTTTGTCTGGAGTTATGAGGCCATAAACTGACAGCGTGTGATTTGGCACAAGTGTGATAGAAGAGCTCGTTTCATGTGTGGGATAGTAGAAAGAGAAGCTGTACAGCTTCAGGCAAGGAGCTCTCTTCTGAAAACTAAACAGAACAGAACAAAAACACACAAAAAAATACAGTGTATTTTTAATGTTTGTGTGGCACTCGGAAGCTGGAGATTGTTACAAGTGCCAAATATTATGTTCCCTAATGTGTAAAACGGTGACTAATGCTATTACATTCTGTCATACAGAAGCCCTTGGGATGCAAATTCAAAGAGACGCAACAAATAACCGTAAAATAAAAATTAAGAAGAAAAAAATCAAAAAAAGGACAGAGAACAAAACCCCTCTTCCCATTTCAGTGCGGATGACAGCTGGCTCACCTGGGCTCCCCTCCCTGCCTCATCCTTCTGTGCTGCCCTTTCAAGCTCACCCTCTACCACCACTCTCAGCATCGCCCTACTCCAGCACCTCCCAGGCTCCATCCCAGGGATCCCTAATGCCTCCTGCAGGTGGAGGAGCCTTGCCACGCTCTGGCACAAGGGGCTGGAATGCAGAGTGATGTGAGAAGCCCACCCAACAGAATAGAAAAGAATAGAAAAGGAGCCCTAGGATTTTTTTTTTTCCCCTAAGCCCGTATATAATAAGCTGAGCTTGATGAAACGTGCTGGATGAATGCACCCTTCGTGCGGCTGTTTCTAGAGGAGTGATTTTTTTTTCTTTCTCCTTTTAATTAGCCAGGCTTAAATTAGCAGCATCTACTGTTGATATTCCTCCGTGAGCAGTGAGAACATTTTCAATCAGGCGCCTTATTAATATGCATAAAAGTGATTTGTTTTGATTTCAATCTGGAAGGGCCTCTTTCCCCCCAAGTTTCCATTTCTGCTCTAAAAGAAAGTGGACTCACAGTTCAGTGACCATGCACACATATATGAGTCCCTGTTACCTTGGGGAAACCCTTCGTTTGCAGGGAGCTTCAGGAACTCCCACCTGGGCCAGCAGTTGTTGTGTTGGGTTTTTCTGTGCTGAAACAGCAGCCCAACATGGGATGGAGTGCGTTTATGCAGGCTGCCATGTTCCGTTGATTAATATGAACACAATAAAACTGTTCTGGTCTTTCTTTTTTCTTTTTTTTTTTTTTTGCTTCCCGCAGCTCTGGGAAGTGACCTCTTCCTCTCCCAAATAGTGGTTTTGAACAAGAGGAAAATATGAGTGTTTTTCCATTATTTCCTGAGTTGCTCTTCCAGCATCCATACACTCACACTGCGGAGGACTGATGCAGCTCTATGAGCAGAAACACACCCCGTGCCTCACACGATGGAGGCCTCCACCACACAGATGGACGCAAGCGGTGGGTGTAGACCACCACGCTGTCTCCATGTATGGGCAGTGGGTCTCACTCCCTATTGGCCTCATACTCGGTCTTTGCCCAGCCCCAGGCTTCTAGGAAATGGATGGGAGAAACTCCGTTCTTATTTCCTAAGAGACTCATGTGCTTAAATCAGAAGACAAGGCTTGATTCTTCAGATGTAGGTTACTCAGGTTCACGCCAGGTTTGAACCACACAGGTTGCACACAACAGTGATTGACACCGCGTGGATCTGCAGTAGGCCGAGCGTGCCATCTGAAATACACCATGTCTCCTCCTCTGGGCCAGTGCAGCCTTTGGGGACTCCGTCCCATCTCCCATCACCACAGAGCAGTTGTGAGGGATCTGGAGATAGGAGGGATGGGACAGAGTGGTCATAGAATATCCTGAGTTGGAAGGGACCTGTGATCAAGTCCAACTCCTGTACTGATGGAAACAGCAGAGGCTGTTGGGCTGCCACGATGACAACGTGCTGTAGTGCTCCGGCCCCTGGATGTGGTCAAAAAGCCTGTGAAGAAAGGATTCCCCTGACACTGCCCTCAAATGGAAAAGTCTTGTGATTGTGGGGACAAGAGCATTGCCTCCAAATGACGTTCGTCTACATGAGTTGGAAGCACGGGCTTTTGATGTGTGTTTCCCATGTGCCTTTCTTCTCCTGCATCTCATGCCCCCGGGGTTTCCTGGTGAAGGAACTGGAACCCTACGTGTCCCCAGAAATTAAAACAAAAACTGGCTTCTGCGGTTATTTCCTGAAATGCGTTTTCATCTCGTGGAATCTGTCCTAACAGCGGCCCTGCAGCAGTGAAGATTTCATTTTCATCTCGTAGCGATCAAAAGCAACATCAGCGGGGAATAAATACACAAAGCCACGCTGCAGGGATATTGGCTCACATGACAAGGCGGTGCCGATCGCTTTATTAAAAAAGAGCTCACGTGCGGCTTTGCTCCGTCACTGAGTGCCTTCAGGCACTTTGCTCTGCTTGTGGAGAAGCGAGACCCAGAGCTGCCCAGATGGAGCAGCATACTGAAACCCAGCGGGAGTCCCATTTGGGCTGCCCCAGCCCAGGGATGGCTCTCACATCCACCCCACAGGCCTGCAGGCTCACCATCACACTGTGGGGTCCACCAAAACACACACTTCACCCCCGCGACAGGACATGGCAATGTGCCGCTGGGAGCAGCCATCAGCGCTGCTTCTCTTCTCCCGCCATCAGGTGGACAGTAAAACTAGAAGGGCTTTTTTGGCACCACGGCTGTAAAATGCTGCTGGGTGCAGACTAGCTGAAAGGGGGAAGGGATCAAATCCCACTCCTAGAGGAAAGCAGCCGCTGCTGTCACTGTAGAGCTGTCACGAGAGATGCTGCCACTGTGTCCCTGAGGTGGGACAAGGCAAAACAGAAGTTTAGGTGGAATGACCAAATCATGAATGAGATCTATTGAAGTGTAACAAAGGGGCATGGCTGTGCAAAGTGGGAGTGTTGGCCCTGGAAACAAGAAGCTGCCACACAGGGGCTCCCGGGGCACACGGGATTTTTATTCCCGGGGGTTTTCCGTAATGCATCTCTGGAGTTGGGGTAAGTGCTGGGCCACGTGGCTGTCACTATGGAAACGAGTATTTTTACATGGTAAAAAATAGTCCCATAAAACTCCCGTCAGCTGTTGGTGCTTAAGCCATTCGGCGAGCCACATGGCTACGGGGAGCAAATGGTGCCTCTCCCAGGAGGGTGGTGTTGGCATCTGCTGGCCCTGGGGAAGAAGATGGCATCCCTTTTCCCATCCAGTTGTACCTGTGCACAGTGCCAACGGGCCTGCCCCTTTACATGCTGCTTCACAGCCTCCACCTCGATGACGTGCAAGCTGCAGGCATTGCTGAGCCTCTCCTGCAGACTTGGATGCTGTTTTTTAGTGCACAACAGGTTGGTTTAGCTCTGTATATTGGAGGCATGATTATATACTGGAGGATCTTGGTTTCATCATCATTTATATTACATATATAAAGGTTGGGCTGGATGGGGCCCTGGGCAGCCTGATCCAGTGTGTGGCAGCCCTGTCACAGCAGGATTGGCTGGGCGTTAAGGTCCCTTCCAACCCACACCATTCTGTGACTCTACTATTTATAATACATATACTTGTATTTTGCAAACAGTAGAAACAGCTGTCAGTCCTTCACCCCAGGGAGACCCAGGCAAGGCCACTGGCCTCACAGCTTCACCCTTCCCTCCCCATTCCCTTCTGTATGCTTTTTACCTTTCCTCCATCCTTCTGCTTTTGCTGCTGCTGGCCATCACTGTGCCTCATGCTAGAGCAAGCACAAGTCAGGCAGATGGGACTGTGAAGAACTGGGCCCAGCCGAGGTGCTACAATATGTGAACAGGAGTCTCTTAGCCTCTCTATCAAAGCTCTACTTAAGATGGTAGCTGCCAACAAGCCCTTCTTCTTCCCACTTTGTCACCTCAGGCCCGCTGTTAAAATGCCTGAAGGTAAATCTTTGTATTTTCTCCCTCCTATTGAGATGCATTTACAGCGCTGAAAAAGCACCTGACTCATGTTTGTGGGTACAATTCAGAGCCACCTCCTGTTTATTTTCCAGCGCTGTGTTGGTCTGAAATACCACTTTAATTTTGTACTTGCTGGCAAAAGTTGTAATTTTTTTAGTTGATGATCCTAATGGGTTCCTTTCTAACTTGGAATATCCTACTTTATAAAAGAGGATCCCCAATTGAAAAGTTGAAAAAGTAATCTGTTAATTCTGTTAAGGCCTCTGTCATGAGGAACCCCACAAGGAGTTGGACCCAATAGTCCTTATGGGTCCCATCCAACTTGGGGTGTTCTGTGACAGCAAAGCAGCATGCGTGTGAACACATGCTGTAAGAGCTGCTCTGCCCTCCTGTGCACATCAGTGTGGCTTCTGAAAGCAGGAGGAGAAAGAGATCAAAACAAGCAAGGATGCAGCTCTGAAACACTGCGTGCACTGCTGGTGAAGGGGGGAAGGAACACAACCCAAGGGCAGCTGTAGTGCAGCACGGATATGCTGAGACAATAAACCCATTGGGTCTGAATTTTAAAGGGTTCAAGGGTGAAATGAAGTAAATAAAGTATCATTTGCTTAAGTATAAAAAGCACTTACAGAGTAACAACCTCTTATAAATAATACAAAAAAAAACCCCACACATGATATTACAGCTTGTTTCAGTTTTGACTGAAACACTATTTCTGCCCATCACTGAACGCAGCATTTTATTCAGACTATAAAAGTGAGTTTTCCCACAGTTCTGTGCTCTCTGGATGAGTGGTCAGGCCCTGAAATGGGCTGCCCAGGGAGGTGGTGCAGTCACCATCCCTGGAGGGGATCAAGAAATGTTCAGATGCTGTACTGAGGGACATGGGTCAGTGAGGAGGTACTGGTGGTCGGTGGACAGTTGGAATGGATCATCTGGGAGGTCTTTTCCGACCTTGGTGATTTTATGTTATGGTATTTTATGGGGAAACTACCGAAATACAATACCATACAGAATCCAGAGGGCACAGGGAAGGCCTCACCTGTACCCCCAAGACTCCAGCTGTAGGGCTGCCAGAAGCCCAGTGCAGCCCATGTTCTCCATCCCAGCACCCAGAACTCCAGCTGAATGAGAACTGCGGGCGCCTGCTTAAGCATTAGCACTCACATGAATGTAAAACTTAGTATTGAGCTATTTATTCTGTGCATTCACCTTTCATTGCAGTATGTGCTAAAATTAAGTACTTCTAACTGCTGAATGGAGCAAACAGAAATTGCTTCCATCATGTAAAGCTGACAGCTGGCTGTTCAGCCCTCCATCCTCCTGACTGGATGGCATGATCAGGTTCCTTAATGACGAGCAAGCGCGTTTGATTTCCAGCAGCACTGCCACATTACGGCACACATTAATTTGCTAGGAAATCATTTTAGAAGAACATAAAGCGTGATGGATTCTGGTTAGAAACACAGAGTACAATAAAGGCCCCCGAGGTACCTCTGAAGTGTGACATCCCAAGAAATTCTTTCACAAAAGGATGAGCCATCTTACCCATACGGTATCTCCACACCTCATAGGTAGAGGAGGATGGAGATCATCCACCAGGTCATCTGTCAGCAGATATTAAGCATTAACCTATTTCAAATGTTACGTGTATTTGCAGACAGAAAATGAATAGGTCAAAGAGGCTTCTGGTTCACAAAGAAAGATGAAATGGCATTTAATGCTGTATCTGAATAGCTGCCCATGTAAATAAGAGTGTGCGTGCAGGGGGAGGAGAGGTTTCTGTTGTTGTAGCCTCCTCTTTCTAAAGGCTTGTGTTATTTTATCCTGTGAAACAAACCTTACAGTGAACAAACCTTACACCCACCTTAGAGGTAGTGAGCTTTCAAGCAAGGTTACAATAAATACAGAGACCAGGACACAGAGGACACATTTTGTGATAGCAGAAGACAAGTTTAATAAAACAGACTTCTTACACGTCAAGTTGACAAACTCACACTCATTCGTGCCATACTGCCTGAACTCCAAACATGCCCTCTCATTTCTCTCTAAGCAATGTAGAAACATCAGTGCTAACCTGGAAGATCGGGCTGCCCTTTCCTAATGCACGAGAAGCCCCCCATACAGTCCCCATGCCCTTTATGGTGTTGACTGAGGGATTTTCACTATGGACAGAACCCGGGGTTGCTTCTGTAGGAAGCCCTCCTGAAGGGGAAGATGATGACGTGTCTGATGCTAAGGGCCAGACCCACAGGCATGTTTAGGGGCCTAACTTCTATTCCAGACTTCTGTGGGATGCTGGTTACCTAAATAGGAGCAGAGCAGCTGATTACCTTAGCAGGTGTGGGCTCTGCTGGCCGTGCCCATGCCGGGACCCTCGCTGCTCCTCCAGCTGGCGTTGAGGCGTGGTGCAGTGCCACCCTGGTGTTGTGAAGTAGCCGTTCTCCAACTGGCGACGGCCTGATTCACAACACCAGCTGCTGCACGGCACCTGGCGGGGTCCTGTGTCCTCTGTGTTCCATCTTCATGCTGGAAAGCGAAGAGAGGGTTAGGTCAGTCCATCCCACAGGTTGCACGCTCCCACCTATTTACGATGACACTGAAGTACTACAGGTGAACTTCCCCCAGAAGCGGCAGACAGGTGCTGCACTTGAGATCTGCAGTGGCTGCTGCAGTGTGATGCTGGTTCAGCTGCATCCTCAATATCCACATACCGTGTTCATCTCAGGAGGGATGGAGGCTCGAAGGCAGGAGACGTAACCTAGAAACTCAGCCGAGCCCTGAGAGACACAAAGAAACAGGCTGCTGCTTTTCCACTGATGCTAGGATGCTGTCAGAAGCAGAACGGTGCTGTGGGGAGCATGTGGCCTCCTGGGCATTGTGCTGCCATTCAGCCTCATACCCCTCAGCACATGCCCTACCTGGGGTGGGTAGGACACCAGCACATGCCTGGCCTGTCCCCAGGAGCTGCCCAGAGTGCTGGCAAGCAGGGTGCTGCCCACAGGCTTAAGAGTCCTGCTGGAACCCCAGGAAAACCCCATCTGCAGGCCCTGTGCACCCCTGCACAGCCCCATCCCTCAGGGATGTGTGAAGTTGAGAGATGCAATTCACTGCTGACCAGTGAAGATGATATACAGGCTCCAGACCAGTTCCCCTCAAAATGCTGCACGTGTGGTACAGTGACTCACCTGCAATGGTCGAGTTGTTCTCAGTGGGATACCAGGATCACCTCACGGGCTGCTAACTCATCTAGACACAAGCAAACAACAGGCAAACACTCAAATCCACTATGTGCTTTAAGGACTTTCCTTAGCAACCAGAGCTCAAAATAAAGGAGAGTTTCTGTCACCCAGCTTGAAACTGCATCTGTGGTGAGGACCAAATGCAGGAATCTTTAAGCAAACCAGGGAGAAAGCATGCAATGAGGAGCCTGGCACACCTCCAGGGAGAAACTGCTCCCTCTTAATAGTTCTGAAGCAGGTCTGATGTAGAGACATAAATTCCCACCTTTCTGACAAAGGAAGTTACCCCCATGCTTCCCCATTTAATCTCATGCATCGACTTCACTGCAGAGACAGGAGATAGGGTCATGACCAATCCCTAGGCAAAAAAGCTACAAACAAGTGCAGTAAGGGGAGATCTCCCAGGTTCTGTAATGCAGCTGCTGCACGAAATGGAGATGGATGTGACACCTCTGCGTGCGCGTGCCCTTGTGAAGTCTCAGCTATGTCACACTGACAGAGCTTTTATTTAAAGAGCAGTTTCTGAAATTTTAATATACAACGCTACAGGAAACAAAACAGTATATTCATATTTTATGCAAATCTATCATTCAGCTTCGCCACGGAAAAGGAAGAGCCTGAAAGTGGAAGCTGTGCTCTGGCTGGCACTGAGCAGCAGTGACTCGGCAGTGCTGGCTGAAGGTGACCAGATGCTGAGAGGTCCCTCCCTGTGTGCCGCGGCACTGCGCACGCTGCTGGGAGCACGCAGCCTCACCGAGGATAATGCCAAATGCATTCTGCACATTCCCTGTTCCATGGGAACACTGAAGTCTGACAATGGTACTGTGGGTGGGAAAAGAAGAACAAATGATACGAGCTTTTTTCCAAGGTTGTTTGAATCCTTATGAAACCTTGTGCGCAATCTGCGTCCAAGTACAGCAGAGTTCTGAAAGGAAATCAATCTCCTGCATGCGTCGCTTGCTGCCCAGAAGCCAATTTAAAAGCCTTTTCCACTAAGAATCAGTATTATGCACTCTGCAAGTGAGAAATGAACACTTAACCCAAGCCTCTCTCTCCTCTCGCTGCACCAGAGATGGATGCTGCCTTGCTGCCTTCACCCTCCCTGTCAAGTAGTCCAGCATGGTCTTGGAGCAGATCTGCTCAGCAATTTCCCTGTTCTCCTATTTTCACTTAGCACGGTTTTACACGGCCTCCTATGGGCTACAGTTTTCATGTTCTCTACGTGGTTCAAAGGCTTTCTTACCATCTCCACTAGTGTCCAATTTCCTCAGCAGCTGAGTAAGCGCAGTGCGAGCGCTGCACTCTCCCATGCTGGCTGGGAGCCCTGAGGAAAGACAACAGAACACATATTTACTTTGGGATGAAGCTAGTACGTATACATTGGAAGAACCTCATCAATAAACAAGAAAACAGACTTATTTGTTCAGGGGGCAGATGGGGGACACGAGATCCATAATGCAGATCACCCTCTCTAGGAATTAGGACTTTTTTGGTTTAGAAACAAGAAAGAAAGAATAAAGAGAAACCATGTCAACGAGCTCCTTTTTCCCTTCTCTGAATTGCTGCCTGGAGAGCCCAGTCCCCAGGTCTACGCAGGACAGCAAGTGCAACTCCTCCAGCACAGCTCTGCTCTCACTGCTAATATTCCATGCAAATAGATTTCCTTGCTTTGGTCACAGCAGTCTATTAATTCAACCCGCTTGTCTGGTACATCTTTATCCTCCGCAGGTTAATCCTGCCAAATTCCTTTGCTGTAGTACATGTCACACAGCATATAATATCCAACAATGCAATTTTGCTAATCCTGTTTTATCAGCTTTGTTGCTCTGTCTGGTCAATCCAACAGTGAAAAAACACGGAGAGGTTTTGCCAAGATCTCCCCCCTCTTTCACCCTCCCCCCTCCCCAACTTTGCATGGTTTCAATTAAATGGTTTGAGAGCAGAACACACTGTTTGGATATCCGCCAATGTCCTTCAGATGCAGAATGTCAAGGCACTTAATTATATAGGTCTCCAAACTCTTTCAGACGCCCCACCTACCCAGCCTGCCGCATTTACTAAAGGCAAGTGTAAAAAATCAGCTCAAATCTCTTTTTAAAACACTCTCCACGCATTAAGGACTTGAAGATGGCTGAATAGCGATATATTTATCGCCCATTATCTTACCGAAAGATTACACAAATGAGTAAAGACTGTCTCATTAACAGTTCTTTGTTGTCTTGTTTACTGTTTAGTGGACTCATTAACATTAATTATTAGAAGAGGAACATCAATTATTGCAATAACCTTTGTCAAGCCGAATAAACTGACTCCAACAGCCAATGAGCCTCGCTTGTCAGGCAGGATTTGCATGTGCAAAGTGAAGAGAAAGGACAGCCGAAACGCGCCGCCACCGCGTGTCAGCGTTCATTCCAGCACCAGCAGACCTCTGCAAAGAAAATAACAGGCAAAGGCAATTCAGGGCTCGACTCCATCAGGCCCGGCTCCATGGGGGAGATGCAAATGGAGACGTTCTGCTTCCTCGTGCGCTCCACACGCTGTATTTATTGCACTAATTATTTTAGCACAGGGACTTTCTCGCCCCCAGCAGCGCAGCACTATGCTGTGTAAACGTGAGGCAGGCTGCAACGCGGGTGTCAGGCCGGCTGCCTGGCTGAGGGATATTCTTACACCTTACGGGATGGGGTCCCCCCACTGAGCTCTTCTTCCTTCTGAAGAAACCATCCCCAGGTGCGGATCTCCTCTGCCTGAGCCCAGATTTAGCACTGCAGGAATACTTCAAATCCTCCGTATCGTTCAGCAGCTCTGGAAGGAGTTAAATATCAGCAGTAGCGCATCTATAATTTAAAATACTGCCAGGAAGAGGGCTGAGTCACTAAGCTGGATCCATCACCTCTAACTGTTTCTCAGGCTAACAGCAAGCACCCACCCGTGCCCAAGAACAAAATGAGCCTTTTCAGAAGGACCCGGAGCCAAATCCGTGGCTTGTGAGATTGTATTTGTACACAAATAGAAACAAGGGCAGCTAAGCACTGCACTTCTTGCAGATGCTTCCACAGCTCCACGCTGCGAGCTGCTGGGAGAGAATAAGCAGAGCGCTCCCTGTGCCAGCCAGGTTTTAAAGGAAGAAAAACCTTGTAATTTCGGAGAAGCTGCCTTGTGACAGTCACGTTGTACACAGCATTAGCAGGAGCCCACCTCTGGGGGGTGCAGCTCCACCAGGCCCAGCACTGCCCCCACCAGCATCGATCCACTGGCTTTGCGTGGGTCTGTTTTAATAGCGGCGTGCAACAATTAAGCTGATTGCTACATTAGTGATTTTGGCCCTGCAGCCTTGTGGGCAGGGAGAGGTCCACAGAGATGGTGCGGGCCCTTCCCTCAGCAGGCGTTGTGCTGACAGGACAGTCCATCCGTCTTGGCGTCTTTAGACAGCTGTGCTTACCTAGCAGAATGTAAACATCTCTGAACTTTGCTTACTGGATAAAAGGAAGCATTAGTTTCCTATTGCATTTCCTTCTGCAAGATCAATCATACATGCAGGCTAGACAGAGCATCCCTGTGTTTGTAATTAATCTCGTAAAGCAGGAACATCTCCTCTCCATCGATTGCTATATTTGTATGCAGCCTTCCTGCGAGACATTGAGTGGAAGAGGAAAATAAGGGCTGGTAGCAGAATAGTAATCAGCCGATCCTTCAGTAAGGGCTGCATGTGCTATACAGACACAGCAAGATGCTTTTGTGGTGAGCAGGTTCTTTGTTGGAAAATCACCTTGCAACAGAGCTGACTGGTAGCACCGGGGACCTCAGCACTGTTTTAGATATCCTGATGGCAGAAGAACATGAGACTTCACAAAGAGTTTGGGGCTTTTTTTCTGACTTCTTCTTCCCAAACCCATACAAGTGCAGTGCAAACAAGCCCTCCACCTCCCGGATGTTTCACTGCCATGTGTCACCAGCTGCAGGCACCACAAGCTGAAGCCACACCAGTTGTACACTGACCTCTCTGCACGCAGGAGACTCCCATCAGCAGCTGTTTCAGAAACACGTATCATTCGCATTTTCCTTAGCACATACAGAAATGTTTAAAGCCCAGACTAAGGAAACATTTGCTAAAAAAGCAAAACCAAACAAAAAACAGACTACAACCTGCTAGATCACAGAGTAATTTCCTCCTTTCTGAGTCACGTACAGCCACCGCGCTCCTGAGGACTTAAGCCACTCAGATGCATACAGAAATGGGGCAGCAAACGCTCTTCTGAGGCTCCTCAGCTTCAGATCTGCCCTGCCCCTGCTTTATATCTATCCATTTCATTGCACAAAACACGCTGAGCTCGCTGACATTTACATTGGGCCAGCATACTCCCAGTAATGAGAAAACAAATAGTCTCCCAGACACGGACAGAGAGAACGCGCTCTTCTGGTAGGCACCGTGCTAGTCCAGGCTGTCACTGCCTGATTTGATTTAAGAGAATAATACACAGATGTGCTTGTTGAGTGCAACACTTGGCCAAGTCAGAGCTTTTCATGACTAACAGCAGCAGGACAGTGCTGTTACAGTTCACTGCAGAGCCCACTCTGTGGCACCTCAGGGAACCTGCCTTATGAAGGCCATGTGCCCGTGTAAGCACGCATTCCACAGTACTGAACTGCACTTCTTGACAGAAAAAAACCAACAACCATACATTTAAGGGAAATGACTTAAAGCAATAGAGAACAGCTCTTCAAAATGAAGGATAGGGCTGGTATTACCTGCTGCGTGACCAGCATCACAAGGCCCTGGGCAACCTGGTCTAGTACCAGAGCTGGAAGTTGGTGGCTCTGCCTGTGGTCAGGGGGTGGAACTTTATGATCCCTGGGGTCCCTTCCAACCCATGCCATTTTATGGTCATCTAACTCAGCTCCCACACCACACTTTTGGAGTGCGGTACTACTGTGGTCCTTGCTAAATGCTCTGACATGATACAGGACAGGTGCTGAGCATTTGTTTTGCACTGTTCCTTTTTCATTTTAATAGCTTTTAGCGAAAATTTTCCTAAAAAAAAAAAGATGTGGAATTCACACAAAATGCTGAAATGCACCTTTTTCTTTTAGAGTACTTAAATAATGCAGACCACGCTTAGATATAGGCATAATTTTCAGAAAGAACCAGATACTGAGCCCTCAATTTAGCAACTCTTGGTCACACAACACTCACATCTACTGTAATGAGCTGGCTTGCATCACAGAAATCTACAACCCATTAAAAGATTGCCTTTGTTCACTGTTCAGAGGGATCTTCAGCAAAATCAAGTGACAAATGATCAGTCTAAATCTCTCTGCCTTCTCTCAATCTTTCTGCCTGCATGGCTGTCCATCTCACCTGAACGAGGGGTGCCAGAAAAGCAGAAGCAGGGTTTCTTTGCTATGCAGCTTCTGGCCCAGGAGCTGATGCTGAAAACCCCAGATGGATTAAGAAGCATCCCACCCTGCCTGCCTCATCACCTGGCACTGCTGAGCACCTTCCCTACCAGTGCAGGATGCAGCTGCTCCTCTCTTCTGTCCCGTTCAGCTGCTGTGATTCGACAGTTCATATTGGAAAGAAATTGCATTTGCTCTTTTTCTGCCACCCTCTTTCACGAGATGCCATTTGCAAACACTGACTGCTATAACTATGGTACTGTTCAAGTGTTCAGTGTTGGGGAAGATGCAGAACACACAGTCTGATACAAGACATAAACACATGAGTACTTGGCAAAAAGGAGAGTGGTCAGTCAAGGGATAGGCACTGGCTGTAACCCAGGAAGCTCAGAGGAACTGAATGTAACCCATTTAGGATTATAATAAAGTCACTGTGAGCTCTAAGTAAGACTTGGACAGAGTGAAAAAGGCATTTTCCTATTTGTTTTTCCTTTCCATCTTTGTGACCACCACTGGCCTTTGCTCCTACACACGCTCCTCTCAAGTTCAAACAACCAAGAAATGCAAACTGCTCTTCAGGCTGCAGTGATTTCTCAGTAGTGCTGAATGAGAAGGGGCTCCTGCTCCTCCTGTCTCTGCCTTCATAAAACTGAGGACAAATATTAACGCTGGTTCCCCTTCCTTCAGCCAAATGTTGCAGGTACTTTCAGTTCCTTTCTGCCATATGTTTTATGGCCAAATTGCAGCTGTGGATAGAAAGAAAGAAAAGCGCTCCTGAAGGAAAATGGACCCCAAACTCCAAATTCTATCTGCTGTCTGTCAGGCTTCTTTCACAAGCAGATACCCTTCTGTTCTCAGACTCTGCAGAGGCTTCAGACAGGCATTTCTCAGAGCAGGCAGGAAGACAATAACAATTAACAGAATTATTCGGTTCTGGTGAAGCCAGATAAAGACCACGTTCAGAGCAGGAATTCAAAATTATGTCCCTGATGAAATGTAGTTTCTGGTCTCAGTCATTTCCTCCTTCAGAACAAAACAAAACAAGCAAAAAGACAACAGCACAACAAAAGGAAACGTGCCCCCAAACAAATCAAAGCAAAAAAAAAAACCCAGCCCCAAACAAATCTTAAGGATAAGTATTCAAGAGCTTTCCCTGTGCTCTGCAGAGGCTGCAGCGCGACCTGCCTTAGTGCTAGCAGCTGCACAAAGCCACCTCTTATTTTGGTACAAACCGGTGGAAAAACACGAATCAAAGTGCAAATACTTCAGAGTTTTACAGTTAAAGCTGCAAACGTGACAGAAAATCACATATGGTCAGTCGTACCACAAACACGACGCTGCAGTCCTAAATCCAGCTGGTCTCCTTTATCACAACAGGATGTGTCTGTCTAGCAGTAGTCACCCAAAGAACAAAGTCATCTCGTGTCTGGAAGATAACAAGTTGGAAGGAGTCATGTTCAAGGATTTCAGCTTAATTAATAGCCACAGATTTTATTATCCTCTGCCTCTAGCTTTGCTTTTAGTTTTTTTTTCAGACACGCTCTCATTTAACCAACAGAAAACAATCAAGAAAATTAAACACAGTAACTCAATCAAGCATTTTTGGGGGAAATAAACATACATTTTAGATTTTTACTGTACAGTATTTACATCTCCACAGGGGGACGGAACTATTATGGCACTAATTTGTTTAACACAAACAAGCACGAGCGTTCTGAAAACGAGAACTGCAAAGTGATTCATTTTAATCCGTACCCAAAGACAGAGCTGACAAAACATACTCACACGTGCAAAAGGAGCGCTTGGGAACGAAGCTAAGCTCAGGTTATTTGCACAAATTGGTATTTTTTCCCCCAACAGAGATGACAATAAAAGTACTCCTGTCACCATCACAGCCTCCTGCAACGCTAATGTTGGATGTGTGTGTGTGTGCACGTGCGCAGGCAGCTTTTGTTAACGTTTGTCTACCAAATTATAAGCGGTGTCTTTCCTTGTGCGCTCGCTTGTGTGATAGAGGTTTCAAAGACAAAACCGAGCCCTGCCTTTAATACAGCGCTATCAGAGGCATCTCCCTCGGGGAGGTGTTATGGTCATCGTGCTGACACCAAGATGAGATACGCATTTCTTCTGAGAGAGGCTGCCACAAAGCGCTTCGGAGAATGGCTGCTCAGCTAACGGATGTGCATAATTACTGCTCGCCATAGCAGGTTTTGACAGGCAGACACGAGAGGTAGCACAAAGACATGCAATGGTGCTGCTGAGCTTGCAACTTGTTCCCTTGGCATCTTCCCAGCTGAACTTCTGCCAGAAATACAATTTTTTTATGGCACGCCCACAGATATTCAGAGACCTGAGCCCGCAGCCTCCCTCCCACATCAGCATTAGAAGGAGATGCGTACACCCAGCCTGCCTTCACCCATACCACAAATGGATGAAGATGCTACTAGAGGAGGGAAACTGTTGGAGAACCCAGAGAAGTGTCACAGAGATGATCAGAGGGCTGCAGCACCTCTCCTAATGAGTAAAGGCTGAGGGAGCAGGTTTGCTAAGTCTGGAAAAGAGAAGGCTGTGAGGAGACCTCATTGTGGCCTTCCAGTACTTAACAGCAGCTTATAAGCAGGAGGGGGACTAACAGTTTTACAGTGTCCAATAGTGACAGGACAAGAAGGATATAGCTTTAAACTGAAAGAGGGAAAATTTAAGCTAAATGCTAGGAAGCAAATTCTTTACTCAGAAGGGGGCTGAGGCCCTGGAACAGCTTTCCAGAGAAGCTGTGGTGCCCCATCCCTGGAGGCACTCAAGGCCAGGTTGGATGGGGCCCTGGGCAGCTTGATCCAATGGGTGACAGCCCTGCCCACGGCAGGGGTTGGGAGTGGGTGGGCTTTAAGGCCCCTCCAACCCAAACCTTTCTGTGATACTGTCCCTGGTGTGAAAGCAGTCATGAACAGGGTACTGCAGGAATGGAGGAAGCCCAAGTCCTGAAGGTTAAAACTTAAATTTATGGGCAGACAGGATGTTGCTACAGAAATACTTCTACAGAGGCCAACCATCCTAAATCTGAGTGAAAGGATGAGGGGGATCACACCTTGCTCTCAGCGTCACAGCTGTAGAAGCATATGTATGAGCTGGGTGCAATGGAGAAGACAAAACTCTTGGACCACATTTCCCTGTGCCTTGCCTCTGCACCCCCACACAGCTGGGGACAAGGTTTGTGAATCCATCTGCTGCTGCCCTGCAAGGACACAGATCTCTGGAGCTTTCATCTGAACTGACCAAAGCCGTCTACAAAAAAGTTCAGACAACCATGCACATGGCACACAAATGTGTATTAGATCTGAAAGTGAGGTGGAGGTGTGGGAATCTCGGAGCTGGGTGTGGGAAAGGCCAGCACGTGCCCGGGGGGCAGCAGGAGCTGCATCACACCCTGCAACCATGTTTTGAAAGCTTTTATAAACAAATCCAAAGGAGACTATTAAGTCTGCCATTCTATGTACAGAAGGCATGAAAAAAAAATACTGTAAATGGGGTTAGCAAATAGAAATCTAACTGCAAATAATAAAACTACATAAATAATACAAGAACCGTGATTAGACTGCTGTATTTTGAGTGGATTTGAGGCAGATGTGAAACAGGTGGTAATTATTTGTTACAGAGTAACTGCAATTTACTTGAATTAACTACATAATACATTTTGGCCACAAATGCTTGTATTAGATGTATTGCTTTCTGAACTTCTTCAGGAAAAAAAAATTAGTAGTGTTTTACTGCGGCACTTGCATTTTCTTTATCCTCAATAAAACACAAACCTTCAGGCAGACCCTGAGGTCAGGCAAGCTGCCAGGGCAGCAAAGACAAGCAGGTCCAGGCAGAAAATGAGCTCTGGCTCCATGCAGGAGCTCCCTTCCAGCTGGTTTCACCCCAAACACCAACACTGCAGCAACAAGCAGCCCCAGCCTGCAGCTTCCTCAGCATTGCAGGGCTGGTTCTCAGCACCAATCTACTTGCAGGAGAGGAGGCCTCACAGCCAAAACTCTCACCTTCTCCCTAGAATTTAACACTGAGGGAGAGGAGATCCTCGAGCAATGGGAAATAGAAAATGCACCATTATGCTCCACTGGAAATGTTACCACACTGGCTCAGGAAAGAGGCTGAAGGGCAGCAATTAATTATCACATTAGAGATGGGCACACACCTCCTGCTCTATTTTACTCTTAAAATCTGTATCTGGAAGGCTCTGCTTTGGACTGGGCCATGCCAGGGGCTCACACTGCTGTGGATCAGTTGCCCAGCCTCAGGCAGGCCTGCTCCACCTCCCCTCCTTCCATGGCCATAAACTAATTACAGCCGTGCTCCAGCCGAAGCTTCCTGTTGGGTTGGCATGCTATCCTTTTAGGACACAATGATGAAAAATCTTAATTTGCTTCAGAGGAGCCTGCTAGCTGTATTAATAAATTACGACGCCAAAATAAGAATAGCACTGCCTAGGAAAAAAAAGGAAGCACTGAGCAAAAAGCATTACAACCGCTGCACAAAGCACGTATTTGCTATATTTAGCTTTTCACCCTACAGGCTGGTAATCCTAAAGTGGAACGAAAAACCTGCTGAATCATTCATTACACTTTTTTCAAGCAGAATGCTTTTTCAGTAGGTGCATTACAGGAAACCCGCATCTCGCTCAGGGACACAGCGTCGGATGGGATCGTGGAGCACTCCTCCCACGTGCCAGGGCTCAGTCTCACTGGTGCCCTTCTCATGGTGACATTGATAGGATGGCAGGGGGAAAAGTGCCGACCTTCACCAGAACTCACAAGACTCCTGGTCTTGGGCTCCTGCTCGCCTGAACGAGCAGTGCTGCAGTACCATATGGCCACCCGCAGCAAGGCTTTCGCTAACGCCTTTTTAAAAATAATACCCTTTTCCTCTCAACAAGCTTTGCAAATCAATACAGAAAAGGAACACTTGAATTAAGCAGATGCTTATGACATCCCCTCCTGGCAATTTACGTGATTTATTGAGTTACACTGCAGTCATTTTTTTTTTTTTAAACCAGATTAAGTCTGAACAGAAGCCGGCATCTAAAACATTTCTCCATTTTTAAAATTTATATTATATTGTTAGATTTTTAGTTAAATAAAACTTAGGGAAGAGTACAGAAAGCTACAAGACCTAATAGCCAGGATGCGCAATTAATCAGATTTGAGAAGCAAGCACCGTTTGTCTCCATAAAACAAATAGAATCTATGCTATTAAGAAAACCCATTCAAATCACAAATGTGACTGCTGCTAGTGAGAATATTTTGCTTGGAAAAGGTCCAAAAGGTTCTAAAATTATGTATTCTATTTTTATGTCCTCCCTGGATTGGATTAGTTACTAAGGCAACTGAAGAGTTCCGTCCTGCCAGTTAACAGCTATACTGTACTCCATAAAATCAGCTACTATCTAGGGTCTAAGTGCCCACAACCTGAAAGTAGTGCACTGCTCTTTGGAGGCTGTTTGCTAATGAGTGGTTTTGTACAACCAACCACCCCTCCTCGCATTTTAAATGGGAGTAATTACATCTGGGCCGTGGGCTTCTTTTGGGTTTCATTTCTGGGTTGTAGTTTTAAGAAATGGATGCAACCTCTCCAAATGAGCATCCGCCTTGACAAGGGAATTTGATCACTTTTCATTTCCTAAAGATGCCACAAGTGAGTCGGAGAGATGTCACTGCAAAGCACGCTCTTTGGTGCACTGAACAGAAATAGGACACGGTTTAATAGAAAAAGTGACAAGAAAGATAAAGAAGATGCCCTGAAATAGCTCTCGCTCTGGAAACACACAAGAATTTTAGCATAAAGACAGACTATCTGCAGCACCCTTTAAGTGCTGTGTAAAGGTCCTATTTTTAACTGATCCACTGTTCTCAAGTTTAATTACACACTTTCTTCAAATGTCCATACCTTTGTCACTAGGGAGGATTGAAGTATTGCAAACCTCTGAGGACTGCACTCTGTTTACTGATGCAGAAGCCCTATAAAAGCCCCACTGTGAACTTCACAAACTATCTGCCAAGCCCACCTTCAACAGCACAAAATCTAAAGCTGATGGACAACTTGAGAGTCAAGTTCTTTGGCTTGCATGTTCCTTGTTAACTTCAGGCAGTCAGCTAGACCCCATCTCCTTCTTTCCTTTTGCAAACTCAAACCCATTTGAAGATGATGTTATTCTGAAGGACAAGAGCACATGTTCGTGTAACAGCTGCCACATCGAGCATTCTGGGATTGTTCAGTCTGGAGAAGAGGAGGCTCAGGGGAGACTTCACCACTCTTTACAATAAGATGAAAGGAGGCTGTGGCAAGGTGGGTGTCAGTCTCTTCTCTCTGCTAACAGTGATAGGATGAGAGGTCAGCAACAGGCCTCAAGCTGCACCAAGACAGGTTCAGGTTGGATATTAGGAAACATTTATTCTCCAAAAAAGCAGTGCAGCAGTGGCACAGGCTGCCCAGTGAGGTGATACAGTCACTGTCCCTGGAGGTGTTTACGAACCGTGTACATGTGGCACCAAGGAACATGCTTAGTGAGCAGGGCAGGGATGGGTTGATGGCTGGACTAGCTGATCTTAAGTCTTTTCCAACCTTAACGATTCTGTAATCTTTCCAGCTCAAGTGCAGCAAGGTCAGGTTAACTTCCTTTCTATGCTACAACAAAAAAACCTGTTACAACTGGCAAGTCATTTCTAGCTCAGGATGCTCCACGTGGCCAGGCAGGACTTCTCCTCCCTGTGCAAACCACTAGGAAACACCTGGGTACCTATCAGACGAGCTGGGCCATAGATCAGTCCCACAGCTGCCTATGTCACCCCTTTCTTTTACACAATGTGTTTATGCTCACACCCATAAATAGATGCTATTGGATGTTGACAGGGATAATTGGAAGCGCTTAAATCACCTCCTCCATAAATCATTTGCATTCACTGGGTTTCACCCGTGCCCTTGCTGTGCTCTCCTTCCTCTGCTCATCTTGATGGACAGCACACAAAATGGCACACTTTCTGCTCCTCTGAATACTTTATCACCAAAAAGAGAGCAGCAGAAGGTCAGCATTCAAAGGGATCCCTCTGCATGGCTGGGAGCAGCCCTGTCAGAAGGCAGGCAGACCTCTGACAGCACCTCTGCCCCAGCACTGTGGCTTTCTGGCACACGGCCCCTTGAGGCTGACAAAAGCACACAGCTGCTGGGAGATGCTGAGGCTGACCCACAGCACGGAGCATGCTATTCTGGGAGCTGGTACAGGGCACTCAGCCCTTCCTCTGAACTACTGTCAGTTCTTCAAGCATTGCTGTCCTACAATTTTTCAACAAAACAGCATTTAATTAATCATTATTTATGCTTAAAAGGAGTCTTTTCCAACGAGGCACTGTATGACCAAATGGACTGCTGCTGACCGGAACCAGGAGTGCTCCAAATAGAAGCACTTCTGTGCACAGAGCATGTTCATTTTAAATACTGTGAGCACCAAGCATTTCCAGCAGGAACTCCTGCACGGTCCCCCTGTGTCAGCCAGGGAGCAGGGCAGGAGGGAGAAGACTCTCCAGGCTCAGCACTGGGAAGATTCAAAGAGAGTGAGCAGCATCTCAGCACCCCCTTAACCAGTGCAGCTGTTTTAAACTATTTTTAAGTAATGATCTTGAACAGCTGTACAAATGAAATGCATTCAAAAGAAGAGGCAGTTAAAAAAAACTCAAAACAAGATGCTGACCCACAGCTCCAGCAATGGAAAAATCAGTATTACTAGTAGACATGCTATACCATGAAAACTCAGAAGCAAGCTAGTGTCCCAGCGCAAAGCAAAGCACAAAGTTAAGACCTTCACTAGATTTCTTTGTGGTCAGCTTCTTGTTTCAGCAAACCCTTGCCTTGATGTGCACCAATCCAGCAAATCTAACCAGAGCATCATGGCCAAGGGTAACAGGATTGCAGTAACAGGCACCATTACCTAAAAAATAATATCAGAACCAATACAAGGATCAACATTTCAGCACCAGAACCACCACTCTGCAAAAGAACTGTGCTGCCATTACCTATAACCCCATATTCCCCACTGTGGGAAAGTCCTTCAGAGATGCTCATCCTTCTACTGAGCACAATTCCACCAAGTTTTAAAGACATCTATTTTATTTTTCAGTACAACACAAGGCCACACTAATGCAGCCTGCTCCTATGGGGTGCACCTGTGATCCCCCAGGACTTCCTCACACACTAAGCCTCATGCTGCACAAGGGAGTGCGATCGGCATTCTTTGATATTCAACTTCATACATTCCTCAAATCACAACAACGTGAGCAAAGCTCCTGATTTAAATAGGAGACTTGCAGGTTTGCAAAATCAGGTCATGGGGGGAGGAAAAAAATCCTGTTTTGCAACGCCTGGAAAAAGTACTTGTGGGAGAGATGAGGTTTCTTTTCCAGGGAAGGAAACATGCAGTGAAACTTAAAGGAAAGGAAAATGAATCCTTGCTTCTATTCTGAATTGAAACAAACTGCTGTCTTACTGGCACAAGCAAATTAAACGTGAAGGCTTTGTCAGTGGCTCTGCATACAGGAGACAGCTAGAGTAAAAATGTAAGATTTCTGGGACAAGAGGAGTCACAAGAGATGAACATTGCATGATTTAATTATCCATCTGGAGGGAGAAATTAAGCTTTTGACATGGAGCTGCATATAAAGAAAGCAATTAGACTCCCTTTAAGAAAATTAAGAAGGGACTAACCGTTTAAAATGCCACTATGAAATCATTACTTATATGCAATGGTAATATATAGAAGCAGCAGCATGCTGTGCAGATTGATCTAGATACTCCACGGTTTTATAACAGTTTCCCTTTCCTAAAGGGAAAGGACCTTGTGCTGGTGGGAAACCTGCCCACAGAGTGAGTTTTAAGTGCAGAACAACTTTGACATTTCACATGGAAGTCTTCTCAACTTCAGAGCACAGACTGCTGCTACGTATCTTGGATATATATTATTTACAAGTTAATAATCCTCCCTAAATCAGTATGTGCCATGAATACATTCTTCATATCAGCTCAGCATATACATATACATCAGCTTAGCTTAGGTTCAAGCTTTTGTGATAGACTTCTGGATAGCAGTATACAGTACTGGCAGAAGAATAATCCACTCTTCCTCGTTAGTGAATACACACATGCGCTTTTGCTCCCCAGGCTCCACTGGCACCATATTAATTCAACTGAGATGAAGTGTTAAGCTTCCAAAGCAAAACAATAATAAGAATAAAAGTCAAGTAAGCAAGGTTCAGGTTTTCCAAGGGGGTGAATCAGTATGAGACCTTTGACCAAGACAGAGCACTGCCAATCTAGGAAACAAGCCCTAAGGCATTAAAAAGATAACTAGTAACAGATTTAAGGCTTTCAAGATCAGGAGCATGTCTTTTCCACATTCAAAATTCAAGTTCAGAGCAATAAACTGCAGCTCTCTCTTTTATAAATCAGAGCTTGACTTAGCACTTGACTTTTCTTATACTTTTGCAAGCACCACAATGTCTAAGGTTGCTGTGAAAAACCTTCCTCTGCAAACACTGCCTGCAGGAACTGCTCTTTGTGCCACTCAGAGCAGTCCAGAGGAAGGACTCTGCTGCTGCTGTCCATGGTGCCAAGTCAATCCCAATACTGTACTCACATTGTGTTTTTCCAGTGTTTGGCTGTATCATTTATATATCCCATGATAACAACTCTCTGCAGGAGCCATGATGTTGCACCTTGCACACGCATCTCCCTGCCAACTCCTCTGCTTCCGTAAGTATTGGTCATAAGGGAGGAACAGGATGCCTGAAGAACCAAAATGCATTAATGCAGATCTAATATAAAGGGTAGTTTTGGAGCCTTATAAAAACCTATATATTCCTTTGAATAATTAGTGCTGGCAGTAAGCTCTTTAATCCAATAAAGTCTCATTATATCAATAGCAGACCTCACACAACATGCAAATTGTACGGGTCCTGTAGAACAGCCCATGTGAGGGTGAATGAGCTGTCAGGAACGTAGGCTGGGTCTGGAATCATCCCCAGGGCAAAGCATTTATTATTCCACACTATGTTTCTCCCTTGTAACATCCACAGGCTCATAGCTCACAGCAGACAACAGGATGAGCACCACGAGTGGGGCATCTCCAGAAAACCAGGCCACCCTAAGTTACGCACCGCATTGTGCTGCCTGGTAAAATCGAGCCTCTGCTGTTGTAATAACCATGACGACTATGCAGGAAAAAGAGGATGACGGCCCTGAGAGTGAGTTTCCAACCAAAATGCCCTAAGGCAAGTGGTCTTACAGAGGCTGCATTCAGCGAATGATGGGAGTTGTAGCGGCTTCAGCTTCTTTATCAGAGAAGAGGTAAGAGAAAAGCAAAAGCTAGGAGAACATAAAACACAAGTATTCCAACACTCTGGGCTACAGAGGAATGTTAAGGAGACATGCTATCCCCATCAAAACAGAGCCCTGTGCTCAAAAATGAACAGAAGGGAACATTCTGACACCTCCTAAAATGAATCAACTGCCACAGGCGTGCAAAGAAACACTCAGGAGATTGAAAAATAAAAGGATATTGCTACTGTGCTTTTAAATTGCCATCTGTTGACCCTAGCACCAATCTTCTGGCCAGGTCAATGAGACTGGCAGACTTCAGTCACATTGCTAGAGTCAACCTCCACTGTGCTTTGCAGAATCTTTCCCCTTGCCCCATTTCATGGCCCTCTCCCTAATTTCATGAGATTCAGCTGCATGGAGAAATTGTGCATCTACAGATGATACAGAATTTTAAAAAAGGCAAAAAATAACACCAAAACAAACCCAAATGAACAAGTTATGAAGAAATTCAGTGTTTTTAACATCACCCTTCTTCCAACCCTAGGCATAAGCAGCCATAAACTCCACACAGGCAATAAAGCCATTCTTTGCTGAAGACTCTGCGGGTTCAATACCTGATGTAAAGCAGATGATTGCTTCCATCGATTCAGCCGAAATACCCGAGTGGAGCTGCATGCTGTCGTGGCCAGAGTGCATGCATGATTTTTGATGGTTTAATAAATAAACCATTGATTACAAAATGGAGCCTGATAAATCCTGACAGGGCAGATTTGCAGCTGTACCTCTCCTCCGACTCCTACAATTAATAGCTTAGTACTGTGCTATGGTTAAGCAAGGATCAGCTCATACAGCAGCAACAGCACATTAGCAACACTTACACAAATGCACAAAATTACTGCACCCTGTGTAAATGACAAAGTCACTCCTTTTTTGGCCAAAATATTCTCATATGGGGCTTTCTTGCCACAGAAAGCATTTCTAGCACCAGGGCTTCAGCTGCCTGATGACAGCAGGAGATGCTGAGCCAGCTGGGCTCCAGGCATGTGTGGGCTGCAGACTGGGAACCTGTGACTCCTTGTGAACCTGTGACTCCTTGTCACAGGTTCACAAGAAAAGTGTCATGTAAGGCACACCTTGAGAAATAGTGCCTTGTTAACCCAGGAAGAGAGATCTGGACCTCATACAGTACCTTTCTGCTAAGCAAGGGAACAAGCAAGCCTTGCTGTAAATAATTGCTCAGATGGCCTATTTCTCTTCCTGAAGTGCTGGACTTAGAATATCTCAAGCACTGCAGTCATGCTGATGAGAGAAAGAAAACACCCTGAATCAGAAGGCTTTTATCCATCCTATACACACAGCTCCCCTAACATGAATGCAGAGCTGGCACCCAACAATGCACACAAGTCTTCAGCCCCGGTCCCCACTACTGCTCTGCAGGGAAGCACAACACCTTTCTGCAACTGACAGATATGTTTCCCAAAGAACATATCTAGTTATTAAGCCAGGCTAATGCATGTCAATTAAACAATGGAACTGCTTTTGTATTTACCTATTAGACTCTCCAGTCAAATGAAGGTCCTAAATACAACAGCCATTTACACCACTCATACTTAACATACTTAACTTCACAGTATTTTAACAAGGTTGCAAGTGCTCGCTGATATTCTCTTACAGTTTCAAGGCAAAAATCAGATCCTTAGAACAAATGTATCTGCAGAGGACATTGGCAGAGAAAAGAGAGAAAAAAGGATTTTTAATTTAGTTTTTATTTTTAAGTCAACTCCCTCCAGCCACTCTGGAGACAGAAATACATGTGATGATTACAGGAAAAAAAAAAGCTGTACTTTATCTTGTAATTCTTGTAATTCAGAAAGGTGGCTTTGCCCATTTCAACTCAAATGGAAAACGAGCTTTTGTTGGAAACAGAACTACAAAATATTTTAAATAACATGGGAGGTATTTCTGAGTAATGTGCATCACAGACTACTCATCTGAGCTAATTCCATTTCCCAGATGAAATAAAGTGCAATAAATAGTGGCTAACATATCTCTCCATACAAAGTCAGGACCAATCTTTGCTTTCATTAAACTTGGTACAGTGTACGTGCCATGCATTTTTAATACCTTTCAATAATTTATGAGAAACAGTGCAGACTAAGACTGACAGGAAATAGTCTAGGCTCCTAATTTTAGGAAACAACCTATAAATGAAATTTCAGGAGGAAGCAACTTCTTGATTAAAGCAAATTGCTGTTGTCACACCCAGAAAAAAATATATATATATGTCCTTATATGTCCTATTACTCTAATTTATTACATTTATTGCTGAAATTTAGGAGAGTACTACAAAGACAACCAAAGCATCACAGACCAGGACAGCATCATGCTACATTATGCCCAGTCACTGCAGAACAGCAACAACCTAGAACTGGAGATACTAAAGCAAAAAACAGCAGCTTACGTAAGCATACATCAGCTCCTGGTTTTTTAATTTTTTTATTTTTTTATTTTTTATTTTTATTTTTGACAGACAGCAGCAGCAAATGCATTTCTGAATCCTTCCATTTTCTTGCTGAATGGTTCTTAAGCATCTCTGTCTCCTTCCTACCTGTCACTCATGACCCTTATTTCCTGTACACTGGATTTCTGTCCTGCTGACGAATCTGATGCGCCTGATAGAGCAAGTGTGCAGGACACTGATTAGCTCCATCAGCTTTAAAGTTTCCCCAGCCCGTTCCTCAGGCAATCTCATCTGAATGCCTATCTGCTGCTCACACACGTGGCTCACCTCTTACTCCAGGAAGACCTGCAGCGAATCAGGAAAGCTCTCAGCACAGACGTTGAAAAATAAGGATGTAAAAAGCCCAACTGAGGCTGGAATCCAAACCCCAGTGTGTGTTGTATACCTCCTTGCAAGCTCGTGGTGGCAAAGGTTTGCTGTTCTGATGGAAGTGCCAGGCAGGAGCAGACCCACAGAATGAGAGCTACAACACGTGAGCTTATGCTGGCAAATAGTAATGCAAATGAGTAGCTACACTCACACAAGCAGCCTCCATAAATCCAGAATCATATTTGTGTTCAAATACTCCCTCCCACGGCTGCAAAGCGCGTGGGGAGACTGAGAAAGTCAGACACAAGCATGAGAACTCATACGACTTAAAGTCGTCCTTATTAAAAACAAATGGAACATATTCACCAACTGTCCCTTCAGTCAAGACACTGAAAAACTGAGCTGCTGCAAGGCAGGCCAAAAAAGGACAGTGGCTTTTCACTCAAGGGGCTGACTCTCGTGCTGCTCTAAGCATCCTCCTACCCCTCACCCTACCCCACCTCAGCTCCAGTCTGCTCCTCATCTTCCACTTCACCACCACACTGCAGCAGCATCCTTAGCACCTGAGGTCCTGCAAAGCACGTTCAATACTACAACAGAGGGTTCACTGCCCTCCTCTAAGTCACATCTTACCAATGAGTTCAGTAGTCCCTTCTGGCTGTAAAATCTTCCAGTGAAGGAAACATACCAATGGCTCAACCAAGCACATAAGTAGTAAATTCTTCTACACTGAACAACACCTCCTACCCTCAGAAAACACTATTTTTTAAAGATCAAAGTCCCATCTAAGCCAGTGGGTGAGAAGTTCAAGTTGTTATGAAAGAAATTGGACGAGTTACGTAAAACCTTTGAGCCTGGAACTTTTAATCAGTTTGTACTGTATTCTAAAAGATTACGTAAAATAACTTATACTTACATTTGGTAGCAAGGTATTCGAAGAAGTAATCATACACAAGAAGTAACAGATTATAGCATGAATCCAATGTAACTAATAAAAGCTAGAAGCATTTAATCTACCCAGGCATTGACAAACTGAAGCCTAAACAAGAGAATTGCAGCCATTACCTCGTGCCCTTGGAATAAGCTAGAAAAAAAAGAAAAAGCTGCCGCAGCCTCAGCTCAAGGGGGATGAGGGTTTTGAAAGCGTGATGCACTTAAACTCAGCTTAGGGTACCACTTACACAGCCATAGATTTTATGGGTTCCAACTCCATAATGTACTCAGGCAGGATCACTTGTGCAGAAGGTCAGGCATTTATCTGTCCCTTACATGCAAACCAGTGTCCTGTGCATTATTCTCCTCTGAAGACATGCTGGCACAGCAGCCTTCCTGTACAGCAGGCACCCTTGGACCTGAGCCCGCTCACAGCATAACAGGAGCTCTGCACAGATGTGCACTCTTTTTTTAGGATGCTGCCTGGTAGCATCCTGAGTACTAGCAGTGGCAAGGCCTGGCACAGCCCCCGCCTGTGGTGTGGAGGAGGCAGGCCCCAAGGCAGCAGTGCTCCAGGCACTCACTGCTTGTGCTGTCACACACAGCTCAGCAGAGCCCTCCCTGCCTGCAGGAACAGCACTGTCCTAATGCAACTTCCGAAGCACTCTTGCTTTGATCATCTTGCTCTGTTTTGCTGCTTCTATTCTTAAGAAAACGCAGTGGGAAAACTCTTCTGGTCCTAGGGTAAGAGGGGAACAGCATTTTCCCTTTTAAAAACCAAATTGAGGATAGAAGATAAAGTGCAAGCAACCAAGCTAATTAGCTTAAAACCTGTTTTTTGTCCTACAATGAATACCAATACACACACCTTGTACCTGCCTTCTCCTCCAGTCTTTAAACAGGTACACACCTCCCTTTTCCTCCATCCCCCCAGTCCACCAGCCCTTACTTTGTTCTGAATTTCTCTGCAGTTTCAAGCCTTAAGAGAAGTCTGCTTAGCAGAAAGAAGCTTCCCTCCTTTCTCTGCCAAATCTCCCCCTTGTTACCAGCCTCAGACACAGAGTGCACAGTACTAAGGGAAGCTGTGACAGATTTAAGGCCCAGTCCCCAGTGCCCACGCAATGCTTCAGACTAGCACTTTGGGACCAATATTACTGGGAGGTTCACAGTTTTCCTAATGAACATGGAGTAACAGCATCTCTTTTTTCATGTGAGCTCAGCAGCAGAAGGCATCTGAGTTCTGGGGAAAGGATATGTTAAGTACTCCCGGCAAGTAACAGCAGAGCTTCCTAAACAGCTTTTCTATGAGCAATATACAGCATAGAGCTAAATAAATCCTTCTTTTTTAGGTCCTCACTCGAGGCAACCTGCATAACTTGATTCACAGCTTTATTATCTAATAAAACCTCCCATCACACTAACTCAGCCTGTGCGTCCATGCACAGAGATGAAATGTGTGCACACGGGTGCGTGCATGCATCCAGATCGCATATTCCTGCATCTCACCATCTGGCATTGTTCTGGGGATTAATAAACACAAAGTTAGGTTTAAAATACCACATACGCGCCCAGGGAAGGAGCACTCTTACTGAATGTTTTATCAGCCTACATAGAGTATCTGCAAGGAATGAAGAAAGCTGGCCAAGGCCGTGTGTGTGCATTAGGACACAGAAAACACACACTGATCAAGTGGGCAGGAGCAGAAAGTTACAGCGATGTGTTCCATGTGGCAGAAGGAAGTTGAAGAACAGTATGATTGATTAAGGCTTCACAGGTCTAGAGGAATGGAAATATGATAAATGCTAATGTGACAGAAATGTCAAAATTGATGAGGAATTACACATGCTAGAGACTGAACAAAAACGTAGCTGAGATTAAGTCAGACAAAGATAAAATGCCAGATTGCCTAAAGCTAATTATCTGGACAATTAATGGAATGCCTGCGACTCATTTTGATTATTGAGAGCACAACCTATTTGAGAAAGGACAAAGCTATTTGCAGAAGTCCAGGCTGCTTTCCTTATAACATGTTGGCAATGGAGTGGAAGAAATTCTTACCCTGGAGATCACTAAGCCAGCTGCTAAAATGCAGTGTGGCCACATCACCTGGTACTGAAACCACACCAATCAGTTCCTTGGGCTGTCAGTGTCAGAATTCAATGCACAGCTCATTTTCAAAGCTGGTAATTTGACAGCAATCCTGAATAAAAAAAAAGCATGCCTTCAACATAAGCAAAGCAAGATATAGAAAAGTTATTCCTTCATTTTAACATCTGTCGTTTTAAGGAGACCCCCTACTTACTTCTACGTATAATCCACTCAAGAATCAAATGTGTTTCCCAGACACTTTTACATGATGGCACTTCTTAAACCAGCCAGATGCAAATATCTGCTCACTCATCAGTTAATACAAGGAAATAGTAAAGATTAATTAAACATTCCACTTGCCTCTTCAAAAGAAAACAACAAAAAAACATCTGTCTATCTAGGATTAGACCATCTCTGCAGAATTATCTGAATGTTTCACTATGCTCCTAGCCCAGGACCATCTTGGTCTGTGGAATGAGAAATACCCAGTATGTTTTAAGGACCATGCTTGTGACAGTAAAACACACGGGATCCACATTCTGCTGAAGACAACAGTATTACATCGTAGCATTTTTTCTCCTTCTAGTGACATCTCTGGAAACACTATACATTCACTGCTGTCATGAAGCATCACATCCATCAGCCACGAGCCTCTTGGGCAGCAGAGTGAAATGGCTGCAGCCCACACTGATGTCTGGCCAATGGGTTTCCCTGCAGGAAGCCCCCTCAGATACCAGAGGTAAAGCAGAGCAGCCATCAGACTGAGCAAGCATCCAAGCACGAGCTTTGCCAGGGCTGGAAAGGCCAGCAGCAAGCAGCTCCCATCAGCCAGGAAAACTCCCAGGGCTGGGTTTATTCATCTGGGCTCTGGCACAGATTGAAGCAGTTCATTCTGCTTTCAGCACTTGGCTAACACCTTTGCACTGTATATATATATATTTTGGAGGTTTTTTCATCATTTAACATCTCAACATGTAGGAACCGCCTTGATCCCTAAATGAGGATGTACTTCAGGGCAGGGATCAAAGAGTTGAGCTGTTCATGATGCTGATTCAAATGCAGTACTGTTCCCCTAAAAAGCCAGCAGCCTCAGGATAGAGCACCTGCTGCAGAGCACATTGTGAGCTGCCATGCTTCTTGGGGCTGACACCAATTTAACACGCCATGCCTAGATTAAAACTTTTTTTTTAAATAACAATCTTCATTCCAGAGCAGACAGTAGATTTTAGCAGAGGGGAAGCCATCCAGCTTTGCAGCAGGGAAACCAGCTTTGAACACATGCAGGAGGGGAGAGCCTGAGACTTCACAATGTGTTTAATCTGTCCCTGGATGGCAGTGGTATGAAGATGCACTGGAGAAGCTGTGCTTCTCTTTTTATCCTCTGCAGAAGAAAGGCTGGAAAAGCAAGCAGAGCGATGCTCAGGGCTGCAGAGCTGAGGCACAGCTCAGCAACTGGTTTGGCGAGCAGACACAGAATTTGGTGGTGAAACAGCACTGGGCACCAGCCCAAACCCTGAACTGAAGCAATTTTAGTATATCCCCAGTGAGCTCTGAAAACATGCAGAATAGGCTGCACATTAAGCCCCGACTCCCACACGCAGTGGCAACAGCTGCCATGAGAGGGGTGATGAGCAGACGCTTATCCTGCAGTCACCAGATCTTGGGCCATGCTTGCTTGATTAGTGCCCACACCTACTGCTATGGGAAGAAAGCTTGTGATCCACAGACTTAAAAGGAATTCTTTTCACCAAGATGAAAAGTGCCCTGAATACTGTTGCTCAACGGTTAAATAATATGCTTTACAAAACATCACATCTTGCTAACAGTTTTAGAGGCCCTTAAATAGTATGCCGAACTTCAGATGGGCCAGGTCTGTCTTTTTTGGCTATTTTAACTGATTCTCAGTTTGGGATGGTGATTACTATCCAGGTTAGAGACATAAGCATAGACAAAAACTTCCAGCTTATCAGGTCACACTGGTATTTTGAAAAACATTCTTATTCTCTCTGAGCTTTTATTTTAGTTTGCCAAAAAACAGAAATCTGCTTTTTCCCAAGGGAGAGTTGACAGACAGAATTTCAACACACAGATACGATGGAGGCAAGGACAAACACACAAGCACAACAAAGCCACCGCTCTGTGCTGAAGTCAAGGTAAAGAGGTGGGGAACAAAGTGCTCTGCAGAGTTCAAAGAAAAAATAGCTGCTAAGTCTCTCACAGTCACTAGAGCAACAACTTCTGCTCTTTGCCAGCAAGAATTAAGGCTCTAAAATAATTTTATTTTCCTTCAATAAGAGTATGTCAGAATATAGCATGCTTCTGTTGACCCCACAGGATGCACAGGAATCATGCCAATCCATCACACTGATGCCACTGTCCACCACTATCTCCCATGTTAAAAATTATATATCTTGGTTTTGAGAAAGGATATTTTCCTCTTACCTCAGTCAAAGCAGCTAGAAATTTAAAGAATCTCTGTATTTGTAGAGGTAAGGCAGAGACGCATTGCTGTTGGACTCCAAGTTTCTTAAGAGGTTTGACAACTCTGACTACAAATGGCAGTCTGTATTCTCCAAAACCTTGAGGATCTCAACTAGAGGAAGAGGTAACAGAACGGGATGTTCCATCTTCTCCAAAAATTCTGCCAGAGCAGGCTTCAGAAAGCAAACATTTTCAGACAAGGTACGTTTTAAACCTCCAAAAGGGAAGAGAAAGAGGTAACAGGCATGTATTTGATTTAAAAGACGAAATCCTACTCATGAAAATAAATAAGGCACACACACAAAAGGTGGCCCAAATTATACTCCTGTTGTCCCATTAATCATATTTATTGCAAAAGTCTAATAATGTTATCTTTGGTCCCAGCTTCAGCAGCCCATAATTTAACACGGGCATCTTTTTTCAGCATGTGAATTGGGTACTAACACTGTCTCTTCCAACCTCTTTTGTGCTTCTAAATTAGAAAACCCAAATGTCACTTTTCTTCAGATAGGAAATGCAGTCAAGGTCACTGTAAAATAAAAGAGCAATTAACTTCACAAGCAAACTGTTGTATAGGAGTGAAATAAAGTACTTGAAGTGGGTAAAATCTAAAAATATTCTTAAAAATTACACTCTTATTCAGGCACAAATGACAAAACAGCTCCAGAGATTCATGTCAAATCACAGAAAATATCCCACCCCCCCGCAATTTGTTTGCTGTGGGGTAGTAAAGCCTGCTGCTTGATAGCTGTGATACTGGAGAAGCTGACTGCCTCCTCCCCACCTCCAACCCGCTCCCCAGAAAAGCCCTAAGCAGTGAAAAAGCATTAACACACAATTTCTCATTTTGTTTCTTCTATCAACTGAACAACAGAAGTTTTACAAAATCCCTGCTTAAAATTTCACAAGAGATAGCAAGGACAATGGACCAGGAGAGAGTTACCCTATCCGAAAACACAAAGAGAGCTAACTTTAAGGGTCTGGAGTTGATAAGTGTATTAAAATACAAAATTATCTTGGCTCTAACCCTTCTCTGGAATCAGCCAAGATTTTATAACTTGGTAAAATTAAATGCGTTATCAACACACAACTGCCTGCACAACCCAGCAAAGATAAATTATCTCATTATTGCCATAGAAATCAGATGAGGCGTGCATTGTAAGTGACATATTAAATGCAATTATAAAACCCTACTGAAGTGATGTTAGTGACCTGACACATGACAAAAAAAACGAGGCAATGCAGAATTATGGCTGGAAGATGTGCTAATATTATTCCTGCACAACCTTCACTAGATACAAAAATACTGTCTAGACTTAGTAAAATCCAATAATCAAAACAGTCGGAAAAATGTAAGTGGTTATTAAGAGGTAAAGAAGGAAATACCTTGAAGAGAAGCTAGGTTACTCGTTGATGCTGCGATCCACAATTGCCGTAATGTGAAGGGGCCAGCAAAGCCACCTCCTCACACCACCTGCCTCCACCCCCTACCATGCTGTAAAAAAATCACACTCACTGTGAATTAACCCCACAAAAACAAAGAGCAAGGGAACACCACAGCCCAAAGACCCCAGAGAGGCCCCCATGCCTGTGACTTATCAGCAGTGCAGCTGACCCAAGCCCTTCCTGACCAGCACTTGTCAGGAGGGTGCCAGAAGCCCCAGTGCTACCATCAGTGTCAGATCATGCTTCACTCTGTTCTGTTGCAAAGTTTTCCTTAAAACCTAACCTACATTTTCCTTGCCGCAGTGCACTGCTCTTTCCCCTGCTCACAACACACAGATTACAGGTCACTCCCTTCTCCCCAGCAGACTTTTGCACCTGTCAGGGTCACACAGTCTAGCAATGAGACCCGATAACAGCTTGGATTGTTTCAGTGTCTTGTCCTACATCATGGTTTCTAAATTCCTCCTCATTCTCGTTGTTAACCTCTGCCTCCTCCTGCATCTTTTTTGAAGTCTTGTCACCCAAAGTAGGCACAAATATTCTTGCTCAGTCTTTACCAGTACCAGCTAACTCTAAAGGATTAATTCATGCACCTGTGCACACAACCAAAATCATCTCCTTGTAGCAGTCACTGGTGACTTCTGTCTAGCTCCTAATGCTTTCTAACTTTCAGAGTACAGAACACACACCTTACGAATTGCCTCCTGCTTGGGCAGCCCATTTTCCCTTCAACAGAACCAGGCCTGAGTTGTGTGACTATTGATCCATTATCTTACCCCATAACTAGCAAGCAGTCTCAGAACCCCTAGGAGAACCGTTCCTGCAAGCAGTTGGCTGCACACCAGAATCTCCCCTTGAGCAAGGACACTTCTCAAGGTGCACAGATTCACCCAGGACATGGTGACACTTGCCAACAGATCCTCAGTAACCAATTTGTTTTTAAGCTATACCAGCTTTGCTAAGATTTGCTCTTGGATTCATCAAGCAATCCTTACCCTCTATATAACAAACAGTCAGCGATATCCAGCTGTTTAAAAAGTCACTATTATCACTGTTCAAATTACCATCTTACATCTACTTATATTAGTAAATATCTTTGTCTTCCTCTTACAAGTGAAGCATGCAGTGCTTTAGTCTCCTTCAGTGACAGGAGGGTCCCTCATTCCAGTCTGAGCAAATCTAGTCTGCTCTACCTGGTACCTGCAGACAGGAATTAATGAAAGCATTTTATTAGTGCAAAATCTTGAAAGTACTAAGAAATCCATTTAGTCTGTTAAAAACTAAAGGTCAATCAACATACACTTATCCCTGATTCAAACCCACAGCTTTCCATGCTCTTTGAGAGTACACTGTTGAGACTCTTGTTTTACAAGGAGAAAGAAAAAGAGGCTGTCATCACTTGCAGGAGGCAGAGGTAAGAAATAAGCTCAGGCATTGCTACAACACTCCTGTCTTCCCACTCTCCTTGATCTGGGTCACTGAAATAGAAGGAGGGAGAACATGTAGGGAAAAAACTTTTACTCCTACCTACATCGATAGCAAAGGAGAAACACAATCATGCACATTCTACACCAATATCAGAGGATCCAAGGGTTTTGTTCACTTATTGGAATGAGTCAGCTTGAGATACTTTCCTTCCTTTTAATGCAGCTTTCAACTGTCATAAGCATCTTTGTGAGTGGCACCAGTAGGTGTTAGATGTGGAAACAACCATGCTGGAAAAGAGCACAATGACTCTGAGCACATTGCTTTGTTCTGTAATAAAATAAGCTGCACTGTTCACAAGGAATTACTCCCTATCAATTGCTTTACTCAACAAGACAGGCCAATACAATTTCTGTTCTTTTTCTTCCTCCATACAGTTTGTTCTCATTTTTCCTGGAGGTTAGGAAACAAACTGACTGCCTTCAGTTTCCCATCATACAGAGGGGGCAATGTGGCTTCACTGCAGATATGTTGCTAGGACACAGCTCTTCATTCTAATATATTCACTGTTACCATAAAATTAATTACTCTGTTATTTCCATTTACTTGCACCACCAGTATAGATGCCTTTATTTAAGTGTATGTTAGTGTGCAAAAATAAAGAAAATAATTTAGCACGCTCAATTTTACTTGCAAGCAGTGTCTATATCCTTAGGTTTTAGCTTTTGAAAGTTATGGATTCACTTGGTGATCTACTTACATTATCCAGTAGGGATATTTTGAGCCATTCCTTAACCTCTCTGGTTCTGCCCAAGATATGAGTTGACAAAAAAAACAACAAGGATTTGTTAATGCAATCAGTTACTTCTGCTGAGAGAAAAGACTGATTTATGATAAGAATGAGAATTGAGTGACAGGTTTAGAATTCGAGAGGTTTTGGGCCTTATTGTAAGTTAACACTTCCCTCGGAAAAAGTTTATATACAGCCTTTACTCCATACTTTTACACAAGAGGCCACTGCAATTCTCCGCAGGAGATGGCACACGGCCACCTGCCAAGGGGCAGAGCTAAAATGATGTCACGGCCCCATCCCCTTAGCAGGGACCACCTCCCAGGCAAGTGGTACACAGTGGGAATGTGCCTCCTCCATGCTGCTACTCTGCCCCACAGCATTGGGAACACAGCCAGAGCTCCGGGGAACCCTGGCTTTACCCTCAAGGAAAGTTCAGCTGTAAGGAGAGCACAAAGAACAGTGCTTGAGATGATGACAGTACATTATGCTTCCTCTGCAGCAACCAGAACTTACAGCTTGAGGTAATCTGCAAGAGTGGCTGGTGATTGCTCCAATTTCCATTGCCTGCATCTTGCCCTAAGCAGAGCTTTCAAAAACCACTTCTGTCCACAGAGAGGGGCAACGTGAGGCCACTAGCTCCCAAGGGCTGCAAAGGCACAGGCTCTGGGAGCCATTCTGCTAGTGCCCCTGATCAGCGTGGCATCCCCTTGCCTCCCCCAGGTGGGAGAGTAGGCCTGCACCTTCCATGCACAGACAGCTGCACTCAGCTCTGCACCACATTCCTGCACCTGCTTCACGCCAGAACGGGCACAGGCGTTAAGTCCTTCATCTCCAAAGTTTAATCAAACAATGTGCAATAGGTCAACTTTCAGAGGGGAACTAAAGGCGATTCCTTAATTAGATTTAAGAACTGCAACACTTGAAGTTAAATCATGCTTAGAAACATGGAAATTGAAAAATGATAACTAATGGGATTTACAGATGATTTCCTTTAAAAGTCAAAAATTATTCTTGCACATGTGTACCCCTAAGGACCTTTCTGTAGGTGTTAAAAATATCCCTCTTAACAGCAGACAATGAGAATATATCCACTTACACAGAAAGTAGAACAACAAAGCCACTGCCCAGACATTAGTAATAAATATAAAGATCCCCAATTATAGACTAGAGCCTGGAATCCCTTCGACCTCCTCCTGCATTTACATCTTTGTAGTTCTTTTGCAACCAAAGATGCTGTCATGGCCAGACAACCTGCAGCTACACATGTTGGCCCTGACCTATGTGACACTGATGAGGCCAGCTGGAAGAGGGGACACCAGGTCTGAGCTCAGTGGCAGGGAAGTAGAGCACTAACATTCAACTATTCCGTTGTACAGTGCCATATGACTACTTCAATGCTAATTTACTATGGTTTAAAAATATAGGAACATAAAACAAATTAGAAGAGAGGCAGGTAGCAAATTCTGGACTAATCTACAAGTTGGGGACTTCTTGAACAATGCTAATGATGTGCAGAAATTACCATTTGCAGTTTAACAGTACAAAACAAGTTATTTTTCTGAAAATCATGTAAGTAAGTGCTCAGGTGATTATCTTTTAATGCAGCATCTTTTGTGCATGGGCACTTTACGTGGGCTCTCTTTGCAAGGCTTTGTGCGCTGTGTTCTTTTGCTCACTCATCACTGCAAGATGTTACTTCTTTCCCAACTCAGGTCCATGGAAGGTCACTGCAAGGGTTAAACTACACAAGAAAACGAAAGCACCAATGTCAGCATCTCTACCAGTGCCAGAACTCACCAACACTCTTCCTGCTCCACTGCAGAGCTCATCCTTTTGCAAGCCTAATGTGGAAGCTGCTGCCATGGGTGTGACCAAAATTGGACAGAAATCCTGCACTGAATTATTGCATTCCAATGATTATAATGACTTTTTTTTTAAATATCTGAATACAGGAGACTCTAAAGAGTTCTGAAGGCAAGTATTTTAAATTTTCTTTAGAGTGTTCATTAACAATATTTACCATGAATCATCTTGCTCAAGAAAGCAATTAGCAATACATTCAAAAGGAGACAACTCTATTTCAAATCAAACAGCCTAAAACAAAAACAAAGAATCTCTCTTATGACACGGATATGGCATGGCACAAATACACTAGGACAAGACAAATGGCTACGGCTTTTTACAAACACGTTAAGAAGTGTCATACAGAACTGGTAAAGAAGGAATAAAAAAAGTATGATCATAACTCAGCATCTTTTTACCTAACAACACTCAATTCCACTTTATAGAAACATAGAATCCTTCAGAGTTGAAAGGGACCTTTAAAAATCATATAGTCCTACTCCCCTGCAATGAACGGGGACATGCACAGCTACATCACCTGCCCAAGCCCTAATCCAGCTTCACCTTTGAGAGTCTTCAGGGACGCTGCATCAAGAACATCTTTGGGAAACCCGTTCCAGAGCCTCAACATCCTCACTGTTGAAGAATTTTTCCTTACATCTAACCTAAATCTCCCCTCTTGAAGCTTGAAACCATTTCCCCTTGTTCTGTCACTACAGACCCTGCTAAAGTGTCTGTCCCACTCTTTCCCATAGCCCCTCTTTAGATACTGAAAGGCTGCTCTTAGGTCACCCCAGAACCTTCTCTTCTCAGGGCTGAGCAGACCCATCTCTCTCAGCCTGTCTTGTAGGAGAGGTGTTCCACCCCTTGGACCATTTTCATGGCCCTCCTCCAGACACGCTCCAACAGGTCCATGTCTCAAGGACTCCATGTCTGGATACAGTGCTTCAGACGAATTCTCACTAGCACAGAGCAGAGGGGCTGGACCACTTCCCTCAACCTGCTGGCCATGCTTCTTCTGCTGGAGGCCAGAAGCCACCAGTTCACAGCAGTTACCTGTACACCAGAGTGATTACTGCTCTTGGAGGAGACGGGTGTCTCCCCCACCCCTAAAATCACTGACTTGTCAGGCAAACCAAAGACCGCTCATCTCAGAAGCTTCTTTAGAGCATGACAGACTAGAAGAAGCCAGCGCACCTATTTCACATCTAACTATCTGACTGTAAGAAAAGTTACCAGTTCACTGTCCTGAAAACTCAGCCTGCTCTGCAGCAAGGACTGTGGGTATACTACTCACTTCATTCACAGTCTCATAAGCACATCTCTGTCAATGTTTGTTGTTTACTCCAGGTTAAAAATGTTTTCAGCATCAGAAGCTTTCTAACTCTTTCTGCTAGGCTCCAATGTAAAATGTAAATTCAGTTTGTTCATTCTACAATGAATGAATTTTAAACATTTAGTGACATGAAACATCCTGACTTTGCAGTATGAAGATGATCTGAGTGCAAGCCTTACTCCCTGTTTTACTAATCTACTGGACTTAAGTATTGTCAGCAACCTGTCTTCAGCATTCTGACTGATAATATGCTTTTCTAAATCAAGCTCTTCACTTTTGGCAGCATACGCATTCTGCTTCTCTCCTTTTCTTTAAATTTATGAACATGTAACTTGTGACCAACAGGCATGGTTTCACAGGTTATACTGAAGGAAGACTTGCCTTCTTTTGTTTCTGACTGAAGTCCTCTGGAGACTACTCAGAATCTTACTTTTTCTGCTGTTCTTACATCTGAAGTGCAACTTTCTTTGAATGTACATAAGTCATTGAACTCTTGCGCTGATGTAAGATCAGAGAAGGTATGGATTTGTCAACCATGTATCCGTCTAATTCCTGCCTCAATATTCTTCAAATGAAACACTTTCAGATTACTAACATCTACTGATCCATTAGCATGCCTTGCAACTAACATCTGTTTTCATCCTGCACCCAAGATGTAAGATACACAGACAGAAGCAGAGGTAACCCGCGGCTCTCAGACAAATCAGGTGAAACATACAAGTCAGGGCAAGCTTCACAGGACTTCAGTATGGGAGACAAGTCTCACACATTTTAAGTCTTATCTAAAATTTTACTGCTGAGGAAGCCCTAAGAAAAACATATTAGAAGTTAACTACTTAACAAGGAGCATGGAATCTGATTTCTATTAAATCCAAGACTCGACTCTCAAACAGATGCTAATACAAGAGCCAAATGCCTTCCACAAAAACAGAAAAACCTGTATATCCTGAGCACGTATCCATAAGCAGACATCACCAAGGGTTTCTCAAGCAATACCCCAAGATGTATCATACCTACCCTCACAAGCTACAGGATCCCACTTGAGCTTAAATGAGGTCTCCTTAAATACAGGGAACATTCTACCAACAGGCTGTGGCAGAACAGGCATCAGTGCTGAGGACAAGAATCCAGCAAGTTTACGGGGTTGGGTTATTCTTCACGTTGATGCTGTAGACACAGTACCAGCCCATATTATTGCTGTGTTTCTGTTCAGAACTCAGTGCTGCAATAATATGTATTACCTTATCACCTCTTCATGAACAATGCTGAAAACAGCTCACTTTAAGTGAGTTCTGTAACTGAACAGTTACGCAGATGGCGTGGTCTTTTACGCCTCATGACAAAAGACTGCAGTCTTCACATGACTGTGGCCATGATGTACGCTATAATTAATTTTTAAGTTAATTGCTGAAATCACTCTCCTGCTTCAGACACCCATAGTGCATGACTCATGGCATTAGCAGGAAGTAGCAGGGCTGTGCAGCAGGAGGAAGGCTGATTAAGTCTCAGGGTAAGAGGAAGGAGTGCCATGGGGATGACTCAATGATGAGGTTCTCCCACATCAAAGGAAAGGCATGCTTTTACGCACACTGACAGGAAAAGGAAGTTCCAGTGCTCACCAAACACCTACAATTCTTCATTATCTCAAACAACTAAAACTGAGATTGAAGTTTTTAAATCCCTTGTTTTTGTTTCTATAGTCCTAAAGTACAGCACAGAACAGAGCAACATTTCTTGAAGGTTGCAGACGCAAGATGAGCCATGTGTGGAAAAGCCTGATACTTATACTCAGAAAAAGTAGAAATTGTATGAAATATAGCCCTACACTGAACAGTAAGCAACCATTTAAATCACTGAAGAGAATGAGCTGCAATTTTCCTCTAGTTAAAGAATGCAGTGGGTTTTTGAAACATATGCACCTAACTGTGGCTTTCCATGAGTATAATTAATCTCTAAAGCAGCTAACAAAAGAAGATCTGTTCTAAAACAAATCTAGAGAAAAAAAAAAGGGATCTAAAGCTGAGCAAGTGTAGAGAGGAACAAAGCACAAAAGCTGCTCCAACACTTACAGCAACCCACACATACAGATGAGCCTCTTGCTAGGAAATGCATTTATATGGATGATTATCTTCACATGATACCTATACATTTGAGAAGCATTCAAGTGACCACATTATGTACAGCTCTGTAAACCACTTGCATGCACATACGGGTGGCTTAAAGAATCCTGACATTATGTAAACAAGATGGGGAAACTGGGGCTTCCTGTCTGGGGAAAGAAAGAATAGAGCAGAGCGTATGCAGAGAACTGGGCCTTTCCATCTATTGTTTTTTTATATAAAGCAAAACGCAAGACTTGCAGATGAAGTTAAAAATAACATTTTGGCTTAATAGAGGACAGATGTAGAAAACATCAACCCTGCCAGTATGCAGAAGATTTCGTAACCACCTTTGCTGTGCTGCTTGGTTGACACAGGGAGAAGGCAATACGAAGAAAACAATAAAAAGACTTATGCGTAGGTGTTGGAAGTGGGAGATGGATGTGCGAGCAAATTGCTTTTAAGAATTGGCTGGCTGAAAAGGGAGCTTGCACAAGCTCAGAGAAGCTGCAAAAGCTTAGGAACCACAGCAGTTTCCAGAAGGCAAGACAACAGTGCCTACTGAAAGTCACCCAGACACAACCCCATGCAGCTCCCCAGTTATTGCTGTGTGAGACAAAGCATGCCTGCATTCATCAACACCACGCCCAAGCCTCCAGGGCCAACAAGCTCCTGCCACTATCACATCCCCTTGGCCCACCCCTTATCTCAGGCTGACAGCCTGAGGGACAGGTCTATAAACACCAGCTCTTGGTGCTGCCTCTGGGTGGGCACCACATACCCTTGAAGAGCCCTGTGGCAGTACCCAGGCACTGTGTCATGGATGGGGGGGTACTTTGCCATGTTAGGTAAGATAATCCTGGAAAGAGATCCCAAAAGCTCTTGTGGCTGCTATGTTACTAGCCTCTGCCTTTCCAGTATTTTTATTTATTTTTTTAATGGCAGCCTTTTTGACAGGCTCCTTGTGCCCACACAACCACCTGCTCAGCACCCGGCCAAGGATTGGGACAGACACTGCCTGATCACAAGGAACTGGTTTCTGCTTCCTGCAGATAAGGAAGCACACTATACAGTAATATCCTTTTGCAGAATTGTATAAAGCCTTAATTACAACCTCATGCTTCCACAACAAACGCATCACATGTTTAACACATGCACCAATGTCAGCTCTTAACATTTTCTGATGTGGCGGAGCTTGTAATCAAGGGTTTGTGTTATATGGCAAATGAATGGCCACAGAACCCAACCCTGTAGCAATTTCCTAAAGGACAAATCAACCAGCTATGCGAAGATGATCATCTGCATGGCTACAGGTTTTGCTGAGCTACAGCAAGAACTGAAAACTCATTGTGAGCTCTAGTCAATGGATACAGCCAGGGAAGCACTTCATTTGATCAACACCTGGCAACTGTTCCAGTCCAGGTAATCAGTAACTCGCTAGCTGCTCCATCTGTTCTGCCTTTCTTCTTACAGATATTAAGAAGTAAAACCCACACTTAAGCAGGATCCTTGGTGGTAGACCCTGAAGACAAGATGATTTAAGCTGGACAACAGAGACATGAAGTATGGGGTTTACAACCACTTGCCAACAGCAGCCTTTCACTATTAACCACAGAACTGGTAACTCAAATTTCTTTAAAATTCACAAGAGCCTTCTGCTGAGTTGAGGTGGTTGGTTCAGGTGTGCATCCCTCAGACAACCCTACAAGTGAGCTAATTAATGGTCCTTGCTAGGAATACACAGAAAATCATTTCTAGGTTTACTTAGTTGAAAACAGATGAAGATCTTTAATCTCAAGTGATAAAAAAATACACACCTACCTAAAAACCACACACAACTGAACTAAGGGCTACTAACACACTACAGTGCTCAACCATGTAAAAACCCTTCTGGCTTTGATTCACCTCACAATGTATTACATCCCATTGACTTCAAAACAGCAAACAACTTTTCAGGCATTAGCAGATAATATCCATCAGATGTAACTGCATTCCTAGCTTTTCAGCAAGCTGCTTTTACTGAGCTGAAGGGAAAGCTGGATTCACCAAAACAAAGGTAATCCAAGCTGCTGTAAACACATACAACAGTGTCTCAATTTTGAGTCTCTGGAGAAAACACTCTTTACTTCAGAATATGAAGTAAATTCACTGACTAGATAAGAAAAAAAATCTAAACAAAGAAAGATGCAAGGAGTAGGTTACTTGGTCTTTTTCACCTGAACATAACCATTAAACAGTCATAAATAACAAATCTGTCATGGTAGGCACTATTCTAGATGATCACACAACAATAATGAGTAGACTCTACATCACAATTACTCTTGGATAATTAGTCCCAGAGCTGCAATGTCTTAAGAGTAAACTTGTGGCATCAGTGCATTGGTGTGCAACAAGGTACCATGCCCTTGGTTAATCACATGGCAACTTCATCCCATCGCACCCACAGCAGTAAGGATGAGGATGGTCCAGAATGTTTATACAGAAAACAAAAAATTGAGAATGCAGCACTCTGCCTGCCTCACTACCATTGCTTACAGCAGAGGAAAAGTCAATTTCAGAATTAAAGGCTGTAAGAGTCATAAAGCACAAAAAAGCACCACTCTCAAAAATCAAATAATTTGATTACAAAAAAAAAAATCTACTAAATTTCATCTATAGATTCTACCTCATGATTGTGAAAACACAAATCTGAATCTCATGAGTGACAGACATCACAGGTTTAATTAAAAAAGTCTACTGGAAAAGAAACACAAAAGGAATACGCAAGGAATAAATCGCGTTTAAATGATTTTGCGTAAAATGTATCAGGCAAGAAAAAATATTTAAGATCTGGATTCAAAGCTATGTTGCTACACATAGCTGGGTACACCTGAAGAAGCTGGTTGTGCTATTCAGCAAATGAATGGGTAGGTGCAAGTTCCATACAGAGAGCTGCATTCCTTCATTACTTGGAAGATGCTGCATAAAAACCCAATCAAGCAAAGACGTGAAGCAAAAGAGCACAGGTCAATGTATAATTAGGTTCTCAACCAGGCTGTGGTCTTGCCAACTTACAGTGTATGTTACAGTAGAATTCAGCAGCCAGCTGACCAAGGCTCCATTGCCCAAGGAACAGGCCGAGAAAGTACCAGCTCGTATCTCAGCAGTATACCAAGCTAAAAGATTTAGCAGGTGAGGAGAACAGAACTGTGAGCAGCAGATATGGCTATCTGTAGTCAATCAGGGAGACAATGACAATATTCCACCTGCTTAGTTACAATCCATACTGCAGCTCTATGCAGCAAGTCAGAAACTGCACTGAATCTTTTAGTAAGTGGTACACCAACCACGATGATCTGCCAAGATGAGCTGTTAGTCAAACTACCATTAGATTTGTTCTACATCTAGCTTCTTCTATGTTAAAAGAAATGAAAAACAGGATTAGCAAAAAAAAAACAAACCTGTTTTGGAAATTAAGCCACTTTTCCCTCAATAAAACAAGCACCTCCCCTTTCAAAATGTTTTGAAACTAACCAAAAGACAGACCACAGAGTACTTTGCTCAAGACCCATGCCACGTGTCTATAGCTCAAAACAGCTCAAACCTGGTGGGGTCCTTGCACACATCAGCACAAGAGCTTGTTCTAGCAGGGGATCCAATCAACTTGGTTACATTCATCTATCAGATGAGGATCATATGGGACGTGCTGAATGCTTGCTGTGTCCCCATTCGATGTACAGTCATGACACTGGTCTAAGCATTCTTACCACACTTCAGAGTTTGAATGAAGCCCAGACAGAAGTTGAGACTTCTGCCCAAACAGCTTAAGAACAAAACTTGCCGGAATATGAACTCAAAAATCAGATCCTCTCTCTTTTTCACTAACACTACTTCCAAGATCTCATGCAGAGCCTAACAGACGCTTGCACAACACTCTGCAGAGATGATCACTCTCTACACCTTGCCTGGGAGTCACCAGGCTATACAGGACCTAGGATCTAGAGAACAGTAAGAACAGACCCTCTCTCTAGATATTACGTGATTGAAAGCCATAATCTTTTGAAAGCTTCAGCAGAACTGTAAACACATCACCCAACAAAGAGGGAAAAAAAATACACTACGCTGATTTTTTTTTTCTTATTCATAAGCTTGGGACCATTCAAACTGTTCTTTACAGTCTTTACCGTTAACAGTGGTGGTGGTTCTTTATCTTTTTGAAGATTACTGGTATCCAGAACTACTTCAAGAAATCTTTTAATTCTGAATAGATTGACAAATTCATATTATTCTGTTTATAGATTGCACATCTGCATATAGTCAGCACATGAAGCTTACCAAGCAGCAGGAAATCTGACCAACCATAATCCTCCAAATAGACTGTGAGCATTATTCCACAATGACAAGCAAAAAAAGCAATGATCAACATTCTCCCTAACAACAAGGCAGTTCAGAAATGTCACTTCCGTTGTCACAGTTGATGCCACTGAAGTGTCACTTAGAGTTAATATTTGCCTAATCAAGCCAATTATAGAGTAATTTAGGTGTTTAGAAGGCTCTTGGATTTGACTTTTGATATGAAAAATCTGCATATTCCTAGATCTTTTATGAATTTTAAATGGTTCAAAGTTTAACTGTAAGAGCAAGGAACCTTCAACATAGTTCGGAAAAACAACTCCAGTTTTTATTGGGTGTTCAAGCAGGAAACGATGTATCACCTCACTGGCATAGATTGCTAGCAAGAGTTGAAAAGTGCTCTCATGAAGTGCTGAGAACTTCCAACACTTCTGCTGAGGAGCCACAGCCACACAAAGAATTGGGCCCTCCTCCATAACTTACTTGAAAGTAAACTGATAAAGGCCAGCAGACAAAACAATGCAGACACGTGTACTGCTCAGCCCTGGAGACCCAGCCCATGACTTTGAGGTGGCCCTGTTCCCAGCCTGGGGCTACAGCCAGGATCGTCACACCTTGGCATGGTGGCCACAGGCTCAGTTCAGCTAGTGCTGCAACTGAGGTTTGCTTGAGAACCAGTGTGCTGCCACTCCTGAGCCAGAAGTACCTCAGAACTCCCACACATCTGCTGCAGAAGCTAAGCTGGGCAGAAAGTTGTCTGTGACATCTATTTTCTTCTTTCCTCAGCGCGGAGGCTAATGAAGAGTTTCACACACACATAATTGTCATGCACAGTAGTTTAATCTGCCTATGCAGCATTTGTGGTCTAAACACACAAAAATACATTGGTGTTCAAAGAAATGAGGAGCTGGGGCATGAAGTAAACAGGAGGGAGGGTCAGCTACATTACTTCCTCATGGAAGAAAGCATTAAAAGCATTACCTTTGGGATAATAGGTGCCCTTGAGGGAAGGTCAGAGCAGAACAACTACAGCTCAGAGCAGAACTACTATAGCTTAAGTTTAATGAAAGAAAATTTGTTAAATGCAAAGGCAAGGAGAACATGTCTTGATACCAACTAACTCCTTCCACCTAAAGGACAGCAGAATCAGTGAGATGAAGTGCTGTTCCCGAAGCATCTCCCCAGCCTTCCCAGCACAGGGCAGCCCTACAGAGCCCAGTGCTCATCCTCTGGGCAGGGGAAGGCACTGTGCCACACATTGAGTGGAGGCATTCCCATCTCCCTTGCTCAAACTGCTTGCAACATACCAGCCACAAACATCTCACAGACACGAAGGAGGCATGACCAGTGGAAGGGAAAATTTGCTACTTCAGCAAGAAGCAAAACCTACCTTAGCAGGTTTTATATTATTTAAAAAGGGCTGGGGGTTTGCAGTATCTGCAACAGCCCTTAGGGAGGCAAATAAACAGGTTGTCAATGGATATTTATACAAAGTGGACATGGGTGCATAATACAGACATTTCTCACACACGCATTTATAAGATACATGTGGTTTATAGCATAATTAATCAGTAGTTGTCCCCTATTTTGTACACAAATGTAGCTTTGTAACTTTCTGGGCATATTCAGTAAATAATAAATTTGCACCATTCTGCAATCCAAGTAACCTTCTCCTGGATGGAAGATTCTGGGAGAAGTGATTCACACTCTTGCACAGGGAAACTCGGGGTAGAGGAAGCACTGTCCCTGTGCACCTCTGGAACATGCACCCTGAATTCACACAAATTCCAGAAAGTACTCACTGCCACTTTCCCACACATACAGATAAAGGAATGTATGTGCATATGTACCGTGAATAACCCAAAAGAATAGTACCCACACAAAATAATAGAGGTAGATAGTATATTTTGTATGGCTTATCCAGATGGGATACAGACAACCAGTAAATAAAGAAAGGCTCACCTGTCGCTGATGGTCGAGGCTTGCCCAGGACTCCACAGGAGAGGGATCTCCAACAAGAGATCCTTCCCCAGTGGTGGTCAGCCCTTAAGTGGGGTCTGGGAGAAGTGGAGCCAGACTCCATCCCTTCTGGTCACACAGGTGAATTGTCTTCACCTGTGCTCCCATGGCTTACTCAGTGCTCGCCTCAGGTGATCAGTCTAACTCAAGTAAAATACAATGAAGGGGAAAATTCTATCCCTAGAGGATCATGGCTGCTTTTCAGCTCTCTCCACCAATGCTACATCCTTTTACATCCAAACTCTGAGCTTTTATTATGAAGAACGAAGCCAGACCCACAACCTGCAGAAGTACTGACCTCTTTTGGGGACCAGTTGGTCAGAAATCAGTTGACACAAAGATCTGTTCATGAAGAGCAAATACTACATGTATATTTCAGGATTTTTTCCACCTGCAAATATTCAGCTGTACCATACACAAAAAGAATTCCCCTTGATGTGGATCCCCTCTTTCCAATTTTAACTTGTCACATTTTCCCCATTTCTCACTCTGTATTTACTATTTTGCTTACAGCTGCATACGGAGTTTGCAATCAGTGTGGGTGGTCTGGAGTGTGAGCTGCTCAGTTTCTGTCCATCCCATCAACTCCACACACTGGAGGTGATCATGGGTAGCTACAGCAAAGAACCTGGCCAGATCTCTGTAGCATCACAAGTGAAGAAGTGTAAGACTTGAGGGAAGAACATGTTCACTCTCAACAGAGAATTCAAGGAACACATACACATGATTTAATGGGAATAAAACAGAGAAAGAAGTGCAACTTGTGGGTTTCAAAGCTCTTTGTGAGACCGATATGTTAGAGTGAGACGCTCATTGAATCATTTTCCTTTAAAATTCAATTAGAAAGGAATTCAGTGGACTTGGAAAAGCAAAGACTGCCACATAGGAGTGCTACGCTACCCAAAGAACATGGAAAAGACATTCATCATATTTTGCATATATCTTCTATCTAAAGATGTCCGACAGAAGCACCATTTTAAGAGAAATATTTGTATTTTTATATGTTTTGTTTTATGTTGGCTCTACGCTAACCAAAATCAATCCTGATTTGTAGACAATCACTTTAAGGCTAACATTTCAAAATTGCTTAGACAAAATTACAGTGCTATACTTTCAGAAAAAGGTCAAATTGTCGCTTACCATATAAGAGACCCCTACAATACTGTCTGTTCTGTTCTCATGGACTACTCACAAAACCATTTCCATTTTACACAAGGGTGCACCCAAAGTTCAGCTAAAAAGGAACCCTGTAATTGTTGTTCTTCATTCAGAAAGCATTAAAACCACAAAGAATAGAAACAAGGAGTTTTTAAGGAACATTGTTGAAGAACAATGCCTGCAGCTTATGTATATTTGTATACATTTCACATACAAAACACCTGCACACACATCTCAAAGAGCCTATGTAAATTTTAATCAACAATCATCTGTAATCCTTCTAACATTTCATCTCTGCTTCAGCAACCAATGAGTTAAAGATGATAAATGCCATTAACAAAGGAAAGAGCTTCTTTCCTTTGTTTCCCAAAGAACGCAGAAGCCTGACCTCTAGTCATGTTCATTTAAGGAACTTTGACAAAAGAAACACAATTCAATTTCTAGTTTCATTATTCTGCCGCAAATGTTTTGATCATCCATAGGACAATCACAAAGTCCTAAAAATTGCAATTTCCCATTACTGATCAGTGCCCATCTTCCCCCTTCTGAGAAAATAAGCAGAAAATATACACTAAGAATAGTCAGCACCACAAAATCCATACCGTTTTTCCTCATTCCACAGAGAAAATTACTGAGGAAAAGAAGTTGTCTATAATCTCAATCATAATCAGGAACTGGATACACATCTGAACTGTATTTTGGTTGTAAAATCCGTGACTGATAACCCAGAAGGAGCTCAAATAAGCTACAATGCCACAAACAGAAAAAAATTTTAAAAGAAAACCCAAAAGCAAACATTAGGTAACCTACACAGTGTATACCCTACCTCCTTTATTATGCTGGTTAATGTTTAGGACTCCCACTGATTCCAAAGGGATTATTTTAGAGCCTGGAAAGAAGTAATGATCAAGCACCAACAGCTGTAGCATCATGCACTGCCCTCATGAAAAAGGGCTCAGTGTAACAGAGTGGCACAAACTCATAGCAGCATTTACCAAAGCCATTATAAATTAGCAAAATACAAATGGAAAACACTAATTTGGGTAACTCATTAAAAGCAGAGTTTTATTGTTCATTTAAACCTCTCAGCTCTGAACCTTACTGATCTCTTCTGCAATGACAGCAGCAAGCGTCCTGTATTTGGCTAACAATTGCCAGAAATAACTAACATGTTTCCCCCATGCAAAATAGTTTTTCAATAACTCATTTGCAGATTCAGTCCTATTAAAATAATAAACATTAATTTAAATGTTTCGTAAAATGTCTACATTTCCAGCCTGCTACATAGCAGTATTATGCTGATCTTAAAAAAATGTAATAAGTAACACATTAATCCATCTACCAGAAAGTATAGTGTGGATCTAAGGAGAAAAATAAGAGTTAAGCTGCATGTTTACAAAATACAATATTAATTCTTTTCTCCCCCCTCAAAATTTAGTGTGTACATTTTTATACTTTATATAGTATATATATTTTTATAGTATATATATATGTTTCACTTAAATTGTTTGGACGGCATTAGAGAAAAGTATTTCCTTGAAGAACAAGGATTTTAAACACAGTCACCATCCCTAAATGTGTTTAAGAACCATCTGGATGTGGTGCTCAGGGACACCACGGGTTGTTAAAGAGTTAGGGTAGTATGGTTAGGCTGTGGTTGGACTCGATGATCCTGAAGGTCTTTTCCAACCTAAGCAATTCCATGAACAACTCTTTGCAGTATCTCTGCTCGTTACACATGTCAGGCAGGCAGATTACCATCACACACACCCCACCCGAACGCGGTGCAGCTCTGGCAGCAACAGCGGCACCACGCAGAGCAAAGCACCCAGCAACCCAACGCACATCCACAAGGATGAGTGAGCTGGGCACCTCAGGACACAGACTGCAGGACGGAATGCAGCAGAGCATTTCAAAAGTCAAAGGCAAATTTTATTTTCAGTTTGGGAAAGATAAGATCCACCTGCCCTGCTCTGAAGGCTGCCTGCTGAAATCGCAGACCGGCTTACGCAGCACTTTTGAACAATCTGCTCATGCCCCACCGCACCCAATGGATCTGCCAATAAAGACACAACCCCATTCTGTGGCTGTTACTGCAGGGACAATAGAAGAAATTTTATCTCCCTCTACAATTCAGTAGCCCTCACAGTGCGAGACTAACAGTCACAGTAAGGCATAGCAATAAGGGAATAGAAGAGGAAGGGAAAACTACTGAACTACTTTCTGCTTCTTCCTGAGGAGGTACACGACCTTCCTCTGCTCTAAACTTCTAGGCATAGCACAGGGCTGCTGTGAGCAGCTGCAAAGTACTCATGGGAAGCAGCAGGATTTGTCCTTCACCCTGCAACAAGCCCGCAGCAGTGCATACCTCCACATTTACATGCAGACACCCAGACGGTAGTGGCATACAAGCACACACAAGGGGAGACAGCCACAGCCCCTACTTGCTTTAAGGCAACCCTAAAACTGCACGTTTCAAGCCCAGCATCATCACGCTGTGCTAATGATAAAGATTTTTTTTTTTTGCCATGAACTACAAGCACCAATATTTTGTCACTGCTTCCAGAGACCAACATGCAATGAGAAAAATACAAGACAGAAAGGAAGAAAATGTGTGGCTGCTGCGAGGAAGAAACGCTTACCTTTATTCCTCCCCTTCTACAAAGCAAAGCTCCCTCTCCGGCACCTGAGCTCACGAGCAGTGCAGTGGCAGCAAGGGCTGTGCTGCAGCAGGGATGGAGGCACTCGGAGCAGAACTGCTGCCGGAGGAAAGCGACGGGAGCCACAGCGACCCCCTCGACCCCAGCTGCTATCAAATCCGGGAAGATAGAGTGCACATCTGTTTTACGAGGCCCCCGGGGAGCACCAACTCCAGCTACTTACCCTGTCTGCATTATTAATAGATGTTAATGGCTCCATTATATCAAAAGAAGCCTCTTCCTCTTTGTAATATGGAAATTCCAAGTTAAAGGAAAAACGCAACAAAAAGCCCCGTGCTCAGAGGCAGCAAGCCGCTCCCTGGTCCCACCAACTGCAGAGCTGCCCCCCACCTCCCTCAGCCCCAGCACGCTGATTTGGTAGCCAAAATCGATCCGAGGCAGTCAGCAACCGCAGAAAAGCGAAAGCGCAGACAAAGGCTTCCTGTCATAAGGCAATTCCTGAATGCATGATTTTCCTTTTAATCAGGTGCTGAAATACTCTAGCTTGAGCATATATGCATTTTTAATGCAAAGGATGTGCTGTAAAGACAGAATAAACACATACCTTGCATGCGCTCCTTGTGCCTGTCAATTCACGGCTTTATTTCTTCAGCAGAAGTTATCCGTCACCTCAAAAAGTATTATCTGGGCTGACTGGATGACAAAGTCTCCCTGTCAAGCCTTTGATTCAGTTGATGAATAAAGGACTTTGATCCCAAAGTATCCCTAGGCTGTGGTTCTGTTAATGCACAGAGCTCCTCTAGGCCCATCCATCCTCAGGTGCAGCCACGCACCAAAGTGCCAAAGGACCTGCCACAGAGGACGCTGACCTATTTTAATCTGATCCACATGTAAACGCTACCGAGCTACCACTGGGAATCAAGTGTAGCTAAGATGTATTTTTAACCCCTTAGTCTCCCCACGCATGGGATGAACAAGTTCGCACTGGTAATGAACACACCCTCCAAGATCGTACAAGAATGTCGTTCGCTTTGCATCGGTTTCTTCTGCCGATGCTGAGAGCCATCTCACTGAAGGGAGCAGACCCCCCTCTGCCTCCTCTCTTCAGTGTTGCCTCCAGGTAATTCTGACCAGCGTTTATAAAGCCCCAAAATGCCCAAACAGACCTCATCCCATCTGCTATATGACCCTAACACGAAATCAAACACATACCCCTGCGGGGCACGAAGCTGCAGACCACGAGCTCTCCTTAGGGACGGCGGCACCCCACAATTAATTGCACGATGTTATTTTTGCATATTTGGGGGTGGGGAGTGCAAACATGTCAAGCATCACCTTCTCGCGCTGCAGATGCACGCCGCAGCTGCTCGCCGGCGCTCGGCGTGTGAATGAGAAGTGCTGCTAATTCTTCCAAGACAAATGCAAGCGATTGGCTTTGTTGCCACTCGCCTCTGCGGCTCTGGAGACCGCACCGCAGCCACGGCATCACAGGCACTGTATTAACTGAATTACAGGCAGCGCCAACGTGATCATCTTCATCTCTCTCACACGCGCTCTAATTACTTATCCAGATCGAGCCCGACTGCTGGAAAATTAGCTCTCTCCAGGAGGTAACCGAGCTGAAAGGTTCTTTTTACCAAGAAATGATGGGCTGGCCTCTAGCAGTACATCAGCCAGCGCACAGCCCTAAGAAATGTCACAAGATGTAAATTTGTGAGTGGGTTTCTCTTCCTCCCAGAAGAAATAAGACATTTTCTAGAAGATACGAAAATAGGCACGTGTAGATTCAGACAAGCCAAATAAAAAGCCACCTATATTCCTGGCCCTGAACTTGAAGAATTTACTTAAATCAGGAAAAGATGCGCATCTTACGCTGATCTTTCTATTCTTTGTAGATTTGCTCCCACTTGATTCTCACAACCAATTTGGTAGTGTGCACTTATACCAAGGTTTCATTTCTTGCCACCAGCCGCTGAGACCAAGTTTTGGTTCCAATACCTTGCTGGGGAAACCAACACTGCAGTCACGCCATCAAACCAACTCACGGCAGCAGAACAAAGCAGAGAGAGAATCATGCGCTTTTAAACTCAGAATGCTCCCTTAGCTTCTAGGGATTTGAAAAAAAAGAAATCTAAAAGCATCTTAACTTTATTTTTAAAAAGAGCACATAAAACTGCCAGACACAAGCAGCTTCGAAGGAGCAGCTTTCAAATTATTTTCTAATTAGCAGGACTGTCATAATGAGCTGATTTGTTGTACCGCACACATGTACAGATACACACATTTTTAACACGCTTAACGCGCTCTCTGATCCAATTCCAGTTGCATGCGAGGACAGTGCAAATTTTACTGCTACGGAGTTTTAACTTATGCGGCCATCTGAAGCACACAAAACACTGCTATCAGAACAATGCAGCAGTATGAAACATACACTGAACGCGATACTGATAAGCTCTGCAACTTAATGGCTTATTCAAAAAAAGGGGGGAGCAGACCACAGAATGAAAGCCCACGCTCGCTGCATTTGTGGCAGTTTCAGAACACTGAGCCTTCCCCATTCTCTTAATTGCGCTGGGTGTTATGCATGCTAGGGATGGAGTGAGAAGAGTTGTCAGCCCACCTGACTGCAGAACAAAGAGCATTTTTTTCTTCCAGCATTTGTTACTGATGCTTGAGCCACACCCTTCAGTCCTCCCTGAAAGCACTCCTTGCATTCTCCTCCTTCCTGCCCACATGGAAAGACATTTTCTCCACAGAAATAAGATATTAAGCATTCTCATGCTCTGGAATTGCTGCATTTGGGTGATGCTTTGAAACCCCCTCCCCGTGTGTGTGGAAGGGATGGGGCTCTGGACCATGCTGTGCTTGGGCACCATGGGGAGCCCTGTGCAGGGAACAGGGAGCTCTTTTGGGATGGGGCTCAGCCTCCAGGGATGACTTTGCAGTAGGGGTGCAAAGGTGGACAGGAAAAGCCCCAAAGCAAACAAATGCCTAATGAAGAAGGGAAGCACCACACCCTAGCCATTGATGTGCTGAGCCACACACTCCTATCTTGCCCCTGCAAAGCCCTTCCATGGAGAGGCCATCTCTGTGCTGCTCTATGCACCCTCCTGCCTCTGCTCCCACCCCCAGCCAGGGCACACTGCAGGCCACAGTTCATCTCCCCATCCCCCAGGAACTGAAATACAGCTGGAACACCTTATAAGTTAGCTGCAGAACACTCCAAAGCACGCAGGTTTTTTTTGCACGTTCATAGAAATGACATATATTCCTGACCTGATCTATTTAGAAAGACATCAGGCAACACAAGGCAAGATGCAGACAATGTGAGAACGGGTACCTGTGACACAACCCATCTCACTTCTGCCCATCAGAAGCATTTCCTGCTCACAGACATGGAGGAAGCGTGTCAAGGCTGCTCCCAACAATCCCAATTGCCCTTACCAACCTCTTCACAAGGCGGCGGCCTTGTGGAGCTCCTCCAGATAAGCTGTAGGCATCCCAAAAGCCAACAGGGCAGCCTTTTGGTCCCACATTTCCTCAAGTACCACAGCTGTACCTTTTGTCAAGAACAGAGTCGTCCACTCCCTCAACCACCCCAAGTTTCAAGGCAGGTGGGGTTAGGGAATAGCTTGCCATAACCAGGATTTCTTTCACAATACCAACAATTCTATAGCCCCTGAGATTTGTTAAGGCTTTATATTTAAGAAAGGGTTTTGTTCCGCTGTCCCCTGATATTTGATATGTTATGATCCAGTGCTACGATCCGATAGCCACACACATGAACAAAAGGTAAGCTGCTGTGCCCCTGAGCTAGGCCAGGATGCTGTATCACACAGCACAGCAAAATCCTGTCATCACCTCAGCACTGTGCATCCACAGAAATAAAGCCACCTTAAACTTCCATCATACTATTCCCAAATAACCAACAAAGCATTAAACATATTCAGTAAGAAAATGCACACCAGCCAGGACACGGTAGACTGCTAACTGTCAAGTGTTCTGATGACAATACTGCAGCAGGGAGTAGATAGAGATCCCTACTGAAGCTCCCTACAGTCAGGGCCACTGCTGCCTGTGGGGCATGGGCTCCTGCAGACCCCTGCTCCAAAGGAGGTCCACCCTGAAGGAAGCAAGGCTCACCCTGAGGGAGCGATGCCTGCACCTCTCCTGGGATATCCCAGACTGGGCATCCTGGGGGAGATGTCTGCTGAGAAACACACAAGCAGCTGATTACCTTTAAGCTGAAGGGCTTTATACAGTTGTTTCCATGGTGTTGAAAACACACCTGAAGGAAAAGTAGGCTTCCAGAAGGCTGTATGCTGCATGAGTAGACAGCAAGCTCCTGTGTTTCAACACAAAAAGCAGTGCAGGGTGTACAGCGGGCACCCAACTGCTCATCACTCCTAAGCGATTCTCACAGTGAGCCTGTGCAGTTCATCCACTGTGAGGTGACATTCCTTCCACCTCACAGTGGCACCTGAAGGAATGAAGGGCAGAAAACCAGCAGAGTAACAGAGCAGAATCAAGACATCGTGTCAGGACTCAATAGTTTCAGACTGGACTCACTTTACTTACTTTAAAACCTGCCAGCCCTGCAAGCTATTTCTCAACCACACACAATGCTCCCATAGCTTTGTATAGAGTGCTGGGCTGCCTATGACAGTCAGAGACAGTGATGAGAAATGACAGCCTCCATAATCCAGCAAGTGATGCTGTCCAGGGGCAAAAGCCGGAGGGCTGCAGAACCTTCCTGCAGTGCACAGGGAGCGTCACTCTCAGCCATGAACCCCATTCACCCTGCAGCCACCCTGCTCCGTGCAGTGCTACAGCCCCTTCTCAGCCAAGGGTACGCAGGGCTTCCCTATCACTAGGCATCACTTTCACTTAGAAGTCCTTTCTTGCCCCAAAAGAAGGCTGCACAGGAACTCACATGCAGGCCCCAGTACTGACACCTGAGGATCAACCCCTCTCTCCGAGACCTCCACCCTGGTTTTGCAGATGAACCTACATGGCTCTGAGAAGCAGGAATTCAAAGCCACTTACAAAGCAGGAGCATGTTTTGCATTTCTCCCTAAAGGACCACAAAGACCTTCACAAGTATCAGAGCACCTCCATCAACAGCATCTTCACTGCCTTGCCCGGTTCTGAGCTGGAAAAGCAGTGCTGCAGGGAAGCTTGCATCTTCACACCCAGCTGCTGCATCAGGGACACCTCAGCAATGCGGCTCCAGCAGGCTGCAGCCTCCTAACGCCAGAACACAGAAGAATAGTGGCAGGTATCAGGACACCGGGGAGCTTTGGTACAGCCCTGTACCCTCCTGTGCATTAACCCATATGAGATGCTAAGCTTTGCCTTACTTCATGTGCAACCCCTTAGTGAAGAAGACTGAGAAACCTGACCTATTCAGAAGGGAAAGTAGTTCTTTGCCAATGAGGAAAAAACCCAAAAACATTTCTTCCCCCTCCCCTTTTTTCATTCATGTTTTCCCCCCCTTCTGCTCTAAAAAAGGGAAATTCCAAGCTCACACAACAAAACTAACAGCATATTGTCAAATTGCTAAGGACCACATTTGCTATGGAGGCTAACAGCACAAGCCCATAAAACCAAAACCAACTGCAAAATCAGCTAGATAGTTTAATGGGATGTTTCATTTTGAAGTAGATGGTTCTACTGTTTGAATACAAAAAAAATAAATCAAAATGGGACTTCAGTTGAAGTATGACTACAACCAGAAAGACTTTTGTTTTTTTAAAGCCAAACTGCTCTTCCAGCAAAACCCCAGATTGACACCAATTTATTTGTGAGACAAGTGATTAAAGAGAAGGAAGAACAGGCTCGCAGCTCTTTTTCCCCACTCAGCAAGACCAGTGGGCAAACAAACCACCTTCACTATTTACCTCGGGGCAGGACCCAGAATCCATAAGCACCGTGTTAATCTCAACATAAGCCTGGTGTAACATGCACCATATTTAAACAAAACCACACCAATCCCTCTGTGGCAGGGTGAGCACACCAGTCCCTCTGCCCTGCATACACGCTGTGTTATGATCTGCCACCTCCCATAAACGCTGCCATTTGTCTTCTCTTTAGGTGCATTGCAGGAATATTTCCATATAAGCCCTATTAGAATGAAAACAAGTGTGACAAACAGCTTTGCAAATGGGTCTGCTGCTCAGACAAAGCACAGGCAGCATACAGGTTTGCAGAAATACGCCGTGCAATTCACAGTGCTACTAGTTGATTTGAAAACCAGTATATTCAGAAGCTGCTTTATCTTCTCCATCGTGATATGACTTTCCTAAACACACAGCTGAAGAAGCAGAGCATGTGCTCTCCTCCTGCAACAGTTCCCACAATCCCTTCCCTCTCCTCCCCTTCAATTTACACTGATTACAGGTTTCAAAATCTTACAGATTCATTTTTAAGTTCTATTTAAAGCGCTGATTTTTACTTGTTTCCTTTTCATCTAGATCAATACTGCCCAGATGATAAATATGTACCGTTCCCCATTTATACTTTTTCATCTTACCAGAGTATCCTAGAGCGAGCTCAGAAAAATCAGTTCCTAGATAGCACTTGTTCTTCCCTCCGTAGCCAATTCCCCATTTAAATTTCTGAGTGGGCTCTGCTAGCGCAGACACCCATTGTAACATTCAGATTTTAAGCGCGGCAGAACGAAACCGCTCCCCAAAACGTTCACCACTCATTTTAAAGTTGGTCTAATTTTATGATGGCACTTCAGCGTAGGCATTATCCCCTGCAGATCGGAGCCTCAGCGTTAGGACGTCACCACATCAGTTCCCTATTCAGCCTCGGAGAGATGCGAAGCCACCATTTTCTTTTCGATGCATGCAAATTAAATTCTGTTCGTCTCCGCAGAAAGTACGAACCACAGATTTCTGCACTTTGGTGGCGAAGCCGTCACCAAGCATTAAAAGCAAGCATTAATTTCTAGGGGAAACTCCTCAATCCTGTTTAAAGGAAGTAATTAAACGTTTAATGGACGAGCAAGCTGACATTATTATTATTTTTATTATTTGCAGGATACCTTACAATGCTTAAGATTCCCCTCTCACTGATGATCTTCTCCATCAGACTCCACACAACACGGTTTTTCAACAGGCGCAGGCTTTCTGAAGCCTTGCAGAAGCTGCTCATTTTATATCGCTGCTGATTTAGAAAAAGAAATAGCTGCTCACGTATCTGGGATTATTACTCTATTTAACATCCTCGAGCTTTAAGACAACAGCACCTCGCAAGCATCCAGCTTACGGAATGCGACAAATTCTTCCATTACCATGTGGTATTTTCAGCATTTAGAAAAGCTCAAACATTTTTCAAGCGAGAGCATTTAACAGAGCTTTACCCCATTAACTGAGGTTTTTAAACAATGTCCACATTTAACTCAGATAATGCACAGGGTTTGCTGTGATTCTCCAGCAATTCCAACTATTCGGTAATACAGGAGACTTAAGAGCGCAGCTCAGGAATTTCTATTTTCCAGCAACCCTGTGAAACTCACAAAGTTGATTCACCACTCTCACAGGCAAAAAAAAACCCCAAAAACCTGAAGAAGAATCAGGGGAAGCAGCCCTTTGCTCAAGGCTTTAACGGTAATTTCATAACTAAGCTCTGGAGCTCCAAGCAGCTGTGCTGCAGCACGAACACGGGCGAACGAGCTGTGGCTCTCCGGCACAGCACCGGGCTGGCAGACTGCGAGGCAGCAAGATGCCTTCATTAACTTTGCTGCCTTTCGGAGGTCAGGCAGACGCCGGCCGCCAGACAACCACTTTGTTTCAGGCATTTTTATGAGACAAAAGGCACACAGTTAGCGCTGCATTGTGCCCCACCCAGCTGACTCAGGACTGTGGTGGTTTCACTCCATCAGGCTGCAGGGCTGTATTACTGTCTCCTAATTAAGCATCCCCTCTAATACATGCGTGCATCTCAAAAAAACCGTGCTCTTTTCCTCCTCTTGCTCATTCCCAGAGAATACCTCGGCAGGTCAGACGAGAAAGAAAATCGCATGAATGAAACAATGAAGGCGCAGAACGGCACTGACCTTTTCCCGCAATGACACCTCCCACCCCTCCCTCCCAAACTAGGAAACCTGTTCTCAACAAATGATGAATTACCAGCAGCAAAAATAACCCTCCTTCAAAGCATCCGCTCCCCCACACCCTAAAACAGCAATGCATACATTAGTGGTTTTTCCCGAGTGTCTCGAGCAAGGGAGGATTTTCCTCGGTACCTTTGTCAAAGCACAGCCTGCATCAATCTCCATATGACATATTGCACATCGTGGTTAAAATGAATTAAGTAAATGTTACTGTTTCCTCTCCAAGCACCCGCATACATATTGGCACTGCTACACAAAGACACAGCATGTGGAAAGCACGTTAAAAACTTTGTTAAATTCAAGTTATAAAACTTTCATTCAAGGCATGAATTTAACCTTCTGATTTGTAAGAGTAGCAAATAAATTCCTCATGGAAAAACATCAGGATTTGCTTGACTGTTATCTCTGTGAATGATTTTAGGCAACACTACCTTAGCATTAAACACCAAAACACATCCTATCAGAAAATACCAGAGATGCTGAAGTGCAGATAGCATTTTCAGTTTTCAAAGCAATTTCAGGTAGTACCACACTCTCCTTGTACTCACTATGTAACCCAGCTGAACTGAAAGCAAGGCACGTAACCCTCATTTGTCCTTTAAAAGGCAAGCTTCAGAGAAACCAACAACCCCATGTTAGCACCGGACATAACAGGGCATCACTCAGCTGGATGTACTGAAGGGAAGGTAACCAGACAGGCCTGGCCACCCCCGTCACCTTTTTGTAAGCCCACCTGATGGGTTATCCATCAGCTTTCCCCTTCGTAACATCTTTTAAAGTTGAGTTTACACCTGCAGACATCGCCATGCATCTCCGTGGAACTCTGTTTTCAGGACTACTGCTTGTTGCAAAGGCAGAGATACAGGCACTGTGAAGAGTCCCTTGTCACACCAATATCCCACCATGCATTTTTGACAGAACCCCATTAACCCATGATTATTTAAACTGCGGTGCAACACGGCCAACCCTCTGCAAACAGGTAGATGATGGTAAAGTGGTCTACATCCTTATTTCATGAATGCTACGACTTCCCCACAAAAGAAGTGATGCACATTACCATACCTTGGTTACGTTCTGCGGTTTGCCCCTAGCGGCACTAAGCCCATCCCCAGGTACCTACCTGCCACATCCCAGCGGCACAGGGAAGGCCACAGCACTGTCACAGGTTAATGGAAATGCATCTGACTCTTGGACATGAAATAACGGGCCGGTGAGGCAAGCACTGGAAACACGCGTGCATTCTTCGCTACTGCTTCATGGCACTAAGAGCGTTGTCCTTCAGGCTCTACCCACCCCAATCCCAAACACCTGCAATGTGCTGCAGTCCCGCTCTGACGCAACCCTCCCACCAAGTTAAAGCTGGGGGGGGGAATCCTCCTGCTGAGATCCCATCCCCAACCCCACCGCACCACAGCAGGAGCCCGCCAGGTACTCACGTGTCGCAGCAAACCGCAGGAGAAGGGGGCCAGGCAGCGGCAGCCATCTTGGGACCTGCAACAGTGGGAGCGGAGGTGTTACTGTGGCCCTGCGTCGCCATCGGGCACCGCCCGGTCCCGCAACCACCCACAATGTCACCTTGCTCTAACAGGGTGCACAAGGCACGCAGCGAATCGGGAGGAGCGCGCTGGGCGTTTAACATTAGAACCATGGACGGGAAGGAGCTGAAGCAACACCTGCAATGCGCATCCATGTGTAACCACTCCCTGATAAAGCTTCAGGGGGAAGAAACCAAAAAACCCAACGAAATACAAAAGCTTGAAAGCTGGTATTTCACACCTCCGTGAGGTGCCCGGCTAGGACGAAGGGCAGCACTCAAGTGATGCTGGACATCCAAGGGCCCCTCCAACACCCCTTCCCATTCCTCCTCAAGCAGACACCCTCGCGTTTCCGTCAGAGAACTGCCACACAGAGCTCATTAACAGCGATGCTACACACACGCATCTGCTGCCGTACCACAGGAGGAAGGGCTGTGACACCTCTTCTTTTTGGTTTGCTTTTTCTTTTGACTTCGCAGCAGCTCTGCTCGGCAGCACCTCAGCCCGACGCCGTCGACCGCCCGCCCCGCGATGGCTCCGGGCACAGCGGGCGCGGGGCCGTGCGTGCCGCCTCCCGGGGCTGCCGCACCGCGGCCACGGCCGCAGGAGGTGGGAGCATGCCGCACGCCCACGGCCACGCCGCCACACTTCTGGAAGCTTCCCGCGAGGCAGCGCCCCGAGCCGCGCCGTGCCCCCGCGACGGATGGGGCTCTGCGGGCAGCGCCGGCACCGCGCGGCCGTCCGAGCGCGGCGAGAGGTGGGCGAGCGGCGGGGCGCGCTCTGCCCCGCGCCTTGCGGGGCTGGGAGCGGCGGATGCGATGCTCGCTGAAGTTGGGGGGCACGAGAACTTGAGAAATAGTACTCCAATAGCGGGGAGCCCCCGAGGACCCAGCACCTCCGCACTGCCCGCCCCGCCCGCAGCGCAGTGCTGCTGCCCCGAGTCCCCCCGCGACTTGCGGAAACTTTTCCCGCAGCCCCAGCGCCCTGCTCACCGGACCCACGGCGCGGTGGCGGGGGGGGGGGACTTGGGGGGAGAAAAGGAACCGGGACCGCCCGCAGCCCCGCAACAGGTTCTCACCCCGCGGCGGAGGGGAGGGGGGAGGAACCCCGCGCACTCACCCGGAGGGCCCCGCTGCGGCTCGCCCACCTGCGGGGCCGGGCGCGGTGCGGCGGCGAGCGGCGGCCTCCCCTGCTGCAGGAGGCAGGCAGGGGCGGGGGCGGCGGGGCCGTATATACCGGGCACCCCCGCCCCCGCGGGAGGGGAGGGGATGCGGGGGGGGGGGGGGGAGGCGGCGCGGTGCGGTGCGGTGCGCGCGCACGGCGGTCAGGTGACGGGGCAGCCCTGCCACTGCGGAGCCGGGCGGGACCGACCCCCGGTTACCCCCTCCCTGCGCAAAATGGTGTCCGTAGGGCTGGGCTGGGGGACAGGTGGGAGGGGGCCGGGAGCATCTTCCTTCCCCATCAGCCCGTAGCTAAAAGCCGGTTCTGCACGCCTAGCCGTGCGGGGTTTGTGGTGCGCGCGCCCTGTGATGGAATGAGATGAATTAAAATATTGAGCGGCCGTTCTGTCGCTGGTCCTTAGGCTGCCGGAGCTCAGCGCCCCTCAGGCTCTGTGCCCTTCTTCTGGGACTGCTGCCTTTCTTGGGGGGGCACACGCCCGCCCGCCCCGAGCTCCCCTGTGGGCGCTTTCAATCCTCATTCCGCGGCTGCAACCTTTCTGCCCGTGCTGTCAGACAGGTGCCTGAGGCACGCGTTGCAATGGGGCTTTTCCCCTGACATTGCAGGTTCCCCTTTCCCTCGGACCCCGAGTGTTGCTCCCCAGAGTTCTTGAAACTACGGTCCATTGCCGTCCTGAAGCTGGGTTTTTCCTGCTAGAAATTTCTCACAGGAGCACGTCTCCCTGACATGATCCACTTACTGCCTTTTCCTTGTCAAGTGCAGGCTTGTTTTCCAATAAAAAATAAAAGCAAAGAGCTAATTCTGCAATCCTGAGCCAAGCAGTGCTCGCGCTGAAATCCAGGGGAGGTTTGTCTTGGCGCACAGATTGCCGGTTCGGCATCAAAATCGCCGTAATAAAACATTGTCACAGGAGCAGCATCTCCCACTTGGAAAATAAACATCTCCACTCCAGTTAGGTGTTTGTGCAGCAACAGGAGGCTATTGATCTGGGAGAGCACTCAAGGGCACGGGTACTCCCAGCCCTTGGTGCTGGAAGAAGTGCAGAGGAGAACATCTGTCTGTGGTGAGGACCCTGGGGCTGGTGGCCTGGGGAATGCTGGGGAGTAAGGGCTGCATCCCCATCATTGCTGACCGAGGGGATTCTTACAAGAGAGAGAACAGAATTTTTGGTAATCAGGGCAAAATGGGAACAAATCTCCAACACAGGGCAGAGTGTGTGTGCAGGAGAGAGGGAGCACGCACAAGCACGAGGCAGAGGAAGTTTTGTCATCTTGTTTATGTACATTTCCAGGATTTCTGTAGTCATGCAATCATCCCATTATACTTATGGCATAAGAATACTTGCAGTTATTTTTGAACAAAAGCTTCCAAGCGGTTAAATGGCACAAAACAGAATATTGAGTCTTTAAACAGTGCTAGAAAGTGTTTCCAAAGAATCTGATTCTAATCCCAATAAATACCAAAGCTGTGAAAAACATAAGGAGTTGATTACTTTTGAGTCTTGTAACTTATGGTACGTAAAGAAGTGCTCGTTGCCTGACAGAGCTCGTTTTTAGGAGTTGTGTTGTTGACTTCGGTGAGAGAGGATCTGGGCCACAAGTGCCTTAGTCCTGTAGGAGGTGGTGAAGTCCTTCCCACTGCATCTGCCCTAAAAGTCTCCTTAGAAGGCATGGAAAGAGTCACGGGTACTTTAATAAATAATGGTCACACAGCACACAACACCAACCTTTTCAGCCCCTCAGCGGAGAACATCTCTACCATAAAAAAAAATTAACTCGAGTCTATGAACAATCTTTTCCTCACTTGCGCAAACAAATTTTGACGTAAAGGAAGCTGAAACAACACATCACTCAGAGAAAATCTGAGGCGCTCAGCCTTTAATCTGTTTAACATAAATAGCTGCCATAACTGCTGTGAATGGGGCAGTTCATTAGCAGCCCCAGGATGGAGGCTTGGAAGTCATGGAATGAAATCTATTCATCTTGCATCCCACATCCTGAAAAATGGCAGTATATGTGTCTGGTGCTCTGAGATGTGCCGATAAGGCACAGCTCTGTAAGTGCCATTTATGTGGGGAGCAGCTCACTGATCAAGTATCAAATATGGTTTAGTGGTAGCCGGATGGCGCAAAACAAGTCACATGGGGCTGGGTCTGTACACCGGTGTCCAACATCTCCTGAAGGCTCAGGAGAAAAAGATAGAGAGGACCATGACTTCCTCCACCTGCCTTTCAAATTTTGGTCTAAGTTTGTTCTAAGATCGTTCAACTTCTGGTCTAAGACATGGACTGCTCCTCCAGCTTTCCTGTGATGTACAGCATTCAGTATGCAAAAGAGCCCTTTGTAAGCTCCATAAAGCAAATCCCTCACTTAAACTAGACCAGTGGGCAGCCTGCATGGCAGACAGTGGGGCTTGAGAGCTCCCGGTATCATAAAATGCAGTGCAAGCTGACAATGTTTGCATCTAAATGGAGAGCTCTGAACAAACATTTTGGAATTGCTCATAAACAACAGGTTCCAGTAAAGATGTGAGTAATGCCATTAGTCATTGCAATTGGACCTTTCGCATCACCATGGACATTGGAGGCAAAGTTTCCATTGACTTCAGCAGGAATAGGTTGGGTTTCTGATAGATTTACTGCCCTTACCTAACGTGTTGAAAACTTCACGATCCATCAGAAGACCATGTTGTGTGAATTGTTCTCATATTAATAGCAGAAGAGAAGACCATCTTGGATCACTGAGAAACTGAGTGAAAAAACTGAGTGAAAAGAGTGGTAATAAAAGAGTGCATTAAACAATGATGCCTCTTTTGAAAGGAAATTCACAGGCATCTAGGGTCATTACCTTTCATATCCTGGGAATCGGGGAATTAACCTTTAGCCCTTCTCCATTGACCTTCTCTCTTTTCTCTGTTTCTGTCATTCATTCTCGTTTCCTAATGGCTAGAAAAGATAGATATGTTTTGTGATTTATGCTTCCAAAGCTACACTCTGCCTCCTTCCCATACCTTCCCAAGTGCTGCGATGCTCGTATTTCCTCAGCCATTGGTACAGTCACAGCATCACTTAGACTTACTTCCACCTCATCCTTTAAAACACCCCAAAAGAACTGCTTACACTTTAGTTATTCCAAATCCTGTGTGATTTGAGTGGGCATGATGGTAATGGGTTGACAGTTGGACTAGATGATCTCGGAGGTCTCTTCCAACCTTAATGATTTGATGATTCAATGATTTCATTGGGTCTGATTGAGGTGTAAATCTGACACCCGCCTTCTGCTGTCACCTGGAGGAAGGCAAAGCCCTGGAGGTGCTGGAAGCAGTGGATGGCTGCTGCTTTTGGAAGAATCCCTTTTGGATTTGCAGACATACAAAACCAGATGCCAGGAGCAAGGTGCCTATAAGAGCTGTACCCAATGGAGGGGGACGCTGTTCCCCCGCTGATCTCAGGGAGATCATCAGATCAGCGAGTTTCAAAGGGTGTGAAAACACCACTGCTAAGCACAGAAAAGCTGGCTATAATGCCAGTAGACAGTGATCACAGCTTTTTTCAGGGCAGTGACAATCGTTTACAGAATTTCTGACGTGCCACAAGTAGGCAATATTGGCTTTATCAGAACAAGACCCAGGAGAGCAAGAAGTGGCCTTTTATCCCGAGCAACGGAAATTCTGCCTGAGAGGTCAGAGCTGCCTTTGCCTGCAGAGAAAGCGAAAGCCCTGAGTCATCACGCTGACTTGCAGGCTGCCGGCTGCAAACCAGGCACTGAATTCCCACCTATGTTCGCTGCACATATTGCAGATGAAACGCTGCTGACACAGCTGTGTTTCAGCACGTGCCAAAATGGGCAAATCTCCTACAGTTTCCCTTTCCGTGGGGGCTTTCCCTCTCTGCCTTGGGTTGTGGCTGTGGTGTGCAGCAGGAGCAAAGTCTGGCATAGCTTGTCCTCTGGCTGTTGTGTTCAGGGGGCACATGGTGACTTGCTCTTAGTCGGAATGTCTTTTCGTTTTTTTCCCCTAGGCATTTTCCCTGCAGAAGCTGAAGAGAGGTTGAGTTCCAGGTGTCATCCTTTCACGAGGTGTGGCTGGGCCACTCCAAAGCACTGCTGGGTGCTCCCAGAACCCTGGTTAGGGGCACACCAAGCCTCAGCATCTCTGCAGCCACCCACGCAGCTTTGTGCTGTTCTGGCCTTTGCTTTGCTCCCTAGGCCACCCCTCTTCAAGTCACAGCTACACACATGTGCAGGGAAATGCTTGCACCATCCCTGGGCTGCTGCTGTCTGTGAGCAGGAGCGCTCGAGGGACAGCATGTCACTGAGCCGTAATAGAAATAAATGCAGGCAGAGCCCCCTCCTGTTGCCCACAGAGGCTATTTTTGGAGGAACTATTTTAAGGGTTGTTCTCCTGGCATTCCACATCCTGACATTTCAGCACTTTTACCTCACCTACTGTCTGCACTAATGGGTTTTCAGCGACAGATCATCCCTATCAACCCACTGCAGTGATCCTTTATGCCCTATCTGTGCTATACACACCGTGTCAGCAGCACCTTTTATTTATAAAACAATAACTCCAGGAATAAAAGGGATGTTCCCGCCCTCCTCCTGCCCCCAGTGCCTCAGAACTCCAGCATCCTTTTAGTATTCACTGTGTGATGCCTGTGTCAAGCAAAACACGCTTTGTGCAGAAACTGTTTAATAAATAAAATTGAAAAGTGCTCCAAAGTGACCCAAAAATCCAGGGGTAATTTCATATGCTGCTCTTCATGCTTTCTCACTTACTTCTGCTGTTTGCAGATTTTTTTTTTCTTCATCTGTTTGCACAGGGAAGAGATGCTGACGTTGCCCTCTTCATGAATAAATCTCTTTTCAGCATGTTAGCCAGCACAATAAAAAATTATCAAACAAATTAGAGCCTGAACCTGCAACCTTTTCTCATGAAAGCAAACCTATTCCTGGGCCAGCTCTCGGCCTGCAAGAAGCTTTCTCTGTAGCAAGAGCAACTCACGTGTGCTGCCCGTACAAGGACTGGGGATTTTTGTGCTGCAGAACTTGACTGCCAGCCAAGGCTGGATGCAGCTCAGCAAAGGGAATCAAGGTGGATATCAGGGACCAGTTTCAATTTCCTTCTGCCACCTGGCGCAGGCATTTGTTGGAGGGGCCAGAGGTTGCTGTAATATGTACTACGGCTTAAGGTCCTTGTGGTAAGATGTGCTTCCAAATTCTGCGTGTGGTAGCTCTTCCAGCATGAGAATTAGGGGACACTGACAGACCTCTTGAAGAGCAGATTGAAGACAAGCAGAGCAAGATGCCTTGCCTGCAACACACAGGTGCTCTGGGGCACTGATCCAGATATGGCCCATATTGTCATGTCTAACATGTGCTAAGCTTCCCTCCTCCCTCCTGCCTACAGTGGGGAAGCAGTCAGGTGCTGCGGGACTTGCACAATCCAGGTTGCTTATGACCTACGTTCTCACCAGCTCAGCTGGTCATGGGTGCCCTGGGCCCTTCCCCATAAAGAAGAAGTGCTTCCCCAGAGATTCAGACTGGAGAGCACCTCATGCTCCAGCACCGGAGGACCTTTGGCTGTGGCAAGGGATGATTTCAGCTTCATCAGCCTTTTGGGAAGGGAAAATTCTGCTCCTAGAGATGGTTCCCAGAATTGTAGATCTAATTGGGCATGCTTGCCCTACTGGAGCAGAAATCAAACTTGTGGATTCTGGTGCCCAAAATTAGAAGTGAAAGGATGGAAAAAATGTGTACTAGGAACTGTTTTTGTAAATGGCTGAAGTATATTAGGTGCAATAATAAAGAATTAAAAATTAATAACACTAACTCAGGCTCTCGGCAGCCCTGGCTCCCACTGTGCTGAAAATGGTTTCAATGTAAGTCTTTTATGTGCTAGAGCCAACCAGATAAACAAAACTCTCCTTGGTATCTTCCTTTACTGAAGCTAGAATAGTCAATAAAGCCTTTGTGTTGTGCCTGGTGAGGAAATGACAAAAACAACTGTATCTCAAGCCAAGAAAAACCTTGCAAGGGTAAAGATGATAGGATTTCAACTAAACAGCAGAAGTGCACTTCGGTATGAATAACTTCATAGGCTTATGCACACATGGTGCTGCCAGCTAGTGTATGTCAAGTGCACCCAGCAGCAGTGAGCATTGTGGAGACACCCAGTTTGGCGTGGTTTCATGGTTAGCAGGGCTTTGAAGGGTAACTGCATAGGCACTGGTAGCAGTCCCTCAAAACGGTGCGTGTTTTACAGATCCAGGGATGTAAGGCAGAACATACAGAAAAAAAAGGGAAACAAAACCCACCGAGCAATAATTTAAATAGTTGCAGCTGATGGACACATGTTGGAAGAGAGGCTAATTGAAGAATCATTTGTGCAAATATAAAAAATGTAAACAAAGAGAAGTATTCTCTGTGGTGCACAAGCCAAATGCTTTTCACTGCCTTCTCTTCCCAAGTAGTGAAATGATGAAATCTCGTGGCTGTCTTTTGCATTGCTGTCAAAGATCTTCGACCACAGAAGTCAGTCCAGAGCAGAAGCACAAAAGCCCCTTATGGGAGATTAAAAAGTCCTCAGTTCTGGCTTACTGACTGAAAATAGCTGTCTCCTTCCTGCAAGGGACATCCAGGATGAGGGCTTGAAAGGCGTTCATCTTGGTGGTGATGGCTAAGGGCAGAAACTGCTCTCATCTCCTCTTGCTTCCTCTGCCCCTCAGCATAACACACGTATCTCAGTGCAAAGCACAGGATGTTCACATTAACCTGCAGCATATTGTTCAGAAAGGCTTTAATAATTCATTGGAATAATTAAAGAGGAGGAAATCCATAACTTTCTGTGGCAGTTTTCTCCCAGTGCTAAAAATGTGCACCACAGTTACCATTTGAGTGGGCCTGAACTCACCATGCAGTCTTTGATGCTTGCTGTCCCTTTCTTCCAAGAGGTTAAAAGAGCTCTTTAATACCCAACATTATTTCTCCCTTAGAGTGCTTATCTGCTCTCTGCCTCATCAACCATCAGTCCTCTTTCTGATGATCTAAACAGATTGAACTCCCAGCCTCTGTCAGGGAGCAGCTCTCTGGTTGTCCAGTCATTTTGCAACTCCTCTCTTTATGTGCTTGCGGCTTTTTCAAAATACTTTAGGAAACGTGGATGTCAGAAGCACGCTACACTGTGTATTCCTCATTTGGTTTCATCAGCACTACATGCAGATGTACTTTGTAACGTTTCTTTTTTTTTTTTTTTTTTTTTAATAAACAGCTGTTTCTTAACCAGGAACTTCCCAGGACTTTTTCCAGACTGCAGACTTCTACTTTTGAGGTGTGATAGGTATTTGGTGCTTCCAGACGAGTTGCATTTTAGCTAAAGAGACTCCCTGTAAACTCCCCCACTGGATTCTACATCGCTATGCTTGTTTCTGTGGTCACTGCATCTTTCTTGTGGTGCAGATTGCTTCTTCACAGCTCTTGAGGCTGGTTCATCCAGGCCAGTTGTGCTGGTACTTGTTTAGTCTTAGTCAGTGCTTTTTAGTGTCTGTTATATTGTGAAAGACGAGGATTGCTTGAGGGAACATAGGTAGAAATCAGTTCTTTTCTTTATTCCTTTTCTCCTATATATGAGAATAGCTAGTATAGAATCATAGAACTGTAGAAACACAGAATGGTTTGGGTTGGAAGGGACCTTAAAGCCCACCCAGTTCCAACCCCTGCCATGGGCAGAACGTGGTTATGAGCACCTTCAGGGATGAGGCACCGCAGCTTCTGTGGGCAGCTGTGCCAGGGCCTCACTGCCCTCTGAGTAAAGAATTTCCCCCTAACACCTAACCTAAATTTCCCCACTTTCAGTTTAAAGCCATTTCCCCTTGTCCTATCATTATCAGTAAAAAGTCAGTCCCTGCTCTGTTTATAAGCTCCCTTCAAGTACTGAAAGACTGCAATGAGGGCTCCTCAGGGCCTTCTTTTCTCCAACCTAAACAAGCCCAACTCCTTCAAACATTCTTCATAGGAGAGGTACTCCTCCCCTTTGATCATCTTTGTTGCCCTTCTCTGAACTCACTCCAATAGCTCTACATCCCTCCTGTAATGGGGGCCCTGGATCTGAACGCAGTACTCCAGATAGAGCCTCTGAGGGCAGAGCAGAAGGGGACAGTCCTCTCCCTCTCCCTGCTGGCTACCCCTCTGTTGATGCAGCCACTTTACTGTTGGCCTTCTGGACTCAACGTTAGACTGCTGGCTTATGTGGCTTGAGATCACAGCAGTTCTCTTCAGGAAAACAGGAATATTTTATTTCGTGGAAAAACACAAGAGCTACTGAGGAACAAATTTTGAAAATTTCTGTACCGAAAGCTTTTCAAATTCCACTAATATAACCCAAGACATCTCTTCCAACACAGTGGAGATGATTTGTGTGCACACGTTGGTGATTACACAGTCAATGAAAGCCACACTTGAAGCAAAATCTTTGCTAGTGCCATTAGAGATAATGGCATTAGGAAGAAATCCCAAGCAGGGATAATTACTCAGAGTTCATCAGACCTGGTTATGCAAGCTACAAAAAAAAGCAGCAAGGGTGAGTACCTTGACTTTTCTTAATGATGGTTTTGTTATTCTATCACCATCATACATTTATTGGTTATAAAAGACATCTGTGCACTGTTTATTTCCCTGAACTCTGTACAAAAGAAATAAATAAAGCTCATGGAGCTGAAGTCAGGAAAGACAGACAGGTCAATAAATCAGAAAGTCATTAAGAGTGGGAAGCTGATTTTGTGCTGGACTGTGAAAGGTACAGGAAGCTACTGAAGGTTCTGCATACAGGGACAAGTCCAGTCAAGTGCATATTAAAAGATGAGCCACTGCACTTTAAAGATTGATATTTAGTGAGGGGATGTTCTAAAAGAAAGGTTTACAGGAGTCATACTAAATGCAGTGAAGAGGTAATTGCTTGGCCTGACCGCTTGCTTTGTGGTGGATCAGGGCACTTTCCAGAGGAGGAAGGGTTTGTAGCTCAACCTCCTTCAGCAGCTGAGGTGATGGAGAAGGGGGTGAGAGGGCTCCCTGTCCCCAGCTCTAGAAAAGGAGAAGGCTCCTTGTGCTCCAAAATTCATGCCAAACGGCTCAAGTAGTGTAAGCAAAGAGGAAGGAGTCTGTGCTTGGGCTGTTTAGCAGATAGACCTGTTGTCAGCCCTGCTGGAGGAGTCCTCCAGTGCCTGTACCACAGCTGGGTGCTGAGAGAAGGTGGTATTCACAGCCAGCATGGGGACATGAGGATGTACTCCAGGTTAAAAGGAAATTGAAAGTGACAGCCAAGAAGAAAAAGCTTGTGCTGTGGGGGTTGTCTAAAGACAGCCTAAAAACAAACTGTGGGGTCTCATTAAAGATTATCAGGAAATATTTCAGAAAGGAAGCATAGCAGGCTCAGGCTAAACAGCTGGGTGAAAGGGTTGTCAATGAAGTACAGGTTGTGTCCAAGCTAGTGAGATCAGAAAGAGCACAAGCTCTGCCATCAGATGCAAAACTGTAGTAAAATAGGCTAAAACAGATTTTGAGGAATAATTTACTGAAAGGCATAAAAACCAATAATAAGACCTTTCTAAACTACATCAGGCAGAGGCTGCTTGCCAGTGAACGCACAGGCCAAGAGATGGCTGTGGTCTAATGGATGCACTTAGAGAAGACAGGACCACATCAGTGGAAGCAAATTAGCCCTTTGCACTGGAGATGAGATTTGGGAAGTTTCCCATGCAGGACATTTTGTTTCTGGGGGCTGAGCAAGAGTCTGCCTCAGACTGAACTGTCAGTAGAGGAGATTTTAAAGCAAGCTGATGGAATGAACAGCAGCAAATCACCAGGGCCAGCTGGGGTTCACCCTGGGCTCCCAACAAGGCTCAATTACAAGGCTGCTGAGTGACCAATCACGATTTGCAAACCATGCCTCAAATCAGTCATACAACAGGAAATGGATTGGTAAATAGGATACAGATTTTTTTTTAAGAGAACTCCAGGAAAACACTGTTCAGAGTGTTTAGAGTCTCAACACAGGGTATTTGGCTCCCCCAAAAACTGATGTTAGGTCTTTCATCATAATGCTTAGTAACACACCACGTGCACCAAGTTTTACTTTCATCCCAGTGTGTTGGCTGAGCTAAGCTCTGCAGGAACAGAGGGAGACATGCATCCCTTCTGCCCCATAGTGCACCACTTGTAGGTCAATCCTCATCTTGGGACTTCTACTGAGGCAGTTGGGACCATGGAGTCAGTAAACTTCACAGAACTGTAGGGTTTGGAAGAGACCTCTAGAGATCATAGAGTCCAACCCCCCTGCCAAAGCAGGCTCCCTAGCCCAGGTTGCACAGATAGGTGCCCAGGCAGGTCTTGAATGCCTCCAGAGAAGACTTCACAGCAGCCATGGGCAACCTGTGCCAGTGCTCCGTCACCCTCACTGTGAACTTCATCATCATGCTTGACAGAATGCCTCAGTTTTTTTAATGAGACCATGTAGGACTATGTGGTGTGTAAAGACACTAAGTAAGGAAAAATAATGTTCTTAGCCCAGGATTTTACAGTTAAAGACAATAGTGGAGGTATGCAGACAATACCAAGTCTGGATTTGTCTCTTCCAATGAAAGGTTGTTTCATGTTGCAGCTAATCTAGAGCAAAACACTAGGACTAATGTCTGCTTTGAAAGCCCCTCTAAACTTGCATCCTTCTCCACAACTCTGCTGTCTGACTACATTTTTGCTTTTACAGTGTATTATTCAACTCATGTTCTTCTATTTATTGTGTTGCATCTTTGGCTGGAGTAAGGATCACAGGCGTACCAAGACATCAATTCTCAATTTGCATCCTACTTGTAAGCCCATTTAGTTTGCAAAAAGTAAACATTAAGCTCATGAAAGTCTGAAAAGTGAGTGGATCTTGGACAGACTTCAACAGCACCCCAAATCCAAACAGCCCTCCACATGGTAGAGAATTTTCTACAGCTACCCTTTAAATACAACTTTCTAAGCCATCTTTGTCCTTACTATGCAGAAATCTCCTCATGTTGCTGATGATTACCAGTCATCTGACAATGTGGTTTCTCTTCCTTACTCATTGCCACATGCAAAATCACCTTTTTTGAACTGATAGCCCTAGCTACTGTGTCCCAAATGGACTGTACTGGCAGCTAAAAATTGGAACCATTCTTCCTTGCTGGGATTTGTTTTCTCCTGCTTGCTTATTAGGGTAAAAGCCCATTGTTCAAGGTTATAGAATCAGCTGATAACTAATTTTCAGGGTTTAAAGAGATGAAATCATACAAAGAACCTGGGTGTGAATTTAAAACCAAAGTTCTGTTTTTGCATTCAAATGGTAGTGATATATAATATGATGATTAAAATGGAGGGTGAGGAAAATACATTGCTTTGAAAGTTTTAATCTGTTATTTCCATAGGAACATGTCACAGAATCAAGGATACTTGATTTTCCTTCGTTGTTCTGCATAACTGAATATGCTTGTGTCATTATATCTGAATAATCAGGATGACATTCTTAGAAACAACAACAACAAAAAAAAGAGTGATAGCAGAGTATGATTATGTGTGGCTTGTTCCTAATCTTCTGAAAAATCAGATTTAACATTTTTTGGAGTCCTTTTTTCCCATTGATGATTTGCAAATTTACATGACTAATGTCTATTAACACATGTAAATACCCCTTGCCTCAATGGGGACCAACAATGAGAAAACAAATCCTGCCCACAGCCCATTCTGTCAGATGAATTGAGTCTATGAGTGATATTTTTTTCATTGTGGGTATTAGCTGGGTTGGGAAACACAGAAAACATTTAATTTAATAGGTTTTTATCTCTGAAGGCAAATGTCTGCATCAAGACCTCCAAAGAAAGGGATCTTGGCTCTGAGCAGAGAGTTGAGACATGAAACCACTATAACGCAGTTGAGAATAGGCTGGGAGGCACGAGGCAAATATCAAAGGGGTGGAAGAGTGGGACCTGCTCCTCAGTGGGATATTTCCTATGCATGGAAGAAAAGCCGAGCACCTAGAACAGAAGTTTGCTTACCTAGGTACCAGGAAATGCTTGTAGTTTCAGTAGATGTTTTCTCCGTTAATAAAGCAAAACAAGTAAACACCTCCTAGATAGCAATCCATCAGACATGTTATTTCACATATGTTTACAGAATATTAGATAATGGAGGAATGTAACAAATAGTCATTTTTGTCTTTCTCTAATACCAAATAATGGTTATCAGTATCAGTCAAATAAATAATATGAATAATTTAACAAGACATTATTGTGCAAAAAATGATATTCTGTTCTATTAAGCTTTGGAGTCAGCTATTGTGCAAAGACAATAAACACATGGAGTAGCTACAGCAGTTATGTCTTAGAAAGCTACTTCAAGTGGCACGCTGCATTAAGAAAAGCAAACCATTTGGACTCTCAGTGCTGTGTATGGATGAATAGCTAGCATAGATAATATGGGCACAGTCTTTAGCTCTTGTCAGAACTCCTGGCAGAGCTCCAGCTGGTTCAGCTGTGCATTGCTCATGCACTTTCTTCAGGCACCTGTCTTCTCACCTCCGTTTCCTTAACAAAACCTTGCATGACCATATTGTGCCAAATGGCCTCTCTGCTATGTGAACTTTTTCCAACAAAATCTGCCAAAGTTCTTCAGATAGGTTTTACAAATTCTCGTGAAAACAGATGAATAAGATGGGAAAGGGACCCTAACAATGAAGCCAGCATCTGTCCATGCCTGGTGTCACATCAGCTAGACACAGTTGGGAAATCCAACTTAACACTGTTGGTTGGAGAGCCACTTGTAAATATGACAGCAAAAAGCTGCAATACTGGATCAAAAGGATGCCAGTTATCACCTTCACAGGCAGTGCTGTAGGAAAGCATTGGCCTCCTCACAGAGCAGGGCACACTCACCTGTGGGCAGGGTCCGGCTGCACATCAAGTCATTAGCAGCTGTTTGATTGATCTTTCTTGATTCTTGCATGTGGCTGGTTATTTAATCAATTTAAATGATTAGGAAAACGCTATTATTTAAAATGCCTGTTTAGGGCTACAGAAGTAATTCTAATTACAGACAGCTTTGGGGATTTTGCCTTTCACCAAAAATTTCTGTAGTAAAATTGTCTTTTCTGTTTGTGAGAAGTTAGGAAAGCGTTAACTGTTTGCATTAAAGTTTTCCATGCTGGCTGTTTACTGCTCACAGATTATTTTCTCAGAATGAAGCTAGGGAAAGGCATACATCTCACAGCTGAGGTTTGAAACCTCTGCATTACCCACGCATTGAGGCAGGGGCTGGGAATTCCTTTGCAGCCTTGTGTCAAGGACATGATTTCAACTGCTTCCATCCCAGTCCTGTCTTAAGTACAGTAAAAACAAAGCAGAACAAAAAACCCTCATGCACTACAGGTGATGATCTGTCCCATCTGAAAATCTCCCAGAGGACCAGGATCACTGCCTGCTGCAATGCCACTTTCCATCTCCAGGACCCACAGGACACATGCTGAGCATATCCAAGCCCAGGGGCACTGATGGCAGCACATTCACCTTATACCTCCCCATAATGGGGTAAACTGCATAGGTGGGGTACAGATCAGGCAGTATCTCTCTCTCCAGCACTCTCAGCAGCTTTCACCTCCTTGCTGGCCCCAAGGAAGAAGGAGAGGCAGCCAGCACTTGCAGTAGACACCCAAACCCATGACTTCTGCTGTTCCCCACCAGTCCTCCCCTGTTTGTGAACAGGAGGGCTAGCAGAGCACCTCCCCTGATAGGCTCACTTACTAACTGTGTCAGGAAGTTATCTTCCAATCACTCCAGAAGCCTCCCAGGCTGCTTCCTCTGGGCTGTCTTATATTTCCAGCATAGTTGAAGGGGAAGTTGAAGTTGCCCTGTGAGATTGAGGGTTGGTGTTCACGTGACTTCTGCCAGCTGCTCATGGAATGCCTCATCCATTTCTTCATCCTTGTTAGGCTGTCTATAACAGACCCTCACCAGAATGTCTGACTTGCTGGCCTTCCTCCTGATCATTACCCATAGGGACTCAACCCTATCAATCCTAGCTCCAAGTTCTACAGCAGCATAACACTCTAGCATAGAGAACCACACCACTGCCCCTCTTTCCTTGCCCATCCCATCTGAAGAGCTTATAGCCAACCATTGCAGCACGCCAGCTGTGGGACCGATCCTGTCACGTTTCAGGGATGACAAATAGGTCATAGTTTGCTTGCCTCAGGATGGCATCCAGCTCCTCCTGCCTCTTGCCCATGCTGCATTCATTGGTGTAGATGTACTTCAACTAAGCCATTGTTCCTGATCTGGGCCCCAGGGAGGCAACACACTTCCCTATACATAGGACCAGACTGACATATGGGGCTCCCTGTTCCCCTTAGAAGGGAGTTGCAAATTCCCTTTGTGATGGTGGAAAACCACAGGGGCAAAACTTCTCAGAGATGACCATTTGCATGTAGCAGTACTCAGCTTGAAACCATGGGAGTATTTAGCAGGCACAGTCACATCTGAAATCAATAGAGGCTATTTACTAAGAATGTTTACTAAGAATGCAAAGTGCTGTAGAAAATATTATATACTATGAAATGATAAGCCCCAGGTATTTCAAAATTTCCACCCTGAATTAGTGATACACTCGCTGTATCTCGGTTCTCTGCGTAACCATCTCCACTGATAATACATCTCACCAGAAGCACCCTGGGAGTAAGTTAAATGTTTGTGAAACACTGATACCATACACTGCAGCAAAGCCTGAGAAGGCGTGAATAATGCTGCTTTCAGAGCAGGGTGTGAACAGTGTGCAGTAAATGAGACAGTCGTGCATTGAAGATGAGGAGAAGCAGGATTTTGAGGAGTATTTAATGAGGAATGGGTCAAATAGAAAACAACAGTAGTATAGTGAGATAATTAAGGATGTTTCATAACCTACATACTCATAGAAACAGGTAACAATTGCTTAGAAAAGTATGCAAAAATAGGCACTGATTTAGGAGATCTCTTAATTATTCTGGCAGCTGCAGAAGTAAGATCTGAGCACACCTCATTTGTCTAAGATGACACAATCTCATTGTGAAAATCCAACATGCCCTCAGCATTGCTATTTTGAAGAGCACCAAGGTACCAGTTCTGGCTCCACCAGATAGCACCAGAGAACATCCTACAAGTACTGTTCCATGTGTAGTTTGATGGTGTGGTGTAGGGTGAATAACCCAAAAGAATAGTACCCACACAAAGTAATGAAGGAGGACAGCGCATTTTTGTACGGCTTAGCCAGATGACATACAGACAACCAGTAAATAAAGAAAGGCTCACCCAAGACTCCACAGGTGGTCAGCCCTTAAATGGGGTCTGGGAGAGGTGGAGCCAGACTCCACCCCTTCCGGTCACACAGATGCATTGCCTTCACCTGTGCTCCTGCGGCTGACTCAGTGCTCAGCTCAGGTGATCAATCAGTGGTTCAGGCCATGATTCAACAGTTCCCATGCACGTGGAAATGGAGAAAAACCTAAAATCCACACTGAGAAAAAAGGTCAAAACTCTGTGGAAAGTTGTACTATTTGCTTATAAGCAATTATGTTATCACTGTTTAGTTCCTTTTGTTTATCTCATTTATTTTGGACTGTCACTAAATGTAAATGAAAGAAAAGTTTAAAAAATATATGCAAGAAAAAGAGAATGAAAGTGAGGGCTGGGTGAATGCCTTTACTGAGATATGGTGGAGTTGTGCAATGTTCTTTCCCAGTAACAATTTATTGTAGATTTGCCCACTGAGTTGATAACAGAAAAAAGAGGCGTATAGAAGACCTACAAAAATAATGTGTTTTCAGAACAGAATTTGAAGGGGAAAATTAATTACTGACTTTACCCATCTGATGGTCTGTCTCCAGTCACATATTTATTCCACCCAGTAGAAGATGCTACAGACCTGAGAGGGCTAGGGAGGATGTACGTTTCCACTCTCACATCAGAGCTCACCTCCAAACAGTGGCACATTGCAGAAATGCTGTGTAGCAAAATAGCAATAATGTTTTCTGATATCTGCTCAAAATACACAAAATACAAATTATTTTGAAAGAGATGAATTGTGTGCTGAGAAGCAGCATTCAATTAAGTAATTGGTCGCGGGCATCTTTCCTTATTAAAATGAAGCAATTGTAACTATTAGATAGATATTTAAATTGAATGGTATGTGAGGGGAGTAAGAAAGATTTACAAGAAGCATTTGTAATTGCATTGTCTCTAAGTAGAAACTGTACAAATCGTAATGAAAAAATACAAATGTACCTTGATATAAAATGGGAATTTTTGATCAAGAGGATGAATATGTAAAGAATAAGTTCTTTTTATTGAGGAAGTTTCTGCTGCCTGTATGCAATAATCATAAAATGTGTGAAAGGTTTATAAACAGAAAGATATTTGCTAAAATACAAATTTAACACAGAAGGTATATTTTAAATATTTAATGAAACAGTTGTGCTTTATTAACAGTGTGCTCTTTATTTCTCAGATTAAAAATTCACTGGGTTTTCTTTTTTATCCCTCCCCTCTTTATTTGACATAGCTTTATTACTTATTTGCTACACATGACCAGAAGCAGCTGAGGAGCACTAATTATTTCTATATAGTTTAAGAATTCTGGCAGCTTGCATTTCAGACATATCATACACATTCTGATAACGCCATTGGATGAAATCACACAAAGCTCCAGCTCGGGGGTGGGGGCTATCCTTCTGCTCACTGCTGCAGGGTGCTTACAGCACTTGAAATGCAGCTCTCACCTTTCTGGGTGTCCCATGAAACACTACCTCCTGGCACCATGTCCCACAAATAGGTTGCCTGCAGTGAAGTAATCCACCAGGACTTCCTGAAGGAGCTTCCCTGAAATCTTTTTTTCACTTCTCTCGCCCTTTTTTCTTCATGTTAAGCCAGAAAGTCTGAGAAAATGTTGGTAAGGAGGAAAGGGAGTGGTGTGGATGGAATGGACTGTGTCAGCTCTCATCTGGGACAGCTGGCCACTTTGGGCTTTGGCCATTGGAGGTTATATTACCACTCTCTCTGAAAGATGTTTTTCCTAATATCCAACCTGAAGTCTTCTGATGCAGCTTGGAGCCATTCCTCCCATCCTATTGCTGTTACTTGGAAGCAGAGGCCAACCCCCACCTTGCCACAGCCTCCTTTCAGACAGCTGTAGAGAGTGATCAGGTCTCCCCTGAGCCTCCTCTTCTCCTGAATGAACAATCCCAGCTCCCTCAGCTGTCCCCCATCAGACTTGTGCTCCAGATCTCTCACAACTTCATTGCCCTTCTCTGGACATGCTGTATAGGGCCTCAATGTCCTTCCTGCAGTGGAGAGCCAAAAAGTGAACACAGCACTCGAGGTGCAGCCTCAGCAGTGCCAAGTACACCTCTCTTCTCCTGTTGGCTGCCTATTTCTCTTAAGTAAGCCAGAATTGGCTGCCTATTTCTTTCTTAAGTAAGCTAGAATGCTGTTGGCCTTCTTGGCCACCTGGGCAAAACAGTTGTACGTGCTCATCAACCAACTCCCCCAGATTCTTTTCCTCTGCACACACTTCCAGCCACTCTACCCCAGGAATGTAGTGTTGCACGGGTTTGTTGTGACCAAAGTGCAGGACCAGCACTTGGTCTTGTTGAACTTCCTCCCATTGGCCTCAGCCCATTCATCCAGCCTGCCTAGATCCCCCTACAGGGCCTTCCTACCCTCAAGCAGGTCAACGCTTCCCCCCAAACTTGGTGTCATCTGCAAACTTACCGGGGGTGTACTCAATCCCCTTGTCCAGATCATCAATGAAAATATTAAACAGGACTGTCCCCAGTAATTATCAGCCCACATAGCAGCATGGAGGTACAGTAATGAAAAAAATAAACACACAACCCGCTGGCTGTTTGCAGCCTGGAGGACAAAAAGCTGTTCCGGCTGCTGATGGTCACTGGTCACCCATTTGACATGTGGGAATGACTCTTCCCCCTTAGGCAGTAATCCCAACAAAGGGCAATGGTGCCTTTGGGACTTTCCACCAGTATCTAAATGGCACCATTTGGACTGAGCTAGAAACTCACAACTGCAGAAACTTTTCAAGAAAGTCTTAATACGAAGCTAGCCAGGACAAGCACTGCTGGGAACCTTCAGGTAGCACCCAGATTCTGCATTCAAAGGTCATCTTTACTGATAACTCCACAGGAGTGTTTTGACTTTTCTGTCTGCCCAAGACACCTATGTATGTCCTACTTAAGAGGAAACTGTTTCAGAAAATGGCTTTCCAGAGCACCACTGCTCTGCTTTGCTCTCTGTTGTATATATGTCTCATTCCAGGCACTGTTTTCCTCATAAGAGAGTCAGTCCCAGCTCACTCCAGAGACAGCAAAGTGCTGCCCACAGCCATTTATTATTTCTAGATATGGAAAAACTGTGATAAACTAAGTGGTTTGATTGGAGAAAGATCCAATTGCTCAAGCAGCAGGGTGCATCACATGATCAATTTAAAGACCAAGAAAGAGAACCGTGGCAGAAGCGGAGTCCACCGTGGGTACTGGCAGAACATTGTCAGCATCTGCAGTAAATGACTCACAACTGAATTTATTAGAAAGATCTGGGCTCTGATGGATTCAGTCTTGCTGACAAAGTAACGGATTTATACATCTCTTTTGAGCTTTTCAAAGCATTAATCCTATTTATTTATTTATTTAGTTAGTTAGTTATATTACCTTGGTTACATTCTTACATGTGTAACTATGGACTTTGTCTGATGCCCACTGTCCGTACTGGGAGGACCCTGGCCAGTCACTGCTGTGTGTATTCTGCTGCACATGGAGAGGGCCTCCTGCCGATGTAACTGTGTGTTTGCCCCATTCATACAGTTATGTTAAGTATATTTTTGTAGAATAATTATTTGGACTTAACAGAGGAGTGCTTCCTAAAATCGGGTGAGTTCAGCACGAAACGTTGTTTGTGCTTATCTGACTGAAACTGAGGAGGTGTGAAATGCAAATGTAGAGAGGAATTATCTCTTCTGCAGTATTATTGGTCAGGAAAAAAGTAATCTGTTTATTACACAAAATAAAATGTATTTATAACAGAACCTTGACTTTCTCACACTAGTTCCTGGCTAAGTTAATGTATTATTAATTGTGCATTTTTGGATATAAATTGAGAGGGAGGAAGACAAACTATCTCAAGCACTGCAGCCATTTAACTGTAACAATCACATTTTCTTTTTAATATAGTAAGTTAATTTTTAAAGTGATCTACAGAGGAGCAGATGGGGGAACAAATTCTCTATGGATCCACCAACACTCAGACTGTGTAGTAGTGCTGGTGTCAGGCACGTCCACCTTGCAGTCCTTCCTCTCTGGCTCCCCATTCTCTGGGGACCAGCAACCAGAAATGCAGACATCCTCTGAAGGTAAAAGCCCTGTGGTGCTCGAGCTAGCGTTGTTTGTCATAAGCAGCTTCCTAGTTGGGCTGCAGCTTCCCACCACGGGGCTGTCTCAGGGGTTTCTGTGTATCTGCAAGTGCAGCATGCCTCCAGCAGCAGTAGGAAGGTAGGTACAGAGAGAGGAGGCCCTGGCCCACAGGTCCCAGAGAAAAACTCTGGAGTAGAATCATAGAGTCACAGAAACACAGAATAATTGCCTACTGCCTCATGCACACAATTAGTTTCCCTGATGTCAAGTGAACTCCTGCCACGCAGGATGCAAAATCCCCACTGGTGTCAGTGAGGATGGGATTTCACTCCAGGTTGCATCATCCTCATATTTTCCCATTAATTCTTGCTCCTGTGCTTTATCTGTAAAAGCACCAAGCAGCAGCACATCAATCACAAAGCAAGCCTGAACTGCAGCTTTTCCATGTTGTGCTGTTTAAGAAAATGCAGACTTCCAGGCTGGGCAGTGCTATTGCAGCTGAGCTAGTAGGCAGGCTGAGGCTTTTATGCCCCACAGCATGCCCTCTACTTTCCACACACACGCTGCAGCCAGCAGAAGGGTATTAGTGCCCAACATTTTTTATCTGAATTTTTAAACTCAAAAGAGTGTTTTTGGGTGACTCAAAAGAGTATACTGTTTAGTTCAGTCTGCTGATTCCGTTTTTGTGTGTGATAATCCTAACAGTAGGGACAGTCCTGATGGGTGGATGCTGCTTTAGCAGCCAGATCTGCACTAGAAATGAAAGAGGAGTCTTGCAGCATGCAGGTAAAAATATTTAATAATAACTGCATCACAGCAAACAGGAAGAAAACTGAAATAACTCTCTTCTTCGTCAAAGTATTGTCTACATCTGCTACCAATCACTGAAGCCCATTGTCACCTCCCTAGTGTGCAGAAGATACAGGTATACATGTGTCTTAGCCATTAGTCTGTGATGGTGGGAAGCATCTTTTACTCATCTACTGAAAGAATTTATATCATAGAATCATAGAATTTTAGAACCATTGAGGTTGGAAATACCTTCCAGACTTTCAAACAGGTGATGAAGTGCCTCATAGCATCGCCATGGAAGCACTGCATCTGCCTGAGTTTGGAGAAGGAGAGGCTAGAGCTGGAGGGACTGTCTCCCAGGAAAGCCCTGGAAGAAAACATGCTTCTTTACCAAGCAGTTTGTGCATGTGCATCATCCCTCTGCAACTGGACACTTTTGCAAGAAGTGGTTCACAGAGACAAGAGGTGACAGGGTGCTATTTGGCATCAGCAACGTTTCTGGGAAGATATCTTGGGAGATGAGCAACAGTGTGACAGTCACCAGTGTGCTCAGTCCCTCCTGCCAGGGATGTCCCTGTAGCGTGGGTATCACATCTTCTGGAGAGGATGCTGGCCGTGCCCCAAGCTCTGTGTCACAGCACCCACTCCGGTAGGGGTGGTAACTGGGGACCCTGAATTAGAATCATCTTTAAACCACCTCCTTCGAGGCTGCTCAGAGTGCCTACAGGTGCAGTAAACTAAGCTCTGCCACAGCACACTTTTCCCCCAACTGAGGAAACATCACAAGGTCTGTTTTGGCCCTGAAACCACATAATCTGGGAGAAACTGAAACACCCGCTCTGGGAAAAATGCAGCGATCTCAGCATCTTAGAGCTATGTGAAGAATTTCATACACGTGTTGGGTACTCATTTCAGTTCCATCTGCATTTTAAGAAGCATTTTGGCTGAATTTACCACTTCAGACCAGTTCTCCATCTTAAACAATCACTTATGCACTCACTATGTGTGTGCACATTGGTTGGTTTTCAAAGGACATTACCTGAGTGGCTCAGCAGTGGATGGGCCAGACTTCCAAGCTCTCTAGATGGAAATATCTGAGAAATAGTCCTGCATTTGAAGAAACTGAGAGTTTTAAAGCCCTGAACTTGTGGCTAGCTGTCTGCAGGCTCCCCAGGCCTTCACCAAAGCTGCAATAAGGCTGGGTGCTCTGCCTTTTGGTGTAGCTGAGAAGTGCCCTTTAAGGCAAATCACTCCAAGTGGCTGGCATCTATATGGTTTAGAAATTATTCACCCTGTCAGGAAAGGAATCTGCTAAAGCAATTGCAGACTGAATCATCTGGCAGCGTCTGTCGCAGTATTGCATTAGGTTTCGCTCTATGCATGACCGATCAATACGTTTGTGTACGTAAGTATGTAAAACTGCACCAGTTCTTGGCAAATATGAGGCTGGTAGATGTGTGGTGCCACAGGCATATCTCCCTATCTCCCTGAGGCCAGAGCAGAGCCTGTGCTAAATATGAGACAAGCAACCACATGCCTCGCACCTCAGCTGCCCTGTGGTGATGTCCAGGAGAACAGGGAAATCCCGATAAATTCAACATGAAACAGTTTGACTGAAAAAAGAGTAAGTGAGCACATTGATTCCAATCAGAGCAGTGAACTGACCCTTGCAAAGGAGCTTGCTGCTGGCCTTGGAGTGCTGGCACTCAGCAATGGCAAGAGGATACTTCTCAGGCAGCCTTTGGTTTGGTGCACCTTTATTCCATGAAGTACTCTGCGTGGAGAGGGTTTAGGGCTTTATGTTGGTTTTGTTATGCTTTTTTCTTGAAATAGAGCCTTCAAAATGTGATTTTTCTGTTAGTATATTATTTTAAACGCTGAACATAGCACTTGCCTTCTTTTTTCCTGTGACGTCTTAGCCATCCTGCGTCAAAGCCAAACCTGGTTCCTCTCTCCTCCTACTTCTCGTGTTGAAGAGAACAGGTTTATCTCCTGCCTCTTGTCACTCTGACTCCTTAATACAGGGCAGTGGAGGGGAGAAGACTGTCAAGTCCAACCTCCATCCTAACCCCCACCATACCCACTGGCCACATCCCTCAGTGCCACATCCACACAGTTCTTGAACACCTCCAGGGACAGTGACTACACCACTTCCCTGGGCAGCTTGTTTCTGACCTCTCCCACCCATAAACACTGCATCCTGCATTTTCTTGCTCATGGCTTAATTACATTAAGTTGGAACTGTAATGTCTGCTCAGCCATTGCACGTAGGAGACAGGGCTTTCCCTTCTGTGACTGAAGCCACCAGCAGGCGTAGGATTCGGCCCTGAGCCCTGGATTCTTGGGGATAAGGTGGTGTTGGTCGCTGCCTTCGTTTGCACATCAGCCTGAAAACATTGGTTCTTCCAGCAAAGAATTTAAGAAACACTGATTTAACCACCTAGATGGATGTGCACAGAGATAAACAGGAAGCAGGCATCTTATAAGGCTTTCGGCCTCTGTAAATTTGATTTCTGATGCTGTTATGACATGAGTCATCACAAGGAAGGTCTAGGATTTTTCTCACCAGTTTGCATCGCTCTTCTAACGCATCACTAAATCATTTTAAAATGCAATTTGGTTGGTCCAGTTGCCAGCAGGAAATCCATCTTCCAGCCTCTATCGGTTGCATCCTTCACAGGGGTTAAAGAGTGAACCCGTGCTATGGGTGCCAGATCTCTTAGTTTATCATTAAGCTGATAATACACTTCACTCTCATTACTATTCTATCATTAGGATCTGAGTGTTTTGAGTGTTTGACTAAGTGGCTGTTTTTTCTCCTCAGAGGGATATGAGATGCTGCCTCACAGCAAGGTGTCCTGAAAACCTTTTCTTAATGAACAAGTGATTAAAAGGCTTAAGTGCAAGCAAGCATCCAAAACACAAGCTGCATTATCACAGAGTGAGCCAGAAATAGGCTAACCCCAGCACCACTGGGAGCCCACAGGTCCTTCAGCCAGATGCTCTTGATGCTCCCTGTTTTTGTCTCAGTGGTGACCAAGATCACATGTGCTACCTGAGCTACGGCCTACTCTCCATCACGGATGGCTGGCTTGTCTGGCTTGTCCTCTGCCGTGTACATCAAAGCCATCCCAGGGCAGAGCTGGCTTTTCCCCTGTCCCCATGCATGTTCTGGATTCTGAAGTGAGAGTCCCTGCTCTCACCATGCCTGTGTTTCCTTTGGCTTGGCTGCCAGAAAAAGCACAGCCAGCAAGTGAGAGCAAGGCAGGCAGTCCTGAGTGGTTTGTACTTCTGTGCTTTCTTTCACCAGGCCGGATTTTAATATTTAATGGAGGTACAAGAACATAAAACCTGGGCTGCAGCATCAGCATCCCTTCCCATGGAGTGGTGACAGCTGCGGCAAATGAAAGCACATGCCCTCTTGAAGGAGCATCAGCTAAGGAAATGCAAAATCCCTGGAGTGAAACCTCCAGAAATCAATGGAAGTTTAGACAGCAGTTGCAGCAGAGCTCAGATTTCAGCTTGTTTTCCCTACCCCGTGCAAGTGCCTTGCTGGCATACCAAGGATATGCACTCAGTGCTTCTTCTTGGTGCCGCATCACTGAGGCAGCCCATGCACATCACCTTACTTCCCAACTAGGTAACAGGTGAAGGGAGTGGAATGGCCTTGCTGTTCTTGGGTCCATGTGCCTCCAGGGCTATACAGGGCACTCGCAGGGCCACTAGGGCTTTTCTGGTGGCACCAGCTGTTTGCTCTCTGAGTAAAGGAAAGCAGAGAGATAAAAATAAAACCCTCTTTCTGACATCTGGTAGAAATTTTTCTTCCATTTGTTTCTATTTCTGCTCTTTTCTCCTCCCTCTTGTTCCAGTAACTGAAACAACAGCACAAGCCGACGTTATCCATCATTATCTAAATCATTTCCAGTGACACTGGTTCAATTAAGTGCCCTCACAGACATCTTTACACTCCTGAGAATGATGTCTCATCTCCTTACATCTGGAGAAGCTGTCTGTTGTGCCAGGATCAGCTCTGCTACAGCTGGGACTTTGCTTGGCCAGTGTGTTGCATGGTGGCTTCATCACTCACTCTTACTTGCCAACCCCAAAAGATGTGAGCACTTGGTCCAGTGCAATGGGGACCAGGGACCGGGCAATGAGTCCTGAGGAGTTCTGGCAGAATGGAGGGAGATCAGTATAATCCAAGTCATAACAGACTCACTCATCCTGGGCCCTGATGAACTTCTCAGTCGGGAGAAGAGGAGGCAGTGTGAATTATCCCCCATACCTCACCCAGGTCTGCGGCCATGATGCTGGATCAAGGGAGAGCGGGGGATCCAGAAGAAATATTTCATTAACTCCTCACCCAGCTGGCAGGTGAGGTATGGGGGATTGGAGTCTTGGAATTAAAAGTCTGATACCTTGCCAGAGAGATGATGACAAAAATCAAAAGGGAAAGCACATTTTATTTGCAAAGTTCAAGAAGGGTATTACAATCAAGAAGAGGAAAGCAAATTGAGGCATTAAAAATAAAGCACTTGATAGGAGCTCTCTGAGATGGTGGCTTGGAAGTGTTTCGCTTTGGCTCCCTCATGACAACACCATACCCCCATTTCCTCTCCCACTCCTGCCACAGTCCCAGGCTGCAAACTAAGGCACTGTGCCAGATTGACCTATCTTCCAGCTCCTGATGGCAGCTGCCTACATTGGAGTTGTGGGACATCCTTTACTGTGGGACCTGTCGGCAGCAAAGCACTTTGCCATCAGCTGATGCAAATAGAGACGGGCTACGGACAGTGGGACCTTCTGATTAATACAGCCCTTGGGGTGAGGAGGTGGCAGAGGAAAGCGCAACTTGAGATCAAACCCGCAGGGCTGCCCTCTTGTCCCCAGCACCTTGAGATCCCAAAGACACATCTCTTCTCGTGGCAGGAAGGAATGGAAGATCCACAGCTTTAAATAGCTCTAAAAAACCTCAGCCTGGCAAGTTCTTGAAATGTGAGGTGTGTTTCTTCAAAGGCATGGCATAAATATTTCAATGATGTGCATCTTTCTTCTGAAATTAGAGTTATCCAGATGGGCTGAAATGGAAAACAAATACAGTGCTTTGCACAACATTGTGATTACCAAAAAAGCAGTAGTATGAAGAACTCCCCTGTAGAAAGGGGGAAAATAGGCAGTTTAAAAAGGAACAAAACAGCTTAGCTTCTCAGCAGATGAAGGAAGGCACTGGTTCTGCTCTCAATGGGTTGCATTGCACAGGCAAGTCAGATCACTGGGGCTTAGTGAGTGCTCAGAAAGTTTCAGGGAATGGCCAGTGTGAAAGACTAAGCAGAAAACAGCTTCCCTGCGAGGTAAAGACATGCCAGAGCAGGACTCTACCCCATGGGGAGCCTGAGAGAAGGTGTGTGTGGTGCATGAGCAGTGGGGAAATGGAATGCAGGGAGTGGTTATTCACCTTTCCAATTCTTGGGAGGGAAACCTATGGAGTCACCTAACTAGGCATTACCAGTTTTAGGAGAAAACTGGATTTTTAGAGATCAGATCAATAAAAACTATATACTTCAAGCCCCTCCATAAAACCTTTCTTGCAAGACGTTCTTTTAATTTAGAGAATTTGGCAGTGCAAGGTGATGTGGTCTTCCAAACACAAGTGAATTAAGAAAACTTGTTAAAACCAACATACAACAAATATACTTGTCAATGTTATGGCTGAATGCAACCTTTAGTTCAGGAAATCTCTTGGTTAGTAAGTACTAGAAAAATGTGCAAGGTGATCATGGTGGGCATGCTCATTCCTGACTGTCCTTTTCCCAAACCTTGTTTGCCATTGGAAGTAAGGTGCTGTCCCTGGGGACCTCTTGGTGCAGGTAAGATGAGTTCTTCCACTGTATTAAAGATATCCGTTGACTTCAGGAGTCTTGTTAGCTTTCTGGTGGTGCAAAGAGACCCATCAACTTCATTTTGTCAAGCATAGGGTAATCCAGGAAATGATCCGGGTGCATAGCAGGCATAGGTGGGGATGGTCTGTGTCCTCAGCCCCCTGGGTGAACAGGCTGTGACACACCTGACAGGGGCAGACAAGACATCTTGCTTGGAGAAGATGTCCCCCAAGCAAGATTTGGTTTGGTTTTTCCATAAAGAGCCATTCGTAATAGCCAGAGAAACAGAGAAGAAGTGCATGCTCTTGTAAAGGGCGATATAGCTAAGAGGATGGGATTAGTCCATAGTAAAATCTATGTCCACAGTTAACTTTATTTTATCATTTAATTTGCCTTTTGCCTGTACTCTCCCTGTATTTTTACTTTTTATTTGTATTTTCAGGCATTTTAGTGGAATGAAGACAGCTGAAGTATTCATTATTTGGCAAACTGGCAGATTTTTCCTAGTTCTCATTACCTGTGCACGGAGCTCACTGAGAATGAGTTTAGGAGGGGAGTTTGGGTAAATACAAAGGATTCAAGAGAGAGCTGGTGCAGGAAGGTAACAGCAAAGAGAGGAGAAGCAGCCGATACGTCATGAGGGATAGGGAAGGGAAGTGGAAGGCCTGTGGGGCAGCAACAACCTTATCATGTTTTTTAACCTCAATCTAATTAAAAGAGATACATAATTAAAATGAAGCAATTAACTGTTCTGTAATTAAATACAAAAATAATTAAGTTGAAATTGAACATGATAACATCCAATTGTCAGGACAGGATTTATTCGTACTTTAATCTGATGAATTATTTTCATTGTTCTGCTGATTGCATTCCCAAGGAAAGAAATCAGTCCTCTAAAAAGGGCACACACTTCTAATCCGTGTTCTTCCAGCTCACCTGTGGTGGGGAGACCACCACTGAAAACCAAGCCCTGATATAACAGGCATACAGTGAGAGGTCCCTATTTGCACAGAGAGGCCTGCTTTTTTTCCAGTGCACCAAGTATTATATATTACAAGCTATGTTTTCCATCCATACTTTTTGCAACACTTTGGTGAAAAGCACTTTGCTCAGTAAACTCTGGTTTTATTACTGCATAAATGATGTTGTTCTGTGCAGAAGCTCAAACTAGAGTAAGCGCTCGGATGCGAAGTCCATTGCAGTGTAACAAGTGAAGGAACAAAGTTACAATCCCGATCTGATGAGTAGACTCTGATTTACCAATGTTTATGACCCTGCTTATGTTTCATTGTGCTTACGCTTAAGGTATTTATGTGCCTTGCTAGATAAGCCCACAAAAAATGAGATTACAACTGCCTTGTTTAAGAGTAGGTCACTTATTCTGATACCCTTGTGGAGATTTGAGTGCATGAATTTAGACTTCCCACCTTGACGGAGGAAAAGTCTTTTCCTCTTTCTCTGATCTGACAGTGACAACTCAGTATCACTCATCTCTGAACAAGGGCACGTCTGGGTGCCTTGCTTGTCTTCGGTGGAGCTGTGGTGATTTATGGAACAGCTGAAGTCATCTGGGCAAAAGACGACAAAGAACAGTTAGAAGTACTGTAAGGATTGAAATTCATCTTTCATTTGGACATTTTCAGCTGACAAATTTCCCACTGGTGTGGGGACATAGGGACATGAGTAGTGTCCTTCATTGCTCTTTACTTGAAGCCTACTGCTGTTTGTGTAGCTTTTGGTCTTCTGCACTGCAAGTCTTGTGCTTGCAGCAGTGATGAAGCAAGCCTTGCGTGGCATGGACATAAATTGGAAGTACTGTGGACTTTTCCAGACGAATCATCTATTTCAAGCTGTTGCATGTAACTGAAGGGAGTGAGGATCTGTGAACCTTTTTGTGGTCTCAGTTCTTCATTTTAATGGAGAAAAAAAGCCCACCAACACCACAGATATGGATTTATCCGTGAAAAGAATCATCTTTGTTCGGATCACAGGAACAGCCAGGTTTTCCAGCTTATTGGTAATAGGATACTGGGCAAGCCCAGTGCCAGAAGCCTTGGAGAGAGGCATGAACAAACAAACAAAACAGGCCAATGTTGAATAAGCTCTATCCTGCTGCTCACGTAGCTTCTTAGTACTCAAAACTGCATAGGACACAAAAAACAGCTTAATACCTTTTCCAGAACTTCCTGTCCAATTTAAGGAGCAAAGTTGATGGTGGGGGGTAATTAGTAGGAAATCAGTGAGAAATCCAGCTGTGATAACAGATATAAAAGTAAGTACAAGAGTCATATAGCTCAGAAAATACCCATCACATAGATGTATGTCATCTCACTGTTCAAAAAAATGATGGTCCTCCCCCACTAGGCTGAAAATATAACGTTAATTCCCTTAATAGATGCCTCTGTAAAGGATGGGAGGGAGCATAAAAACCATAAATGAGAAACAGAGATAAGGCTGAACAGGCTGATCTATGGGGAAAGATAGTTACCAGTGAGGTGAATGGGAGTGCAGAGAATTGCTCCCTCCAGGGCTGTGAAGCATTGGGCACCGGGGGGCGAGGGAATCCCCAGAGCCACACCAGGCTGGGAGCTGTGCGATGGGAAGACATGGGTGAGGCTGGACAAATGTAATTTAGGTGAGCTTCATTTATGGAGAGATTATGGTGAGCTTGTTTGAGATGTGCAGGAAAGTCAATGTGTGCCACTCAGTGAGGCTCACAGAGTAAATAAAGAAGTTTTATCACCGGTGACACCAGACTGCAGAGTCATGCCGGGTGCGTCATGACGCTCAAAGCACAGATTGATCCAGCACATAAAGTCTCTCCAGAGGCAATGGTTAAAAGATCTTTCAAAAGCAAAACAGAGCAAGGGCACTGGGGCTGCCTTTTATGCTGGAGAAAAATACAGGGATCCAGGCAGTTTGCATTCTTTGACGATAACAGAGCAGAGCTGGATGGTCATGATTCTCCCAGGCAAGGAGAAAAACCCCACAGAGAGAGGGACCAAATCAGGCTGGCAGGGGCCAGGCCAGCTCTTCTGCTTCCTGGTGACATAGACGGGGGTGAGGCGTGCCCTGAGGCTTGGAGGTAGGTGCTGCTTGCTGGGTAGGTAGAAATGGTTTGTGGCCTTCATCTGCATGAAGTGGAGGAGAACAGCCAGGCAGAGATTTGTGCTTCTCTGCCCTTTCTGTCTGGGCTTTTCCAGCTTCTTGGTGTTTAGATAAAAAAAGAGGAGATGGGGCAAAATGATGTCAGGTCAGGATCACACGGGTGCTTGTCTCTGTGTGAATGCCTGCTTCTCTCACTTAGAAGATTGAACTTGCTATGCTGGGTGCTTCCAGATGGAAGCTGCAGGGGTGAGAAGCCTGTCAGGCCCCAGCCAGCTCTGGAAAGCTGCAGCACAGGAGGGGACCAGTGCTGGTGAGCATCAGCTGCCTGTGGGGGCACGGCCTGAGGCTCAGAGACCCAACAACCTCATTTTCCAGAAGGGAAAAACAATTGGTCTCGCCCATCCTCAGATCACTGAGAAGTAGCTTTCCAGCTCTCATTCTTCTGTTAATGCAGCACATTTCTCACTAGAAAGGCACTTGAAAAGCAATGGTACGCACAAATAAAAATATACCCATGTGGACAGGCAGCAAGTGCAGGCGTTCTGCAGACTCCTCCAAGCCTTCTGCCAACAAGTGCCTACCATCTGTAAGGATGCTCAGCCCCCTGCACTGGACAGAGGGAAAGGAGCCTTGGGAAAAAAGACCCCCAGTGTCTGTTCAGCCTTCAGCCAGACCTACAGCCCCCTCCTCTGCTCCCAGCACAGATAAACGCAGCATTGATTCATCACTTCAGGATTTTGGGGCCAACAGCCTTGCTGCGCATTCTCCATGCCATCTTATCATTAATGCATTAAGGAGCTGAACAAGCAATAAGGGCAAATGGACTTCAAAACAGAGCAAACTGTCTCCACCTGGCTCAGCCTGATTTACAGCAATTCTATGTTGGCAGCACCACCAGAGCCCATTAATGCCCGCACCTGGCTGCAACTCCAACGTTCCCCTGCTCCTGGGGGGCCACAGCATTAGTCACCCTGGCAGTGCCGTGAACCCTTGTTCTCTGTAAGAGAAGACAAGATGTAAAATAACGTGGGGAGGATTAACAAAAAAGTGAACAGTCTGCAGAGCACAAATTGATCCCAGCTTCAGGGTCGGGTAACTGTTTCAGATACTGCACGGCTCTGCTGGACCCCGTCCAAGGCTGCAGGGGGAGAGACTCGAGACAAGGACTGGAGCCATCGTGTTCAACTCGAGTCCTCGCTGTCTCTCCGCTTTCTGTTTCATTAACAGAGGTTGACTGACTGCTTGGCTATTAATTTTCTTTCCCCGTTTTTTGAGTTTTTATTGCTTTTTAAGAGATGCCCGCTGGTGACACCATTACACCTGCAGGGCACCAGTTGCTGGAGGAACACGCAGTGCTGCCGGAGCTAAGAGGGCAGTCTGCATGCAGCAACCAACTTTGATCCCACTGGGGGAGGACATAGGGCTCTGGAGAGCTGTGTTTGGCACTCAGGGGTGTGCGGGCACGAATCTCATGGGTGATTCTGTGACAGATCTGGATGGACACAGGTTTAGGGGTGAAGGCAGCAAAACATTTCACCACACACCAGCGTGAAAGACCATCAGAGCGGTTAAAATTTACTTAGTGCTCCAGAAGTGTTTATGGCCCAAGTAAAATTTACCAGAAAAATGTCAGATGTCAGTGGATTGTATTAAATGTAAATATTATACAGCTCTTGGCTTCCGCTCCTTATTGCAGCCAGGCACGTAGCTCCCGTGGTTCCCTTGTTTGAGAGGGTGGTCCTGGGGGTGCTGCTACTCGGAGGGTGTGGAAAGGTCTCGGTGTGAGCTGCAGCATTCTGCACTGCCCAGCCCCTCTGTCCCTGTAGTGCACCACACCAGCTGCTCAAAGCACTCTGATGGTGGGCGCAGCACGCAGTGAGTGCACACCCCCAAATCCCACAGTGACCACTGTGGGTTTCCTCCAGCAGTTCCTAACCAGTGGGCTCCCCTGGTTGTTGCTGTTGCATTTTGACTCAAGCTCCTGCTAGGGATGGGGCCACTCAAAGAGAGACACAGTCATTGATTATCCTTGCAGGGACAGAGGAGATGTCTCATATACCATCCTGGGGGCGGGTCCTGCCATGGCTGGGCATGGGTTCTATGAAGCTCCCTCATTAACTTGTTCCAAACCAGCTTGAGAGACACCTGGCACATTGACACTGCTGCTTCACTGCTAATCCATTCTGTTTGCTGTTTCACCAGTTTAACAAATTACTGCTCATCTGGCCCAGCCAGCAGAGCTGAAAGGCTTTCCTTTGCAAGGTGCACAGGCTATGACTAAGGGCTCGGCGCGTCACTCTGGCGCAAAGCCATCCTGAGCAGCTGCCGTGTCCCCATGTCCTGCATCCAGCCAAGCCAGGAAGGGCAGCTCTGTGCAGTGCAGCACAGTGCAGCCCACTGCAGCAGGTGCTGGCGTGAGACAGTGGAATAGGTGGTGTGCCTTGTGCTGTGCTTTGCTCTGGGGGTTACTCTCCTGGTGGGGAATAAGCATGCACAGGAACTTGAGAAGGGAGAAAAACGCAACCCCAAACACTTCTTGCTGCAACCTCTGCCTGCAGGTACCATTCAGAGCCGCAGTGGACTTTAGTGTGCTTTACTCCAGAAGGATTAACTTTGATAATGCTGTTCCTGAGAACCTCTCTCCTGCGGTGCTGGGAAGCTCGTGTCATACGCACACAAAGGCTGTGGGTCTGGCCCATTCACCCTGTGAGATAAAGGTGATTCAGAGTAGTGCTTCCCTGAGAAACATCACAAATACTACAGGCTTTAGGATGATCTGGGTGGCCCTCACAACAGCTTAAAATAAATGTTTCTGGGATCTCTTTTGCTGAGAGAGAGAAATATTTTCACTCATTGCTGCAAGCAGTGCATTTGCTCTTTTGAAGTTGGTGGCTGTATGCTGGTATTATCTGGAAATAGCTTCTGGAAAGCAGGTTTAATTCCTGTGGGTATATAAACCAGGATGATCCTCAAACACAAATCATATCATGTTTTCCTAACACAAGAGAGACGACCTACTAACAGATCGTTCCCGTGTATTCCAGGAAGCCGAGCAAACAAGTTGCTATTTGGAGGAGGGAGACATTTCCTGAATGAGCAGAATTCCTCTCCACAGTCAATGTTACAGATGCACGCTGCACATTTTGCTTTGAGAACAGATACCTCTTGTGCAGACGGAATAAAAACTCCCTAGAACCGTATAATGAGATAAGCACATGCAATTCCTGCTGATATTCACAACAAGCTGAGGCTCTGCGTGCTTATCAGAGACCTCAGCCTTTGTGAGAGCTGAGGAATGTTTAGTAGCAGCCTGACTGCTAAGCACTCAAGAACACAAAGTCTATCCAAAGTTGTTAAAATAATTGTGTGCATTATTTGTGTGTTTGATTTTGGCTGTGTGTGAACGTGGTTGCTTATCCTGCAGCAGCAATAGCAAACGTGGGAGAATCTCCTACAGAAAACAATGGGTCTGGGGTTTGTGTTTTCCCTTAGTGAGGATCCCTTAGGCTTGGGGCTTAGGAGGAAAACACCGTGAGCCTCTGTGGGCACCACTGCTCTCTCTGTAGAGAGGAAGCCCGTTTCTTTCTGGCCATGTTTGACATATGCAATAAGAACACTTTGCTTTCAATCTATTCAAGTGAGCGCTTGCTGCAGCGGTGAGGAGATCTCTTTTGATGGACACAGTTGAAAGGTTAGCAGTGTTTATTGATTTAATAATTCACACATTCTTTCTCGACAGATTATCCGTCCAGAGACATTAGCGGAGGCAGAGCCCAAAAGCACAGGAGAGCATCTCCAATACATTAGGAAGGCAAAGGACAGGGGGAAAGTGATAAATTGCCCCAGTTCTGACCTATTAAGCCTCCAGTGCAGATGGAAAGATAGAATAGGAAATCCATGTACCTGTTTTCTACAGGGGGTGTTTATAAGGATGCTGTTTATGTCAACCTTTTCCACTGAGGTCATGTCACCTCACACTGAGAGTTGGTCAGTTAGACACCAATGCAGGAGGCAGCAGGAAGGATCTCCTCTTTGCACCTCCTTCCTTTGGGAGCTGCTAGCTTGCTGACTGGAGGAGTCATCTGTCATTCCTGAGTGAGAACACTGCACTTTTCTAATGACATGAGTGGGATTGCTGCTGGTCCTGAGCAGCAGCAGCCATGAGATGCCTGCAAATACTCTGTGGGTTTCCCCAAGACAGGCTCAACAAGCCCACTGAAGGGATGAGCAGCCAAGCTCTACTGCACTGCTGTCCGCTGACAGCCTCTTACCATTTTGTGATTGATTTCAGGGCACCTGAGTGAAGCATCAGTGACCACAGAAAGTTCTTCACATTCTCTTTCAGCTCTTTCACAGAAAACAAACAACAAAAACAAACAAACAACAAAACAAACAAACAAAACAAAACAACAGGTTGCTGCTTGCTAGGATGAAGCTCCACACATCCAGGGAGCTGAACAAGCTCTCAGACTGTGAAGGAAGCTGGTCACACTGTCTCATCCAGGTTGCAGGAGCAGATGGGAGCTCATCTCATTACCTGAACAGACGTGCCAGTTCAGTGACCTCACTGGATTGACCATAAACTCTTACCCTGACCACCCCAGTCTCTCTCACTGTAGATTTGTTGATCTTCACAACAGTTTATAGCTGATAAACGTTCAGATTTAGAGTGGAACCGCTCCTGAATTGCACACCATGCTATGGGCATGCTGAGACCTTTAATGGGTTACTAATTACTCTGATTGCAAGTCAAGACCAAAGAGGAGTTGTTGGATTATGAGCTCCCTGGCAGACGAGAAGATACCAGAGGAACATTTCTGATGAATAATTCAGCAGGCAGGGATGGGAAATGAACAAATCTTCTGTCTGCTGGAGGGAAGAAAACAAGGCAGAAGACAAAGAAAAGGGAAGAGGCTTCTGACATGGGAGAAGCAGACCCTTCCAGCCTGGAGTTCAAGGCACGCGTGGAGGCACAGCTGAGCTTTGTACGGCTGCGGTGAGCACTGTGCCAACACTTTGCATGATTGCACCATACCTAGCTACAGAATAGTTTGCAAAGCAGAATAAAACCTGTCACTCTATAGCGATTGCTGTAACCAAGTGAACGCTTGCAGGCTCAGATTCCCATGTGGCATAAATCCCTACAAGTCCATTCATTTGGAAGAGTATACACGTGTCATGACTAGTAAGCCACAAAAGCTAGGATAAAAAATTCACTTTGAAGGAAAGCAATGAAAGGGTTTTTTTTGTCCATTTGTTTGGTTTTATGTCAGTAGAGTTGCAAGGTCTTGGCACAGATCTGTTCCTCTGGTACGAGAAACTTTTTGCCAGTATGGCTTTCGCTGTTTCCGTACCAAAGGGGGACGTACAAGCCTGTACTCACATTGCAGGTGTATTTGCACTGGGGGCTGCTCTTGTTTTACACAGCTACTTATAGGCGTCATAGCAATGTAAAACTTTCACACCATTCACAGTGTGAGCCCCATGTTGTATCTTTTTTCTCCCCCTTTACAGTTTCCTGTTGTATCTCTCCCTTCCGCAGATAAAAATGTCTTCTTTGCTATTTAAGATCTGCTGTCTTGAACAAAAGGTAACAACAGCAGTAAACGCTTGTGTTAAAAGTGCATTACACAAAATAGTTTATTCTGTATGCTCTCTCCCTTTGCAAAAGGAGTAACTGAGTGTAGCCATGTGAAGGAGGTACATCCTGCAGATACGGTGTTACTTTTCCATCAGGGAGAAAAGCAACTGCCTGAGCTATTAGAGCAAAGAGCCACGGTGGAAAGAAACAAATAGAAAACAAAGAGTGCCAGGAGTGAAAGGCTTCAGCCCTGTGTCCTAGAGTATTGCTGGTTCAATTCCAGGCAAATTCTCCATCCTTGAGAGCTTCCAGTAAGGCCGGGTGCATAGGAGCAGACTCACTTGTCTGCCATAAAGCTCTTTTAGGTAAGGTGGGTCTGAGTGTATAAGCTTTGGCTCTTGCTTTGGAACCGTAACATGGGGAATCTGTTCATCACCTGTTGCTAAAGGCTCCAACAACTTGGGAGCAATTGAGGATCTTTTGTTTTCAGCTGTACTTTCTTTACCAGTTCACATGCATAATTCACATTATAGTTCCTTCTGTTGCTTACTTCCTCTTCTGCAGTCAAATTCAGGTGCTGGTTCATTTGTACAAAACTGCCATAATTTCCTTTCACACTTGAGATCTTAAATCCAGGACATTGAATTCTTTTTTTTTCAGGGAAAAGTAGCTCAGGATGCAGGTGTTCTCACAAGCAACTGCAAAAAAAAACCTTTTCCCAGCTTCATTTACAGCTACCTCTAGGTAACTTAAAAGCCTACTAAGATGAAGACTGGACACCCCTCTCCTCAATAAGATTCAGTTCATTTGGTGAGTCCAGTGAATCAGTGAGTTATCTCCTGAAATCTTTCTCTTCTACTGCAAATCAGCCAAGCTGGCCATCGAGTGCCTTCTTAGCACAAAGAAATGGATTGCTGCAGAAAGGTGCGTTGCAATCATTACTCTTTAGCAGAGTGAGCAGTGCAGATTCCTACCCAACAGCCTCACAGCAGAGTAAGGCAGGGATGTGGATGGTGGCTGGGGGAATGTGTGGGGAGGAGCACAGCCTGCAGCGGGAAATCATGAGATTTGCTTTGTCTTCACCCTTATCCAGAGGCTGACAGGCACAGCAAACACTCTGAAAAGCTGTGGGTCAATTTACCATCTCTTTCTAAAGGATTTTAAGCAGGCTGTTTAAGGGGTTGATGGATAGGCTGGTAAACGTGTGCAGCTGTTGACAGAGCTCATCTCTGTTGGTGTCCGGTGTGATCTAAGAACCAGTAACAAGATGGAAAGGACTGAAATCCAAAGCTTGCTTTCCACCTGCAGTAAAACCACAGTTTTTAGTCAGTGCAGGATTCTCACCCTCACTCCATTTCCACATACTGAAACAACATCCGTTCTTCATACAGCACTGAATGCTTCCACCCTTGCTCATGCCCCTCACTACGTGCGTCCCGCCCAGGGACATTTGTAATTTGAGTTACCGCACTGTACTCAGCAGCTCTACCACAGCCTGGCCCCCAGCACTTGACCTCCACGTACTGATCAACTCATCTATCTTGGCAGGGCACGGACCCCGTGAGTGAAGTGTTCACAGCACAGAGGGCACTGAGGAGGTCAGAGCATACCTCTTGTGCTCAAGAGGTGGATGTCCTGTTTCGGCCGTTCTGAAATGAACCAGGAATGTCGTTCTGCTGACTCAGCCTGAGAAGAGCACAAGGGTGCCATCAGCAAAATGTTGCGATGAAGCTTGAAGTCCTTTTTCTGATGATGCAGTTTCTATCCATCTCCACCGTGCAATACCATAGGCTCCATGACAGTTTTCCTTATGCCAAATATTATTTCAGTACTTCAAAGAGGAAATGATGTTTCTTTTCCTCAGACACAATTGACATTCATCCTTCCAAACAAGGCAGGACTGAAGCTTCAGCCCCTAATTTTTCTCAGGATATAAATAAAGTGTGGATAAAAGTTCTGACATACTCAGTTACTAAATACACCCTGCCAGATATGTCTCTAAGGATATCAGGGACAATCGCACGCACTGCCTGGAGCATCTTAAACATACAGAAAAATCCATTCTGCTGTAGCTGCACCATCTTTACCTGGTTCTGATTTTGATCTGCTTGAAAAGATTCCATGCACGTGCGTGTGTTTAAGGGAGCACAAAGTCAACCGAACAATATCAAAATATTAAAGAGAAAACTTACGTAAAACCTGGGCGATGCTAAAGTATTCGTGATGCAAACGAGCTCTCAAATACAGCCCATCTGCTCTGCTTCAATACTTTTCTGACAATTCACTGCCTTATTTATTTGCTTAAACAGTTTTCTGACCTTCCTCTTGCCCTCCTTCCCCAAGGAAATAACCTTGACCTTTTTTCTATGCAGAGAGATCCTGACGAGCGGCTTCTGAAAGAAAACACGTTGTAACAAGAACAGACACCACGGGCACTAGAAACCAAAGCAATCACACCTCAAGAGGAGCCGAAGTCTCACTGAGGATGGCAAATAGCCCTCCAGCTCCTGAGATGGAACTTAGATGCACTTAGTTCCTCCAGGTAAGACGGTAGGTGGAAAGGATTTAGTAACTAAATTCATGATTTCATCAGGTTTTCCCACAAACCTCTGAGAAGCATTGCCTGCTTACTCCTCCACGCAGAAGGATGTGCTGTTAAGTTGCACTAGGTAGCAGGGCATCCATCCTGCATGCTGCATGTTCTCCTGGTATGACTGGGACACACTGCTTACCACCAGCAGTGGGACTGAGCAGGAAAGAGAGGCACAGCCAGGTCTGTGCTTTGCTTGCAAAGTGGAGAGGAGGGAGGACTCGCCACACTGGCAGAAACATTTGTAAGAGTATAAAAAGAAGGAAAAAAAACGCTTTTAGAAGTCTCACAGCTGTCATTTGCTGATCTTGTATGTGACTCAGAGGGTAGACTGTACACTAAAAATGGAAATGGGCTACTTACAATTTGACTAATAATGTCTTCATTTTTGCAAGAAAAAGTCTTTTGAAGAAATACTATAGCAGAGTGGCAAGCTGTACCATATGTTCTTTTCTGCAGCTGACTTTATAATACATCTCAGCCCCACTTTAAACTATATAGCACTGATTGCATTGTGATTCCTACGTCCTCTGCAGATAAAGTTATGGAAATATAATGATTGCTTCAGATACACCCCAGTGCTGCCTATACTATTTCAAATCATTGGGTAAGGAAAGAACACTCACTTGCTGAGGCTTCCCCTCTGTTTACTGCCTCCAGCACCAGGAAGGCTTGCAGGTCCCCCAGGGAGAGCAAGCACCAAAAATAAAATCCGTGCCTGCTGGAGCTGCAATGTGACTGCAGAGTGCTTTGTGGGAACTGACAGAGGCCTCCTGCCCTAACTCAAGGCAGGGACCATAAAAAACCCTTGGGTGCAAAGCCATCCAGATGTCACTTCCCACATGGCACTGGAGAGTCAGCAGAAAGTACTCCAGCCCTTCTGAAGCAATATCCCTTAAAGAAAAGGAAACACCTTACTGCAATGTGCCTAACATTGCCCTGAGAACTGTATATATTAGCTTTGCCTAGCAACTGGGTACCTCTCAGTCTCTCCCTGTGGAAATACCGAAGTTCCACTAATGATTTGACACAAGAAATGCGCTTCAAGAAATGTGTGGATGTGACACTGAGGGACATGGTCAGCAGCATGGTGGGAATGGTTTGGCAGTCAAACTCGATGTTCTGAGAGGTCTTTTCCAGCCTCAATGATTCTATCATTCTAAGAAGGAAGCTCATCAGGACTCCATTAGAATCTACTCATGGCCCCTTGGACATCCACTGAAGACCAGCACTCACCAAGTGACCACTCAGCAAGCCGGTTGGGCTGCTAGTGCAGAGAGTGAACTGGGGAGAGAACAACTGGGGAGAGAAAATATACCTTAGCCTGGGCAATGCCTCCTTCCTCAGGTACACTGGCTCTGGGAGGCATGGCCATTGTAGCCCAGGCTCATCTCATAATGATTCCTTCTGCTGCACCACTTGCAAGAGCTGCAGCCTGGCCAGCACCCAGCAATCCCACCCCATTAAGCTTTGGTATTGAGAGGAGGCTGAAGCCACACAAAATGCTGTGGCCTTGTCTCCCTTCTGCAGCCTGTGGAGCCTGAGCTGGCGGAGCCTGAGCTGGCCGAGCCTGCCCTGCCTGCGTCTGGATGAAGAAGCCACGAGATGTCTATCTGCCTTGAAAGGCTGGCTGCTTAATGACATTTGTAGGGAAAACAATTTGTCACTGTGAAGCTGTCTGGACAGGGTGAGCCATGGAAATGGCTGAAAAACAACTTTCTCCTGGAAGATTTTGATGCAGTGTCTCTGGCTGCTTGACCAGCACCACTTCCTCACTGCTGCTATCCAAGTGATATTTCAGCATAGAGCTGTAGTGAAGGGCTGTCAGTGCAGAGAGCCTGTTTGTAGAAGGCAGCTGGCCTCAGTCCTGGGCTGTTCAGGTGCCTTGGAGGCTTTCCTGTTCCTGTGCCAGGCAGCGAAGTGCCTTGAAGTTGCCGGGAGCAGTAGGGAATAATCTTCTGCAGCATCAGCATGAGGAGTCCCCACATCCCTCACCCTCTACTCCCTCCTCCAGCTCTCACCACTGCCCCTCCAGTGCTGTGGCATGGGGCTGTGTTTGAGCCAGGTCAGACAGGAATTCCCTCTGCTTCCTTCTCACTCTCTGATTTTTGTGCCTCCAGGGGGTACCAAGCTGATGTCCTCACATGGCTGCATGTACTGCCATGAAGCACACTGGGTTTTCAAAAAGAGACTGCACTAAAGCAGAGGACTTGATCTTCCTGTGTCCTCCTAAGCAAGGCTGCCCTGAAAGGTTATTGTTTAACACACAAGCTGATTGCAAAGCATTTCATATAGGACTAATGATGAACAAGCAAGAAAAAATGATGTGTGAGGTAGTAGGAAGTAATGGCTTACACACTGCAGTGTGGTATGCCTCATTCATGTATGTATATATCAGCCCAAATGACTTGTACCTGCTGAATGCTTTACATGGAAGAAAACTGGACAGCCATCCTTCTAGCATCCTCACAGCTTCGACCTTCTATGGCACAGCAAGAAAACTTGGGTAGGAAAGACTCCACCAGATGGGGTCTGATGCCCCCAGAAGCATGGCAAATCCAACTCATCCAAAGTGCTGCTGGGTCCTGAGCACTTAGCAGTGGTAAGAAGTGACTACAAGACCAATTTCCGCAGACAATTTGCAAAGTAAATTTGTAAATATTTAGCAAATAAACTGCTCTCTAGCAAGAGAACCCCAAATGCTATCTGAAATGTCCTTTTTCTCCAGAGGGGTTGTAGATATCCCATCCCTGGAGGCATTCAAGTCAAGGCTGGATGTGACTTTGGGCAGCCTGGCCTAGTGGTTGGCGACCTTGCCCACAACAGGGTGATTGATATCCTTTTCAACCCAGGCCATTCTATATTTCTCTATGATTCGTTTCTAATAAAGAAAGGATATTTAGGGTTCTGCTTGCTTTAAGCAGTGAGATGCTTCTTTCTGTTGTGAGATTATTAGCCATGATCCACTCCTGATGTACAATAGATGTAATTTTATTGCAATTTGCAAGTAATTAATGCCTACTGCTCGTTGTTTTATGTGACTATGTGCACACATTTGTTTTAATATACCTTAGCCAAACAATGGCAGGGGAGAATAGCCCTTATCTCAGTGTTCATCAGATTTCATCAGAGTACTTCTATTCCTGTCCTAATTTCTTTGACAGGCACACAGGAGCTTGCCTAGACTAGGAAGGCAAACCTATATTACTGTCATGCAGAATACAAACACTGTTCCTGGCTGCTTTACGTTGTTATCCAAATATTTTTCTGCTCAAGACTGGTCCCAGCAGCAGTGGCTCACCAGCAGTGAAGGAGAAGCCTCTGGAAGGTGTTGTCCTGGGCTCCATCTGGAATTGACTCTTTCTGGATAATCACTACTTGGCGTTCCCTCAAGAAACCCATGCATTGAGAGAACTGGAGTCCTGCACCATTAACCCGAGGGCTCATCCCCTACAAAACCTTCTCTCCCCCTCCCAGCACCAAATGTCAGAGGCACGTTTGCTGCCTACTCTGCCTCCCATCATTGAGATATCATTTAGTATTAAGACGCAGAGGGCCAGGGGCCTCAGAGGCGACAAAGAAAGATTTACAGAGCAGTTGCTGTCAGCTGCTTTGGTCTAATTAAGCGGCTCCTGCCTCCCTGATGCAGCTCCAGTGCGCTGGAGCTTGACTCACTGGGCATTAGGGAAGCCTCCTGGCCACTCGCTGTTACTAATGCCTCTGCCCTGCAGCATGACCGCCTCAAATAAGCTATAAAACCTGTCGTTATGCTCTCACCCCTTTGCCAGCAGCAGACGCCTCCTTCAGTGGATGCCTCTGCCAGCACCAACACATCCCATGCAGCAGGGGCACCCTTGGGAGTAGGATGCGGGGCCACCACCAGCCTCAGACCTTCTGTGGAGATGCAGGCACTTCTCTCCCATCATCAGAGCAGGCTATGGGGTGCTGGAGGAGCTCCTTCCCCGACTGCCTGGAGCTGCTCTATCTCCAAATTCCTTAACACTTGGAAGTAGAACCAACTGAACTGCCTGCAATGCAGAGCTCACTCAGCATGCTCAGCCTGCGTTTTCAAGTTGGAGAAATAAGGAACAGGTCATGGCTTAAGTAAACGTGTCTATTAGCCTCAGTTGTCTGAATTAGTTCTGATTACAGCTTATTATTTGCTTCTTGTTAACAAATTGGCTGCTGTTAGTCATCAGTACACGAGCCAGCTAATTGGCTGTTTGCATCATATGTTGTTCCCCCTGTCCCCTCATTGGGTGAGCTACATTTTATTAAGCAACAACCTTCTTCCTCTCTGTTTGCAGATGATGCGTGAACATTTGTAGGGACTTGGCAATTCTGTTGTGAGATAATAAAAGAGCTTTTCAGAATGCCAGGAAAGGAAATCCAGTGTGAATACCCTCACAAATATTTACTTGTGCTTGTGTTTGCAATGTTGTATTGTGTCATGGATTTAATGATGCCATTTATCAAATAATTATGATTGCTCTCTTTAATGATTTCAAATTTTACTGGGTAATTTCCCCAAATATCTATCAAAATTAAAAGAAAATTCCAGATCTTTTAAAACAGAGCTTCTGGTTGTGTAGCAGAAAAAAAAAACACAAAAAAAAGCCCCACAAAACAAAATAACAAAACAACCAACACTACAATATACCCAAACATATTCTGTAAACATAGGTAAAAAAGCATTCTGGATCTTTACTGTGTGTTCCTGAGCAGTGAGGATAAGGTCAGTATCCAGGCTTAGTCCCTCATCCTGGCAGTGAGGGCTCAATATCTGCCAGCAGCAAGGACTGGAAAGGCTCCATCCATGTGTAGATCAGGACACTGGGCTGAAAGAGAGGGGCTGCAAAAATCCCTCAAAATCTGTGGGATTTAACCAAGCAAGAGTAGAATATATCAGTTCTGAATGGATACCTGAGGAGCTTCAGAGCGAGGGATCTATCTCCAGAATACCCAAGCTTCACTGCAGTTGTGCACACTAGGTCACTGCAAAATCACAACCTGGAAACTTTAAATCTTATTAAAATGGAGGTACTGCCCTCTTCCAAATTGCCATTTTGACTCATATGCTGTTTGATTATGCTGCACCAGCTCATATTTCCAAGCAATGCAACAAATGTGGATTCTCAGGCAGTCACATTCTTCTTTGCTACTTCTGAAGCACCCAAATCTTCAAAGCAAGAAGTATTTCCTCCAGCTGTCCATGCATGAAGCTGATTTATGACTAGTTTTCTGTTCAAACCACTGTAATTTCATGAAATGATAGCAGTATTGATTCCAGCAAGAGTTTCACTCTGCTGAAACTACCAGGGCAGGGGGACTAAATGGAGCCTTGGAGTGAATAATATAGCCTTCCACTTTATCAATTTCATCTGCTTTGCTCCCCACCTTCACTTAACAACCAACATCTCTTCTTTCCTTCCTATGTTTTCCTGGAAGGCCTTTTGCTGTGGCTCACAGATGTACGTAGCAGAGTGTATTTTCTTACCTGGGAACTCAGAACAGCAGCAAAACACAGCCTGAGCAGTGGGCAGAGTGCTGCAGTCTCAGAGCTGTTTGTGTCGCTGCATCATGGGGAGCTGTGTGCAGAATTCAGAGAAGCTGAGCTCTGGCCCTGAAAGATACTGAATTATGGATGTTATTAATGGTATATATATATATATTTCTTTTTTGATGAATAGAAAAAAGATATTTCTGGCTTACTTTTCCTTGAAGTAACAAGTGGGTAAAAGTATTTGCAGGGATGAACAAGGAAGTTCTCAATGATGGGACAGCTTCTGCTCAGTTACACTGATAGGAGAAAAGATAAATTTTTGGTGGGGACTGAAAATGTCTGGGGATAAAACTCATCCAAAGTCAGCAGTAAAATTACAAATACACACTCACCTTTGTAGGAGAGAAATACAGGTGACATTTCTGGAACAGTAACTTCAACAATATCCTGTTTTAGAGAATAAATGAGAATTATAGACTAAATGCATACACATGTCATCTGTACTCCTTCTGTGCAGGTGTTGCTATGTTTCCATCTCTAAAGCCAGAATGAAGAAAGCAGGAGACACAAAAACTTCAGTGGCACTCCTAATTCAGCTGTAGGCACTGCAGGATGTCAGCATAAATCTGCAGACACCCACCCAGTTACTGAAACTGCTGCTTCTGTATTTACTTTCTGTGTAGTTACTGATTTCAAGAAACACATTTCAGAAGATCAGAGAGATAGAAAGGTGTTAGGAATAAACATCAATCAGAAAAACTAACAAAAACATAAATATTTTCCTGAGCAAACTGGCTGCATAGATTTTGGGATTTTTTATAAGCACCTTCAAGCTCCTAATACCAAATCTGCAAACGGGCCAGCTGAGGCTCTGCAAGCACATTAAAAGTTCAGAGAATAAGATAAAACAGGAAGCAGTGGTGAAATCCGCTGGTGCTGGTGCTCAAAGGCACCATGGAGCTGGGTACCCATAAGGAACAGCCCCCAAACTGCCCCAGACCACCTGCCTGCACTGGAATTTTTCTCTCTGAGCCCCCCCCAGAGCATAACACTCTGAAAAGACACACAATAAAGCCCATGGGAGCGATGCTTCAGTCAGGGCTGATACCACCATGAGGCCAAGGGAGGAGGTGAGGCATGTTGGTGTCCCTGTGGTGGAGCCCTGCAGCTTCCTTTTAAACCCAGGCCAGCTTTCTGCTTGGTGGAGCAGCCACATTGGGATGCAGGATGGAGAACACTGCTTGAGAGCCAAGCCAAGCATGAAATTAATATTTCCTTTACAGTAAAAAAAAAAAAAAAAAGATGACTAAAAATGTCTGTAACGTTGGGATAAATGTAAACTTGAGGTGGAACCAGCCTTTGAATCTGCTGCCTTGGCTGGTATGTGTACAGCATGCCACCACAGAGGTCAGCACGAGCCCCACCATTGCATGGTGACACCCCACCTGCAGCAGTTGTGGAACTGTATGTAGATCCTGAGTTCTCAGCTCCTCAGGAGAACCTCACTTGTGAAGGACAGGGACCACACTGCTCTCCAGAACCCTCGGAGTGGATTAACTCCTAATTCCTGCCCCATCGCTCTGAGCACCACTTGCCAGGCAATGAGGTGCTAAAAGGCGCTGCAGAAAGCTGGCCTGGGTTTAAAAGAACCTTTCATTTTCTGTCCCATCACCTGTCAAGCTTTGAAGCGGCTCAGCCATACCAAAGCACAGCTCTGCTTTGAGAAGCTGTGATCCCCTGCAAAAGCAGCAAGCTGCTCCTCCTCGCCGTTACAGATCTGCCAGTTTATCAAGGAAAAAAAAAAAACAGAAGAATCCATTTTTTTCCCTGTAGCTCCTGTTTCAGAGCCAGCACTATCAAGGCAGGAGCTGAACACCCCCTCACTTCTCCCCACGCTGCCAAGGAGGTCAAAGCCATGAGTGCTGCTGCTCTGATGGGACAGACTGGTAGGAGTAGGGAGGGAGGTTTTGGGACTGTCACTACATGATGCTTTGTGTCTACTTTTCTAGAAAACAAGATGCTGGAGGAGTTTGGCAGGAGTGGGTAGCCGGGGTTAGGAGTCCCCCCATGTACCTGGGGTCTTACCATATTTTGTCCCACTCTCCATCCTTCTTCTCTCAGTGCACTGTGAGGCCTTTAGATTCCATGAAAACTCTTTGCCTTTGGAGAAAACAACACTAATTAGAAGAGAGAAAATAAAAAGACAAAAGAAGTGAAGGAAAAATTCTCCTTGATTGCTGATGTGCTGAAGGCAGGACCCCTCCCCTGCAGCAGCACTTAATCAGCCCCTAGCATCCCTTCCCCCCAGGCCAAGCAGACAAGCCACCTCCTAGCATCATCTCATTACACAAATGGCCCTGATGATGGCACAGCGGGGCTGGGTACGGCCAGCTCCTACTGAGTGCTGCAGGGAGCAACTTGACTGGGGGCCTTGGCTCCCAGCCGCTGGTGCCAAACACATGGTTGCACCTACTTGTCATCTAAGAGTGGGAGACTAACAGCAGGAGTTCAGCAGTGGCCACCTGTAACCCATCCTGGTCCACGACCCAACTCAACTGGCCGTTTTCTTGTTCTCTGAAAAGCTGGCCATTGATGTTTTGCATCCATATAGGGCTCTGTTCCCAACATGAGCCAATCTCTCCTAATTGCGGTAGAAAGGCACAGCCCTAATGCTTTCTCCTTAGCTTTTGTACCACAAATACCAACATTTCCCTGTGATCTGTGGGCAGCACCAGAGTTAGGTAACTGCCCTCCCAACTTTCCTGGAGGTTACATGATTAATGTCCCCATCTCCTCTGTATAAATGTCTCCAGTTGCTCAGCAACCTACACACCCGGATCCAATTAACTTTGATTACAATTACAGCCAGCATAGTTCACCCTGTGCTGTCAGAAGGAAAAGTGCTGTAGACGTGCAGGATGCTGTCCCCAAAGGGCTTCAGTAGCCTTCCTGTGAGCCAACAGTACTCTCCTTTGCTCCATCTAATTAATAGATGGAAATGTGAAAATCATGGGGCATAGCTCCACAGTTCCCCAAGCAGGCTTCCTGACTGGGGACAGCTCGGAAGACCTCAAGGGATGGTGGCTGGAGATGGCCTGCCTCACGAGGACCAGGCCTGTGAGACACCAAACTAAAGGTCTATAGGTGTCTGGGCGATGCCTGTGGTCTTCTCTCATAAAATTGTCATCAACAAATTGTGAAGTAGTACCCCTGGGAGTGTAGGGTTTATTTTCTGGAGGAAAAGGAAGAAGAGGAGGCAAAAAGGGTAGGGGCTTCTCCCCATAGCTCCTGGCCAGGAGACTTTTGCCAACTTGTTAGGTAGGAGCATCATTTATGGCAGGAATTGGCTGGCAGCAAATGACTGTTCCCAAGTGGGAGTGGGGAAGGAAGTGTGGAGGCTCATTATATTTAATGTGATTACTCTGGACTTACAGCAGTGTATGTGACAAAGCCATTTGGCCTTCTCTCTTTTTGCCCACCCTGCCTCAGACTTTGATAATAGAAGAACCTGACTGCAACCAGCCCATGATCCAAAGAAGCTCCATGCAGCTTCTCCTTGTACGGAGATGCTGCTCACCTCATATGTGCAGCGATAACATGGCAGAACTCGTATAAATCAACCCCACATTTGGCCAAGGCTGCTGCTTGAGACTGTTGCTGCTATGAGAGCACATAAACCTTGATGGCCAGCAAGGTATTTCCTTTGCCCAAGACCCACCACTGCAGCTGGACCCCCTGGGACTCCCTGACAAAGAGCCCTGTGTGCTGTGGGACACTGATCCTCAGCCCCCAGACCCAACTGGGCAGGACAGGCCAGGCTGGCTTCCTGTTGGACATGGCCAGGGTGACTTCCTTTCGGTCCAGGCCAAAGGTGACCTCCTGTGGGATGTGGCTGTGGGTTATGCAGGTCAATCCCCTAAGTGTTGACACTGGGAGATTACCTGCATCCTGGGGAAATGTGTGATTGTCACCCATCCCTGCTCACTGCTGTCTGCTTTATCTCTGTCATGAGCATCTTGATATTTCTTGACAATTTCACCTTCCTCTTCCTTGTGCACACTCAAGGGAAAGTGCCTTTGACTCACACTCTTGCTCCCTGATGACGCATTTTGGTTCGGTGTAGCCTGCTCTGGCCGCTCGCCTCAGCCCAGCATGTCAAACACAACAGAGCTTGCAAGGATGTGGGATTTGTCTTTCCTAACTGTATCCCTTCTGAGAGAAGCCTTTGCATAATCCACCCCTCAAACAGACTATTTTAGGTTTTGCTGTCCTCCTTGTTAAAAAGCCGCAGGTCCACATGACTTTTTCTACGGTCGAATTGAACTTTCATGCAGCTTAAGCTTGGTTTTCTCCTGTCCCTTGCTATACTCTTTGCAAACAACTCACACCCCGTTGGATATTTGTTCCAGGAAGAAAATTGGTTGTATCTGAAGCTGTCCCATTTCCAGAAGCTCAGTGTTGATGCTGCCAGCACTCTGGTTTGCTTGCTCCTCTGAGCAATCTGCCTTCACCAAAGTCCTGCTCTGTGTACACAACTCACTTTCTGATGATGAAGACAGCACCAGATGCTCAGTCCTTGCAGTCTGGCTGTGGCTGATTTGCCACTTCTGACCCTCCCTGTGTCTGATCCTGCTCAGAACTTGGCTGGGACGCCCAGGGCCTCCTGCTGGATTGGTGACTCTTTGCTTTTGTGATACCCTTGAGTTGATGCTCCACTTGTGGTGATGGAGGCATCCTAAAGAAGATGCCCCAGCTGTCCTTCCCTTCCCTTCCCTTCCCTTCCCTTCCCTTCCCTTCCCTTCCCTTCCCTTCCCTTCCCTTCCCTTCCCTTCCCTTCCCTTCCCTTCCCTTCCCTTCCCTTCCCTTCCCTTCCCTTCCCTTCCCTTCCCTTCCCTTCCCTTCCCTTCCCTTCCCTTCCCTTCCCTTCCCTTCCCTTCCCTTCCCTTCCCTTCCCTTCCCTTCCCTTCCCTTCCCTTCCCTTCCCTTCCCTTCCCTTCCCTTCCCTTCCCTTCCCTTCCCTTCCCTTTTTCCTTTCCCTTCCCTTCCCTTCCCTTCCACACCCATAGTGATGCCATTCCCAGCTGTGCCACCCACATGTGTCAGCTGACATTGCCTATCAAGATCTCTGTCTATCCTCCATTTCCCTTCCAGGAGTCAGTGTCCCCAGCATCTCGGATGCAGATAAACTCAACTTTGAGAATATGAAGGACTTTCGGTCCATTTAAATACTTATTTGCTAACACAAAAGCGAATGCCCTCATAATTTAATATTCTTCTGGAAGTAATTGGATAGAAGTCCTTTGTTTCTTTTCCGACTGTCAGATTCCATTTGTTTAATTTTGCTGTCGTGACACAAAGTGACAGAGCCCATGCTCCATTTCTACAGATAGCAAAACTCCAGGATTCTTCTCTCTGCATGGCCAGAAATTTATGTATTCTCCCCGTTCACTCGTACATCACTACTGTGGCAGATTACTGACCCCCTTAAGAATAAATGCATTTTAATACAGCTGACCCAGAAACCTCCCAAAGGGGAGATAAAGCGCAGCTCCGAGAACCAACTGAATTTGCTATAGCTTGGAGAAGAATAAAAGAAGGGTCCAAAGCTAGCACTATCTCAGTGACACACCGTTTCTCATCAACAAGCCTTCCTCCATGTCAACATTTCCTCCTGCTCAAAGCCACCTTGTCCTTAGGGATGCATCCACTGCTCTCCAGCCAAAAAGGAGACTCCTGTGCAGGGCTCTCCGCAACGTTTTCTCAGAGATAGAGAGGCAGGGAGAGCATCCATCCTCTGCAGCACAGCAGCAAGACTGTCCCACTGCCCAGGGCCAGTAAAATTCCATTAAAGGGCAGGTGCCATTCAGTGTCTGCAGGGGTGGGGAGGGATGGAACAAAAGTGGCTGCAGGGAGGTGTGCTGCATGTGATGCTCCTATTGCATTAGCCAAGCTGGCAGCCTTCTTGGTGCTTCTCTTTAAAGATCATTTCTCAGAAGAAAGGAGAAATGCCACAAAATTGCAGATTCAACCCTCTTTGGAAATGTGAAGCTGCAGAATGCAGGAGAAAATATAATCTTTCTCTTTACAGAAGCATTGAGATGCTTTTCTCAAATTTCATAGTGTATTTTTCTCTGTGTTTCAACAGGCTCTTCTGAGAGATTTCTATAAAATTCATTCAACGCCTGAAGGACTTGCTCAGTGCTAAAGACTGGGAGTCAGTAACACTTGTCTTGCTTTGAGATTTCCAAGTCATGTATTTGGGTTCCTGCAGGTACCTTCAAGTCCAGAGACAAAGTCTGCAGAGTACTGCAAACAGCTGGGCAGAAATTTGTGTTGCACAAGATGACTCCATCTGCTCATCATGTCTAACACTTCCCCAGGCACCTTGAGTTCTTGATCTCGGTGCTTAGCAGAGCCTGTCACTAATGATCTTCTCATGCAGCACTGTTAGGTTTCCTGGGATAGTGCTTCACCCCAGCATGCTCTTTATCCACCCTGAAAGGGACCCAGTCTTCCAGGGCAGCAGGATAGGCTAATCTGATCCACGCTTCCCATCCCCAGTTGGGGCTGAAAGCCAAAAGGAGAAAAAGAGCTGAGGTTTCAGATCTCAGGTTGATTCTGCAGGATGGGCAAAAACAGCAAGCCAGCTTCTCCTCTTGTTTGCAGCTGAAGAACATTTGCTCTGGAAGCCCTTGTAAGAAAATAAACATGGTGCAATATAGTGTTGTTTGTACAGTCAGTTTTCTGTGAATCGTTTCGCTTTAAATGCTTGTGGAGATTCAGATGGTGTTGGTTATGCATGTGAATTTAGGGACAATACCACAACGAGGTAATATTTCTGCTGAAGCCTCACTGGGAAATAAAGCAGATTGCAGAGAAGGATGCATTTCTGAGGGCCTCGCTCCTTCTCTCCTGTACAATCAGGTTCACATGTATGCATATATATATACATATATAGATGGGAGTTTATTTAGATCTGAGGCCCATTAGACAACCTGGTTTTAAGACCCATGATGAGATTAATCGAGCACGGTAATTACACGTGCTTGAAAATTACTTAACAATTATACTTGACGTTACCAAGAATTTCCATGATGAATTACCATGGGATTTTAATTCTGAAAGAGGTAAGGACAAGGTTAACAGAGGTCTAGTTGGGAATCATTTGAGCACCAGATAATTATCCTCTGCTTATACAGGAGCTGCTGTGTATTTACTGCTGCTAGGGATCTTCAGACTTGTTGCAATGTAATTATTCCTGTTTTCTATTAAAAGGAATTAATGCTATATGATCGCTTGGGATTCTCTGCTCAAATCCATGGCTTTTTTGTGTTTTGTTTGTTTGTTTGTGTTTTGTTTTTTAAGTAGTCCAGAAAGTGCCAAACTTTCTGAGGTCCTGAATGTCCCTCAGGGCACCTTAGGCACCACGATGTGGATGAAGATGCCAAATGTCAGGCACCTATCTGAGGAATTGCCATGAAAGTAGGCTATCTGTTTTCAGAAAGCAAAGTATTTGAGACCTTTCAACATGCAGCGTGTGGAACCACTACCTGTAATGGCTGAACTTCCTCCAGTTGCGCCAGAGGAGGTTCAGGTTGGAAAAAGTTCTGCTCAGAAAGAGTAGTGAGATATTGGCACAGGCTGCCCAGGGAGGTGGTGGAATTGCTGTCCGTGGGAGGTGTTTGAGAATTGTGTGTGTGTGGCACTGAGGGACGTGGTCAGTGGGCATGTGGACTGGCAGTTGGTCTCAGTGGTCTTTCCAACCTTAATGATTCTATGGCAAGATGGAGACTGGGAAATGATGGTTTTTTTTTATTGGCCTCTCAAAGACGTACTCCTGGTGGGATTGGAATGGAGAGATGTCCACCACCCTTTGGAGATTGGTGTGCAGCACATATTTGGAGGTGTCCCGGTGTTGTGACAGGACTGGCACCTCCTTGTGGGCAGAGCCAGGCCTTCAGTGGAGGCACATGGGATGAGTTCTGTCTCCAGTGCCCTGAGAGCAGGGGAGAGGTGGGGCTGAACATAATCTCTGCAGCACTTAAGATCCCAAGCAAATACCTAATTAGAGAAACATTTGACTTCAATAATAAATGAGCAAAATATCAGGAGACACAAGTACTGGCAAAGTACTTCCATGGCAAAGTTTTGACAACAGGGGCATTTTTTGGCCTGCCCTCCTATTGAAGATCTTCATGTAAGTGGAAAAACCATGTGTGCAGCTGCTAAGGGCAGGGTATGACTTTCCTCACTCCTGCTCTAACAATTTGGAGGCACCCATCGGCAAACCCACCCTCATCAATTCTGCATCTTCCTGAAAATGTACTTTTAAGCACCTTAATTGCATTTCAGAGATAACCCTGCAGGCAAAGTGACAGGAAGAGAAACCATATGGAGCAGTTTGGCGGTTGGGCTCTTTGTTTTAAATCAATCAAACATCTGCGGCTAATGTAGCTTTGGGCTGCTCCTCAGGAAACATTAGCCCTATTAGTCTGAGCTGGCAGGAACACAAAATAATATATTTATGGACAAAGCACATGTGCATTACTGCTGGAGCGCAAGCAGAGGAGGAGGAAGAGAAGAACTGTGGTCAGCACTTTGCCTTCTTGGGAGGTCAGCTCTCATGCTCACAGAGCAGGTATGTGGGGTCGCTCCTTGGATGTGTAGAGCTGGGGTGCAACCTCAGGGCCCACCAATCCAAACCAGAAGGGGAAACTCCACCAAACAGAAGCTAAGATGCTTCTTTCCTTAAAATAAATCCAGTGGGAGAGCATGGTTGGCTCTGTATGGGCAACAACAATTGAGAAGCTCTGAGTGGTGGGACATCACCTCCCAGGGATTTTGCTCATTGCTCACAAGTGGTGGCAGGACCATGCACAGGAGGGTGCCACTGGTTTGAAACCACCATTTCACATCCCATGAGGTCCCAAGGTGGAGTGGTTCCCTTTCAACAGTCAGCCTCCAGGTGGCTTACCCTTTTTTCCTCCCATATAGAGTCCCAAGCTGCAGTCCAGGGTAGGAGCTTAAGAAGAAAACACAGTTTTTCAGTGTAAGGAGTTGTGTATTCAGTTTCTCAGACAAACCTTAACTGTGCCCCTTAGTGACACTGAAGTGATCAGGTAACTATGACATTTTCAGCAAGCCTTTAGTCTGACTGTAGGTGAGCCTGATTTCCAAAATGTAATCTACTTGCTCCCTTATAACTTCTTCTGATGCTCTCAACTCTGGGCAGCCTTTGGGGTCTGAGGATACCCTAGTTGTCCCAGGAGAAAGCTTGATCCCATAAGATATAGGGCAATCTCTGGTACAGTGGTTGTTGCCTGCTCCTCCTGAAGGCTGACAAAGTCCCAGTGCTCAACAGCAAGGCAGGAGCACACCTACAGACCCTTGAAAGCCTGTGCATAATGTCTGTGAGAAATGCTCTCTCCATCAGGGAAGGCTGGAGAAAAATCTACAATTTCCTCTGGTGCATTCCTGGGAAGGAAATAGTATAAAGACCGCTGCTAAATTTGTCAAAGGCTGTGTTTTTCAGAGTACTTCTAACTCAGGCAAATTAGATAATTTATTTGAAAATTATTGGAAAATTCATCCTCTGCACAAAAGAGCAGAGTGTGTGATTCAGCCAGAGATCCGATCTATCTGTATCAGTCCCTTACTGCCTTCTCTGAGAGCAAATAAATGTTGTAGTCATCAGCAACATCTCTGTCATGTAAAACACACTGGCTTGGTTTGAATATCTCCCAGCACCCAAATTCAGTTTTCCTGGAATCTCCAAGAGCTGAAGGGCTTTAACAGGAAAACAAGGGTCCATCCTGCAGCCTGGCTGAGAGAACAGGGAAACCTCTGCCCACTGAGCCTCCCAGCATGGCAGAGGGCCTCCAAGGAGGATGGAAAGAACAAGCAGGAGGTGTTACTGAGAGGAAAAGATGATAGAAGGGGAGCTGTTCTGAAAACAATGCATATTTCCATCTGTAGTCCGTATGCCACAGTAGGAGGAGATAGAACAGATATTGAGGTTTTGCACAGACCTTCACTGGAAATAGGATGCCCCAGGTCACCTGGGTGGTTCAGTGGGTCAAGTGCTTGTGCTCTGTGGGTCTCAGAGTGAGAAAGGATCCCAGACTGCATGTGAGAGTTGAGTTGATCAACTGTCCGCAGCTTTCCGAAATGGGTGTCACTATCAGGAATCATCCCAGCCTGTGGGAAGGCTATCTTCATACGTAATATATGCACTACAGTCACATATAATCATCAGCTACAACAAGGGGCAAGTTTTTATTTCATGACCTGGACCTTATGGGAGCTCCTTTTCCAAGGAAAGGGTGTGGGAGCTCCTCATTAGGGATAAGCACAACTCAAAGCAAGGGCATCAGTCCTTCCTGACGGCCTAAAGTCCCCCCAAGTCCCCAGCGATGTGAGACTGTAGAACAGGATACAGAGATGAATCAGTTTCATTCCAAGTTGATTTTGTCCTGTCATCAGCTGCTTGAGAGTTCAGTGCTGGCTGGTGTCTGAAATCAAGGGCATGGAAAATAATTACACAAGTCTCTAATGGTGAAGAGGTAAGGCAGGCAGACAAGGGCTCCCTGGCCCTTCAGACCTGTGCCTCTGCAAGCCTTGCATGGCCCATCACCAAGGAACATCCTTTGATCCAATGAAGAAGGCACTGGGCAGTGGGGACCCAGTAATCCTCCATTTTCTCATGGTGCTTTTGGTTTGCTGGCCTCTGAGCAGTGAGCAGCTCCATCTTCTCTCCAGATCTAATGGGTACGCATTGGTGTAAGAGATGTAGGGATGTAACCCCCTTTCTCCCAGAAACACGTGCCTTTCAAACAGTGCTGCAGTAGCAGAGGGGAGAAGTGGTTATTTTTTAATCTAACTGATTAGGGACATTGGATTTTGAAGTGACAGCCTGCCAGAAGTACAGCATTACACAAGCTCCCCACATCCAGCCCAGCATTCCAGAGCAGCTTGGCTTGCCCCCCCAAGGTCACATTGCTATTATGCAACTGCACTGCCAAAAGCAGGGGCAGAAGGACTGAGGGGTACCCTTGGGTGCTCCCCATTATCCCTGCACCCCGACTGGGCTGCACATGGAAGTGCTGTGCCAGTCCCCCAGCCTTGTGCATGGGGCCTAACAGCAGGGCGGCAGCCATCATGGCTTCCCAGGCCCCACGCTGACTCACAGGGCAGTGCTACACCAGAGATGAAGGGGGCTGAAGTCAGGGCCTTGATGAGCTCCCCACCAGTTATCTATTTATTCTGCATGCCATATTCTCCTCCTGCCTGTTGGCAGCGTGGAGGGTTCATAAATGATGGTAATAAATGCAAAATGACAGCTAATCTTAATTGACCAAAGCTTCCCTCAAAAGGCCAGGTCTTGCCGGCTGTAATGTGCTCTAAATGTAAAAATGCAAGGCAGGAAATTACATCGTCGCTTTCACTCGCCTTTAATTGCACGGTTTTCATGCTGCCAAGCAACAAAATCCAAGAGGACCCCAGCAATTGGGGGTGGGGGGGGATTTTTTCCCTAGGGTGGGACCTCCAGAGGTGGGAATTAAGGATGGAGTTTTGTCACCACCTCACCCACAGCCCCGTGCTTCTTGTCTGCGGGTGCTGGGGCTGGGCCAGGAGAGCATGGGGCCACACAGGGGTGAGAGGAGTGACCCAGAGGCAGCGGTGCTTTGCAGAGCCCCAGCTTGGCCTCTCCCACACTGTGCCAGCGGGCTGGGTTTGCACTGCGGCACTTTGCTTAGAGCATCCCGGCGACTTCAGGCCTCCTCCTCCTCCCTGCCCTGGCAGCATGACTTGCAGCTTTTCCTAAAACTGGCAGGCAGCCTCCTGCTTGAAGACGGGCAGAGCGTTAACCCCTTCCTGCCTCTTCTCCTCCTCATCCCCCACCAGTGGGAAGGACAAGGAGGGATGGAAATGTCAGCATCCCACCCTGACAGCCCCAGTGATGGGACGCGGCTGTGCCTGCAGCTCCAGGCTTCCCATGCCGAGGCCAGGAGATAAATCATTGGCACCGGTTTCTGAAAGGGGTAGTTCTGGAGGGGCTGAGGGCTGGCTGGCTTCAGGGAGAGGGGAGGTTTGTCCTTCACGCTGTGGGGAGGAGATGGAAGCACATCACAGGGCTCTGAGCTCTGCAGGAGCACCAGGAAGTTTTGCTATTTCCTAGCTGTGCACCCTACAGGAGCTGTGAGGCAGGGAGGCAGGCACCTGAGTCCCTTCCTGCCTTTGCCTGAGGCTTGTGATACGGTTTTCAAGAACACCAAATTTCTCGGTTATCTTTCAGAAACATTCTGATTTTATTTTATTTTTTTCCCACGGGAATCTCTGCGGGTACAACAGCCTCTAGGGCTGCATCACAACTGAGAACCCGCCCTTCGGCTTTGCACTCCCAGTGCTGCTGCTGGAGATGAGCGTAGCCCCCAGGTAGGGACAGGAGGGGATGGTCACGGTGATGAGGGTGAGGAGGAGGAAGGGGGCTGCCATGGGGAAGAGACCCAAAGCGCTGCACCCGCTCTCAGCCACTCCTGCAGTCGTGAATCCCACTCCCTTCAGATTACTGGGAGATAAATTTAGAGTAGATCTGAAAAGTAATTTACAGACCTAAAAATACCTCTATCAAGAGACGGGAAAACTAGGAGGGAGGAGTAACGGGGGAAAGAGATTGTGGGGCAGGGACAACAGCAATAAGCAATGACTGGGTTGGGCAGCTGGTAACTCCACGGCAGAGCTAACCCCATCCCTCTGCCCCTCATGATGCTCTGATCCTCACCAGGTGGGGATGGACCTATGACAGAGGAGGAGGACACTGCAGATGCTCCCTCCACTGAGCGGGAGCTGCAGGAAGGAGATAAAGGCTCAGTTTGCCTCGTGCCCTGCTTTCATAATCTCTGCTTTTTAATATCCTGTTGAGACACAGGTGCGTGCCTGCCACACCTCCCCAGCGGCAGAGCTTCCATTGATGCAGCCCTGCTGGGAGCTCGCTATAGGGCTTCCAGCCCTACAGACACCCCTCTCTCCTCCTGGCACTCTTCTGGCTTTCCCTGTGCCACGCAGCATCCTCCCTCACCCAAATCAAGTTGCAATGGGGCATGAGGACCCCACAGTGTGCAGGACAGGTAGGGTGCCATGGGCATCTCCCACCTGGATGGCATTGCAAACTAGTTTAAATGCCACCACAAGCATTCTAGTGTCCTGCAATGCTCCATGGGCACTGCAGTGCTCCCTCCTGGCAGAAGTCCCTCCTGCTGGAGGGAGTCAGGTGTCTGGTGGTGCACAGCAACAAGGAGGGAGGCAGTGCTTGTCCCCAGTTCGTTATAGTAGCATCCTCTGTCGATGAGCGCTCGGGGCACAGCCCATCTTCAGCTTTCTCTGCCTCTGGATTGCCCCCAGTTTAATAATTCTGTCATAGCTATTTTTCCTCTTAACATCACGTATTCTCATTCCGGGACTGTAAGAGTGTTGGTGGAGGCTCATTTGTGCTCCTCCTCCAGTCTTTCTGTGTGGAACTCATTTCTGCCATATGAAAAGGCACCAGAACTGGCATCACAGGGTGGGGGCACTCGGCAGAGGGGGTATGTGCATCTCAGCCAGGAGTTGGCTCATGCTGCAAAAGCCGCTGGAGAGCTTCTGCAGCTGTTTGCCTGTTTGTAAGACATGCAACTTGATGATGGCTTGGGTGCATTCACCTGGTTGGATTTACATCTGCTCCCGGATATTGCCAGGGGAAGAAAAAACAAAAAAAAACCCCACCACCAAATGCAGCTAACCCTTTAGGATCTTATCAACCAGGGGCTGCTTTTGGCTCACCTCCCCACAGCCAGCAGCACCATGTGCAAGTCCCCACCCCACACAGCCCACCAGCACAGCTTTCCAGCCCCTACAGCTATGGAGTGTTTACAGAAGGGTTATTTCTGCTTAACACTGCATTCATCAGCTCATCTGCTGAGGGCACTCGTGAGGTAGAGTTGACTGCTTGCGTGGCCACAGGCAGCAGCTCGGTGTCTGGCCAGAGCCAGCAGCCCCAATGCCCTGTGAGCTCCCAGGAGCACAAGAACCTCTCAGAGGGCTCTTTCCTCCAGGTTTGAGGCTGCACCCACCAGGCTGTTTGGCTCCAGCTTTAGCTGAGCTTTAAGTGAATGCAAATGTCCTTAAATGAGCTCAGAGCAGGAACACTACTGGGTATCAGGCGTGCGTTTAAATATAGGAAGCTACAAAGCAACTGTCTCACCTCGCTACATGTACACAGTGACTGGCACATGAATTAGGGGAATGCAGAAGTGCAGAAATAGATCTGTTAATTATAGAGATCCTGCCTCTGCAACAGCTTATTGCGCATCGAGCTCTCAGCATGCACTTGGGGTAACACTCCGCTCACATCCATTCAGAGTAATGCAGGGATCCCAGGGAGGCAGTCACTGTGAGGGCACTGCACACAGGCTTGTTGGGTGCAGCTCCACTAACAGGAAAGAGCAGGAAGTACTGCAACAAGCAGGTGACCCGTTGCCTGTTCCATTCTCCAGGCCTTAAGGAGCTACCTATTGACTTCTGTAGGCTCCCCTTGAATGTTAGCAAAATGGACATTTCTGGGTATGTTTGTCCATGTACTGATTCTGGAGGGGGTTATTATATTAAATCTTGCCTTAATTCCAGTCACAAACCTGAGCAATAGTGATGAGGAGTGGCCGGAAACCTGAGGAGCCACGAGGGACCATGGAGAGCACTTCAGCCAGCCGGGCACATCCGCGCAGCACAAACCTTAAAACACAAAGCATACAAAGGGTTGGGAAGAAATGCCAGCACTGCTTTGATGCAGGTGAAACGAGAGGACAGAAGAGGTGTTTCTCCTGTCAGGAGTCACAGCCACGCTCCGTGCCTCCAGGTTCATACACTCAACTGCATTTTACGATCAGATACAAACAGGGACTTTCTTATGATGGTTGTGAATGTTTTATTATAAAGTCTTATCGATGAATTACAGCTTTGGAAAATCAGTTTTTCAGAACTAAAATCTAATCTGGCAGGGTTCAATAAGTAACAAGACGAACTCAGCCATGCAAACAGAATATTACTAAGTTACTTTAATAAATTTTTATCGCAACAACCTTAGGAAGAAGAGTGCGTCCTGGAGACTTGGGCTGTTTCATCTTGGATTTTTATTAATATTTTGGATTCTTTTTGTTATGCTGATGGCCTCCAATACAAAGCTGTCTTAGTATTGATGCCAGAACAGGATTTTACAGCACTTTAATGAAAAAGCACCAAGAGCTGACAGCGTTCTGCACAGTGGCTTTAGGAATCTGCTCATCGTGCTGAGTCAGACCTTCAAGAGAAACCTATTCTCAGCTTCTGGAGAAGCTTCTTTGTACCCAAAGGTCAAGCTTCCATTTCTTTTCAGTATACATCATCCATTTCCTGTTCAGATTATTTTTATGTTTATTATAGTAACTTTTATTAGTTATGCTGCGCACAACAGGGTTCAAAAATCCTACCTTGACTGTCACAGGAGCATCCAACAGAATCTCAGAATCATAAAAATGTTTGAATTGGAAGGAATCTTTAACAGCCATCTAGGCCAACTCCCCTGCAATGAACAGGGACATCTACAGCTACATCAGGTACCCCCCCATCAGAGTGGGGCACCTTGAATGGAGGCACCTTGAATGGGGCACCCACCACTTCTCTGGGAAACCTGTGCCTCACCGCCCATACTGTAAAATAACTTTTTCCTTATAACTGATCTGAACCTCCTCTCTTTGAAACCATTTCCCTTCGTTCTGCCACAACAGATCCTGCTAAAAAGCCTGTCCTCTTCTTTCTTACAGCCCCCCCTTTAGACACTGAAAGGACGCTTTCAGGTCACCTTACATCTTTCTCTTCTCCAGGCCGAACAGACCCAGCTCTTTCAGCCCATCCTCATAGGAGAGGCGTTCCATCCCTTGGGCCGTTTTTGTGTCCCTCCTCTGGATGCACTCCAGCAGATCCACATCACTCCTGTACTACCCGGAAGGTGACCAACAAACATTTCCTTTATGTGCACAAGCAGCTTCCTGAACTTGCAGCTGCTTGTTGACAAATGCTTCCCTCTCTAGTACTGTATCTAACAGGCAATCCTTAGAACACAGAGACATTTGAAAATAAAGTTTTATAATATTTTTAATGTGTTTTGGATGGTTTAGCTCAACTCACTCATTACTCTTAATTTCTACAGCTTAATTACATACACATTTTTACAAAAGCAACATCATGTCAACATTAATCAAACACAATATTTTAGATTTTTACTTTTATTGTGCAAAACTTAGGCAATAATTCTTATTAGTACAACAAGCTGAAAAAGCAAGGGATATTTCAAAGAATATTCATATCCACGTGCAATTTTTACCCCTACTTTCATCTTTTGATGTGGAATCCAGAATTCCCATCAGTAAGTGCTATCCGGAAATGCCAACAATTGTTTCACCTTTTATTATTTGGAAGACAAAATATATTTTCACATTTATAACAACTAAAGCAACTGTTCAAGTGTATAAATGCAAATCAGATGTTCAAAAGTGTGAAAAAAATGCACACTGAGGGCATCCACCTAAATGGTGTCATGGCCGACCATTCGTAGCTTATACTCAAAAATCGGTTATTTTGATTCTCCATATTAGAGTTAAAATTTTAGCAAATAACATAGAAATTTGTTTAAAAATCCTGGCATCATTTAAGTGAAAAATTAACTGAATATAATAATTTATTTTAATTAAAATCCTTAGCTTGCTAAGTGCTAGCAGTTACAAAGGCAGTCACAAAGACCATCTGATGTTACATAGCACCACACAGATATCCATCTCCTTCAGAAAGAAATATTATGTTCCACTAGGAACATAATTTGAGTATTTCCTGAAGATTTTGGGTATCTTTGCCTGTTTTATCATAAATGTGTTCCTTAATGTGAGCAGAAATGTACAAAATTCTCCTCAAGCCCTAAGATGTTGCAATCATTAACTTGAATCCACTACGTAGAAAAGTAGAGAATTCTTCAGCAGTCAATTGAACATTCAAAGGGAGATCAATAGTTTCAAGTAAACCTGTTGTTAAAAAACAAACCACTATAGAGTTTGGCTTTAAAGAGACAAAGGTGTTTTTTGTTTTGTCTTCTAGCTTAATACAATGTACAAACCTTGTGAAGAATTAACACCAAACTACAGTTTCAAAAAGATGCAGAGACATTATTATCTCTGATTTCAAAATACTCCATTAAAATATATAATTACATAAAGAACTTCCAAAACATGTAATTACAATTTGTTACAGTGGTACTGTTTTGTCCCCGTAATAATCCCTCCTTTGAGGAGGCTGCACATTAGCTGGAACACACTAATGTGCCACAGGTGCCAATTAGAGATTCCCTCTGTGCCTGCCCCACTCCCCATCCTGAATTTAATGACAAGTTTTATCTAAAGAAAAGGGGAATGATGCTCACTATCCAGATGACCATTCCCTACCCTAGTAAAAATTGTCCTGCCTGCTTCTCTACAGTTGTTAGGTTTAGGCAAGCAATGAATCCTGCACTAATCATGAAGTGTTAAAAATAGAGCAACTAAGAAGCCATTTTCTGTACTTTAAATCACTGAAATCTACATAGAAAATCTATGGAAGCATGAGCACTGGTGACATCACTAACTATTACAAACTGAAGCTTCTGTAAAAGCTGCACACGTGGAAAAGGATGCCTTGAGATAAACATAAATAAAATCAAAGAGAAGAGAGACTTCCTAGTATTGAGTCCTGATTCCTGACAAATTAACATACATTTTTTCAGTGATAACCACTGCTCATTATTTTGGCCCTGTCTTCGTCCCAAAATCAGCTTCATAAGCTGTTATCGTTCCAATTTAAAACAAACAAAAAAACAAACTCAAGCTCTTAAAATATCGTATATGGAGTTCTGGATTCCATAAACAAAATACACAATTTCATACTCTTGCTATGAAACATCAACTAGAAAATACGAATGTTTATGAATAAACAAAACCACAATTTATACACTATATCTATACTGATAAAGATCTCTGTGTTAGTGGTGAATTCAGCATCTTTAAACGGAGTTCAACACATGAACAATATTCAATTGCATTTTAAAGAAAATCCCAGATTAAAAAGTTGTAAGTACATGGCAGGTCAACAGTCTAAAGACAAATCTCAAATAAAACTGTACAACATTTGCTTCAAACCTATCTACGCCCAAAAGGCACTCAGTGGTTTAAGTGTGCAAATCGCTTCTTAGAAGAAACAGTGTGCAAACAGAGCCTGCTGCATTAGCTCCGCATTCTTTAGTCACTTCCTACAGAGTATTGCTATTAAGTGGTGTCTACAGTGTAAGACTCTAAAGGACAGAAGATGGGTCAGTCCACAGAATCACAGATGTCTTTCACTTTCTGATTGAAGTCTTCAGGCTGATCAGCGTACACGTAATGACCTGCACCAAGGATAGCCTGGAGGACAAAGGTGAAGAAACAGGTCAAAAGGACAAGAATGTCATAAACACATCAATAAATACTGAGATAGGTGAGGAATATTCCCCCTTGAAATGAAGACCCCAATGTTGGCTTTTACACGCTGCTACAAGATTACTTGGTAAGAACAATTCTAAAACTGAATCTGATATATTGCACCCAGTGTGCATTAACAGAGTTAGAACAACTGCTGCCAGGAGGTGGTACCATACAACCAACGAAAGACTTCGTACATAAGGAAAAAACAGACGTTTGTTTCACCCCTCAAAGGAACTCTGCTGAACAGGAATAAAGGGTAAAACCACTGCCTTTGCAATTGCACAGCCTGTTGAAAAGAAGATTCAGGTAAACACAAGCCACCGCAAAACAAACTGAGGAGAACATACTGTACATATCAAATTTCTGAATGACTCTCATCTCTTCTCTGCTCAAACAGTTCTGCAAAGCAGCTTGTTCTGTAAGTGTTTGTAGCGGAGACAGGTTCTAAACATTTACATTCCCTTATTTTCAAAATGATGCAGAAAAGAATGTACTAGGACAAAGGATCACCAATTCAGAGGTTTACATTGCTGAGGATTCCCTAGCCTTGTGGAAGCACATTTCAGTCCTCCCAATGAGTATTGTGTAAAGCAGGGAAAAGTCATATCCAAATGATGCAATATATGGGGAAAAATACCCAGTATTTCTGGTCTAGATTAATTTTTTTAAATACTTGCTGTGAAATAAGGGCTTAAGTAACGTGACACATGGTGGTTACTGCATTTCTGCCAAAGCTAGCATGAAGCAAGTCATCATCATACTGTAGATCAAAGGTACTTGACTACTGTAATTTTATACTCAGTTTGAGATTAATTTGTATTTAAATCTACTCCCCCCATTAAAACATTCCCTCCTAAGTCTCTAAATGAAAGCACACTGTCTTAAGTATGGCTAATTTAGTGTTTTAAAAAGCAACAACAAATCAAAGTAAAAAATAATTTGAAATAACATACAATAAATCCCTGTGCACTCCAGCAAATCAGACTCAGGAGAACCCTTCATTTGTACAGGGCTGTGAATATCTTTCAGTGTCTCCATAATTTCCACCACCCCAATTTATGTTTTACAATCTGTATTTGGCATAACAAAATTTTAACTTGGTATACAATGAAGTTTTCTACAGTGCCTTCAAACAGCCACTGTGCAGACTAGAAGAGCCTCCCTGAATGATGTATGTTTATCCTAGTTATGTATGGTATGACTCTTAACAGTGAATTTTTGTTACATGTTAATTCATGTTACATGTTAGGCAGTAAAGCAGCACTTTCAGATCTGGATGTTCACATTTATGAAAGGTATTTGTGCTCTTTAACATGTGTAAGTCGTTCAGTAATAACATCTTTTCTCCATGTTCCAGCTCTGATATCACCTGTATCTAGACTACAAAATTTTATTTCAATGACTTGTCAAAGTTAATTTCACATGTTACATATTTCTGTCCAGCTATGACTAGACATCAGCAAGAAGGCAGCTAGTGCACTCAAACATTTTATCATAGCATTGGAACATACATGCATATTCAATTTCTGTGTCTGGCAGATGTGACAATGCATGAGAAATACTTCCAAAATCACAGAATCACAGAACTGTAGGGGTTGGAAGGGACCTCTAGAGATCATCAAGTCCAACCCCCCTGCCAAAGCAGCTCCCTAGATGGTTTGTTTTCATAGGAATCAACAAAAACTGTGTGTACATTTGCACTGAGTTGCAGGCACGCATGTTTGAAATGACAACGTGATACCTCTAAATAAGAATGCTCCAAAGACAACAGGTTTTTTTGTATGACTTAAAGATGCTTCCAAGAACCTAAGCAACAGGTAACAACCACTTTCTTAACAAAGAAATTGAAGCGTTACACAAACTGGTTTAAACACTTCATGAGAGCATCTTGACTACATCATATGTATCTGTAGATACTCAAGACTGCTATGGTTTAAAACAGACAGACAAAAAATGTAGATACCTATCAGTGAACACAAAAACTATTTGTATTAGCACATTAGAGCAAAAAATTTTATGAAGAGTGATCTTGTTCAAAGATCTAATTCAGCTTCTAGAACTTTCTTTCTTTTTCATACTCTGGAAAAACAGGCTTCTGCCTGTTTTTAGTTTAATCTAAAACTTGTTTTCTCTTTTTCTGTTAAAGAAACCAGAAGTTATTACCCCAGTCCACAAATCAAAGAGCTACCATTTCCATAGTCGGTATAAAGACCACACAGATACGCTTTGAACAAATTCACACAACAAACTAAGCAACCACTTAAAAAGTGCACTTACTATTGTCTTCACATATGACTTTGGTCTCAGAGACTGGATAGTGCTGCCAGAATTGCCATCTATGCATGAACGTGCCCCATAAACCACGGTGATAGGAATGTCTTGATCCATTTGCGGAATCCGTTGCAGCATTGGCCTTTTTGCCCATCCATATGGAATAGTCATGTTCTTGAAAGCTGTTTCACCACTTCAAGGCATTCAAAAAGGGTGAAAGTAATTAAATTTCCATTATATTTCCCTTTTCTCCTTTCCCTATACCTGACTAAGAATTCAAGTATCTGTGCCTTCTGATAATACAGACAAAACAGTGCATGGGGATGGGATTTCTGACTGTTAAGGAACAAAGGTTTTCAAGGTTTTCAAGTAATTTTCAATATAGTTCTTTTGGTGCTTTTTTTTCAGTATTGGGTGACAACACTTAAAAAAATGAGATCCCAATTTTTAAAAGTTTTTAAAGAGAAAAATTTTATTAACTATAACAACTTTTGGTTAAAAAATAGCACTCCAATTCTGAGAACTAAAACACGGGTAGTTTAAGCAAAATAGTGAACTAGGACAGCTTCTACATCTACCAGTTTCTGAAATTCACAGAAAGTGCAAAGGTATTTTTTGTCTTTAATCAATACAGTAAATGTTACAATTACAAAAAAAAAAAAAAAAAAGTGTGCACACTTGCCACGGCCATTGGAGGGAGCAGCAGGCTGTCAGTAGGACTTCAGAACACTGAAACTTGCACTCACCTGGGTGACTGTACATTGCAGTGATAGATATACTCAGTCACAGTGTTATCATCAAACATGGATGCATATTTTCGTTTAAAATCTGGTCTTAAACGCTGAACAAGGCTTAGACCTGTCAAAACAGAAAACGCTGTTATAGGAGGAATTGAAAGAGAAAACTTGATCAGATTGACTTAACATATTCCTTCGCAACCCTTAAAACATCTACCCTTGAAACTTGTGGCTAACTTTGATGACTTCTAAAACAACACTTTATTTCACCACTTGCAAGTCTTAATAAAACATGGTGGCACGTAAGAGCTAAACATAATTATTCTGAAGAACTTTATGTTGCCCAAGAAGGTCAATTCAATTCCTACTGAACACATATGGGGAATGTTTGTGAATGGTCACTACAGCAATAGAAGAAAAAATGCAAAGGGGACCAGCAAAGGGACTAAGTGGATAGATTTTTAACAAAAAATCACTCTTACACGATACCAGCATATTCCTTTTCCTTGCTCTGCCAGCACTGTGTATACCAAAAGCATTCTGCACCTCAGAACAAAAAGGTATTGTTGAAAAAGCTAAGCTGTTTTTCTTCAGATGTAAATCTGTACTCCTTTTTTACACAATTATATTTTTTTTCTGAAGCTAGTTCATCCAACTAACATTTAGGTAAAATAACAGAAGTTCATGCTGAAAAACAGGTGTAGAAATTTTGACATGAGTTCAAGACGTCAGTGGTGGTCTTGGTAGCATTAGGTTGATAATTGGTCTTGATCTTAACGGTCTTTTCCATCCTAAGTGATTCTACAATTCTATGACTCTATAAAATAAGAGAATCAAGCTAGGAAAGCTATTATCTCCAGCCTCTCTTAGCAGCCAAAGAAAAGAGGCATGTCTTTTCAAAGGCCAGTGAAGCTCCCATTCTGAATCACTTCCTTAAGAAATATGCCTCCTCAAACTGACCAGAAAGATCTTCAGGACAAGAACCTCACAAAAGGCCAATCATTTACCTCTGCAGATGTTGGCTCACAGTTGAGCCACTTGAGTTTATCTACTGAAAATACTGTTCTTAATCTGTGCAATTGCAATGATGTCATATCTTCCCACCTGCTGCTGGCCACAGGCCTGGCACTATTATGTAGACCTTGTCACAGTAACCTATGCTTTTGTAATCTTGGGATTAGATTACTACAACACTCCCTTATGTATGCTTTAAATCAACTTAGAAAATAAATACAATGCAAGATAAAACAATTTGCTTATGAAACAGAGATTTACTTTCTGAAGCGATCAAGATTTTGCAAACATCCTGCAGTTTGCCCCACTACCTATACTTTCTCTACAGAGAGTTCAACTTCCAGACTTCTTTCTTTTTCTGAAAATAAACTAACTGGAAAGCCCTCAGGGAAAAAGATCTCTCTCAACTCTACTTTTCAGGTTTAGGTATTTGCCTTCAAGTCTGATTAAATATCCATGTGATACCCCAGAAAAGCCTGGCCACGTGCAAGTGTCTAACTCATAACTTTGAGCAGGAACAACCAGCTTTCTGTTGAGGATCAGACAGCTGTGCCTGCCCAGCAATTCAAGCACATCTGAACACAGAAGGAAACTTAGATACTTTTATTGGGTTGGGTTTGATGCCCACCCCACAGCAATGTTTAAGTTACCCTTCCCTAAGAGCAATGAATCACTTAATTACACATTTAGTTGACAATAACAAACTTTTTCATCAGCTGGAGTGAGAAACAGATGGAAAATTTTGAAAAGCAGTGCTCTCAACTTCAATCTGTAACCAAGACTATGCTGGGGATACATGGACACAGAGGGTCTGTTTCCACAGCATGGTTTTAACTGGGTTTACTTACTGCAGGACACAACTTCAGCTTTGAATTCTTTCAAGTGGATTGATTTACACATACAGTTGTTACTGGATAAACTGCATTAAATCTGTGCTTATCACTCAACGTCCTTCAATTTTTTTTTGTTAACCAGATTAGAAAGCATTTTTAGTTCAAAAATAAAGTTTTTAAAATACAGAACTTTCCTTGTCAGAAAAGCTTATTTTGCCGTCCTTCTGAAAATAGCTGAATATATCAGCTTATTTAAATTCATACTCTATAGAAAGAGATTTAAGAAATAGATGTGGTTTAGACAAAGTCTAGAAATGCCACTTGTTTCTTTTCAGACTGAATAGTAAAAATGATGGCAAGGTGATCTGTAAGTTATTTATAACTTGTAAGGGGTCTGAAGGATATATTTTTCCAAGCCTCCCCAGGTGATACTTTGGTAATACAAAGAGAAATGAACAGCTTACCATCTAACCTCATGTCTTTCTCCCTACTCTCTCTATAAACCGAATCTGTAGTATTCTCATCATCTTTACCTAGTCCTAGTACAAGGGTATACAGAAGTTACCTGTCTTGTCAGAGCTGTTGAAGAGATGAAGTGATAGGGAAAGATTGCCACTTAAGCACAGGACACTGCTGAGACCCACAAGGTTTGCTAGAGCAATAGAAAATGGCTGATGGAAGCAACACAGTTTCAACTTCTCTAAACTCAGGCTTAAAGACAAATGAATTTATGAGAAATTGCATTCTATTGTTAAACAAATTTGGAAACACTATTTGTCAGTCAAGCTAGAAGGAAATCTAAAGGGACTGTGACTGAAGGCAACCAGACAACCTTTCCACTCTACTGCCTCTTTGTAAAGTTTCTCCTGAAGATGTCTACACAATCTGCCTCATTATAACACGTTAAGTGCTATAAATTATCACACGATATTTCTAACAGAAAGATCTTGTTCTCTTGTACAAAAGAGCTTGTTTTTCCTCAAGCCTTCCCGCCCTCTCCTCCAACTATATTTTCTGCAGGAGATAGGAGCTTCCAACAAAGCATATCTTAATGTGCTATCCACTCTTTGCTTATGCTTAGGGCAAACAGCAACAGGTTTTAAGAGTAGCTACAACTCACCAAAGGGTCCTGCTATCCTCAGCCCAGCTAACGGATTAAATGGACTCAGTATAGCTCCCAGTGCTTTGATCCAGATTGGAATTGGTCTTTCGTGTTCAGCATTGTCAGGCCTCTCTGGAAAACCCCACGGCTCCACTAAGATAAGATGTTTGACCCTGTTGGCAGAAAAGGTTCAGAGTACATTAATTTTCCTTTGAATGAGAAAGCCGAAAACTTGCTATCAGTGGATTACACAATCTGATGCAGTCACTTCTGTTCACAGCACACTACTACCCTTCTGATCCTTCGATGATTTTGCATCTGAATGCTAACTGAAGAAAGATGGATTGCAACTAATTCTGTATAGAAACACCAGAAACTTGGAATCTCATGTCAAAATAGAAACTCAGTATTCAACATATTCCCACTATCATATGCATTTGAGAAAAATGTTTTTTTGGTTTTTTTTTCTATTTTTAGAAATGGTCTGAACTGTACACTTGGGTTACATTATCTGAAAGAGCAGTTTAATTTGAGCAAAAAAAGGGAATGGTACCTGTTTCATTTAAGTAAACATTTAGATATCGATCACTCTTTTCCGAGCCCTTTAAGATCTCTGTTGATCTCTATGAACAGACACAATTAATTTGAAAAAGATGCTTATCAAAGCAAAATTTGAACTGGGCCAGACAGATCCAAAACAGTGTACGTTTTCTAACTGTATTGACTTAAATTTATAAAATAAACACCAGAGAGACAATTTATAAAATTATCACTCAAATCTCAGCAGAGGGTACAGCAGGAGTCTCCAGCACACACAATGAATCAGTCACTTTGTGCTGAGTCCTCCTCAAGCAAAAAAAAATATTTTGCCTTGATAGACTTGAATCATCCTTTTCTGTTTAATCCCATAGTAACACCTACTCTAACAGGACTGTCCTAGATACTGCTTATACCTGAAAAAGTGACTTTTAATGATAGTTTTGCATATTTGAGGTGATTTTGTACGCATACTCCATCATCTTTACTTTCTTCTTCATGTCTTCCTTCTCCTTCAAAGCCACAAGATTAGTTATTTAATACAGCAAGAGTTCTTAGTGGCTAAAACGATTTCAGAAGTGATTCTGAAGGCTATTCCTGGACTATAATCAGTTGGGAAACCAAAAATGTGTGCCTGAAATGAGGGGTTGAAAAGGATTAAGCTCACAAAGATGTTTCTGGGCTGTCAGCTCAGCCATGAGCGTATTTGCACACAGAAGCAAACAAGAATGCTAACAGAGGCCAGGGTAGAATTTAACTATATAAACCAAGCAGGAGAGATTAGAGGCTAAGGAGCGTAAGCCATGAGGGGCTGCTCAGGACAGCTACACATTCTGTGTGCAAAATATGCTACTAAACATAACACAGCATATGCATACATAAAAACAGAGTGAGATTTCTGTCATGTTTTGTTTCTCAATAATTTCCTTCCTTCTTTTGGTAATCAATCCTGAAGCATAAACTGGGATAAGGAGAAGCTGGCCATAAAAATCATTCCAAAGGTAATAGTCCAGAAGTCACAGTATTTGAAAATCATGACTCCAACACCACTCACGAATATTCCAAATGGGAATCTTTTTGGATTAGTATCCTCAGATGTCCCATGCACAATATGGTACAATACAGTAAATTAATAGATCATCTAAGCTTGGAGAAACTGATCTACTTTCCTAACAATATGTAACTAGAATCCCTTAAGCTTCTAATGAATTGTTAGATAATCTGATTGAAAGCTGTGCTATATTTACCACTTGATTCAATATTGCCTTAAGATCCTATCAGTCAGTGTGATAATTTGATGGTGTTAGCTTAATTTCAGCAAAATATTAACAGTGTGAGAGCACAAAAGAAAACACCCCCAAATAAATTAACCCCAACTTATGCGCAGTGAAGCATGAAAACACAGAAGTGTCGCTTTCAATGTAAGTCCTCAGAAGGTTGAAACAATATCCCTCTCCACAGGGATGGGACAGTGCCATTTATAGATGCTCCAGAAGAAGGGGTAAGAAACTTGGAAGCAATCCTTACAAGCAATTACCTTCAGTCAGCTAAAAGTTGCTTTATACCCAAGTGGATAAGAGGTTTACACTCTTATCCTAAGTGTTTTAGGAGAAAAATTATGCATGGATTTAGTTCAAGATCTTCAAATGAGAGAGAAAGGTGTACATATAATTGATACTAATGTAAAACATTTATTCTGTACAGTACAGAATCTGACATATGATGTGCAAAGTTGGACTTATATTCATATCTTTTAACTGAGATCACTTTCTGGGATTCTCACTCACCTCTGCCTATAAAAGCAGGCTACATTGAAAAAGAGACTTATGAGCTCTGAGTAAAGAAATGGATTAGCTGTCTACCACGATGTGGTGCAGAAAAAGCTGATGTGATGTAGTTAAAGCACTGCTGCAACTGGACTACTCTTCACAGAAAAAATGTGGAGTGGCATACAGACAATTAAAACAAACAGCCACTAGAATTGTTTTCATACTGTCCTGCTGGCACCAGGCTGACTGCACGCCTTTACACATAAACTACCAGGCAGAATTACAATCAGAAGTTTCACTGTTTGCCATAATAATGGGACATTTAGCAGGAATAGGTCTACCTTTTGTTTTCACAAACCTAGGTTTGATCAGAGATGCCTCAAAGCATAAACACACAAATATGATCTTTGCTATTTAGCCTTATTACATGGCAAGGGGGTACAGAATAAAAGCAAAAGGTGAAGAAAGTAAACAAAAGAAACAAGTTTACTAATCTGCTTATTTCTATTCACCTGAAAACAAAGCACAATTAACATTTTTTGCTTAAAATTCACTATGCAGCTTTTCTTTATTTTTACATACCTTGATGGGTATTTTAATGAGTAAGCAGCAGCCAGGAATCCACCTAGGTTATGTCCAAGCAAAATCATTTTTTCTAACCCCATCTCCTTTCTCCACTCTTCTATGGATTCCACAAACTGATTTTCTGCTTCCCGAGCATCAGTATCGAAGTGGGGTCTACTGCTTCGTCCAAATCCCAGGAGGTCGAAAGCATGAACGGTCCTGTTTTCACAGAGCTCTTCAAAATTGAGAGCCCACATTCCAACACCTCCTCCAAATCCATGAAGCAGAACAAGTGGAGTTTTACGTGAAAGGTCTGGAGAGAACGTCAGTGTCCATATTTTGTTTCCATTAGCTAGATACACATACCGCTTATTGTATGTGCTTGTAATGCCTGGGAAAAGAGTGGGCAAAACAAATGACACTGTTAGACACAACTGGTAAACTAGTACGTTCTGTGGAGACTATTGTTAGAAATAGAACCTCCCTTTCAAAGCAGAAAGCATTCAGACGAGTACTATAAATAAGGGAACAGATTTCTAAATCTGCTAATTTCAGCAGAATGCAGAAGTTGTATTTAAAAACTTTTCTGGTTAGTTTAATGGAAATGTATAGAAAATCTCTTTATAGCTATAAACCTGACTTACATTTTAGCATTTTATCCTCAGCTTCTTTAAGGTGCAGTAGCGATGTGGGGCACCAAGCAGGAAGCCAGCTGAACAACCATCCTAACCTGCAACAGCAATAGAGAATGTAAAGTTCTTGAACAAGATGACCGCGTTCTGCACCACATAAGGGTTTTAAGAAGTGTCTTCCACTGCTCTTCTTGAAAGAACCCATTTTTTCTGCACATCCTACAAGACTGCAGTGAGCCATAGGAAGAAACATTCACTCTCTTGACTTCTACCAAGTGGTGCAATGATCAGAGGTGCTCTTCAAATAGCATGCTGTACCTCTCCTGTTTGTATTTTATCAGAGTGTACTTGTCAATCTCCGTCAGAGCAGACTGCTTCTGAGAACCTGGAGACAGGAGTCCTCACACTGACCCCAGAAGGTTGGCAGGAAATAAAACACAATCATCGGGGTTTCCACATTCCTCTCAAGTTCCCCTGGAACTCCGCCTGCACAAGCGCTTCCTGGCATGAACCCACAATTTACAGAAAAGCAACCTGCCAGCTTAACCCGAACTAAGGTGCAGATACTAAATACATTTTAGAAGTGAAAAATAAACAGGTTTACTTTAGCAAAGAAAAACACTTGGGCTTTTATTACAAACTTAGAAACAAAGTCACAGCAGAAAATTACACAGTACATTCCAGCACCCCTCACAGAAGTTCCTTTTCAAGCTGTCACTTGCTATCTCTGTAGCACTCTCTTGACCATGAGAGCAGGGGAATGACTAAGCAAATAGGGGGTAATTTTTCCTTTTTTATAACATGGAATCCTCCTTCCCCTCACCTGACTTCAGACTGGTTCAGACTGCCTTTCAGTGCAAAGGTTGCTACTTAGGACTTTGAACTACTCTGCATGGAGAAGAGGAGGATGAGGAGACCAAACTCACACTCAACTTTCTTTAGTGCTTTTTTTCCTACACTGAATTGCTTTCCAGTTGGTTACAACGTTTTCAGGACTGTGTGCTGCAAGTATTAGTTGCACAAAAATCAATGATAAAGACTGTAAGATTACTGGTGTGCAATTCTTCAGCCTTTTCAGAGTGCATCGATACCAAATTAGCGATCTGGCCTTGCAAGTTCCTTATCCAAAGAGCATTTTCCCAACATATTAGAGGGAGATTACTTAAGGTAGTGGTACCATACAGTTCTGGAATGGAAGAATGCACAATGCAACTGCAAACAGCATTGGACCTAGGGGAAGTCAGAAAGAAAAAAACTCGTACTTGATCAAAAAGGGATTCATCACCCAATCAGCCATGCCACTGTTACTCAATATTCTTTACTTTTCTGAGAAACATGCTGATGTCTGGCTGGTCTGTAAATAGCTTTCCTAAACCACAGGTGCATGGGAATCACGTTGATGGCACACAAATGGAGCACTGGCAAGGTGAAGGCTGTGTGTTTGCCCAGATGCCTCCTGCAGTCCATGAAGAAATCAAGAGCCAAGATTTGCTGCCACATTGAAATAGATATCTATAAGTAAAGATTTTTATGAGATTAAGGCTGGCACCTGCCAAAAGCAACTTCACCAGGAAAAAAAAAATCCATTTTGAGCATAACAACATTATGGATTACTCCAGTAATTTATTAAACATTAGTTAGACCACCAGCCTTTTAAGGATAATTTTCAGCTACTTATGTGCTGAACTACACATCTAGATTCAGAATTCTCAAGTCAGAAGCACAAAATCCAGCCACTATTGCCCTCAAGCCAAAACTACACAAAATATTTCTTCTCAAGGAAATCACTGATTTAGCAAAGAAACTTCTTTAATGACTTTCTCTAAGGAAATGCTTAATTTTTACATGTCAGCATGAAGACAGTGCAGAAATATGATCACAATGAAAAAAAAACGAAAACTTCAGTCCACAATCCAAGAATTTCAGTAGGGAATCATCTGAATACCCATGAAAAATACTTAGAAAATTGTACCAGAATGAGGAAGTTTTGGCATAGATGTCCAATCACTTGTTTTGTTAATTATCAGTGCTGGTTATAAATATTGAACTTTTTACTGAGAAGAGACATTACATACATGAAAATTTTGGCAAGTTAAGTTGGCAAGCTGAAATTTATACAGGTGACATGAGGTTGGAAGGAAGTGTTGATGCGTCTGGGTTGAAGGCCCTTCAGAGGGATCTGACATGTTGGATCAGTGCACTGAGATCAATGGGGTGAAGTTCAACAAGACCAAGTGCTGGGTCTGGCATGTTGGTCACAGCAGCCCCAGGCATTGCTACAGGGTGGGACAGAGTGGCTGGAAGACTGTGCAGAGGAAAAGGATCTAGGGGTGTTGGCTGACACTCGGCTGAACACAAGCCAGCATTGTGCCCAGGTGGCCCAAGAGGCCAACATCATCCTGGCTTATATTAGAAATAGTGCAGCCAGCAGGAGCACAGAGTTGATTACTCCTCTGTATTTGGCAGTGTTGAAGCTGCACCTCGAGTTCAGTTTTGGGCCCCTCAGTGCAACAAGGACATTGAGGCCCTGAAGCGTGTTCAGAGAAGGGCAACAAAACTGGTGAGGGGTCTGGAGCACAAGTCTGATGGGGAGCAGCTGAGGGAGCTGGGATTGCTCAGTCTGGAGAAGAGGAGGCTCTGGGGTGATCTGATTGCTCTCTATGACTGCCTGAAAGGAGGCTGTGGCGAGGTGGGGATCAGCCTCTTCTCCCAGGTAATAGTGATATGGTGAGAGTGAATGGACTTAAGTTGCATCAGGGGAGTTAGCAGTTGGGTATTAGAAAACATTCCTTCTTCAAAAGAGCAGTGAGGCACTGGAATGCACAGCTCAGGGAGGTGGTGGAGTCATCATGTGTTCAAGAAATGTGTAGTAAGAAAGGCGGTTCTAAGGAACACAGTTGAGTGGGAAACTTTGGTGATAGATGGATGGTTGGGCTAGATAATCTTAGAGGTCTTTTCCAAACTTAATGACTCTATGATCCTATGAAACACTCAGAATAAATATTATTTATGTAATTCAGACTTACTATACTTGCTAAACTAAATCAGCAAGTAAATAGGAAATTCAGTCAAAATGTGACCAAAAAAAAATCAAGAAAGAAAACACGCAGTTACCTGTATTTAAGACTTAACCCTTTGTTCCACTGCTCCCCCTCCGAAAAACAATTGATTCTATTACTGGATGTTTTCCACATGCAGAAAGAAATCAACTATTTCATCCACTTAATCACTTCTCTGCTATAGGCACAGTCTAGCCTTCCAAAAGTACAATTTGTTTTGCACATCTGTGCTAAATGTGTCTCCTAAAAGAACACAAGAATGTCAACTTAGGTCATTCTTACATGACCTCTCATTTTTACTACTGCGGTATTAAGTTAAAATAGCTATGTAGTATAAAAAAAGAAACAATGGTTCTTTCAAGACAGACTGCTCACCAGTAATGGAGATAAGATGTGAAAGAAAACAAAGGATTCCAGCTGTAGTTTCACATCTAGAGCAAGCAAGCTAACCACTGCCAGAAGAGGCAGACTGCATTCTGATTTCATCACCTACCACTTACCACACACTCTCCTTCCTGTCTTTCCTCAGAAAGAAGGAAAATGCAACAGAGGAATCTTGCATTTTGAGGACTAAGGAAATCCACTGGGTTTAGCTGTTTTCTGTATGAAGAAATGTGAAATAGGGCTGACAACTGCCAACCCACATTTCTATCGTTTTATAGCAATTGTACGTAACAGGGGTTACACATCACATTACCCAACTGGCCCATGACGGTCAGCTGTTGGCTTAATTTGTATGAACAGACAGTGCTCACCGCACCATTATTTGCCATGCGATGGAAGACTAACAATGGGAAAACACATCATATGGTTTAATTAGACAGAAACGCTGCTTAACTAAGTAAAACGGTCCTCCTTTACTGCGAGGCCCAGGTGGTTGTGAACCACTCAGAACAGGAGACTGCCATGGAAGTTACATAAGAAGAAAGAGACGTTCCTAACTTGAATTTTTAGTGTTAGGTAACTCACATACAGCAATCCTGCTTTGCCTCACAGGGTGAGATATTAATTATCTCTGCTATAAATTGATCAATTTAAATGTATTTTGCCAGATAGCTTTTTAGGCAGCTCCATTCACATCAGACAATCAGTGAAGGCCTCACTGAGGTGTACACAGAGGTTTTTTGACATTTTCCCAGACATATGAGGCTGAGCAGGACCCAGCAGTGCAGAAAGTCCAATGGAATGCCTTCCCAAGCAGACAAGGCTCAGTAGGATCACAAATCCACCACGGTCACTGGATAAGTCAGACCAAAGTTCCTTATCTACAAATAGCACATCTGGTAAACTTTGCTGGTACTAATGGGCACAATTTCCTTCTAAAAATCCTTACAAGTAATGACTGGGAATGTTACTACTCTTCCTGGTTCAAACCCAATATACTGTATTTGTCAAGTGTCCTTCTCTGGAGATACTTAAACCCCACCTGGACACTTTCCTGTGCAACCTACTCTAGGAAGCCTGCTTTGGTAGCGGGTTGGACTAGATGATCTAAAGAGGTCTCTTCCAACCCCTACAATTCTGTGATTCTCTGATATGACAGTGTTCACCCGGCAGCTTTTGAAGACAGAGGAAAAAACTATTCATCCAAACAAGGTAATTCTAACTTGAGAAAACTGAAAATCTTATCCCTGTCAATGAAGAAATACAGCGTAGACAAGTTTTTGAGTCACCTTTCAATTGCAGTCGCCTTGACTGGATGAATCTCGTATGTAAGTGAATTCAAGCTGCTGTGACTAGGATTTGGAGGATGGTAGAATATGTCATAGCAAAGGAGGCATTTTCATTTATAAAACATATTTTATGCATACAAGAATAATAAATGGTATGGATATTAAAAATAAGTAATGATTACTGTCTGCAGAAATCTAAGGGGTAAAGAATACTTTATTATTGTGTAAAGGATAATACTTCTTTCCCTCGGCTGCTTGACTGTTAATTTGAATCAAATATTTGCTGTCAGAGCACAGCTTAAACTGCCTGAGGGGAACTTTCATAAGAACTGAGCATCAAGTGGAGGCAGAGGCACAGTAAGTGTGATCCACCCATCCACCTCCACGAATCAGGTCAGATCAGATGAACAATGTGGCAAATAGGTAACTCAAACACTATCATTCTGTCAGCTAGTTTAAGCCTACTGAGGTTGGTGAGAATCAATCACATGCAAGCCTGCTGATGGATTTGTGTCCGCTTAGAAATTCAGCATACTCCTCAGAAAGCTCATGCAAGCTTAGCTAATGCTGCAGGATTGTAAGCATCTATTGTTGAGCTGAGGTGTGCACTAAAAACAGCTTAGAGTCTACCTGATTCCTGGCTTCTATGGCAGATCACAGAAATGAAGCTGTATCATATGAAGGTACTCAATGACTGCACCAACAGAAGCTGTCCATAACTCTGTCTGGGAGATATGAACATACACGGAGCTCACTCACTTTTCAAGCTCGTAATGTAGCTACTCCTGTTACTTAGGTGTATGAAGGTGGATGAAAATCATTCAAGACAGGCATTCTTCTCATGCAGACTTCCAACAGTATCGTATATTTCAAAATGGGAAAAGAAAAATTCTCTAAGTGAGAGAACTCCATGAAATCAGACTTAAATAATGCCATTTGCTACAGGATTTGTCAAATATCACTGCCACTGAGAGATCTTCTGACAGTGTTGAATATAAAGTCTACTTTCGGCTACCAACTTTGAAATTAGTAAAGGAATTAAAACTCCCAGTACTAATCAGAAAAGAGGCACTGAAATATGCATCAGCGACAGAAGTGTCAAGAATAGTTTTGGGTCATTAGTATCATTTGGACTTGAAAGTTCTACCAGGAGAAAAATCAGTGCTCAGCATTTATAACAATTACACAACAATTCACAAAGGATAAAGTAAAAAATGTAACTAAATCCCAGAGCAACAGAGTCGCATATCTGCTTTTGTCTTACACTCAACAAATGAACGTAGTATTTTTTATTGATTTTCAGCAGGCAACGTTGTGAACAACCAAGGTTTTAGCTGTGGAACAAGCTCAAAAACTTAAAAAGGCTGAAGCACTGAGTGAACTCCCTGGTAAATCATTTCAAGCTTTACCCTTAAAGCTTATTAGATTCAAGCTGATCTTTCAAAACCCCTAAACCTCTCCTCTCCTGACTCTCAGAAGTAATTCCAGCTACTTACAAGGAAGAAAACAACATCAAATGCATGCAGACAATTTGCTATACTGGTTCTGCCTAACACCCAGAGAGAGGGCGTTCTGATTTTCTGGCCATCCTGCCAGCATGATCATTACAAACGTCAGTTGATTTGAGCTAGTTCCAAATAAAAAGAACTGCAACAGAAGAACAAGTGCAAACTAGTGGTAAAACTGCTCAGACTGTCTCCTTGTTTCTGCACAAAGTATTTTTGCAGTACTGTGCTAGCAAAGGAATTTAGAACTGCAATCTTTTTCACATCTAAATACAATAAGCACCACCATTCTTTTATGTTCTCAAGTAACTTCCTCACATTGAAATGCTCAAATATTCAACAGAACTAGCCATATAGCAAGTGCTGTCCTGAATTGAGGTTATCATGCTCATGTTTTATAAGAACAAATTCTAAATACTTACCCAACACTTCCACCTCCCTGGAAGTGTTAAAGGCCAGGCTGGATGAGGTTTTGAGAAACCTGGTGCAGTGAGAGGTGTCCCTGCCTATAGCAGGGGGCTAGAACTACATGATCTTAAAGGTCTTTTCCAACCCAAACCATTCTATGACATGATTCTATTCAAATACTACAAATGAGCAAAACAGGAGTGAAAAGGAGCTATAAATATTCACTACAGGGAAAGAGTTCAATATATCAAATTGAGGGTAAAGTGCCAATTTAAAAGAGTCTCTCACTATAATGCTTTAAGAATACACTATATTGCAGATTATATGGTTGCTTTAGAGCAACTACCAAGAGAGACCCTTCTTATGATGCATCTTTTTTTTCTTTTTGAGAAACAGCAGAAATAAGACTGTTTCCTGAAAGCTTTCTGCATTTTCCTCAGCATCAGCAGCAGTCAATATAAAATCTAAGAGGTGAGTAGGATGCGGCCATCATCAGTACCAAGTTTTCAGAGCATATTCTGGTTTTGGATACTAAATCACATGTAATAGGTAAAACCTGAAACAATATAAGGCAAAAGAAACAGTTAAAGACAACATAATAAAATAGGAATTTGAGTCAAACTACCAGAGAGAAGTAGCAGGTTGACATCTGGCTAATTTATGTCTCAGCGTTAAATTATAACACACTTTACTTTCTCATCTCATTAATTTAATGCCTTGCAACACCAGAACACTGAGTGCTTCTAACATGACTGATTGTGGCAAAAATTAATGCTTCTTTTATTATCACTTACTGGCAATGCTGCAATTGCATTAAAAAAAAAATAATAATCCCATTTGAAGTACAGAAAAATATTTTCCTCTCCAGCATTCACTATATTCAAGTTCCATCTTGTTCTCTGTTTACTCCCAGGAGAAATTTCCTTTTATGTAGAATGTTTAACAAAAAAAAAAAAAAAAAAAAAGCTCTGGTGAAAAATACAATAAACCTATTTCCAACTAGTGTGTGAAAGAGCAGTGTTTTTAAAACCCCAGTAAATTGAAAAGTAAACTTGAGGAGAAACAGAACTAGCAACTCTTTTCAACTCAAGAAAGTTTTAGAACGATTATGTATTGGGACTGCATGACTCTGAATTAAAATGTGGTAACATCTTTCTTTTTGGTAACACAATCCTAAATGACTAGTACTGAATAAGAAATGTAAAATGCATCAGGCACTATCAGTAAAATTAGGATGTCCCTTAATCATTGCGGATCTACATCTGTGAGCACGTTCCAGTGAGTTCTCCTATACAGTTTCAGATGAGCCAGCAGTCTCCTTCAGCATTTCAACAACTATGCACATCTGAAATCCAGGAAAACTGCACAAACAACCCTGGTACTAGTTACAACAGAGCTTAAATCTTGCTACAAGGAGGACAGTTGGGATAGAGAAAAGCTAAATGCAGAGAAGTAGGAAGCTTATTATTAAAGACTGAAATAAATGTTCCTTCTGCTCAAAGGATGAGTAAGAAAGTAACGGTGATATTTTACTAACTATAAAGTAAAAACTACAAAGAAAAGCACATTTAATTGAAGATAAGAGAAAGTATTATGGATTATCATGAAAAAGGACTCCAATTTCTAAATAAATTTGGAAAAAAAAAAAGGGAAAATATGTTTATCATGTGCAAGCAATGTTCTGTATAAAACTGAGAACAAGATGTAGTAAATAAAAATGTTTTAGACTTAAACCTTTGCTAGATAAAGTTAACTGCAGTTAATCTCCAGTGGCTGTCTGTTATGACAAGAAGAGACAGTTTCTAAAATGAGAAAGCTCAGGTGCCAGCCCATCTCTGAGACACTCCTACTTCTGCACTTTTATTCCAGCTGGGGTTACAATGAAGAGAACTGGGAGATCTGAGGCCTGAATCTTGGCCCGCTGCTGCTGTCAGCAGATCACTTCTGAAAGCTCTGTGTTCCCTCCATTCTATCCAACAGTTTTGATGCCTGAAAAGGAACTGTGCTTGAGCATAAACTGTTTTAAGCCAAATAATTTTAACCCAAAATCTCCCAGCTGTCAGAGAAGTGAAGCAGTTAACCAGCAGACCTATGCCTATAGACCTATAGGGTTGGGGAAAAAAGGCCCCAGTCAGGCAGAGGATGGCAAACTTTAAGGTCAGAGCGGCCATGGACAGACTGTACAATATGATCCCAAGTCAGTTTGTACTTCACTGCGCAGGGACATATTGGGAACACTGGAGATGTGGTTTGAGGAGAGCTTTAACTACGTAACCAACTTCAGGAACCCTTCCTACAGCATTTCCTTCCTGCCCCCGTGGTGCAGCATGTCCTTCCCCACTCCCATTTTCTGAGCAGAATCATCCATACACGCGCAGTGTATGTGCAATAAGTGTCATAGCGAGGACTCTCCGTCCAGGGGCAGACCCTCTGCACGTACAGCAGACATCAGATGCAGTGGCCATAACAGCAATTTGAATGAGTGCTCCAAGGACAAAAATTATGTTCTAGTAATTGCAGACAAACATCAGTTGTGTTTTGTCTTTTTTTTTCCCCATATTCATTTCATAAGCACAGCACGATCAAAGAATACTGCAGTCCTCAGAGAAAGACCTTGAGGTGCTTATTGCGAAGGCAAGACTCGGAAGGAAGAATTAGGATGAGGCATGGGAACGAAGTATCAAATCCCTCAATGAATGCCTGCTTACTGCTCTCATGAGGTGACAAAAAATGTATTGAAGTGCTGTGAGAGGGTTAAAAGGAAAGCATTTTTTCCCCCTCGGATGAAATGAATTCCGTTTAGACAAACACAGAGCCAAAGACATTCCACGCAATTACATGTTGTGAAATTCTTGGATACTTCAGTATCATTAAAATAGAATGTTTTGAGAAACTCTGCAGAATATTTCTAGGAAATGTAACGTATCCCAGCTCTGTTTAAAAAACAAAAAAACAAAAAAAACCCAACAAACAGGCCATGGTGGTTTATTGCAGATTATTGCCACACTAGGTCAGAGGGAAAAACAATGCATTCCTCTTGTACTGACTGCAATTTGAACTCTGCGTCCAGAACAGCCAACATCAAAATTAGTGTAAAAATACAGAAGCAAATGTTATTACTGTCTCTGTTTAGATCAGTGGTGCTACACAGGGCTACCACTGATCAGAATTAACCTGAGAACGTAGATAAGGTGAAATGATAAATGATGAGCATTTTCTGGCTACTTCAGTGATGCTGAAGTTGACCATGCTGTTTAAATGCACTTGAGCAACCTGAACGTTCAGGCTGTACCTCAGGCACATGTAAGGTGCAGGAAAGCTGCTACACCTTGTGACAGAGATTGTGTGTGCAACGCAGCTCTGCTGCCAGCGAGGACCTACACCCTTCTGACTCCTCCACAGTAAATTCACATGTGATAGGACATGGCAATGACATGGTTGTCAGCGTTTCACACTGTAAGGCATACTGAATGAAGAATTTGGGAATAAATGCATAACTGAAATAAAGAAAATGATTTCTTTCCTCTTGGTGTCCTTCAGATATTACATAACTTTCTGCTACCTCCATTTTATTCATCTGTCTACTGATGTACTCTCACTGCCCTCCAGATATTGCATAAGCTCAACATTTAAATACTATTTCAACCTTACTTGTCAGCCTTCTAATACCTCCCATGTCAGATGCTTGCATTTCAGACTGTCCCAGAGTTGGAAACAGAGTAGTAACATGATCTGTGCATAACAACCACCTCATAAATCTGCACCACTGCTCATCCAGGATCTACCCTGCATAACTTATGTTTATATCCCATACTGTATTATTCACAATTTAGATAACAACTTAAACAGGACACAGGTAAATTATTTTTCCATAAAGAGCCACATTAGAAACATATACAAAAGACTACCTAAAGCCCACGATTACTTCACTCCAAGCACACCATACACAAACCACACTGATACCACACAGCCCATCTCCAATGTAAGCACACACTGAGGATGCATTGTTTCACTGCACACCATTAAAACTGCTTCCACACTGTGCTCCTTTACCATAGCCACCTCCAGGGCAGAAGTCGCCTATGTCATATTTCAAGAACTGGTATTCAACATCTCAGGCCAACTATTTAGATAACTCTTAGAAACGCACAATCCCTCCCTTCCTCCTGAAACTGAAAGAATCTTTTGAATACATGCTACACTGCAAACATTTTAGAAATAAGAATAAATAAAATGTATGAGTAACTTTAGAAAGAGCTAGGAAGGTAAGTGTAAAAAGCCACTGCATCAAATGTCCAATAATGGACGGCTATGATACAGTTAAAGAGCCTTTAGGTTCAGTACAACTTATACTAAATGTAACCAAGAAAGACACTTCTGCCACAGTCTGCCAGTACTGACCCATCCCATTTCTTTTTTCCTTCCTCACTGCAATACCTTTCTCCTTCTCACTTCAACATGATTGGACTTTCTCAGTGGGCACAGATCCTTCTGTGCTTTTTATTACAGAAAACTTTTCTGGGGCTTTACTTTCCTCTCTATTCTGCAGTCACAAATGACCCTGAGTTCTCAACTACAACACATTCAGACCACTTTCCTACTCCACCATTCCTCACCATATTTTCTTAGCGTCACTCAAGGTTTTACCTTTAAAATCCTCCTCTTTTACCCTCTTAACCTTATTCCAGAGTGACCTCATTTCATTACACAGCTTCACTGACTCACAAATCTCTCTTCTCCAGTGACCTCTCCCTTGCTGTTCAACTTCTCATCTGGATCTTACAGTGCCAGGGTAAACCCAGACATTCACCTTTCCTCCCATACACTCTTCTCTCTGTTGGAATATACAAATTATGGAGAAAAACCTATTCTGAAAGATCAGAGTCACAAGATACTCAAAAGTTATAAAATAAGAGAATTAAATTTTCCTCAACAAACAATTTTAATAAAATAATAAAAGACAAATATGAGGGGAAAAGAAGAAGCTGCTTTAATAATTTACCAAGTGGGAAAGTTTTGGTTCTCTCATTAATATTCAGAAAATTTGCAGATTGCAGAGATTCTCCTGATGCAAACACAGCTCTTTTCAAAGGGGCAGTCTCAAATGAGGCCTACAGGGTATGGCCCAATTAACCTAACTAAAATAAACTCTGGCGCAGCATCAGTCTTCTAACAGGTTCAGAAAAGCTTAGAATATAGCTGAAACTATGTAATCCTGACAAAAGTTTGTGTCAGAAAAAGATCCACAGTAACCAATACTACAGTCAATCCAGCCGCAGCTCCTCAGCTGCTCGCCCATCTGGATTTGTGGCCATAATTTCATTTCCACCAGACTACAGATCCACTCTCTGACAGGTACTGTAATCCCACTTCAGTAACTCCTAGACTACAGTTGTCACTTGGTACTTGTCAAGTCTCTGCTTTTCCACACATTCAGTAGCAGGCTTTCTAATGCTGAGTCTTCAACCTGCTTGACCCCCAGCAAGCAAGATCCTAAACATAAATTAAAAGCTACTGTCTAATTACTACTTTTCCCAGCACTTCCCATTTTCTTTCTCAGCTGTAAGGAATGCAGCCAGATGACTGCCAGACCGAGTAAAGGCTTTTTTAAAAGGGATTTCTGTCATAACAGATGACTCAGTCAGTTAATCACTGAAGAAGAATGAGATCTTCTATGTATATTCACGTGCTGGAAACACCAAGCACACATAACACACGTTAACCTGGGATGGTCATGCCTGGTAGCGACAGTGGGAACCACACTGAGTGCCGCACTTCATTATTGGTTGGAGCCAGTGTTTCTCAATTGGGAAGGAACCACTGAAAGAATTCAGTGATGCTTGAAAAGTGGAGGTAAGACCTTCTGCAGCTTTCTGGAGTGTGCTAGCATCACCTTTTCTCACAAGAACAGGTTTCAGGAAGAGTGGAGCAAAAAAACTGTGCGGTGTCCAACCTGTGATATTTAAACCTTGTTAAACTGAAAGAAGGCTAGGGCTCAACTTCACGCAAAGATCTTGGCCAGCACTGTGGTTCTCCAACAGCTGTGTGCCAGCATACCTATCCCCTCATTTCCTGCTACGCTAAGGGCACTTGAGAGCGGGTAGGCAAGTGTACAAGCACGTCTACCTGAAAATCCACTTCACAACATTAAATATACCCCACAGAACTGTGGAGGATCAATGTGAAAAAAAAAATTAAGGCATAAAAAATTTTTCTTTAACTGCCTGTCCTAAACATGAGTCAAGGAATCCAAATAGTTAGTACTATGTAAAAGGAGTGGAGCAAATAATCAACTTCTATATGCCTATCTGGAAAAACAGAACATTCTTGTTCTATTCGGTAATGCACTAATGAAGCCTCAGAAGGGGACACTAAGAGGAGATTCCTTCTTGTGTAAGGACAGGGCACACACTGCCATGATCATTTTGTTAAGAGAGATCTTCCTGATGACCGTAGACATTCCCCTCCCAAAATCACACAAGGACAAAAAAACCTCAAGCAATCCTACGGACACCTGAAAACCTCACACACACGCTTTCAGATGAGTACACAAATGAAGCTATGATCCACAGAACCCTATCACTGAAAAGACAAAATCATAAAAGAGGAAGCAAACATTCTCTGACCTCTTCCTGCACAAGCTTCTCACAGTGCACTTACATTTTCATTGTCTCTATAAAGATGGAGGCTGTAGGTCCCAGACCTGCTGTTAGTCACGTGTGCTGTAGGACGGGCCTTTAGAATGTCTCTTTTCACCCAGGAAAGAAAGAGGAATGAGCTTTCAGCAGTCCACCTGCATTTAAAAGCTAGATGATGTAACCAGCATATGCTTTAATATATCAATATGATATCACTATGAGCCATCCTACTCGCAGTCAAGTATAGGCTCTAAGAAACCCAATGAATCATTGTCTTTTCTTTCATCAAGCAGCTCACTTCAAAAGCACAGAAAAAAATCAGCATTCATATTACTTACTTGAAGAAAAAACGTATTCTGTGCAGGGTTTTACTTCCAGGTATATACATGTATTTCATAGCTGCCAATGCCAGTCACATCACAAGCTGTAAACAGTCCTGCCGAATTCAGAGTGAGTGTGAGCTCAATAGGAGCACAAAGATTACTGCAGCTGTTTGCCTCACAGGTAGGAGTCTGCTTCTGTCACTTACACAGAGAAGGCTCAAGGTTGTGAACAAGTTTGGGCATCATGAGAAGGTGCCGTGTTAAATAAGCCATCACTTCCACAGCGGAGGGTAAAACGTTTGTTTAGTTAATCTTCTCATTCTACCTTAGGACAACCTCCTGAATACCTTTCAATCAAGATGTATAAAGTAACCGAGGCACTGCTATCCTATCTTCACCACACTCAGGCAGTTACTAGATTTCAGAAACAGCAAACTGCATAACAAGGTGAGTCACACTGTTTTTTCCAAGCACATAAAATTAACTTTGTATTTATCACTTAGGATTCTAATGGCATATAATAAGCCTTCCTCCCACTGCTACAAAGCTTTGAATTTGGAAGAATGTAACATATTTCAATCATTTACAAATCTCCAGATATCAAGTTCTGCTCAACTTGCAAAGTAGCAGAAATGCTAATTTTGGCTAGAACTAGGAAAAGGCCAAGAAGAGTCCTGACAACCCAGAGTGCTAACATTCCATCACAGCAAATGCACTTTCTGAATTCATGGTAAATAAACATTAGATCTTGTTCTTAGAAATCCTAGAAGACTTGGAAGACTTTACTGAATTGGGAGCTTACTCTGCAAGACTCTACAACTAAATGGCATGATTGTTCAGCTAGGAACACTGACAGCTCCTGAAAACCAAGTTCTTTTAAAAGCTACCCAGCTGAGTAAAGAAACTCATCAAAAACCTCTCTGAAAATGCAGTCTATGATGTACCCTACTTCCAGATCATGTCATGTTACACTCCCGCAACCCTGGCAGGTTTCTGCAGTTTGGGGTGCTTGGCACTCCCTTAGTAGCACTCAGTACTTCGTGTGATCACATCAGGCAAATAAGAGTTCAGGCTAACGTTTTGAATGAACATATAAACACAACAAATTGGGGCAGAGCTATTTTAAGGCTCTTACTCAGAAAACCTGTAAATCATCAACAAGAGGCTTTACAAGTGAGATGGATTTTATGAATGTGAATTGATAAGAACAGAGAAAGAGAACTGAGGTCTCAGATGTGAAATGATGCAGAAAGTGTAAAAAAATATCCGTGTTATTAATGAAAAAGTTATTTTATGTTTGTGGAAAGGAAGAAATAGCTGAGTTACAGATTAGTCCAACTACACAGTGCTGAAAAGAGAAAGCTTTGAAATTCATACTTGAAAGGAGAGCAGTGTGAATATGGTTGCAGAGGCACAACAGGGAGTTTGGAAAATATACATAGCCCAGTTCTGCTCAGACCGAGGTGGTACATCATCTAGGATAAAATATCATATCCAGAAGTTGGAAAAAAGACTAAACAGAGGACCAGGCAGAGAATCCAGGTAGTCTGGAAAGGTGATGGAACAGACATGTACCATGACAACATGCAACAACAGCATGCTGGATATGGAGTCACGTATGCGCAACACAACTGTCATGCCAGTTGTTAAGGAATTTTTAGGGGAATTAAATAAATAGGCTATATCATGAAAAACGGGAGAGGGAAAAGAAAAAGTGATGCATGGGGGCCCAGGCATTCCACACAGTTACCAATGACAGACAACACCTGATACTTAAAAGATGGAGAATTATGAAACATTTGTATAAAAAGTATATACAGAGCACATCTATACATCTGATAGAGAGTATATAGCACATGTGTGACTACAGCACAGTTATTCTGTTCAAGTCATTTTGGGCCTAGGACCATAAAAGAGTAAGAGATCAGCAGACATACGAATTAAGCAGATGCACAGATAGGATATCCTTATAGTGGGAAATGGGAAGGGAGAAAATACATTTGGGGCAATAGATGGGTATCAAAACAGCTCTATCTTGGAAGCTGAAGGGTATGGAGAATATATAAATCAAACACAGGCAATGAGAAGGCGTACGGCAGCAAACAGCACACGGACAGAAGCAGAGCAGGGCACCGAGGTGCGGCAGTGTTATTCTGGTTCAAGTGTACGCTGGGACAGAGAAACGAAAGTAGTCAGCGCAGAGAGCAGAGCTGGCAGCGCAGCTCCGGACGACGGGAAAGGCACACGGCTCCGCCACCGCCAGCCGTGCCGTCGGCCCCCTCGCCCAGCACGCAGCCCACGGCGGCAGGCTGACAGCGCACAGCCGGACAGCGGCCGGCAGAGAGCGGAGGGGCGCGCAGCCGCCGCGCACAGCGGAACTCTTCCCCGGGAGCGGCGACGGGAAGCCGGCAGACATGTCCGCCGGCAGCGGGAGCGGGCGGCAGCGGCGCGCACAGAGATCCGGGCGCCTACAGATCCCCCCCCCCCGTCCCGCTCACCTTTCGCTGGAGGCCTCCTCCTCGGCCATGACGGCGGCGGACGGCAGCGCGGCGAGGGACAGCGCGACGGCGGCGGCACCGGCCATCGCGGGCCCCTCCCTCCGCCTCCCCGCCCGCCGCCGTCGCCTTGCGTCATCCCCGCCGCCGCCACCCACACCATAGAGCGGGGCGGCGACGGCGGCTAGAGCGGCGCGCGGGGACGAGCCTTCGGAGCCACGGGCGCGCCCGCGCGGCTGCGTGCTGCCTGCGTAGGAGCAGAGCGCAGGGGAGGTTCGTGGAATCATGAAATCACAAGGTTGGAAACGACCTACAAGGCCTTCCAGCCCAGCCGACCTCCCGTCACCATTGCTGCCACAAGCTCTAAACCATATCTTGTAGCTTCTCACCCAGGTGTCTCTTGAACACTGCTAGGCATGGCGACTCCGCCACCTCCCTCCACCACCTCCCTGGGCAGGCCATTCCAGTGCCTGACCGCCCGCTGAGAGAAGTTTTTCCTTATATCTAACCTAAAACTGCTCTGGTACAACTCTTAGCCATTTCCTCGGATCCTATTTGTTGCCTGGGAGAAGAGGCCAAACCCCTCCTCATCACAGCCTCCCTTCAGAAGTTGTAGTAAAAGTTGCTTTAGTAAAAGTTGTAATGGCAGTTCAGTAATGGCTGGGATTATTCCAGGCTAAAACCATTCTGTTTTAACAGCAGTGATGGTTAGCGTTTCACAATCTCAGCTACAGTTTGTTTAGCTGTGTCACAATGGTTTGGTAATCAAACATTTCTCTGGAGAGTTATTCTTTATAATTGTTTATTATTGTTAATTGTTTCTGTGAAATATTCTATTTACTGGAAATACAAATATCTCTGAATGTAGAAGTGTATGATCATTGGCAAACCTTTGCAGTTATGCTCTCTGGAATTTGCAAACAGCCTGAAACAACAGCCCTGAATGCTATGATGTCTTCTTCATTTCAGTGGAACAATACATTGAAATCTCTTAAGATTTAAGCATGGAACATGCAGGTGTTATACACAAACATTTTCTAGAATCATAGAATCGTGGAGTCGTGGTGTCACAGAATGGTTTGGGTTGGAAGGGACCTTAAAGCCCACCGAGCCCCCAACCCCTGCCATGGTCAGGGCTGTCCCTCTCCGGATCAGGCTGCCCAGGGCCCCATCCAACCTGGCCTTGAGTGCTCCAGGGTGGGGCACCCACAGCTTCTCTGAGCAGCTGTGTCAGGGCCTCACTGCCCTCTGATTAAAGTATTTTCCCAAACATCTAATCTAAATCTCCCCTCTTTTAGTTTTAATCGGTTCCCTCTTCTCCTAACACTATCAATGAAAAAAGGCAGTCTCTCCTAGAAATAAGCTCCCTTTAATTGTTGCAAAGCCACGGTGAGGTTTCCCTGAAGTCTTCTCCAGGCTGAACAACTCAACCTGTCTTTGTCAGAGTGGTTCTCCATCCTTACTATCTCTGTGATCTCAGTTCAGTGATAGTCACAGATGTGCTCACTATTTATACATTTAGGAACATAAACATACAAGTAATGCACTTCCACTTAGCAGTCTCTTTTTCTTGAATGATTTTGTTGCCACTCATTTTTAAGAAGATGTATGTTGCTATTATAAGCCAGAATTTTATTTTCAGATCCCATCATCTACCATAGATGAGGTTAAAATTGAAAGATATTTGTTTTTCATAGTGATAAAATTATTTATATATATATAAGCAACACAAATGTCTGCTTCCCTTGCTATACCTACAGCTTCCTCCCTCCCTTCCTCACTCTCTCCCTCCTTCCTCCCTCCCTCCCTCCCTCCCAGCAAATGTTTTTTTTTCATGCTAGCATCAGAGGAAAACACAAGTTCTCTTAGCTGGGACAAGAAAAGCAATCCATCTGACCTCCCAAATCCTCCTTGTGCTGTACTGAGATGAAAAATCAATCTCCGTGCTAAAGAAAGACTCCAGATAACATTACAGAAGTCTTAGTGACAAAGTCATCTTGCTTTTTCATGACTTCAGTTATTTTTGTGACTATCTATATTAGAGGTCAGGTCACAGTAACTACCATTATTCTTAGTCATTTAAAATTTGGAGTTGTACTATTTTCTTTGTCAATATATTTCAAATACTCGGAATTCTCTAAGTTCTACACTTGCAATCCTACTTTTGATCCAACAGAAGTAACTGCTTCTCAGCTAGAGCTGACTGACAATGAAACATGAAATAGTCTTTATCATCCACATTTTTTTTATGATGACCCACTTAGTATCTTTCTTTTCCAAACAACAACATGGATAGATTGCTAAAATCTGTCTCATCAAAAACCCTAAGGAAGGTTGACTATGCCAAATATGTACACGTTAAAGGGAAGAAGTCTGCTTACGGATGTATTTTATATGAGAGAGATAAAAAGATAAGCTTAATAAAAGGAGCATCATATACTGTGCCTGTTATGATTTGCAAGCAACAACTAAGATGGCAGCCCAGCTCAGAAGCAGAGTTCACATCAGTTGCATCCTTGTGGTGCTTCAGCAAGCATGCAATTCACTCTCATAAAGCCTCTGCAAGCCCTTTGTTTCTTGCACTCACAGGTTCCTCCTTTCCAGCTGAGTACTCCACATGTTCTCCATGTTTTAGGTCATGCATGACTTCCAGCTGAAAGTTTGAACCTTGCATTCCAGGTAGCCCAGGTGGAAAAGGAGATACATTTGCTTTCAGAGCCCCTCCTGCATGATTTAAAAATGCACCCACAGCAGTTGTGGTAGGAAGTTGTGTAACTGTGAGCAAGAGTCACCTGTGGGAAGGCCAAAAAAAAAAGTGCTCCAAGAAGTAAATGTACTGCACAGGGGGGTGATAAGTCTTTACTGTTATACATCAGTACCAGCAACAGCTGAAGCCGTGACAAGCTGTGTTGCTAGCCAGAACTTCCACCTTGTTGTACTTGCCTATTCCAGTGTGTATGACTCACATGTGATTACCCTGAAATTCCCTCCTGGATAGAGGAGTGGCTGGGAAGAGACACAGTCTCCTTTTTTTCCAGTGGGTGGAAAGGTGCTGCTACTAAGGGTGCTATGATTTTGTCTTCCTGGGTCATATGTGCTAGCTCTCAGAGCTGACATCAAGACTTTCAGTATGAGACAGGACATGTAATCTAGGCAGTCTCCCTGTGCCACGTCTTTGTTTTGTCTTTCTCATCTGTGAATATGAATACCTATATGACCATACAAGCTGGAGCCCTTCAGGGCTTCTGGAAATGTCCACACCTAGCAAGAAGGCTTATTAAAACCAGCAACTAGCAACTAGCTGAAAAGGTCAGGGTGGACATTAAATGAGACTGTCTATGAAGCAGCAGATTTTGTGATCTGCAGGACCAAAATGGAGAGTAAAAACAAACTTGTACAACTGTATGTTAGGAGTTCCCTAAAAAGCTTGTGTAACAGGTAAAAGGAAGAGTGAATTCACAGGAGCTGCCAGTTCTTAAAAGGAATGATATTAAAGGCAAACACAGGTTTTCAATGTGAAGGAAAGGCAGAAAGTATAGTTAAGAAACCAGTTGGGCTAAATTACTCAAAACTAAGAAAGAAACGTTTAGGGAAGGGAAAAAAATAACTTATGATATTGAAGCTGAGAATAAAAGAATAACTGATGTAGAAACAAACAATAAAATAAAATAAGATAAAATAAAATAAGATAAAATAAAATAAAATAATAAAATAAAATGCAACTAGCAGGCTAATAAAAGAGAGTCAGTCTAGAAATATACTATGAGGTAGATATGGTTCTCTAACTGTAAAGCAAGAAAACTAATGGTGTCAGAAAGGCGGTATCTCCTAAACTTCAGTGAAGTCAGGAAACTGGTGCACTAACAGTAAAAGTTAGGACTTCAGCCTCAGCTAAGAAAAGGATAGAGCACTTACTCAACTCAGGTATTTTCAAATTGACTTTATATCCCTCTTTAATTTCATCCTAGAGTATTTAAAGATTTTGCTGACAGAATCTCAGCGTCGTTAATCAATATCTTTGAGAATGTATGGTTTTTGGGTAGGAAGGAGGGAGGCTATAAAGTGATGAGTACAGTGAAGGGAAGGGTGGAGAGAAAAGAGGAAAAATGAAATAGTAGATTAATAAAATAAGTATAAATTCTTAGGAAAACAGTTAAATAAATATGCCTGTGCACTGCTGAAATATAACAAAGAATAACTGTTAGCGAGAAATTATGTCTCAATTGCCTTTATAACAGGATGACTAATTCTATGGATAGAGAAGATCTACAAATGTGATATATCTCGATTTTCATGTACATTTTAATTTGATTCACTTAAGCAAATTAATAAAGTGTGTTCTACATTGATAAACAATTAGGTACCCTCAAAGCTTGGAAACCCAGAGTAACAGGGTGGTGTTCTACCAAACTGGCAGTGTGTACATCAAATGGGATTGCACAGATTCAGCACCCAGTGCTAGTCATTAATGGCCTGAATTATGTTTATAAAAGCTAAAATCCTTATTGAAGTCACAAATGTATCAGACAGGAAAGGATTAAGTATGTAGGAAGACAGGGACAGAATACAAAATGAGTTTCAATTAGAAATATGAAAAAAAATTGGAAAGCTGTTCAGCTGAAACAGCTTTAGACTTAGACAGGAATAATCAGCTGGTAGGGAAAACTGGTTAGGTAGCAGTTCAGTACAATAGTAACTCTGGCTTTGAGTGGTCACAAACTGTGTATGAGTCAACAATGGTTTGTTATTGCAAAAAAAAAAAAAAAAAAAAAAAGGATAAGCAGCCTGATGAGATGTATTATAAGGATTAGAGTTTACAAGACTTGGCAAGTAATTCTGCTTTGTTAAGCAGTTGTAAAGCCAGTTTTGGATGTTACGTGTCAAGAAAGATGTGGACCACCTGAAGAATGTCTAGATGAGAACAACCAGAATGCAAAGGGACCTACAGGAAAAACTGAAGGAGTAGGGGAAGTGATGACAGTCCACAAATATGTAAGAATTTATGACAACATGGGAATAACCTGCACAATTGAAATTATACCTAAGTTATTTTAGGTTAAATATTAGATTAATTGTTCTTCAAAGGAAGAGGTATTGAAAACAGTGACTGCCAGAAGTAGTCAGAGTCTGACACTGAGGTTTCAAGAACAGGCTACTTACATATCATATCCTCTATAAATAGAAATTTCATAGGTGTAGTGGTACTGCCTTCAGGCAGGGTGACTAAGAATATGGTTTTCTGACGACCAATTATCCCTATGTTTCCATTGTTTCTAACTTCATCAAGGCCAACTGAGGTGGCAGATTGGTCTGGCCTGGATAGGAATCCTGTCCACCATTACTTTTCATCATCCCATCATGTGTCCTGGAGTCCATTCCACCCCAGCTGATAATATTTGGAAGGTTTCAGTCCCCTAAAATCCCTGTCATGATTCCCTTCCTAGTTAAATTGTTACATATGAAAAACAGTGCAGCTTCTCTGGTGTAATCCTGATCACATCCTAACCCTATTGGCTGTAAATAAAAACTTGTGCAATGTTTTGTAGTTTTCTCTTTACATAAAGGCACATTTGTATTGTAACCATAATCCTTATGTTGTAATACGTGATTGGTCAACAATCTCCAAACATCTATCTTTGGTAAAGAGAGGAAGCGCCCCGTGGGTACTGTACTTTATATGTGGCAATCTCCAACTCTGAGAATTTCCAGTCTTCTTTTGAGGAGTAGCAGTAACTAGTAGTAGAATGGACAATACTTATCTCCTTGAAGTTTGTCTTTTCTAATAGAAAGATAAATTTTGTAAGCCTTTCAAAACTAGTAAATGCTTAAAGTTCATTTGAAAACACTTTTATTCCCCACATGGTAGCCTCTGTTGCTGGCCAGATTCTTCCTTGCAAGTATTTTTCAAATTAGGAAACCCAGTGACAGACAGCCCAGTTATATCTGTCATACACTGTTTTCTATTTACAAAGAATGCACGTGAAATCCTACTTCTCTGAAAAGATGAGATATCAAACAATATGAGGAAAATTGTTTCCTTACAGTTTATTATTTTGATTTTCTCTCATCGTCATACAAATGTTTCTCTGTGGCTTTACTTTTCCTGCTTTTTCTGTTTATTTGATAGGCTGTTGCAGCAAACAAATACTTAACTGTCCTACCAAACAAGACTCAACCTCTTCATTCACGTTTGAACCACATAGCTACCCTTTATAACACACATCTTAGTTACTACCCCAGCCTTGACAGACATGTCTAGATCTCAGACAGTATTTTTTCACTGTTTAAGTTATTGGTAAACACATATCTTGCATGATTAGGAAATCCTTTTTCGTTCATTATCTTCAGCAGAGCCCACAGATCAAAGTCAATGGCTATTTCCCAGAGACAGCACATCTACAGAATGTAGTGATACTAAAAAGTAAATACACATTCATGTAATCCTCATGTTTAAAGTGCAACAGTATATGCCACCATGAATTTTGCATTTGTGTCTTTTTCCTCTGGCTGAAAACACTTCTGAGGGAAAAGTGCTGTTTCTCCCACTGGTGTTTTTTATAGGACTTCAGGAGAGGGCTGGCTTTGAGGCTGCTGCTTCCCTCACTGACAGAGTGGTGCTGTGAGAGGCAGAGACCCCTGGGCTACAGCTCTTGCTGAGCCTTGGGCTAAGTAGGATAAGTGGACAAATGACTCCGCTACTCCTGGAGGTAGCCCTTTGTTTTTTTGGATGCCAGAATCTCTAAGCTCCACCTGAGGTCCTAATTCAGCTATTTCACAGCTCACATCTGCATGATCTGGGCAAGGAGTGCTCAATGGAGTTCAGAGCTTGTCCGTGGGTGGGAAAACCTGCACCTCAATGATAGAAGAAATAACTTCTGTGAATGGCAGAACTGATTCATTTGAGGTGGCAGAAACTCCACTATTACAACAAATACCACCTGTGAGCACTCAGGGGCATTCTCTAGAGAAAAAAAAAAAAAAAAAAAAAAGAAGGGACAGACTTTCATTGTTTCTAACCTGCTGGTGGAGCAGAGTTACACTTTTGGTGTGACCACATCTGCACAGCAAGACAGCTAGCTGTCATTCACATTTCTGGGTAAGATCCTTCTTGGTGAACAAGTTCTTCAGCTGAACTGAGTTCATCCAAGGTGGGATGCCAAAGATCTTACCTTTTCATTAAATGAAGGATATGATTCTACATAACCTAGGGGAGATTTGTCGTTGGCCTAATTTGGATCAAAAGCTGTCTGCAAGACCTTGTGATGTTAGATAATGTTTTGACATTATACTCTCATACCAGCATCTTCACACATCGTGACATCTGCCTGCATGTATGCAGACACCTGACTGACATGAGCTCTTATCAAGTGTCAGAAGTAAAGATGATGAAAAGCAAACAAGGGGACCAAAATCTGCTTTATTATATGCTCCATAGAAATTTAACTCAATGAATTGCCATGGAACTTCTTTTCAGATATCTTCTAGCTTCAGAAAAGGTTCTGATCAGGAATCTTTTAGTTTCTTTCATTTCTCTTGATGTTGATGTTATTTTACTAACCTTTATCTTTGCTGTTGAATATACATTTGATTACTAAATTTATGTGCTTCCCTTCACATGACCTATTTCTTTTGAGTCTTGATGCTGTTGCTTGGATACACTTCCCTCTTCTAAGTGAGACACTAGGTTTTGTCTTGCTTTTTTTCCATGCTTTGCGTGATACAAATGGATTGTAATTTAATATTTTTTCAGGTTATTAAATGTATTCGGTTTGTCTGAAACCTTTGGTTTGCCTGAGACCTTTGTTGCAGCAGAACTTCTGTCTTTGATTGTAATTCTTAACGGGGAATGTGTCTGTGGTTTTGTATGTAGTATATTCTGTGTAATGTTAAATAGCTTGCTAGTCTTGCTTTTCTTCATAATCAGATACAAAAATGACACCATTATACTGAGTAATGGCGAATCGCTACATAGCCTGTAGGAATACCAATATGTATCTATCAACAGATAGATATTCAATTCAATTTTCTTTCTATATTTGTGCTGTGGCTGCAAGTTAATTCCTGAAGCATCCTGTACAATTCATCTTTTTGTTTTAGTCCTAGGCTAGTAAAAGTAGTGAAAAAGAATAAGCATTTTAATAATAGTAATAATAATAAAAAGCATTTTGATTTGGTCTAAGGTATTTTTACTCCTAAGTGCAGTTATGCTTATACCATTTTGAAAAATGTAGAGTAGAATGGGAAAATGTTGAAGGGAGGGTGACAGAGACCTTCAGAAGTAAATAGTATCCAAGACATATATACAGTTTAGAATGCTTGCCCTGGAAGAGTAACAATTAAAGCAACATAAAAGAAATCTTAAAAGCAGTGGAAGGCAACAAGAAACAAATATTCACATATTCTCACAATACAAGAGTCAGAGTAATTCGTGGATTGTGTAACATATGGAAAACAATCAGAAGGCAGTACTTTTCATGGGACAGAAGTAGTGGAGTGTGATACTTGTGGGGACTGAGGAGTCTGTACTACAAAAGTGGGAGTAGGCAGGGCAGTGGAAGTTGTCTGCTGGTGGCCTTCAAAGATAGATGACCAGGTGCAAACCTCAGCAGGTGATCCTTCAGTCACTGTTTGCTGGAAGTTGAAAAAACGTAGAACAGGGTGGTTGAGCATTTGCTAGGTTTTTGTGTGAGTTGTATTCTTATTCATATAATATGCCGTGTGGCCTGTGCTGCTGCATCTTCATTGTTTCAGAAAGCTGCAGATCTATTATCAGGCTTGTGTTGTTATCTGGAAGCCCTCTGCAGGAGGTTTTGATGCCCAAGGTTGTATTAATGGCACTCAGTGATGCAGATGATCTCTATGAGTGTCATCTGAAAGGTCACTTGGAGCAGAGGAAGTTCTTGCTGACAGTGCTTCAAGTGCAGAAGTGTGGAAGAACCTATCCCTCATCTAGATGTGTCAGAGCTCTTACACACAGCCCCATAAATACAAGTGCTTATACTCTAGTTACATAAGCTGAACTCAGTGGAGGCAATACAGATAAATCACATTAAAAATCAGGTATGCTTGAGTTATTCAGTGTAAGCAAGAACAGATTCTACATTATATATCTTCAGAATGTTGTCTGGGTACATTAATCTGATTAAAGTTTTGCTTGATTTTATGTCTAGTATGGAAGGAACTTGAAGAAAGGTCAGCTAAATGCTTATTTCTTCTCATTTTTTTTATGAAACTATAATTTCTCTATTGCTATTCAAATATGTTCAGATGCTGTTGAAATTCTCCTGTATCAAATGTGTGCATTTAAAGTAGCAAATACATTTATGTGACTTTTGGAATTAAAAAAAAAAAAAAGGGAACTAGCTTTATTATCCACTGTGTTCCTCAGAGCTGAATAATCACACATAGTGAATAACTGAACAAATAACTACCCCATGATAACCAAATAGGAAAAAAAAAAACAAAAAAAAACCAACAACCAACTAACAAAACTGCAATTACAGACCTATATGACAAATGTGCAGGAAGATAATATACGTGTCCAGGAAGAATAATCTGTAAAATCTCCATCAATTAATAAAAAATCATTAAAAGAATGCCTCACAGATGACACTACATCTTATCGTAACAGCTCTGCGTTTTGTTTAATCAATGCTAAATTTCTTTTACAAACTCATCACGGCTTTTTTTCATAATAGATATTGCACAACACTACTTTGATCATACAGCCAGGAGCGTGTTGAGACCTCCTGAAAGACCATTTAAATAAAAGAGGCACAGCTGTTGTCTGTCAAAGGCAAAATGCCTCACACCTTTGAATCTTAAAGCCCACTTTAAAAATGTCAGATGAAAAGGGATGCATGTTTAATTACTTTGCTAAATATTAAGGAAAAAAAGGTGTTGGATAACTCAGTGTTACATCTTATTAATAGTTGCCTAAGCAAGAGGTGTGGAAAAACTAAGTATACTTGCAAGATGCTTTTCTTCTGTCGAGATGATGCTGATACCTGGAGTCTTGTAGCACAGTGTATTAGTGTTGCCAAGCAAATTGTTACCTTCAGTGTGAAGTACTTTAATTGCATCATCTTGATATTGCCGTTACTTGCCCTAATTCTTCCCTTATCAATTTTCCTGCTTTTCACAAATGTTTCAGAGTGCTGAATATTTTATACTGGTGTGTTTCAAACCTAGGTTAATGTGAGTTTGAAACTACTCTGATAAAGCTCTGAAACCAGATCCGTTCTCAATGGTTTCAGAGTACACAACCATATTAAGAAAGAATGGGCCCAGAGCAGCCTGTTCTACCAGTTGTTGCACAGATCCACATTTCCAGACACACACCGCAGGTCGTGCCTATGTGGCATGCGGATAGCCATCTCTCTAAACACAATGTTACACAGCACTAAAAGCAGCCTGTCAGCCCAGTCATTTGTAAATGCTAGAGGGAGTGTCTTGTTTTGATACCTGAGCTCTTGCACTGGTATAGTGACTACTTATGGACACGTGGAATAAACTGATTTTAGTTGGGAGGAAGAGTTTAAATTCAGACAAATTGACTCAGCTGGGATGCAGGACCAGCTCTGCTTCCTACTCTCACTTGGGTTAGTGACAACGTAAGTGAGTGCTGACAGTCGCATGGTATTTCACAGCATTTCCAGAATGTTGAGAAGAGCAGGCAAATTCTGTCACAGTTAAGTGGGAAAGTATCATAGGTACTGTTGCAGGTGTGGATTTAATAAAGGATCCTTTCACATCTCAGCATTAGCCTTCATCACTTAGTTCCCTGATGTAATATTGGGAACCAGTGCTGGTAGTATAGCACTGTGTCTACTCTCAGAGACTTCAGTCTTATTTGCCTGGGAGGAAGTGGCTTTCTCTAACAGCCAAGAAATGTATGTCTCTCTGGCAGTATTGCTGGCCCACCCCTCTTTGTATGCTAGCCCAGGGAGCCTGCCTAGGTTATGTGACCTTTGAGGGAGTGGGCTCTTGCCACATAGCTCAGTATAGTCACGGTGTGTGCCACCAGTGTGTGGCCCTGTGGTGCCCTCCATCCACCCAGCACTGCAGTAACATATAATGGATTATGTTCCCATGAGATCTAGGACCTTCCATACAACACCAGTGGGATTGCTGTGACTCACATACAGCTTTAAATACACCCACTTGCACCCAGGCTGGATGAAGAAAGATACTCTGTACTCAGACACCTGTCGCTCTCGCTAAATTTGAATTGAACACAGATTCTTGGTTATGTAACGTAACACCAAAGAAACAATTCAATTTTTCCTGGAAATGAAAGAAATGCAAAAGAAAATTTTCATCCCATGCATTGTTCTCAGTACATGCCTCTCAATCCCTCAGGGAAAAGTAAATAAATAAATAAGGACAGTATTGTTAATCTGTTCTTAACTTTCACTTGTACTTGATGTTTGATTTTGAGAATAGAGGCTCCTTCTTAATTTATTGTTTTGCCTTAATTTATTTCACTGTAGAACAAGTATGAAGGAGCTGGTCCTCCCGTAGCTCAAAATGGGGCAAGAACTATATTAGTCTCTAATTCTATCTTGACAAACACTAGACATCTGATTCAGAAGGATCTAAATGAGAGCAGAAATAGAATTCATGTTTTCTATCATTTCTAATTACTGATTGGAAATGATTTTCACTGAAGACTTGTTAAAACTAGGTTTGATACAAGTGTGCTTCAAATCAAATTATAGTATTATGTGCTGCAGAAATAAAAGACAAATTCAATGATCTTGAAGATAAAATCAGAGTTTTTCCGAACAGAATTAGAGTACTAAATTTTAAGAAGAGCACTTGATACTAATAATGATAAATTTCTAATCTGTAATAAGGCAGAATTTATGGTAGAAATATCTCTGATATTTCTAAAATTATGACTAGAGCAGACAGGTCAGGTTAAACATTTTTTCAGTTTCACTGAGTGCTTAGTGTTCCCCTGAACTGACTGAATTTACCATGTATCTTTATTAACCCATGCTCTGAAGGTTTGATGACAGCACTGCGACACATGGGACTCAGACGGTGGAAAACTACCAGATTTTGTATTCAGGAAGAATCTAGCTAGATACAAAAAGCAGATCAGCACACACAGTCTTTAACAATAACATATGCACACCTCCTTGTTCTGATACTACTTTGCCTGCAGAAGACATCACAAGCAAAATAATTTCTCTTTTGACTCATCCCCTTCAACAGATAGAATTACTTCAATTATTGTTCTGCAGACTTTCACTCACTGATAATTTCAAATAACACTACTCTTAGTGAGTTCAGTATTTTGTTCATGGTGTTGATAGTTCTTAAGGGGCCAGGTTCCAACGTGAGTTAATTTTGCAAAGTTTGGTGACTAAAAAGTCCAGCTTTTTAAAGTAGAGAGCTATTTTTTAAAAGCTTGTGATTTTTATTTCTATTTTGGAACTTTGGATGAGTAAATGCCAGCAGGCATCAATGAGGTCTGTCTGAAAATGAAGGGGAAGCTATGTTTGTGAGTGTGTAAAAATAGTATGTAAACTAGACTGACATCAGTAGTAATGACAAGCTTGGATCTTCAGAAATAGGAACTAATGGAAATAGCATATCTCTACTTTAATGGATTTAACTAGTTTTGTCATATTCCAAACACTGGTGAGAACAGTCATACGAAAACAGATGTACAAGTCATACTAGCAGACAGCATGAAAGCAGAGAAATTATATACAGACTTGTAAATAGATCATACAATACAACAGCGTATTCTGTATGAAAGGAAAGTGGAGCTCAGAGTCTTTAGATTTAAACCTGTTGGACAGCCGTCAAATCTGTGATTGTTTTGACAGCAGTATGCCAGTGCTACAGTCCTTGCCTAACTGGATAAGCCAATGCATTTCCTCAGAGAAATTAATTTATGGTGTTTTGAAGTATTGGCTATAAAAGCTTACACGACTCATCATTTCACAATCAAGAGCACCATGAAAGGCCAGCTCCTAACTTATGCTTCAAGCTACTTAAAAGTTAAACAGACCTGATACAGTGAAGATGTAGCATATGCATTTTATCTAGCTTCTTTCAGGAAACTGTTTGTAAGAACACATGAAATATTTTATCAATCACAATTAAATTCACCATGCACACCTCTGCTGTTGTTTAGAACAGCTGACAATATTAGTGTTGTCTTGTTTTGGTTTGCCCGAAAGCTTCAGTCTGCAGTTGTTCAGCAGTTGAAAAGCAGCTGAATTCAGGCACACCAGGTGAAAGACGACTGGAACAATTAACTTCTTCAGTCCTTCCAGGACCATTCCTAATTCAGAGCCCTCTGAGTTATTATTTTTTCTTAACTTATCACCTTGTTACTTTTGGCAAGGGCTACTTTGAAAGTGGCCTCTGAGAAGGTTTTGCTAAACACTGACTTCCTAAACTCGCCTCTCCCAAATCTTGGATAAGCTCTTTCCACTGTGATCGTAACTTAGCAACCTAGTTAAGAGTTAGCATAATTTTCCTTACTAAAGCAGCTCATCAGTCAAGGACTTCTCTGAGGTACATCTGGCCTAACAAATACACCAAATAGGTTCTGCCCAGGTGGAATAAACTTTGAATCTTGATGTCTTTTAATTCCTATATAGTCAATGATTTATATATACTGTAGATTTTTTTACCTGTGAGTAAATGAGAGTGGTTTCTCTTGCCTCTCCTAGGTGTAGGCAGATTTTCCTCTTCTTATGCTACTTCCATTTGGTTTGACAGGACAGGGCTCTCTCTTTTTTTTTTTTTTTTTCTCTTTCATGACCTAGTTCAGGATTAGGTTCCTGGAATAAAATTAGGTATTTCTAATCAGCTCGACCCAGCAGAAAGTGGAAGAGACCTATCTTCCTTGTACCTTGCACATTATAATTGACCAGCCTCATATTGGTCAGTGTTTATGAAACAAAGCTTGCACACTTGGATGCCAACAATGCTTGGTCTGCCTGAACACATTTATATGGAAATTCCATGGAAATGCCTGAACACATTTATATGGAAATTCCATGGAAATTCCTAGCAGGATGTAAAAATAGTGCCAGAAAAATATTTTCCTCTCCATCTGCAGGAAAATAAAAGCATTTTAATAATGTTTATTGCACTGCTGGAAAAATCCTGTATAATCCTGTATAATCTGACCAGAAAGAAAGAAAGAAACAAATAAACAAAAAACAAAGAAAACAAACAAACAAAAATAGCAGTTGAAGATGGATGAAATGTTACCAAATCTCACTGTAACAAATAGATAAATTTGATTACAGAAAATGTAATTACCGGTTAACTCTAAACTTTAGAAGTCTCACCATCCATTTTACTCTGAAATCAATATGTCATTAGCTTGTGAATGGGAAGAATGTGTTGCTGTTAATTGCTTCTTAGTTGTTCTATTATTCCTCTATCACTAAATAAAGTTAAATCTTAAGAGAATGGTTATTCCTATGCGTGACTTTTAATAAGAGCAAAAGTTTATCTCATTTATTTGACCATATCAAATTTTACTGTGGCTGTAGTCTGCTTTGTGACTGACAGAGGCAGATCATGAAAATGCTATAAGCAGCTAACAATCACAAGACTGGACTGCAGCAACAGATGGATGCAAGCTTGGGATTATACTTAGCTATAATTATAGTGCAGTTGGCAATTTAGGGTGGGCAAACCTGATCCATCTTTAATTAGCTAATCCTAAAGAAAACACTGTAGTCACTGGAACAGAACATACTTGTTACAAAGTAGTTTACCTTTTGCCATCAGACTGTCTCCACTGTGCCAGTAATGTGTATTTATGCACATTACTCTGTAGGCACACCCACCCTGTAATTACGAATTCTACTGTCATTTTGCAAACGTGAGGTTATGTGCTAATCTTTATGAGTTAGCTAAATGTGAACCTTTTAGAAAGCGTGTAGTGTGCTTGCAAGAATTCATTGCACAGCAAGAATGTGACACCTAGTGGATAGACGGCATTTGAGAAATGTGGCTGGATCGTCAAGGAATATTGACATTAAATGACCCTATCAAGGGGAGCAACGATTTTAGTACAAAAAACGGCAGTGATTTTGAATGACTCTATGCACAGGGCCAAAAAAATTGGGTAATGGAATGTTACTCTCGGATGTGAAATAGGTATCAGCTCAGATGTCAGGACAAGAAAGCCATACAGCTCCTCAAAGACAGAGACCAAATTCCACAGAGGCAGTGGAGGATTCTGATGTGATGCACTGGAATCAGATTTCAAATACAGAAAGCTCAAGTATACAGTAAGTCTAAAAATCCCCTTTTGTTAAATCCATGTCCCTGTTATTTCCACTTTATCTTTGGAGGAAGAGTTTTCACAGCCAAGAGATGCTGAACAGTGAATAAACTGCATGGTTAATCCACTGGGAGCTAGACTAGACTGAGACAGTTTAGAAAGTCTAATGCATCCTGCCTAAACTACCTGATTCAGGTTTTATCTGTTACTACCCAGTGCAGTATGTAGTACTTGGATTTCAAGTAATCACAAATCTCTGCTTGCCCAGGTGCCCTAGTTCCTCACTGCTTTGAGGCTATAAGGAATAGAACAACTCAGTAGCAGAAACTGATGTTTTGTATAAACCCTATTCTTCTCTGTAAAAAATATGTGCTTTAAATGTGAATATATTTCCAAACATCTGAAAATATTATGCATGCTGTATAATAGCTGGATGCTAGAGGAAGGATAAAGCTTTCTCTCTGGCAGCTGTTCCATTGTGTTGGGTCTGTACATCGGCTCTCAATAAACTCCAAATCCGGGGGCTTTGTCCTGCAGCTCTCTTCTGGTGGATGAGTACTAATGAAGTCAGCATGTGGACAGCTGGCTTGTGCCGCTCTCATTTTAGCTGATAAATCATTATGAAGCTGTGAGAGAACCGTCTTGTGTGGTCACTTAGTGCTCCTCTGCTGCAGATAAATGTCTTGAGAAGGAATTACAGGCACAACTTTATGTTGCACCAGGGCAGGTTCAGGTTGGATATTAGGAAGAATTTCTTCTCTGAAAGAGTGTGGCACAGGCTGCACAAGGAGGGGTGCAGCCACTGTCCCTGGAGGTGTCCAAGAGCCGTGTGGATGTGGCAGAGGGGCATGGTCAGTGGGCATGGTGGGGATGGGTGGGCAGTTGGACAAGGTGATCTTAGAGGGCTTTGCCAACTGTTAATGATTCTGTGATCAGGCTGAAGTGCAGGATTTTTAAGCTTGATCTCCAGAATTAGCCTTGGCTTGACAGGAGACAATATGGAATGGAAGGGTGCACAAAACAGAAGGATGCAGTGAGAGTTCACGGTCCGCACAAAAGGAATTACTTATTCCAAGTACCGACAAAGAGCGTGGCACAACAGACCACCCCCTCACGACCACTAAGGGCCTTCTTCGGCCTCACTCCTTCGAGCACGCGGACTGGGTCGGCAGCACCGCTCCGCCAATGGGAGGAGAGCCGGCCCAGGCCTGCCGCCCGCCTCCTGCCGCCCGCCTCCTGCCGCCCGCCTCCTGCCGCCCGCCTCCTGCCGCCCGCCTCCTGCCGCCCGCCTCCTGCCGCCCGCCTCCTGCCGCCAGCCCCGCCCTGCGGATGTGGCGCCGCGAGCCGGCGGTGAGTGGGGAGCGGGTGGCGGGGCCGTGAGGGAGGAGCCTGCCCCTGTCCGCCCACCCTGCGGGGCTCGTGGGGCGGGGAGAGCGACGGGCCGGGGGTCCGGGCGGGGCTGGGGCGGCCTCTTTATGGCTGCTGAAAACGAGAGGGCTGCTGAGGGAGCCGGGCTGGCTCTGCGGCCGCTTGCTGGGCCGCCCTGACGTGGTGGCGACCCTGCTGGGCGGTGGTGGCGACCCTGCTGGGCGGTGGTGGCGACCCTGCTGGGCGGTGGTGGCTGTGCCTGACGCCTGTGGGCTGGGCAGAGCTCGTGTGCCGTTAGCCAGGCTGAGCCATCCGTGTGAGCCCGCATCTGGGGCGCCCAGAAGCGCTCCTCTGAAGGGATGTGCGGAATATTGAAAGATGACCGGCGTCTCTCATTGTTAAAAATAAAATATGCGCAGTGTGGTGGTTATCTTCATACATATGTAGAAACGCATATTGAACAACTATGAAAAGTGATGCAGTAAGGTGGAATGACTTGTGATGATGCAGTGTATCACTGGCATCGTGATTACGATGCATTATCACAGTGATGGCATTGCCCTTTCTCTGACTCACTCTGCTTGTTGTACACATCTGCATCAGAAATCTTCTGGAAGCATTTTATTAATCTAATGCATGTTAGTTATATTTGCATGCTCTGGTTCAGAGCTGTAAATCTGAATCATGTACTTATCACTGTAGAATTGTGTCTGTAAAGAACTGAAGGCACAGTGTCAACAGAATAGTTAAGTTGGGTGATTGATATTATACATGAATAGTCTGTGCTGTTGCTTAGTACTTTACAGCTGAACTTTGTCACAGAACACTTGGCTTATAACTTTCAACAAATCATTTAATTGCTATGAGCATAATTTCCCTCCATGTATGATAAGTACCCTGTTCAACTACCAGAGGTTCTTTAAGTTTCCTTGGAATGCTTGGTTAAAGCTTCATAAGATCTGTAATGTATTTGCATTCTTGCTAGGAAAAGCATGCTTATTTTAGATAGCTGTTTGACTAATGTTCTCTTCTATTAGTCTTTTAATTTGCTGATAGTCATTATGCTGTAGGAAGTTGCAATCTGGAGCTTTTGATGATAGTTCTTCCTTATTACTTTGTTTTTATTTATTTATTTAATTTCTCAAAAACCAATTCTTTGCTATACATAGCAAAGGCAGTTTCCATGTTTGGAGAGTGAGGTATACATGCCCCAAAAGACTGGTAGCATCTTGCTAAGTGATGGTCAGAGAGATTACTCAAATGCTTTGTAGTACACTTTTCAATTGATCTACACAAATGAGCATCTGCCACTTTGCTAAGCATGGATATATTTAACTCCCTATATTAAAGTCTTGTGTTATTTATACTGATATCATATATATATATAAATACTGGTGTTTTTGTTTTGTTTTTGTACTTAACAGATTCTTAAAAGATGAAGGAAACCTGGTCTTTCTTGGATACTTTTGAGCCTAACTTCAGGCCTCTGGTAGTAATTGAGCTTGCAAAAGGCACCAAAAAGGAAACCATAGAATGGTTCACTAAAAGAATAGTGGACAAAAAGGCAAATGGAGGTGAGTATAATAGGAACTTCTGTAACGCTTTGTGATAGATTGGCTGTGAAAACAGGCAGAAAATCAGTTTTCTTGTGATTCATGATAAAAGTGATCGTTGTTTAACCAGTCCCATTCCATTTTGCATTTTTGAAGTTGCTTAGTATCATTTCAGAGTGAAGTTTAGAATCCTTCCACCTTAGTGGTGAAACAAGAGTAAACTCATGTAACTGAGGTTCTTAATTACTTTTTGTGTTCGCCTCTAGAATGAGTTTCTCTTGTTGACTAAGAGATGTTATAAGTCTTATTAAAATGAAGATCTGTTATTCTGTCTTCAGGCCTTGGCTTCTTGTTATAAAGCAAAATTGAGTTAGCAGGAAGCAAATTAGTCTGGATAAATTCATGTTGTCTTTTAGTTTTTTGCTAGCTTGTATGCTTTGGAACAGAGAATATTTCATTTCTTGTTGTTCCATTATACTTCCAGGAATTAAAGTTAGTTTATTTACTTTTTCTTTAATTCCTTTGAAATTTTATTTTTCTCTTGAAAGGCACAGTGTATGACTGTTGGTGGTGTTAACATGATTTTCTTTAGACACAGATTTTATGTATTCTGTTTCATATTTTGCCTTCTTTTGCTTCAAAGGTGCACAACTACTGATTAAACCATTGGTTACAGAAAATGGAGATGGAAATATTTATCTAGTTGGAGCTTCCCACTTAAGGCTGTTGCTGGGAGCTGAAACTGTGGGTTTGGTGAAAGAATGTAATGATAATTCAATGAGAAGCTTCACATACAGCAGCAGAAAAACTTTCAAAGATTTTGCAGGTAATGATTATTTAAACATCTTGTGTCATTACAAAGCTATGGGTAGATTTCTAACCAATTTCACTGTTACATCTTTCATGGTTTATCTATCCGTTGGAATGGAAACAGCCGAAGGAAATAGTAAGAATGAACTAGAAACAAAATCCTCATTTTTACCTCTGGAAGTTCATAGCATATTGTGAAATTAACATTTTTTTCCTTTCATGTATCTTCTGTTTGCTTATTTCTTCATGCTTATATATATTCCAGACAGTTTCTTATTTGTATGAAAGATTTCTGTAGAACATAAGAAAAAACAGTTGATAAAATTGAGTGCAGTATTATCAATATTATGAATTAACGTTGCAGCTTAAATTCTTATTAACACCTGTGAGCTGGTTTTGAACTAGTTTTATTCTATTATAACTAGCTGGAGAAAATAGACAAATTTTGCTCTTCTGTAATTATGTGTTAAATGTAACTGAATAGTTAAGTAACACTACAGAGTCATTCAATGGAATTTGGGCATGATTAGCAGAAAAGAAATCATTTTTTCCTCATTTATTTTGAGGATGTCCCGATTAGGGAATTTTCAAAGGAAAAAAAATATCAAAATGCAGAGGCAATGCGTACTAGTTATAGAAAACTTCTTCCTATGGTGTTAATTAAAAAAAATGGAGGTTTTTCTAAAATGTGTTTGTTGGTCTGGTCTTTTGTGATAACTATTTGTTGCCTCGGTTGTCTTATTATGCTGCACAGTTTCATACTTCCTTCTTTTTTTATTTAGATGACAATCACAATTTCCTTACAATGTCAGAATGTCAGTATATCATCAAACATGAGCTTGAAAATTTAAGAGCTAGAGATGAAAAAATGATCCCTGGATATCCACAGGCAAAGCTATATCCAGGAAAATCAATTGGTAAGCAAAATAGTTTGTGGCGTGTATCTCAGTTTCTTGACTTAGGACAGTCTTCAAGGTGGAAAAGAATTCTTAATTTTTCTGCAATTAAGATAAACTCTTGAGATGTTAAATCACGTTATTAATTTATCTTGTTTTCCCAGATTTTCACAGTTGTGGAACAAGGGTCAATGGACATACAGTATAACAAGGGAAATTCCAAGTAGATATTAAGGAAATGTTCTTTACAGAGAGAAAAATCCTGTTTTGGAACAGGATTTTAGATGGTGGAAGAAATGTAGTTCTTAATTGGACAGTATCCTGCACAGCTTGAATTAAGCTGGACCTGCTTTGAGCAGGAGGTTGGACCAGTAGGCTTAGGTTGGACTTCTTAGTTGACCAGAAGGCCATTCCAACCCGTGTCTTCCTATGAAACTGATATTCTTGCTTTACGTTCTTTTTAGTTGAATAAATTTTCAAGTGAGTTGATGTCATCCTGTCATGGTTGGTACCCAAAATATTTGCTTAAAAAACAAACAAACATCCAAACACAAAAAACAACCACCAAATTGTTTTTTAACAAAATCTACATGGAAGGCCACAGGGAGTTGCTGAAATAAATGTATCCCTGTTCATGAATAAATATTTTATCAATCGTAAGTTTACTTGCTTCTTTTTGGAGTCAAGAATGCTAGAAGTATGGCATATATTTATTGTTCCAAGAGTAGATTTATGACCTGCAAATGTTGGAGACAGTGTGCCCTAAGTAATATTTTTATGGCAGCTTCAACTAGTGTATTGGCAGAGATGCTACAGTTTCTTAGGAGACAGTTTCTTTTATAGAATCCAGATATCATTTTAATAACTGTGTTTTTATTTATTACTTTTAATCACCTAAGAAAATTCAAGAAAACTTCAGGTTTAAGTTTGTAATGTAACCCATTTGCTCACATCAACTTTCTTATCTTCGGAGAGAGTATTAATACTTCTTTTTCCTTCTAGTGAGAAGATTATTGACCAATGGCATTCTAGTTCAGATTTTCCCACTCCATGACAGAGAAGAATTGAAAAAGCTCCGACACACGTGGTATGGCCGAGTCAAAATTGGCTATCAGCCTTTAGGTATGTGAACACTTACTGTGCTACAAATAAAGTGCAAGGTTTCTTCTGGAGGATTTTTCTTTTCTGTTAGTGTGAACAGACCAAAGGTCCTTCCCAACTACTACTCCATTATTTAGCCTCTATAAAAATGATAGTCATGTGTAGAAAGTAAGTATTGTAACTAGAAGTAAGTTGTCACTAGTAATTTACCTTGTCACCTCCCTGTTTCACAAATAGTTTACCTTGTCACCTTCCCAGCTTCTTGCTGCAGTTCACCTTCTCTAATGTTACCTTTCTGCCCAAGTTGCTTTGTTGGTCATTGTGGACTGAAGTTCACTTAGACTTGCTGTTACTTCTCTCTGAACCGAGAAGATACTTTGTATGTGGTTCCTTGACTACAACCTTTTTGGATTTGCTGACCTGTGCAGTCAAGGTCACTTCATCAAATTCTTCCTGATTCTAAAGTGTCTGTGGGTTAATCTTCTGCTGTAATGACTAGCAGTGCAACTTTTTTGGAGTGAAGCTGAAGCCTGAGAGAACGTGTAGGCTGCTGTTCCTTGATTCTTAATGATTTTCTTTCTTGTGGCTGTAGTTCTGTGCCATCTGGGCCTTTGGTCCAAGCAGAGCAGGATGAGCTTGCAGTTCAAATGCCCTGTGATCATCTCTTATAATATTGAGCTTTAAAATTTGGCCCATTGCTGTTTGGGCAGTTGTTATTTTTCTCTTCTTGCATTCACTAGGTAGCCCCTTGAAGGAGTTCAAGACATGAAAGGGGTGGCTTAGTCTGCAGATTCAGTGTCAGTACAGTTCTAGCAGTCTGCTTTTAACAGAAGTCTCCTTACCTGTCAGCAAATCAGTAGTGGACCAAGCCAAAGCTATTTATTTTCAAACTTCCTTTTGGTAGGAAATCTCCTCAGTGTCTGGCATTCACAAAGCTAATTTGGTTTGTAGGTGTTTCAAAAGTGTGAGTAGTTGGTTGCTAGATTCAGTTGAGTGGATTATATACACTGAGCAAGTTTAAAATGAAAACAAGTTTTAATCTGCCAATGAGGAGAGTTAAGTTCTGAATTCTAATGCTGTAAACTTTATATGAAAAAGGAAAAAAAGAAAAGCTTGTCTGATTAATAGTCTCTTGGTCAGCAACTACTTGAGATTCTTCCCTGAACTAAAGAAGTTAAGAATCTGGCTCAATTCCTGTCTCCTGACAACTGTTAGAGGATTCTGCTCTTGATTTTTCTCTTGTTTATACAGGAGAGGTTCTTTATTAATAACATCAAATACACACAAAATCTCAAAGTAAATCCCACAAACCCTGTTTTATATGTACTAATTTAAGGTTCTCTTTTATGTTGTGCATGTGGGGTGTGAAATGGTGCTAGTGGACTGCTCAAACTCATTTAATAATAAATTTTTGATTAATTGAGGAAGATCTTGGTATACTGATTCTTCAATTTGTTTGCCTTTCCCTTTGGCTTTCAGAGACTGATCTGACTGGCAGCTACGAATTTCTGCTGCAGTTTTCTGTAATCTGTATGCCATAAGAATGTTCTGACTTTGCACGTGAGCTTTTCAAGCACTAGCTTTTATGGAGAGTACATGTACAGTGTCAGTTAGGAGGCCATGATATTTTATTATGCAGGTGAATACATTGCAGTGGTACACAAATATAAAGGGGCTGTTCTTCCAGGGAGACAAAGATTAAAACAGATTTTAGCACTCTAAACTTGGTATGCTAGTTATTTCTAAATCTTAATAACTGATGTCATTTCTAGATTATGGTGGATAACACTCTTCAATTTTTTTGTTAGTAGGAACTTAAGTGAAATCTTATCTTCCATGAGGATAGTGCATCTGTCATAACTACGCTTTCCAAACCTTTAGAACACTTGAGCAGACAACCTCAGTGAGAATGATTGTGCATTTCATGTATCGATTGTCTACTAAAGAGAATATCTCAGCCTCGGTGCATTTGTAGATGTCATTAAGAATTCAGTACATCTTTCCATCTCTTCCTTTAGTTCAGTGAGGGGTGGCGGAGTGCATCTAGTTCTTTTGACGCTGTGCAAACTGAAACAAATCTGGTTCCCAGGTCTGCATATGCTACTGAGAATTTCAGAAGTCAGGTGTCACTTGGTATAAAAAACTTAGGTGCCGTCCTGGCTGTTCATTTATAGGCTCTGTATTTAAGAACCCTGGTCTTTCTTTTCCTTTAGGTACTGTAGGTATTGAGACATTTGGCTTCCCTACAATGTGAATATATGCATGTATTTATATAACTTAACACAAATGACCTTCTATGGTTTTGGAATGTAGGAGAGGGAGAAATGAAAGAACAGATTAGGCAGCTAAAATTTGGGCCAAGGGATTACTTTGCATTCGAGTTTGATATTTATGATACTGATTAAGTATCTTAATTGATTTGTTTTTCTGTGCAGATGAGATACGCTCCTACTTTGGTGAAACTATTGCTCTCTACTTTGGCTTCTTAGAGTATTTCACGTTTGCATTGATTCCAATGGCTGTCATTGGAATTCCTTATTATGTGTTTGCATGGGAAGATTATGACAAATACGTGATGTTTGCCACATTCAACCTGCTGTGGTCCACTGTGATCCTGGAAGTTTGGAAGCGGATTTGCTGTGTGATGACATACCGCTGGGGGACGCTGTTGATGAAGCGGCAGTTTGAAGAACCAAGGCCAGGTTTCCACGGTGTTTTGGGTATCAATCCTGTCACTGGGAAGGAGGAACCGGTGTACTCAAGTATTAAGAGACAGTTACGCATTTATCTGGTGTCGGTACCGTTTGTGTGCCTTTGCCTCTACTTCTCACTGTACGTGATGATGATTTACTTTGACTTGGAACAGTGGGCTCTGGATTATCATGAGGAGAATAAGTCCACCTTCAGCAGCTTGATGCTGTATGTGCCCAGTATCATATATGCTGTCGTTATTGAAATTATGAACCGTATCTATAGGTATGCTGCAGAATTCTTAACATCATGGGGTAAGAAAATTATTTGTTATGCTTATTTTTGCATTATAATTTAGAATCACAAATGTTTAGGTCTTATTTTACTATGGGATAAAAAGAGTTGGCCATTTTCACTTCTTTCATTTATTCAGAATGTTACAAGACTGCAGGTTCATGCTTGATTTAATTTGGTCTGAGTCTAGCAGATGGGATGATCATGCCTTCCTCTTCAACCTCTCTCTGGTGCCGAAATATCCCTTCTCTGAATCAGCTCTTTCTTAGGCTACATTAGTCATAGTGCTGGCCCCAGGAAGGAGGTGAGATTGTTAGGGTAGGAGATTAGAGGTAAACTGCATAGGTGACTGTTCTGGCATCCATCACCTGAGTTTGATAAGTACATCTTTGTGCTCTGATACATCATTGCAGAGGACAGAGGCACTAAGATAATAATAATAATAAAAACTAAAAATATTAACGAAATTCTCCTACAGTAATGTCTGTGCATATTATATGTATAATGAAGATTGAGATTTCACATTCCTATCAAAATATTTTCCTTTGGACACTCACAGAAAAGGATGAGGATGAGGAGCTCATCTGACTGTCTCCCATCTGACATATTTTCAGCTAAGATCTGACTTAAGCAGCTGAACTGGCAGGGCATAGGAAATAATCTGAGTGTGGGGCTGGCAACCTCAGAAGTTGCAGGATCTGTGCATTGCCATTGCTGCTAGTAAAAAAAAAAATGCTTGTAGAACCACTGACTCAGTCTCTGAACTGACAGTCCAGGGTGTTTTTACACCCATTTATCGTGAGAACTGATAATTAAGTGAGAGTTAAAATTCCACTTACTTGCATATTCCACACATCAGGCCTACTCTTCTGCCCTGAACAAGGTTTGTAGGTGACAGCCTCTTGTTTTAGCTGTGTTGACATAGCTCCTCCTAATGTGCTGCCTTTTCATTTAGTTACCACTTAACCAGGACTTTAAAAGTTTGACATAATAACAAAAGTAAATGGGAGATCTCCAATTCAATTCCCTTTCCTTCTCACTTAAACACTGTTCCTCAGCCATCAGCTTCTGACAGTGCATTATGTGAGAACTGAAAATCTTAGTTTTAAAATTAGTAATGCATCTGTTAAACTTCGTGTACTTCAGACTTGCTTTACAACTTATGTCCTGATCTAAAGTAATTGGAGATGGATAGGAGTATTTCTCTGAACTTTAAGTAGTTTTAAATTAGATCCAGTATTGTTAATTTTTCGAAATGTCTTCCAGTTAATTTTGCATTTGATTTCAGCCAAAGGAAAAATGACTTGTCACATTTTGTTGAGTGTTAAGAGTAATTGTTGTTTATTTTCATTAAAAAACAGCTCCCCAAAGAAAGAAAGACGTTGACAAAAATAGAACCTTTGCAGTAGGAAAAATGGCAGAGTTGTAGCCCAAAATGTACTGTCAACATTGTGTATCAGATTGGCATAATAGATCAAGTGAGGAACTGGTACAGTATAAATTATCTTTGCCGTAAGTTACTGGGGGAACTGCTCCTCATATACTACTACTAAAATTATTTCTTGGTGGAAAAAAATGTTAATATTTTTTATAACAATGTTTAGTACTTTGTATGTGCTTCTGCTGTTTACTAATGAGGAATTTTGTTGATATTTTAGAAAATCACAGACTGGAGTCTTCTTATCAGAATCATTTAATCCTGAAGGTTTTAGTGGTAAGTAGTATGAGGAGTAAAAGATTAATTAAAAAGGGAGCTTGTTATGTGTTTCAGTAGTGTTTTCCCAGCATTCCTTCCTTGACTTTCTATGTTGTTCAGTGTTCAGTTCATCTAGGGAGCTTCTTTGGCAGGAGGGTTGGACTCAATGATCTGACCCTTCCAACCCCTACAGTTCTGTGCTTCTGTGACTGCTAGGCTGTATAGATATCTTGTTTTATATTGCACAGGTTTGTTGTTTTTGAATTGATTGTTCTTTCATTATGATTCTGGATATGTAAGTTTTTCTCTTGATTGATGTGGTCCTGGCATGAACTGGGAAGTGTTCCTTTTGGTTTTTGCAACACTTCAACTTTATTTTAAGAAGTTCCCACATTAACTTGCATTTGTACTAACATTCAGCCAACTGATCAGAGGAGACTGGATGTACATGTCCATTATTCTGCTTGTGTACAGCTAATAGTATATACTGTTATATTTACCTTGGGCCGCTGAGTTAAGTTGCTTTTGCATTTGTAGGTATATAGTAGAAACTGTATAGAAGAGGATTAGGTGCTTGTTTTGATTCTAAAAGACTTTTCTGTAAATCTTGAGAAAAGTTTTCTTCTACTTCAGTGCTTGATTATGGTTTTTCAGGTACAGTACTGTGATTTATTTCTCATTTTAGTAGTAGGGAATATTTTTCTTGGTCATGAAACCTCTTGAACTGGTTAAACGTAAAGCTAACATCAATCAAGGAACACTTATACCTATCTAAAGAGATGTCTTCCAACAAATATATGTTGTTAAAAGTTTTATTTCAAAGAAGGCATCACCCTGAACTAATATCAGTGCCAAATTGGGGAAGTTAAGTAGAAGGTGACAGGTGCTTGAAGTGTTCACCTTTCATAACTTCAGTGCGGAACTCATTGTATATTGTGCTTTAGGAAGGCATTAAAGTAGTTTAATGAAAATCTGAGTAGGATCAAAATTATTTTTGGTCATGTAAGTGAATATATGATATATATATATAATATAAATATAAATAATAAAACAATTAAATGTAATAATAGATAATAGTAAAATAGAAAATAATAAAAAATAAAATAAATAAAATGAATAATATAAAATATATGAGATCAATAAATTTCTTTTAGTGGGCGGTTTGTGTGGAAGCTATTTAGTCGTGGTAACTGTTAGATGATACTCTGCATTTTTTTCTCAGGCCATGAATTTCTGCCTGCATAATAACAACAGATATTTTTGCTTTCAGTTCAACTTCTTGAATTGTTTTGCATCACTCTTCTACATTGCTTTTGTGCTGTTTGATATGAAACTTCTGAGACAGGTGAGTTACTTGAATGTTAAAAACCATGATGCATCTAGGAAAATGAAGGATTGCTTGAAATAAGACTTATTTTTCAGTTGTTTTTCTAAATATATGCGTGTGTATTGTTGTTGTCAAGTTTGTATTTTCTTATAAATACAGCTCCCATATTTCAATTCATCTTGCACAGTTGCAGAATTATAACAGAGTAGTGTAGAGCAATTATTCTTTCTCCTTGTGGATGAGAAAAAGAAATTGATTACTCCCTCAAACAGACGAGGCTGGAGAATTTTCATTTCCTTCTTTCTTTACATTAGAAAGTGCTTTTCTTAACGGTGTTCTTACTGAGAGGCTCTCGAGGATAGGAGTATTAGTAGGTTTATTATCACAGTAAGAAACTGAAAATAAATAAAAGCAAAAATAATTTGTCATTGGTATTTTAAATCAGCTTTCTTTTGTTAATATTGCTTGAACTCAATGCATGAAAGTTAAGTAAAAGTAATTATTCCTATGATTGAAGAAACTTTTATTATTTTAAAATAATTCTTTGGAAGTATCAAAAGTATTTCTTTTAAAAGACCATTGTTTAGCTATGTTAGTGATAAATGATGTATGCTAAGTGTTTGTCTTTAGCCTTCTTTGAACTTTCTATACTGTTTCCAAGACACATGAAGATCCACAAAATAGTTAAATACCTTAAGACCTATTTAGTTCTTTTCAGCACATTGCAATGAGTGGGAACTACAGCAGCAATGCTTCTTGCTTGTTATTTCTAGTTTTGTTATTACTGGCCTGCTTTTGCTGTAGTGAAACAATTTGCAATGTTAACAGAACACACAAAATTGGAAATGATCATAGACTTATTGCAGGTCTATTCATTATTATCATTGTTCTTTTTTAGAGCTTGGCCACTCTGTTGATAACGTCACAGATCCTCAATCAGTTTGCAGAATCTTTGCTTCCTTACTGGCTTCAGAAGAGACATGTGAAGAAGATGAAGAAGCACACACATTCTCTGAAAACAGGGACAGAGCTGTCATTGGGTGAACAAGTGAACTTGGAAAAAGAAATGGGCACCTATTTGGTACATTGAATATACTCATATACTGTTTGGACACATAGTTTGTTAGATTATATGCTGCTAAAAAGTGGACTCTGTTGTCAAAAGTGAACTAAGTTGTAGTTAGCTGCAACACAATACATTAGAGTAGAAATAGCTGTTTTGTTTCAGAAGGAACTTTGAATACATAATAAGTATATTTTGTCCTCATAGCAAGTCATAATTTTATTTTTTTTTAAGAAACAAAAGAGCAGAACAGAGTTAGGAATTGCTTGTTTCTCATTATAAAATGTGATAGCAATTGTTGCTTTTGAAACAGACGATTTTTGTCAATTCACTGGGGGATAAGCTACACTTGTAGACTCCTAGTGCCCAAATTATATCTCATAAGGGAAACCCTGGTGTCTAGATTCTATTCTTATGTGTTGGAACTTTTGATGCTTACCAGGTACAAGGTAGGGAAGATAGAGTTTCTTTTCTAAGAATATTAACGGACTTGCACAAAACGTGTTCTGTTTTACTAATAGGTATTATACTAGTTGGAACACTGTTAAAATTAGAAACCTGTATTCTTATCAGTAGCACTACCTGCCTAATTGAAGCAATGATTATGTAGTGTTATTCTGCTGAAGGTTGAGAGTATATTTTTTCTACACTTCTGGGAGGCCAGATCTAGTTTAGAAATTTCCTTGTTCAGAATATATTCCTTCTCTTATTCTGTTTGTTGATTGTGCTAAACTCTTCATACAAAGGTGCAGTGAATCAGGTAAAAAAACTAATCCAGCTGAAAAATAACTGCAAAAATAATTCATCAGTTTCAGCTGTGGGAATGGGAACATACAAGTGTCAAGGTTTTAAAGGAAAGAAATGGAGGCTGTTTAAAACTATTAAAATTTAGGGTGGTGGGGGGAAAAGATGGGTTACTATGCTCAGAGCATAAGCCTTTCATTATGCTTGAAACAGTCATCTTTTTATACCATTTGTTGTCTTTTGAGTTATTTTTAGCCCTAGTAGTAAGGCTAGGACCAAACAAACAAACAAGGAACAAGCAGCAGAAATGTGCTTGTTTCTTCTAGTGAAAGACTTCCAGTGAAAAACAGGTACTCCTGTTTTCTTAAGGATGCCCAATTTAGTTGTCATTCTCCCTGCCCACTGTTTCTGCTTCTTTATTTCTCTAAGTGTAACACTCAGTAGAGATTTCTTGTTCTTTGGAGCCTGTTTACACCTTCTGGCTTGGTCCCGTAAATGTTCCAGGACAATGCAGTCCTGGAACAGCCCCAACTGCTATACTTGCTATCTTCTGCATTTCTCTCTTCCTACTAATACCAGCTATATTTCTGACCATCTCTTGTGTTGGGTTTGGCAGTCATCATTCACAGAGACAACAGCGAACTACTGTAAGAATTAGTTGATAAGTACATTAGCCAATGCAACCTAAATAATTCTGACTGTTTGGCCCAGCAGCTTATTTTCAGCGTCATCGATTTGTGCAGCTTTGTGGTGCACTGGATCTGATAAGGTGTGTAAATAGTTATGCTGCTGGCACAGGGGAGTGGGAAAGAAACAACTGCATAAGGAGCTGCCTAAACCAGTATTATCATAGAAAGGGGGATGCATGTAACATGCCCCCAGTTTCCAAGGTACAAGGATAAGTAGCGTGGTGTGGGGAAAAGATGAAAAGGTGTTTCTGTTTTTGCACTGATACTAGTTTAAACTGTCAATTAAGCTATAGCCTATGACAGTATTTTTGCCTGGGTCAAGAAATGGAAGCAGGCAAGAGACCAACTCTTCAGGCCAGTACTACTACTGGAAGCTCTTGCTTCTTGAAAATACAGCTTTGGCATTCATGCTGTCTTCCTAGTTCAGTTTCTGATGGCTTCACAGTCAGTAAGCTCATGGCAAACAAGACAGCATCAGATTATCAGTTTTATCTGTGTTGTTTTTAGGATTTCCTTCTCACAATCCACTAAGATTTAAGATATATTTATATCACCTTATTACCTTAAGCTGGTAAATTTTCTTGAAATAGGTCTTGCTTAGTATATTATTTCTCTATCATACTTTAATTTTGATTTGAATTTGATTGATTTGTTTCGCTGTATTTAACACATGTTGTGCAGTTCATTACTCGGTATTCTAAAGGAGTCAACATGTTAAGGCCTTACAGAGTGTCTGACAGCTTGCTGCATCAAATGCTGCAAACACAAATCACAAGGGTTTTAATGCTTTATGCCTTTACACAGTAAGAATTAGATGTAGATAATGTACTTTTTATGTAAAAGGTAGAGAACAGCTGAGTTAGAAATTTATTTTGAAATGTGGGAGTACCATGAACTGGAAAATGGAAGAAGTACTACCTATGCAGTTGAAAAACTGCATGAATGTTCCACTGGGTGTGTTGATATTTGTCACTATGTATGGTGAGGTAGTTTGACAGAGAGCATGCCTGTCTTACAGAGGAGACCACAGCAGATATGCCTGAGTTAGTGTCCGAACTGGGAAATCAGCGTGATCCATCAAGGAGCCTAAAAACATGCCAGCACAGGTCTAAGGGCTATGAATTGGCAGCAGGCATTGACTTGCCTGACCAAATAAGCTCTGCCTCCTAGACCTTATCTGACTTGTAGTTCTGAGCTGGCACATACAATGCCAGTGTGGTGTCTGAATCATGCTGACCAGTGCTTCTTGCATATCAGATGTATCTGCACCTGTTGTGTGGTCATACCTTGAATAATTTTCCAAGGGGAAACAATAGGTCAGTTGTGGGGTCATGACTTTGCCTATGAGTTGCCTGCTTCTAGCCTCAATTTCAGTTCAATAAGCTGTGTATTCAAGGCCTTAGATTTTAATTTTAATCTAAACATTTTAATTGTTCTATGTTTATGAATACACAGTACTATACTGCTTGTTTGTTCCTAAGTGTTGAGCTGTCAGCATAAAAGAGTATTTCTAAAATTACATCTGTCACAAGGGGGAGGCATTTGACTATGTTTAGTAACTGAGTAGTTCAGCAGGAGTGTTGACAGAATTCTGTGTTTCAGGCTCTTCTTTCCTTTTCCTTTCTTCACGTACTCTAATATTTAATTCTCATTTTTATATTTGCCCTCCTTGCTTTCTCCTCCAAACCCTTTTTTGTGTCTCTTCAACCCTTCACCTGATACGAAGCATAAAAGCTTCATCATGTAGTCTATTTCACCCCTGTTTCACTCCTGGTTCATTTTGAATCCTGAGTTGCTTTGTTGATTCCGTTTCCTTGATGTCGTAGGTTGTGCTGCTCCTGTGGCTAGGGCAGCAGGTGGTTTGATAGTAGTGATAATAATACAGTTGGATTTTTTTTTTAACATCTTGTCAGATATTTCCTTCATAAAGTGTTGTAAATTAAGTAGGGAAAAGGTAAATGCTTATTTTATTTTCAGACTGCTGTGCTGAAAGGTCAGTAGGTAATGAGGAAGAAAATGAGAAGAAAGCAGTGGAAATGCTGTACAGTTATTGGGAGGAGGATTATAAAGGGACACACTGCTCCTTGCTTGAAACATGTAACTGATAGCAGGGGCAAATGTGTGACTGCCACTCCAGTGAGTGATGCTGCAGAAATGTCCCTAAGGAAGATCTTGCTAAAATTCAGAGTTCGTACTTGAAATCTCTGTGGAAAAGATCTCAGTGATTTTAAATTGTTACATAGCTCCTTACAGTCTAGTCTGCAGAGCAGACCTAGCCGTATGTGAGGCATAAAAATGAGCTTTAATGAGGAATGTAGCTAATTAGTGGCCCATGTTGATTTCTGAGCTTGCTGGCTTCTACTGCGTGTTTGTTAGAACAAGAGCAATAGGTGCTAGAAGTGGCAGTTGGTTTTACTGTCATCAGCAAAACGGTTAGACAATCATGTTTATGATGCATGGAACCAAGTCTAATGTTGTATTTCCTGTAATAATCTCTGTTACTGTCTGGTCTTTATTGTTAATTTTGTTGTTTTGTTTATTTCATTTTGAGAGAGAAGAAAATGTGTGGGTCTGGATGAATACAAAATAGCTGTATCCTAGTTTAAGTAGTTTATGATATTTCATCACCCTTTGTTCAGAGAACACACTGAACAAAATCAGTCCTTTTTCTTTAGAAATTATTGGCTTATTCTTCATTTTCATGAATAATTGCTGCAATCATAGAAAACTATTATTAATACAACAAAATTAGTATGTAAATATATATAAAAACCAACATATGAATACTTAATCAGCATTCAAGTACCCGAATTCTTGATTCAAAAATAAGGAGATGGATGGATTGCAGATTTGCCAGAATAGGGCTTTTTGTTTGCATTAATTGCTCCTTTCAGATGCCAGTGCTACACTTTGTTATTTTAGCCTTCAAGAAGGCAATTAATTCTGACCTACTCATTTGAAATAGATGCACAGCAATATTAGAAAAGAGTTCCCTATTTAAAAACCTATGTTTCTGGTTAGGTCTTTCCTAGACAGTCTGAAATTCTAGGCCTATTTTATAAGAGATTGTGAGGAAAATGTTCTGCCTGTTTACATGAGTGATGCTGTTTTACTGGGATAGTCAGGAACTTAGAGTGAATCTGTTAATACAATTACCTCATACACTTCACGTAATAAGGATAAGTGAACATTACAGAAAGTGCATTAGGCAAAAGGAAAAACCTTGGCCTCCCCGTATTAAGATGTTTTTAATAATTTATAAAATTTATTATTTTAAAAATTACTTGAGAGGATGTATTTTTTTCCTACTGCTGGTCATCCCCAAACAGATGATTTGACGTGAAGAACTATGTTTATAGCTGTATTATTAATTGCTTTATTATTAATTCCACATATTCCTGTATTTTTGTGGGTAAAAGTTGTTCTTTTTTTTTTTTAATTTTTCCCTCTGTTTTCCAGGGTACTTTCGATGATTACTTGGAGTTATTTTTACAGTTTGGCTATGTCAGTCTTTTCTCATGTGTTTATCCACTGGCTGCTGTCTTTGCAGTGTTAAACAACATCACAGAGATATATTCTGATGCCTTAAAGATGTGTAGAGTTTACAAGCGTCCATTTGCAGAACCTACAGCAAATATCGGTGTTTGGCAGGTAATCTTTGTTTGTTTCTTTTTAATTAATGTAAATGATGTTTCACCAAATTTATCACAGCTATGCATTTCACCATCAACTGCTTTTTAGTAGGTATGTTGTCATCTTCAGTATCTTATGATACTATCCCACTGTAGTACATTTTGTGAGGTTTTCAACCATGTGTAATTTTCAGTTGCCTTTGAAAAGAATGCCAATCCTTTTGTTAGTCCTTGTATGCATATACGTTGTGATTCTGTTGCAATACAGCAAAGCAAAGCTGCCAGGTACTGCCTAGTAATTGATAGCGAAAGTATTCTGGAACAGGTAACATCTGGTGCAATCTCAGAAGCATGTAGCTCATCTCATGTAGTTTCAGAAAATTGAAGAATGATAGGTAGGTACTTAAAATCTTGGGTCACGCTTGGCTGTGTTGTGCTCTCATGGTTACTGGTACTCAAGCTGACTAATTTTAAAATAGCTGAAGTCTGTGTGTAGAGGCTGTACGCTCCTATAGAGGTGTAATCTACTACAGTTTTAGTAATCTAAATTATAACCTACAGATTCACGCTAGAAGTTGATTGAGGATTTTATGACCCCAGTTGTTTACTGATGTGATGGTGCTAGCACCAGCTCGTTTGGGACCTCCTGAGTAGCAGGAGCAGGGAGGTGATCATCCCCCTGTACTCAGCTCTGGTGTGGCCGCACCTCGAGTACTGTGTTCAGTTTTGGGCCCCTCACTACAAGAAGGACATTGAGGCCCTGGAGCGTGTTCAGAGAAGGGCAACAAAACTGGTGAGGGGCCTGGAGCACAAGTCTTATGAGGAGCGGCTGAGGGAGCTGGGATTGTTTAGCCTGGAGAAGAGGAGGCTCAGAGGAGACCTTATTGCACTCTACCACTTCCTGAAGGGGGGTTGTGGTGAGGAGGGGGTGGGCCTCTTCTCCCTGATAAATAACGACAGGACGAGAGGGAATGGCCACAAGTTGCGCCGGGGAAGATTTAGATTAGACCTGAGGAAACATTTTTTCTCTGAAAGAGTGGTCAGGCACTGGAATGGCCTGCCTGGGGAGGTGGTTGAGGCACCATCCCTAGCGCTGTTCAAGAAGCGTTTAGATGAGGTGCTAAGGGATTTGATTTAGTAGTTGGGTAGGGATAGTGATAGGAGGATGGTTGGACTAGATGATCTTGTCGGTCCTTTCCAACCTTATGAACCTATGAGTAGACTGTTAGTAAACTGATTCTGATCAGTAAAAGCTCTGAAGGAGTCCTCCAAACTCAGGAAGAAGGATAGTCAGTCATATCAAAATATGTAAGTTTTCTGTAACAGCGATGTGAAGCACGCTGGAGGAAAGGTCTAGGAGATGATCTGTAGTCTAGTTTAAGTTTTCTGTTGATGCATGGTGAGGACAAAGGACAGAATAAACTAGTAGTTTGTTTGATTTTAGTAATCTGTTTTACATGGGAATTTAGAGCACTGGCTGAAATATTTCTGTTAAAGAAATACTGGAATTATTTTGTAATGTGAGCTGAGTCAACAGCTTACTGTCAAGGAGAAAGTTACTTCTGCTAATTCATTGTAATAATTGCTGCTTTTCCATATCAGCTTTTCTCATTCCAGGAGAATGAGTTATTGGAATAAGTAATCGTATTGCCAAAGTAATTGACATACTATATTTTCAGGCATTTGTGGGAACTTTATACATAAGAGCTTCTCAAAGTTGCATGCGCTTACATGTAAGCCTTTCTTTCAGTAAATTCAACAACTGCATTCAGCTTGAAAAACTGGTATTTTAGATAGAAAAATTCTGAACCATCCCTACATTTTCTGATCGCTTAACACATGGACAAAACAAAACTGGAGTGCTGGGACAGTTAGTTTTGCTGTTTTTCTTTTAATTTGAAAGCAATACATGTGCAAGAGTTTAACTGTAGAACAATACACAATCTTTTGTGCATTCAGATTGAGTCACAAAGATACCAAGGTTAAGATTGCTTTTCTGGACATGTTTTTTTGTCTGATTTATTTATTTATTTTTCCCTTGAGGATTGTTCTGATTTTTTTTCAGGAAGGGATTTGATATTACCTTCATCTAGGATGTTACTGGTCTTTAAATACACATATGCACAGATACATTAGATTACGGAAAAATTCAGATTTGCCAGGTGTGCTTTGTGGTATTACAAGCCTTGTTGTGGTCGTGTTGTTGCCTGTTTTTATGGTTGACATCATCTAGATGACTTACCAAATTAAGTCTACATCATAGAAGTCAAATGATGGAACAACAACAACAACAAGTTTTAAGTAGAGGTCTTCCGAGGATTTAATAGAGAGAGAGAAAATATAGAGCACTTTTTGGACTGGTGAATCAGAGATAACTGTCATGACTATAAATCTGTTTGTGTCTCATTTCAGTTGGCTTTTGAAACTATGAGTGTAATATCAGTAGTTACTAACTGCATACTGATTGGAATGTCTCCACAAGTGAATGCCCTTTTCCCGGACTCAAAAATGGACCTTGTTCTGACTGTGGCATTGGTAGAGGTAAGTCTGACTTCAAACAGTGTTCAGATATATGTTTTAGTAGGAAGCAACATGAAGAACAGTGGAAACTATACCAGTAAGTAGATTTTTTCTTATTTTAAAAGGATTTAAAAGCTTTCCCTGTCAAATAAGTGTCAAAACTCATGCTTTTTATTTTCTGTGCTTTCATGTACTGTGAATGTTGTTGCTATACTTTCACAATACATTCTTCATTTTTATGAATGTTTCCCATAATGGCTTATCTGAAGCAAGGATGTGCAAGGACTAAGTACTAGTGATTATGAGACCGTTTTAATTTTGTATTTTCCTAATTCTATGTAGTACACATTTAAGTTTCTTTTCAGGCAGATTACTGGCCATTTTTATTGTAACAGATTGTAGATCGTTGTCCTTATTTATCATTCTATTGGAAATTTCTTACAATGCAAGAAATTTAAATAATTTTAAAACAATGTTATCTTAGCTTTTAGGAAGTTGGGTTATTTTTTTTTTGTGTTGTCTGTGTATAGTTGTTGGATTGCTTTATTGAGGTATAGCCTCTATAATGCTTCTCTGTGGCTGTTATAGACATTGTGGGTTATGCAGTGAGTTATGCGCTTGCTTAAAGTTTGCCGTTAACTCTAGATATTAATCACACATCAACCAGTTTTCTGAAGTCTACAGACAACCTGATAGATTTATTTTCTATTATGCATGTGTGAACATTGACATTAGCCTCAGTGAAATGTTTTAATGTGAAACTAATCAGACAATTTAAATGCAGTGTTCTGATTAGTTGATTGCTGGATAGTATATCCAGAGAGGTAATACCACAAAAACTGTGCAACTAAACGTAACCAGAGTTAAATTTTAATGTCCATCTGGTCTCTGAGCAGGCCTCTGTTTCTTGATAGGCCATAGGAGAATAGAAGAATTTTTTATCCCTCAATTTAATTCTGCTTATATGTGATCCTGTACCATTGTGCAATTCCTGTGTTCTAATTAGGTAGCTCTTGGGATTTCTTTTTAACAGTGTATCTCAAACACATTATCTATAAATCTGAAGGAAAGGGGAATAAAACAAAGGAATAAATGAAAGGAAGGAAGTCTGAAGAGAAAAGATAAATTAATACTGAAAGGAGAGAAAACAAGAATGTTTTTATATCAAAAAACAACTTGGACAAGGCTACTCATCTAGAGCAAACTACATTGTATGAATGGACAAACGGAGGATAATGCTAGCTGAGTCAGAGAGTAAAGGGAACCATTTGGTTATAGAGAAGTCAACTTTTCATTTTCTTATTAGGAAAAAAATATACTTAATAGTGTGCTTGTCAGCAAAAATACATTTAAAAAATAGTTTTAATTGTAGGTACCCAGTGTGCTTAATACTTCAGTGTGCTGGTTTAATTTTTTCTGCTGTTTTTCTGCTGTTATAAACTATTCACTGTCTGAGGAATATGAAAAAGTCTGCAGCCTAACAAGCCATATGACTTTTTAAATATTGTTGGTTATGAACAATGCCAAAACTGATGCATTTGAAATTTAAAACTTTTGCAGTCTCCTGAGGGACAGTCTTGCAGTGTTCTTTAAACAATATTTCACACTTTCACAGGTTTGTTTTCTGAAGAGTTAGAGTAGCATGAGTCATACAATTTTGCAAGATTTATAACAGCAGGTACAAAAGTATCATTTGGAAGAGTTCTCCAAAGTGAAAGACACTCTAAATATATCTATATGTAAAATTACAAAAGTGACTCCAACAAGTATAATTTTTCCTTCTGTTGAAGGCAGTTTCCATTGTGTGGACAGATGTTCTCAGTTACAGTAATGTTTTGTTATCAGTAGTTACGTTGAATGTATTTCAAGTTAAAATCCTGATTTCAAAAGGTAGAGGAAGGAAGGGAGAATGACTAGGTGCTGTGGGTCTGCAGTCGGTTTCAGCAGCAGCATGACTTTTGGTAGCTTAAGGAGATGGTATATTTTTGCCTTCTCTTCCTGAGTATCTATTTAATCTGTTACACTGGCACTTTCTTTTATCTGGTGCATGATGAATCAGATCGGGAAACTGATTTGACAGAGCTGTCTGATCCAGTTTACTGGTGAAAGGGAGAAGGGCAGAAACAGTGCTGTGTGGAAGGCAGTGTTGCCCTTTATAGTAGTGCTGTATGTTTCTGCTGGATTAAATTTATGGAACTTGAGCACCGTGGAATCTCTCCTGTAAATCTTGCTTCACCTAGAGGAAGATTCCTAACCTAGGAAAGGAATGCAAATCTCATGTTATTGACACTATTCCCTTGCACTTTTTCTATATTATTAAAAATTATTGGGCACGTTAGTTGTAGAAACAATGCAGAAGGAGAATGCATTACACAAAGCCTCTAATACAGACTTGGTGCTTTTTAAGTACATCACTGTCAGGATAGGAAAAAATTCTGTTGCTTGTGCCAGATTGTCAACAAAAGAGCTCTTTAGATCACCTAGTAGAGATTTTGTGCAGAAGAATGATACAGATGAGTTATTTTACTTTCTGGTGTTTGCTCCAGATGGAGGTGGGAATTTTATGGTGTATTTGTGCTACATTAACAGTTTGGCAGGCAGTGTGAAGATGTTAAGGAATACAAGAAACTTACTTTTTTGTAGGCTACATATCCCTTCATGTGTTCGGTGGATGGGGTAACCTACTTAAATCTTAGCTGTCATTTAATATTTTTATCAGATGTAAGTCTTTGAGACTCCAGTTGAATATTTATACCTGGTTTGATGCAAAGCTAAACAGAGAATGTGCTGTTCTTACCAAGCTAAGCATAGATGGTAGCGATGACCTGAATTTTATTTTTTCTCAAAAAATGTCAGTGTTTTTAACAATGCTACTAAAGTTCTTTCACATGAAAATATGGTTATGTGGAAAGATTTGACTCAGTACAGATGTGAAGAAGAATGTTTGGTATTCTTATGAACATTCTATACCAAGCTCTTAACAGGTTTATGTGAAATAATTTTTCATTAACAGCACTGATTCTACTGCTGCCTACATTTTGTGGGAATACATATTGTATCTCCAAAGCAAGTGCTAATTAAATATAATAAATCAATATGCAGATGTTAATAAATAATACTAAGCATTAAAATAACATTTAATAATATTGGAGTATTAAAACAGTGATTTTCCTTTTTGAACAGTTGACCTATTTTCATCAATCCAACATCTGCTTCCATGGCAACATAGTTTGAACCTGGAGCATGAAACTCCCCTCTTTTACTTATGGATGGATGCTAAGTGAGTGAAGGAAGTGCAGTTTTCAAACAAAGAATTAGATACCTGTCCTTAAAGTAGGAAACAACAGTCCCTTATTAACATCCTTTTATAAGAGTTTAGTTACATAGTTGGTTTAGTTCTTCAGGCTCTACTATAGATGCATATTTTCATTGTGAACTACCTGTGCAAGTAAGGAACTCTGAGCAAGTAAATGACTGTGCTCTTGTGAAATTGTTTCCCAGTTGCCAATAACTTATACAGGATTGAGGGGAAAAAAAAATCACAAGAAATTTGGTGATTTGCTGAGGGCATGGGTTAAAACAGGATATAACCACAATTCAGCAACACTTTTTGTTTTTACTTTGAAAATCAATGATGAAGAGCTTTATTCATGGTGACTACATAAAATTTATGAATGTGTAAATTAAAAAGAAGAATGATAATGAAACTGCTTTCGGGTCTACTCTGAAAGCTGAGTTCCAGTAATCAGTTATATGTCCAACACTTAGTAGTAGAGTGGTTGTGTTTTGTTTTTGTTTTAAATGGTTAATAGGAGTTTTTTGAAACAGTGGCTGTAAAATATTTGCACCAATGTGCAAAACTCCAAAAGTTACTCATTTTATATCTAGCACTCAAATGGAAAACTTATGCAGAAGTGAATGTAATCTGGTTGTTTTACATTACACAAAGGCATTTGGGGGTGAGTTTGGAAATGCTCAGGAGTAACAGAGGGCCACTTTGATGGCTGTAATATAAAATACAATTTTATAGTTTACAAATATGATTTTAGGAAAAATGCAATTACTTCGGGTATAGATAAAAATCAGGATTGTAGTGTAATGATAGAGCTAAAATATTTGTGGTAAATATGGCTTAATAAACATTTGGGTCATAGTGATTTGATTTCATAGAGTCCTCATAAGGCTTGAAGTGTATCTTTATGAGCTTTGGGAAGCTTCTAACTTCTTTAAGAGGTGAGCAGTAGAGTTAGGGGAATTATCCCTTTCTTAAGGTTTATTTTTAATACTCTGTAAAGAAGATCTGAGAGCCCATTTGTCAAAGAGTAAAAATCTGGAATCATAGTTTATTAACAAAGCTGAAAAGTTAGTGATGTTCTGTTTAATCCAAAATCAGAGTTGTTGAGAGTTGTCTGATACACCTGCTTTTCTCTAGAGTTCAATTTGATTGTGTTTCTTCATTAAAGGTCTCCTAGTGTGCAGTAGAAGCTTTTTCTGAATGCTCTTAATGTGATTACTCTAACGCTCAATTGTCTCAGCAGTGAAGTTGGCAGTTGTTTCTGAAGTAATATACCAAAGAACCTGGTTAACACTACCAGAGCCAAGTAGTTTGGATTCTGGTAGATGAGAAAGAATGTTTATTATCTGGTTCTATGTAGCATCATAGTTTTCTTACAAGATAACAGAAGGAGTTGGTACACATTGCATCCTGACTACAACTGAAGATATTTTGAATCTACTTCTTAAATAGGTTTTATGTAGCTTGTCAGTCTCAATAGTCTTAGAAAACAAACAGAAAAAATCCTGACATGTTTTGAAACGAATTTCAGTGCAGTGTGTTTCTTCTGGTGATAAAGGGAGGATTGGCTGACACACCTGAAGGCTGTGCTACCATTCAACAAGACCTGGACAGACTGGAGAGTTGGGTGGGGAGGAATCTGATGAGGTTTAACTAAGGCAGGTGTAGAGTCCTGCACCTGGGGAAGAATAACCGCACACATCAGTACAGTTGAGGGGCTAACCTGCTGGAAAGGAGCTCTGTAGAGAAGGACCTGGATGTTCTGGTGGACAGCAGGTTGGCCATGAGCCAGCAGTGTGCCCTTGCAGCCTAGGAGGCCAGTGGTATCTTGGGGTGCATAATTATCTCCTTCTGTGAAGATATTCAAGACCCCTCTGGATTGCCTACCTGTGCAACTTACTGTAGGGTACCTGCTTTAGCAGGGGGGTTGGACTTGATGATCTCTTGAGGTCCCTTCCAACCCCTGCGATGCTGATTTTTAAAAGTCATTTATTTTATTTTTTTAAGGTACTGTATTGGATGGCATATTTCTTAGAAATAAAATATGTGAATAGCATTGTGGCAGGGTGGGACTGAGACATGGTTCTCTATTGTAGCCTTCCACATGTGTGAAGCAAATAACTTCTTTTTATGGGGGATTCAGGAGGATGGGATTCAGCAGTTGTATAAAATATGCTCATATATTGGCCAACTTCATGTAGTAAAGAAATTGGAAAAAAAGTGGAGAAAAATGTGCTGAAATTGTGTATACAGATATATATCCATCGACACTAATGGAATTCGAGGTCAAGCAAAACAGCTGTGCATAAAATGTTTTTTTTTTCCCAAAATCATTTCTATGTTTGTGACAGACTAGTTTAAAAGAGTAGCTGCAGAGTGTCACATAGGAAATCATGTAGTAATCTATATTGGAAGGGACCTCTGGGGGTTATTTGGTGCAATGTTCTGCTGAAAGCAGGAACCTAGATAAGGTAGCTAAGCTAAAACTTGAATACTTACAGTGAAGGAAGGTGTGGCAGGGAGACCACATAGACATCTGGGTTTAGACAAGGAGTCGGAGGAAAATATTTTTTTTATTGTGAACAGTGTCTCTTCTTACACCTTTATGCTTACTGACAGTACTTTTCCACTAACAGCTCATTGGTTGACTATCCTGCTAAACAGCAGCAAGTGTTTAGTGAATTCTTATCAATATGCACATAACAAAGCAATGCCCGACTGTGAGGCACCCAAGAATCCTTCACTACATCCCTTGTTTCTTCATTTCTTCCTTTCTTGATCATCTCCTACAGGGTTTCATGGTCAGGAGTCTGATTTTTTTACCAGCTTTGGAATGAGCTGAGCCCCGAGGCAATATTCCCACAGGAAAGTCCACGCTTATCTGGGAAACCTCTTCCAATATTTGATTGTACTTATGGCAAAGACATTTTTTTTTCTTATAGCAAGGCAAAAGCCCTCTGAAGCAGCTTGTGGTCCAAGGCTTCTTGTCCTTTTACTGCACATTGTTGTGAAGAGAGCAGCTCCACCTTCTCCAAAACTACCTGTTAGGTAGAAGAAGACTGGTTAGATACTCCCTCCCACCTAAAGCCTTCTGTTTCCTAAGTTAAGCAGAGCCAGTTCCTTCATATTCTAGGTTCTTCAAACCTGTAAGCTTGGTGCTTCTCCTGTTGGCCTCATCCGGATTTTCAGTGCAATGGGTATTGTTTCTTTGTCCTCAGTGTATTTGCTCTTTAATCAGATAAAATTAGTGAACAATTCTGAAGGCACTTGGACAGCACTTAGCTTTCTTGCTGCTGAAACTTTTCAGCAATAGTCTTCAGATATTTGCTTATCTGCTAGCTTCTGCTTTTCTGTGCCAGTATATCCTTTTCATACTACTAATGCATACTTGTATGCATGCATGTATACTGCTTGAGGGTGTTTCATTTATAGGGTCAAGTTGGAATACTGCTACTTTATTTTCAACTTGAGTACTTTGTTAGTATTCAGGTACAAATATAAATCCTATTTACTGGTAGGTATTTGATGTGTGGATTGAATGAACTCCTGACTGACAGTTGGATTTGACGTGAAGAAGTTAACTGCAGGAAAAAAATATTACATCTGAATAAATATTAATTGGAAAGCTATATATATGGTTCTTTTTCTGAAATATTTAATGATAAGCTGTAAAACACTGATAGCTTTACAGATCTTTTTTAGGAAAATACTTAGTAAGCTTACTCATCAGACATTTTATTCTAGTAACACAGATATTATAGCCAGCACCCATCTGTGCCTGCTATTGTGATGAAAATAGGAAGATGTAGAAAGACTAATGGAAAAATGTACTTTATGTAAATTGTTACATTATTTGGTCCATTGACGTCTGCATACGTAAAATAATTCTGCGTTGTTACTAATTCTGCATGTTAAAAAAGGTTAATCCAAGCCACTGGTGATTTTAATTAACATATTGTTTCCATTTGAGAATTTCTCAGCAGTGAACAGCTTAATATGCATAGGAAATCAAATCTGAAAGTCTTAAAAAAAAAAAAAGTGTATGCTTTCATTTTTAATACTTCACAAAATGATCATTTTATTTTTATATTTTATATTAGACAGGTAAGCCACTGCAAGTCCATTTATTCCTAGATTTGCAATTCTGAGCCATAAAGACAGTTTTTGATGTTTAATTTCAAGCTGAAACCAAGTGAGAAGTTATTGGAAGTTGCAGAGTAGCATTGGTTAAAAAACAACTGCTGGAAGTTTCTGAAGGTTACTGCAGTCGAAAAAATGTAGTGTACTGATCCTTCAGTTTATTTGACAACATTTAAAAACTAAAAATGATCTCAAATTTCTATGTGCTTTGTTTAAACTGTACTTTTCAAATTGTTGTTGAAATTGTAGGTTTAGTTTGAAAGTAAAGATGTCAGATATTTTAGATATGTTAATATTCTGCTAGCAGGGGAACAGATTGCCTCTCAGATTTTTTCTCACCTCATTGAAAGGTTCAACTTCTCAAAGGGGAAGGGTTTTATAGATCTGTCTGTTTAAAATTCTGTAAAATGCTCACTGCTGAACCAAATTCCTGCAACCATATCAGTGAGGTCAAAAAAATGACAATTTTGCTGGTTGTACATTAACATATAATGTTTTTAGTTCCAAAATCAAACTTTATCTCAGTTCTTTTTATTGCCCTCTCATGTGGCTTTTGTTGTTATTATTGGATTATTATTATTTTTTTAATTAGTGGCAAAATAAATGAAAACAAACACGAAAAAGGTTCTTAGACCTATGTGAGTTTGTAGATACTGGTTGTATTTCCTAGCATTCTGGTATTATAGAAATGAAAATGCATATTAACATCTATTTATTAAGTAATCTAGTTGCATTTTGAAATGAAGGTTTGTTTTTTTTTTTTTTTAAACAAAATTTTTTCAACAGATTGATCAAGCACTATGTGCAAAAAAATGGCAAAGCTAGGTCAGATCATTGATTTATCTAGGCCAAATTCCAAGGGAGGACAGAGAGGTTGTATTTGTATAGCTGAATTTGTAGTTGTGTATCCTCAGAATTAATTCCCACACTTTGTTGATCTGTGGTGTGAACCTTTCCATGGTCTACTCATGACTGGAAATGACATAGCCAGACCTGTGTATGGAAGTGTACAATGTCTATAAACAATGGCGTATCCACTTTTTTCAAAAGAACTTCATGTATTTTGCAATAAAAAATTAGTTAAGTTACGCAACTACTGTTCATCCTGCCTTAATAAGTCATTGTCGTGTGTAGGTTCTACCCTGGATTTTTCTAGCTTTACTCTGCGCTTTTTTTTCAGTTGTGTTTTTCCATGTAAGGTCTTGTAATTCTAAATTAGACACTGCCAACGTGGGTGTGAAATGATAGCGGGGGTTGAGGAATCAGTGCCATAGGAAGTACTTTAAGAACTCTTCTTAGGAGCAGCAACAGTAGCAAAAAGGGAATCAGTCATCTTTTGCTGTCAGCCAGGTGGGAGCAGGAACGGGGCAAAATGTATGAGGTGCTACTCAGCTAAAAGACACGAACTTTCTAGAAGGATCACAGCAACATTTTAACACGTGTGGATTCCTTCACAAATTTCAGTAGTCATGAGTGTGTCTTCTGGAATTGTGCTTCCTCATGAATTCAACATAATTTGGTACTTAGTACTGTATTTTTAAGCCATGCCTATAATAGAAAGGATGATGGAGAACATACTTCGGGAAGTCTTCCAGGAAGAGAGCATATTCCTTCAGTATGCTAACAAATGCTTCAGAAGTGTCAATCTGGAAAAATAACAGGGGATGACTGAATAGGAATTTTTTTTCCTTTCCTTCTGGGATTGTGTACAGTTGCCAAAATGAGACAACTTCAAAAGGCAGTGTGAATACAGAATAGATCTTTAAAGACAATTACAAGACATTTTAAAGAACTCATAAGAATCAGTCATTCAGATCTCTTTAAAACCCACTTAAATTAACGTTGCCCACAAAGAGGTTTCCTTTCATGTGTAAATGTTTTTTTTCAGCTCACACCTGATCAGAATGTACCGCTTCCTGACTTGAAGTGGGAGCTGTCAAACAAAAGCCAAGTTAATACCTATTCATATTCATCGTTTACCTTCCACTAGATTGTTTATTAGTTACTTAATGACAGGATGGAGTATGAACATTCAGAGTCACCTGGCTTTACATCTATCCCAAAGGTTGGCTTAGTATTTCATGAAACTGAATTGTTTTGTAAATAATGTATTAATTTATTCAGTTAAACTATTTAAATAATTTTTTTTGCAAATGTGATATCCATAACTGTCAGAAAAAGCCTGGATAGTAGCATCTGCTAGAGGCTAATAGGATCTAGAAACTGTATTGCCATACATCTGTGATGCAGTCTGCAATGGCATTTTTTTATTATTATTTTTGTTACAAGCCTTCCCTTTCCAGGGATTTTGATGTTCTTCCCATTTCTAAAGTTATAACTCTTTTGTCTAAGGAGGCTTTTAGTTTAAAATAAAAAAGAAGAAACTCTGTACCATTTGAGGATAAATCCAATTTGTCATTTGTATCTTCAGGATGACTGAGTGAAAATGAACAACTCTGAGCAGGTAAGGGAATCTCAAGGGTAGAAAATGAGGGTTTTGCAGCTGCAACTAGAAAAGAAATAGAGAGCAGAAGTTAAATAGAAGTGTCTCCAATGGCTGGAGAAATCCAGTCATTCTTGTGTTGGTGGCTCTGCATTGTCTGTTAGATAGGAACATCTCTCTTCAGAGAGTTTTAATGATGTGATGTTTTGGCTTGCATATTTTTCATCTAGAAACTTGCAGAATAATTTGTTTTTTGTTATTATTTTCTACAATAACTACTAATGCTCTGTGGTCTAGTGTGTTAAGATCTACTTTAGTATTAGTTTTACTGCCTTTGTTACACCACTGCTCGATATAGTAAATGTAATTAGTCATTTATTGGAAAAATACAGCAGGAGTTCTCCAATCTCCTCCAATCTCTTATTAAAAATGTGATAAATTAGCTGCTATATTTTTCCCCATACCTCAGAAGTAGTTCAGAAGCATAATTTGCTTTTAAAACTATAGTTTTATTAAAAAGAAATAAAAACAAATCTCTTTCATTTGGTTGGTTGTTTTGTGGTTGGTCTTCTGTTGATGTTGTTTATTGGGTTTCTTTTAAGTGCAGAAAACTACCTGACATAGTTAACTGAAAATTGATTCTGAAACTTAAATTCTGCAATGCAGAACTGGATTGAAAAGCTGTTGTATGCAGACTTGCAAAAATATTTTCTATGCAAATGTTTTATTGAATGCAGACTGAAGTTGATCATAAGTCACGGTATGATGTAAAAGTCATAAGAGATGGGGTTTAATTATTTTTGCACTGAGTCTTTATCTTATACTGTGAGGAAGTGCCAATCCAGAATGTCACACTTCTGATCAGAAATGAGTGATGTGATGTGTAAAATTTCAGAGGGATTTTTTGTTAACTGTGGTAGTGTGCAAGGAGCCTGGTGTGCTGCTGCTTTCTATTCCGGTGCCTTGAATGGTGCTCTTGATGTCATGAGAGATTGCTAATATGTGCCTGTAATCAGCTGAATCTCTACAGTGAATTTCTACAAAGGAGATTCAGTTAGAAGCTGCTGAGAATTCAAAACTGTAATATGTTTGATCAAGGTTAGTTTTAGTCAGAGGATTTGTCATAAGATGTAAAGTGAGTGTATATGACTGTGGGTTTGTTAAGGGGATTACAGATAAACCAATATCAAATATTAGGATGTCTATTATTAAACTTGAAATGTTATCTCATACTGTTTGCAGTACTCGAGGTTATCTGCATTTCAGCTTTTGTTCAGAAGTTTGTAACCATTGTAAATTATCCTGTGTGAAACTTGTTTTAAGATTAGGTGAAATGGGAATAAACTTCTTTAAAATAAATGTTTAATTTTTTTTACAATTATGTATTATCAAATAAGTTATTGACTTCAGATACTTCCTTTGTATCATTATATTAATAAGTTCATTGATTGATCTTCCTAAGTTTGGATATGTCGTTTTTATGACTTTGGATATGTCCTTTTTATGACTTCAGGTTTGGGTTAAGTGCATAACTTGAAAGCCCCACGTAGCACAGAATGTAACTGCTGATTTCCTAGGTAGTAGTGACCACATTTCTCTGACCACTGCACGATCCTTTTATTGGCATTGCTGAAATTCTGAATTCTGAGTATGCTGAGTGTCAGTCGAGCTTTGTACCGCTTTGTTTTTCTGTGAATTTCCTCCCTTCCCTCCTTCTTTCCCTGATTCTGAAGGTGGAGTGAGTAAAACCATAGTGGCAGACTGCTTTTCTCTGCCCCCTCCCCAGTTATAGGTTAACGTCTGAGATATGCAGCTTAAATAAAATAATAATGAAAATAATAAAATGCGTACAGCAGTGAGTCAAAAGCTGTATGTTGAAAAATGTGTTCTGAAGTGTCAGAATACATACAGCTGATGATATATTTCACAAAGTTTAGCCAGGGAAGCTATTTACTAGAATTGCCTTCCTAATACAAATGCTGAAGAAAAAGGAGAAGAGATTGAATCTTCTTTTGCAGTGTCACATTGTATTAAGAACTGCAGCTGTATCATTGCTCAGCTTGCCTCTGAAGACATCTGAGCTGCAGAGATGCAGCGAGCATTGTCTTACAAGCTATAAAGTGAGACAGATGCTTCTTTTGATCCCACGAAGAAATTGTGGCTAATATGTAAAAAGTTGCATTGTGTTTTTTTAAAGTTTGGTAGAAGACTTACAGCTTTCCTATGTCTGTTTCAAACAAAAGAAGCCTGCTGATCTGTCACCTTTCATTAGCACATTGTCTAGAGATTTTGCCGTGGTGCGGTAATATTAATGATGTTCTGCTGGTGCTACTATGTTCTTATGCGTATACAATATTTAACATGTAATGATAGCTTAGATTTTTCCTTTTGTCATAAAGTCAAGACTTAAAAGATAAATACATGTTAAATTCTTTGTGCCTACAGCCAGCTATAGCTGAAATTATACTTTGTCATAGACACCTTTGTAATGAGTATAACATTGCAGAATTGTAGCTACATCTGGAAAGTCAGTGTTGAAACTGTGAAGAGCCTGAGACAACAACCCAGTGTTTGGGTTTCTGCCTCACACATAGGTTGTTTCTGTCAAGGTGGGACTCCAATGCAGAGCATTCTTATTGTGTTCCCATACACTATTTTTCATCAGGATCAATGTTTTCTCTGTGATAAACAGTGTCACGGCAAGCCTGTGTTAAAACGCATGTGAAATGTAAAAATTACACATGAAATGTTTACATAGTCCAAAAAGCTAATTAGTTGGTTCTTGTGTTGCCAGAACAAAAACCAGGTTTGTTAGCACTTTCTGAAGAAGTCTTCATTTTGTATTGTACCTGATAGGCTGTGGTGGCCTCTGCTCAAAACAGGAAGGTTTGAGGTGTTTAATTAGGTAAGCGGTGTTTTGCGAAGGGTAGCAAGTGAACTTTTCTGGCATTGTCTCTTTCATTATAACAGCATGTAAGATTGCAAATGCATCAGGGTGCTGTCAGTGAGCTGTTGAGTCATTAAAAACAAAGCAGAATCTCTAAATGTGGCCGAACATAAGATACTGTTTCATTAGAACTGCTATGTATGTACAAATGTGTATCTATTCACAATGATTGAACTATGAAAACAAATAGTGATGAGCTATCCGTTTTAAAAGCTCTTCTTGTTGTTGCTTTTTTTTTTTTTTTTTTTGCGTGTATGATTCCTTTGGACAACTGTTAGCAGAATAACAATTTTCTGGATTGCTGCAATAAAGGAAGGCGGCAAGTACGTGGATTGCAGAATTTTACCCATACTTGTTAACCTAAATTCAGATATTTTATTATGTGCTAGTGTTTTCTGTCAACATAGTATTTAAGAGTATTTGACAGTTTCAGGTCTGATAATGTTTGAAGTCAATTTGCTATTTGAGATCATATTTCTGATGCTTTGGCAGCACTTTGCCAATCCAAATGCAAATCATTGCCACAAACATAGGTCAGAGTTGGTGGTGTTTCTGTTTTCAAGTAGGAACTGGAGTTTAAAACTAGATGAAGTATATATATGAGGAAGAGCAAGAAAATCCAGTAGCTTAGAAAGAAAATGAGCATTCACTTGTGATTCTGGTAATCAAAGGGTTATGATTAAATGCTGGTGTGGTGGTGTATGGAAACTGTTGAATCATGGCCTGAACCACTGATTGATCACCTGAGGTGAGCACTGAGTCAGCTGCAGGAGCACAGGTGAAGGCAATGCACCTGTGTGACCTGAAGGGATGGAGTCTGTCTTCAACTCTCCCAGACCCCGTTTAAGGGCTGACCACCACTGGGAAAGGTTCTCTAGTTGGAGATCCCTCCTCTGTGGAGTCCTGGGTGAGCCTTTCTTTATTTATTGTTTGTCTTTATACCATCTGGATAAGCCATACAAAATATACTGTCCACCTTTGTTATTTTGTGTGGGTACTGTTCTTCCAGGGTATTCACCCTACCTGTGGAGTGCATCATCTATGTGTGTATATATATATATTCTTAAAATCTTTATAATTCTATTATGTGGAAAATACGAAATTATTTTTGTACCTTTGTTGACAGTTCTGTTCTTTGTTGATTGTTTCTGTCCCTGCACTTAACAACTAAGCCGCGCACTCAGGCTTAAGATAAAGTAAGTTTATCACCTTGAATGGATAGCTTTCAAAAGAACTCTGCAGATATGCCTTTAGTGGCTGAACTCTAGTTGGGAGATACTATGACCATAAGATTTTATCTTGGAGAAGAGGTGACTAGAAATTCTAAATACGGTAGTAGTTGTGTTTATTTAACCACTAGAGGTCTTATTTGTATAACAGTGAAAAGCCTTCTTGAGAAGGTTGCCTTAATACAGCTTTCTGGTGATTCACATGATCCAAGAAAAGCAGAGATGTGGGATTGTGGTACTGAAGAAATAGATAACATACCATGGACTTAAGAATGTTATGAACTAGGAATTTGATATTGCTGATTCTTTTAGGTTCAGAAAGTGAAATGAGAGTTTACATCTCAATCTATAGCTAGACATAGAGGCTGATTATGGAGTAAGAGAACACTGGAGAAAGTTCAAATAAATAACAAAACTCTTTAAAAACATATTTGACTGAATATTTAACTATGTTTAAAGAGCCTCTTTAATACAGCCATGCATTTTTGACGTTGATTGCATTGACTTTATTTCTAATTTTCTTTTGCTTTTGGTCACAGATGAACTTCTATTCATCTTTACAGTCTGTGCTGATATGCAAGATACTTCCTTGGGAGTCTGCTTAGTATGGAATGTGCTTCATTCACAGGGCCTGTGAGAATCTCAGTGCAAATATCCTCTTTCTTTCTGTTCATAAAGCCTGAATCACAAATACATTTCTTTTGGCACTTTCTAGGAGTCTTCCTTTTGTTTTTAAACATTATTTGGCAGTTACTTGGCTTGTCTGCACAGAATCTGTAAAGACAGCTTTCTTGAAAACTGCTGCTACCTCAAGGGGTTTGCATGCATATGCTCTTATAATTAACTTCTTTGAAACTGAAGTTTGTCTGATTCTGCTCTTTTGTTTAGAGGTCCTGCTAATTTTGTTTAGTGAGTTTTAAATCGTGTTGATAACATATCAGAGTTCTTGCTGGTGCTGGTAGTAGGTATGCAATGGGGAATTTAAAAGAAGGTTTGGTGTTAGAAAGAAAAGAAAAAAGCATCACCTTTTAAAAAGCAAAATACTCTTCCACACTACTCCCACTGAAAAACACAGGAAAGAAAAGCATAGTCATCTAATTTTTATTTCCATTTTGTTCATTGATATTTCTTTTTCAGAGGAAGCCATCTGTTTGGAGGTCTAACAGTCCATACTACTACAGAATTGCATTGCAAATGACTCTTGTCATTTGGCATAGTGTCTTGCTATTGCAATGCTGTGGCAAAACAAATGGTGGCATGTATCGCCTTTCAGCACTGTCTTGGCTTTTAATGGCTGTAGATTTGTTGGCTTTTTTCCCCCCCCATTTCCTGCCATCCCAAGCATTTGGTGGAAGAAGTGTAGAGAACAGTGACTTCTCTCATTGAGTGTCTCTGACAGCTGTAAGATCCCAATGCCAAGTCTGATTCTCAAGCTTTGACCTCTTCTTTGCCTTCTTGTCTGGTCTCTTGGCTGGCTTCTCTGCTGGTTGCTGTGGCAGCTGCAGAATTGTCTCTGGAGCTGCAAAGCTGGCTCATAAAGATTCTGCTTTATTGTTGGTGGGTCTGTTTCTCTTAGCTCGGTGAGAACTATCTTTATGCTTTAAATATATTTTGAGAATAAGAATTCTTAAAATTGTCAGATTGCTCTGATACATATACTGATTTTTAGTTTTCCCGCTCTAAATAGAAAGTATTTGGCTCTGCATTACTTGGAAGTAAAAATAATACAGTATGGCACAAAGGATGGCAGTTTTTTCATCCCTGACGTTTTTGCTTGGCATTAGCTTTCTGGATAGAAAGAATGACAGTACTTTCATTGTATGAAATACTTCATCAACTCTTTACAGATTTGGAATGCAGCTGATATGACTTAAAAGGAATATACAGGCTTATTTCAAGTCTAATATGTATTGAATGTGCTACCTGTTTGTGCATATCAGTGCTCAGATACAGCCTAGTCTGATTTGAAGAAGATAGAAGGCAAATGAGTACAGGTCACAGGGCTAGGTGTAGCGTGGTCAAACTTTGGGGTGACTGAAATTTGTAAAAAGAAAAGGAAGTACAATATTCTTTTACCTCAGCAAAAAGTGAAATTTTAATGTCCAACAAAACCATCTATTGAAATGTAGTCTCTTTAAAGTCAGACTGAGGAGTGAGAAAATACAAATAAATGACTAATGACGTTAGAGATGAAACGCTGTCCATGACTTTAGGAAAACCATAAAGCAGGACCAAAATAAGCCTTCAGTGGAGATTGCATGGTTGAACTTTGGCAGAGGATGTGCAGGGCTTTAAGAAAAGCTGCTGTAACTAGATAACCTCTCAGTATGTTTATCACAATGGCTGCAGTTCTATTTCAGAGCGGAAGAGACAGTCATAAATACTGAGTAGAGGAATGTAAACTGTTTCTGAGCATTTCAGTTAAAAAGATGAGAGGGGAAAAATGGTTTGACCCTAACTGCTCTCAACATATTAGAACATATACAGTTTTCCTCAAACCACTCCAAAATAGCTATGAGATAAGCAAAAAGAGATTCAGAAGGGCCTGTCTCCAATCTTTCTGGAGAGAACTGAAAAGACATTCCTTATTTAAAGAATATCAATATATATGGCAGTTTGGGTACTGATAACAACTTGGATTTAGGTAGATCCATATGCTCATGTATTTTAAGGACTCACAGTATTCTGAGATGGTCATTGGAGACTAGTTGCATCTGTGAAGAGGTGTAAAATGTCAAGCGCTACTGTCCTAGTGCTGCCAGGCATCCCACAGTTTTGGCCTCCATTGTTCATGAGTCTGACTGATATCTGGAGGAGGGGTGCTCCTTTGAATATTTATCTTAATGTCTATGGGAAGAAAGAGCACTGCTGTAATGGTCTGTAGGAGAAAACGTAGAACAGCTGAGTAAGAATCCAAAGCAGCTTTGGTCTGCACAGGTACTACTACCTCAAGAGGAAGAATCACATTCTGTTTTTCATTCCTGCACTACTTTCTGACACTACTGTATGCTGAGTTAATACTCCTTGCTCCCGTGAATTGTTGAGAGATAAAGTTTGTCAGGTACTCAGCCTCAGCATTTTGGGGAGAAAGAATTTATTTAAAAAAAAAGTTCAAAATTAAATGTGTATGTGAGTTATTTCAATACTTGGCGCTTTTCATAGAGAGTATTAAGTGTGTAAATGTACTAAGTTGGAGAAAGTAAGGTCTAGATCAAAGCCCTTCTGCTTGGAATTATTAGAACAAATTAACATATCAGTTAATAGTTTGCCATAATTTTTAAAACAGCTGTTAATTTTCTAAATCTCTCAAGAAATATACTGTCATTTACACATGTAAATTCCATTATATCACAGCTTTCCAATTTTTACTGTTTAAGTATTAGTAACAGTAATAAGAAAAAATATTACGCTGTAAATAAAAATGCTGAGATTTTTGCTGTAAATGTAAAGTATATCTGGAACAGACAATTTTTGCAGATTCGTGTCTCCTAATGAACATACAGTTTAGCAAGACTTTGAGAGCTAAGTTCTGACACATACAGATGTTTTTATTAGCCAGTACTGAACATATGTTCCCAAATTAGAATTTCATCCAGACCCACCACCAGATCCAAGGTTCCAGACATTCCCTTAATAACTTAAACATTGATCCGCTGACTTCTGGAAATCTTTTAATCTCTGCTTTTCAATCTCTGTGGACACATACTTAAATGTAGACTTCAGTTTATATTCTATGCTGTATATGAAGACACAGCAGAAAACTGCCTTTGTTTTGCACAGGAGAGGCCTTTTTAGTGCTGAGTGCAATAAGTACTGGGAATTATTTTAAGATTTCTCTAATAACTGAGATATGAGGAGAATGCTACGTTGCTTAAAGGATTTTTCTTTTATCTTGCTTTTTCATTGCAGTGTTTTTGCCTCCTGCTGTCTACCAGAGATCATTGGCAACCAATTCTAGATTTATAATTTTCCAATTTTATGTAGTCTCCTCTCCACTCTTTTCTTTTGTTATATGTTTGATAAGTGGGTTCTGTTGTTGTTGTTTTTTAAATCTATTCTCAGTGAAATCCTATTAATGATCTATTTTTATCTGATAATTGGTTTTCCTGCTTGAGGGGATCATGTATTGTAAATGAAGGTACTGATTTGCCTTGTCCATCCTTGGTGCTTTTATTTCCTGATGAATTGCTGTATTGTTTAGTAAAACTGGTTTATTTTAGGATATTAGCTGTCAATACTTTTGATCAACTTAAGTGCAACTGAAGAAATAATTGTGAAGTAACAAGCTTTCAGAATTTGATAATCAAATAGTGTGATAATTGATTATAGTATGTGTTCTTCTGTTTATACAGCTGGAAGTAAGTTGCTCCAAATGTAATGCCTCCCATTTATCTTCATGGAAATGACAACAGATAGCTTCACTGTATTCTTTCTATTTGATAGAGCAAATTCTCAGCTATTAAACAGTATTTCTCAATGTAGTCACCACCAGTAGCTGATATACATGGATGAGCACATTGAGATGCTGTTCATTTTGTTGTGCGACTGTGCATGGCTGCCTGCAATGTGGCTTGTCTTTCCAGTACTGAAATGCACCATGTATCACCTTGCTGTGCTCACATCCACTATTGTATTGCCATAAACATTCAGAAAGAATCAGTGAATGTCAGTGGCTATCATTTTTTTCCACATGGAAGAATTCAGTTCCACACCTCTGCTTCATCTGCACTTCCATGCCAGATGCCATTGTGTCAGACTGCCCCTCTGCTGCCATCTGTCACACAGCAACCACGTGTAACTGAATATTGGTGGGAAGGTTCAACCTCCATTGACATACCACCAACATCCATCTCTGATGTCTTGGGTAACGTAATAAAATAGGAGGCATTACTTTCAGAGTGACCTGCATATTGAACAGAAGTATGTGTATTTTTATACAGGAATATTTAAATGGTATTTAAATATATAAATTGTATTTAAACATTTAAATATCCTGAAATTGGTTTAAACCATAATCGCTAATTCTGTATTTTCGCGGTGGGGAAGACCTGAGGAATGGAGTTGTTTTTAGCAGAGCTAAGGATTGCTCTATGCATCTGTGAAATAAAAACAGGGAATTGAAATTCCTGACGTACCTCACTGATGTAACAGTAGTAGTATAAATACCTTATCTGGAATTTGGTCAGCTTAGTACAGTTAATGCTGCCTTGTTCCCATAGTTTGGAACCTATGCCGAAAGTGATCAATATTACTAATGGAGAACTCGTGCTGGCTTCCTCCAGCAATAAGTCTGTAGACTGATTCAGAAAAACTAGTTCAATCTGTATGTTTCCATCCCATAGTCAGGGGCAGCATCACTGCTTATCAGTTGTGAGAGTATCTGTATCAGTCAAAATGAGTTACTGTAAGTTACATATATTTGCTTATCTAACTTGAAATCAAGGGAATGTGACCTTCAAATCCTGTATGGGTTGTCATGGAATAACTAACCTGGGAAATTACTGTAAGGAAAAACTCAGAACATGGTAGAGTGCTGAAGTACTTGGGAAATGTATACTTATCTACTGAAGCTCTACACAGTGAGTGATCCAAGTAATTTGCATTATATTAATGACTGTAAGAGTTGTGGCACAGAAGCAATGTAGTGAATTTAGCTAGCTGATCTACTCTCAGGATTTAAATTAGAGGATAGAAGTTTGCTGTTGCATGGAAATAACTTATTACAGTGCCCTTTAATTCATAGTATTATTTGGAAAGTTTCTTCACATCAGATGCTCGTGTCCAAGCAATTTGACAATGTATATATTAGAGATGCTATCTGATCATGTATTTGAATTTAAACATCCATATATTCATTACAGAACTAGTTACTTCATGTATTGGGTCAAATTTATGTTTGATCACTGAAACATTATGTACTTTTAACGTACAGATATTTCACTGTTGATTGAAAGTAGTTTGTGAAGAATTATACACAGATCAAAACAGATCTCTTTTTTAATTTTTTGGTGAATTATTAAAAGAAAAATCGATAATGCTCTGTGTTAATGAATTTTCAGCCTATTTTACCCTGACTGAAAAGCTTTTCTTTCTCATTTAAAATTATGGAAAGTTATGTTAAAACTTCAGCTTAATTCATTTGTGTAACAGTAATCAATAACTATTCCAAATTGTTATACTAATGGCAGTTTGTTGAAACTGGGAGAAACATCCTCAAGACAGAAGTTAAGGTTGTCAAGCTGGTGCTCAATTAGACAAGGTTAATAAAAAAGGGAGGTACTATGCTTACATCTTGTTAGCAAGGAGAAAATATAGCGAGTGGGATTGAGGAGCCACTTTATGGGAAGAGCTAATTACAAAAACGGAGTTTATCATGAGAAAGATAATTTTATGGTCCGTATATGTGTTATTTCCCTGAGATATAAATTAGCAGCAATTTTTTAACTGCATCTTTCATCTTTTATTTTCTGAATGTGTTTACTCCCTAGATTTTCTTGTACTTGGCATTTTCTAATGTACTAATGCAAATCCATTACTGCATTTAGCACTGTTCTGCTGAGTGATGATTGCCTGTGCAAACATGGGAGAAAAGAGGTAGTGCATTCTTGATAGCAGTGTTTTTTGTTTTTTTTTGGGTACTAAACAGGAGTAACTCACAAGGAGCTTTTTTCAAACAGCATTTCCAAGTTCTAGTTTGTTGTTTTACACTGGTAACTCCTTGTCTTCATCTTCCCATGTGATAAAACAAGTCAGATTTTGTTTGAATTGGACATTTTACATCTATAAAATACATTTCTGTGTATGTTGTTTTGTTGTAGTGATTTGTTCTTTAACCATGTCTCTTTTTTGAGGCACTCAGTTCTTTCTGGAATACTTTTGTTTCTTACTGAATAGCCTCATGCACTTTGAACTAAGTTCCTTATTAGCTATCATGCTAGTGACTTGGCTTTGTCCTACAGGGTCATTAGGGTACATCCAGGAATATATTGTTATCATCACTTTCAGTGTTGTACTGCGCAGGATTGTTTGTCATCTGCATGAAAGGTGGCTGTTTTTGTCTTTCTTCTGGAGTTACCTCATAGCTCTTTTTCCAAAATAACCTTGAAATCCAGGAAGTATAAAAATGAGTAGATAACTGGTTTTAAAATTCACATTAAGAATTTTAACAATTTACAGAACCTTAACATTTTTATTATAAAAATAAAAGCCATTTAACTTTGTTAAAATTGTTCTTTTTAAAATATTGTTATGCTTCTAGTATTGAATAAATTCTGTTACTTACACCTTTAGCTGCAAAAGGAATCTTAAAGTGAGGGAGAAATAAAATTTGTCTGGACAAGTGCCATTACCTGAAACTGTAGAGTTGCTTCATCTTTCTTTTTGTTGCTCTGGTTTGTTTCTGACTTCTAATGTGAGGGAGCTAGAATAATAGCAGTGTGACTGTGCAGTGCATTAATTATCCCAATGTACTGCATGGATCAAGAATCTAACAGGCCTCCAAAGCAATGTAAAAGCATCTGCAAGAAATTATGTTGGAATAACCCTGGCTGTATGAATTCATACTTTATCCCATATTAGTGTCACTTCATGATTAGACAAGTGCTTAACATTTCTAATATGCATTTAGTTATTTGGGAAGTTGCCCTTTCTCCCTGCTGAATTGCCAGGGTATTCAGAGCTTAAAACAGTTTCTTCCTGTTTATTGTTAATTGTTAAATTCTGTCTGCGTTAGCGTTTTATCCATGTTAAGCTAGTTTTTTTTCATTGTAGAAGTTCCTTAGTATTCTTGGAGGGGGGTGTATTTTAGTCCAGGTCAGTGGAAAATATATTTGATAAAGGATAATCTTAAGGGGTATTTCATGTCACACACTAAATGAAGGAAAAAAAGCAACAGCAACAATACATTGAAACAGAGAACTTTTGAATATTTCTGAAAACTGGTTTTATTTCTGGAGTTTTTCAAAAACTTCTTCATGCAAATTCTTACATGTTTTCTTTTTTACCTCCCCAGACATAATTGATATTCCTGCCCACAGATGTTTCCCTAGTGACAGGATGTTTGGGATGCAAAAAATAAACTCAATGGAATTTGATATAAAATAGTTTTAACAGGTAGATATTTGTTGTCAGCAATGACATAGTTGTGGTGCTGGAATAAGGAAAATAATGGTTTTGCTCTCTGAAGAAAAATGAGTCTGTAATGACTTGAAATGAGAGTCATCAAAGCTGTTCAGCAGAGTTTTTTCACCTGAAATTGAAAAACTTTCTGAGTAGAACAAAACCTGTTTAATTGTTGGGTAGGCACATTCTAGTTTGCAGTGCAGAAAAACTAGGCTGCTGATCCTTTGAGTACGTAACACATTTTAAGTGGAAAAAAACGTGCTTAAATCATGTACTAAGGTAAGTAGTCATCCTGTGTGCATCACCATATTATCTCAGCAGATGGGAAAATTCCTAAGCACAAATAAATGGTCTGACAGAGGCCTCTGTTCTGCTTCATTTTCCCTTTGCAGGCATGTTTTCTCCTGTTTAAAAGTATTTGGAAAAATGTATTATGATGGCTTTAGAACTTGGTACAGTGGAATTAATTTAGTCCTTTTTATTATCTGATATGTACTCATTTTCTGATAAATTATTAGGTTCTTTTGAATGCTTTTATAATGCAGCTGAGATGCTATTTTGGATTCCCAACTGTGGGAAGCAAACTTTGGAAAATATTACATAAGCAGACGGGATGTCATTTGCTCTCCTTTTCCTCTGCTTGACACTGAACTGACTCTGTAAGTCTCCTGTGTATACTCAGAAGATTTTTGTGCCAAATATTTCAATATTTATACCACATGCAAGAAAACAAAAACAAACAGAGCAGGCAAAACAACAGAGCCAGTAACCCCAGTGGGTTTAATTTAGCTGCTCTCTTCCTCTGCAGTTCAGGTTTAATATATTTCTATATTAAAGCACAGATTAGTCTTTTTATCTTAACATCTAGAAGATATTTTAAGAAGTAAATTGTTGTGCAAGCTTGTTTTTTTTTTTTTGAAGGAAGCTAATGATGAAACAGAAATGCCACCTTTGATCGGCACTGTCAAAGCTCTTTTGCAATAGTTGCTTAGAGGTAATATGCATTTTTTGAGTATGTTGTTAGGGTAAGTCCCATGGTAAGACATGTTCACAGACATATAGAGCAAATTTGATGGTTTAAGGTTTTTTTTATGAAAACATTTTTTTGTCCATTTCCCTCTAGTAGTGCTGCACAGTGATCAGGTCTCAAGAGATAATATGTTCTCAGTTACATTTTTCAAATACTTTTATGGACAAGAAGACCAAGCCAAAGATGCTGATAGAGCCTGTGGCATGAGAAGCTGCGAAGAAGCAGTTTGCTTGGAGGTATGCTGGGGGAAGCTATCATCATCCACCTGTCTCTTCTTCTGTATTTTCTTCGAAGGACAGGACACTGGATGTTGTTTATATGTATTGTTCTAAAGTAACACAGTAGTGTTTATTTTCATAGTCTTCTAAAAGCAGCTCTAATGTTCTTCAATTTCAAACCCCTGTGAGGTGGGCAGGGCAGAGGAGGAAGTGCTGTGTGGAGGAGACCCTGAAGGTGAGGGAAAAGATGGTGAATTCTGGTTAGTGTGCAGCCTGATGCTGCTGTCAACACTACTCTTTCCAGAGTTCTCTGGGTTAGGCAGGGCAGGTGTTTGTTTTGTTTTAGCTGAAGGCAAAACAGAAAAGTTCACTTCTTGGAGGGAGTGGAGGAAGAGTCTTAGCTGTGAGTACAGAGCGTGGGTCTTGGGTAAATCTAGATGCCAGTGCAAAGTATATGATGAGGAGGATAACACAGAAGCATTTGAGTAGAGGTGAAAGAGGCTTTTGAGTTCTCTGTGGAAAGACTGGGATGGTTGGGGGATGATGATTGTAGGGAAAAGGTAAGGAGTCTTTTGCATTTTTATGCATTTAATACTGAGTTATTTGACATGTGTGAGGCTATTCTTGAGATCTCAGGAAACAGGTTTTCAAGCCATTTTCTTGCTCTCTGGAATCTTTTTTATTTTTCTAACTTGGTGTGGTCCTGCAGCAATTTATTGCCAAATAGTGACAAACTGTTTGTGGTTATCCACCTCCACATGCTGTTAAAGGGAGTAATTCAGGAATGGCTTGTAACAAAAGCTACACAAAGTGCTTGGGGGATCTGATCAAAAATCACCTTCTTGATTGTATCAGTATAAGACGAGCGATTGCATTGACTGCTTTCTTGGTATATTTATGTACATAAGAGAGTGGATGCTAAAAAATGGACGAACACATGCAAATAGTGATTTGAACAGTTATAAATAAGTGGTGGGCAGATCTCTGGTCATCTCTCCCACGTGTCTCTCTACAGGAATATTCAGTAATAGAATTACTGATTACATGTGATAACACGATTCTCTCCCATATCTCAAGCTTAAAAAAAAAATGTTCAATATAAGTATTTTGAAGCATTGAATTATGCTAGATAGGTACCTGTCTTACGTGCATTTTTCTTGCAGAAATTTTTTTCTTACAGAGAAAGGGAAACTTCCAAAGCACTACATGATTATATTAAAAAAAAAATCTGTCTTAAAGAGGAAGAAATGCTTACTGAGACCCTCTTTGCTATTTTATGTCTAAAGGAGCATGAGAGCATGAGAAGGGATAAGAAATAACCACAGTGGAACTGTTCTCTTGCTATTACTCTGTCATATGGTTAAATGGTGTTCCCAGTGCTATGTTTTCCTCTTATGAATAACAGAAACACATTGGTTAATGAGGGCCATATAATTTTTGTTGAACTAGTGTTCACTTCTTTTGTGATGGAGTTGGATTTCTGATTTCTAGCTACTTTCTTTCCTTCCTCTGCTGCCCAAGCTGCCTTTTTTTTTGTGCCTATTTCTGTATATAGTGCTTATATATCCTAGCCTTCATACCTTATCTAACCTGACAACATGAACTTACTTTCCCTAAATCCACAGAGAACCATTTCATGTATTGGTTTCTTAAAGTCTGGTAGTTATTCAGGCCTCAGATGCCTTCAGGGATGGGGCATCCGCAGCCTCTCTAGGCAGCCTGTGTCAGAACCTCACTGCTCTCTCAGTAAATAACTTCCCCCAACGTGTAATCTAGATCTCCCCTCGTTTAGTTGAAAAACATTCCCCCTTGGCCTGTCACTATCTGTCCATCTAAAGAGTTGATTTCCCTCCTGTTTATAATCTTCCTTTAAATACTGGAAGGCTGCAGTGAGGTGTGTGACTTTTCAGAGGGCAATTTTTGCTTCAGAAGTGTACTGTCTTATTTCTTCAGGAGATAAAGATCCAAATATATTTTTGGCATCAATGTTCAAGTAAACAGGTGGATGATGTCAGGCAGAGATTCTCATTGGATATTTGGAAAAACAGAGGATTATTTGCTATCTGCGTTTGTGAGTGGTGTTCAGGTCAAGTACTAAAAATTGAAATTATTTGCTCATCTTTCAAGCTATGAATGAAGTAATTCAGTGGTAATTGTCAGAAAGGGGGAACTGATTGGTTTCTTTGTCTTTTTTAATTTTAGGATATAAAAAACAGTGTTTTTGTTTCCTTCTGTTCTCAGATTTTGTTTTGAAAAAGAGATTGCCAGGCAGAAAGTGGAATGAGACTTCAGATACTGGTTTATTTTAATTTGTGGAAGTGTGTATATGCTTTGTATGTAACAGCCTGTGCTGCCAGCCTGGAACTTCTCTGCCTTTGAGGTACATTTGGCTTACTGCAATACAAAACTGCTGAGTTGACAGATGTGGATTTTATCAATTTCACTTATACCAAAACAGCTGTAAAACTTGGGTTCCAGTAATTTCAAATGCAATTTAAATTTCAGTGTGTTGGTGTGATGCTTGGTTTTGAGCTTCACATAAACTTTGTCTTTCTGGATGGCAGAACTAATCTTTGCTTTAACTGTCTATGTTTCAATTCAGGAAAATAGAAGAAAACAACTTGTTCTAGAATGTGTATCTTTAGCATGGAACCATTTAATTTTAAATTCTTATCTAATATGTTATGAGAGCTTACTAAAGCATAAAGTAATTTGGCATAAGAGCTAACTTATGCTATATTAGGAGCCACACGGTTATTTTGCAGATAAGTATGATTGCTTTCTCCTGCTTTAAGAAGATTATCGTCTTTCTGTTCTTAAAACTGTATCATCTCTCTTGGCTGAAGATAGAAGGACAGCAATTGCAACTTCTGATGAGATAGTGTGAGGTCTGTTTGGAAGCTAAATAGAAGTTTAGTTGATTTTAATTAAAAGTCAATAGAAACAATTATATTTACCCACTTCATGCTACTCCTTTACCATAGTGGTAATTTACAGATGCATCTTATTGCAATGAACATGCCTGGATAGAGTCATTCCTGGGTGGTGCTTGGAATTTGTGCCTGTGGCTTGTGTATGACAGCTGGTAACCACTGTCACCCAACAGTGCAGTAAGGATTTTTGACTTTTTGCACAGCATTGCTTCTTGTCATTCATATGTTCTTCTGTCTGAAAAAAAAATCGTTATAATTAAGTCGGATGCCTAAAAATAAATATTAGGTGAGAAATTTGGAAGATATGGAATGCAGTGTATTTATTAAAATCATAGATATTGCACATCCATTTTTGTTACTGTCCATTTTTTTTATTACCTACAAGTTTAAGGAAACTTTCCCATAGGGAAGCTCAGCTAAGGAATTGTGGCAAGTTTTAGAGAGGGAGTGGAGAGTGTAAACTAACATAAACCCTGTATGATAATAGGGTCCTTCAACAGAAAATAACTAGTTCGTAGAGAATTACGTGAACTAAGAGGACTGAAATTCAGATTGGATGTTTCTGAATGAATGAGGATTTGCATACTGTTGTGGGAATGGCCTTGTAACTAGTGTTGCATATAGTTGTTTTATATATATATATATTTTTTTTTTATATATATATTTTATATATATATATATATAAATAAAAGATGCATGAATGTAGGAGAAAGGGGAAAAAAAAACACCATGTTCTTACCACTGTTTGGATTTTGGTTTGTTGAGGTTTTCTAGTAGTGTTGTGTATTATTCTTTACTGTGGAGAGCATTCTCATTGTCTGTACCCCATCTAACTTCAGGTTCTGTTCTCGCAGTTAAATAAATAATGTCCACGTCCTCTGCAGTCTTGGGTCCATTGATTGCAAAGAGGGCATATTGAGTTATCTATTTTTAGATAATGCAGTGATAACTACTGCAAACAGCAATGCTTGTCTTCTCTTTTCCATTATAATCAATATATTGAGATGAGTCTTTTGAGATGTGTTTCTATTTTTGAAGAACTCTGCAGTGCTGATTTGTGACTATTTCAACTAATTGTCTTCCTTTATTTTTCTAGATTTTGGTACCTAATAAAACATAATAGAGGTTGATAGTTGTAGAGGTTACTGAGAAAAAGGCAGTGTAGCTGGAGGTCCCAAATTTCATTTGAAACATTGGTAGAGACAGCAACTCATGTATTTGTGCCTGAATGTTAACGTTTTGTTTTTTTTTAAACACTGACAATGTGTATGCTGGTGTTTAAGAACTCCATTCATAAGTTCATGGCATAGAGAAAATAAATGGTTATTGGAATATCTAGATCAGAATCACAGAGGTTGGAAGGGACCTCTAGAGATCACAGAGTCCAACTCCCCTGCCAAAGCAGGATCCCTAGACCAGGTTGCAGTCAGTATTTAACTGTCAGTGGTTTACAAGCTGGTTCAGCCCAGTTCTGAGACAGTTGGTGCAGGGGGCCCATGCCCTGGGAAAGGGAAAAGGGAGATGGGCCTAGGAACAAAACAGCAGCAACAATGTGAGGACAAAAGCTAATTTACTAAGTAAGATATCAGAAAGCAAAATAACAATATAATTGGAATTGAGGCTAATGAATAAAATAAAATGAGCAAAAGAGAGTGTCCAATAAACCAAAGGCCTTAACACTGAAGGCGGATGGCTGCAACACCCACTGCTGAGCTCGATCTCAAAGGGAAAAGAGACAGTCCTGTGACCTCAGACAGTTTTTATCTTTCCCTCTGAGCAGAAACACATAAAAATACAAAGCATCGCACAGTCCTCTGGGGAATGTAGTTCTCTTCTGAGACAGGCATATCAGTGACCGTCAATGATCCATGCAGCTGGAGCATTAACTCTTTAACTCCCAATACAGTACATGATGTTATGATGTGGAATATCAATAATACAACAAAAATCATAAAACCATGACACTCCACCCCTTATTCAACATCATTACATCATGCTTAATATATACATATATACACAGAAACAATAACAGGCATTAAATATAAACATATACAACATACATATATACATTGAATTACTGAGGGTGCTCTCCCCACATTAAATTCCGTTGTGGTACACATTGAATATCACCCACCAGGTAGACCCCGGTCCCTGAACAAAAGCAGTTCCACGGAGAAGTTTGCCCTCTCCAGAAGCTGGAAGGACCCAAACTGCTTTTCCCAACATGCTCTTCACGTGTAGTACGGGGACCCATGACATTAACTTAGTCAGAAGAAAGCAATTCATAAAATAAATAACTTGTTTATCAAAATAAATACAAGTCCACATTTGCATCTGCACATTGGCAGTTTCTTGGAGAGACAGGATTGAAATGTTTTGTGACTTAAATACACGTTTACAGAGCAGTGCTAATTCAGGTAGTCCAACATAAACTGTTGAAGTTACATAATAGATAATTTATGGGTAAGATTGGTTTTCTGCGGCATTATTAGCAGTTACATGTTATGAAATGGTAAAACAGCCAAGGGTAGAATTAATAAGCATATGGAAAATACTTGAAAGAAGAAAGTGAACAGATATTATCTTACAGTATTTTATAGTGGTATGAGAAAATGAGCCTGAATATTACTTTTCCATCTGGATTAAAAATTGTAGTCTGTTTAAATAGTGCTTAATGATTGTATGGACTAACCTCTGGAAATCCACAATAAAAATATCTCCAAAGGATTGAACTATTCCAGATGTTAAATCATTGTGTGTTTCTACTTTTATACTGTCATTTTTATGACTGATTTATTCCATAAGTTTATTCTTGAATTCTGAGAGAAATGTAGACAAGAAGTGGTTCAGACTGGCCTGATTTCTTACTGGGCAATTATCTTTAGTTACCTGAAAGGGATACTGTGACACTTCATAGGTCAATTTTCTTTGAAATATTTGAATGATCCCCTTTCCACTCACCCAAGAAGAATGGAAGAGAACTATTCTTAATTATTTATTCCCATGGAGGTTATTGCTAGTTAATTTCCAGTTCTCAAAGTAAGCGTGGTAAGGCTCTTACAGTTCTGTAGTGCCACTTCTAATAGAGAAATAATGGATGACTCAGTCTCCTTACCTCTTTTAGAAAGGAGATGGCTCAGTTTCCAAAGGAATTTATGGAAGGTCATTGATGGCTTTATGCAAATTCCAAGTCTTATATTTCATGAAAAGTTTCTATCTGTAGAATAAGCTGTTCATAGAAGCAGCAGTTAGAAATTATCATATTAATTCACAGATGCTTTATATCATATTCTTGATTAATGTCACATTTCTACAGGTTAAAAATAAAACACCTTTGCCAATTATAGCTGCATACAATACCACCTGAATTCTGTTAGGGAGCTCCAATATGTTCAGTTTTTCTTTCCTCTCTGATTTCATCTTGAAACACTCTCCTGTTTGCCTTGCAAGTTGTTTTCTCTCATGCCAAATTAAGGAAACGCTAACATCCTTTCCTTCAAGTTGGTAATATTTCTGTTTACTGTGCTGTTGAGGTCTGCTTGCACATAAATCCCTTAATCTGGGAACTGAATAAAGAATGAATGCTTTGTTTGTTGCAGGTCCTTTAAATCATTCCAGGAAATAATGTTATAGGTTCCTCTGCACTCACATTTTCCTCTGTTTTGAAAATATCCTCTTTTGTGTACTTTACTAACAGACTGTAGAAGAATAATATAGAAGTATAGTTTAGAAGTATATTTGGAAGTGTCAGAACCCTATACATGTTAAAATGAATTTAAGGTACCCAACTTTTTTGAGGTGTAGTAGCCTATTAACTGTGGAAGCCATCTGGCATGTTGGATGTCTTCTCTTGCCACCCTTATGCTCTGTGTAAGTGCTCCTTGGTTTTTATTTTTATTTTTTATTTTTTATTTCATGTTATGTGAATCAGTGGAATTTGTGCTTAAGCCATTTGCTATGTTCTTCAGAGGCAATATCGTCTTAGGAGGGCTGTCAGGTATCTTTTTCAGTGGTTTGATAAACTTACCTTCATTTTACTTTCTTACCTTCAGTAAGGGCTGGCTGCATGTGATTGAGTTCACAGTTCATCCTGTGAAGTGTATCATCTTCTGTATGAGGTCTCTCTGCAGGTTCTGTGTCCTTTACTTGAAATTCTTTTCAAATCCTCTGAGAAGCTTGACGGAAGCTTGTGGAGGAGGTCAGGAGCGAGTATATGCAACAAACAAAACAGGACAATAAATAAGTCCCTGTAATTTCCATTGCTCAGTACCACCTATTTCAAATTAAATCTCTGAAATTTCACCAGTGCCAAACATTCCTGTGATTTGAGTGGAAATATACTTTGTTTAAAAGAACTAGCTCTTCCTTGATTGGTGCAGTACACTCAGCTGTTTTCTTCTCCAAACTGCAAGGAATTCTGTATCATCAAGCTTAATTTATGGCAACTGGTTATTTATGTCCTGTATCTAACTGAAAAACCAATTATAAAACAAGTGAAATACTAAACTTATTTTGGTGTCATTTAGTAGGAGACTGTCTGAATTCTTGGCCTGTTTATTCATTCTGCTGCTATCCCAGTGTTGGTTCCTTCCTACTGCCATCATTTTCAGCCTGTTCTCACTCTTCCCAGTCTCAGATAAAGGACAGCTTATTTCACTGTTAATTAGATCCAAGGGTTTTATTATTATTATTTTTACCATTCTTAATAGCTGCTTTTTTTTTTTATTCTTCCCTTTGAAATCACAAAACCACACATTTTATAAATTTGGCTGATAGTTTAGTTAGCACCAAAATGCCAATGTCAGAATGCTTTCTGCTCTTAAAATGGAGGGTATTTCCTTCACTCCTGCAGTAAAATGATAGAGATTTTCTTACTGTTTTAGAAAAGCATGCAAGGAATTGTACAGTTTTACAATTTCAATTTGACGTTGCTGCTCTGGAGAGTGTACCTGCTTGTCCTGGAGTGAGCATGCAATATTTGGTATGTTGGTTTATAATGGAGTTACGGTAGACTTCAAATAAATTATCAGTAAAATGAGGTGACTGGAGCTGAAATGGAATAATCAGTGTTTCCTCTTGTTTTGGTCCTCTGGGATTCAGTTTGACACATATCATGATCTCTTGAGTCTGACTTTCAGATAAATAGGAATTCGGTGAGTATGTGGTGTGTAGGTGAATATTATTCTGGGTGTTTTTCAAAATATTAACCCAAGTTTGACAAAGATAATATTACTTTTCTACGTTATTTTTCTTGGTTTAAAATCAGTTCTCTGCTTCTGCAGAACATTTTTACAAGTATTTGTTTATATAATTGTCTAAAACTGAGTAGTTTGAGCTACTTATACTCTATTCAAAAATGTTGCAGATAGGATGGTTTTAATCAATCACCTTGTGATACCAAATTTCTTTCAAAAGCTACAAGATTACTTTTAAAAATGCAAATGTTTCATATTGGCATGAGGACAAAAGGCAATTTTGAAAATGGGTTTTCAGCTTAAAACACATGTGCATAAGGTACTACTGTTCAGATAATTGTAATTTATTTCATAGAATGGTTTGGGTTGGAAAGGTCCTTAAAGATCTTCTAATTCCAGCCCTCCCTGCTGTGGGCAGGGCTGCCCCCAGTTAGGTTTGTTCTGAGTATTTCTAAAGATGCCAGGTTTCAAGTCAGAAAGAACTACACTGCTTGTCTTACCATTGACATGACTTTGTTACATGGTTTCAGTTCTTGATTTTTAAAGCTTTAGAGCTTACAGGATGCTCTTTTTTCTCAAAAAGAAAAAAAAGGGAAAAAAGAAAAAGCTGAAAATTATGCATACTTTTACAGAAATAGTAAAAACTGTGATCCTTGGTATGTAATTTCCACTGTAAATCATCCTTCCAATTCTTAAGAAAATGTCTATTTTTAAGTTGGCTTCCTACAATTTCTTGTCATTAGCTCTTTGCCTCTTAAGTTTAGGCTTTTTTTTTTGCCTTTGATGTCTCATTTGCATACTTTAATCTAATTACCCTTTAATTTCTTCCTTAGTAAATAAAGGTTTCTTTACTTTGTTCCTGTATTCTTTTGATTATTCAGATGGTCCTTCTGTGAGCTTTTCCTACTTCGTGACATTTTTCCTTAAATAGGGAACACTAGATCTATTTCTTCTGCAGGATGAAAATAGATAGATGTTTGTGTTCTTCTTTGGTTTGGTATGTTTCCACATAAAATTTTAGGCATGCTTCACTTGCTTTATTGGTTTATAACCTACTGTACTGTATTTTTTCCTAAACAGAGTAGCTCTTAAAAATAAATTCAAAATACTTTCTAACATCAGCCTGAAAAATATTTGATTTTTCCAGTACTGGTTGAGGCCAGTACCATAGGCTAAGTATCATGCATCTTCCAGATTCCTCTGCTTACCAGGGAAGTAAGGTATCATAGGGCTTCATTGCCATACAGTCCAAAGAATAACATTAAAATGATTGTTAATCAGTACCCAGATCTCTATCTTGAGTTACCATTTCTCAAGATATTGATTTCCCCCATTCAGTACCTGATCTTTTAGACCATTTCCAGATACTGCATTTCCCTTGACTGCTCTGAAAAGTTTTCTTTTTTTTTGTTTTGTCATATGCAGTAAATGAAAAGACTTATTTCTGTATCAGTGCCCTGGTCTCATTGCAATTTTATCACTTCCTAGACATGGCCCCAAACTACTGAAGTTCAAGAAGTGTTTGTACAAGGCTCTCAGACATAGGGTTTGAATTTGGGTTGAAGCTGTGTGGAGCTGGGAGTTGAACTTGATGGTCCTTGTGATTCCCTTCCAACTTGGAATATTCTGTGATTCTAAACATACTTTGTTTTTTTTGGTAAGCAAGACTAAGAGATGTAGTACCAGACCAAAACGGTTAGGATTCTTATTTCTATCAGTATAATGTAAGTGTAGTTGATGTACTGGCTTTAACAACATCAAATGTTTGTTAATGTAGAATTGCTTTTACATGTGGACTTTCACAAGCTTTACAGTCAAAGCCTGGAGATTGGAGAATAGGAAAAGTGAGATAAGAACATATAATTTCTAGGTAAACTAATCAAACAGTTCAATATATGTTTGCTTATTCCCTATTTAGATGTCTGTTTTTTCTCATACATTGCCAAACTTTTTAAAAAGAGAAAATTCTATTAAAAAATAGATGGACTAAGAACAATATTTAAGCCTGCTAGAAATAGAGCATTGAATCATTCCTTACTTTATAAGTTCATCTTCCATCTCTCAAAAACACGAGGATACGTTCACATATGTGCATCTGCTTTTCTCCTTTTAATTCTACCACTGCATCTCTAGTTAGAAGTTTGAAAATGTAAGGTTATAAGGCAATGAGGCAAACATTGAACGTTGATATAATTGTTCTTCAAATGGTTGTGTGTATGTGTATCTGAGTGGTTGTATATGCTTCTCAGGTACTTATCTATGGAGAATTTCTGCCTGATTGTTGGTTTTTTTTTTTTGGTGCCTTAAATTTTTCACCAAGTGTCAAGATGGTAATAAATAAGTACTTTCTGGTCTTCAGTTCTAAACAGCCTCTATATTTTTCTCTTAGTGTTTACCAGGAAGGTATCCTTCCAGACGTGATAAACTACTTGCAGAAAGATTCTTTGATTGCATGGAATTGTATGCTTCCCAGTTTTAATTTTGGGTGTTTTTTTCCTTCATGTTTTCATAGAGCTCACATTTTTTTTTAATATTTTCCATGTATCGCTGTTGCTGCTGTCAGTTCCTAATTTACAGCTGTAGGGTGAATACCCTGAAAGAATAGTACCCACACATAATAATGAAGGTGGACGATGTATTTTTGTATAGCTTATCCAGATGGAATAAAGATAACCACTAAATAAGGAAAGGCTCACCTGTCACTGACAGTTGAGGCTTGTCTGGAACTCCACACAGGAGGGATCTCCAACGAGAGATTCTTTCCCAGTGGTGGTCAATCCTTAAATGGGGTCTGGGAGAGGTGGAGCCAGACTCCACCCCTTCCAGTCACACAGGTGCATTGCCTTCACCTGTACTCCTGTGGCTGATTCAGTGCTCACCTCAGGTGATCAATCAGTGGTTCAGGCCATGATTCAGCAGTTCCCATACAACAGCTCAGCGTGATTTTACAAAATCAGTAAGGTAGTGGGTGTTTTGTTGTTGTTGTTGTTTTATTTACTATTATTGTTATTCTTTGGGAATTATCTACACCTTCAGCTCCAGACTCTGATAGAGACTGGTATTTATTGAAATGTAGTTATAGCTTTGGGGTTTTTTGTTGTTGTTTAGGTTTTATTTCTTTCAGGGGAAAAAACAGAAGTAATCCAAATCATCTTACCCCAGCAGTAAGATCCTGTTACTGTGTGTGGTTGAAGAACTCACAGAGGGATAAAAGAAGTGTATGTAACAGTGCTTTTTAAAGCTTACTAGCCTTTTAATTTGTGATGCACATTGTATAAAAAAATAGTTCCAAATTTTCTGTGGAGCATTTTCTAGAGAAAAGCATTTTATAGCAGAATGAAACAGTACTTTGGAGTTTGTGTTAGCTAAGAACCAGTTTATCACCATTTCTTGCAAATGCTCTGTGATTTCAGTAACATGGCTACTGCAAGGGAGTAGTTGTGTACTCATGTGACGCTTTGCAATGTCAGCATTCTCCCAAAAGCAGCTCTGTAGGTCCAACTACAAAAAGATGCTAGGCGTGTTTTGCTGAAGGCATACACAGGAGGTGTATGACCCCTCCTTGGTATTTATTTTTTATTGAATATTTTAGAAATTCAGGAAGCCAGCTAACAAAACCAGCCTTTTAAATAACACCCTGTGGTCCCTGTGTGGAGTCAGGGGTTGGACTTGATGATCCTTCCAGGTTTCTTCCAACCTGGGATATTCTGTGATTCTGCTTTACTACTTTTTTTCCTGAAATTGTTTCATTCCTTTTCCAACCCATCATCATCTGAATATGTGCAATCAGGAAATAGTTCATCTACTGCTGTAGAAAAGGAGCCGTTGTCCTCTCATGACATCTTTGAGCTTTATCATGTATCTTGAGTTTTAAGCCTATGTAATTGATATCATACTGGTTTATTTATTCAAAATGTTATGTAAAACCAAGTTCTGTTTTCAGAGACAGTAAACATGCTTTATCAAAATAGTTGCTTTTTATCAGCTAAGTTTTATGATGCCCTCAAAAACCAATATCGAGTTAACGTGATGCATGTTATGTTAATGCGAGTTGATTGCTCCTAATTCTTAATTGTTGGTGTTGATGAGAACTTGTGGCTCGGGCATAAAATCGGCACTAATGACATAAACCTACTGTGCTGTGCTCTGTGTCTGAATCACATCCTTTTTGGGGTACTTCTATGTGTATATCCACTCTTTCTTGTCTTCTGTAGGTTGCATGTTATGCCATAAACAAAAAAAAAAGTTACTCTGGCATGAATTTATTCAGGAAACTGAGTTGTGATTGTAAATACCTGGGGAAAAAAAGTGGCTGTGTAGCAGAAACAATACCTGGCCTAGTAATGGAAGCCATCACTATGGAGACAGTCTTGTCCTTCCTTTTGGGACTTGGAAATTTGCATGCAAGTGGTTTGTGAGACTGAGTGTGGCAGACAGTATAATTCTCTGTGGTTAGTAAGTACTCGTTATTATGATAGCCTCACCAACTTCACCTTTAACTGTGCTCTACTGTGCAACTGGACTATTCTGTTAGAATTTACTGATGTAGTTATCAGATGTAGAGCGCTATTGACGAGTAGCTCTTGATTCCAGTTCAGGTTGCTCATCTTATGTATAATCTATGTTTTTTTTTCTTTTTTTTCTTTTGTAGTTTTGTGCTTTATATAAACTTGGAAGATGCTAAAACCAGTACTGTATTGAAGAGGATTATTAGAAAGTTAATAGAAACACCACAAATGCAGAAATGGCTGGTAATTGTCAGCATGAATTTATCTGCCATCTAGAACCTCTTGTTTTCTCTCAGACAACTGAAACAATTAAAATGGGATGTGGGACAGGAAAAACTTACTCCCAAGCCCTAGAAAGGAAATTAAAAAGACCCACCCTGCTTTGATCAGTACTCAAAGACCAGAATGCTGGTAGAGTAAATCATGGTTTTGATACTCTATTACATGTGAAAAAAATCAGTTGGATATAATGCCAGTGCATTCCCAAGAATGCATTAAGTACGTGAAACCACATCTTTTAGATATTAATTAAATAAGTGACTTTGTAACATGCAGGTAAATTCTAAACAAGCCAAAAGGCTGGGATGTAAGAAGAGGGTTTCTTTTTTTTTTTTTTCAAAGCTTGAACTCTTTTCCTGTGTTGCATGCTGGGCTTTTTTTTGCAGCAGCAGGTATACATACCAACACAGACGAATTATTAGAAATGCAGTACACATTTCAGTGTTGTTCAGAAGCTCTTATTAAAATGGCTGAAGAGTTTTTAAAAATACTTTAATAGGAAACTTCTCAAAAGTTACTCTTTACATTTTTTATGATTGCTATATCCAAGTTCTCATCTACATTTTTTTCTTAGGTTGATAGGAAATATGGTACTGTCAGTCATTCACTTTATTCTGTGTGCACAAAGCAGGGCTGTCTAGAGATGACTACTCAGTGTCCCAGCAGGCTCAGAAACCTTGGACTAATCTTTGTAATGGCAGTGAAATCAATGCTGCTGCTTCAGATACTGATTGCATTTGAGATATAATAATGTCTACAGCATTATTTACCAAAAGAATTCCTGAAGCGCAGTGTTTGAGGTATTATTTGGTAAGACTTTGTAGGTTTGGAGGGTTGCTGAACTTGAGAAGAAGGGAGGGGGAAGCACTTGCTAAATTAAATGTCTAGACTCTTGTCTGCAGCAGTCAATTGACTCTCACCTATTTGTATATTCATAACACACGTTTTAGCAGCATCATTTTTCTCAGCTGTCACTTCATGCTAACAAAGCAGCAGCAGTGCCTTACACATGGCATTTATAACTACCGGAGCAGCAAAACAAAACGAGCAGTCATTCCCTATTGTACTGAGGTGCCTTTGCCATTCTGAATGAAGAAAGGGACCTTTAGCTTCCTAAATATTTTTTTCTGAGATTAAAGTAGGTCATTGTTTCTGTTCTTTGAACTGGTATGTTTTCACTTAGAACTTTAGACACAGTTCACTTGCTTTATTAGTTTAGAATCTTCACTGTATTATTTTCTAGATACAGTAACTGTGTCTGCACTGCTTGGTTATGCAACTCCTTTCCTGACCTATCTGGCTGCTGGTCAGACTTGGCTGGCAGCGTTTCCTCTTGGACATTTCAGATGCTGCTGCAAAGGAGTCACTCTTAAGATACAAATTTAAAGCCCCTTCTGACACCAGCCGGAAACTCTTTCAAAAGCAAGAAAACAGTCCCAATTGCACTAATACTTTTCATGGTGGGGGGAAGTAAAACAAAAACTATTTTAAAAAGTGAACTACTGAAGTTGTTTCAAGGGATTGACACTTGTATATACAAAGAACTCAGATTATATCCCATGTGTTAATTTATCTAGTTTTTTATTCTCCCCTGTTTAATATTACAAAATGTGTCATGAAGTATCTGTAACACTTGAATAATACATAGGCTATTCTACATTAATATTGTTTTGGGATTTCTGAAAAGGAAGCCCTAACCTGTGTGTTTATCCCTCCATAAAGAATGGAATAAAAGGAGATAGTAGATACACCACTCCTCCAAATAATTAGTATTTTGGTTTCCTGGTGAACACAATAGTGACTGTAATGCAATCCTCCTCTGAAATAAAAAGTGCTTTCCTTGAACAAAGCTCAGCCTCCTCTTTTCAATGGAGACTATTGCAGAAGATTGTGTTATTAGTTTTCAATTTGGTTTAAAAAAAAAAGGGAGGGGAGAAGGGAAGAAATAATTTTCTATGAAGAGAAAGTCATGCTTTTGTGGCTCCAATAATTCTATTGTATGGCTTCCCTTTCGTGGAGAGGTGTCCATTCCAGACTCATTTCATTAAATGTGAACGTTTTGATTCTGCTGACAAATACTATCAGCGGACTGCTGCATATAGATGTTTTAATTTCAAGGATCAGATGCAAGATTAAAAAAAATTGTAGTAGTTTGGGATTGCAGTATAAAATAAATGTGTGGCAGTGTGAAGGTGAGTGTGTGTATATCAATGCAGAATGTTTTTAGGTCATGAAGTAAGTTGTGGGGTTGGTTTGTTTATTATCCTTGAAATACAGAACTTCATAACAATTGGACTCTAAAGTGGATGTGTCCTGCAGAGCAGTTATTTTGACTTGTAGCTGCTGATGAGCAGAAGGTGTTGTTTGGACTGAGAATTACTCATTTCCCATTCAATAAATGCTTAATCAGAGCACCTGATCTCCTGAGGGCTGACTGTGAGTGCCTAGCCAGGTGATTTCAGATTGGTCAGTGCTTCTCATATATATATATATATATATATATATGTATATATTTAAACAAAGATAAAAATACAAGCATGAAATGGAAGTGTTGCTAGGAAAATTAAATTGCTGTTTTGATCCACAGAATGTCACAGAATTTTTGTTAAAAAAAAGAAAATCTAGAAGCCAAGCAGCTAACCCTGTACAGGTTAACTGATTTCAGAAGCGCTTGAGAGCTGCTGAGACCTCTATATTTCATCACTAGTGTTATAATTTCTTTTGTTTTCTTGTCAATTGTTTAGATTATAAGGAGACACTGGAGTCTTTACTTGGAATGCATAGAGACTCCTCTATATCTGTTAAAGCCAGAAGATTGCCTTCAGATGAGGAGCTCTGCTTTTCATTAACGAGAAGTACCAGAGCTCTTTGAGAAGTGCTGCTTCTCATTTTTATTTATTTATTTATTTACTATGAACGCAATGCCACACAAAAATTAAAATTACTGTGTCTGCTGTGTCAAGTCTAATAGAGGTTAATCTTCCAGCATGTGCTGAGGTGGAGTGTTGAAAATTTAAATGGCCTGAGATGAGCTGAGATGGAAGAAGAGTTGGCAAGAGGGACAGGAAGCAATTTTGGTAGGGCATGTTATCTAACAAGGAAAAAGTGATATCTGATAAACTGTTCAGTAGAAGTAGTGTCCTAGGTGCTAGCATCAAGGTTTAATCTCTTTGCAGAAGCATACACAGTGAGACAGAAAATGAATTGCAAAACAGAATGCAAAATGACTAGGTTCTTGTTTCCATGTGAGACAAGGTTAATTTATTAGAGTAGGCGACCTTAGGTGTCATCCTTCTTATTTGATATCATAGGATCACCAAGGTTGGAAAAGACCTCTTAAGATCACCCAGTCAAACTGTCCACCTATCTCCACTATTTCCCACTAAGCCATGTCCTTCAGTATAACATCTAAACATTTATTGAACCTCCCAAGATCAGTGACTCCACTCCTTGTCTGGACCGTCCATTTCAGTGCCTGACCACTCTCAGAGAGGTGTTTCTTATCTTATTCCTATTTTTTTCTTGGAAAGTGTCATTCAATTGAACTACCTCATGCCCCAATTCCTTGCACTGAATGGTTGAGTTAATGGTTGTAAAATATGTGAAACAATAATGTACACGTGGTGCGGTATGTATACTGTAAACTTAAGACTGTCATGATTTCTCATCCAGTTTGGTTTGCTTTTAAGGTGAAGGTCTGGTCTCTGCATAATTCAGATGAGCTCATTAATTTTATCCAAAAAGACAGAAGATACTTTGTTTTCAGTGGAATGTCACATAGACTTGCTTGATTGCATAGCTACTTTATTTTTTCCTGTTCAGTGATGACAAAGTCAATGCAACTGAAGTCACTTCTAGTGATGTTATTTAGCTCTGACTTCTGTAATATTCTTTAAAAGTGTTTCCTTGTGTGTGCTGTAAATCAGATTATAAATATCTGCAATTGTTTAAAATAAGTAGGTTAAAAAAATAATCCTCCATTCTCAGCTGCTGGAAGAAGATGAAAAAAGTCTTTGCTGCATTCCCTGCAGATTGTCAGAATTTAAATAGAAATAAGTCCTTTACCCAAGAAGAACTTGCTGTAAATCTCAAACTGGAAGAATGAGTGAAAATTAAAACGAGTAGTAGAGAAAATGATTGGTTCTGTAGTAATACAGTTAATGAGCAACATATTCTCCTCCACCTTCAATTTATTTGAATGGGGTGAGGAGGTGAGGTGAAATGGTCAAACTGTACACATGTTTAGTGCTGAGGTGGCCAAGTTATAGTCATTTATTTATAGCTGACTTCAGAAGTTCCTTTGCCACCCTAATATGCTGTCTCTTGTTAAGATTTTTCACTACCGAATGTACGTGTTTAGCTTTATAGTTGAAGGAAACATACTGCATGACACAATCTTTGAGTTGCTTGCTTATCCTCAAATTCTTACCAAATGTGAGCAACTACCCTGGAAATAACTCTGATAGGTATGTTTAGATGAGAAGTTCAGATTTGAAAAATTTTGCAAGTAAGAGGTTAATTTACATTTAGTGAAAAAGGAAAATGTGAGAGCAGTGTATTTCGGCATATTTTGTGTGCATGATTTTTGAAAGCTCTTAGTGTATCGAAATCTTGGGAGCATCCATAATTAAAAAAAAAATCTAGTGCAAGCTTATCTTTTTTAAAACACATTGTGAAAACATTTTTAAAGAACGTTGTGAGCAGCATAAGAAATAAAACAAAGTGCTGCACATTGCTATTCTTCTGGAAAACCAGAAGGTCTGTGTGCGTGTTAAACCTGGGTAATTGCAAGCTCTGTTTCTATGCATCTGAATAGCTTGTTTATTTTTGTTGCCTTGAGTGGTGTTTGTTCAACATGAAGTAATTAAGCTGGATAAAAATATTACTGATAATAAAATATATTAAGTTAGAGGCTTCATGTGTAACCCATTGTGACTTTAGACTGGAAAAAGTGTTCATTTACAGTATAACCTGATCCCACAGGAGGGGTGTTATTAGCCATTTGTTTTGCATCCCCTTTTCTTCTTTCAGAGGAATCACTGTTATCTTTTTGCAATTACTTGTCATACTGTGAGAGAGCCTAGAGTTATGGATTGGTGTTTGTTGTAGAGATTAGGACAGACAGAAAGAAATTTGCTCATTAAAAGAGTGTGATGGTTCACTGAGCTCTTTCTGTCTCATAGGGATCCTATCACACTTGGATTAAGCTGTGTTTTGATTCATGTATAGTCATGGTAAATAGCGTTATAGTTCTAGATTTTATCATTGCCTGATGATAGTCTCAGGCTCCTCTGAGACCTACTGGTGTGCAGACAAACTGAATATGCAGTGAAGCACAAGATTTTAAAGGGGCTTTGCACTTTTTAAGGGGAAATTCCTGCTGGGTATGATATGCTTTATGCTTTCCTTGAAGTCAGATGGAGTTACTTGTATAAATCTGGCATGTGCAAGGCTGTGGTTTATTTGGTTTTCTGATGTTAGGGTAGACAGATCTTAAAAAATGTTGGAGACTGCGTGTGTCTGAGAAGGTGCCTGAGTGAGAAAACAAGATGTATGCTTAAAAGGTTTGTTTTGAATTTTTTTTCTGCGCTTGTGTTTGAAAATGTATTTTTAATTGTTTTCAGTGTTTACATAGGTCCCTTCCAACTTAGGATGTTCTATAAAGATCATCGAGTGCATCATACTAAGAAGTGCACACTGAAGTCTTAAATTAACTACAGTTTGTCTTCAAACATTTGTAAAAAGTCATAATTCTATTTTTTTCCCGTCTGATAATTCAGTGCAAAATCCTTTCAACTTTCTGAGCTGTGAAATCTTTGTAATTTTCTTTTATTTACAAATTCTCTCCATCCATGAATTTTATGCTGTAGAGGTTAAAAATAGCTTTCCAGCATCATATAAACTAGCCAGGAGCTCCCTTTGCATGATTTTTTGAGAACAGTTGAGCCAGGTCTATGTCTGGAGTAAGGTTTTGCTTTGTCTGTAAGATCATTTTTAATCTTTCTTCATCATGGCACTGGTCCATCTAAGCATCTGAGTGGAACTGCTCAAAAATTAATTTCCACTCCATATTGATCTTGAATGTAGACAATACTTTTAGCTGTCATTAATACTGTTCTTCTGTATTTTTTTCATATTTTTAGATACTTTTGTTTGAGCATAAACAACGCATTCTCCTAAGGGTGGTCCTTCTGTTGCTTTCTAATCCAGTGTTCATGACCTTGGTGTATCAGAAATTTAGCTGTGAAAGGAGAATGTATGTGTTTGGCTGAGGCACACACTTCCTCGAACTATTTGCATTAAAAAATAATGAAATATGTAAACGAAAGATAACTTTTTAAAAACTATTTTGCTCTGTAATTAATGCTGGTTTTAATTTTGACATGGAAATCAATTCATTTCTAAATTAATTGTTGCGTTCTGCAAACAGTGAGATGACAATGTAGAATGAACTTCATTTTCCAGCTGAATATATGTTCAGGTTTGTATTTGTGTATAGTCTCTTGAAACACGAGCATTTTGTTAGCAATCTGCAGTGTTAGGAAAGACAACGAGCATAAAAGGAATAATTTAGTATTTCTGAAATTATCAGTAAAACCTCATGAGAACTGGCCTCATTTACAGAAGTGCAGTGGTATTGGCTTATTGACCTGAAGCACTTGAAATAACTGTCTTAAACATCTCACGCAGAGTTTGGATTCTCTAGCTGAACTATCTGGGTGCTGAAGTATTAATGTAGTAGCTAATAATATAAAAATGTTTAAAATAAAATTAAAAAAAAAGAATAAATTCTCATTCTCAGAACGTAGAAGAGCCCTAGAATTAGTGTAACTAATGCACTGGCCTAATTGTACATCCAGATTCTTGATAAGGCTCATCATAAAATGGATTTAAAGACCTTTTTTTCTTATCATATTCGGTGGTATTAAGAAGGGTGTCTGAGCTACTGAAGATTGAGCTTTGAGTGATTTGATTTATTTACCTTTAGCTGAATTCAGAAAACATGAAGGAGATTATAATTTTATTCACTGATAACCCAGTGATCTTTAATCATCATACAATTATTTTAAAATGATTGCAACTGAGCACTTCAGAACATGTATGGGAACCTTTCCTCACACATTCCCCAGTACTGTAGTCTCAGTATTCCGTACCTGGACAAACCTTGTTGTCTTCATGCAACACAAGCCCCCGCTCTGCACACTTAGGTATACTTAGTGGGAAGACTGCTGCTCTCAGGTGTTATTATTTTTTTTACATGCCATGAATGCTCTGCAGTCAGTGAAGGCCAATGCACTGCTTAAGCTTCAGCTGAGTTAGTGAACAGGGGAGCCTAGTCTGCACCATCATGACTGGAAACTATTAATAATTGTTCAAGGGTTTTTTTGTTTGTTTGTTTGTTCTTGTTTTAAAAAGAAAGAAAAAAGCTAATATTCTGGAAAATGTTGGTCCATTCTAAAACCTTGCTCTTATGGTATAGTATTGCATCGTTGGAACCACTTTCATATAGAAGGAATGACTTGTCTTTGCAGGTTAATAATTAAGAGCCACTTCTTTCCCAGTGACAGTCTAGCCAGACTTACTTTCAGAAAGCATATGTAAACGTTGTGGGTAAAGAAAATATGTATTAGATGTGAAGTAAGTATTTGTCTTTCCTTTATTCTGTTCTCTTCTTTTGAGATAAAAGTATGCATCCTGAAAAATGGACATATGTGTTGTGTTACAAACAGTATCACATCTTCAGAAAAGCCTGCTTTTAAATGCTGTTACTGTGTGAAAATGTAGAAAGGGAAGACATACAGCACATGGAAACAAAATGTAAGCCATTGTGCTACTGAATATGAAGTGCTTCTAATTTATAAAAATTCTTATGGGAAATAAAGTATAATGGTTGAAATGTTATATTTCTTGTAATAATCCTAGATGCTAAACTGTTAATATCTACTATTTGGAGAGGATAAAGACATATGTGATTGCTGTGTGGGATACATACGAGTGGTCTTATGCACTCATGGACTGGCAAGTTCATTACCTGAATACTGGAAATTACCTTTGTAATTTACTGTATTCTCACTCTAACGTCAGGTACATGGAACAGAGCTGAGGTCCCCGGATGCATACCACTTTAGGAATGTTGATCCACAAAAAAACAACAACATTGCAGTGCATTTTCAGAGGCAACGTGTTGAGAGCTGCCGTGCAACTTACAGATGGATCAGAGAAACCCAGTAATCCATCCTATTAAGCATATTCTCTGGCTAAAAGCACACAAAAGACTGGCACAGCAGCAAGCCCTCCTAGAGATAACAAGTTTGACAATATTCTAAAAGCATGAAGAATTTATATTAAGAATAAAGGTCAGTTTTATATATTTAAGCTTTAAAAATAATAAAACAAAGGGAAAAATTTTGAATAGGCTATATGAAAATAAGATTGCTGGCATGCTGGGGAATAAAAAGAATTGAAAGAAAGAGATTTGAGCTTCTAACCCAACCATGGATAAATGAAGCTTGTGCTTCTTTAAAAGCAAAACATTCTTATAAAGATTACCCCTCCTCGCAACCAAGCATGTCCTTAATGAGATCAAGGAGTCAAACCTCAGAACTGGATAAGGTACCTCTCTGATCAAAGCCACTGTATCACGTTTGTTTGTAAAGCTAACCTTGGTTGTATGTCACAATGATAAAGTTAAGGAGACCTTACTGTAATTATGTTCTTTCCTTTAGAGAACCTATTTTAGATTTCTTAAACATGTTTTGTATTCACTTTAGGTAACACAAACTTATGAGAAAAAAAAAAAATCACAATTTATGTACTTCCAGAGCCTCAGTGTTCATCTTGGAAGAATAATAGCGCTTAAGTCTGCCTTAGGTCTTGAGAACAATCTGGAGTCTTCCTGGTCCCAAGATTTTTTTGTTTTGTTTTGTACCATCTTTACCTAACACCATCTTGTATGCCTGAGAAGACAGGTAAAAATAAAGAAATATAACACAGCAAGTTGTAAAGATACTTAAACAAAAAATCCCATCCCTCCAGAGCAATGACAAACTTACAGAAACCTTAGCCAGGATCATTTATGGTGATATATAGATGTACTGTGTTCAGTGATGCAGTACCTGAAATATTGTAACTTATTTTTAAAAGATCAAATAATATTTTAAAAGTGTTATTGTTTGCATGAACACTTAAAATAAATGCAGTACATGTTTGGCACTTCTAGTTCACATTTGGCATCCCTACAAATTCTGAAAAGATTCCAGATGTTTTTTCAGGTTTGAGTTGAGAGGGTAACGTGTTTGTTCACACTGAAAGCAAGCAAAATAATGCAACTTCACCCTGTTTGTCTGCTGACTAGTAATATCTTTTCTGGCTTGAGCGAGCTAGATGTCTTTGATGCTAAAGTGATTCATCATAGGAATGGATTTTGAATTGCTATTTATGGTGAAGCCATCTTGTCTAACCCAGGACTATTCAGTACTGTCAGGGAATGGTAAAGTTCTAATGAATTGAAAGAAAAATAAACTTTTTTTCCTCATAGTACTCTCATGTCATGCTAGAAGGTCTTCCTTCTGAATATTGTTTGACTGACAATATTTTTCTTTGGCCTATGTTTGAAACATGCTGATATTTCTTCTCCCAGTTAAGGGAGATGGTAGGGAAAAAAAGTGATTTAAGAGCCTGTTATCTGGCAGATGTTTAATCTTTTGAGATTTATTGAGACAATTCACAATGTTAGAAAATAATGCTTTAATTGTTACGTCACACAAAAATCCACACCTGCAAGTACAGACAGGCCTAGTTCTTACACTGAATACCTTGGGAATATTTCTTTTGTACAGAAGAATGGCTAAATAGAAATGTATCTGTGATTCTATCAGGTGTGCGTGGGGGGGTGTGTGTGAGAATATGTGCTGTGTGTTGCTGTTATTGTTTTGCTAGTTTTCCTTCTTCCTTATACATTAGAACTTAACATGAGAATCTTTCTGATTCAGATGTGAAGGTTTTGGGAATGTTCCATGTGCCCACAGAATTTGTGAAGGAGTAACTGTTGTATTATGCTGATGGAAGTTGTTTACTTCTGAATGGCAGTACTGTACTGGCACAGTTGTATGTATCTCACTGTGCATGAGTTATGGCTTTCCAGTATTTACACTGGGATTCACGTTATCACCTGCTTTCTCAGCTGATGAAATGGCTTGGTACCTACCAGCAGTGCATACTACTAGTGTTTTTTCTTCTCTTCCTCTATTTTCACCTATTTTTCTTCTGGAATGTGCACCTTAAGATGGACTTTGTGTTCCTTGAGAAATTAAGCAGTTATGGTGCCGTATCGTTACCTGCTTAACGAGAGGGCATGAAAAAAGTGAATACTGAAAAACTTGATTGCATGGGTATGACCTACAAAGGGATCTGTTTTAGTTACAATAACTTGTCTCAAAGTAGATTTGACTCACAGGTGAAGGTTCTCTTTTTGTGAGCTTGAGTTATGTTTGAGCCTGGTCAGGAGCTGAGGGTAAACTCAGGGCTGTGCTGTGCTGAACAGATCTGCTGTGGCAATAAAAGTTGACTTCAGAACTGCATGGCTAGCATCCAGCAGTTTTGATGAAGAACTCTCTTATAGCTAGGGCAGGTAACATTGTTCCAAAAGAAAGAAAGTCTAATGCGATTCTGTGAATAACCCATTCACAGAGAAAACAGATAAAGAGAGCTTGAGGACACACAGGTCTTTATTTTGTTAAATATATGATTTTTATGCAGGTCTTTGAGGAGTTGGCAACATAGCCAAACACCTGCTGCAATGTTTAATTAAAATAGTTCAACTGAATGCAAAGCATTTCTTCTGACCTTTATTGAAAAGCAAAAGGATTATTAGAGTTTGTGTTGTTCTAGAAGAAAATACATCACCTTCTAGTCTTTACAGGAAAAATGAAGGTGATGAGCTTCCAATAAGAAAATTGTTAATTTCTTCCTACAGAATAGCATTGTTTTAGATTATAGATAATTGAAATGCATACAATAAAACTGATTGGATTTCATTAAAGTTGCATTGGTATAGAGACTAATTAATCTGCAGTTTATTTTGCGATATATTGCAATACCATTATTTTTCTCTAGTGACTCTTGGCTGTGACATTTTGTTCATTATTTAGCATTGCATGACTCACCTTTTGGTCCAGATTTAAAAAATGTGCTGTGTCCTGTTAAATTTGCTCACAGGCTTCAAGTACATAGGTCACTTTGTAAATGATGCCTCCTATTTGTTTCTGTGGAAGCTACAACAGATGCAAAAAAACACACAAACACTATTTGATAGAGAAAATTCTCAGCTATAAAACACTATTTTCTCAACACAGTCACCACCATTAGCTGTGCATATATGCCAGCAATGAACAAGAGCCTACATGCTGCACACATCAGAATCTGCACCAGCAGAGATGACCCACTGTCATCCATGCTGAAATGCACCACACCTCACTGTGCTCACATCCACTGGTTGATCACCATGAATGTTCAGCAAGCATCAGTCAGTGTCAATGGGTGCCATTTTTTCTACATGGAGGAATTTAGTTCCACCTATTTGCTTCATCCACACTTCCATGTCAGACTGCCCTTCTGTTGCTCAGCAACAAAATGTAATGGAATATTGATGGGAAGGTTCATCTTCTGCCATATCACCAACATCCATCCACCTCTGACAGCTTGGGCCAACATAATAAAATAAAAGGTATTACTTTTAGAGCAGATCTCATTGAGGAAGGCATGCTACTTACAATAGATGAATGCATAAAATGTGAATGCATAACTGTGTGTTATTTTTAAATTACTAATATTTCATTGAAAATGTGCATCTGGTGTAGTAAAATACTGTTTAACTTAAACTGTATTTGTTCAGACATATGGTCTGATTTTGGCAACTCCTGTGTGGAGCCAGGTGTTGGACTTGATCCTTATGAGACCCTTCCAACTCAGGATATTCTATGGTCAATGGTTCTGTAGTTTCTAACTCTGTGTTGTGTGGTGATCTCTCTCTCTTTTTTTTTTTTTTTTTTTTTTTTAGAAGAAATAATGTTCTTGTGAAACATCTTTGAAAACACGCTTAGAGTTGTATGCACAGCTAGAGATAGCTGTGGGAGAGATGAAAAGTCAACTTTAAAATGAGATTCATCTAGTCAGATAACTTACAATTAAAGGTAAAAGCTTGGGTGTGTATCATCTCTGCAGAACAGCTGGCTGAGACCTCTCTTTTTGTGCTATATACTGTCAAGGCAGTAAACAAAACTGTCAATGTTTAAAATAATTTAAATTCAAATGTCAATTTTCCTAGCATAAATTGAATAAAAATGTCAAATTGAAGAGTCTGTTGATTGTCTCAGACTCAAATATGTCAAAATGTACACACATGAACTGACAGAGCTGTCCAAAACTCAGTTGGCAGATACCTGTCCACTTTGGCTTGAACTAAGGCAAATGAGGTTTGAAGCAGGAACAAACTGTTCTCATGAACTGTGATGCCTATAGTAGGTGACAATCAGGAGCACTGAACTGACTTACAGTAATTTCGAACCAAATGGCAGAAGTAATGCTTCATGTCTCCTTATTAATCCCAGGTCATCCAGCTGTGCAATGGATGATGAATTTCAGAGTTCTGCAAAACAGAAATCCTTAGAGTGCATAATTACAATGACTATAATTTACTTGTGTTTTTTTTTTCCATGGAGAAAAATGTGTGGCTTAGAGGTAGAATGAAGTATAAGTTTTGTAGATTAATGGCAAATACCTAACTTTTTTTCCCTTCCTTGATGTGGAACGTGAGGGTATTCTGACAATAAACTATACTTGTCAGAATGGCAGCCTATGCATAATGCTAGCAATCAGCTAAGAGGCGCTACATAAGGCTTAGTATTAATCACCCTGTCAATTTGAATTCTGTGGGCATCCTTCTTTCCACTTTTCACTTAGAGTTTACTTCAGAGCACAATCAAAGCTCTGCTATTCATTACATTCAGCATTAGCTAATTCGGCTTTTGGCAACTCTTATCCCAGTTCCTATTAAACACTTTCCATAAATTGAGATAAGGGTTGTGCCAAAACATTTCGGGATTATCAAATGGTTACACAGAGATTGTTGCATTATCATGCTGCTTTAAAGATTGTTGGGTTACTGCAGAATCAGCCATTAGCAAATACTTGAAAGCTCCAAGACAAATTTACACCTGCAGCATTTTTTCACATCTTTAGAACTGAGTGCAGGAGGAGACAAATGTGAGAAAAGCTGTGTCTTAGAACATTCCTGAAAGGCTCATTTGTGTACTTTGCATTTTTATAAAGTTTTTAGGAAACTTACCTGTTAACTGTTACCTTGGAGGAAATTGTGGAGGACTTTGTACATCTAAATCTTCTCAAAAAGACTAATAAAACCAGATATTGCTTTTGTTCAGTAGTGACCAAATGCAATGGATAGCAGCTGTGGTTGAAACATGAGTAAGAAATAATCTATAAATAAATAGAAAAAAAATGAGGTTTTGGAGTTAATTGAATAGAAAACAATGTGCTGTAAGAGGGGTAAAAATAAAGTCATGATTATGCAATGATTGGATTACTTGTGCTTTCAGCTTCACTAGCCTGTGCACTGCAGAATATAGTTACTTAACAGATTGCCATGGGTGATTTGTGTTGAAAGTTGTGTCTGGCTTAAATTCTTTCTAAGGCTTTCAAAGAACAGCACCATGTTTCAGAAAGTATACTGGGTTGCTTTATTTACTTTCTAGCTGGGCCTTTAGAGCACATTTGTACTGTTTTCTGTAATCCTTGAGGGCAAAAGAGACCCATTATATCAGCTTCTTCACCAAGAGATGTTGTAGATGATGTCTGAAATATCACCTTTTTTCCTAATTCTTTTTTTTTTTTTTTTATTTCCCCTCTTTGCTTTACCCTTTACTTTGGCTGTAACCTGCTGGAAACATGAAGGCATAAAGCCAAGACTGGACTGGAAAGGGCTGTGTGTCAGTCCTGCTGGTGCAACAGGAACAAAACAAATGCTGGTTCGCAGGGTGTAGCTTCGTACTTCTTAAATGATTGAAACATGCCTCAGAGCTGTATGTCATGTCTGGTGTCTTTTTCAGTGTAGATTTCTACCTGTAAGGTTTTCTGCACTAATTAAAACAGGTGGAAAAGTGTAAATGTTTGGTCACTGTGCAAGGCAGCAATCATCTCTAAGAGCAGTTGAGTTTGGTACACATCACGTGATAGCAGCCCTAGGTAAATGCCATATGCATTGTGATTAAGCTGTTGAATATTAAGACCCAGAATCAATAAATTGCTCTATTTTTAATCTTGTACTTTTATGTTTGTAATTGTTTTTCCATACATAAATATATTTACAGATATGCTTAAAATATGAGCTTAAATAGTCCATTAATGAATGTTTGCTTTCATAAGCGTGCTAGTGTAGATTATGTATGCTTGGTCCAGTCCTACTTGCCTAATGTTCTGCTATAAACACAGCTATCAGTTTTTGTCAGGCAGCCTCAGTGGTTCTTTGTGTGTGTGTATGTTCACCATGTCACAAGAAGTGGCACTGTTAGAAGCTGTAATGAGATCAGATAGGAGACTTCAGCAGGAATGGCACTGCTGCCCTGTGTAAGCTTTTGTCCAGCAGCATCTTTCTTCACTGCAGGCTGAAACTCTCCCTTCAGGACATGAAAGAACACATCAGGGGCAAGCATGTGAGCGTTCCCTCTCCTGACTGTGTTCCAGATGAGAGCAGAAGTGGATGTTGCAGTGTCAGAGCTAGGGTGGCAAGAGGTGTGAAGGCTGAGGCCGGGTGACTACAGTTTGTTCTTGGGCTCTTCCCTGAGTTTTGGCAGCTAGGAGGAAGCTTGTTCTCATGACAGTGTAGGAGAGATGGGTTATACCTGTTCAGGAATAAAAAGGAGATGTGTGCAAATCAGGACAGGGGTTGGGTTGTAAATGTGTGTATATGTATGTCTGTGGAGGGGAAGACAGCCTCAAACTGTGTGAAGAAGCCTTGAAATGGGACCGGCATGAAATAAATAAAACAAAACTTGGAAGGTGATAGCAAAAGGGTTTTTGTTTTGTTTTTCCTAAGTCAGATTCTATTTACATTTCATGAAAATTCCATAATGTGTATGACACGAGGTTTTAAAAGTATTAGAAGAGAGGCCTTTCCTCAGGTCCTTTGACTGTGATGATTCTGCCCAACAGAGCTTCTAGTGAAGCCTGTTCAGGCTAAGAGTGGGAAGAAAAGTTTGCTCAAGCTTTCTCTTTATGTATATTGCAGAAATATGTTCTCATAAATTTATCTTATTGCTTTTAAAGGCAGTTTAATTTAATAGAGCTTCCTGTACTTCATGGAAATTTTTCTTAGCCTGTATTGCTCCATTGACAGAATTATTTTTCCCTTCCCCATTTTTCCTACTCTCAGAAGGATACAAGTCCCTAAAGAAGATAAGTTTATCCTTTGGTCTGTTCTTTGTCTTTGATCTTGGTTTAGTTTAATGTCAGAATACGGTGATCCAGAATGCTGGCAAAGACTGTGATGATTTCCCTGAGTTTGGCTGTGACAATAACATGATCCTGCAGTGATACTTCATTTTACTTTTGTGAAGGCATTTTCCTTCACCAGTGGAGAACTGAGGTTGAAAGTATTGTGTTGGTTCTCACGTAGAATGTCATATCTACATACAGTGAGTAGTCAGTTTTGTTTCTTACTACATACTGGCTGTAGATTGGACAGTGTTCAGATTCTCATTATAACTGATTAATTATTAAATTCTAAAAAAAAGAAAGAAGAGGATTTTGCTACAAAAAGTTATTAAAGTATTTCCAAGCTGACTGTGTTGACTAACCAGCCATGCAGCTACTGCTTTTGTTCTGTTTTTCCTTTTATTTTATTTTTATTTCTTCCAGTTGAGTAGATTTTGACAGGAATTGCTGCAGTCAGACCACTATAGAAATCAAATCAGCTCTTCAAAATTCCATGAATTTAACCTTAATTTGCATTTTCTGTTTTAGAAGAGAGAAGGTTGGGGACACATTGCTGCAAAACACAGCTGCTGCTTCTCCTCTTGTCAGTAGCTGTGCAGAGCAGAATAGTTCCTCCAGCTCTGGAAGCACCTGGCACAAGACCACAGAGAGTTTGATGGCACCGAGTTGTCCAAGAGGGAGAGACTCGTTGCTGTTTCTCTCTGTGCCCATTTGGCAGACTGCAGAATGGAGGGGGTGGGGCAGACTTAGCTGCTGGCATCAGGAGCTTACAGCTTGTGTTAATGTTATCCTTGGTTTTGCTCATAGTGAAATAGTCCTCTTGAAATTGTTATGAGGGGCATGTTCTTGGAAGCAGCATTGGTTTCTGATGGCTGCAGTGAGAAATAGTAGTTGGCTTTGTAACCTGGGTTAAAAAGATGCCAAAATCAGCTCTGTGAAGAGATTCTAACATTGGATGGATACATTTACACTAATTGTGTAACAACTTGGGATAAAATAGTGTTTTCTTCCTATAATACATTCATTCCAGTGTTAATGTAACATTATGCTACGAAGGATAATTTTGCTGTCTGTTCTGGAGATTTATTCTACTCACGTAAGGCATTTTTTCTTTAAAAGCAGATGGCTCCTTTTCCTGATCTGATTTACAGGAATTATAGTACGACAGCATTAAGAAATCAGTACAAAATAGGAATGATAAAATGAATGCAACTACTCATCTCCCTACTTTTTCTTCAGTTTCTCTTGAAGAATGACTTGCATTTCCTCAGTTGGATGGCAGTTCCAAAATGCAATATAAGCTGCTAATAAAATTAGATACATTTTCTTTTCAAGAGGTTGTATGGGTCCAGTGACCAACATTCATCTTTTCTGTCAGTTACCTTCCCAATTTTATTAATATTACTCTACTTTGTAAGTAAGAAAAGCAGGACGCATTTTGGCAATCTATATGTTTCTTAAAGATGTTACCAAGCAACAGCTGTTGCTGTCTACTAAGTCCTTCAAATTAGGTGACATCACAGCCTTACATATTAAGGCATCCCAATTGGTTCTGAGCAGTTTGTAGCTAATAGAGCCTTGTCCATCTAATCCAGTCATCTGCAGGGCATAAGGCAGGCAAAAATGATGACTATTCCCCATTTGTATTACTACTATCTAGCACTCTCTGGCTTGAAGGCTTTCTGAATGGAAAGCTTTGCTTTTGTGTTTGGGGCTGTGTCTGTCTGTTTAAAGGCTATTGGTTGTGCTAGAATGGAAATTCTGTTTTCTGGAAGAGTGTCAAAGGCAATCTTCACTATAAGTGGAAAACAGGTATATACCGGAATAAAACAAACACATCAAAAAAAGCTTTGGGGTACTGCTTTACTGGGCCTTGTTCAGTACATGCCACAGTAATGCTCCTCACATGCTGAAGTAGTTAAAAACACATTTGCTCTCCTATTAAAGAAAAAAAATTTTTAGGGTTAGCTGCAGCATTTTTGTTGGGACACCATTATGCTGAGTGGGAAAAGAAAACTTCTATGCAAGTAGAATATTTTACTGTTGACATGGCATTTTAAAATGTATGGTATTACACACTGCATTACACAGCAGACACTTAAAATGCTTCATTAACCTCCTAATCTGTGTTCAGGTTCTCACTGATGATGCATTACTGTCCTGCGTATGTAAATGTATTATATACACACGTATATAAATCATTGTGTGCTGTAATTCAGTTTCTGTGCCCCAGTAAAATGTTTAAAGAGCTACCTGTTTTACTGGAATAACAAATACAAAATTAAATTAGAAACTTAGAGATCACTGTGAAAGTAGGATTTCTATGAAAATAAACTAAACAATATATGTTCATGTTCGAATTATGAATCAGTGTAAATAGAGAAAATACAGAGTAGCTGAGGCTAACCATGGTTATAGTATGTTATCTGTTATCTGTGTACTTGTCACAGTAAATGTTTTTACATGTATTATTAGCACTTCAAAAATATGCTTCAAACTCTATAGAATATTTTTTTTTCTCTTTTTTCAGCACTTGCTACTAGCAATAAAGTTTGTCATGGCATTTGTAATTCCTGATAAACCAAGAGAGATCCAGATAAAGCTGGCCAAATTGGAATTTGAATCTCTAGAGGCTCTCAAACAACAGGTAAGAGCAACTGACACATATAGCAGTGAAAGCTTTGGTGGCCTGAAGGAAAGATAAATTGAGGAGATTCTGTTTTAGTTTTAGGTGAATAAATACATAAATTCTGGGTTGCTGAGATTCCTTAAATGCTGTATTAAGCATATCCTTTGTGTGCTCCAGCTGCTGCTGTGTAACCTCTATTTGTGTAGAACTGAATGTCTGCTATAGCTGCTTGTGACAAAATGATCTCTTAGTTAGGAACAAACTAACAAACTAAGTCTGAAAAATATGTGCTGTTTTCTCTAGTTATAAAAACCCAATTCTCACGTGATGGTCAAAGAACATCACTATTGAGGTCAGCAATGTCTTCTATAATCAGCCGTAACAAATAAAATTCAGATTACAGTTGAATCTAATCCTTGATAATTTTCTTTTGCCTTTTTCTAATACTTTGGTGTGAAGTTTCCAGGAGCTAGTCATGGATCTCCTGTGCTTTTTAGATGATATTAAAAAGAGCAGGGCTACAATTCAGTTTCAGTTGTTCCTTCTCTGATTGCATTTTGTAAGCAGGCAAAACTAGGTCATCCACAGGAACCTTAAGCTCAAGCGAAGACAGTCACCTTTGATTATGACATTGCAACTGGAATATATACTGAGTCTCTTTCAACACGAGTATATATGTCAGCAGTCAGGACTTAATCCAAATTTCAGTAAGAACCAGAAGCCTGGCAGTTCTCATCTATTACTTTTAGTCTTCTTGCAGTATTTGGGAAGAATATTGGCTGGTTTTTAGGTGCCCTAGTTGGTGCTTTAATCACACAAAAATGTCAATAAACAGAATTAACTGTTTAAAACAACAGATATAGAAGTCTGGGGCAAAAGTGTTATGGTATCACATTGCAGAGAAACTGGTTTATATACTGTTGTGGAAGTGTGCAACACTCTTAATGCTGTCTAGACACGCATATCATTGTGTTTTACCATGTGAGCTTTGCATTAAAAGTGATCTTTGTTGTTGTTGGGTTTTTTTTTCCAAAGCTTTTGGACTACCACTGTCTTGGGATATATCTATTAGAAGGATGCTAACAGTATCAGGCTGTAAATCTCTAAGATGCCAAAATAGATTATTAAGCTCCATGTATAATGTTTGGAGAGAGAAGCTAATACAGCTGCTTGGAACTGTTCTATTGATTATGTTTGGGATCCTTAACTTCAGGCAGGGTGAGCACTTTCACGTTTTCATTAATGCTAAGATAATTGCTTTCCAACCTGGTTAGTTGAACTGTAACTATTCAGTGTTCAAATCCATATGAAGACTAAGTACCTCCTTGAAAGGGATTTCAGGGAGTGTGGTGTTCCAGCTCATTGATAGAGACGAATGATAATCATTAAAGCTTGTTAAAAACTGTATGATGAAAAATGCTTTAATTCAAAACAAGATCAACAACAAAACACCAACATTTTATATTGGAATAAGAGCATTACAGTTCTGAAGTTCTCAAACTTCAGGCAAGAAAGGTTTTTAGGAAGTTCTGAAATGCCTTTCTTAAACATTTCTTTATGCAGTTTATGTTGAGGCTGTTGAGTAGTTTGTAATAATTTGATTTATTTTGAGAACACTTTTTAATACTCTTAGTATGTGTGGTCAGTGTCAGACAAAATCCTTGCAACTTTTTGATCCTAATTGGGGAATGTTCTCCATCTAGGGACTTTGTTTCAGATTTTCCAGTTATCCTTCAGGCTGGTTATACGCTAACTCTTTTTTAGGGGAGAAAAGGGTGAAAGATAATAAATGCAATGTGAGCTCTTTAACAGTGGATTCAGAAAAATATGGTATGTGATTGTTGGAAGAGGAGCAGGAGCAATCCTGATCCCAATCTCTAAAATTGTCTGCTTTTTTGTCACCTGGAAGGAAGCTTGGATGCTGAGCAATGAGAAATAGGCACTGTCAGCTACCATTTTGATCCCTTGTAAGGAAGCACCTAGCTATAAAGCAGAGTTAGGTGCACGAGGCCCTCTCCCTGTGCTTTACAGCACAGTTCTGTTGCATCTATTTCTTGGAAGAGCAGAAGTGTGCTATGTTGTTTGATCTACTTCCTATTTTAAGGAAGAGATCAAGTAAAGGTGTGCTGCAAGCAGCAAGAGAACACTGGGTTCATTCTTGGGTGGTTCAGGAATGACCATGTTTGTAGAGTGTGTCCTAGTTCTGTAAAACTAGCATGAGAACACTGCAGCTAGCATTTTTGGGGCAATGTTCTAGTAACATTGAAAGCTGCATGGATAAGCATTTTGGCTTCTGGACAGGTCAAAGTTTAATGACAATAGACAATGAATAGACAAAAGAGTTCAGTGTACCCAAGCAAACCAAATGAGAATTAAACTGAGGCAAAATGATTGCTCACATCACTTTCATGCTCATTTACTTTCTGAGCATGAAATATGAAAAGAACTTCAAAATAGCAATAGAAAAAAAGGTATTTTTTTCAGGAAAAATAAAGCTTTAAATATTGATGAATAGGATATCTTTTCACAAAATGCAGCTACTACGCAGTGTTAGTTCTGAAAGCTTTCTCATCCTGCATCTTCTGTGGTGGTCATACCACCTGCTCACAACTGCTTAATGTTGTAGCATGTTCTGAATCTCCACAAGCAGTTACTTCATTGCTTTAGGGTGTGTTTGTATGTTGGTAGAGCTCCTTAATGATTTCCAGCAGAAAAACAACATTTCCAAAGCAATGGTAGGCGTGATATACTCTAGGATTTCTCAAGCAGTGTCATCCCTTTCCTGAAAATGAACCTGGCAGTCTCAGTCCCTTTTCCAGGAAATACAAGATCTGGAAAAAGCTGTGACTGATCACAGCATTATCTCTGATGACTAAAGGCTTTTTCAAAACATGATAGTGAATTAACTAGCTTTTCTGTTTGAAAGGGGCAATGAGAGAATGACCAGGAGCCTGCTGTCTCATTGCCTAGGTGCAGTCATATGGAATGCTTTGGCTTTTTCACCCTGCTGTTACAGGTATTCTGGCATGTAAGAGTTACTATTCTCTCTAATAAAAATCACAATTTCAGTGCTTTACCTTTGCAATTCACTGCACTGTGGCAGCTCTGATAACTGCTGAGTGTTCTTGTTGTTGACAGCAGTGGCTAGACCTTGCTGTTTCCCCTGGAAAAGGTTTACAGTAGCACTACTCACATCTTTTCTTGAGGTGAGTACACAAAGTTTGAAAGTGCTGGCCCCTCTGGCCACTGGCCTGTGCTTAAGCATCTCTGAGAACAACTTCCCAAAGAAATACTATTAACTTAGGTGTTCCCCAGTGCACAAGACCCTTATGCTTCCCTGTTGTAACTCTTCAAGAAGCTGTTCTGGTAGGTTTTCCACTTACTAGCATGTCATGTGTCTCAGACTGTGGCTGTGATGGGCCAATAGAGCTGCTTGAACTGCTAGTGAGCCACAGAAATGTCCTCTTTTTCCTGAGAGGAGAAGAATGGGAGCCATTTTTACAGCTTAACATTGGGAGAGTGTGAATTGTGAGCATTAAACATTGTGCTATTTTATGTTGAAAAATGGGAAATGAAGGCAATTTTTGTAAGGCAGCAACAAATCAATGCATTACTGTCTCATTCAGCGTTATAGTTACTGGAATTAGTGGGCTCAGAAAAGGATGATCTGTAGCTTCAGGACTGCCCTCAAAACACCGCTGATCCAAAAAGTAGAAGCTTGCTCTGTGCTTTTTGGCAATGCTGAGCAAACACAAGCAGTCAGTCATGAGGAGAGGTGACTGAAAAGAGTTCATTCAGCTAGTCAAGAGTTTGGATGGCAGCCTGTCAGAAAGCCTGGTGAAGCTTCAGCTAAAATGATGAATTTGATCGATTTAAGTTAAAACAGAATGGGATGAAATGAATCACTTGCTTTATGTTTTTGACCAAAATAACCTATCAAAACCACCCTTAAAAATGGTATTTTTTTGAAGAAATAGTCTAACTTATTCCAGCGAAAATATCTGCTTGCATTCTTTTAAAGGCTCTCCTGGCTTTTGCGACCAGATGTAACTCACAGCTGATGTGAAAATTGAACTATTACTAATAGTTGTTGTTTGCTGGTTTTGTTTTTGCTTTTTAGAGCCCAAACTTGTTAATTCAACTTTGCAAATGCAGTTTTTCCCTAGTGAGTAGTCAGAATGCCTCTCAAAATTTCTTAATGTACTGTTTGCATGTGTTTGGTAGCTGCAGGGATATAATGCAAATATAATGCAAGATTAGTTATATTTTTCATACACAGCTTTTTAAACAACAAAGACTTATACCCTACAGGAGTGCAGACTGTGTTCACGCAATTTTGCCTATGTGTGTGTATATATATATATATATATATATATATTTTTTTTTTTATATATATATATCAACACCTTAATCATAGAATGGCCTGGACCTCAAGATCATCTGGCCTTAACCCCCATGTGTGGGTAAGGTCATCAACCACTAGACCAGGCTGGTCCTTTCTTTGGAAAATGTTTTTAATATCAGTGTGTCAGCAAAAACAGAATAAATGTTGGTCCTTCGAACAGAATAAGACAAAATCAAAAACCCATAATTAATTTGGGACAGGAAGTCTTTGTGTTCCCAGTTATGGCTGTCCAGCTGAAAGTGAGGTTGCACCAAGTCTTCCTAGTTCTGAGCTTTCCTAGCTTCATAGAAGGTGTAATTTTCTTTTCCAACAATTCCTTCGTTTTCTGTGACTGTTGCCAGGGGTGAAACTGTCCATTTTGTTCTGTAACAGTTAAGTCACTCTGGAAAGATGACTCACTTCATCTTTTTCAAGTATGAGCTAGAGCCTGGTGCTGGAATGAATATCAATCACTTTAGTTATCGCTTTTTGTTTGATGGCCCAGATCATTGACAGGGTGTGATCTCAACAAGGAAACCTGGGGCAAGGGGATAAGACAAATCTAGGTTAAAATTATTCCTGCTGAAAGCCTGATGCAACTGCAGTATTGTAGTTTCAGAACCCAGAGGGGTTCCCAGTAATATATGAACTGGTTTGAATACAAGGGAAGAGGTTTTTCCATTTTCCATGTGAATGAGAGTAAAATGCACAGTGAGATTTAACTTCAAGAACTCTGTTAACCAGCTTTCAAAAGGATGCTCATGTCTCTGCAGTAACAGGCTTTTCAATAATGTGCCATGTATTGAGAAGGTAAAGGAATAGAGCAAGAGGCAAAATGACATCTGTTGTTAAAATTTCAGATTTTCTTTTTGAGAGTAGATGGAAAGCAGTACACAGAATTCCTTAAAGAGAAGGAGAAGGAAAAAGGGTTTCTGTGGATGTGTTGCTAGTGATGGCACTTGCTCTATGGCAGTCTTTGTTCATGCTGTACAGACTGATCATGGCAGCTCTAAGATCAGCTTTCAAATATGATGCATGTTGCCTATACAGCCATTGGGTTTTTATTCATTTAAATATGAGATACCTTTATGCTTCCTGGTGGTCCTTGAATATTTATAGTTTTTGTTGCCTGAAAAACAGCACTTCCACATCGATGTGGTGGCTAATAGGCATGCCAAGTAGGCAAGTCTGCTGCATATGCATTGACTTTTTTTTATGAAATGAAATTTAATTTCTTGTCTGAATAGCATAAGAAGAATAGCATTATGTTTTATGAGTAAATTTTGTTTTGATTGCATAATGTCCATGAATAATAAGTTATAAACATGACTTAAGTAGTACTTTTTTCTTATGTTTAAGCAGTCCTTATACAGATACTTTTTCTGACTTTCAACATGAGATACTTTGTAAAGGTGTTTAAATGGACCATTCCTTCCCTCACCTCTGTTATCCAACTCTGTACCTTCCCCCAGCACCTGAGAGTTTATATAGTTGAAAATACATTGAGAGAGGTGATTATTAGATGACAAGATAAAGGTGAGAGTTACATTCATTCTGTATTTCCCCATTTTGCAGTTTATTTTGTTGGGATAAGCATGTAGGTTTAAGGGGTGCTATGTTTGAACAGGTAGGCTATAGCTTTTTTTTTTTAATCATCCTATACACATGCAAATAAACCAGGCATGAGCAGTATCTAGTACATTAAATCTTATCTCTCTCTAGTTGACAATAGGTGGAATTGTTGCTTGTTCTTCTCCAATGCTAGACAAAAAATAGGTTGCATTGCTAAAGCTCTTGGGCTTTAAAAGCCTCTGGCTCTTGAGGTGCTCTACTGGGTCCCCTGCCTACTAGGCAATGCAAAGGATTGATTCTTAGTCAAATTACTGTCCCATAGGAGCTACTCAGGTCCCACAGCTGAGTAACATATTGCATTAGGGTTTTGGCTTGGCTTGGTGTTCAACTCCCTTGAGAAAATCATAATGTGGCCCAGTGGCTGTTATTAGAGATTGAATGCATTCATTCATAAAGCAGGTATGTCTTTGTATCTGTGAAAACAGATTAATTCTAGAACAGATTAGAAATGGAGTGCATGAGGAGTTGCTGCGTTAAGGACAAAGCAAACATTTATCAAAGATGGCATGCTGTATATACCTGCAGTTACAGATGCCTAGGAAAGAACAGGAAAACACGGAGAGCAGATGTGCATCTTTCTAGAAGTCTTCAACCTTTTCATGATGTTTGATTCTAATTTTCTACACCTAATTGAGTTCCTTTGTATATAGGAGTCTTCAATGATTTTCTATTCCGTGACATTGCTCTTTCTCCTTTTGAACCATGTTTAGCTTTAGGATCTGCAATGTCCTTTGGCAAGAAGTGCTACAACTCATTATTCTTGGTGTGAAGGACATGGGTTGATTATATGCAGTTGACTTAACATATTCTAATCAGACTTGGTGGAAAAAATTCATTAGCTTTTTGCATACAAGAGGAGATGTTTGGCTGAATTACCACTGAGGTCTTTTTTGGCTTCTGGAATCTGTGAATTTGAGTTTCCATATATATACATATACATACATGTATATATGTGTGTGTGTGTGTATGTATATGTGTATATATATATACACACACACATATATACATATATATATATATATTCCACATATATATATTTATATATATAAATGAGTTTTGTGAAAAATATTACTGCCTGATTTACTTAAAACTTTTTAATGATGCCTGCAAATTTATGTTAAGACAATTAACCAAAACATGTGCTTCAAGGTTTTTTGCTAACTCAACTCCCCTTTTCCTCTGTGTATAAATGGCCAAATAATGTGAAGTGATTCGAAGAACCCTCTTGCTTAGAAGCAGTATTACCATTCTGATGGCACAGCAGGAGCCAAGCAGATGACCAGATTTGGGAAGATCTATCAGAAAACCTGAAAAGTCTGGATTTTAGGTTTGTTGAGATGAGATACGCAAAAGTTGTTGGTGGTTGATCTCATGTCCTTATTTGCCTGTATGCAGGTTATGGCACAGCATAACGTGACTTTTAGTTTCTTTGTAGAACAACAGCAACATGAAAACACATCAAGAGAAGACATTAAACCTAAAAGTCACATTTATTACGTGGAACCAAGGCATTTAGAAATCCTTCTCTCAAACTCTAATAACTTTATAGTAGAAGGAAGTATTGTATCAGTGCTTTCAGCATAACACTTGTTACATCTTTCCCTTTTAACTGCTGTATTCCTTTATTCTCTTAGCAGCCTCTTTATAGGGACAATAGGCAATCATTGAAAAAATGCAACTGATTACAAGCACTTTTTGTTGGAATACATGCATTTAAAAGTTACTCCTCTACCTGCTCCTGTACTGCATGCATGTTTACCAGCAAATATTAATCATAGTGGGTAGCTTTCAGGGCAGAACTATTTCACTAAGATAAAACATTTCAGGGTCTGTTTTAATGCCCAAAGCCTCTTAGCTTTTTTAGGTTGAATTATCTTGCATCCTCTGCCCAGTGTTTTTAGGTGTGCTCCAGCTAAATAGTTTTTGTGTTCTGCCAATGTAAATATAACAATAGTGGTGATAAAGGAGGATGTTCTGTTATAACGATGTGCTAGGAGTTAACACTTCTGTTAATCAGTGTGTGATTTCAAACAGTTTACATTCACAGTTTTCTGAAAAACTGCTTTTACATATACTGTTTTCTGGGAGCTGTAAAGAATCCTAAGCAAATATAGCTGAAAAGGTTAACCTTTGTGTGCTGTGAAAATGCTCTAGAGAAACCAAATAGAACACATTCCGAAGAGCAGAGTGTTCTGGTTTTTTTTTTTTTTTTTTGCACTGATACCAGTCAGGAAGAATAATTTGTGACTTTGTAACGTTGGATGTATTTGCAGGGGTATGTATGAAAATGTCTAGAAACTGGAGAGCTCCTCTATCCCTGCTGCTAGCTGGTGCATTGCCATTAACGCAGGCAGTCTAGGGAGGCCAGGAGTTGTCAGTAGGTTGTTTTTTAAGGTGCCTCCTTAAAAGGCAGGTAGTGCCAGGGCTGGAAAGCAGGAGCTGTCGAGTGGTCAGACATCCTGGAGACGCTGGGCTGTCAGTATGGGGAGGTTACATAAGGTGCATAAGCCCGTTACATAAGAGCTGCCTGGCACTTGGGTCACTGCTGCTCCTCCGGGATGAGCTGCAGTTTGCCTGAAACCAGCACACTGAGCACATATGCATCCGAATTATTTCCACAACAGGACCAGTGGCTTTACACGAGAGGTACATAGATATGTTCCAAAGAAATGAGTGACTTGTAAGACCAACAAAATCAGTCAAAATAACATGCAATTAATTTCTTAAATGATTATCAGTTTAAAAGAGCATTCTCATCTATAAAACCTCATATGCAGAGGAATCTTCTCAGTACTGTTTGAAATTGTAGGGAGTCTTTGGGCCCAGTCAAAAGGGACAGTTGTTCTCATACAGATGTATTAAATGTTTCTTTGCTTTTAATTTGGTAAGAAGAATTGAACTTCAGCTTTTGTCAGCTTTTTTATACTACTAGCAAAATTCTGAGATTGAACTGGAGTTCACTTGCAGGGAAGAAAAATGGCCATTTCACTAAGGGGGAAAAGTTAAGGTGAGGAAAATCTGCTGAGGCCTTTTTGATTTATCATTGTTTAAAAGCAGGAGCAAAAGGTGTTTGATAATGAGCATGACTCTTGGTCTTTGGTCAGATAGCAGCAGCACCTTCTTGACCATGTACCAGGTCTAATTTAAATTACAAGTCAAATAGCTGAGATGGTTGTATTCAGTAGTGGTAACAAGTGATAGCTCTACAAGATGTTCTTTTCTCCTGAAACTACTGAAATGATAACAACTGAATATGCAAAAAAGTTCTATTCTTCATTGTTGGCCTCATCTCAAAATCTCCTTGAATAATCGTATGTGAGATGGCATGGGGTCTTTGCAAGAAGCATTTCTACCACGGTCTTGTGAAGCACTGATGCTTACAGAAGTAGCATCCTCTTATGTACTCGAGTTCCAGAGGCCAAGCACTAATGGAGCATTGTGGTGGCTTCTTGCCAAACAGGTTGGGATCAGAATCCCTTCCTCTCTGTCCAGGAACGCTTTACTTCAGTATCAAGCTAAGCTGAAGCCTTTGTACCTGTCAATCATCAAACTAGATGAAATGTTTTGTTTTTATTACAGATATCTTTTGGATGTTGTATCCTGCAAGCATAGAAGTCTTGAAACTCCTGAGCAAACAGGATATGCCTGGGGCTTAGTTACCATGGTGCATACTATACTAGTGCTCTGCTACAGGTCCAGCCTGCAGCCACATTGCTCTGCCAGACATTGCTTTGCAGGACTGCATTCACACCAGCATTGTTGTGTCCCACATGTGACAGTTGGGTTAATGCAGCCCACTGTCAGAGCTGGGGGCAGTTCAGCTATAGTTTAGAACTTCTTGTCGATTTAAAAAACAAAATTATTCAGACCAGCTTGCTAAGTAAAATGAAGGCAGTTCTGTCTGTTGGCAGTTTGATGTTAAAAACTAACCTCCTTTGGATAACAGCTGCTTGGTCAACCTACTGGCTGGTGCTAGAGCAATCACAGCTTCCTGTTAGATAAAGGAAGAAATATTTTGCAGGAGTTTCTGCAGCCTGCTTTCCTCCTTTAGTGCCATGGAACTTGTGCATTACTTAGTTTATAAGCAGCCCCTTTTTGCTTTGTTAGCATAGTACAAACTGAGTTTTTTTTCCTCAAGGAAAAAACTTAAATCTGTTCTGACTTCTTGTGTCTATGATGGTTGCCCTGTGAAACCAGCCCACAGTCTCTGTACTGTTTAAATAGAACACTTCTCACACACCTCCAGCCCACATGATAGCTGATGGCTAGTCACTGGGAGTGAGAGCAATGTGTACAGTTGCTTGAGGAAGACAAATAATTTACCTGCTGCACTAAGTAGTGGGTTGTTCTTCAGGACATGTTGTCTGCACTACTTACATGATGCACACTAATTCTTTGCTGCTTCAACAAAGTGGTGCAACCTTCTGATTCCTAATTGCTGAAGAAGTGGGGAACCAGTTGTTCCTTCTAGAGCTGGGACTTAAGAACATCCATACTAATGTCAAGTGTATCAACAGCACGATCCATTCGGTATTACTTAAAAGTTAAAAGCAAATAATGTTTCTTTAGTATTTATTTTGTAGCTTAACAAGAGACAATCACATTTGCTCCACTTTCTAGTTCTGGCATTGATCTGCTGGCAGACTGTTACTTTATCTGACAGAGAGCATGACTATAAAATACATGTAGTTTATGGGGATAACTCGGTATAAAAGTAGTCTCCTCTCCTTCCTGCTCCAATCTGTCAAATTTTGTACCAATTTTTGTCTCATTCTGTCTAGTGTACTTTATTCTGAATGGGTGCTTGTCTTGATTCATTTTGGTGTGTAGACTCCTCTACTGTTCTCAGTTCTGCATTTCTTTGTTGTACTTAATGTTTATAACCTCCATGGGAAAGACACTGTAAGGCAGTGAGTTTCACGAACTTGATGTAATAAATGCATTCTTTGCCTTGTTGCAAAGTTCACCCTGAACTCTAATCAGCTGCTAGGCATTTCTAGTCCCTGTAGAGTGAGTATTTTGAAAACATCCATTTATTTGCCACTATGAGTGTTCAATAGCTGTACACACAGTGACAATGGAATTAATCCAGGAAAAGAAATGGTCTGAAAAAAGTAATTTAAGTACCCAAGCTAGCTTTGCTCCACTAGGCAGTTTGTTTATATTGATTTTATTACGATACAAACAAAGAACTAAGGAAGAAAAGAATCTATTCTGAATTGTGCTGCTCACTCATCATAATACTCAGTATTTCAATACCATCTCCTGGCCTCTCAAATGGATTAAATTGCGTTTACTTTACCCTCATTATACATACATTTTGGTTATAGCACTCAAAATACTCTGCTCTGGAGGCCTTCATTTCAATGAGAACAGAATGTTCTGGTTTGAAAAGAAAGCGCAGTGTAAACGAGATTGAATGTTCAAACCTGAAATTGAAAGTTGAAGGAGGTGGAGGAGTGACAGGAAAGGTGGCTGCATATGACATGCCTGTAAGATGTGCCTTCATTTGTTTTTTAATTTTACACTGATACCAAAATCAAGTAATTAGTGTCTTCACGGTAGAAAAAATGAGAGATTCCTGCCTTCATCTGCTGGAGTGTGCTAACTCTGAATTCTCTTGCATCTATTCAAAGTGCATCATGTTTCCTAATACGCTGATTCCTGTGCATGTATACCTGTCCTTACCCACCTGCATGTGCATATGGATGTGTACGTAACCTTATGCCCTTTATTATTGTGTTTTGATGATACCGAATCAGCCTGTCAGTGAAGGTTTTAATAGTAGTTGTGATAGTGAATCATTCTCTTTTATTGGACTTTACTAATTATTTCAGGCTTTTTTTTTAAATACTCACTTTTCCCCCTCTTGGTATATATGCAGTTTTATGTCTTTAATGGTGCAAATGCTTATGTGAAAATAAAGTTTTACCTGTATGGTAAAAAGTTGTGTGGTTTGATTAGGAAGGCTAGGCTGGTCATGAGAACATGTTTTGTTTATTTGAAGCTGTTAAAGCCTGGTATATTAAAGTGGAGACTGGTTTAATTTCACTCCCTGGGGAATAGGAAATGCAGATGTGAGAAGGCCACGCCAGTGAATTTTTTTATTGGCTGAGTGTGAATGGTGTTTTCTGAAGCCTGGATGATGATTGAATGCCATGTGGTGGTGCTTTGTCACTGTTTGACTCAAAAAAAACAAAACACAAAACCTACGGAAGTAGTGTGAATCTGTAAACAGTGTGAGGGAGGATAATGTCATTTTCCAAACATGGCTCAATAGCAACAGAAGCATCATTGTATAGATGCAATAAGCTTGATATTCCTAATGTTTTGAGAAGGTGTGTGTTACTGGATAAAATTCTTGCATTTTTGTACTCTCAGGATGCTAGCTGCTTTTTCTGTTGGATGATGGACAGTGTTTCTGTACTAAGGACAATCCTGATGCCTGCTGTATCCATGTGTACAGACCCTTGCTGTACACCCTGTTTTGTTGAAGTGAGGTGCACGAATTCAGGATGCTCTTGTTTGAGAGGAAGAAAAATTATTTGAACAGTACAAAACTGTTACAAGCAATTAGGAATATATATTTTTACTATGATTTACTAACATAGCAAAATCGAAAGTAAAATATAAGTACAGTTTCTAGTGAAAGCAAATAAAGAAAAAATCCTCAGTGCTGTATGTACATTGAAAATTATATAGGTATAACGGGTTACTTTACTTTAGATACGCTAGTTAACCCTGCTGACTGAGGAAGGTGAACAGGAGATTCCTCTGAAAGGTAATTCAACACAGGAACCTAATTTCAAGTTGCAAGTGATCTGTGCCAAAATCCAGTCCTTCTTTCTCTTAACTGTGCACACAGAATCTGGAGATGAGTGCCTTAGTGTAAAGAGTGAACATCTCCACTGATTGGCACTAACTACGAGCTTGGTCCATAAGGTAAAACCTACTTCAGAATCAAAGGCCTTATGTTTTGACCAAGTAAGGGACAAAATGAGATCTATCATAGTTTATCCAAGGGTGAGTAATGGGGCTTATTAACATGAGGCTGAATTTGAGCTTCAGAAAATGTATCATCTCTATTAAAGGTCCTGCTTGGTGCTGTCTCTTTGTGTCTTTTATTAAGCTGTATTAACAGTGTGACTTAACTGGAATGATTGAATGGAATGTCTTTGAGTGGTGGTTCTCATCTTCTTGCATGTCCTTTTATCTAAACAAACAGATATGTGCTTAAAAATAGAGAGTATAGGTTTTTGCTTATCCTGTTTGTTTGGTTGTGTTGTTTTGTTTGCTTTTAATTTTCTTGGCTGAATTTAAAGAACACTAGGACCGAAACTATTTATATCTTATGTATTTGATTGTAGCTAAAGGTCTTTCAGTTTCCCACTGTTTGCTTCCTCTATTATCCTAATCACCCTTTTATACAGAAGGAAAGAAAGTATGCGATTGAGTTTCCTGCAGAGTAGTAGCACAGAAGAATGGAGTTTAGAAAGAGCAGTAAAAAAAAACATTAAAGGTACACTCTTGGAAGACGGGAACTGAGAAAACAGAACAATTATTACAAACATACTCCTCTACTTCTACTCTTAAAAGTTTTGTACCTGTGGCAAGGATAACATTAGCACTTGGAAATTTGATTTCAAATTGACTGAATTTCTTTAAATGAATAGGATAGGCAGTAGTCTTTGTTTCCAAGGCAACACTCGGTTATCAGCATAAGGACATGGAAGGTGCTTAAGTGACAAAGCTTCGGAAAGCGTCTTACTAAAGATAAATCTTACATTCATTCAGAGTATCTGGATAACTTTCACAATGTGGTGTACAGCTTTCAGTACATCTTCACCCAGTTGTGAGAAACTCATTCCTAAAAAGTATATTCCCAAGCCAATACCAAAGTCTACAGTTCATGCTGCATGTTTAACTTCTCTACTAGACAAGAGGAATCTATAGCTAAGATTATCTAATATTTTCTAGTACATTTGCTTTCTTTCTTTTTCAAGAGGGAATGGCCACAAATTGAGCCGGGGAAGATTTAGATTAGATTTGAGGAAACGTTTTTTCTCTGAAAGAGTGGTCAGGCACTGGAATGGCCTGCCTAGGGAGGTGGTTGAGGCACCATCCCTAGCGCTGTTCAGGAAGCGTTTAGATGAGGTGCTGAGGGATTTGATTTAGTAGCTTAGTGGGTAGGGATAGTGATAGGAGGATGGTTGGACTAGATGATCTTGTAGGTCCTTTCCAACCTAATGTATCTATGAACCTATGAATCTTATGCTGTACTCAAAAATTAGACTCCAGATGACATAGTGAAAAATCAGGTATTCTGCCAGATCTAATTACTTTTAGATGTAATGAGCAGCTTTCAGCCCCCCAGGAGGACATGATTGTGATGACTCACTCATACCTGATCATGGTTGAAGAGACAAATTGGAAAGGTTAACAATGACGTATTTGTGGGGTCTTATGGTTTGTTTTGCTGTTGTTTTTAATGTAGAGAGGAAGGGATGAATGCAGGTGTAAAGACTCAGGCAGAAAAGATTCAACCACCATGGAAACAAAGGAATTTGTTATTGGTAGAGGTTACGTATTTGCAGATTATTCTTTGCTCTTTAATTAAACATTTTATTTCATGAATACGCACATTAAAATTCTTAACACGTTTTTGTGATTTCTCTATCTTGTTTGTAAAGCAAACAGTAGGTTTGGATAATAATGATACTGAGGCAGTACTGTTAGGAAGGAGCGATTTACTGAATAATGTGAGTACTTCTGCAAATCCTGTGGGACAGAATTCTCAAATTACAGTTTCTAATTCCACTGAAGTATTAACTTGAAATTTCAACCTATTTAATTCTTCTTAAACAGAAAATAGTTGTTTCTTTTGGAGCTTTATAATCAGCAGCTATACGTCTTTGAGAGCTATTGTAATGATTTTGAAAGCCTCAGTCATTTTCTAAAATATAGGTAGTAAAACCTGTGTAGCTGTCCTGTTGAGTGTAAAGAAATGTACAAATCTGTTTCACTTCATTACTTTTTACAACTTCTGAAGCACAAAAGTCTTCAGCTTCAGTAATCGGCCTAACTCCATTAGATTCATTAGCCTTGTGCCCCTGGGAGATGTAGCCCACAGATTTTATTCCTGTGATGTTTTCTTTCAAAATATTTAGTCTTTTAAACAGACCTTTTAAAACTTATCAGCCTTATTCACCAAACCCCAAATGGAGACTGAAGGCTTGTTAATGGCATATGGTGATTTTAAAGTGGGACGAAGCAAGGAAACTTGCCAAACCATGGTTCTGCTCTTTGTGCTCTGGATCATCCTTTAGCATTGCACTATGATTTTTCCTTTCTTTTCTTTTGTTCCTCTTCAGTATTCCTATCTCAGTCTCTGATAAGTTAGATGATACTCAGTGAGTGATGCTACTTTACTTAAATTTTTCTTTTTAATCTTGCTGTTCTGTGGCTAAGCAAGTACTTCCTGCTTAGAACCTGTTACTCCTTGAGTTACATACTCTTTGCTATTTCAGATACACAAACATCATCAGTACTTGGTGATGTAAATTAAGAGTTGTCTCATTTATGAATATGTGGTAGTACTGCGTAAGACTTGAATCTTCACAACCCTAGCTGTAATCATTAGTTTTTGTGTTGTTTCTCCAACGTATGTTGAATTCTGGAGGTATAGATTTTGCCAAAATAAGACACATTAATGAGATAAAAATCCAAATCTGAGATTTTTAGAAATAATGTAGTGGATTGAGAGCTACCCAGTGGAAGTTGCACACTACAGACGATGCATGGCCTTCTAAAAGTTTTCATTTCAATGCTGCTTTAAGAATTGTGCATGTACTAACTTTATTTTAGTTTATCCTGGTTTTTAGACTCTCCACTTTGCAAATCTAATATTTTATTCATTAATAAAATCTTAAAGCCTTTTAAGTAGTAGTTAGCAAGACTATTATATAAGAAAGTGTAAGAAGTTAGTAGAGATCAGGAGAACGAGACCACCTGCATTTAGTGGGAGCCTTTTAATATCACGTTGAGTGATCCAATTGACAAATACAAACCAGAATCAATTCCATTTATTATCTGGAGTAACTTAGATCTGACTGGGTAAGACTGATACTTAGGTTTATCTCCTCCATAGCAGTCTAGGTACTTGTAACTGCTATCAATTGGAAAGATACTCATTTGATACAGCAATGAAGTACCATATCTTTGATGCTGCTGTGCTGCAGAGGTCTTGTTAGAGTAGTCTCAGATGAGACAGTGTGTGCTTTTGCATTCCTAAAACTAGCTGACTATATATTTTACGCTGAAATTGTTTGTAAATGCATTTGCACTGTAAATCCTCTTTTATTACAGGTTTCTTCCATTTTGAATGTTGTACAGAATGATTGTTTGCAATATAAAGGAATCAGTAAACAAAATACTAAATTACTTTAATCGTTGGAGGCTGGATTCCATAGTAATTTAGACTGTGATGACGCAGCTAGATGTTTAATATACTCCTCTAAAATGCTGTCTGAGAGCTGCTTGTCCTCAGTGAGCTGTCTCATGTCCATCGGGTGCTGCATTTGCTGAAAAAAAAAATGGTTTGAGTAGGAAGGTGCGTAACTATTACTGAGATTTATCATCAATTCAATTTACTATATATGTGAAACGCTTAAAAATCATAAAGCTCATTTCGTGGTAGTCTTTCTCCTGTGTGTATATACTACGTTGTGATTTATTTTTGTAACTTTTTATACTTTCATGTGTTTCAGAAATTTGAAATTTAGGACGTAGAAAAAAGTCTTATGATAGCTTCTAAATATAAATAAACTTAAAAATAAATCTTGCAAAACGGCAGTGATCCATTTAATAAAATACCCATTTTTGTAAATGCACTGGAAAGAGTGGGTGAAAATAGTGTGACACATCATGTGGGCTTAATCTATTTCGTATAAATTTGCTGTGAAAGCTCTAGTTCAATATAGATAATGTGCAATCTGTTCTAAACATCCAGTTGTACAATAAGGGTAATTTGTGGGAGACAGTTATGGATCTCAAGAGCCCTTTCATCATTCGGAGTATTGAATTAATCTCCTAAACGCTCATTCAGAAGGTGCCAGAAGACTGCTCTGTTCGGTTGCCATGGCAGATATTATTCTCCTGGCTCCTTGGAGAGCAAAATTTCTATAAAGCGTGAGTGTTTTCAAGTTTATCAAAGCAGTAAGCTGTAGTTACTCTGATTTTTGTTGTTGCTGCTGACAGTTTCCTTCTGTCATATGTTTGCTTTCATTTGTTTAAATGTTCTAAACTTTATTACTTGCTCTCTTAGAATGCCAACTTTCATTCAGAGACAGAAAAGGAGAAAAATTATATTCCATATGGTCGTGCAGTCTTTTCTAGATACATCTGAAAAGAAATCTGAAAATTCAATACCTGTATGCTAAGAGATGAGTGAAAGTAACAGAACTGATAAACACAGGTTATTTACCAGGCAAGGGAATGAAAACATTTTTCTCAAGTGTATTCAGGACAGATACTGTGAAGGAGATGGACCTGGTTTCGTACACACTCAACTTTTTGGTTTCATGTACTCATGTTACCACAATCTGCTTATGAGTAGCAGAACTAATGAAGCCTGATTTCCTTGGGATTTATGTTCTGTCTACATACAGCTGTGCATATGGCTTGATTAAACATCTGGCAGCCGCTGACTGCACGATAGAAGGAATTGTGTTACAATTTCAGTGATAGGCTGCTGATTATTTCCCTGACTTTCAGCTTACTGATTTTCAAACAATGAGAAGGCAGTATCCTCCAGACTTCTGTAAATGGACAGCTCCTGTTGAAATGGGCTGGTATCTGGAAACATAAAGCGTGGTCTGCCCGTGGCCACTGTGCTTTGAACATCTGGTTCAGGTGGCCTTGAAGAGACACGCTATTACTGTGTAAACTGCATGTTTTAGGAGGCAGTTATTTGCCACGACTGAAATTCAGGCGCTATTTTGAGCTTTAAAGAATAATTACTTAATGTTTATTTCGTAGTAATGCATCTTGTCAACTCAAGCAGCACAGTAATGCGTGATGTTTGCTTGTCCAGCTGCTCATTACACTGCGCACAGGTGCTTGGAATGTTTGAGCTTGTCTTTTTGTTGGTTTTATTTATTTATTTATTTGACGTTTTGGTTGTTGGAGATAATTATACTCGATATATAACTATTACCAGGGAAGCTAACTGGATAGCAAGTCGCCGCAATTTGCAAAGAGCCGCTCACCTGCTCTTAGCCAGGTACTCCAGACAGCGTGCAAAACAGTGTTACCCTTAGGAAATGCGGTAGCCCGATGTGGGGAAAGTAACCCTGTTGTTTGCTACTGTTACCAGCTCTTCCATTGAAGAGACATCCAGAACCAAAGCTGTTTGTGGCAGTCCTGTGTAAGCCGTTCAGCTGACAGACTCAAATCTAACTCCTAATCAAGTGTGAATGTGTGGGAGGGTGCTGCTTGAGTCTGTGGCAGTGTGAATGATCATGTGGACAGGCACCGAAGGGAGAAAACTAAGCTACCCATTAATAATTGCAGTTGTCAGAAGTGTTTTGTCAATATGAATATTTACCATCTACCTTGTTCAAAGTCTGTTCCCCTCTAGCATGAGGTGACAGGGAATGTGTAAACTCTGGGGGTGCTGGATGAGCAAAGTAGTACTTAGACTCTGTGTCTTGTTATTCACATGCATCCTCAGTGTGAAACTGCCGTGAGGATAGCTGGTAAGAGACCTCCTAGAAGTGGAGACTTGTTTGTGCAGAATGTTATGAAAACATAAGAACAAACCTGAGGGGAAGGCACGTATTTAGAGAATTGAGAAACTCAGAGCAGGATGATGCATCATAAAGTGCTTGGAATGGACCTGTAAGATACATTCATTACATTTCCTCTTTAAATCCGATTTGCTTCTGGAAGAGGATTGGGGAAAATTCCACTCTGAACAGAACAGTGCATAGTTCAGCCTGCCAGCAAATCTGTTATAGCCCATCTCAATGAAACAGTAGCTGAATTATGGAATGATCAAAGCGTGAAGTGATGAAACAGAAAAATGAGTAAAAGAAGGTTAGAGTGGCATTAGCATGAGGGGTTTTCATTGTGTAAGCAAAAGAAGGAGTACACTGGCTGGAGCAAATGAGGCCTGCTGTGTGTTCATGAAGGGTTATTATTTTTTTTTAACCTGAATGTCCATAATGGTCAGCATATGAACGTTGCCTGTCCTGTCTCTGATTCTCCTGTGGTGCACCACAGACGCAGTGTTTCTGCTGCATTTGAAGTCTTACATGCTTCTGTGGCAAAGCAGCAAGGCTTGACGTTTGAGTAATGTGAGAGGCTTTATTCAAAGCAAGTTAGTCGGGGTCAGAGGGCATGTCAGGGCTTAACTAGCACACAGCATCCTTCTTGGTTAGTGTGGGGGATGTCTTAGATTCTTGTTGCCCACTGTCTAGTTAATTCATGATATGCTATTTTGTAAGAACAGCAAGAAATATATTTTTCCAGTCTGCAAATGGCCCTTAGTGACTATTCATGCAGAAGAAAGTCTGTTCAAAATAGAACATCTTATAAAGCACTGAAATGTAGTCTGAGGTGATGTAGAAAGCAGACGTCACTGGAGTTTTCCTAACCTTCCTTTCCTGAAATAAGCTTCAAACTGAAGCATTTGACACTTTGTTTTTGTCAAATCAGTGTAAGGTTCTGCCAGGAACATTCTGAAATCATGGGGTGTACTAAGTTTCCTACAGACTGGCATACGTATGCATCGTTGCATGTGTATCAGACTTGGTTTTGCCACATCATGAAAGCAATATTATGTTGATGATAAACAAAATACCAAAGTTTTCAAAGAAAAATTTGCACGAAAAACAAATTCACTGATGTACACAGAACACATCCTACAATTAAACAAATAGCCACGTGCTCAAACAAAAGAGGGAGCTTTTCTGCATGTAGCTCTCAGCAGTGGTTCTCTCTGATGTACGATTATGTGCATTACAGGTAATGTGGCATGTGGTGATTGCTGGCTGATATGCAAAGGAGAGCACTTTCAGAGCAGGGCTTTTGGGGAGATAATGTCTGCTTGCTTCCGAGAAGCGGCCTGTCAGGAAGTTTCAGGGGCACTGCATAGTCTCTGCATACCAAAGTATGCCTTTCTAGATGCTGGCTCCTACAAAACAGCTTAGAGAAGCCACTAGGAAGATAACTGAATTTAGGTCTCTGGTCAGATACTTTATATAAACTTTGTTGTATTATAAAGGTTTAGTAAAATAAATGGAAATTAAGTGGAAAAGCAGGCCTGGAAATGAGTATGTTATCAGTTCAGGTACTAGGTAGTAATCTTTTTTGCCTGTTTTCATTTATTTTCCTATTGACAGCAAGCAGAACTTCAGAAATCATTTCAAAGCATTGTGCTCTTCTGTAGTTTCCTATGTTATTCAGCCAGTTCTAGGTGTATTGTGAACTGCTCAAGGCTGTATCTCCTGCAAAATGTATTGAGGGGGAAAAAAAAGCCTTGCTTTCCCAACAAGCATTTGGAGAATATGAAGTTTAGTTGCTGTTTTCTTTTTTCCCCCTTGAGATTTCTATGAGATTTTCGTGAGCTTGCTTCAGTTCTTCAATCTTTGCTAGAACTGCATACCACATCCATGGTGTGGTATGTTTTATTTGTAAGAGACTGAAAGACTGTGAAAGCCCATTTCCCTGAAAGGATGAGTTTCTTTCTAGCTTTGTCTTAAGCTGATGGATTTTATCAAAAGCTAGAGTACTCTCAGGTGTGTATAATCTAAAGGAGAGGTAAACTAGCTGAATAGATAAGCTTTTTGTGACTCCTGGTCCTTCCTGCTTCCTTCTTAGGGATGCTGCAAAATTAATCAGTCTGTGTCTTGAAAAGGCTCATTCCCTTAGCTCTCATTTGATAGCTAGCAGTGAGGTGAGATCCTAATAGAACGTGAGACAGATTTGGCTCTGGGTTGATGGAAATGCTGTTGAGCAAACCTAGAATTGAGCTGATCTGACAAGTTGAGAAACTGAAAGTAAGTAAATGAGGCTCCCATGCAGTAAGAGGACACCTTTCTGCAAGGGAACACACCCTGAGTTATAATTTGATGATGTTGAAATTATCAGGCCAAACCATTAATTAGTTCATCCAGTTACTTTCTGGGAGTGGTAATTCCTGTTGTTTCCAGGAGAAGCTTAAGAAACTGTGGAGAACAGTTAAAAGTTTGGAATTACTGTTAATGGGAGCTGTAACTCTCTTTCTGTATTAAGTAGTATTAGGATCATCTCATTAATCAGTTGAATTTGTGTATCTGGTTCCAACACAGGGTCACAAATAGTTACAGTCAGAACCACTGCTAAAATATATCTTTTAACCTAAACATGAACCAGGAGGAGGATGAGCAGATAGCATGGTAAATACAGAGGGAAGGTGTATATTAGCAGCAGTCCCACTTTGTTTTCTGTTGACTCAGAGACTTGCAGAGGAGCGGATTTGTCACCATGATGAGTAGTAGCTCTAGCTGGTACCTGGGGCAGGAGGAAGCCTGGGCTGCTGCTGCTCTTGCTGCTCACTGTGTCCAAGGTGACTTCTCCTTTCTTGAGAACCAGAAGAGCATTAGAAGAAAGGAACAAAAAAAACAGGAAATGCAAATTTCTGTTTCTTGTATGCCTTCTACCTACAGTCTTGCAGCTAGAGAAAGACAAGAAATGGTCACCATATGTAAATCTGGCAATTCCTTATTGCCATCAGGCCATTTCAGAGGTTGGCCTGTTTCAGCTTTCAGTAGCTGTTTTTGTCACAACTCAGGAAAGGTCAACCTGGAATTTCTTTGATGTGCCAAAGTACAGGTCAGGGCTCCAGAACAACACAGGGAGGTAGGTATAGCACTTCCTCCCAGTTTGCCCTGGCTTATTTGATGCTGCTGATTCTCCTTTGATTTCTAGTCCCATTGATCTGCCCTTATTTAAACACAGTCTTTGAGCCAATCTTGCTTGACCTAAAGCTTTTTCCTGTGTTATTCATGCATTCTCTATTTTTACAGTGGCAGGGAGCAAATGGAGTGCTGTGTCTGTATCAGCCTCTTTTACAGCTTGCTGGTAGGAAACTTGTGTGGAGTACTTGAAATATGTACTACTGAAAGACGATTATCCTGTAGGTAGTTAAAATACTTGATGTGCTTTTCAGTCAGAACAGGAAGCCCTGAGATGAGATCAGGAGTAAATTGTCATTTGTGACCTTAAAAATTATTCTTATCACCTCTCAGGTTGGTTGTCCTGACCAGGGCTACATCTGCTTAGAGACACTTTGGATCATTTTTTATTTATCAGGTCCCTGCCTGCTTCTTTTTCATGTTAAGTCTTTAATTGCTTTTTTTTTGTTGTTTTTTCTTCACATTTTTTTACTGGCTGCTTCTCTTTTTATTTGTCAGTAATGAGTAATAACTCCAACTCAGCCTCACCCTTCAGCTCAACTCCTTACACTCAGTGCTTTGTGGAAGGGGATGCTGCAGGAAGTTGTATGGGAATATCCTTATGGACATCTTCAATGTCAATAAGGCAGTTCAAGCAGTAAATGTCAGTAAAACAGCAGCCTGGGTTCGAATGGTAGCAAAAAAAGTAATCAGGTTATGTAGTTGCATGAGACATTGTGAGTAGAAAAGCAGTGAGACTATTTGAGGAAGATTTGCATAATAATCATAGAACGGTTGGGGTTGGAAGGGACCTTTAAGATCACCTATCTTCAGCCCCCTGCTATAGGCAGGGATGCCTTCCTCTAGACCACGTTGCTCACAGCCCCATCCAGCCTGGCCTTGAATGCTTCCTGGGAGGGGACATTCACAGCCTCACTGGACAACCTGTTCCAGTGTCTCACCACCCTCACAGTAAAGAATTTCTTTCTAATACATAGAAAGTAATTCTCTATTTTTTCTAATTTTCCTTTAGTCTGAAAAAAGACTGTTAGTGGCCTTGTTTCCAAATGTCCTTGAGTTTCAGAGCACTAGGAACTAAGAGGACATTTATTTCTATGGGATATTCTCCATTTTGTGTTAAATTGGTGTTTGTTTTTCTTATTTTCCTACTGAACAGGGAGGGGAGCAGAATGATCCATTTAATATCTGATGATAATTTCCCTTTTCCTGTCAATTTCTCTTCCATCAGTCTAATTGTACATAGTTCTTAAAATTCCTGGAAGTCCTTTTGTAATAGTTAGCGTTTAGAGTAAAATTAAAACATAATTATTTGAAGATAAATGCTTAGCAACGTACAGTAACGTTTTTAAAAATATTTATATTTCATGTTAGTGCTTCATGCTTTCTTTTTTTAATATGTTGTCTGCTAAATAACCCTTTGCTGGTCTGAAGGGGAGAATTTTTCATAACATTTTGGGGGAAGCATTGGCCCATTTACAGATTACATAGGTTCCTAATGAAGAAGGCATCAAGGGAATTCTTAAGCTAAAAACAAACAAGCAGAACAGAATAGTATACAGCAAAGAGAAGCCATCAGTCTTGATTAGTATTGTTGAGAATGCCTCTTGACATACAGACATTTTTGTGAGGCTGTTCATTCCTTTGGAGCCATCATTGTAGAAGTCATCTTTAGTTTTTTCCTTCTTTTAATACGTATAGGCAGTACACAGCTAAATGGAGAGAGGGGAGATCTGAGTGCATGGATGCTATTGAATTCCTTTTGTAGGTGCGTTCTTGTGATGGTGTTTTATAAACCACAGCCTGTAATTCCATTTTCTTCTACTCTTTGATATATTCATTTACACCACTAACAATACTGTTATTTCCTGTTATAATGAAACCTTGTGTACTCTCTTTTTAGCATGTGGGAGGTGTTTGCTTTAGTTTATTGAGGAAATCCTTAGCTACAGTTATGAATTATTAATTATTTTTTTAGGAAGGAGTGTAACTGGCTGCCATGATTTTTGTGGTTCTCTTGATCCTTTAAGAGTATATGGAATTCTTGCTCTTTGTTTTAGCATTGTGTCTAGTGCCAGATAGGAAACGTGAGCATGTGAGTACTGACATACCATCAAGCTCAAAGTGCAGAAAATGGATTTCTTCAGCTTGTTAATATTTTGTAATTATTTGCCCTGCCCCAGCTTGTTTGCTTTGATTTGCCCTGAAGGATCTGTGGAAATGTGTGTTCACCTCCCAGCTTACACCATCACATCAATTCACAGTGAATTAAATAAGTGACTCAGTGGATAATATTAACTCACTTCACTGATGCAAAATCATATGATGCCTTGAACATTTATTTGGAGTCCTTTGACAGCACTTGCTGGAGTGTTTTTAAAATCTGATTTGTTTGATAGCTGTAGCAACCTCTTTTGTATAGGTCTTACTACAAAATGGATAGGACAGAGTACATTTTCTGACAAGTGGTGATGTCGTACAGTGTTTCTATAGCAAAAGGTCACAGCATTTTAATGCATTACGACTAATGTGTTGAAGAGACATTTTAGGTATTTTCCAGCGTGCCACCATAATATTGTTGCAACAGGTTGGAATTGAGAAGCGGGTGTGTGATGGGCCTGGTAACCCAGGGTACCATCAAAGCACTTCACAGTGTGTAAGAAATATTGAAAGGCAAAGCCTTGAGGTCAGCTAGAGTTAAATTACTGTGGCAACGGGACACAAATCACAATGGCTGAACTCAGTGCATGCATGCTGAAGCTGGCAGCACTTGCTCTGGCAAGAGAAGGCTGCTCTAGAACAGTGGCTGGACACAAACAGCTGCTAATTGTCCAACATGCCTATTTCCTGGCTTTGCTTTGTTGCCAGGCCTCATGCAGCCCCGCAGAGCAGCTGAGAGCTGTTGGAGTTCTGTTCCCCATCTCCCACCCTTGAGAAGCAGAGCAGGACGGGGTGGGAGGAGGCCTGTGCTTGTCCCTGTGGAGCAGTGCCAGGTTGCAGCACGCTGCCAACAGGCCTTCCCCTCACCAGTTCTGGGTGTGGATGCACGAGGAGCCATTTCTGCCATTAAGGAAATGGCAAGTGAAAGTCCGAGGAAGGGGGTGCAGCTAGGACAGCAGAAAACAGGACAGGGAGTCCACAAGGGGTAGAATGCTGTATCCTTTAAATCCCTATAATTCAGCCTATCTACAGTCATTGTTTATCTTCATTTTACAAAGCTGCTTAAATTTCCAACTCTTCCACACAAAAGTAGTAGCTATTGTATGTATCCTTAATTTTCTGTTTCTCTTTATTGCCAAATAATTTCATAAATCTTGGTGAAGGAATTGCCTATAGAAAAGTACGAAATGCCATTACAGTCTCTAACAGAAGTACAGCTACATGTGAATCAGGGGCTGAATGGAGTGTATGGGGCACTGCAGTCCTACACACTGGCTCACCAATGTAACCAAGGATGACCTGGTTGTTCTAGTGAAAACAAACAAGCTTTTTCAACAGAGCACTGTGTCACTCCTGTGCAAAAGAAGTAACTAACCCATAGCAAAGAGGATTTCTTCCCACTGGTTTGCTGGAGAAAAGGAAGAGAGTTTTATCCACTCACAACTTAGGAAGCACAAAAACTTCTGGCTTCAATGGAGTAAATGAGAGCTTTTTGCTAGGTTGCTTAAAATTACTATAGGCTTAGCAAAGTAATATTTAAATTTGTCATTATTCCTATAATTTAAGACCATGCCAGCTGCAGTAACTTTCATCAACTTGGGGAAACGCAGTTATGAACCTGCCAAATCAATGTTTTACTTCATTTTCAAACTGTCTGCAAGCTGTTTCAAAGCATATCCTGTCTCTCATACATGCTTGCTAGACAATCTTCTGCAGTTTTCTGAGACTAGTGGCTCGTAAGGAATTCTGCATCATAAATGAGAACGTGAAGGTCAGTAAGCCACGTGTGCCCATTGTCTGTGTAGCTATGTCTACGTGCAGGCTGTTCTCTAGGCCAGGCCCTAAGCAGGTGCCTAGGACAGAGTGAAGGTGAAGAGCAGGACACATGTATTTATGTATTATGATTATGATGTAATGCTCTATTATTTTTTTCTTCCCATCCTCTGCCTGTGTTCAGCTCAAGAACTTACTGAGCCAAATCAACCATAAATCCACTGTGACCAATTTGAGTAATTGACTTTATCCAACTAGGTATGTGGCTTTATCTGGTCAGACAGGTATTGACTTAAATGTATTTTTAAGCATGAGTCAGTAGCTATAACTGATCAATACTTGTGCTTAGTGGAAAACAAGGTGCATTTTTTTCGTCATGTGAAGCCTTTCCTAGGAATGGATGTTTGGCAGGCAGCGCATTTACCTCATTGTAGGTATCTTTGGTGCAAAAATGAGTTCTGCCAGCTGTGCTATTCTGACAGTACTGGCAAAGGAACCTTTGTTACGTTTAAAAATTGGTAGAAATGATTTCTTCAGAGTAATAATAAATCTTTTGTAACTAGCAGTTGGTTACCAGCTCTTATTTTTAGTAGACTGTAAATGGACAATATGCAAGAATGTAAGGAATATAAAATGCAAGAAGAAGAAGAAAACTTATCCTTGAAGAGAAATACAAGAATGAAAATGGTATTGGAAGCAATGTGGGCAGGACAAGTAGATAGGACAGGAGAACCTCTACAGGGGAGGAAAACAAATGGGGTGAGCTGGCAGGGCCAGCTTTCTGATCTTGGTTGCTTAGCCCATTAAACTCAGAACTGAAAGTATTCTTCTTTTACCAAATAACTTAAATATGTAATAGTTTGTCCTTGAGTGCAGTGTTTTGTTAATACTGTGATAATGATAATTCCACAATTAACCTTGTTCTTCGTGCTGATGTGGCAGATGAACTGAGAGGCGAGTTCCTTCTTTAAAAATAAGACCTTAAAAAATGTACTTGCTTTTGCTACTTATCTGCCCAGCACTTAGTGTGAAAATTGTTTCTAACCACATGGTTTATGCTTTAGAAGTATTTTAATATTTTCTATTTATACTGCTGGGTTGTTTATTTCTCTGATATCATCTGACATGAGTCTCAGGCTGCAGTTTGCTGCCTGCCACAGGGTGGATGGGAGTTCAGTATTTCTGGCATTGTACTTCCAGCATTTTGTGTTTGGTAACACAATACAGCACAGCTACATGCCCTCCATCTTACCTGCTTCTTGTATCAAAATTGATGCCGTATATAGGAATTTCCCAAAAAAGTGCCTGAATTTGGGTTGAAGTCCAATCTAGATGACATAATCAGCACTCTGCGTAGAGGGCTAACCTTTGCTGCTGCTGTTACACTTTTTTTGGAAACTATCAGGACTCAGCACTGCTACAGACACTTACAAATTAGGAAATAAACGTGTGCCCAAGTCACCCCTGGAACACGCGGTGCTCAGGATGGGGCAGGCATGCTGCGTGAGCTGCCACTGGGGAGAGCACCAAGCACTGGGCCTGGATTGTGAGGCTGGGCTTGATGTACCCAAATGAAGTGCCAGACATTGTCAGAAAGCTGTGGGGTTTCTAGGTGTTGTATTTTTCCTTAGTGAGGGGTGTAACTCGATTTGAAAGAACTTTGAGGGTTTTCTTGCAGCATATTTCCTGCTGGAGCACAAGTTATGAGGAGTTGTGTTGCTGCTGTTGGTGTTTCCTGTACTCTTTTTGTGACAGTAAATAGTTTAATTTTGTGCCTCATTTCTGGTACAGCAGAATTTGTTACAGGCTGTTGGAAAACGTGTGGGCTTTGGTGTCTGTAGCACTGGAATGGAAACTATGTGGGGTCCTCTGGGCCAAACCCTCAGCGTGTGAGGGGAGGCCTGTGCCTACAGCCCAGGTCCTCCCAGGCTTTGTGTCCAGAGGCCAGCTCATGGAATCATAGAATGGCTTGAGTTGGAAAGGACCTCAGCTACCATCAGGTTCCAAACCCCTGCCACAGGCACGGTTGCCAGATCAAGTACTCTATAAGGTTGCCCAGGGCCCCATCCAACCTGGCCTTAAACATCTCCAGTGACAGAGCATGCAAAACCACTCTAGAAAACCTGTGTCAGAACTTTACCACTGTCTGATCATCTTCGTGGCCCTGCTCATTCTCTGAAAGCTTGATCTTTTCTATGCTGGGGGCTCCAGACCTGAATGCAGTACTCCAAATGGGCCTCACAAATGCAGAACAGAGGGGAACAATCACCTCCCTCACCCTGCTGGCTGTTCCTATTCTGATGCAACCCATGATACTGTTGGCCTTCTGGGCTGCAAGTGCAAACTGATAGCCCACGTTAAGTTTTTCATCTACCAGGTCCCCTGAGTCCTTCTCAGCAGGGCTGCTCAAGGAGTTCTTCTCCTAGTCTGTATACCTGTCTGGGATTACCCTGACCCACGTGACTTTCCAACCAATTCCTTGTCCGCCTTTCAAATCCACATCTCTCCAATTTAGAGATAAGGAGAAGGTGAGCGACCATGTCAAAAGCTTTGCAGAAGTCTGGGTAGATTACATCTGTTGCATTGCCTTTGTCCACTGATGCCATCACAGAAAGCCACCAGATTGGTAAGGCATCACCTTCCCTTGGTGAAGCCATGCTGTCTGTCTCAGTTTGCCTACTCTTGTGCAGTCCTGTGCCTTAACATGTCTTCCAGGAGGATCTGGTCCATGATCTTCCAGCACAGATGTGAGGCTCACCAGACAGTGCTTCCCTGGGTCCTCCTTCCTTCCTTTTTTATAAATGGAAATGATGTTTCCCTTTTTCCAGGCATTGTGGGTTTTGCCTGACAGTCCTGATGGAGAACGGCTTGGCAGCCTCATTAGCCAGCTCCCTCAGCACTCTGGGATGCATGTCATCTGGCCCCATAGACTTATACATATTCAGTCTTAAATTAAGCTGTCTCAGATTTGCTCCCCCTTTACAGCAGTGGGGGGGGGGGATTGTTTGCACTTGGAGGTTCAGGGATGTGAGATATACAGCCACTGCTCTCCAGTCACTGCTCGGTCTGCCCTCTGAATGGGATGTGATCAGGGCTGTGTCTCTTCAGATGTTTTCCTCATTTTGCAATTACACATTCAGAAACAGTGAAAGAAATAAACTTTAAAAAGTATAAACTAAGATAAGATAATTTAATTGTGCTGAGGATCAGAAGAATACATAAGCCATACTTCTGAAGCTGTACTAGATAGTGTTGTGGTAGTATTTTCTTCTATTAACACCTCTACCTTTTTGAGCTACAAAGGGTGACTAATACAGTGAGAATACTATAATGAGTATTAATTAATGCTTTACAATTTGAATTGGAGACAGTATGAAGTAGATCAGAAAAAAAAGTCTTGAAAATATCTACTACAAATGGCATTGCTTTGTCTGCTATGGCTTTACAGCACTATTAATCACACACTCCAAGGCATGTATTATGTGATTCTCTGAGTTTTCCCTGACTCTGCACTAATTCTGCAAACTTGTTTCATTAACACTAGCTTTTTGTACTAAGTATTCTGTTGTGAATTAGGCATACGTAAAAGGGAAGGGAACTATTTTTTGCTCTTCCTTACTGCTGTTTGTCATAGATTCCTACTCAAGATTTCTAGGGTGCAGACATACTCCTGTGTCACCAGTCCTGCGGGAATAAGTATAAAAACTTTTCAGCCCGGAAGGATCTGTAGGAATTCTACAAGATTGGTCAGTGCTGATTTCAGACCATGATGTTCCAGTTTAGAGAAGAGGAGAATAATACTTGTATCAGTCAGTAACCTTTCAGTCCCTGGAGAGCTGGGTTGAAATTGCTTACAGCATCCTTCTCGTGAGAGCAGTGCATTTCAGCATTTTTTTCTTCGTCTGTTATCTTCTATGTAGAATTCTTTCACCTCCTCATCAAAAATCCGTGTTTTGTCTCTTTAATGTTCATGCGTGGCTTTCCTTTGTAGAGGGCTGTTTCCACTAGTTTGGAGCATTGCTCCAAATGCTCCATTGGCTCTTCTCAATAAGAAAGTTGTCAAATTATTCTCAGAAGTCTCAAAGAACAAGTATTTTAAAATATTATTTGGGTAGGGAGGAAGGAACTGTATTCTGGAAATCAGCTGCATTCAAGAAGATGTTGGGGTTGTGCTGGCTGGGTTGTTGAGTATTGTATTAAACTATAGTGCAAGCCCGGGATTCACGTATGAGAAGGTACTGGAATAGACAATGTTTATTGCTACTGTAAGCAAGCCTTGGTTATCATCTCCTCTTATGGCACTTGTATCTTAGGTCACTGGAACGTGGCTCCATTCTCTGCAGAGCCAAATGCTGCTTGCCACAACCCCGAGGGAAGATTGGTGCCTCTAGGCAAACAGTTACCACAACCTTCTGCCACGGTACCCAACAAATTGCCATTAAATAAGTTCTCACTCTTCCACACCGAGTAAAGTATTAGTTGTGGAAGAGTCTGAGTGAGTTTTGAAGCAGGTGTTCATTTCCCTTGTCTGTAGCTGGCTAGTACTTATTAATGTTGGTAACGTTCTTACAGTTGTCATAAACAGCTTGAAGCCTAAGAAACTGTTTTTGAAACTGTTTTTGAAACTGTACACCACTAGGAAAGAATAATTAGTATATATATCCATCCTGCTTCCTTATAATTGATTTGAGAAAATGAGAACGATTGCATGTAGTGCTACACTTTCCTTAAGCAGTGAGCAAGGGGCGAGCACGGCCAGTGCAGGAAAACCAGCAGTTGGAGCTGCTGATTAGAAACATCTGCCTTTGTCTTCTTACATTTAGCTGTATGGCTGTTTGTGTCTGCTCGTATATACAAACGTGTACGTTGAGTGCACATTTGGAAAAGCACCAAACCGGCGAGTCATTAAATTCTGCTTTCATTTATTTTAATTCGTAAATTAAAAAGAAAAAAAAAAGTGCTTTCCTCAGGCTGTGGTTAAATTGTGTTTGTGTTACCACACGCAGCAGTAAGAGGAGTAGCTAAGGGGTGGCTCACCTCACAACCAGGGCATTCTCAGTGCCATAGAAGCAGTCCTGACATCCCATGAGGCTGCAGCACAACTTCAGCACTGCTTGTGCTGGCACCCTAAGCTACATTCCACAATCTATGACGAATGAGCATTGGTTGTAGACCCCCCTACAACAAACTCAATGACTGTAGTAGTGCAGGAGCACTGCTGGAAGGTGGGCATGAGCCTGTGGGGTTGGGGGTCACAGAGCTGTTGTGGGTGATCCTCAGCCATTGATAAAGCAAGAGCAGTTCATGGGGCTGGCTCTGTGCTGCATGGCACAGCTCCGGGCAGAGGATGCGGGCTCCTACCACTGCTCACCTGGTGCTTGTTTTCCTTTGCTGTGGTGTGCCAAGCAGGTTTAAAAAGCAAGAATTAGGAGTTCTTAATTCCTCTAGTCCTAGGTGGTTATAATAATACTTGACTTATAAAGAGATGCATTTTTGATGGAATGTTTGTCAAAAGTCCTGTTGGGAACATCAGGGGGAAGGTGACCTTGCGAATTCTCTGGCTGGAATCAGTAAAAATACGCTCCATTTCCTGGATAGTGTCCTAGAAAAAGACTTTCCCAGTTAAAAAAAAAAAAGAAGTTCCCTTTCAGAGAGAGTAAAAGAGGAGAAAATTAAAAAATACTTCACCCTGAACTTGGCGAGGAGTTGTGTAGCTGAGCCGTGCCACCCTGCGTTGCTTGCCAAAGTATCTCTGAGGGGAGCCCTGCTGCTGGGGATTGCAGAAGAGGTTTTGGTGTCACGGGACTGACTGAAGTCAAAATGGAATACACAGCTTGTGGGGTTCTCGCTTTGCTCTGATTCATTTCCTGAAATATGGGAGTGACTGCGTTCGGACTGCTTGTGTCCGGGCTGCGTGTGTCGTGGCAGCAAGCACTGCTATTTTAAGTTGTTCTTCTCACTGAGCAATCTGGGAAATGTGTTTGTTTCTTGGACAGCTTTAAAATGCACTGGCAGAGGGTTACGGGCTAACGGCGTGCTAGCAGAAAGTTGGGAGGGCCTTCAGAAGTCAATGGCAGTAGTTGCTCTCATGACTATTTTTGGCCGGGTTTGTCATCTAGTCCTCAGTAATAGTTGTATGCTTGTTTGCTGCTGGGATTTTTTTCCCCAGAATTTGGTGAGCAGAGGAGAAATCAGGGAGAAGTACCCTTAACAGTTTTCTATGTTCTGCATGTCATAGAATGGTTTGGGTTGGAAGGGACCTTTTTGATCAGTCCCCATATACAATGCTCAGGATTTGAGAAAATGTTTCTTAAATTGGTGACTGAAGTTTGAGTTTGATAAATCATTAACTGAGTTTGGTTATGTTCTGTATCTCCCTAATGTCTTTACGTTAGGGATCGGAGTCACTTTAATTAAGATGCTGTGGTTTTACACAGGCATTTATTCAGATAAGGGAATCAGGATGCAGAAGAGGAATCTGTATTCCTGCGTTCCACTGTGCTATATATTTTTTTTCTATGCTGTTGCCATGGAGAAGCATATAAATGTTTGTATCACAGATTAATTTTGCTTCTTTTATAGATGGCATGGAAATGCAGATTAAAAATGGTAACAAAAGTAATTGTAGGTGGGTTTTACTGTGTGGAGTCAAGTTTTGGAATGGATTCAGGCACAGAGTAGCAGCAAAGGGAAGGCAGAAGGTGATGTGTGACAGAACTCTGACATCTCTACGCTGTGGGATAGAAACCAAATGAAAGCTTTCACTGTATTTGTGGTTTTCCCCCTTTTCCAATGTTTTTTGATATTTAAAAGGGGTTTGTCATTCTACCAGCCTGTATTTACTGGGCCAATTCTATGAAATCAAATACGAGAGTAAAAGAAAGAACCGGATCTAACAGTGAACTAACGCTTCATATCTACAAAGAATGTGTCTTAAAACTGCACACCATGTGAGCAGTAGATAGGTTCTCCCACTGCTGAAGTGAATTGTGGTCACATCTTCACAACAAATATTTGCTGTATTAATGAATGATTAATATTTTTAAATTTCTTTTGTGCCTATCACAGTCCTTCACTGCAATGAGCATCTTTCTGATGTGAAGTTTGATTTAATTCATCGTACTATGGCTGAGTTTGTGGTATTTTTTTTTTCTCTCTTTTCTCTCATAGCAAATGAAACTCGCAGCTGAGTCACTGAAGGAGTAAACACGGAGGAATGAAGATGACTACAGCAGTCACATGTGGACGTGGGCACTCCTTGAGCCTTTGTTTATGACTCTGCGTAGCTCTTGGAGTGCACTGTGCTTTCCTACATATCTGCAGGTTGCACCTGCTTGCGTGATACTTGGTAAATACTCACTGCTTGAGGTTGTGAAAAAGAGATCATTTCTCCTACTCCCTTTTTTCTTTGTCCTACGTACCCCAGTTTGTGGAGCTGACATTTACACCAAGCAGTCCGGCCTGCATGAGGGCTGGTTGAAGGCTGCCAGACCCACCGCACTTCAACTGATGGAAAACAGAACTTGGAAGCCCCAGGGAGACTTCAGCTGTAACCTTGTGAAAGAAAACAGAAAGAAAAAGGTAGAGCAGTGCTTAGTTCAGTGCACTGCCTCTTAGGCCTATGGCCTGCTTTGTCCCTTTCTGATGTTAATCAATCCTCCCTTTTTTTCTTCTTTTTCAAACACTGCTGATGAGCTACATTTTGCACACAGCAAATTAGTTTGCATTATGTAATGAAATATCATTGTTCCTTATATAACCTGAGCAATATTTAAACATAAATATTATAAGGTAAGCATTACGTGCTCCTCTGTGCTAGCTACCCAAATAAGAGCGAGTTGAAGTCTTCTTCGATGCTGGGTGAAAGCATTCAGGAAGAAACAGACTGCAGCTCAGTACACTATGAAGATTAAGCAGCAGATATTGGTGTATTTATTTTCTCATTTACATTTGCTTTCTGTGTCTTTTCCTTGGGCCATGAACCAGTGTTGTACTCATGATTATTCTGGTTAAATGAACTCGCAGGAACAGTGCAATTAAATGTGATTCAGCTGTACCCATGTGCCCAATGAACACTCCCCCATCTCCTCCCCTTTGCATTTCACTAAACGGTCATTTTTCTTAACATTTCGTTGCTTTCTGACAGTTACAGGTCCAAAATCTCCCCTAACCATGGGTACCTTACATTCTCCAGCTGTGCCTTTGATCTGCAGTAGATGTTCTGTACCTGTGCATGCCACTTGCGGGGTTGTGTGTGGAGAAGTTACTGCTGCAGATTTCTGCCCCCATGTTTGGCTCCTGCTGCCCAGTCAGAATGGTCAGCAAGGAACCTGGGGGAGGGTTCCTGTTGGGATGTGAGCCTGGAAAAGCTGCTGTGATGGGAACCTGTTATCTGCTGCTTGTTACTGCTTTCAGAGTGTGCAGGTTTGTGATGGCAGCTGTGTGGGCCATCTGTGGTAACACCCCAGGATTGGCTGGGAAAGGAGTCAGCTGTAGTCACATGAAAGAAATAAGTAACTGCTTTCCCAAAGCTGACTTCGTACTCGTCTTTGTAGTCATTGCATTTCTCCACTTTTCTGCAGCCTAACAGGAAAATCCGTAGTAAGATTTGGGTACGTGGTGACGTGAGCAGCCTTGGCAGCCGTCCTTGCCTTGAGCAAATCCATTCACTTGTGCTCAGTATTCTTACGTAGAAATGGGGGTGATAATGTTCCTTGGGTGGATTCTCTGCCTCCAGGCCGGTGGTGTGGAGGCACTACAACTTCTGTGGCGTGTGAGGAAGGAGTATGGCAATCCTTTATGGTATAGGGAGTATTTTGTCCTGGAGAACTCATTGTGCAGCAGCTGTGATGCTAAAATCCTGACAGAGTGTTTCTGGTTCATGGAGATCTGTTGCCTGGATGGTGATGTGGTGTATTTTGTCATTGAACTGCTCCTGAAACATGAGGAAGAATAAATAAGGTATTTAGTGGTGACTGCCTTTTGCAAGCTGTGTAACGCGCATCTGTTCCCAGTCCGAAGGGCTGCACATCCAAGGCTCGGGGGAGCAAAGGCACTCGTGTCTCAGACTTTAGGGAGAAATGGAGGATGGCTTTGGAGGAGCAGCCTGTTTGGGTTCGTGAGCACGTGGGAGAGCCTGTTCTGGTCCAGAGAGTTTGAATTTTACTTGGCAACAGTAACAATACAGAAAAGTGTTTTTAAGGATAAATGCAATCACAAATTAACGGTGATGGAAAAATTCTCTCCTCAGGTATGGTGTCAGTTGCAGGCTGCTGACTCAGGACCTCTCTCTGGCCTTGTTTGCCTGCAGCCCTTCCTGCAAACCTAAGGACAGTAGAAAAGTTCCTATTTCAACAGGCAAGCAATTCTGGGTGGTTTAACATACTCTGAACTAAGTCTTACCTTTCACTTAGGACTTAGTAAGTAAGCAAAGCCAGCAGGCACCCTTGCTGCTAACGGCCCTGTGCACTTTCCTTGGAGTAGCTTGCCCATGTGTTCTTGTCCAAGGGGTGGAGAGCGGAGCTGACAGCAGAGCCTGGTGCCTAAGTCAGCCTAGAAGCCTGATGGCCTCCTGCCTTAGAGGGAATGGGTCTTCCTGCACCCTGTGGCTTGACTTAAAACATGGTGAGGATGGCATCTGTCATTGCAGGTGAGCCCTGGCTCAGGCTTCAGCCCTTCCTTTTGGGCTCGCAGGCCTGCAGCTGAGCTGAACTGCTCCCAGGCCTCAGGCACTCCACCTGAGTGCATGCTGCAGCCAGTGCCTGGGGAGAAAAACAGCTCTGTCCCTCCTTAGCTCCTGCAGCCCAGTATTTCTCAAGAGAGAGTAGGAAGATGTTACACAAGAGCTTGCTGAAATCAGCTGCTGGGGAGATCTGACATGACATGTCTCAGGGACTAGCGAAGCCCTTAAAAAACCACGTACTTTTTCCACAGGACAATTCTAACTGCCTGGGAAAGTCAGTGCAATTTTTTTTCTTTGACTGTCATAGACTTTAATCTGTCACTATCTCAGGGTTCTCAACTCCTAGAAATTGGTATCATTTGCATTATTAGGCAAACAGGGCAAGGTAAGTTAACCTTTAACAAGCAGTTGCAGTTTCAGCCTCAAAAGCATAGTCCCAATCTGTGCATCAGAGCAGGGCAGGCTCAGACAGCCACAAAAACATTGTTCCTAAGAAGGGTGTCCTGGCTGTCCCCCAAAACAGTGTTCTTCCGTGACTTTGATGAATAAGCTGGCTGAAGTCCAACTAAACAAACAAGTCATGCTTGTACTGACCCAAGTATGGTTATGTTGTTACTGCTCAGATACCTTGTATTGCAAGCAGTGAGCTAGCGTTAGTGACAGACTGCTCTGCTCCGACTTATTCGTGTCAACTTTGCCATTGGAAAGGCTGTCACGGTGCCCAGCTGTCTTCTGTCATTTTCCTGTCACTCTGGGGCATTCTAGTCTGCCATCCGAGTTTGGTATAACTGGCTGGCACATTATTTGTTCATGATGAAAGAAACCTGCACATACCAGTTAATAAGACATGATTGTTTCTTCTCCTAAAAACAGGAGGGGAGAGAGAGAGAGCGGCTGCACCTTCCCCTGCTAAAGCCCAGGGCTCCTCTGCTCCTGCCACCAGACTTTGGCTGTTCCACAGCAGTGGTCACATCTCCCAAAGGCTGCAGGTACATCCTCACACAAATAGCTGATTGGGAACTAATGCACTAATTGCAGATAGTTATGTAGCCTGCTTTAAAAGTAACGCCTCTTCTTTGTTTCCCTGGAAACTACAACAAAGAGCACAGTGACACTAGTTGATAGAGCACATTCTCAGCTACAAACAACTTATTTTGTAAGTTAGCACTAGCAGTGCATTTTCACCAGTGATGAACAAGAGCCTGCAGGGGGGCACGTGCTCGTCAAGTTCTGCACCAGTGGAGGTGACTTGCAGTTAGGGCTGAAACACACCACTCACCGTGCTCGCATCCACTGTTTGGTGGCTCATCCTCCTGTGCAGGTAGAGATGGAGCCTAGCACACTGTGACGCCCGGCCTCTCTCTTCTCCCATGAGGTGTTGCTTGCACAGTTCTTCCCTGAGTCACCAGAGAGGCATCTGTTGAAGGGTAGAGCGGTTACGTGCACAGACAGATACAGACAGCGATCAGGCACTCTCAGGCAGCACTGGCAGAGATGTTTGGAAGCATGGGCTGGCTCTGTTGTTTACTGGCTCAGCTATTCCTCCCCTCAAACTGAAATGCTTTCCACAGTACCTTGAAAACAAAACAAGCGTTGATCTACTCACTACGCGTTAAGGCACGGAGGTTTTTCAGTGATGACACTGACAGCCTGTGCCTGTATTTCAGCTCAGTTGTTCTCAGTTCTGTGCTGACATACTTCCTTTTAGACCGAGTGTTCAGGAGCAGATGTTTGCCAGCACATGGCAGCCCAGACACTGCAACATGGGACTCAGTTGTACAGAGTACGCTGTGAAGCAGCTGCAGTGTGAGCAGTGTTAGCTCCTGGCTGCCCGCTACCTGTGACAGGATACGTTGAGACAGCGCAGCATCTTATGGGGTGCTTTTGTCTCTTCCATGGGTGAGGTGGAAACAACAGCTTTGTCTTGAGCTACCCCCATTCTGTGCACAGACAGCAAGCCCTGCTACTCCCTGTTTTGGCGGTTTCTTTTTTACTCTTACCATTTTATACTGCAGAGAAGAACAGTTCAGGCTTAAGGCTGGATTAAAGGCACGCCCTCCGCCCTGCTGAAACTTCAGCTCACATACCTTTTTTTTAGAAGCAAATCAGTTAACAGGCCACTTATGGACCTGGCAAACTGGTATGCAACCAGTTATGGGTGACGTTGAAGTGACAGTCCAGTGTCGGCAGCCAGAAGTCCTTCCCAGCACCCTTTGCTCTGAAGGTCTGTCCTGCAGCATGCTGAGCTGAGCAGTGCATGTGCTGCCCTCACACACTGAGCCCTGGGAGTAACAAACCGCACTGCCATGCACAGCGTAGGTTACGTATCAGTCCAGATAGTACTTTTATTAACTGGATTTTCCATGTCTGTCACACATCATGAATTTTTATACAATGAAAAAGCCAAACACTGCTGGAAGCAATAAGATCAGCTGCTATTTCTGTACCCTCCGAACACACACACACACACACACACACACACACAAATTTTTTCGTGGTGAGAAATGTTTATATTTCTGTTCGTTAATTCTGCTTATTTATACTGCTACTCTTAAAATCCTGTGTCAAGATTGTCACATCTTAAATACAGATGAAGTTGCTAGAGGTACATTATTTTATATATAATATATACACACATACAGAAAAATACAAGACTAATTGTTTTTCCACGATATTTAATTTATACACTACTGTAACTATATGCAACTTGTAAAGACACGTTAAGGGGTACAAGAAACTGTTTACTCGCTCTAAGTAATAGTTTGGTCCAATATTATCTTAATGTAGTGGTTATTCTCGCCCTTCCTTTTACATGACGACATAATACAACGTACACCACATGCACAGTCATTCACCTATCAACAGATGGATAAAGGACACCACTCAGACTAACATCTGTACACCCAGAGGTCAACCAACCATACACAGCTAGTAAGGCTATAATACAACTATGCAGCATAAATGGTCAACACTGCTGTCCTAAGGTGAGCACCATATATATACATTTGTATATAAAAACATGGGAAACAAAATACACCTGGGGTTAGTTAAAAGGTGCCATTCCAAGGCTGTACATGATATCAGGAAAGAGTATTTACAATGCTTGGAAAAAAAAAGCTGCAACAAATAAGTTTATTGCCAATGCCCTTTATAAACTTTTCTCCTACTTCGATGTTACGCTCACTGTCCGTGAACCACACATCTTAATTCTGGCCCTTTATAAGATCCCTGCTCAAAAAACGTCAAGCAAATATGTTCTATGGCTTCACCCACACATCTCTTCTTGCAGTTTTTCATTTATAAATGCCACACTGACTAAACCGCAGCTCTCTCTTGAAACTCACTTAATTAAAAGAGAAACGCTTATCATCACGTCCTTGTTTAGGAAGCAGAATGTGAAAGCCCCGGCTAGGCGAGCCAGTAAGGATAGCCCATGCAATTCAGGTTCTCTCAGTAAAGTCTCTTACTAATTGAGAAGAGCTGTCATCAGCTGTAGAAATCACAGCCAAGTGTAATGCAGTTCTTTGGTGCTCTACTCACTCCACAGCAGACGTGAAACGCAGTGTACATGAACATTCCGCGACGTGACAAGATGCTCAACAATGTAAACTCCTCTCAGACATCTCATGTCTGGCCAGGGCGCTGCTACATCATACCACTGCTTTTACTAGCATTGCTCAGAAGGACCCAGTGCACAGCATGAAAAAATAAAACATTCTTGCCCTTCCCCAACCTAGAAATCCACAATATATTTTTATCTAGGTAATAAAATTCCCCAAGTTAACTTACTTATCTTGTCAAACATACCCACTGCTACACGACGACAATAAAAGAAGACCTCGCCGTGGCAATGAGACACCCATCAGGAAGGCAAATGGTTGCAAAATAAATACTTTCCTATATGCTATTTTTAGTGATATTAATAAAAAGCATGATTACTGAGGGAAAATATGGGTGGATGAATGGGCAAACAGCAGTACTTTAAGCCTTACGAGAGTCTGACTTGATAATGAGAAAAATGTAAGTGACAGTAACTACGTCAACTTGAACCCAATTAAAGGTTTTCCATCCCTTACTGCCTTCTGAAATCTGAAGGAGGCAGGGAGAGGATAGGGAGGAAAACTCACAAGGTAAAAACCTAACATATTAAGGTGTCATGATATACTAATAACAAAAGTAATCCATACAAATACTTTATTTTCAGTTAGCACATAAAAACTCAAGACTTAATAATTTACCTTTGTTATATTAGAAAAGATTGTCTGCTTGTAATATTAACATATCTCTATGGGAAAAAAGCTGCCTCACACATCTACTCGCTTCTTGGAAACAAAAAAAACCCAACAACAAAACACAACTGCCTGTAGCAAAACGAGATCTCCTCAGTCTGATTTCTGAGCCGTAACTTTCGTAACTTAAGACAAATAGGTGTGGGTTTAAAATCATATTTCAAGATCGCTAATTTTCAGTGCACCTTTGCTTTGTACAAGCCTTGGAACATCTGAAAGCTCCCCGAAGAGTTTTCAGCATCAAAACATTATTGCTTTGGTTCTGTTTCAGACACATAGAAGTATGCCACATATCACATATTTTAGATATCACAGAAGGTCAGAACAAGAATTAACGTTTCACAAGCGAACAAAAGCTTCTCCCTCTCTAGTTTAAGTGCAGAACGTGAAACTTCTAAGTGCTCCATTTACATTAGGATCCAGATAGTCATTTTAATTTAATCCAGATCTTCCATAGTAAAATCATAAACTTAAAAAGTACACAATAAAATATTGTTTTGTTGAAAAAGAAAGATACAATGGCTAGCAGCATGCAAAGACCATGCATTGTCATATCGTCAAGCAAACACAAAATTAAAATGTAATAAATAACTGCTCAAAGCCCACTTAAAAATCTTAAGACAACGAAAGGGGGTTCAGTGACAAGGTGTTCACAGCTCTGAACAGGAAGGAAGATGCCGTCAAATAGATCAAGCTATTGAAGTCAGGCTGCTGTCAAATGACATGACAACAACTGGTTTGAGTGGAGGTACACAGCAGGCCCTCCTTTGGGTTCCGCTGAATATTCACAGATATCGTCTTTTCACAGAGAGGTAGTTGTAGCACGTTATTTTTCAAGTTCCTGCTCTTTATCCGTTCCAATTCATTTGCCGCCTCTGACATCTGGTCAGAAAAGAACTTCAGGCTGCCCAACGAAGAAGCCTGGTTGGCACTTCCACTGGAACTTATACACATTTTCCACGATGATTTCTCCTGTACTTTTACGCTGGAAAACGTCAGATTGTTTTGAGGATCAATGATGTATTTAGTGCCGCCGTGAATCTGGGAGCCCAGGCAAAGGCTCATTAACTTCAGGCTTTCCACCAGTTCCCCCGCGCTTCTGGACGACAACTGCATGGAGTTTCCAGACCCGGCGCATCTCCGAGTGGAACCTGAAGTGTTGTTGGTGCTACCGCTGGAGTTGCTGGAGGGGCTCCCCCCACCCTTGCTGTTATCTCCTGGGCTCGTTTTGTCTACTCCCCCATTTCCGTTACTCGGTTTGCTCTGTCCACCACCATCTCCCTGGCTGCCAGGCGGCCCCTCGCTACTATCCCGTCTGTGCCAGGAGTACGTAAACCCGCTATCTTTATCGAGGCGTCTCCTGCTTTCTGAGTCATCATCACTTGTTTCTGAGCTACTGCAACTAGAGCCGCGGCCCTGGCTTTTCCTCCTGTGGTAGCGCTTGTGCACTGTGCTAGGTGAGGCAATGTTCATTTTTAACCTGCTGAGCTTTGGGGGTAGGTTCTCGTCCATGTCAAACTCATCATCCGACTCGCCTTCCTCAAAGATCTGATTGAGGACTGGTGCGCTCTTCCGTGAAGTAAGACGGTTTGTAACTGAAGGCTTTCGACGTAGAACAACTTGAGTAGAAAGAGAAATAGGCTTCTTGTCTTCTTCATCCTCCTCCTCGTCTTCTTCTACTCTGAACAAGCACTTTCGTCCGCTCGTAGTAGGTTTTAAGCTCACTGATGGAACTACGGAAAGAGCAGGCCCGGCTAACTCGGGGATCTCTTCTTTCTTCGCTGAATCACCAGTGGCCTTGCTTCTGTGACCATTGAGAACGTTCTCTGCCGTGCGAGCCGGAGACTGAGGGACGGTTGCATGGGAGAGAGGAGAAGCTGTGAGGTCATCCTCCAGATCCTGGGGTACGTCGATTTTCGTCGGCCATGACTGCCTACATAAATAAGTATGAAAGATAAAAAGAAAAGTCACATCCCAGTGACCACCTCAAAACACACGAGCTAATTTAAGATCTATTCGAGAGGAGCTCAAGTACTGCCACACAGATTGCCTGCTCAGTTGTGTGGTCTGCAAAGAGCAGTGCTGAGTAACGGAAGAAAACGTTCTCGGGATGCACACTCCTTTGGAAATGCTGTTACTTGAAAGGAATGCCATCTTTCCAAAAGCACCGTCTAGAAGTTTAGTTTTATGTGAAAAATTAGCTATTCAGAAAATGAAGCAAGCAATACAAAGCTTTAAATAATTGCATTTCCAAGAAAATAAGCTGAAGTAGGTACAGATACACCAGTGCCAGGAGGGAGAGACGCAAGGTGGATTGGGTACAAGATGAATAGAAGTAGTTTGGAATATCAGCTTTTGCTGCTTTTTCCCCCAGTATTCTTACTAGAAAAATCAGGTTAAAATCAACACAAGTGAGGATTAAAAGGTACGTCAGAAGGAGCATTCTCTTATTTAAGTTTCATTCAGACTAAGCTCTGTTCTACAGTCATCCTTAATTTCCAAACATATGCCTCAAGCTCATACATTTATTCCACCTTACTTCAACAACTGGAATACTGCAGTTGCATAAATTCAGGATTCAGACTGCTCAATAAACTGGAATAATCAAAGTTCAAACTGTTACGAGCATATACTGAGTGTCAATCTCAAATCAAAACATAACTGAAGAAGTGACAGTTGAGGGTAGACCAGGTTTACCACCAGCAGCTGATGCCTTTTTTCTTTAGTGTCTAAGCTGGTGTCTAATGATTTATATTTTACTTCAAATTTCTGAGATGCACTTTAATCTCCCCATCACATGCACAATAAATTAAGAACAAAGACCGACAGTCTTCCCTCTCTGCCTGCATTTTGAAAGCCTGATCCAAAAGAACACCACCTTAACATTGAATAATTCAATCGCCGCACAGGGCAGAAGCTCCACATTTCTTGTACAGTGTAAGAATTTTCTTCTAATGTCACAAGAAGTCTCTTTAAGGTAGAAGAAGTTTCCTCATTGTGTGATTAGCTAAAATAATCTACCACAATGCACAAGAAGCAGTGGAAAGAGACTTCTGCTCACATATGGATGTGTCACAAGACATCACCAACCCTATTTTGGGGCATGGCACCAGAAGGGGCTGCAAAACTCTCCAGCCCAGGTTAGAACCAAAGTATGGCAGGAAAGCAGAGTGGAAGTTTCAAATCAGGTGTGACCCCATGATGTTCAAGTGTTCAGAGTTGATAGATGCATCTGCACTGGAACTGCACTTGCTCAAGGCTCCCTCTGTAACTGCTGGATAGAAAAGAATCCTCAAGTATGAGATGCCCACCTGCTCGAGTTCCACAATTCACAACTATCCTCCCAATTGCATCAACTTCAGAGAAGACCACTTTCTTAAAGCCAGTCTCAAAACCCTCCAACCCTACCTGCAGATTTTGCTTTGAGGTGCAGCCTTCAGCTCCAGTTAACAAGATGAAAATCCTCCAGGACACCTGTAACAACAGCAGCTGGCTGCCACCACCCAGCAGCACCGAGGTCTGCGTCAACCCGTGCAGTCCACTCGGTGAGAAGCCACACAGACCCCTGTCCTGGAGTGCTGCAGGTTTCAGGTAACAGATCTCCTCACTACAGTATCCCTGTATCTCACAGAGTAGCTCATACTTACCTCCCTGCCTTCCCCCACATTGTGCCCTGGTAGGTCTGATGGGAGTGGGCCAGAAGGAGAACTGCACACTGCGAGTTATTCACATTCATCGCTTTAACTTTTACATCTTCTGAACTCACAAAATGAAATCAATGTATCGCTACCGTCCTTTCCATAAGGTCACTGTAGATAAACACTTTCAATTTAGAACCATCACGCAGGAGTAACCTGAATGCTACCTGAGATTATTTATGGCAAGAATTCATCAATTTATGTGGATCTGCTTGCCGTGCAAAGAAAATTCATACTACTAAGGCAGACATGAATTACTCCATTATAAAATCATATCAAGAATCAGATTCAGTAAATTTGTATCTTAGTTCCTCATGTAATTGGAACAGCTGTTTTACCAAAAAAGTGATACTGATACAAAGAAAAAAAAACAATTTAAAAGCAGACTTTGTAGGTTTAGAACTCATTTGAGCTCTGAAATTTGTTTTATAACTAATACTTACTATTGGACACATTTGATGTTCTAATTGGATTTCTTGTGGAAGAGACTGATGGATATAAGAGGATAGAGAGAACTGCTGAGCAAAAGGCATACAGAATTGACCTTGAAAAGAGGTAAGCTCTGTAACACAGGCTTTAGACCATTTCAGTTTCTGTAGATTAAAACCTGTATTTGCTTGCAACAATAACTCTTCTAAAGCACTTGTCACCAGGCCAGCTAAGATAATGTTTCCTACATGAGTGGACGTAGAGAGATGACCCTTGCGTGCAGCAAGGAGATTTCAGTCTTATCTAGCACACAACACAGGGTGCAGTCTCACCTCCAGACAACAAAGATGTTGTTAATAACCACTAAGATTCTGAAACAACTCGTTATTCAGGTAGATGGAAAGATATTCTGATGTGACACATCTAAGTCCCCAAAATTCTCAGCCTAAATCCAGGGTAACATTCGAGGCACATGATGCATCTAGAACCTGTTCTCCAGTGAGCTTACCTTTAATTTGTGACGAGCAGTTTTTTTTTAATGGATTGAATTTGAGGTGCTAGTACCTTTTATCGATTAGTCCAAGTAAAATACAGATATGCAGAAGGGAATCACAGCATTCGTGTTCTTCTTTCACTCCTATTATACAATTTCAGTTGCATGAAAGTTACACAAAATCACCTCTGGCACAAATGACCAGTCTTGTCTTTTTCTTTGCTACGTTAACAAACCCTGAAGGTTAGCAGCAACTAAAGCTTTTAGTGTTCTTCTCTCACTAAGAGATTAGCTACCAACTGCTATTACTGCTAACAGTAGTTAACAATAACATTTTACCTAAGCCTTAAAGGCAATTTTCTGAAAAGACTGGAGGTCAGAGGACAAATACTAATGGAAAAGCCTCAGTACCACCTCCATCTTCACTGGAAAGATTGTCAAGATGGTCAGTAAAGATTTTTCTTAGTAGCAGCAGATTTCTTGCTGTATTCTAACACGTACTCAGCAAATTAAAAAGAAAGCATTTAAGAAAAGTAACTGTTCAAAACTCATATGCCTCAACGTGCAACTGGCAACTAGTCACTATTTAAGCATATGCTTCTGTAGCTGAAAATACATGATGCTTGGAGAGTGGGTGGTTGCACACATCAATGCTCATTACATGGCAGAGTTCTCCTCTCCTCCCTTTGTCTTATTGCCTCTCACCAACCTGAAGCTTTCAAAATTCCAAGGTGCTGAAATAGTTTTTGTCCAACTAAGAATTCTACGGCAATATTTTTAAATAGATGACTGAAATGAAGTTTTTGACCATTCATTCACCTTAGATAACAGTCATCTCAAATGTCATTAAAAAGAACACAAAAACCTGAAGAAGTTTCCCCTAATCCTGATTTAGAGTGTTCTGCCCATCAAAACCAAAAGCTAACAACTACAGCTTAGTGTCAAGTTCAGAGCGATTTCTCATCTGTAAGTAATTCCTCACCACATTTAAGGATAACACAGCTGATTTTTTCCAGGGATATTACACTAACTTCCTATGAGGACCTGAAGGTCAATGAGCACGCCTGTTCCCAACAGGTAGGAAAGCCTGCTGCCTCTTTACCCATCTCCTAAGAACAGTAGAAACTGAGAACGCTGGTAACTGATTCATGAACAGCTTCTGAAGTGTCCACAGCACTTCACTCTAACACACTTAAGACTGGCAGTAAATAAGCACATGACACATTTTTGAAAGCCAGTACTTGAGCAACTACTTTCAAAAAAAGAAGAAATTCAGATTCTCCAATCCTCACCTGAACTGTGCCTTGATGTTGCTAGGGCTTGCAGATCTGGTCTGAATTTCTTTCTCCTGTTTTTCTCGCAGAATCCTTTCAGCCAATAAGAAGTAAGTAGCAGTGATGTGATTGTACTTGTTAGTTTCCAGTGCCCTAGGGAAAGAACGGAACGCAAAATAAAACCATACATCAGTGGCTTCTGAACACTGGACATGCAGCTTGCACACCTTGCTGTATTTCACACAGTAGGAACAGCACCGGGAAAACACAGCCGTGTTCTTGACACCTTCACAACTGTGTCTTGGTCTTACTCAAAACAAGAGGCAACGGGTCTCATCATTTCACTGCAGGTGAACGAGGATACTTTTAGAGCATCATTTAAAAAAAATCGGTTCTTCCTTTGTTGGCCATACTTTAAATGATACAATTTTATTTCATTAGTGTTACGCACCAGCAGCAGGCTTTCCCATTGGCACATTTGGGCCAAAGTTCTCATTTCTGCAGCAACCGGATGAAGAAGTTTCATTACTTCACAGCTGTCACATTAACTTCATGATAAAACTAAATTCAGAATCCCAACATAAAGGATGCCAGCAGCTAAAAGCTTCAGTAGCGACCCTGCTGTTTTAGTGCATTTATTTTCTCCCTTTCCTCCCAAACGTTAACGATTTAGAAGTTTTTCTCAGGTCAAACATGGCCAAACAGAAAAAAACCCAGCTACATCCTCTTTCTGTGTACTGAATCCTGTAAAGATTTGGGTTTTTAAATCTGTTAGAAGAAACCCATGCAGCTTTTTCAGTACACTCATCCAGTGACCATGACAACTTTGCATTATCTATGTAAAAAAAAATGGTATTTCCAATTACAAAAATTCAGGTGTATGGAAGCGTAGGTATAGTAAAAATGTTGGAATGTATCACCTCTATGTATGAGGACAGGCATAACTCCTGCAGATATGCAGCATAAGTCAAAGCACAGATTTCAAAGCAAATTTGCTCAAGATTGCAAACTGTTTCAGGAAATGAACACTGTTCAAAACGCTTTCTTGAAGTTTTGCCTGAGGCTGGATCCACTTCAGTATTTCTCATCCCAGAATCCTCTCAGAGCAAGGCTGTAACACTTTGATAACTGAATGGCTTGGTATTTAAACACTGAAACACCCGCATCATCGTGGCACTCTTTAATCTCATATGACAACAGATGCACAAATGAACTTCATGTATAGAACACTGAGAACTTACTCTACTATAGTATCTCGGTCTGCAATATCACCAAGAACCATGCGCTGTATGATACTGTTGTGTTCCTCCTCTGACAGATTCTTGTATGACACAAGAGGAATGTTGTACTTCGTTGCAGGAGAAGGGTCAACACCTTGGAGCCACGCATGGTTCTCAATCTCTTCTAAAGACGCCCTTCGCTTCGGATCTCTCTGCAACATCCGTGTAATCAGACTGTGAATAAAAAATATATCTAAACAAAATGCACTCACATGTTTAAAAGACAGCCATTCTAAGAGCAGTGCTGGGAATAACTTTGCTGTCAGCCCATGTAGGTCCTCAGAAGTCTCTACAGTAAGCAGCACAGTAAGAAATTTACTCTCAAAGACGTTCCAAATATTGCAGAGCTGAAGCTATTTATTTATTAAAAACTACAAATATCATAAACACTACAGTTTCCATTTGCTATGCTTAGATTCTTAACATCTGATTTACTGTTGTTTTTTTAAATAGGTTTATATGGCAGCTGTGACAGATGGCCTGCAGGCTGCTCTGTACAATAATAGAAATATCATTTTCTACTACTGCTGCTGTCAACAAGATTGCGAAATGGCAAGGTAAGTGGCAATGTTTTATTCTGAGATCGCCTATAAGGCACTGGATTCTTCTCTATCTGTGAAAAGAGTGATCTCTTCCACCCTTAAAAACAACACCTGGGATGAAGTAACAAACATACTAACAGGCTGATGCTGAGTGCTTGCAAGCACTGCTAGGGAATTACATTCCTAAAGTCAACAGAAAAGATGATTAGTAGTACATCATGGTTCCATTAGCTTTCTGTACATGAAAGCTCTCTGTGCAACCTGAAATATGCTGGGGGAAGTTATCTGTGGCTTTGAACAAGAACAAGGATGTAACACTACTGCTTCTACACAGAAGGGAAGTTCTGCATTGCTCATGTAAGGCCTGAGTTACTCCACTGACTATATCATATTATACCATGCAACTTCAAACTGCAAGGCCACACTGATCACAGAGGTAACTGCAACTTTAGGTGTGAGACAGGGAGTTGAAAATGGAAGTTAATCCAGACTTCCTACAACTGCACTGTAAGGAAAGAGTGTCACATATACTCACTGTCTGTGGACTCTGCCTCTACTGGAAAGTTATCCAAGTGAGATGTCACTTATAGAAGTATTACAACAGACAGAACAAACTATGCAGTTCGTCTGACTCTTTAATGCCTGTAGTAAAACACCAGCAGTAAGGTACGTAGTGCACCGCAAATGCACCACACGTGCCTCCTGCTTCAGGCTTGCTTATGCAGCCCAAAACATCAAGAATGCTTTCACTTAAAGCACATGGTTTAGGCAGCTGTAAAGTAAACCTAGCCTTCAGAGCACTTAGGTATGTACAGAAACAGATCCACTTGGGCCTTTCAGCAAATTAGCATTAGTATATAATGCAAAAGGATCCAACAAACAGGAATTTCATGGCCCAAGCACCGTATGCAGCATCTCATGAGATTTATTCCAACAGAATTTACTAATAAGAGCTTTTAGCCTCTTCCCATATTGTGTTCTAAACCTACTCTTGTATGCAAACCCCTTTAAGTTGTTGAGACCACTGCTAGAAGCTTTTCCAATACTGTAAGATACAAAAACCTGTTATCACAGAGTGTCATGCATTCCTGGACTGCACAGATGACAGGTGATGTGTGTAATGGTCATTTTGACCACAGTTATAACAAATTTCCTTTTCTGACAAAGAACAGAATCTTAGGTGTTCCTCAAGTCTTTTGACTTTGATTTATAGTAAAAGGACTGATGATCTCATTAATTCATCTTTACCATATGGGCCAATATTGGAATATATTAAAAAAATAAAGCAGCAGTAAGTACTGCAGAAAAGCATCACATCAAAATGAGTCATGATCTTCAAGCAGCATATGGTGTCTGCAGATAGCTGGTTTTTCTCCTGTGACTGCCTAGAACACTGGCTTGGAGCTTCCATTTCAGTAAGAGATGAGCAAAACTTACTGTGATATTCTTGGGTTTTCACAACTTGTATTTTGAAGTGAAATCCAGTGGGACCGTTACCTTTTCTGCTCCTGCCACAAAGTACTCTGGGTAACACCTTGTGATTTATTCAGCAGAATGGAGGCCAAAGCCAACCAACGCTGAGCACCTTCTCTGATCATTTATGAAATGGATGACAAATGAATAAAGAAACTGTTTCACAAATGTGTGGGAAAAGCCTACTGGCAAAAAAGAGTATCACAGGATTAACCTTTACTAAGAACAGACAGGGGAATTAAAAGGATGCTATAGTGCTGCCCAAGAAACTACTCAGTCGACATGAGGAAATACTAACAACTACAGAAGAGCAAACAGTAGGCACAGTATTTTAGTAGCAGGCATGGAATGTTCCCACATAGATAAATCCACATGAGGACTCTCAGAGGTAATGAATATCCATTTCTATGAGTGCTTTCAATTCTTTGGTACTCTACTTACTCTTTACATTCTTTGGACACGTGAGGTGGCACCGTGTATTTGCAGTCCATTATCATAGTCAGAGTTTCGCTGTCATTTGCTTCTTGAAACGGTGGTTGTCCACATACCAACATGAAGAGGATGACCCCCAAACTCCATATATCTGTAAATACATAATTCATGGTTTAAAGTAGGAAAGCAGACATTATTACCATCAAAACTGTGAGGTATTACTGAGATGCATAGTGAGTTTACTACTGTACTCTACTATCACCATTACTTATGGGCTTTGCAATACCACTGAAGTACAAAATACAGTAGTTCCACAGACTGACTGTTTTTATAGCTTATGAAGGGGGGAAAAAAAACCAGAATTCAATACTTCAAAAGATGTGATGCATCTCAAACTGTTACACATCCTCAACAGCAAAGCATCAGTTAAAGCTGAAGATAACCGGGTCGCTCAGAAGATAAGAATTTATTATGCTTTCCTTCACAGGTTGGCACAGATTATAAAGGGAGATATGTATTCAAAGCATGCTCCTTTCTAACAGATCAGTGTAAACTATTCTCAGTCTTATTTAGTTGTTACCCTGTGCAGTAAGAAACTCTAAAAAAGTCACGATAACGAGACTGCATCAGATATTTATTTTTCCTTCAGTAGCAGTGACTTCTTTAAAAAAGTCATTTGTTAATGACTTTTTTTTTCTAATTTAAAAAGCATTTAACTATTTCCTTGGTCCCTAATGAAAGGACAAACCCAGGATGAAAAAGAAGCACTTCTAGGTATGGAAAGGCTAACATTAACTTCAAATCTTAATAAAGTTTGCCCAGCAGAAAACATTTCAGAAGTCTCACTGCATTCAATACAGGCAATTCAGACAGCGACAAAGATGGCATGCTGCCTGAAACTTAAGCAACAAAGAAATCAAATCAAATATACACCATATATTTAGAATGTTCTTCAACTTCAGATACAACTCTGTGGGAATCCCAGCAGCAGTTGGACCCCTGCATTGCACAGTAAAACCAAGCAAGCGGGGGAACAGATAAACGAAGAGGCAGAAAGCTCCTGAGGGAAGAGCAGCTGGCAGTGGCTACGGGAAGCAAAGCACACAGCTGTGTCCTGGAGGAGCTGTGAGGGAACCACACCGTTAGCTGCCCAAGTGCACTGGCTTTCTTCGGCCTACACAAAACGCTCAACGTGCATTTAAGGCTGAAGGATGGCTACGGTTTTGTTTAAGAATGTAAATCACATGCATTCATCCCTAGGACAATTATTCATTTGGACAGTTACAACACATTCTTCGTATGGTTTAGCTGAGAGAGAAAAAGCCACGCTACAGGGTAATTTTCTTCAGAGCTCTAATTTGTACTAAGAGTATGCTATTAACTCCAGCAATTATTTGATTTCTGTTATGCTACTTTAGGGCCTCGATCCTGTATGTGCCGAGCACTTTGAGGCCAGCATGCCAAGCCCGGCACCATCATGCATTTCCATTCACAGCCCTCTTCTGTACATCAGTACCCTTCCTCCATTTCTGTCCTTCCCTAAGGCATCTATTTTGCGATACAATCGATGCTGTGTTGTCAGCATTCTGTCCAGTGCCCCCCAAAAATGCTTGGTGCCTCCTTTCAGCAGAAAGTGTTTTGGGAGGTGCCACAGAGCGTCTATAATTACAGAATAAATTATGTTTGCCAGAATAAAGTTACACTGGCTAGATTTAAGCCAAAGGAAAAAAAGTACTGGAGAGTGAAATAATTAAACCATAAATTAAAAATGAGCACACAAAAAGCTAGAACAGAAGATTCCAAGAAATCGAGCTTAAAATATTGGAAGAGTCCCGAGAAGAGAACAAAAATAGCAGTGAGACGACAATTAAAGTTCCATGAAACCACACAGAGAGGAAACTCCAGCTGACTTCCAAGTGCTTCAGCCGCAGTGAGTGCACACTGAACACCCCAGAGCACTCTCCTTCAGGCAGCAGCACCCAAGCCACGTTCTGCTTAGCACACAGGAGCAGTGACACAGCACACCAGCTGTGTGGTTGGCTTTCATTGGATATATATACTGTCTAAATTTCAGATTGGAAGGATATGTGATGACAAATACTGACTAAATGACTTCTGGAATACTAAAGCATGTATGTACAGGTACTTGTAAAGGATCAGAAAGTCTAAAAGCAGAATCCATGTGAAAACAACAAAGTCATAACTGTCAGACCTAACACGTTCCCTCTTTCTTTTTGCAGACCTTAGGCCACAGCAACCACTTGGGGCCACCTTCACAAGCTCTCCAGCATTACATTATAGAAAGCATCTCCTCATCTACGGAAGCAGAGCTAAGTGCTTGGATGGCTGCAGCTGTATTAAGACGTTTTCAGGAGTTATTCCCCAGCCCCTCCATAGGCAGCCTCTCAATAAGCCCTAGCCTGCTCTCTGCATCAGTTCAACTAGATGCAGTTACTTCTTTGAAACGCACATGCAACTACAGCCAGACCAACTCACCACTTTAAAGAATGAGGCAACATCATCAGTGAGGTTCTTTCTGCCCTACTGCACCTTGTTAGCACGTTAGAAATGCAATGGGAAACACACATGTTGCTGTAGCCTCACTAAGCAAATCTGGATAAGACTTAAGGGCTTTGATTCTTCTACTAAAAAACAGTGACAGTGTATTTAGCAAATCTTCCTGCAGCATTTGTCCTATTTAGAAGTGACCTGAGCTCAGCTTGAGTAACAGACTGATGCAGAAGTATCTGTATTCTTTTCTGACTGTAAAAACAGAGCGCTGGCCAATCTCACTGTGTCTTTTGTCACTCTGTATTTCAGGCAACGTTCTTTAGATCTTAAAAAAACAATCTGATCGCAGTAATCATTAGTCACAACCAAACTCAGTGCGTTTAGTGTCTCACTGCACCAGCAGCTTCCTTTTGCCCATCTAGAACAGCACATGGCAGGTGGAAGCATTAAGCAGTACAGCAAGAACCATAACAGCACTGATAGCATCAACGTGCTGACCTGGAATGCTCCATTTAAACCAGTGAAAGGTTGTCTCTCTCTGCTCTAAAGTCACCACTATCTTTTTCTCCTCACACCAGCGTAAAAAGGATGATTTCAAGTGCAAAGGAAGTGGTAAAAAACTGACAGAAAACAGGAAACAAAGTGAAGTTTTGAAGCACGATCGTTTGCAAGAACGAGAAAGACAAATGCTTCGTGAAGAACTGCACTATTCAACACTGCAGACTATTCCAAGTATTCAGACAACCTCTGTGTGTGATCCTCAACGAGTATGCAGGGGAATAACAGTACCTTGTTATTACAGTGTAACACTGGATTTCATTCAACAACAGGATTTTTGCTGGCAGATCTCTCTATGTTTACGTTTCCTGAAGAGACGAAAGAAATTCCTGCACATTCTGCAATATTACAAGTTTTATTTTATGTATCTTAGAGCCGCTTACAGCTGAGGGTTAGAAATCTTAACTGCAAGTATCTGTTTTTTTAAGTTAAATGGCCCTAGAACCATCCCAACACACGATTAAGTTTGAACACTTTGCTCTCCTCATTTTCAGCACGACTCAGAATGTGAGGTTTAGAGGCCTTCCAAGCATCTATTCCAAAACATGATTCAATTCCATCAGATCTGGGGAGGTTCAGCACAATACTGCAGTCATTTAACTCAAACCACGAGGAGTATTGCCATTTACAATGGATTTACTCATCTTAAGCCATTCTACACATGCAGATAAAAACTCAATACCATAATTGCGCTTTCTACTTTTCTCCATTGGAGATCCACAGATGCAAATTTTTCTGTCAACTTCAGAAAATATACAGCACCAATTTTAGGGAAGAACGGAAGTGCTCTGTCGCATTAGAAACATGGGCTTTTGGTCTCCCACTTCGTGTAATATCCACACCACATTTTGGAAAACGCTGTTTCCAAAGCAGTCCCATTTAGGTAAGAACTTGAAGAGTGGTTGTCTTTGAGTAATCACTACGATCTGAATTGGAGGTTACTTTGTTATAAAGTTGGTTGACTGCATGTTACTGTCTCCCCAAACAATATACAATTCCTGGCTACACACAGGAGTGTTCTCTGCCATACTGTCCTCTATTGCTGTCATCAGAGCTGTTCTGTTATGAATTCCAATTAACTGTGAGAAAACTGGTCCGTTCTCTGGACCCTAAGGGTCCCAGGGAAGATGGAGATTGTTTGAACTCGCCACTATCAACACTTCTTATTACATGCTGTCCATTCTGATGCTGTACTGCTCATTTCTGCTCACGCTGCAGGTATAGCAAAAGCAGATTAGTTCCTTCTGCAGAGAGATCTCTTCCACTTGCAGAGCAGGCAACATCCTGATCTTTATTCCTAAACCTCCGAGAGTGCTCTTATACTATTAGAAAAGGAGAGAATCATCAAACTGAGTGAAAGCTTCAGTCAAGACCCAGTGCTCTGATTTGTCAGAGGCATCAGCTCTGCCAAGGAAGCTATATGTACAGATTAGAAAGACCTTGTGGCAGCAGTGAATAAGAGCCTGACATCTCAGCAAAGCGAGGTCTCCAGAAAGAACCCCTCTTATTAGACCAGCTAATAACTGGGGACGGGAAAGAAAAATAACTCAAAGTTCTCAGGTACAGAAATTTTTCTTTACATCTCCACACACTTCCAAAAAACATACCATAAGGATTACCCTCATTTAAAAAGAAGGTTCTCTTTACTTGGGTCAACACGGAGGAAGAACCCCAGCTGAAAGAGCTTATTGGTTTCACACGTTCTTAGAAGTTGCAGAAATACATGCAAAAGCAGTGAGAAGGCACAGAATGGTACTGGCTCACAAAGGGGCTGCACCAGCAGGGATCTGAAAGCAGAATAAGACCCCAAAAAATAAGACTTTGGCCAGAACTGTTAGGTACTGGAGTAAGCTCACCAAACATGGTATTTCTGTGTTATAGTTAGCTATCTATATATTGCAATACATTAAGCAAATAAGGGAACAGGCTGCTTTCTTTTGAAAGCACAATTCTCTGGTTTGGGCCAAGGAATAGAAGACGTCTGCAGCTTACATTTCCTCTCCACAGCCTGCAGCTCACATGCCTGTCCATTTCTGATCTGAGATTCCCAACTGAAGGACACAGGGAAGCGAAGGGTTACACAGACTCACTTTCAGAAGAGCAGACACAAACATTTCTTTTTACACAGTTTAAAGTTTTCCTACTACTCTTAGTAGAGTAAGCTTCCTCAAGATTGCTCACTCCTCTCTTGCCCAGATGTTAACTAATTTACTCTCTCCAGAAAATTAATGCGAAAGAAGAATTTAGGCCTGGGGTGCTGCATGCAAAACTTCATATTAGTACACTGAAAGAAGGCACGCTACTCTCATTATGCTGCCGTGGTCAAAAATCTGGGTCTCTTTCAAAAGCACAGCAAAGATCTTCAGAGGCAATTTAGCATTTACATTGGGTGCACTACTAACGAAGTCACTGTTACATCCTGAGTAAAATGAGAGGTTAGACTCTGAAAGCATTAGCTAGCCAACTGCACTCAAGGATATTTCATTGCTTTTAAAGCCACTAAACGCTGCTGCTCAGGAAAGGACTGCTGGAGCAGGATTCCCAGAGCCATGACAACCAGGACTGTGTACACGCAACTTCCTTACATAACATGAAGTCACTGCCATGGAAACCAAAGGACGTCATTAGCTGCCTGAGCCCTGCCTGCCTTAAATGCAGGGCACTCAAAGCATCTGCTCTGCTCAAGTTTGTACACTGCACAAGCGGTGCCCACATTCACCTGCTTAACCACTGAGCTGGGCTTCCTTCGTTAAGACACTGCTGCTTTCTGAAGGTCATCACTTAATCCTAAAACAAGTGCTGTGCATTTCAGAAAGATCTGTTTTTGTGGCATAATAACTTGAGTATTAGGGGTGTGCTCAAATGTTCACCAGCCCTTGCAAGTCAGACACTTGTCACATTTTACACATGCTATGTGAATTTGTGATCATAAGCTAAAAATCTCCTCCTTTTGCAACAGATACATCTGCATTTAGCTACGTAAATTGAGTGCCCTTAATGAAGTTATTTATTTGAGACCTTCATGGGAACACAATTTCTCCTTCTAGCAGAAGCAAAACTGCTGAGCAGTTTGCACAGCATATACTGTTCAAGTGGTAAGACAGTTCTTTCTACAGAGAAACGTGTAACTTAGTCAGCTTTTGGAGTAAACACTCCAATGAGAAGTGTGGAAGAGACAGCTGAATGTCACCTACCTTGCATGACAAGCCACTAAAGTAAAAAAAAAAACCCACAATGAAAAAGATCAACCTTTATTGAGATAAGAATGTTCACAGTCATGGAGCTGTAGGGGCTGGAAGGGACCTCCAGAGATCATGGAGTCCAACCCCCTGCCAAAGCAGCTCCCTAGCCCAGGTTGCACAGGTAGGCGTCCAGGTGGGTCTGGAACGTCTCCAGAGAAGGAGACTCCACCACCTCTCTGTGCAGCTGTGCCACTGCTCCGTCACTGCACTGGGAAATTTTCAACCACTCCTACAAACAAAAACATCGGAACAGCATTATCTGAACTGTAGCTGCTGTTCATTTTTACAACTGCAAAGGTAACGACAGACAGTATCAACGAAGGATGGAAATGGACCACAACTGCCACTTGTTGTGTTGGATTTGTCCCTCCAATCATGTTAGGATATTAAAGAGAATGTCATCACCACAGCCTCTTCAGAGGAAATTTGTGAAGAAAGCCAAATTCATGGGGTCCTCTTCAAGATGAGCCCTGAATGTTGATATGTTGAGTCTCTTTCAACATAAAGTTCTTCTGTGAAGAGCTAAGTGTGAAAACTTTATTGTAAAAATCACCCACACTTTGGCATTCTTGATGACAGCAACTGGACAGTATCTCAAGGCTGTTTTCAAGGTAGGCACAAACACCCACCCTGAACTACTTCATTTGGACTGGAATTTAGAAGCACAACTTGCCCAGGGCTCAGGACTAAGTGTAGGCTCCTCATTCACAAGGGTAACAGTGATGAGGGTGCTTGCTACTAATTTAAATATACATAATTTTTTCCCCAGCATAGGCTATGGAACACAAACTCAAACCTGCAGAAAATTTCATGCAATTGTTTGAAGAGGCAGAACACAGCTTAAAGAGTACAAACTCATATGACAAACGTTGCAGGAAGATTTGCGTAAGCTACGTGACCGAGGTAAAAAGGAGCAAAGTTGTTATCATACTAATCAGCATTTCGGTGGCACTTGTTACAGTGGTGATACGTTGGTGCTTCAGAAGGATAACAAGTACTTCCCTCCCTACACAGACAGAGCTCAGAAGATTGGCATCCCTTGCATTAAAGAAAAATGCCAAAAAAAGACAGTATAGAATAAGCCCGCATTAGCAGTATTAACATTTGTACACCTCACATGTAGATTTATGCTGCTGGAAACACACTGTTGATGATGATGACACCAGACAAACTGTAAGTCTGAAGAGCATGGGTAAAGAACAAAGATCACATTTTTGCTAGATGTTCCATCTTTAGCGACTGGCTGAACCCTTCTGCCGCTCTTTAACATTGTGTTCTTACTTTGAATAAGCTTGCATGCTGACATCCCCACTTCCCATAGATGCTGTTGTCTGGTAACTCCATTATTTGTAAAGTTCTTTGTAAAATGGGACTTCTCCCACGCAGAAGGCCAAGGCCGAGATCATCAGCCATCAGTGGCAACATTAGCAAAATTTACAGGCAGAACCAGCTGCTCTTGCTTTAAAGTTCCACAAATCCAATTAAAACAGCTATGAGAACACATAGACAACAGAATTAAGAGAAATCTCTTCCTTCCCCTATCCCTCCATAAAAAAGAGCATAAATAGCAAATGGCATTTAGCAAATTATTTTCATAATTAGCTTATCTGTCTGATGAAACAGTCTGTTCTATATGTTATTTTATTTGACTAAGACATGCTCATCAGTAGCTATTCTTGTCTTTGGAAAGGATTTCTATTTTCATTCAGTTTGGCAACTACTGCTTACTTTTACCCTCAAGATAATTGCCTGGCTTTTGCTGATTGCACACAACTATTAAAGACAAACTGTTGATGCTCTTCACGAGCAAATCAGAAAACCCCAAACCTTCAGTAAAACCTTTTACTGAACACACAGCACTGCTCTCAGTCCAGAACAGTCTGCTCTACTGATTTATCCACTCTGCATTTAGAAATGCATTCTCTTTTGGTTTCTGTTGCTTAGCCACTTTCCCAGAACTACTGACTCTCCACTGAAACACAGTTTTCTGCCCAAACTGACCTTGCAGTCTTAGCACTCCAGAAGAAAGTTAGCCAGGATGAAAAACACAAAAATGAATTAGTTAAAAGTAGAGTAAGCTTTGTTCTGTATAAAACACCCTCAAAAACACTGTGCCTATCAAAGCTGATCCAGCAAATATTTATACACACATTTCAGGGTTTTTTTTAAATATAAGCACTAAAGGCAATTTGCTCATGATGGCTGATACCATTCCTATTTTCTGTGACTACCATCTTTTCTCCAAAGGCTTTCATTGCACATTCAATATTTTTTTACTTTACTTACAAAAACAAACAGCTTCATACATGAATGATGTAACACGCAAAACTGGAGCACCCCATTTGTAACTAAGTAGTACAGCATTGATTAGGTCCCACCAGATCTGTTACCAAATTAGTTGGTCATGGGCTGAATGTAAGTCATCTGAATCACTGTAAGAGACGAGAAATGAAGCTTATCCCACAGGCATGGATTCCACCATGATAAATACTTTCTCCACAGCAGTTTGAAATATACTGAAAACAGTTCACATGTGAATGCAGTGGGATGAACAAAGGCATCCCTGTACTTAAGCTAGGGCTTAGTAGATGTAGAATCATAGAATCTTTTAGAGTTGGAAGGGACCTATAGAGATCATATAGTCCAACTCCCTGCAGTGAACAGGGACGTGCACAGCTACATCATTTGCCCAGGCCCTAATCCAGCTATGCTAGTAAGTCTATCCTTACAGCTTCCCCTCAGTAGTTTCACTTGGATACTGGCATGGAACATAAAATACTCTTTGTTAATGCTACTTGATGAATGATTGTCATTCTCAGGAAAATGAGCTTCTCTCGTATGGGAGGTGAAGACAAATGAGCCAGGCTGAGCTGATTGAACCTGAACTCACTTCTTGCTAAAAAGGTCCTATCACCTTCCCCCAGAACTCTGGGGCAAGCCTCAAGCTCCCATCGCTTCCTCTTTGCCAGCCCAACGCTGGGTGAGCAAACAGCTCTGTTTGCTAACCTGGCAGAAGTCAAGCCTGTACAAAAATTAACAGCCTTCTGTCAAATTAACTAACCAGATCAGTTCATCAAACGGGCAGCCATGCAACAGAGTGCAGCACACAAGAATGGGTAGCTCTGCACTGATGCAAGCAAAACGGAAGGGGAAAACCACACGCTGGAAGCAGCTACATACTTTGCTATTTTGGCTCTCTGCACCCTCAGTGTGTAATACACCCAACTATCCAAAAATGTGGCAATGTAAGATTAGGAGTTTTAGAAAAGAAAACAATCATTAAGAAGCTGCTGAAGGAGTTTTTTCTTCTTTTTTTTAATTTCTATCATGTTTGGCTGCAATCCAGTTTTGAATCTACTAGAATTCAAAACCACTGTCAGGTATGCGAAGCGATTCAATACCATATACGGCTTACAAATGTCTTATTGTTTTTTCCCCCTTTAGCCAAGCCTGTCAAATCTTATATTCAGCATTTTCATAGGGTAAGAGGTCACTGTAAACAGCCACTGGCCACGATGCTTACATCAGTCATTTACTTGGTGAATAAAGTGCTATATGAGGGTGGAAGCATCAGAACTGCTTCATGCAGGCCAGATAAGGTCAGCTGCATGCTCAGCAGTGCTGAGGCACAAGGCAAACCTGGCTGAAGCTTTGAATGTCCGCACACTCCAGCAGCACCACATAAGTAAATAAGCCCCTGCAAATCCCTGATGCAAAAAAGAAAACAGAAGAGCCCAAGATCCTTCCAGCAGTGACAGAGTGGGTCTGTAAGCAATGCAGCTGGCCCCTGCAAACTGCAACTTGACAAAAGGCAGAAAAATGGATTTGGACTCCGAGCTGCCAGCCAAACAGCACTGAGTTCAAGTAACCATAATATCCTTAGCTGTGTTTTTATGAACATCTCCCACTAGTCTCTTTGTGTTGCTGTGAAGACAGACTGCTACACTGGAGGTCCCATCACTAATTAATGTTATTTGCGTATTGCAGTACCATTTCAGAGGCCTGCACTCAATAATGCTAAATAAACAACCCCAGTCCCACACTGACTACAACAAATTTTAAGCTGTGAGAACATGGAAAACTCCAAGCAACAGAACTTCTCATTATCTAACTCACTCAGATCTTAAAAAGCCTTGAGAATGTATGATCGTTGCCTAATGCTTTTCTTGCATCATTTAACTGCAGCCCTAAACACAGAAGGAAATGACAGAGCTAAACTAGGTAGTGTCTTTTCAAGTGTGAAAGCTTTTAAGTAGCATCACAAAGGACAGATTAAACTAGCTGAAACAGTTGCATCCCATAAAGCAAGCTTTTGCATAATTTTAAGCATATAACTTAATAAAAGGCTCACCCTGAATACTTCAGCTCTTTGCAGCAACAATATGTAAGTGGTATTTTCCTTTATAGTCATTCTAATATGATTAAGACATCAGAAATGCCACTGTTGTCAAAGTCTCATAACAATACCATATCTTTGCTTTTTTTTGCTTTTTTTTTAAATGACAAATTTAGATAAATGCAAGTTGTGAGGCATTTTGTTTTTTGTCACTAAAAAAAGTTAGAATAGAAGCTCTGCAATCTGCTGACAAGGGCAGAGGATCTAGTATCAAGTAACTGGCACTGTACACCAGGGAGCAAGCAAAAACTGACCACCGACATGTATTTAAATATCCTGGGAAATACAGACTAACTAGAACTCTTAAACTACACTAGAAATTCTTTGTCAGCTAAGTTTTTCTATCAATCCACAATAAGCCAGACTGCTAGACACCTCCTTTTCTATTAGTCAATTTAATCATTTTCTTCTACTACTAACATTCAGAAGTTGATTCAACTGCTTACAAATTACTGGAATGTTTCCTATGATGTCAGCATTCTTACACTGAAGTAAGAGGTCAAAGTATGCTTTATTAACACCATTCAATTCAGACTATCCAGTCAAAGATTTTGGACTCAAGGCAGTTCTCTAAACTCTCCAAGACAAAGAAAGGCATCTCTCAAAGCTGAGTGCCAGAAATATATCTCTCAGGCAAATGACGTTTCTGCATTCCAAGTAATGCCCTAAAATATAGTATTCATTTAACATTTATTTCTAGAAGTAACCCTCAAAGTTGTGTGCAATATTTGGAATGCCCTAACTTACACTCCAACAAAGCTTATATCTCCTACAAGCCTATCCTGAACTCCCATTCCTCTCAAGCCCGACCTCACTGTTCCCACCTGCTGGTAACAGGGTTCAATTTATCCTTTCTTCTTAGACTATAAGAACTAATAACTGGAAATATTTATACTTAAAAAAAAGGCAAGAACAGTAGTTCACCAGTGTGCAGGAATATCTCTTGTCATCCTATGAAAAAACCTTACCCTTTATGAGGTAGCTTAGCAACATTTGGACACACTGAAAGTCTGAAAATTTAAACCATCACATGTTAAGCACAGTGGTGTACCCAATCCTCACCAGCGTTAAGAGACTATAAGTACCCGATAACAGGCACACAAGCACAAGAAATATTGTGACTACTATAAGCTACTGGAAAGGTTATGTACCTGAACGGGTGGTCCATGCTACCTCAGCCAACAGATATGACCACACAGCAGCACTTACTATTGCCAGTATTAAAAAAAATACAACGAAGTTACTTCTAATAGCATATGCAGGAGGCCTAAAAGAATAGTACAATGTCCTGTATTAGTCTCGCACACCGCACTATCCAGGTACAACATGAAGGCCAACTTACACATGGCTGCTGCTACTCTTATCTTCCAAACTGGGAATCAACTAGGAACTTACTCCTACTTTCAGTTCTCAAACAAAACAGCACAGAGGCAATGCGGAGTTAACACTGCTCTTAATTTCTTGTTTCATTTTAAAACTAAGTACATATATACTAAAAATGGATTCCTACCACCTAACAGCAGAACACATAAGTAGCATGGGCTCACAGGGTCATTCTCAAATGGCTAAACTAAACAAAAGAAATAAATTAATAACAAGTACTTTCCTGAAAAGGAGGCATGTCCTCAAACAAAGGAAGTTCAAATAGATGTACTGCATCCACCTTAATATCAATATTAAAGTTATCTACTACGTACACATTGTATCAGTCCATAAAAAAAGAATTTAAATAACTTTTTCAGATAGAGATACTTCAACACTATGTCACCTGTAACTAATATTCCCCACCAATTAGCTGGCTTCCACATATGGCATTATCTTGAAACAGAAATCAGAGCGGTACATCATCGTGGTACTTCACATTTAGATTAGTTGTTGAATTGAAGAGGACATACCCACTGCTGGTGCATCATATTCATCCCCCAGTAAAATTTCAGGAGCAGAGTATGCCAGAGATCCACAGCTCGTGGTAAGCTTTTTTCCGGGCTGAAATTTGTTGCTGAAGCCAAAATCAGTTAGTTTCACAAGTCCTTGTTTTTCAAAGAAGACCACATTCTCTGGTTTTAAGTCTCTGTGAACTACATGCAGTTTGTGGCAGTAGGATATTGCATGAACTATTTGAGCAAAGTACTTTTTCGCCAGATCCTCATTCAGACCTTCTTCATGTTTCATGATGTAATCAAACATATCCCCTCCATCACCTAGCTCTAAGATTAGATACAGTTTTGTCTGTGTGTCAATCACTTCATACAGCCGAACAATATTGGGATGCTGCACTAGTTTCATGCATCTAACTTCTTGAAAAAGATGTCCAGTAGCTAGAGTATCCAGTTTGGTCTTGTCGATTACTTTTACTGCTACTTTTTCACCTGTAAAGACATGTCGAGCAAGTTTGACCACAGCAAAATGTCCTCTGCCCAAAGTTTTATCCAAATCATACAATCCTGCAATTTTTCCGTCATATCCTCGTTTGAAGCCTGCCATTCTGTTTCAGATGATGAAATAATGCTTAAACTCTTTGGAACTGTGACCTTTTCATAGAAGAGTATCTGATGCAAATAAATAGTCCATTGTCACTGCCAAGCACGCCTGAAAAAAAACAGAGAGACAAGATTATATATTTGTATGAAAGTAAGCAAAACCATTATCCTGTAATTCTCTCGAAGTCACACAGGCATGTTATTACATATTACTTATGAGACCTTGAGGAGGTTTTGCAAAGAGTTTGATAGGACACACAGTGTTGACCAATACATTTCTGAAGCCACATTATCAGTATGTTTGAAGAGAGAATTTCAACAGTGTGTTAAGAAAATTTCACTGAAACTGGGTAGCATTCATGTTCTTTTAAGAAACACATGGAGACATCAGCACTATGAGGACTGTCAACGCTGACACAGCCAGAATCCACAACTCTTCTGGCTATTTTAATGGCAAGAAATCAGCTGGACAACATAGAATATTCACATGAAAACATTTGATTTATCTTAGATTTCAGCTTACTCTTTCACGTTGCAGCATGAACTCCTGCTTAACAAACTGACGTAACTTCATTTTGTTACAAACGTGAGTTTAAGTACTATCAACTAATACTGTAATTACCACAAACTTACAAAGCTGAAGCTAAAACATCTGGGTTACCAAAAAAAAAATTGGTTAACTATTTTGACTATTTATAAAAACTGGAGATAAAAAGCTTGTTCAGCAACCCTGGCAATAAGTCAGGAGAAGAATAGAAAAAAAAGCAGAAACAACTCAGGACGTTCAATTTGTGCTGAATTCCTGCTCACCACTAAATCCAGCATGCATTTTAACAGATAAGGTCCATTTTACAAAACGTTCACATTCAGACCTGTTTTAGAAGGTTTCATGCCTTATTTGCCTTTTATTTCCTATGTAAAATATCCTAAAAACTTTTGTTGCACTTGTTAAACTTCAATCTAAGTTACAATCTGTAGTTGTCCAAAAGCTAGCAATTCATTCCACTTTGAGCACAAAGCACCTAGAAATATGAAAACTGGATGGCTTACGGCCAACTCAATGAAACAGAAAACACGGCTCTTTATATTTTCTTTTTTAGAATACATTTTCTCAGTTTCAAAACAAAACTTCAAAAAGAAAAGCTTTGAAAAGGAAGCTGGCAAGCAAACAGCTCCTGACATTAGCTATTCTCAAGTCAGAAACCTAAGCATTAAATTAAAAACACTCCCTGCTACACAAGTTATTTCACAGGCAGTAAACTAATGAACCTGATTTCCTATGTATTCCATTCCAAGCTTAGGGTCCTGTGAGGATTGTCTGATGTTTAACAAGCTCACCTTACTGCTTCTCCCAGCTGGAATCATGGTATAACCTCTTCTCTACCCAGCTGTCTACTTCCATAAAGTCTGTGGGAATTCACTTCAACACCTCCACCCCTGTAAAATTTGAATGAAATCAATCAGCTTTTGAAACCTCAAAATTTAACCAAGGAACAGAGCAAGTGCAACAATTATATAAACATGGGGTGTTTGTTGTTATTTTCTGGTGTTTGTTTTGGGAGGAATATTAATGAAGCTTTAAAAAGAACAAAACTTCAATGAATTTTGTGCTACTGGACCTCGTTATTCAGCTATGAAGCACTCTGCTTCAGCTGTTCTTCCAAAAACAACTTTATTTCACTCACAGATAACCATAGCATCAAAATCTAGTGCTGAAATAACAAATGAGTTTTCTGTTAAAAAATATTTTCCCTTTCTTGGATTTGACTATTCAAGGTACAGCCAGATCACGCATCCATAAAAATACAACAAAACATCTAAAACTCAAGAGCAATAGTGAAAACCAAATGAGTTTCCTAGCACACCTGGAGCACGGTCATTTAAAACCCTGGGCAGCCCGATCCAGTAGGTGACAACCTTGCACATGACAGAAGGTTAGGAATTAAACAGTAATTAAGGTCCCTTTAAACCCAAGCCACTCTATGATTTAAAAAAAAAAGGAACCACACCCTAACGAGACTCTTCTTATTTATGAAGAAAAAACTTTTTAAAATTTATACTAGAACATCAATCATCCACACAAATCTGTTTTAGCCCATAAGCCATCCTATATTAATATCTTAATTTGAATTACTCTGGAGTTTGAGAACCTTCTATAATACTGAAGCTATCAACACCATACTGCAGCACTCAGCTTCTTACAGACTGTTCCTTGCCTAAATAAAGTCAAACTAAGTCAAACTTCAAGATTTAAACCTCCATTCAGAAGAATTCATCACAACCTACAAATCTGACTCAGGCCATAAAACAGGTCTCTGAGGAGATATGGCTTTAAGAGAGACCTCCTTTCAAGTCCCAGATTCAAAGATACCCACATTTTGTTCACACAAAACACAGCTTTCTTACTGCACGGCAAAAACCAAAGCTTCAGTACTGGAAAAAGCAAAGATGACCGACCAAAAGAAGGCTCAATTCATTTCGAATTAGCATTTCTTCCAAATTTAAGAAGGCTCCATTCCTGCAGATGGGAGAAAGCAAACCCAGCCAGATGTGACAGAATGTAATTTGTCTGAATGTAACTATCTACAACACCCAGCTCTGAGGAAAGATTTACACGTCAGTGTTTTGTTCACTTGGCACGTTTTCAGCAATGTTTGTACAAACTACGTGTTTACAACTCATAAACATTAACCTGCCAACATTATTCCAGCAAAAATCAGTTATGCTTAAGCCACAGAGAAATATGCCAGACAGTAATCAATAGGATAAAAGCTTACTGAAATGGAAACTAAACTACACTTATTAATGCTGCAGTCTCATTAGCTGAAATTAATATAGATTCATTAGCAGTTTAACATAAAGGCTCAGTAAAAGACTAACTTTTAATTCTGTGCTTTCAAAACAAATGCTCAGAGCTGAAGCTCCCACACCTGAACACAAGCTTGCTAGACATGCTACAGTAAAATTAGTTTGCCAGTAGGAAATGGAGACAAAACTGTGACAGTATATACAAAGCTTGGTCACAACGCAAATAGTCTAATTAAGATAACGCAGTTGCTATATTTATACTTTTCCCTGACTCCATTCCACACCCTTGCTTCATACCCACTTCCACATCAGACACCATTCTGCCATCTGTCACATGGCAACAACGTGCAACGGGATACTGGTGGGAAAGCTCAGCATAAACAAGGAGGCATTACTTTCAGGGCAACACTTGTATGCATCCCATCTCACAAATACTGAAGATGTCGTAGCAGTGATCTGCAGAAGCAGTTTTGTAATATTAGATGCATCTGAGACTGAACAATGGCACAGCAATGCAGTCATCTCTAGAAGTGTATGAATTGATGTCTAACAGGTCTGTTTAGAAAAAGCAGCATGTTTCAGAGACATTACTGTTTCTTTAAACAACTCACCCTTTCCACAAAGTCTCCATTAGATTATACGTTACATGCAAGGCCAGCTTAGTTCACCTAGCTTTACTACCTATATTAGCTTCTTACTTTAGAAAATAAAGATTCAGGGCTCCATTTCAATGGAACATTACAGTATTATCAAAGCAAAAACTTCCCTCCATTATCAGTCTAACAGATGTGAAACCTGATGTAATCTTGACTGGCACTCATCCCTCAAGAGAGCTAACCATCCCTGTCTCCATTCGCAGTAAATGGAGATTCAGTCAACACACAGAATCACAAACAAATTGCACCCCAAAGCAGATAGCAGAATAGACCAAATGAATCATTTCTTAAGAGCACGTTATTATTTTCTGTAGAAGGAGTTTAAGGTGACAAATTCTGTGGATGTACATGTTGTATGCATCCACAAGACTACAGAAACGTCACCCTCTGTTTCTCCTTTTGGTCTCTTTTGTCTCAGAGGAATAAGGGCATCTACACCAATTATTTACTTACTAAATAAATAAATGTTGACAGTAAGACTTATGTTGCTATTCTAACTGGAAACTGTAAATCAAAATTTGGCACAAGTTGACCACAAAGATACAGAAGTAACTTTCTGACTCAAAGCAACTTATACAAGTTGTTATGAGTTATTAGTGTATATCAAAGGAAGTATCTACACAATGTAAGAACTTGGCAAGTAGGTTTTTTCATATTATTTCACTGTTTCCTACCAATGTTTAACTGCTATCCTACAGCAAAGTAACCTCACAGACTAATCTATGTCTCCAAAGATGATCCATTTTCACATCAATATGAGCCACCCTTTATGTGTGAGGATACTACAGTGTGCTAATCTGCTTTCCCGAAGCTTTTGTTCACTGATTCTCTTAGATAAGGGAAAGCCAACACGCCTGGAACAGGTATGAAGTGATGCATAAGTGAAGCTTGAAGAGCATGCATGGCTAATGTATACTGCGCTCTCTCAAAACTGGTCATGACCCATTTCTTCCACAGGATTTGAAATTTGTAAAACCACACAGTATCTGATATCCCTTGAACAGGAAGGTACAATATGGGACTTAAAATCTGGAACACCTGTGCTACCTCTTTGCTTCCACACACAAGTGTCACAGCCCAGCAAAGAAGCTTTTCTCGTGACCCATGCTTCCATAACCACCATTCAAAGGTACACAAAGAAACAGCAACCTACAGCTGCCCAACAGCCAAACACTCTGCAGATAAAGCAAAGTGGGGAGGTTAGGTTTGACAACTCTGCCCTTATATAAACAAGGCTATCTTACACGTTCTTTGCACTTGATACGCTTGTAGACTGCATGTAGTTGTGCCTTTCCCTGCCGATGACAGAGCCCATAAACCCTCCCACTCCTGACAAGTTCCTCAGTACAACACTGCACGTACACCTCAAGAAATTTACTACGCTTATTTTTTTTCGTATTAGCTCTCACCACTAGCTCCCATAGCAGCAGAATTCACCTCACAGCACTCTTACTGAAACATCAAGATATGGCAGCAAATCCCTCTACCATGCAGCACGGCTACACCTATGAGGATGAACAAAGAGAAGAGTTACCAGGTAGCCCTATGTTCCAATTATAAATAAAATTAATTTGCATAAATTAATAGCATTCCCTAGCTCTAAATTGTATTCAGAATTTTGCTCTGAAAAAGTATGAGTTGCCAGCTGCTAATTAACTTCTGCCATTTAGCACTTGTGAAGCACACAGTGAAGTGTTAGCATTTTATTCTTTTAGAATGGGTTGCAGGCATCAGAGCTATTAATGCCTCGGCCTAATTCTTCTTAGAATCTAAACTAGAAGTAACAAAACACTAAATAAGAATCCTCCAACTCTAAGGCCCGTTATTTGGAGAATAGTCAGATGCAGAAGTATCTGACAGACCAACAAACTGTAGAACGATGCTCCTGGAGCTATAAATAGAAGTTTTGTGGGTGAGGTATGGTGTGTGAGTGGTTAATGTTAAAGATTAGGGAAAAATACAGCCCCAGAAGAATTAAGAGTCTGTATAACCAGAGCATGAAGCAATCCTCCTGCTCTACGCCCATGAGCTCCCCATGCAGCAGTGCAGTGCCCAGCACAAGAAGGGCAAGGACTGGTGGAGCAGGCCCAGAGGAGACCGTGAGGCTGATCAGAGCACCTGAAGCATGTCTCATATGGGGACAGGCTGAGGGAGTCGGGGTTCAGCACAGATTAGATGCCATAGCTATTATGGGGGCAGATGCATTGAGAGGGATCAAATGATGACCCACGGACAAACCACTGTAAGTAGTCACTGGCAGTGATCCCAGATGCCTTTAGTTGTGAAATGTTTTAAGAGCCCAAGATACTTTCACAACCATGCTGATAATCACTACTGTTCACAAAGCGCTTTCCGTTTCTAAGAAGAGGTAACAGACAAGACAAATGCAATCTACCCTACGGATCTGATAAACTCAGCAAAAGCTTTCCACTCTTTCAAGTCTTCACGCTAACCACAGCTGCAAAAGCAGTTTGTTTCCATGTCTGTTTTCCTCTCATGCCTCTTCTCGAAGTCCAGTATGCAGCTAAACAAATAGAAAACTACAGACCACTGAAGATTTAAAGCTGCTCTTAAAGTCTCATTGCAGAGAAGAACACCAGACCTTCTCAAACGATCACCTCCCCTGAACTGCCTTCTGTAAAGTACGATACCAAAGCCATCTCTTTTAAGAGTGCTTGCTCCAAGTTTCTTATCTGCTAGTACTTTCTGTATCCTTAAATCAGTTATAAAACTTTGTTTCAGAACTATCAAGCTATATAATCAAAATTATCACTCTGCAGGACTTGCTGGAAAAATTCTCAGTCATAGGAAATTAACACAGATATTTTAATTACACACCTCCATAAACTTTATCAATCAGGATCTGATAGCAATAAAGTCTAAAGGTCACAGAAGCCAGCAAGCATTTCAAGAACACTGCAAGAAGAAATAACTCATGGAAGGCATTTAACTCAAAAGTCCAACTTACACTACCTCTCCAACCTTGACTTTGATATTCTAGGTGCTTCCCTTTGTTCTTCTTCCCAAAATTAACTAGGAACATGAAAATGGTGAAGAAATTTCTTCACGCATCAGACAGAAGTAATTGCTGTGATTCATGATGGAATCACTATCTTTTAGACAGGACTTTGCACCACCCCTTCCAGAAAACCCTACCGTAAGACTTGGCAGAAACCTGACCAAACGGATTTCTATCCCACCACTCTGGACTCTTTTAGAAAGAAGAATCACCTCACAGATGTGCTCACGAACTCTCAAAAGTTGTTTCCACTGTTAACCACTGAGCACTTTAGCAAAGCTTAACATTAATAAATCACTACTGTTTAAACAACTAATATTTGTTGTTGAAATTCAGAATCACAAACATGATTTTTATTCTGTCTTCAGGGAGATGAAATCACTAAACATTATCTCCAAGTATTCCCAAGTAAATGTGCACATACTGTTAGCATCTATTACAAGCAATCATTTATATTAACGTTAAGAACCATTAAGAACTATCTGAGCTCAAAATGCTACAGAAATGAAGCTATCTGGTAGCATAATTAGAGTACTCCAACTGACTTGATGCTTTTATTTCCCAACCAGGACACCAACTGCCTAAACTGTGCAAAACAGCACCTATCACAACTTATACTTACTCAGTTTCAATGCCTTATCCTCATAGCATCCCTTATTAAGTTCCGATCCTGCAGACATGAAACATTCACCATGCTCCAAAGTGAACTATTACAGAGATCTAAACTATCATCTCATCACTCAAGTAACGTTGGCATAAGTTAGTAAGTAGACAGGATACTGATGCCAACAAAACAGCCCAGCAAAATCAGTGCAGCACACATGCCCCAGTATTGTAAAGGGTACAACACAACTCTGACCTTGACTTTTTTTTTTCAGAAAGCAATCACTTTGTTTCATATTTAACAGGCATGAGAGTTACGTGGGCTTTTTACTTCATTAAGTTCTTAACGTTGTTAACTCAATCAACTTCTGCATACCAGAACTCTGCCAGGGTAAGTCATCCTAGAACTGCGAGTGAATATACAGTTTTTCAAATCCACTTACATAACATTACATGTATTAAAACAGCAGCTCCTTTGCATCACTTCAAAAGCTGCAGCATTGGAAGTACCACGGCAAGGAAGATGTGCAGAACTTCACGTGTTACTGAAGTTAACAGCTTATGCAATTTAATATTAGTATACTCATCACAAATGGCAGTTCAGCACTACGTGCAAGAGACAGTGTCCCTGATCTGAGCCACGTTCCGTCGATTTTTAAGACATAATGAGAAAATACTACTGAGTAGAAACGAACAGAAGCTTATCAAGAAATTTTAAAGCGTTTCAGCAGATTTTTGAAAGCAAGAAAAACAGGAAAAAAACATTGTATTATTTTATGCTAGCTACACCAGGATACTGTGCCCTTGAAAGCAGGACAGGCAGCGAAGCAAGACAAAAGCACTAGCTTGGCATTATAGCTAGAAGATAAAACCAGCAGTGATACACTGAAGGTGCACATCTGCAAAATGTCTCAAATATGAGACAAAGTCCAGAAGTAGAACCTTAAAGAGACCAGGTTGGTCAAAAGAGTGCATGAGGAAGATGACTACTGCAAGTAGATGGGTATCTGCAATACCATATTAACATGCATAGTCTTAACATGCTATTTAAAATAGTCATAAGGCACACTACGCATCTACAGTGCAACAGGGAACAGTGACTGTGCCACACCACCCACACCGCATGGGAATACCAGTTCTTGAAGCAAGACAACTCGAGGAACATCAGTAACCTGTACAGAAATTTTGGATTGAGACGAGACTCATCTGTACCTCCTTGCTTCATATTTATTGACAGTTTATCCCTACATTTGACGTGATTTCCCCTTCCCACTATTTTTGCTAGAACCCTCATTTGTGGACCACAGAATTCACTCGAGACAGCCAGAGGCACGTACTGCCTTAGATGATGCCTTGTTTACCAAATGCTTTCCCAGCATTCAGGTTAGCTCCTCTTCCCAGTCACCTGAAGCACCGTTCTACCCCCCTTCCTGGCTATTTAGAACATTCAGGAAAAAAAACTGAGACGAGACCGGACCTTCTTCCCCTTACCTTCTATTGTTAAGTTCTCAAATATGGATTTTTCAGGCACCAAGTTAAAAAGCAAGTACTAGTCTATTCCAATTTACCTTTCAACACTTCACAAGGTAAAATTTGACTGCATTAGTTAGCAATGATCATCAATCCTTCTACGCTTGTTTCACATTCCTTCTTTCCCAGCAAAAGTAATTGTACCAAAACAATCACCACCTGAATTCTCATTTTCTGTGCTGTACTTACAGCTACTTCAAAAAAGAAACACTCATTAACCCAGTTCTTAATGGTGCATGCCTTGCAAAAACTGCTTAATTCTAACACAGCCATCATCTGCTTGTAAAGGCTTTCATATAGATTTCATTTTGCTGAGATTCATTAAATTGGTCCATCCCCAGAGCACGGAGATCTAAATATATTCAGAATAAACAACTCCAAAGAGCAGCCTATATGACTAAGTAGTGACTGCACTACAGAGGGCAGGAGTAAGCAGATTTGCTTGCAGTTCATTCATGCTAGATGGCTCTAAGTCACACAATACAATTCAGCTGTTCCAGGAACTGCGATGGTACCATTGAGGAAACCACGTCTTTGCATATCTGCTCATAGCTGGCTCTTAAAAGCAAGATGATCGGCAAAAAACAGTCCATGCATAAGCAAAAGCCCTGAGCTTTTTCTTTTCAATTTTTTCTTTAAATTCCTATATCCAAGTAAAGCTTTCTCCTTCACAGGTGTTCCAGCATCACTTCCCAATGAAAACATCAAAGGCAAACATAGGTCACATTTGTCTGCAACCGTCTGCGGGCCAACGCTAGCTGTTCCCTATTGGATGTTCTCCAACAGTTTTGTTCAGCCGACTTACGAAGACCAGCATACCACACACAGCTGTCCTTTCACTACCCCCGAGCCTTTAAATCAACCACGAACATCTGCAAAAGTACACCCAACCAGCGCAGATCCAGCTGGGTGCCCCAAGGCATCTAGCAGGCAGCACAGAGGTCTCCCCGGGACTCACCTACTTCGCCAACCGATTCCTACAGCACACCCCCAACGCAATAGATGCGCTGACAACAGCGATACGAGCACGGACACAGCCGGCGGGATGCTTGCGCCTTCGGTCTCCGCCTGCCGCGTGCTCCAGCTCCCAGCACGAGACTCCAGCTCGCTTTCTGCGCAAACCTGTTGGCTTCGCACCTGGCTCCGAGGGGTAAGATGCACCGTCATTCCCCAAACACACTGCGATCGGACGGGCTCCGGAAACGGAGCGCTTTCGAAAGGGCTCGTTCGTTATTCCCACCCCACCCCACGCAAAACACGAGGCGGAGCCGGAGGGGGCAAAGCCGCGCAGTGACCCCGCGGGCACGGGGAGGGCAGAGCCGGGAAGGGACAGAGGGCACAGCCTCGCGGGGGCACCCGGGCCCCGCCGTCACGGCCCTCTCCCGCAGCCCCGCCGCACCGACGACCTTCGGGGCCCCGCCGCCGCCTCCAGGGCCCAGGCCGCCATAGAAGGAGCGAGGAGGAGGAGGGAGGGGAGGAAGGGGACCCGCCGCACCGGCCCCGTCCCCGCAGCCCTGCAACTTACGGCGTCTCCTCGGGCCGCCGCGCCCCGCACCGCCCTCTGCATGGGCAGCGCCCGCCCGCGGGGACGGGGAAGCGCGGGGAGGAGGGAGAGAAAGGCTCGGAGACGGCGGCGGGCAGCTCGGCCGGACCGCGGGGCTCGGGGAGGATGGCTGCGGTAACTCGCGAGCTGACGGGCGCTCAGCCGGGCCCCGCCGCTGCGGCGGCTCCAAAACACGACTGACAACAACGGCCGCGGCTCGCGGAAAGCAGAGCGGGGGGGTGGGGGAGGAGGGGCGGAGCCAGCAGACACCCGCGCGAGCCCGTGAGGCGGGAGCGCCGCGCCTGCGCGGAGGGGACGCGGTGCGATTGGCGTCACGGGGACCCAATGGGAGGAGGGCGGGGAGAGGACGCGTGAGGGGAAAGCGGAGCGGGGCGGGAGGGGAGCGAGGGGCTTAGCGAGAGCGGGGTAGGATCGGTCGCTTCCTGCCCGTCCCGGGCTCCAGTTTCTAAACATCAGCCGTGGGAATGGCCAAAAGGAGAAGGGAGTGAGGGGATTAAACCGCGGGAGGGATGAGGAGAAGGTGAAGTCTGCGGGATCAGAGCCCCTCAGCTGTCCCGCGCCATCGAAGGGCTGGGTGGTGTAAGAAGGGAGGGTAGTGAGGGCAAGGGGAAAGTAGGCCGGTGTGTGGCTCTGCTGGGTGCTTCAGAGGGAAACACAAGCTCGTTTAGCACCGCGTAGCTCCTGTATGCTAAAGGTTATGAGCAGAGCCATCACTCAGCATCAGGGCTAGGATTAAACTAGAAGAGCGAGGAAACAAACTCTTTGAATATCCATGAAAGGGAAAGCCTATAAAGTGACGTGTCAAAGCCAAGTTTTTTCAAATAGAAGTGGCTTAAGGTAAGTGGAGTGGGAGTATACAGAACTTAATTGTACTGAAGTCCAGTTTGAAGAAAATGTTTAGTAATTGTCGTTCTGTTTTCCTCATGCTTTGACAAAACACAGATACCATCCTTTTGTGAGTAGCCCATGTTACACTGCGTAGCTGGGGAACTGGACTAACCTGGAGCTGCTTGCGTTAAAACCAATCACTTGTGAACAAACCAAAGTAGTAAATATGGTTCGGGTTACTGAACTGCAACGGTATGATCACATGTAAATAAAAAAAAACAAAAAAAAAAACAGCCTTGAGATTTCATGTTTTAAACTTCCAAAGGAGAGAGAGAAAAATAACAGGTCAAACTGGGATGTGTTGATTCCAATCACTGCTTTCTAAGCAGAATGAGAATTTCTTCGCTTGGTCTTTGCACCATTCGGTAGGCTTGATTTACCACTCTTACACCAATTTTTCAGCAATAACACACAGTTGATTGCTAGATTCACAACACAGACCTGATGTAAGAGATGACAATAACCAGCCCATCGTCTCTGACTACTTAATCACCACTGATTTCTCAGGTCTCAGTTTGTAAAGGTTTGCAAATGCATCTCTTTGATTTCTGAATCCGCTACATCCAGATGGAGCCTGATGTCTCCTATTCTGTAAAAATTAAGTCCAGATTATTTATCTCCCTTTCTAGTTAAAAAAAAAAAAAAGCTATAATTTCACTTGTTTTTCTGTATGTTTTACTTGCATCTTGGAGAAGGCAGTCTTACAGAGACTGTGTACATATTAAAGTTATAATTATTCTTCAGTTCAGTGCTATTAATTCGCCTTTGCAAAATGTTTTGGCCTAAAAGGCTGCCTTTTTTTCGTTACTATTTCTTAGAAAGCACATTATCCATTGAGCTGCCTCGTGACGTATCACACTTAGATGTACTCAGGTTCTAAACCACTCAGTGCCTTTGTGTGTTTGCTTGTAATGGAGAGCAGGTGAGTGGAAAAGGATACACTCACAGAAATAAAAACCAGAATATTCTTGCCCTCGATACTGCTGATGTGAGTTACTGTACTTTGAGTCACTACTGTATAATACAGTAGTTCTTTTACTCAAGGGGATGAGTCTTTGTAGTTATGTATATGTGAGTCTAAAAGGATGAGAAAGTCAAGGGTGTCTGCAACACTTCAGGGGAGACAACAGGGACTGGCAGGAGTCTAGCACTTGCAGTAGGCTGGAATTCAGCACTGGCTAGTTTGCCTTTTTTCCAGGCAGTTTTATTTCTGCCTACACTAGATTGCATGCTGTTGGGATAAGACCAATATCATTCCTCTGCCAGGCTAACATAAATTTCCCATCACATTTACACTGGGTCATTTACACTGGGCTTTGACTTCAGTGGCACAGCCTTGTTTTGGTTTTGTGAGGTTTTTTGCAGTGAAGATTTAATGTGATAGCTACGTGCCTGTGAAATCGGACAAGTTACAGCTAGGGGAGGTCAGCTCCATAGTTCTGATTTTGGTTGGCCTCAACTGGTTTACCTCACAGTAAAAGTACAGTGCCTTGTCTCCACATTGGTTTTATGAGATAGCTAATATGTGTTAGTTATGCCACAGCAAAAACACACCTCATTCATCAGTCATAGCCTGAGTGTATTTGTCTAGGCAAGGTGACAGCAGTGGCCTCGAGTATACGAGAGGTTGCTCATGGTGTGTATGCATCCAAATCAGACCAGACAACATTCCTCCTTGCTAAAATCAGCCTTCTACTATAGACAGAAAATGGTAGACAGTATTTGTTTTTACAAGAGTCTTTCTGGCTCACATACCCTACATTATTTTATGTAGGGTACTGAAGGTGTAAGTCACCTGTGGAAAGCATGGAGTATGTAAATGCACGTGAAATTGTTAGTCTGCTCTACAATATGTAAGAAGGGATGTGTTCTTCAAAAAAATCTATCATGTCAGTTCCTCTGTTTCAAAAATTAGGCTGATACCTAGTGTAAATTATTTTGCACCTCTCCGATGAGATGTTTGAAATGTGAAGTAGTGAAAAATTTGAGGATGGTTCATTGTGAATGAGAATTACATAATGACTTTGGATCAGGCTTGTCAGTATGTCTGTTCTCCCTACGAACTCGTAACCAGCTGGTCAAATCTGAGTTAAAGAGGTAGATCTCTCCAGAATTACCTGTTTTCTTAAGTGCCATAAAACTAGGGCTAGGTACAAGAGAGTAACCCTACCTGTACTCCCTGTAAAGCAAAAGCTGCAGTGTGAGCTCACCCTTTATTAGTCACAGGAGAACCTGCATGGATGAGAGTGGCTTTTTCCCCTCAGGGTAGAAAAAGCTTCAGTCAAAATTCACACTTCATTAGACACTGGATAATCTGAGCATGAGGCTCAAATCCATAGGCCTCATTAATTCCTTTTCATTATTAAATTATTAACAGTTTCCCTGACAAAGCAGAACAAAGCAGCTGCCTTTGGACAGATAGAGAAGAGTACAATTTATACTGAAAGTTGTGGAGGACATTCAGCTATTACATTTCTTAATAGTCTCAGCACTTACATCTGAAAGTTTAGTACATTTCTATCATCAGAGTAGCAAACGCAGGTTTCTGGGGTGAAGTAGAAACTGCTACAGACATCCAAAGGAATCACATACAGTCTATTTTCTGAGATCAGAGCTCAGCTAGAGTTGAGATCTGCAGGGACCTCAAGGACAACAAGACGTGCTTCTGCCACAGCTTCAGTAGATAAAGACTGAAAAATGAAAATGTGGGCCAGTTCCCGAATGGGGCAAATGATCTTATAACAATGGAAACAGGTAATGCTGCAATACTCAAAGCCAGCTTCACCTGGACTTACTGGCAGAGTCTCCTATGTCTATGTGCTTTGGATTCAAGGAGAACAGGCAGGAATCGATGGGGATCAAGCCAGTGATTACATTGGAGAACTCAGTGCATAAACATCCACAGGATTGATTGAGCCGTGTCTGGGGGTGCTGAGGGAGCTGCCTGATGTCCCTGCTGGGCTGCACTTACCTTTGAAAGGTCACGGACACTAAGGGAGATCCCCAGTGGCTGCAGGAAGGCAGATGTAACCGTCTTGAAAAAAAGCCAAAGGGAACCATTGGCTGGTCAGCCTCACTACAGCCCACGTGGCAGTCCATGTCCTCCTGAGACACATATGTGGGTACAGCGAGGAGTAGCCAGCATTCCTTTGCCAAGGGTGAATCATGCCTCGCCAACCCGATCACCTTTTATAATAAAGTGAGTGGATTTGTGGAAGAGGGGAGAGCAGCAGGTATCATTTACCTTAACTTCAGTAAGGTTTTTGTCACCATCTCCCACAGTCTTGTCTCAAATTGGAACATTGTGGTCTGGACAGATGGATAACCGCATGCGTCAAAAAGCTGGTCGCATAACAGGGATCAGACGGCTGTGGTTAAGGGGCTGCATTCTATCTGGAGGCCAATAGCAAGTGGAATACCATAATGTTTTGAGACCTGCCCTGTTTAATATCATTATCAGTCAATGCAGTCAAGGGTAGAGCTGCCATTCAGAAACTTCGCTGTTCCTTTGATACCTTTGTCCCACATCAGGCTCCTGTAAGCCGATGACACAAGCTCCCACTTCACTCAGAAAAGAACAGGATGTTCAAAGAAAATCAAGCACTGGAATAATGAATGAAGTCAGGTGTGAAGTGGCCTCACAATGGCTCAGTTGGAAAGGACAAAAAAGTATGAGTTGGCAAGGAAAGGAAAAAACACAAGCTCTGTGGATATGCCATTAGTGTTTAGGTGATAAACTAATTAAACATAGTAAAGTTAGGAGTGGTTCTAAAGTTGGTGATTTGCATTCCTTTTCACTTATGGTTTTGGGCTTGGCCCAAGTTATTTAGGGATTCCCAGTAACTCTTCCAGGAGAGCTGGAATAAGAAAATGTGAGTCAATCCCAGAAGAAAAGTGTTCTTAGTGCTAATGTGTAACTTCATAGTAGTCATGAGTTTGACTCAAAAGAGAAAGCGAAAGGTTATGAAGCCTTTATGTGGAACAAAGTGCCAAGTTTCCTCATCCAGGTATCATGCTGGCTGGCGAAGACTTCATATGAACCAAATACTAAAAATTTCCAGGGCAGAAGAATAAAGAATGTGGCATTGGCCTTGGAATACTTAGGGAAGGCAGGGTCTGGAAAAATTCTCCTTAAACTTCTGAGGAATAAATCTATGGTGAAAGGCTCACTGAAAACAAATGGCAGAAAGGATTCTTTAAATTTCTTCATTAAGTGTGGGTTTTGAATGGTAGGAAGCGCATGAAAGCAGTCATGTGATTCCTGCCACAAGAAAAAGTACACAACTGATTTGTGTTAAAATGAGAATTCTGATCAGTTGACAGATTACTTAACTCTAGCATTTGCTACTGAAGTGGTAAGTGCTAATGGCTAGAATGTGACCTATATTCCACAGTGCTACTTCAGTAGGTGACATAAGACCAAAAAAGCAAATGTTGAAATGCCTTTTTAGTGTTATCATCATTACTTATTTTTAAGTCTGATCAAATACACATTGCCTACTAAAGGGTCCTTAGGAATATACAGTCCTGGTTAAACAGCAATAGTTCCTTCCGTGCACTTAGAGGAATAAGCAATCACATGCGGTGCTTTGTAGAAAATAACACAATTTAACATGGAGTCCTACAGCTAAAGACCTGTAAAAATGCTTCTCAACTGAGTAATGTCACAGATTTAAAAAGAAGCCGTTTCTTGGAAGGAAAGCTTGAGAATTGTGCCTCTGAGGGCAATTGTAGTCATGGAACAGCCGTAATCATGTTTTACACAGCAAGATGTGTTTCTGTGGAATAATGGATGTTCACCTGAAAGGCCAGTGGTGCCATTTTCACAAGTGCAACATCTTCATTTTTAAATGAAACAGTTCAAAACTTCATGTCAACAAACATTCAGGGGTTGTTGTTGGTTTGGGGGTTTGTGGTTTCTTTTGGTGTTTTTTTTTCTTTTTTTTTTGGGGGGGGGGGACTCAGTGTTCTGGTGAATGCCATATTCACCTTCACATCTGTTTGTAGTGCAGAATGACCTCTGCTAGTGCAGTAAAAGCAAATGGTTAAAGCAGCATGATTGAATTCATCCCATGGACTGAAGAGGGAAAGGCAGCACAGTTCTCCAGTGCTAACAGACTTTTTGCACATTCCAGAGAATTAACACAGCTCCAGCCCTGGTCTGTGCTTCCCTACAAGCACTGTGGAAATTGTATCCACCTACAACTCAGCTGCAGTCTGGCCTGTGTCTTAAATGTCAGGAGACCGTCCTTCTACTTTGCTGGGTGGTTTTCTTTTTGCTCATTCTTCTTTTCTGTAATCTTCTTTAGGTGGACTGGGAAGAATGGTATGCATTTAGTTTATCAGATTTCTGATGTACAAAGCTGCTAGCAAGCATATAGAATTTCTCAATTCAGGCTGGAATAAAAAAAATCCAGTGTTTTTATAATGACTTTTGCTTTTGCTGAGTAGGTGTGCAAGAAATTGAGGTCTCTGTGAGAGATTAAGGAAGGAAGGAACCATTTACACAGCAGATGTGTCTTAAGAAAAGGAAAGAAGAAATAGACGTGTGACTTCGGAAATGTCTGGTTTAAAAGATCTGTCATGTAATGTAGCAGTTGGAAACTCAAGCCATGCAAAATATCTCTGTTCATACAATGCACAATTATTTGAACAACCAAGAGGTTTACCATGTTTTAGACGATCTCCATGCTCTTAGTGGCAGCTTGGATATGTTCTCTGTAGAAAAGAGAAGCAGAAATGGAGCCACATTTTTTCAAAATCTCCAGGTTTAACTTGAAATGAAAGGCAAACCCCCAAACATAATTGAATGCAGAACTTTAAATTCCATCATGTTTAGACAATGACACTCTCTTGCTCAGCAACATTTGTTGTCTATTTACAAGTAGAGTATAAAAAAAGAAATAGGATGTTGTGGTTCCTAATTAGAACATTTGTTTAAAGGAATTGTCTTCAAGATAAATGCATGGATTTCTCTGTGTTCTTGCAGAAACAATTTTATAGCTGGAATGGATTTGTTGCTGACATCTCTGAAACCACGTTGACATTTTCTTGAAGTTGTACCGAGCCTTTTCCTGCAAACAATCCAGCAGAGAATCAAAAGAAACCAGATTATTTGGGGGCTGAAACTGAACAAGTTATATCAAGAAGCCACTCTTCTGGTTATTCTTTGTTCCAGAGGAAAACTTTCTTTAGACCCAAACCAGGGGGATGTCTGAGATTTCAACTCCCTTCACTCCATCAGCTGGAAGATTGGAAACTCAGTAAAAAGAAAAGCTGTTTTTATTTTAGGTTTGAGTTTTGTTTCTCTGATAGCTGCCCGCAAAGCAGTATGTGTGCCATAGCACCACAACTGCACTCATTCTAGAAGTATTTCAGAAAATGATCGAGACTATTTATTTAATAGTACTATAATGTATAAGTGAGCCTATATTACTCATAGTGAATATATGCTTTGCTGTGTTTTATCCTCATGTCACTGTAACCCTATTATTATAAATCAATCTGAGGATGTGACAGACTGCTTTGCCCACATCTTGCTCACAGCTCCCATTGTTCGCTGTAACATCCACAGTGTGCTGTCTGTAAAGCGAACAAACCCCAACGGATTATTTTACTTCATTTAACAGCTGGGTGCATCCTGGTGTAACATCAAAGATCTTTTACCTTTCCTGTTTCTACTAATGAACTTACTATCTTATGCCATATCTCTGAAATCATAGTAAATTGTCAGAAATGTATTTAAAACACTTACAATTCAGTAATATGTAAGCTCTTCAAAAGGAGCTCTGCAGTCTTATCTGCAAGAACTAAATGCTCTGCTTGAGGGGCACATTGCTTATCTGTTGCTTGAACTAAGAAAGGGTGGGGACATTTCTCAACCAATCACCCATTTAGAACATTTCCAGTTGGGATCACACCTGATGGTTTTATACCGCTGAGTATAAATTGTGGTGAAGTGTATTTCATAATGAAACAACACAAAAGCAAACGCAAATGTCAGCCATTTTGACAGGTAATGCTTTCTGTCATATCTTCTCTTTCATATATCCATAAACTATCATTGGAGGTCAGCTTGGAAGAAGTTTCTTGAAGAAACCGTTTCTTCAACATTTGCTTTATATTAGTCATTGAGTGGTTTAGCTTTTTACTGCTCGTTTTAAAATTACCGACCTGTTTGTTTTATTGTGTCCCAAGGAAACACAAGCATGTACATGTAATAAAACTGTTATGATACTTGTTTTTGCACTTTGCATGCTAGATGACTAGGCAAGCAATTATGCTAATCTAGCTGCTCAATAAATTTATGACTTGTGCTGGAGTTAAAGCCACACCTGTCTGCCCTATCTCATAACAAGAAATGGGAGTTTTAAAACAGCAGTTCTTCTTAAATGTGTGCAAAACTTCACAAGGAAGCTCATGCCTGGCAGACCCTTTTCCACTTCAAACATCCCACTCCCCAAATATTTGATCTTTAGGCTGTCTGATCTACAAGTCACTGGGAAGGACTCACTGCTGAGTCACCGAGAGCATTTTGAATACTGCCATGACTGCTTTGTCGTGTTTGAGGGATCTAGGATCTTATTCTAACAGTAGAATTTCAGGGAAACGTGACTGGAAAGTTCGGTCATGTCACACCTGACATAATTTCATGGGAAAATTCACTGTTCTGCCCTTTCTCAAAGGACTTCGTTCCCTGTGGGAAGAGAAAAAGGATCAGCAAAGATTTTGGGAATCGTGCTGCCAAGGAGACCATATGCAATGGTTGTCTTTATATTCTGTATGAAGACGGGCAGAGAGAGCTGCGGTTGTTCAGCCTAGAGAAGAGAAGGCTCCAAGGAGACTTTATAGCAGTGTTCCAGTACCTAAAGGGGCCCTACAAGAAAGCTGGGGAGGGACTCTATCAGGGATTGTAGTGATAGGGCAAGGGGTAATGGCTTTAAACTGAAAGAGGGTAGATTTAGATTAGATAAAAGGAAGAAGTTCTTCACTATGAGGCGCTGAAACAGGTTGCCCAAGAGAAGCTGTGGATGCCCCATCCCTGGAAGCATTCAAGGCCCTGTGTTGGCTCCCTGGGGAGCCTGATCTAGTGGGAGATGCCCTGCCCAGAGCAGGGAGTTGGAACTGGGTGGTTTTTAAGGTCCCTTACAGCCCAATCCGTCCTGTGATTCTACTGGTGCTGAGCAAACCCGATGAAGATGGGGCAAGTTTTAAGAGAGTTGGTAGACAGGTTACCTTGCCTCAGAGGAGGCAGGACAAGCATGGGATCTGTAGGCATCTTGCATTACAAGCACCTTGGAGGTACAGTCTTGCCTTAATGCCCAGTTTTCTCTGAATTGAATTCCACGTAAATCTGCCTGCTCTGTGCCTAGCACTGGCAGACACAGGTGCCTCTGTGCTCAGAGCCCTGCTCAGACCCCTGCAATAATTAATCAGAAGCTTTGGGGTGCCAGCCAATGGGAAACAGCAGGCACAGGGATTTAGGTGGAATTGAGGCCAGCAGAATCTGGGACTAAGATCAATACTTAGATTAATTGAAAGTATTATTCTCCCCTCTCCCCCATTCTGGATCAGCCAGCGGTCGGTCTTTTCTTTGTCCTAGAGTTTGGAACGTTTATGCAACTGGGAGCAAATGTATCCCAACCTCCTTTAGGCTTTTCACAATTAGCCCTACCAGCTGCCCTCAGAATTGTGTACCATCTTGCAGCCATTTTCAGAGCAGAGCAGGGTGGCTGTCAGCAGGCCAAGCCTGCACATGCTTTGGAGCTCATCTCTGGTTTCCCAGGGAACCTCTCCTGGGTCCTCTTGCAACATTCCAAGACACCCAGGAGACATTTCATTACTGCCACTGTTCTTGGCTTAGTACATCCCGAAGTAATCAGCACATCAAAGGTGCATTTGCATTTTTTATTCTTAAGTTTCTAAAGCAGTAAAATGAATTGCTGGCCATACAAAGCTGATTGTACTTATAGCAGTAAAACTCAAGAGCCTTGCTCTGAAGCCTTGAAACTGTTCCTTATTCTTCTCACCTATGCTGCCAGAGTGGGCTCATGCCTGATACTGCTGATTTCCATCTAATTACGGTTACTGGCAGGCCACTTCAACCAAGAAGTACCCATGCTCCAGTTTACCTATCCACTACCACTCAGGTCTTGTTATTCTTCAAAGATCCAGATCTCTCTCACAGCCCATGCTCCCAATGTCGTCCTGCAACCAGAACAGCTTACCCACTGCCTTCCACCAGCAAGCTGAACTTTCTCCAGGGAGTCATTAATGTATCTTTGCTCAAGAACAGGCTATCTATTTATTTGAAGAAAAAGAAGGATTCAGAAAAAATACAAGCATTGGATATTGGTTTAAATCTTCTTGGTAAGCTTTTCCTTCAAAACAGAATATTTGCTAGAGAGCAAATGCTTCTGGGAAAAGCAAAGGTTTAATTAGAATATTTTCAGTCAGTCTTCATATGCATTCATTCATCTGCCTCTAGAGACTCTGGGACCTCTGTCACAGATGTAGGCTTGATATGCACCTTATCTTGTCTTCTCTACACACACTGGTCACAGATGTCTGAATACTACATTTTCCATGGCAGGCTGAGGCTTTAATGCTTTCCCCTGGAGGAGAGATAAGAGCCGGAACATGTGTAGAATGCATTACCTTTTCATTTGCAATCAGCGATGTGTAAAGTTTCTAAAAGTTGTCAACACTCTTTTGATATATTCTATCTCCATTACAGAGAGAGTGGACAGGGATACATAGTCAGATGATTTTTTTGGTGAAGAACCTCTTTTACCAGCCCAGGACCATCCTCTATCACCTCTGTCTCCTGTAGCAAAATACATGGCCTTATCGTTTTCCAGTCATATTCTTCTTTCTTATCATTCATATTTAATGTATTTCTACCTTCTGTTTTGTTGCTGCTTACATTTTATTGATTCTCAGCAGCAGTTTACAAGTCAGTGATTTATTATCTTTCACTTCTATTTGTGCTGACAGAGAACATCCCTATTTTTCAACTTGAAATTTAGTGTGAGGTAAAAATATTTGCGGCTGAAAATGTGAGGTGCACATTTATGCCATGCTAAATGTTATTACATGGATTTTTAGAAAAAAAAAGAGAAGAAAATTCACTGTTAAGGGTGACACCCCATTTTCTTCTCATGAAATATTACAGCATAGGCAGTTTATTAGCTGCCACTGCTCAGAGGGCTGTGCAATGTCTGACAAGAGAGGTCATCAAGGATTCCAGCCAGACTTTTGAAAAGTGCCAGAAAGTGGGCATCCAAAATTTTTGAACCAAGAATGGATCCTCCGAGCTTAAAAATATGGTACAACAGCACCAGTGAAAAAAAATAAAATTATTTCACACAAGCTGCTAGGTAACAACTGGAATGTCCCCTACATGGGGTGTAGCACTGTCTCACCTCTCAGGTGTAGGTGCTGAGGAGCATGGGCAAAGGACAGAGGCAGGAGTGACATGGGGGACACAGGGACCAGCCACAGATGGCTGCTGCCATTTATCTCACTGTCCACAGCTCCCTGAAAGGAGGCTGTGGCAAGGTGGGGGTCAGCCTCTTCTCCCAGAAAATGATAGGACGGGAGGGAGTGACTTTAAGTTGTGCCAGGGCAGGTTCAGGTTGGATATTAGGAACATTTTCTTCTCCAAATGAGCAGTGAGGCGGTGGCACAGGCTGCACAGGGAGGTGGTGCAGTCACCATCCCTGGAGGTGTTCAGGAACTGTGTGGATGTGGCACTGTGGGACATGGTCAGTGGGCATGGTGGGGGTGGGTTGGCAGTTGGACGAGCTAATAGTAGAGGCCTTTTTCAACCTTCTCATTCTGTGATTCTGTCCTGTCCTTTACTCCTCTCTGCTCATACATGAGATTTTGGAGGACAGGATAGGAAAATTGGCACAAGAAGATAGACGTTGGGCTGCATTTCCAGTCAGCCTGGGAGCTGCACGTGGCTACCCTCTTACTAAAGAGCAGTTTTCTGGGAGCAGCAGTCTTACAGGATCAGCTGTTAGTTTCAGTGTGAACAGCTTGCACAGGATTTACTTACCGCATCCCTTTTCTGCTGTCAAAGAAAAGGACAGAGCACAGATTGGAGCTCAAAGCAAAAGAAGAATGGTTTCAAAGAGGGGCTCTTAGCCTTGGCACTGCTTGAGGCGGTTTGGGGGCTGCGGGGAGGGGGTGTTGATGTGTAGGACAGGCTGCCAGTCTCTTCTGTTTTCCCAGGCTTTTGGAAAGGATGGGCGTAGTCCTAACATCATCCCCATTGTGTTTTGAAGGACTTTTAATAATGGGACTGAAATACGATCCTGTGATCTGCAGCTGCTTGTGGCATGCCTCCCACCAGGACCTCACACCTGGGCTCGCTGCAGTAGGCCTGCAGTCTTCATAGGTACTCCAAACCCGTGCACATCACAATACTTGCATTTTCCTCAGCCTCTCTCGCATGCTCCTCCTTAGCTGCAGGCTCTCTCTGTCTCCACACCAGAGGAAGTGGGACTTTGTGTAGAAGTCCTACGATCCAGGTCCACAGCTGATGCCCTCAGGCTGCTCAGTAGCTTAGGCAAAATCCTTCCCTGAGCTCCAGGCTGGATGCTGCAGGCTTTGCTCTCTCACCTTGCTAGTGGCGGAAACAAGGAGTCAGGTTTGGGGAGTACTCCTAAACAGATCCACCACACTTGAATCTGCCTGAGTGGAACTTCCTACTGCCATGGTCAGAGACACAATAATAGTAGGCACGTTTTGTGATCTTAGATCTGGTGAAGGAAATATATCCATCTAGCAAAAACAAACCTCACCATCAAGAAGCAGTATACATACTTCCTTGTTTGCATTTTCTCACCACTTAGTAGTGCTGCTTAGGGTTAAGTCTAAGGCGTCCTGAGCACATAGGGCGGTGAGGCACTGGCACATCTTGCCCAGAGTGGTGATGGATGCCCTGTCCCTGGAGACATTCAGTGTCAGGCTGGACCGGGCTCCGAGCAACCTGACCTAGCTGTAGGTGTCTCTGTTCATTGCGGGAGAGTTGGACTGGATGGCCTTTAAAGGTCCCTTCCACGTCAAACAGTTCTGTGATTCTTCACATTGCTCCCTGAAGGGTTCTTCTCGATCTTTTCTCCAGGTGGTCCTTGCTCTGCTCCTCCTTCCTATCAAGTTCTCCTGTGCTTCTGTAAATCTCTCTAAGCCCTCCAGCTTTGTAGTATCTAAGTTCCCAGGTTAATACCTAATCTCTTTGTCTTCCTTCTAGTGAAAGTCTCCTCTTCCAAACATCCTCCTTGCAAACCAACTTTGCAGGGCTGGTTTTCCTCCCTCTCACTGCGCTGTCATCCATCCGGCTACTTCAAAGGAAACAAATCTACTGGTGGATGAATTGTCACTGCACCTGACCCAGAAATCTTAAAATACTTTGCCACCGTAAATAGGACCCATGTACCCATTTGTTCAGGCCTTCTTGGACAGCAGGAAAATGTGGATTTTTGAGTTAGATGGGGAGAAAAAAAAGAGAATAGAAGACTCCTTAGGACACCTCAAGAAGGAAAAACAGAAGAAAATAAATTAAAGACACTGGTGCTCTGTCGCTGTATGAGGTCACAATTCATTCTACGTGTGGATAAAAGACAACACAGCTTCCTACTTCCCATTCCCGATCTGCGCTGCCAGGTTAATTGTTGTCATTGTATTCCCCACAAGAGAAGCTTTGGCAGTAGTGCCAAATAAACTGGATTAGCGTTCAGGGGCATTTGCTGGAAGTGATGCCAAATCCATTCTTGATCCTAATTATATGAAATATGCTCCAATAATTTTCCACAAGGTGAATAAAAATAATGCCAGAACTGCCGCTTTCACTAAAGCTCAATTAGGAGGCATTCACTAATCCCAAGGCATGTCATAGCCTCTTCTGTGCAATTATATTCCCCTTTTTAGAAATTGATGTTTACCTAGAGAAGATGAGTATCCTAATTCCTGGCACAAAATGAGAGTGATATCAGGAGAGAGAGAAAAACATAGACAAGACCTGGCCCGTTTCCCAAAGTTAGGCAGGCTGACCTTTGGCTTCAGTTGCCACAGAAAAGCTGTTGTTTCTTTACCATTTCAAGCAGTAAAGACATGAGATATGCACTCAAATCCAACTCATTCCCGAATCTGAAAGAAGAAAGAAAAAGACACTTAGAAAATAAATCAGATTAAACCAATTATGTATGCTTTGCTGGTCGTGGAACATTTCCCATTGTGTACAATACTCTGCTCTGCAATGAATTTCTGATTTCATAATGACTGATTTGCAGCAACTGACAAATAAAGAAATACATTTCAGTCGTTCACTATGAGCAGTTGCAAATTTGGAGTTTTGTTTAAACTATTGAAACTTCATTGTAAAATTGAGGGGCATTCTGCTACCATATAAGCATAATGAAATGTGCTTTGATTGCATATGAAAAAAAAATCCTTTACAGCTGGAGCTGGAAGAGGGTGGACAAGCACATTTAGCAAAACACTATAATAACAAATTATGTTATGGTCTGAAGTTGGCCTGTAGAACGGTGTTATCCTGCAGGATGCTCAAAGCACAGAACTTTCTTTTTTTCCTGTCACAATTCAACTTAAGCTTTCTCAGTTTTAAGAATATGTAACTTTTCCCTTCTTCTTTTTCATGCCTTTTCTTTTGAAGAAAGTCTCACAAATAACAAGTTAATGTTTGAGAAATGGGCCTGGCTTCATTTACCCTCATTCCTGTTTTAGAAGTTTCTTCTTTCCTGTTTTTGAAGTTTCTTCCACCTCTGGAACTGACGGGGAGACCGGATTTATTGGATGTCTGACTTGCTGGCTAGCCCCTAGTCTAATCTTCAGGATCATGTAATGGTTAGTATGTGACAGAGAGAAGCCTGACACTTAAAGACAACAAAATTGTTCCAATGAATTAGTAGGTTCATGCTGACAGCATTCATGTGCTCGTGGAGCTCTCTTCAAATGCCGGGATTGATCTGCTCTAAACTTCAGCTGCTGGTCGCAAGGCTATCTCCATAGCTCCATTGTCCCCAGGGGAAAGCATTGTATTTTGATTAAGGAAAAAACAGATCCACTCTCTTCTCCTCTCCATGTATTCTGGTTCTGGTGCGCTTGCCCATCCCCAACACTCTGTAAGGATTTGCAAAGCAGATGACACACAATAGGTTGCACCCATTCAAGCTGATGCGCTTACACAGGCTATTGTTTTTCCCTTGGCAAAAGTCCCATACAGATTTCTATCAGTGGCTGATTATCAGGAGCAGAGAGAGAAAATGGTTTCTTCCCTGCTGTGAGACTGGTCCCTAAAATCTAATGTGAGAGGCACAGCCTTATAAATGCACTGCAGAGGTTTACAGCTGCGATGTCTCCTAATGTTAAAAGTGCCAAGGCTTTCTGCATTGCTACTGTTGAATGGTGTGCTGTGTGTTGTCCTGGCCTCCTAATGCAAACCAGTACCCTATTTCCAGGAGCCAGTGCACTGTAAAGCTGCCAGCAACTGGGCAAAGATGAAGAGGTGATAATAGAGGGTTTAAAACGTCTCCTGGGTGAAGCCTGAAGGAGATGCACAGGAAAACATGAGCATATGGGGACGGGGCTGGACTGTTTCTGTATCAAGGGATGCCGCTCCTACAGCAGATGTGCCTTGAGCTGTCTGTTTGACTTCTTGGCCACAGGTGGATGCCTAGGGACTCCTAAGTAGAGCAGCAACAGACTGAGGAAAGTCACATTTCAACAAGGGTTGAGGCTTGGGGAGCATTTCTATTCGGTTGGGTTTTAATGAGCTGTTTTACAACCATATAAAATCTAGCTGTGTCTCTGTGTTTCCTCAGATTTTTCACAAAATGATAACTGGAATGTGGGAGATGGGGATATTTATAATCTATAGGTCGAGCCTGAGGAATCAATACTGGATCTTGGGGGAAATATGGGTTTCAGGGAGGAAGCTGAGAGAGAGGATTTGGATAGAGGCTGTGGGATCCATGGACTGTACCGTACTTCTGTTCTGAGGTTTGTGACACCTGGATATTCAGTGCTGCAACCCCTGATTTAGAGTAAGACATTTCATGTCCAAGATAGGTACATTCCTACTGGCGATCCCAGGCCCTGATTTGGCTTTGGATAGAGGGCATCAGCATACAGAAAAAGGCCAGTGGTGGAAAACAGGTCTGTGGCAATCCAACCTTGAAGGTGGGTTCGTGGCAACCTAGCAGCAAGCCTTCACCAGGGCTGCATGCATTGAGAAATGCTCCCCATGGGTTAAATCTTGCATCTCATCAATATTCTGCTTGTTGAGTTAGTGGTAGGAAAGCTGTTCCAGGGATCTGAAATACATACATGCATAAAAGGCAGTATCAATATGCAGCGTGATGATATTAGTGGAGCTGGCCAAGCAACGTTGTTGTGTGCCTCTGCAATCTGCATGGTACAACTTGCCCACGTTAAACTCCCTGCAGGCTATGCTAGAATCGGGGCAAGAAAATGTATGCAGGCATGAGGCAAAGCAGTTGCAGTAAGCATGTCTTCCACTGGAGCAAACATGGGTGATTAATAGAGCTGTGAAATGACCTGGGACAAGCTGGCTGCTGTCTCATCCCAGTGCCAGGAATGAACACTTTCTAGTTGTTAAGATGGAGTGTGTATGTCAATTAATTATCTTTTTTTTTTTTTTTTCCAGGTAATTGTAACTGTAACATACCTTTCCCTAAAGAAATTATTGCACAATACAACCAGAACTCAAACTGGATGTGTCACTGCTGAGAGCATACCTGACTGCATTTGCAATTTCTACTAACCAAGTGTCCCACGCTTCTTCAGGTAATGAACAAAAGGGGTAATTTGAGATAGACATCTGTTCCCAGACCTCACTGATTGGCACTTAGCTTTGTTCTTATTTTGTCAAGTTTGCTTAGTGTGATGCTGATGGTTTTGTTAGCCACTGACCTCAGTGAAATTTGAAGCAACCTGGGTGTTTGCATGGGCTATGCATTTTCATTGTGATGGGAACTAATGGAGGCTATCTTTGCAGAGATTTTGGTGGTCACTGGTTGTGATTAACACACTCCTAATGAGCAGCTCTTGCAGTCCCATTAGAGAAATTGCCTGCCAAGTGTAAGCCTCTTTTCAGATTGCCATCACCGTATTCATTTTCCCATCCAGAAAACAGCACTGTTTCTTTCTTCAGCAGATGAAGCTTCAGATTGGGTCTTCTATCATGTATCACAATTCATTTCTGAAAGGACACTTCCTCCCTGAAACATTTTGAGCTGCAAATGCACTCCATGGGCCAAAAATCACGCTCTCCTATTGTGCTACATCCTGGAAATGTGCAGTGCTAGAATTCAGCTTTCTATTTACCTGGGCACCCATCTAGAGAGTGGGAGCAAATAACTAATAGTCCAACATTCCCTGCAGGACACCTGCTGGAAATAACATTTGCCTTCATACTCCTTAGTAATAAACAGCAAAAATTGTTGGAAGAAAATTAAAGCCTGGAGCAGTCTTGGTTTGGTTGTTGCTGTTTCAAACTATTTTTGAACCTCTGCTAACCTTGGAAGATTTCTCAGAGGAACAATTGCTTAAATTAGAATATCTATTTCACATGAAATATTGGGAAAGGAGAGGAAGGGTTATATTAGCTATTTCATTAGTGCTCATTCCGTAGGTCTGTATCCCAGCCCGCAGCAGAAATGTCAAGAGGAGCAGCTGCTGCAGCACACAAGCCAGCAGAATATTTCCATCTCTGAGCAAGGCGAGGGGGGGATGGAGGAAGCTGAGCAAATTGTATAAGGCACAAGCATTACAAAGCAGCAAGGAAGGGTTGTATGTCAGCGGAGATTGAGCTGAGTCCTTTATCTGTCCATTTCCAGAGATCTAGCACTGTTTTATTTGAGAAATTTGGAGACCTTTGATAGTGCCAATGGGCCATTGCTTTGGGGTTTAGAGTGGTCCCAGAAGCATGTGCTGCCCACCTTAAACCCATTTAAAGCAATCACTGGTTCAACTTTTTCTTAAGTGAGAATTGCAACTGCTCTTTCTTCACTGGGTGCCAAACTAGCAATCTTCTCACCCTACTATGCTGCTCAATGCTACCAAACAACTCCTGCCAGCACAGAAGTAGAGCAAACTAACAGCAAAGAGCAAGGTCAGTTGTGTTCTGTGTGGCATTTCTTAGCTTTGGTCTCCTAGCCTTTCCCTGGCTAGGTGAATCATCAGTGGTGTTATTAGGATTTATTCTTCTGTCATATATTTCTATGGCTGCATGAAGACAGAATCCAGATCTTCCTGGGAACTGTTTCGCCTTGTATTTCTTCAAATATTGCTTAACAGTAACACACTGTACTCGTAAAGTGTATGAAAGGGCTGGGTTGTTGCTATGCCTTGTTAGTCAATGTCAGCATGTTGGACCAGTGTCTCACTGTAAAGCTGTCATAGTAAAAAGCCAGGTTTTGGAAAAAAACATATTAAGAAGAAAAACAGTGGCACTTCAAAAGGCATGCAAAACACATAGCAAATTGTTGTGGGTTCTCACTGTCAGTACACTTTATTCCATTCCGCTGTCCTTCCTCCAGACTTGTAGCATTTGTCAATAAAACACCTCAACGGTGGAAAAAGCAGGTTAGTGTGTGGCTTTGGATGTTTTCTTACATAGCTGAGCTGCTGCTTTTTGACAAGCCCTGTCATGGGTGCATGTCTTCTTATGGCCAGCTTAAGAGGTGACCACCTGTAGCTCCCTGCTAATCCCTACATCTCTATCCGGCCTCATCTGGTTGCTGGGCAGGTTTGTCTGAGCATTTCCTCCCCCCTTAGGGCCATTTACTGTAACTATTCCCTTTCTGAGGGAAGAGCTAGGCAAGCATTCACCCAAGCAGCATGGACTCAAGGGGAAAGGCTGCAGCAGAGCTGGAGCTGCTGATTCTTTCCTTCCCTTCAGCCATGGCAGGGGGAGGCTGCATGGATGTAGTCTTAACTGAGCACCTGAACCGTGGCAGCTGTGAAGCAGAACATCAGCAGAGACATAGCTGCTAAAACTGCACCATGGCCATTTACCACAGCTCAGTCTTGTTTGTGGTGACTTGCTCAAAATCAGATGATCTTGCTTATTGTTATTGATTTCCTATTAAATCTTGAAGTACTTTCTAGGTACATTGACCCCGCTCTATTCTGTCCTTCTGGAGCTGCCAGGAGGCCAGCATTACCCATTCTATCATACAAGAGCAACATCTAGTAGAAACTCTTCAATTCGAAGAGTGAATTTGCTTGGACTAAGAATTTCTTATCACAGTTTAGGCTTGCTGTGCCATATCTAATGTTACAACAAGTCTTCATTGCTGCATGTATTGCACTGTGTAAAGTCCTGGTGATTCATCATTGGGTGACTGTAGAAATGCTTTTATTTTTTATCTAAATAGGAGATAGTTGTGATATATCGTCTCTGATCAATAAATTAATTACTTCATGTTCAGTATGAATATAGAACTGGGAGGGACAGCTGGATCCTTTGACTGTGGTTCCACACAGTTTCAGGCAATCAAGTGGCAGACGGTTATGGGTCAGGAAGGTCATTCATTTTCCCTCTCCATTATCTGTCTTTTGTATAGATTAAATTGCTTGTTACTGTAACATGACCACCTAAATAGATATAAAGGCTTGGAGATGACAGTCAGCCTGACTTCTTCATAATGCTTGTCCTACTGTTTGCTCCTGCCGTAGAGGAAAATAATCTTTCCTGTTAGTATTGTCTATTAAAGCTAGAATTCAGATCAGTCCATTTGCAGTCCTTATTAAATAAGGACCCCTGCTGGTCTTTATTAGATAAATGAAGGACCAGCGTGAAGTTCCTTGTTACTTAAATGAAACACCATGTTTAGCAAAGCTGTTAAATCACAGCTGAGGGCAGACATCTTGATGAATAAATCAGCATTCATGAATAAATAATTGACAAGAGTGCTAAAATCAGATTCTCATCTTCATGCTTTCTCTGTCCTTGGCCAAAAATTGAGACGGCATGTGTCAGCTGTACCAGTGGCCCTTCTGGAGGAGCCATGTAAGGTCATGTTTCCAAAGGTGTAGATGGGATTCTAGTAGGACCAACAGAAGCATCTCTGTCTGTGAGGGGCTCCAGCACCTTTGGTTTCAATGGCTGTGATGAATTAGGGAGCTCGAATGAGCTGTCCATAGGACATCCAAGAACATGAATCAGCACCACTGTGGGACACATTCGCACTTTGATCTAATAGTTAAAGGCTCAGCGTCCCATTAGCATTGCCAGGCAGCTGCCTTCCCCTGTAATCGTGCTGGTTATTCACACCAGTGGAGCTTCACCATCCAGCCACTTCCCCAGACAATTATTTCCCACTTTGCATTATGAACCCCAAGTGGGTTATGAGTCTGGCAGCATTTTGTGTACAAGTAAATGAAAAGCTTTAAGCAAGACGCTTGTTGAGGACTCTTTGTGGTTTAGGGAGCGTGGTGTCTGTGCCCTCTCTGAGAGAGGGAAGGAATGGCTTCCAGTTCTGACCTCTCACAGAGCTGACGCTGGGTTTTAGCCTCCTGCCTAAGAGCTGCCTGGGACCTGTAAGAACCATTCCAGGCTGCTATCTTATTTTGCTAAATATTTAAAATACCTGTGGTTACGGGCAAGTGCCAATTCTGAAATCTTCCACTTTAATAATACAAGTGGTTTTCAGATGCTGAGGATAAAGATGCAGCTGCTCCAAGAGCCCTGAGTGCTGGTATTCCTAAGAACTGCAGCCAGGCCCTTACAATGCACTTGTGTCTCAAAGCCACAGCAAAGGGCTGGAGCCAGTGCCACCCGGGAATCAAAGGCTGCCATTCGTGCCTGTGCAGAGCAGGCAGGAAGAGCCTTGGCAGTGCCCACTGTATCAAAACAGGGCTCAGATGGGACTAAAGTGGTGCCAAGCTCTTGTTGCTGGGTTTTCCTCCTACTAACTTCACGAAGGGCTTTCCATAAACATCAGCGCTGTTTGCTGCACGTGAAGGGCCAGCACATGGCACAGCATGCAAACACTGCACAGAGACTGCAGTTTGCTAAAGAACGATGAGAGGATTCCCCGTTTTAATTCCCACTTTTTCTGTGCTGAAAATAGTGGGATTTCACACTTAACAGAGTGCTGGGTGCAATGAGAAGGCTATTAGCCTGCTATAGATAGAAAAAGCACACAGAAACTTGGGAATTGTTGCTTTTGTGTATGTTGACAAAAATACAAGAGAACTTCAAGGGATGGCATGTGAAAGGAGCAAGAACACAGCATCAGCGTAAAGAATATGAAGAAGAGCTGAAGCTGCACACAATTTGTAAGGAAATATCTAAAAAGACAGCATGAGTGTGAGACAGGGAGCTAGGAATTGGGATGTTGGACCGTCTGACAAAGCTGGCCACGAACATGCTCCCCGTCGGTCTCCTTTTCCCAGCAGTTGCAGCAAAACTTCCTGACAGCTTCTGACTACCCTAACAAATCCTGTCAAGTGGCCCTGTTTTATTTTGGGCATAAAGCACCTCCCTGGGATAGAACCTGTTATTTGGTAGCTACAGCATGTATCTAGGGCATGCATATTTGTACTTCTTTAGAAAGAAGAGGAAATTATGCCTGGGATTCCCGTGTTGCGGAGGAGCTACTTGATGTACAACTATTGGATATGTGGGGTGGGGTGGCAGAGGAAGAGTAATTCATTTTACCTATCTCTAGCAATAGACAAGCTGTACCCAACCAGATAAGCAGCATCAAGACACAGGCAGTGGATCACCTCTGACCTTGCTATCTCATCAGAGAAGTACCTAAATATTGGGACTGGGACATCTACATAGGAAATTTATTTTTGTTCCCACCCCCCCTTGGTGGGACCTTCAACTCTGATCTGCAGATCTGATGATCTGGATTCCTCCATACCAAATTTCAAGGGTGTGAGGAACTCTAACAAAGCTGAAGAAGCCCAGGACTAAAGATACATTGACATTTTTGCGGTCGTACCAAAAAATGCTGCTATTTTGCAGTGGAGTCCCAGAGGAAGATTGTGCTTGGCCAAGAATTTTTGCAGGAAATTCTATTGTTCTCTGCAAAGTTAGAAAGGGAGAAAAACCTCACTTATTAATGTGCATACCACCCTGACTCCTTAGTGACTGGTAAGCGCAGATAACAAAGCTACAGGCTGGTGTTGGTTTAACATGAAGGTAGGCTAAATTGGGATTGGAGTTCGCCTTAATCAGATATTCAGGCACTGAAGAGCTCAGGCAGCACCAGGTGTTGTGCACAGCAGGTTACACATTTTGCTCAAGTAATCTCTACTTCCCAAGCAGTTTCTGGAGCACACATCGACAGCTGATCACTCAATCTGCTATAGGAAGCCTATTGCCGCATAGTTTTTTCCTTGAAATGTTTAAAAAATGTTTTTGATTTTTTTGGGGGCTACATATTCTAACATTTTAACATTTTCTAGTCAAAACTGTGCTTTTCTAAAACATTTCCAAGGCTTTTTTCCAAAATTTCCATTGACTGCAGTAGGCTTTGGCACAGGCTCTAACTGTACAAAACCTAGGACTATAAATATAGATTCCCAAGGACTTGACTGGAGGGAGTGACAGATGTATAGCTTGACTCTGAGATCTGCCAGGGTAACGTTTTCCAGAAGTAAAAATGAGAATCATCTGTGTTAAATTTATCCATGCTTGGACTTCTTTGGTACGTGCAGGAAGAAATCGCTAGGGAGCGGATGACTTTTAATCTGCAAGTAGTGTAAAGTTTGCAAGCTGCCTTTGCAGTGATACTGTTTATTAAATTCCTTGGGTAAATTTTACCTCTGCTGTACAGTATATAAAACATTTCACAAGGTAGAAGGGAGGATCAATAGCATATGGTGAGTAGTTCTCTCAGTGCCTGCACGAAGCATTGCCGTATGCTCTTATGACATAGTTTGAGCTCTGGTCCATATGGCCACTCTTGTCTCTGACAGTAGGTGCTCCCAGAGGACCTGATCCAACCCCCTGACACAGAAGGAGGAGTCCCTCTGCACTTCAATGGCTTTCGAACCAGGCTTGAATGTATTGATCTTCCGTTGACACTGAGCAACCCACCAGAAACCTTGTTGCTCTCGGGATATAGGACTTTTTTGTTCACTCCAGCTAACAGTTCGATAGCAGGGCTGTCCTTTTCCTCCATTCCTGGTGACCTTTGGCACTGGAAGCGAGGTTTGGATGGAAGCAGTGTCCTGCTTGGCCCTGCCACAGCAGGTCCGGAAACGCGTGTATGGAGGGAAATCCTGATTGAGATCTTCAAGGCATTTCCTTTCTTCAACTCAGCCCTGCACAATGCACATGCCGCGAGCCAATAAGCGTGATTTAAAGTTTAAATCATTAGGGGAGGTGTTGGGCATAAAAATTAATTTCTCATTTTTTATGTATACCAGGAGGGAGTACTGTGTTAGTCCTGTTGGCCTTCCCTTTCTATCAGCACCCACTCACTTCCAGGATGGGTCACACAGGCAGGCAGGGACTCGGCTTGGCCCAGTGCTGGTGCTCTGGTGTCAGGGTTGGGCAGGGGTGAGCACAGAGGCCTTGTGTCCATGTTTCATGGTGATGAACACGGAGGCCAGGTGTCCATGTTTCACAGCAGTGAACACCAAAGCCTTGTGTTGTTTCACAGCAATGAGCACTGAATCCTTGCTCTCTACCACCACTCCCTCCACTGCCCTCTGGTCGATGGGAGGAGGCTCCAACCGGGCAGTCCCGCAGGGCTTTGAAGATGAAAAGGCCCAGTGCTGGCTGATTAAATCATAGGGGCTGACACACATTTGCAAAAACTTCCTGACAAGCAAGGTAAAGCAAACACCTCTCCAAAGAGCCCAAGCTGAATTCCCTCCTCCCCATCCCCAGATCAGCCCCTTCTTCCCACAGGCTAAAAACAGCACTGGGACCACTGGTTGCAGGAAGGCTGTCCCCTGGGGGCTGCTGCCATATGGCTCAGATCACAGTGTCCCTCAAGCAGCTGGGCCTGCTGTGGCTGTAGCTGGAGTCAGAGCAAAGTGGGACAAGGATGCTTTGCAGGGTTGTGCTGGGCAGGCTTCGGGGCAGGAGGGAATGTCCACTGGATTCCTGAGGCTCTTAGGTATGCCGATGGGAGGAAACAGAAAGGACCCTTGATGCTGAGTACTGCATGAATACTGCCTTTTGAACTGCTGTGTGTGCCAGTGTTATTCTTACATCAGTGATGGCTGGTCCTCGAAGGTCTCAGATCTGAGTAAATGTTAAGAGTGCTGGAGATTTGTCTGCCAAAGTAAGGAAGAGTGTCCCAGTGGAAGTGTGCTTGCTGAAGCACAGGGCTCTGCTGTGGTGCTGGGCATGGTTTTACAGTTCTTGCTCCATTCCTTGTATGGAGGGAGAAGCTGCTGTGCTGCTGCGTGTTCCCTCCTGCTGAGGGCCAGCCTGGCTTGCTGGAGCTCTGTTTGAGGAGACAGAGCTGCCCAGGCTCTGGCAAGCAGGTTCCTCCCTCCCCTTCTCAAATCTGCATCCCACAGAAGTTGTCCTCTGTGATGATACACAGACATCCTCTATTGAAACTCTGGGCTCGTGGTTTTCAGATATACATGATAATGAGTATGGAGCAGGGGGAGGAAGGGGGTCCAACAGGGCTGCAGCTTTGCCCCTCGCAATGCTGCATGTCCTTCTGGATCCTACGACTCAAGCATAGGCACCCCACTGGTGACAGTCCAGTCACAGCCATGTTCACCCAGCACATAGCCTCGTTTAAATTTCTGTGAGGAGAGCAAGTACATTATGGTATTGTTATCCTATGCAGAGAGATGTTCATTTTTAACTATAGTTCATGAGGAATACAGACTGTTGCAATGTGTCATCCACTCAGATATATAAATCTTAGGGAAAAAATAATAGTGCCATTAAATATCGTTCTTATGGAGTGCCAGAACAAAGCTCGTGTGCCCATCTCCTCACAGCCAACAGTAAAACAAATGCTAAAGGACTAAACATAGAAACGTATCCTACAAGGACGTACAGCAGCTAACCATGAGCCAAGGGCCAAGGCTGACATTCAGGATTAAGGGCATGTCCCGTATTTCCTGATTCGCTTCCTCCTTCTTCAGAAACCGGGAAAATGCTGCTTAGGGATAAACATGGGAGCCAAACAACCAGTGCAGTGTGGGGGCCCTTCCTGCCCACCGTGGGTGTTGTCTACATCCCTTTGCTGCTGGCTGCCAACAGCTGCAGAAAATTAAGTCTTGCCATGACCCTTTGTCCTGCAGACAGCAATTTTTTGCTTGCTTGTGGGAAATAATCCTCTTTTAATTTAATTATTCATTTTTCAATTATTTAATGCACCACTCTGGGATAGGAGCAATGCTTTGGGTTAGTTTCCAATTGACGGCCACCTCAGACAGCAGAGCATTGGGATCCAGTCCCAGGGGAAAAGGATTTCTGCCTCAGAGCTGCTGCTTTCCTTAGGGCTCCTCCAGCTCCCTTCCTGCCGCACCCTGGGGACGTTCCCATGTGCTCTGCCAGCTTGCTTCAGACCCCTACAATTCTCTATTTCTTCACTTTTCATTCAGACTGATTTTCCACTCTGAGACACATCTGTGCTCGCTCCTGAAAGACATCGGCTCCGATTCAAGGAGCAAGAGTGTAATTTCAACAGTCCTAAAAGATTACTGCGTTGCATAAAAGAAGGCGTTTGCACAGTGTTGATAGGAAGCAGCTTAAAAGAGAAAAGGCCTTTTCTGCTGCCACTGGCACCATTTCTTATAGAAGCATGGGGGATGCTTCAAAAGTAATGCTTTCTATTTTATTATGTTGGCCCATAATGTCAGAGGAAGTTGGTGGTGTGGCTGTAGAGTTGAACCTTCCTGCCAACATTGCGTTACATGTTATTGCTGTGTGACGGACGGCAGCAGAGGGGCAGTCTGACATGGAAGTGCATCTGAAGCTAAGGGGTGGAATTGAATTTTCTCCATGTGGAAAACATGGCACCCACTGACATTCATCAGTGCTTGCTGAGCATTTACGGAGACCAGCCAGTATGTATCTCAACTCATTTCTCTGTAGCTGATTTTGTTTTTTGCCTGCGTAAGTGTGAGCAGAGTCAGGCCTTCCTCCTGCAGTGTACAGACTGAAAAACATTTCTATTTTTAAAGCTGAAAGCATTTCTTACTTGTATTTATCATGTGTCTCTTTGTTGGCAGAGCTGGTACAAATGGCACATAAAAGCTAAATTGGCTATTTATGGCACTGCTCATGACCCTAATACCTACCATCACAGCAGCAGTCGGGCATTGCCTGGGCAGCAGAACTAATGAAGCCTGGATTCCTGTGCATAGATAAGAGCTAATCTCATTCACCTCTTCCTCACGATAAAGCTGCTAAATGGGTTCTCCTTTATGGATGCCTGGCTTTATTGTGCTTCTGGATGCTCAGTATCTCTAAGCTCTCCAGACTGCTGTAAAATTCGGGCAAAGGATCCAAACGTTATTATAGGAATAACAAGACAAGAAAAAGGGAGATACCCAACCTCCTTTTTGGCACCTCAGCAGATGAGGAGGAGGGCTACGCAGGGCGGGGTTTGGGCTGGCAGCAAGGGCTGCCAAATTGCAACATTGCTTCTGAAGGTGAGGATGTTGTGAGGATGGGCAGCACAGAGTGGGTGTGTGGCTGTCCCTTGGGGTGGAAGCCATCTCTTTCCCCTGGGAAGACAAGGTCATGCGTCTTCCCCTCCATGTTGTAATAAATTCATTGGTAAGGTGTCTCGTGGAGACATTTTGTCCCCTATCACAGGAAGAAGTTTCCCTGCAGCTTGGAAATTCATCTGCTGTAAAATTGGACAGGAGAATAAGATTTCCAGAGAAAGCCTGCAGCTCTAATAAAGGATTATTGCCAATTTCTTAGCCTGTGTGCACAGAACTCAGTAGGTAGGTAGCAGCCGTGTGCTCACTGCTTCACAGCTGGGGCTTATGGGCACTGCCAGATATGGGCACTGGGTGCAGATGCTCGCCTGCAGGTCACAATTGACCTGAGGTCCTGCAAGGCTTCCCAATAGGATGTGAACCTCAGACTAGCACTTTTTTTTCAGGTTTCCAATGGGGCTGATGGCCGAGCAGCTCAGCTCCCCATCTGCAGGGGCAGAAGCTCTTTTTCCTGCCTCTCAGGGTGTCCTGACAGCAATAGCACTGAAGAATGCAGCACACACCAAGTGCTGTGGGAACCATCTAAGTACCACAGGCTAAGACAAATGTAAAATGCTATAATTTAAAGGTTATTGTCTTTCAGTTGCTAATGGCTTAATTAAACAATAACATTTAGCAGATGTGCTTTTTCTCTTCCAATAATTCACTCCATCTGTGTCAATGTAAGTAGGCCCAGATTAGTGCATCACAGTGTAGATGTGAATGTCTTATTTCAGGTTTTGTGCATTAATGTACATTTGCATATGTATTGTTCCTTCTTGAAATTAATACCTCCATGGTAGGAGGTGCTGAACACTATGGAGTTTAAGATCCAATCTTAGATGCCTAGTGTCACAGAATCATAGAATACCTCAAGGTGGAAGGGACCCCAGGGACCACTGACAATCTTGGCTCCACACGTGACCATCCAAAATCCCAACCCCATGTCTGTGAGAGCGCTGTCCAAACACTCCCTGAACTCCAGCACTTGGGCCATGTCCACTGCCCTGTGCATCCTGTTCCATGCCCATCACCCTCTGGTGCAGAGCTGTCCCTAACCCCCAGCTGCCCCTCCCCTGACACAGCTCCATGCTGTTCCCTCGGCCCTGTTGCTGTCACACAGCAGATTTCAGCGCTGTCCCTCTGCTCCCTGTGAGAGCTGCAGCCACCATCAGGCCTCCACTCAGCTCTGGGCTGAGCAAACACAGGGACCCTCATCTGCTCACCACAGGTCATGCCCTTCAGACCCTCCTGCATCTTTATAGACCTTCTTTGAATGCTCTTTCATAGTTTTAAGTCATTCTTATACTGTGATGCCCAAACCTGCGCTCAAAGTAAGGTCACACCAGTGCAGTGTAAAGCAGAGAGAACAAAAAAGCACAAATACAGCATGACTGCAGCCGCACACTGCCAGGCACGGCCCTCGTACCCTGTGTCACCATGCAGCAGCCAGAATTGCGAGTTGTCAGGTAGTATGGAGTGCCCTGGCTGCACCTGACTGGTTCTGTGAGCTGGGCAGACCCTGCACTGGGTGATGCATGGGCAGGAACACTTGTGGGGCTGGATCTCTTCTTTCTTGACAATATTCCTCTTAAAGCCTCAGCTATGAAATCTTATGAACTGACTGGTTTGCTTGACTTTCCCCTAATTCAATTTAGATTCATTTAATTTTAATCAGTCTCTCTTCTCAGCATCCTATTAACCTCCCAATGAACTCTTCCTGTAAGGGGATTGGGGAAGGAGGCAGGCTGCATCTGTTACAGCATTAGCCTGCTCCTTAGGTTGCAAAGCATTAGGCAGCAGAAAAGCATTGAAAGGTATGACACATGGTCAGAGTGGTGTCCCAACCCTATTCTTGCTGGGCACATGAGCAAAACTGATCCAGAATCTCCCTGGGTCCCCCTGGCCCCTGCTCACCCTGCCTGAGGCTCTCTGCCTGGAGGCTGCAGGCACTGGGTGGAGAGCGTGGCACCTGCATGGTCCTGCCCTGGTGGATGTGGCAGATGTGAGGATCCCAAAGCACTAACATCCTGCACATGGCTGGCCAGGACTATCTCATGTCTTTCATATGTACCAGGGTAGATAAGAAGGTTATTTAGCGATGAAAAGCTCAGGGAATGTGCGACCGAAGAACTGCTTGTTGTGAGTATTCCATTTCTCATCCCGGGAAATGAGAAAGGTGTCTCCCTGGGGTCTGCAGTGTCACTGAAGTTACGGTGACAGCCACTGAAGTTCTGCATTGCAGCCTTTGCCTCATTCCCACCGGGGAATATTCCCCGTGGCTGTGTCCGAATCTCATTTGGTAAGGACTGACAGGTTTGCTGCTAACGTTATTTCCAAGGCTATTTTGTCTCTTTAAAAATAGCAAGCTAATGAATGTGTCCTATTAAAAGAACAGATATTTCTGAAAACCAGTGGTCTCTGCCAGCGGACTGTGGAAAAATTGCGTGCCATTTGGCTTGGCTAAATTTGCATCCAACCTTTCCAGGATTTCTGTCCTGCATAGGCAGCTGATGCATTTGCCACAAGGGCTGTCAGCCAGCCATGAACACGAGGAGAAGGGTTTTGCATCATCACAAATGGGGTGGAAAGGCCTTCATAGAACAGCCTTTTCCATTAAGATGGAGTCTGAATTTGGGTGCAGAGTTGCTGCGCTGTCCCTGTGTTCATCTGTCTTTGGACTTGGATTCTCAGCAGGACCACGGCCCCAGGATGTGCTCTGGGATGAAAATGTCTCCTGTGTGGGTTCTGCAAAGCTTGCCCCAGCTCTACTTTGCCAGCACCAGCACTGACCCAGGAGCAGCTGCTCACACTGCAGGGCCATCCTTAATCTGGAAAGCAAAGTCTTCCCTTGCTTATTAAGGACAGCCGGCCCTGATTCTGCTAATACCCCACTGGGACAGATGGGCTCTTGCTGCCCCCGCTGCAGGCAGCCCACGTGCCAGCCAGGGAGACCTCAATGGCACCTGGGGCTTTTAGGGTCAGTTAAGTGATCTACTTTGGCAGAGTGTGGCTGCAGGTCAGTCCCTTGAAAATGAAGGCTCTTGCCACAGTCAGTGTATAGGATAGAAATCCCCTTTGGTAGCTAGAGCTGAATGCATTATTTTGCTGCTCCCTTGCCCCACCTCTTCCTTACTTTTCCATCCAATTTCACTCTCTTCCTTCCCATTCTCATTCAGTCTGCCATGAGTGTTTCCCCATCACCACCTGCCTGCCACGTACCTGGGCATCAACCATGCCCCTTTCACCAGGCTGAGCACCTCCTGGTTAACCCTGGATGTCATGCCTGGAGGGACCCAACACCTCGAAGCTCATCCCTGACTTCAGACTGACTGTCCTTCAGCCCTGCTAGCTTGGGCTAGTAGCAGACAGAAATCACTTCTGTGCTGGATGCAGAGCACACTGGGCTTGTCCCAGAAGGATGTCCTGATGTCACCAGCCCACAGCCTGCTGCTGCTTGCCACACCAGTTCTGCATGGCTAACAACCCTTGGGCACATCTGTTGCGTGTCCTGTCTGGCCAGTGTCAAGCAGGCATCTCCCAGGGGCTTTATTAACCTGTAAGCAAATGTCTAATCTATTGTGAAGAAAAACACCCTCTTCCTCACCTTGGCAGATCTTAAGAGGAGACCCTCCCTCCCCTCAAACATTTGAGCAGCAAAACCATGTAACTTGGATTATTTCACCCCAAGCATTCCTTTGCTCTGCGGTGGTCAGTGCTCCCGCTGCCAGCAGTGGTATCTGTATAGGAACCCCGGGCTGTGGACATCAGGATGGAGACCCCACATCCAGCACTGATGTGGAGCTGGAGAGGGCAAGGGTCTCAGTGACAGAATTATTGGGGAACACCACAGCATTGCTGAAGTTCCTACACACGTCTTAACATATGGCCTTGTTTTCCAAAGGCATATACCTAGCCCAAATTTGTGAAGATTTTCACAGGAACAGCAGAAGGCACATCCCAAAGGCCTCTCGCACCTGCCAAATTTCACAACTCTGCTCCAAACCACAGAAAAACAGAGCCTGGAAAGGTCACTGATATTTTTAGCCTTAGTTTGTAAGGAAACACAGCCCTGCAGTGCGCTGCCTCGCACTCTCTCTGCATTCCCCACCGCTTTGCTTGCATTGTTGGCCAGCCTCTGCCAGATTTGTCAGGGGAGTAGATGGCACAAAGATACTGGGTTCCGACAAGCTTTGGCAATGCCTTTCCCTGGTAAGCACAGCCCTCAGGACACGACCTTGCCATGTGTTACCACCTCGCAGTCTCTGGGTCTTCAGGGAGGGGGTCCACAGCTCCTTGGTGGGGAGTTGCAGCTGCCAAAAGAGCTCCCACAGCTATGCCCTCAGTGTGAGAGATCTGCCTGGCGACAGTGCTACCCAAAGCATGGTCAGATATTTGAGTGAGCTGGCATTCAGCAACGTCTCCCTCAAAATCTCTTGAACCTGTGGATTTTGCTAAGATACCAGCCAAGAAAGCAATGTTTAAAAAGAGATGCCTGATATTTGAGAATCTAATTGCATTCCTCAGTGTAAATATGGGATAATTGCTTTTTCTCTTTAATAAACCTACCAGGTTTATTTGGCATATAATGAATGACCTGAGAGGATACAAAGCGTGGCACACAAGCAGGAGGTTATTAAGTCAATGATATACTTGTAACATTTGAAGGAAGGAGGGATGTGCCCATGAGTCCCCACAGACCCCAGATCAGCAGCCCTGTGCTCACGAGGGGGGTGAGCACCCAGCTCCCTGGTCCCTGGGGCCAACTGGGGTGTGGGAAGCTATAAGCAGATACTCCTACCCTCTACCTCAAAATGGTGATTTTGATGTCTTCTTTTTCTCACCAGTGCACCAGCCACCTCTGTGCAACACAGAGGCATCACTGGCAGTGAGACCAGATTTTCTTCTGAGAAGTCAAGGACAGCATTAACCAGGATGAGACAAAGTAAATGCTCCCTGAAGTCTGTGTGCAATATGCACAAGAGAAGATGATTCCTTCTATATATTCATGATATATTTAAAGATGTAGACGTTAAGCAGATTGTAGTTGCTTAATTTAATATTGACACATTGATTTCATGCCATTCTGCTTTCTAAGATATTGTCATGCGATACCAAGAGAAACACTTTCTATTTCTTCCACCAAAATCTATCATGTCATCAAAAGCATCCATTTAGTTTGAGAAAGTACATTTATTTATAGTGGTGTGGGTTGCCATCGTTTTTAGTGACCTCTGTCAGGTCCCCAAGCACAGTGCCAGCTGCTGTGCTAGTATCTTGTTGCACTTTAATAGTCTGAATCTCAGGCCTGTCCTGCATCAGAGCCCCAAAGCAAACACATAGACACATGACTGTCACAGCAGCTTATATGGAGATTACCAGGAAGATTTTCATCCTCAGAGTTTCTTCATTTTATTACACTCCTAATCCAAAAGTAAATAACAAATTTTCAAGTATCCTCTGGAATTAAAAATTGATTTTAAAAGTGTATTCTGAATTAACTGAAAGGCTTTCAATGAAACAACAGATCTGTGATGTTATAATAAGCTCAGAACACCGTTATTCCTGTTTGCTTAAACAAAGAAAAGTGTGATTTTGTCAAAATCAATACACAGGGCATTTTGCTTTGTGTAAAAGGGCAATCTCTGACAGTGAAATGTTTGGTCAGAACACTTTTGCTCAGCTCAGTGAAGGACAAGTGAGAAGACACACAGCAGTACTTTCCAAGGCACTGGGGGGCTCAAATGTAGCACTCCTCTCCCTTGGTTTGACAATCCCATAGATCAGTGGTGTCCTGTGCCCACAGCTGCTGTGCACACTAGGGTCACCCATGGCCTTTTGGAACCAGATATCACAGAATTATCGAAACATAAACACTGGACCACTTGTTCTATTGCTGTTAGCAGGGAGAAGAGGCCGACCCCCACCTCACCACAGCCAGCCCACCCCCAGCACACCACAGAGTCTGGAAACCCTCTGACCACAGCAAAATGAAATCTGCAGCTTCTCAGAAAGGTAAGAGCTCAATGCAGTGGAATAATTAGCAAGGATGATTAAAGGCAAAGATTACGCATTAGCAAAAGAAGATAAGCATTTAATTTCCAGCCTTATTGCATTTCAGACTAGAATATTGGTTCCAAAGGTTGCTGCAGACATATTTGCCTTTCTATATATGTATGTGCATAATATACATATGTACGATTACAATCTCCTGCCTTGCTTTAATAATACATTTAATTGCTTTCTGGCCCCACCTCAATCTGCCTACATTCATTTCACAGAGAAGAGATTATTTGCTGTTAGCCTTTAGGAAATAAATTGTCTGACATCCTTAACATGGGTAATAAAAGGGACTGCATTGGCCTGCTCACAGTTCTGTGCATTACATCTGCTTCCATACAAAGTATAGATGACAGCTGTTTTGCTTGTGCCATCACCAGCAAATTGAGTAAGTGTGCAATGTAAAATGTAAGGCTGATGGATTTGCCGAGAGTCATATTCAGCATCTTCCATCACTGTTGTTGTGACAGTAAATAAATATTTGCGTATGATATTTGCATTACATATTGCATCTACGTGCTATCTTTTTTAATGCCATACATTATCATGCATAATAAATACACAGGTGCAGCACTCAGAACAACTTACATGTTTACATATATGCATACTTACACACCACAACACCCATGCATGCAGGAAATACACCTATGCATCCAAATGATGTCTATAGACAGCACTGTAGATAGTGCTGTCTACAGCAATAGACATTTCCCTAAAGTATTACACAGCTGGACACAAATTGAGCTGGAAAGGGGAGAAGACACATGAAAAGAAAGGGAGATCGATGTTCACGTCACAATTTTCCATCTGAGCAGGAGCTCCTGGTGTGACATTTGTCCTCAGGGGAGGAGGCAGGATAGGGGGAGCACTGAACCCTTCCCTTTCCCCTGTTGCTTTCACACGGGAACTGTTGGGATGTAAAAGGTCCACAGTGGTGTAACTGCAATAGCCAAATAGTTCCCAGGACATCAGATGTGAGGCTGCGAAGATGAGAATTTAGAAGTAAACTAGTAGGAGAAAGGAACTACTGAAGAAACTGTCATTTCCTCCTTGGGGTGAATGCTGCACATCTGGGCTTACACTTGCTCTAAGTGGCTATAAGCATCTTTGGTACAAGAAGAGAGGGCATTGCAGCTCCCAGACTGCTTTTATTTCCCTTCCCCCCCCCCTTTTTTTTTTTTTATCAGGAGAAAGGAGGTAGGAGGTGATTTTTTTTTCTCTGATAAATATCAGACACATTCCACATTCCACTTAGCAGTAAATAAGGACAATGTTGACAAATGTCAGTGCAAATTTTGCCATAGCCTCCTTTTGTACTTGTTTTGTTCAGCTCCCCATTGAGTGAGCAGCCAGAAAAGGCATGAAACAGCGAGAGCTGGGACATGATGTACTGGAATACAACACGTGGCAGAGAAAATTGATGAAGAAGAGGAAGAAGAAGAAGAAAGAGGAAGAAAAAAAGGTATTTCAGCATGTCATTGCATTTGATATTGGTGTAAATGTTGTGAATGCCAGTTGTGTAAGGATTCAGAAAGCAACTTGACAAGTTCAAGAAAGAAGAATCCTCAAGTGCTGCTATTCACATGGCCAACACTGAACCATCAGGTAGGATTGCCCTGAGAAAGATACTGCACATCTGCACTTTTCTCACACCCTACTAGGGATCTACAGCTGGCCTGGGCTACCTGTGTTCCTCATCTGGGGTCTTCAGATGCCATCCTGTTGTGCAGTTTGATGACCCTTAACAAAAACATTTCATTAAAACCTGGCAGCTCACTGTTCCTGTAGCTCTGGGCTGAGAAATACGAATGCTTCAGTGAACCCTGAGCTCAGCTAAGCTCACATGTCCATAAAAATAGCAACCCCATAGCTGTGTGCTCAGACCTGCTGCCTGGTGGCAGCAAGGGAGCTGGTTTTAATGTCAGAGGTGCAAATTAAACCAGACAGGAATAAATTGTGAACTGTAAACCACAGAAGTGAAACTACTCAAGATCTCAGTGTGTAAGGAAAGAGTAGACAGCCCCTGTGGGCTGCGCTGCCTTGGAGACCCCTTGGCTGATGGGGTCCCAGTGGCCAGTGCCTCACCGTTCCCTGCACTCTGCTGGTGGATGGGCTATGTAAGAAGCGTTAGTTGCTTCTTAAAGCCCTTGTCTTTCAATAAAAGCATTTTTTTTTTTTTGCTTTGGATTCTGTTAGAGGAAGGCTACAAGTCAAGCTTTAGGTGATACTACACCCTGAGCCCAATGTGTGGATGCCAGTGTGAGGCTCCTGGCCCTGTCCCTCCTCTTCCCATGATACATCCTGAGTGCAGGCCCCAGGGCTGCTCCTATCCTCAGCCTCTCCACTTCATTTATTTCTAACAGCATCAGGGGTTGCCTCTGTATGTAAATAATTCTGATTACTGCCGTTTTACGACAGCACCATCTGCTTGCATGGTGCTTTGTGGCCATAAGGGTGGTGCTGCCACAGATGTGTGTATGGATGTTTAGGTGCTGTGTTGGGGCCGGTGTGCCTGACTTCTCTGCAGGCAGAAACCCCACTGGGGGTCTTTCACTTGGTGTAGAACAGGACCTGTTGTACCCAACATGCTATTAAGTGAGCAGACCCACAAAGTGTAGATGTTACTGGGCACCAAACTGAGACATGTCACGTACCAGAAGAGAGGAGAACCTTCCCACCCAGTGCCTGATAAATTATTATTTGTGTAAATCTTGAGGATTTACCAGGGCAAGGGTTGCAGGAGGCAAAGCACCGAGTGTGCAGGAAAGGGAGGTGTGAAGGGAAAAAGGAATAAATCTGTTAAAAGATCGAGACTTTGTATATGCAGCAGAAATAATATTTCAGACTTGCAATAACACATAGCTTTAAACTGAATGCAGTGTTCAGGCTGCTAATATATCCAGTTGTCATGTTTCTGCTGTATTTGCTTTGTGTTGAAGGAGCACGGTCTGAAAACCCAAGCCAAATCTTCAGGTTTATAAAACAAAAGAGTGTTGTTGTTTTTTACTTTATTTCAACTAAATATCACATCCGCTGCTTAGTTTAAACATTCTTGCTGGGCTTGGCAACAGAAGCACAGCCGTGTTTTCCAATCCACAAGAAGGACAAAGTGACAAAGGCAGCTGCGTGGCACAGCCAGCGGAAAGAAGCGGTCATCCCAGAGCCAGCCCTGCCACCATCCACCGCGTCCCCGTCAGGGGCACGGAGAAGGACATGAGGTGGTCGGTCACATCCACAGCTTTAGCAAACTTATCCTTGGTCCTTAATAGTGTTTTGAGTGTCTAAAAATGTAGCCTCCTTGCTGAAGAAGTCTGGCTTAGTGATGGGTTGCAGAGCCCTGGCCAGGCCTGGTGTTTGTCAGTGATGGGAGGAAGGCCAAGTTTCCCATCTGCATGTTTAACAGTGATTGTTTATGGTTTTTTGAAGAGATTCTAGAGATACTTTTTACAAAATGTTTTCTCCCTTGTCTGAAGTCTTTGAAAACTTTGAAGCTGGTCCCAGCCTCAGGAAATGCGGCCTGGCTGACCGCAGGACAGGAGCTGAGGAAGGGATGAGCAGACAGCCCCGCTGCTGCAGTGGGGTGGCCTACACCTGCTTGCCATGCCCTGGCTCAGGTCTGAGGCCACAATCTATCTCTGCAGCCAGTTCCTAATGAATCCTGCATGCACTGGTGGAACAGTGAGGGCGAGAGCTGCCAAGGGAGGAAGGCTCAGCGGGAGCAGGTGGTGGGAGCATTGCCTGTGGGGCTGCCAGCTCCTTGGATCGCAAACAGATGGCACGGGGAGGGCAGAGCGAGCAAGGTTTGGCTGTATCTTAACATCCACTGTGGGGAGGGGAACACATACAAAAAGCACTACAGAACTGAACCAAGGTGAACACCACATGCTGTGATTTTCCCTTGAGTGCATCTCCTTGAGTTGTCACACCAGGTACACTGCAGGCTGCAGCTCTGCATATACCACCAGGCGAGACGAGCCCTACGCTCCTCGTGAGTCTGCCTGCCAACAAGCAGTGGGATGCTCATTACACAACACTGCAGTTTTTAGAGCAGGAGGCTGGTGCTTGAACCCACCCATCACTGAGCCCTGCACACCTCCCTTGTCGTCTACAGGCTAATATTTTCCATTCAGTGCACCCATAATAAACACAGTGTGCAGGCCCAGCTGGACAGCAAGATCCTCCACAGAACAATGTCCTGCTGCAAATATTTGGGCAAATGTGTTTCTCTTTGAAACGCCCGGTGTGAGCCTGGCCTGGGGCTGGCTGCCTCCTCAGAGCCACATCCCACGTTCCTCAAGTAGATACAGCAGAGCTGCAGGCACAAAACTGGCAAAAAGCTCAGTTGGGATTACAGCAGTAATAATTCTTATCATTTCGTATGTCCCTTTAAAAAATACATTGGGGAAGTAAAATCCATAAAGGGGGAGGAACATTTGTAGAAATAAAGCTAATTGCCTGGTGAGGTGGTGACTTAGGGGAGGGGAGGGAAATAAAAAGAGGAATTTCTGTCTCTACCAGCAGCAGGACCTAGAATGCCTTGCAGAAACATCCACAATCCTGAGGAAAATGGTATCACAAGATACCTCCTCTTAGACCAGACAACAATATCCGTGTGCTAAACTATACCACATGTATGAACGTGATTCGGAGAGTTTTCCTGAATGGCAAGGCAGCTGCTTCCCCATGTTTCCTATACAGCTTGGTCAACCTGCCTTTAATGCAGGATGTGGCACAGCAAGATGGGACTTACAAATTCTGAAAATCCTATTTCAAAGAGTTAAAATGTGTGCCCATTAGCACGTGAGCCTGATGGACAAGTTTGTTTAATGCAGTAGGCTTTAATGCTCTGGAAAATGCTAAAGATAGGTCTCACTGCACTTTAAACGCTCTTAAACGTGCTATGATGTGCGTGCTAAGATGTTCTGCTGAGTCAAACCTGAGGAAAGGACTTTGTAATGCTGTGGTCAGCATGTTATGTGTACATGGGGAGAGCTGTCAAAACTTAGGAAGATAAATTGCTTATAGGTTCAAAAAGCATGCCTTCCATTTATATTTTCACATATATAACAGTGTCATAGCAGCAATAGTTAAGTGATAAAGCTGTGGTTCAAGGCAGCTCAGCAAGAATGAATAAATCTTCATAATTGACAAGCTGTAATAATAATAAATACAGGAAGAGTTTATTTCTCCCTCTATCCGGTTGAAAAATGATTACACGGGAATCCTCACCAGCAGCTGGGCCTCTTCTAAATGACTACCAAGCCAATCCGCTCTGCAGCCTCTGCCAGCTCCAGCATCTCAGTAATTAAAAAGGTTGTCACTAATACTAGAGGGGACAGATGCTTTCCCTAGGAAGCCCTGTCTTCCATTCCTCTGGTATCACAGCTATGCTGTGGCCTGATTTGCTTTGGTTGCTTCTACAGCCACCCAGTATGTTATCAGCACTCAATAAATGCAATGATTGTGTTGAGGTGAGATACAAGATATGCAATAAGAATGCATCCTCTGTTTCATTTTTGTGCTTACAAGATGCTTATTCTACACAGCATCCCAAAAGGCAGCATGCTTGATGCTGTTTGAAATTTGTGTTTTACCCTAAGAAATGAGGTCGTTGCTATTTGCTGCATTAAAAATATCTACTGGAATGCGGCAGGTCACTAAAGGGTGTTGGCAACAAAACTGCAAGCAGTTGTTACCTTTAAAGGGATTCTTCCCATTCTAAGCATAAGATTTATGACCATACATTATTCTGGATTAGCACAGAAGATAAACAGATTTGCTTGCCTTGGCCTCACCAAAGCTCAGTACTCATGAAGCTGATACACAGCAGCACATTAGTGCCGTCGACATTGCTCTCTGCTTGGCTGAGCTATTTGTGACTCTGATCTTTCAATCCACGCACGGTGCCTGAAGGATAACAGTGGCCTACCTCCTCTCCTTCTTGGGGAAATGCGAGTACTTCAAATTTAAGCTGTCAGAAGTCAACCAGAGGGTGACTGGTTCATTGAGCTAGAGCAACTCAGGCACATAAGAGACCGGTGTGGCTCATGTTGCCTTCAGCCACCTCCAACCCCTGGAGCCAGATGTGCACTGATAGGTGGACAGAGGAAAGGCAAGGAGTAAATGAAGCAGAGCAATCACAGGCTCAACGCTGGACCCATAAAGCGTGCATAATTTGTGTTGCCTCACTTAGCTTTTAGGTGAAACTTTAAATGTGCTTGCATCCTTCCTAAAGCAATGAGGGACTGGGTGAGGCAGGAATATCCTCATTTCCCTTTCCTTGTCCAAATATCCTTTGCCCTGGAGGGCCTGCACAATGCCTGTCTGCAAGGACAGCTGGATAACATCCACACACACCACTGTGGGGAGCATTTCCAAAAGCAGCCGTGTGACACAGGTGCTAGTATCATCTTGCAAGACTCGTGCTCCTTTGAAAACCTCCGCTCCGCATGACCAAAGGCCTCTAAATATTTTTAAAGCCACTCCGGAGGCATGTCAATATTTGGGTAGAGTCAGCCACGTTTTAGACAAATAAAACTGCTTACAGGGACTCTCAGAAATGACAGAGATCAGTGCAGGGTGATGTCTCCTCTGAAGGCTGTTTGTTTGATCTGGTTGATGTTCCAAACCCTCTTGCCTTGTCCCCATGGGCTCCTGCAGTTAAGGCAATACCAAGAGCTGTGGATGCATGTCAGAGCATTTGAATGTTCCCAGTCAGCTTCTTTCTGAAACCTGCTCTGGCAGCTGCTGTACCAAAGCCTCCCCATACACAGGCTCAGGACAAAGAAACCCTTACCTTCACTCTTAGTACAAGTTTAAAGAGAATCACCTCCTCCTACTATTTCACTGTCTGGTACGATGACTTTTTTTTCTTCCCGTGCAGACAGCGGTACTAAGCCCACTAGAGAATGAATGAATATCAATGAGACGGGCCACAAATGGAATACGGAGCACTTCTTTCAAAGTTCTAATGAAAGTGCCTACAGGGAGGTGCCACACACAGCAGATCACATATGTACACGCATCATTTTGGGGAATCACCCACTTTCACTGAAAAATGCCTCTTATGTAGGCAATTTCCTAAACATCCATTCAAATTCATGTTGTATACAACTCAGCAGTTGTATATGGTAACTGAGTCGTCTCTCTTAGAAATGAAGGTGTAGCCAAAGCCTAGGGAGAGGAAAAAAGAGACCTGTTTCTAATGGAGAAAAAGAGACCATGTCTGTCCTATAATCCACCAGATTGTCCCCCCCAGACTTTCTGCTTTAACTCCATGTGGTTTTCCTCCCTGGGCTCTTCCAAAACCTGAGCGCAACAGAGCAATAACTCCAGAGACTTCCATTCCCTGAAATGCCACTGGCAAAAAGCACACTGCTCATGTTTATAGGCAAAAAGCTGCCAGATCCATGAGGTCCAGGGCTGTTCCTGGGTCTCTTCGTGCACCTCTGCCTCTCACTTCTTCCTGAGCATGCCCCTCAGTGCGTAGGCTGCTATGAGTGCTATTAGCTCCGCACGGCCAATTGCAGAACAGCTACAGCCTGCCAAGTTTTTGCAGAAAGTCCATCCTTACAGCTAAAGGATGCCAGTTGATGGGTGCTTGGGATATTACTGCCCTCCCTTCTCCAGATATCATGGCAACCCTATTTTGGGTTGCATCCCTGGAAGCAGACAGCAGTGACATCGTTGTTTCTGTCGTGACCGAAGACCTTGTTTTCCCTTCATATTCATTCTACACTCTGTGATCACCTGAGAGCGAAGCATAGATACGCTTTTTTGGGTACGATAAAAAACTCAATGCTGCCCTCTGCCAGAAATGCAGTAGTACTGATCTTGAATTACTTTTCCTCAGTCCACAAGCTCTGCACCTTTTTTCTGCGGGCACTGCTCTTACCTACCAACACTCCCCACCACATTTGAATTGCCAGTAAGGCCAGGGAAGCCATCTCCTTGCTTTCCATAGCACACTCTATGTGCTCAGCTTCTGCCCAGATATTTACAGTGACAGTGAACTAAAGAAAGGCCTAATGAAAAGAAGACATATTGCTACCCAGGTATAGAAAGAGAAATAATGCTGTTACTGCCTGTGTTTATTGCAGTTTAAGTGGGAGAATGTGTGGCACTCCTTTAAATTCTCATTAAGCTGCCATGCAGGATGAGAGAAAATACAGCTCTTAGCAGCATGGCTGCCAAATCATATAATCATTAAGGCTGGAAAAAACTTCTAATATCACCTCATCCAACTGCCCACCCACCCCACCATGCCCACTGACCACGTCCCTCAGTGCCACATGCACACGGTGCTTGAACACCTCCAGGGACTGACTGCACCACCTCCCTGTGCAGCCTGTGCCACTGCCTCACCTCTCTTTCAGAGAAGAAATTCTTCCTCATATCCAACCTGAACATCCCTTGGCTCAACTTGAGACCTCTCATTCTGTTGCTGTTAGCAGGGAGAAGAGGCCGACCCCCACCTTGCCACAGCCTCCTTTAGCTGTAGAGAGCGATCAGGTCTCCCCTGAGCCTCCTCTTCTCCAGACTGTACAATCCCAGCTCTCTCAGACACTCCCCCATCACACCTGTGCTCCAGACCCCTCACAGCTTTGTTGCCCATCTCTGGACACGCAGTAAGGAGCAAACAATCCAAGACACCCAACATGGTCCCAGCACAGTGCCATCACAGAGATGGGATCAGGTTAATTCATTACTCTGGTGGGGCCACAGACTGCAGTTGTACAGATTTCTGTCTTTGTGAGTCATACACACACACTCACAGCTCCCCTCTTCGCATCTGAGACCTTCTCTCCATCACTCTGTTCCATAGACAGATGAGTCCCCTCTGCACCCCAGTGACAGCCAGGAAGGTGCTGAGAGGGCAAAAGGGGGCTGGAGAGGGGCATGAACACATGGCCCACACCTAGCCTCCATTCTTCCTTCTCCCTAAAAATCCCCTGCCTTGACCACCCCCTCAGCTCAGCTGTCCTTGGGAAGGTACATAGGTCTTGGACAGATATTTCCCACTGCTGACTAAAGGTTTAACTTGGCTTCATGGTGAGTCACAGAACTACAGAAAGGCAACTCACCGGGGAAATCAAAAGGAGTAATTAAGAGAACATAGTAATTAAAAGATGTATCCTAAGAGATCCTGTACGTGACATCTGTGTCAGACAGGGGAGCTTGCTGGGCACGAGTGCTTCCCTTGTCCATCTTGGGCTGCAGGAGCTCAGGGGAGCTGCAGACACAAAGTTACCATGGCTACAGATGCACAAACCTGGGATCTGGGATCAGCCCTGCCCCATGCTGCCCAGAGCGCGAGCTGCACAATGAAAGAAAGAACACCTGGAAGTCTGAACAACTTCAAAAATAGAAAAATAGACAGATTTGAGGAGATGTTTTAATATACACACACCATACAGTGTGTGGGGAGGAATATACATCATGTTATTGAAGGAGGCACTCATTTTGCAATCCTCATTCTGTGTCCAAAACTTCTGCTTTGCTTTACTGGTGTCACCTCCTCTCCTGCATTCAGCGAACAGAGATGTGCTAGGCGTGTAACTGTGTGTACGTGTACCAGGAGGGAGCTTTAACACAGGATGGAGTTCTAGCACATGGTGTTCCATCACAGCAAACCCTCCATGCTAATCACAGCATGCTAGCAGAGCATATTAGCAATATTTCCATCAAAAGCCAATTTCCCTTGTGTACAAGGTGTCAGATCCAAACACATGCGGTCTGATTGGAGCAGAAATGATGGCTGCACAACTACCACTTGAGTATATTTTTCACATTATTTGCTGACATAAATCCTAGTGATAAAAGCATAAGAAACAGCCAAGGGTTTTAACATCATGGTGTTTTTTGCACAGTAAGGAAACGGGATTTCACTTGTCTGAATGCTTTCCCAAGGGCATGCTGAGACAAAGATGTGTTTTAGGATGGAGGAAGGAGAACCCAACCTCACTTTTCAGGCCTGTGGGAAGATGTTTGTGGGGTGTATAAGAACAAACAACTGACCTAAAGGTAGGACCAGAGCTGTGTCCTGTCTCTGGCCCTGAGGCTTCCACCACCATCCTTACTTCAGGCACCAGGGACACAACAGAACAATGCTGCTTCTGTGGCAGTGGGGGCTCTTTCTCCCTCCTCCAAAATGTATGCAATGTGGGACAGAATATGATGTGCTCAGACAAATTCCTCCTCGCAGTGCTGTGGCTCCTGGACAGCCCCACTGATGCATGTGGATGCAGTGTGTCATGAGCAGGCTGCAGGGAGGTGCAGCAGGGGAGATGGAGCTGATCCTGGGGAGAAGAGGGAATTAATGGCAGCTCCTTCTGCTCAGAAATGGGAGCATTCTTTTCCTTTTCAAAACACAGGTGTTTAATTCCTATATGGGGTATGAAAGGTAAAACGCTTTTCCTTGGCAGCACCAGAAACGCATGCTATTCAGGTGATAATGGATCGTAACACAGAACAAGTCCAGCTTCCACGGCTGCTCTGAGTGACAGCAAACCTGTTACAATTAGGGATTTGTAGGCAGTGAATGTTCTGGCAGCATCTGGCTGGAAACCATCGTAACTGCTGGGCTGGCCCCAGCACTTGAACATCACATGAGCCCAAATTAGCAAAGCAGACGTTGTCCTCCCATAAGTGATTACCCTTTAGCTATGGCACACTGCTAGAATTCTCCACAAGCAAGCCCTGCTTAGCCATGCACAGGATGCCCTTGTCCCACAGGGGACAACCCACACTGCTTTGTGGTAACTGAAACGGGTGCTGAAAGCTTAACTCCCCCACTGGGCTTTTCACTCTGAAAAACGAAGTTTCATAACCATCCATTTCCCAAAGCCTGAATGTTTCTGAGCAGCTCCTTTTCTCAGTGCTACCCAGGCATTTAATTGCACAGCTCAGTGCCTGCACTCCTTACATGGGTTTTGGTCCTTCTATCAAGCTCCGTTGCCTTTCCTAATTGAGATACGGCTTTTCCCTCGAATTGTTGGAGTATCAGCAGGGGGCATCACTGCCTGTGGCTGCCTGCTCTCGGAGAGCTGTCTGGGATTTCTTGTGCTACTCTAGGAAAACCTGTGCCCATGAACATGTTGAGTGCCTACCAGAGCACGAAGCCCGCTCCTCTGGGTAAACCTAATAGGAATTTATGGCCAAGGCGTGACAGCCACAGCTGAGAGAATGGCACCATAACCATCTTGTTAGATGCACTCGCTATTTGAAGACATGATCTGTGGCATAAAAGTGTTAATAATGCTCCTTTCAGCAGAGTTAGGATGTTTATAGCTCAGATGAGTTTTGTGTGCAGCTTCTTTTCTATGCTGAATATCATTATGCATCATAGAAGAAGAGCAATATAGTCTTCTGCAAGGTAGGAACACATCTCAAGGTTTACACCCAGAAGAGTGGTTGCAATTTTACATTTAAAACACTCAGATTTTCAGAAGAGATGAAATCCAGGCACCTTTGAATTTTCAAATTTATCAGCACTCAGTCTCTCTCCTCTGGGCAGATTTTCTTTTGTAGATCTTTGACTTTGGAACTAATTAAGACATCTTCAGACATGACCTTCACCAACACTCCACCAAGGGCTTGTGCTTGGGCTCTGGGTACAGCTCATTCACACGCAGGGGGATCTAAGTGACACTAACATCCTGAAAATGGGACTAGCATGGGCTCTTTTCATGCTCTGGTTGTCAGGAAGGGTGAATTTAAACTCAAAGCTGGAATTCATCTTTGGCCCAAAATGAGATTTTTAATGCCTTGGCTTTTCTTAGTAAAGATTTCTATTAAAGACATGGGACAAAAATGCTAATCCAATACTTTTCATCTTTCTGGAGTCTCTGCCTAGAGCATCTCACTCCCCGTCCATACTCTGGGGTTGCTTTGGGCAGAAGGACATGCTGCAAGGCAGACTGAACAGATGGTCCCATGTGTCTGTAAACAGCTGTGTATTTAGCCAGGAGCCACTACGCAAGAGCTGGAATTATTTCTGTTGTGTTGCCTTCCCTGTGGAGCATTCACTCCAAGAAGGAAACAGGAGAAAAGCCCCTGTCGTGCAGTCAGATCTGCACCACATGGGGAAAGAGGGCAAGGGACTGTGCCATCCCTCAGACTGGAATGAGTTGGGAGCACCAGCCTCATTGAGGGAGCAGCACCAGGAAAAGCCCCTCAGGCCTCCTCACCTGGTGCTCTTTCCAAGAAAGGAGCCAGCACCATCTGACATGGAAAGAGACACAAGAAAGCCCAGTACTGATGCTACAAAGGTTAATTTTGTCAGGCTGTGAGGACTTGAAGCTTTTGAACACTTAAAGTGCTATGTTGCTGGTGAATGTAACCCCTGGCTGTGCCAGCTCTCTGCATGGCAGTGGCTTCTTTCAGGCTGCTAATAAAGAAATCCAATGGTAAACCAACAGCTGCAAAGAATCAAGCTCAAGGGAAGGAATCCACTTCCATGAATCAGTTTGCATGTTTACTGCATCATATATGTCCCACACCAAGAACTACTCATTCCTGGCAGCATTCATGCCCACAAAGCACATCAGTTGGAAGAGACCCATAAGGATCATCGAGTCCAACGATCCACATGCTTTCTGCCAAGCTCACCTGTGCAGAACTGGTTTGGATGAAACCTACGAGATGTCACACCAGCTGTCAGGTCTGACTTTAATGACAGCATCCCTTTACAAGATACATAATTTCTGCATGTGGAAAAAGGATTAAAGCTGTTTCACCACTGGGTGCAACTGCCTAAGCTCATCACTGCACCAATGTGCAGATGTTCATTTGATGTAACCTTTTTCTGCTCCACACAGCAGGTTGGTTAGGTTCTCTGTGAAGAAAATGGAGAGAGGCCCAGTGGGGGCCCGAAGTGCTGCATGTTTGTTATCATCCACCTCACTCAATGGAACATCACATGAGCTGATGTGTCTGTGAGCTGTTTTTATCAACATCTGATGCCGCTGCTGGCTGTAGAAAATCAAAGAATCAAGGAGAGAGGGCAGGTTTGGAATCCACAATTGAAATCCAAATGCCACAGCAGGAAGAGCTTAATTTTCTAGATCATTTCAGGCGTGAAGCAGAAGGTGACCCCACGGAAATCACTTTAATAACATAAATGAGATGGGATGTGGCATCTGTAAATGAGGGAGAAGGAGGAAGGCAGCTCTCCTTCCCTGGAGGCTATGGCTGCTTCATCTGGAGATGATTTTTCCACCAGCACAAAGTAAGGGAGGGGAGGATTATGCTTTGTCAGGAGAATGCTGCTGTATCAAAGCTGCCCTGCCTTCTCATGAGATGAACATGAGGAAATGAATGCTGTGCCCCAAATACATGGATAAAAATACCCCCAAAATGGGCAGCCTTCTGGATCAGCATCACTTGGACAGGCAGAACAGCCAGCTCCACCACTCCCTCACAGCCTGGTCCCCAGTGAGGAGACAAAGTGCAGAGAGAGAATTTGCCTTATGCTCATTAAAGGAAAGTAATAAAATTTAGGCTATGGATTGTACGCTGGCAGGAATGGTAACCTATACGCATACCTCAAACCTTTGCTATGGAGGTGTGAGATATAAAACTGCTTTTCTTACACCTGAAATACATTCCTAAAAAGAGGACGCATGCCCTCAAAGTGTTAATGAATGAAGGACACCATAGCTAATTAGAACTGCAGAGGGCATTCCAGAGACCTGCAACAGAAACATTCTTATAAGGAAAAAAGGAACTTCTCTCCTGTGAGCTGGCTCGGCACCAATGTCAACAGTCACCAACTTCAGACAGGTGACATGAAGGAGATGGTTGAAGACAGTTGCCAAAGGACTGCTCAGCTCAGTGGATTTCAGATGTCAGCAGCTTAAACTCCAGCATACGAGCTAGTTTCAAACACAGCGACATGGCCACCTGTTCAAATTAGGCATCCTAAAACACATTCTAGCCTCAAGCAACAAATATTTCCCTGAGAGGTACAGATGGAAACTTAGGAGCCATAACACAGGCACAAAAAAAATAAAAATAAAAATAAGTCAGGCAAATATTCTACTAACCACAAGTTGGCAGAAAGAACTGTTAGAAATCCTATCCCTGAAGAGCTCAGGGTTAAGGGAAAGAAATTCTCAGGCACAAGAGATGGAACTTTTGAAAGTAGAGGACGTTGCATCACTATTTGTTAGCAGTAGCTTGAAGAGTTAACTGCTTTACAAATGCATAGAGAAATAAAGGAAACTACTCCTTAGTGAAGAAATTGTTTTGTTATTTTATTAAAGGACAAATGATATTTCAATTTACCACTCAATACAGTTGTTAGTTTTGTTTTTCTAGCAGCAGTGGGTAGCCCCATGGTACTGAAGCCCAGCTGACATGCCACCTTGGCACTTTTAGCCATGTAAATACTGTTTACATGCCATGGAAATGGTATTTCATTTAATTTGCAAAATCGGGTGCTTATGGTTTGGTGAAGACACAGTTGTAGCCTTTATTCATCCTCTTTTGAGTATAGAAAGGAATCAGTTTGTATGGATGAGCAGCTTATAGGAAGTGGGAGGAGGAATGGATAAAATGGACAAAAAAAATGCCTGCAGCATGAACTGTTAAATTATACTTCCTGAAACATGCATAAGAAGGTTGCTCTTGCATCAGCTCAGACCAAAGGTCCACCCCGTAGCAGTCAGATGTTGGCTTGCAACAGTTTGTTGCATACACATGAGCATCGCACATCTGTTGTAGTGTCTCCTATTCAGGAGTAACCCTTGGGAGTGCACAGCCCAGTGGGTGATCCCTGCACCTTTCTGCAGGGGCTGCCCTCACTGCAAACCTGCAGGCAGCACACATATAAGAGGCAGTCCGTGGGGAGGGGGCTACAGGCAGCTCCAGAGTAAACAGCCAAAAAGACTGGCACTGAGGTTGGAGGTGTCCCATCCATCCCATGTGGCAAAAGCAGTGTTCCCCCTGTGCCCTCCCAGCAGACAGCATTTCTCCTGCCACTGCCCCTAGGCTGGGCAACACTTGGTGCAGAAGAAGCTAGCAGCTCTGCATCTGCAGAGCATTTGCATGGGATTCAAGCCCCACCTCCTCCCATTTCTACTGCAGCTCTCCACCTCAGCAGTTAGCTGTATCCCGGTGTTGTTATTTACAGCAGGCAGATTACAGAGCACCAGAAATAGTGAAGCATCATCCATTCAGTTGCTGAGTGATGTGAGGTACTAAGAGTGATGAATCCTTCCTACCCAGACAAGAAATGATTGATTTGAATAATTGCCTGAGAATATTCACATGACACTCAAACACAGTCGCTGTCATGATTACCAATGTCTCTGTTCCTCACAGCAAGTCTATAATTGGCATAAGTGTCTCAGATAATTTATACAGCTACACGATTTTCACACTTTCCCAATTCTGGATAGTTGCTAATATTTCATGTGACACTCACTTTATCATACAAAGGGAGCTTTCACAAGCTTTTGGCACATCTATCGATGACGACTGTCACTGAATTTCTCCATTTCCCTGTCTTCTTTATTCATTGTCACTAGTAACTACCTATTCCTTCTTCGTGACATGGAGATTAGACATGGTATTGGGTCAGCACAAGTCATCTTCTTTATGTAAGAGAAAGACCTATTTGCCAGTCCACACACAAATCTATTTACAGTTCTCTTAACAGAGAGAATTCCTTATTTCTCAAGTCCTTCTAAATGACAAGGTAAACAAAGGAAGTATTTGCTTATTTAACAGTTCTCTATCCCCCTAAGAAGACTGCTTCAAAACTAATCAGGAGCTGTTACCGCTCCATGGTGAGCTGGAAAAGAGCTGTTCTCCCTCCAGCTCTGCTGTCTCTCCAGCACACAAGCCTCATGCTGTTCTCTCGTCAGTGAGATCGGACTGCTGGGGCAGAAAACAAGACTGTTCTCTCTAGTTTGTTCTCTTTGGATTGACCTCTCTAACTAAATTAGTGGACTGCCTAAACTGACACTCTTAGAAGTTTTTCCAGTCTCTCTATAGTTACCATATGTGCTTTAACAGCACATGTACTCTTTTTACTTCATTTTACCTGCAACACAAGAAGCAAAGCCTTAAACTTCCTTGGCAACACCAGCAAGTCCCTACTCCTTGGCTTGCATCATCCCAGTTGCCTTTATGAGGCACCCCAGCACACACACCGCTCACCTCAGGGCAGTGCTGCTCAGCAGCCACAGCAGACTCTTGATTTCATTTTTTTCACTCTTGCACGTACTAGGTATCAGCATGTGAAAAACTGATATTGGAGCTAAGTACTCATCATGCTACAACTATTACTGGCTGTCAGGCACATCAGAGAGTGGGGTGGCTGCTTGGATTTGTCAAATAAGAGACATTTTAATGAATTTGGCTCTTTGGAGGGAACAAAGTGTCTATCCCATCCAGACACATTCATATACCTGCATCATAATGACATTAATATACATAATTCCTTCAACAAATTACACGAATCTCTAAGAGAAGTTTGAGGCATGTAGCACTTTCAAAATCCTTAGTTCTGCTCTTTCTTCCATCTGCATTTTGAATATGCCGAGCTAATGTGCAAAGCCTTTAGTCTCAAATGGTTTCACTGACGTTTTTGGCTGAAGCAGAGCTCTCTGGCAGTATGATCAGGCAGCAGCACAGTCCATGGATGTTGCAAATTACCTTTTACAAAACTTGAATCACTGATGTTAATCCAAAATTGAGTTTTACATACAGACTGGCCGCCCCACAGGTGCTATTGAGCTGTGACTACACCGCACACAAGCTGCTGCAACCCTTGGTTTCATGCACGCCCACCCAGCTAATCATTTACAAAGTTCATGTTTAAAAAATCCAGGTGGCTCAATCCCAGCAAGTTTCTGGCAACAACGTGTATGAATGGTTCTGTCTCTCCTGGCATATAAATGTTAACAGCTCAAATGCACACCAAATGCATATTGGTGCAGCAAACATGAAATGGTGAAAATTAACAGGGAGCAGAGGCAGGAGAGTACGTAAATAGATAGATCAAAGAGCTGAGGCAACGCTGCACAGAAACACACACCAGGGCACCCCATAGGGCCAACTGGACATACGTGAACGTTTCCAGAGAGAAAGGTGTCACTCACAGCTCATTAAGCTTCTCTGTCCTTCAGACACGTGGGGAAGCAAGCAGCCTGGACTCAAGGGCTGCCTGCTCTGTCAGATCACAGCGGTGTTTTGTCCTTGCAGCCTGGCTAGGTTCTTTTTGAAAAATCAACACACAATAGCTCTATAAAAAACCTAAAGGCAGCCTTCCCTTCCACTCGCCCATCTGGCATCTATCTAACTCTTCCAGCTGCTGATACATCTTTCCACCAAGGGCTGTCCTACCACACCCAGCCACCAAACCCCATTCTCTGCACAGGTCAGCCCTGTCCAGATAATGAATCATGCCTCAGGAAGAAAGCGGAGAGCACTTACTGCTTTCCACAAGAGTGCAAGGCGTTTGAAAGCTAGTGATGTAAGCATCTACAGAGGCACCTGCTTGGTTTCCTGAGTGGTGCATTTATATACTGCTCTGATTTCCTGTTGATGCTGTCTCCAGCCTGAGGCAAAGCAAGAGTCCTGAAAGTTGATCAGTTCCTTGAGCAGTCCTGCTGCGGAGAGTAGGGCCACGGAGGTGCCCGGTGCCATGCTGGATCAGCAATCTCAGCCCAGGCCTGCGGCTGCCACCGCACCTGCGGCTCCGCGAACTACAGTTCCCAGCGAGCCTTTCACCGCGCCGCGCATGCGCCGTCGCCCCGCTCAGTGCTCACGGCGGGCGAGGGGCTGCCCGCCTTCTCTCCCGCCTCCCCCACCCCCCCCGCCGCCGCCGGAGGAGGCGGTAGGGGCGGCGCGGCGGGGCCGGTCGGGTGCAGCCGTTGGTGCCGAGAGCGGCAGGTGAGCGGGCGCGGCGCGGCCCGGCCGCAGGGGGGCGCTATGGTGCGGGGAGCCGCGGGTCGGGCTCCGCCGGCGGGCGGCGGGCGGCGGTCGGGGGGGGGGGAGGGCGGAGAGCGGGGTGAGGGTCCGGGTCCGGGTCCGGGTCCGGGTCCGGGTCCGGGTCCGGGCTCGGGCTCAGGTCCTGCCGTGCAGCCGATCGGCGGGGAGGGGCCGCGGGAGGAGAAGCCGACGCTGGGGTTGCACAGGGCGAAGTCGGAGGTGCGGATCGTGGAGACTTCTTCCAATCCGGGAGCGAAAGTAGCCCGAGGGGTTGGCGGGGGTGATGAGCGGGTATGAGGAGAGTGGCGTGCTTGGGACGGGCTTCCGTGGGAGCTGCCCAGGTGCAGCGGGGTTAGGCATACCGCGTCCAGCAAGGGTGCAATTATGTTCTCTTGACGATGTTCGCCGGTGCCCGAGCGCTGAGGGATTCCCCCGCACACCTGCGTGCGGCTTCATAAGCTCGCTCAGCCCTTCTGGGTTCGGCCCCAGTCGGCGCGGATGCTGAATTCATTGCCGCCTGCCCCTTTTAATTACCGTGCGCTGACTAAGCGCGGTGGGAAAGTTTTCGCAGCGTGTGTCAGTTTGGGATGCGTTGCACCTGCACGCTCCGAGCTCCTGCTCAGAGGTGTGCCTGCGCTCACCGCGTCCCCTCGCTCCCTCCCGTCCCCCCCGGGTTAACTCAGTGCCTAAGAGTGCACTGAGGATAATGGCTGCTGCCTCAGCAACGCGTGGAGACGCGCTCTGCTCTGGTGCTGATCATAATGACTGTATCTGAACAACTGGCGAACGCGAGGGAACATATTGGTGTTTTCACACCAGCGCCGTAGTTGGATAACTATTGACAAATGCTGACTTTATCACGGTGATTGCTGATTCAGGAGGATCTGTTGAGCTTGGTAATGCAGCAGCAACAGCGCCTTTTAATAGCAGTCTTCGACCCTTAAAGCGGTTGAGCTGATGCTTGTGTTAGCCCTCCTGAGCTGAGAGCCAGAAGAGCTCTCCTCTGGGACGACCTTCCCTCCCAGGCTCATGGGATGTATGCTAACACATCGGCTAAAAGACAGCGTGTTCATTTTGCAGTGTCACTTTCTGAAGTGTGGTGGATACCAAACACAGGAGCTCGATATAGGATTCCTGCTCTGCATTCTGCTTCTCTGCAGGAGCATGTTGGGTATGGTTTGTGATTCCAAGGTGGCAGTTTTACTCAGAGACTTCCCTTTGTGTTTAATTAACTATCATAAAAACTGGCGTTCAGCCTCCAATATTTGTGGAGTGTGCTGTGAACACACACCCTGGGTACCTGGTTTATGTTTGGGGATTAATTTCCTTGAACCCACTCTATTAAGCAGCGCACAAAACAGGAGGAATGCATGCAAGTCTTCTCCTGGCTATATTTTCAGGCTCCTGAGTCACATCTCACTGTGAACTTGCTGAGGCTCTCTTAAATCATCTGACAGCTGGGCTTTCTTGTTCCCATTGTTCTGCTGTAAATGTTGCTTTGAAGTCTTCTGTAAGTGCTGTTGGTTCAAGCAGGTCCCGGTGACAGCAGCCCACATTCAGTTACTGTTCCCTAGGGTTTTCTTTCAGCAGGTTTATATCTGGCCTGTGCTCTGACATAGAGAGGGCTTTGAGAGGTATTTTAAAGCGTACGATCCCGCTCTAGTAAAACCATCATTTTATTCAAATAAACAGAGCCAAGGGTGACTTCTCTCAGCCAGAGCCCTGCTTTCTGTTTAACGTGGCTTTTCCAACCAGAGCCTCTCCGGGTGGTGGAGGAGCAGGTTATTCAAGGAAATAGTGGAGAGAGGCAGGAAGAATCGTGAAGAGGAGAGCAGTAAGCCACAGAGCTGGAGCCCCATCACCCATCAGAGGTTCTCAGCTGTGCAAACAGAATTTTGCCCTTTCACAACTGGGACACAGATTTCTGTGGCTGTCACTCAGGAGCACTGCAGAGTTGAGACGTGGTTCGAGGCAGTGGGCAGAGAAGGTTTGAGGACCCATAAAGCTTGGGGGTGTGTGGGCTAGAAAGGATTGTAGTGGACACAATTACAGAATCATTAAAGTTGGGAAAGATCTCTAAGATCACTTTCTCCATCTGCCCACCCACCCCCACCATGCCCACTAACCACATCCCTCAGTGCCACACGCACACAGTTCTTGAACACCTCCAGGGATGGTGACTATACCACCTCCCTGGGCAGCCTGTGCCACTGCCTCACCGCTCTTTTGGAGAAGAAAGTTTTCCTCGTATCCAACCTGAGCCTCCCCTGGTGCAATTTTAGGCCATTCCCTCTCATCCTATTGCTATCACCTGGGAGAAGAGGCTGACCCTCACCTCACCACAGCCTCCTTTCAGGCAGCTGTAGAGAGCAATCAGGTCTCCCCTGAGCCTCCTTTTCTCCATGCTGAACAGTCCCAGCTCCCTCAGCCGCTCCCCATCACACCTGTGCTCCAGACCCGTCACAGCTTTGCTGCCCTTCTCTGGCCATGCTCTGGGGCCTCAATGTCCGTCTTGCAGTGCGGAGCTCAAACGGTGCACAGCGCTCGAGGTGTGGCCTCACCAGTGCTGAGTACAGTGGGATGATCACCTCTGCTCCTGCTGTCTGCGCTGTTTCTGATACAGGCCAGGATGCTGCTGGCCTTCTTGGCCACCTGGGCACACTGCTGGCTCATATGTAGCCGGCTGTCCACCAATACCCCCAGATCCTTTTCCTTTAAGCAGCTTTGTCAGTCACTCTGCCCCAAGCCTGTAGTGTTGTATAGGGTCGCTGTGACCAACGTGCAGGACCTGACACTTGGTCTTGTTAAAGCTCATACAATTGGCCTCAGGACATCGATCCAATCTGCCCAGATCCTTTGTAGGACCTTTCCTTCAGGCAGATCAACACCTCCTCCCAACTTGGTGTCATCGGCAGACTTACTGAGGGTGCGCTCAATGCCCTTGTTCAGATCATCAGTAAAGATTTTAAACAGGACAGGACGCAATATTCATATCTGAAAACAACATCCATGACTGGTCGCTGGATGGATTTAACTCCATTCACCAGTACTTCCTCCATTTTCTATCCACCCTCCGGAGGCAGCAGTGCATGAGGGACTTTGCCCAGTTGGTATGGAGTGCTGGCTGAGGGTTTCTGGCTTGGCTTAGCCAGGTGGATGTGTGCCACGGGGACTCTTCTCTTCTAGACCTTCTCCTCCTGCATTAGGATGCATTCCCTCATGCATCATCAGCTCCCACACCTTCTTGCCTCCATCCCTGAAGCTGCCTCTCCCTGTGCTGGTGTGAGATGCAGGGGAAAGCAGGTTTCTTTCCTTTCCTGCTAAGCACACAGGCTGGCCTGGCTGTGCAGGCAGCAGAAAGGCAGCTGCTCGCATTCAATCCTGCTAGGCAGCCCTCAGCTCTTCCCGTGCTCAGAGCTGTGAGCATGGCATTGAACTCAGCATGGTGGAATTTAAGCTGCGAGTTTTCAAAGGCAATTACTGGACACGGGCTGGGCCTGACGAGCTTGGGTTTCATTAGCTGTCTCCTGGGAATGCTGAGCTTCACCACTCACCTTTGCAGAGATCAGATTCTCCTCTCTGATGCTATTAGGTGTTTTGAAAAATAGCTTCTTCAGTCCATTTTAAAAGAACTGGCCTGCTCTGATAGCAATGCCGGCTGGTGCTTAGCAGGATAAGGGCTTGTCACTTTCTGCCACACATCCAACTTCTGCCCTATATAAGGTACAGCTTAAAAGAGACTGCAAAATGACCACCGGCCTAATGTAAAGATTTAGTATATGTGCGTGTAATCTATAATTATTTCATTGCATGCTGGGGAGCAACCAGACAAATAATACAAAACAATTTCAGTCTTTTTGAGGATCTGGAAACGTGTTTGTGCATAGCGGTAGTATCAGGAGGGAGCTGCAGTTGCTTGGCATACCTAGTAACTCCATTTATATTGGTATATGCAACCAGCAATATTCTAATTTACTCATTTCTTTGATACTTTCTGAGCAGATGGTATTTTTGAAAAGGTCTATTAATTCTGTGCGAATTTGATAATGGCTAATTGCTGGGGGATCAGAAGTGTGCAGCAGTCAAAGCGAGTTCCTGACTACTCCCTGCCCCTTGGCCTCATTTGTAAGCTGCTCTCCTCGTAGCAAACCTTGCTCGAGAGTATTCACCAGTGTCCTCAGCGTAAACGGGGGACTTGTTGATAGCTCTTGATTAATTGAATTGTGCTTCATGAACAAGTCACACGCTGTCACAGAGAAGAGTGCAGGGAAGATCACAACTTGTCGGACCAAGTACACCGGGAATTTTCATCAGAGAGCCCTTTTTGCCTCTTTGTGGCTCACTTCTCATTCCTTCTTTCATTTTTATTCCTGTTTCTGTCACCTCGCCTTTCACTTAGGTTTGTTCATGTTCTCTGAGCACCTGCCTGAGTGTTTGTAGCAAGGGTCACCAGTGCTCTGACATCAAAGGATCGCATTTCAAAATTACAACTTTTCCTTTGAACAAGGAGAAAAAAAGGTTCCTGGTTACTATGGCAATCAGCACTATAGAAGTGCCTATAAATAAATAACATAAACAGCTGATTGTTGGACTTCAGTTTGCAGCATTTTCGCTTTGCTAATCAAATAATTAAATATCAGAATAGAAGGAGTTGGCATTTCACCAGTTTTATTACATAGAAAGTATTTTTATGCCTTCACCAGTGCTCCTGCTGAAGACATTTAAATGGCGTGTTGTTTTGTTCTACCTCTAGAAATTTGATGTTTTGGAAAATCTTCGTCTGGTATTTATGGAAAAACTTCTAAGCATTAAAAGGGTGTTGACCAGTTTGCATTTAGTCACAGCATACATTTTGAGCTAAATGCCTGTTGATATCTCTAAGAAACTATTATGTGCTGTCACAACACTTACATTCGATTCTGAAGTGCCAGAAAATGTAATTATGTTCCTCTGCAGTCTTTGAAACCCCACCAGTATACAACAACAAAACCTAAAAAGCATGTAATGGAAATAAATTCTTTAGGAGGAAGAAAATGGTTATTTCAAATCTATGGAAATCGGTATTTGACTAAATGTCTTTTACTTCAGAGTTTGTATAATTGCGAGGACAGGGATCTTTCATATTTTTTTCCCAGTTAAACACAGTTGTTTTACATGGAGCAAAATATACACTTGCAAGCGTGTGATGAAGGCAGGGAAAGAACTGGAGGAAGGCAAAGTCTCACCTGGGCAGTGACAGGCAGTGACATAATAAAGTAGGAAGCATTGCCTATGGATTAGCCCTCGTACAAGAGCAAAAGGGATTTGGGTAGGGTGGGGAATGGGAATGGGTTAGAAGTCCGCAAGCTACTTGCAGGCTGAGCAGCTTGGTGTAGCTAGAGACCATGTAGATGCTGGAGCAGGACCTGGCTACCAAAACATGAAGATTTTCTCAGTTGGAAATCACCGTCGTTATTAGTATGTGCTGCTTTTAACAGTGACATATTTATTTAGACACCTCCTCTTAGGGTAGGAGGATGAAATATGCATATTGCTATTAATGACAGGACAAGCTGGTGAGGACAAGAGGTGGAGCTGTTGCTTGTCTCATTGCCTGGAACGGATAGGATAAAAAGAGGAAACAGGGCATATACCAAATCTATTTCTATCTTATTCTGGTCTGGAGTTGTTTGGTTTTTGTTTTGTGTGTGTCTGCTTTTCTCCTTCTTAGGTGAGTTTTTTCTTTTTCTCTTTTTTTTTTTTTTGGTCTCATTTTCTTTTAATCGGTGGATATGATCCAAAACCATCTGGTGGAATTTGCCGATGTCACATCTGGGTATTCTGATGTATTGCCTATCAAGTTATATTGTGTGCTCAGATGAGTTTCTCGTATGATGTGTTGACAGCTGCTGACAGTCCTGAGATGGGAAGCTGGAAGCCTGGCAGAAAAAAGAGTGGGGCAGAGTTAGCCTTTAGAATGTAGCCTTGATTGCTTCTGATGGGTGGGTTTTAATTTGTGGTGCCTATGGTTGACTTTTTTATTGAAACAAAGAAAGGGGAATGAATACACTTAAAGTGCATTTAAGTGGACCTAAGGTACTGTAATTAACTTGAGAGATTTCTACTCCACTCCTACCTTTGTCACTGATCTCTTTTTTAATTTGACACTGGGTTCCTCAGTCGTCTTCAGTCCTTGTGTCTCCATTTGTAGACACTCTCACACTTATTCAAATTGCAGCCTTCCCTTCCTCCTTTACTTTTCAGTTCTTCCCCCATGCTCCTTTAGAAAGTAGATCTCAAAATGCTTCAGTTCTTAATAGGATCCCAGTATCCTAAACCTTGTTATCCTCATTTGGAGTTCAAGAAGCACTTGGGCAACAGTCTCAGGCACGGTTTGATTTTTGGATGGACCTGGAGCCAGGTGCCACACTCCATGACCTTTGTGGGTTCCCTCCAGCTCAGCTCAGGGTATTCCATGATTCTAAATCTTAATCATCCTGTAGGAAAATGAGTAAGATTTTTGCAGACCTTTGCAGACAGATCACATGTGCCAAAGCAGTAAGCAACTCTGAAATAGCTCCACTTTTTTCTCGACGGCTTACTACTCAAAGAATGAAAGCAGAAAATGTTGTGTTTGTTGTTTTTTTTTTCCTATGCAAAGGTATACAGTATATTTGCATTTCCCTACACGCTGACAAAGATATTGCTATATTGTGTAAACCAGAATCTAAATGTACTACAGATAGTTCATCTTCTGTTCTGCTTTTTTTTTCTGCTGTGATTGCTCTGAGTAGCAATTAGAGCAGGGCTGAGATAAGTTTCCCTGCTTGTTATCGTTCTTCATTTTTAGATTGGCTAGATCAGTACAGAAGTGATTTGTGTTTAAACACAAATCTTAGTTTGTATTGTACTGGTAGAAAGCATAACGCAGGTGTTTGTGAATGGAGTGTTTGTGGGATTGCACATGCAGGTGTGAGTTATGAACAGAGACTGTTCCCTCTCCCTCCCAAAGCCCACGTGGTTGTATGGGACCTCCTGGTAGCACAGATGTTGACAAAGTTGGAATTTGCCCTTGGAAGGGGAAATCATAATTCTACGGAGGTTTGAAGGTGAAGACACCAGACCCGTAAGCTGAGGGGGTTTGCCAAGGAAGAAGCTGGAATGCATTTACTTGCCTCTCCTCATTCCTCCTGGCAGTGTTGGGGCATGAGTAGTCTGTCCTTAGTGCCGCTTCCTGTCCTGAACATCGGTTCCCTTCTGTAGCTGTATGGAGGTGTTTTAAGGTGACAAGGCCACGAGGGCATGGGTACAAGGAAGAACAATCAGTGCTTCTCGCTGTGATCTTCTGCAGCAGTGTACTTGGTGAATATTGGATGAGGCCAGCTGGAAGTGATCCAGCACTTGTGCTGTTGTACATGAGGGACTGGGGCGTGCAAGGGTCAGTGTGAGGCTACGGCAGCGCTCCACAGTGGTGCTGGGCTGTGTAGCACAGAGCCTTTTTCTCACAGTTATCGAGCATCAGCTCAGCTATCCGCAGAAGTGGACTTTGGAGGAAACCCCTTGGATGGAATACAGCCAGGTTCTCTGCTTGTAACACGTTTGATAGCTCTGCAGGGAGCCAAGGCTGGTCTTCAGTCCTTAAATACATTAAATTAACTCTGAGTGAACTCGCTGGGAAAAGGGTAATGAAGCAGGTCAGAAACGGGCTGCATGTGCTCAAGCACATGCAGCAGGCTTAGTGCTCCAGGCAGCATTCCCACAGGCGTGTGGCTGGGGAGCAGCCGGGTCATGGAGCACGCTGTGCTGCTCGTTAAATGCAGCGCAGCCCGCAGACACAGCCGAAATCACTTGTCCAGCTAAAAAAGATAAAGTCAGCTGGAAGGAGAGCAATCCCACTGGGAGAAACTTGTGAGAGGAACGCGTTGCGGTCTGCCATAACGCTAAGTGTGTCGGGCATGTAGGAGCCAGCACCCTCTCGGGGAGTGCCTGAGCTCATTGCAGCCAAAATTTCAACAGCTGATAGTGGAGACGGATGGAAATCTTGACACGTCTGTTCTGTCGTTTCAGGTAGGAGCAGGTGCCAAGTGGAGCTGCAGTGTGATTGACATTTGCAGTGCTTCATCTTTATTTCATGCGACGAGGAGGTGGGAGGGTGGAGATTGCTTGAAGTGCCTGGCTAGAGACAGAACGTAATTTATCACTGTTCATTTGTCTGGAGGGTTACGCGGCCCATATATAATTTAGAAAAATGTTTAAAAAATAAGGATCTGTTGTCTTTAAAATCACTTGGCACTCCAGTCTGTTGGCTTAATCTAATTTCTGTGATGCATAGATGCACTGCTGTGCATTTCATTTTTATTCTGTGTGTACAGTATAAACAATATGCTTAAAGGGAACCAAGAAAGTGTATATAAATAGTGCTGATAAAACCAGGCCCTTCACAATCTCTGAGTACTGCAAATTTTCCACATCTAGGCTGAAATACGTGGAATTGCACCTGGATTTACCCTTGTCAGTTTTCCTGAGATCACATTTAATGTGAATGCTCTTGTCACATGGTCTGCAAGTTGACTTTTTCTGCTTCAAGCCTGCTGGTGATGCTCTACAGCGAAGTTATCAGAGGGCAGAAAGGAATGTCTCTGTTTTCCACCTTGCTATGGGAAAATCTTTTGGTAGTGTGAACTGATGTAGATGAGACCCTTACGGTTTGCTGTTTGCTATCCTATGTGCACTTCCCCTTCTCACGTTGATGCCCTGCCCATACCTGCTAAAGGTCATCATAACACAGTGTCTGGGGTAGGTTGGCATGGTGTGGTTCAGCATGAGGGGCCTGAAGTGGTACCACAGAATCACAGACTATCGCAGGTTGGAAGGGGCCCATGAGGATCATTGAGTCCAACTCCTGAAGAAGAGACTGGGAATGTTACAAGGAAGTGCATGGCATATGTAGAGGGTTTCAGTGATTTACAGACTTTACAGAATTTAAGCCCCTTCCCCTCTTATCCAGTGTAAAAAAGAACCGTGGACAGAAGCTCCATATGTTCATCTGCTGGCTTCAGAAATTCAATTTTCCAAAGGCTTCCAGAGGTGGAATTTCTTTTTTCCTGTCTGCTGCTGGCTGTTCAGTGACCAGAGTCAGTCTTTTCTTCAGCTGGCTCCCTACTCCAGTTGTCCTTTGACTGCTTTGCTTTCTCTTTTCCATTTTTAGTTCATTTCCATAACACATTTCTTGCTCTTTTCTCTGGCATATTTTCTTCCCGAGGAAGCAACGTATTCTGTGAGCTGGATGCTGTCTGCATGCTGCCTGTTGGTGTGAAGCCTTCTGTCCCCTTGAGCTTCTGATGAGGAGGGGCATGTCATTTATGTGTGCAGATGGAAATATTTTTATTGTTGATTTCTTTTTTTATTTTTTTTGGTGCTGAATTAGATATCATCCCTCACGTGTCCTTGAGCCTTCAGAAGAGATATGGGGACCGACTGCTTCTGATGCGCTGATTTTATAGCATCATTTATTTTCCCTGAATTACCTCTGCCTGGTCCTGTAACACTGCAGCTGGCACTGCAATTCTCATATCCATCTCCTGTGTTCTAAGTGATATTCTTTACTTTGTGCAGTACAACGAGGTCTTAGGGTCATCACTGGAAATTCCTTAGTGCTTTACTGATTGATGCAGATCAAAAAGATAATCTCCCACTCTGGTATTTTTTTCTTTGGAGCTGTCTTTGAAGGTTGTGCATTCTTCTGCTATGCTTTCTTTGTCAAAGTGTCTTCTTTGTGCTCTCTTACTTTCCTGCCAGTTTCTTTTTTTCCTTCCCTTTGTTTCAGTTTCATGTTTCATATATTCTGTTCTTTTTTTTTTGTGAGAGAAACGCCTGAGTGTAACTTGGGTTAACTTGGGAGTTTTCTTAGAAATGTGTGTAAATGAAGAGCTCAGTTGTTTGTCACTTTAGCCCTTCAAGCTTTCTCCCTCAGCAGCTGAAGCATTTCACCATCTTTTCCCATCCTGCCTGCAGCTTTCATTGCCATTTGACTGTCTTACACAAGTTTGCTTTGTCATACCTATGACAATCTTTGCTGCACAATTTTTACATCTAAACCTACTGACATTTCCCTTTTCCATCACAAAACATTATGACTTCTCCTTTCAAAGCCCCCATGCAAGTGTCCTCCTCTTCCCTGGCATTTGACTATAGAATTGAAACAGAGATTTAGATAAGCATCAACAGCCAGACTCCTCTACACCATTGGATCCAGAGGCAATGGAGAGGTCTGATGTTAAATAGGGATTGCTTGCTTCTTGTATGGAGACAGGGATTAAGGATGAGGGGAATAAGAGGTGGTTTGGCAACAGAAGTGGTCTTGTATTTGTGGGGGAAAAAAAAAAAGGATTTGATGTCACTCAAAGTTCAGTGGAGAAAATGTAGCTCGTAATAAATATAATTTGGTTTTTCAGTAGCAAAGATTTCTTTGTACGTGCTATTAGTGTCTTTTTTGCCTCGTTACTGGAGTGCAGTAGCAGTGAAGGTCTAATGTTACTGGCACACCTTCACAATTTATTTGATTGCGATCTATCTCTGCTTTTCAGAGACAGTGAACATGAAGCAATTTTGGTACTGAACAATTACCATGTAAACAGCATGCTACCTCTATTTGTCAGTTTGTTCTTCACTCAAGGAGCAAAGAGAGCTGAATTGTGAGATTTGGGTTCTTGATTGGAGGTTCTTGTTGTGTAAACTTGGCATAGGCTTCTTCTATTTCAGGGAACCCATCTTTACCACAGAGGTACGTAGATGCTAGAACTGTGCTTGCATGAAACTGATTTGTTTAGCTTGTTTGTTCATCAATCAGGATCAGTAGATTAGTTTAAGGATCAATATATTAGTCTAGCAAAATGAATCAGTGAGTGCTAATTCTAGAATTTTCCATTTCAACTTTGCTTGGTGTGTGAACAGCCTTGCTTTGTCTTAATTCTTCTTCACAAGAAGCACTGGAGTCATAATAGACTACTTACCTTTGCATTTCAGCATGTGCAAGGAAGTTTTCCTCGGATTTCCACGTACATTGTTTTGGAAGTTGCTCGTTATGGCCTAACAAGAAAAATTTGCCAAGCTGGGTAAAAGCAGCCTCAGTGATTCTGAAGTGGAATGCTTTCCATTGTCAATGGCTTGGATGTGATGGGTCTTACATTTTCTTCTAGCAAGCAGATAATGGAATTTAGGCACAGAATGACAGCAGTCCATTGCATGGGGCAGTCACTTGATGAGTTTCTGATGGACTGGAAATGGGTTAGCTGTGAATTGCTTCATGTCTTAGTTTGCTGTTGCTTTCTTTCCCCTCTCCCAGTTGACCCCCTGTAAAGTAAATGGATTGGAGTGTTAATGGTTTGTGAATTGAAATCCCTCTGCACTGGCAAGAATAATTTCCAGTGCTTGTTCTCTGGGCACATGAGCCTTTCACCCAAAAAGGTCTCTTCCAGAAGGGCGTGTGATACTAAATTTGCGACCTCTTTTTTATTTTGCACTGACTTGCCCTATCACTGGGGCTTGGAACTTGATGGTCCTTGAGATCCCTTCCAACCCAAGCCATTCTGTGATTCTATGATCGTAAGCTCACTTTGTGTGAGCCAAACCAGACTCGGGCACTATTAATTGCGTTGGGAATGTATTTCAAATTTGTTGTGAACTACCCATATTTTCTTCTTCATAATTCACAGTGGATGGGAGGAGCAAAGGGAGGGGAGAGGAGGAGGAATGTAAAATAAAAAGGTGCACAGAAATTAACGTGCTGCGTAATTTCCTCTTTTAGAGAGATGGAGAGGAACACCAGGGTAAGTAAGTAAGCAGACCTCCACACACAGTTGAAATACCGTCCTTTTTAGCAGACACGCTGGAGTCATGCTGAGGCAGTCACTTATTCAGCACTAAAAGTATATGACCAAATTCATTTTGAGGAGACATGAGGTAGTTTCTCGTGTGTGTGTATTTTTACAGCCTACAGCTAAGTTAGGACCCTTGGTGCTTATCACTTTTTAATGATTTGTTCTTACCCCTGTTCCTTGCTTCTGGCTGTTTGTTCTTTACTACTTAGGTTATTACCCATGTTCACACAGAGATGTGAGAATTAATAGAAAATGGAGACTGGAGTTGCTTTCCCCTTCCCTTTTCCTGTAAGGTTATCTGGGACAGTTTCATGCACATTTATATATGGCTTCATGGCTTCTTGGCCTCTAACTGTGTTACCATTGTGTATAAAACTTTATCCAGGTAGCTAGCAGCTTATTGGAATAACTTTTTTAAACTAATAGAGCTACTGATCAATCATCTTTTGAGCAATATATAGACTATATATTAATTGTAATTTTTATTTGAATTCTGTAGTATTCATACATGCACGTATATGTACACGTATAGGTCATACATGGCATAGAGGTCGCAAAGTCAAGTCTTCATTCAAGGAACACTCTCAGGCCTTGCTAAATCTATGCGCACATCTTTGTCCCATTGGAACACAGGGCTCTTCAATACATGCTTGTTTTTAATCATTGAATGTATGTAAGTAAATTAGAGAAGAAGAATTTTGTTTTAGTGCATTTTGTCACGATGGTAAAGAAACAGTGGTTATTTTGTGCAATGTTAAGAATGTTGAGCCAGTCACCAAAAATCACAGAATTGTAGAGGTTGGAAGGGACCTCTAGAGATCATCTAGTCCAACCCCCATGCAAAGCAGGCTCCCTACAGCAGGTTGTACAAGTGGGCGTCCAGTATGAGAATGGCTCTGACAGTATGTATGTTTTCACTATGGCTCATCTTGGTGATTCTTGGCAAGTGAGAGGGTTTGGCCTGCTCCTTCCCTGCCTGTGGTTGGGTAACACCGCAGGGCTGTTGAAATGGCCTGACAGCTTTTGCAGGGAAAGGCTGTGTCAGCAGCAATGCTAAGGAAAGTCTAGAGGTGGAGAAGCACATCTTGATGAGAGATGCTGCTGGCGGTGCCTTTGATGTCTTGAAATGCTGTGTAAAGCAGCTGCTCTCCTTGACTTCACAAATGTTTGCATGTGGATCCAGAGCTGCATGTAAGCAGTAGGGTCAGGTGTTCCCAAATGCAGCTGTTTTAAGCAGCAATTGGTTTATTATTCTTACGTTGCTCTTCTCTGAGTGACAGTCAGGTTACCTTTTAATTATTATTTTAAGAGATTCTCCTTCCCAAATGCTTGACTCAGCATTTGACTCAACAGACACAGCAGATCTTGCAGGTGGAAAGGAAGGGATCAGAAATGAACTGCTGAGGCAAGGCTGGGGAAGGGATCCTCCTGTCCCTGAAGGGCCTCCAGTGAATAGCAACCACGCTAGTACCTTTGTACTACAGATGTTTCTCTCCAGTGGAACATCTGCCTCTCCTCAGAAAGTTTTGCCCTCGTGTGTCTATTAAATGTCACGTCAGCTATTTATGTGGCTGCTGTAACCTCCACAGAGGTGGGGTGAGAGGGAGTGCTGCAGAGGAATGCAGATTGATTTGCTGGTAGGATTTACAGGGCGAAAATTAACCCCTTATTGTTGTTACTACTGAAATAAATAGAACGGTAAGTCTTAAACAAAAACCTCTCAGATCATGCTTGAATTTCGTTCTCTCGCTACTGTGCCCTTGATAAATAAGCCTAGATTCAATTGTCCTGTCAATTTTCTGTCTGCCAAGGGCATGAAGAAGTTCTTCCCAGTTGTTGAACTGTAAATTGTTGTGTATGACACCTGGAGGACTTGGCATGGTTTTGTACAAGTAACTCAGCGTATTCATCACACTTCTCCTATTGCGTGCAGCGGTTCATTTTGAAGCTGAGAAAGATGATTCATACAGCTTTCTTCTCTCCGCCTTGTCAGGAGCAGCAGTGGCCCTCAGAGCAGCATTTGAAGCGGTAAATGCCTGGCCCCCAGCCATGAGCTGCTACTGCCCTGCCGGGACCTCTGATGGTACCGAAATCAGATGAGAGGCGAGATAAGAATTGCTCTTTTCTACAGGGGAAATCAGACTGGGATACTTAAGTACTAATCAAAAAATAATTTTAGGGGATTGGCAGGAAGCTATTTTTCAGTCCTGTGGCCTATGCTGTCAGGTAACACACTTTTTGCTCTGAGTTCTTTCAGGTGATTCATGAGATCTTGGGTTCTGTACCTAATCCTTGAGTATTGGCAGCTCGAGGACCAACCCAGAACATGCATGCTTTGCACTGCCTTAGTGTCATCCTACATGGTTATGCTAGGGGAGGTTACCTACGGAATGGAATACCTCCCCTGTGAGAACAGGCAGAGAGAATTGGGGATGTTCAGCCCGGAGAAGAAAAGGCTCTGGGAAGACCTGAGAGCGGCTTTTCAGTGTCTGAAGAGGGGCTGCAAGGAAGGAGACAGACTCTAGCACAGTCTTTTGTGGTAGGACAAGGTGAAATGGCTTCAAACTGAAAGAGGGAAATTTATATTGGATATATTGAAGTAAGTTTTTTTTTTTTTATAATAAGGGCAGTGAGGCACTGGCACAGGTTGCCCAGAGAGGTGGTGGTTGCCCCATCCCTGGAGACAAGATTAGGCTGAACGAGGCTCTGAGCACCTGATGTAGCTGTAGGTGTCCCTGCTCATTGCAGGGGAGTTGGACTAGATAACCTCCAAGTGGCCCTTCTTACTCAAACGGTTCCGTGATGCTGTGGTATTCAGGAATACTGTGCTCCTGGTAGCTGTTAATTTTACACTGCAATGATATGAATGGGGTTGGGGTACATGGTGGCTGCATCCCTTTAAGATGGGATTCTGTGCTGTACAGGTGTGCTTGAAGGGCGCATTGGAGGTAGAACAATCTATTTGCAATCTGGGGACTCAAAATGGCAGTAAATCTTTTTATTTCCCCTGATTTGATTTAGCTTCTCCTTTGCCTTGGCTCTGAACTACCTTCCTGTCATGCTGCTGTGCTAGGCACCTCCAGGCATTTGTCAGAGACTGCCTAATTGAAGCGCACTCTCCAGCTTGGATCGAAACTGCTATTTTGATCGGGTTTGTAGGTGCTATTACAGCCTCCCCATGGAGTTCTCTCTGTGAAGTACGATAACTTTGTCTTGTGGTTTTTGGTTCTCCATGGTTGTTAGGAGTGGACAAAGTCTCTGAACAGAGCAGAAAGCTGAAGCTCAGGGCACAGGCAGCTGTAGGGAGCAGTGCTGCTGTAATCCTGCTTGCAAGCAGAGATGTTCTAATCAGTGCTGGAGGAACTGCAGCCCATTCACAAATGAGTGCGCAATCCAGAGAAGTCAGTGAAGTGCTTGAAGATCTCAGCCCCTGTCCTTTGTGTACTTCCACGTGCTTGTTAGCTCTTCTCCCATACAGATCCATCAAAGTGCATGAGAATTCTGTTAGCCTAAAAGGCAATTTTTATTCTCCATTATTTATCTTCTTTTATATACTCAGCCCCCTCACCTAAGATGGTCAAATTCAAGGATGCTTTTGCTTTTAAGAGCTGCTTTTTGTTGTGGTGTAATATCATCTTCATATCCTGAGACATCCGTGAGACTTGCTAGTTGTGACTGCCCTGTTTGTTTCAGCAGGCAGGAGGAAGAGACCCTCTTCCTCTCCACCCTTCAGAAGTCAGGAGTCACAGTTCAGGCTGACAGGACTTCCAGCTTCAGGGGCCTCTTGCAGGCCTGACTGCCTCCCACACCAACACACACAGCTGAATCCAAGCCTGTGTGCATTGCATGTTACATGTGTTGTGCCACTTGTAGTTATGCAGTGATTGCTGATAATAATATTCCACCTCCATGCAGGCGTGCTTGTGAAGACAGACCTTTTTTGTTCAAGGTCAAATATCTCATTTTATATCGCTTTTTTTAATGCTTTAATAAATAATGTAATAAAACAAAAGCTTTGTTTGGCTATATGCATTAACTTTATTATATATTTTATACTTGGCCCAAGATGATTCTTCTTCACTCGATGTGGTCCAGGCAAGCCAAGTGGTTGGACGACTATGCCTTTCCTTCTGTCTTCAGCCCTGGAGTCTGTGGAGATACACACAGCATTGGGGTATACCCGAGGGTCTGACGGTTGGTGGGTATTTCCCAGAGACCTGCACCCCATATGTGTGGCTTCTGATGAGGTGTGTCTTAGCCAGGTCCCTTTGCAAAAAATCTTCCCATCTGTAAAACGGGAGGTATGGTTCTTGGGTGATATGTGGTGATAGAGGCCTAAATTATAGTCTGAGAGAGGGCAGGTGACCTTACCACTGCCTCAACAAAAGTCCTTAACAAGTATTGGGCTGTGGGAAACACCATGGTGAGGCCTTTCTGTTTCCCTAAACCCAGGAGTCTCACAGTGTTTCACCCATGTCTGTCTTAAGCAAATGTTGTTTACTTGCCAAGCTACTCTTGCAAGCATGAATTATCATTATCTCAGTCTCTTTTATAAGCTTGGGAGTATATCTTGTTTAAATCAGTTGAGCAAAGTGGGGTTTGGCCATTGAGTTACATTGCAGAAAATGCCTCTCTTGCTGTCAAACTGTTATCACTGCTGGGGAATTTTTGGTGATCGGCTGAAATCCTGGGCCTTTTGACATCAGCTTTAATGCTACCTTGTGAAGAACCAAAATGTCATCTTCTGTGTGTGGAGTCCTGATTTTTCTTGGTGTCCAGAAACCCAGTGCTGCCTTTGTCTCCTTGCATATTTATTAACACAAGGACATTTTTTTGTCAGTTCTTTTCAGGCATGATTTTTTTTGTGCTCTCAAACTGAGATGTACTTCTGGCTGAAAAGCACTGCAGGAAGAACAATTTCTTGTAGAGTGTACTTCTAGGCCTATAAATAATAAATGTCGTAACTTGGAGTGACGCAGGCACCCCTGCAACATATACATGCGAGGCAAGAGATTCAGTAAATAACAACTTACCCACTGTTTGTCAGTCCTAAACTGAGAGGGGTCTATTCAGACTTCTTTGCTAGCTTGACAAGAGTGGGTCGTGCTGTAGAGCTTTGTAGGAGTCCAAAAATATTAACTGTTTTTCTATTGTGGTGATGTTTTCGGAGGTTGCGACTTTATGAGGTCCATTAAATATTTATCAAACTCTTAATGGGGTTTGAATAGGCTGTGTTGGCTCAGAAATGACTTGCAGTAGGCTGATAGTGCTGATTATTTGGGAAGAACTTGTGGCTGCCACGCTTAGTACATTATAGTGCAGTTGTAAATGACAATTAGTTGTAATTTCAGAGTAGTTAGATTTATTTGCTTTTTTTCCCCCTCTCTAATGAAATAATGTTTAGTTCAGTTACACAGTGGTATGACAGATTGACTGTGAAGCCCTTTCCAGGACTGGGATTTAGCTGTCTGACTAAACATGACACAAGAAATTGTACCTGTGAAGTCTATGCAAATACATCATTAGTGGGGGAGCTTATTCATTAATGAAAGACCAGTCTGTAAGTATTGTGTTTCCTTCTCCATTAGAGTCGAAGCATAACTTAAAAAAGGAGCCCATCATGATATCTCTGGGCTGTGGTACAAATAAAGTCCCTAACTGGAGGTGGACTTAGTGAAAAAGCTCCTGTTAGCATCGGTGAAGCTGGGTTGTGCAGTGGGGCTTTCTGTAGTTCTGAGAACACAAAACCAAGGTGTTTCTCAGGTGGAAGCAACTACAAATCTCACCGAATATGTCATTTTTGAAAGCTCAGAGGAAAAACATCTGGCTTGTCGCCTAGCATGCTGAAGCTTTGCATTCACAGAGGTCAGAGGGCAGTTGAGTTAAAAAGAGGAAGGTAGCCCTGGATATCCTTAGTTCTAATGGGACTGGCTGACAGCACTGGGGATCTCTTCTGTACGCCCTTGTTTTTGTGTATTTCCCCCAAGCAAGCTGTGTCCCTTTTGGACTCTTTCAGGTAGAGGGTTGGCATAGGCTCCTGCTGTCCTTCAGAGCCCTCCTGGAGGGGGAACAGGCTGGAAAATGGGGTACTGAAGTAGATGACACCTCGTCCTCTTAATCCTAGTGGATGTTAATGTTTCTAAGTTGAGCAGAACCGTTTTACTTATTCTGTACAAAAAATGTAGAGGTTTAAAAGTGGCACACCAGAGCAGATGAGAAAATGTCTGTTTTATTTCTGTTATGCCCTAGTTTAGTAGATAGCACAGTTCTGTTTATTCATCATGTTGGCAGGCTCATCTTTGGAGGTCTAGCTTTGTGAAGAATCTTTTGTCAATTTTGCAGAATATTATTTGGGTTTATCCTTTGTTTCTTTCAGTTTATTTTTTCTTCTGCACTTGGCTTTTAAATGGCACTCAGAAACCCAAGGTTATAAATATTGAGGTATTATAGTATTTCTAGGCACATGCAATGCTGGATGACACTCACCTTCCTCAGCAGTGACACTGCTGGTGCTGTTTGGGTTTGAGGCCCGGGGACTCACTCAAGACTCTGATGGTTCCTTTCCCACAAGCTTTTAGGGTATTGCAGTACTTCGTAGGACGAGAGGGAATGGCCTCAGGCTGTACATTAGGAAACACTCTAGGAAAGAGTGATGAGGCACTGACACAGGCTGCCCAGGGAGGTGATGGAGTCTCCATCCCTGAAGGTGATTAAAAAGATGGAGATGTGGCATGAGTTAGTGGGCATGGTGGAGGTGGGTTGGTGGTTGAACTAGGTGATCATAGAATGGCCTGAGTTGAAAAGGGCCTCAAAGATCGTCTAGTTCCAACCCCTCTGCTGTGGGCAGGGTTGCGACCCACTAGATCAGGCTGCCCAGGGCCCCGTCCAACCTGGACTTTTTCCTATCTTACTATTTCTGTGATTCTGTATCGTGCTTTACTGTGAACATGATTCAAAAGGTGTTGTTCTTCACCACCCTGTAAATGCCTACCACCTGTCACTTATTGCAGACAAATTTGCCAGGGCCTTCTTGCCTTGTTGCATGGAAACAAACAGTTTTTCAGGGTTGCTGTCCCACGTTAAGCTGGGGGTTGTTCATGGACAGAGGGATTGCAGACTTGGTCAACAGCAACCAGCTGATGCAGTGTGACTCCATAGTGCAGAGCCAACAGATGCAGTAAATCCGTTTATCCCCTCTCTCAGATGACTTCCAATATGCTTTGGGGAGAGTAAGAAGCTGGAGATGCAAGATTATCTGAGGTGGTTATTCTGTGTGATCATCTGAGGGTGTCTGTATAGACATGTGCATGCACATGGGTGCTAAAGAACTTTTTTCATCATTCTTACTTCACCTCTTAAGTCTCTCTTAAGGGAAAAGAGCTTCCCAGATAATCAACAAGATGTATCATGCGTCCCGCCTCGTATGTTTCATTGTGACATGTCTGCAAATTTGTACCTGCGGGGCTGGGATGCTTCTCCTGATCACAGCCACGTTTTTGTTCAGGGATATGATTTCCTGCTGTGGGCTTTTTGGTGGGCAGAACCAGGGCGCTTCTGTGGTCCTGCATGGAGATCCGGTTGCAAGATTAGGAATTGAAATGTTCAAAATCAGTACTGCCCTGTTTGCCACCTCCCAGAACCTGCTCCGTGCCCACAGGTTCCAGCTCTGCTGCTGAGGTTGGTGTAGGATACTTTTGTCTTCGTGACCTTCAGCTTGAATGCAGCAAGATGCTGTCTAAAAAGCCCTGGCTCATGTTTATGCCTTTGTATTCAGGAATGGCTTTTTCCACTGTAAAAGATAACTTCATTTCAAAACCAGGGTTTCCTACATCTCTGAAGGAGGACACTCGCAGCGTTGTTCAATACTAAGCCATTTGCTGACCATCACAGCTAGGAAATCGCTTCCTTAGTGCCAAGGGAATTGCTAGAAAGCATGCAGAATGGCTTTCGCATCCTCCAGCAAGGGGTAATTTTTTCCCTTTCTTTGCTATTGTTGTGCTCCTTGTTGCAAAGTGTTCGGAGTAGCAGTGGCATTAATAACACCCAAAAGCAGGGTTTCTAAAATTAGCGTCCCCGGACCCGTGTGCCGTCTGCCTCCCATGCCACGCTCAGCTTTGCAAAGCGGCACGGCGGTTTGTTTCAGCGTGGCCGCCCTTTGGGCATTTGCAGGAATACTGCAGCAAATCATCCTGCATGCAAGGCTGACCTCTGGGAGGCTAACAAATTGAGGTGAGCCAGCTGGAGCGATAGGACACTGCCGGCAGACAGAGCATGCTCAGACCTGGGGGAGAAAGGTAGCTCGGTCTGCAGATGGTGCACAGTTACTGTGCCGAGAGCTGGGGGATGCAGGTTTTTTCCTTCTTTCTTTCTGGTGGTGGGGAAAGAAGAGGACTGGAGAGTGTTCGTTCCCCTGCAAAACATAGCTTTAAGGTGTCTTATTTTTCTTTTTCCTTTCACCCGTGAAAAGAGAGGCACTGGATAGCATTTCATTTATTTAGCAACACCAGGTATGCGTGCATGTGCTGAAACACTGATCTACTAGCGATAGTACTTCCAGGATGAAAAAGGTTGCAGATGCTCTGAATGAATGCATTTCTTTGCTGGGTGCTGTTGTAACTGTGCTCTGTTTGCTGTGCTGATCACATTCGGCTCTGGATTGAGTCCTGTGGGCTCTCCTGGCTGCGGGGTACTTCTGAGGGGTTCAGCGTGGGTTTCTGACTCTCCCTGTCCCCGCACACACTTACAGCAAACCTTTCTTCTGTGGTTGTGCATGCACGGGAAGGAGGGGGAAGGAGGTCAGCAGTTCCTTTATAATCCCATGTCTTTGTAGTCATTCTTTGTCTGGCTGGAGGTTTGCTTTATTGTTTTTTAAACAAAAAGTCTCATGGGGAAAACATCTCTGATCTGGACAAAATTCTGTGTTTTTTCATAAATTTATTTCCTACAGGATGGTTACTGGGTTGGGATATATATGTATATATATATATATTTTTTTTTTTTTTACCCTCCTTTAAAGTCACGGTACTGTAGGGCTTGTGGTAACCCAGGAAGAATTTTCACTGCTCTATTTGGCCGTGCTGTGCTCCCAATGTCTTCGACCCCTGCTTAGAATTTGTGGCACACAGGAGTGCTCTCAGAACCACATTGAAGGGATGCAGGGGGAGCTCAGGCTGTAAATGCTGCTAAGTACCAGTGCCAGTCTCCAAATAACACAGGTACTTTTCCCATCAGAGAGGGAGGAAAGAAGATAGGTAGCATGTGGAGAAATAACAAGTTTCATCTAAAGCCCAAAGGCATAGTTGGAGTGACTAAAGCTCATCTTATTTGGTACTTACAGGATTTCGCATCATATTCTTTTAAATTCACTTCTGTAGCATTGGGAAATTTTACCCTCAGCCACCCCCACTCAGTCTTTGCTTTAGATAGACCACTGGATTAAGATGAAACTGTTGACACGTTTTTGTTTTCCACAAAGGTGTATTCCTTACAGACTAAAAGCAAGGGACCAGGCAAAAGGATTTTTTTATTTTTTTTTTACTTTTAACTCTTATGCCAGTGCTTTTATTACCAACATTACTTGATAAGTTTTGGTAGCATACTCAAATGTGCAAAGATCATTGTTAAGCTTCCCCCTCTGTCTAACCATGGTTATTTTGAGAACCTTCAGTTTTCATCTTCAGCTGTGGGACTGTCAGACAAACCTTAAAGGTTTGGGGGCTGAGAGAAATACTTTCTGGGTTTTTTTGTGTGGTTTTTTTTTTTGCTGATTTTTCTTATGTCTCCTACTCTGCCTTGTTTTATCTTCATCAGAAATGTGGGGGAAGTTTTTGGAGGTCAGAGTTTTCCTTTGGGGGAGGGATTTAGTGGTCATGTCTTTCTGGCTGAAATGGAGATCTGGGAAAAGCAGCTCTTAAAAGCCCAAGAGATATTCTTTATCATCACATACTTCAAGCCCAGTTTTGTGGTTTACTTCTAAATGTATTGACTGCTTAATGTTAGAGTTATTATTTTTACATGTTCTTTTCTAGATCGAGAGACAGCAGTTTCAACAAATATTAAATTGATGGCTTCTAGTCAGCCTGAAAGTCAGGTTGAATCTTCCTATTCCAGCCACCACTGACTTGAAATTAAATTAAATTAAACTTAGATCTTTTCAGTCCATAAGCACAAGTGGTAGGTGTGCGTTAGCCACCAGTAATGTCCTGTTCCTACAGAACATACGTGTGCAGTAGGGACCACGGTATAGAGACTCCTTGGTTGTGGCTTTGTCAAAGAAAGGCTTACAGTTCTGCTTTATCTTCCTGACTTAAATTATTAAACTATAAAAGCTGAAGTTAAACCTAATTTTGGTTACTACCGTCTGTGGACAGCTGAAGCTTTTATAAAACAGTTGTGTTTCGTTTTGGTTTGATTTCTTTTTTTTTTTCCAGATAAAGTTCTGTTTTTTAAATTTAATTTGAGAGTATGGAGTTGAAGTATTCTTATTTTTCATATTCCCTTTTTGTATCAGGCTTCATTAATGCTATTTGTAGCTTTAACTACCACATTTGTTCCCTTCAAGAATCTGCTCTTTTCCTGTTTAAAAAGTCAGCCTTTCTACACTTGGCTGCTTTTTGCAAAGAATATGTTCCAGGATATCAATCATTCAGTGTACCATCCTTTCTTTAATGTGATATGTACTGTGAAAGATATATGTATCTCATTAAACAAATACAGTGAATAAGATGATAACAGCCTTTTGGGCTGTGGGGATTGACTTGCTGGTGGTTCTGCAGGAAATCTGTGACAGAGCTGAGAATAAAAGCCAGTTGGTTCTTGGCTGTCGAATCCCAACTCCCCCTCCTTCCAATTGGGAGAGTTGCCTTCTAGCAACTTCTGCTTTCAGTATGAATGAAGGAGGTATTTAAAACTGCATGTATTACATATAGCGCATCCTCAGCTAAGTCTCTTGCATCACGAATGAGAGAAGGAGTGGAAGACATTTTGCAGGGGGAGTGTTTATTGTCTTGTTGGCACTCCTTACTTTTCCAATGCTGGTCTTGGAAAGCCAGCCTCGAAAAAAGCAAAAAGATGGATCTGAGGGAAGGGAGCAATAATGAGGGAACTGCCCTCAGTGAGGGAATATCTGCTCCCACCCCATCCACTAGGATACCACAGGGGCCAGGGTCCCCTGCCCTTACACTGCCCACAGGTCTCTGCCCTGACTCCCTCCCTGAACCATGCCAGGAGCACCCAAATCTGCTCCCAGCTGTTCTTTTGGACATTTATCACTTTGGAAAATTGATCTTTTGCTTGGCAAATGCTTGGGTAAGAAGAGCTTTAGAAGGCCTTAGTAGACACAGGTAAAACCTGTTGTATGGTCATGTCCTACAGGACTTGGGGGTCCCTCCACAGACCTGCTACTGACCCTTGTACTTTCTAATCAAGCTCTTTGTTGCTTTGGGGCCTTAGCTGTGAATGTTTGTGGCATTTGGGGTTTTTGTTGTGTTGGATTTTGTAGCTTTTCTCCCAGTTGCTTACCTAAATAGTAGTTATTGAAATGATCGAGAGGTTTAAAACATTGTCCATCATTTTAATATCTTTTAAGTAGTGATTCATCCTGCCCTAGCTTCATAAGGAAAAAATAACAGCAGAACTCATCTCTTAAATGGATCCGAGCAGTCCTTTATGCCAACTGCATATTAGTAGAAACTCCTCTCTCCAATTCCACCCACTCTGCTCTCTTCTACATGTTAATAAGAGAGGAACAGCTTCGCCATCCACACTTCCTGTTGCTTTCCCACCTCCTGGGGTTGGTTAGCACATCAGATGACCAGCATTTAGAAGGCAGAATCATAGAATCACAGAATCATTAAAGTCGGAAAAGACCCCTATGATCACCTCATCCAACTGCCCACCCACCCCCGCCATGCCCGCTGACCACGTCCCTCAGTGCCACATGCACATGGTTCTTGAACACCTCCAGGGACAGTGACCTGCAAGTGGCACAATCCTCACTGAACCCACCAGACACGTGCTCTGGAAGTCTTTGCCTGCTTACCGGTGCTCAGTGCTGGAGAAGTAAGTTGGCAAAGAGGATGAAGCTGAAGGAAGGAGAACATGGTGAGCACTTCCAGCACAGGGGTAGTATGTGGGCAGCTGAAAGTATGACCAATCCAGGTGCTGACACGTGCAGAAAGAAACGAAGCACAGAGGTCTTTGAGTTTAGGGAAAGCACTAGTGCATCTGTCCGACAGAACGTTCTCCAGTGGCAAGTGTGGGAGGCGGGTGACAACTCTAGACCCATTTTGTAAAGGAAGTTTAGTAACAAAAGTAGCTTTTATAGCTAATCAGCTTCATTTAGGTGGAAGACTGAATGCTTTCCCCTGTCTCAGAGTTACCTGCTGCCTACCGGGTAGGTTCCCCATGCCAGAACTACTGCTGTTGGTAGCACTTAACTGATGAATTTCCACCTCAGGGGACGTGGAGAGTGATTGCTTGCCTCTGCCTCTCTGATGCAGCCCCTCCTAGGTGTGCAGGAGCAAACAGGTGGCAAGGTGTGCTGCTGCTCGTGTTCTATTGCTCCGTGAGGGACCAGAGGTTTTAGTTCTCCGTGGTGTTCACTGCATGCATCAAATAAAAAGTAGTGGATGATAAAATGTGAGAAAACAGGCAAAGATTGAAGACTGTTCCCTGAGTACCTGTGAAATTCTTTTCAGTTCTGCCTATGATAGCCCATTGTTGTCCATTTTCCCTTGTTCAGTTCCATCAAAAGCAGCTCTCAGCTAAGCAGCACGAACCAGGATTTACAAATCAGCAGCTAGAAGCAAGAATGAAGATGAATTCCTTCAGCACTGCTAGCTTTTAATATTTGTTCCTGACACTTGTTCAGGTAAAGCACATGCACTTTAGCAAAGATGCAAGGAAGTGAAAGAGCTGCAGCTGAGGAAGAGATGGAGGAGGGCTAACAGGTGATTTTTATTAAAAAGCTGAGTTGTTCATTTGTAGCCATTTAGCAGGTATTGCCGTAGTAGAGTCTGAAATGAAAAGAGCTAACCTCTGAACATTAGCCACATCCGTTGCATTGCATCTCTGAAATGCCTCTTACGCCCTTCCCTTGGGGCTGGAAGGAGGGGAACAAATCCATCGGGGTGAAACATTAGAATAGGCTGTATGGCTCAATGGATTTGTAATGGTTGCTGGAGCTCTCCACCCCCGAGATGCTCATGAAATGCAGGTGCTGTCAGTGATGTGTTATGACCGTTGGCTTCTAATGCCTATGGAAGCACTCGCCAACGCACACTCCCTGCCAGACTGGAATAATAAAAGGGCCATGTGGTAGTCTCCCCTGCCAAGTTCTTGCAACTCTCGTCTCCACAAAGCTGTTTGGTCCTTTCTTTGATAATGCTGCTGAAGCCATTGAAACCAACACAATCAATAGCTGAGGCGTGCAGTGGAGATGTCACATGGAGAGTTGGGTGATATCAGAATGCCAGAGAATCTCAGCTGCTCCTCATAAGACTTGTGCTCCAGGCCCCTCACCAGTTTTGTTGCCCTTCTCTGAAAACGCTCCAGGGCCTCAATGTCCTTCTTGTAGTGAGGGGCCCAAAACTGAACACAGCACTCGAGGTGTGGCCTCACCAGAGCTGAGTACAGGGGGATGATCACCTCCCTGCTCCTGCTGGTTACACTATTTCTAATACAGGCCAGGATGCTGTTGGCCTTCTTGGCCACCCGGGCACATTGCCGGGAATTTCCTGAGAATTTGATTGCATTAGTTGGGCCTGAAAGCACACCAAGTGATGCCCTGCTTTCTTCAGTAGGTTTCTATTCAAGGCTGACCATGGCTGATAACTGCAGAGCCATCAGGAGCATCAGTTATCCTGTTCTGGAGAAAAGATTGTGAGATGATGTGACAGCCATTGTTTGTCTGTGCCGGGTGTCTGTGGCACATTTAAGTTGCTGCCAAGGAAATTAAGGTTGAGAGTTAGGATCCTTTATGCCGTTAGTGCTACAGGCTGGCTGAAAAGTCAGTATTAAGAAGAGCATCTTTTGGGAGTGGTACAGGGAGATGATCCTGCCTTGGTGATTTGATGACCATTTTTTTTCTCCTTTCCTTTATCATGGCTGAAGTAAAAATAGCACCTTTTTAATTTGCTGTTCCCTTTTAGGGAGCTGCTAAACAAGCCAGTATTTCAGGCTACTTGCCAAAGGAGGTGGGCTTCATTTCTATTTCCTTTGAGTCATTAAAGCTGCTCCAAAATGAATTTGTTGCTAAGGTCCCCAGGGTCTACCTCTAGGATCTTCATGGCTTGCAGCTAGCAATCGCTTCTATGGCATTATTCAGTCTGTCGGGTATTTTCAGTTCTTAGTTAGGATGGGGATCCTGCAAGCTGTAGGGATCCCACAGGCTATAGGGATTCTTTTGAATCTTATTGAATTCCATGAATGGTTCTCCATTCATTTCCAAGCTGCATGAATCAGATTGTAAGATCAAGCATTTAAGCTGCAATATCTCTTTACAAAAGAACTCCCTTGGCAGTAGAGAAGTGTTTGCATACGTCCTAAATGTGCCTTGCTGTCTTCCTCCACTCTGGCATATAAGAAAAGTGTCTCTGGATTAAAATGCTAAGAGACCATTGCTTGGGATGGCAGAGCGTGTGCTTGAGCTATTGCTTTTTTTCCCTCCCTCCAAACTTGCATCAAAGGGAATTCAAATTGCACTCTTTATAAACTGCAATTAGAAACAGACTAATCAGGTATATACCAATGAGAAATTTATCTTCTTATAGTTCCTCATGAGTCATGACCACTATTATCTACAGACTGACTAGCAGTGAACCTTGATGCATAATGAAGATCGGAGCCCATAAATTCTGTAGGTGAATCAATATCTCAATTGAAGTTCACAGTTGAAAATATAATCAATGCTCTGATACAAGCCAGTAGCATTTCTGCTTATAAAGAAAACAGTGGCTTCACGTAACAGGAAAAGAAACAGGGAGGCCATGGAGCAGCACAGGGGAGACTCTTGGGTTGGAATGGGAGGAAAGTGCTGGAAACATTTTACCACCTTTATTGTAAGGATTAGCTGCGCTGGTGCAAGTCAGACATCCTCAGTAAATGAAGGTTTGATTACGTCAGTAAAGCATCAGTTCCTTGTGTAAAGAGTGTAGCCTTCTTCTCTGCTGTGCCGTTGTTTCTTCTGGAAAATGCCGGCAGCCTTCAGTCCTGGATTGTAGCCAAAGAAATGGCAGTGACTTGGGAGTCTCCCGCAGAGCAGTTAGTACAGCGGCATGTCATAGGGTCATAGAATCATTAAGACAGGAAAAGATCTCTAACATCACCTATTCCGACCATCCACCTACCACCAATACTGCCCACTGAACTGTGTTCCTAAGTATTGTGTCTACCTTTTCCTTAAACACCAGGGACAGTGACTCCACCACCTCCGTGGGCTGTGCATTCCAGCGCCTCACCGCTCTTTCTGAGAAGAAATGTTTTCTAATACCCAGCCTGAACCTCCCCTGATGCAACTTAAGGCCATTCCCTCCCATCCTGTCACTGTTTCCTAGGGAAAGAGGCCAATCCCCACCTCTCCACAGCCTCCTTTCAGGTCTCCTTTGAGCCTCCTCTTCTCCAGACTGAACAATCCCAGTTCCCTCAGCCGCTCCCCATCCCGCTTGTGCTCCTGACCCCTCACAGCTCTGTTGCCCTTCTCTGGTCCTCCTCCACCCCCCAGTAGCAGAAAGTTGTGCATTATGTTCACCGGTTCACACTTCATATTGGAATGGAATGTGTCATAATTGATTTGTGGCAATGCTCCTTGTAGTGTTATTATCTGTTATTAATTACATTTGATGTGAGGGGCAGAGTGGCTATGGCCTGTCTCAGTGGCCAGTGACTGGTGCTTCATTTCCTCTTCTTGTTGGGCTGGTCTGTGAAAAAGCAGAATAAGCCAAAGTCCCAGGGAGCCTTTTTCTCTAACAAAGCTGCATAGAGCTCATCCTCAACATTTTTTGTCTTCTCCACAAGGGTAGAAATGGAAATGAGAGAGGGAAGCTTCTTTTGTTTCTTTTTGTGTTATTTCCAGTTTCAAGTACTGCTTTGGCATACCTTTCCCCTCGAAGAGGAAAAAATTGCTGAAAAAAACCTATCCCCTTTTGAATAATCTGTGAAGTATGAGTTACAGCAAGTCTGTAAGCTTGATGTTTAAATGATTCCTTTCTTATTTTATTTTCCACAGGTCTTTGCCTCCACCATGTCAAGGAGTGTTAATGATGTTCTCCCCCGCTGTTGCGTTCCCCACCTGTCATCTTGCTAGGATCTGACTACAGAATGAACATAGCAGCTGTGTTTAATGCCCTGCTCGTGTCTGTCCTTGGTACCGTGCTGTGGAAATACATCAAACTGCGAGAGCATGCCTTCATGATCGAAGAGGAGCTGGTCCTCATGCGCCAGTCCCAGGAGCTCTCTCAGGTTCAGATTGACTACCATGCAGCTCTCCAGACCCTTGAGGAGGACGGTACCAGGATGGTGTGCACCGGCAGGATGCACACCGACCGCATCTGCCGCTTCGAGTCCCTCTGCTACTCTACTGAGGCCGAGGAGTTCATCTATTTCCACAGCAACTCCTCGGTCATGCTGCCCAACCTGGGCTCCCGCAGGTTCCAGCCGGCTCTGCTCGACCTCTCCTCGGTGGAAGATCACAACACGCAGTACTTCAACTTTGTGGAGCTGCCCGCTGCTGCGCTGAAGTTTATGCCAAAGCCGGTCTTTGTGCCTGACGTGGCACTGATTGCTAACAGGTTCAACCCGGACAACTTGATGCACGTCTTTCACGACGACCTCCTCCCCATCTATTACACCATGCAGCAGTTCACTGATTTAGATCCGGAGACACGGCTCTTCTTCATGGAAGGGTGGAGTGAAGGTGTTCATTTTGACCTCTACAAGTTATTGAGTAACAAGCAGCCGCTCCTCAGGGAGCAGCTTAAAACCCTGGGCAGGCTCCTCTGCTTTACCAAATCCTACGTGGGACTGTCCAAAATCACCACCTGGTACCAGTATGGATTTGTCCAGCCACAAGGGCCAAAGGCTAACATCTTGGTTTCCGGTAACGAGATCAGACAGTTCACCAAATTCATGATGCAGAAGCTGAACGTCAGCTTGGAAGAAAGCTCCAGTGAGGAGTACATCGTCGTGTTCAGTCGAACAATCAACAGACTTATCCTAAATGAGGCAGAACTAATCCTGGCCCTCGCCCAGGAGTTTCAGATGAAAACCATTACCGTCTCTCTGGAGGAGCATTCGTTCTCTGACATCGTCCGGCTGATCAGCAACGCGTCCATGCTGGTCAGCATGCATGGGGCCCAATTAGTGATGTCTCTCTTCCTGCCAAGAGGTGCCACGGTGGTGGAGCTCTTTCCTTATGCCATCAACCCTGAACACTATACCCCTTACAAAACCCTGGCAACACTTCCTGGCATGGACCTGCAGTACATTGCCTGGCAGAACACCGCCAGGGAAAACACCGTTACCTACCCGGACAGACCTTGGGATCAGGGTGGGATTGCACATCTCGACAAAGCCGAGCAGGAGCGCATCATTAAGAGCACGGAGGTGCCACGGCACCTGTGCTGCCGCAACCCCGAGTGGCTGTTCCGTGCCTACCAGGACACAAAGGTGGACATCCCTTCTCTCATCCATGTCATCAGGCAGACTGTGAAGTCTAAGCCTGGGCCCAAGAAGAAGTGGTCTGGTAGCCTCTACCCTGGCAAAGTGAGGGATGCCAGGTGTCAAGCCTCTGTCCAGGGCACGAGTGAAGCTAGGCTTTCCGTGTCCTGGCAAGTCCCCTGGAACCTAAAGTATCTGAAGGTCAGAGAGGTGAAATATGAAGTGTGGATACAAGAGCAAGGGGAAAACACTTACATGCCTTATATATTGTCCCATCAGAATCACACCTTCTCAGAAAACATTAAGCCCTTCACAATATACCTGGTGTGGATACGCTGCATCTTCAACAAAAATCTCTTGGGACCTTTTGCAGATGTGCTCTTGTGTAGTACATAACCTGTGCACTACCTGTACAGCTCTGCCCTCTGCGCTGTCTTGGTTTAAAACTGACAATCTTGTAGCTGTAGAGGGCTGAAGAGGACTAAACTGTACCAGTGCCTCAGTGTCCACTTGACTGCACTCCGTGTGTGTGTGTATATGTGTTCTTTAAATGGTATTTATTTCCAGTGAGTGTTAGGAAAAATAATAATAATAAAGAAAGAAAACAACTCTGTTCTTCAGAGAACTTGCAGAGGTTCCAGAGAATGGAATTGAATCGTGTGTACCTTAGTCGTGATTTAAATTTGTTTCTATTGTGTGGTGACTCTCTAAGCACAGCGTTAATCTGCAGTTAATTCCGTGGGTAGGTGGGCAATTCTTATCAGCTTTTTCATTGTAAGTTATTTTTTTCAATAACTGTCTGTAAGTTTGAGTTAAGGATTTGGTATGAGAGCTTTCATTAAACTGCCGTAAACCTCAGTGGCGTTTTTGCTTTTTATTGTCTGTCGAAATGCATATTGTGATAGATCTATCTGTCACCGTGATGAAATGTGCATAGGGTAGCTATTTATTTTATTTTATACTGACTGAAGGAGACAACAATGTCAAGCACTGTGTTTAAAATCAGATGTAACTGCATGTGCCTTATACACTGTCCCATCAGAGTAGCATGTTGCTTCCAGCATGAAAAGCTGGAGCAGCGGGTGGGAGGTTGGAATGGGTAAAAGAACTTAGTGGTCAGTGTCATCTGTTGAGATGAGCTGCTAATAGGTTCACGCTTTGTTAAGTAACTGGCAGGACCCATGGGGAAGCTTTCTGGGCACAGATTTTGCTGATGTGATGGTGGAGGGAAAGGAGGTAGCTTCAGGCAGTGGTGGTTACATGCGTGCTGTTGCGTTAGGGTGAGTGAAAAGTAAAAGAAAGCTCTGTGCTGGAGGTGTAGGTCTTGGGGGAGAGAGGAAGGAAGGGACAGAAGTGTGAACGTATTTTGGTGATGGATGTTAGCCCGCTCCATAGCTTACAACCAACATTAAAGCAACAGGAGAACTGCTGTCCTCTCTCTCTGCTCCCTGCTGTCCTGCCAAGGTCTGGATAGATGTCTGAGCAGTAGGATGAATGGCTTGCTTTCTGAGTGATGGACTGGTAGGTGAGCGTCTCAAGGCAGGATTATAATATGAGTTTCACTGAGAGGAGGAGAACAACATTGGTACAAAAATCAGACAAGGAACAGGAGGGTTGAAAAATGAGTCAAACACCGCAGTACAACATTGGACCTTCAGGCTACTGCTGCTTCTGTGAATTCATTTTCATTATGTCTCATTTTGTTTTCAAACAGGTTTTTTATGATGTTAAGGGAAAAAAATATATATCCTAAAGTCTATCAAAGTCTGCGTTTGCTTTGCCATTGTAGCCTTGCCCGCTAATATTTGTTGCCCTGATATCTTAAAGTGGTGCCTCAGTCCTGTTGTTTTCTTAGGACAACGTGGTCTTCTTGCTGAAGTGAAGTGAGTATCTGTGCTGTGTCCTAAAGTCTTCATTTGCTTGCATGTCACACAGCACATACATCAGAGCTCAGATGAGGAAAACTTCATAAAAAGGAGACAGATGTGAGATGGGGCTGCTTGGGAAAGCCATCGTGGCTCCCAGCACCTCACTGGCTGGTGTGCTGTTCTAATGTTTCTAGATTGCTTACAGCACATGAATGATTTTCTTCCCGTATCCTAATGGTTCTCATCTACAAAGCTGCCCACAGAGCTATAGTGTCATGTATGTGGGTTTCCATGCTCTTCCCTTGAGCCTGAAACAGTTTCTTGTATTCAGAGTCTTCCTTCTTCCAGAAGATAATCAAATGTGCTTTCCAAAAATGCGCATTCAGGCTCTGTCTTCCTCGTCAGTGCTGTGAATGCTGTATGAGATGGAAACAAAGGATTTTTCCATTTTGAATTCTGAGGGAGCTGAACACAGAAATTAAGAAGGTAATGTTACTATTTGCCTCCAACACCTGCTCAGTATGGGACTGTCTGTACCAGAGCCTTGCTGACTTACCCTGAATTCCTGCTTTCCTGCAGCGTGCAACGCTGGAAGCACACGGCCCAGCCTGTAGCTGTCCTCAATTGGGCATGGTAATGTTATGCTGATTTATGCTACCTCAAGACCTGCACTGGAGTGCTAGCATCTTATCGTAATGAATTTTCTTTCTTTTTAATAACCTTGCCATCTGCAGGTCTGTTCCATTTTTCTCCCTATCCTCCCCTGTCCCACAGGCTGTTTGCTTCCCTCACTTCTCACACAGCCTCCAGGCTTCCCGTTTCAAGAAGACCTGGTGGGACTTCGTCAATGCCACTTCGTTGATCAAAAGGAATGCTAGCCTGGCATTGCTTAAAGTTTTGGGAAAAAAAAAAAAGCAGGTTTTTCATACACAGTAGCTGGGGATACATCTCTCACACACACAGGAAGGCAGGGCTAAGAGCTGCGTTGTGCTATTTCTAAAAGCGTTTATTAATCAAGCAAGCTTAGGGGGCTTCTTTTGACAAGTTGTGCTGCACAAGAGACTCACACCTTCCACCTCCACATCATTTGTTTATGCTCCCAGAGCAAATACAGTAATGTCAGTGGTGCTGTCTGGCTCCACCGTCCAGGAGAAAGAGAAATGGTTGGGATTAAATCCAAAACCCTCTCGGGGCAGGGCAGGATGCTAATAGCAAGCTGGGCTGAAGCTCACTGCTGCCTGGCCTGGGCATGCTTACAGAAACGAATTGTCCAAAAGGATTTCCTCTGGCTGCCATTTCCTATCTCGTTTTAATTAGCTGAAGCACAAGGAGCAGCTAGCTGCTGCAGGAGTACTCTTCACCAGCACGACTGAGGAGGAGGAAGAACCAAACGGAGCATTCACCAGTTCACAGTGAGGTGTGCAGCGTTGGAGCAGCAGCCACAGGTTGTATGGGGGCATGATCCTGTGTTCATGCTAGTGTTATTCTCAGTGGCTTATAGACCTAAACTTACAGACCCCCTCAGAATGTCCAGGAGTAGAAACATTTCCAAAGACATTCAGATCCAAGCTGCCCTGGGTGTGCTGTGGGGGCTGAACTTATGGATGATGCTTAGGTCTGTCCGTTTGCTTGCCAGTGGAAGAGCAGCTGCCACATTGGTGTAGCCTGAAGAGAGCAAGGAGCAGGCTAGAATAGTGCAAACTGAGGGCTGAGAACTCACTGAGTCACACTGCAGAGAAACCTGTACAATCAAATAGTGGGGAGACCTTCTGGTAGGTGGCATTTGACATGGTCACCTGTGGGAGCTCATGTCAGAATAGTTATGAAGCACCAGTACGCCAGCTCCTCAGGAAATAATAAAAATTCATGTTTTCTTTTGTTCTATATGTATATTTTAGTTATTTTAGTACTGTCCTTCTGAGATTGGCACATGGCAGGACACAGGCTATCAGCATCGTCTGCATGTCTTTCCAAGCCTTGTTCCAGGGAGCTATCAGCTGCAAAGCTGTCCTCCATGTGATGAAGAGTAATTTAGAGCTGCATGGCCTGAGCTTGCTCCCCCTGCTGCGAGCAACATGGAGGCAGATCACTGTGCTGTCTGTCAGGGAGAGGCAGTGGGGATAGCACTCTACTCGAGTAACGTTTTCCTCTCAGTGCCTCTCACATCCTCCCAGGTTGTAAACCTCATCTAGGGAAGCTCATACCGACCATAAATTTTTTTCAGGCTAGCTTCCACTTAGCAAAACTACTGCTTTTATATTCTTGTTGTTACTGTTCGGTTTATTTTTTGGCCTTCTGGAATTCTCCCGCTTCTGGCTTCTCTTGGTGCACATTTCCACCTGGGTCATTGCATGCAGGTTTTGCACCTCAGGGTAGGAAGAGGTAGTAGGAACCTTGTCCATCTTCCTTAGAAAAGGTGCAAAACTTGTATTACTGTGTGCTCTGGCAGCCCAAATGGTCAGCCATACCTGGGGTGGTGCGTCAGGCCCACGCTGCCAGCTGGGAGAGGGAAAGGGTTGTACTGCTGTGCCCTGCGCTGTGTGGCCTCATTTCCGTCACTGTGTACTGGTTTGGGTACCGCAATTAAGGGGCATACATTGATTAGAAGGTGTCCAAAGGAGGGCTGTGAAGATGGGAAAGGGTCTAGAAGGCAAGACGTATGAGGAGTGGCTGACATCCCTTGGTTGGCTCAGCCCAGACAGAGGAGCTGAGGGGAGCCCTCATGGTGGCTGCAGCTTCTCATAGGGAGTGGAGGGGCAGGCAGGACTTAATTTGTGTTAAACCAAAGGGTGACTTCACCGTCTCTGCTTTATTGCTGTATCTCATCTGCCGAGCTATATAAATAGCAGACTTATTTCTACAATATTTTTAGTGGATAGGAGCACTTAATTCTTTCCCAGTGGACTTGGGGTAGAAACGCTCTTGGAATGGCTTTCAGTGTGATGACTGACAGTCCATCTGTGCCGTGGGTGGCAGGAGAAGCATCACCATCTGTGTGTGTGCGAAGCACATCGCAATCTTCATGTAAGATAAGTCACCTCCTCCACAGCGTGTGCCTTAATGGGGCAGCAGCACTGAGCCGAGCATGGCTTGGCAAGTTGGTGCACGGGGCGAGAGCCCGGCCCTGCTTATTGCCTTTCAGATCATCCCTCCAGAACATGCTGATTACTGAATTATTGTTGGCACATTCAAAGAAATAAACCAAATAGCCTTGTTTTCTGCAAATAACCTTGGCAACAGTCGTCACCTTTAAGTGTTGCTCAGTCCCGACATTTGAAAATGTGTCGCCTTTAAAATTTAATTGAGTTTTCCTTTGTTATTTCCTTTGTTTTGCTTATTTGAACAGCTCAATCAAATTGTTGGCTTTTCCTTCTGGGCCAGCCATTTCTGCGTACGCATGCTGCAGCACCTACAAGTGAACCCACTGCCTTTATCACTCTGTCTGACACAGAGACCCTCTGTGGATCTGCTCCTACAAATCCAGAGGTTATCCTGATTGCCTGCGACAGCAGCCACCTCCTACATCCCCCTGGCTGTGGGTATAGGGTGGGCCAAGATGAGGCAGCCTGCAGGCTTCCACAGTCCCTCAAGATGAGCCGAGATATTTGCTGGGGATCCCAGCAGTGCCATCACCAGCATTTTCCTGCTGTGAAAATTTCTGTTGACGTGACATTTTCATGATCATCCACTTCCTACTGCTCCTTATATCTGCTGTCCCCCTCTCCATCCCTTGAAGGTGCAACTGGATCCAGGCATCTCTACCACATTTTGCTTTTCCCAGTGTAGCTTACCACCATATGGGCAAGGTGAGGAGCTTGGGCTACCCCTCTTTAGTGCCTTCAATGGAATGTGCCTGGTTTCTGTAGGGTTCTCCTGCCACAAGAGTGAAGCAGTGGGAGTGCTGCTGCCTGGCTAATTTCTTGCAAAGCTCCCCGGTTTTTAGGTAAACACCAATGAGTGCACCCACCCAGGAGCAAACAACCAAAGGAGGAGGCAGAACTCCCATTTGCATCTGTATTTCACAAACAACTTTTTTAATCTGTTCCCTTCAGACAGAGAAAGATGCTTTTCTCTGTTGCATGAACAGTTCAGAGTTTGGGATGTCTCAGCTGCAGCGCCAAGGGGATGCTCACCATGGCTGCACATCCTGGCTGCTCCTGTGGGAAAAGCTTTTTTTCTCTGGCAATTTTTCTTCCCTCCCTCCCTCCTGCAAAGGTCTGGTAGGGAGAGGATCACCATATTAATTGAAAATTGGAATTCAGATGCCAGCTTTCCTCTGAAAACTAGTTTTGAAGCAAATTGTTCAATAATCCCCTAGGGGTTAGAAGGTGCTTTCTGTTTAAACAGTGTTTCATTTAAACAGTTTTCCTTTTGCCAGGCCAGAGGGAGGGCTGCAGCTCCCACTGGATGTCCTCCAGTGGGGAAATGAGAGCCCCCACATGTGTTGCAGAGGTATCATGAGAATCTCAGGGCAGCCTTTCTCCCTAAAAGCATGCTGCAAAGCTTGAGTGTGAAAGCAAACTCTGGCAAGGAACAGCTGGCTTCCACCTCAATGGTGCGTGTTTGTCTTATAGGTGCCATCATCTCCTGGAGATAGGACCCATTTCAAGCAAGCTCTGGTTCAAAACTCAGGGTTTATCATGACCATCATTCTGTGCTCCTGCTGGGCTCACCTGCCCTCAGGTAAGAGACAAGGTGGGCCATAACACAAACAACAGCACAGCCTTCAGTTCCTCTTCCAAGGGACAACCCCTGGCTTGAACTGAGGGGCCCCACAAATGCTTTCGAGAAGAACTGTGTTTTTGGTGGTGTTCAGACATTGCAGCCGGAATGTGAGCAGGTTTGTGAGGCTTCACCTGAGTGGGTACAGCTGATAGCCCTGGTAAATCCTGCTTAGCTCCTAAAAAACAGAGCAGAGCGTATTCACGGTCAGTTTGGTTCTTCCTCATCATTAACTCAGACGAAGGCTGCTTAGGTAAGCGCTGTGCACGAGCAAGCCACAAAATCCTAGGCAAGGATTTTGGTTCTGCTTTCTCAGCTGCCTTTAAAGCAGTCTCGTTTCAGGGGGGAAAGAAGAAAATTACACATGCACAGCAGTAATGCCCCTCAGTTTGTGCTGCACTGGGCCAGATGAGTGTGACTCATTTGGAAATGCTCTCTGCTTGGCAGAGGGAGCCCTGCAAAGCCAGTCCCATATCATCTCACTAAGCTTTCTGAAAGAGTTACCGACAGCATGGAAGCGTCAGTTTCAGGAGCAAAGTGCCAAGACTTGACACAGTACAAGCAGGTGTAGTCAGTGCATCCAATTGCAGCACCAGACAGCTTTTTTCTTCTTGCTTTTTTCTTTCCTTTTCTGGCTTGATAGCTTTTATCGCACTCTTTGCATTCATGTAAATAACCGTGCAGATTCCAGTGGAATAAACAAAAATCCGGCCCTCAAATGCAACTGCTCACCAGGAAGAAGACCAAAGCAGAAAGCTGTGCAATTGACATGGGCACAACCAGACTTGCTGGGCCAGGTCCAGGCAGGGCTCTGCGGTGTGTGATACTCTCTGAGTGTTGCTTTGTTTAGAAAGGCACTCAGCAGAGGGGCAAATTGGAAACTGCTTGTGGAAGGGATCCATTTATGACTTCACTCTGAAGCTCCCTGATGGGGATAATTAATTTTCCAATTCAGCTGACGAAGGACCCCCACCTGCAATGCTAGGGCTTCAGAAGAAGGTGGTGCTGCTTGGGCTCACTGTGTTTTCCCATTCCCCAAACTGTGTCCCAGTGGACTGTGAGGTGATGCTCAGGAACTGGCACAGGAAGGTGGCTCACATTGGGCACTCCTCAGACACCCAGGCTGGTCCCTGAGCTGGGGGCTGCTTCCTCCTCAGTTAACTCCACATAGCAGCCGTTCACTAAGCTGCACCTTGAAATCTCAATTCCTTGCATATTCTGGTGTAGGCACCTCTGTGGAGTCTGGAGAAGAGGAGCCATGGAGAGATAAAGTGCTCTTAAAAGAGGAATGCCTTATGCAGGGAAGGAATGCAGTGCAAAACAGCCAGCAAATAATTTCTCTCTCTGATTACTTGCATTTTAAATTGTGTTTGCTACAGGAAGGGGGGAAATTTCTAGCTAAAACTGGAGCCAAACTATTAGTCCAAACTGGAGGGAGAATGCTCAGCTGAGAAATATTTTCCCACTTGTCAAGCCTCCTACAACACATAGAAAGACTGTTTCCATACTCCTGACATGGGGTTGTAGCTGTGATTTGTGTCTCAGGGGACCAATGATTTTTATTTTTTTTTCTCTGTAGCATTTCATTTTGAAATTCTCTGCTTTTGCAGCCAGAGAATGAAGGGAGAAATGAATGTGCTCATCAGCAGGGCTGCTGGTGAAGGATTTCATCAGGGATATTCAGACAAGGCCAACCTTGGTTGTTGCTCCCCAGTCTCCAATAAGGTTGTGTTAGAATAACCCCATCCTGCTCCTTTTTTTGGGCCATCCCACATCCTTTGGTGAGAGGTCTGGCCAGGCTCCCCCAGTAGCACTGGCAATGGTTGCTCCAAACATGATGACTGAAAAAAGGGGATAAGGAAAGCTCAGAATGTTTTCAAACATCCTCAGCATCCTGCTTTAGTGTCACTATGTTCACTTGAAGAATCACAGAAAGCTTGCACAAGATCAGACAGCATGGCAATGTGCCACGTGTCTCTGTGGCCTTCTCCTACATGATCCACTGTAACTGAAAGCAACAAACAGCAGCCCCTGACACAATCCTACAGTGTGCTTCCACACCAGTTCCCCGAGCACCTCAGGACCCACGGCACAGGGGGTATCCAGCCCCTTGTGAATAGTGCCAATCCCTTCTCTGTGGGATGTGACAGGTGGGAAGATCAGAGGTAACCAGAGGTAAGGGGTCTGGGGACTGTGAGCTGAGTGTGGAGGTGCAACCGGTGCAGTCCCTGCTGCTCGCTGTGCACACAGCCCCAGTGGTTTCCCACAGCAGGGCAGGAAATCAGTGAGAGCTGGTGAGATTGTGTTTCAGTCTCCTAGGGATGGAGCTGGAGCCCTGATCACTGAGCCATCCCATAAATGTAAATTTCACAGAGTAACTCCTGTAGACCTGGTTAGCGAAAGCAGCAGCAGACAGCCTTCACCCCAGCATGATTAAAATCTGATTTACAAGGCACACTGGACAGATGGCATCTGCTTTTTGCATCCTGTGGTCCCCACAGAATAAAGGAGACAACCTTCAAGGCTGCATCTCTGCAAAGACAGAGAAATGACTTCATTGCCCATATCCCTGCAGGTACTCACATCAACACCTCCGCTTGCACCATCCATCAGCCTTGTCATCCTCACATGTACACAAGGGAGTGAGTTCATTTTGGAGTGATTAATTCAAAGTCCAGTCCTCTTTGCCCTCTTTTCCTCCTGGGCAGTGCCAGCATCCTTCTGGGGCTCTGGTGACGTGCGTGTGGGAGTGGTACAGGCAACAGGCCGTGAAGGCCAATGTGGGGCTGGTGGGGGCAGCAGGCTGTGCAGGCTGATGTGACTCCACATTGCCTGCCTCAGCTTCATTTTCCAGCCATGTGGAGGCTGGCAAGGGAAGATGCTGTTCATGTTGGTGCTGGAGAGGTGTGGTGAGACAATTGCATGCGTAGGAATCAGCTGTCCCCATGGGATTGTCCTTACTGAGCCTCCAGCTTTGGGCAGCAACCCATCATCTGCAATTGGTGGCTGTTAAACCATTGGTTTTATGGAATCAATGATTCAGGCTCAGCTGGAGGTAATGACTAATGTTTTTGCTTAAGACCAAAAAATTACATCTGTAGTCTCTCTCAGCTGCTATGAGCCTGGATCTCTGAAGTCTTAAAAGCTGTTTGCTCAAGGAACATCCATGTTTTATTAGATTTTGACATGGATAACACCAGAGCTGGGGAATCACAGTGAAAGTGTTTCTTCAAGTTGCCTCCAAAGCTGTCTTTCTGCAGCAGTGCTTTCCCTTTGCTCCCTTACCAGTAAACACTATTTTAATTGCACCTGAGCTTCTGATGGCATTACTACAGGTCCCTTCCCCCAAAACCAAACCGTTCTTAGCTCACACTGGGATCTCTCTCCAGGCTCAGCCTCCCCCATGAACTGACACCAGCCTTTCTGCTGCTTCAACCTCAGACACCAGCCCCACTACAAAATCATCTGTCAGGCACAAAAAACAGGTGGAGGCTGATGCTGAAGCAAGTCCTTACCACTCTCCAGCCAAGTGTCTGCAGCCCAGGGCATCCAGGCAGTGAAAGTGCTAGCTTCTCGACTTGTGTTTGCTCTGCAAATAAAACACTGTCTGGAGTTCATTGTGTGTGTGCTTTTGTTCAACCACAGCATGGAAACTGCTCGTCTCTAGGCTCAGGCTAGCTGGGAGATGGGAACTCATGAATCAGGCTGACCCTACTGTATACTCCTCCTTGTAGGGAAAAAAAAAATAGGAGTTTGGGAAGCTTGTTTCTCAAGCCCTGGGGTGGTGATGTAGATGGTGTTGGGGATGATGGAGGTTGGAGATGGCTACTTGCACCAGCTCCCTGCAAAGTTTTCCAGCTGTTCATGGCAGCAGCTCACTGACCTATGCCAGCACAAGCAGCTGCACCAGTAGAGCAGGGCAGTCTTGTGCAGCTTCTTTCCCCATATGCTGTGGACTTGTGCCTGCATGCTTGACACTGGTGAGCCTAAAGGTCCTGACTTTCCTGAAGAATGAATGTCTTTTATCTGGATGCAGAAAGAGCGGTGCTGTTCCCCATCCTCACCCCCCAGCTGGACTCCAACCATTTGGAAATCCCCATGCCAAGCTTCCAAGCCCTTCTCCAGAGCAGAATGACAAGAAGGGGAAGAAAGGCTGTGCTCAGGTATGCATACCTGCTTGAGATGAGCAGGGGCCACCTGCCAGCTGTGACAGCCCACTCCTGAGCTGCTGCTCATCAAGTTGCACTGGCCTTCAGCAGGAGCAGCGAGGATAAAGAGGCACCTGATCTTTGCAACCTTGGCCTTCAGTTTCAGCTTAAATGGCAAGAGTGAGCTCTTTATGCTTATTTGGGTCTTCCCACGTGATGCCTGATTTCTCACCTAAGACAAACATATTGCACCAGCACTTCCCTCTCATTCTCAAGGAAATGTAGAAAATGTCTCTTTATCCTGAATATGCTTGCCACTTCCCTGCTCCCAGGCTATTTGCTCTGGGCAAGGAGCAGAGCTGGCAGACCCTGCTGAACTGAACAAAAACTATTTAAGAAGATTTGCTCCAATTATTGCAATCTCAGCCTCCTGGTATCCAGTCAGCACTTTCTAGAAACCCAAATCTGCTGCTCGGCTTAACAGATCCACTTTTTTAATGTATTTAATTCAGAGGAGCCAAGAACTTGTTTCAGGTGAGGTCAAAGCAATAAAAAAATCATTTGTTTATGTACATAATCAGCCCTGGGACTTACGTGATGCAGCCAGGATGGTCAATTAAAATCCCACACCTGCATAAATACTCACAGCAAAGCCTGTGCCACTGTGTTCCGCTATACTAATCCTCTTGGATACGGCAAAAAAAAAAAAAAAATCAAATGGAGCAAAATCTGCCCAAAAAGCGTGACTGGGAGAGCTGTTCCCAGGCCTGCAGTAGCAGACAGCTCAGCCAGCAGCACACACATGGCTGGGGAAGCATTGCTGGGGGGATGTCAGTGGATATCGGTGACAAAACACAGAACTGTCAGCAAGGCATGAGAGGGAGGCAAGAGCTCATGGATTTAGGGAAAGATCAGACTTCTCTTCCCTGCCTCCTGCTTGATGTCTGTGGTAGATATGCCATGGGTACCACAAGTCCCCACCATGCCCGGTGTTGCATGGACATCACAAATTACAAGAAATGAGAAGGATTAAAGGATGAAAATAGTTACTAGATGAAATAGGAGTTGGTGTCAGTGTTGATGGAGTGGCCTCACAGGCTGTGTACTGGAGGCTCCTGCTAATCTCCATCACTGATGGAAGTAGGGAGATGATCCCAGCTTCTGGAAATGCAAATGTGTATCCCTATAATCTACCTTCTTATCTGGAAGAACTGCTTCTGATTCACATTTCCAGCTACCAGCTCTCATGATTGAATGAGTCCTGTTCATCTGTCAGCCTCTTTTTGCAGGGGCAAAGGGGCAAGGCACAGTAGAGAGACACAAAGGAAGTAGCACGGTAGGTGTGGTAAGAAGGACAGATTTAAGAGAACTCATCTTCTGGATCTGTTTTGGATAATATTTGGATTAAGAGTTGGTGGAGTCCCAGTCCTAGTAAATATCCAAGAGATGTGTGAACGTGAAAGTAAGAAACATAGTTTAGTGATGGGACTTGGTAGTTCAGGTTGATGGTTGGACTTAGTGATCTTGAAGACCTTTTCCAACCTAGGTGGTTCTATGTTTGGATTCTTGTAGAGCCAATGCCACCTGCTGGAGACAAAACTTGGAGTCTTGGAGATTTATGGCACCATTTAAACTGGACTTTCTTGGGCATCATTACACCAAAGCCCCTCCTCTGCATTTTGCTGACCTAAGCACATGCCTGTGGGGTCTGGCTGTGGCATATCGTGGGGAAGAGGCTGCTTCACAATTTCTGTCATTCAGACACAAAAATGAGTTTTGAGAGCTGTGCCCGTGAGCTTGGCTGGGGCAGCCCTGCTTGTGAGCCGACATGGTGTTTTATGGGGATATTTCAGCTGAGCACCAGTCCTGGTAAAAGCCAAGCACTGCCTCACTGTTTCAGACTCTTTTTTTTCCATGAGCTGTAAATCTGCCGTGCCAGCAAAGCCCTCGGGTTGTGCGTGCAGGCATACGCTGCTTATCTAATAAGCCACTTCCTAGGCTCCAGTGATGCTGCTACTTATGTCATAAATTGCATGATCTCCCCTCTACTGATCATTAATCTGCTTCATTTCCCGATGATTTTACACTCTTTTGATAAACTGTTTGTCTAACCACTTGAAGGAAACAATGTCAAAATCTTACCTAAGGCGTTCTCCCCGCTAATGAAGAAAATCCATCACGAGGAGAGTTTATCTATTTCTTTGCTGGATGTAAATAAAACGTCAGGCTAATTTGCTCCCATTAATCTTAAAGCCATTGCTACGATGATTTTCTTATGTCTGAGAGGTGTATTTCTTTTTTTCCTTTTCCACATAAATATTTAAGCAAGTACCTAAATCATAAATAAATTGCTTTCTGAAAGGCAGGTTATTTTTATATCCGGTGATTTAACGATAAATTTGCACAGGGCTGGGCTTCCAAGGCTTGTGGCTCCCTTCTGGTCGTGTGTGCCCTCACATGAGCAGGGATCTCATGGTTCTCAGTAGGTACTTGGGATACTCTGCAAGATCTGTGAAGGTGGAAGGTTTTGGTGCCTTATGGCTGCAGTGGGCAGGTCAAGTAGTGGTCTGCAAATGCTGCAAGAAGGTCTTTCGGAGAAGTTTTCTTTCTTCCACGGGCATTCCTCCTCTGTTTTTCCAGGTGGAATGCTTTTGGGGGATGCTTCATGCCAATGTCGCTGAGTCTCCATGCCAAGGGTCACAGGAGACCTTGTTTGTACATCTTGGGCAGATTTATGTGTTTATATTCAGGCATATATATATATATGTTCAGTCTCACAGATGTTCCCACATGTGCTTAGCCAGCAAACTCATGTTACAGTCAAGGAAGTGCAAAAAGGCTAGAAAGATCCCCACTACTTCGTGCAGTGTTAAGGTCAAGCACATGCAACCAGAAGCACAGCAAAGGCTGCTCAGCCCAGCAAAGCCAGCCACTTTAGTCACTGTGCAATACTTTTTCCCTCTCTTCTCACAGAGAACTTGGCTTTCATGGGATGACAAACTCTCTTTTAGTGAAGTTCCTCATTTTAACGAGTAAAAAAGACTATGACCTAAGTGCTGTGCATTCAAACTCATACCACAGCCACCATAGAGCTCTCCATGGTGTGTTTTCTGGATTTCATTATGTTCCATTTCATCATGTTCATTATGCCCAAAGAAGGGCAATGAAGGTTCAGGTTGGATTTAGGAAACATTTGTTCTCGGGAGAGGTGATGCACTGCCACAGGCTGCCCAGGGAGGTGGTGGAGTCACTGTCCCTGGAGGTGTTCAAGAACTGTGTGGATGTGGCACTGAGGAACATAATTTAGTGGGGAGTATTGGTGGTAGGTGAGCAATTGGACTAGATGATCTTGTCTTTTCCAACCTTAATGATTATATTATTTTACGATTATCAGTCTCATTTATTATTAAGGATGAGATATGTTGGATCCAGGATGAGTTATTTTGTTCTCCTCCATTCTTACACTCTAAGGTCACCTCCTCATAATGAATTCTCATGGGATGGGATTCACCAGGGCATCCTGGCAGAGGAGGAGATGTTGATGGCAGACAGGCTTTTCCGTGCCAACCCCAGGGCAGAACCACAGCAAAGTGCTGCTGGGGCTCAGGATGCTGAGACGCAGGCGATGCTGAGTGCCAATGCTTTCTGAGAGCACTCATGCTCGCTGATTAATGTCACTCCAGCCTCACTTCATCTTCTCTTAAGCAAGAGGAAAAGGTAATTGCCTACACTTATCAGCATGGCTACAAAAGTATCCCCTGGCAGGCTCTAAACCTGACACACTGCTGAGATGGATGCAACAGGAGCCGCATGAGTGCCTGCTCTCTGCCTCTTTGGCTGAACGGGTGGACAGTTTTTCCAGAGCAAGGGCAATGGGGCAGCAGCATGTGCAAGTACCCATGCTGGTCTCCTCTACTTCATTCTGCATTCAGCCCTGACTGTTGAGGACCAATTTATCCATTGCTTGGCTGGCAGGCAGTGCTGGAAGATAATGGAAGGGTGGGGTGGGCTCTGTTTTGTTGTCAGCATGCTCATGTGGCATCCTCTACTCAGTTGCCTTCTGCTGAAATTGTCCTGGGTGTTTGGTGAGATTTTTTTGCAAGCCTTAGAGAAAGCTTAATGCAAACATCAGACACATGTTGTCCTTACCACGGGGAAAGGCAGAGCTCAGCTCTGGTGATTTGTCCTTGATTAGTAGGGTTCCCTCTGCTTTTCCCCACCCCACTCCAGACTCTCTACTTATATTATTTTGGGAACAATGAAGGCATCATCAAAAAAAAGCCTTGTGCAAGCCTCTCTGCTGCGTTAATCCTTACCGAACTTTCCAGTCTGTTCAACAAGTCAAGGGCACCTTTTCAAAGATGCTGGGGAAGACAGGAGGTTGGAGACACCCAAAATCTCACAGAAGTTTGCCTTATTTGAAAACTCCACGTTGAGAACATTGTGTGATAAATCTTGCTAAATGCCTTTCCAAACATTTGCTGGTTGTTTCAGAAAGACTCCTCTTCCTCTTTCCTACAGCCTGCAACCCCTTTTCCAGGCCAGCCTACCAACAGGGGTTAATAAAAAGACATTTTTGGAGAAGCAAGAACCCACATGCAGTTGCACGCTGCAGACACTGCGGGCTTGAGGCCGACCCGTCATGGTGGGGCTCAGTGCAGTGTGTCCCTCGCCACAGTCAAGTTGTGCTCCTGAATGTACTGCAGCAGGATTTGTCCTCGCCTCTCCAGGACCTGCAGCAGAGGCCACAGCCCTGCAGCACCTCCCTGGCTCTCCCAGAGCTCACGGTCCACATACAGTGACTTCAGCAGCCTGTGGGCCAGGCAGCCCGACCTCAGCGTGGCCACAGCTGCCTCTGGGAAGCTGAAATGACAAAGGGAGATGGAGACTGCCATCAGTTACACTGACCCAGAAATCATCAAAGCTTGCACATGAGGAAGGAGGAGGTAGGGAGGAGATATCCCACCAGGTGTTCACACATTGCACATCTCACCTGTCTATGCCCTGCAGCAGCCTGAAGTTGAGCTTTGCCTCTGGTTGCTGTGGCCGGCCTGCATTGTCAATGAACACCAGCCGTGATGGATCACTCCTCCGGACCTGCCAGCAGAGTTGGGAAGGAGAAGCTTGCCTACCTAGTGTTTTAGGCTGGCTTTTTAATGCATTGATTAGCCTTGAGAGCCTGCAGGACCAGCAGCTGCCAGCACCTCCCACACACCATATATTTTGTCCAGAGCAGCCTCTGGGACATGGGGAAGGAAGAAGGGGTCACAAGGGCTGGAGACATACCAGGATGTGCACCAGGAGCAGCTCCGATGGGTTTCGACACTTTTCATGGAGCATCTCCTCCATGCAGGGCTCAGAGGCATCAGGCTTGAATCCACAGCAATATCGGTCCAGGCGGTCATGAACCTGTGGGAGATATTTGAGGTCCTCAGAGGGGGCAGATGCCCAGAATGCACAGGTCCTAAGCGTTTCTCACAAGGAGCTTTTCTTGTTCAGATGGAAATAACGTGATTTTAAGGATCCTCAGTGGTCCTTAAGTGGAAAAGATGCTTATACCAATACATGAGAGAGACAGAGAAGCACTCAGAAGGTGAGATGACTTGCAAAATGCCCTGGGACTGGAGAAGAGCCTGACAGAGGTGACAATGATAGGTTTTCCCGTTGAAGTTCAGATACCATGTGCCGTACCTGCACAGACCAAGTGGGCTATGCATGCAGCTGAAATGAAGGGAAGGGACACACAAAGGGGAATGCAAAATAAACACAATGAGACGAGTCTGCTAGGTGCCAAGGCTGTGAGGCAAGAAAAACTCAGCAGTGAGCAGCCCGACTGCAGCACAAAGGCTGTTGGGTTGCTGGGCCTGAGCCAGGAGCTCATGGAGCATGGAGGCTCCTGAAACAGTTTCAGGACTGGAGACAGTCAAGGGTGAACAACCTACAAGTGATGCCTGCTCATCTCACTCTGGTAATTAGCAAAACTTAACAAGCAGTGCTTTGAGACAGGGCCCAGTAGAAAACACAGCCATGCACTGGGGAAGATGCCACAGGAAATGCAAGGTTTGTTTTCCATGGCTATTACTTCCATAACCCTGCAAGAAACAGATTAGTCCCACACCAGAGCTCCTTAACAAATCCCTCTATTTCCTGACATTTAATGAAGCACTCCAGTCGGCATTTCTCCACCGGGAGAGCTACCCATTAAAGTGCTAAAGTGCCTTTTGACATGAAACACATTGAAATGAAAGAAAACATCACATTTCTTCCATACATTTCCTTTGTCCACATGCTAAAAAGCTCAGCACACCAATTTCTCTCACCTGCAGCGTTGTTTTCTTTCATAGCAGAATAATAGTCTGCGCAGAAGGTGAAGACAGTCAGGAATGATTTATACAGACATTAAATGCACTCATGTATCAAGGAGAAGCAAGCTCTGCACAGTCCCCAAGGCACCACACAATAGCCCGTGATCTTTATGGTCGGGAGAAGTTTTGGGCCAGATTCCCAATAAACCAGCATGGCTCTTCAAAAGCCACAAGGGTATGGAAATCCTGAGCCCAAGACGTCAAGAAGGGGAAGGAGACACTGCGGTAAGGACACTGTGGTTATGGTGGTGGTGATGAGTCAGTGCTTTCCGAGCACCCTTCTGAAGTTTGCCAGCAATCCCAGCAGCTGGAGGCAGGGAGTCAAGCTGGAGAGTGCCTGAAGAAAGCCCAAGAGAAGAGGGAAGGGGACTGCATGCACAGAGTGGGGCTCTGCCCTCCCCCAGCCACCTCCAGTCTGCCATGGACATATGAAACCAAGGATATTTGGTGCCAGACCCACGAGGTGTATAGTTGGAGGCTGATTCTGGTGTCTCAGACAAGCCCTGAGAGGTGGGCCAAAATTCTGACCAGCTGTACTCCAGCAGCTCTCCTTGTGTCACTTACATTCACATCTCATCCCAAATGGCCCCTGTTGAAGGGTACACCAGACCACAGCATTTGAATGAAGTCCTGAGTTTCTACATTCCCTATTTTCAGCAAAATGCTCTGAAGCGCAGAGGGAGAGCATACAGGAAAAAGACACATTTTAAAACCCTCTAGAAGACAATGAAAATCTCAGTGCCTGGCTGAGAGCTGCACGGGAGGTTTCAAAGCTCACGGCTTCTCACTCTCCAGTATGTACTGCAGGGTGCTAAAGCCATTTCTGAAGGATGAAATTTCATTTCTACAGCATCCTGCTGGCTTCATGCCTCTTCGTGTGACTTTTCCACATGGGAGGATTCCATTTGAGCTATTAAGAAAAAAATCTCTGGATTGCTCTTTGATTTATCATTCCACTGTTTCAACCCTCTGAGGGAAATTCTCCTTAAAACTGGATGGTTTTTGCTTCTGGAGACTCAGCTTTTCCATTGTGCTCAATAGGATTTGGGACTGGGGGAGGGAAAGGAGTTGGTTAATCTCATCTGTTTGGCTGTTCCATCTAAAATATTTCCAAGCCCAGCCACGTCTGCTCCTCCTCTGCCAGCCATAGTCCAATGTTATAAAGATTAATGGTCAGTGTGTGAAAAAAAAGAAATAAATTAATTAAAAAGAGTAATGATAGCACACATTTAATCATCTTTTTTTTTTTCCTCTATTTTTTAATGTATCTCTCTATATAATTGCCCTTATGGATAGTTTCGCCTTGTCTACTAATCAAAATTTCAGCTGTGAGCTGCCTAAACAGCTCTTCTTTCCATAGTAATCCCTTTTTGCCCTGTGATACATGATACCTGCCTGTGATGTGCAGTACTATCTCACAGCACAGGCTATGATTTTCCAGACAGCAGATGAGGCACTGTTCACACTGAGGAGGAGAAAGAAGGCACTACCACACAAAGGCTCATGAGTGCAGCACATCTTTGGAGCAAGCACAGAGAAGCCCCAGGGCAGGTGCAAGAGATGCTGCCTTCACCAAGCAGCGCCCTGTCCTGAGCCACTGCAGCACACATGTGATGCACAATAAGGGAAGCCACATTGGGATGAAGCTGTACCATGCGAGAGCAGACATTCATGTCCTCCAAAAAGCCAGCAATTATGAAACCCAAGCCTCCTGCAAATGAACATTTTTTGAGCGTGAAAAATAAATATGTTTTGTTTAAAGACAGCCTACTCTGAAAAAAATAAATAGACTTGCGTCATTTTGTGGCTGTGATGGGGAGATGAAGGAAAGCTGCCCGGTGATTTTATTTTTGTTGTCAAAGGGACTTTGCCTGTGCTTGAAGCCTGGAGGATTCGTGACACAGAATCATGACATCCGTGGAGCTGAGCAGAAAAAAATTTCCTCTTTGGTTTGAAATTTGTCTGGGAAACTCAGCCATCCAGAGCCAAACTCAGCTACTGGGTGTCTTCTCCACAGGTTTCTGTGGTCCTTGAAAGGCCATGTTTGCTTCAGGACTGAGTGTGCTGCCACAAAAGCAGGAGCAGGTCCCAGTGTAGGTTTTGGGGATGCTTTTCTTATTTAGCATCTTGCTGATTACTGATGCTCACCACAAGCTCTCCCCAAGACATGCGTGAGACAGCAGGAGGACCTGGTGTCCTATGCAGTGTTAATGTCAGCTTCCCTTGCACAAACCCTACCTGCAGGAGGAAGTCAAAGAGTGCCAATCGTCCCCATTCACCACGCTGGATGCTTGCGCAGGCCGTGTCTCCTGCCACTGGGACCACACTGTGGGACTGCAGCATCTCCTGGTACTGCAGCCACCCTAGTACACAGGAGTTCTGGTCATTGTTGGTGTCCTCCAGGTGCTGGACATCGGGTGCCCACCAGATGAGGGGCCGAGGGACACTGTTGGTGTAGCTGTAGGGCAGGATGGGGCTGGAGAAGCGGCGGGCCACAGCAGGTAGGCTCCTGTTCAGCCCCAAGACTCTGTCCAGGTGGAAGGCCACCACCTCATAGAGGTCTGTGGGGCGCTTGATGAGCCCACAACGCCCATCCCCACAGTCCTTCCCTGGGCTGGCAGGCTGGGTGTCACCATCAGCATGCAGGCGGATGCGCAGGACCTGCCCATGGGCCGGCACACGGCTTTTGGAAACTACTTGGCCGTGGGTCAGCAGCTTCATCTTCTGGATGTCATCCTCTGAGAGCCATGGTGGGACCGTCCCACCAAAACACAGCCTGTCCTCCTGAGGCGAGCCACCCCACTTGCATGGCTGCTCTACACAAGGAGAACGGGATAGGGCACCCCATTCTCTCAGCCGCTGTCCTTCCCCCACGTGTCTTTTTATCCCCCGACTGGAGGGCTTGTCCCCACATGGGGTGATGTCCACATCTCGTCGGGGCCGGGGTGCCCGCAGAAGTGATGCAGATGCTGGTGCCACATGGGGCAAAGGGGCCCGGCCATGGTCCCCAGTTGGTGGTGAAGGGAGGTAGGAGAGTGCCAGCAGGGCCAGGGACAGCAGGACCACCAGGGCCACTAGGGAAGGGTATTTCAGCCCCGTCCTTCTCCATGGTCGTTGGGCCTGCGGGTCAAAAGAAAGAAAGTCATCAGGAGGTCTCTGCATTGCTAAGCCACCACGTCTGTCTTTTGTTCTAAAGCCGTTGAAGGTATCACAGCACCCACACTGCTGCAAGGCCACCTTGCTGGCTGGGACCCAGCAATTTGTCAGCAAAGCTTGAGACGATAAGTTGGGAACAAGGCCTGGTTCCTCTTTGCTTTGCAGTTATTTGATTTGGAAGCACAAGCATATCCACAGCAGAACATAGTGGGACAGTATACTGCCAAGGAAGGGATAAGGAACTGTTTGTAAGAGTGAAATCTTGAAAAAGCAAAAGCTGAAATGCTGCAGGGGGGAGAGCTAGCAACTAGAGAGTCTTCCAGAAGGCAGCTCACAAGAATCACAGAATGGTTTGGGTCAGAAGAGACTTTAAAGATCATAAAGTTCCACCCCACTGCCATGGGCAGGGATGCATCCCACTAAAGCAGGTTGCCCAAAGCCCCCTACATCCTGGTCTTGAACCCCTCTAGGGATGGAGCATCCATAGCTTCTCTGGGCAGGAATGCTTTGCTCACACTCAGCTTACACGGGCCTCCTCCCATACACCTCCAGATCCATGTTAGAAATACACGGCAAAAATAAAGAGGAATTTCTCAGAAATCTCACACCCATCTCAGTATTTTTCAGAGCCTTGCCCCAGAAAACCCAAATAACAACAGCTCTGCTTTGTGCATTCCTAAAATCAGAGCTTAAGTGCTGCTATCAGAGTTCATGAATGCACTTGGAAACTCTTACGTTAATGGTGCAGATAGCACTTGTGCATGCACAGCCACTGAGACCGCCTTCAATTAGGTAAATTCACACCCTTGAGGGTGCACACAAGTCATTGAGAAACGCTGAAAATGCCATGGGAAAAGAATCTATTTAATCCAGTGAGGGAAAGCAACACTGGCCACAGAGAACCAAACAGATGGTAATGATTATCCTTTTTTTAATGTCAAGTTGGTTTGCAGAGTGAGTGATTGAAGCATCCTTACTGCCCAAAACTGTTTTGTCCTCACTCTGAGCAGGTTTGCTTTGGGCAATGCAAGTTACAGCTAAGCCTGAAATTCTTCAGTGTGAGCCTGGACCACCACTGCCCTTTCCCTACTCAGCTTGTGGAGCCTAGTTTTCCCCGCCACATCGTCAGTAATAGGAGAAAAAAAAGTGTGAATACATCCTCTATGTTATTTCTGGCAGTCAATACTGCTAATTTAATAATAACGTAGATGATACAGCATTGCAGAAATGGTGCTATATTCACAAGCCTGGGGTAAATCCTTTTCCAAAGAGAACTTCTCCAAGTTCATGCTGTAAAAAATGCTGCACTTGAAGCTATGGCTACAATTCAGCCTGAAATGAAAACCATACATAGTGCTCCACTTTGCCAGCTTGACGAACTGACAGTACAGCACGTCTTCTCTAGAAATTAGGTACATTTCCCAGCAGGCAAGCTAACTATAAACCCATAAAAAGGCTTCAGAGAGGTGCTGCTCATTCCAGGACTCCAAGGAGCAAACAACGCATATGCTCACCCATCGCATGGACATACAGCACAACCTGGACTCCTGAAGGCCGTCAGGAGAGATAAAAGACTTTCTGAACGTGAGTCAGAGGATTTTATCCTCGACGCTTTGTTCCCAGGGTGCCTGAACCTTGGCGGAATTTGCAGCAGAGAAGCCTGTTTTCAATTGCTTTCCAAAGTGCATCAAATTGGCTTTGTTGAGCTTGGAAGAAAAGAAAACAAACCCAAAACTTCATTATCCAGGAATGTAAGAAACAGCCTTAAAACCACAAAAGATGCCATAGAAATACACGGCCTTTAAATGAGAGATTCATACCCGCTCTCCTCTGAAGCCTGCCAAATAAACCACAGGACCGTGTGGACAGCAGGCAACGCAGCCCACCGTGACCAATTTAACAAAGACCACTTGAACAGCCACCAGAAATCCTCATCTGCTGCTCACCCTCCCAGGAGAGTCTGCAAAGCCTTGCACTCACCACAGCTGCCCAGAAACATGGGGCTGAAAGGGGCACATCCACATGATTCCCCACATGGCATCTTCTCCAGGAGGGGCACAGCCCCATCCTTTTGGTTGTGGTTGGGAAATGCATGAGTTTATCAACAGGAATGCTCTCAGCAGCCAAGAGACCAAATATCTTCCCTGCCAGAGCATGAGCTGAAGGAAACCCTCAGCAGTGCCCATGATTCAAGTGCTGAGTGCCTTCCTATGTCATCCTGCCTGTAAGATATACGGCTCGCCAAGTGGGGCTTTACCAAGATGGCCCCGAGGCAGCCCCAGCACCTTTCAGACCCCACCAGACATACAAAAGGGGCCACAGCAACCCAGGGGGAGAGGGATGCTGGATCTGCTGCCAATAGTTGCTGGGTCTGTTCTGCCGAACCTTCCCAGCTGGCACATGGGAATGTTCAGCTCTGTGACTGATGGAAAGAGCACTTTCCATCTTGATGCTATCTACAGTGCAACACATATTCCACCAATTTTCTCCTAGAATCAGTACATAGCACCACCAGTGCAAACAGTCTCTGGGATGCTGAACTTTCTATGCTTAAAGCTTGAGCCCTGTGGTCCTGCTGCTGCCTGCTGTGTTCCCCTTGCTTCCTCTCCCTGCTGAACCCCAGATGTGCACAGGACAGCTTTCCCACATGTGTGGGGAAGCTTCAAGATGGGGCCCCTTCCCCAGCAGAACAGATGTGGCTTGCCTTTGTGCAACATCTGCACCCCGTGTGCCTGCACGTCTCAAACAGTGCTGCCTTTGTGCAGTGGGAGCCACACAGAGGATGCTCTGGAGGAGGGCAGCAGTCTGCAGACTGCATGCTGGGGTTGTCCGCCTCTGATCCTGCACACACGCTGCCTCTGCATGCTGGTTTCCTTCTGGTGGGGAACAACGCGCTTTCTTCCCCGCGTTCTGCAGGAACCAGAATCCCTGCTCCTCATGACTCATGTCCAGCTGCAGCATGGGACTCAGCTGCACTGCTGATTTCTACGGCATGCCCAAAGCCAGGACAGTGACAGCAACAAGGAGCCTGCAGCCACCACAGGTCCCTGTCCTCACGGCATCCCTGACCTCAAAGATTCTTCCTGCACATCCCATGGCTGCTTACCAGCTTTGCCTCATCACCACTGTTCTCCTTCAGCTGAACCTGAGCTGGTTCAGCTCCTTTCTTCATTATGGCAGCAAAGAGCAAAGCGCTGGAAAGTGACATCTTTTTGCAGGGTGTTCTGAGCTACATGGGCTACAGGGAGGAATACATTAACATGAAATCAAATTTTGTTCCCTTCTTGCTCTTAGTGAGCTTACCAATCCCGTCGATGAGTGCCTGAAGAACTGCCAAACCTCTCTCACACATTTTTGGGAACCGATCCAGTTCTATTTGTTTTACTGGGGGTTACACTTTCCCTGTGGCTGGGCTTGGGGTGAATGTCGACCCTCTTTTGATTTTCAGCCTTCATAGACTGGTTTCAGAATGCTCTGAGTGCGTTTCGGCAGAGGCAGTGCGAGTGGGCTGGCTCCATCTCCCCTCACTTGCTCCAAGGGATTTTTTTCTTCCTGGAGAGCAAAGGAGTGCATTCGTGGGATTCCACAGTTGCAGCCAGGAGTGGGGGGACAGCGGGGCCATTCAGCCCCAGGCTAGATTGAAAACAGAATTGTTCAGACGTGCCCATCCTCAAATACAGGAAGGTAATAATTTCATTCAATTTAAACCATTCCTTCAGTCCCTATGCAGAAAATTAAAGGGGAAGGAATCTGCTCCCTGTCCGGCTTTGCCTCTGCCTCTCGCTTTTCCTTCTTCCAGCACACTACACCAGGTGAGTGGGCACTGTCCTAGGGCATGGTGAGCAGCCACAGGGCATTGAGTCTGTGAAGCAGGAAGGGCAGTTCTGGCATCTGGCATTTCTGCAAGAGCAGTAATAAATTGCAGTCAGCACCTCTTAGCCATAGTGCCTTGCGCTGGGAGAAGAATGGAAAAGAAATTCCTTGCTGGTAGATTTTGAAGCCAGAAGCTGGGAGAAGTCAGAAATCATCCGAGTGTCTTGCTTAGGGTTACTCCACAGGTGAAGCAACAGGACCAGCAGCTCAGGTGCAGTTGGAAGCCAGTCCCCTTGACTGTCACTAACCTGCATATGAGTGACCAGATCAAACCTCAATTGAAAATGAAATCAGTAGATACGTGAACTCACCAACAGAAAACAACAGCAACATCAAACCCAGCCTTGCAATGAGAGAATGGAAATCCAGATGGAAAGCAAATGCCCTGCTCCAGCAGGGAGAACACAGCAGCACCTGGCATGCACTGCAGGTACTGTGAAAGGCTGCACAGTGTGGGCTGGGAGGGAAGACAGCACTGCAGGGGCAGCCTGGCATGGGGAGAGCTGCCCTGCTTCTTCCTTTGTGGGGAGGAATCACTTCTGGTCCCTAGAGGTGTGACATCCTCCCCACTCCTTATTTATCCTTTTGCTGAAGATTGTTAATTGGGAAATTCAGATCAGCCCATGCAAGTGGTGGGATGGATACTACCGAGTGCTGTGTCTCCCAGCACACACACACACACACCAGCACTGCTGCCTCTACAGACACACTGGCTCTCACAGCCACACACCTCCCAGGACTTAGTGACATAGGTGACACTGACACAAAGATTCACTCTCTCACAATAATTAAATACTCTTTCTTCCATGAGACCACCAGGCAAATCGCATCACCCTGCCTGACAGCAGTACCACAGCCCAAGAAACTGCCTGTGGGTATCTTCACAACTTGCTGTATGCATTTCCTGAGCTACCAACAAAGACAGACCCATGCTGGAGCCTTGCCTGCTTGCCCCAGCCCTGGGAGAGTTCCCTGCAGACTCATCCCCAAAGGATGGGGAAAGCTGGGGGACATCCTCACCATCACATCCCATGGAGTTGTTGCCTCTGAGGAAGGCTCAGCACCTCCTCCCACCCCCTGCTCAGCCCCCATACCACATCATACCATACCATGGCTGGCAGTGCCTGTGGGTGCGCTGCTCCTCGTGGGCTTCACTGTACACGGTCACAGTTGGCCTGGCACTGCTCCCCAGTAACAATTCCGTCCAGAAACAGAATATTAAATACATTATATATATATATGTAAATATAAAATCTGGGTGGCTGATCCACGTCCCCTGTTCCCCAGGCTCCAGGCCAGACTCTGCTGCCCCGTGCCCCTTGGGCTGGCGGCAGTCCCTGTGCCGAGGACGCCTGGCCAAGTCCAGCCGCCAGTTTTCCAACTCGGCAGCAGCCCGGACCCACCTCCTGGTGGGGGGAGCAGGGAGGCTGGGAAGGGGGGAGCAAGCGTTTGAAGAGTCTCTTTTTCACAATAAAAGCCCTTCTTGCTGCTTTTTTTCCTTGTTTTCTTTTAAAAACGGAGGACCAATTTGATCCAGGAGGTGCAGGTAGAGGAGGGTGAAGTGACATGCGCTGCCCCTGAGCTGGGACAAGCAGGGGAGAGGCAGAGCCTGGGGACCCCACCAGTCCCACAGCACTGCACCTGGCGATGTGAGCCCCAGGTCTGTTTGTGGGAGCCCAAAAATGCCTTTCAGAGGTTCCTAACAGTTTCTGCTGTCATTCAATAGCAGCACAGGAGGGAGCCACTCCGACACCTGGAGCGGTGGGGAGAGGATTTCTGAGCAACTTGAAAAGAGTTCATATATTAAAAGCTGGTTTTGGTGCTCTTGCCATTGAGATCAATTGGCACCATTCATATAATGATTTATGATCTATATGACTGTTCATAGAATCACAGCATCTCAAGTTGGAAAGGACCCACAGAGCCACTGAGTCCAGTTCCCAGCTGCACAAAGCACAACCCAAAACCCAAACCCAATGTCTGACAGTGCTGTCCAAACGCTCCCTGAACTCCAGCACTTGGGGCCATGCCCACAGCCCTGGGCAGCCTGTTCCATGCCCACCGCCCTCAGGTGCTGTCAGAACAGGCACAGAAGGCTGCTGCAGGAGGCAGACTTAAGGGATCAGCAGTCAAACAGGTGATAAATCCAGAGCCTAGAGACAGATGCTCCAACCTCAGCACTCAGAAAATTTTTCCTCATTTCCACACCTTCCTCCTTCCAACTGAGAAGTTATTTAACAATGTTCACCCTGCAAAAAGAAAAACAAAAAAAAAGAAATATGTCCTCGCTCTACCTGAGCTTCATGGTCCAGAGGAGTCCATGGGGCATTGCTGCAGGAGGAAGTGGGATGCAGGATGCTGCAGGTGGTCACCAGGCCTGGTCACATCTTCTGCAAGTTTGTAGAATCACGGAATCATTCATAGAATCATTAAGGTTGGAAAAGCCCTCTACGATCACCTTGCCCAACCACCAACCAACCCCGCCATGCCCACTGACCACGTCCCTCAGTGCCACATGCACACGGTTCTTGAGCACCTCCAGGGACAGTGACTGCACCCCTCCCTGTGCAGCCTGTGCCACTGCACACTGCATTTCTGGGAAGAAATTCATCCTAATATCCAGCCTGAACCTCCCCTGGTGCAACTTGAGGCCATTCCCTCTCATCCTATCGCTGTTAGCAGGGAGAAGAGGCCAACCCCACCTCACCACAGCCTCCTCTCAGGCAGATGTAGAGTGAGATCAGGTCTTCCCTGAGCCTCATCTTCTCCATACCAAACAATCCCAGCTCCCTCAGCTGCTCCCCATTAGACTTGTGCTCCAGATCCCTTACAGCTTCGTTGCCTTCTCTGGACATGCTCTGGGGCCTCAATATCCTTCTTGCAGTGAGCGGCCCAAAACTGAGTACAGCACTCGAGGTACGGCCTCACCAGTGCCAAGTACTGGGGGACAATCACCTCCCTGCTCCTGCTGGCTGCATTCCTGATACAAGCCAGGATGCTGTTGGCCTTCTTAGCCACCTGGGCACACTGCTGGCTCACATGCAGCCAACTGTCCACCAGTACCCCCAGATCCTTTTCCTCTGTGCAGCTTTCCATCCAAGTTCCCTCTTAAAGAGCAGAACCCGGCACTGAAATGACACAAAGTGGCACACAAGAGGCTCCCTCTGAACATGAGACAGCATTTCTACTGCTGTGCAGATGACAGAGAACTGCCACATGCCCAGAGAGGCTGTACGGTCCCCTCCTTGGAGATCTTCTCCCTCTGTGCTCCAGGAGCTGGAGCAGAACTCCTTTTACCAGGGTGGGTACAGACCTCAGAGAGGACAGCAAGGTCCAGAAAGACATTCTTTCCCTGAGAAGGTGAACAGCTAAAGTTGAAGGGCATCTTTTCCCCATTTAGAAAAATGAAAGGCTCTAATGGATTTGAGGAGCCATGAGTACAACTTTCCACATACACCAAGATAATTATAAGCTTGAATGGATTTCTGAGACCCAATCGCTACCCATATAAATCACTGCCTATCACTCCCTGATTACAAATGAGCTGCTCAGAAAGCCTTCAGATTTCTCTTTTCTTCTGTTATCTCTTGTATCTGTTGGCAGTGGGCCTTGATACCACTAAGGAGCAGGCTATAGAGGATACCCTGAAACTGCAGCCACCCCTCATTGCCACTGTAAAAGGGCACAGCGTGCCCCTAGCCCTGGCCACTGTTTCTAAAGGGGATACAACCCAGCTCCCTGATGCAAGGAAAACACGGGTGATGGGAGATTTCCTTTTATCTGTGAGTTGATATCTGCTCTCTCAGAATGTCTGCATTGCTGTTGTGGCTGCGTGAGCCTGCTCAGGTCACCTACAGTACTCTGAATTTCCATAAATAGGCCTTAACCAGATCATCAGGGTGCATTAATGCTGTCAGGTGCTTTTGTCACAGCTTTACTGACTCAAGACAAAAGTCAGAGGGCTTCATCCTGAAGCAGAACATCTTTATAAACAACATTCATAGTGCCAGAGAGCACAGCAGCATCTGCAGAGAAGCCAGACAATCCCTAGGTGTGAGACTCCATGCTTCCCACAACCACCTCTAGTGTCTGGTTGCTGTTGTCACCCAGGTGCACACAGAGGGAGACACAAAGTGTTGTTAAGACTTCCAGAGCCCTTGGGTTAATCAGAAAAATACACTTTCTTGTGACTATTTAAATCTGAACATTCAGATATCTATTATTTATTCTTATTATCTCCATCATTTAACCTGAAGGAACGACACAGAGCTGCATCATGGGAGAGTCAGATTAGAAAAAGGTTCTTCACCAGAGGGTGGTGGGCATAGAACAGGCTGCCAAGGGCAGAGGTCTCACCAACCTGAGCCTCCATGGACTCCTGTGAAACAGCATTTTGCCACCACCATCTCCAGACCCACAGCTGAGTGGATGCACGATGGTCAGCAGCTCCTGCCTCAAGCACTGGTCAGTCCTCAATAGGAGGAGACTGGTTTATGGCACTGGATAGAGCAAATTCCAACACGTAGCAATTCCTGGGACAAGGCTATAAACAAGGGCAGTGTGAGCAGGCTTGAGGATTAGACAGATTCACAGGCAGAAGGTCTGAAAGAGATTCTGAAGAGACTGAGCAGGGGGAGTCCTATAGCAGCACTGGTCCTGCTGCTGCACATGCTGGAGAAGGACCACACTGCTGTCTGCACCCACCCTGCACCTTCCAAGAATAGCTGTTTCTTTTAGGTCACATTCAGGTGGCTGGGAGCTGAGGCAGCCTGCTCACCTATGGGGCGAGGACCTGCACAAAGCAGCACCTTGCAAGACTCCCTCTGAGCCCTGAAAAATGCTTTGAGCAACCAGAGCAAAAATGATGCCACTTTTAGCTAGTCAGAGTTAATTTGCTTCATTATGCCATAAACCCTCTAATTTTTTTCATTATCCACAAAGACTGCCAGGATGAGCTAAGACTCACATATGCAGTGTGAATAAGACAAGTAGTAGAAATAATAGATACCCCCACCCCTCAAAATCCGTTTAAAGTTATTCAGAAGCTCCATGGGGGAGAAAAAGGGGATGGAAAGGAAAAAGCCCACAAGTCTATTTCCCATTCTTCATATCACCTTTACACAGCATCCATCAGTAACTCAGCGAGGTGCAGCCTTTCTTTTGTTTGATGGCTTGGGTAAACATGAGGTTCAAACAGCGGCTCTAAGTCCTAACTGCTGAGCTATTGTGAGAAGCATTCAGATGTTGTGCCCTCCTGCTGGGTGTCTTCAGGTAAAGCTCCAGCGGATCTCACAGATAATATTCCTCCCTGCTATTTAAATATGAACACTATTCATTTTCCAAGGCACATAGCACAGCAGAGCATCTGTACAAGATCCTGCCGTACAAATCTGCACCAAGGGCACTGCTCCCCAACACAGCACACAGAGCAGGCACGGAAAGGGCTCAGCACAGCTTTCACAGAACAAAACGTCCCGAGAAACACCTTTGTGCCACGAGGCCGATGGTGTCAGTGTCTGAAATGAAGCCTCCATTGTGGTGAGCAGCAGATATGGCAAGTTGAGGCGCTGGCCCAGCAGTGCACAACAGCTGCACCAGGTTGAAGTAGATTGCACTAAGGGACCCCAGCTCTGCCCTTCTAATTGCTCACACCTCCCAGACTTGGCAGCACCAAGATGGTTTGTCTGCTACTGACTGCAGCTTAGGAAGTACTTACCTGCCAACCCCAGTAGTAAAATGGGACAGGGCTCATCACCCTCTCTGCTCCCACACGTCCTCCTGATAGGAACTTCCAACACTGGAATTTCACCTTAAGCTGTTTTTGAACAGCACATCCAATTTCTTAACACTCCACAAAGTAAATTAAAGAAGCACATGCTGCCTCGGTCCAATAAATTCCATCTCAGTCAACTATAAATGCAAAATAAAGATGTGGATAAGCATATCCATCATTGTCAAATATTTGTGCCATCGCCTTTGTTTGGCACCGTTCCTGCGTATGCAAGGGCAGCAGTTACCTCAGGAGGTGCTGTGAAGAGCAAACATTGCCATCGTGTGGGAAGCACTAAAACCAAACCCATCCTTGTGCCTTATTTCTGCATCTGCGTGGCTGTGAAATCCATCCACCCTTGTAGCACATGTGGCACAGGGCTCGCTGCTGAGGGCAGCAGACCTCTGACAGGATGCACGGCCACAGGCAGTGTCAGGAAGGTTTCATCACTTCCAAGGAGCAGCACAGGCAGCTCACACACCACACTGTCAGAAGGAGCACTTACCCAACTGCTACATTCTGCTGTTACTCTTTCCTCCAAGCTGTAATCCGATTTAACTCAGCATCTCCAGATGCTTGAATGCAGGTTTTAATCTCAATTTGCATCGTTGCTGAGGCTTTTCTTCCTTAGTTACAACACTCATGTCAATCACATGCTTGACTGCACGTGCTTGAGGAAACACACCCAGTTTTGCCTAAAAGAAAACCAGGCACGTTAACTATTGAGAAGCACTCATTTTTGAAGGCACACATCATTGGCCTTACAGTAGATGAGTACGTATTTGACAATGTGCTTGAAGGTCTTACAACCTTCATTTTTCAATATTCCCCCACCTCTGTATTATATCTGAATGTAAAAATAACTTGCCTTTTTACTATGAGATCTCAGACCCACCATTTCTTTGTTTAATATGAGGAAAACACACCCACTCCTTGCAGAGCACACATGTGAAAGCATGGAAGACGCTGACATTTTGAGATGTGGATGTTGAAGTGCAAAGACTAAACAGCATTTCAAACTGCCAGGGGTACAGAGTACTGAGCGTGGTCTGTACGGTCAACAGAACACAACAAAACACTTCTGTGTGTTCCAGTGAAACCCTCGTGCCCAACAAACGAGACAGACAACAGAAGCGAAGTGAACTTGATTACAGTTTAGATCAGATCTTTTAGCACTTGTCATTTCTGAAGAATCAGAACATGGACACAAAGTGATGCATAACTAGAAGCTCGTTTTATTTCTCTTTCTTCTCTGTCTTCTTGACTTTCTTAGTGGTCTTCTTCTGGAGCTTCTTAATCTCATGCTTAATGATCCTGTTTCTCTGTAAAAACAACAAAAATATACCATTAATCAGATGGAAACTATAACAGTTCAAAAGTATTATTCCTTACCTTCAATTCTAAGCTTTCAGATTCTGCTCTTTCCAATAATAAACCTTTGCTAATCTGACCGTATTTCAGTAAGTCAAAGGATTTACCAAGTATTTCATTTAAAATGTCAAATTCCACCTAAAACTGTTCTGATCTACCAAGCAGCAAACATCATTCTGGCTGGTAACACAGGCACCCCAGCACTCCAGGTGCAAGGAGTTTATTACAGAATGAAATATTAACTGCATCCACACAAGGGCATCTCATTTCTGCAGCAGGTAACACCTCAGCTACAACTCAGAAGACTGATGCACAGGCCACGTGAATTCAAGTCTGACCAATGACTGACCAAAGATCTAACAAATTCAAGCCATCCCAATGTTTTGTCACCCTGTAAGCCAAGCTAACTGTAAAAGCAAGGCTACTAAGGATCCGTATGTGACTCTGAAAGTAAAAGTTAAAAGCATTAACCCTGTGAAGAAACCACACAAACACTTACCATTTTCTTTGCCTTCATAACCTTGTAACGATCGAAGTCGGTCATTTTGGCTTTCTGTTTGAAAAGAAGCAACGGTGAGGCTGTGCTACATATACACACAAGTTACTCTTACAGCACAAAGACAACTTAAAGCTGACAGACAGCAATTTTTGATCTCTACTTTGACCACTTTTAATCCTAGCAAGAAAAAATACCTCATGTATTGTATTTTCACGAGCAGAAGCAGTACAAAGCGCACTACACATCCAGCTGAAACCCATACCTTTTCTCTGGCTTCAATCTTCTTTGCCCATCGTGTGGCTGCCCACTTCTCATTGATATTCTCCTTCTCCCAGGCACGACGCACGCACTTCTGACGAGCACTGTATGAAAGCAGACAAGTAGTTATATTGATGATCTGTACAAAAATTACCCTGATGCTATTTGATCAAATTTCACACAAGGGAAGATCATCCTTCTGCACTCCTTCATATGCAGAAACCAATCCTTCACTTTAAGTCCATTATACCAGAGATATATGTGGCATTCTAATTTTGTTATGCGAACGCTTTACTAGGACTCAATCTGTGGGAGATTTCACACTGCCAGCAACGCTTCTCAATCAGAAAAACAGCAATTTTTGTTTCTAAGTTACAGAATCTCAGGTAGCAACTCAACTGGAGAGAGCACAGTGAGATCAGCCACGCAGTTCTGCAAAGAGGGAATATTTAACATCTGAAAGTGACACAAGTGGCAGCAAATGCAAAGCCACACAGTACTACTGCAACTGCTTCCGATTACTCCTTGCACCCTACACCTATCTGCAAGCTGCCTAGGCCAGGCTGCATTTCCTTTACTCCTGGACAACAGTTATCAACCAGTGGTGATAAAGGAAACCTACCCACGTTCAGCTGTTATAATGTGGTCTGCCCAATTTTAGCTACATACGCATTAACATATTGACAAAGCTGTATGAATGTCTTTCATCAGATCACATAACTTAGGCAGCAGATGACAATATGCTTTATACAGGCAAAAAAAAAAAAAGCAAACAACTCACCTATGCGGGAACTTGAGAACAAAGTCAGTCAGTTGCATGCACTTGAAGGGCATGGCTTGTCTCCTGACACCACTGCAGGGGCCATCCACCAATGCCTGAAAAAACGAGTTACTTTTTAAAGTGTTTTTTCCATCATATTCCACTCAGCTTTCCCTGATACCGGTAATTGAAACCAAAATAAATGTTATTTAGGCAAAACCAGGAATGACATCTTGAGCACATAACCCAAGTGTTGCAGGCTCATCTTTGTATCTGGAAAAAAAACTTAAAAGCCACACTCAGTAAGATCTTTCTTCAGCTCTTCAGGATGCCTGTCAGGCATTTACTTTGAGCACACATCAGTACCATTCCACTCAAAAGTTTCAGACTACAGGTGGCATTTACTCAGCCACTTTTGTTCTCAGGAAAGATGGCAGAGAGGAACGTACAGCTTGCTACTGTAAGTTTAAGAATCTGGCAGAAAACTCCCTTTAATCTCTATACACAAGGCCTCGGTGCTCAAGGTGTTCACAAAGAACGAAGACAACTAAAGCGCTCTGGGCTGACCCTGTTCTGGTCGATAACATCCACAATAGCCACCAGCTTGCCCGCATGTCGCCCGAAGGAGATGAAGGCGATTCTGCCGATCTCGACGAAGCGTTTGAACACCTAAGGTCAGAAGGGAGCACGAGTCAGCACTCAGCACCTCCCCACGCAGCTCTTCATTCCCTTCCTTGCCCACAGGCCCCATGCCCGCAGCCACCCGCTCCAGCCCCGCTTGGAGGAATGCGATCGGAAGAGCGGCTCGGCGAGGCCGCGGCACCCCCAAACGCCCACAGCCCCCAAATCGTCCCTCATAAACCTCCCCCACCCCCAACCGCAGCCCAGCGGCCACGCGCGGCCCGCTCCGATTCACGTCAGGCGGCCTGCTCCCCGCCCAGCCCAACGCTCGGCTCCCACCCCGCCCCGCCGCAGGGCCAGGAGCAGGCAGACCTCCGCCGGCCGCCGCAAGCAGGCGAGAACGGCAGAGGGAGGCCCTGCCGGCACCGGGCCCCACTGTCGGACCCGCAGCCGCACGCACGCACCATGATGGCCGCCCGCGAGCAGAAAGGGAAGGGCAGGCCCCACGCCGGCCGGAAGTTGCCCTCGAGCCGCTACTGCTCATGTGCAGAGGCGGGACGGTGCTCTCCGAGCGTAGCACGCGTGCGTGGAACGCCTTCCCCGGTTCGCGGCCGCTCGGAAACGGCGGCGTGCCAGCGCGCATGCGCGCAGAGCTTAGCGGCAAGGCGTGGCAGCCACCAGTCCCGCAAAAGTCTTAAAGCTTTTTTTTATTATTAAAAAGATACTGAAGTTTTTTTCAAACCATCCATCCGCGCGTGGGAGACGGTGCGGGGATAGAAAACACGTTATGTGGTACCGGAATTGAATGCTGAGTGTATGTACGATCTCTTACAAGCAAAGCATCTGTGTGGAAACTACTACCCATAAGAACTACTATTGGGCCTTATAAAGGCTGCCGGGCTTTAAGCCAGCCAGCAACAGGTGCTGAATTCGGCTGCCATCCCTTCAGAGAAGCAATGATGCAAGCAAGGGAAACTTCCTGCAGGGGGAAGCAATCCTGAGAGGCTGCAAAGGAATATATTACGTTTGGCAGCAGCTGTTTGTAGGACGTTATGGGGAATATGGTGGGTGAACAGCTCCATGCAGATAGTGAATCTGGGCAAAAGGAGATGGCACAAGGTTGGAAGTAGAGGTGCTTTTTCTCTTCTTGCTGTTCCTGAACAGCACAACAATCCCCTCGTGTCAACTCCAAAGCCCTAAGGATATGTCCCCATCACTGATTCACAGACTGTGTTAAGGCAATACGAAGAGGAACAGTCAATATGAAGAGGAACAGACACTGTACGAAGGGAAAAGATGGCACTGGATTTGGCAGAATTCTTTTCCACGACTTTTTTTTTTTTTGCCTACTCACATTAATGCTTCAGAAGATCCAAGAGAGTCAAAATAATACGTACGTGACAAGCTGGTACTGACTGTGTCTAAGATTAGGAGGAATACACGTAAGGAGAAACTGCCCAAAATGTTTGTCAAAGTTATTACAGAAAGACCCTGAAAACTCTACAGGCTTCTGGAAGTAATTGTGATACATTTAAAATTTGGTTTCATTACTGGAAAGATTTTACTTCTGCCTTCAAAGCGAATCTTACGTGCTGTAACAGAGGCATTGTGAGATCTCTGCAGTACTAAAAATACAGCTCAGCTTTAAGATGGGCTTGACAGTCCTGAGGGATGTTGGTAATTTATTACACCCTAACGTGGTGGGGATCAATCTGTTTGGAATAGCAATAGAAACAATTTGCTCCCAGCTGTGCTGTTCCTGTCAGCTCATGTGACTACCCAGTGCTTGTTCCAGTTTCAGAAGCTGGATTGTTTGGGGGATTTGTGTCTGCACTACACACGAGAACAGCCACTATGTTCTCTTCTCCCACTCAGTCATTCTTAAATTTTGTCCTAAACAACTGCTGCCGTTGATCAGATACATCTCCAGTTCAGTTTACCAGTTAGCACAAAATTAATGAGCAAAACTTCACATATGTCTGACAGAAGGAGACTCTTAAAACATGAATTAGCAAAGCAGCATGCCTGCTTATGCTTTACCTTTTATTTTACTAAACAGCTGCTAAAATATTTCACAAATGCTCCATTCACCACATCACCGGTTCCTCAGTGCCTCTTGTCTCCTTTATTTATGCTTCTGGTCTTTTCAGGACTTTTCACCTGCCTTTAAGTATGTTTTTCAAATACAAAGTTCTACATAAATTGATGGGATTATGAATTTTTTGGTCAGTCTTCAGTTAAGTCTTTTCATTCTGGAGTAAATACATATTCAACGCGACTGATGACCTTTTGTTTCTGTGACACAATACACAAGTAAACAAGGAAGAAAAGACACAACAGTGCCATAACAGTGAGGAAGATGAGGAGCCCAGCAAACAAAGAAGGTTTCAGAGGTAACTGGATCAGCTTGCCTTCTGCTGGAATCATGTTGGTGAGAATTAACATGTAACCAAGTGACCACGCTATACTGCTGTTACCGACCTGAAATACAGACAAAAGAGTCCCGTTCCCATATACTTTTCAAAGAAAAGAGCTGAACTGCTTATGCTTGCAAGTTATCAAGGAAAACTGCCCTTCTGTTTTTCCAGTTCAAGAGGATGCTAATCAAACTGATCACAAGGATGGGTGATATACAAGCTGACAGCCACTTGTTATGGGATTTTATGTGCAGGAAACATAAAGAATCAGCATGAGTGCAAATTCTTAGAATTACTTCCCTGTTTTATCCAAATCCTAGGAAGTTATTTAATTCAAGCAAATAAAAAACTCTCAGTCCAACTGACATGAACAAAGAGGAGGCCAGGGTAAATTCAGTGTTACTGAACAACTTTAAGCAGTCCTACTGGTTGTAGGGGACTACAAGGATCTATAATACATGGTCATTTCTATAGTTGTGTATATCCTAATATCTTTTGTTTAAATAATACAGAAAAAGCTACAACAACAAGAACTAAAATACAACAGATTGAGCAAAGCAGTAAGATGGACTAAGCTGATTTTTCGTTGACAAAAGAAGGAAAACCTCTCACTATGGAATTCAGAAATTCTGCAGATTCTCCAGTTCTACATCTGGCACAGATCTTAGCATCGTGTTACGGTTCTTAAGCTTACACTAAATAAAAGCAAATATACTTTTATGGCATGGTCCATTAAAAAACCTCCACAGTTCTAAATGTGTACTGTTGGAGGCAGCTGGGCAAATGTGCTTTTGTCGTCTCTGGGACAGCTTTGTTTCATTAGATGTGACTAGTTTTAGTTCTTTGAGGGGCAGATCTGATTAAGAGGATGCAGTCTTTCTTTTGGACTTTCACAATTACCCTGGTGTAAACTGTAGGTAGCAAATAAGCCTTTTGGGTTTCCATTTTGCTCAGTATTTTTATGGTCTTGGCTAAATACAGAAAAAATATTGCTGGGTTTGGCTGCTCCCACCTGCAGAGGGCAACAAAACATGTTATAAAGAAAAAAAAAAAAAAAGATCCACCCCTTACAGGTCCATATTAAGATCCCAGAGTAAGCTTTGCTGATTTCCTGGTGGAAGGGCTAAATCTAACCACCTCTGCAAGGCTGCTAATAGAGAACAAAATAAAGCCTGATAATCCTGTTTGATTCTTCAGTACGCCAGTAGTAGAGTATGACTTTTCAGAAAACACTACTTATGATTTCTCAGTGAAAGCTTGTCAGTATACCTTGCATTTAAGAGCTCTCTGGATGAAGACCTACAACTATTCATTCGTTGTTTTTTGCATGCATGTGCTGAAAAATTTCCAGACTCAATGGAGATCAAGAGAGAACCTGGGGTGAGGTTTTACAGTAACAGAGAGGAAAGGATGCAGTCACAGAGTACTGCAGAGACCATATTTCTTGATGTAACAGCCAGGCTTACATAGTGGGCCGTGCCTTCTGAGCTAGAAACAAGGATTTCTTAGCAGCAGCTTTAGAATGAATGTATACCACTTCATCCCAAGTATTCTGGCTTTCAGGAAGAAAATCGGAGGTCAGGGAAGAGAACAGTGCAGGTATTACACAAACATGGTTTTAAGCTTTCTGTCTGCCATATCCAAGCCAATACTCCATCAATATAAATTCTTATTCCAGAAAACCAGATTGCAGCACAGATGGATGTGCCATCTGAGGATGATGGCTGCCCTAGTTGTTTCATCCCCTGATTACAAACCATCTCTGCCCATTTGCCCAAGGCTGTGGCAGCAGACAGAAAGGTTGGAGTTCTTCAGCCCAGCAGGGTTAGCTCACTGACTTTGACTGGAGTGTTTCAGGCTTTAAGTGAGACAGTACCTTAACTGGGGCAAGGTTAAAAATATTTGATACTGTACTCACTGTTAATGCTCTTTAAAAGAATGTAGCCAGCATCACTAAGTTGCAGCCTCTGGAACCAGGCTGAAATTGGTTTTGAGCTTGAAAAGTGGTTTTGTTTTATGCATAACATTTAACAATTGTCTACAAAGGCTGCTGACAACCATAATATTTTTGTAGGCTGCTGCATCTCCTCTTTTCTTCTGGACATCTTTGGATTAAAATTTACAAAGAAACGATTATTACTCACCTCCTTTTGAAAGTGTATCTGTGGCCATTTTCCTGTATCAAAGTTGTAGCCATGTACAAGCAAGTAATAAATAAAATTGGCTGAAAAACAGTAGGATCTAGCATATATTTCTTCAGATTTAGGTAGCATATACTGGATCTGAAAGCAAATTAAAAAAAAAAACAAGAAAGTGAATCATAAAAAACAAATAGTTTGCCAAAAAAAAAACAAAACACAACAACACCAAAACCAACATCACTTTGGATTCTAATTAGAATACATTAGAAACAGCAAGTAAAATTGTGGACAACTAGACACAGAGATTTAAAGTGAACGCACCTTGATAATGTTATCATGAGCTTACGTGGTAAAAAATAATCAAAGTAAACATAAAACTGAACATAAAAGATCAAGGATATTATGGTTCCTAAATTTTCCATGTCATCTTTATGGTGTGGTTAAAACTGTGGTAGTAAACCACAGCCACAAATCTCTTTAAGAGGATCACAGAGTGTACCTTGTGTGTGGCAGTCAGCTCTCAAGCTGTGATGATGGTAAATTACAATAGGAAATGCAGCGAAATGAATGCAAACAGGGAGCTAGTTTGCTAATCTGAAGTACTTTCCTTCAAATTTAATACAGGTCTATCCATTTATCTTAGGTTGTCACTTCCAGAGCTGAGATCAGAGCATGAGGAGTATTACAGGAGTAGAAAAACACAGAGTTAAACCTCCATCAAATAAAGATGCCTGCAAGTTACAGAGTACAGTTTTATCACTGGACTGCTCTCTGGGTTTCAATTTTAACTTAAGATGCTCATTTTGAAGGTGAGTATCAGCTGGAATTCACAGACCCAAGCAAAGTGCTTTGAACTTCCAGTTCCAAGTTCCAGCAATTACAAGAAGAGCAGCACCAGTGTGTCACAGAATACACAAAGCATCCCAGACAGATCAGGTACGCTAGGAAATGAAAAACTGCTGGGTGGAAACAGTGCAGAAAAGGTCTTGGATTGCCACTTGGGGCCAATTTGCTTTACTGTTCTTACTATTATTAACATTTTTTTACCATTTCCTCAAGTGAACTCTGTGGGGACAACTGTGAAAAATCGATTTGCCTTCCACCAGTACAAATACTTCACAGCCAAATTTAGCTCCCATTTAAGCCAAATTACAGCTATATTGCATCAGTTCTGTTGTACTGTGCACCTGCTGAAAAATGCAGAATACAATTGTTTGCTACTAAGTGCTCTGAATATATATAGTGATACTGCTGACAGTGTGCAAGACCGAAGTGTGCTGTTAATAAATACCTAGCTAAGTTCTGTTTTCAAGTTTCAACTGGTCTGCTTTATTAGCCTTCTAAGTGCTTTCCATCATGGCAATCTCCAATTCCCTGGAATGAATACATTTACAGCAAGTATGAGGGCTGCTCTGAAAGTAATGCCTCTGATTTGAAGCATGGTGGGGAAACAAATGTTGACATAGACCTGAAAAGTTTTGAATACTTGAACAGTCCATTTTCTTGTTATTTCTCTTCCACAGGTTAAAAACAAAACAAACTAAATAAAGCACACTTACCTGGGCCCAGCTTTGTGAACAGAGAAACCACATACTTGAATTGAAATCAGATAGAGAAAAATGCCCAGATAAATTCAAAGCATTAACTGTATAGTAGAATCCTGAGAAAGCCTATAGAAAAGGAGCAGATGAAAGGCCTGTTACTTTCAGAACTACTGAAATCAAAAGCAAGAAAGTCCAAAAAGAAATGCTAGTTTGGAAACCTACCACAAAATTCCCTTTAACTTTTGGTTGACGGATTCCATTAAATGCACAGTCCTCCTGGTTTCTGCAAGTAGTGAAGTTAAACAATAATGAAACCATCTCCTGACACAGACCTGGGTCTCCTGTTCCACGGAAGATTACAGATTGGTTTGGGTAATAGTTTGTTGGTCTCAGAGGCTGTGTACAAAGGCTGCCACAGAAGTACTTCACTGTTAATGCAGTCTTGTAATTCTGAGGGTAACATGGATTATCCACACTGGAATTGGTGCTTGATTTCTGAAGAAAAACAAAGACTATTCAACAGCAAGAAAGACCTAACATGACGATAAGTACAGAAATCTTCTTAACCCACATACATGTGTTCTTGTTCTCTTCTCTGTCACGGATGAACACTTTAATTCACAGGGACTCTTTTCTTTATCATCAGCAAAATCAGTAAAATACTTACAGAACTCGTTGAGCTTTTACTGTCTAATGCTACAAAACTCAGAGCAATATTTAACAAATACGGAGACCTTTGAAACCTAAGTGCTTTTTAGCCACAGCAACACAGAGCTTTTACTGGGGTCTCCAAACTCCACCAAAGGAGAGAGAACCCAGCCTTAAGAACCTGCTTAGACAATTACTCAACAGCTGCAAGAGCAGCATAGCAAATGGTCCTAAACAGACCTGGAGCAACAATGCTAAAAGCCTTTTCTCAGCTTCATCTCTCCCATAACATTGGAAGCTGTGAGTGTAGACATTGTAGTCGTAACCATACAACTTCACTTGCAGGGTGTTATTGAAGTTCTCCTGAGAGTCCTCTGGGATAAAAGAAATTTGAGTGGAAGCTCCTCCGAGATCCAGTGCACCCACAGTCTCTTTTCTGTATGGATGGACCCACGTCCTCCAAAGGTTTCTCTACAAATAAAAATAAAAATATAGCTAGTTAGTAGTATCATCTGATTGTTCTCCCTTCCAGCTCTTCTACTTATAACAACGTTTTTAGATTTCCCCTCCCTCTTTGTCCTTCACTTTTTCCCAAAAATCTTAGCTCTGAGGAGAACATGCAGATGTTGTTTTTAAGTAAGTGAGAGGTACTCCCACAGAGCAAAAAGAGTTTGAAAGATGGAAAATGTAATGCAGCATGGCTTTGAACACTGAGGAAAGCACAATAATCAAAGCACTGGACTAGCCAGATCAATATCTATACTAGAATGCAGGAAATTGAAGTCTGGGTACCTGGGAGATCTGAATGGAACTAGCATGCAAATTTGCTTGTTTCAAGGCAAGATGAATTATTAAAGGAATAGAATACTATAAGATCACACAGAAAAAGATAATGAAAGAAGAGTAAAAAAAGAAATAATCATAAAAGACAAAGGAATGTGAACCCCTCATCTGTACTTTTCCTTCACTGAAACTGCAGTGGCAATAAATCTCTTCCATTCAGTTGTTAATAAATCTGTTCCATTCAGTTGCTGTTTTTCCCTATTACCCAAAGCATCCCCCAAATTCTGTATTTGATCCTCACAGTCACTGTGCAGAGTACTCTTTCTGTGTTAATAATTCTCTCCATATGTACTGCAGTAAGATTTACTATGGATGATGTGAACGTAAACACAAGAAGGGAAAAGAAACGTACATATGAGAAAAATCTATAATGATAGATTCCCCTTAAGAGCCCATAGTAGAATTTCACTCCTAGCTCCAGCCTATTCACACTTTAGTCTTTGCACAACTCTATACTAAACTGGCTTCAAAATGTCTTGCATTCAGTAGTCCTCATGAATCTGTCATATGGAAATGGAGATCTTCGTTACTAAAATTAATGTGGTAGAAGACTGACATCACCCCAACGTTCATAAAGCCCTTTTTGTTGCATAAAATGAGAAAAACCATGCCAGAACATGTGATTTTACTATTCAGTTTTCTTAACTTAGCAGGAACCAACAACACATTCACCATGAACTATCACTTGGATCACCAGCTCCTGCTCACTGATTTCCACGACTGAACAGGACAGTGAACAATACTCAGAGTTCTGGTTGGAATTATTTTCATCCTTGCAAGGCTATCTGGAAGAAATGCAATAAATGCTAAGAGCAGCACACAACTGCCACAAACACATATAATCAGTTGCTGGTCATCTCAATACTGTTTTACCCTCTCCAACTTCTCATTTATAAGAAAGAGAACAGTGAAAAGCATGCATTTTTTCCACACACCTCTAAGAAATTGCCCATTAAATAGTTGGCTGTTATCCATCCATACACCCCTTCCTCTGGCCCAGTTATGATATGCACACCCCTAAATTGAAAAGGTTGTGCTCTGAAGTAGTTTTGAATGCTTGCAAGGACTTCGTTGGCTGCCGTTTCATTTTGCAACCTAAGCAATTCACAAAACATGAGACACTGAGCATCTGGAAAGGCAATTCCATGTTTAGTCTTCACTGCCTAGCAACTCAAGAAAACCCATACAATCACCTAATAAAAACTGACATTATTTTAGCCTAAAGGGGAAACTCATTACAGGGAACAGCCAAGCACCCAGCATGACAGCAGCAGCAACTCACCCACAATATACAAACTTCACACTTTATCATACAAGTTCATAAGTATTTTGTTTCAAACAGACTTTTTTTTAGTGAATTGAGTGCTTACATGATAGCTGCAGGCTAGAACAGTCCTGAAATCTTTCGTCTCACTCTGTTTAGTCAGAGACCAAACATACAGAAAAGAGTTTATGCCACAGCTGAAGCCATAGACAGACCCCAAAAGCCAAATTACATCACATTCACTCTAAGAAAACTCTGCAGTGTCTCGCTATTTTGCTGCCCTCAGATACACACAAACATCATGTTTACTTAGCACTTGATTTTAAGATAGTTTTGAAAGAGAGAATTAAACTTCTGCCTTCTCCAGAGTTAAGTAAGGATTTCTTTCCAAAATGGTTTTAGAAGAGAGGATTTTCATATGGTCCTGCCTTCCCTATTAAAAAATAAAATAAAATAATTGAATTCAATTGGCTGGGCTCCATTTCCTTTTGAAATGACCAATTTCCAGTGGACAGAAATGTGTCCAGTACATTTTTCATATTCTTTCTTCACAGACTGCTATAGCAGTACACATGCAGAGTTCAAATTTCCACTGTACCTCAGTAGTCTCATGCCAGCTGTAGCCCCTAGATAAATAGAAGTGCTCTTATGTTGATGAACTGGGATTCTCTCCTTGACTTTATTCAGGCACTCATCAAGAGGTTTGGCAAGGGCTCCTGGGTTACGCTCATAACTGGATATACCAGGGCCTAAAAGAAAACAAGTACATTGATTGCATGCTGCTTTGCCAAGTACAAATTAACCTAATTAAGCAAACAGTTGTTATGACAAAAAGATTCCCTCCTCCTTCTTGTAGTTGCAAACAACAGAATGGTTGAAAACTATGACTACTTTGAAGGAATAAACAATGTAGTGACTGTCTAAGCTGTGTATGACAGAGAAGATTTTTGAAATTTCTTGCTTGTATGTGTATACATATGTACCTATAGTGCCATGCATGTCCTAAGATGCACGTACAGTGTAACCTCCTAATGTCATAATGACAACACTGTGAGAAGAAAATAGGTTTACTCATAGCAGATGCTGTAGAAAATGAGATGTCTAGTGGATGTGAAATTTCTCCTATATGTTAAAGTAATGCATATGCCTCCTTACATACCTTAGCACTAAGATTTCCTAAACTGTTTTGCTATAACTTCTGTGGGCACCATGGCACCTCTACAGCTCACTGCTTTCAACTAAAAATAAAAAAGCTTCTACAAGGAATTAATTGCTGTTGAAATTCCAAGACACGCACAAAAATGGCTCAGAGATGTCACAGAGCTGCAAGTTTAGGCTTGTGCCTCAACTACAAAGAATTTTACAGCTTTCCAAACTTCTGGTATCAGGAATGAGAGTCACACTGTGCTATATAATGCATAACTATTTGAATAATTCAAATGGAAGTCTTTCCTCTCTTACTCAACACTCCAAGGACCAGCAGGACCTCAGCTTTGACAGGTTCAACCTGAGTGTGAATAGAAACGTTCCTTACTAAAATTCCCTAGCTGAGGAAGTGGCACATAGTGAAACCCAGAAAAACAGAGGAGCAACTGCTGTTTCACACCCTCAGCAGCTGTTGTTTCCTCACACTCGCCATACACTCTCTTGGGACAAGAGCCTCTACTCCTCAGTGTTCAGAACAGGCAGAGTGGGTCACAGGTCAGTAACTATCCATTCAGTACAGCCTCCTTTGCTGCTGATTAGAGCCTGGCCAGGACCTGCACTATATGAAAAGGCTTTAATTTGGGGCTGGCTCAAACAGACAGGGCAGAGTTAACTAACTGTCTGAACTGAAATCCCAAGAACACCATGGGAGTTACAAATTAGTTGACTTTCAAGTTCAGTAAGTATGAGCAAGTCTGCCTCTTGGCTGGGCCCAGAACCAGCCCCGCAATTGAAGTGCCTAAGGCTACCAACAGATAAAGACACATTACCTGACACTCCTGGCACTGCACTTCCCCAGCTCATCTGGGGAACACAAAACACGAAATCTCTGTTTCCTCCAGAGCAGACTCACCCAACACTGGAGCAGTGGAACCTGATTTTATACGCTGGATGATGAGAAGTGCTGTGGTTGATTGTGGTTAAGGCCCCACGGGACCTGAACAGCTCACTGCAATTTGGACTCCCCTGTTTCACAATATTTTGTTTAGCCAGTTAAATTCACAAAATACTTCCCTGTCGGTTTTACAGGAGAATAGGAACTGCAGCTTTCTCACTACAGGCAACATTCTTAATGAGTTAAGACATAAACTAGAAGAATGTACCGCCACTCCTGCAGCCTGTAAGGACAAAACACCGGGCACATGACAGTACATTTCTTCTGTGCACATTACATTCGCTTTCCTTCCTTTGTTGCTCTAATATTGGCCCTGTGTATGTTTAATGAAGGTAACTGAAAGATTGGTGCTGTTGAGAAACTATTCCCTGCCACTTATCTAGTCACCTTATGAACCTCTGAAGTTACACCTCTGACAGATGCATGAAATTTTGGTATCTTTGAAAGCTTAGTCAAATGTCACTGCAATCGACTAAGAGTTTCAGATGTTATTATGAAGCAATCCACAACAAATTGCTAGAGCACACACTTAATTAACTGTACTGGAGTCTGAGCAAAAGTCAGTCTCATTTAGTGTCCTCTCTCTGAGAGGGATCAGTGTAAAAACCTCAGACAAAAGGCAGGCAGCCAGCGGTGCTTGCTGGGGGACATCTTTGAGCACTGTACAACTACTGGTTTTCCTGAGTTAAAGACCTGTATATTTGCATTTGAAACAGCTATAACATTGTTACAAACAGTCCTTCAGTATAGCTGTTTAACTTGACAATTTCATTAGACTCTCCCTTGTCATCTAGAATTGACAAGCTCTTCCAGTTCACTTTCTTCACGCCTTTCATAATTCCCCCTCTTTTGTCTCTTTCAGAGTAGCCACAGAATAATTCCAGATGGGATGCACAAAACTCATTTCTCTAGGCAATCTGTCTCAACCTGCAGAAGTATTTTTAAAACACAGCTAATGCTTTTTAAAACCAAAAGCTAATTTTTCAAACTCCAGTGGCATAGCTGACATCCATTTTTGCCCTCATCAGTGCCTAACATCTAACTGAGGCTAAATTTCCAACTCTTCTCAAAGATTTCTATTTTAAAATATACTTTATACTTTCCTTCTGAAAGAAATGATTTCAGGGTATAAGGTCTAAGCATTTAAAAGACCTGACTCTCTGTAATCTAATTCTGTCTGCACCACTCATACAATGAAGTGGAGTAAACCAAGTTTAGCTTTAATTTTCGCTGTTGGAAAATAATGCACCCTGCCATAGCAACAACTGAAGAACTAATGCTGACAGACACAGACACAGCCTTAACAGTTCTCACTCTCCAGTACTGAAAGGGGAAAAAAAAAAAAAAAAAAACCCAGTGGGAAAAAAGAGTATAAGCTTCCAGATAACCAATTCCTGGAAGCTACAAAGAAGTAAGGAACTGCTACCTGAGCTCACCTTTCACATCACACTTGAAGGTTTGGCTCACTACTCCTGTATCATTTTCTTTTTCTGCTGGCCATTCATAGACATAGACTGTAGTCCTCGAAGATCCAGCATCAAGGACTATTCCATACTGTGGAGAAAAAAGAGAATAAGATTACATCAAGAGACAACAGTGACATCCTAAACGCCCATTGCCCAGATGAAGCTGTACTTTTTCACGTCATCAAACACTTTAGAAAGTAAAAAGTAGAAAGATATTAATTCTAGTGTTAGGTGCTTTGACAGGAATCTAACAGAAAAGCACAGAATAAATCTGGGTGAAAAACGAACAGCATACTATATACAACAAATTCATTATATAATATATAAATATAAAAATATATTTTATATAATATATTATATAATTAATTCATAGGAAATGGAAATTGCTCATCTCCTTTCAGCATCAGGTTTAAAATTCATGCTGCGTGCATAGATAGCACTGTGAATCGCTTTCCCATTACCCCAGCTTAATTCACTGGACACTGATGGGTTTGATACCAGAGCACAGGCTTTAGATTTAAGGATAGACAAGGGATCTATAAAGACATAAGTGATGAGGTAAAAGGGTGTAATCCATGGGTAGAATGATGAATGGTTCTTTTCTAGTTGTGCAATAGAGGTTTTCCTTTGAGTGGTTAGGCAGTCCACCAGAGAATCTGGCTCTGAAAATAGTCTGTGCCAGAGTGAGAGACAACAGGAAGGGAAAAGGGAGTCTCTGAGACCTGAACATACTGGAAAGAGTTCAGTGCAGGGTCACCAAGATGATCAAAGGTCTGCAGCATCTTTCCTGTAAGGAGAGGCTGACAGAGCTGGGACTGTTCACTATGTAGAAGAGGAATCTTAGAGGTGTGAATTTGTATAAATACCTGAAGGGGTTTTGCAAAGAAGACAATACCCAGTGCCAGGACAAGAGATAATGGCCACAAACTGGAACACAAGTTGCTCTTTCTGAACATCAGGAAGCAATTCTGTGCTGTGAAGGTGGTGGAGCACTGGTAAAGGTTGCTCAGAAAGAGTGTTGTCTCCTCCCTGGAGATCTTCAAAAGCCACCTGGATAAGGTCCACGGTAGCTCTGCTTGAACAGTGGTTGGACTAAGTGACTCCAGAGGCCCCTTCCAACCTCAGCTATGCTGTAATTCTGTGAAACTAGATTGCTGTTCTGCTTATCCCCTTTGCCATCCCTGAAAACAAGTTTAGCTGTCACCTCTTCAAAATCATAAAGCTGGTGAGAATTGCATGTTACAGGGTTCATCCCTCAGTCAACTTTTTTTTCTTTTAAAAAAGACAGAAGGAGCCTGACAACACTGGAACATGAGAGCCTCCATCTGGCTGCAAAGCAGTAAAAGCAGATGGATCAGGCTCATTAATTTCATTACATGGCCTGCCTTGGATGCCCCAAATGTCCAAAAAAGATCGCTGCTTCAGGTAGCACACCGTTTAGCCTCTGTATCTCATTAGTTCTCAGTTTCCCGCTGTAATCCTACAAGCTCCTGTTCCCAAGAATTATCAGTAGTATCAGTCTCCAGTCTCTAGTCTGTTTCCCAGAGGACTGCTAGATAATGAAAATTCCATTCATATTTACTCAGATGATGTTTAACCTGATCATCTTCAAGGTGAAAGGTTCCACAGATACCATCAATCTGCTGTGCCGTCAGGTTCCACTGAAGCACAGTTTTAGCAAAGACACTTCAAGTGTATTCCCCTTCCTCAAAAGACAGATGAGCACTACAGGCACATAACACAGTAATGGTAAATTTACTTAAGGGCTATTAATTAAATCTAGTCACAGCTCGGAGTGCCAAGCAGCAGCTATTAACTTAGCTATTCTCAGCGCTATCATGCCAAAGTACAGCTGGGAGATAATGGAAGTATTTTTACCTCAGCTAACTGTGAAGCTTTTAGACCCATTTCCATCCTCCTCTTGCAATATTTACTTCCACTTCCCAGCCTACTTCCTGAAGAACAGATTTCCATCCTAAAGAGTAGCATTACAATTATCCGAGCAGCTAACAATTTTATCTTCTCCTTCTCTCCCTCCAATTTTTCCTATACAGCTTCTTGTTTCCTTCATAAAAAAGCTACTCATTTTTTGAAAGGACTCTTAGATATATTTCAGGATGGCTCCTGAAGCTGCTTAGAACATGTGTGAGTTCACCCTGCCAAGTGGTCTGTGCAGTCCCACGGAGTGGCAATTACTGAGATGTGTGCCAGATGTTAGAGCTGAAATGAATATTTAATTAAGAAAAACAAAAACAAACACAAATATACATTTTAAAACTGGGAGAGAATTCTACATGCCTTGTCTGCTACCCAAGACAAACTGGTCAAATTTAAATGCTCTGGTGATGCTATGTTTTTGTCCAAGTTGCAAGTCAAATCACACTTGGCTGCTCATGAGGAGCCAAGGGAACAGCATGGAGCCATGTCAAGGGAGGGTCAGGGAAAAATTCTGCACCAGAGGGCAGTGGGCATGACTCCAAGTGCCAGAGTTCAGGGAGCGTTTGAGCAGTGCTCTCCAGTATATGATCTAACTTTTGTGTGGCCCTGTGTGTAGCCAACAGTTAGGTCCCTTCCAACACAGGATATTCTAAGATTCTGTGATAAGGCCATTTACAAAAGGGAAGGCTTTTTTCATCATTACCACCACATTTAGTTTTCACCAACCACAAACTTCAGGACACTGCCATTTCCAGGCTCCATCATATCAAATAAGTACTGAAGAGTTTCATATTGGCATACTGAAACATGAGAATATTGTGAGAACAACTTGAGCAGATATAAGCTGAAGGACAGGAGTCTTGCATAAACGCAGGCTCAAGAATGAAATGCGGAGGCTGCAAAACTTGTTGTCAAGAGAAGATAAGAAAGTTGAATAGGTGTCCTGTTTTTGAAGATAAAATAGCAAAACAGATGCCTCAGCTCAACATAACATCAGTGGGAACCAGTTCGGGCTACCTCCTTCTCTGAAAGGTTGGAAATTTACTGCAAAAACGAATATTAGCTTTAATCCCACAACCACCAAAGTTGTCAATCATTTCTTGCAATTTCTGCCCATGTCCTTGGGATGTAACGGATCTGTGCGTGCTATGCCTTTAAAGAGGTAGTCATTTCTTTCTTTGGTGTGCATGTTTGGTGAGTGATCCCCATGCACCCAGCGCTGTAATAAAGGGAATTCCTGCTTGACAGCTCATTGGCATGTCAGGTTACTTAGCTGGTTTTCTTGACTTCAATACCAAGGTCCTTCCTCTGTTCCTGAAGAATTCTCTTGCAAGTGTTAATAATCCACTGAAAACGACTCAGTATCTCAGGAATCAAACACAGTGACCTCCATATAAACAGCAGCTTTCTCCTCAGGCAGGCATACAGCCCCAAAAGAAATCCAAAGCCAAGGCATCTAGCAGAAGAACTGCCGAACTTCTCCAGAACCAGCCAACAAATTGCTGTGACTCAGGAAGCAGACCTCCCCAAATAAACCACATCCCAATAATCCAGGTGGGTCTGATATTTCCTTGAAGAGTAAAGTAAACAGCTTTGTAATTCTGAATTGAAACTAATGACAAACACAAGGCTGTATTTTAGACAGAGTCTTCAGCCTATGCATTAGCGTAGTTTTGCCTTGAGTGAAAGCTGTTAGGATGTAAGACTGTTCCAAGCAGAGACTCAGGTCACAACAGGGAGTAAACTTGAGGCACTGTGTCTGTGCCAGCACATACACCCTGCCACACCACAAAAACACATCAAGCTGGTATCAGAATACAGATTTTAGGCCCAAAACTGATTCAGACAAACCAAAGGCAATCATAAGCTCATTAAGTATAGTGAGATACTAGCCTATTGCTATTACTATGTGAACTACACAGGTAAATATGTAGAGGGAAAGGTAGAAATGTCTTCAAGAAGTATGTGACAAATTGTATATGCTTGTAGCTGTAAGAAAAACAAAAAACTCAGAATGCTGGACTGCACTCTAATTACTACAGAGTTGGCTATTTTCTATAGCACTGTCTTCAGTTGTTCTCTCTTCGAAGAATTCAGATGCATAATCCAGCAGCACAAGGCAAAGTTTGAACCTACTTCCCAGATTATTTCAGTTTGTCTTTTTCAGTTTGCTGTGCTCCCCATTACATAGTTAACTTCGCTTCTCTTAGTGTCTATCAAGTCCCAACATGTGGTAAATCAGAAAGTACATGCTTACAACCCAAATGCTTTATGATCCACAGCAGTAGTTTTCGATGATTTCAGTAAGAGCTTCCTAAATGTGGTTGAGAATAGAATTTTAACTACAGGAAATACCTGAAATAACTTCAAAATAATTTTGAATAATCTCAAAAATAATTTACAATTGCTTCTAATTTCAGACCAAAACACACACACACACACAAAAAAAAAAAAAACAGTGGCATTTTTTGTTTGTTTGGCCTTTGTTTAGCCTTCCAGTCTTGGAGAAGACATTGTGTGCCAGGTGCTGTAGACAATGAGTCAAGGAATCCTTTTCCAGCTCTGCCACTGCAATCTTGGCCAGTCCTCATTTTGCCTCAGCCTCAGACTTCCAGTGACAGAGGCATAATTAAGAACAATTAATTTGTGGGTGTAAACACACCTGAATTACTCCATAAAACATGGTTTCGAACTGATGATTATTAAATATCAATTTATCAATTCCAAATACAGTTCTCCTTCCTTACATAAGTAACAATAATAAATAAGGAATAGGTATTTCTTGCCTACTTACCTTAAGGCCTGGGGAAAGAATCTTTTGCTGATTTATCTGAATCACTGCAATAGCAATGATAAGAATTACACTTAGAAGAAGGAACACTTGGGCAACTACACTCAGTGTTCTGGTGAGCATCCTGAAACAACAAAAAAGGGAACACTTAAATAGTGTTATAGGATTCAGATTGTGAGCAATACCTGAAGCTCTGAATCAGTCAAGACTCCCCATACAATCTCATTTCCTTAACTTCATGAAAATTCTGTGTTCTAATTAAGAACTGCCCAGCGTTTTGTTATCACCAATTTGTCATTCTATAGAAGTGTATGTACATCGTCATATTCAAGATGCATGAGTTCACTCAAGCTGACAGTATGCTCATTTCCCACAGTGTCTACATGTAGATGCATGCTGACCATCTCCCATTGCCTCAGGGAACAAGGCCAATGAGCAGGATGAGACTGGTATGCCCTCAACACTCTTATGCATGCCCATAACCAAGACATAACCACAGCCGTGGCAGCACAGTATGGGCAGCTGCTGAATACAGCTGAATGTTCCTAGGTCACAGTTTGTACTAGACACAGGTAGCTTTAGCAAGAAACAAAGGAAGTTTTAAGAACACTAAAGTAGATATCTTCTAACTGACAATGTGTTCATGACTCACGTGCAAACAAACATTAACGTAGTTAATGCTGCACAAGGATTGAAAATGAAAGAAATGGGAGGTGGCAAGCAATTTCAGGGTGGCAATTTTCAGAAGAACAGAAAAAGGAAAACTTTCCTGCCTGCCTCATTTTCAGAATCCATTTATTTTGGCATAGAATATCAAATTAGCCTGGCATGATGTATCCTAACTCCCATCTCCTAATTGTTCCTTACTGGTGGATACTGGTGGCTGTTCCAGCAGCTCTGAATGCCAGCCTGTGCTGAGGACAGGAGGTCAGATCTGGTGTGCACTCCAGGGCCATGGGAAATTGGGTGAGTCCCACTGTACCTTCAGCATACTGCCTGTTTTCTTTGCTCCAACCACAGCCAGAGGGCTGAGGAAGAAGAATAGAACAAAGTGCTCCTTCATACACCTTCCATATTTCAAGTGCCGTGAGTTCTTCAGACTGTGTTAGCTATAATTGAAGTGTGTCTGAGAGAGGACTTAACCTACTTGCAACCCAGTTTATAGCATTCAGTCCTAGGTCAAAGCACTGACATTCAGAGCTGGAAAAGAACAGTCATTACCAAAGGAAAAAAAAAAAAAACACCACTAAATCCTGGGCAAATAAATATTTTACAAATTTAAGCATCACTAAAAGGCAAAGCAATAATTATACTACCAACACTTAAAAACACCTCATGATGTCTGCTGAAAGATTTTTTGCTATAACTTTTTATACAAAGGGCACTGAACTGTGGGTTTGTTGAAGTTCCCATGTGCTTTCCTGCTACTGGGATTTGCCTTCATCAGACACAATTTCTTATTTAAAAACCCTTTTTTGTCAGGGAGCATATTGGGTAATGTAGCTTCTCATGAGACCTTCATCATACAATTTTGTCCTGTTTGTCAACAAGACAACTTCAGAAGAGAATAATCTGTAAATGCCAACATAGGTGACAGCCTTTGTGTCAGGACACCTACACTCTGTGCTCTGTTGAAATCACATCACAGCAGATATCTCTTTATCTGAATTGTGCAAGGTGTTTTAGGATTTTAAGTATTTGGATCAGATTACAAGGCTGTGCTTAACCTTACCTGGGTTCACCCAAGCCACACGTGGGCTAGGAAACACAGCAATACCAACTTCATTCACTGAAATCTGAAGAGACAGCGGAGGGGAACGAGTTCATTCACTCCGTGGTGTAAGCAGCTGTCATGTAAGCACTTCACTCAGGTCAACATCCCCGCACTTGGAAGGAAAAAGACAAATAAGATTTCAATTAAGTATCAAAAGGCAGTTGCGTGCCATTATGAAAGCATCACCCAGAAGCGAGCTGCAGCATAAAGACGTACTGCCCACACCCAGGTAAGCACCGTGCATACACGGAGCAGGCAGGCACGCATTAGGAGCACCTTTCATCACACTGTAACCACTGTAACCAGAGAGATACGCGTGCGTGAGCGTTTATTTTAGAAGCGATCCACAGGTGATGCAAAGAAACAGATGAATTAAAAATAATAATTAAAACAAAAGCAGTAAGAAAAACCAACAGCCTACAGTATGTTTTCAAACCTGCGTTGAAACCTGTGAGGAGAACGCCCGGGGACTGCGGCACAGTGAGACGTCCCCCCTCATCCACACATACACACACATACAGGGACGCTGAGCACCGAGGCCGCCCCACCGCCCTCCCCTCAGCGGGCGGCCCTGGGCGGGAAGCCCGTGAACCCGCCCCTCTGCGCGGCCGCCGCCCAGACGCAGAACGAAAAAGTTGAGGTGCCAAATCCCAGCTAGTTCTGCAACCAACCTTTAAATGTGTCTAAAGTATACTATTTGCAAAGAAAGCAAATCTCTACCTTCAAAAGTATTCATGTACTTATATAAAAACAGGCAGGATAGATTCTTTTCTTTTCTGCACCATTTCCAAGAGCTGGGCTATTGTACATGCTGCTTTTCTTGCTACATTTATTTCTGTGACTAAAGCTATGATAGCGACAAAAGTGGTATGGGCTGTGAAATTCCCTAGCTGCTTTTAAAGTCCAGAATTCAGGTCCCAAATAGAATGGTCGAGAGCTAAGATTTCCCCTCCAGGCCTAGCATCTGTGGCACGGTGGGTAGCCAGTTTCTTCACCAGTTCACAGAATCAGAGAAGCATTAAGGTTGGACAAAACCACTAAGATTATCTAGCATGGTTGTCAACCCATCACCACCATACCACTAAACCACATCACTCAGTTTGACATCTACCCTTTTCTTGCAAATTGCCAGGAATGGTGACTCCACCACCTTCCTGAGCAGCCTGTTCTATTGCATTACCACTCTTTCTGAGAAGAACCTGAACAAAACAACCTGAGCCTCCCCTTGGCACAACATAAAGCCATTAGCTCTTGTCCTATCAGTTCCTCTGATTCAACTTGGTTCTCAGATCAATTACTTTATCTTCATTGTTTCCTCAACCTATCTCTTCAGCTTTTCAGTTCATTCCTCAGCCCTATCCTTCATTTTATAGCTCCCTTACCTTATCCTTCATCCCTTCTTCACTCTCAAAGCATAGACTAAACGTGCTGCCATTTTCCCAGCTTTCACCATGCCCATTGCCTGCACACTTCTCCATCATGATTTCCTGTGCTGTAATATCTTTTTTCTCCCCTCCAGGTATCCTTGTTTTAATGCATTTAGTGTAACTGACTATATTGATTCACTTTGCTTGGAGAAAATCTTTCTTAGGCATCCATTTAAAAATGACAAATGAGCTGGATTGCTGGCTGCCCCACAGAAAAGTTTATTTCTTCTGGTGGCATTGAGCATAAAATGCGAGGTAAAAATAAAGTGACTGATATTGGAAGATTCACAGATAAATACCAGTTGCTAAGATCAATAGCAAATCTCTAGAAACTAAAATACTGCGGACATGAGTAAAGTGTTCATGACAGATACATTCTGCAATGCATTTATCATATCACATCTACACAGGATACAGAGCAGACACTGCTTCATTTCCCCATACAGAGACAGCAGCAGAGGGGATGTATGATTATACATCTCAAGAGACAACAGAACTGTATCTGCTCCTTGTGTAAAGCTCATACAGCATTTGAAGGTGGAATATTAAGAGGACTCAGAATATCCTCTGATGAGAGAGAGATAGAGTGGAGAGAAATGTTATAAGATAGTGGTGGCTGCAATTAATCTGGTTGGTTTTTTTTTGCACGGTACCTCATCAGTTCACAGGAACAAGGTCTGCCCTCCCTTTATTTGCATTCTTTGCAAGGTCTCGTAAACAGAGGAATTCTCCAATTCCTCCTTAGTCATGTGTGTCCAAGCTTTTGGTGCACCTGTATCACATTCAGTGAGGAGGAATTGTCTTGGGTTGGATACATGGAGGTTGCTCTGAAAGTAACACTTCCTATTTATTTCCAAGGAAACTACAACAGATACGAAGAGCACAATAACATTCCTTCATAGAGCAGATTCGCAGCTACCGAGCACTATTTCTCAACACAGTCATTACCTCTAGCTATGCATTTTTGCTATTCATGAACAAGAGCCTGCATGCTGCAATCATGAAAATATTCACCAGTGGAGGTGTCACCCCTGCTGAAATGCACTACCCACTGTGCTCGCATCCACTGTTTGGTCTCCAGAAATGTTCAGCAAGCAATGAGAAATGTTAATGGTTGCAATTTTTTTCTGCATGGAGGAATTTAGTTCCACACGTTTTCTTCATCTGCACTTCCACGTAAGACACCATCCCGTCAGACTGCCCCTCTGCTGCCATCTGCTGCACGGCGACAATGTGTAACTAAATATTGCTGAGCCTCTGCTGCGATAGCACCACCATCTGCCTCTGATGTTGTGGCCAACGTAATAAAACAGGAGGCGTTGCTTTTGGAGCAGCTCTTGTAAAATATATAATGTAGTTAGTGTATATAAGTAACAAAACATTTTAATTTTTAATATATTTTATTAATTAAAAAGAGAGCAGCAGAACCATAAAAGTAGTGGGATATTTGATTTTACTTTTGTAAAACTAATGCATCGGTCTGATTCAGTGGCAGTGGTTGCCATGCTTAGCAAGCTCTTAATCAGAGATTTTTGATGAAACTTTGTTCTTGTCCTTCATCCTTGAATAATAGTTGTTCACAAATCTATGTATTGCCAAAAAGTGATGACTGAATAAGTTGTGACTGTGAGGCGAGGGATATTTCTCTTCTAGGACAGGTCTAGTATGGAGACGTGATCAGAATTTTGAGTAGAATATCTAATTGCAATCTATACATTCCCTTTCAAAATTTGCAGGTAATGTATTTATGTTGACTAAAAATGGAGTTACAAATATACCTTAAAAAAGAAGATCATTGAATCATAAAAACTTAGAATCATTAAGGCTGGAAAAGATCTCTAAGAGCATCTAGTCCAGCAGTCCACTTAACACCAATGTTACCCACTATACCATGTCTTTCCTGTTTGCTGCCCGTGCTACATCCACTGGCATAGATTCACTTCAGCTGAGCCATTGGCCTCACCCCAAACCCCATCATAATTTCCTCAGGCTCATCTTCAGCAAACTTCATTTCATCCCCTTCTCCCTTCATCCCTAGTTTAAAGCCCACTCAATGAGACCGGTCAGCTCCTGGGCAAGGATCTGTTTCCCCCTTTGATACAGATGGGAGTCTAATGATGATTTTTTCAGCAATCTCGAAACATATTCTGAAATCTCTTATGGAAAGCAAGGCTGCATAATTTTCACTGTTCACAGTACTGTGTTTAGTCAGTATTTCAAAACACATAAAATTATTTGCCATCACTTGAGATAGCACTGCACTGTGCCCTTTCCATGTTCCAGTTTCAGCCCAGGCAATGCCAGTCGCACACCAATGTTTGGTTGTTGCTGAGTGATGAGTGCACACCCAGGACTGGGCCAGGCTGCTCAGTGGGGAAGTTGGTGGGACACAGGGTGGGCTTGGCCAAGCTGCATGTAGCCCATAGACTGTGGAACAAACATGTGTGTAAGTTTTTATTACTTTTTTCAACATTTATGTTCATATCAGTTAAAGGGCATGATGCCCTTTAGCTCAACTTCAGCAGTTCTATCAGTTTTCCAGGAGACTTTCTTCCCAGAACTTTTCATCAGCATTTTGTGCTCAAAGACCACTTTACCCAAGATATCCACTTTGTTCACTTTCACCACTCTATTACAAGATCAACTGTGAGAACTGTCAGTGAAAGCGGAGCCATCTTAAGAATTTGGAACAATCTAGGGCAACAGAGGTCTGGATATTGACTCAACTATAGAAAACTAAAGGAAGATTCCCTGCCACTTATATGCTTAACATTTTATTCAAAGACAAAAAGCTCTTTTTGTGATTGCTTAATGTGAATGTTCTACATATTGCAACATACCTTGCTAGTTGGGTAATTTATGGAGCTAGGATTATAGAGTTACAATGAAAGAAATCACAAACCATGTCTGAAATCTACATTTGAAGAACGTTAGACATGATTGTCCTCAGAGTTTAAAGATGCAGTTTTAGCACACAGTTACAAAACTCATTTTTCATCCTCTTTAAAAGCATCTAAAGTTTTGCATCAATAAGGACGAACAAAAAACAAAGCAAATTCACAGTGTGAAAAATTCAGTTTGTCCCTCTTTGTTTTGAGTAGTGGCTGGATATGAATATTGTATTTTCTATTTCAGAGTTTCAGTGATGGCTTCTTTATAATCCCTTTGACAACTACCTGTTGGTTTATTCCTTGACTACAGCTCTAAAGCTAATGATGTGTCTAAGGTTCAGTTTCTGAATCTCGTGTCGTACACATAACTGTGATAAAAGTTTTCTGGTCAACATCATCTTGTGAGATAAGAATTTAATTCTGAAGATGAACCAAAATACTTTCTGATCTATTTATTTCCCTTCCTGAGACATAAAGCTTTATACCTTGCATCTCTTGTCCAAAGAATCAAGAGCTGCTTTAATCACTTAAACCTCCCCAGGGACACTGTGTTTACGAGCCTGGACAAGTTGTAGGAGACAGCAAAACAGTCACATAATGAGGGCAGCAGATTGCTAGAATGGCAGAAATGCACTGCCTTTTGTCTTTTTTGCCTAAGCCTTGGTTTAGTAAAGCCAAACTAGCTGCTGCCATTGCAGGAGACTGTTGGACAGTCATGGTGGACTGCTGGAAAAAGAGAAACTCTCCCACCCTCCTTGTGCTCTGAGCTCTCTAGTTGCAAGCCAAGCTCAGAGATTTACAGGCAGTTTGTTTGAGATGTTTAACCATGCCTGCAAGCACAGGTTGTGACTGGACATCTCTATTACATCGTTGAACAACTAGACACAGAAGGCTGATAAAGAAATGCTATACTTACACAGTAAATTCACTGTTGTACTCAAATCTGCAACCTCCTGTGAATGGGGATACGTTCCAGAAACAACTCAGTGGGAATTAATCCTTTCAAAATTGCTGTGTAAAAAAAAGCTGCTGAATGTGGAGTATTTCTGTGAGGCTGACAATCTAGGTCAGTAATGTTGCATTTTTCTCCGTACAGAAGTAATGGCAGGGGGACATCAGAATAGGTACACCCCCCCCCATGTTTTGAAAAAACACTAAGAAGTCCTCGTAGCAGCATTTCTGTGATCTATTTTTGTATTCATCCAGGATCAAATTGGCTGAGAAATTCTAAAATTCCTAGATAAAATCTTTTCCATTGCAATTCCTCTCTCAGATTATCTCCTTGAGTATGAGATCTGTGGATGAAAAGAAGTTCTGTTACAGTTCTTTTCAAATCCACCTGCAAAACTGTTATTCACTGTTGCACTGCTTCACTAGTCCTGAAGTTATATAACAAGTTCTTTTTGTCACTTTCTATACGCTGACATTAAACCACGAGTGTTTGGGACCACTCACAGGCTCAGTAATGCAATTAAGGTCATTAAAGTCAGTTGCGTAGAACAAAAAGCCCATGGGAGAAAAGAGCCAGCACATAGGAGAGTGGAGTGATCCCTGCAATACTGATTATAACAGACATTTCTATGTGGAGATTCACTATTATGTAGATCCTGCTTGAAAACAGCCTGTACTGAAAAGCTTGTCTGTTCACCAGATGAATAAATGTATATATATCACCATTTTGATTCTGATAGATTGAAAAGTGCTTTCTTACCCAGTATCAGGGTATCAGTGCCTGCTCACTGCACTACAAAGCTGGGCTGGGTGGAAGGCGAGAGATGCATGTTGGTTGGTGTGTATTTCTACAATCCTCACCCTGTTTCATTACCTTCATTACCTTATGTCTGACTGAGAACAGGCAGTGCAGGGATGAGAGCATCGTTAACGGGACTGTGTCATGGGTGGGTTGCATTTAAACACATAGTAGTTCCTGTGGTAACAGTGTCAGCGCCGATGTGTTTGTTTGATGTTTTGCAGAATGGTATATTTATTTTTTCACATATCCACATACTCCATTTTTGGTGCCCTGAATATTTATGACCTTTGTAAAGGCGTGTCACATACATCGTCCTAGGTGGTTGGTAGGTTTATGATCCCACTCAGGGCAAAACCTGGTTTATATTGGGTAGGTTTGTGCTTAAGTCTGCACTGGGAATAGTCACGAGTGAAAAAGACCATATAAAATCTGTGTGTCAGAGATACTGCCTTCAGCTTGAGACTGTTATGTCAGTCATAAGCAAGGGCCACTGTCAGCCACAGTAGTTGTACAGGGACAGTAAAGCCAGACACTTTAAGGGCAGATGATATATGCGCTACTCATGCCCAAGAGTGCTGTCTCTCAGACAGAATACTGCTGTTACTTGCTTGGCTGTAACAGCAGTATGAGCACAAGATAAGAAGGGTGCTGATTTCTTACAAATACTTCAAAAACTGATGCCAGTCTGACTAGGTATTCATTTCTTCCTGTCTTCCCAAGTCAGGTCAGTGGAGCCCTGCTCTGCCTTTCCTCCTCCAGATCCAAACTCAACATGGCAGTCATTCTTCTCCTTCTTAACTGTCTTTCCTTGACCTTCACCCAGTCTTCTTCAGCACTTCCCACTGGCTATGCTGTTCTGGCAAAATGGTATTTCTCCTCTAATGACTCAAGCATAGGAAGCTTCTCTCCAAAATGTTTCCAGTTGTGGCAGATTTCTTCAATTAAATTATTCAATTAAATATCCTCTCCTTAAAAAAGCATATGTGTGGTGGTCTACTGTGTCCGGTAGTGGCAGTACTGAACTCTGTAGAAAGATGGGATAGTTGGAGAAATTTTACAGCTTTTAAGTCAAACAGGCCTTCTTCTGACCCAAAATAGCACCAATAGGCCTCAAAGCTAAAGACAAATCTAGAACAGTTTATTGGATTTTAGGTAGAAGGTAGGCTGTTTCTGAAAGCAAATTCTTTGGAGTAAACCAGACATTAGAGGGGGGGCAGACAATGACAAAATAGTTATTTTGTGAGAGAAGGAATTCGTGGGACTCAGAGAGAGGTAGAGAGGAAACAAGAAATGTACCATGAACTATTTCTGCTGAAGGCTTGATTTTAAAAATTTTTGGGTAACTGCTCAGTACCAGGTGATCAAATGCTAGAGGTCCTAAGAGTCACTGGTTTGCTACAGTCATGGGAGCTCAGATTAGTTGTCTTCAAACCCTGGTAGTGCTGCTTAATTGACAGGGATAATGGCAGGGTCTCAACCCCTGCCAGCTGCTTTGTGACAATGGATGTGGCACTTCCCATTGTTTTCCTCCAGTCATGGTCTGTTCTTTGATCTCTGAGGAAGGGATTACCTTTGAAGTGGGAGAGGAGCAGTGCCAAGAATAGCAGAGCCCTCATTTGGCCACGGTACAGGACAGAACTGTGACAAAAGACACTACTCAGCATGCAATAGGACTCTGTGGAGCTGCACATGTGCCTAGCCCACCTGACCTGCCTGTGTACACAAAGGTTGTCCTCCCTGGGGTCACTTAACATCAGTGCAAACAATCATCACCCACATAAAAACACATCTGATCTACGGTTTGCAATCTGTTTTATTTGCCAAAAACAAATCAGTTTCATATTATATTGTATATATAAAGCTTCTTACATAACCTTCTATATGAAACATTTAAAATTTGAGAGGCTGCCAAACAGGCATTTTCATTTTGACTTCTACCCACTAAGCAACATTGATAAGCTATATTTCAGGAGCCTGCCTATGCATACTTTAATGCTATCTTTCTGAGTTTGATTCTCTTTCACCACCTCAGTAATTCAACCCTGCTTTCCCAGTACAAATACAAAAGAACTAAGAGATATACTGGATCAGACAGAAGGTCAGTGTGTCTTGTCCCGGAGCATGGATAGGAACAGATGTTTATGAGAAGGCTTTTGGGACCGGGTTACCACACATGGCTAATTCCTCTAAAATACCCTCTGAGTTGCTGCCATCTCAGGCCTTGGAGACTTCTTGAGCCAGATGTCATATCTGATCTAATAGTCCCTGGTGGACCTCACTGTCCCTGAATGTGTTTGATCGCTTTGTGAGCATGTGGATGTGCAGCAGGCAAATCCACAAGGTGTCTGCCTGTTTCTTAAACGTTCAGTAGCAGCTCGGATGCTAGAATCATCTTGCCTCTCCAAGTTCCAGATCAGCAAAGAGAAACCTCCAAACAATAGGTCCTTTTTAGTTCCATGAGACAGTGCTTAATTCTTCTATAAAACCAGGTGTATTTCTTCAGTGTTACAACTGTAGTTGTTCCAGGATGTATTTATGCTCACCTACTACTTAGGATTAGATTGTTTTAGAATAATGATGTAAAATGAAAACTCAAAATACTCCAGTGTTGTTGTTTTGAATTCCTAAATCTAGTTGTGTAAGTGCAGATTGGAGTGGAAAAGCCTATAATGATTATAATAACCATACTAATTACAGGCAGCTGGCCTTTCATCCTAGAAGATGATTTTTTGCAAACAGAAGGGAGTTGTTGGTTCTTTATGATAACAATATAAAAGGCATTCAGACTCTGTAAGGCATCATTTAAATTGTGGTTTACTACAACACTATGAAGACAGAATGGTATAGAGAATCATAGAATCGCAGAATATCTGGAGTTAGAAGGGAGCCACAGGGATCATGATGTCCAGCTCCTCCACACAGCACCACCCAAAATCCAAACCGTGTATCTAAGCATGTTGTCCAAACACTCCTTGAACTCCAATACCTGTGGCTGTGACCACTGCTCTCAAGCCATTCTCCGCCCAAGCTGAATCTGTACTTGGGATTGCCCTGACCCAGCTGTAGGACCTTGCACTTGGGCTTGTTGAACTTCATGAGGTTGGCATGGGCCCACCTCTCAAGACTGTTCAGGTCCCTCTGGATGCCATCCCTTCCCTCTAGCCTGTCAGCTGCACCACTCAGCTTGTGTCATCTCCAAATTTGCTCAGGATGCACTTGCATCTTTTTTGCTGGTGTGAACCACAAGTGGTGTATCACTGAACAAACCTCTGATCCAATATGCTGGGTGGACACTTTCCATGGAAAAGAGATTTCCCCGTTTTGGTCATTTGTGCTACCATACAATTTTCTTTTATGAAAAAATCTCTATTCATCCTTCCCATGGCCAAACAGAACGGATGTTTGCAGAACTTAATGGCTGCGCATATAGCGAAAAGCGTGGGCATTTCCTTTGGCTGAAATGTTTTTTCATGGGGTGCTTCGAGCAATCAAGAGAGAAGCTTAATGGGAGAGCAGTGGATTGAAAAGTGTTTTTACTAGCTCCCTGCACAAGCTGAATGTACACACTGTGAAACTGTCTCATTATCAGCTTATTTACATGTATCGCTTACAGACTTTGGCAGAGACTTCTGACTTGGGTTTGAAATCTAATGTCCTTTTAGGAGTTTGGCTGTTGACCCTTGCCTTGGACCTGATCTGTGACCCTGATCTTGCAGGTCCTCTGTCCACTCCTACGTGTGACATTTAATATATGCAAAAAAGGTATAGCCTTGTGAGGCTTTTGGAGGATCAAACACATAAGAGAGCAATGCGAATTGAAGGTTTTCATAGCCAGAATTTAAGACCAAAAAAAGAGTTAAAGACCAGCCTATAGCGTATATACTCTGAGAAACATAATGTTAATTTATTTACACTTGTATTGCTGCACAGAATCTTTGAAAAACCTGACCCTAAGAGAAAATTGCATTAATTCATGCGTAGAGTCATAAGAAAAGTCCAGCAGAAGTAGCTTAGTGCTGGCTCATCCTAATTATAAGCAAATATAAGGAAAGTCCAAAATTCCAGCAGAACCACAATGATTCCTTTCTGGTGTCTTTCTGCTTTAACCTGGAAAGGGTCAAAATTTGATATACACTACACCTACTGCTTTCATGTCTGCCCCCAGGGGCTGTCCAAACTCCTGTCACTAATTGCCAAAGGTATGGGATGGAAATTAAGGAATCACTCAAATAAAAATGTATCTGCTGAATTGCCAGACTCCTTTGTGAGATACACTGAGACAAAGAAGCAGCTTGCAAAAATGAGGCCAGGGGCAGTTTTCTATAGCTGACAGAGTAAGTAGGTTTATTGAAGAAACAAGTGGGAATAGAAGAAGTACAGCATGCCCAGGGCAAAGAAAAGTGTGCTTGTGTTCAGCACATCAGAGAGGTCACCAATGAATAGTTCTGTGTGAACATCCGACCTCTGTGCTGCTGCCAAGGGCATGGAAACCTGGTAATACGAGAAGCAGCTTTCAGATGGCACCTACTGTTTCAAAGATAAAAGCTACAGAAAATACACAGTAAACTGCTCTCAGTTATTTCATCCACTCTCCCTTCTCCTCCACTATCTCATCCCTTTTGCCCATGCATCTCAATACACTTTCCAAGCTGCATAAGTCACAAGGGCAATTTTGTCTAATTCAGATAATCTTCACACTCACTCTAGAAAGAAATAGAAAATCCAGACGTGACAGAAAAGAATATGTAAAAGAGCTTCTGCTATTTGCAATTATCCCCTCATTGTTTGCCACAGCAAATGCAGTTGACTCCTAGAAACTGACAGCCTGCAAACAAACTGATCTACTGAAACTCTGCTAAAAGAAAACATGAGAGAGATTTATCCTTTTGAGGTCAAATTCTCTATTAACTCAATTCCACTGACTTTAATTGAACAGTCATAAATTTTATAAAATTAAACTTCTCAGACAAAATCCTCTCTCATTCTCTGCAGAATATTTTCATACACTGAAGCTAATTAATGACTTGAACTCAAGCAACAGTTCATACAATGAATTCATGTTATTATTTTTATTCGGTGACAATTAAGATTGCTTGTGGCAATAGGACGAGGGGAAGTGGCCACAAACTGGAGCACAGGAAGTTCCACACAGATGTGCATGGGAACTTCTTCCCAGTGCAGTGACGGAGCAGTGGCACAGCTGCACAGAGAGCTGGTGGAGTCTCCTTCTCTGGAGACGTTCCAGACCCACCTGGACGCCTACCTGTGCAACCTGGGCTAGGGAGCTGCTTTGGCAGGGGACTGGACTCCATGATCTCTGGAAGTCCCTTCCAACCCCTACAGTTCTGTGATTCTGTGACTCAAGACGCATTCTTTTCTAAAGCTGCAAATGAGTACAAATGAAGAATCTTATCATTCATAACACAAATAACATGCTGGAATTCTCCGTATTTTGAAAACATGAATATTGACCAGGGTCTTGCTCTCAGCAGAAACTTTTAAAAACCTTCCCACCTAAGAGTGTTCTTGAAAATCAGTCTGCTGGTAGAAGATGAAAATTTAACACAAGAATGGAGAGATCAAAATTTTCATTCTGAAACAGACTGTTCCATTTCAGCTTAGTTCAGCGCTGAATGATATCAAATCACTCCACAGAAACAAGAATTAAAGTACAAAAATGGGAATGGTACAACAGGAGAGATGGAAAATAATTCCCAGCCATCCCTTGACAGTGGTTTATAGCCTGTTGGTTACAACACATTTGTGTGGAATGGAAAGTGTGAATGCGACTCCCCGGAGAAGGATCAAAATGCATCTGTCACTCTCATGTCAGGGAGTGCTTTTCACATTATTATTGGCAAAAAGGATAAAACACCTGCCATCAGATGAGATTTTCCACTGCCAGTTTCAAAGAAGGACCTTAACAGGAAAAAAAGACAAGCCTGGATTTCTGGACTTCTACCCTTAACCACTGACTGAGCAAGGACAGTAAAGAGTGGCACCACAGCACGCCCTCAGGTAGCAAGGAAATAGCTATGGCAGAGCCTCATTTCCTGCTGAGGGCTTGTGGTCTATACTTTTGGGTCACACTGGTTTTGCCATCTGTTCCAACCTTAGAAAGAGCAATACCATGGATAGTCTATTTTTAAATAAATGAACAAGATTTTATCTCTTAATAAATACTTGCCTTGCAAATATTTATTCTCAGAAGATGTATGTAAGTGTGTTGGCCCTTGTATCTAGATCAAGAGTAGTCTGCATGTAGCCAGGACAGAGCAATGCCTCTGAACACCTTTTTCCCCTGATGTCCAGATACTTCATAGTCTTTGGAAAGCAGCGGAAGTGACTTCAGATGATAACCTCAGCTCTTCTGTGCTCAAAATGCAGCCAAGCAATCCACAACACTGCCTATATAGGCTCAGGATTGAAATGGGGATTGAGAAAATCTTAACACATTCAAGGCAAATGCTGAGAATAACAAACCCAGGCAGCAAAGGTAAGCCAAGCTACAAAACACAGAGATCTTGCTTCTTTCCAAGTAGTTGCTATGTTGATTTTGGAGTGTCATTTAGGCTAAGGTGTTGGGGTCAATTTAAAAACACATTTCTTTGATATGCTCACAACACGAAGAATTTGTCATCTCGTGCAGTGGACTGCTGCTGGACTGTGACTTCTCTGGCAAAACATGCTCTTGGAGGTACTGCAAAACACAAGGAAACCAGCGCTCACTTTCTGGGGCAGAAGTTTAAGTGAGAGTGTGACTGGTCCTGCTCTGTGTACACCTCTCTATATATCCCATTTTCGTTCAGAAGATGAGAGAGGACATCTCCCCATGGTTTTTTGTTGTTGCTTTTTTCTTCTATTTTTCCCCAGTCTAGTTCTCCTTCCATGTGATTGATTTTTAGATCCCAGTCACTATTCCTGGTGCTCTTGCCGTAGCACTGCCCATGACACACACCAGCAGGCACTAAGAAGGCCAGGAACCAAAAAGCCAGCAGCTTGTAGAAGGAAGGATCCTATCAGCAGTGGTCAACCAGCAGAACAGAAGAGCTGAGCCTGTTTGAAGAAGAAGAGTTAGCAAGAGCAATTGGAAGACAGAAAGAAGGAACATAAAGAAATAAATATCCTTTCCAAAGAGAGGGCTTAATAGAGAATTGCAGCAATTAGCCACTGCAGAGCCCCTGGCAATTCCCACTGAAAATAAAATCCATAGCCAAAACCCTCAATTGATATTAAGTAACAGAGCTCTCAGACACTTTAGATCAGCATAGGATCTTCCGCAGAGTGGATTGTAGATTGATTTTATGGAATCCTACACCCCTCCAGCAAAAAGGCAATTTTCCTTTGCATCAGTGGGTTTTTGCCTGGAACCATGATCCTGGACCTCAGGGAGCTCCCTTCTCCATACAACAGCAACATTCAGCAGCAAAGAATGGGGATTCAATGCATCAGCTCTCTTTGTGTATGTTTATTTTTGCAACATCTCAACTGTACAGAATCACACCGAGGTACTCATATCTGTGCTGTGACCTTCTCTTCGTTCCTGACCATATTTAGATAAAGAAAACATCCCAGAACATTTTCCACAATCTCTTGGATGCTTTGCTGCCCTCATGTCATTGGCGTGTTAAAATGTGAAACAAATGGTAAGACCTTCCAGGAAAAGAAAAAAAAAGAGACTTAAATCAAAATGGGGCTGGGGTGAGAGGCAATGCTGCGTTAGGGCAGATACAACTACTTAAGGCTTGGAAGCTTCTGATTAATATCAGGCTTAGTCCAGCTCCCAAGAAAGATTTTCCAATTGATTTCTATGGGGATTGACTAAGGTCAACACTGTACATGCTGTGGATTGTTCCTTTCATCTGAGGCTCTCAAAGACACTGAACAAACAGGAATGAACATAAAAGAGGGAAGAGAAGTCCCAGTTTTGACCTTTTTACATGGACAGGTTCAATGGGACTTTCAAGGAGTAGATCGATAATCTGATTTCTTTTAATTTGCCGTCTTTGTTCTACAGTATTGAGAGGAGTATCATGCTGTACTTGCAACACCCATTCTCTTGTTACTGACTGGCTTTGTAATCATGAGTAATAACACCGTTCCATTGAGAAGAGGTAAAAATGGACCAAAGTTACGATTTCTCTGATCATATGCTTTACTGTTAAAATACTCAGAAGAATTTTCACACCATCTTCTGTGGGAAAAACAAACAAACAAAAAACAACACAACAGCTCAGTTTTCTGTAGTGCTGCTGCTCTCTGAAATTTCCTTCTTCTGGCAGCAGTTCAATGATAACAGAATCGAGCAATATGGCTCCATGGGAAAAGATAACAAAGAATCAATGTCTAAGCAATTTCAGGATCATCTCTGAATTTAATGTCCAGCTGATTAGTTTATATCATAATGGTTCCTCGGTCCTATTTTAAACATCTCAGGGAAGAACACTTTGTAACCCAGTTAAAATGCTTTCTCATCGGGCAGAAATCAATATCAAACAAGGCAGAAATGACCTCTGTCAAATTTTCTTATGCTCGCCACAAGAGTGCTTAAAATACAATTCCCAGGGAATGTTCTGCAAAATTGACTGAGTTTTAAATAATCCAGCACAGTAAAAGGAGCTTCTAATAGTTCATCCAGAGGAGACTACCCATTCCAAGCACTGAAAGACAATGGATTAGCCTTATGTTCTGGTTTTATCATTGTCATCTGATTAGCTCCATTCTCCTTCCTTCACCCAGACTGACACGTTCTGTTGGCTGCACCTCTTTGACTTGATCCTGAAGGTAGCTCTCAACACTCCTGTGCATGTGTGTGTCATGGAGGGAGGCAAAGCACTCAGTATACTCTTGGGAGCATATTCCATGTGTGTTTGGAGTGGAAAAGCTGATTCATTGGCTTTAAAGTCTCTTCCAACCAAAACCATTGTGTGTTCTGTGATTCTGTGCTTTCTCGTTCCTCTCCCTCTCTAAACAGAACAGATCATGGCACTATCCTACAAACACTTTTGTGAACAAAAGATTAGATTCTCCAACTTTGATCAGTCAAGAGCACTGGATCTGCGACAGCAGAAGAATTAGGTGTTCAAGAAATATCACAAAAATGAGGGGCTTCACAATTACTGCTTGTTTTAAATGATCCATTGGAACAATACAAAGGATCACTTAGTGTTCCAATAGGAAATGAAAACGATGATAAGGCTACTCTCTGAAAGAGAAAAAGGTACATAGTTTCACATAAGTAGTGTGTCAGGATAGGCAAATTTGTACTGCTTAAATTAGAAGACAGACTCTAGTCTTTTTCCTCAATTGCAAGAGCGATTAAATTCTAAGCTAATAAAACTGGATAGTAAGCACTTTGCTTATTTGAATGTGCCCTCTAAAAATTATGTATCATCACAGACTGGTGTGCGCTTACCAAACGCTCCTCTTTTTGCTCTTGGTGGTCAGAGAGCTCCTGGGACTCTGGCATTCACACCCCTGCTGCTCAGCCCAACTCCTATTGGGAGCTGGATGTGCCTGGGCAGCAGAGAAACAGCTGGTGTGGGGTGTTCAGGAGAATAGCAAACCAGAAGGACACCTCCCTTCTCTCCTTCCTTGCTACCTCTGAGCCAACTGCTGGCCACAGGGCTGGAAGGCAGATGGGCAGATTGCCATCCCCTTTCAGGGTCAGCCCTCTAAGGGAAGTGAATAACATTGCTTTCACATTCTCCTCTGCTTAAAGCTCTGCTTATGCAAGCCATCCCAAACAAAAAACAGCTTTTCCTCAGTTAACACCATTTTGCATGGAGTGGGAGTTTGAATAGAAATGGAGAAACAGTCCAGACTTGGGCTATAGCTGCAAGAAGATAGCTTCATCCTCATGAGAGGTTGGTTATAACCACATTTTCACATTAGCAAGCTATTTAAAGCAAAAGAGCAATCTCTGTCATGCTCAGCTCTGGTCTCTCACTTTGTATTCCGGCCAGGAAGTGCCTGATAAAGGCTCAGTATTTTTCCATGAATTAGGATGCCTTAATTAGTAGAGACAGCTAATTTAAATTAGCTGTAGGAGCAGGTACAACCCTCAAGAGAGCAAAGAACAATGACTGCAGTACACTCAGAACAGCATGAGGAGAATTTCTGCTTTTGGAAAGACATTCATCCAGGCAGACTAAGGATAAGTCTGCCTCCATAATTGGATGTGCACCCGTTTTCGTGGGGTGACAACAAGATTACATGCTGTACTTTCCTTAGCTCTGTGTCAGGGGGAACAAGCAGTTATTTCTATCACTTCTTGCACCACCCAGAGGCACTACGCCGGGTGCAAGACCAGCGTGCTCATGGCACCCACCAAGGTGGTTCCCCGAGCATGTCAGCGCATGGAGCATGGCTGGGAGGTGAGGTCAGAAGCCTGCAGAGGGGCAGGAGATCCAGGGTGTGTGCTATGAAATATCAGCTGGTTCCTGATTCAGCAATGGGCAAAGAGCCCTTTGAAGGAGACCAGCTGGACAACGGAATGTTATTTTCTTTCTCATTTGCCTTACCACACTATTAACCACAAGGGATGGAAGTGGAGAATATAAGGTGCAAATTTTGATCAGCAGTTGTGATTATTCTTACAGCAGCTTTACACTTTATGAGTGCTTCTCGCTGCAGGAAGATCTTGTTCTGCAGAACAGGTATGGCAGTCTGCAGGTGCAAACAAATCTGCAGGTACAGCAACATGCCAGCAGACTGGACTGTGGAAAGGTTTAGATGCTCTAGATACAAATCAAAAGTGCTCAGTGAAAACTGTTCCTGCAAACTAAAACTGCTGGAGCCAGATGGAGTCCTTATCACCGGCACAGGCACACAGATAACAGCTGCCCTAAACTCTCCAGCTACCAAAGCAATGGCAGCAGATTTTTGTCCTCATACAAACAGCTGCAGTTGAACATTCTTTGCAAGGTCACAACTTATTTACTTCTCCTGCATTAATGACTCACATCAGTTGTGAAGCAGGACCCCAAGCCAGTGACTTGGTCTACTTGTGACTATGCCTCTTTTTTCCCCTAAGAAATAAACTAAAATACCACATCACTCCATCCTAGCAGGAGCACAGATTCACTAGTGCACATGAGACAGGCAGCAAACTAAATCTGGCTCTGGAGTTCAGCTGATCACTTCCTTCCAAGGAGTACACCAGAAGAGGGACATTGAAAACACACTTGCCAAAGTCCTTGTGGAGTAACCACCCTTCCTGGAAGTCAGGATGTTGTGTTCCCTTCCTTGCCTCTATCAGCCCTGTCAGAGTCACCTAACTCACCACTCAAAAAACCCCAAAAAACTGAACAGTCTCAACGTGAGGCTGACATTTTTCAACATATTTTTCAGTTCCTCACCTTTTCAGGGTATCTGGATTGATGTGTGTTTTTTTTTTTATCTCGTGTCCTAAAATGGTAATCTCTTGAAAAACCTGATTGCTATTAAATACATCAGGATGGCCACTTCAAGAAAATGATTAAGCAATTACTGTGAAAGATATTAAAATAAGGTTTCAGCAATACCATGAGATTGATTTTAGAGTGTTACAGGGAGCTGAGACCTGCTGTTCAGTGATGAATGAGTTCCCTGAGAAAACCCAGTAAGGGACCATAACATAATCACATAATTGAATTGTTCTTGAAATATCACTTGCTCCGGGATTTGGAAATCAGCAGCCCCCAATGACCTTGCTTTTGACATCTCTATTCATGATCTTGGAAAAGAAAAGGTAAACAGCAGTAACCAGTAAACAAAAAGGGCCTCCAGCTGAAGCAGACACAGGCAATGTCTGGCTTGTTAAACCTGTGGGGAAATGAGAAGAGATCTGATTAGAGATCTTGAGTGAGATGTTGTTTTAATCTTAAAAACAGCTCTAATGAGTCATCTAAGAGCGGGGAGAGATAAGGAAAGGGGAACAAGGGCAAGCAGAACCAGAGGAAAACTGGACTTCATTGATGTCATGTATGGTCATATGTGAAGTCCACATGGTGCATCAAACTCAAACATCAGCCAAGACTGGAAAACCAAGAATAGTGCAAATTGAGCCTTTCTGCCCCCTACATCATGAAAAATGAGAGTGGTTACAGCATCCCACAAGCCATCCCCTGGGTCTGTTGGAAGGGCAGCTCTTGTAGTTACAAGCAGATAGGAATCCTATTTTTCTTCATGAAAACCAAAGCATACGAGGGGCCCTAGAAAGGCTGGCAGTGACTGTGGCTCCAGAAGGGATCAGTCTCACGCATAACTGAACTGAGGACTCTGTTCTCAATGACAGAAACCGTCATATGCACAAAACCGTGCCCAGAATCACAGAATTGTAGGGGTTGGAAAGGGCCTCTGGAGATCATTGAGTCCAATTGCTGAAGCAGGTTCCCTACAGAAGGTCACACAGGAAGATGTCCAGGTATGTCTTGAATATCTTCAGAGGAGGAGACTGCAACCTCTCTGGGCAGCCTGTTCCTGTGCTCCATCACACTCACTATGAAGAAGTTCTTCATGTTCAGATGAAACTTTCTGTGTTGCAGTTTTGTCCTGTTGCCCCTTGTTGCATCTGTGGGGACCACCAAAAAGAACCTGGCCCCATCCACTTGACTCCCGTCCTGTAGATACAAGCGTTGATAAGATCATCTCAAATGTTACTTCCTGCAGCTTTGTCCAGGACACAAAGCTGCGGCAGATTCACTGCACACTGAGTATCCGTGCAACAAACTGCAGGCAGAGAAGTTACAACTCAGAAATTCCTATCTGTCCAACCGTGCAGCCTCCCCACTCGTGGCGGTACGAATAGCCTGCATTTGCAATGCTAACTACAGGATTTGGTCATCTCTGCCACGGTGTGATGGAGCAAAGGCTGCTTTAAATGACCTGATTTTCAGAATATGTGCATATCATATTATAAGTACAATCTCAACTCCAGCCTTTCCAGTTGGTCACCAGGCACCAGCTTTTGGGAAGCAGATTGGTTATGGAGCAGAAACCTTTGGCTTGAACTCCACAGCCAAATCTGAAGGAGTAACTATTGTGCTTAAAGTAAATACTGAATCCCTTTGTTCAGTCTAATCCAGACAGGGACAAAACAAATGATGTCTGGTGCAATCCATACGGGGACAAAACCAGCGATGTCTGCCTGTTTTGTCTTCTGCAAACCACGCCTGGCCTTACAATCACCCTATTCCCTGTGGAGCAAGAGTGGCACCTGGTGGTCAGATGCCCTTAGCACTCATAAAAAGCTTTTTTTTCAGTTGAACATTCGGTGCAGTGGAATGCCGGAGGAGCCCTTTGAACAGTGCAGTCCTGACTGACCCGATCAGAGACAACTGCTACCTGCATGTACTCCTGTACCTCGCTGTTCTCCTGCGCAGGCAGCACCAACTGACATTCCCACAAGATGCCAGCTCCACAGATGATCCTCCCTACCCACGTTCTAATTCTCCTGTGAGTCGTAAGGAAGGAATGAGGACCTGCATTGTCTTGCTGAAAACATTTTTTTTTTCCTGACTGCTTGGAAAAATAAAAACAAATCAGGGCTTCCTATGTGGGCAGAGATGAAATAAGCCTACTTCAATCAGCTACCAAACGTGCATCCGTACAGACGGATCTTAGGGCCACATGTGTCATGGAAGAAAATGCTGTTATTCTCCTGTTTATCAGCCATTCTGTGCCTCATCAGGATGGGACTTCTGTAAGTCCCTGCACTTCACAAACCCTGTGAATAATAGATGTGCTCTGGGGATGAATTTCAGCCACCAGTGCTCCTTACAACACTGACATTCATCTGGCAAGAAAAGTTCTGATGCAGAAGAGCTCTGTCTAAAGAACAAGCCCCCACAAAGCACTGAATCTCAGACGGAGTGGCTTTGGATTCATATATTGCAACCAAGTGATTATTTTATGGCTAATTTGAGCTCAGAGACTGAGAGGCTGTCCCCTTAGAACTGATAAACGTAAAACTTCTACAGGAAGCTTTCCTGCAGCTGGGCTGCCAATCCTCTCCTTCACTAAGAGTGACTGTCCTCAAAACTGCCTTCACCTGTCTGAGACCAATTTTTTGCCCAACTAGTCCTTTTCTATAATTCACACAACGATGTGAATCTCACAAAGAGAATGGTACCTCCCTGCAGGTTTGGCAGGAATTGCTCAGAAGTCAGCGGGATGGGCATGGAAGGATGTGTGTACAGTGGAATAGCCACATGGTGGGATAGGATGAGCTGCACTTCCACAGTAAAAAAAGAATAGAGCATCTGGGGCTGTATGAAACATAATCCAGCTCTCTGTGGCTGCTGTTCAGCAAAGAAATGATGAGAGCATGGATGAGGCAATACAGTGATTAGCACAACAAAGTTCTTGACAGCTGGCTTTCCTGTGTGCCAGGCTCACAGTCCTGGGCACCATAACTGCACTCAGAGGGGGAAATTCACCTGTTGGCCATGCACCAGTGCAGGCACAAAATGAAGAAAGGGCGACTTTATGTGAGCACCACCATCAGTTTTAATGAAGATCTGCAGGTGTAGCCTGTAGGTGGCTTCTCTGCCTTTATACTTAAGGTATCACAAATGTGACAACTACATCTCTGATGTATCTGGTGAAGAAAGCATTTGGCTACAAGACACGGCCCCACAGAAGGGCTGGAGCCATGCAATATCTTCTGCAGGCTGAAGGTTAACAGCACAGAAGTGTTTATAGAGAGGGCAGCACAAAAGAAGAAGTACAAAACTAGGTCATGTGAAAGCTGATGTAATATTTGGCAAGGTCTTCAAACTAGCTGCTGAAGTCACACACCTGCAAGTACCTGCAGACGTTTGCATGAGCCAAAATGACTAAAGCTAGCTGCACACCATGACTGCACACTGGGATCTGTTTGCAAAAGCAATCTCCCCCTTTTCATATCTCCAGATTTCAAGTACATTATTTTTTTGTCTTTTTTTTTTTTTGTAATAGATCCCATATGTTTTGCCTCTACAAGAGTCAGAAGGAACTGGAGAAGCTCATCATGGTCTGCATGCACAAACCTAGGCTCCAGGAGATACACACTCTCCTCTTACCGCAAATAAACCTCATGGCCCTTCCTGTGCTCACTCCCCCACCCTGAAAGGTGCAGACCTGCAGACACCTCAGGACCACACTGAGCACACTGCAGCCACAGAGAGCTCTGGGCTGCCTCAACGTGGGCCCCAAGCTCACTTTGGCATTGGCCACAGCCAAGACAAGGCAGGTGGAAGCATGCACAGACACAGGTGCTGTAACAGTTCGTCGCACCTAAATGATCACATGTGCTATTTGCAGAAATGTGAAAACAGAGCTGCACAGTGAATGACAGATACTCCCCCTGGTTGGAGGAGTCAGGAGCCCCAGGATGCTCTATTGAGCAGGACAGGAGGTTGTGCAGGCACAGGATTTCATGGTCTCTTAGGGAAGGAACAAGCAAAGCAACACCACAACACATTGTAAAATCATTTGCATTCATTCTCATGAACATAAAATCTCGGCAGCCCCCCAGACCTTGCACATCATATCAAGAAGCTATCACAGCTATAATAACCACCTCGCAGCAATGGGGACCATTTCACCGATATACTAATTGCAGAGCGCATCCTGCCAGGGCTCCTGGAGGAGGAGAGGAAAGCTGTGGGGAGGACTGCACAAGTGGTTCATTTGCATCGGATGCCCTTATTATCCCTCCAAGTTCTTCCTTTCTCAGTATTAATTAAAGCTCATGCTGTGACAGCCACGAGGCAGGGAGGCATACTGAATGACTGCCACATATGTCAGCAGGTTTCACTTATCCTAAAATCCTAAGTAGGATATGGGGGGACTCAGGAGTAAATTCTGCTTAGGGATAAAAGCCTGATAGGAATAAAATCCTGCTTTTGTGTTGATCCTGTTGATCTCCTCCATGGACAATGTACAGCACCAGTGGGCATCCAGGGCTTTCCCCTGTACCCAATCCTTAGGAGCTTCCCAGATATGACGTGCTCCTGAGTGCTTGCTGAGAATAGGGTTTGCATTTACAATGGGAGGAAACAATGGCTCTGAATTGTTTGGGGCAGCAGAGAGGTTAGCACAGGGCTTAAATCAGTGGCTCTGACACTAATTTAACATCAAAAGTCAAGGTCTTTATTAACAGTCTGCCCTGCATGAAGTCTTGGGCCAGTAAAAGCACAAAATATAGTACTAGCAAGAAAACCCTGCAATTTTAATCTCAAATTGCAAGAGGAAACCTCCCTTCTTCCCTTCCTCCCCCTTACCTTCCCTGTTTCCTTTCCTTTTTCCTCTTTCCTTTCCTCTTTCCTTTCCTTTTTCCTCTTTCCTCTTTCCTTTCCTCTTTCCTTTATCCTCTTTCCTTTTCCCTCTTTCCTTTCCTTTTTCCTCTTTCCTTTCCTTTTTCCTCTTTCCTTTTTCTTTCATCCTTTTTCCTTTCATCCTTTCTCCTTTCCTTTTTTCCTTTCCCCTTTCACCTTTCCCTTTTCCCCTTTCACCTTTCCCTTTTCCCCTTTCCTTTCTTTTCCTTCCCTTCCTCTTCCCCTTTCCTTTTCCCTTTCCTTTTCCCTTTCCTTTTCCTCTTTCCTTTCCCTCTTTCCTTTCCCTTTCCCTTCTTTCCCCTTCTCCTTCCCTCCCACATGAGAAACATGCAGTATTTTGCTGTGTGCTCACTGCCATCACTGCAGCAGGAAGGCTTGCACAGCAGCTCCTCGAGACCAACCTCACTTTTCTCCTGCCCAGTCATACCCTGAGCTGTGCCACATCCCGATGCCGTCCAGACGCGGCCCCACGAGGGCAAAGGAGCCCGCGGTTCCCCCTGCTGGCCACCTCGTGCTGACACAGCCCAGCACGCCGCCGGCCTTCCGGTCCGCCGGCACGTCGCTACATCCCGCCGAGACGTACGGCGGCGCGCGGGCTGTCAGCCAATAGCTGACGGCGCTGCGGGCAGGCCCCGCCCACTCCGGGGGCGGCGCTGCGGGGCCGGGCCGGGAGCGATGGAGGCGGGCGAGGGTCGCGTCCCGTACTTCGCGTACGGCAGCAATCTGCTGCGGGAGCGGCTGCTGCTGCGCAACCCCTCGGCGGCGTTCTGCGCCCGGGGCCGCCTGCAGGTGCGTGCGGGGAGGGAGTCGAGGGGAGCGCGCTGAGCGCAGCGGGCTCCCCGGGAGCGTGTCCTTAGGGCTGCCAAGTAGCAGTAGTCGGGTTCGGGGCCTTGTCCAGGGTCCTTACAGCCGGTCAGTGCTGATCAGAGCCCGGATACGTGTAAGCAAAGCTGTGCGGCTGTGTAGGTTTCTTTTGGTTGCGTTGCTGTTCTTTTTTCTGCTTGTTTTTTTAATCATTTTTGCCTTTGCCACTTCGTTTTGTTTTCCCTTTGCTCGGGCAGTCTTCCTTAAAGCTCTTTTCTTTCCCTTCTGTGCTGCTCGGGCTACACTTTTGTATAGCAAGTTGGAATGAAACTCAGACCCGTGTGAGGTCAGGTGTGAAATGACCCTGAGTAAATGCAAGAAAAAGTTGTTCTATTTTGCCTATATGGCAGCATTTGGTATTGCCGGTAAGAAAAAAGAGATAAAAAAAAAAAAAAAACAATTCTGAAGCAATGTTTTGACTTGCAGTACTCGCTGACTTTTAATTTCCCTTCCAACCCAAGCCATTCTGTGAGTAAAGCTCAGTCAAGGAGGCATGTGTCTCAACCTAAAAGTACCCAGGAGCGTTCCAACTGAATGATGATACAGCATAAAATGTGAGAAAATATGCAAATGGTATTTCCTGTCTGGGCTCTTCTATCAGAGAATGAGGAAAAGACCCAAAGCTCCCTGTCTTGGAAGCTTTGTTATTACCCCTTTACTCCTACCACTAGAAATTGTTAGTTAATAGTTAGGTGTCTGCAGATTAGATTTCTGCCAGCAGTGTTTTCCAGCAGGCATCTCTCTCCCCTTTGTCCCTTTCCACCTGGAGAGGTGAAAAAAGCTGACTTCTGCCTGCCATGAGATCCTGCCTACATGACTATCAGTTCCTCCAGCTGGTTTCCTGTAGGCTGTGCTTTAGCTATCCTTTTCCCATCAAGAACAGATAACAGCCCCTATCTTAAGCGGAGTGGAAACTGATTGTCTGCACTGGTTTCATTTGCAGGATTTTAAGCTCACTTTTGGCCATCATCAAGGCAGGACAAGTTCTGTCTGGCATGGAGGTACAGCTACCATTGCTCAGAGCCCTGGAGACAAAGTGTGGGGATTAGTGTGGAAATTGAACACTAGAGATATAAGTTCACTGGATAAGTAGGTGACTTAACTTTGCTGTCTTCTATTACTTTAGAGAGCAATTCAAAAGTTATCCGTAACTTTGTGTGAACAGCAGCATGGAAGCTTTTGCTGCGATCAAGAAGATGCTTTGGATTTTAATATGTGCATATATTTTAATATGTGCAATGTGTTAGCATTAGGCTAACACAGTTCTGCTTCTGGTACCATAGCAACCTTGGCTATGGCTTTACTGTGCTACCTAGGTATGTATAATCTTGGCTATGAAGTTTGAAGCTCCAACTTGCTTTTCATTGCCTGCAGTGAACCTGGAAGATAACAAACTGTTGACCAAGAAGGGGCACAGTCAAGCACTCTCACGTTCTGCTTAGGAGTGTTAGTTCCAAAGAAGGCATCTAGATAGCATGCACCTGGCTGGTGGGAGCTTCACATGTCCCTGCTTTCTTACTTGGTTCCTCATCAACTGGGGATGGGGAACCAAGCCCCTGCTGACCCACACTAAAATCTATTGAATTATCATTCTTTCCCAAAGTGTAAACTTCACCAGTTAAAGATCCTATCTCGCAGTATCTGCTTTGATAGTAGCACTATGTTCTTCCCCTTAGGGTCAGTGTTTTATATTTTAACTTCAAAAAGTGTTGCTTACACACCATGGAATTGCTGATCCCTGACTTTTTTAGAGAGGGGATGGCCTTTAATGTTAGCTAAGATGCTAGAGTCTTGAATGCTATAACTTCACCAAAAAGACACTAACTTCTTCCTAGCTGCCTTGCTGGTGCCAACAAGGTGAATTGGAAATGGATGAAAACAGGATGTATTCTTGCCTTTTGTAATCATAGTAGAATTGTAGAATATCCCAAATTGGAACAGACCAATAAGGTTCACCAAATTTAGCTTCTGGCTCCATACAGGACTACCAAAAAATTAAACCTGAGAGCATTGCCCTAACTCTTCCTGTGCTCTGGCAGGCTTGCTGCTGTGGTCACTTCCCTGAGGGGTCTGCACAAACTTTCCCTGCAATGGCAAATAGCAGCTTTGTAAATAGTTCTCTTCTAAGAACTGCTGCTAACCAACTGTAATGAGCATGCGTGTGTTACTGCTGAAGATCCTGGGTGTTGCAAAACAGGTTAAAACAACACCTGGGATTCTTTGGCCATGCACAAGGAGATAATTCTCAATTAACTTTTTTGGTTTTTATTTTTTATTTTTTCTCTTATAGCTTCCAGTGCCTCCCTGCACTTAACCTAATTATCCCCATAGTGTGTCCCCTGATATGTACATTAGGTACGTTGCAGTGGATAGCAAGCCTTTGAAAGAGACAACTAGTCAAAACAACATTTTGATAAGCAGTGTTAGAAATCATGGTACCACACATCTGAGAAGTTAGTTGTGATATCAAAATTCTGTCCTGTATTTGTCTTTACCTCTTACTATTTCTTCAGACATCCATAGGTAGCTAAATGCTAATGGTTAAATCAAAAAGTAGCCTTGGTTTTGTACTTGCTTTAATTTCCTAAGATGGCAGGATTTTACTAGTTAGAAATATATATATATTTTTTTCCCTAAACTAGCTCATTGTTACTGCACAGGTCTTGCACAAATTAAAGGTTGTCTTGGATGATTCACTTTGGAATGTTCATTGCAAGAGCTGTGCCAGTTTCTTTTTATTCAAATGTCACACAGTGGCAAGATAAAACTTTGCAAATGTTTAATTTTCTGAGCAGGAGGTAATCTGATGATCTTGATTGAGTTTCTCTTTGTAGATTACCAGATTTGCACAGTAACTGACTGACAAGCAGTACTCTCTAGTCTTGCAAGTTAGCTGCTAGTCATCTTTCTTAAGGTGCTGAAATGACAAAAGTGAATGCTACTTCTTCCGTAGAAACTGATTTTTGGATATGAAAGTAGTTTGCCAAAAAAGTACTGTAGTATGTTCTGCTTTATTTCTTAAATGTAGATAGTAGTGCAGGTCAGTGTCCTGGATTATGTTAAATGTATAGATTTAATTGCACAGTTTGAAAGATGTTATCCACACACTGATTACTGGGCATGAAAGGAACATATGTCATTTTTAGGCAAGAGGGAGTTGAAGATGGCATTTATGTCCCAATAGAAGTTGATATCCATGCTGAAGAAGGAACAGTTCTGACCTGTCGGAGCTACCAGATGAAAGACTATGTTTGTGGTCCCCCTTCTCCCCAGTATAAAAAGGTGGGTGTTGCATCTGGAGAGGGTGAACAGAAATATATAATGCAGTACTTGTGTCCTGTTTAGTAAGTACTCTATTTGCAGTGGATGAAAGGCATGAGTAATTCTGATGTTAAGGTACAACTTAATCCTTGTGCAATGTACTAGTGTAATGATGTTTACAGAAGTCTACTAGCTCGTAAAGATGTACTAAATCAGTATTATTATCTGCTCTAGTTCTGTTTTGCACAAAGCCTCTATTTAACTCGTGAATTAGTGATGACTGACACAAGGATTTCTGAAGGATGCCAGTTTTCAGCAAATTTCTGTCTGGGACTAAGAAATTAACGTATTCCACTTTAGTGGAGTATAATTCTAGGACAGAGGGAAACTTCTGTGGGGAGAACACAGTACTTGGCTTGTAGTCTCAATGACATGGGTTATCCCTATTCCCTTATAAATTATCTAGCTATTTTCTAATACGTGAGTTCGCCTGTTTCATTTTTACCAGATGCATCATGAGTAGATCACAGGATTTCCAGCACCACTGTAGGGCACTGCAGGATTCTCACTTGATGGTGGCGAGGCAAAAGTGTTTCAACACTTCTGGAACTCGCTGACTGTGGAGACACATGATCCAGTCACACAGCAGGCTTGACCTGCTTAGCTTGTGAGATCTGATGAGGATCTAGCCTCAGGTGGCATGACTGCATGTCTGGAATTCTGCAGTTATTAGCAACTGCAAATAGACGTCACTGTAGCATTGTGGATTATTAATATATTTTTTTTTAACCAAAAGCAAAGAAACAGGGCTCAAGTCTGTTAAATCTCATTTTCCTATCTGAACTAAGGAAGTGAACCCCATGAATCATCTTTCAGGAACACAGCAAAGACCTGCTCTGCTGCTGCAGGATTTCTTTAGAGAAAGCTTGCGTAGAAAGCAGGCTTTGCTGCTTCACAAACCTTCCCCTTCCCTTCCTGCTTCCTGTCGAATCAGATCTTCAGGGCTTCTCAGGGAATCCATTGAGTCTGTTGCTGCACTTGAGCTCTCCCAAGTATACTGCAAGAGCAAACTTCCAATTTTGGCAACTTTATCCAGTTAAACGTTCCTTCCTGCTGTTGTCAGGGTAGGCTGTTCTCCCTCACTCGTCCCCCCCTCCCCCCCATCCCTGGTTTATTGTTTAAACTAAGTTAACTAGGTAAGAGGGCTAAAAATGTATAAATGTGACTGCAACTGCACGGTGCATCCATCTATTGCGTACTTTCTGTGGTAATCGCTTCTAGGCACTTCATCCTTGGCTATCCTGGATGTTGAATGCATGAAGGAATATTTGCAATACTGTCAGCTTTTAAAGTCTGTGTATTTTATCTCCTTCACTCCTATTTGACAGCTTGCTAGTGTGTCTTTGAAGCCTTGGCTCCTAGCTGCAGTAACAAACTAAGGAATCTGTTTTCACTAAGCTAAGTATCAATTCCTGTTACTCCTGTAACCTACCTAAGCATTCACTGTTGTGCATTGGGTTTGACCTGAATTACTGAATGAAAACTTAATTGGGGCTTCTTGAGCATGATGGTAGCATTTCAAAATCTTAGGAGTACACCATGGCAGTACCTGGATTTCCCTTTTCACCTTAAGTGATTCGTTCTGTTTCAGTAAATATTTTGAGGGATCTGTTATTAACATTACTACTGAAGTCTTTTTTTTTCCTCTCCTTTTTCTCTATAGGTTATCTGCATGGGTGCAAAACAGAATGGCTTGCCAACTGAGTACCAGAAGAAATTAGAAGCTATTGAAACGAATAACTATGCAGGATCAGTGCCAATCCTAGAAGAAATTGAAGCTGCTATTAAAGCAAACAAAATACATTTTGCATAGAATAATTCTGTGCTTGCTTGGCCATTCACCTTGAGTTAGATCCTTCTCCTTGCTGTGCTGATCAGTGGCTTTGTAATTTATCAAGAAAGGATGAGCTTGCTGTACAGTAAACTGTTAGACATAATTTGCAGTCTGGAGACGCAGTGACATTGACAACTTCTTCACTTTGTATTTATAGCTTAAGTACATGCAGATTTGTAAATTGGCTTTCTGTAATTCTTATGCAGCTCTGCATGCAACTTTGTGCTTTCTGTCCTGTTTCTTTTAAAAAGAAAAGGCCCGTTTTGCTAGCTGTTTGCATGTGTTACCCTCTGTGGAATAAGGGCTGCAGGATCAGACCCTTTGTTCATAAATGTAAACAAAATTGACAAGATTTTCAGAAGTTTGTTGAATCTACTCAGCACTCTAAAGCTATACTGAACTTTTTTCTCTGTTGCTTCTCACGAAGGTTTAAGCTCAACCTATTTGAAACTGTGGTGTTACTGTTTCTATTTATGTAGTTAACAAAAGAGAAATATTTTAACTATTTCCATGTTTTTAAGTGTTCACATGAATGGGGACTCAGGCTTGAAAACAGTGTTCAGCAAAGGATCTTACTCAACATTTAACAGCCTCCTCTTTTTTAATAATCAACTACTTAGATACAACCGATTTTAAATAATCAATTTTGGATAATTCTGTGGTTTTAACTACTATTTTTAACTGTCTTGTTGCTTATCTAAGACTTGCTGATGTCACTGTACTTCAGACCAAGTCTCTTGTGAGTTAATCCTGGTGCATCTGCATCATAGCTTTGTCTATTAAATCATAGATGAACAGATTTTGCCTTTTTCTCACAGCATTGACAATCTGCAAAACTGGTGGCACTTACAATACACGTACATTACTTCACAGTCTATGGTATGTGGCAGCTCCTTATCTGAAGATGACAGAGGAAAACTGGTGACCTGTATGATGTGAAGCTACTGAACTACGACTTCTTTTCTTTGCCATAAGATATAATCAGTGTCACTGTGTGACTGCTTAGATGGAAAAAAAAGAAAAAGTAGCAAACTTACTGTGTCTTCTGTGTGTATTTTTTACTCATGTGGACTTCTGCCAGGGATACGTGTAGTTGCTGTCCTGATGTCACGTACAACATGAGGGCTGTTCCTAAAGCTGTGCACCACAATTGCACTAAAACACGGTACTTTTTGTATTAGTGTTGTCCAGTCTGAACCTGAGTAAATGAAAATGCAGTTACCAAACCTCCCCTGGGCCTTTGAAATGTGTTCTTCGGGAATATCAGCGTCTCTTATTTAAGCTATAAAGTGGGTGATGTGGAAACGTAACAAACTTTCTTTGTCTCTTTGCGCTTCCTGGGGATGCAACTGCAGAAGAGAGGGCAGAAAAACAAGCAGGTCAGCGCCTCAATGCCACAGCCGCTTGTTTTACTTCACCCTCATCGGGCTACTTGGGTGTTTTTAAATGGATGTTTTACTGTAGCAAGAAGAAAATGGAAAATAACCAGCTGGCTGGCCCAGCGGACGGAAATGATGGTGGGTACTTGATGGCTCCTGCTGAGGAAAGCGGCGGGAGCCCGTGCAGGATAGGGAAGGTCTCCGGTTCAGGGAAGGAGGAACGGCGGCCTCTGTGAAGAAGACGCCTTCGGCCATCTGTGTGGGGAGGAAGGGCAGGTTAACGAAGGGAAAAGCGTGGCTCTGCGGGGAGGAAGGGCAGGTTTACGAAAGAAAGATGATGGCTCTTTGGGGAGGAGCCGCTTCCCGCCGGGGAGGAGAGACCGAGTGCGGGCGGGAGCTGCTTCCCTGAGGGCCGGGGCGGGGGCAGCGCTGCTCCGCTTCTCCTCCCCTCCGTCCCGACCGCGCCGCGGTGAGTGCAGGGGAAGGGCCGGGCCCCATGGCCCCATGTGAGGGGTGGGCGGTGGGACGGGGACGTCCGGCAGCAGAGCTGGGGCCGGACTCCGAAGGTTTAAGGGCAGAAATCAAAGTTTCTGCCTGCGCTCGAGGCTGCGGGGTGGAAGAGGGTTCCGTGCTCCTGCGGCCGTGTAGTGCGGCTGGGGAAGGGGCTGTGAGCCCTCGGGGGAGGGGTGAAGGAATCGCTCAGCCCGCCTGCCTCGTCCTTCACAGGGCTGGTACAGACATGAAGTGCAGTTTACTTGTAAACTTGACAGGATCCATCTGCGTGCACTGACTCGCACTGGAGTCATTGAGGCCTCGCTGCTTTATCATCAGCAAAGAGCGGTGGCACCGGCTGCCCGGGAGCTGGTGCGGTCACCGTCCATGGGGCTGCTGAGGAGCCGTGTGTGTGTGGCACTGAGGGACGTGGTCAGTGAGCATGGTGGGGGTGGATAGGCGGTTGGATTAGGTGATCTTAGACGGCTTTGCCAACCTTAATGATTCTGTGAAGTTGTTGTCCTCCATTCCCAAAGATTTCTCTGACTGAAGGATATTCCTTTACATTGTAGTAGCGATGACTTCTTATTTATTAAATGCTTTCCTGAAACTCAATGGAAAGGAAATGAGAGTATGTCAGTTTGGAGTCACAAATAATTCCTTCTGTGTTCTTTATCATCTGTTGCCCCTCACACAGCTGGAGGTGACAGCTGGAGCAGAAGCTTGCACTAATAGTCAAAGAGAGTAGGGGGAAATCACTGAAAGGCACCGATCTCAGTGACACCAGGGCAGCACAGAGCTACAGGAGCTATATCCTCCCCCTCTACTCTGCCCTGGTGAGGCCTCACCTCGAGTATTGTGTCCAGTTCTGGGCTCCCCAGCACAAAAAAGATGGAGATCTCTTTGAAAGAGTCCAGCAGAGAGCTACAGAGATGATAAAGGGCATGGAACATCTCTCCTATGAGGAAAGGCTGACAGTCCTGGGTCTGTTCAGCCTTAAAAAAAGAAGACCTAGAGGGGATCTGATCCATGTCTATAAATATCTAAGGAGCGGGAGTCAAAGGGCAAGGCTGGACTGTTCTCAGCAGTGAGTGGCAATAAGATGAGGGGAAATGGCCACAAACTGAAGCATAGGAAGTTCTGCAGAAACGTGTGTGGGAACTTCTTCACAGTGCGGTGATGGAGCACTGGCACAGCTGCACAGAGAGGTGGTGGAGTCTCTCTGGAGACGTTCCAGACCCACCTGGACGCCTACCTGTGCAACCTGGGCTAGGGAGCTGCTGTGGCAGGGGGTTGGACTCCATGATCTCTGGAGGTCCCTTCCAGCCCCTACCATTCACTGATTCTGTGCTTGTGTGGTCATGGATTTACACTTGTGTGATGTTGATGTATGGCTCCCAGGACAACTATTGATATTCAGTAGTATTGATTATAGTTGCCCAAAGATTTTAATGGTCGATGTGATGAATGTGTTAACCCATAGATACAGAATGTCACATAAGATCAGTACAGGGACTCCGTGCAAGCTCTAGTTTTACAGCACCATTTGTGATGCCAAAATAAAGTCTGTTTTTTCTTAAACCCTGGGAAATAAATAAATCATATCTCATCAAAACATGTGGACTTTTCATGTAGCACATATGCCCATTTGGTTCTAGAACCTGCACTTTTTTTACTATTCTTGTACTACGTCAAATAGTTCTTTTAAAGGTGAGGTTACAATTAGAAACAGCTCTGAAATTAACACTGAGTGGAAGTAAGCTCTCCTTTATCTACTGTATTCAAAGACATTGTGTTAAACCTGAAATAAGATTGGTAAAATCAGTTTCTTTTTCAGTTTCTCCCAGAGGCAGTTAAAGAGATTAGACTGGCCTGAGTGAACCAGGGTTATCATGGTTAATGTGAACACATGCCATGATCTCCACTTCTCCTTTTGCTGTCATGACTCTGCCGTTGGATAGTTATTACTATAAAATAGCTTTTCCCAGGAGTCAGTTTTGACCAGTTTTTTGAACCTGAAGGCACAATGGCTCATACTTTTGAGGGGAAGGAAGCATTATTGTCTACAGCCACCTCTGTAAGAGTAACTTTTAATGTTGCTGACAGAAGACTGTGCCAACAAATATGGGAAGGTCTCTCCAAGACTGTGCTTGTCCTTGTGTGGCACTGAGGTATGCGTTCATACTTAGCTGTTGCCCTTGCCAGATCTGGCTATAGGGTGCTGTGAAATCTTGAAGATATTCCAGCCCCTGGCTGCTGGTAGCTAGTGCTATGGCTTGGGACTTCATTTCACAGAGATTTTAAAGGAACAGTTTTTGCTAGAATAGCAGAACTACGGAGGAAGCTTACTATTAGTTTTCATCTCTTCGTAAGTATTCGTGTTTGTTGTAAATCAGCTGCTCTGAATGACTGCTATTAATTAATTCACTCTTCTTGTGGGTTTTATGGCTTCATCATAACCCATTGTCTTAGAACAGCAAGCGACTCAGTGAGGTATTAATTCTTCAGTTTACCCAAATGTGGAATTATTTTCAGCTATTAAGACCCTTCAACTCCTTTATCTACAACATTTCCTTTTAGTAAGGTCTTGTAATAAATGCTATTGCTACTGATAAAAGGGAGTGTTCCTCACTACCAGAGGACTTGCAGTGCTGGCAGTTGAGCAAGCATAGCAATTTTGTTAGAAGGAAAGTAAGTGATCTTAGTGAAAAGAGGATATGAGATTGACAAGGGTAACTGTATGTGTGCTTACACAATGCTGAGGATTTTTACATAAAGGGAAGTCAGAAGAAGCACTGGATGGAAGTGCCAATACCTTCACTCAGAAGCTATCAGCACTGCTGCCACTTGTTGACACGGATTACATAAAAGCTTGCCGTAAGCACTGATACTCTGACAAATTTCATTTCAGTTTTTCATTTCCCTCCTAATTCCTGGCCTGATACCCATCTTGCTTCCTCTTGGTTATTCTGTTTTGGAGGCTTATCATAAGCATCCCTTGCCAGTCTCGCTATTGCTTTTGACATCCCTTCCATCCCCGCTGACTCTTCCTTTGGCCAAGGCTGTCCTCCGACTTCTCTTTGCCTTTGCAGCAGATGGGTGAGCACTCTGCTTTCTGGTTCTTTTTAGTTCCTGATGGTCTGTTTTCTGTCCTCTTCACTGGACTGCTGTCCTCAGAGAGGCTACCTGAATTTCCTTACAACATCATTGGCAGCCTCTCGAGTAAACCACTATTTTTTTCTTTCTCCCTCAGGAAGAAGTCCATTCTAGTCCCAGACAGGGAGCTTTTCCTCAGATGTGCCCATCCCCTTGTCCCTCCATGACAGACCCCTACTTTGCCTGGGTATGATCACTCCTGCCTCTCTCTGATCTTCCTCTAGTGTTCTGCTCATCTGGGGACTTCACAGAACTGGCAGTTATTTCAGTTTCTCCCTGTGTGTATACCATTTGTACAAATCTCAATGCAAATGTTCAGCTGTAGCTGTTAGAACAGCTGATCTCTCTTTGTTGTAACTTAGTGATATCTTAATTGGACTGTAAGAAGCTCAGGGTGGATTTCAGGAAATGATTTAATTCATTGGCCCTTTCAGAAATGGAATGGATGCTAAATGAGGCAGTGGTCTCAACAGTGTCTTTGTTTAGGCATTTTTTAGTGCACTGAGGTGCCTTGACATTAATGAATGTCTCAGTCTTTTCTATCAGCTTTCCCATGACTGAAATTGAATCCAGCTGGAATTGAATCCAGCAACTGGAGTGCCCAAGATAAGAGAGAGAACTCCACGGTCTAGCGAGGGATTGCTTTCAGCACCCTTTTCTAAGCCACAGAAGTGTTTGCCCTTAAACATACTCTAGCACTGTAAAGCTAATAGACCCTTGTAATAGGAGACTTGGTGCATTGTAACCCTGTCATCTGTCACTCCAACAGCCACGCTGTGGAAGCTGGGACTCTTGTCAGATAGAGAGATGATGGACTTGCAGATAAGTTTGATATCTCATAGCATCTATGCATTGGTCTCCTGCTTCCAAACAATTTAAGTTAGTCAAGCAGAATGATGTATGTCAGAATCCTACAGGATTTTGTTTTCTGAAGGAGTAAGCACATCTTTCACACTGATGAGGACTTTAGGTGCTGTTGCACCTGGAACTGCGATGGTAGGAAATTATTGTGTTGGCTTCAGTCTGGATAGAACCTGAAGTTCCTTCATGAAGCTGGTACACTGTTACAAGCATGCATGTGCCTGCCCTGCTGTTAGCTATATGTGCCAGGAACTGTTTTTGTTTCAATATCACTTAAAGTGTTCATCTGCCCTGACATTTTCTTAGTCTATAGGTGGTGAAGGTTTTCCATTATTCTTACTGAAAGACATCAGTGAAAAATGCTGTTTTCTCTGATACTAAGTATTTTTCTCCTTCCAGCTCTGCCTTCACTGTTCTGTATATTCTGCTCTTTCTCCATTTTTCCCCTGGTGTTTGACCTCACCTTCCAACAGCAGTCAGGTTCTCTGCCAATGTGGACTTAGTCAAATAGGGAGGCTTATTTAAGACCTGATCTTTCCATGTTTTCCTTGTTCTTGTCTTTTTGTTGTATTTTTTTGTATTTTTTATCTTCTTTTTAGATGGATCTGAAAGAGTAAAGAAACTATTTATTTTGTATTCTTGACAGTACCTTGGTTCAGTATTATTGGTTCCTGGGAATTTGCCTTAGTTGTCAAACTAAAAAGAAAGAATATGGTCCTAGAACAACCAAAGGAAGCAGGTGTTGGGTAGGGGCAGTACAGAAAAGGGTTAATGTTTCTATTGCCTGTGTTTTTAAGGTGATTCTGTCTCTTTAAAAGCTTGCAAAAGCTGCACAGTAAATGATGTTTTCAGCATTGTTTGGTCTTCATGGTAGAGTTCATTTATGAAATGAGTTTTCTTAAACTGAGAGGTGTGCCAGCGTGGCTTCTAGGAAGCCGAGTGACTCAGAAATCAGCCACTTCATCTGATGGGTCATGTGGATGATGCAGTGAAAGCTTAGTTTGTCTGAGGAGCTGCAGTCACTCAGTCATGTGATTAGAAAGTCAGATCACTTGCTTCCATTCCCTTTGGCTGAAATAATTTTGTTGCTTTTGAGTTGACTGTGTCCCAGAGTTGTTGTTCTGCGGATTTGCCTGGTCTCTGCCTTTGTGGAGCTCATCTGTGCAGATCAGCAACCATAAGATGCAACCTACTGGTCTCTGGAGATCACAGGAGCTAGGCTACGTGGTTCTCAGTGTACACAGCCAGTATCACTAAAATGCAGCAGGAATATAAATCATGTCTTCCTCCAGCATCAGGGAGAAGCTACAGTGATGCAGACTGCAGCTTCTGGTATGGAAAATGCATAGAGATGAGGTTGTTCCAGCAGCAGGTCACCTGGAATAATCTGCGAGCTGGAAGGCCTCAGTTACACCCTGTCAGGGGAGAGCTGCAAGGAAGTTTGCTGGCATTGTCCTGGGACCTCTGCTGAATTGTTGAAGAAGGACTTCATCTTTCTTTTTTTTTATATATGTTTATAATCAGAATCTAAAAATGTTCTTCCAGCTATCCCTTGGCCTGCTGAGGCAACAGTACTTTTTGCCCTGTTACTGCAGGGTGCCAGTAGTTTGTGTTAACATGCAAGTTCTTGCAAGAAGTCATCTTTTTACATTGGAAATTGTATGTACTAGGTCCGTGCCTAAATAGTATCTGAATTAACTTATTGTTGAAGTGCAATTACAGCGTAACTTCATGACTTCTATGTGGCTAGGTTGGCTGGAAACAAGTTGGAAAAAAAACTTCAGAAATGCTGTAGTAGTCTTGTTCTTGATTCCTACTGCTATATGCCTTGTAAAGAAGAATGGAAATAATAGCTGTCCAAAGAGCTCCCAAGAGCTGGACTGGAGCACAAAAGCACAAACAGCCTGTGTATTTGAAGGCAAGGAGAAAGCAGGCATGCTGATGAGCACTATTTCAACACAAAACTTCTTCAGCAGTGGGAAGGTTGTTGGGGTGAGCAGTCATGGTGCGTCTCTAGGTGCACATACGTGGATGGATATTGGGTACACAAGTGTGTTTGCAGAGGTTTCAAACTGATAGCTTCATTACAAACTGTATTAGCATGCAATCTCTTCCCTGTCTGCTTGTGGAGGTGGCTTGAAGACCAGCATGAACTGGAATGCCAACCTCCAGGCACAGCTCATGGTATACAGAAGAGTCTGAAATTCAGCAACTCTGTGCTCAACAGGCTCAAGTAGGGATTTTTTTGTGTGAATCACTGGAGATGAGCTCTTGTGTATTTAAAATCATTAGTTTCAGACCTTTCTGTAGCGTTGTTATTCTTCAGATCTGGAAAGACTGTATTTTTGGCTTAATGGGTACTCATTGGAATTTGATAAGGTTAACCAAATTAAAGCAACGCTGTGGCATTTTCCCCATTTTACACTCTGTCTGAATCAAGTGTTTTATTGAAGAGGTATGAGGTGCTCTGTGCCCCTAAGTGGTATGCTGGTTCTTAAAACTATAGTAGCATTTTCACACTGGGCATCACCTTGCTCTTGGTTTCCTTAAGAGAAACATCTGACCAGTGGTTTTCTCACAGCCTCAGTTCTGCCTCTCAAGTCTGCCCTGAACCAAATCATTTTGGATTAGCAAAACTGTCATATTTTAGCTCAGACTCTCAGTTGACATGGCCTCGCTTCTGGGGACGTGTATCTTATTGGCAAAATTTCACACAGAAACATCTGCTGTAACAAAAAGCAAAATGAATTGCTAGTATAAATTAATTTTTCCTACGCAATTAATCGCTATGGACAATTCTATTCCACTTATTCTATTGTCCAGACATGTTAGGATGGATGCCCTGCTTTGTGCACTGAAACAGGAGAAGCTATTAAAAATACTCAATTGTGTACTAACAGGCAATTAATAACACATATGGAAATGCTGTTAGAGGCAAGCTGCAGTGTGTATATTAAAGGAGAGACTGTCTGCAGTAGATATTTTTTTTCTCAAGTGGAACAAAATGAATGGAAATACCTGAGAAGGATAGATTTTTTTTTGTTTTAATTAAGTTGGTAATGGTATTTGACAGAGATTGGTAGTGCTCTTAAACGGCCAATGGAGGGATGTATGTGCAAGAGGGTAACGTTTAAATTGATGTTCTGTGCAGTTAATTTTACAGGCTCAGCAACACGAAGGACAGATGGCCTGTTTCCTTGAAGTTAACCCCGAGCTGACTCCTCACCACAGACAGACAGTTTGCCAAAGATGATGCTGGGCAGAGCAGCATCTTGCCATCTCAGCTATGGAAGGCCATCTTTGTGCTAACTTGGAGACATCTGTGGAAAAACCTCTGGCAAGTCCTCCATCCTTCATTGCTTTGCTGAAGGTGTACCGAGAGCTTCTAGTCAGTAAAATCCAGCACACCCAATGTTTGATTGACAACTTGATTAACAATGAGTACTTCTCCACTGAAGATGCAGAGATTGTTGTCCAGTTTCCAACTCAAGCAGATAAGGTATTATTTTAATTCCACAAATCAGCTTTAACTTCTGGATTTTCTCAACTTACTGTTGGATTTTATGGGCTTAATGTCTTTCCCAGTCTTTATTATTTTTGACAATCACCACCCTGTTCCTTCTGGACAAGTGTCTCTAGAAGCACAGCTGGCACTGCTTAGAAGCCCGCTGGCAGCTGCAAAAATGAACAGACTGATAATTGCTCTTCTGTCCCCTGAGTTGCAGCTTTGCCCTCTGATAAGGAGCTGACCACAGTTGCTGTTAGGCTGTGGCTTTGATGCTCACAAGCCTTCATTATCATGCAGAGTATTACAAGGAGAATCTACTTGTGGATGCCGAGGGACAGATCAGCCTACTTTAGAGGAGAAGATGGAAATGTAATATTATTTTAGAAGTTCATCACGCATGTTGTCTGTGAGCTTAATCTCCCTTCTCTGTAAAAGTCCTGCTTACATTATAAATGTTTGCTTGTAGAACTGATTCAGCCTGGCACATTTGGGTTTGTAAATCATCTTTGGGTATCAATAGCAAACTTTTTTTCCCGTTCCTTAGACAAGAGAAAATTTTCAGATGTACACGATTGCACTTTGCATTGTGGCTTAAAATAAGCTCTTAGTTTGTTTCCCTGACCAGTTGTGCAGCTTCAGAATGGTGTCACAATTAGAGGCAGACAAATCACCAAAAAATCACAGACGTTGGACTTCATGAACAGCGCAGATTTTCATAAAATAATCATTCTTCCTGTCAAGTTGAAGTGGTAACACATTGCTCACTGTGTACAGGCTCAAAGCTGAATAAATGTACACTGTACGATCATCTCAATTTCTTTTCAGTCAGCATAATATACATGAGTGTTGTAGCAAGGCTGTGGGAGGCTGTGCATCAGGAGCCGGAGCAGAAACAGAGAGCAGGCTACAGTCATAAGTGGACTCTGTGGGAGCTTCTCTGAAAATTGCCTTTTAGAGCATACAAATTTGTCCAAAAGAAATTGCTTTTGCTGTGTGCTATGTACCTCACCCTGCTTTAAGCTCACAAGAGACCATAGTCTCAACAAATCCTTTCTCTGCTTTAGGACTGAATTATTGATTCATTCTCAGCAAGAACAAGATCCAGACGTTCAAAAGGGACCCCTCAAAGCCCTGTCCCAAGGAGGGTTCTGCACTGAGGTTGCCATGTACTTGTTGCACACAGGTCAATCTCTGATTTGATTTTAAAGATATCTCTTAGCCTTGAACTGCAACTCTGTCTAGCAGCCATTAGTTTTAGTAATAGTTGCAGGCAACAAGTACATTGTACAGAGATAGCCCATTGCTGTGTTAAATAAAAACAAAACCGAAAGACAACTGTGGGCTTTTTGGTCTGTGTTAAGATCTAGAGAGGGTTCTGCCCACTGGATCCACAGGTTAACCTAATGTGACTGTAGTATCTACAAACCAGAGGAATGAATGTAGGGCACTGAGAAATCCCTTCTTTCTTATTCATTTTAACCAGACTGGGATTTAAAATACAGTCTGCCAGACTGAGCTAATCCTTTAGATTCCCTTTTGAGGAGCAGTATTTATGCACGCTGGTTTTGGTTAGCATCTGATTTAACTACAAGTTAATAGTTACCTTAACCTGCAGAGCTGACTTTCTTGCAACATCCAATACAAACAGAAAATGAGTTTTGTTATGCTTAAAATTCAGAACTAGATTTTGAATTGAATTTTTTTGAAGCACCAGTTTTGGTTTCGTGTCTTTTTTCAGTCCAAAAGGGATCCTACACAGACTACCCGTTTAACTGTGACAAAATGCTACACATCTTTCTTGTGCTGTTTCTTCAGGTTCGCAAAATTCTAGACTTGGTTCAAAGCAAGGGAGAGGAAGTTTCAGAATATTTCATCCGTGTCCTGCAGAAAGTCACTGATGCTTACTATGAACTTCAGCCTTGGCTGGACAAAATAGGTTACCAGCCTTCAGAGAATATTTGTAGTAAACCTGTCATAAATACAGATCCAGGTAAGATCATGCGTCTGTCTCCCTTTCCTTAGAACTTCCAGTATTTGGAAGCTCTAACCAGGTGACGTGAGTGTAAATGAATCTAGGCAGGCACAGCCTTAGAAAATGAATGTGCACATGCTGTGTTTGCTAGCAGTGCTAGCCAAATAATTAAAGGGCATGCTGTATAACACAAGTCATGTTGATATAGTGTCCTGTTTTGCTAAAGTCAAGCTCTTTTTGCATTTGTTTGTGGATATACAGTGTGATGACATATCCACCTTGTGCCAGCTGTAGTATTTTCTAGGCCTCTTGCAGTTTGTTAGGAACGTTGTCATATTTTGGCACTGGAATAACCAATACTTCATGGTGAGGGCAGTCGACCAAGGAAGCAGGCTGCCCAGAGTGGCTGTGACATTTCCCTCCCTTTCAGGTTTTCATGACCCAGCTAAACAAAGCCCTGTATAACCCAGTCTGATCTCACAGGTGGTCCTGTTTCTGAGCAGAAGGTTGGACTCAAGACATCCCACAGTCTCTTCCAACCGGAATTATTTTATACTCCTAAATGATGACTTATACTAAAAGTCAGTTAAAGTGTAGCAGGAATATGTGTCTTTTCCTTGTGAGAAGTCTTTCATACTGTATAAATACAAGAAGTACTTTGCCCTCATCTGAGGTAAAGTTTCTGTAGTAACATGAGTCAACATTGCACAGTAACTGGGACTTTCATTTTTTTGTGTCAGTTTAGAAAAAATCATTTGAGGTTCCTGCTTTTAAAGCACGTGCTTTCTATTTGCAATAATAAAAAAATGTCAAACAAATTAGGAAAGAATGGCCACCTACTTGAATCACAGTAGAATATAAATAGAGTGAAACAGCCAATTCCAGAACTAACCTGTGACCAACAACCCCTGCCTTTGCAAACAGCCTCTAACAAAGCTTCAGGGGCTTGACTTTGAGCCTCAGCTGAAAGATAGAAGCCTCTTAATGCAGTGCTGTGCCTTGGAGTCAGGGCTGGGTTTCAGAAAATGGTGACTCACATGTTAAACATCTGAATTTTCCATTATTATAGAGGCCTGAATACACAGAAGTTATCTGCCAAAAACTGATTTGGCGTAAGAATTGTTTTAACTTGCTATCCCTCAGACTTCCCACAGAGGTAGGTTATCTCATTCAATAGGCTTTTTAGTATGGTCATTGTAATAATACTAGTTCACTGTCTTTTTAGTTAGCAGGTATTGCCAAAAACTCAGATATGAACTGGGACGGGACTCCAAATTTGTTATGTCATATGCTCAGAGGGAAGAGATGCTGCTTGAAGAAATCTACTCTAACAGTATTATGGAGATGGTCAATTTTACCAATGAGAGCCTGGGTAAAGTGTGTCAATTACAAGCCCTTTTTGATGATGCAGTTGGGGTAATAAATGAAGATGGAGAGACTATTTATGTCTTTGGCGATGCAGGAATTGGAAAATCTGTCTTGCTGCAAAAGATACAAAGTCTTTGGGCCAAGAAACAGTTGGATATAGGGGCCAGTTTTTTCTTCCATTTCCGATGTAGAATGTTTAGTTGCTTCAAGGAAGATGAAGCCGTATGTTTGAAGGACCTACTCTTCAGATACAATTGCTACCCAGATCAGGACCCCACAGAGGTATTCCATCACATCTTGCAGTTCCCTCATAAAGTTCTCTTCACATTTGATGGCTTTGATGAGATCTATTCCAACTTTGATCTCAGCAGTGTTCCTGAGATGTGTTCACCCAATGAACCCATCCACCCTCTGGTATTGCTGGTAAGCCTTCTCAGAGGAAAGCTTCTTAAGGGATCCAAGAAAATTCTCACAGCACGGACAGGAACTGAGATCCAAAGAAATATCATTAGAAAGAAAGTGTTCCTTCGTGGTTTCTCCAGCGATAACCTGAAGGAATACACTGCCATGTTTTTTAAAGATGTGGGGCAACGAATGCTAGTATTGAACCAGCTGGAAGCTAACCCCAGCCTCCGTAGTTTGTGTTCAGTACCTTTATTTTGTTGGATTATCTTTAAATGTTTTGAACACTTCCATTCCATGTTTGACAGCCATGAGCTTCCAGACTGTACAGTTACACTGACAGATGTATTTTTGCTCATGATTGAAGTCCATTTAAACCGGTCTCTGAAAAAAAGTTTGCTGAAGGACAATGCCAGGAGCCAAGCAGAGGTGTTCAAATCAAGAAAGGAAACTCTTCTAGCTTTGGGTAAAATTGCATACAAAGGGATGGGGAACTCTATCTTTATCTTTGAGCAAGAGGAGGTCTCGTCAGCGAACATCTCTGAAGAAGATTTGCAGTTGGGTTTTCTCAGGACAGTTAAAGGTTATAGTGGCTGTGACGATCAGTCCACTTATGAGTTCTTGCACTTAACCCTTCAGTCTTTTTTCACCGCTTTGTTCCTAGTTATTGAAGAGAGAGTGGGGACTAAGGAGTTACTTCAGTTTTTCAATGAATGCTCTTCTGCTGAGACAGCCCAACGTACTTGCTTTCATGTTCCTTGGTTGAAGAAACCACTCACAGGGGAGGATCCTTTCCGAAACAATGACCACTTCCATTTTACCAACCTTTTTCTTTGTGGACTGCTTTCCAGATCCAAGGAGAAGCTCTTCAAACATTTACTTTTGCTTCCAGTCATTAGAAAGAAGAGAAAGACACTCATCACATACCTTGGAGAGAGCATGAAATCCCATCTGAAGGGTGTCACTCGGTCCAGGATTTCGAAATACAATCAGATGCAGGTTCAGCCAAACTTTGTTTGGATGCTGAGGTGTCTTTATGAGACTCAAAGTGAGAAAGTGGGAAAGCTGGCTGCAAAACGCATGCATGCCAATTACATCAAGCTTACATACTGCAATGCCTACTCTGCTGACTGCAGTGCTATTTCCTTTGTCATGCATCACTTTCAAAAGCACTTGGCTCTGGATTTGGACAACAACAACATCAATGATTACGGAGTGAAACAGCTGTTACCGTGTTTCAGCAAGCTTGTAGTGATCAGGTAGGAGTCTGTGCAAGCAGAGTCTTTCTCATCCTTGGTTTCTTCCATAAACAGTTGGGCTAGGGGAATCTATCTTGAAAGTGAAAAAGCACGAGGATTTTCATTGCTGCTGGAAATTAAAGTGTAGTTGGCCTTGAAAGCAGGAACCGAAAACTTGAAATAGCCCCAGGCAGCTAGATTTGGATTAGAGATTTGACTATCCCCAACTGTGCCACTTTCAGGTCTTTTGGAATATTGGTTCAGCCAGGAGCAGGAACAGAAGCAGGGGCAAGTGAATTTGAAACTCAAAAAAAAAAAAAAAAAACCAACAGGATTAGTTAAGTCTGTAGGCTTAGTTAGCTCTATCACAAGTAATTTTTTTTCTCAAAAGAGGATTTTTATGGTAGAAGGTGCATAAGGGAAACGAAAGAATACAGAAGGGCTTCATCCATTATCTAAAGATTGCCTGAGCAAATGGTTTCCCAATTTGACTGCAAATCAACTGACCGCTCAAAAGAAAGCAATAAGAAACTTGTAGAAAAAAGGCTCAAGTCTTCAAAACAAAATGGAGAAGAAAAGAACAGTATTGTATTTCTTGTCCGTATCGCATGATCATGCCATGAGCATTGTGAGCTTCACACCACCTCCAGCACCAAAACAGACTGCTGGGGAGGTCTTTGTGGCTCTTTTGATGTTAAGAGTTCTGTCCTGCTAATGACTTTTTCTGGTCATTAAAATGAGATGTTTCTAACAGCTTTACTATCTGTTTCAAAGGAGCAGGGTGCTCTGATCTGTAGAAATGGTATGGTGATTTCTCCTTTGTGCGGGTGCGTTTCAAAGTGACCAAGGTACTAACCAGCAAGAGCCTGGGAGTCTGCTGGTGATAATAGCTCTTAGCAATGAACGTTCAGCTTCAGCATTTATGAAGAAACCAAAGCAAGTCTAAATCACTGGGACAGTTTTTCCTAGATCATGTGATTTGACAGAATTGGAATGCTTCCCAGGAAATTGTCCATTCAGCCAAGGTGAAAAAGCTTCAGGAGTGTAGTGAAAAAGAAGCTGTGAAAATAAGTGTTTTTATTCGATGACTGACCTTGATTTGTTTTGTGTCTAATTGGGACAATAAATCAGAAACATTTAGCATACCCATAGGACAGTTCGGTTTCCTGGCCAGAGGTTTTCACAGCCTTTATTAATTGGATCCTGATTGTGTTGTGCCTTCCAAGATGCCTGGCTTTCACTAGGTACCCAGAGAAGGCTGTAAGAGTGGTCTGGAAAGCTTGCTTTTGCTTGGGTGTCAAGTGGAATTTCTTCAGTCACAGTACACACAGGAGGAGGATGAGGTGTTGGTCTCTGGTTTCTGACTCTGCATTTTATTGTTTCTAGTCCTATAGACAACTTCCAGAACATTGCCTTGGTGATTTGGGGCTTTTTGTTTTCTTTTCTTTTTGAAGTGAACCATGTAGTTCTGAGTTCACATTTCCCTTAATTGATTTTAATATGTGGGGTAAGAACCTATTGAGGGGAATGCATAGACCTGCAGTCATTCATTAAGTCATGGGTGATGAACACATGTATTCTGTGTTGATGCAAACTCTGTTTTCTCTCCCCTCATTCCAGGCTCAGTGTAAATCAGATCACAGATCATGGAGTAAGGATATTGTATGAAGAACTCTCCAAGTACCGAATTGTGTCTTACTTGGGGTATGTACCACCTGGGAGTGAAGCACTAGATACTACTACTAGAAACTAAAACTGCAGTGCTGTCACAGCACAGATGGGGTGGGAACCAAAGGTACATCCTCATTTGCTGAACATGAGCAGGCAGCATTTTGTGTCAGACGTGATTCAGCTTCTGTCCTGCAACAGCTCACCAGGAAAAGGACCAAAAACTTCCTCTCCCATTGCACTGCCTCAAGGGATGGCCTCCCACTCAAGTCAAGCCTTCCTGTAACACAGAGTGAACTGCTGCCAGGTTACTGATCTGTGTGGGTGTGCTAGCTTTGTACTTGAAGGCTTCTGCTAGCTCTGTGTGTGCATGTGCATGCATATGGATATATCTGTAGCTGCCTTTGTAGCCAGAGCCTTCTGCTTTCTCAGTTGTAAACTGATTTATTTCAGCTATGCAAAGCAGATATAGCTTAGTAGAAGTGAGGACAAGATTCATGCTGCTTTAGCTGTCATGTTTACAGCTCCCTCTTAGTGTAGCCGTGTCTTTTAATACAGAAAGTAGCAAAAAAACTATTATTTTTTAATCATGCTAATGCGTGTTAGTGCTGGCTTCCCACTTTTGGTGAAGAGGCTAAATAAAAATGACTTTTTTGAAAAAAAGTGATCATGAGCATCAAGAATTCCCTCCTTCTTCAGGGCCTTTCTGTAAGTATGTCTGCTCTTCAGGAATACTTGTAAGGAGATCTTATGGCTTTTAAAAAACCAAACATGTGTTCTTCTGGTGTGCTTTTTTTTCCTTCTGATTTTTTTAAATATTATTTCTATACTAACATGGGAATAAAGGGAAGATTTGTTTGCTTGAGAGGACCTTGTAATTAGAAAGCTTATATATAAATATTTTTCACTGTTTAAAGTCTAGTCTCCTTGTATTTTATATCTAGGCCTTCACAATATTAACTATATATCAGAACAGAAGTACAAGCAATTGTGTATGCATACAGAGCCTTACAAAAAAGATGGATGCTGTCTGTGCATTATAAATCACCCAGGTTGTAAATATAAAAGTGACAGCAGGAGTAACCTGTTTTTACCAATACGATTTTTTTCTTTAAGCTTATACAACAATCAGATCACTGACATTGGAGCCAAATACGTTGCAAAACTCATTGAAGAATGTTCAAGCCTTGAATATGTTAAGTAAGTTGGTTTTTTGTTTTGTTTTATAACTCCACAGTATCAAAATTAAGATAAAGCACTATGTTCTGGCCACAGCAGAACATAGGGGTATCTGCAGCAATATCAGCTGCTGGTGTGAATGTAGCAACCAGCAGCCAGGGATTGTTGGGCTCTTGGCGTTGTTCTACTGCTAACTTGCTCTGAAACCCAACACTAGCCACATAATTCCTGCTTGAAATATTTGCAGAATTTTGAAACCCAAGAGCATCTGGTTCTTTCACTGGTGCTGTGTTACTTTCATATAACTTTCACCAGAAACAGTGCCCGCTGGAAGACAGTTTCTGTCAGGCATCCTTGTGCCTGGATATAGTCCATATTCATGTGCCTGAAGTGAGTCAGACAAACCAGTTTTAATCTATGCAAATGTAGTGGCTTGAGGGTTTTTTTGTTTTGGTTTGTTCTTTACAGTAATGTATATGCAATTGAGACTTACCTCTTTCTTGAACTCCAGCCACTTGATGATCCCATGTGGGCCAAAAAATGGAAAGATTCTGTAGAGGACCATCAGTGCTGCACTGATCTACACCGGGGCTGTAGCCAGTGCTCAGAACAAAAAGACTTGAAATTATTAGTCTGTGCTCATCAGCTGCAGTCTGCTGTCAACCTGTGCTACCAAGAAATGTTCTGTTCCCTGTGGCATCATGAAACACGCTGCATGTAATTCATGTACTCTGCAGCAACAGCTGGTATTATGAGCTATATTAAGAGCTGGCCAGGGAGCCTTGCCTTCAGGATCAGTTCCTAAGGCTTATTTCTGATATACTTAGCACCACAATCAAGACTTAACAGTAATACCTGTATTGTTTCATGAGCTGGTGTTCTAATAGCTGTTCTGTTGTAAGTGATGTACCTCATCAACTCTTGTATTTTATGCAGAATAGGAGCAAACAAAATAACTAGTGAAGGAGGGAAGTGCCTTGCCCAGGCCATCCAGAAGAACAAGACAATGTTTGAAATCGGGTAAGTTCAGTGGTAAGGAGAACTCTGGGTTTGGTCTTGGCAAGACATCTATGAATTCCTTGGGTTTTCTTCATTCGTTCTTACTTTCCTCCTCCCATTCCTTCCTTCTCAGTGGCAGCAGAGGAAACAGGTGCAGTAGCACAAGCACATTTTCTGCTCAGAGAAAGTAGGTGATGCTTTATAGTTCTTCCTGTTCATGCAGTGATTTTCTTTCCTGTTCTGATGGAGCCTTGATGGAGAGAAAACTAACAAGAGGGCAGAACATAAAGATAGCTGCTCCCCTTAGCTGCATAGTAGCTGCTGTAAAGATATTTAGTCATTTTCAAAGGTCTGAGTGTTTTTTTGTCTATTGGCAATGTAGCTATGGAATGCCAAGGTTAGGAGTATTGAATGTTCTGCATCAAGTCCTGATAAATCTGTGATCTGTTGGAATATAAATACCTGTGCAACCTGGGCTAGGGAGCTGCTTTGGCAGGGGTTGGACTCGATGATCTCTAGAGGTCCCTTCCAACCCCTACAGTTCTGTGATTCTGTGATAAAGGAATTCCACATCATCCTCCTGTCCTAACCTGGAGAGCTTGCTATTACTGGAGGGAGGTCATACTGAAAACATTTAGTCCATGCCCTGTTTCTTAGGATTGATGCGAGATGCGAGAGTTTCGCATGTTCCCTCTGGCAAATCCCATTTTCTCTTTCCACTCTGCAGGAGAACAGTCTTAGAATGTAATAATGAAAGGAATTAAAAATTTTCTTTGGCCATCATCCCAAGAACACTTAGACGTGAAAATCAGGTTTGCACAATCAGATTTTGGCCTTTATTTTTCTTGTTCTGAAAGATTTCATAAGTGTAGTCAACAGCGTGCACGCTTCTGTTGTATACAGATGGCTCTGTGCCTTTATGCTTGCTGTAATTTCAGTGGAGGACTTCTGTTTTTTTTTCCTTTGGAGGAAATAGTCCCTCCAAATGGATTTATGATAGCCTGGGTGGCCATGTTTAAACTGGTATTTTCAGCATTTATATAACAAACTGCATTTGATCTGAATGACAAGGAAATTCTTGGGATCTTACTGGAAATAGATGTGTTTAGATAGCATAAAGCTCAATTGATTTTAAGAGCTGCCATCTAATTACCCATCAAGCTGTGTGTGGCTCTGAGCCATCAAGACCTCTTAAGAGCTCTGTAAAATAAAAAATGTGTGTGTGTGTGTGCGTGTGTGAGCACTTCAGCAAAGAGCCTTTCAAACCTCCGAATACACAGTGAATTGTCAAAGCTGTTGGTTTGCACTGACAGAATTTGACCAGATTAAATGTTGATATTGATCAAATCTCTGCAGCTTTTACCACGTTACCTTCTCTTAGTGCTTTGTGTTATAGGGTTGCTTTGCTGTTAGACATACTATTCCTTAGAAATGCATAGAAGAGACCAGGGTCATACAGTGCCTGTGAGGTTCTGATCCCTCTCTGGTCAGCTAGGAAGAGAGGAGACATCACTGGGTGTAACACTGAATTACAACTGTTTTACTGGACTATTCTGAGGGCAGTGGTGAGATTACTGAACAGTAGACCTCAGAAAGTCACCCATCTGTGTAAGAGTCCCTGTGCAGCTGTACTTCTGTATTATAGAATCATAGGACCACAGAATGGTTTGGGTTGGAAGGGACTTTAGAGCCTGCCATGGGCAGGACTGCCACTCAGCAGATCAGGCTGCCCAGGGCTCCATCCAACCTGGCCTCGAGTGCCTCCTGGAATGGAGCATGCACAGCTTCTCTGGCTGCCTCTGCCAGTGCTTCACTGCTTTCTGAGTAAACAATTTCCTCCTAACATCTAATCTCCCCTCTTCTAGTGTAAAACTGTTCCCCCTTGTCCTATCAGACTGTATAAAAAGTCCCTGTAGAGTAATACTAGACTCCTTTATCCCAGAGGGGTCCAGGGCTGCAGAAGGTTTACCTATTGCAGCAAGATAATCCTAAAACCACTCAGGCTGCAGCAGGCTGGCTGTCTCCTAGAGCTGCTCCTGTGCTGTGGCCTTCTGGTACTGGTGAGTCCGAGAGGTGGATGGTGCAGTGTGCAGGGAGTTGAACAGGCCTGGCTCAGTGAGGTGGTACATGCCAGGCTTCTTGCAACTCTCAGAGCTTGGGGAATAATGGTGGGGGATGCATGGGGTGAAAAAAAGATAATGCAGTGCTGAGGGGCAGTAGAGCAATGCATTTGATATTTCTTGGTTTCCTGTCTTCATCAGGATGTGGGGCAATCAGGTTGGAGACGAAGGTGCGAAGGCATTTGCAGAGGCCCTGAGGAACCACCCCAGGTTGACAAACGTGAGGTAAAACAGCAGCTGAACTTGCTATGGAGCTGCCTTTCCCAGCGCTCTGAGAAGCAGTGGCTCTTTGAACCAAGTGTTAGCTTGGGCTGCCATCTGGTACTACGGTTGTCATTCTGTTAACAGGGTCCTGGTGCAAGCAAGAAGCCAGGTTGTTTGAATTGAAAAGCCCTGTGCAGCCATAAAGCAAATGAAAAATGTTGCAAGGTTGGCATCCTTCCCTCTGTCTGCACCTCCTTTCCTCATGCTGCAGAGGTACTGGCATTTGTGAAGACACCTGGTGTCATTCTGGGCTGGGAGCATTAGCAGAGGGGATGCACCAGCTGGTGTAGAAAACCAGGCTCCAGGGAGCTCAGTGTTAGCAGTTGCAATGGTGAAGATACAGCAGTTTTACCAGAGTAACTTGGGATGCACTGCTTGGATAAAGACTAGGACATAGAGTCATAGAACTATTAAGGCCAGACAAGCCCTCTAAGATCACCTCGTGCAACTGCCAAGCCACCCCCACCATGCCCACTGACCAGTCCCTCAGTGCCACATCCACACAGTTCCTGAACACCTCCAGGGACGGTGACTGCACCCCTCCCTGGGCAGCCTGTGCCACTGCATTGCTACTTTCTCTGAGAATAAGTTTTCCTAATATCCAACCTGAACATAGTAATGAAATGTAGTTCTTGCTGGAGTTCAGTAATTTCTCTCTAAGCAGCCCCCTGGAGGCCTTAAAGCGAGTGAAGATAGCCAGCACAGCATAGGGTGCAACCAGCAGTGTAAAAGCAGCAGCTTCCCTGTTAGGATTACAGATCCGGACTAGGGATTTAGAGGTGTGCGTTGTGGCTGCTGCTGCTGTTGAGCAGTCCCTGCATACAGCTGAGGGCACTGGGGTCGTTCTCTCCCACTTCCCGCTGCCTCCACGTAAGGGACGAGAGGAGGCTCCTGGCTTTCCCCACTAGGTGGCACATGGCACTGGTTTGTGCAGCTCGGGATCTCTTCAGAGCTGCCGTTTCAGAGCTGGTATCTTGTCCTCCTTTCCGTGAGCATACAGCCAGGCTTAAAAAATTAAAAGCTGAACAGGTGCAGTGACCTAGATATTTTTAAACTTAAAAGCTATCAGAAGTAGCCATCTTCCCCTAATTGCAGAAGCCATCCAGCTGTATCAGACTTGAAAGAAAACAGTTTGAATCTGAATCAAAGCTGAGTTGCATCTGGGGTTCTCAGACAAATACACTGACAAATGTGCTTGCAAAAATAAGGAGGGGCAGCCGCGGGCTGGAGCCAGTTTTGCTGGCACCGGTGCAAGGTGCACCTTCTGCCCTGCAGTGTGCTTGCACTGGGGTTCACTTCTGGTTTTCCAGAGCTAATCCTGCCTTATTATTTGAATGCACAGATAGTTCCAGATAACTGTGGTAGGTTTATGCAAAGGTGAAGTTGGGCCCTGATATAATGTTTTACTTCCATACATTTGCCGTGCTTAGGCAGAGAATATATGGTTTCAGCTGAAGTTAGCAGAGATGCTGACACATGTGCTAGCACTTAATTTGTGCCATTGTTCCACTTCATCCCCTTTCTGCCTCTTTTTTGAGGCCATGCACTATTTTCAGGCTCTGGCCTGTCTTCTAAGGATGGAAATGCTTTTTGAACTCTTGAAGCCTGAAGCATAAGTAAGTTTAACTGGGTGATTTTGCCAGTGTCTATTCAAGGAATGAAGGGCAGGCTAAGAAATGTTTGTGGTTTGTAATGGAAAGCATGCATTGACAGGCTTCTCTCTCCCTGCACAACAGAAGGTATTGTGTTTGGAAGGGGAATGGGGCATTTCAGTGTCTGAACATCTCACCTAAAGGAAAAAGTGCCTGATATACACAGGGAGTTGGGATGATAAATGTGCATACAAACCTGTGTTCTGCAAAGCACCACACTCACCTTGCTAAGAGCCACAGCTCTCAAAATCACAGCTGCACCAAGAGTCAGTTTGCTCTTGCTGACAGCAAACCTTAAGGTCTGTGTGACAGAATTTGATAGCAAGAAGGCCAAGCAACACTGGCTGCTGATGAAACCTTTCTATCTGTTTACTTCACAGTCTCGCATTCAATGGCATCACAACAGAGGGGGGGAAAAGCATTGCTGAAGCATTGCAGCACAACAACTCCGTGAGAATATTCTGGTAATCAATGGTGTAGTCTGCTTCTCCTTCTCTTCTTTCTCCAGAGCAAGCTGCAGCCTAATTTTACCGCCTCCTTCTTTCCCTCCTGCCACCCCTGCACTTTCAGTACCAGCACACTGTAATCAGAGAGAGCAGAGTGGACCTCTGGAGATCATCAAGGTATATCCTTTGATGAGCAGTAGATTAGCTTTCCTGCTTGTAGGAGCACTGCTACACCTTTGCTTTCACGGGAAGTGGGGTCTGTAACGTGGACTCATTACATTCCTGTAGGTCTTGGTATGGTGGTATAGGACACCCCCGTTTACACTGAACGTGCTCAGGTGAGGCCAGGCCCAGCTTCACTGCTCTCTTGCCATGACAGGGGAGCTTGAGGATAGCTTGCATTCCTCAGTGCTGTTCTCAGGCCCCAGGCAGGGTCCCATCCAGCATTATTGGGCATTCTTCCTCTGGCAGTGGAAGCAGCGTGCATGAGGGGTTCTGTACGACTGTATGTAACTTTAGGAAGATTGGTTGGGTTTTGGCTGATGGGAGCAGAACTCTCTTGGTGTCTCTGCAGTCCACTGCCTGAAAGCAGTGATTTAATCCATCTGCCTCTGCTTTTGTTGTGCCTGATCCTGAGCTCCTCAGCTCCCCTTGTCCCTGCAGTTCTGGTTCATGCTTATTTCTCCTTCCTCCATCTTGCTGTCCCCATCACTCACAGTTTGTGTATGTCTTCAGTGCTACCTCTGCCTTTCCATCTTTTTCATGCAGCTTTCAGTTACTTCAACACTGTGAGAAAACCACATCAGTGCTCTGAGAAATTAAGAGCTGACATTCGTGTTGTCTTTCTTACCCCAGGGCTTCTCTTTAGCATGTCTGTGTGTCCAGACTTCAGAGGCTGCTCAGGGCAGAAACAGCACACACATTCTGCTTTGGCTTTCTAAAATCAAGTTGCCGACAAGCTGGAAAAACAGGAAACTGAAAAATAACAATAGCATCTTAAAGTCAACCTCTTCTCTCCCACCTAGGTTGACAAAAAATGAGCTGGATGATGAGGCAGCAATGAGTTTTGCAGAGATGCTGAAGATCAACAAGAAACTGGTGCATTTATGGTAAGTTACATTCCACAGAGGCACAGTCTCTTTGGCAATCGCCGCATTAAAACTTCACCTTCCAAGTCTATGTAGGTCACAGTACACTCTCTGTGCATGGTCTGGATGCAGCTGACTGGTTGTAGACAGCTTTAATGGAAAGTTAATAAAGCTGCTGTCTAGTGTTTTGAACCTGCTTTCTTACAGGGAAAACCTTAAGCTGGCTGTGTGTCCTGGTAACTTTTGAACTGCACAGCTGCCTTTGTTTATCTGTGGCAGCTCATTACTGGCCTCCAACGTAAATTTCAGAAGAATACTAGCAGATATTTAGCACAGGGTAATGTTTTTTAGTATGATTTCTCCTATTCATCATCATGCTGTGAAAGCAGCAAGCTCGGTTGGTACCCCTCAACCAAGAACCTACACAAAACACGTGTCCATTTGGTTGATGCTTTCTTCTGTGGCACTTTCACTGTCACAAGACACTTAGCCATGAGACACAAATCCCTGGGAAAGCAGAGCTTCTTGTTTCTAGCAGTCACAAGGATACTTGTTAAACTTCTGGGAAACCACAGCGCTGGCACTCCTCATCCAGAGGTTCACAATAATTTGTCTGTGAATGGGGTCGGGCAGATGTGGGCTGTGAAACAAACAGCCATCCATTCATCCCAAGTGATTGAGAGAACATAATAAACAGAGTCCTTTTACAGGCTTCTACAAAACCTTTGCTAAGCACACGTCGCGTTCTCTGTGTTAATTGTAGCCCAGGCCCTTAGGAAAGTACTGTCCAAGGGGTGGGGTACTTGTGGTCTCTTGTGAAAGCAGAAGTTCTGGTGCCTATCACCCTGCAAATACAAGGGGAGATGGGAAGAGCTTGATTTCTTCATGCACAGCTGCAGATACGCTTCACTGGGCAGTCAGTCTGTCTCAGAGAGCCCAAACACTGCAATCTCATACCAGCAGTAAAGGGTTCTCAGCAGAAATGTGTCAGCTACGTCAGGTCAGTATCTCCAGAACACTGCCACATGTGAGATTCAAAGGAAGCAATTGATACTGAGCTCTGCTTCTGAAAGTGCATCTGTAGGCATCTGACAAGCACTGCGCACCCTCCTCAGAGATGGAAATCACAACTGTCTTCCTGTGGCAAACTGACAGCTTTGCTCCTCCACATCAAGCTGAGCTCAGGTTGTGCATGTGCTGTAAAATAGCTTGCATGCCGGGCTGATACCAAGTGCTTTCTTTTTTAGGCTGATCCAGAATCAAATTACAGCCAAAGGAGTGAAGTACCTCAGCGAAGCTCTCAAGGAGAACGCAGCCATTAAAGAAGTCTGGTAAAGATTCCCCTCCTCAAAGGCTCACTTTTTAAAACTTTCTTTCCCTTTAAAACACACGTGGCATTAACCTTCTTGCCTTAAAGAAAAGAGCAAGTTTCTGTGGGGCAGGGGCTGCAGTTCCAGCAAGTTTCAAAGAGGTAAAAAGCCTCTGTCACTGAAACACTTCCCCCTGTATCAGGCAGCTCTGTTAGTTCACATCTGCCTGCACCACCAACTCGCAGAACGCGTGTATCTGCAGAACTGGGCTCAGAGCTGCAGCCAGGTTTTGCTTTTTGTGATTTATTTCCAAGCTGCTCTCAGGAGCTCCATCCCAACAAGCAGGAGCTGGCTACATTTAATTAGCATCACTAATTTGGTTCGTGTTATTTGTGCTTGGAAGTTCTTCGGGCAGTGCTCCAAGCGCACGAGAAGTGCTAAGCTCTGAGGAGATTAACTTTTTTTTTTTGTGAGATTTGCTTGTTTTAGATTAGGCAGGCATCAGGCAGTCACGCATGTGCGTGGCAGGGCACAGAGCCAAGCACCACATTCCTTCTCTCACCTCGGGGAGCTCAGGAGTCAATAGAGCAGAGCTGGTTTTAGCACTGCCGCTTCTGTGTTACTGTATGTCAAATTTATTTTTAAAAACACGTATTTGTTTTAATGAAAGGACACTGAATTCCTGCTCAGAAAGACAGTGACTCACTCTGTCTGACAGAGGGCTCCCAAGGGATGTGGAACAAGCTGCTTTCAAAGGCTGCTGCCAGCTGCCAAAGAGGCTGCAATACCCACCTGAGAAATTGGGAGTTTTCAAACTGAAGCCTCTCTTTTGGTCCTTGGTTGGATTTACAGGCGTGCTTTCTAACCCTTGTCATTTCATACATTCCATAGTTTAGTAGCATTCCTGGGAGCTGCACATTTTGGGCCCCTTCTTTTCAGGGGTGTAAATACCAATCTGTCTAGATTTGAACATTCTGCCATAAGGTCATCTCCCATTAATCACGTCCAGGTACTTAAGAGCTTTCTTCCTTTGTTGTCATGGAAGACTCAAAGGCTGTGAAGACAGTATAAACTCCTGTTAGCCATATGCTGCTTTTCACAGCAGTGCTGTCTCCATTTGGCCCCAGGCAGCACCACGTTCCTGTACCCATATTGCCTGTGGCCTCAACTTCTCCAAGTAAGCTCAAGAAATCAGCCCTTCATCCACTCAGCATTCAGAAGTGATGCTGCAATGCACACAGCAGGTGTCCCATATAGGGAGCAGTCCCAGTTTAACAAAGTTCAGTGGTTCAGTTCAATTTCTGGTAGAGCCGTGCATCCTGACCACTCCCAAGCACACACCTTCAGGAAGCACTGAGCTCACTCAGCACTGCTGCATGAGTCTCTGCTCCAAACCCTGGAAAAACAGGATGGGCAGCAGTCACTGCCTCCCTTTCACATCCCTTTTATCTCCCTCCTTCTCTCCAACAGTTTGAATGGGAACCCGATAAGTCAAGAAGAAGCCAAAGCTTTTGAAAGTGAAGAACGGATCATTTGCTTCTGAGTGAAGACTTCCCCAGTTGGACAAGCATTGTGTTACCGAAACTGCCACACTCAGATTGCAGCATTACAGCTGCTCTCCCTAATCTTTGTGGTGAGTGGGAAATGGCCTTGGTAAATAAATAATGTCTGTACAGTGCTTTGAAGATGGAACACAAAGTGTTAACAGAACGAACACAAGGGGCAGGTGTGTGCATTTTGATAACTGAGCTCAGATTTATTCTATACACTGCTGTAAATAATCTCTAACTTATTTATATACATGAATCTGTACACATATACATGCAAGAAGAGGTGCAAGATGCTCAGGCTGGGCGAGCTCACAGTATTATCTGTCTTGTAACTGAAAATGATAGTCCAAATGGAAACATAGACTGCCTCGAAAGGCTGTGTGGTTCCAATGCTTCTTCCAGCATGAATCCTCTCCTGCCTAGAAATTAGACCCTCATTTTCCCACTGACTTACAGCAATTGTAGGCAGTGTTTTTTGGAGAAATGGATACATAAGGCTCTGATTACTTTCCATAATCTTTTTTCCATATTGAAGCCAATATATTTTCTGTTATACAAGCAGAAAACCTTGCTGCCATTGCTGTAAAATCATAATACAGGCAGTAAAACACTTCTGTCTGACGTTTCCTGAGGGCTACACAGAAACTTCCCCCCTTATCCCCCCCATTCTAGCAGTGTTTGTTCTGGGGAGAGGGTCTGGAGATGTGTATGACAAATTAATTAAGCAGGCTGTGCGCTGCCTTGGCTTGTGGCCTAGACATGGTGCTGGTGGCAGTACACCAACATTAAGTTGCCTGGCTTCAGGGGGAGAAAGGACTGAAAAGCAACGGTGTCAGGTAGCAATCTCTCTTCTCCCAGCAACACATGCACACAGAGAAGCACTAAGATTTGCTTGGAAACCCTTTTATCTGGTCCTTAAAGCATTGGGAAGCACGAGGCGAGGGGCATATAGCAATTATGAGATCAGCAAGAAAATGTTATTCCCCTCCAAAATAATTAGTGCTTAGGGAATGTAACTTTAGGAAGTAAAAAGTAAGCAGTTTAAAGAGAAGCAGGCTGTTTGTTTTTTCAGGATTGTTTTCTGATTCCCTTCATAAAGGGAATCTCAGATTCTACCTCACAATGTGCACAAAGAACCAAAAAATGAAGAAGCACGATCCATCCTCTGCCCTTCTCCCCTACTATCACTGCCAAGAACTTTACAGAACAATTCTCTGGCTGCTGCTGCTCCCACAGAACATTGGTGGGCTGGAAGAAGAACCTTCTTCCATCAAAGTGCCAAATCCCATTTCCCAAACCTGCTGCAAAGACAAACACAAAAGGCTTCCTGGGTAGTCAGTTTCTCCTCCTGCCTGGAAGCAGACCTTTACCAGCCCTCAGTTCTGCCTACTCTCTCCAGCTCCCTAACGTACTATGAAATACTCACAGCTATATTCATATATATATATATATATATATGTGTAGCAGTCATTATTTGTCAGTGGCTTTTCCTCCCTGCCTATGCTGTCAGCACTGACAGCTCAGAGGCAGACAGGAAGGTGATGCTCTCAGGCTGTGCCAGCTAACACAAATGGTCTCTCCACCTGAGCCATTTGTTTACTGAGAACATGAGAGTCTCCTGGGCTGCAGCAGGTCGAGGCAGCCTCGGAGCTGGCAGATAGAGCAAGCAAACCCACTGTGGCCCAGCCCAGCACTGATGATGGTGCCAGGGAGTGTGCCAGATGCACCCAATCATCTCAGAGCAGATTTCAGGTTGCGAGAGCTTGCATGTGCTGGCCCCAGGATCTGGGCACTGCTCAGGCTGCTTCAGCAGGAGCAGCCCCAGGGCGAAGGATAGCCTCACACATCAGTTCATGACCAGAGCTGAAGGAACCAGCAGCTGCCAGCCTGAGCATCTTTGTGAGTTGGCATGGCACTGGGGGCTGCAATCCTTTCCTTGCTGTCTTACCAGGCTATTTGTAGAGAGCTTCTGATCTACATCTTGGGCTTACAGTGAGAACCATTTGTACTTAAATTCAGACACAAGTATAAAATACTTAAGTTAACTTGCTAAGATGTTCTCTGTGCGCAGCATTGTTTCTCCTACTTGTCCTCTGCTACAACAAACAACTTCATTAAGAACCCCAGCAGGTCCCTGCATGATCTTTGGCTTTGCTGCAGCACTGCCAAGCAGACCCATGGCTGGAATGAGGCAGGAATGAGGCAGTCCTGCTAATTCTGGCTGCTGCAGACAGATCAGCCACTTACTGAGCCTTGCACAGGGCCGCAGACTTAGCAGCTAGTGAAATGGTTCTTAGCAGCAAACAGTAGTGGCTGCACACAAAGAAGGTGTCTCTTGCTTTAGTAGGTCAAAATAGAATACACCAGGACCAAGCTGGGTGAAAATGGGAGCCTCACTCAGAGCACTGAGCCATAGACAACGGTTTCTCAGGGGTCAGAACAGGTGAGGCCTCTCACTGCATGTTTACGTGCCACTGGTGCACCATTCCTCACTGTCAGCCAACAAGCTGCAAAGCTCTGAAGTAACCTGCCCTGGGGTGTACAGCAGAACTTGAAAGGGCAACTGCTCATTTGGGAATGGCTGCGTGCAGAGACAGCCCTGTCGCAGCGGGCCACAGAGCCCAGGAGCACCCAGACAGCAGCAGCTGGGACTCCTGCACTCAGCCCTGCCTGCTTGCATCCGGTGCACAGAGCTGCTGGAATATGGTGGGGGGGCAGCTCTCAGGGGAAGAGCCCTCGAGCAAAGCTTGGCAAACCATGAACTGCTGCCTCCTATCACATGAGTGCTGAGGGTGGGCCTGCACAGGAGGCAGCGGCTTAATCAGCTGCAATAGCCCCAGCAGTGGGGAGGCCTCGGGCTGGAGCAAACAAAGCCTTCAGGCGTTCCTGCTCCTGTTACCTGCCAGGCTCTTTAATCCCGACTCCAGCAGATGTTAATCCTGGCACGGGTGGCTTCTAAAGAGCTTTCCTCTGAACTGGTCACCGGGTGGCCCAGGCAAGGGAGCAGGGTGATGAGGCCCCACCACACGGCCCACAGTGGGTGCCAAAGCCCACAGAGGCTGCAGGTTTTCCTTCTCCTACCATTTGGAGCCTGCTTACAGAACCAGCCAGGAGAGGAGGGGAGAAGCGCCTTGGTTAAAATTTAAACACTTGTTCAAACAAAGACATCGGTAACCAGGGCGAGAAGGAAAAGCAGGGCAGGAGCCTGATGCAGAGCGTGGCTGTGAGCACAAGGGGCCAAGGCTGGAGGGCAGCGAGCACCTGCAGCCCCCACCGAGCTCAGCCGAGGGCCGTCCCTACGCCGTCTCTATTCTGCTGCCTTTAGCAGTGAGTCATCATGCGTCAGCCCACGACGAGGAGCTTCGCACAATTATTTATTTATGTTGAACTCTCCTCCCCGCCCCCGCGCATCCCTGATCTCATCCCCCTCACAAAACAGATGCTTTATGGAACAAGGGTGGAAAGCTCCATCCCGTAGGGGGCCTGTTGTTGCGGTGCACGGGCACAGCTGCCCACCAGGTGGGACAGGGCTGCACATCTGCACCTGCTCAGCCATGCGGAGCCCTGCAAGGAGCACGAGGACCTCAAGAAACAGGATGGAAGATGTCTCTATCCAGCTCCAGCTACCACAGGAACTCTCCCCAATTTATCCCCCTTGGCCACGCATTTTCCTCACCTTGCTGCTCAAAGCAATGATGGATCAGGAAGCAAACACTGGCTTTTACTGGTATGGTGCCCTGCAGGCTAAGAGCTTGCAGCCATACTGGTGGCCCCGGAGCAGCCCGGTGTCACTGTTCAGGACTGCCAGATCTGCCACCAGCCAACCACAGCCCACCCCAGCTCACAAAATGGCACCACCACAGCCACCCACACAGGGCAGGAGGGCTCCTGGCTCCTACCTGCAGTCCACAGCTACTGCTCCTCCAGCCACGGGTACCCACTGCTCCTCCTTCCTCTGCAGCACAGGCGTGCAGCAGGTCTGCCACGTTCAGCAGGACTTGACAACAAAAGCCACCTGGAAGTGCGGGGAGAGCTGTGCTTCAAAAGATTTATTACATGTATTTGTACATATTTTACATGAATGGAATGTTAACGTACAACCTAAAAAAATCAATAAAAAAATACTTTCATTCATGATTACGTACTGGCAGACCATTGAAAAGAGTACCTTAGAACAACTGAAGTCAACTTGCAATCATACTGCTCAATTAAAAACAAACAAACAAACAAAAGAGCACATTTGACATCAGACATTGCGAATTACATTCTGATTTCCGCTCAGGGTAACGAAGGAAGACATCTCGTCCATTACCACTCGGCATCAGCACGCAGCTCCACACGGCTCCGCGGGCAGGGCTGGGAAGAAGCATAGGGAAGGGGGACGTGGGCTGCCCTCCAGCAGCAGGGTGGCCTGCCAAGTGGGAAGGGAGGCAGAGCGAGACTCTCGATCGAGTGATAAGGAGAATGCTGGAGCACCACTTGTTCTGTGTGATGCCTCAGCCTTTAAAATTAAGTAGTTCAGTAAAACACCCCCCCCACGCACAGCTACGCCTCCTTTCTTCCTCAGAAGTTGTAGTACTTTGGCAATATCAGCTAAAAGAGAATTTCGGACTGCACGGTAATGAGTGCTTCAGCATCACGTGCACACAGGAAGAACACAAAATTATACTTTGCCATCTCCTCCCGTTAGCATTTCACACCTTGGGAGCCTGTGACCAGTTATGTTGAAAAGAATTTACAATTACACATAATGGATTAGCAATGAAAAGGATAGATCTGAGGGGAAACGAGAAGAATGGGATTCGGCAACAGATTATGTACTTGTAACATTGGGTTACTTACATCTGAGAGTGCCAGAATCAAGCAAATCCTACTTACCATTGCAAAAATCTTTGCCAAAGCATACCCAAGGGCAAAAGTCTCTCTAACAAACATAAATAGATTAAAAGCTGCCAGGAAGATTGGCAAATAGTGGCCTCGCTGCCTTCTCGTTATTGCACGCAGGCAGCTTACTAGAGCAAAGCCAGAACCAAGTCCAGTCTTTTTCTGGTGCAGCAAATTCCTGTGATGGTTTATCCGAGCAAGTCTTCAGCAAATCATGCCTCACCACGAGCTCATTTTACAGCTTGACCTGCCATCAGCTCTGACATACACAAGTAAAGATTACTTCACAGAGCTCTACGCGGTGCCTTGGGAAGCCAATGGACCATGCAGCACGGCACTCACGAGAGAACCAATTTCAACTTGAAACTCAAAACTGTGTGGTTCCACCCCTCACCCGCAATAGGCTAAAATGCATTCAAACATGAATTTAGAATCGTGTGAATTTATACCGAAGAAACATCGCTGAAGCTTATATTTAGGAAACAAAACACCGTTCTCTGGTGAATTTCTCTCACGTGTTATTTTGAGTGCCATAAAGTGGGTCAAGCTGATGATGCTGCTACAGAAAAAAGCACGTTCGGTTGCGTTGTAGCAAAACCTGTAACAAGTCCTCCTTTTCTAAAGAGTCTCCTCCTCCATTACTTTTGCGGTCGTCAATGGAAAGCATTTCCAAAGACTGACAAGATAACAGCCCTAAAACGCAGCATGTCTTCAGCTAGGAAAAGGAAATTCATACTAAAATGACTTTTAAGCTTGGAGAAGTGGAATGTGAGTCTCAAGATACAGCATTCTTCAAAATGAGACAATCTTCCACTGGCACAGGTGAGCTGGGAGATCCCGGAGTAGCATTTCTGCATCGCCAGGTATGCATTACTCTCTTGTCAGGATCGCAGCTGCACGTGCAAAATCAGCAGATACAAAACCGCAGCACTGAATCCGCACACAAATATTCTTTCAGTGTAACAAAGCAGCTACAATTCACAAAGATGACACGGCCTTCATCAAAACCAGCATGAGCTTCGTTGCTGTCTACTTAGAGATGGTAACAGGTTCCCTGGGTTTGGGCGGAACACAGAAGAAATGCACCAAGTTTTGGAAGCCCTTGAATGGAAAAGGCAGCGTGCTGAAAGCAGCCATAAACACATCTCAGCTATTAGACACTGGCTGGCTATAAACAGCAACCCAAAGGTCCATGTTTCTGAAAAAAATATATGTATTTTTTCCACATTTGCTAACATTTTAGTCTTCTGGGAGACCTCAGACTTTCAGCAAAGACTTAATTAAAAAGCCAGCACTGCTTCTAGTGTTAGGAACTAGGATTAATACATAAATCCAGCAACTAAGCTGTAAAACCTCATTTACATCGTAAAAGGGGAGAAGAAGGGGCAGAAATAGGTCACAAGTATCCACCCGCATCTTTGTACCTTACCTACATTTTCCACTTTGATATACGGCAGTACACTCATCCTTGAATACAAAAATTAAACTGATTACAAATAAGACCATGTTTTACACCTTATTCTTCAAAAAAATACCACAAACGTGTGGTGTGCTTCAAGTTTTTTCCCTGTCACTGAACTCACAATGTCTAATGTACACATGGAAAGAAAATTAGCTTACCTACTTCCTAAGGAAAACGTTATTAGATATCAATTTGAAAGAGACAGGACAATCAGTGCCCTGTGCTGACAGCAGCGTGGCTCTTCTTGGCATGGCATGGAGGACAGCTACACACAACTCAAACCATGGCCTCCTCCACTAAGAGCTTCGCAACACAAATGGCTACCCAAGATACGTAGGTATGTTACAAGCTCAAAAAACCTCACACTTCAGGACAGCGTTGAGTCTACTCGTCCCCTCTGGCAAGCAGCACGTCAGCATGTTCACGGCAGACCTGAGTACGGGAATTATTTTACACCCTTACTTAGGGAAGATATAGTTCAGATGACTGAAATACTCTGCAACAGCACAGACTTGGCAATCCGAATATATTTACAGGCAAAGAAGCATATCGCACTGAAATATAAGTTATTGCTTCTTGTGGACAAGTGTGGTATTCCTTGATGGAGACACAAGACTTGCTTGGTGTTTATTTTCCCTTCTGAAGCACTATGACCCGGGACCACTGTGAGGAGGCTGTAAAGATGAAGGTGTTGCCTACAATGAGCAATGTCTATGGCATTGTCATCTCCAACCGACCAATGCAGCTGGTGACAGAACATTTACAAAGGTGAATTTCCACAGGCATTTTCAGAGTCAAACATTGGTCTCCTGCTTCCAGGTCATTTTGGCTTGGTCTGTATTACGCATTTTGATAGAGGAAAACCTTCCACAGGCTTTCAGAAGAGATTTACAGATACCAAGAATACAAAACAAGCACCTAAGCTATTCCCCTCTATCAGTTCCTCACACAGTCTGAAGTACTGCAGCTCTACTGTGCTGACGGAAGCAGGAGCAGACTCTTTGCCAGCAAAACCACACTCAAGTTTTGTGCCAGTGTCTGAAATGCATGCCACAAGCGTGGGACAGCAGTTCTAACTGTTGGGTCCTCAAGCCATCTACTTGCATCTGAACACGGAAAATACAGGCGCTCAAAATGGCAATAAATGAACTAGAAATATGAACTACCAAAATCGAGCTTCAGCTGTAAACAGATTTACGTTTATAATATCTATCTACTTAATCCCCAAGCCAAAGACCATCTATGACCTTGGAGCACAGGACACCAGAACACTAACCTACCTGCTTTACACATCACATTTCTGCAGGCACGAAGCCAACTGCAAGCACCAGATCAATGCAAACGCAACAACATCCTTAATTTCAGAAGACAGTAGCAATTTAGAACACTGGAAAAGTGGGCCTGCAGGCAACACCACCGTGAGTATTACAGGTGCTGTAATTCTTCCTACCCTCCGCCCCCTGTGATAATACAAGGCAACACAACGTTTCTTGGCTAAAAAAGAAACTGTACAGGGAACTACTGTACATGTGACAAAATGTATTCACTTTTTCAGTGGGAGAAGAACCAGCGGGGCCCCACTGTTACAGGTTCAGCTGTAACTGGTGATGGTGGTGATGGAAGCCCAGAAACGTAGATTTCTTAACTGAGGGTGCAGTTTCTATCTAGTTTGGAGGGGTTTTCTTGCAGCATAACACTGGCACTGAACAGTGCAAAATTCAGGGAAAACTGTTAGCCAGAAAAGAACTGCTCTGCAAGCAAGACAGAGGAGTCTACTAACATGCACTGCACTTATTCTCTCATATAGCAGCAGCTGCTCCCATTCTTTGCCCTTTTGGATATGAATCACAGTAGTAATAGGAAGAAATATGTACTGAAACAAAATCCAAACCAGCAGAATTATGTATGTACAAGAAAAACGTTTGAAGTGTGCAGTTTATTTTCGCTACTGAAACCCACTAAAACTGCTGTCACAAATAAATACTCAGAAACTCTTCCCTGTACTGTGAAGTTCAGATACTGCTATGATTAATTCTCAATGTCAAAGGTATGCTTCTAAGCCCTGATAGCTCTTCCAGTTTGTTTGTTTTTTTCTTTCCTTTCCCCCTTTCTCCCTTACTGAACTGTGATACTTTATGGAAACTAATAGTTGTCCACAAGCTGTACTTGGTGTGCCCTCTGGGGACAGCCAGAGATTCTCACGGAGCCTTGGTTATACCAACATAATACAGTAAAATAATAATAAATTAAACAAACACAGGTGCCTTTTCAAAGAAGAAAACAAACCACGCTGTGAAATGTTAGCCTCCACATGAAGAGACCGATTATTTAGATGCAAAGTACTACAAATCCTGCCACCAAAAAAACCCAAAACATTCAAACAAAGAAACAAAGAAAAACTTGCACGTACGTGTTTTAAAAATTGAACACAAATCCCACCTCGATGTTATCTCACCCATGCTCATTACTAAAAACCCTCTTGCTGTGCCCACACTCTGCAGTTATTTCCACCTCAGGAGGCAGTCTGGAGATGAGAGTAGTACAACAAAATAATTACCTGAAACATTTTTAAAAAAATACCCGTTAAACAAATTACCTTAACTGGCAGCACTTAAAATCTGTCATTTTTTTTTCCTACTAAAAAAAAGTTGCATAGCTGTAAGATTTTGCTTTGCTGCTTTTGTTGTTGTTGTTTGTTTTGTTTTACTCACAAGCAGTATAAGAGAAGTTTTATGTACTTAAATAGCAATACAGTGTGCAGATTTCAACAATCCCTATAGCTCGGATCAATATAAATTAGTTACCTGTCTCAGATTTACTCTTTGGACTGCATTGTGACAAAGGTTTAATTAGAAAATGTTGACGTATAGTATTCCTGTGCAGAGAAGTTTATGCTTTCTGTTCTTGTAAAAGTGAAGAACAAAAAATAGGGTGTGAATTCAGTAAATACGGTCACGCTGTCAGATCACACTTCAGTTTGCCATTTACTCTTCTTCAGCCAAGGAGAAGGTGATACTGTTCCCACTCGAAAATGGGGCCACCCTCCTGCAAGGGTCTCAGATAGCACGTATGGAACGTCTCCGCTTCCACCGGGAGCAGTAGGAAACGTGTCCAATAACCCGCTTCTTCACAGAACCAGAAGTTAGGCTGAAAATTAGGAACTTTGGCCTTCAATACAAAATTGTGTCAATAACGTCTGTGGGGGAGTAGATTGTTACAGAATGTGCAGCATTTTCAAAATCCCTGTGTGTCCTTTGCATGAGTGTTTGGTATACTGAGCACTACTGGCGAGTAACTGGTGTCCGCAATGCTTTTTTCAAGTCATTGTCCATCTTTGCCTTTTCCAGCCACAAAGAACAGTTATTCTCAGGCCAGGCACGCTGTGTTCAGCAAGGGAACCTCAGATCTCCTATGTTTTCTGACTGGTGGAAGCAGCTGTTAGGAAAGCAGAAGACAAAGTATCAGCATTTCAGCTATTTCAGTATCTAACACACAGAAACAGCACGAACACGAACACTATTTTCCTTCCCCTTTTACTTAAGGCCTCAATTATCACCATAACTGCTGCGAGGACAAAAAAGAGAAAGCAGATTGTGTTTAACAGAGGTTAGACACCTAGGAGCATTTACAGAGACAAATGTGTTTATAAACGGCACGTGGATTTCTTCCACAGTTCAGCTGTTGGGGGCAATACGGAGCACGGGTGGTTTTGTTTGTTAGTTTTAGCTCCTACCACCCTGACTTGTAAAGTGTCATCCCAGGAACGGGATGCCTTCCCTCAGGTTTTCTCTGCTACCCTTTCAACAATCATAGCGCAGCTATGAGACCTGAAATGTAGATTTAGGACACAAAGTGAAACTTATGAACAGATGAACGCCAGCGATGATGTCTTCAGATTACAACGATGATTCTCATCTTCAGCAAAACAAGAAAAGCCAACTTCCACCCAATGGCCAGAATTTCAGATATCTGTTCCTGTAAGAATTCTGATGAGCGTTGGTGTTTTGTGCCAGGTAAAGATTCAGAACTAGCCAACTGAAAGGATAAACCTATCCTTTAAACCTTTGACACCAACTGCAGATCTGAAATGATAACAACGACTATAAGCTGGAAATATGCAAACCTCTGTGGGATGGGCTGGACAGAAATGTTAACTTTTTAACGCTCTGGAATGCATCAAGATGAAAGTGATTTTGAAAAATGCCTCATTTCACCTTTATTTTTTTTTTTAATGATTCCAAAAGCTTTCTTTCAGAAATAAATCCAACATCGTACGGTTATGCTATTTTGATCTTGTTTCATTTCCATGGAAAAAATTACTCTTTAAAAGTTAATGCTAAAGCTTTACTGGCACTGACTTGCCACTTTTCCAGCACTAAAACTGGAATGCATTATTCCAGACCACGCCGTAAAAGGACGCAAAACCCTTTTATATATTGTAATGTATGTCATTACTTACTGATTTAATATTGCTAATGTGTCTCAGAACTGCAAATTCACAAATTATGAAAACAGCATCGAGAGTAATTTCAAATCAACTGAAATACTGTTAAGATGCACATATCTAAAAATAAATATTACCTAAGAACACGAATCTTCCCTTAATCTGACGGATGCTCAGGGCAAGATCTATTGACTTCAAACCATTCATCTATGCAGCTGTCGGATGCAAGACAAAAATGAAAGCAATTAACAGGAATATCCCAATAATGCTTCGCAGTAAGAAAGGCACGTTAATTGGTTTCTCATTATTTCCATCTACAGCAGGATTTTATGTTAACAAAGAAATACACATAGGCACACATGCAATGTTACGCACTCTACGTCTTTGTACGTTCTCAAAAGAAGGAATATTTCATCATTCATAGAAAATGTAATAACCCCAAAGCACAGCTGTACTTGAATATTAAGCGCTGGTAAATAACTATGCATGTGAAATGGTAAAATCTGTAGGAAAGCATTTTACAAGTTATTAGCCAGGTTTTATACACAGATTATTACTAACACTATCATCTCGTTTACATCACTCACTGACATCTTACACACTGTAGTGAAAACAATTATGAAACAGTTTTAAAAAGCACTCCCTCTTCAGCTTAATGGCATTAGCCAAGTCTGTTATTACAAAAGTATGTGCAACCTAATCTCCATAGCTGTGATGTCCACCCCTTCCGTAGAAGTGTTATGAGCCTTTTTTCCACGTAAGTGAGAGCTCCTTCTATTGTAATTTTTCAAACTGGTGAAGATGCAGAAAGATGTCACTTAAAAATCGTCTTCAGAGTGGTTACTGTTTGGCTTTTGTTTGTCTGAAGTATAAAAGGCAACTGAGTTTTAGTGAAGGTACCCTATAAATGCAACTTCCTGGATGTGTATACATGCACCGTGAGGAATACTTGCCCTTTATGATATATGCAGAGGCAAGGCAGCCGTGCTATAGTATCTCCCTGCTGCAGCTCTTCCAGGCATATTGCACACTCCCCAGTATCTTTACTCAGCACATCCTCTGAGGAAAGAGCACAAAGTTGAACAGTCAAAAAGCAGACCACCACAAGGAAAATGTTCTTTATTCAGAATACCAAGTGCAGCTACAGAAGATGCTTCTCATCCTGCAGAAAGCGCTGTCAAGGTGAGGTTGGGTCACACATGCCATATGACAGAAGATTCCTGATGACAGACATCTCAACAGCTCAAATTAAAATATGGTTATGATTCAGTATCTTGCCTGAACACAGCTGTAACTCAGAATGAAGTCCTACAGGAAGACAACCACACAGAGGGGATGAGCAGTCAGTGATCCTTGAGTGCTTATATTCTCAGCAGATGCACGTCCCACCACAGACTGCTCTGATCTGAACTGGGAAACATAAGCTCTGATCCAGGCAGCTGCCTCATACACACGCTGCTGAGTCCAAGAGCTAAACACTGGGAAAAGCCAGCACCATCATCCATAGGGCACCTACTGAGGCACCAGGACTTTGAGGATTCATTTGGGGGAGGGAAAAACACCCTTTGCTTGGCAATCCTCACCTCCCCACGTTCGGCTGTCTTGATGGAGGCTAAGTCCCAGCCTGAAGACCATATTTCTCCAGACAAGACACTGCAGTTAATTAACTAGGCACAGATCTTATTAAATTCCTCCTACTAATCACCTGGCCTATCATTTGCTTTCTTCTGCTCTCTCCTACTCATCTCTCTTCTACACATCTGTCTTTCTCTAACTTTAACCAGCCCCTCCAGCACCTGTATTCCATACCTTCAACTTGAAGGTCCTACATTCCTAGAGTTAATTTTTTAATTTTTTTGGCATCATCCCAAATCCCATAAGAAATGAGGAGACAGTAAGTTAGTAAGAATGCATAAGAGTTGGCTTACTAACAGAAGTTTCTGGGAAAATACTTTTTGTTTGTTTGTTTTTAATAAAAATCTTCTCTCTTTGACACTGCTCTTAGCCAGAATACAGCATGCAGAATTCATTCTTGGCACAATACAAAGCAAGAGGTGACATCAGGTCCAGTTTACCAGAAGCCAGCACCCTCACACAGTGCACAGATAGCTATCAAAAAAGGACGGTGTAGCAAACAGCAATCTCTGGCAGATGAGAAAGGTGTGCACTTGGCTGGAGTAGAGTCCACATGTTCAAATTTCTGCAGCTTTTGGGGAAAAATTTCCCCTTCTTAACAAAAAGGAACCTAAAGGGATTCTTTATGAGGACTACTATTTCCTGGTATGACTGAGAAGCCACCAGTCCTAAGCTATGCTCTCAAGCATCTCCAATACTCATCACTGTGGCATACCAAACACACAGAAGATGACAAAAATACAACTAAAAAGCCATCACTGCAGGAATAAGCAAGAAGAGGCATGAAATCAGGTCTACTGTGTTTCTCTAGGAATCGTAGCAAGCTATCTTCAGGTGCTTGGGTTTCTAAAAGAGTACTCATTCCATGCCAGTCCTCATTGGTTATTCTTTAAAATACTCTATAATGCTAAATGTGCTGCATCATAACAGAGATATGTGAAATAACACCGGAGAAACTAATAAACAATACACACACATTACAGTGAAGAAAATAGTTGTATTTTATGCATGGTAATATTGTCTGTAGGCATCATTTTAAGAAATGGCTGTTTTTTAAGTATCTGTAGATGTAAGGATTCAAAAACTGAAGAAGGAAAGCCATCTGACACAATGCAAAAGCTCTTAAAATCATCTACTGCTACGAAGTCCCAACCTGTGCAGAAGAGGGTGCAAAGGGTAAATGCTTCCTTGACTATTATACTGCATGAAAACATATTTTAATATCTGACACCAGAAGGCAAAGACTATAGAGACAGCACAGTCCTGTTACAGAGATAGGAATCTTTGCCTGATGCTCTCAGACACCACCCTCTTAAAATGCCTCTCAGCCAAAAGCCCTACAAGCATATCTACTCTCCCCACAGCCAGGTTATTGGAAGAAATGCCATTAATAATACAAGCATATCTCATATACATACTTCAAAAAAAGAAGTCAAATTTCCAGAGTTATTTTCAAGCAGATGAGCAACTGGTACCCAAAATAAAAATGGCATTAAGGTTCCTCCAGTGAATTCATTCCCTGACTCCCCCCCCCCCAGCTCTCTCAAGACGGAAGCATTTAGTCAAGCTTTGATGACAAAAATTAAAATGCTATCCAGGAAAAATATAATTTACAAAAGAAAACATTTCTGTGAACTGCTTTCACATCATTCTCTATTGTGCATGACCTGGCTCATCACACGTCCCACAGACCTTACAGCGCAGAGTCAGAACTCCTGCTGAGTGTTTTAACAAGACCTTCCAGCTAACACCAGGGCGAGATGCCAATTTAAACATCTTTATCTCTCACCAGCCCTGGTGTGACTGAGACTCCCCTTCTCTCCAGGGCTCCCATAATCTCTCTCCCCAGATGCTGCTGGTCTTTCTCTTGCCAATACGAGCCCTACCACCCAAGCCCCAGGCAAACGCCTTTCCTCCCTGCCATTGGCCAGGACTTTGCCTCTGGGATGCTGTGCTGTGGGGCAGGGGGCAGTGCAGGCTGTGCTCGGCCCAGCCCCGGCAGGAGCAGCTGCTGTGGAGGCTGACAGGACCACCAAATGTGGCCTTGGGAACACAGAAAAAAAAAATTGTTAGCAGGATTCAATACTCCTATTCCTTCTAAATGACACAGAGTTAGCACTTTGCATTTTTCATTACCTTTTGAAAGCGACCAGGCTCCCATGCAAGAGAGCTGACAAGTACTGAAGAAACTGAATACCTAACTGTTATAAATGCCCAAGCACAATTTGGTACTGCTCAGACAAAAGAAAAGAAGAGGATGTAAAAGAAAAAAGAAAAAAGAACATTATTGAGGTTTCAACAATACTATATTTAAAACATTCTTATCAGTGTATTACCTAAATGGAAGTGGGAAGCGGAAATAAGCAGAGGCCACATTTTTCCATTTCTCCCACACGTGCATACGTACACAAACACCACACACCCACATCCATCTGCCTCGCACCAAACAGAAGGTAAACACTCCTCCACCTTCCAGCCATTGCAACAAGCACTCGCTAGCTGAAGACTGGTGTAAAGATGACATCAGGCAGATCAGAGTACTTTCCTTCTGCTTCTGCACAAGTATGTTTTCCTCCTCTATCCCTACTACTAGTGTTTTTACCTCTGGTTGTCGCTAGTTTTTCCTCATAATCCTGCTTCTGTCTCTATTGAAAAACAGATTATATTCCATTTGTGCATTTATAGCAAGATAGGCGATACTGAAATAAAATCATCATCCTGGCAATGCTGCACATCAATTTGATTAAAAACATTTTCTGGAACTTTTAAAGAATATATTCAATAACAGTCAAATCTGCCAACTCAGCCACGGTTAAAGTTATAGATAATGCCTATGATGAAATTGTCTTTAAAATGAGAACTGTGAAAGCACATGCAATACATACCCTATGGATGAAGTCATTACAATTTGTGCTCCTGCTATTGTTTTTAAATACAGACAGAGATAGCCCTAGACTCAGGAAACCAGCAAATCACCAAGGCTGCGTTTGGGTAACTATCACCTTAGAACTGCTGTGTTTCATTCCTCTCTTCTTTGAGGCAGCTCAGGAATTGTATGTACACCTTCATATTGGCTGCAAGCAAAAGCCTTCTCTCCTTATCCATCCTCAGCACTGTGAAAGCAAGATGTTTCTTTGACTTGTTTTGACTGTGCTTCAGTACTGAGGTGGGACAAGAGGAACATCCCTGACTCAGCGTTCTCCAGCTAGGGATCATTTCTGGCTGACCTGGTCAGCTGCTGGCCAAAAAAGTCACAGCAGATTCTCTGAAGGACAGCTGATTTGTCCAGCTCAACAGGCCCTAGATGATCGTGCAGTCATCACTGCAGAAGATGCTGATTTTGTCTCTCCCAGCTTTCTAAGCTATAGGGTCCATCAGCACATTTAGCGAGGCACAGCTGAAGCTGTGAGTAGCATTCACGTTTCTTATTCCACTGAAAAATAACATTGCCATGCTACTCAACTACATAAACATTGCCACTTTCCACGCATTTCCAACAAACACAACCTCAAGCACCACTGCACAGCTTGCCAATTCAGAAACGCCTTCTGTACGACAGTGCACACAAAAAATAACCTCTCTGAAGACTGCTGAAGAAAATGTGGTATTACCTTAAGTACAAACAAAATATTTGGTGAATGTGGGGGCAGGGAGATATTCAGCATCTCTCTCTTCACTGCTAGCAATGCGACAGCTCGTTACAAAGTCCGAAAGCTATGCTGTTTGCCCTTTGTCTCTCACCTTCTCGGTACTGGTCTGATACTAAGTTAACTGCACACAGATATCCATCATAAAAGACTTCCCGCACAAACACATCAGCCCTCCCCTCTCCTAAAACACCAGCATTGTACTGAGGCAGCACACACAGACACAAAAGGAGGAAAGTGAAAGCCACAAGGAAAATATTTGCAGAGTAAGGCCTAATTTGCAATATTCCTACCAAACACCTCACTGAGCTACAGGGCAGTAGCTGGAAAAGTTCCACTGCTTCTCACCTGAACTCAAATGTTTAAGTACTAGATTTAGATTTTTCTGCAACGTTTTCAGCTTTCAGAACACAATTCCAAGGAGTAACTAGATGCCTCATTTTCACTCAGGTAAGGATCAGGTGTGTGTGGCAGTGGAAAAAGTACTTCTCACTGAACAAAGATGAAAACATAATAGACGTAAGTTCTATTCATCATGCTTCCCAAAAAGTCCATATGATTTTAGCTACCTTGATACAATTCTCATCAGGTGTACTAAATAATAGAGAGGAAAGGCATTTGTGCACTCAGGAAAACAGTTATTTGGTAAAGAAGTTTACCTCAGCAGCCACAATGTAAATCTACGTACAATTCAGGATCTGCCGTCTCAATACAAGATACAGTATGGCAAAACACTTTCAAGTCATAAGTAATAAGGCTTTTATGCAACATCCGATTAACATACTCCTGTTCACACCCAAAGACTTGTAATAGAGAGCCAGGCTTTGATAAAAGGCCAAGTAGTCTGGGAAATAAAGCTTCTCAGCTCCAAACAGCAACATCCACAGCCAGTCAATCCTATGCTCACTTCATCAGCATACCAGCTTTCTCAAATCATATTTATGCACCTCCTAGAGAGAGTACTGTGGTCAAATAGGTACTCACTGAAGTTAAATTTTATTAGCCCAGTTGGACATGCCTCGTGCTCCTGTCTTGAGATTAATTGCCACAGTGACTATGTATTTCCACCATGATTTAACATTTGCTTGGCAGACAATTATCTGATTGAATTTGAAAGATCTGCTTAAAACTGCAGTCTTTCCAACTTCTATTTAATCAGTCTGCCTGCAATTTAATTTAACATTAAATCATCCCCGGGATGCTTAAACAACTTTCTCCTCTTGCACTGACTTCTAATGACAAGTTCTGTTCACCATATTTCTAAGTACCTTTCAAATTATTGTCTAGACATGAGCATCTGTTTGCATCAGAACCAGAAACATCCTTGTATTCCAGAACATGACGTAAGGAGATTTTGTGCCAGACCTGTCCATTCTATACTGTCCCCATTCCAGCTAAACCAATTCACAGTTATGTTTTGAGTGACTCAAGGGTGAACTTCTTGAACAGTCTTCCTTAGGATGATGTGTTGGTCTCAAGACTTCTCCCCTCCATTCAGAAACACTACCCCTGAGAGATAAAAATACTTCTAAATATTTTCCCATCCATAGGGATGACGTCAGCCTTGAATGCTGCAGGACCAAGCTAGTGCCCTGCAGTCCAACTCCATCATGAATGGTGTACCCACCCAAGTGCCTATCAGTCTGAAACAACCAAAACAAATATTTATTGAAGCTCATGGAACAAAAATAAGTGTTTTCTTTCTTTCCTTTTTTTTTTTTTTTTAAATCAATATCACAATCTCTCAAGCATTAATTCTGAGTGCCAGGAGTTAAAACTAGCAAACCCACAAGCAATGAAATGGCAGCAAAATCAAGAGTCCTTAGAAAAAAACAACTGCAAGGAACTATCACTGGGGAAATACCTCCTCCTCGCTCCGCTGTGCAAGAATGATTTACACTTCTCAAGGCTGAGTTTACCATCAAAGAAGATCTTGTACCACAAATATGCTACAACAGGAGAAGTGGTTGAGTAAGAGGCCAGAGGCAACTGGCATGTATTGCTGACAGACAAGGAGTTTGCAGCAGTTAGGATTGTTTCTTACAGAGCTGAGAGTTAGTTTGGATGAACTAAACTTACAGAAGTAAACAAGAATCATCGCTGCAGAATCCATACATGTAGATCTTTTTTTGTTTTGGCTACACAATGCTTGTTATCTTTGATGAATAAATCCAAGCACTTAGAGGCTGCTTATACGTTACTATTTACACAAGCAGTAAGAAACTGCTTTGACAGGTATAAAATTAATTAAGGTCTGAAGACAACTTGGGATCACAACCCAGAGATCCAAACCAAAAGTGGCTGAAGCATGTGGTTTCTGCCAGAGCAAGGAACAAGTAATGCAAGCGAATTCTGAAGTGTAGTTGGCCTTGTGCTGCAAATATAACTTATTTAGCAAACTTAAGAACAAAAAACAATAAAAAAAATCACAAGAAAACAACTGCTGTGAGTTTTATGCCTGATTGTATCTCTAGAATCATCTTATTGAAGTAAATCACTTGGAAATCTGAGAAGGAAGATAAGATACTGCTACAGTTGGTAAGAGGGGGAAGAACTCCTTTTGTAGGCCTTACAAAGACCGTTACCTGCAAATAGCTTTACAGCCATAACGAAAACTTAACTATCATGCTGTATTCTGTTAAAGCAAGCAACTTTGCCAGTCAAGCACGGATGCTATTACCAATAACACTCAAAGACTAGGAGAGGGAAACAGACGTGGCAAAGTACATACAACAGAACACAGTGGCCTCTGATCAAGATAAGTAAAGCTCTGAATTGACAGAGATCTGGCAAATATAAGATGTTGCTGTGACTGTACAAAAGGATCCCCACTGAGGAGAGAAACTCCTCTTTCTTTGGAAACTTGAATGACTTTAAGCTTACTTTTCTCCCAATGTGAAAGGAGATTAAAATGATTGCAGAAGTGAGTTTTTCCAAAAAACAAAATTTCAAGCATTAATTGTCGCTGAAACTATGGTCAGAAATAAAACATAAATCGTTACACAGCAATAATGAAGTTCCATTCTAGTAATGGCCTGTAACAAAATGAAGGTGTTGATGGGGACCTGCTGGCTTAATGAAAGTTATTTATGAGAATAATCATCTACCACAATGTAGAGGAGGCAGGCAGATTAGAAACCTTTACGGAAGAAAAGGGTATGGAAACAGTGTGCTCAAAGGCTATAAGGAAAGCAGAAACAAAGGCCAGCTACAGGTAGCCATCCTACTCCAGGCAATGTTAGTTACTTTAATGTGACTTTTTTTCCCCCAAAGTTGGCAGTATTATTCACTTCAGCTGTTTGCTTTTTTTTTTTTTTCAGGCTCTTATTCCACTCTTCCTACAGGTACCCCAAGCACATTGAGTTTTCCCAGGTCTTTTTAACAGTGGCCAAATAACTGACTCATTCCTTTACAAGCTTGGAACAGAGTTCGCTTTGATCTGATGCAAAATGAATGCATAGAGAGCATGAACGAAGATGCCATGAAGGCTGAGGCCATGAGACAAAGATCAAAACTACAGAAGGAGAGAAAAAACAGGTGTGCCTGACTAAGATGCTATTCTTAGAGCAGATACGATGAGTACCACACAATGAAAATTCTGGTGCCAAAACTTAGTGGGTATAAATCCTGGCTGATTAACCCTAGTGCCAGGTGCTAAGCCAACAGGGTGCCCTTCCCAGCAGAACCTAGATCACTCTTCTCCATGCAAAAATTGCATGTTTGATGCCAGTGCACAAATACAGGACATGGTTACAATCACTGCGTAATTTTTTAACTTGTTTTCCTTTTCTGTTCACAACAGTCAGACTGCTTCTATAAGGTATTCCTGTTTTACATCAGTTTTACTATAAAAGACTGATCCTAAAACACATCTGAACACAAAAAAAAACTATTAGAGAGCATCAGTAATGGCTGGGTTGTGAGTGGGGACCTCTCAACCCTCCTGGTTGAGAGGTTATGTTATATAATGTAGTTCAGCAGTAGACCTACTATCACTTTCTACCATCTCAAAGGGATTGAGGCACGGGATGAAGAGGAGACTACAGCCCTCGATGATCCCTGTGACTAAGAGGAAGCTATTCTTCATGCAAAACAGCATGGGATGCTATCCCAGGAAAGGGGCCCTCAGTACTACCACCCTTCTTTCAAAACTAGGACAACTTTCAGGCCTTGAGCATCTCACCCTCAATACAACTGTTTTTCATAACCACAGGGCGCTATTAAATCATTCTGCCATGGTGTCACAAACCACCTTCTATTCTGAACCCTATAAACAGGGAGACACTGAGGCTGGAACATCAGTCACTCAGTGGCTAGAGACTCTGAGGTCAAAATTACTTGGACAAAGGAGGGCTATTTCTAGAGTGTCTGCCCACCCTTGTGCAGGACACACTGAGGAGGCTCCTCAAATGGAGGAGGATGCATCCTCCTCCCATCAAGAAGTGCCACCTTCTGGGAAGAGCAGAGACGTGAAGCCTATGGACAATGACCTCCTGAACAGTGACAAACTGTCCGTTGAGAATCTACCTCCCAATGAACCACAACAAAGGGAACTGGATTCATCTCCATCAGCAGACACCGAAGCATTACACCTTCAAAGAGAAAGTTTCAGAAGAGTTAATGTAGTTCAGCAGTAGACCTACTATCAATGAAGTTTTTCCTGTTTCAGTTGTGTGGTAGAATTGGGGTTATTTCTGCAGCTACACAAATCTGTGGCCACGTGAGACAAAGTTATGCAAACTTTACAGAGCAAGGAGGCTCCTCCAGGGAGGTGTACAGTAGCCTGCTATCCTAGGTAGCATAGTCTACTACTTGGCATCTGTGTGGGTATATAGTCAAGGTAATCACCGTCAATAGTGAACTTAAAGCTGGTTTAGAATCACTGGATTTCACTGTCAATGCTTGAAAAGCTAGTAAACTTTTCTATGTAAGCAGTGATAATCTCCAGCTCAGACTTGAGAGCACTCTATGACAATCACAGAGTCTTAGTATTTCGGAAAAGTTAGCCTTTAGCACTGAACACCCTCCCACTATTTTTCCTTTATCATTGATGCTTTGAGTCTCCAAGTCAGGAGCACAAGACGATTTAAATGATCAAAAGGGAGCAAGTTCTTAAGCAAGATTTTAATCCAAAGGGAAAAATCAAAAGCCCTTACAGATGGCATTTCAGGCTGCATTTTCAATTGATCTGCCCTTAGGGCCATTTCTGAGCAAGAGGGAGTGCTGCTCAGTGCTTTGCAATTACTTTAGGGGAAAAAAAAACAGAACACCAGACTGTGAATAATCTGTTCCTGTAAAAGAGTATGGAATCTAGGGAAGAAAATACAATGGAATTCCTACACAGATCACTCCATGAGATGCCATTTGGCATTTAGTTTTAAAAGCATAAGATTTCAAGTACTTCTGTTTCAGCATCCAGTCAGTGAAACTTACTCTCCACGGTGAGGAAAAGAGGAATACTTTCAAGAGGATTGTTTCTGCAGAGCAATTTAAAAAAGAAAAAAAAAAGGTAAGGTAAAATCTCAAGGTTTTGGAGGTATGAGATTTACAAACTGCAGAATTACCATTCAAAGCTAGGAACATTATTTTCCCTGAAGCTAAATTCCCAGCAGTCACAAGACTGCAGCAGTTGCAGACACGATTTATGACATCCTCCAAATGACCTCTCAAAGCTAAAGACTGATTAAGTGTAAGACATGGAAGGTAGCTCCTATCTGCCTGGATCACATGCTGCACAGTCACAGCACAGTGAGCATTTGCTATTGAGCTAACAAAACTGCTCCTTAGCTTTCTGCTGCACACAGCACTGCACTGCCATTGTATAACACCAGAAGCACAATGACATACAGTAGAAGATATCAAGTCTTCTTCTAACCTGATCTGAATCGCTCCTTTCTTCACATGCAGATGTTCTTTGCAGCACTGGTTCACAGATGTATCTACAATTTTCTGGGACATGAACTGTCACTAGACTTCAGCAGCACTGTCAGTACCAAAGCAAGACAACAACAGTATCTGAGATTAAGAATAGTTTGTAAGAGGAGAAAGAAACAACTTGAGCTATTCAGAGCATGAATGATCCCATTTTCCCTACTCCTTTCAGAAATTGGCTTTTCTATAGTTGTCAAAAGCTCTACTGTATTTATTCAGTGCTGCATAGAAAATACTCCCAAGGCATATGTATGTATTTTATATAAAGGCAACTTCAATGTACTGAGAAAAAAATTGTCATCTCACTCTCAAGAGCTGAAGTATGAGGTGACATTATGTTGGCCAAGGGTGATCTGTGATGGCTCCATCACAGGAAGCACAGTCTAGCAGATTTATACCTGGCTCAAAGGCAAGTATGCACACAATCACTCAACAAATACCCTTCTCCCCAAAGGTTCATTAAAAATAGTCAGTAGCATTCAAGACAAATTGAAGAAAAGTATAAAGATGAATGGATGTGATGTCTGATGTCCTGAAGTTGCACATTCCTCTGTAGGATGCAAATGCATTGACTTAAATTCATTACAGACAAGAAAATGTATTGTACTTTAAGCATTCCCAAACTGCACTAGTGGATAGCTACTTTAAAAAACCGTGCTTCCTTTTCTCTTCTATGAAGATTAACCTAATGAGCAACGTTGGTATTTAAACCACCACCACTGAGCCTCCAAGATTGTATCTCAGCAAGATAATTGGGGAAGCCTGCAGTTCTGAGAAGTGCTGTTCCAGATATTTGACGCACTTTCCTCTCAGTTACACTGTGTTCCAGTTTCAGGAGCTTTCCTCGCAGCCACCCTGTTAGAGATACACAGTTTGCCTTTTCTTTTCCTTGTAGCAAAGAGTTAACAGCTTTTGGGTGCGGAAGAAAGATAAGTGATTGCAGCCTCTGAAAATACTCCAATTCCGTACTACCCAAGACTGACCCAGTTCACTCACTGAGGCTGACGTGGGGTTACAGAAGTAGGTCTCACCTCCTTCAGGAGGCAGGTCCGCACTGCAACCTGATTGTGTCTACTTTTTGTAGCTAATCCAAGCCCCACAAAGGTGAAAAGCAGTGAAAGTTTACTCCTTGCTGAAAAGGTAAACAATTCCTAAACAGAGGAAGTACAAAGTAATCAATATATTTTAATCAAGATCATAAAAAACAAGTTTCCTCCTCAAAACTGTAACAACGTGCAAGACAAGTTATGAGGTCTGAGCTGATATTACACCAATTCACAGAAGAACAGCTGTGTTTGAAATTATTATTTTACTACAGTAATGCTCTTCTACTGCCATCATAACACAAAACAAAATCTTCAAAGTTCAACAGATGTTTAACAGCTCTAATAATTTTAAAGAAACACATTAGGAAACAGTTTTAAAGCATTAGAGAAACTGAATTAGCCTCCTACATAATCAGGAGGGCTTTCGTGGGTACACATGATCAAAATAGGAGTAAACATCACTATTTTAACTGCAGACACAGGCTAGGTGTCTGTTCATGTCCTGTGACACTACTGTGCAGAGCGTGCTCTTTGCCTGTCTCAACACACCCCCAAGGACAGAGTGCAGAATCACCTAGGGCAGAGTAAGAACCTAGAAACTCTTGGGCAAGGAAATTTTTCAACTTCGAAATGGAAGAGCAGTAAAATTCTAAGGAGAATTTTGAATCTCAGAATGAAAGAACTGCTTTGCCTTGGTATTATTTTGTACTGCTTTGCTGAAAGTCTAGTCCTATTAAAGGATGAGGACAAGGAGGATGGCTTAAGCTTTTCCAGGCAGACTGGCACCATGCCCTTTTGCAAGGTCCTTCAGGGTATGGTCTCACACCCTGAGAATCCCAACAGGGACATGAACTTGAAGTTCATAACAGTTCTCATTTTCTTCAGACATGTTTTCAAAGCATCAGGAAAGAGTAGAGCTGAGTAAAATACACCCTCTACTTTTTCAGCACAGACGTGACCAAGTAAATGAAGTCACTGCAGAGGCAGAACTACCAGAATCACAGACCTCAGTGGTCCAAATGCTAAGGTGCAATCTCTCTTCCCTTCTACTGAGCAACGTAAGCTAAGTTCTGATAAAAGTAGCTTGCCCCAAAGATTTTGAAACAGCCACAAATTCAGAAATATTATAACTTCTGATAGAAAAAAGTCAAATTCCCAAAGAATATTTGAAAAAAAAAAAGTATTTAGTTCTTTGGATGATTTATGCCAGACTCTCTCATTGATCAAAATGCACATGCTGTAGTTGTCACACAGACATCAATAACTTCTATAACAAGATCACTGCCCTGGCAGATGCCAGTTCAGAATTCTAAAGCTCACACACATGCAGGCCTCAAATACCAAGCAGTACTATCACTCCTCTTCTTTCCAACTGTTTTAGAATTAACTGTATTTACACCCTTCATGACAAAATCCTGTTTTGCTCCCTTGCTAACTTCAATAGGTTGCACTGCTGTAGCTCAAGTCAACTTGAGTTCAGTTTGACAGCACCAGAATATTTGGCCACTTATGCATGGCACTAGATCCAAACACCCCTAAAGGCAAGGTAAGTTGCTGAACAAGAGTAGCACATCAAATTTCACTTGTGTCCTCCTTACAGTAAAGCCACCTTCATTTTCATTATTCTGCCCATTGAGGTCTTCCCACATACTAGTTCTCCATTCAAAACAGAGCCAAGCAAAATTTAAATGTGAAATCACACGCATAATTAGTGCTGTTTATGATGCTTGGTACTCTGACCTTTTTTAGTGTGATAAGGCTCAAGATTTCACTTACTATAATTTCAAAAAATGGCAAAGCTGTTACTTCGGGTAACAAAAAATCCTCCAGGAGCTTGTGTACTGGATGTCTTAACGTTGTCTCTCTAAAATCAGCCCAATGTGAGTTTTTCTCACGAATGAAAACCCCGGTAAATACACAGGCTGCTGATCAGACCCACTGCCATATTTGAATTAAACACAGAGCAGCCTGAGTGAAAGCAGTGCTGATGCCAAAGCAGCTCTACCCTGAGCACAGGGCTTTAAGGAGGCCCGTTGAGAAAGTTTCCAGTAGAACAACGTTCCGACATAAAGTGCTGACTCGATGAAACCCAAAATATTCCACAGGAATGTGCTAATTCAATGAAAACTTTTGAGAGAGGAGAGGCCGGCTGGCCGAGCAGCCAAGGAGGCAGGGATCTGACTGGCTCTCCCAGCTCCCGGGGTCACTGGCTTCCCCAGCTGGAAGGCTGCCAGCCTGCTAGTCCCTGCTGGCAGAGAGGCCCTTTAATAATAATAAAGTCTCACAAAGTGTCCTGAGAACCAAACAAAGGCATCTCAAAAAGACAAACAGAATTATTTCAGACAGAACTAGCTGCGAGGTTCCTTCAGCGGCATTATGTGCAGAACAGCTACAACTAGTTTGCCTTAAGTCACCAGCAGCCCTCTCACCTGGGTCTTCCAATGAAAAATGAATCTTCCAATGAAAAAATGTACCCGTACCATAAATACACAAAGCAATAAATGCATTCAAAACATACACTTCACCAGATAAGCCTCTAAGCAGCTGGTATTGATGCAACCTGACCCAACAGCACAGAGGTCGAGGCAAGTTGTTTCCAAAGCACTGAGTGTTACTCAAGCAAATGGCTCTGCCTGGCCAACGCACAGGGCTCTCTGTGAGCAGCTCCTTTGGGGGAGTTGCCTCTAAGTGGGCCCTGTGATGTCACTCACCACTGCAGAAAAGAAAGAGATGGTACATCTGGAAGAGCTGAACAGAATTGGTATGGCTATATAAGACACTAGCCGTTGTTTTCTACAAATAAAAACCAAAAAACATACATAAAGCAAATAAACTCAACAAACGGAACAGGTCAACTAGCAAGTAATCCACTTTCTCCATAAAACTGGCTTTTAGCAACCTGGGGCTGGCAATGCACAGGACCTATTTGGGCTTCTCAAAAGCTCAGCAAAAACACTATGAAGAGTGATCTTAATGACTAACAACTGTCTTAAACAGCCTCTCTTTAACACTGTCCACCACAATGTTTTCACACAATTCATTTAAACACCTTTTGTATCAGAACAACTATATACTGGTTCACATCTGAGGTTAAGAGATACTCAGAACAAAGTTCCACAGGAAAGAAAAAAAACAGAGTTCTTTGTACATACCAAATTGAGGAAAGAAATGAGATCTCTGTTGGAGAGAAGTCACATGATTTTAAATAAGGCTAATAAAATGTACTAATTTATTTATATGAAAATCAGTACAACTTCCAGCATAGAACTAAAACAAATTTTTGAGCACATGTGAAAAAAAAAGATCAGACAGCTGCCACAAACTGCTGTTCAGTGTCTCTTCCTATGGCCAAATGCAAAACACAAAGGTAGCTCAGAAAGCAATCAGAAATAGCCTGCAAAGACTTATTTTTTCACCTTCAAATCATGACTAAATAGTCTTAATGGCATTTTCCGGTGATTTTTTTTCATGCCTTAGGCTTGCATTAAAAAAAAAGCCTGTCTCAGAATCACACAAGATGCATATTTTGCCCACTGACATTTCCTAGAAAGAACAATTCATCTTCATACATTTACACTATTAGGAAACATAACTAGTACAGAATTAGATACACACACAATTCAATCCAACTGCCCAGTTTTCAAACATCTTCCAACCTCCAAAAGCATAAAGCTTCCTTCAGCTACTTTTGATACAAGATGAAGAGAGAAAAGCAAGTATAAGTAGTACTTCTCCTCCTAGATAGAAGTGGAAAACCATCAGCAAACAATGTAAACAAATGATGTCTACATGGGCCTATTTGAGGATATACAGCAAGAGCCCAAAATAACTATGAGAAAATGAAGATTCCCTTTGGGAAAGAGATCAAAAGTCAATAGCAACACTTCTTGCAAGCAAAATTCAAGATGCCCTTCCTGTAGCTTATAGCAAAAAGACAGATCCATCACTGATCTCATTCTGGCAAACAGCAAAAACAAAGGAAAAATGCAAGCATTCAGACATTCATATACAATTCTAGGCCTGTAATCACAGCTGTATAAATACTTAAAGGTATCAATTTGCTATTTTATTTTATTAGTCTCTTCAAATGGATCACAACTAAGCCCCAAATTACTGAGTGATACCCAACTCTGAAGCCATATTTTCAATTTTTCAATTTCTTCACACTGCAGTAAAATCAGTAACCAACTATATACTGCAATTTAAGATTTAGTCCACAGGTCCGGAATCTAACCAACTGTAATTTAAAAGGATCAGCACACACATCTATTAGGGGCTTATGAGAATGAAACCATAATTCCAGTAAGAGTCTCACGAACCAATTTATGTAATTTAGTAGTTTTCTCCTTTCAAGTGTATATCATCACTTCCTAGAATGAGACTGCTGTAACTCAGATAATAGCTCATACTGTATTGTCCACAACTAATTCTGTCATGTTGCAGATTATCAAGAGAGTGGTGTCTGGTGCCTCTCAGAAGTTTTTATTTCTGTTCATTTATAGAGAAGGTTTTTTTTGTTTTTTGACTGAGAGAACTACACAAAGATAACAAGATGGCCTCAAAGAACTCCAATTAATTGTGGGCCAGCTGGGAGAAACAATGCAGAAAGAAAAAAAAGGTTGAATACAGCACTACTGTGATACAATGGAACACAACCAACAGTACCAAGAGGTTGTTACGCAACGGCTGTTTCTTTGGACAAAAATGTTCACCAGATGAACGTGCTTGCATGTTCATGTAGGAAGCAGCAGGGGCAAAGGATTTCAGTCTGTCAGCTTGTAATTTGTGCACATCTCATGAGTTGGATTATAGCCAGAGCTTGCTCTCTGCCAGCCTGCCTCCTCCTGCTGCATCCAAACAGACCCCAAGTGCCTTATCCCTCCCTGACTGGGCTGACTAGCCTGCTTCTCCCTTACATTCAACATTTCTCTGTACACAGTTCTCTAGAAGTGTCATGGTTTTATAATTTTTGTTATATATTGATATTCCACATCATAACATCATGTGGTGTATTGGGAGTTAAAGAGTTAATGCTCCAGCTGCATGGATCATTGATGGTCACTGATATGCCTGTCTCAGAAGAGAACTACATTCCCCAGAGGACTGTGCGATGCTTTGTATTTTTATGTGTTTCTGCTCAGAGGGAAAGATAAAAACTGTCTGCGGGTCACGGGACTCTCTCTTTCCTTTGGGATGGACTCAGCAGTGGGTGCTCGCTGCTGTCCACCTTCAGCGTTAGCGTAAGGCCTTCAGTTTATTGGACACTCTCTCTTGCTCATTTTATTTGGTTTATTAGCCTCAATACCAACTATATTGCAGTATATTGTGTTATTTTGCTTCCTGAATTAGGTTTCCTCCTCAGATCGTTCCCACTGTTTTGTTTCTAGGCCCACCTCCCTATTCCCTTTTCCCTTTCCTGAGGCGTGGGTCTGCGGGTCCCCTGCCCCAATGGTCACGGAACCAGGCTGAACCTGCCCGGTAAACCGTTGACAAAAAGCCTACCTAGGAAACTGCTCAGTCCAAATTTAAAAGAAAACAACCACCTACCATCACCACATCAGATCAAAAAGAAACAAAAACCCTGTGCTAAATGAAGCCAACCTCCTCAAATATATGTTGCAACAACAGGATAAAAAAAATAAATCTATATTTACTTTACCTGAGTACTGAGCTTCAACGTGGATTTCACAACTATATGATTATAAATCATTTTTGCTGTTAATGCTGTTTCTGTGTCCCAGATGCTTTATTGCTATCCAGACAAAGAATAAGATGGGCCCAACCATCCTTCAAGACTTATTCCAAGACAGAGTACAACATAAGACATAATAAAAGCAAAGGAACAGGGAAGTCAATGAGTCCATAGCACAGTAGGTTATTTATACGTGGACTTTTTTTTAGAAAGGACTTCTTAGTCTAAGTTGCTCAGGGTCTTGCTCAGTCACATTCTGGCCAGCTCCAAGTACAGAGGTTGCATAAACCTCCTAAGGCACTTGTTTCTGCGGTGGACCACCCTCATTATGAGAGCTTTCCACCTTAAAATCAACCTGAGTCATCCTTGCAGCAACTTCTGTCCACTGCCTCTCAACTTCTTGCTGCACACCGCTGTGACATGCTTAACTCCTTTCTAATCATATCTGCTCTCACAAATTCCACATCTGATGACTGACAATCAGTAATTAATTCAGGAGGATCTACAGGATTTCCTGATGGTAGGGCAACTTTGTCAAAGCAGGTACTAGGTTTACAGGAAGATTTGCTCATTCTTAGTTTTCCTAAACCTTTTTGAGAGTTTACCATAGTTTCAACCCAAGACAAAGAGTTCACAGATAGGAAGGTTCCTCAACAGCTGCAGAAGTTGTCTGTCTTACATCACAGGCTGCTTATTAGGAGAGCTTTGTGCTATGCAAAGAAATAAATCAATAAACAATAGAGCTACCACAGTGATTCATTTGACACCTGTGAAAGCCTCATTAAACTCTATTACAAAAAATTGAAGGTAGGACCTACCTACATACCAGTCCTTATGAAGTACCATATATGCAACCAGCAGAAGGTGAAATTTCTTTAGCTCCTTCAAGTAAGGGCTACATCCTTTACCAATAAGTAGCACAGAGTGCCTCATACAACAATTATTAATATCCCCGGAAGGAGACTTGACTGATACATCTCATCATTATATGCTATTAGATGAGAGGTCATTTAAGCTATACATAACTCAAATGGACACTAAATGGACATTGATCAATATCTGACCTTGGAACAGATGGAATAAAACATGCCCAAATAAGAATAATTTTGTATTTGCAATACACGCCATCAGTATAAATCACATTAGCATACACTATAAAAAAAGACTACATTCAAAGGAATTATTTTGAAAAGATTAACTACAGGCAAAACCTCACCACTTCCAAGTCAGTTCTATTAGTTACCTGATTATCTTCTTAAACAAAAAATTATCAGCATTCTAAGGTTTAAAATAAAGAAATAATTATCAGCTTACTTCTTTCTTACCATTGTAGGTTATCCTCGGTTTTGTCAAACACATCACGAGATGTAAATCCATTTCATCAGAAGATACAAATTTTGAACATACAGGGCACTTGAATCCTATGGGAAAAAAAAAAAAGTAAGTTGAGTGCATTTGACCACGTTGCAAATACATACAAATGTTTATAGTCAAGCCAAAATTAATAAATGCTCTGCACATATTCAAGACAAATAATAATAATAATAAAAAAACTCAGCTTTTTATCTTTAATCTGACATTTCTTACATAAGTAAGAATGAGTAATCCCCCTGACTTCAAAAGGCCTCAAAACAGACCGCTCTTTGGCCAAGGGATCTGTTGCTAATTGTTAACAAGTTAACACTTCAAAAACAAAGTTTCACAACAACTCTAAGTGCAATTTAGTACAGAAGGAAGAATGCAACAATCCTACCAAAACAGAAATGAGACATGTAGGGAGCATTTAACCATTAAAGCATGTAACCTGCTTTATCAGGGGGTTGGACTAGATGAGCTCTGAATCGACGGCTTCACTGGGATCAGCAATGAAAATTTAACAAAGGGTCTCTGTTTTACATCCCACGCTTTACCAGTCTGGAGCACAGGGAAATCAGTAACTCACTTGTGTCACCTCATCTACCGAATCACTAGTATTTCCTGTAGCACTGAATTCCACTTCTCTCATCCCAGCCAAGCACAACTTGGTTTAGCTTGTGAGGTCACAGCCTGAGGCAATGCAGGATAAAGAATAATAAAGACAGTCTGGATTGTGATGCAACTACATAATAGTCTATGACAAAACAACCTAATGTTTAATTTATGTCAGTACCAAAGACAGTTGTCTTACAGTTGAGGAATAAGATTGGCTGGCCAAGTTTCATGACCAAAAAATAAGTTGACTGAATTCGATCTGCTAGAAAAGTCAACACACAAGAGGGCAAAAAAAAAAAAAAAAACACCTAGCAGGGATCCTGATGTATAACAGCTGTTAAGTATACCCACAGGACAACACAGAGCTAAAATGCCTACTTAAAACTAATCAAAACCCACACTCGGTACAAATTTCTTCACTGACATCGAGGAAAAGCAGTGACAGATATAAGCGGCTGCTGTGACTCCCGCCAACATCCACATCTATGTCTGCTTCCCTATTACTTTATCATCCCATGCTTTTGTACTTCCACTTTCAGGAGTCCACAATGAACTGATTCAGTCAAGCCTATTTAATGACTTGATGTTGCACATTCAAGTTACTGATGCCTGAGAATTTTGAGCTTTACTGTTAATTATTATTCAGACTTAGTTGAGACAACTGACCCAAAGCATTAGCACTAGAAGCACTGCACTCTCCTTATCGAGACAATGCTTGATTTTGGTGCAGCTAAATAGGAAGCAACTCAAAACAGACAACTGGTAGCACATGAGGAACTCAGAGCAGCAACTGAACATGTACTCTGAAACCACTTCCTGAGATAAAAACACAGCTCTGATTCTTCCCATTTTAGTTGTAAGTGGTTCACATCTATTTGTTCTTGTTTCAGTGCTACATTTCATTTCAAAGATTGCTCCTCTCTATTTACTTAATATTCCAAGCTCACACATTCACTAACACAAGTTACACCCACAGTTTCACAAGCACGAAACAGCCAATTGCATATTTTGAAAAACAGGTTGAAGGGACTACTTATTTGGAGACAGCTTTGTCAGTCAAAAGATAAATAAATAAAAACTTCAGCCAATGTGTAATCTCTTTCCCCAGGGCTGCATCTCAACCTGACTAAAATCTAAATTAATAACTTCATCTTTAGGAGACTCAAAATCATCCATAACCATTCTGCTACATTTTTCTTCAGAAACTGACCTAGGGGTAAATTCAACTGTTATCAGCCAAATGCAGTTGATTACTTTTAGGTCTAGTAAAGCCAAAAAAAAAAAAAAACCTTCTAGAACTCATGCTTTATTATTTACACTCTCCTATGTGGCATAACTGACAACTTATTCTGATGTGAAAAGCATGCAACTTCCTCATACTATACAGACTGAGCCCCACTGGGCCAGAAGGATGTGTTTGCATTACAGCAGGTTAGCAATTATGTTTATGGCTAGTTAAGCAGTGGGAAAGTCATTAACAGGTTGCCCCTGCTTTCTGGACAGAACCCTTTGAGCAATTCCCTAGAGTCATCAGCATGCCTACGTAGAAGCATTAGAGCAAGGGAAAATCAACAGGTTTTCAGAAACACTTCTAAAAGTTAAATTATTTTTTTTAATGTTACTTCTTCCAGGAGTGCTAGTATGGAAGATTTAAATCTAAAAATAACAATAGAAAGAGACTGAGTACATATTATTACTAATAATAATAGCAGCAGCACTCATCAGTGACAGCAATAAAGATTTTAATTTAAAACTATGCTTAGAATTAGACAGCTGTGAAAGATCTTTCTGGCTAACCCCCTACAGTACTCAGCTGAATACACTTTTCCTGTGCTGTGGTTTAGCTGGCAGCAGCTCAGCACCACATGGCTGTGTGCTTTCCCCAGGCAAGATGGGAGAGAGTCAGAGCAGTAGAAGTGCAAGAACTTGTGGGTTAAGATAAAAACAGTTTACTAGGTAAAGCAAAGCTGCATGTGCAAGCACATCAAAACAAAGAATTTATCTGCTCCCTTCCCATGGGCAGGCAGATGTTCATCCATTCCCAGGAAAGCGGGGCTCATCTCATGTAATCATCTCATCACAGTTTCTCAGGAAGACAAATGCAGTCATTCCAAATGTTCCTTCCTCTTTTACCTCAGCTTTTACTGTTCAGCACAATGCCACATGGTACAGAACATCCCTTTGGCCAGTTCAGGTCAGCCGTCACAGACCTGTCCCCTCTCAGTTCCTTGTGCCCCCAGAGCCCCTCACTGAAATGCTCTCGGCTCTGTAAGGCACTGCTCAGTAACTAAAACACTGGTGTGCTATCAACACTATTTTCATCTTAACTCCAAAACACAGCATCATGTGACCCCCTATGAAGAAAATTAATTCAATCCCAGCCAAAACCACAATCTATTACTGTATGTCCTTAAGTCCTGTAAACAGTCCCTTATTTAACAAAACAGTACCTCATGACTTGCTTAGTATCTAGGGGGATCTGAAGGTAACAGGCAAGCAAGTAAAGACACCCTCCTGACACAGCAAGTCTGGGATATGCAACTGCTACAGCTGTACTTAGTACACAGAATACTATAAAGAATTCCAGAGGCAGAAGACACTACACTTAAGATCTATGGACCAAGCTAACAGCCAGAGGTAAAGGCACCTTTGTTGAAAATATATTTTTCCACTGACTAGCATCAGCTGTGAGCCAGAGACTACCACTACAGTAGAAAAAAATACCCTGAACTCTCAGCATCTGCTGAAGCATTTTCTAAAGACAAATGAAATCCCAGTTGCCATTCCTTCACACTGCTGTCATCCTCTAGAGACGCCCAGTGCAGGTTCCATGTGGAGGATATTGATATTTCCAGCTCTTTCAGCAGCCCCAACCAACAAATTACTTCGAAGTTAGACACTACACATTTTGGAGTACTCTGAAAGATGAATAAGTGAACATCTACCACTAAATATGTCATTTAAAAATCTTTAAAAAGCTGGTGTTTTCCCATCCTTCCTCAAATCAGAAGGCAACAATTTCATGACCCAGTTTACAATTAAGTACTCCATAAGAACAAAGACTATTGTACCCCTGCCCAGCAGGCTACCCAACATCTATAGTCCATGTTTGCATTTACCACCAGTTTCAACAAACAATTCTGATAAATTTATGAAAGTTTCACATTACTTCAGAATCAGCAACTGCTAAAAGCTACTAATTGTTTACATGGCTCATTTCACTGAGTTTCACGGATCTAGTATTCGCAGACATTTCAGTGACAAAGTAGAAGCAGCCACCAGATGAGGTGGTAGCAGGTGAAACGTCCAGTGAAAAATCTGAATCACAATTAGCAACTTTCTAGCCTTGCAAGGATACAAGCTTACAAGGATAGCACAAGGCATGACACATAGTTCAGATGAAAATGCAACCCTTACCAAGTTACAGTTTCTCAGCATCCTTTATCCCACCCACGGCCCAGCCCACCGAGCCTCATTTCACCATCACACGTTATTCACCGCATTACTCTCTGGCAGTACATACATTTGTGAACAACTATTGTCACAGATGAAGCACAGGAGGAGTAGAATTTCATAGATCTCTGATGAGCACCTTGAGAGCTCGAGCACCCTTGAGTCACTGCTATCAAACAAAACTGATGCACTAGTTTCACAAAAACAAGGTCAAACGACTCAGTGCCTTTTGTGTGTGCGTTTGTTGCCCTCTTCTTTTCTTTTTTTTTTTTTTTAAAGTTCTGTTGCTTATGCACATATAATATCTTTTACAAGAGCTGCTCTGAAAGCAATACCTCTTGGTTTTATGACATTAACCCACAGTATTACAGACAGATTCTGGTGGTATGGCAGTAGAGGCTGAACCTCCCCACTGATACTCTGTCACGTGTTGCCATGTGATAAGATGGCAGCAGAGGGGCAGTCTGACAGAAAAGCATCTGACAAGGAAGTGCAGATGAAGCAACGAGGAGGGATTTAATTACTCCATGAGGAAAAAAGGGCACCCACTGACATTCATTAATGACTGTTGAATGTTTCTGGACACTAAACAATGGACGTGAGCACAGTGAGGAGGTGGATGGTACATTTCAGTGGGACACTTTCACTGGTGCAGATTTTAATAAGCACAGCATACAGGCTCCTGTTCCTTGGTGGTGAAAATGCACAGCTAACAGGGATGAATGTGCTGAAAAGGCATTTTGTAGCTGAGAATTTTCTCTATCAAGTAGTGTTATTGTGCTCTTTGTATCCACTGTAGTTACCAGTGAAATAAACAGAAGGCATTGCTTTCAGAGCAACCTACATATATGCAGCCCAAGACAATTCCTCTTCCCTCAGTCCTGCCCAGATAAGCTAAAAGGTTGGACACATGCTTTATCTTCACTGAAGATAAGCAACTATCACCCTTATATCAGGGTCACTGCTAGGTCAGCATATCATTGCCAAGCCGCCCTTGCTTCTCACTCTGTAAAGGACGTTGCCTGCAATAAAACAGTACACTGGGGAAGAGCCACCTTTCATTCCCATTTTCCTCTTGTACAGCAGGAAAGAACTGAGCACAAAAACTGAACTAGCACACACCTCTAGCCAACAAGACTATGCTTAAGACACACCATACAGATGAATTCTTACAAACTCACATTGAGTTTCACAACCTTGAGCACAGTACTGAAAGTAACACATTACTTACAAATAAACCACAGTCATGGAAAGAAGTACAGTTACAAGAAAAGAGAGAACAAAGTTGCAGTGAAGGGACTAGAAAATTCTAGGGTGGGACTTAACAGAAAGAATTCAGTTCTCAGAGGTGAATTCTCCCTCCTGAATCTATCACTTTGCCATCTTTTGCAAATGAATCTTCAGTTAGTCAAGAAATCCCATCATTTCTCGTGTCCACATCTACAGAACTCATAATTTTCTTCTTTGGCAGGCTTGGAAACTGTCTGCAGGGACAGATTGGTGGGTGGCCACTCACGGTACCCATACCAACTTCAACCTTTTGTTGTTATCTTGCTGTTTGCTTTGCAAACAGACTGTTTCACCTGCAGTTCAGTGAACAGCAAAGCAAACAAAACCAACCCAACAAATGATAGAAGCTCCCTGACCTCTGTAATATTCTTTTTTTCTAAAAACGTTTCAGCATTCGCCAATTTTGTAGTAGTAAGAGAAAAAAAGTTAAAATAAAAAACAAACAAGCTTCTAGAGACAATATGGTTCAGTGTCTCAGAATTGCACATACAGGAAATCTTAAAGCACTGTTAAACCTGCACAGAAGAATGGATGTTCCTTTTGATTAATGTTCAGCAGCAACAAGTGACCATGAATAACACGCACCAAAGAGACAGCCTCAGTCTGATCAGAGTAAACTTTCAGCAGAAAAGTCTGGACAAAGATATTGCAAAAACCAAACTAAATGCATAGTGATACTGTCCTTTAAAAAAATAAATATGTAATGAAGTCAAGTTCTTACATACATACGTTTTCAAAGCAGATGGAAAAATCCATCTCAGTTTATATTTAAGCAAGTCATAAACAAAGAGAAAGATTTACATACACATACTTTTATAAAATTAATCTGAGAATTAAGAAGCTTTACAAATGTTACTTACATACTTGCACTTGTTCTTCAGAATTCACAGAAGTACAGGCAATCTGGAGGCACAGCATCCAGTAAATATGATGGCATGCTGGTATGTAAGAATACTGTCATGCAAATAAAGCCTGCATAATGATGCTAAGACAAAACAAAATGCCCTTCCCCATTAAATGGAAAATACCCTATGCAACCAAAGAAACATTGGTAGAAAGGCCCTCAAGAGGTCATTGAGTTCATCCCATGCAGTGAAACTGGGTAAACGTACTTGGAGGAATTAATTTACCCTTAAAAACTAACTAGTGAAAGATTTTACAACCACACTAGACAACCTGCAGTGCTGATCAGCTATTCCTAGAGAGTAAGAAAATGTCTAATCCGGCAGCTTTCACATACAAAAAGAGATCACTAACTTCTCATGTGTTCAGTGGACACAGAAAACACTTGGAAAATGTCCTGTGTGAAAAAAATGCACACTAGAAAATGTGCTCCTCATCTTTTTCCTCTAGCTTGCACAAAGGCAGTTATTCTAATCTTTCCTCACAGGCTCTGTTATCTTCAGCTTTCATTTCTATTGCTGTCCTCTGGACTCAGTCCAATTTTTAAATATCACATTGCCAAAACTGGGCAGAACTTTCAGGCTGCCTTTCCAAGTCCTAAGAAGAAATGACTAGTTACCTACCATGCCATTCAGTTGACACTAGATACTGAATGAAGGATACATACATCCTTTACATATGTGCATGCCTACCATGTAAACAAACCAACTGACTGTTGTCTCATTCCACTCACAACCCATCAGCAATCCATAAAACCTCAGCAGATCCATTACTAGCCAGGTCCAGTTTTTTGGTGGTGGTTTTATTTCCCCTCAGTTTTAGTACTTGTCACGTAGTGGGTTTTCGTTTGTTTGCTTCTTGAGAAACTCTGAACATTTTCCTAATATGTCAAGAACAGCAATGGATTCTATGTAGTTTTATCTCCAGATCCTACAAGTCTGGCACTATACTTCATTTTTTAAAGTGCTCCCCAATAACACTGAAAACAGATCTCTAATGTAGCCCACTGTGAGATTCCATTTCAGTTGGACTCTTAGAACAGACACAGGATTTTTTTCCTACTATTTCTGCATCCGCCTTTTTTCATCTCGACCATACTCTCTAAGTTTGCTGATAAGGATATCAAATGGAATAACAAACACGTTGTCCAAGTATAATGCCTCTAACTTTTTCTTCTCACATTCAACCATGTAAAGGACTATCATATGAGATTCTAAGAACAGCAAAAAATAGATGGAAATAATTCAGTTTCTGCTGAAGTAACAAAAGCACTGGTCCAGTCTAAATTCTGTTACACCCTTTAATACTCTAATTTGTAGCACTTAAAGAAAAAAAAGAAATCCAATCAAGACACCATGTCAGAGTTATTTGGCCACAAAATGTTCTCTTCTTTCTTCCCCAGCCAGCTGAAACAGGAAGACAATACAAAAACAACAAAAAAAACTATGAAGCTTTGTTGAAGCAACGTGCTTTCATGTACAAACCTAACAAAACCTGTCAACTTTACTCTCACCATCTAGGAGAGTATAAGAAGACTAATTCACATTAAATTCAAGAACAGAGAACTTGCATTTTTTTAAAGCCACGTTGAAGAAGTTAGAAGATTAAAAAAGAAAGAATGCAATACCAATTTCAAGGAACCCTCCAAGTGAAGATTTCTAAATTCTGTGGCTGCCAGTACAAGTGACTACTTGGAAAGAAGTTTGTCATTTTATACAGAAGAGTTCTTTTTCACGAGGGAGAAAGGATACAAATAGTAGACTGGTTTCTGTCCTTCCTTGTGCTGCCAGTGGTTTAAGCTGGGAGAACACAGCACTACCTGGAAAGACTCCTGGAGACAGAAAGAAAGAAAGTACTCCCCCCAGTTTGAGAGAAAAGTAGGAAATTATAGAGAAACAAAGGCAGCAATACAAAGTTTCCAAACTATCACTTCAGAAAACCAAACCAGATTAAACAAATAATTTCCTCTTCTCAGCACTTACTGATTTGTACTTACAAGCTATAGCATTTCCTTCTCCCCTATTGTGCTGTAAAACAGAAGTAAATACACTTGTGAATTTATTGATGAAAACAGAATCTTCTATTTTCTTATTTAAAGCTTCCACAGCACTCAGTGGAAAAGGGAAGAATATATGAAATGGAAAAAGAAACGAACAACAAGCATGAAACATTTCACTTAAGGACAAACTTACAAGAGCCAATAAGGAATAAGTAGAGGAGGTATGTTTGCATAACACTTCTTTCCTAAACAAAACTCAGACTGACAACCCTAGTACATAAATTAACTCCCTGCATCCTGTTAATTGGGTGAGATCTCCAATGGCAATCACTGAAAAATAATGCAGTACCGAATGAAGAACAGGAATTGAACAAGATATTTTCTTGAAGAGTAAAGCCTTTATCAGCTGTACAACTTGAACAGTCTAATGCCAATGTAAAGCATGATGACAATTGTAACTGACCACTGTGCTCTTTTAGAAACAGAAGAACAATAAATACAGTCACTAGAGGAGAGAGAGGGTGGTTGAAACCCCCATGATAAATATCTTGCAAACCAGAAGATAAAACTGCAGGTGAGGAAGAGCTGTAGAAAAGTTGTTTTTATTTCTTAATGTAAAAATAAGAATAGCTGTTACTAGAGGAACAATTGTATAGGACTGATGTTTTAGATCAATGCAAGAACCCAACAAAGAAGAGGAGGAAAGAATTCTCAGTTCCAACTGTGTTGGGGGAGGTGTATGGTTGGACACTGCCCTTCTCATTCTACCACTTACACTGACTACAGATCCCTACAGATGACAGACTTCATACCTTCTTTGTCTAAACTCCAAGCAGGCCTACGTGTTTTTAACTTTACAAGCACTGTAACAAGAATTATTTTTAAAGTAACTTGTATGACATTCATTAATTCTTTAACTTATTGTGTTTCAGACAGGTCAAATCTCCTAGCAGATCCATATCACAAGTTTCTTAATAGAACAGTTGCAAATTAAGAAAAAACAAGCGTGAACATAAACTTGTGTTGGGGGTTGCTTTTAGTAGATTTAAACGTTAGAGTTAGACTGAACTTCAGCTGTCTTGTAAAGAGAAGGTCCCACATACAGTCAAAATCCAAATGATTTAAAATTGCTGTGCATGATAAATGCCCTTTCAATCAGAGACTAAAAACTTATCTACAACATCTTCCCGAAATAACACCACTGATTCCTATAGCAATGGGAGGTGGGTGAGAAGAAAGGCCAAATGAGCACATTCTCTTTCACATAGGTGTAATAACCTCCTTCCAAAATCTGATTTAAGGGGAACGAAGGAAAAATTCCTTCTCATGTCTACTCATCATCAGACCTTCGGAACACATATTTAAGTGTGAGGTCTACATATATCTATACTAGCCAAGTGACACTAGCTGCCTGGGAAGAAATGAGTTTCTTAACCACCTCAGAAGCTGGTGTACAAAAGTGAGGCTCTTGCTACCTTGAAGTAATTTTGTAGAAATGTGTGGAGGACAACAAAATTGCCTAAATATGCAGTTAAGCCAACCTGGACACATTTTGGAGTCCAATAAACTACATAATTCAGAAAAGAAATGGACAGAAAACGCAGTCAAAGTTTTTAGAGATGAACATTCTGTTTGCACATTGTAAGCGGGATTAACTAGGAAAACAAGCTTTGTTTTTCCAATACCAAATGATGCTAAATAACTCGCTGCAAGTCAGCCTAGAGATCTGAAAATTTCATGCAAATGAAATGACTTAAAACTCTTATTTAGTAGACACTACATATCCCCACCACTTTTTTTCCCTACCTCACCTATCACAGTTTAAGGTCCAAATTCTGTTCTCTCTTTCCTAGTCTTTCCCAAACTAAGGGGTCTTTTTGTTTGCTTAGTTTTTGTTTTGTTTTTGTTTTTTCCCCTCCGCTTCCTTACTTTTATCTCATTCCCTGGAATCATGTTTTCCTCCAATATCTGCAAAAGGTGGTCTCTTTCTATTCATCATTTCACAATTTAAGTTGGGAAAGTCAGGCAGGGTAACAGCATTCTACTGTTCTCTTGTGGAGCAACTGAGTGATTTGGCGAAGACAGTGGCACATTCTTATGCAGAAAAGCCAGTTTGTCCTTACCCCCACATTCTTCAGAGCATCCATAACGTCAGTATATTCACCAATACACTTGGATTAAGGAAAATGCTTTCATTAGAAGTCACAATTTAAAAGCATAGGAAGAGCTATTCCAAGATCAGAAGAAAGAATGAAGTCTTAGATTTTGAAAAGGCACAGATGTAAAAATCTCGAAAAATTGCACTGTACAAAGCAACAAATCTGATTAAGATTACACAAAGCATGATAACAAGAGAGGGGAGGGTGGCTATATCATGCTGAGTATGTATATATATAAAATGAGAAGTAAAAGGAAAGAGGTATGATGTGAAAACGGCTGAGTAATGGTTGATGAGTATGACTGAACCGAACACGTGAAACAGAGCATCTTGTCAGATGCAGAAGTCTTCTGAGCAAACTAGCTAGAATGCATTCAAGGTCTTTCAAAAAAAAAAAAAAAAAAAAAGGATGGGAGAGACAAAGTAAAACACTGCACTTGAAATGCAGCAGACAGGAACAAGGGAGCAAGCCCCTGGAGAAGGCAGCACAGATACGAATGCTGCTTGAAAGCATGCAGAAGACCAAGTCTCTTGGAGAATCTTTAAACTATTTTTCTACTACACAAACAAGGCGATAATGGAGACCTGAGAAAGCACAGCATTTACAGACAACTGGTCTGCTGTCTACAAAGTTTTTACCAAAATAGGTGAGGATACAAGAAGTCCTCACTAAGGCAAAACTTTGTAAAGTCTGATGTAGTTGAAATACTTACCAACAACCTACTTGCTCCTGCAGAAATAGAGGTAGCAGTGACAAAGAAAAAAGGGGAAAACCAATCAATGCCAAAAAAGTCAGTATAAAATATTAGGAAGAATACAACTGGGAAGAATCTACGTAAATAAAAAGTTAAATTGTTACAGGGGATGTTCTCAGGAGTTGATATTTAAATTCTAAACAACATTTCATATCTCAACAGCATAATTATATATCACAGATAGTTGCAGTTAAATTTATTACACCATTATTCAATTTTACCTATTAAAAGTACAGTTTCAAGAGACTCTATAACAAATGTTAAATAAAATGTGAGAGCAGGTTTTTAAGTAGGAATGATACTGGAGGTTTATAATTACTAATACTGTAAAAGCACCTATTTCTAAGACAGAACATTTTAATATTATTCAGGGAAATATCAAAGTGAAGAAAGCATGCAGAATGCCTCAGAGAAGTAAAAGTAAAGAGGAGACATAATTGGTTCAGAAAAAGACAGACTGGAATCCACAAACAAGTAACACTCCCAACTAAGTTTTCTTTAACATTGTCACTAAAAGCTGAGGAAAATTAAGCTGTTAACTCACATGCTGTCTACATGTCAGTCACAACAGATCTGCCTATACTCCCAGCCTTTCATCTTTCAAAGATAACGTAATGCCCACACCATATTCTGCAAGATCTTTCTCAGAATATCCATGAATAAGAAGCCAATTTTTAAGTTAGCATGATTATTCTTTTTGAACAAAGTGTTAAGAAATATTTTGTGCATCACTTCTGCTTTAAATGATCATTGTAGAGACTCCTACTGAATATTTTCCTTAATTTATATCTGCTACATTAGTCTACCTGTCAAAATTGCCTGTTTAGAGATTTATTTACTGACACTTTAAACATCTACTCTCAGAACAGAAACATCTTGTTTACATTAACTAGATCAATCTAAGAAGATGCTCATATGCAAGAATACACACATATAGTAGACTGCAATTGGAACAAATTGGTTCAAATTACAGGCGTTTTGACTTTATCAGATTGAGTAATAACATATTAAGTAAAATGTTTTCACTTAACCAATTATGGCTTCCATTTAAACAAGTATGTGCCTCCAGTGCTTTCTTCTCCATAGCATTCTGTGAATAAGAGAAGCTTCATCACCTATTGAAGTAGTATAGCTTCAGACAAAATCACAACCTGATTTGAGTTTCAATCCTAAGATGACATCAAACTACAATATGCTAGCAAGTTATATTTTTAAAAGTAAAAAAGGGTAGTTTTACCTCCCCCCCCAACAGGCTAAGAGCAATCATATCCAGTATTCTAAAACATCTTTATAACATCAGGGTCACAGTGTGCCACGTGCTGCACGTGCATTTGTTTGCACATATGCATTAGCCCATCCCTTGCAGAACCCACATACTATAGTAGACAAGGAAAAGCACTGGTTACAATAGGAACAATGTCTGCATTAGAAAGGCAGTAAAACTTGTCCTAGCTTACATAGGAGTCAGGTGATTCTTGCAAGTCTCTATGTATTACAATATATAAAAGTGTCTGGTTGCCTACCATAACACTGAGACAAGGGTAATGGAAGAAGCAAACCATGACACAGATCAGCACTGCCTCATCACGTAAGAAGGCTGTGGTTAGGACAGTAATATCTAAAGGGAGTGCAAGGCTCTACCATAGCTCCCTAAAACCAATGACCAAATAGAATAAAAGGAATGAAGCATACAAAGAATTGGTTTTGAAAAAAGAAAAAAAGCTCTTAAGACACAATGAAGAATGTCAGAGTGTGAGTCTGCACACTTCTTGACCATTTTATTTGTTCATTCCTTTACCTCACATTTGCCTCTTGGCAGCACTATTTCCTCTACTCCTGTTGTCCGTTCCTGTACATGCCTGCCTACCATTGAGGAGGCAGCCAGAGCAAGCATTGCTTTAAGCTTTCGCACCGCACGCTGCTGGTTTAGCAGGCCTGCCAACAGAGGCTAAACAAGTCAGACACTGATACGATGAAAACAGCAGCTAGAGGGCAAAGACCAGTAAGGTGAAATGAACATCTGCACTGTTAAAAAAAAAACAACAACAAAACCACAGCCAATAAAATGAAAAAGACTGAACTTCTGGAACAAAAGACAAGATAACGAAGAAAGCACACATGATACAGACACACTTCAGCAGCAAGCAATCTACTGAAAAGACAAATCTTCCATAATACATATTTAATAACAGAATACATAGTCCTTCCCAAACAACTGAGATTTCATTCTCTTTTGTTGTTGTTAAAAAAAAAGTAAGGTATTCATTAAAAATAATTTATCAGCCTTCCATCATTATTTAGCGATCCAAATTCCCAAGTTAAACGGTACTAGTAAACTAACACCAAAATGATTAGAGAGATTTACCTGAAGTTTCTCATTGTGGCCTTTCATTCTAGGATTAAAGGAAAAAAATTCAATTTCCCAAAATCTTCTATGGAAAAAAAAAACAAAACCCATCACAGTAGTTCTCAAAAGGAACTTTCAGTTAAAGACCCATCCTCCATGCCAAATACATTTTTTTACCTTTAAATATTTGCCTACTGAGTTATTACTTCTTACCTTTCACAGACTAGGTTTTAAAAATTGCAAAGAACAAACATCATTCACAGCCATTTCAAATTAGCTCTCCCTCCTAAGGGGTATATTAAAAAGAGCTTCTCTTTCAGTATACAGGAGACGCTGTCAATCACTTATAAAATACATGCCTCCATTACACTCTTGATTGGTAACTGTCTCACTCAAGACAGGATGTCAAAGTACCCCCTTCCCACATGGACATCAGCCTGTACTCACGTCTTCCTTCACAGATGCCCTAAGAAGGCAAGCTCACTGCTCACAAGTGTGATATGATACAAGATGCAATAATAGCAATTTTGGTAAATTTCACACTATGGTCACCAACAAATTTCTGAGATCAAGCCAAACATCAGCCATTTAACTCTAGTGGGAAAAAAACAGATTTGTTCCAGTTCTTTAATTCACATTAAAGACTGCTGAGTATAAAGGCATGGACATACAAAGAACAGCCTATGCTTGTTTTATCATGCAACTAAAAAAAAATTCTTTTTTTATAATTATCAACTAGCATTTTCAGGAACATCTAGAAATTTCCAAAAGAAACTGAGAATTCCTGTTTACCTTTACAAAACCACACACTTCCTCACCCTAGTGGAGGTCCTTTCCAGCAGTTGTATCAAGTTAGAAATCAGTAAACCTGGAGATTTGTCAATAAAAGAAATCTCCTTTCACTGTTGTTGTTTTGTGGTTTTTCTTTTGCTTTTCTTTCCCCTCCCATGAGGAGCAAAATGCTCAGTACAATTCCTGTGCTGTGTACTAAGAATACCATTTAAACTTGTTTCTTTGCTTTCTAGAACTGTGTAGACATTGTGCCATTCATTCTATTAATCCTATAATCTACAACAGCAGTTTCTGTTTTGGAAGACATCTCCCCAGGGCAGTATGAAGGCTACAGAAGACTAGCAGCTGTCTAATCTTTCAGGGAGATCCTCCAGCTCAAGGCTGAGTATAAGTGAATGCTGAACTTGTTCTGTTAACAAAAGACCTCAGTCTGACATGCTGTTTGCCTGGTACTTTCCACAAAACTTGGTAAGGACTGAAACTCTGCTCTTGGTGTAAAACTGATCCTTAGCTAAAACTGTGATCAGAAAACAAAGATGCATTTGGAAGGGTTGTATAACACACATGTGAATTAAATATTTACACAAAAACAAATGCTTTTGGATAGAAGTCAAGTTAGGGAACGGAGTTCAAAGCACATAACGATGACCTTCAGAAAGAAAAATAAGAATTCCAACTCATTCGTCAGGACTCCGTGCAACAAAATTCATATAAGTTGTTCTAAATGTTGAGATAAACTGATCTTTTCATACCATCAGCTAGTTCATTACTCAAGTAAAATAAAGTAGCAACATTTCAAGGGAAAAAAGTGAATTTAAGCTCTTAAGGAGAGAGAAACATTTCAGACATGCTTACGTCATTACTCAACCTTCAAGCTCACTGAGATCATAAAGTCTGAAGTATGTTGTTGTTATCTAGCCCAGTATATCATAAACCTGCAGGTAGTACAATCCAGCACAATAAAACAGCAAGCCTTTTGGAATAAATTTGAATTACTAATGAACAATACAGTCTTCTAATCAATTAATATTTTGGAAAAAACATACATACACAAGACTGCGTCTTTAAGATGAATTTGGATTAAAAAAAAATCAGATCTCAAATGTATTAATATGAGCAGCTACAAAGTTATTTTTATTTGTTTAAAATAGAGAATCTTTTAGTACACAAGCAATTTATAAAATTATCAGTTATTATAACCTTTGTTATCATCAATCCCCATTCCCTCAAGGACAGATTTACTGAAAGAAATTCAAAGTTAGGTAAGAAAAAAGAAAGCCTCCTATAGAAATATTAAGTTTTTCCACTGGCTAGTCTGTTAAATCAAGTATAAAATGTATTTAAATACAAACGTAGAATGCTGGGTTCCACCTCATAACCATGGCCCCTCAGTCCAAGCAAATATGAATTTTCTTTCATTCCCTATTCAATCTTCATACATTTCTCTAACTACTCAGGGAACAAACATCAAGAAACTACAGTACAGGGGAAATACCTTGTAGAATATGACTAAAAACTTTTTCTTATAAATCTAAACATGTTATATACAACACCTCCAATCAAGTAAGCTTAAGGGGAAAAAAAAAAAACCAAAAAGTAGAAGGCAAACCTAGCTACTACCCAATAGCTTGCCTCAGTTCCCAGACATATGGCAGGGACCCATGCTAAATAAGGTTAACAATAAACTGTTAACCATAGAATGGCTTGGTTTGGAAGGGACCTTAAAGATCACCCAGCTCCAACCTCAGTGCTGTGGACTGGGTTGCCATATTAGTGACAACTGACTTATTTTCCAGGACAATGAGAAAAATAACACTGATTTTGTTTATTTATGGTATTTTCTTTTTTTTTCTTTTTTTTTTTTGTTGTTGTTGTTGTTTGGTTGGTTTAAGTTCAAATGTATATTTTCAAACAACTGAAATAGCAAAATGAGAACTCATTCTCTCCCCAAAATTCACACTCTTTCTTCAAGCTGAGATGGAGAGGAAGAAATGCACAGAACCATAGAATGGCCTGGGTTGAAAAGGACTTTAAAGATCATCTTGTTTCAACCCTACTACTGTGGGCAGGGTTGCCAACTATCAGACCAGGCTGCTCAGAGCCACACCCAGCCTTGCCTTGAATGCCTCCAGGGATGGGGCATTCACAGCATCTCTCAGCAACCTGTTACACTGCATCACCAGCCTCTGAGTGAAAAACTTCCTCCTAACATCTAACCTGAACCTCTCCTGTCTTAGTTTAAAACCATTCCCCCTTGTCCTATCACTGTCATGTGGCCTCATTCTTTATTTGTTTATTAGTAAACGGAATAAAGCTACTGATGTTCTTACAGAAGCTAGTGTAATGTTATGGCAATATACCAAAAGCACTTCAGCATAAAAAAAAGAAATATTTACTTTAGGATTCCCACCCCTAAGGAAAACCCTGCAACATTTCTAAAAAGATAACAGCAAGCCAGAAATAAAGCATACATCTTAAATAAACTGCACTTAACAATAGAGAAAAACAAAAACCAAAATCCACGTAGCTCTCAGCAAGCATGGTCACGAAAAGAAAGCAAAAAGGTCACTGAAGTATTTACAAATCCTCTTTTCATACATGAATCAAAGTATTGATGTGTTTTCCATCCTGGTTTTGAAAGATATTAAATGAAATTAAATACTTACATGTTTTGTTCTTTTTCTTCAACATAAGTGATGGCTCTGATCTTGTTACCTCAGCACTACTGAATGCAAAATTATCTCTCTTCAGAAGTACTTCAGAATACTAATTTCTGAATTTTAACCTCTTGTCACGAAAAACTAATGTTATTTCAAAAGGTTAATCCTTCAGTGAGTCTCCTACTGCTCAAAGCATTTATCTAACATTAATTCAAAACATATCAGGTCCGCATACCTTGTAGTTTCTCCAAGATTTTAACTTTTAAAGTCAAACATTTCATTCATCGCACTTTTAAAAAAGGGACATCATACTGTGTCAAAGATAAGTGGACAGGCAGGGTGACAACAACAACAAAAAAATCTGAATAACCTGCTTTTAATTTTTCTACTTCCACTTATTGGAAGGAAACAGGCAGCAAGGCCCAATTACAACAACAAGATAGACAAAACTTTGTAGTGGAAGTGAAAACTACCTGCAGGAAGTTCTTAAGTCAGACCATAAAAAAAAAAAAAAGTAAACTAATTATAAGGAAAATAGATTGCTAATATCTATAGAAGTGGACAAGAAATCTCTTTCCCGGGATAAACAAAATCACAAATAAACTATAAATGTACGAGTTAGACTGCTGAAAGCGTTAAGAATAAGTCTTCCAGAGAAAGTTTATCCAGCCCACCCCACCCCGCGGGAGCTGTCAAAGCTGCTTTTTGTACCGCTGGGACTGGGCGAAATGAGCCTCTTGCAGGCCACCAGCCCATCTCAGCATCCCAAGTAGGAGCTGGCACCGCACCTGCTCTGCCCGCTGGCTGCGGCACGCCTGAAGGGGCTCCTTCCGGAGCTGTCCAGGGCGCAGGTGCTGAACAGGCCGTGGGCTGCCCAAGGCTGGCTTCTGCGGGTTAGGGTCAGCCCCTGCTGGGCTTTGGGGAGTAACTTAGCACTGAAGGAGTTCTCCTTGATCATCAATATTTTGTTAAACAAGCTGTGAAGTGCACGTAGGCACCACAATGATGACACGAATAAATACATTAATACATGTCAAGCCAATCAGAATCATGTTCTTTTAAAAGGCTTTTTTTTTTTCTCCTCTTACCCTTCAGGTAACGTTCACGACTTAAAGAAGCAAAGACTCTACTTTCAGTTTGCATAAAGGTCAATGAGACACAGAGGAGCATAAAGCCACTGTAACTTGCCTATAACTATACAGCACTAGTGCCACCTTTCACACACAGTCACAATCATATACTTGTGCTACAGAAAGCCTTTTTCAAGTCCAGTTAGACACGTGAAATTGAAAACAAACAAAAAAAAAGCTACAGCTGGCTTCCCTGTTTATATGGAAAGAAACAGTTTCAAGCTCACCAGATGTAGAGAAAGACCATAGTAGATATAGCTACTTTAAATCAGTTTAGGATCACCCACAAAAGACAGAGATCACAGTCACATAATAAACAAGGAAGTGCTTACTCCATTCCAAGGGCCAGAGCTCACCAAACACACTAAAGGAGACAATTACCAAGTAGAGATCCTTCTCAGGGGGCAGCCAGCCCTTAAATGAGGTCAGGGAGGAGCGGAGCCTGGCTCCACCTGTTCCTGTCACAGAGGTGAATTACTTCTGCCTGTGCTTCCAGGGCTCACTACACCCATTCACCAGGTGCTCAATAATTAGTTCAGGCCATGACTTAACCATTCCCATACACCAGTCAACACAAATAGTAATGTAATAAAACTCTCTTCAGCAAGTTTATCTTTAAAAAGTTCTGTTACCAATCAAACTTCCTGGATCTGGCTCGGCACACAATCACGACAGAAGCAGCAATTGAATTGTTTTAAGACAATTTTTTTTGTTAAATATTGTCTGTCTCATTACCATCCTGGGTTGTTCTTTGTCAGACATTTGACCATCAGAGCCTTCTACAAGCTAAACTCAAGTAAGTATATACAAAAATTGAGATACCAAACCATAACAGCACAGTGTCCTTTCAGTTATATTTTGAGACTATAAGCATTGCTGAAGTCCTATCTAATATCTAGAAGGAGTCAAGTGCAATTATATGCAATATAAGAGCCCTTCATATTTGTAATGAACTATCCTAATAAAATATGCATCAATTGCAAATTTGCACATTCAGAATTGGGAACCAGCTGTGAAACAGTAAGAGAAAGTTGCTTACTGGGGAAAGTTTTCCAATGGCAACATCAGCTGTCAAAATAAAATACTCAAGAAATGAGATGGCTTTCCATTAAGAAATTAAGAAAAAAGCAGATGAACGTTATCTGGTCAGAAAGGACTAAATCTAGCTGATTCCACATTTCAGTGCTGGAAGGGAACCATTATCCTCGAGGTCTCTTCAAACACTATGATCATCAACAAAAAAATATTCTCCTCACATATTACCTTTCCTTAAATCTGTTATTGTAACCCTTTTGTGTAAACTTCTGAAGGAAAAGACACTGCCTACCTACAAACCTAAAAACAATTTAAATGTTTTTAATGTGAAAAGTTATTTATAATGTTAAGAGCAAGGCCCATTGTTTTCCAGCACACTGCAAACAAAGGGAGACTTTCTCTCTCTTACTTACAAATCTGGCATGCTTTCACAGGACTTCTTTTGCAGCAAATATTTTCCAGGGCACTTATGTTTATCACTTATTTTCATATTGAACCTTTGTGGATTTGTCAGGCCAGCCACACATGTGATATAAACATTTGATTTTAAACGTATTTCAAAGAATACTTGTATGCTATGGCTAACACAGTTTTAAGATTAAGAATAGGATTAAGTTAAACAGCTGAGAAATAGTCCAATTCCATGATATGACAAAGAAAAAAAAGAGACCTTAGATGCATCTTATAATCAGTATTTATTTGCAGCATGTATTCTCAAAACGGTTTACAAACATCATGTTAAATCAAGTCAAAAGATTTTACTACTCGCAAGTACTTGAAAGCCTTCCTTATGTTGACCTCTGCTTGCATAACCTGCAAGCTGAGGTCTTTGTAAAGGAAGGAAAACCAAGAATATCCCCCAATTTATATCATATCATGATGACCAGAATACATTCAAACTTCCCATTCTCAGCTTTTTATATCAGTTAGAGTAATTTCAAGAATTAAAAGGCAGAAGAGCTACATTAGCCCAGCACCCTGTTTCTCAATGTAGTTAGGAATCCAATTGCCAAATCACAATGGTTATGCAGTTTTTCAGACTTGAAAAGCCAAGAGCATCCTATAAAACATGCTACACTCTTGCTTAATGTCATGTTTACACCCATTAGCTATGCCTGCCATTTTCATTCATTAACTAATGAACTGCTGGTGCAATTGCAGATAGGGAAGAAAAAAACCTGTGGATAGCAAATTGCAGGAATTACCTCTCTAACACACTTCCCAGATACTTCTAGCTCTATTGTTCAGTGTGCACTTTGCACCAACAAAACACCAAGTTAAAATATAAAATCTGTATGCTCGTATTCTCGTCAGTATGATAAAATTTATCTACAATGGAGGTCAATAGCACTAAAACACTATTAGGATCAAGCAACACTCACATATAAATAAGGATTTTGAAGATAAGGATTGCCACATCTGTTACAGTAAACATAAGGCAAGTTATATTCAGCTTTGATAAACACTGTTTTGAGAATAATTTTTTTTTCAAAGCATTGAAAAGAACAGGCAAGAATTCTCAGATTCGTGACTTTTCTAGCCCTACTAAAAGCAGGAACTGCGGGAAATGCAGGAAATGTCACTCAATAGGGAAAAAAATGTACAAATATTTCATTAGCTTTAAAAATAATCACCCAGCAGTCACAATCACTGTGACCAAAAACTAAAGCAGGCCAAACCCTGAAAGAAAATCAACACTGCACAGAATTTAAGAACTACAATGCTTTTGACAGTCAGCCACTCTGAGACCTTATTACTTCCTGACAGCTTAAACTTGCATACCTGTGTGGATAGGATCAAACAAACTCAATATTGCTGTCAGCCCAAGTGGTCTTCATAAAGCTTAGTTCTTGTCCACTTCTCAAAAATCAATTTAATATGTTGGAGCAAACTGTTGTTTAGTGTGAAGAAATGACACAAGTCTAAAGATTTTTCGAGAAGTAAAATGTTCAGTCATTAAGTGCATTTAAAGGCTGACCACTAGCATGACAGACACCTGTTGATGAAAAGTCATACCTAACCACCAAAACCCACTAGAAAGACAAAATGAGAATAATCATTACGAACATTCAGGAGATGTGCCAGCACTGACACGGTGTGTCATTACCTAGCACTGACAGCACCCTAGTCGCTCAACTAACCTCTAATATCTAGAAAATTCTACCTTCAGTTTTTAGAACACTAATGACATCACAGTATAAATCAACCTGACTTAGAGACTAATTACGGCAGCCCAACTACGAAGTGCTTTGAAATACTGACAGTTTCAAAAACCATTTGCATTTGAAGTGTAGCTAAATAACTGCCTTATATAAGTGACACCTGGAAACAAAACAAATTGTAACCTGGAAAGCCAAATAAATTGTAACAGCTCATTTTTTTCTTGACATTATTCTTAGATGAATTTATTGTAAGTTACTAGAAGACACGCAAAGTGCATGCCAGACGAGAACACTGTATTTATAGCGCACTAAGTCAGTCAGCAACCAGAATCTACTAAAAATATCCACAATGGCATGCAGCACACCCACTCTTTGGGGACTATACACAGTCTGGGGTGGTCTGACTTTTAGACAGAGCAAACTAAGATGAAGAGAATAAGCCAGGTAGGTCATTTTCTGGATAAGTCTGAGAGGTACAGTAGAATCACACAAGTTGGCAGTCTATCTGGCAATCAGACAGAGAGTCATAGAATGGTATAGGTTGGAAAGGACCTTTAACTTCACCTAGTTCCAACCCCCTGCTAAAGGCAGGGACAACTCCCACTAGACCAGGTTGCTCAAAGCCCCATCCAGCCTGGCCTTGAATGCCTCCAGGGTAGGAGCATCCACAACCTCTCTGGGCAATCCCAAGCCCTACAAAATTTTTCTGCTTCCTCTCCAGGTCGATACAGTGCAGTTTACACACAGGGAGCAGGAGCAGCACATGCTGCTGAGTGAAAGCAGGAACAATCCTCATTCCCACTACAGCCTACACTTGCGTTTTTGCAGGTGTCAGGAATTTGAAGCCTATCAAATAACAGGCACCAGTGAGCTCTGGACACACACCAAGACATCCTTATGAAAGTCACAATGATATTTACAAAGGAAAGGCAGCCATGGGAACATAGGCATTTGTTTAGGAGATATCTAAGCAGAGAGCAGACAATAATTTCCTGTATGCTTATGAAACGCTGTTTTGGTCTTACTCAGGTTTTTGGGGTTTTTTTTATTGTTTTTATTATCATTTTATTCTGATTTATCAGGTACAAATCTTTAAAAATACTTCAAACCAAAAATTCAGAGAAATTAAGGGTTTTTCACTATTCCTTTTCAAAGATTAAGCACATGCAAGAACAATGTGTTCCATTACCACAGTAAATGAACAGAATATGCAGAGATGAGCCTGGATCTCTCCTGAAACTAATTAACGCATTAACGAGCAGGAAACACATTGCAGAAGAATCTTGAAAATAATACAAGTCTGGTTCATGCATCTGCAAGTAGCACAGAAAATCTACCCCAAAAATCTTCGTAAAATTATTCCTCAAAGTTTCATGCGAGGATAAGACAGCAAATTAAGAACATTTACGTGATGAACTTTTCCATGAACAGCTGCCAAGAACAGGAGAGAACTTACCCAAGCAGATGGGTAGGCAATGTGTTTTAAAAATAGTTTTGAATTTTTAGCAGTGACAAAAGGCTTTCTTTACAAGACAAAGAAATGACATGGAAGGCTGTTGGAGCGTAGTCTGCAATTACACGGGAACACAAGGAGAGACACACCATCAGGACACCCGAGTTAGATTAGGTACTCAGAAATTAGAGAGGAAGGCACTGTTTGAACTAGCACTCTAAAGGCTGTCAGATGCTATCGCCACCCTGGCAGCCAGAAGAAATATTTGTACATGGTATTATAATTAAGCTGTATCCTTTTATTCAGACCGTTACCTATTTAAGTTTTTCTTCTCAATGCAGTACAGCCATTCTTACTGTTTGGTTTCTTCTAACCTCTTCTGTTTACCAGGCAGGAGGAAGAAAAGAAAAGCAGCCCTTCAAATCTACTCCATCACTTGCTTCAGCCTTTAGTCCAGGCACCCCAAACTCATCAACACAGAGACCTGGCTCTCTCTCCATCTAAAGGAAACTAAAACAAGATGCAGGGGATTCACCAGCACTACTGGCAGATCCAGGCAGTGCTCCTTAGTTCTCTTAGCTCATTTGTCCAAATGCATTATATTTAAGGCTAAAACCACACTGGGCTAAGGCAGGCAGGCGGTGGTGGTGGACTTTTTGCTTCTTTCTCCTGTCCTCCAACTACTCCTTAGGACAGTTTATGTCTCTGCTACCAGTCAGGAGCTCTATGTTGCCCACTATATGTAGACATGAGTAACAGAAGATCCCACTAAATACAGGACAGTGTGTCCTTGAAAAGCGATCGGATTCCTCAAACTCATCTGTCAGCAGAGTTCTTCAGGAGCTCCTTATCAACAGATTTATCCTTGAACTGCTTTCCTAGCACACTGGATTTTTTTAACCCATATTTCAGTTAATGGGATGTTAAAACATTCCCAAAACCTCTCATATCTTCAGCAAGTGCTGAAGTGACTCTTCTCTTTCACTCTACAGTGAATTAATATGTAAAACTGCAGAAAAAAGTAAGGCACACACCTATCTCCCTGACAATCTGTGTTTTTTGTGAAGGTGTACATATGTGTATAGATATGTTTGTACTTGTCTCAACTTGCAAAACAGTCTCCATTTTAGCCTTCCTCTACAAGAAGCACAATAAAGAGAACCTCTCATATTTATTGCTGTCCTTCCCAAAGTGTACAAACACGGATACGATTGTGTCACCGCTGCAGCCAAGAGAACAGAAACTAATCAAATCACCAAAGCAAACACAGTCTCTTGGTTTTCATCATGCTCCATCTTGGAAGAACTTTGAATAGCAACAGTAAAACTATCTGAAAATGCACATGAGATTTTTATTGTTATTATGTTCTCAATAGCAAATGGCAGTGTTACGATATCCCTAAAGAAAAGGGTAGAGTTTATGTGGAAAAGCAATAGCTTTTGTTAAACCAAAATCTTATAATCTTTCCTCATTCTGAATGTCTGGAAGATTATTTAGAGAAGTATGTGCTGTACTAAAGATGCACTGGCCTTCCTCAAACATCAAAAAACAGAGTTAAACTGCAATAAGTTTCACTATTCCTGACACAAATCACAAACACACAGAGGATATCCCAAAAGCCTCAGAGCAAAATGTGCTTCCCAACACTTCTCCCAAGTCAGGGGACAAAGACCTAGCAGCCATAACGTTCTCTGGCAAAACAGGAACTGCACTAAAATCTGAAGTGTTTAGGAGTTTCACACTCATGATTTCACAACGCAGCAGTACTTTTGTGATACTGTGAGAGAAGGGCAAGGAAGGGACTAGAAGATACTTGCCTCCTGGAAAAAGCTACGAGAAAGATGAAGATAACCTCCTTCCATAACCTGGAGGATTCAGTTATCACCTCTACTAGCTATTACTGCAAACAAATACTACCACAAAACACATGAAAAATTCTACTCAGAAAGCATTACATACAGTCAATGGCTGCCAGTAAATCCTGCACTGAAGGGTATACCTCATGAAAAAAACTGGATCATTATTTGGCTAGAGAAGAACACCACAGAATCACAGAATTTCAGGGGTTCATCTAGTCCAACCCTCCAGCCAAAGCAGGCTTCCTGGACCAGCACAAACTTCTATCCCCTAATAACACAGAAAAGCAACCTAATGTGAAATTACTACTCTGAATCTTGAAGCAGATCTGACAGATGTCAACAAGTCTACCTGATAATTATGCGTTTAAAATCTATCTACCTATACATCATACAAAAGTGCGTGAGACACAATCTGAGATTAATTCTTCTAAGTTTCCTTCTCAATCAATATTAATGAAGAACCGGCGTGGAAATTGCAATAAATAAATAAAATGCAACATTTTTGCTATCCACAGTTGCATTTATACACCGATTTTCTTAAGAGACTTCTAAGATAAAGGTGCATGTTAAAGGTTTTATTCTAGTCTTACTGAAACATCCTCAAGAAGCAATTGAATTCTGAGTGCTAAGTCTATTTCTAGCAGGTGTTTTCACCAAGAACTCTCCCTGCTGTGACCGCCCAGAAAAAGATCACAAAACAAGTGGGACATAAGGAGCTATCAGCATCTCAAGTGATGAAAGTAACTCTTCAGCAGTTACTCAAAACAAAGAAAATTCTTAAAGAGGCTCCAGTTCCAACTGATTGTGACAAGCACTACTGACAAAAACAGGCTGTTAGAGCTACAGGAGCAGCTGACACTCTGTGCAGAAACACTCACTGCCTAAAGCAGTGGAAAAATGAAATTAATTGTGGATTTTCAAGACCAACTCTTTAGCAGGCTGTTCTTAAGGTAAAAATACTTCAGGGTTGGAAGAGAAGGGAAGTCCTGCTCATAGAGGAACAAAACGGGAAACTACTGGTTCAAACTCCTGATAGCAGCGTTATCACCTTAAAGGAAACTGGAACTTGGCACTGTGTTGCAAGAAAGCGCTTCAACATAATGCGTAGGTTTGTTCTCTTCATCTGGGAGTGTCATGAGATCTCATGCAGTTTGGGTCTCATTCTGCTTAGTGCTCTAAGACTGCTCCAAGAGTGCCTGCAGCAGAGACTTAAACACGGTTTGATGTTCTCCTATTTTATTTTGTCAGGCCAAGGCCTCAATTTGTCTGCGAATGTTAATCTGAGCTAAGACACAAGGGTGCATAGCAGTATTTACTCCATCACATTTTGACCATGAGGTACACGAGCCTGAGGTCAGACAGGACCACTAGATCCTCAGAGCTAGTCAAGGCTGCTGTTACTCCAATTCCAGTCAAAGGAACAGAGCAACTAAATCATCATACTCTCCAATATGTTAACATACGAAAATACAGTGCTTTCTATATTTGTCTATCAATAACATTAATAAGAATAGAATGGATTTAAATACGTTACATTAGAGAACTAATATGTATATATTCCTCTTCTGTATATAAAGCTGCTCAGTAACAATGACAAAACAGCGTAATTCACTAATGGTAAATTAATTACAGTAATCAAACAAATGCAACACCCACCTACACATCACTGATTGATAAAGCCAACCAGTATCCCTAAAACTACAAATAGCCAGTAATTCAGTTCAACTTCTTCTTCTTCTTTTTTTTTTTTTAATTTAAGTAGAATCACTATGCTAATTCTCCAAATTAATTCTGGTGGTTTTAAAGACAAAAAGAAACAATTCAGTTTGCAAGTTACAAAACGAGGGAGGGTACTTTAAGCATGCAAGCATGCATTTAATACACAAGCTAAATGCCAGATACCACACCTAGACAAGCTTGAGCTAGTTACTGTTAGGTCAAAAAAACTCCTTCAAGTTATTTTTCACCATGCTGAGGACACCAAGTTATGATTTTCACTGGGAAAATTCATTCCAAGCACCTAATTGACGTGAGAAATAGAGAAAACACAAAGCATGCAACTAAACTGGGATGCCTACATTCAGTGTCATCTGGCTGTGTCACTGATATCACAGAATATTTAAATTGTAGAAAAGGAGTGCTCCAAGTGAGGCCTTTTTCTCAAGCACTGCAATATTCCAGTTAAACAGTTACTCATCCTGATAAGAAACACTAAGATCTTTAAAACAGAAAAAGCAAAATGATTTACGATCATCTCATGACCACCTAAGGACAGTCTATTTTAACACTTGCTACTAAAATCCCAACATAAGGCATTTCCTGTTCATTAGTGAGCAGATGGAGAAAACACCTCTGCCACGCTTCTACACCAGTAGAAGCAACAAGCTCAGCTTCATCTCAGTCTACATCCCCTTTAATATTCCAGTTTTCAGAGATTTGTAAAAGACAAGACAAACTGTAGAAATTAATATGTTACGACCTACCATAAAAACAAATGTAATCAAGCTCAGAGTTGTTTTGAAGAGACCTTCCTGCACGTGACCAGTTTCCTATGCAGATTATTGCTCCTCATGACCGCACTTACATTTAATTCAGACCCTCCTTGAAGCAAGGCAGTCTGTCAGATAATGTTCAGGCAGGGAGAAAAAACAAAGCTTCTCCTCCGAACAACATTAAAGCAATATTCTGTAACGTGCTTAGCACGAACCTCACAACGATCATCATAGGGCATCTTTTGCTCACTAAAAGAAACATGTGCACCTACCTCCAGCAAGCTATAGTGATGCTACAGCAAGTAACCCTGCAACAAAGCACTATTATTCAGCAGCTCAATGCTATGACAGCAGTAGTTTTCTTCAGGGCAAATACTCCTTTAACATGACAGGGCTTGGCAGCTCTCTGTTGCATCCCAGCGCTGCGCAGGGAGATGGCTTTGGCTGCAGGCAGTGACAGCTCTGGTGCCCCCAGGTCAGCGCAGTGGTGGGCATGTGACAGAGCCCTGCGTGCCCCGCCAGGCTCCGACTGCCAACAGGTCACATCACAGGAGGGAAGAGAACCTAGCCTGCTGCAAACGCCATGCACGAGTCCATTAATCACAATACAGAAACGCAGTAATTCGATGTTAGTCCCGCCCACCCCGAAATAAAGCTGGTGGGGAAGCACGCTGGTATTCAGACTGGTTGTAACACACGTATTCCGTGGTATGTACTGGCATGATCAAAAGAACGAATCCATTAAAAAAGGTCACCTTGCACCTGAATGGGTGACCAGCGCCAAGAGCGACCTTTAGAACGGGCAGCGCTGAGAGCTGCCGGCAGCTTCCACGCAAGCTCTTAACTTTAAAGGGAAGAATCCAGGCAGTAAAACGCAGACCCTACGCTAGCTAAATAAATAAAACTGGACAGACAGAAAGCTGCACAGCCTCGCCCCAGGTTTAATGCACGTCTTAAAGGGCCTCTGCTCCCCCGAGCTGTCGCTTCGTTTTTTGCCCCTCGTACGCGGCCGTCCAAGGGACTGTCTGCGCAGGGCAACGCCGGCAGCTGCCCTCAGCGCCCGTGTCGGAGGGGAAATAACAACTTTCTTTCGCTTCTCTATTTAACTCGCACGGCTGAGAACCCGAGAGCTCCGAAGGAACGAGCCCCGGCCAAGTAGTAATCAGCGTCTAAAGAGGGGCTTGGTCCGATCTTAGAATAAACGCCCGAGACGCGTGATCCAATTAAATTCTAATTATGTAAGTAGTAGGCAGGAGTATTTACACAGGCAGTGATTACGGCTATTAAAGTCTAAAGTCGGCGGCCGCGAGGCTCCGCTTCCTCCTAACCATGCCGGCCGCGCCGCCGCGGGTTCGTTTTCAGTTTTCAGCCCCCACTTCCCAGCAACTCTTCACAAACACGGGGAGGCAGCGGTCCCCCAGCGAAGCGGGCGGGCTCCGGCCTCGACGGCTACGAAGAGGCTGCCCCTCACCGACCCCCATCCCCCAGTATCCCTTTCCCCTCGCCTCCCGCCCGCCGGGCCGCCCTTACCTCCGAACAGGTGCGGCGAGAGGTGCGCGGGCAGCGAGCCGATCACCAGCCGGGGCCCGCCGGCCGATCCGCCGCCCCCTGCGGGCCGCTCCCGGCCGCCCTCCTCCGGGGTGCTGCTCACCGAGTCCTGCGAGCCGTAGGGGCCGCTGCTGTGGGGGATGTTGAAGGCGGACTGCGCGGCGCGGGCCGCCGCGGCGCCGGCACCTCCCAGGGACCTGCTGCGGGGCGCCGAGCCCGCCGCGCTCCCCGCCGCCGCCGCCGCCGATCCGCCGGGAGCGGCGTGGGGCGCCGCCGCCAGGTGCGGGTAGCGCCCGCCCGCCGCCCGCCCGCCGGTCCCGTTAGCGCCGCTGGAGGAAGGTAAATCCCCGCCCGAGTACGCCCGGGTGCGGCCGTTGGCGGCGGTGGGGCTGCTCTGCTTCGCGCCCATGGTCCCGCTGCTCTCGTAAGGGGAAGGCGCCGGGTACGGGAACGCGTCGCTCGGTGCGTCGGTGCCGAGAGGGGGAAGAGCCGCCCGCCGCGATCCGGCTCAGCTGGCGGTCCCGGCGCGGCCGCTGCTGGCGGGTGCGGGGCGCCGCCGTGAGCCGCTCGGCACGCTGCCGCCTGCCGCCGCGCCGCCGCTCGGCCCCGCCGCCGCCATCCCGCGCTGTGGGGGGCACCGGCGGCAGCCGCCCCGCCGAAGCCGCTCGCTCTCGCCCGCGGCGCGCCGCGCTGTGCCGAGGGAGGCGGGAAGGGGCGGGCACCGCGGCGCAGCCGCTCCTCTACGCTGTCGCCATACTGGGGGCGGCCCTGCGCGGGGAGCGGGCGGCGGGTTCCGCGCCTTCCTTCCCCCTGCGCGGCGGGGTGTTGGCTCCCGGAGCGGAGCGGAGCTGAGGCGCCCGCCCCCTCTCCTCACGCGAGGTGCGGGGCGGTGCAGGGGGCGAGGCCGGACGCGGGGCTCCCGGAGCGGAGTCCCCTCCGGACTGAGAGGCGATGTGCCGGGGTGGAACAGCCGGCTCTGGGCTAGGGTGGACAGGGGCTGTCCTCACGCAGAGGAGCAGCCCCGTTGCTGGGTGTTGTGTCTGCGAATTATATCTGTGCGGATCACGGGCTCGATTTGCTCAAGATGAAGCAGGAGCAGAAATACTTTGCTCTTTAATGATACCTGATGTTGAGTGTCTTAAGCTTTGAACGGACACAAACGTGATTCCTGCAGTCAGCCACACAAGGTGACTGCATGTTCTGTGGATTGCCACCTGCTGTCACATGCAGCTTGTGGCCGTCGGGTAGTGCTGTGTGCCCCCTTCAGGGCTGGGCTCCAGCTGCACTCCTGTCTATGGTACAGTCCCCAAACAATTTTACGACTAATACAGCAAAACAGATCTGTCCTTGAATTCATGCACAAAGTGCGTCTGAGAACGTTCATTCTCAGAGGTGGACAGATGTGGAGGCCTGCCCCAGCCTTTCTCCTTCGTTACTTGATGCTTTGTGACACAGTGCAGCCCGCAGTTCGATATGCAAGAAGAGCCACCACTGCTTGAGCGGCGGAGGAGGCAAAATCGCAGTTGCCAACAGTAGTACAGTGATCTAGAAGGCAGAAATCCCATTGAAGTTCCCACAGAAGGAAAAGCTGCTGTAGGAATTCCTCTCTTGCTTGATTCCAAGAATTCACTTGGGCGAAGGATGTTGCAGACATGACTCATAATTTCTGCTGTTTGCCTGTTTCACCCTGTTAGAGGCCGGTGTGCTAGGAGCTGCTAGTGTGTTCTTAGCATCTCCACCAGTGAGTAGCTCACTGGCTCCACTGGTTAGGATAAACAGCACTTTGAAAATACTGCATTGCTACACAGTACCATGCTACCATTCGTATTTTCCTTATGGTGACCCTAAGAGTTGAACAGGTATTAAACATATCCTGTTTGGTTATGACTAACTTTTTATTCGATTTAAAATTAAATAGTAAAGCCAGTCGGGAAAAAAGGCCTCAAGACATCTGAAGAGATATTCAGTGATGCATATCAGAAAATTAACAGCATAGCATACCTCTCAGAAAAGGGCTCAGCTGCAAACAGCAACAGGACAGCCCCTGCTTCCTTCTCTGGAAGCGTGGATGTTCTCAGTGAGATGTGATTTTCCTTTGGCTTCTGTTTTTGCTTTGCATCTAGGGCGTTTAAGTATAATGTTTGCAGATCTCACTATCAAGTGTGAATCTAAACAGGTCGCATACCTCAGAGAACGCCTACATATTCAGAAGAGCAGCATGATGTGCTTCTGAGCCAGCTTTGTCTCCTTCATCTTTTCTGCTTACTCTTCTTAATGGTTGAATAGATTTTTTTCTACATACAGGAATTTACTCTGTGTACCCAGTAGTACATTTAGGTTTTCAAGCTAACATTTCTTCTAATAAATGACTATCTACAAGCAGTAAGTCTTGTAGAGGCAAGTACCTGGCACTGTAGTTTCCACCCATTTGTTCATTAATATGCTCCAGAAGTAGTTTGCATAAAAATTTCTATTTCCTACCTAGCACAGAAAATAATCATTGGCAAGAGGCGATGGTGTAGAGAGAAAGTAGAACGTAGTGCTGCTGACCAAATTTCCACAGATCTCAAGGACTCAGTGGAAAGTACACAGTTATATAAAAATTAACTTCTGTAGGCCTACATGGAAGAATGCTGTTATTATTCTTGTAGAAACATATCTAAGGAATCTTATTCGTAATTAAATAAGCATGAAATAGGAACTAACCTTCTTGTTCCAGGATAGTGGAAAAAAACTGGTTTAGACAGGCACATACACTTGCTATTCTTTGTTATAAGCTGTCTGTGTGCCTCCATTTTAGCTGTAGTCACACTACCTTGTCATTCAACAAGTGAAAGCAATAAGCCCGTTTCTCCACCAGTTTCCCTAAACTTGCCGAGCAGCAGGTGTGCCCTAAGCATACAAAACTAGCTAAAAATACATAATACTGCACATCCTGGAAAATGTCTGCTGATAAATGGAACGGGGCTCTAAATTTTGGTCAGTGAGCTATACTGATGGATCAGACTCCTTCTGCCCTCCTGCACTCTTTCGTGGCTTTTACAGGGAGATTAAGAAACATGGAGATGTGGCACTGAAGGGACATGGGCTAGTGGGCATGAAGGGGATGGGTCAGCAGTTGGGCTAGATGACCTTAGTGGTCTTTTATAATTCTATGATTACAACATGGTGTCAAGCAAGGTTTCATCTTTGGCAAAAGCATCTGACTGTGAACTAAAGAGGCCAGCTAGAGATTTAAATTCTGTTCAGAATTGATCAGCTACTCATTTCTAAAGAGGAGTTGAAAAAACATCATAAAACTCATAATTTTCCAGTAGCAAAGGTAGGCTTCTAGTAGGGGTTGGGGATTTTCTGATCAGATACCAAACTAGGAATGCACACTGTGGTTGGAAAAGAACAGTGATGTTTTTACGTTCTTGTGTTTTTCAGGTGTTTAAAATAAACTCAATCTCACAGCAACTCCCCGGAGATACTGGAAACAGAGACTTCTGAAGTGTTTGGTTGGTCATAGAGAAAGCAAAACAGAAGTGTTTTATCCTATAAATTAAGACTTGTGCAAAGTACACATGCCTTGCATCTGCAGGTAGTTTTAGCCATCTGGCAGACCACACTCTCCTCAGAAATGTCCACATCTGTATGCTGAATGAAATAGGTCACATTTTATCCTGGCCATATGATTGTGAATTACATGTAAACCTATGGTAGGTTATCTTTTTGTGGAGCATTTTCATACCAGTGTATAACCAGCTGGTATGCTGAGAGATGTAGAAGACCTTGTTATCCAGTATCTTAGATTTTTACTTGCATTGAATAACACTTTGTTCATGTTGACTTTAATCCTGTGAAGATTTATGCATCTACTTATACCAAAGCAGTAAAAACAGTCCTGCATTACGATGAGTCTTCATGGATTAAAAAAGCTCATCAGCTCTGAAAGTCTTCTAAGGTTTGGGTCCTAAAGTTATTCTGGAAATGTGTGGTTACTTATGTTTTCACTGTGAGGAAGCTTGTCCTTGTTTTAGGAAGATTCTGTTGAAAACCTTCTGCCTCGTGTTTGAAGTTTGTGCTTTTCTGAAGTTTCTGTCACACTGTAAACAATATGCTGTATTCTGTACACACAAGTTACCCGTGCAGAAAGCTAATGTTCATGGGAAGGATAACACAGTCTTAAAAATGACATTTGACTTGACCATTCACACAAGAAGAAGATGTGGAAATAATTAACTTGAAGAGATGACAATCTGTGCTGTGCATTCCATTACTATGCGCCATGAAGTAGCACAATAAGATATGCACTTCAGTCTAACAATTTTCTTAGAAACTGTATTGTCCAATATGATTTCTAGGCCGTTCTACAGGGTTGTATTATTGCAACCAGTGTGTACCACAGTAGGTAACCATACCCAATATCAGATGCCATTCATAAGAACTTGCCATCTGAGTGCAACATCAGGCTAGTTACTGGCTCTGTAATAAATTGTGTTAGTTCTTGTTAGTTTGGTGGGTTTTGTTACCACCTTTGCACATATCCCATTGTGTTGCTTCCTGACCTTTCGTGACCTTCTACACTCCCCTAGTGCTATCTTTTTTTCAGAAGCTGCAGTGCAGATCATTTTGTTGTGTGCTCAAGCAATAACTGAAGACAAATAGTGGCTTAGACAGTGCCTATGCCTACAGTAAAGACATTTGCACTGATTCATATGAAGTGACATCAATCTATGTTTACTTGGGTGTTAATACACAGATCTGTGGGTATGGAAATGCAGGGGTGGATTAGTTGACCTGTAAAGGCTCCATCCAGCTGATTCTTCTGTTTCTGTGATTTCTAAGAAGAGGGGGTGGAGGACAAACTAACAGATGGGAAGTATGTTTACTCTCTCTTGTTTTCATCTCTCGTATATCAGTGCCCAAAAGTGCCAGCTGAATGTGGATTTTGGAGTTGGGGGAGGACTGTTGATGGCTTCAGCCCACTTTATTTCTGTAGAGGGAAATAATGGGAGTCTTTCAAAGTGTATTCCTGAATCACTTTGCTTTTTCTTGCAGTTCAGAGTGCCAGACCATGAATCCCTTCTGCACCTAGAGAAGCATTTGGCTTTACAGAGAGCTCTGTCTGAACAATTCATGATAGCTAATAAAGAAAGCACTTTAAATCCTGACACAGTGGATATTACACAGGTAAATCAGTTTTCAGGAGTTGATTGCAGACAGCCTCTTTTACAGGATACATCTTTCATTGGCAGTACATTGCTTGAATGCTAGACATCTACAGAAAGAGGTGAGTAAATGGAAATTACAGAAACAATAACAAAACAAAATATGTAGCAATGATAGCAGGCAGTAGAGACACGTGCCATTAGATTTGCCATGTACAATTTGTATTCTTTCAGGTTCTGTATTGTCTGCCAAATATTACCTTAATTTCTCAGAATCTGTGAGAAAAAGAAAATCTTATTTTCTCATTCTTGCACAGTATGTGGTAGCATTTTCAATTAATAGTTTTAAGTCATAGAGGTATTGCTTTTTTTTTTTTTTTAATTTTTCATAGCCGCCTTCTTACAGTATGCTGCTGATATGCCTAACAATGAGAAACAAGAACATCCCAGGTAGCTCCTCAAAGGGCTTTTAAGCCCAGCTGCTTAGGCAGTCATGCATGCATTGTGGTGACTCCTTGCAACTGAAACGAAAGGGACAGTAAAGACCTCGAGGTATATTAAAAGCAAGGTTTACTAGTGTATGTATCGGGGTAATGATTTACAAGGAGTGCATGTGAAAGACTACAAAAGCATGTAACTAGACTTCTCAGAAGACTTAGATCACGGCTGCAACTGTACTGAGTCAGGAGGAATGTCAGAGGGCTCCACTTCCCATGCTCTGTCAGAAGCATTTCTGCCTGGGCTGCTGCACACCATGTCTGGTATAAAGCAGGCATGAGGGTGGTGCAAAAGACTCCGTCTGTTGTGTTGGCTCTAATCCACTTGGCAGAAGACAACCTATGAAAGTAAGAGATGAATGTAGGGAATTGTGATGCCACTTCTTCCTCTCTGCCCCTGGTACGTACTTCCCCAGGAACAGGAGTGTCCTTGTTTTCAATTGCTGCTTACAAAGTGAGGAAGACACCAAAGTGAGGAAGACCCTACAGTAAAAGCATGGGGACATTCATGATTTGGACTCAGGAGTTTAACAATTTAAGAAACAAAATGTTCTATGAACAACAGTAGAAAGTAAAAGTGTTCTTTTACAACTTTGGAAGCCCAGCACGCACTTCCTGGTGGGTTGCTCTGCTCTTAGCTGGTTTCAGTTCAGCATTCAGAAAATGCCAGGTTCAAGTTGAAACTTTAACAGTTAAAGTTAGGGCTTGTAACAGTCTGAAGTAGCAAAACATTTCTAGATGATAAAATATTCTTCTAGGCAATTGGGAATGCATAGGCTCAGCCTTACAGTATGTAGTTACAGGGTTAGCTACCTGCATAGAGCACCGGAACATCCCCTCCTTAGGGGGAGATTTATCAATTTATCAAGATAATTCATTTTCTTTGTTCCTTTCTCAACAAAGCTTTTCCTCTAGAGTCATAGTAGCTCTTCTTTAACCCAGATGTGACGTGATCACAAAATGAAGAGGGCCCTTTTACAGCTGCACTAAACCAAAACAAGGACAGTATGAGATTGTACGCCTTCCCTGTGGAGGTCAGGCACTAAAGAAGAGACCTGTTTTGTAGGAAGCACATCATGAGGCTGAGGAGGCTTAGTTTCACTCTGAATGTCATTACTTCCTCTCTTATGAATGGAAAAATGCAAAGCAATCTGGTATCATATGTCCACACTGACATCTAGTGCTGAAAAAATTGCACTAGCCAGTGTGGAAACAAAGAAGCAAAAAGGTGTAGAACCTGGATGAAAAAAATCTAAATCATTCTTACCTTCCAGTTCAAGAAGGGAATCCCACCCCCTGCTAAATCAGAATCTTCTCTTCTAAGCTTTTTCTAGGGAAAAGGATTGTTCATTCAGCAGTGGCTTTTAGTTGTTAATATTCTTTCACCTCCCATTTTGATACATTCTCATCGTTTTTCCATGTACACATAACAATTGTGTGTTGTAACATTTTCCTATGCTTTTAAGGGTAGGCAAAGACTAATTAAAAACAAAACAAAATCTGTGAATTTTTGTTGTAATTTTTATCTTCCATCGAGTAGTAAAAAGCAATAGTAGTGTACAGAGTATTGAGTATTATTTAAGTGCCAGCTGCCAACACGCTTCCCTTCCCATCACCAGGGAAATGTGAGATTAAAACCAAGTGCTCCTTATGCTTCAGAAGTGATATATGCATGTAAGCATTGGATATATCCTCAAAGGAGAAGAGGAAAAGGACAGATCCCAAAGCTCTGAGATCAATGAGCTTTTTTACCCATTGAATCCCAGGCTTTGGCCCAGGTCCCAGGGGTATGTCAGAGCTCTGCCAGCCCCATTGGGATACTGCAGCCCAAATGCCAGCATGCTCCTGGCAAGCTGCAGCAATAAGGTTCAGCAGCGGCTGGCAGACGTGTGCTCCACAGAGGGAATCCTGTTGTTCATCAAGTGGCTTCCCAAGTACAGGGCACTTCTTTTTTCTCTGCATGAAGGCAAGAACAAGTCCCAACCTGCCAGGCACTCTTGATGAGATGCTCTAGAAGTGTGCTGGGCACTGCAGCACATTAGCAAGCTGTATCTGATGCCGCTTGTTGCTACCTGAGATAGCTCTCACCTCCCACTTTCACAGCACAGCAGGCAATAAATAGCAGGTTTAGCCCTGGCTGCTCTGTGAGTGCAAGCTTTGGGAAGAAATATGGCCTTCATCTACCAGCAGTACCCTTCCCACCCCCAGAGTCAGACAGCCCAAGTATTGAGATGCAGTTCCTTCTTTTAAAGTTTGCAATCCTTTATTTGTCTTGAACTCAAATAGAACCACATAGAAGGAAGCATATCACAACATCTAAGCTGTATTTTTTTTCCTTCATTTCTTGTAATCAACAACCTTACACAGATTTTTAAAACGTTTCAGACTCGTGCATCTGGGCTGGACAGATTGGGATGAGCAGGGAGGATTGGCAGGCCCAATTAGACCATGAGAAGCATAAGTAGCTGTCAGAAATAAGGATAGAGCAGGAGAAAGCATATGGCATCTCTCACTAGATAAGCCGTGATGATTGGCATGCTCAGTCAGAAACATCCTTTTTCTGATTTAATGGGGGCTTAGTGTAGTCTGAAGACAAACTATCTCACAGCTGAGACCATGCTAATCAACCATTAAAATGTAGGGTTAGAGTCTGATGTCAGTTTAAATGCCGTTAATATCAGTGGAATTATGCCAGAATTTTACGCCCAAAGTTGTAGGGTGCAAAACTTGGCCTGTGTTTATCACTAGGAGCAAAAGCACACAAAGCTGTGTTGAGTATCTTGTAGAAATAAAAAGTAACAGAACAGCAAAAATAAAAAAATGTAGATGTAGGGTGAATAACCCTAAAGAATAGCACGCACAGAAAATAATGGAGGTGGACAGTATATTTTGTATGACTTATCCAGATGGTATAAAGACAGCCAGTAAACAAGGAAAGGCTCACCTGTCACTGATGGTCAAGGCTTGCCCAGAACTCCACAGAGGAGGGATCTCCAACAGGAGATCCTTCCCCACAGGTGGTCAGCTCTTAAATGGGGTCTGGGAGAGCTGGAGCCAGACTCCACCCCTTCCAGTCACACAGGTGCATTGCCTTCACCTGTGCTCCTGTGAAAATGAGAGGGAGAAGGAGTTGGGACAAGAGGAAAAGAACGGAGAAGGAGGGAAAGGGAAAAAGGAAAGGGAAAAGGGAAAGAAACTGAAAGGAAAGAAGAATGTGAGAATTTAGGGAGTTGTCCTGATGAACTTTGAAAACCTGCACAAAAACTGCTAAGTACGCGTTAACAACATTGAATTTAAAATACCTCAACGTTGGTGTCACCCTATCATGTCCTTGTCCAACTTTCCCCTTCCAACTTTCATGATGACCCAAAGCACACATGAAAGGTGACTTTGCAGAGCATATTTGGTGCAGTAATTGAACATCTAGTGTAAACACATTCAGCTGACATTAGTTCCTAATCTTTCAGAGACATTGCAGAGTATATTAAAAGCAATGCTTTTTCAGTATGATAGTAGTCAGTAATGGACATAATCCCAACTAGGAGCCTGGAGTTGCTGGAGGGGCACAGAGAGATCAACAAATTCGAGTGAAACCGAGCTGCTGCCAGCCTGTAACCCCTCAGCTGCCGGGCTGGGGACAGGAGCAGGGAGCTGCTTTCATCCATCCCGCATGCGCATTCCTCTCCTATTCTTCAGGATTTGCCTGTGAACAGCTAACTCAAGCTGGCTGTCCTCAGAGACAAAGGAAAATGTAAATGTGTTTGAGGAGCTCAGTGTTTTAGTCAGCAGTGGTGGAGAAAAACAATGCTTCAGAAAATTCACGCACACACACACAAATAAAAAACACCTCGATTTGAAGAGGTTTTTTTTAAATTATTTTTATTATTTCTTTTTAATTTTTTTTTGCTGCCAAATTCCTCGTTATACATTGAGTATTTCTCCTTCCCTCTATCTGAAAATTGTTATTTCCAGAACCCTTTCAGGCTTCATATTTCAATTAAAATCGTGCTTCCTCATCCATTAATTTGCTCTGTCCAAAATTCACGCGTAGTTGTTGTAAAGTGTATCCCACTGAACTGGTGTGCCTCTGCTACTTGCACTCAGACCCTGCCTTGGATTCATGAAGTTGAAAGAGAGATCTTAAAGCACTTCTGGGTTTTTTAAATGCTTTTTGCAAGGAGTAGAAGAAAAGAAAAAAGAAAGAAAGAAAGAAAAACTGAAAAAGAATTCTAAAAACTAATAAAACTGCTGGTGAATCCAAAAATACTCACATGAAGAATTTTTTCCCAGAAGAAGCTGGAAAAACGATGCAGTGCTTGGAGAGAAGCAGCACAGGTCACAAGGAAGCTTGCCCTTGGTTTCCAGCTATCTGGCCTGATTGCTTGAGCAACTTGTAATTCACTTTGTCTCTTGTTGATTCAGTTCATCCCCTTCAGCTCGCTACCTCTTTATCATTCTGTCAGGACAAAACGTTTTGCGAATTCCAAGCATCTCAAAGTGCAGGTTAAAGGAACCTTAATAAGCACAGAAGGTCAATACATTTTATGCTGGATCCTAGTAATAATAAGAGCTTTGGATATGCAGAGCTTTTACAGAAGTCGTAGTCCAAGTTATGCAAGTGCCAGTTACAAGAATAAAAGTCAGTGATGTTAGGCTGCTAAGCAGAACCACAAAGCCCGGAGCATGCAATAACCATTTCTGCAAAAACACTCTGCAAGTTTTTGTAGAGCTGGGTGTATCTTACAAAATGGATCCCAGGAACAATTAATTATGTAGAGATTGTATTGGCTAGAGAAGCCACTTTTGAATTCACCTGAGGATTTAAATGAGTATGAGTATGAGCTATACTGGAATATACTAGATAAATATTTTGTCAATCAGCAGCTGACGTAAAGTAAATGTTCTACTGTTATTGCTGCTGTCAAAATTAATCACAAGGTCTCGGGAATCAAATACTACAGCATATACTGTTTTTCATTAACATCACTGTGTGGTGCATATTAGGGCTTTCTCAGGTAGGGAATTCTTATTAAAATGTCTTGTGGGCATCAAAACTGAGGTAGGAATGAACTGGGAGCCCAGAGGCAAACACTGGGTTTTACATCAAATGGCTTCTTAAAAATCAACTGGGGGAAACTCCAAGGAGAAAGGGGGAGTATGCCAGTTGAAAACAGCTTTGCCTGCTGCCAGAGTAGAACCTTTCAACACATTTGAAGAGGTAGGGTGAAAGATCATTAAGACTGATCGGCCCCAAAGACAGATAGCAGAGAATTTGGTCTCTCTCTCTCTCTCTCTCTCCATTGACTGGCTGAGTTGACTGCCAGCTCAGATCATTGCTGGAAGTTTAATTATCTGCCCCGTTGTTTTCATTATATGCTGCTCTTCCTTGGGGTTTCATTATTTCAGTTCTTAAGGCTTTTCTGTGTATGGTTTGATCATGGAGGCAGTGGAATTGCCAGGAGATTGATTGAGAGACAGATTTAGCCAGACCGGTGCAGAAATTTGTGTTTAAACTTCACCTCTCTTTTTAACATGTGCTAAAAATCCTGCTATTGTTTTCATCAGAGAGTCCAAGAGAACCAGAAGAATGCCAATAGTCTGCAGAAAAAACCTCACTAAGACACCTTTTGAAGAGGCATGTGATTAATTTGGAATCTCTCAGTGAGGCCACAGCCCAGCAAATATCCAATGGGCAGGTCAATTGGTTAATGTTTGCTGAAACATATTCCAAATCTTTGGTTCTCACAGAGTGCAGATCTTTCCCCCATCCTCTTCCTCCAGATCTGGGATATGCCAGCCTCACAGTTCTGCTGTTTAATGACAGTCTCAAAGCACAATTGTTATTGTGAGGCTGAGATGTGTTCTACATCCCAGCAAGCGGGCATATCTCAGAAGCGAGAACCTGAGGGGACAGAAAATGACACTTGTAAATAATATGACCTTATGCTGATCTTCAAAAAAAACCTGGACATGTTTGTTGCCACAAATCAAAGAGGATCTAGAAGAGGCCGTTAACTCTTTTTCTGCACAGCATGCAGTACTTCTGAAGTTGATACATACAATATATATGTATGTATATCTGTGGCTACTAATACAACCCTCAGCATCATACTAATCCCAGCTGCTCTGTGCTTCTTTTTCAATGAACCATGGGACCATAGTCTCATTCAGAATGGTCATTGGACTGAATGGTTCTCCATAGTATCCCGTTGATATTGTAAGCAGCACAAGGATTTCAGTTTGCAGCCCAGCCTACCTCAGTGTGAAGGACATGCTCAGCTGAACCAGTCTCCATATGTGGGAAAAGCAGAGATTTGGGCACAGCACCCAGCTAAGAGCATAGTGAGTGCATCCCAGGGAGGGATGGCCTTTGGATCGCACGTAGGCAAGCAAATGGGGGATCATTTCAGTTGCCCACTGTAATCTATCTGCTCATCACAACCCAGCTGCTTGCTGATACACTACTCTGCAAATACATCAGCTGTGCCCCAGGCAATGTCTTGATCCCAGGAGAAATCTGTAAGCCACTTGCACTGAATGAATTCTTCTTAGCTATGGGGATCTGTGTTATCCAGCTTGACCAGTATGAATTTTAACTGGTGTATAAGCTCCCTGCAATCATTGTTTTGTGGTGTAATTACATGTGCTTTTTAAAGATACTGCCCTTCCTTGCAGCTGCATAGCTGGGGTGTCCCCTCATTTGTATGGTAATGCATCTGAGCCAAGAGGGACTTCCCTGCTCCCCATGACCAGGTGAGGCCCACAGCCTCAGAAACAATGGAGCATCTCAACAGGAAAGTCAGGAGTATCCACAGTGACAGAGCACAAGACCACACTGACTGCTGCAGAAGCCTCGGGATCATGTAGGAGCCACATGCCCATCCAGCATCAGTAGGTGCATAATAATGAACTAGATCCCTGTGGTTCCCCTCTATGTGTTTTCCAGTAGCTGGAGTGGATACTACGCAACAGCCTTTCTTGTGGGAAAATAAAAAAGAGAGATCTCAGAGTAAAGGTTCAACTGGCAAAGACAATCCTTCCCTAGCAAACCCATATAATGTGCTTATCTCTAAACCAGATTTTCAGCATGATGGGAAGAAAGCTCTGGGTCCCTGTTTGATAACAGGATGTGAATCACAGACAGTGGACCTGGGCTGAGAATGTGGTGTTTAAATCTGAGCCTCTCCAGTGCCAGCAGCATTCCAGCTGGGGCACATCCAAGGTTGATCTGCAAAACCTAAGAAAGAGAAGGAGCAATGATTGACATGATAATGCAGCATCTCCCATGCAAAATGCACACACCCCCTCCAGCATTTTCATAGCCAAATACACACCTTGTTTTGCACTACAAAGAGCATGGGAATGAGATGTGATAATGAGACATAACGACATGTGTGTATAAGACAAGCTGCAGACAGGCAGTGAACGTGAAAAGAAATGTGTATATATGCACACAGGGAGGAAGTGGCAGGTCGGCACTTATAATCTAGCAACAATAATAAAAACAATAATTAAATTCTGTTCATTTTCCATCCCCTACTCGCCTTTTTCTTGAGAAAAGAAGCAAATAATCAGGCTTTCTATTCAGATTCTTGTAACTGGGCTCCTATCAAAAATGCCTACTAATATCCAAAAAAATCCTGGACAAGTATACTTCAGCTGTCTTCCTGTTCCTTGTATCCTGCCTTTCTTTTTCTTTGTTAGCAAAGGTAAAGCTGCATAGGTAGTCCACAAAAATGCATTTTACAGATAACACTGGAAAGTATCCGTTTGGAATTCACTGGCACACCCAGCACTAAAATCTACTTTCACCTTATCAGAAATCAGAAGCAATGCCAGACCTGCCTCTGTCTCCAACACCTGCAAAAGGAATATGAGCAAACTTCAGATCAGAAAGAACTTGGAGACATTATTGGGAAATATTTTCAAATGATAAATAATAAGGGAAAAATAAAACTTTCTTGACAGTAGACCAGCAGAAAAAGAGGTAATATTTGTTCACTAAACTCTCTTCTAATTATTGACATGTTGCAATTAATCAGCATTAGAGGCAAAAAGAAGCTGTAATGTATCCATGTCCTTGTCTTTTTGGAGTGTTTCCAGTACTAATTGCACCAGAGGAGCACTGTGGACGGGAATCCTTTTGCTCTTCTTCCAGTCATTGCTTAGAGGGACTCCAAGTCTGCACAAAATGTTACAGATTTTCTGACTTCTTGCAGGAACATTTTTGCCCTTTTGCCCTTTGTAAGGCCATGAAGCCACAGCAATGACCTTTTAGCTGAAAGCCTATTGAAAGCCAAGTCAACACTACCAGATGCTCAGAGACTTCCCTTGGGAAAGAATCTAGTTGAGTCAGTCTGACAGTCACATTGGCAAGGATGAGAGATGTTCACTGCCATTGCAAGTCTTGGGTGTAGATGCCCCTGATCTCTGAGGTTGAGTGCAAGAGTTGTAGCACAGTTTCAGTGCTCTTGTTGCACAAAAATTTCCACAAGTGACCATTTATATCAGGTAGGGAGTCATTACAATGGACAGAGCGTGCTGGATGAAGGCAGTTGGACACAAATTTGTCATGATGACCAATGGTCATCAGTTTTTTTTATTCCCTGTTACTGTTTTGTTCATTCAATGTATTCTCTGATGGAAGTAAAAGTTGTTTCTGTACAACAAGAGCTGTGCAAACATTAAGATGTGGGCATGATTCACTCCTGCTGATGGAAGCAAACCCCTGGCATAATGAAAGTAAGGCATTCTCTCTCTTGCCATAGTATCATGGAGGTCTCTACAATTGCCTTAGAGGATTTCTATTCCAGTTCTGCTCCTTTTTTGAAAGAAAACAAGTATTTTCTCCCCATGGCACAGCTGTGGTGGCTGCAAACCCTCTTTTGGACAGGGAAATGTGGCCTCCTTAAGGCACTGTGGTCACCCCTCAGGCAAATTGTCCCTCTCAGCAATGCTGCCAGATGAGATCCTTTTTTGTCGTTGGGTGCAAGGAAATTACTGGTGGGACACAAACAACGAGGGGAATTTCACTGGCAAAAGCACCAGTCAGTATACCTTTGTTACGTTTTTGCTCATGCCTGGATCATCTTGCAGGAGTTTCTATGACAACAGAAAAATTATTTCTTAACACAAATGAGGTTTGTCAGACTTATGCCTATGCATAGTGCTTGCTGAAGGCTAGATAAGCAAATCTGAGACCAGAAGCAGGCAAAACGATCTGCTCTATAAAAAAGGAGCTACCATGGCTCTGAAGCAGAAAAGATCCCATGAAAAAGGGTCCCCTAGCAAAGTTGACTCTGAGCATTAGATTCTTCTCCTGTATTTAGAGAAAGAAAGAAAAACACAAGAGCAGCAAATATCATGAATTGATATACTTGTCCTTTAAATGCAGATACTTGGTGAAAAATCACCTGTTTCTAGGAAAAGAAACGCAAATGTTCAGCTCACAAACAAGATAGGAACAGAAAAAAAGGAGGGAATTCATAGAAACTCCTCTTAAGAAAATGTCAAGGGGGTCCTGAAAATTGCGTTATGGGCATGTTTGATACGTGTTGAACTGTAAGCTCTTGGTATATTGGTCCCTCAAGTGCAAAATCTTAAGTTTTCCTTTTGCTCATGCATCTATTCTCACCCTTTGCTTCTGGCATCTTTTTATTAGACTGTAGGAATCCAGTTCTCATTTTATTAGATTCCAGAAATACAGTTTCCATTTGCAAGTTGGAAGGACTGTTTTGCTGCTGTTTTGTCCCTACTGTATGTGTTTCTGCTGTGTAACTATGAGGTTTTTTAAAAGCCTACTCATTCCTTCACAGCCAGAGTGATGAATGGTAGCATCACACATCTGTTTAATCTAGAAGAATCATAATTTTTAGTTAGAACAAAACCCTTTCAGAAGTTTAGGGCAATTCTGTAGCTTCTGTACAGCTATGAGATTTATGCTATGGGTTACTCTTGTTAATTCAAAATGGATGGTCAGTAGGTTGTTTAATCTGAGCTGTCTCTGACATCAGGGACATCCCATGCATCCTGTGGAGAACAACCTCCATGCCTGACAGAGAAGGAGGGGCTGTGTATGGATCTAAGCAAACGTTGCCTTCTGTCTATACCTGCTGATCTCAGAGGGAGCTTTATATAAAGAGCGAAGGCTAAGTCTGATCATTTGCTGCAGTAAGTAATGTGTTGTTTATTTTTCTTTCAGACCTCAATGCTTGATTTAGAAGAACTTGGTGGGAGTGATTTTTCCTCCCTTCCTATCTTCCTTTCTCTGTTTCTGCTCTACTTCCTTCTTGGCATCCCTCCTCTCTCAATTCTCCTCCTCCCAGTAATTCTGAACTGAGCTTCAACTGCATATTGGCTTCATTTCCATTCATCTCCATCTGCTGAAAAGTATTTGTGTATTGTGTATCAAATGTTGACATTTATAATGGTGTCAGTGGGGTTTTGAGTCAAAACCTGAATGGAAACAAGCAGTTTGGGCAGTTTACCTCTCTGCTTGGTATTGTTTCAGGCTCTTTTCCAACTCAAGAAAGGAAACGCTGCACAATTGGATCCTGATAGGGGGATTTCCTGAACAACCACAATGGGTAGGTGCATTTTTGTTCTTTAGTGGAAATTTAAACTCCATATGGTGATTCTATGTGTTTTAGTTGCAAAACAAGCTGACCAGTGTTTCAAGGATCATGCTGTAAGCTAGAACTACACAACTCCAGTAAGGTAAGCTTGTAGGTCTTCTGAAACATTCACATGCACACATATTCATGACTGGGAGTGAGGCTGTATATTTCAAGATGAAAGTCCACTACAGCTTAATAGAATAAAAGATGGAACAGCCTTCCACCTTTCCTTAGATGCACTCTCCTGTTCTTCCCTTCAATGACATCTTCCTGATCTTATAATAAGTCGGTTAAGGGAAGTTGTAATAATCTCAGGTATGAGGTGTCTGTATCCATAGAAGCACTCCAGATCTGTCAGACTTGCTGCAGAGGTATTGTGGCATTAGGGATGCTTTAATTTACAGCTCTGTATTGGATATCTTGTCTTCAGTGTATTGATTGTTACTGTTTCTTCAAGCTGTTTGCTATGCACGATACATTATTTTAGTGGAGGTCTTCGACATATTTTGTCAGCTCTGCATATCTTTGGAGTAAAATGAATTTCTTCCATTGTACAGATTTACTTGATTTATTTTTGTGGGATGCCCATAGCTGGCTATATGGATGTGAATTGCATGTACATTAGAATAAGCTGATTACGATTCCATCAGTCTTCCAATAACAAGACACTATACTCAAATGGAGGTGAAATATGTCATAGGATCAAGGCACAGGAGCAACCAATAATATTTTTTTTTCCAAAGGCAGTTTTTTTTTTCTGTTTTACTCAGTATAAGGGTCAGCATTGGAAGGAGGAGATCAAAAACTACCAGAAATCCTTAGGACTTATTTCCTCTAGGTTAAAAAAAAGTAAAATAAAATAAAAACTAGCTGAAATTCTGCTTCTTGATTAACTCTGTGAAGTTAGCAAAAACTGACTTTACTAACAAGTAGATATCAGAGTCTAGAAGAAAACAGAGGTGAAAAGATGCTGGAGATGAGAAGAGGAAAAGTGATGGATTTTGGAAGACCTCAAGCATTCAGAGCCCTGCAGGTATGCCCATCTGAGTGAACTGTGTCCTCTTTACTCCTTGGCTGCGGCCTGCAAACGATTCATGGTACTTAGTGACCAGCTGTACCAGCTTGCTAGGCAATTATTAGGAAGCCACCAAAATCAGTCCCAGCTCCTCTTTCTGCATCGTGCATTTGTTTCCACTTCATTCAGATTATCTACTTGTGTTTCAGGCAAGAAAGAAGAGTTCTCTCTGTATGGCCTCAATGCTACCCCTACTTTTGTGCTTAAATGTTTTTTTTTCTGCTCTTGATCTTTTGCAATATGTTTTGTTTTCTCTAATAGTTTTACCAGCACAGACTGAATCAAATGACATCCTCCAGGGGAGAAACAGCTTGTCTCAGTATCAAAATTCTGCTTTGTTTGCTGTTCGAGATCATCTACCCTGCACACTACATTCACAATTTATTTTTGAGTCACTGTTTATTCACGCTAAGTGATTCAAGCCTTATATAATATCATAGAAACAGGCCTGTTCTTAAAACACCTTGAGGACCACTCAAAAGCTGCTTGATCATCCCACACTCCCATGAGAATGGAAGGTTCAAGTAATTCCATGCACTGGACCTTAGTGCCCCTGGTCAGAGCAGTGCTGTGAAGCCATCTGTGAACTGACTGTTGATTCACTGCCCTCTACCATGGCACTCTGGTCATGGACAGGGACTTGTGGTTGTTCCTATAGGCTTCCTGAGGGGACAGGAGTTACCCAAAAAGCAGAAAAGATGAGGCAGGAAGAAGCAAACAGTACTGACTGATGTTACCAGTGAATGACATCTTTCCAAAGAGCTGCTGTACCTGAGGTAGAACATGGCATAGCCACACCATTAAAGTTGCTTTCTTTCAGATGTCTTGGAAGAAGTCTTTCATGATGGCTGGATGTTCCAGGAAAAATAAACAAATGGTCTTTGTCAGAATGAGGTGCTAAGGGATTTGATTTAGTAGTTGGGTAGGGATAGTGATAGGAGGATGGTTGGACTAGATGATCTTGTAGCTCCTTTCCAACCTTATGAACCTATGAACCTATGAATGACCAGTATTTGTCCAATCTGTCCTTCCAGAGTAGTGTGCAGGATCCCAGGAGCCATGAGAACGAGGCCATGAGGGTCAGTGAGTGGGTTTGGGATGGGTACCCTGTGCATCACTGGTTGAGGCAGATAGTATTTTTATGATAGAAAAGCTTTTTCAGTTTCCCTAGACTACATAGCTCAGGTGAGGTGGAGGGAGTTAGTTATTGCCTTAACAAAGCAGAAGAAAATAATTCTGATGGCAATTTCACATCTGAATCCAGCACCCTCAATCACAGCAAAGGGGATACAAGTTCTTAGGTCCTCCCACTGACATCAGTGAGGCCATGTGGGGAACAAGTTAGCATTCATTCTGAGGAAGTAAGGCTATAATCTAGCATTTTATCAGCCCTGAAGTCCAAAGCCTGAAAGCTTAAAGCTAAAAGCCACTGAGTCTTGATAGGAGTGAGCAACCTTAAAAAGAATGGAGTGAGCCCAGGAGATTTCCTGCAGTTTTGCACCTAGACTGTTAGGAACAACATCCTGTATGTATTTAGTAAACGAACTAATTTCAGCCCTCATTAGAGGGGCACAGGCCTTTGTGAGACAGTTTGCATTCTCTATCTGTCACAGGTGTTTTCAGTTTGAACATCTCATTCTGGCACACCCATGATTTTTCACAGGCTACTGTATAGTTCTGAGGCACCCTCATAGGACAACATGCTTTTGTCTTCTCAACCAAGGCAAAGTTTTTTTTTCAGGAGGATAATTTAGAAAACTAGCCAACGTACACATGACTCACAGGAAGGAGTGTATTATTTAGTTTTTCTTTATTATTTATAACCACTGGAACCCATTTGCTGCACAAATGTTTGCTAAAACGGACTTGTTTTCTTTTAACTCATACTGCGCCTAAAAACAATACAACATTGCTCAATAGAAAGCAAAGCACATTGTGTTGGGGGAAAGGTAACATTGTGAAGATATTTCAAAAGGAATTAAAGGAAGTGCTCATCCATAAAGCTAATATTTGGCAAGGGAAATGTGAAATGTCTGTAGACAACACAAAAGATGTTTTCAGAGGACAGCAAATGGAGAAAGACAGAAGAGGGCTGTTCCAGTTGGCAGGGCCTACAAATGAGAAAATAAACTGTACCACTCAGCACTTTTTCATGGCAGTGTGTAATTTGGTGGGCTATATCCTCAGCTAGTGTAGGCTGTGATAACTCCGCTGTGAAGTCAAGGCCAGATGAAGACTTGGAGAAATATGTTTACTAACTCTGTATAAGCTGCACAGTGGTGTTTCCATGTTGTTTATTTTCCTCTCATAACATTACAGAATCTAAAAATTGTATTCTGTATCATATATCACGTACAGACCCAAATGGACATACAGCAGACAACTTTCAGAACAATATCAGTGCAAAGCACAAAGCCATTTGTAGGCAACCAGAGGTCTCATGAGGTTTTGCATCTTTCTTTCATATTTTCCCTTGGCAACTTGAATTCAGGAGAAGAGTACACCATGTGATTTTCTTTCCCCTCCAACTCACGGTACCGAACCTCCAGAAGTCAGAATCCCTTCATAGTCAATGTTTCACAGCCATGACCAGCTACATTAGACCTCCAACTATATGCGCTGGCTGGAAAGCTCACTCTTCTCAAAGTGAGTCGCTTCTTCACTCAATTTACAACTGCCATCTCTTGAATTTTTCTTCAATTTTTTTATCTGCTACCAAATGTCTTTTAGCCTGGTAGACAGCACAAAATGAACAGCCATATTATGGGTTAATAAGAAAAGCCTAGAGTTGAAGTAAGTACAGGACCAAACAGCTCATGCATTCATCAGCTAATCTCAGGTAAGCCTTATAGGACATTTGTTGAGTGAAATGCTGAATTTTATTGTTTGGTGTTTTTTTTCTTGTTGCTTTTGGTTTTGTCACCTACTCAGAATAATCATTTACTTTATTGAAAAAAAGTGAGAGTGCTTTGGAACCAAGAACTGGCTTTTCTAGATGCTCAGGGCAGTCGTAGAGTCATTGTCACTGGAGGTCTTCACAAAACGTGTAGACGTGGCACTGAGGGATATGGTTACTGGGCATGGTGGGGATAGGTTGATGGTTGGACTAGATGATCTTAGTGGTCTTTTCCAACCTTAGCGTTTCTATGATTCTGTTTTTCTTGAACAGTTCCATTTCTGAGCACTGGCATTCAGTTGTAAGGCATTATGAGTTAAAACTTTGAGTTTCTAGATAGAAGATCACCTAATTTCTGAACCGTAGACAGCTAGTGAGATTTTTGGCATGGTGAGGATCTCTCAGGTCCTCCTCACTGTGGGTATAATACAGGAGCACAAATATGAAAGAACTGCTAGTTTTCCAACACCATCCTGTAACTCTCAGACCTCCAACATATGAGCTCACCAGGTGTCTGTTCTCCAGCCAGAAGTCACTGCTGCTGTATATAGGCCACTCAGGAGTTATTTTTCTGTTTTGACAGTGGAAGGATATGCAGAGATGACCTACAAAGCCAAGAAAGGTATTTTTTTTTTCAGTGCTCTTCAGTGCAGCATAAATGCCTAAACTGTACGTCCTCTCCAGGTTGACAATACCAGTTTGTGTTGGAATGGCTGAAGTGGTACAGCTTATGCACACAAGTCTGTCCAAATTCAAGTAAAAGGAATACCCTCCTACATGACAAGATTTTGTTAGTACTATACAATGTTCCAGCTGCCCAGCAGGATTTAGCCATCATGACAGAAGTTGGCGAGACTGGGAGAGGGGAAGGCTGTTGTCTTACATGAGAGGTTAGGGGTGTGTTAGGAATAAGTCACGTTCCCTGGAGGAAGGGAAAAGATCTGATGAACCAGGGTCAGTAATTCTCCTGGCAGTGATGTGGCAACATGGGGACTGGTGCTATCGGCACTCAGAGCCAGATTCTCAGCATGTGCTTAGCTGCAAGACCTCCTTGCTGTTAACATCCACTTTCACAGTGGGGAGGACTCTCAAAAGATGATTTTTGTAGTAGAATCAATCATAGAGTCACAGAATGGTTTAGGTTGGAAAGGACCTTAAAGCCCACCCAGTTCCAACCCCTGCCATGGGCAGGGATGCCATTCACTGAATCATGCTGCCCAGAGCCCTATCCAACCTGGCCATGAGTGCCTCCAGAGATGGGGCACTACAGCTTCTCTGGGCAACCTCAGCTCCTAATGTTTTTGCAGGTTTTATCCTTACAGCCTAATTTTCAGAGAGAGGTCTCCCCTCCAGCCTCAGTGGCTGTAACTATACTCAGTATTTAATTATAACTCAGGGGGATTTATTTCCTGTAAATTCTTAACTAACAAAAATTGCCTTATTGATGACACAAGGGGAAAATATTAATTCTGTGTCTAAAAGCTGTGGGACTGGACTCTAGGGGGTTAAAATTCTCCTGGCTATGATAAGCTTCCCAATTTGGTCAGCCTCCAACAAAATGAAGACAAGCAGAGCATCAGCGTGCAATATACAATTACATTTCTGACACATCACATCTTGCTATGCCATTTCTTCTCAAATCAGAACCAGTTTTCACCCTTATAATTTAATACAGCATGATATGAAGCCTTGAATAGAAAACCTTTTTTTTGTTTTTTAATTTGACTAAAAATATATTTTTTTCCACGGTGAGCTCATGGCTCTGTAGTTTTAATGGTCAGTTGCCTTCTCCTTCAACATACATGCATTTTTGAAGAGAATTCATACAAATTAGATCTCTAAATTATTCATTTGCAGTGTGTTTTATTTTTATAGTTATCTGTTATAACAGCTCTCAGAAAAGGAGCTGGCTTTTATGCAAATGCACATTTTACAGACACAGCACCTATTTTTGTATGTACTCAAACACAGTCCTACATTTTTCATTTGAAAAGCAGTAGCTTTAATGGTTGCTGGGGAAGAGTTTGATTTGCTTACTTTTGTCATCTTTGGGTTGTGTTAATCTCCATGAATGCAAATTTGCAAAATAACTTACATGTATTCATTAATCAGGCTTAATGTAAGCAAAAACTAGGCTCAGTTCTTACTGAGCCAGGCCCCTGGCCTGAGGTTGAGGGGATAGCTCTACCTTTGCAATTTCTAGCTCTTTAGGGCAAGGCAGAGGAGCTTCAAGGCAGTGCTAAGTTATCCTTTGTTTTCCAAGACCACCTGTTTACTCTGGGAAGCAGACATCTGCTGGGAATGCTTTGTACAGCTCCTGGTTAGCTGGCTGTCCCCTTCAGGCTCCATTTCTATCTTAAATCCCTTTATCCCCATTGACAGACATGAGAATGGTGTTTGCAGACACTCATTGCAGGAGAACTTTGTGTTCATGAAATAAAAGGAAAGAAGGAGGAACTGGTTTCTGAATTTTGGCTCAGTGGAACTGTAGTTTGTTAGCCCTGTGCAAGTTTTAAGAAGGTTAGTTGTAACTGCCTTCTCTGATCCACCATGACAGCAAATTTTACACAGTGCAACTCTAACTATTCAACCTAGCAGCATCATTCACAGGGGTGCAGTTTATTGTTTCTCTTTGTATTTTCATCTAGCAACAGCAGCACTAGGCACAGATAATCCATCAACCACAGCTCACAGCAACTCGGTGACTTAGGGACATGGTTAGCTGGCACGCAGGTGATGGATTGATGGCTGGATTAGATGATCTTAGTGGTCTTTTTGAACCTCAATGATTCTATGAATTTTTCTTTTTGCTGCATAAGTTAAGTCATAATGAAGTAGCCAGAAATATTTAGTATTTGTGGCAATGTTTGTTCATTTCCCAAAGGGTGCGGGGAACAAAGATCTTCATAAAATGCATATTTTTACAGGAAGAGCATGCTCAGCCCCAGAGTTTACAACTCTTCCTATCTAAATCATGAGTTAGGATGTGCTTGCCTCTTGGCAATTTCAACTATACTTAAAAGGGTTCCTGAGTGCTTTTGTGTATACTGAACAAATGGTCTTCTTGTACCAGCATGCTTTGTCCATTTTTATACACCCATATTGCAATAGAAAACCTGGCCAACGTTCATGATACTGCAGTGTAAGTACAGGCAGAATTTTGTAGTGATCTGTACCTGTGGAGGTACAGAGACAGTGACGGAGGTTCTTTGCCATATCTATGAAAACCAAATTTGCTGAAGGAGAGCAAGAAGGGAATTCATTTTTCCAGAGTTCAATCAAATCAGGCCTCATTAGCTCATGCTGCCCCATTAGCCTGGCCCTGGTGTGTGGGAGTGTGTGCCACTACAGCCTGTGTTCATTGAGGAGAGCTGTGATTGAACACTGAGAATGATACTGCTGATTACACCAAAGGCTTGAGGAGACTTGCCAGGGGATTAACGCTGGGGAGCAGAAAATGCACTTGGCATCATTAGAATAGACTTATTTATGGAAAGAAGACAGATTTGAAGGTGTCATTTGCATTTCAAGGAAAACCTCTTAGTGATAGGTTGCTTCAAGAGCACAGCACAATTAGCAAATTTTTTCTGCTAAGGATATTCAGGATCAATGCGTTCAGGTGGTGCTGGTAGAAATGAATATGAGTATTTGAAAAACAAGAATACAATCAAGAGTCAAGGTTATATTGCATGTATGTTAGAAGCTGTCTCTGTTGACTCAAGAAGCTGTAGCATTAGTCATTCTGAGCTTGTTTGCAGAGGGTAAAATTTCAACAGAGTTGAACATTAAAACATCTTGATTACACCTCATCAGTTCAATGTCACTTTGGCATTCGTTATGGTGTCTGGAAATTTCCTGAACAACAAGATTCAAGTGCTCTCTTCCACTGATAGCTCACAATGACTGGAAATAAAAAGAAGGAAATCAAAGTAGAGTTTCCTGTGCAGTTTACCAGGATGGCCCTGAAGACTTTGAGCAAGTGGCAGAAATTCAGCCATCAATTTGTTTGTCTCTTGATGAACGTGGAAACAATGGGAGTGGATGTCCTGTTGCTTTGCTGCACAGGAGCTTGTTTTTGTGCTGTGCACTTGAAACACGAGATGCAATCTTGATCTTTAAGTTAAACCTGGTATCCAAAGAGGCCAACACAGAGGGGATAAACCCTCAGCACTTAAAAAATCGAAACCCCTCAAGACAGTTAAGATGATGTCTAACTTAACAACATTGTGATAGAACTAGTCTGTCAGTGCCACAGCTATTGATGTTTAAGTGCCCAAACAAGTCTTTCTATTCTGTGAAGCAGTCCCTCACCACAGACACAGTCAGAAGCACCTCAAGAGCAGAGAGCTCTACAAAGACTGACTTGGTAGCTGAAGCTCCATAGTGTCAGCAGGGAACTCGTGTGTGCTGAACTACATCTTTTTCCTGCTTTAACAGGCAACAGGAATGTGACATAAACATACTCCTTTCACTTTTGTACTTCTAAAATGTAACCAAGAGCACTACAACTGTAGATACATCTGCTAAATCAATATGAATTGCAAGTATAATTCCAGTAGGTTAAATGGGAAATGTTTTTTGCTTCAGATGACACCCATAAATGTTGGTGTCAATTGACTTTGTCATACTTGAATTCTCTGTTGCAGCCACGTTATATATATATTTTTTCTAAGTAAAAAATCAGAAAAATTCCTCACTTCTTCATGGCAAATTTTTTCCTATATGGCTTATGATGTTTGAATGTACTGATAGCCTGACTGAGCAGTAACAGCCCTAACAGAGTGACAGCGCCCAGTTCCTGATCAATCATTAATAATTGCATAGTTAACCAATATCAGCACTGTATCACAGGGCATGTGCTCTTTGACTCCTTCTAGCCTTGCAGGTTATAATTTACACCTTCTCATGTTGGTACAAAACCTTACTTGAGCAGCAAAGGGTAACTTCATGCTCACTTTTTGCACAGGTTGTGAGAAACAGCAAATCCATAGACTGCAAAAAAGAAAGAAAACAGGGTTTCAAGTAGGTGCCTATCTCCATCAATTAAGCTATTCAGATCCAATTAGCTTTTTTTCCAGATGATGCTTTATCTCGTTACAGTTCTCTCAACTTAAACAGTAAAACAAACAAACAAAAAAACCCACAAACCCAGTCTTATTTTCTCAGTGTCAAAATGAGTTAATGGCCTGCTCACCACAAAGTGAGCAGTGATGCTAATGCTTTTGGTCAGGCGTGCTCTTTGCCTTCATCTAGGCGGGGAGCAGCTCTAATGTTCATTAGAGACATTCATCACGGTTACAGGAGAACACCAGCTCTTCACAACACAGCAGCAATGGCCCGTTTCTTTCAGCAGCAAGAAGTTTTGGGGTGCATCTTGACACTGTAGGCAATCTCAAGCCTGGTTGCTGTATCTGAAGGAGCAGCTTACACTGTGCTCTCAACTCTGGCAGCGCTGGCCCTGTGCTGGCAGCATGGCACATTTGGGACCATTCCCAGGATCCAGGCCCAACATAGCTGTTTCCCACACAGGACTTCACAAGCGAGATGCTGCCACACACTCACTTATTTTTGACATCTGGATGCTGCTAGAAGGACTTTCTTTCTCATGAGCAGTGTGAGATCATCTTTCCTCGTTAGCCAAGTCACTGAATTGCTAGCCAAGTTATCATGCCATGTGATATTGCAGTGCCCAGTAAGCTCTGACCAATAGCCTCAAAATTACCAAAATAAGCAAGGATCCCACATCCTCAATTTTCTTTGCTGAAACATACCCAAAACTCATTTTCAGTGTTGCTGGGTTGTGTGAACGAGCACCAGATCACTGAGTCAATGCTGATACTGGTTGACAGCCATAAGAGGAACGCCCAGACATTCCTGCTCATTTCTTGCCACCTTGCAATGCTCTGATGGATGACTGCAATCCAAGAGAGGACTTGTAAAACTAGAAAAAGGGAGAAGTAAAAGCCAGACATGGTGGAGAGCCCATGAGAGTACAGAACACACTGTTCTGCCAGTGACTCAGAGGCAACCTCCTCCCTTAGGAGGCATTATGTTTTCTGTTAGAGGGCAGGATTTAGATTAATGAGAGACTTTACAGATATAAATAATAATATCACTGCTTGGGAACTTGCATAGTCAAGCAAAATGATCCAAACAATCTGGCTGTGAGCACTCATAAAAACTTATAGCCCCTAAACTGGAGCGGTGTAGTACTTGGTTATGTAGGTCTGCAGAGGTTGGAACACAGGTGGGACTCAGCAGTTACCAGGGAAGGAGTGACCTGAGAATTTGCTTCACAACTGAACATCCCCAACAGACATCAAAAAGGACAGCCTGACACACAACAGCCCCTCCGGTCTCTGAGTCACCATCTGCAGTCATGTATTCTATTGCGACCCTTCCCTTTGTCCTGCCCTTCTTCTACAACTGGTGGGATTTCAACCTGTATGGATAAGCAGTGATTTAGAGATCAGACCTATGTAATCCTAGTTTCTTCAGCACAGGAGTCAGAAAAAAAGCAGCATTGTACATGTTGGTATTTTATCAGATGACCTATATGGAAGCTGGGGGTACGGAGAAGGGCATAGCTGGAGGCAGATGTGGGAAAATAGGACACAGATCTGCAGAACTCAATACTCATTTGTTTAGCTGCTCAGAGAGCAGTGTGATTACCTGGGACAGCACTTGTAATGAGCTTCAGCACCAGGTTCCACCTTGTATTGATGAAGAGAGGTAACAGCAGATATTTGAATGGGTAAATGGTTTTCGTTTCAGAAACCAGGACAAGTATGACTATTATTATTATTAATGGGTGTTGTCATCATGCTCATTTCATAGATATATTGGAGCTAATTTTAACCAATGTGCCAACTCTTTCTGAATTCACATGGAAATATATCACCTTAAGACACATGAAAATATCAGGAAAGTGCTCACCTACAAGCTTAGCACAGGAATTTTAGATAGCTGAAAAGCTGGCCAGCTGCTTCTCTTTCAGCACCATCTTCTCTCTTCTGCCCTCCAGTATGGCTGTACTTTCTGCCTCAAAAGCTGTGATCATGGATTTGTCTTTGTGATGTTTGTGTCCAAAGATTTCCTCTTCCAGTTGTTATTTTGGCTGGGTCACTCTACAGGAGTATTTTAGAGTTCCCTGAATGTGTCATGTTGGCCACTAGCTGTTTTTTGCCTCTAGCTAACTAGCTGTAGAGGTATTGCTTGGGAATCCCAGTCATCCAACCTCACTGGATACACATCCCAGTGCTGCTGGGATCTTGAACTGGCTGTAACCCTGAGAAAACTGTTGCAAGACCATCTGGTGTTAGTGACAAGTCCATGAAGCACATACCCAGAATCTCATCCTGGCAGCATTTGCAGGAGCTGGGGTAGGCAGCTATTTAGAGTCCAAGATTAACAACCAGGGAGGAGAACAGAGATTTCAGGAGTCAGACATACAGTCATCTTGGGTGAGCCCAGAATCCTTCATCCCTTCCAAAGACAACTTTGTAGATGACACAGTGAGAGGTTTGCTTTTGGAATCCAAGAATTACTGCTGATTTGCAGGAATGATAATGGGATCAATAAACTTGCCAGCTGCTAGTAAGATGTCCAGCCTGGGAGAGAACACACTTTTTGCTATTAACAATCAGGCTGAGTTTCTGGTGATGCTACATATATAGATTGCCTCCTGAGCCATGAGTCACCACCAAACATGAGTTTCTGGATGAGCTCTGCAGTGACCCATGCCATTGGATCTCACCAGTTATGGATTAGCCCGTGTTCACTGTCACTGTCACAGCCTGAGTGGGTGAGGCAGGAGGAAGAAATCAGGGGCTGAGAAAGGAGGTGACTGCCTGGCCCTCTCATGGGCAACCTGCTGGTTTGCCAACATTCATGAACTTCATTACATCACTTGCTGGCATGGTTCTCAGAGGTGCTCAGCCTAAAACTGACCACTACATGCAGCTGGTCTGAGCAACCATGTAACCTGGGCCACAGTGTTTAACTCACAACCTTGCTTCCCAACTGTCACTCCAGCAACATGAAAGCAATCAGACACAATATTTCTCATCAATTTGAAAATAGGGCAACATATAGATATGTACTAATCAGTCTGCATGTGTTATTCTTTGTCTAACTTCATACTTTGCATCCTACAGCAGTCTAGCCAGTCAAGATAGGAGTCATCTCACCCGACACAGATGTCTCCATTGGATCTGCCCTTTATAATCAGGAAGAGAAGCAGGTACTTGTAAGACATGAGTCAGCTGCCCTCTCAGGTGTCTGCTCTGGGGTGAGATGACTCACCTGCTTCACAATGACTAAAGAGAGAGCTCAACCAGCAAGTTCAGATAAGACATTTCCACTGCAATGCCTACGGTTGGATGAATACTATTCTTAATATCTTCAGGTGTGTCACTGGTCCTGCCACACTTCTGATCTGCCATTTCTGAGCAAAACAATACACTTGCCCTGAGAATGACATGTCTGATTCCCACCTACTTCCACCCCTGCAAATACAGAGGTATGGAATGAGTTCTTGGAGGTCAACACTGAGGTTGTGGTTTAAACAAGGGGACATCGCTTTACATGTCCAAACCTCAAACTTAATAGAAAGTTTGGAACTCAAGTCCCATCTTTTATTCCCTGTAGGAAAATCCCAAAGGCTGCTGGGCTCCTAGAAGGAAACAGCTGTAGAGACAGAGATCGAGTTTGCAGGAGTCAGCACATGAGACTTTGGTGCCCACCCTCCCCTTCCCCTCAGCCCTTTCTCTCCTCTTCCCTCTGCGTAATCTGGGTTCTTTCTGAGCACCTCAATCCTTGCCTTCCACTGATCTCACTGCTGCAGCCCTGCAGCCTTTTTCCAGGGATAGACTGAAATACGAAATGAAGTGTGCAAGGAGTGGGCTCAGTGAAGCTAAGACGTACCACATATTCTGCCAGCTGCATGAAACAAACTGGGCAACCGAAGGATTATTTTTTTTTCACTCCAGCCCCCTTTATTTTTCATAAAAATTAGTGGTTACTTATGACATCAATGCAAACTTCTCCAACAGGGAAATCTGGGCAGTGTCCCTTTAAATCATTTTTTCTAATCTAATAACTAACTTCATTGAGCATCCAAAATCAATGCTTTGTAGTAGACATGGAACCAAGCCCATTAAGACCCTTATTATTCAAGCGTGTGCTTCCCTTCAGCTTTTATCTCCCCTCAAGGGATTTCACAGTAAAGCAGGCTTTTGAGATTTTGTGTGTGTGATTTTTTTTTTAATTAGCCCTTCTGCCCTGGAGTCTTCCATTTGATTTTCCAACACCCAGGGAAGTGATTTTTTGACTATGCAATACTTGAATAGATTTTTTTTCCTCTTAGTTCTTCATCATCGATGATAATAAAGCTTTGTGACAGACACGTAGAGACAGCAAAGCACAAAAGCAAGGCAGCCCTTCAAAGGGGCTGCCTCTCATCGTAGGATCTTGTTCGTCTGACGTGCACAAGCGAGCAGTCCGTGGGGGTGCAGTTCACTCATGTACATCAAGTGGCACTGGCAGAGCCGCCTGACACCCGTGCCCTTGAGTTCCATGAGTGCTGCTGCTGTATTTTTATTTTTATTTTCTCTTTTTCTTTAATTTCACTTTGTTTCGTATGAACGCTTGCTTAGCTATGTCTCCGTGTAGTGGGAAAGCTTGGGTTTACTGCAGCTCCCTTCTGCAGTTAACTGAGGCACTGGCCTCCTTTCCTTTATGAAAAGCTCACCCTTATGTATTTCTGCCCTCAGCTGGCAATCACCAAAGTCTCTATGGCTTGTTTGGAGGCTGGGACATGGAAACCAAGATGCTAAAGCTTTCAGGACCCAGTGTATATAGATGGGAACTGGGTGCTCTGCAAAGTTTTCCTGCTGTTTTTAAACCTGCACCTTGTAAAGGCAACTCGGTGCGAGCTGACAGCAAGTTGCACTAGACAATCTTAGCGGTCTTTTCCAACCTGAATGACTCTATGATTTCATGATTCAAAATTGTCTTAGAAGTGTGTGGCAGCTTCAGACAGGAGCTCCAAAAAGTGAGCAGTTCTCCTGTTTGTGGAGGAAGAGCCTCATTTAGATGACCCTGCAACTCAGTTCAGTCAGCAGTCTCTTGGTTACATGTCTCCTGCTAATGGAGCTTCCAACTGTACCCACCTGAGCTGCAAAAATCCCCAAAGCCTGAAAGCTTTATGGTTGTGCACAGTTCTGGGGAAACACACGGTAATAGCAGATGCAGCATGGAATACACTGATAGCATAACAGAACCAAAATTGCCAGAAGAGTATGTCAAATAGAGAAATTTGCCTCGCTTTCTTGGCCTGATAAGGTCATTTTCAAAGGTAATTGCTTCTTAACATAAGCTTGTTGGAAGTGAGCCCTAGACCAGGACCGAGGGCTCTAAATTGTGTAGTAATTTTCATACTGATTCTGTACATTTTCATATTTAAATTGGGTTGCCATAGAATTCCTGATCCTGCTACGGTACTGCACACAAAAGGAGAATTAGAGCAGGGCTTAGCACCTTCTCACCCCATGGCTTTGGGGATATGGCTTTTCTCATTCTTCATTAGAAGCTCTGGAGATAATTTCCACTATGGCTGTGTGCACCTTTCCTTGCATTTCTGTAGGATCCCTGCACTCAGGGATTTGCACTAGATGGTCAAGAGCAAGGCAAGGCTGTGCACCTGACACAGATGTCAGGTTTTTAAGTCCAGTTTTTAACAGAACAGCAAAAACAATGGACAAAATTGGGGTTTTACCCTTGTCCAGTGCATAATCTTCCAGCTGTGCTGCTTGGGTGACTTTGCCCCTCACATCCTACCTGCCTCCATGCATTTAGTGAGCAGCGCCGAGGGAGAAATGTGAAGAAAGATCTGTGAGGGAAGTACGTTGCTGGAGGCTGTGTGGGAAGAACCTATGGAGTCACAAGTTTTCCCTGCAGAGAACATAATTTCTGCAGAGGTAAGCACCGCGGGGCTGAATGGAAGCCTGCTTTTGTGCAGATTGCACCAGATTGCAGATTTCAGATGGGATATGAGGAAGAATTTCTTCTCTGAAAGAGAGGTGAGGCAGTGGCACAAGCTGCTCATGGAGGTGGTGCAGTCACGGTCCCTGGAGGTGTTCAAGAACCGTGTGCATGTGGCACTGAGGGACGTGGCCAGTGGGCATGGCGGGGTGGGTTGGCTGTTGGACTAGGTATGCTAGAGGTCTTTTCCAACCTTAATGACTCAATGATAAGAATGGGTTGACAGCTGCTGTAAAGCCACTCTGTATGGCTCACCTCTCAGCCACAGGTGGGGATACCACCAGGGTTTGTGGCACCTGCAGTGTGCAAAACTCCCTGCTTCCTCTAACGTTAGTGTGCTGCAAGCAGAGGTCATTGCTACCTGTCCACATTGGTGCCAGCAGGACCCCAAAGCCTGGTGAGGATTTTGAAGGGGTGAGCACACAGGGCTCTGAGACCTCTGAGTGTAACACTCCTTTGTTGTAATTTCCCACTTACATCAGCTTTTTTTTTTCCAACCACTGCCAACATAGGTCTTATTGTGAAAAACTTCTTCCTTATAACCAATGTAAACCTCCTTTGTCCTATCACAACAGATTGTGCTAAGGAGTCCGCCTTCCTTCCTTACAGTCCCTCTTCAGATACTGAAAGGCCTCTCTGGGGTCTCCCCAGAGCCTTCTTTTCTCCAGGCTGAACAGCCTCATCTCTCTCAACCTGTCCTCATAGGGGTGGTCTTCCAGGATGGAGGATGCTTGCTGCACTGCCACCGGCTCCTGGAGCTGAATCCTTAATCACTCTGGTAGCAAAGGGGAGCTGCCCATAAAAATACCTTTTATTTTTTTCCACCTAGAATATAGTTCTTAATGTTACTAGGCTTACGGTGTCACGAGCCACCAGAGCAAAGGGAACACGCATTTGTGTTGGCCTGTGAATAATGCTTACTGAAAAAATAAAGGGGCAGTGGCATTACGCAAGCCTTCGCCTCTCCTGCTGCAGACATATCCCCTGCGCACCCAGAAGATGGTAGAGGTGGACGAGGTAAATGCTGAGCTCTGAATTCCTGAGCCACCCGGCCTGTTACTAATTACCACTGTTAAATATTGACACAGTGAGTGCACACGGAGCTCCCGGCAGAGCTCGGTGCCCTGTGGCAGCAGCAGCCCGCCAGAGGAGCAGCTCCCAGCACGTGGACATTGCGAGACCCCAGCACACTCCGCAGGCACCAGGCTGGCAGACGTGCAGGATGTGGTGGTGGGGATTTGTTATCCCCTCCCGTGGTAACCTGTGCTGGAGATACCCCATGCCAGGAGTCAGCATCATCCCTTATCCCCTCATAGTAAGTCCTTATTTGGGATGGGGAAAAGCCACAGTGTACTTATTATACGTCCCAGGCTTAATCAACAAGCTGTTAATTATCTGGCTGTAGAATATACAGCTGCAGCATACATGGCTTATATGGGAAATCGTTGTTTAAGCAACATATCGAGGATGATACTCCTTTGGCTCACTTTTCCTGTGCTTCAGCATGAGCCTGGGGCGCTGCCAGCTGAGCAGAGCCGAGCTGCTGCTGCAGGGAGATGCCTGTTGTTGCCTGATGTGTTAGGGGGGGTCAGGTCTCACTGCCTCATGCCCCACTTGAGCTGTAGGGCTGAAGACTTGTTCTGACTCACATACCTAACCTGCATGGGGGATTTTTCAGCACTCAATTTGGTGGCTGGAAACAGGAGAAGAGCTCTCCTGTTGTGCATAGCGATGTGGGAATTTGTAGGGAGGGACAAAGAAACATACTTGTGCATATCTGCAGCCACAGACTTGAAGGAATAGCAAAGGTTTAAGAAGAACCCATCTCAGTTTCCTGACAAAACGCACCCAGATTTCAGTCTCTCCTTGAGAATCACTAGATATTTGCACTGTAGCATATATTCTCCAAATCAGGTCCCATGTGGTGGATGCCCCTTGGAGACATTCCAAGTCAGGTTGGGAAGGCTCCAGCACCCTGATGTAGCTGCAGGAGTCCCTGTTCATCGCAGGGGAGTTGGACTAGATGACCTTTAAAGGTCCCTTCCAACTTAAATGATCCTACGATTCCATCATCTGTTCGCTCTTCTTGCAGACCACCTTGCTCTTCTGCTTTTCAGCATAGAAACTGAGTGTGTAAGTCCAGTCTGTTCTTGGGCTGGTGCAGGGGGAGCCAAGATAAATGTGGCTCTGGGCTGTCTATCACCTCAGGACCTGTCACTAACAAAGGCAGAGCTGGCATCACGTTGAGGTGTCTATGGCACGTTTGCTCATACAAATACATCATTCACAGAGGAGACCTCCACAGATATCAGGTGGTATGTTGGTATTTTGGGACTCATCGAATAAAAAGGGGGAAATTCATTTCCTGTTTTGAAATGGTTTTCAGCTTCATCTGCCCCATGGAGCTGCTTAGCTGCTGCCATTGAACACACAGCTCTCCCATTCAGCCATTAAGCAGATTGTTCTCTCCTGGATGGATATGTCACTGCTGCTAATGTTGATGACAGTCCCACATATGCCATGGCAGAATACCCAAGTAGATGAGATATTTATTTCTTAAAGGGAAATGTGATGCCTTCAAACAATGCAGGATGAAGACAGAAGGAAAAAAGTTCACCAGAACATCTTTAGGAGTTCTTTATGCAGTAGTACAGGTTGGTGAGACAGATACTATCTTGCAGCAATTCAGGAATTCTCATTTGCCTGCAAAGTTAACACGGACACTGGTGATAGCAGCAATCTTCTCCTTCTCTGTGGAAAGATCCAGTTCTGTTACCATTTTAAGAGCTGCTTTATGGAATACAGAGTTTCCAAGGCGCATGGAGATGCAAAGTCTGTCCCTTTTTGAGCTCTCTGTGTGCTGTTCATGAAGCCAGTCTCGCAGGGCTGGTGGCACGTGCCTTGGCTGATCTGCTGCTGTGCTGCAATCTCTGTTTCAAGGGACACTGCGTGGGGCCAGTTATCTAATTAACCACTCGTGTGTTGCATGCTGGATACTGCTCCGGGAGCACGGATGAAGCCAGACCAAGACTGCATTACCGGTTCTGCAGGTAGGGCCTTACCTCCCTTCTGTTGATGACGCCACCAAGAAACTACACATTTACAAAGCCCAAAGGAATGTAGCAAGAGCCCTAGCATGGTCGTTCCCAGAAAGGTGCCTCCTGCTATCTGGCAGAGCTGGAAAAACAAGCAGCCCCACACTTGACCCGGAGTTGCTGCTGAGCAGATGGGGAAGCCACAAAAAACTCTTTGCTATCTCACAGAGCTGCTTTGCACTCAAGCGCAGACGTTTCCCGGAGGTGAGGAAAGGTCCAGGGGGCTGTGGTTTGCAATTTACGCTTTGCGTAAATAATCCTGGTGTGCTCTGCTCCAGTAGCAACACCAAACTTCATGAGGAGAGTTCTGGCCACCTCGGGCTCTGCAGCCAGGAAGGCCATAGGAGCCGGATGGCCCAGGAGCAGCCCTCATCATGAGAGCCAGGGCACAGGCGGGCAGGCTTGGCACGCACAGCTCAATGCTGCCGCTCCCCATTGCTGCTGCATGACTCACAGCAGCCTTCTTGATAAAGGCTTTACAGAGACAAAAAGAAGCACAGCAAACAAGAAGTAATAGAGCAATAAGAACCCTTGAGAAAAGCCAATATAAAATTTTCCTGACTTTTATTAACCAAAAGGGATGGTGTGATGCGATAAAAACTGGCACTGTTTTTTCTGTATGAATTCTCTGTTTCAAGCACAATATGTCCTTCTTAACAAAGCATACAAGCCTCAGTTCTTGACAGATGCCTATGCTAGAAGCGAGTGTATCATCCATAAGGATACAGAGAAAAATGGAGCCCTGTGCTTGGAGGGTGGCCAGTGAAACAGCCGGGAAAAAGGCAGTCACAGTTCTGGGCACACTGACCAGGAGAAGAACTGGGGAGAAAGAGGCTGTTTTTGCCAACTGCACTCACAATTATTAGCCTGCAGCTGTAGCTGGGGAGGGGGCGAGCAGTACGTGGGGTGAATGCAAGCTCACATCCACCAAGATAACAATACGCAGTGCTAAAGAATGTGACGCCAGCTCCAAGCCCATGCATGCACTAGCAGTGTCCTACAGTGAATGCACTGCTGGTGCCAGGTGTCCCCTCAAAGGCAGAGTGTTTTCAGTAAGAATTGGGGTCTCCGTGGGCTCTGGCCCAGCTCTGAGATTGCTGGCACACGCAGGGTGGAACTCATTGCTCGTAGTCTCCTCAGTGTCCTCTAGCCTAAGTGCCCTGTGCCAAAGTTTTATCCAAGTCATTGTGGAAAGGTGACTTGATAATGTAGGACAGGGAGTGGCTGTCTGGGACCATGTAGTCTGAATGGGTTAGTCTGGCTCCCATACAGGGTTGCTTCAAGCCCAGCTACTGAGAAGGTCCCAGAGAAACACAGCTCTGTCCTCAGTCTTGGGCAGGGATGACAGTAAAGCAAGAGCCCATGTGAGGCAGGCTGGGAGCAGCCCAACACAAAGAGTAGCAGAGCCCCTGCAGCACAGGGGGACCCATACGAAACACAGCTGCAGTGTAGGTTACACTTGTGCAACATTGATCCTGATGCCAGCAGTCATAAAATCTCCCCAGCCACTGGTAACAAGACAGAGAGCTATGCTACATGTGCTCGTACCTTCTCCCTGGAAGGATGGGATAGAATCATAGAATAGAATCACTGAATCACTAAGGTTGGAGAAGCCCTCTACGATCACCTCGTCCAAGCGTCCACCCACCCCCGCCATGCCCACTGACCACGTCCCTCAGTGCCACATCCACACAGCTCTTGAACACCTCCAGGGACGGTGACTCCATCACCTCCCTGGGCATGTAGCTCTCGCTACAGCTTCCCACACTTCTCCAGTCCTCCACAGAAAGGTGGAAAGGAAGAAGCTGATACACCTGTTCCACAGTTTAAGGAAAAGCAAAGCCTGGAGCTATTGTGCCTCATGAAAGAGAATGAGCCCAAAGTCACCCAAGCACACAGCTTGGAGTCCTCAGTGTGTATGCAGGGAAACTGGGTAAGGCAAGGTATTGATCTCCAGGGGCCACAAATTCATCAAGCACTGGCCTTTAAGCATCACCTCAAAGTCTTTTGCTTACATTCTTTTGTGAATGGGGCTTGTTTTTAAAGCATGCTTCTCCCGGTGCTGGAGTGTTGATACCCTGATGAATAGCAAGAGGACTATTTATTAATCTGTATTTCAAAACCAGTGAAACACTTTGGTTGAATGTCTTCTCAGCTGCAGTCCCAGGCAGGATGGGATCCACTAGCACAGGAAGGTGCGAACACCAGCTCCCACACCAGCACCCACCTGCAGGCCGAGGGCAAAGCTACTTTTAACGTCACTGAAACGCTCATGTGGACTGAAAATTTAGGCTCTGCTGCCCTCTAGGGGCTTGCTATAAAACCCCAAAGCATAACGCCGCGATAGCTGGTCGTTTTGAACTTTCAGACGGTCTGTGTTTATCATAGCTGACATCCACTGTAACTAGAATCATAGAATTACAGAGTCCTTAAGGTTGGATAAAACCACTAAGATTCCCTAGTCCAACTGCCAACCCTTCCCCACCATGCCCACTGACCACGTCTCTCAGCGCGACATCCACATGGTTCTTGAACATTGCCAGGAATTATTAAAACCTGGTCCAAATGCTCCCTCTTCCACTGCACCATTACAGATACAGTCCCTTGGGAAAAGCACCCAAGCAAGGTAAGGTTGTTGTAGAGAGGTATAACCTGGTATCACATACTTGCTGCTCTTATTTCAGCATGAGAGGCACCTCAGAGCTTGAACATTTGTTGGCCTTCTCCCACTGCATCAGTTTGGCTAAGAAAAGGTATTATACCTTGTCTACAAATCTTGCTTTGGCTTTGGTCTTTACAGTAACAACACTACCGAGTCAAGAGCACAGAGGCGCACACCGAGGCGCAGGAAATAAAGCTCTATGCGCTTTTTATTGCATTTCATCACTCACTGAGCAAATGGTGGAAGCATGAATCTTTTCACAGAGAAGGGGGAAGGTGAAGACTTGGAGTAAAGTAGTGTTAATTCTGATGTGTTCCTTAAAACAGCACACCAACCTGCTAAGGAGGGGTAACTGCAAATCCCTACTGGTTCTGCTTGCTGACAGCTCTGCTGGGAGACAGTAGGCCAGAATTATAGAGGCAACACAGTCCTCCAGTGGATTTGTTCTCCTTGAGACAGAGCCAAAATGTGGCAAAGCCCTGCTCTCTTGAACTGAGGAATGAGAGCTGGAACATGGACAGACTCTTGTGCAGAGCAGTGTGCCCCAGCTCAGCCGCCATCTTGAGTGGGGTCCCTGGCCTCAGAGCAGGACCCGCTGTCCCACAGCTAAGGCCTACGTGAGCAGGGAGCTGCCATACAAACTGATGAAGGTCACTTCAGCTTCTGCAGAGGGAGAAGCCCATCCAGCTGACCTGAGCAGGCAGTGGGCTCTGCTAGGACCATTGCCTCTTCCATAGGAGCAGCTGTGTCTGTAAGAAGACAGTAGCAGAGCCCAACCACTGCCTCCACCACACCCAGGTGTCCCTCAAGAGGCTGCCACGATTGTTCACCAGCAGAAGGGAGCCGGCCCTGGCAGGCACTCTACCAGAAGGGCCTCGGAGCTGCCACTGAGGGCTCTGGAAGTACTACAGGGCACATCACAGCTATGGTCCTCCCACAGAGCGTTCATACCAAGTGCCAAGAATGCAAGGCAAAGTGCTAAACTAAAGCACTCGCTCTTCCGCTGAAAATGCTCTTCAACCCACAGACAAGAGATGCGTGACAAACGGCGATGATTGGCAGCATTCCTTCCACTAAATCAAGAGTGAGAAGATGTCCAAGTGACAATTAAAACGGCGGTGTTTAAAAAAAAAGAGGCAAAGGAGTTGAACGTAGCTTCCTATTTTCATTTCAATGTCGTTACATGTCTGTTAATTAGAACAGATGTCTCCCTAATCTGTGCAAAACAAAAGAGGACCTGGGAAATGTGAAACACTTGCTCATCCACAAATATTACCACTAATTCCCACATTCTGACAGCAAATGTTCTGCACTAAATGGAAAGTCCTGGCAGTTCAGGATCCTGTCCTGCAGAGCATGGCTTACTCTGCAATACTCAAAGCTCAGATGGAATCATTTTCTCTTCCTTGCACCTGCAAGCTCCAGGTTTACACAAGCCTCTCCTTCTCTTCCCCACACACATTTTAGCTATGCTTTACCCCACCAGGACCCATTATTTTGCTCATAGAGAAAAGACTTCATCAGTCACCAGCGTTTGGTAAGCTCTTTAATGGCAAGCTTATGGTGTAACTACACTGTTGGATTTGACGCCTCGGTGGTGGGAGAGGAAGGAGGAAGGGAAGAACAGGCAGGGCTCCACTGGAGGCTTACACCTTTTAAAGCATTGAACAAAAGGGCAACGTCCTTTGGCAACATGTTTCACAGCTTTGAAGTCCCAAAGAGACAGAGATCTTCCAGTCAGAAAAACAAATGGTGGCAAGCACACTAAGGACAATCTTTCCATGGTGAGGTCTAACATTATTTCTGCTTGACACTTTCAGCTCTGATTGGTCCCCGCATTGTTAAAAGAAAAGTCAACAACAAAAAGATGTTAATGACTGAAATCCAGGGCTGCCACCCCAAAGATGAAAGCAGACATCCTTTATACGCAGTGCTACTGCAGATCTCTGCCTACAGGAGCAGCAGCATGTCAGTGCAGAAAGGAAATTTTAGAGTTCGATGTATTTTACATGAAACTAGAGAGCTTTGTTGTCACCAGTCGTAGCTGGTTTGAAGAAGACTGTTTCTTCAGACAAAGGAACACCCTTTTTGTTAATCTGAGCATTTGTGACCAGGCTCATATGGACAGCACTGTGTTACACGGCTCTGTGGAAAATGGGGCTTGTGATAACACAGATGCACCTTCAGGTATTTCCTTCCTTAAAAAAAAAGAAAACAACCCTTAGCTATGAGGGAAAAAAGCCATGCCTAGGGCCTGTAAATGATAATTTGGCACACTGAAGGAGTGACTGTGGGTAAGCGAACAGGTTTCATTCCGCAGCACACAGCGTGCTCCTGCTACAGACATCAGATACCAACAATACAACCAAGACTCAGAAGTCCAGAAAAAAACCTGAGGTGAGAGATTCTGGCCTTCAAACATTTCCTGTCAGAGGAAATTTAGGGATTCTCTTCATTTCAGCATCTGTTTTGGAAATGACCACCTCTAGCCCAGCCTGTCCCAGGGTGTGCAACTCCCCAAATCACTCATATGAAGGCTTCCAGCCGCAGCTGCCTGCATGGACAAGCTGCAGGGAGGTGGGGAAGCCCTGCCAAAACTGGAAAGATAAAGCATTTTCTCATGCTCAGCAATTTACAGAAAGGGGCATCCAGCCAAAGCCCCTGAAAGGACCCTTGCTGCTTTCCCTTGTCCCATGGAGAGCCTGCAGCCAACCAACACTAAGCAAGAGACATGCCAGCTGGCTTACCAGTGACCTGCAGACAGAGAGACCTCACTTTCTAGATGCCCAGCCAGGACAGCCTCAAAGGGGCCTGATTTTCAAAAGGTAGATTAGTTAGATAGGCATCAGTCTCTCACCCTTGTGAGAGGGGTCTTCTTCTCCCTCTTTGTCTGCTTCTGCTTTTCTGGAAGTGGGCCGTTCTGAGGATGGAGCAGTAAGTGTTGATGTGGGGTAAGGATGGACATGAAGGAAGGATGGACGTGACACGAGGGAACGATGGATGAAGTGTTAACCTTGCCTTCCTCCACAGCTAAAGCTGATCATAAGCTGGATCCTTGTGAAAGATTAAAAAACAAGCTCAGAAAGGCTGAGGACTTGTCCTGTTTGGCATCTTTCCAGGGCAACATCCATACTGCCATTGGAATCAATATTCCTGTCACGGTCTCACATCCCAGCTTCCAGAGGGGAAAAAGCCAGTCACTTGCTAAGCAATGTTGCAGGAACCTCCACTACCCCGTCACCACCTCACCCAGCAAACCTTAGTCGTGACACTGCACCAAAACACAGCAGCCATACAGTCAGGTTACCAATGCAGAACCAACTTGGGTTGCTGCCCTCCCAGGGGGCATTTTTACAAGCAGGAACCTTTCAAAGGCACTAAAAATGGGGAACCAGCCCTGGGCAGAGCTGAAGAGGGCTGCCATCAGGCCATCGTGCTCAGGGGCGTGTTACTTCCCGCGTCTCTATGAGGGGATAGTTTGCCAGTGCTCTTTCTCAATGCATTGTGGGCAAATCCTTTTTGGAGTTTTTTACTGCGTGCTTCCCGCCCATCGCTCTGACCTACTCACACAACACCACAAATAATACCACCAGGAAAGAGAGGAGGAGAAGGCCTTTCACTTTGCCTTTTCTCCAGCCCTTCCTCCCTCATCATCTCAATGTATTCTTTGGGCAGGTTGCTAGCAGAACAAATAGCTGAGCTCAAAGCCCTTGGAATGCCCAGAGCAGTTTTTACACGCACTGCAGAGGTTCAATAAGCGGATACTTTGCGGGTGGTTGGGGTGGTCTCCAAATCCTGGCTCCCACTGCATTTCACAGAGGCGCAGCTGCTGAGATCCTCCCAAAGCTCAGGGCAGAGCAGTGGCAGAGCCCTAAGCCCACACTTTCCTACCGAGTCCCTCCACCTGCAAGCATCTGTGCATCTGTTCACAGGTGCAGCCTCTCAGTCTGGCAGCCCAACCAGGCACCGTGCTGCCTTCGCTGAGTTACCGAACAGCTACCAACCTCAACGTGTAGAGGAGTGAAGATAAAATACAAACAAAACCTATAAATGCTTTGTGATACAACGAAACCGGTTCCACATCTTCTGCATCATTTGCTAAGTATGGAACGAGTAACATGATCATACAGAAATGTATTTGGTCAAAGGAAGCAATCAGTATTTTTTGATAAAATACATTCTATATTAATGCTCATTCACATTTAATACACACGTCACTTAAGTTTTCTATGTATAAAATTCCAGTTTATTGTTAGTGTTGCCTGGCAGTGCTTCAGTTCAGCAGCAGGGCTGCACACTCTGCTCCTAGCAGCACGAGGGGGGACACGAGTGTGCAGCTGTCCTGAGCCTCACACAGCCTCCAGAGTTGTGTTTGAACACAATCTCGCTGGCTGTAGTTGGGGCTTTGCAGAACGGTCCCCATCTCCCAAGCACTTGCACTCTGGTGTGGAGATCGCCCCAATGGCACATGGCATTCCAGAAAAAGTGAGTTAGTGAATGCAGAAAATAATATATCTACATGATTTACAGCTTTATGTTCGCATACATCCATATTAATGTTCAAACGCTCGTTAACAATTCAATCAATAGTTTGTGCTACTGTAAATTATGTCTTGCTTGGCACTGCAGCAGAGGGAAGCCAGCCCCAAAAGATCCATCTGTACGAGCTATAACCAAAGCAATGGATGCTACAAAGAAAGCTTCTCCTGAAGCAAGGCTCTTCCTAAGGTTATGACATCTTTTTTTTTTTCACGGGGAGGAACAAAAACTTAGGGACCTAAAGCAGGGATGGAACCCACTGTTCTTACACTTTATATTTGTAAGCAAAAAGCCTATTGCTGCTGCACAGTGTTAAACAATGAACTGCCACAGTTCTCACGTCACTAGTCCATAGAAAACGCGTTGCAACTACCGTGTTTATGCCTGCATGCCAAAAGAATGTACAAAGTTTCATTAAGCTCTGTTTCTCTTCCATTCTTTTTTATATTCTTAAACTCGAATTTTGAAAGCATTGCAGACACTTCTGTGCGTAATCAGGTATCGCACCCCATCCTGATCATGGAAGGTCTTTGCCTCAGGCTGGAAAAATCAGGTGCTCTGCACCTCTCAACCCATCATCAGAAATGTAAACCCCCAAGGAAACTTCCTCTCTTAAGTAATCTTGAAAAATAAAAGTCTTTTAGAAGTCTATGGAAAAGGAGATGTTGCTACCAACGGGGATTTCAAAATGGTGCGAGCTGTTTCTGGGAATTGTCCTATCATTTTCTCTTTGCTCACTTTTTGTTTTTATAAAGCTAATTCTGTATAAAAGGGCTTTTGAAGCGTGTGACCTTCATTTTGCCATTTAAAAAGAAACTGGAAAAAAAAGGAATACATTTAGAAACACTGTTCAATCACAGAAAACAGGCGTCTTACAACAGAATCACTCTGATTCTTGTATTTTCGGTACAAAAGGCATGTAAATAAAGAGACCCTGCATCTTCACAGTCTGGCACTCATTGGAGCCACTTAAACCTATGCAAAGTAGGTATAAGATACGAGGGGCCTCCTGCTTGGGTAGTATTTTAGCTCCCCTCGTCAGAGATGGAAATGCCCAGATTAGCTCAAAGGCCCAGAGGGAGGAAAAATTCCAGTATAATGTTACAAGCTGGTTTATATGCTTATGGCTTCCAAGTTAAGTTGCACTTCAGTTGGTGATGCCACAAGATCTGTGTAGTCATTTATCGAGGTTTTAAAAATAGTGAAGCTTACAGCTGGTTTTCATGCAGATGTGGGATATGCAGTGGCTGATTTTAATTGATTGAATTTGCACAAAAACAGTATCTGGCTTTGGGTTAAATGGTGTGAGAGTACCCAGGTTCGTTTTGATACGTACTGTCAATACCAGAGCTCTAATTGCTCCCAGTTCTGAAGCCGATCACTCATAAACTCAGGTGTCAGTAAAATGACATCAACAGGTCTGACACAAATACCCCCTGGACTTCTCACTCCCCATTTTTTCTTAGTTGAGCCTCCATGTGCATTTCTGCAGCACTGACCACTATTCAGCTAGTGATTTAAGGAGAAACTTCTCAAAGTATGGTGCTCTGTCTGGTAGAGTCACAAGTCACAGCTGCTGAACTAAAAAGAAAAGTGCTGGTTGCATCTACACTTGGCACCAATTCCCCCAAGAGGTGACACGCAAAGGAGTACTCAGCACGCCAGCCCTGCGGTCCCTACATTCAAGGCAACCCTACATTCATGTCAGTGAACGTTACTGTCAAACACAAATCAAGGAGACAGTCAGCAACAAAACTACTTCTAGACTGGTAATGGCAGAATACTACCAAGACAACTCCATAGAAACTCCACTGAAGCAGGAGCAAAATTCAGGTCACTTCTTAGCAAAGCCCATCACAGATTATTTTTTTTTTTTAAATAAACATTTCATAAAACTTTTATGCTGGGAGCCAGATATCCCCATGTGATGTGCTTAAATCAAACAGCCTAACGTGGGACTATCTGACCCCACCTGGTACCACAGGATTCCCAATTTTTCAGCTTCTCTGAAAATTACTGCTGACTGACACCCATTTGCTGGTGATCCGCTTCTGGTTCTTCTTCTTCCATATCTGCATTATATTCTTCAAACGCATCATCATCAACATCTGGAAGCCCGAGTAGCTGCAAAGAAGAGAAAATATGGTGTAATAGTGAGTTACCCATTCATGTGGTTTCACTGCACGTCTTCCCACAATACCTGGATGCCACTTCTTAGAAATCTCAAATCATGCAATAAGGGAAGATTGGAAAATGCATCCTCACACCGAATTAAGAGCTCAGAGACCAGAAGATACATAAAATCAAAGCAAAGCTCTTCAAAGAGCTCTGTTCTTTTTTTCCCCGAGGTCATATCACAATTTTTTGAGTGTTTAGACCTGGCAGTGGCTTAACTTTGGAACAAACCATGGTTATACTGTAGCAGTATTTATGTAAGATTGTGTTCAGTAACCATCCAAATTCCAAAAAAGAAAGAATCCACGTGCAGTGTCCCTAAAACCCTGAAGATCCCACCACATTAAGCGTTTCTCTTAAACCCTTCATTCCCTTACACCAGATGAAGACTGGCATGCTGGGTGAAGCAATCTCCATAAGAAATACGGTGTACTCAGCTCAAAGTTGCCCAAATCCCTTTATATTTCTGAAAATTAAATTTGGGCTAGCTCATCTTCCCTGGTCGATGTCTGGATGCCTCCATCTGACAGCTCATGTTTCTGCAATGGCATTTATTTGCCACGGGAAAAGGAGCAAATAGAAATGCTTGAACTTTTCCCCTCCCCTCCAAAAGGCTGCCAAGCCAACAGAAGTCAGGAAGACAGATGAACCAAATAATAAGCAAACCAATGTATCTGTTCTGGAAATCTCACACTGGAATCCTGCACTACCAGCTGTTAAAAGCCTCAAAGCAAAATCGTGCGCCAGACATTATTTGGAATAGTGTGTATTTAGCTTGCCAGGGCTGGACGAGCAGCACAGACACGTGCAACACCCTGTTTGGAGTGTGACACAGCTGTTGTCTCTCAAAAGAGACAAAACCCAGAAAAATCAAGGCAGCGATGCTTGCTTGGTGGTAGCACAAAAATGAGAAGGCTGTGACGAGGCAGATGTTTAGTTTAAGTTTAATTGAGATTTAGCCCAAGATCAACCTTCTAAATTATTTGGCAGATATGAAGCCAATACACAGAATTAGCCTCTGGGCACATGCACTCTTCAACATCACTGTGTGAAAATCATTTTTTCAGTTGCAGGGCTTCTTGGCAGTGAAATGGAAAGAGAATTTGCTGACTAACCCCCCTCCTTTGCATGTTAAAAATATCTACAGAGAGACCCCAGTCTTCTTGCTTTCAGAGCAGAACAAACAGGAAATATTTCTGTGCACACCTATTTTTCAAATCTTATGTTCAGCTGTGTAACATGAATGTGAAACTATGCGGTTCATTTTCAGGATGTGGGGGTTTTCTTTCATTTTGAAGTTAAAATTAAAACACTTTTTCAAATGGAAAAGCAAGGCCTCTAGACTTTTTTTATCTGTCAGAATTATTTTCACTCAACTGATTTGGTGCATTCAAATTAGATTTGTGTGTGGCACTGCTCTGTTTACATCAGCCAGCAGAAAGCACTTTGATCACATTTTTTGCCCAGCTCCAGTTATAATTCCTCCCTGATTTGCAGGAAAATGAGCTACAGGAGTGAGAGCCCCATCTTGGTGTTATGGATACTAGAAGCCTTTTAGGTATGTAAAACTAGCACAAAACCCCACAGCATACAAGAGAACCAAAAGGATGTGCACAAGCCTACAGGTCTCTGTCTGTCATGCATCCCTCCTCCTGCCTTGAGGACACACAGCTCTCCCCTCCCTGGCGTGGCAAACGTCGGGGGTGATGCCACTCAGCTTAGGCACGTTTTATAAAGGATGACAGATGTGGTGTGAGCTGATCCCAGACTGATTCTCCTGTTTGCTTCTGGTCCACGTCTACCACATGGCTGATCGGAAAGGACTTTAATGGAGAGCAAAAACAAGGAGGAAAGAGGTAGGCAAAAGGAACAAACAGGAGAGCAGAGAGGAGAGAATAAGAACAACAGCCAGCAGCAGCAGCACAGGTTGAACTAAAGCTACTTATTCCTACTGGCTTTTACATGGCAGATTCCCCACCCTGGACACAGACTTTTAGATCAAAGGTCAGCACAATGCAGGAGTCCAGCAATTTGCTGCTAAGTTTTACGACTCACATTTTGGTTCTCTGCAAGCTCTTGATGTTGGTGCCATTTCCCTCAGGGATTTTTTTCTTTATGTCTTTTTTAACTCTTTCTAAGTACCCTAATGAAAATAATCTAGCAGCTTCTATATCTCAGACTCATGAAACAAGCAATACCTTCTACCAGAAGCTGACATGCAAACAGTGAAAAACAACCCAAGTACACTACAGAGCTTTAGCACACCAAGAGATGCTGTACAGAGGTGACGTGCTTGTTGCAGCTCAGTGTGACAGGATTCCAGGTGGATGTGCTTAGAAGCATGGACACCTCTGCCTGTTCCCTCATTTCCCTGCCAAAGGCATTTAAAACTGCCTGATCACCTTGGATGTCCAGCTGGAAACACACTGAAGAACCTCTCAAGAAAGTGCTTACCAGATCCCACAAATCTGCTTCCTTCTCAGCCTCTCAGGGGCTAATCTCACCCAAGATCATGGGGTGCTTCAGAAAAGCACAGTCTGATCTTCAGCTTTCCCTAAAATGCTGCCTTTCAAATTGAAATCTGCCAGACTTTCCTATTACAGTGAGCTTTGCTTGGATACTGGGGAAGAAATGCAAATGCACCATTACCTTTACACTCACAGCAAGGCTATTTCGTTAACAAAACAGGACAGGGGATGAGGGGAAAGAGTGCCAAAGATATTTCCCAGTACTGATTGGTTTCATTCTGACAAAGGCATGAAGGTGCACAATAACTGTTTCCATATATCCCACACTTCACTTTTTAAGTGAAGGCTGGTTTTGTGTGTGTGCTATTTGTAATAATTACAGTAAGGGAAAAGCATTTCTCATTAGTCTTGTCAACACACAAACCATAAACTGAATGATAAAACCAGTTTCATTACACTGATGCAAACCTCTTGCTAACTTAAGTCAAAGGAGAATCTCATGAACAATCTTAGTGGCACAGGCCAGAGAAAATGAAGAGGTACTTGGCTGCAGTCCACTAGAGGGCTCTGGTAATGGAGGGTGTTCTTGAGCAGATGAAAGCACAGTGAAATTCAACAGATAGCAAGCAATGCTAGAAAAAATGAGATTATAAATAAAAGAGTTTTTGGACGAGAGTATAACTGATCATCAGAAGAAAAACTGCCCATTAGTGTTGAACTCATTCAGTCACCTGAAGTCTTCACATCAAGACTGGATGTCTTTGGTAGAGATGTGATGTTCAACTACCACTTGTGAGCTTGGCTACAGGAATCACTGGGTAAAAGCTGGCGTGCTAATGAAGCTAAACGAGCATCGTGGTTCCGTTGGCTTTGAACTTCTTTATCCTAAAGAGTAGCTTAACTCGGTTTGACTGAAGCCAATTTCTCAGCAACTTAAGCTACACTGAAATAAATGCGGTTTAAAATGAAGCAAGTGATCTGTACCAATTCAATTAAGACCTTTTGAAGTCCTCCTTAGTTAAACTGATGCAAGTTTCTCCTCAAAGACACAGCTTTTCTGAGTGGGAGAAAACAGCCATGAAAATAACAGAGAGCTAAATATTGTTTCTGGGAAGAATATTTAGACTTTTGTATGTTTTCACAATTATAAACAGCTGTACTGAAGGATCAGATTTCCAGTCTCTTCTAAGAAAAGTGTGCATCTGTTCCAGCCTCTCAAGGATTGAAATCAAGCTCTTTCATGTCAGCCAGCTGTGGCTTTCCATGGCAATGAAGGGGCACAACATGGGGAGGTCCCATGTTTTCCTAACACCATTCACTCTAAATACCTGGAGTGAATTCTCAGTCTTTGTGATTAGCCAGTCAGACAAACTTAGGAGGGAAAGCTGCCTGCATGTTGAGTTTCTGATCAGCTTTGCCATGGACATCAAGTGAAGCATAGGCCTGGAAATGAAGCTCCACCCTTCTCTGCACCAGCTCAGACAAACAACCCAAATCACATAAAAATCAGCGAGTTACCAGCAGTCAAGCTTCAATTGTTGTATTTAATTATTAAATTTACTGTAATTATTCTAAGCAACCCTTACCAAAAGAGAGACTAAGCAAGAGGAGGGTTTGGCAAAAAAAAAAGAAGCACAGTGGCCAGCCCAACAAAGTCACTTCACTCTGACAAAATCCAGGCATCGACCCAAACCTTGGTGTTACACAAGGACAGAGAAGACTGAGTAGTGGCAAACCAGCCAAACACAAGCCTCTTTCCCACAGAACCCAGCTTCTGCTTCAGCCTCTTCGCAAGCACAGAACAGATGCAAGGAGTCATTAAAGCTGGAAAACAGCTCTAAGATCATCTAGTCCAACCATCAGCCCATCACCACCATACCACTGAACTATTTCCCTCAGTGCCCCATCTACACGGTTCTTCACTCCAGGGATGGGGACTCCTCCATCTCCCTGGGCAGCCTGTGCCACTGCCTCACTGCTCTTCCTGAGAAGAAACCCTTCCTTATGTCCAACCTGAACCTCCCCAGCATGATTTAAGGCCATTCCCTCTCATCCTAAAATCTGCAATTGTCTGATAGAGGCTGACATGCTAACACCCCAGTATATGACAGAAGATGCTGAAGGAGGAAAGTGTCTTTTCTCCATCCAGTGTTGCCATACTGACAGTCACAGACAACTGACAACACTTGGAAGTAAAACAGAGGCACTTACGGGTCTGAAGGATTTGAAGACTTTTTCCAGTATTTCATGGAGTGTCTTTTTCCCGCAGGAAGAGATATAATCCTGTGCGAGCTGGAGAAAAGGTAAGCAGTCCTCACTCTCACTCCAGACGTGCTGAAAGCCAAAAGCAGCACAAGAAAGAGGCGTTAACAGGGGCCCACACTGGCCTCTCCACGGGTTTTTAAAAGCCGATGGATCACAAACATCTGCCAAAGTACACCGTGGCCCCGAGTTCAGACCTGCACTGGGGGATGGATCAGAAGCCAGGCTTCTGGAGGGGAGTTTTGATTTTACTGACACCAAGAAATGGAAGGCAGGGAAATCCATCCAGGAGAGAAAATCCCTTATGACTTCGCTGGCAACAAAGGGTGCGTGCCTTGCATGCAAACACATTTTACAAGCAGACGTGTTTTCTTTGATACTAGTCCTGTTTAGACCCAGAAGTCACATTGGGTGTTCTTTTCCTATGCATAACCTGCTGCTGAATCTTCTCCTAGAGGTCTGTCCACTCTAGGCCTTGGCAGCCACATATAAACCCATTTGGGATAATCCTCTCCACTTGCTCTTGCTTGAGAGGAGCCAGCTCCTCAGCCTGGCTCTGTGAAGCCTGTCCCCAAAATGCTGCTGCTTCTGCTCTGCAGCTGTTTGAAATGGAGAGCTGATGGATGGGAACCCTCTGACAACACTGCTCCTCGCTCACAAGTGTGGCTCACAGAACAATTTAATGCGTGCTCTTAATGTGAAGTCTTGGAGCACAGAACTATCTTACAAAGAGAAGTGTCATACTGCAAGAATTGTTGGAGACACTTAGACCTCTATTTCTGCATGGCAATTCTTTTCCCCAAAGTGCTGTGCAGCTTTTTACTGTGCTATAAACAGCGTAGGTTATGCTTCAGTGGGGACAGGAGAGCGTTTCTCTGAAGCTTAACTAATGCTCATAGAAAGAGCAAGAACCACACACACCCATCCCCAACACAGGGCTTGCATGCTGCCTCCCTGCTCAGCAGTGAGCCAGGGATACAGTTAGCCATTTGTCTAAAGAAAACACTACTTAACTTCACTGAAGTTGTGTCCTTAAGGCAAAAGCAGCAATCGCTTCTGACCTCTCTCAACCTGCATAACCGCAGGGAAATGGTATGCTAAGAAAAATCCCTGTCATACAGACTAGGTTCTACTTGTTCCACGCACCCAGAGTTATCTCTTGACAGTCTGGGAGCCCTCAGAAACACATACCACAGGTCTCACCACACCCCACTCCATCTCACAGCCACGGGCCTTGCAGTCCTACAATCATACAAGCAGCTCCTGCTTCAAAAAAATAAAAAAGTCTGGCTTTGGGATTGTTATGGCCTAAAAAGGCAGGAAGTACATTAAATGGACTCAAATGAACCCTTTCAAAAATACCAATGAGCTCTTTTCCAAATTACAACGTTGTAACAACAGCCTGGAGATTTTGGAGGTCTGGCTCACAATTTCTTAACGTTCGAGCAATAACCTTTTTATTACTTCTAATCTTAGTGCCAAATGTGAGGCCTCAATGTTACAGGTCAGCAGCTTGTGTCTTGTGCTAAACTGCTGTAATTGTTTATATGATCAGAATGATCATGACTGTTAACATCCTGGTTCTTGTTTAGATTGTGGCTTCTTTCAGCTATGAGATCCATGCACAGGGGCTTCCATATCCATGAAAATCACGCCTTGCCCTTTTATAACTAATAGCTAGTTTGTTTCCCAGGGAAAGCTGACCACACGTCATCCTATCATGTTTTTACAGAGTCTTTTTCACTTTGCAGTCTCCCCATTTCAGTCTCCAGCAGGGATGTGCCAGCAGTAGCTGAGAATAAGATGATGAAGCACAAGGAGGAAGCCTGAGAAATCCATCACTCAGCCTTTGAAGGGACATACGTACGATATCATAAGGCAACAAGGAAGGCTCCCACCGATTTCCACGCCAGCAGATTTAAAACCTCGGCTGTGGCAACACAAACACACTGAAATCTTTCACCTGCCACCAGCTTATGGAAAAATAACTTAGATTAGTGACCTCTGCTCCAAAATACTTACAGGAAAGCTTGTAACAAGGTAGCATAATGTCTTTATTTGCTTGATCGGCTACTTTGAATATCAGCAATAACAAGGTGGCAAAACAAATGACAAGACTGCAAGGAATTGCACCTCAACCCTCACCCGCATTGGTTACAGCTACACGAGTCCAATCAATCTTCTGGGAACACCGTGAACCTCAGGAGCTAAACTGTTCATATTTCACCTTTCCAAAATGCTGATTCAGTGAGTTTTAGCATCCAGGAGGTGCTGACAGGGCCTGCGGGCTTCTAAAAGGGTCATCTGCACCCCTAGCATGCTGAGAGACCCAGCCCATGGACACCTTTCCAGGAAATTAAAATCGTATGATCCTTGTGATCTCAGGTTTTATACAAGATCCTGTTTTTATCTCCCAGACTGCTTCTTGGCAACCTTTCCCTGTCTTTCTCCTCCTCTCTTTTAAACTCAGCATGCTCATCATTTCTTCCTCACAAGTGAGTTATCACGGACTTCACTGGCACCTCCTACATAGCTTTTTAAGTCACATTATTATGAAATGAGGGCATAAAGAATGAGAACAACAGGCACCAGATGTTGATTAAATGTGAGGCTCCTTTGTAAGACCTGTAAGACTGAAAGATCACAAAGTGTATTATTTCCTTTGTCATTCTCTTCCATCTTACCAGAGCCATGCAACTCAAGGGGCTCAGGTACAAATGAGAATCAGTCCTCTGGTCCACTTTAAGTCTCCTTAAAATGAAGCTCAGCTTGTATTTGCGTGTAGAAGGAAAAGATATTTTGGAACATGAAGGGTAGGGTAGGGTAGTGTAGGGTAGGGTAGAACTGCAAAAAGGCAGCAAATCAAGATAGCTGAGCTGGGAGCATAACTGACCCCCACAGTGCACTTGGAGCATAAACTATGATGCTGGTGAACAACGACGGTGAACCAGCTTATCAGCAGTTCTTAATTGCACTGACACCATCAACAGGGAAAGAATTAAACAAGGCCTATCTGCCTACCTTCAAAGTCTTGTTAGTAGGAAAAGTGCCATAAGACAGAAATGCAGCCCTTCTGCTTGGGTTTGGCTTTAGACAGGGGGTCCTTCCCAACCAGCCCGGTCCTGCTGCCAGACTCACACAGGGCCCACACTGCAGGTGGGCACAGGTCACACTGGGGCTGTCCTGGCACAGGGGTCCCTTATGTCTCTGGACAGATGCAAAGCTCAGCCTCGGTCTCTTCCTTCAGGGCCCAACCCGGCAAGCACGCATCCCGCTCACCAGGACCTGAACTACTCGGCTGCTCTTTGTCTCATCGACCCCTCTCCACTCACCTGCCGGGCTGGGAATTCTTCAGTATTTCCCGATCATGGGAAGTGTCTGCGGGAAGAGCATGAGCAGGAGCTGCAACGCTCTGCCGGGAACTATCGGAGATGCGGTGCTTTAACTGAGCCCAACCGGAGCTCTTCACCCGCGAGTCAGGAACTGGATTTGGACCCGATGTTCCTTACGGTTCCCTTCCAAGTCGGGCTATTCCCCGACTGCGTGAAGCCCGCAGCGCTGAGGATGCTCTCCCCATCGGGGGCGGGGAACCGGGAGCGGGCACCCCGGCCCCACAACTCGGCACCCAACTCGGCGGGAGGAGCCGCACCTGCCCGGGGTGCGTGCAAGCAGGGGCGGCCCTGCTGTCATCCCGACTCCATTTTATCCATGCCCATTCTCCATTTGCCACACAGCCCTGCGGTGTGTGTCCGTGGGGGGGGGGGGGGGGGGGGGGGGGCATCACTCCCCGCGCCCCGGGGGGGGTGAAGGGAGGAGAACGGGGGGGCAAGGGGGAGGCTGACCGCCCCCTGCCCGCGGGGCCGCCCCACACCGGCCAAGGACTCCATCTTGCAGCTCTCGGTGCTGGCAGGCAGGGCTCCCCCGGCCCGCAGCCCCCCTCCCCCTAAGCCCCGAAGACTTCTTCCCCCTCCCCCCCAGTCCGCCATCCCTCGGTCACTCACGAAATTGTCTCCGCAGGCGGCCTCGGGGCACAGCACGTAGAAGGAGACGCCGGGCTCGGCGTAGAAGTCCATGCGGCGCTCCGTCTCCTCGGCGGCGATGAGCTGGAAGGGCGTGCGGGCGCACCACCGCTCCGCAGCCTCCGCCAGCGCCTCGAAAGCCATCGCCGCCGCCGCGCTCCGCGTCCGCCCCCGCCGCGCCCCCGCCCCGCCGAGGTGCCGGGGTGGCCCGCGGGGAAAGCGGGGGGGGGGAGGGTGGGAAGGGAGGCGGCGGGCGGTGGGCCGGGCTTGGCCGCCCCCCGGCGGGCTGCGAGGGAGGGGGCGCCTCGTAGCACGCCGCCCCCCCCCCGAGATCGCTGTTCGGGTTTCCTTGTGTCTCGCCGGCGCCGATCCAGGGTTTGGGGCTCTCGGGAGGACGCGAGGCGCGCAGAGCCGAGCGGTGCGTCTGGCTCCGGTTGGCAGCGGGCGCACGACGCGGTGCGCTGCCCGGCCCGTGACGCCGGGAAGTCTGACGTGACGCCCCGGCTTCCACAGCTCGCTGAGTTTGTGATGCTCTTCCGGGCTGGGCTTGGTGCTGTCGGGGTGAGATGCACACTAAGGGATCCCCCGTCCCGTTGCCGTTGCCCAAGGAGACCGGGCCCAGCGGAAAACCCCGATGTGAGCACAGCAGCACGGTGCTGATGGGGCTGGGGCTTGCGTGCACACAACCCTCCCAAACCTGGTTTGGCACCCATCTGCTCTCATGTCTCCCCGGAGCCTTAACAGCCCCAGCTCTCTCAGCCTGTCCTCACAGGGGAGGTGCTCCATCCCTGGGATCATGTTTGTGGCCCTCCTGTGGATGAGCTCCAACAGGTCCATGTCTGTCCTGTACCAAGGACTCCACATCTGAATGCTCTTCTCCATGGAGGCCTCACCAGAGCAGAGCAGTGGGGCAGGATCACCTCCCTTGCCCTGCTGCCCACACTTCTTTTGATGCAGCCCAGGGTATGTTTGGCTTTCTGGGCTGCGAGAACATATTGCTGGCTCACATTATGTTTTTCATCAAACCGAGGCCCCCTCTCAACAGGGACAGTCTCAAAGAGTTCTTCTCCTAGTTTGTGTACATATCTGGGATTACCGCAACCAAAGCGAAAAATCCTACACTTGAACATCATTAGTTTGATGTCACTGATGAATTAGAGTCACAGAATAGCAAGAGTTGGATGGGACCTCAAGGGATCGTTCAGTCCAACCCTTTGCTAAAGCAGGTATCCTACAACAGGTCACACAGGTAGGGTCTTGAATATCTCCATAGAAGGAGATTCCATAACCCCTCTGGTTATCCTGTTCTAGTGCTTCATCACCCTTACCATAAGGAAGTTCTTTCACATGTTAGTACAGAACTTCCTATATTCAAATTTTAGGTCAATTATACCTTGTTCTATTGCTACGCACCACTGAGAAGAGATTGGCTTCATCCATTTGCCTCCCACCTCCCTTTAGATATCTATAAACATTCATCAGATCCCCCCTCTGTCTTTCCCAGGCTGAATAGACACATGTTACTCAGCCTTTCCTCACACAGGAGATGCTCCAGGCCCTTTATCATCTCTGTGGCCCTCCTCTGGGCTCCTTCTAGTAGATCCCTGTCTTTTTTGAGCTGGGAATCCTAGAACTGGACACAATATGCAGGTATTAAAGAGTGTTGATCTCAATACTATAGAGCACAGTTCCCAATGTGTTGGATGAAAGGTGCAAGACAGCAGCAATAGTGAGTGATGAAACCAATTTTCTGCAGTTTGCACGGACTGGAAAGGTGAAGAAGAGAGATTTGCAAAGGATCCAGTACCTAAAACCTCAACCCTCCCCTTGGTGATGGTCATGGCCCTGAAGGCTGACAGCCAGCAACCCTTAGTGTGGGGAAGGGAACACTTTGCGAGGGATTTGTTCTTCCCAGGACACAAAGACATTAAGTGGTTTGGGGGAAAGATTCAGGATATGGGCAGAAAGCTGAACAAGTTGAAGAAACAGAAGGCTCCCACAGTTCTGGAATCCAACACATTCAGACTGTGGACTGGCCACCTCCAAGATTAATTTTCCTTTCTTTTTCTCATGAAGAGCCCTCTTTGGCCTACTTCTGGTGAATTGCCAAGTAATTTGCATTAATTTGCCTGACCAGCTGTAGTAACCCGCTTGTCCTCCTGTGGCCCTCATTATTCACCCTTCTGCTGTGGTCTAAATGCAGAAAGGGCAAGGGGGTGAGCTCCAGCGAATGGTGGAGGGATGGTGAAATAGAAATGTGTGGTTTCCCGAGTTATAAATGACCAAAAAGAGCAAAAAATCTGTAGAAAATAAGGATCCCACTGCTCCCCCAAATCCTGACATCCCCTTTGGAGTCAGTGGCTGAACTTACTTGGCAGTGAGAAGTCAGCTGATGAACAGCAAAGATCTGAGCTATGGAAATTCCACTTGAGCAGCTTTCCCCAGTGGTGCTGGCTTTTCTAGGACATGAACTTAAATAAAAAACATATCACCAAATAACCCTGAATCTGTCCTCCTCCAGGTCCCTGCTTTTTGGGACCTGGAGGATGGTGTGCTAAATGTGAGGGGGAATACAATGATGCAGTTGTACCACGCTGAGGCAATGTGGTGCAAGGTCAGTGCTGTGTCTCCAGGCTGCATGGTGTTGTGCATTTATTAAATGCATGGCACACTGCATTTGTGAGCAGCGTGCTGGAATGCAGTGGAAACATTTAGTTACTCAGCGAACTGTGGGTGACACTGTGGATCACTTCACTGGAAGCTCTGAAGATATTTCCATCCATCTTCCCTTTAATCTGACCTTTAAAGTCCATTGTGAGGTCTCCATCCTACCCTCATCCAGGTCAAAAACACTGATTCTAAAAGACATTCACTTTCCTTTAGGCTTTCTGAAGCACAGGCTGCATGCACCTTTAATACTCGGTGACCTTTGGAAAACAATATTTCTTTCATCTCAGCTGTAAACATGCTGGCAGGAGCAGAGAACTGTGAGCTGTGCTCAGAGCTGACCAGCTGGATGTGGCCAGAGGCAGCCTAGCTCAGGGGTAAGTGTGGAGAAACCAGGCAGCACCTGCCATCACACATTGCCTCCTGCAAAGAGGTTAGCATGGCTCAGCTCCTGCTGCTTTCATCATTAAGCATATAGCTGCACTGCTCTCACTTATCGTTGGCTACACTTTGATTATCACTTATCACTGGACCTGTGAAGCCTGTGTGGCCAAATTGGGGTATGTTATCACTTGCTTTATTAAGAGATGAAAGTGGATTTTGTGAAGACCCGAATGTCATAAGATGCCATAGACTCTTCAGGCAAACAAATAACATTTCTTGTCAATTTGCTGTCCTTTATGGTATTGAAAGGGCACAGATATGCAGACTGTCCCTGATTTTCTGATGAATTGCTCTGCTGGTATAAAAGATACTCTCATAATAGTCCCAAATTAGCTGATTGCTTGAAGTGCCAGAATACTTAATGCTCTGCTATTTTAAACATATGGAAATTGATTCAACACTTATCATCTATTTAGAGATGTAAATTTATTGAAAAAGATGCCACTTCTTCCTCAGCTCCAGGCAATCTCCGACGCTTGGCTTTCTGGGCACAGGCAGGTTTTTACAAGGCCTTGTGATTTTAACTATGGTGATTTACATTCTTTCTAAAGGCAGAAGTAGAGGAAAATTGACTGTATTATCTACAGAGAAAAAAAACTTACCAGTGCAAGCACTGGTGTAAACTGACACAGCTATGTCTGTATCTGGTACATTGTACCCTGAGGGTGTTGTCTCAGGCACAGACACTGGCCCAAGCTTGGCCAAGCTCGTCTTGCAGCTGCTCTGGCAGTAGGGCCCACAATGATATCAAACAGTGTGGATTTCTGTCGCAGCAGCACAGGGACACGGTCATGGGAAGTGATGCAAAACAGAGTGCCAGCAGTGACTGCTGTCACATTGGAAGACATAAAGGGCATAGAAATAATGGAGAGTGCCCAAAGGAGAGCTACAAAGATGAGGGAGGGTCTAGAAGGCAAGGTGTGAGGAGCAGCTGTGGTCCCCGGGTTTGCTCAGCACGGAGCAGAGGAGCTGAGTGGAGGCCTGATGGTGGCTGCAGCTCTCACAGGGAGTGGAGGGGCAGTGCTGAGATCTGCTGTCTGTGACAGCGACAGGGCCCGAGGGAACGGCATGGAGCTGTGTCAGGGGAGGGGCAGCTGGGAGTTAGGGATAGGCTCTGCACCACAGGGCAGTGGGCATGGAACAGGATGCACAGGGCAGCGGGTTGGACTCAGCGGTCCTTGTGGGGCCCTTCGAGCTCAGGGTATTCTGTGATTCTGTGGTTCTAAGGCAGAGCATCCCTTAGAAAAAGGAGCTGTGTCCATCTGCAATGCAGCCTGAACAGCTGAAAGCACAAAGCATCCAGCATTTATCTGCAATTCCTGCAATGGCAAGCCTTGGCTGATGTCAGGGATACAAGGCCAGTAATAGGAGGGAATAAGAAAATATGTGGCTAACCTGGTCATAGCTCTACCTCTGGATCCTTCCTTTGGCTTTGGTGCAATCACTTTGTGTCTCACATAGCAGTCAGATGGAAATTGGTGCACATTCCACAGGAATGTTGTTCATGTTTTAACATTTGTGAAAATGTGAGTTTCTCAGCTATTTAATCATGTTATTATTCAGAATGATTCATATACTAATACCATGGCTATGAAGCTTAATGTCATGCTCCTGGGCTTAAGCAGTATTTCTTAATGTGCATCTTCTCCTGTCATTTTCACAGAGGATCTGGCTCAGTCTTATAGAGCACTTACACAGAGAATGCCCCAGTCATCCCCACTTACCACGCTCTGGTTTACATCATGAAAAGGGCACACAGGGTGGATTCCTCTCAGATGAAAGGCACATGGTGAGAACAGTGCAGACTCAGCACTCTCCTGCATTATGGACACACTCCCAGGCTGTACTGCTCACCAGCATAAGCACAGCTATAGTGTATTTACTCCACCTCAGAGTCTCCTGATGGCATTTGGAAAGTGAGTGGATGAGCTGGATTAATTAACTGCAAGACCCAGTGTCTTGACTGGCTAATAATGAATTAGGGATTTTATTTTCTTGACACCTAATTATTTATGATGCTGCTTTCAGCCTCCAAAGCACAGAAAGAAATTGGGCACCATTCCCAAGGTAAAGGATTTTAACTTTTATCCCAGCCACGTCCCAAGCGTGGCCCGGCCCAGCCCATCCTGCAGCTACTCCCTGCCCCGTGCCATCATGGCAGTAGCTTGACCCAACAACAACTACACAGCAGTGTGCTATTAACACTGTGTTGGCTGAAACCAGGACATGAGTAGTTATACTCCTTATATCTGTTGTAGTTTCCATGGAAATAAATAGGAGGCATTACTTTCATAGAACCCTATGCATACGTGGCCCAAGACAATTCCTCTTTGCTCAGTGCAGTGCAGGCAAGGTTGGACATGCATGCTCTTGCATAAACCTGAAGAAGCCAGTGTGCAGTAAGCCAGGGTTAATGCAGAACTGTTTTTGGAAGTGAGTGCTCTGGAGGCCAGATTCAGTCAGTATCCTCCAGTGGGATGTAGTGATCTCCCTTGTCTTAGGACCATGACTGAGCATGCCCTTGGTTGTTTTTGTGAAGGGTTATAAAGGGTGGAGTAGTAGAGTGCTAAGGAGGTGTCAGAGATGCTGAAGAAAAAGCCAACCCCCAAGTTACAAAGAGGTCATGGCAGAGTTCAGAGGTTGGCCGTGGTTGTGTGGAAGAGGAAAATTATATCTTATTTGCAACACACAGGGAAAGCTTTCCTTCAAGTCAGAATGTGGAAAACTGCTTCATGTAAGGAGGTTTTCACACGGGCACCTATAGAAGGGCCTATATTCATGGAAGTTCAGGAGAATTAAAATCAGAAAGGAGATGATGGGGATTCAAAAATGCACCCAAATTAAACTTCTGAATGGAAATGCTACTCAAGAGGAACAGAGAGAGATGTCCAAGGGTGCCCAAATGAATTAAGAGCCCATGCTTCTCTGAGTGTCAACATGATCCTAACCTGCTCTCTTCAGATGACACACATGGACTCACAAATGGAACCTGAGGCCAGAAAATCCAGGCTTCTGAGACCTAATCTCAAAGCTGATACCAAGTGATATGATCCTTTTCCTTCTGGCAGACTGAAACAGTCATTTGCAAATGTATTTGCTCTGGGCTGTCAGTGCAGTCTCCTTGGAACTTAGATATGGTTACTTTTGAAAATATTACTTATCTGTGACTTAGAAAGCCAATTTGCAGCAGTTATTTAGAAAGTTTTAAGTCTTGTTAAAGTAGCTGGAATCATAGCCTTGTTTATACAGAAGAAAATCGGAACATTTCCAACCCCCAGATTAAACTAGAGGAGCGCATCCTTTCTCCTGTGTTTGAGGCAGTTTCAGCCATTACCTTGGTGCTTATGGTACAGCAGTGCTCTGATTTGGCAGTACTTTGGCCAAAGACCTTAAGCGCAAAAAGTTTGGTCAACTGGGGGCATTTTGCTATATGACACCAGAAGATGTACCAGAATTTACAGAATCAGTGGGATTTCCGGCCAAATACACAAGATTTCTTCCAAGAAATCCCATAATTTGTCTCACTCATTTAGTCAGCACCGTTTTAAAACACATGGTCCAACTGCAATCCAACGGCACACAGAAAAAAGAACTCAGCCTCCTTCCAGCCCCTGCTTCCACCTACAAATGGCCAAAATGTCACATGTGGGCATGCAGAAACCCACTGGCAGTGCTAAATGAAATAGAAGCATCAAATGTCTCAGCAAAACTCTTGGTCACATCCCTTCAGCAAGACGTTTTTAACGGCCTGCAATATAGCAGTGAATTTTATTTGTAATAGTGATGCTAAGTGCATTCAGCTAGTGCAGGCCGAGGCCCAGTGACAGAACATCCTCACAGGAAGCATTAGCAGCTCAAGGGCTTTTCCCTTCACATGGAATCATTTGAGTTGGAAGAGACCCTTCAAGGCCCTCCAGTCCAACTCCCCTGCATTGTACAGGGACACCTACAGCTACATCAGGTGCTCAGAGCCCCGTCCTGCCTGACCTTCAGTGTCTCCAGGGATGGGACATCTACCACACCTCTGGGAAACCCATGTCAGTGCCTCACTGCCCTTACTGTAACAAACTTCTTCCTCATATCCACCCTTCTCACATAAGCTGAATTAGGTTGTCAGCTTATCTACCGAGGACAAGATTTGGGTGTACAAAGTATACTGATACTCAACTACTTTAAATTTACTTGTTTGTCCCAACAATTCCCAAACATCTCAGCTTTTGTTTCAACACTACTTTTATTTTCCTTTCCTATCCATGTACTGGGGGACGTGAAGGTAGTAAAAACCTCTAAATAACCAGGTGGATTCAATGCATCATCATTCATTGTTACCAGCTGAACCTGAGTAACTCAGGCAATTACTGAAAATAAATATTCTCAATTACATGCAATTCCAGGCCTCATTTCTCTCACTTTCCAAATTAAAAAATGAAGAAATACATGCATGGATTGTTGAACTTCATTTTTATTCACATAAATAGACTTTGAAGTAGGAAAGAAGACTATAAAGCTTTGCCCAACAAATTATTTTTGTAGATAACCACAAGCAGGCATATGGCATAGGCCAGTGGGCAGCTCCCTCATGAACATGAAGAAATATTTACTAATTTCAATCCATTCTGATTATTGCATTGTGTATTTACATTTAAACTAATTGTCAAAGTGTTTCTACTTTATGAGTAAAAAAATAGCCTGAGGTGCTAAGATCTGCTAGTGTTAAAATCCTGCAGGAGTAGCACCTAACAGAACACACTGGGAGCACTTTGCTCCATTAAGAGGTTTTATCAAAATGTATTTTAGTCAATTTATTTCTCTGTTGTGTTAAAGATAACCCCAGTCAACTAATTACAAGAATTCTAAAGAACTGCTTTTCTGCAACTTATTTCCATTCCTATTTCCATCTGAATAGAACTCACTGCAAATCACCAACAGATAAGGAACATTTACAATTCCTCAGCATATGAGACATCAAACTTTAGGAGCCCCAGTCAAAACATCATGCTGGCAATAGTTTTAACACACAAGGATATTCATTAAGGAACACATAACGAGGGGGCAGCCAGCCTTCTATGAACTGCCCACTAATATCTCCACAGGGCTGACTCCATCAAACGCACCACGTACCTGCAAGCAGTGTAGATTCCAGAAAGCTTCTCAGAGAGAAGATACCTGGAGCCACTTGTGACAGTGGGAGGGAGGGGACAGGCTGGTCCCACACACAGGGACTGGCTTACACCCACGACCGAGCTGTGGGTCACTGTGTTTCTCACTAGCCCAATGTGCGGCCATTTGCTGCAGTATGGGTGTGTGACACACATGGCTGAAACGCTCACAAGCTGTAAATGGGTCACCCCAATGCACCTCCAGGGGACACAAAGGGTGACTGAATGTCATGTTGCAGAGATAGGTATCTGCGTGGAAATATGTTGCTGTGGTTGCCAATAGGCATGGAGGGGAAGAAAGTGGGAGGGGTAACGCTAAACCATGACCTCAAGCACAAATGCAAAGCAAGGCAGAAACTGTCTGTATGAATGAAGCTTTCCTCCTGATTTAAACCACAGTTAAAATGATGACTCAAATCAGTGTAGCCCACTGTTGTCTTACCCTCTTAAGTTCCATGTATTTTACTAATGTCTAATTAGTAAAATTCCTATGACGCGTCCTGGATTTTAGAGTGTCTGTGCAGGCAGTGAGTGAGGCAATGAAAACGTTACACTGCTGCTTTTCCACGTAAGCACGAGTAATAGCACCAACAGAACGCAGCAGGAAGTGCCAGTAATGGGGAAATGTAACAGAAATGCCTCCCTGCTCATCCAAACCTTAAGCTGGGAAGTCAGGAGCAGACCTAGCACTGATCACACTGCCAACGAGCATGCAGGTCTCCCTCACAAATGTAAAACTTCAGTCTGCTTGAAGCTTGCGAGAGCAGAGCACATTTTCTCTCAGGAGAGGAGCAGCAGAAAAAAAAAAACCCATGAAGCAAAACACATCAGCTGCAGCTTTGCATCAAGTATATTTCATAATTGTATGTTAAAATATGTACCCACATCATAAAACACTTTAAAAAACAATTATTTTTAAACATTATATACAAGAATGCAAAAATATGCCTAAATATGTTATCGAATGCAAAAAAATAAACCATTTGATAAAATCTCCCTTCCAATGACACCCTGCTCTTCAATACCTTAAAAAAAAAAGAGTTCAGTAAACAAACAGGAGTTACAACACAAACTATTAGACAGACAAGAGCAGTGCAAAGCAGACATTTAAGAATGGAGAGGCATCCAGTCCAGTTTAAGTTCTGACTGGATTACACCACAACCGCAGTGTCCCTCAGCCTGTATCTCTTGAATTTGGGGTATAAAAAGTTAGCCTTGTGCTCAAAATTAAGAGGCTGCCCTAGAAGTCGTTTCCATTGGAGCAAGAAGTTAATGATAATCCAGCTGAGCACCCTTTAAACCCCTTTAAACAGGGGTGAATTTCATCGTAGGCAAATATTTATTGTTCTGTGTAATTCTGCCCAGCACGGAGATCCCGTCCAACAAATAGTATGGACTAAAGTCTTCCTGCACAACTGTGGTGGGAGAGAGACTTGTGCAGTTCACGGTTGTTTAGCCATCTCCTCCTCCTGCATCCTTTAGGAAACTGCAAACAAGGCTCTGGGTCTTACCATTTCACCAAGTCCATCATCTCCTATTTGTGACATCACAGTTTCATTGGCAATCATGCTCCTATATATTTCTAAGACTGAATGTCTGAATTAAATTAGATGCTTCAGTTGCATGAGAAAATGCTGATCTGGTTCTTACTTGGATGTGCTCAGGTGACTGACGTGTATCCTGTATCTTGCTAGAGTAACTGCCCTTAGAGTACAGTTGGCCTGTATGTGAAACATAGCTCTTCTTTGTAAAAGCAATCTGAAGAGGTTTCAGTATTGCTCCCTATACGAGAGGTGGCAGGAAGCTCCACGTAAAGATCTGCTTATAAGGCACTGGTGCAGCAAGATTTGTGATGAACATGGTTTTATGATTTCTCCTTTCCAACTATTGAAAAGTATGTCCATTACATCAATCATAAATAGCAATAAAAAAACACTGGAGAAGTCCCAAATCAAATAAATCAACTTAGTGTTGAAGCTTAATTTATAACAGTCCCATTTCAGTGCACACTCCAGGTCCTGCATGGTTGGGTATTTTTAAACTCACTGTTGGCTCATGCTCACCCTATATTACAAAAGCCCCCCAACAAAGACACAATGGGATGAATATCTTCCACTATGGACTGCGTATCTTCTACAAACAAGAAATTTTCAGATGACATGATAAAGTTACACATTAAGCTTACAAATGATGAACAGATAAGAACATAGGGGCATATGCTGTCTCACCCACTGTACATACTTACGTAAAGCTTTTAAAGAATAAGAATATACACAAAATATACACTCAATTTGCAAATTAAAACAGCCCTCAACATCTGGTATTTTACAGAGTTACACATTCCTTCTATTAAAATTCCACACATGGAAGTACTCCTGTGCCAGATCCTCTTTTGTAAGCGATATGATCACTTGAAGGTAATTTAGTTCTTCATGTACACATAAGAGAAGCAGGAAAAGCTCAGCCTCTAGTCATCACTGTCACTCCCAGATTCACTCAACTGCAAGTCATTTCCTATGGGAAACAAAAACAACAGAGCACAAGAAGTGGGTAGGCATTAACTCACATTTAATTGCAATCAAACCAGAGTACAGCCACATGTATGCTAGAAGATTTAAATAAGCACAAGAACCGAATGCAAACGACATCTCTGTCTAAGGGAATTGTTTCCTATGCCCAAGAGCAGTAAGAACTGCACAGGGCCCTTACATAGCCTGATTCAGGCCCAACAGAGCCACCTAATCTGCTCCCCAGTGTGAGGACAGCACTCCCCTTGCTAGCAGCTGCAGAAGGCATTCCACAGCCTCCACCCACCAAGCTCCTGTATACAGCTCTGGGACCAGGCACTGAGGAATTCCCTGGCTTTCTTAACCCTATTAAAATAAACTTCTTTGTTTTAAGGCTGATAGGGTAGCCAGTGTAAGGCCTCTACACGTCAGTAAGCCAGAAATAACATTAGAGCCATTGCAACTGAAAGGCACTGGCAGAAATCAGCTGATACAGGGCGTGAAGGTGAAGGAAGGCCAAGGGCAGCCCTCCAAAGTGCATAGAGAGATCCAACACAGGAAGGACTGGAAGTGGATCAAAGTCATAGAGCCTGTCTTGCAGAGCACTTGTAATCTGGGAAGGTAATGGGGTAAAAGTGTTCAGTAATCATGCCTGTGTTCTGGGTTACTGAACCCAGCCCTTTGGGTGCTCTTCCAAGACCCTGCCCCAAACAAGTCCTCTGCAGAGCAGCCATGCAACAGCTACACCCTGGATTTCTTAATCTCTTTTTCACTCTGGGGGAAATTTGAGTTACAGTCACCAGTGACTTGAATACTCAAGGTCATGTTAATCAGGGCAGAAATCACTGCAGAAAAAAAAGGAGCTACAGCCCCCAAATCCTACATGGGTCAGAGACTTCTGGAAATTCAATGACCTATGCAGTTTTTGTAGCCTTGGCCCAAAAGAAGCAGGGAAGAAGCAGCTCACAACCAGAAACAGGGTCATGGAAAGTGTCCTGCTGACTTTGCTGAACTTTGGATTTCACCCAAGCGTCACCTCAGGCATTCACCACTGGCAGAAACACTGACTGGCTTTGCTAGTTTTCCAGCAAGCCTTTTTCAATATCATCTGTATGATACCTGAATTTGTCTTCTGAAGCTGGAAACCTTATGTTTACCTGCATTTGAACTCCACTAGTTTCCTTTGTGTGGATGCCAAGAGATGTACTCCAACATGCCCCAGGAGAAATTAAATATATATATATATATAATAATAAGTTTTGGTTTCTTGTAAATGTAGTATTTTAACTGCACCGAACCCGATCCAGCACAAAGCCTAATCTGTGTTTTCACATTAAAATAATTCTCATCCTCTGGTGCACCATATCCACCTGCACTAATGTTATGCCATCCACTCTTTCCACTTGGAGGCCTGAATTGATGAGGCTCAGCATGCTCAACAGGGGCCACCATACTGATGCACACGGGCTTTACATCAGACTGTAGCAATCTCCCACAACTTCAGACACATCTTGTCCTTCTCTTAAAAAAAAAATCTGTTCACATGCTTCAGCCAGCACACCTCCCTAGGATTACTAAATAAGTGGTCTCAAGCAGCTTCCCACTGTACTAAGGCAGAAGTCTTTACTTACGTAGCGTGTTCATGAGCTGATTGCTTCCTTGTGGCCTGCTGGTGCCGTTAGCAACAGCATTCCTATTGTTATACTGCTGGTGAGGTGGCTGGGAAGGGGAAACACGTGCTAGCTCTTCCCCCTCACTGCTGGAGCTTTCATCTTCGCTTCCAGATGAGCTCTCTGAGTCCGACGAGCTGCTTCCACTGCTGCTACTCATCTGCTCAATAATTTCAACCTCCGCTCTCAGCTCTGAAATAAAGGACATTCATATGGTTGGAACCATGAATAAGGCCCCATGGAATTTTGGAAAAGAATATGAAAATGCAATACTCTTGTCAAGTACAACTTATAACACCAGAATAGCTCATATGAAAGAGAGAGTCGGGAAAGAAAGACCAAACCATCCTGACCATTTTTCAACCCAGCTGAATTTGAAGAACAGAAAAGTTCAGTGCCATAAAATCCTCATTTCTGTTATTATGATTTATAAAGTTTAGACTTATGAAAGCACATCCTGTTTCATTATTTTCCCACAAATTGTTGTGCTTTATATAGAGACTAAACACGTTTTCTGATTGAGCTTTACAGGCCAACAACAAGCCCATTTTTTAAAAAAGCATTTAAACATGCAGGAATCTGAATTCTGTTAGACACTATTTACATGTAGGCTTTTGTTAAATGCAGAGAGAGAGGGGGAAAACAGGCATATGAGCACAACAGAAACTGCCTTGACTTAAGACAGTGTATGAAACAGCTCCAGCACAAAGTCATACAGCTCATTTTAAAAAAACTTGTGAAACAGATAAATGACATCAGATAATTTAGCAGTGGGACAGACTAGAACAGATGAGAACGTTCACACGCTGGGGAGTGGTGACAGTACTTTAGCCTGCTACAGAGCTAACGAGTAGTCAGGAGAAATGGACTACTCTGAAACTGGGAAGTTATTCAAGTCAGTCACGGCTCACTTTACAGTTACCATTGCAAAGGAATAGTGGAATACTATGACAGTTGGTGCTGGCTAAATAACCAGTTACCGAGCAGCCACTAAGATGAGTTGCAAAGCATTCCACACTGTTAAATTTGTTGTGATTACAAGTGTCCTAAACCATGTTAGAGGATTTCCACAAAGCTGTGTATCTAACTACTTACTTCACATACGCACGTTTCTGGGAAGGAACAATATTCAGACATGTTATTCAAGGTATAAGAAACAATCAAAATTTAGGCTCTCATTGTGCTACCAGTTCTACACCCACAAAGTAAGAACTCACTGCTTGCCCTGGAGAACTCAAAGAAACAAGGATGAAAGAAGAAACAACACAAGCACAGTTATGTCTACCCAACAAATGGAGAACCAACACTAGGAGTAATTCACCTTAGATGAGTCCTGTGAGTTACTCAGACTGAGATGAAGCACAGCTAGGGACATCCTTCCTGATACAGCAAAGCCAGAGCATACAAAATGAGTCCCTCCCTTCATGTGAAAATGGGAGTTTTAATTCTTATCATCTTCAGCCCACCCAAGAGTAAATCTGAGCAAATGGAACTCTTTGATGATCTCTAGAGGTCTCTTCCAACCCCTACAATTCCGTGATTCTGTTGTTTAATAAGACCTGTTTTTCTTGGGCTACTTAACACTTTACAGTAACAGCTAAGTTTTCAGTCTGCACATTATTTGCTGGCAGGAGTTCACCTAGCTCAGCAGGTATTGGTTTCAGAAATTAACTTTTCTGTTGCCAGTTTTGAAGCTGGTAATTTTCAATTTCGAAGTTCAGAGCTCAATTTCAAATGCTACATCTATATTGAATTAGAGATGAGGAAGGCACATTGAAAGAGAACAACTGTATTACTAACTCCAGCTGGGTATTTAGTGATAATGGGGTTGTTCCTCAAACCTTTTTCCTGAGGCTAGATCCCTGACTCGACCAACAGTGTTTTTTGTGGTTTATTAGTATGCCAAGCAAAACTTACTTCTTCATCTTTAAGATGTAGCATGAGAGACCATTGGAAGAGGGAAGAAAAATACGTGATTAGGTCAACAGAAGCTTTTATTTCCTACTGTAATGACTTTCTTCCTCAGTCCTTCCCAACAGTCTTACAAGCTTTAAAAATCCATTTCATGGCTGGAGTCTGATACAGGTAGAAACTAGCACTGGTAAGTCACTGTTCTTACCTTCTCTTATTTAAGATTTCAAATGATAAATGTTCTCTGTGTTGGAGGCTGAGAAAGTCATAGGGGAGAAGAAAACAGGAATAAAAGCACTTCTTTAAATACTTTTTTTCCCTGCCTTCTTGATACAAAATTTCTTGATACATACTTTTAATAATGATAAGAGTTGTCAGCTCTAAGTTACAATGTTGATAACATATTGCAAGACTATTCTGGATCATAGCAGGCGCAATCACATACACACTGCAGTTTGCAAGGAGGCAAGAAGAGTCTACAGGTGTGTAGAAGGATGAATGAGAATTACACACATACACTTATGAGGCAGAGTCTGTGGCCAAAAAGGAGTGTCCTGGTATGCACATGTGAAAAGAACATACCAATCCAGAAAGCAGCATACAAAATAGTGGGAAAATAAACAACAGAAAAGGATGGTGAAGTAGTCCAAGAGACACAGGTGGTGAAAGGGAAAATTTGCAACAAGAAGTGCACTCCAGAGTCTAGAGAAGAAAAAAGAAGTCTTAACAAGAAGTTTGAACTCACTATGGTAGGTGAGGAGAAAACTGAAGGAGGGAGGTGATGCAGGCTGACGGTTGGGAAAATAAGATAAACCTAGCTAACCTAGAGATGAGTAGCAGTAGATGGGGGTTTCTGCTAGGGAGGAAGAGACCAGGAAAAGCCCACATGAAAGCTCTGAATACAAGGAGGGAAAGAGATGACCTCTTGGGAGAAGCAGTAAGGTGCACCATCCCAAACACACACAGGAAAATCGTAACATCACCAACACCATGAGGGGTAAGGACTGCAAAGGTAAGGGTGTTATCAGTGACAGTGGTTAGGGGTGGAAACTCAGCTCAAAGCCATTTTCTAATCAACATTTGCCTCACAGAGGCTGTTGTACTTCCTTTCAGGAACTCTGTCTCTTAGTTCTTTGAATGTAGAATTCTAAGTGTCTTATCTCTGGGTAGATGAGAAAAAAGTAATGGTTTACATTAATGTGGCTGAGCCAATGATGACATCAAAACCTTTTTAAAAATGTCAGATTTTGCATTTTTCGATTTGCCTGTCATGCTTAGTGCAGCTACAGGTACTGACCCTTCAGCTAAATGCTTCCTTGTGGTGCCTCCAATTAGAATACCTGCGTGTGTATATACGTGTACCTATACACTAAGCTGAACAATGAAAAAGTCAGACCTTTTCTAGACCATTTTTTCCGCCTCAAGATCAAGCTCCTCATGCTGATGAGCCTTCAAGGCTTAAAAGATGACAAGAGTTATGATGTGCAGCAGTTAGCTTTAAGGAAGCATTTCATACAGTATACTTCTGAACATTAGCCTTAATTGAGTCTACATCATCTGAAAAGGCTGACATTGCTAGGGGAATCTTATGCATCTCTAGCATTACAGCTGTAGGTTTCAGGAAAAGAAAATGGCTTACTGTTTTATCTTGCAGTCCATGCAAAAAAAAAAAATCATTCAACAGCCCTTCTCAGCAGGGCTCTTTGTGCATTTTATAACAAATGCCCTAATCTCTTCCAGTAATCACAGCTAAAGGTTCTTTCCTCTTCACTCAAATCCTATAGGCTATACAGGATTTTTAACTAAAGCCTTAAACTCGGGCTGCAAGAATACCTCGAGCCTTTGGGAATAGTGTCATTCAGCATTAGGGAGAATAAGGCCGTACGTTCATAGCAGAATATTCACTGTTAATAATGGTATGCAAGCTGGAGAGAAATCAACTTGACATTGACATTTTGAATATGCAGAGATGGCAGCTAGAAGAGGCAGTACTTCACAGTGAAGTGCAACAATTTTGGTCGAGAAGTCCTTGAGAAACAAATACTGTTCTGTGGCATAATACATGGCAACAGCTGCCTTTTAAATAAACAGTATCTGCTCAGATTTTTAAGCACTGAATCATACTTTCCGAACCAGATATACATTTATGTGTGGTTTTTTGTTTTTTTTTTTCAGTTAATGCATGCTTTAATTATGTTAATATTATTAAAAACATTTCTGTTGTGGTCAAATATGTCTCATAAATGCCAGTAATTTAATGTACATAAATGACTATCATGGTGCACCTTTGCAAACATTCACTGCTTAATGATATTTGATCATAAGTAGCCACGTATTCAAAACAATAAGCTCTTACCCTCTCTGTTCCTCCTTTCAGGCAGGAAGGCAAGATAAAAGCTTGCACAGCAAAACTCACCTAGTGCAGGAACCTAGAGAAAGCCTCCCAAAAGCCTCTCTGCTGGCAGGAAAGGATTGGTTTAACTCCCGTGTGCTCTGTCCTCAAGCACTGCTATTTGGACAGCTGCGTAATGGGATGGATGCAAGGACTGACTGACCTGGAAGTCCATTTCCCTGTTCATTTGTAATGGGAGCTGAAGGACTGCACAGCTGAGGATAGTGAAGGTAAGCAAAAAACTACACCAAGCTTGGCTTAAAACTACTGTTGAACATCACTAGCGCTGCGTGTCTTACCACACCCTTGAGTAGGGCATACTGGGAGAAGGGACAGACATAGTCCCACAGAGATGTTTTCAGTGACCTCCTGTGAGGATTTTAAGTTCTGTGCTGTGTCCACTGAAGAAGAAACATAGAATTTCTGCCTTATGTGTTTTGTTTCACACACAGGAGCTAATTCAACTACAGGGAAAGCTACTGCTTGAATGGAAAGAACAGAATCTCTTCAAAAATTGAAAGTCTTTGGCCATAAAAATTCACATTAAAGGACTGAAGACTATTTACAGCTTCTACATTTAGGTTCTTTTAATTGTTTTCATTATACAGTGGAATCACTTTAGCCCTACCTTTCCCAAGTACTTTCTCATTAAATAGATGGTTTAGCAACACTGATGCACTAGATCAGGTGTGCCCAACCTGCAGGCTGCTTGTGGCCTGGAACAGCCAGTAATGAGGCTCTATAAGATCGTAAGCTTCTAACATTATTATCTGATTTTTAGAGATACTTCACACAATTTTGACTGCACGTAGCTCAAGCACAGACTGAGTAGGCAACAATGGAACACTGCACAGGGTGCAGAGCAGGGCTAACTCTGCCTCTCTCATTGCCTCAAACACAGAGTCAACATGAACCCTGTACATATTGCACATTACAAGTGTATGCCACTTGGCATAACACAGTCATTGCCCATAGTATTTCAACCCACCTGCACGTGCCTGTGAAGATGTGTTTTACTAAGCAGACGCCTAAGTTTTCTTATTTAATTACTAAACCTGGGCTTGTGTTGTTTTGTAACGTAATTTAATAAGTTAACATGTTCACTTTGGAAGAAATACCCAGAATACTCAAGCTGTGCTGATGAATTTTGTAATTTTCATTGTTTCAAAAAGTTCACAAAAGATATAAAACAGTTTGCAATTTGTTCTTTTTTTGTGAATTTGACCACTCATTTTAATGAGTTAAACACGTGTCTTCAAGGTGAAAACCAACTTATCTGCTCTATTTTTCAAACCATAGCAGCACCCCAAATGAGACTTAAGTTATGACAAGCTCAAGTGATGGCAAATAATTTTATGCATTTTGATATATTGGCTAAATACAGTCCTGTGAACATTGAAAAATATGTAGCTGTGCTTTTGGTTTTGATAAAGGAATTTGAAAACAGGTTTCAAGATTGCAAAAATAATCTTGTGTGTGTGTGTGTATTTGCAACTGCATTTTCAGTCAACATAAATTCATTACCTGCAAATTTTTACAAGTGAAATATATAGAGTTGCAACCAGTCAAAGACAAAATTGTATCCTGTCTCTTTTGTAGACTTTTGTAAGTTCTATCTGACCGGAGAGAAATACTCCTCACCTCATAATCACACCTTTTTCACATTATTGATTTTTGGCTGTACATACATTTGTGAACAACTATTTTCAAGGATGAAGCTCGGGAAGAGTAAAATTAGATCAAAAATCTCTGGTGGACACATTGAGAACTCACTGAGAATTGCAACCACTGTTATTAAGCCAGACGTTGATGTATTAGTTTCACAAAACCAAGGCAGAATATCCTACTAGTTTTACGTTTTTGTTGCCCTTTTTTGTTTTAATATAAATATATAAAAATAAAAGTTTTGTTACTTATATATTATATAACTTTATGTGTATTTTATACACAGCCCAAGATTGTTCCTCTTCATGTAATGTGGCCCAGGCAAGCTGGACACCCATGTTCTAGATAATCAATGGTGGAAGTGATACTAAGTGCTGAAAAGTTGAGAAATGCTTAGAAAAAGAGCAAACTGACCAGGAATTTGCTCTCTTTCTCTTCAGCCTTAAAGACTCTCTGTATGAAACGCCGATTCAGCATCCTATTTTTTGTATATGTCAGGTGTTCTTCAGCTTGATTTTGGAAACCAAATTCAACAGATTATTTGTTTGGAGGTACTTTTCAATAGAAGACAATCATTTGGCAAAAACAAAAAAAACCAGAATGGTTCTAAATTATGAGACATTTTTACACTGCTAGAAAAATGTTATTTGCAGAACAGATGTCACAACAAATATAATTATTCTGCTGTAAGAACATGACCTTTACAAATTGCTGTATATGTGCAGAAGTGTGTCCCCATGGTTAAGTATCTTATACATCATAAATAAAGACACTTAAAATTTACAAATGATTCAGTTTTTAAAATTTATATATAACCTGATATCTTCCTCCTTACCTATTAAATGGGGAATAAAAATGGCACTGCAGCTAAGGGAACGGTAGCTAATAGACTCTCAGACTTGATTCTGTCTTCTGACTAGCATCCAGGTATTGAAAACACTACTGCTGTGAAAGACTGAGACCAGTCAGCACCTACACAAACAGCTTAGCTATAAAAGTGACACCTACTTATTATCAAGAACTGAAAAGAAAAAAAAAATCCCCAGTAAGTAATTAACATACAGGCTCGGAAATTAAGTGAGGCTAAATCTAAAGGTAGAAGTAGCTACATGGGATAAGGGAAGAGATCCAGAGAGAAAATACTAGTCAAAAGAACAGCCCTAAATTAATATAATTGTGTCTGATGCCCAAGAGAACCAAATAAAATCTATATTTAAGATCTTCCTCATTCTGTCAGTATTAACTGCAGCGAAATAACACCAGCATGAGAGGAAGGACTTAGGCAAAGAAAGTGAGCCCTGCCCACAGTGAAAAACAGAGAAAACACTGCGTAAGCTCAGTTGAAGCAATAATCCCTTGAAATGCATCAGGATACTTACTTGAAGGGTAAGTACAGCAGCTATATGGCAGGTGTGATAAAAGCTACAGAGGAGTCATGGCAATGCAAGCAGTAGGCTTGTTTGTTCTCTCCCTCATCCCTCCCCTAATAGCACTGCCTGACGTGGCAAAGAGTTCCTGTAATGGGGACACAGTCACTGAGCCTTTCCATCCCCCTGGTAAATGGTCCCAACCTTGCTCTACAAAGGGATAACTATTTTTTCAAGTCACTTGATCACCTTAGTAGACCTTGGATCAGCAATTGTTGTTGCTGTTGCCTAAGACATTCATTCAGCCTGTCTAGCATTCAGCTGCAGTAACTTCTACCTTCTGAATTCACACTTATTTTGTTGACTTTCCAGATCAGAGAAACAGTTTGGAAGAGAGAGAATTATTTACAAGGAGGAAGCTCTCTCATGCAAAAAAAAAAACCTTGCAGTATAAATACCTACACGGTGGCGAAAGAGAATAAATAATCCACTTTAAGATGGGATATAGAGACAACAAACCAATGGTCAAGAATCAGCTTATAATACCCAAACATTACTAACATGCCATAGTTTTTATTATAAAGAAGAAAGACAATCCAAGCCCAGGAAGTTACACACCCTTCTTTACCTCTCTTAATGTCATCCAGTTGAGGCTCAGGTGAAGGATTATCTTTCAAAGGAGAAGTCTTAGGTCCAGTTGCTGGCTTGGTTGGAGCTCTGAACTGTGGAGGAGGTTGAGATGCTCGGGCAGACTGTTGTTCTATTCGGGCTTGGATCTTACTGCTGCCCTCTGCTCTGAAACAATAACCAGAGACATTGTGCATCTGTGTTCAGCTTTTTCAACATCTTTGTGCTAATCCATGTGTGACTTCCTTTGAACAGCATCATTTCATTAAGCTGAGCAGTGAGTGACAGGTTTCTGTAGTAACACATGCTTTCAGCAGCAAATATACACGCTGCAACATCCTTAAAAAATGCATTTTCAAACCCAGATGTGTTTCAGTGGTGCCAAATTCACTAGCTGAAGAATAATAAAGGTTTTCATTTAGCAATCAATATTTGTAATTTTAGAAAAGCACTAGCAATCACACTAATTTAAAACAACTATATTAATTAAAAAAAATCACTCATAACAAAGCTCTGCTTAACATTATCATAGCAAAAGAAATGCTTTTCTCACTTGTGACTGTACAGTTTCAAAGTGAACTCTCTCAGACATCAACCTGACTGGAGCAATCTGTTTTGCTGATAAATACAGCATGCCGACATTTATTTCCCATTTTTCATTCGTCTGCTATTATCCCTTAAGAAAAACAGTTTAGTATGTTTCCTTAGTGGGAAATTGTATATAGGATAATGCCATGCTTAGCTATTCAATCCCAATCAGGTGTTATTTCCTTTTTTGAATCAGCAATATTATTCAGACTACAGAACAGCCAATACCCTTGGAAGAAAAACAAAACAAATTCAGGTCCCTCTGTGAGGCACCGAAACGAGGTCTAAGTATGTGGTGTGTTTATCACAAAGCAACAAAACCTTTGGGAATATGTCTCTATGTAGCTTAGCATGGAAACAGTTTACCTGAATAACAAGAGCTCAATTTTGGTTCAATAGGGTCCCAGCTCAGTAATGTGACATTTTGTGCCTGCGAGATAATCCCACCCAGAAACAAGCTAAACTAGCTCATGTGGAACTTACTGAAACTTCACCTAAACCTTCAGGTATCTGACTCACTGTGTTCAGTGTTGATTAAAGAATCAGTGTGCTACAGTGAATCACTGATGTGACCACAAAAAACAGGCACAGAGCCACCCCTTCCTCACTGAAATACAGCCTTCACATATCACATCAATACATTTTACATAGACATTCATGAGAAATTTTCAGAGGATGGTGAGGCCCATGAGAAGTTATGGATGCCCTATCCCTGGAGGGGCTCAATGCCAGGCTGGATAGAGCCCTGGGCAGCCTGGTGGGTGGCAGTCCTACCCATGGCAGGTGAGCATTATGGGTTAGAAGGGACCCAACCATTCTATGATTTAGTGATTTATTCCATGATCTGGGGACACACTTACTGTTTCATGAGAGAGGTAAAAGCAAAAGGCCGTTTCCAGTATTATATTCTTGGAACTACAGAAGACCGTATGTACACAAAACGCAATTACTCCTCTAGGAATGTAATCAGGATATTAGCCCTAAAAACTCTGCTCCCAGTGAGTGTCCACAGGTTGTTAAAATCAAAGTAGCCATGAAAAAAAAAAAAAAAAAAGCCACTTCTGAGACAGAATACTGAATGACTTTGAAAATCATAATTCCTCAAAACATAGGTCCCCAACTTTTTTTTCCTACCCTGCCTCTGTTGAAGAAAAGCCAAAATGTTAAAACCCTGACAGAGCCAAAACTCAGTGCATCCTAAACAGCACACTGAACACAAGCCCTCCTGGTACTCCTTTGGCTCCTCTCTGACTTAAGGTTCATCTGGACAAAGTCAACAGGATTTGAATTGCTGGGAATCCAAATCTCATATATAAGATTTCCTATCCACTGGACAAGTCTGAGTGACACATGCATGAGTTTACATTACTGACTCAGAGGAGCATTATCATCCATTTACCTTTAACTCAAGGTGTTTTTTGGAAATCTTCCATCCTATTCCTAACAAGCTGCAACCCACATTCCTATTACTTATGGCAGCTAAAAGCTTTAGAGTGCAGTAAAGTGTTTTTTTCTTTAAGAGAAAGTATCATACTTGCAGAATTGTTTAAGAGTTGCTTTTAGATCTTAATATCCTGCTGTCCAGTGGTGCTGAAAGAACACAATCCAAAGGTTTCAGGCACTTACAAAACAGCAAGGTTACCAAAACGTTCCAGCTGCTCACTTTGTAGCATCTGTGCAGCAAGACTGAATATTGGGTCAGAGAGATTTCTGGCCTTAGCAATTCCAGGCAAAATCTCACAACCATTATTTCTTCAGTTTTTTGGGTTTTTTTCCCTCTTAAGTTGTAGCTTTGGACTTTTGCTCCACTCAGTATGCCACTGATCCAATACAGTGATAAGCATTTCTTGTACCTTACTAGTGTATTATTAAAGTATCGTGACTCCCACAGAAGCTGTAGGGAACAAGCCCATAAAGCCCAACAGTCCTTTTGACAGCCTAGTATTTTCATCATCTGTTTCAACCAACCAGAGAATCCTGAAACACATTCCATCTTTCAGCCAGCTTCCAAAGTTCCAAATCATCAGAGATGCTTCACTGCAAACTATAATTATGTCCCTTCAGCAGTGGAGAATTTACAAATTCTTTACTCTTGGAATCATGCTCCCAACAGGTACTTGCATTTTTAGGCAAGATAATAGGCTGCATAAAGCTGATAAGGTTTAGTAAGCAAATACTATTCAAAAATAAAAGATAATCGAGACCAGGTTTGAAAGACACTGTCTCAGCAGGAAATTTCAGCAAGAATTCACCCTCTTAACTCAGACCAGTCACCAGCTTTACCTTGTTTTCTTGACTTGAATGCTGCTACTGAGTTTTTCCAGAACATACTCCCCGGTGTCATGATTGATAATAAGCACACAGTCCTTCTGATACGGCCTTTTATTTCCTTTAAAAACAGTCATTGGAGGAGTTGAACCCTGGTATCAAAGAAAGAGCACATTTTTGTTTGGTTATATTACCCTATCCAAAAGTTTATAAACGCTAACACAAATGAATGTATTTCTTCAGATTGGGAGACTAAGCAGTTAATGGTCAGCTCCTATAGAAAATACTTGTTCATGAAAAGGGAAAAATACAGTTAATGCAGTACAACCAGCTTCCTCATAGCAATATGCCTTTCATCATTTTATGCGTCTCTACAGTGACAAAAAACACCTTCTCCATAGTTGCCATTTGTATGGTTAACAGAATGAATAATGCCAAATGGTATTGTAGTCAATATAATGTACAGAAAGATTACTTCCCCAGCAATGGTCAGCCTCTAAATGGGGTCTGGGAGAGGTGGAGTCAGACTCCACCTCTTCCTGTCACACAGGTGCATTGCCTTCACCAGTGTTCCCACTGTGCTCACCTCTGGTGATCAATCAGTGGTTCAGGCCACGATTCAACAGTTCCCATGCACCATTATTTACATTTCTCTTTCCCAAAATGGTAACATAACTGAACATAAATAGGTGGCTCTGACGAACACCAGATATTTCTGTTCTAGAAATCTTGGCTTTGAATGAGAGATTCATTCTATTCAAGTAGTAGAACTATGACCTAAAGAAATATACAGACAATTGAAAACAATTTAAAGTGCTTTATATTTATTCTACTGAGTTTTAAAAATAAATGGCAATATTTTCATGATGGATTACAAGCAACTGTCACAAACTACATAGGAACAGCTGCCTTCTTCAAACTCAGATTAGCACGTGGATGCTAAGTAATTACACCAGATTATATTTTCATAAACTAATGCATTATTTTTGACTCCTTCCAGAAACCCACACAACACTACATAAAGCCACACAAATCTAACAGCTTAGACCTAGAAGAAATAAAGACAAATTCACATGGCCTTCCACACTGGCTAACAGATACTGCTGAGATTTTGCTCTGCTTTGGTTTATTCAAACACAAACTGGCTCATCCTCCTTGCTTTAGGGTTACAGGAGGCAGAATCTGTTATGGTCTACCTGCAAACAGCAGCATGGGTACACATCTGATCGCAACAAAACAGGACATTACAAGACATACAGAAATACATTCTCAGCTATGAGTCCTCATATTTCTCTGGAAGGTTCAGCTAGCTATTCAACACAAGAGAAATGTTACAAATGTTTATTCACATGCATCTTCACACATTAATGGCAGGAAAGCAAACAAAATTGGGAATAAAATTTATTTGGAGTGCCAAAGCATACAACCAAACGTTATCAATTCATAATGAATTCCCGTTCCAAACACTGTTCATAAATAGAGTATGTTTCAATCTAAAATGGCTTCAGAACAGTAAGGGTGGAAAATGATAATTTCCAACAAAGACACTGTAAGATGTACAGGTATGATTCAGAAAACATCAAAGTCTCATGAAAGTCTCATCTTCAAAAGCATTTTACATTTTTATCATTCCTACATTTAAGTGAGGAAAATAACATTTATGAAAGTCAAAGCCTGCTACCTTTTGACAAATAAATCAGGAAACAAAGAAGAAATTTAACAAAAGCTGATCAAAGTTTGTTGGCCATCATTCTGCTATCCAGGAACCTCTTAACTCACAGAAGACTGATTTGTGCTGAAAAAATGAGCAGAAATAGAAGCCCTACCTAACTCATCCCTATCATGGGGTTTCCAGATCCTGCTGATTACAGGACAGAAGAAGGTCGATGAAACAGGTAACATTAGCCAGAGCTGTCTGCTTAACTCTCACGCTTGAGAACAGAAATTCTTCATTTCCCCAACCAAGACTGTTTATCAAATATTAAAGCTGCTAAATCCACAAGTAGAAATAGCGTTCCAAATTACTCAAACAGTCAAGGGACACAAAACCAACTCCACTAAACAAATCAACAGAGACATCCTCAGAGAACAGGCAATTTCAAAAAACAAGCTAGAATCTGAATCCAGCTGATGCACAACTCAGAAGGAAAGCAGGAACCAAGAAGTTCAGTAAACCTTGTGAGAGTGAAATGATCTCAAAATTTTTCACTCCTCTTCATTATATCCCGTGTTTCTAAGGAGCATAGGCAATGCCTCCATAGAACAACATACACACCGTGGCTGCAGTTAGTGCAGTTAGGTCCCGCCCCTCTGGAGCACACCACAAGCTGAAAGCCATTCATACACATGGGAACACAATCAAATTCATCAGAGCAAAGATTTGGAAAGGGGCATTACAAGTGATGTTGTTCAACACAAAAGCTGAATGAACAGCACAGTTCCCAGACAATCAAAGATAAATACCACAGCTATTAATCACATCATTGCCTGCTCCCAAATAGCACTACTGCGCTCACCACTTTTATAGACAAATGAAAGCATGCAAACTCCTAAACGTGACCAAAGCCATACAAAAAACAGGAGCAGGGGAAGCAGGCTAAAGCCTTATTCAGCAGGAATTATCACAGTGCCATCAGCTACTGATTAAAAATACCAATGTGCTAGAATAAACAGTCCCACAAGGATCTCAGATGTAGCCTCCAAAGTGACTGGTGCTGCCCTAAAACCACCAAACTGACCTGTACCTGTGAATTCTTGTTTATTAGCTTGACACATAGCATTATCTTCAGCTAGTAAACAAATCCAGTCCCAGCATCACTGTTGTTTTGGTAAGACAACCACCTCTAAACTTTCAATTGCAGCTGCATCTATAAACAGTTTGAACACTTGTTTTGTTACTATTTGACCATCATCCTCACCCAGTAGATATTTATGGCATAATTTGAGGAGGAAGTGGATGAGAAACTACTTGATTGCTGCTCACTAGAAAACTCCCTCCTGCTTCCATTGATAAAGCTAAAGGCAGGGAACCATCTGTGCATGTTTTACATGAACAAGCCTACAGGCCTAGCTGTGGCTTCTGAGCATCACATCTTGACTAAAGTAACCACAGTTACTTTGCTTCTGTTTCTTAAGATGTAGCACAAAAAACTGAAGGAAATCAGGTAGAGGGCTATAGCTAAAAGAATTCGTCTTGTTATAAAAGTAACACTAAGAAGGAAGGAATCAAAAGAACAAACTTGAGCCCTACAAGTGAGACCCTCAACACAGACTCAATTATACTGCCCTTTCCTTGGCACAACATCCTGCAAGTCTAGCTGCTCAAATACTGAGCCCACCTGTTTCTACAGAAGACTGCAGTAAAAATAACACATAGGGCAGACTGGAACCACACTGCACATTTCTTATAGAGTCAACAGGAATACACCCAATACCAGAGACAGTGTTACTTACCGGAATATGCGGCAAAGTGATTGTTACATCATCTCCTTTACCCACTTGGATCTCCCCTTCACAAGATGTATCAATTGATGCTGGTTTAAAATCATCTAAGGAGGAAAACAATAGCAATTATGTCTCTGGGAATCTTCAGAATTTGGAGCCTTTAGAATTCTCCTCTACAGAAAGGTACTGCACATTCATGGTGGTTATAGGAAATGTTAAAATATACGGTAGTTTGCACCCAGGGTGGAATAATACACCAGTACAACCTGCTTAATGCTCACAGCTCTGGCCACCTGATGACAACAGTTTTGAAATTTGCTTTTTAAAGTGGAAGAAAATCACCAGACTGTGTCTGAAAGACCAAAAGCAAGCTCCTCCTGAAGTTTGATGTCGCACACAGGTATAAAAGTGTATCAAACATCCCACAGGAGTACCAGGTTCCAGACCTAGGGTCCCGAGTGGCTCCTGCCACCTCCAAACCTGATGACTCCTGCAACATCTGCAACGAAGGCTAATTTAGTGAGAGCAGATCATTTAATCTCAGTGGTATTTCTGACTACTAACAGACATCCTGCTTCCACAACCCCTACTTGAGAGGAGACCTTGACTTCAACCTACGGGGAAAAAAAGGAGGTGCTGATTTCTTTCCCTAGGCTCCATGCAAGGCCAAAGCTGCTGCAGATGGAGACCATCACTGAAGTCAGGAACTGCTGCAGCTCTAAACAAGCCTCACTTTAAAGAATTCCTGCTGCATTATATGGAATGCTTTCTCCTCCAAATAATGTGCTTGTGTTTAGTGTATTTATTCAAACTAAGAACATTTTAACTTCAAAGTATTTTCCCCTCAACTTCAAAGTATTTTCCCCTCTGTATTTCTGTCACGGCGATGAGCCATAAAAAACATATAACACCATGACAGAGGATTTAGATGAAATGAAATAAGATCAGATAGCTATTTCTTTCAAACAGGCATCCATTCGATTCTAGAATCTATGGATATGCAGTTACACTCACAACCAAGGCTTTTAATTACTGCATTAGTTAAGACATTAATATCTTAGAAAAAAATAATTTTTAATTCCACTATGAAAACCACATTTGCTAGGGAAAGAAAACAGCTTGTAATAAATTCTCATTAAGGGGATGTTAATGTCTAATTGAGTTTCACTTTGACAGCACAACAAGCGGAATCAGGCACACTTGACTTAATCCTCATGCCTTAACTGCCAGACCAAATCACATCTTTCATTTTCATCTGCGCAATCTATTTCTAGCTATTGTTTCCCACCTACTTTATGTGCAGGCTTGCTAAATAAAACAAACCAGCTGTAGATGAGCTGGCATCTTTGCCAAAAAGGGATCAAGAGTTTCAACGGCACAGTTGCTAAATGAAAGAAAAAATATCACTATCATGCTCCTTTCAGAGGTATCAGTAAAATACACTTATTCCAAGCAAACGTGCAACAAATTGTTTTCATTCAGAAAGCTTAGTAGGTGCACATGCTTGACTAGATTTGCTGTAGATGGAGTGCACGTGTGCCTCTCCAGCTGTAAAACCCAATCCTTCCTCCAAAAGTCCAATATTTTTAGATGTCTCTTCCAACCCAGTTTTTCAGTACAGGATTTCATAAACATTACAGAAAACAATAAGGCATTTTAAGGAGGCAGAGGCAAATCCAGCCCGCAAAATCCTCTTACTGCAGTTTGCATGAAGAGGATTACAGGAATGATATAATGCTCAGTTCCCAGACAGATCATTCAAGATCAACAATTAGGAGGGGAGAAAAAAAAAAAAAAAAAGGTATAGCCAGAAAATCAAGAGAGATTTCACTTGAATGTCACTGACTAAAAATACAGCACATAAAAAGCTCTTCTGAAATAAAAACACACTCTTTCGGTTGTAGCTTGAAGTGCTTTGGCTTTGCAACCCCTTGAGAACTTGATTATGAAAGCACTTCATGTTTTAGAAATACACTGCGTCGCTATCTGGGTATGGCTTGAGTTTAATTCGTGCACTATACAGTGGCATCCTCACTCCTTTGATGGCTGGGCTATTTTAAAACTTTGATTTATAAATGGGGATTTGCTGGTGTGGTAGAGCTGGCTAGAAGCATTCAGTGGTACAAGTAAACAGCTAAATACACCAGACGTACGGCATGGTGTTCTTCAACATGGTGAATTACGTATGATCAGAGGGGGGAACCATGCAAAATTTAAGCAGACAGAGACTTCTGTTTGGGGAAATGGCTTTGCTCCAAGCACTGATCATCTTCTAGAGGACCAGCTCAACCTGGACAGTTGTCCTTCCAGTTCTCACTGAAATTACGCACTCACAGTACACAAATAAAGCCACGAGACTGCACACCCAGGACCAGGACTCGTATTATTAATCACACAAATTTCCTACCCAAAAACAAAGCAACTGAAATACAACTTCAGCATTATTCTCATTTACTGCTGGTGATTAACTACTCATTTTAGGCCACAGACTTGTAGGGGTCAGAAGGGACCTCTGGAGATGAACAAGTCCAACTCTCTGCTAAAGCAGGTACCCCGCAGTAGGTAGCAAGGATGCAATAGCAGTTCCTTGGGGATGAATAGGAGATGAAATAGCAATTTCTTGTCCCTAGAAATCCAATGAGCTCCTCTCCAAAACCATCTCCTTAACATGAAACAAAACACGCCCAACGCTAAGAAAAGTTGGAACAACCTCCAGTGGCTTCAGAAATGGCAGACTGTCTCAGTTATTCTAAAGCTCTGTTCGTGCCCGAGACCATGCCTCAACATTTCTCCTATTCCTCAGAGCTAACGCGTATGTGGCAACACTGCGCACCTGAGCCATCTCTCCCTGCTTCCCAGGAAGGTGACTTCTTATCTAGATCACCAGAGGAGGGGTCGCGGGCTTACATGTCACCTCCTCACTGCAGCAACCACCTCCATTCGAACTTTAAATTCAAACTGCCGTCTCTTTGGCTGCGGCTCCTCGAGCTGGGCCCGCGGTGCCATTAGGGAGAATACAGGGACACAAGCAGCAAGCCGTCCACTCACGCTGGATCCAAGGGAAACTTCAGAGAGCCTTCAACCAAGCCAGCATCACCCTACTGCCGGGGGGGGGGGGGGGGGGGGGAGCAGAGGAGAGAAGGGAGAAAGGTGGGGAGTGCCGGCGGGAGGCACAGCCGCAGCGAGGGAAGGGCGACGGCGGGGAGGGAGCCCCGGGAGCACGGCGGGGAACCGCGAAGGACGGGAGGAGGGCAGGGGGCTCGTCCGCGGGAGGGGCGGCAGGAAAGACGCGGCCAAGCGGGAGGGGAAGGGAGGGCGGTGCTCACAGCGGATGGTGTGGAAGGAGGCCTTGGGCCGCCGCTCGAAGCTCTCGCCCAGTTGCAGCGGGTGTTCCTCCTTGTCCAGCAGCGGGTTCGCCGAGCCATTCATGGCCCCGCACCCGCCCGTCCCGTCCCGGCCGGTCCCTTCCTCTCCTCCGCCCGCAGTGCGCGCTGCCGCCCCGCGCCCTTCCGGGCGCCGAGTGCAGCCGGGAAAGCGCTCCGGGGCCAACGGCAGCGGTGGGTGCGAGACGAGGGGCGCGGGACCGAGCGGGGCCGCGGACCCTGGGGGGGGGAGAGCGGGGCCGGGGGAGGGTCCCCCGCGCTCTCCGCCCTCGGGAGGGCAGGGCAGCACGGGGGTAACGCGGGCGGGCGCCGGGACGAGGCGAGGGGAAGGAGGATGCGCGGTCTGAGCGCTGTCAGGCTGGACTGGGTTCTGACAGCTCTTGGTTTCCTTTGCGCGTGGTTCGTTTCCTTTGTGGCTGTGTTTGTGTCACAGACGATGCCTAAGCGAAGCGTTCTATTCTTTTTTCTTTTTGCGTTAAGTTAGGCGCTGCTGCTCCGTTCTCACTTCCATGTTGGAAAATGGATGCTAGTTCCTGCCTAGGGTTGCTTGCATTCATGTCTGACATACTTGCGTTGCCCGCGCTTCCCTCGCCGTGCTGGATTTAATTCACTGTGCCATCCTGGCTCTGGATGTTTGCAGCAAGGGCAGAGGTTAAAGCTAGCTTAACGTTTTTGGACTGGATTTTGGATTTTTGGTGGTCCTGTGTGCAACCAGGAGTTGGACTCAATGATCCCCATGGGTCTCTTCCAACTCGAGTTATTCTGTGAGTCTATGATCAGGGGTAGGGTCTGGGTCCCTCCCCAGCCTACACAGAGCTCTTTTCATTGCTCCGTTTTTCTTAACTCTTGGGAAAAGCAAAACAAAACAAAAGCCAAACAGTGATGGTTAAAAGGGGTGTGTATACATGGGGAGAAGCAGGGAAGGAGTGCTGACACAGGCTGGCTGCTGGCATTCTCATCACCACACTGGTTTTGCTCTGTTGCCCAAGTGACTCAGTGCTATAAATGCTGATGTTTTTCTCACTGAGGTGAAAACAGGAAGGAAAAATGCTAACACAGGTACAGATTGTTTTACCATCTTGAATGGGACTGTCATCTGTTTATCACTTACATTCTTCTTAGGTGTTGGTTGCTGGAGTTCACAAGAACAAAGGCTTTCCTTTTAAGTCAGTTTTAGTGCAAAAAGTTTATAGCTGCACCATCTTTCTCCTGGAAGGTGGCTTTCTACAATGCAAAAACTAGACCTGTAGACTCTTTTAAGTATCTCTTTTTAATTTTTACATCAGTGGAATTTCATACATGGTATTAGCTTGCATGGAAGAGTTCTGAAATTAAGAAAAATCAGATGGCTTTGTGGTCTACCATGTAAGATAGATTACCATAAAGTCCTAATAAATATGCATTATAACTTTTCCTGTTTTATTTTTTTTTTCAGTTGCTTTTAGGTCTTTGGATATTTTACCTAAGTTAAATGATAGAAATGTACACTGAAGAGAAGAAAGCCACTCTCGAGTCTTTGGTATTCATATCTGTTTGAAGGTTCTAGGATGTCCCGTGAAAACACATCAGCAGATTGCTTAAACACAGTAACAACATCTACTGAAGATGGTGCTTTCCAATCAAAAGGCCATAATACAAGAATCCTTAGCCCAGAAGAGGCAGAGAGACTGGCGAAAGATCAGATTTTGGTGTCTGACTTCAAACAGCTGAAACTGGAAAAAGAGGCACAGAGGAATTGGGATCTGTTTTACAAAAGAAACAGCACCAACTTCTTCAAAGACAGACACTGGACAACCAGAGAGTTTCAAGAATTAAAAGCATGTCGGGAGGTGAGCTTTGTGCACTTCCTCTGTAACAGATGGGATCAGTTGTTTTCAAATGATTTGATGACACTTCTGATTAAACCATGAATTTGGAAACTCTAAGATGTTATGTGTGCAGTGCTCTGTGCAGTCCCTCTTAATATCAAAAATACCACCTCAGAGTCAGATGCATCAGATCAATTTAAAGTTGACCCACATGGATACTGAGAATGAAATCTAGAACACTTGTTCTGTGCCCTAAACAGATGGCTTATCTCTGTGATGTGATGTTTAAAGTAGGAGCACTTCAAAACACAGCTTTAAGGAAAAGCACACAGAATTACAGGCTGATTGCAAAACATTGTTAAGAGGAATAGTTATATGCATCTGTTGTTCTTTATATATGAATGAGACAAGACAGAAATGGTGCAATATCTGTTTAGTCATCTACCCCTCAGTTAATTAAGAAATATTAAGCCATTCTAAAAAGATGTGTAATTTTGCAAAAATCAAGATTCCTCTTCTTTCAGGGTCATCCAGTGGATGGCCGCTTTAATTTCTGAATCAATGGTAGTTTAACTTGATCATTGCTTTTTATGTACTGATTGAACAGTGACTCTGCTGACATCACAAGGAAAACAAAAATGATGTACTTCTTTTCTTTCTTCCCCCTCAGTTTGTAGGTCAGAAACTGACCATTTTGGAAGCGGGCTGTGGGGTTGGAAACTGCTTGTTTCCACTCTTAGAAGAAGATGTGAATATTTTTGCATATGCCTGTGATTTCTCTCCTAGAGCTGTTGAATACGTGAAGGTTGGTGTGATATTTGGAACTACTTTTAGGACGTCCCTAGAAATGTATAGAGTTACAAATGATGGGGTGACAGGCTTCCCTTGCCTTTTTATAAGAAGAGTAGAACAGGTTTATTCAAGACCCGCATTTTCCATGTCAACTTGTAGTATTGCAATCGTATATATGAATGAATGCTTTGAAGACTCTTTTTTGGGAGCGATCCCATGTTTCTGCTGGCTATGAAGTACAAGCAAAATTTCTCTGGGATGGAAGTTTCCCTTGGTATTTGTTCTTTGCTTTTTCTGATGCAATGCTGCTAATTTTCCGTGTAAGCATGCTCTTTTCATTCCCACAGAAAAATGCCTTATATGATACTGAAAGATGCAAAGTGTTCCAGTGTGATCTTACCAAAGATGATCTTCTAGAAAATATACCAGCAGATTCTGTGGATGTTGTCACCCTTATATTTGTGCTTTCTGCCATTCATCCTGACAAAATGCATCTTGTCTTGAAGAACATTTACAAGGTAATTCTTTAACACTTTATTTTACAGCCTTTAAAGCTCTTGTATTCTCTTTAGCTTGAAAGTATGATTTTATTCTGGATCCTGGTCTAACATATGTTACGAACACAACAAAATGGTATCTCAAAGCTGTGAGTTTGACTTTCAGGTTGTGTGGTACAAATAATGTTCATGGGTAGCTGAAATGTCTGGTGATGAGGTATAGGTGAGAGCAAACCGTAACTGACTTCCAGAATACAGAGTGACTTGCAGTTAGAATGTTATTGTTAATACTAAACCCACTTGACCTGGAAATGGAGTGCCCAGAGATTATCATTAATCTAGAGAGATTCAACGCCCTGGGTTGGCTGATAGGCAAAGATAGGCCCATCTACAGGGCAGTTCAAAACAAGCACAATTCAAACGATTTTATATTCCTAAGATGATCTTGAGTCATACATTGATTGTTGAGTGGCATGGTCAACATGCATATTTTTTATATAAATGTACATGTGTGTTTGGGCTCATTTTATTATCAGTAGTAAAAAAAAAGAATTACTCAATTTTTTTTTTCATGTACCTCCTGCTGTTTTCTGAAGTTGAGATTGGTTCATAGCTCGTGTACCTGAAAAGGCTAATTACTGTTTTCACTGGGGAAATGTCTGGCTCATTTAACTCACTTGTAGGTTTCTGTACAAATTTGCAAGTTGCAAATATTCATTTTCTCCTCCAACAAATACAGCTGGTATCGCTGAGGTAGAAAGGTTGCGTGCATCAAATATCACAAGTCAGAAAGGGCTGTGATTGCACATTTCTAAATATTGATCTCTTTACAGCTTGACTCCTTTATCAAAGAGGACTTTAAAGAAAAAAACCCAAGCACCTAACCTGCAACCCATTTTCCTAAAATTGTCACTTTTTTTTTTCTTATATTGCACCTTTTCCTTCTTACATTAGAATAATTGTGGTTTTCTGTGCTAGGCAGTACACTAGCCAGCAAATAAAGTGCCCTGTTAGGACTTCATTTTTATTGTTGCACTGTATAGGTTATTCTTTCCTCTGTGTTTGAAGAGTGTTGCAAAAAGCTTATTCAATTGTTCAGTATCCAAATGGGTATCTAAAGACAATTCATATTGTGGTGTTCTTGGGGAAGAATTCTTTTAAAAGGTAGCAATCCACTTTGGGAGTGAATTCAAAATATATATTGCTTGTGTATGGAGTGTATTAGGATACTTTGTCTTAGTTACATGCAAATGTAAACATATATACATAAATCCATCTATCTTATTAAAGCTTATATGTTTCACATGACAGATATTAAAACCAGGCAAGTGTGTCTTGTTCAGAGACTACGGACTGTATGATCATGCGATGCTCAGGTTTAAATCTGGCAGCAAACTTGGAGAAAACTTCTATGTTAGACAAGATGGGACAAGATCATATTTTTTTACTGCAGGTAAGATGCTTTCTTTTCTGTGGTCTTCAGCTTAACTTTGATTCAGAGAATTGCTAACATGCCCACAGAAATTTGTTGTTTTTTTTGCACAGGTGACTGTCAATTGGTGGTGTGCTTCATTTGCCATATCTTTCTGTTGCTGTTTATGGGAGATTGTTTATAGGATTGGCAGGACTTTTTGGAGCTGTTACTTATTTACAAGCTTCATGTATATTCTGTCATGTAACAAGAGCAGTGCTTTCTAAATTTGCTAGATTTTATTCAGATCTGTCGCATAAGGCAAAAAGAACAAAATTCAGTAAAAATTCAATAAAAAATATTTGTGAAGCACTTATGTTGAAGTTATTCCTGGTGTGGAAGGTGAAGTCTGCCAATGAAGTGTATAATTTGTAGAGCAGAAACATGACTGAAGGGCTGAGAAGCTTGTAGAATTATTTGAACAATGCCTGTTTGTAATGTATCTGGCCTCAGTTAACAACGCTGATGTTCCATGACAATGAATTCATTCTTCCACTGTTTGAAATAATGTTGAATTTGGGAAGGAATACATGTTTCTAATTCTGTTTCATGGGATACATTCAGTTTACTCATATGAAATTTCAATTGATGCACAAGGAAGTGCTGTTTATTAGTATTTCATTAATGGGGGTTCCCTATTTTAAATGTACACACACTGTTTACGGCAAGTCCATGTGGCTTCCTGTTGGGTTTAGGTTGACATAAAACTGCATTACTGCTGAAGTGGATAGTCTCTTTTCCCCTTCTCAACACATCACCTCTTGTAGTGCTGGGGCTCCTAAGTCTCATGATCAGCAATATTATCAAGCCCATTATTCACCTGTGTACTGAAGAAGAGAGTGTGCCTTTGTTTTCTACTGAGTAGCACAAGTTTAGTATGGCTTAAATTTCCAGAAGAATTGTACCTGAAATAAATGAAGCAAAAGATGGGAAAAGAAGGATATTGGGTTGTAGCTAACATGACAAGTCAGTAGTATAGGCAACCCTCTCTGTTGCATAGATCACCTTGTCTATGAGGCACTTCTGCCATCCCAAATAGAGATAGGCTTTGAGTGGAGGTCTTTTGTTTTTGAGAAATGCCTTCAGTTTGACTTAATGCAGACTGGGTACCGCTAGAACCACTTTGCCATTTTGTTCCTTTTTCTACTGAGCAGTGGTGTGTGAAGGTCTAGAAAAAAACAGTTAAGTCACAGTTTTGTGGGCTGTTCTGCTTAAGTCAGTGTTTCCAAAAGACTCCTATACTGATTTTATTCAGTACAAGTGCAGTAGTCTGCTTGCACGGAGCAGCTTGAAATCTACAGGCACTAAAATCTAAAGGTGTGGTTTTTCATACCCTAACACATTAGAACGTTAGATTGTAAAAACATTGGCTAGTGTTTTAAAAACAGCAGAAACACAATTTTTTGTTTAATATTTTTCTTTCTCTTCTAGAGTTCCTGTCTCAGCTCTTCAGGGCAGAGGGATATGAGGAAGTGGTCAATGAATATGTGCATCGAGAAACTGTGAATAGGAAAGAAGACTTGCGTGTTCCAAGAGTTTTTCTTCAAAGCAAATTTCAAAAGCCATTCAGTAAGACATACGTTCTTGCTGACTAGCAATAGCATCAGTGATAGTACATAGTGTTTACTTATGGGTGCTCACCTATTTGGTAAACCATAAACGACTGTATTCTCTTGTTGGTTTTCATCCTCAGCTATGAAATACAAATGTTAATGCTAATTCTAATTAAAGTGTGTGACGGTTTTGCAGAGCAGGAAACCTAATGAGTACTTGTATTCCTGTTTTTAAAGTAAATTCTCTGCAGCACTGTTGGAATATCAGATGAAATAGATTTAAATATGTTTAATTTTAGGTTCTAGTTCTTATTAGTAACTGACACAATTGTTGTTATTTCCATTTTTATTAAAAGCTATTTTTAAATAAGCATTCTTTTTCTATCACTTCTGTTCATGATTGGCTTCTTAATGTATTTCATCTTCTTTTGCAGGACTTTTGAGTATTTTTTTTTTCAAGAATTTATCAGGTACAAGATGAAATGGACTGAGTGAGAGTTATTTTTTAAGTTGCTTCAGTGTTTTGATCTTTTCAATGTGCTCAGCATTTGGATATGTTTATGTATGTTTATTTAAAATACGTTCCTAATTTTGTGCTCGAAGGAAATCGTTAAAGAAACAATTTGTCTTTACCCCTAATTAATTTCATATGTTCTTCCTTTGCTGAGCCAAAGCAGTCGAGGTTTTGCAGATCAGTTTCCCATTTGGAACAAAAATTTGTAATCTAGAAGTACTTAATTTTACACTGACTGTGTATTCTGATTCTCCTTTTCTGAGCAGAGGTCTTAACTCTTCTGTCACTCTCAGAAAAGTGTTGGTCTTCGCTGTTTCTATTACTGAAAGGTGTACTGATGTTGTGCCTCAGCCTGCCACAGACTTGACTGCCTGAAGGAAATTTTTCTTTTCCCTTTGATGGCCCTTATGCTGCAGAGCCACTTGTTCTTGGATGATATCATCTCAAAAACATCTGCAGCTTTAACTTGCATTTTGAACAGCTGCTCTGCAGCAGGGGAAGTATCTGGTGACTTGTGCAATTGGCAGAGGTGGTAATGCAATGCACATAAGTTGCAAGAAGGGAAATTTCAGTGAAATACTACATTGTTGGTTTTTTTTCAGTGGGAGGAATGGAGAATGTGTGTGCAGGCAGATGTTGGGACAGGGCTAGAGAATTTAGGAACCTCCATTCTTGGGAATATGCAGAAGTTGACTGGACAAGGCCTTGAGCATCCTGTTTGAGAGTGGCTCTGCTCTAAGCAGGGATTTGATCTCTTGTGGCATAAATTACTCAGGTTGTTGCTCCACTCAACTTGTGTGTTATTAGATGTCACACGCATCTGTTATGAATCAAAAGTGATTGCTTATCTTTGACAAACTACCTGTGTGATGATGAATTTTTTTCAGCACTTACACAGGCTCTGTGCATGGAGAGAAAGAAGTAATTTCTTTTTCAGCCTAAAGCCTACTACTGTTACAAAGTTAACCAGTCAGATTTTTTGAACAAATGGGAACTGTCAGAGGTCTTATACAGTTGAGATGGTTCTAAATAAATTTGCAGCAGATCATTGCTTTGTTTCAGGGCTTTACAGCTTTTTTAGTTCGTTTTGGTTCCTTCTCTTCTCTTCTCTTCTCTTCTCTTCTCTTCTCTTCTCTTCTCTTCTCTTCTCTTCTCTTCTCTTCTCTTCTCTTCTCTTCTCTTCTCTTCTCTTCTCTTCTCTTCTCTTCTCTTCTCTTCTCTTCTCTTCTCTTCTCTTCTCTTCTCTTCTCTTCTCTTCTCTTCTCTTCTCTTCTCTTCTCTTCTTTTTTTCTTTCTTTTTTTCTTTTCTTATCTGCTACCATGAGCCCAAAGCTGGATTTATTGTATAATCAGTCAAACTTTGGTCTCAGTGGGAAAAGAGATTAAGCAACACAGTTCTCCTTACGACTCTTTGAGGATGGTTATTATATGGCATTTCGTTATTTTATGGAGAGTATCATCCTGGGATTTTTGCATTACTGACTCCTCCACTGTGCATACCATCAGTATTTTCTGCTGTGAGTAATAAATGTCTAGTAACATTGGAAAATATATATATTAGTAGGGTATATAACAGTGAAAGCATTATTATAATCTGAACAGTCATCATTTTGTGGCTTCCCTCAGCAAATGTTCATCTTCAGTGCAGTACTTTTGAAGTGATTGGATGTAGCCTGAGCTTTAGAACACTTTGGACCCTGTACCTCCAGATGTCCTATAGGGCTGGATGCTTGGTCCTTTTAGAGACATGGCACATAAATGAGGATGGAGGATTGCCTTCCGTGCTTTCTCGGCATTTTGGCATTCCTCAAAAGGAACTGAAAAATAGGCATATATTAAAAAAGTATTAGTCAGAAGTTTCAAGTTTGAGTCAAATCTTAAGACATAGCTGCAGACAATAATTAACTTCCTCTGTGAACTGACTAAGCATTTCCTGAACAACAAAGCACCATTTAGTGGCTGTAGCTTCAGTATTTTAGTACAATTCTGCTGAAGGAACTGTTGTCACTTTCTGTATAGGACACATTCAAAGGAAAGTAGTAGTAGTATTTCTTTTTGTAATTTAGTCTCATCTCCAGACAGACCTCAAAAATAGAATAGCTTTCATTACTACACTACTCTACTAAGACTTTCAGCTATAGTTGTCATAATGCAGAGCTTGTTTTGAGGTGACTGGTCTCTATACCTCTCCTTCAATGCACTCCAAATCATTGCAAGCATTTTTAACTGTGGTAAAGTTTGAGGAAGTTGGGGGAGCTTTGAGAAGTCATCACATGAGATGTGGTAACTGATGGGATGCACGTCTGCTATTGTGCTGAAAAAAGCACTATGCACTGATCGCTTCAGCCTTACCAAGCCCATGCAAGCTCACCAGAGGCAGCACATGATAAGGACAGATGTACCTGGAATAGTCTTGTAAGGACTTGACAAAAAAAAATTTACATGCACTGAATTGTGCTCACCTTGCACAAACAAGCTACTGTGCCATTACTGTAATGAATAAATAGATCATTCTTTGGCTGAAGTTGTCTTTAGTCAGTGAGGACTGCTGAGGCTGAATTAATTCCCTGCAGAAAACCTTCCTTTTGGGTTTCCCTTAAACTGAGCTAGATGCTTTATCTGGCAGATGTAAGTAATGTGGACTCTGGTTAAAGATTTTCCTGCAGCTGTGGAATCCTAAACATCACTCTTGTCTGTGGGATTTTCCAGTGTCTTCTACTGGAATTGAACAACACATGTTAAGCGAATCTATTAGAGCAAAGGCGGACAGCGAGCTTTTACCGTGGGGAGGCGCACAGAGATGTTGCTTGCACAGATACAAGCTATTAGCCAGGTAAGATGATTCATTAGAGAACTCTACTTTCCAAGCTCATGGCACTATTCATTGTGCTTGCATTGAGGAGAAACACTGCTGCTATGAAACTGGGGAGCACAAGGGCATTAGAAAAGTGTGTGTGATTTTTCCAGAGGACTATTGATCTTGTGTATCTCTTTAAATGACCTTAGGTTAGGAACATCTACCCCTCTGTAAGTCGTAAGTATTGTCTTAAGAAAATTTGTTCTTAAAGGCCTTTGCCAAAGGCACAGGTATAGCCAAATATATTCTTGTAGAATACGTGAAGTGAAAGATTTAGAAAGGCAGCTGTGTGACTGAAAAATAATCCAGGTTTATTCTTCTCACTTGACTTGTAAGATGCTTAATACTTCACCGTCACTTCAGTGCTTTTTCAGAGTTCCTGCCATTCTGTGCTGTGCTATTGGTCGAGCTAAATGTGCCCTATCAACACCAGTTCAGGTTTCAGCATCTGTATTCTAGTGAACTTTCATCTGAAATAATGGAGGGTACTTGAAGGAAAATTCACAGGGCAGATGAGCCTGCCTGCTATCTAGGCTCCATTTGGTGTTTTTCTACAATCACCTTTTCTCAACCCTTAACTGTCTGCAGTAGATTATAATACTTCATACCTGAGGGACTGTTGTACAGCTGATACTTTAGGGTTTTATTTTACTGCCCTACTTTTTTTTACTAGCTATCTTTTATTTTTTCAAGCTTTGGCTTCAGGCTTTTATGTGAAAGGTGACATTTAATCAGATGTTAAAACTGGTCAGAGTGGTATGATCAGCATTTCCTTTGAATCAAATATCTGATTGCATTCCTATATGTTCCAGTTGAAAATTTGCAGGTAATGTATTTCTGTTGACTGAAAATTGAGCTGCAAATACTAAAAAAAAAAAAAATTGGTACTTTTTTCTTGAAATCTTGAGATCTATTCTTGAATTTCTTGATCAAAACAGAAAGCACAACTGCCTATTTTTCACTGTTAACAGGACTGCAGTAAGTCAGTGTATCAAAATGCATGAAATTATTTGCCATCACTTAAGCTTGCCATAATTTCAGTTTTATTTTGAATGCTGTTATGATTTGAAACATGGCACAAATGATTTTCATCTTGAAGATGTTGAAAACTACAAAATCTGTCAGCACTGTGCAAGTATTCTGGATATTTCTTCCACAGTGAACATGTTAGCTTATTAAGTTGTTTTATGAAATAACACAAGCACAAGTTTAATAATTAAATACAAAAGCTTGCTTTTCTGCTCAATAACTAAACACATTTGTCTTCACAGGCACACACAGTGTGGGTGGGTTGAAATATTATTGGCAATCACTATACTACTTGCCAACTGGCAGTACACATGTAATGTGCCATACATTTGGTGGTGTGTGTGTGGCAGTGCTGAGAAGGAGAGTCAGCCCTTCAAGAGGATGCCCCCCAGCACCTTTAGCATGGCTTGCACTCCTTTTTGATAAAATAATAAACTAAAAAACCCAAAGACTTCTCCATGGGCAAAGTATCATTCTTACCCAAACCAGAGCTGGTGCTGCCATGTGCAGCTGTTGCTCCGTGAAGGGATTTAACAGATGTGTCTGTGTGGCACCTGGGGACATGGTTCAGTGCATGAACATCCAACCTTTGGGCTTGCCTGGACTGCACTGAGTGAGACTGACAGAGAAACAGAGTATTTAGAAATACAGAAAAATCTTCCTCTTCAAGACAGACTTTTCTCTGTACAATAATATTAGTGTTTCATTTTACTTGAAGGACTCTTTCCAAGCCACTAAATAAAGGGTTTTTAAAAAGAACATAACCTGAAAGGAAATACCACAAATAGACTTCAACGTAAAGTACCTGCATCCCTTAAACAGAGGCCAACTGAAGACCAGACAAGCTTGTCAATTGATACCAATAGTTTTTATCTTATTCCCTAATACACAGTTTGTATTTAATCCATACAAACTCATTGCTTGTGGGAGCTCTTTGATTTTGTCAGCAATAGAAGATCAGTAAGGGAGAATTTTGGTTACAACAGATCCTAAGGTGTGTTACTACTTCTATGAAAGAAAGGCATCTTGTGAATGATTGAATATTCATTCCTGCAATTTCAGTGACAAATTAAGCAGCAAGACTTCTCTGTAAACGCTAGCAGCAATATGATTTCTTCGTATGCCAGGCCAGCCTATCTGTTGGCAGGTGGTGCAATGTCAGGCAGTGTAATGAAGCACTGCAGTAATAATCCAAAGATTGATATCAATTCTTTTTTGAAAAAAAGAGTAACTTGCAAAAATTTAGTAAGAGAAGCTAGATTGTATGTAAGATTGTATGACTGTGTGCTAGATTGTATGACTGTCAAGCTTGCAAGTAGCTGCAACTGTGGCATTACTGATATTTACACAACAAACAAAGCTGAAGATGTGCAATACCAGACTTTGCTCTGGGGACAGCCAAATGGCTTTGCAGCCCAGGTAGAAGTAGTGTAAGTGCACTGCACTGATCATACAGTTTTGATTCCTGAAGCCTTGCTGTTTGTTGGAAATATGTTACTGTTGACTACTTTCATAAATATGAATAAGGCATGAATCTTACTGAGAAATTTGCTTTTGTGCCTTGATTTGACATTTCCTGGAGCCTTTAACATTCTAAGTCCTTCCTTTAGCACAGCTTTTATTGCTATTGATTTTTATGGTGAATGTGTTGAATACTGCAAAAGGTGGAAAGTAACATAAAGTGCTAAAATGGTAAACTGTACAGGACTACAGGAGAGTACCTGAAACCCGGGTGAATGGAGACCAAATGACAATTTTAAAATATGGCATCATCCAAAGAGGATTCTTTTGAACAAATCCCTTAAAAAAGGTTTACTGTGTGCTTGTGGTATTATCTGGAGACCTGAGTATGGGACAATATTTTTTCTGGGATCTATAAGCGTGGAGATAAAGAAACAAATCCTGTCCTAAAAATTACAACAGTTCAATTATGCAAGGTGGGTAAGCAGAGGAAGAAGGGACATTATCACACTTGTACTAAGGCATATAGACCAATATTTTCACTACTTCAAATTTAAGTTACTGTGAAAATGAAACTGAAGAAATAATTTCCCATATTTTGGCTCAGCACTGCTGTGTGACACTGTTCCACATGACATTCTTGTCTCTAAACAGAAAAGGAGTTAAATTTGATGGATGGACCACCTAGTGGGTAAATAATTGGTTGGATGGTCCCACTCAAAGAGTTGTAGTCGTTGGCTCAATGTCTAGATGGATGCCTGTGATGAGTGGCATTCATCAGGGGTTGGTGTTGGGACCAGTACCATTTAACATCCTTATTGGAGATATGAGCAATAGAATTGAGTGCACTCTTTGCATATTTGTGGGTGACACCAAGCTGAGATGTTACTGAGATGTTGCTGACGTTGGATGGAAGAGATACCATCCAGAGTGACTTCGACAGGCTTGAGAATGGGCCCACGTGAGCATCGTAATGTTCATCAAGGCTGAGTGCAAGGCCATGCACCTTGGCTGGGACAATCTCCATCATGGGTACAGGATGGATAGTGAGTGAATAGAAAGCAGCCCTGAGGAGGAGAGCCTTGTGGGGGTCTTTGAAGATGAGAAACTTAACATGGCTGGCAAGGTACACTTGCAACCTTTCTGAGCCAACCAGATCCTTGGCTGTGTCAGAAGAATGGTAACCAGTAGGGCAAGGGAAGTGATTGTCTCCCTCTGCTCTGCCCTCATGAGATCCTGCCTGGAATACTAAATTCAGCACTGGGGTCTCAGCTTAAGAAGGGCATCAACCTGTTGGAGTGGGTCCAGAGGAGGTCATGAGGATGATCAGAGGACTGTAGCACATCTCCCATGGAGACAGGCTGAGATAGCTGAATTTGTTCAGCCTGGAGAAGAAACCTGATAGCAGCTTTCCAGGACCTCAGCAGGGTTACAGGAAAGTTTGGGAAGGACTCAAGGAGTGCAGTGATAGAACAAAACGTAATGGCTTTAAAGTAAAAGTGGGTGAATTTAGATTAGTCGTTAAGAAGAAATTCTTCATTATGAGGGTGGTGAGACACTAGAATAAGTAGCCCAGAGAAGCTGTGAATGTCTCATCAAGTGTTCAAGGCCAAGCTGAATGGGGCTTCAGTCAATCTGGTCTTGTGGGAGTTGTCCCTTGCCATGGCAAGGGGTTGGAACTGAATGGTATTCAAGGTTCCTTCTAAACCAAACCACCCTGCTAGTCTGTGCATTTAAAAGACAAGTACTGTTCCCAACCCTGCTGTTGTTTTCCTGGATGTGTCTTTCTGCCCTGCGGGGAGGGAAGAATGATCGGAATAAAACAATGGTGATAGGAAACCAGTAAGTAGTTTTGGTGTAAATACTAAGTCTTTCTATTTTTATTTCTGCTACAGTTATGAAGTAGACACTCAAAATCCATGTGACTTTATTTATATAGGAAAAAAAGTGCCTTGATGAGGGCTACAAAATAAGTATCAGTTTTCAGCAGAAGTATTTTAGTTAACAGTTGGTGCCAGGAGCAGATGCTATAAAAATAGTATATTACAAGAAGAGGAAATGCTACTCTTCATCTGATCTCTCCTTTCCAGTCTACTCCTGATCACAACAGTAGCAAATCCAACCTTCCAGTACCTGTAGGGAGGACAGAGAGTTGGTGAAGCCTGTGTGGATTTATAGCTTTAAGCTCCTTCATATTTGATAGTTTTAGTGCAACACTGTCTTGCACTGCTCTTTGAACTCCAGGCACAGAAGTAGTATGTCTTAAGAAAGAAACTGTCTTAAGAAAGGAAGGAAAGTTTGCCTGTTAGTGTTAGTAAAACATGCAGATGATATGGTGAATATTCCTTGAGTAAGGTTAATGCTGGGCATAGTCTGCAATTCAGTGGAGAAGGAATAGCTTCTCTTACCACTAGTAAAATACTTTCTTTCTCTGTAGACTGTTTTGTTAAACTCCCATCTGGCCTGGACAGAGGTCATTTTTGTGCCTAAATGTGGAGATGTTATCACTAAGTTACTCATTTATGCAAAAGTTGGGCTTTTGTGGATTTTTTTTTCCCGACCTGCTACGTTACATAGTTTTACTGAGTGCAAGAATGGCATTTGGAATTTTGGTCGCAAGGTGGCAGTAGCCACTAACCACAGCACTACCTTCCTCTTAACCCCAGCTCTCTGCTGCCGTGCCGGCATTTAACGCGGCGGTAGGAAGAGCTGGTAATGGCTTTACATATACGAAAAGGCTCGAGCTGTCTAGTCTATGCGGTTAAGTCATCTTTTTCTCTACTTAAATAGCTCTTGGGTCTTCAAGAAAGGAGGCGAATGGCATTTAAAGAAAATACAGTAGTATCTTAGCGATGCTTGTTACTGAGAGATAATGTTCTTAGCACAGTGTGAGGGAGTCTAAAGTGAAATACCATCAGCTGGTAACGGCAGCTGGGATCCTAATTACCTCTACCTATGAGGCAGTGATCTGTTGCACTGACAACTCACAGGTTGTTTCTGTGTAATCTGATGCCTGTTAAACCGTTACCGTAGAAACTGCAGTGATTTAAGATAACAGCTTTCAAAGCTTTGAAATGCAGTGCCTTAATATTACATTTTATTAACTCCTCAAAGATATTAGGAACAATTCATACAGAAATTTGTCTGTTTTCTTCCTTCAGTGTGACATAAAATGCAGGTGACCAGAGAGGTTGAATATCTTTCATTAACTACTGTGCTGAACTCAGCTGTAGTTTTGTTTGCCATTTTGCAGTTTCTGCTACTGTAGTAATCCTTATTTTGTCTCCAGCAAACCCTCTCACTTAAAAGGAAGAATGGAATAATATTTCATTTACTTCTTGCTGGCTTTACATCTCATTTTAAACGTTGTACGTTTAATGTAATCACTACCAGGCAGCACTAATAAGCTACATGTAAAACTGCCTCAACCGCATTTTATGCAACAGTAATTCCTTTGGATATGTAATATCTGAATTATTGTAAACACTAATCATCTGGCACTGCAAAAACATATTTGGTTTAAAAAAAAAGAGAGAGAGAGAGAAGCAGATCCCTCTGTGCCTGTCTTGCATTTTCTTTTCTCTTGGTTCAGGACTAACTTTTTTTTTTTACAATAGAGTGGGATCCAGCAACATTCATGGGTAGATAGTGATAGGACAAGGGTGAATAGCTTTAAACTAAAAAAGGGAAGATTTGGGTTAGATATTAGAGGAGAACTTTTTACTGAGAGGGTGGTGAGGCAGTGGCACAGGCTGCCCAGAGAAACTGTGGATGTCCCATCCCTGGAGGCATTCAGTGTCAAGATGGATGGAGCCCTGGGCAGTCTGATGCAGTGATTTATGTAGTGCTTGGCAATCTTGCCCATGCCACAGGGATTGGAACTAGATTCTTTTTGAGGTCTCTTCCAACTCAAGCCATTCTATGATCCTAAGCACATTCATGTACATGTACGGGCTGGGAGAGCAGCAGAACAAGAGGTAGAACCAGCTGAGAGGGTGCTGGTGTAGTTGGGCTGGTTTTAAGGTATTCCTGTTCAGGTTAACTCAGGCTGCTAGAGTGTCACAGAGCTGTGGCACCATGGAACTTCCTCATTTGTACCATGTTTGTGTTCAGCCTTGGCATCTCTTTTTGGTAAGAACTGAAGCAGCACCAGAGCAGGGATGTTGAGTGGTACCTGGACTGTAGTGTTTCTGTCGGCAGATTTCTCTTGTCATTGCCTGCATCTCAGAGCAGCCAACCTGCAGGGGTGAAGGATGAAACCTGCTTTCCACAGTGTGTGCACTATGCCAGCTACTAAGAGCCAACAGCCATACAAACCTGAAAGAGTGGTACTAAAGCTGTCCTCCACCCTTTGTTTAACAAGTTGTACTATCCTGGCATGTACTCACTGAGGCTGCATCCAAAACACAGCTAGGGATAGCACTGTTATCCCAACCTTCATTCTATAGCCCCTCCAGCGCTCCCTGTCACCAGACAGGGCAGTGGAACGAGTAACAATCTGTACCCCATATGTCCTTTTCTGATAGTGCTTTGCTTGGATCCCAGCCTCATGGTTGCATTCCTAGCGTGAAACTGGGAACAAAAGGCAACTGGAGGCCTTACAGAGTGGCTGCTCCCTCTTCTTTTCACAGAAGTTGAATGGGAGCATGTCTGTTCTGTGTCGTAACTAATCGGTGGTCGCAGCTGCCTCTGAGACTGTGCTGGGGTATTATAGCCTTGAGAAACCATGGCACAAGCCGTTGGAGTTGGATGCTGTGTGATGTGGTGGCTCCTGTTGTTCCAGGTAAGCAATTAGGGCACATCCACTGAGTAAAGGCAGCTGTGTCCAGGCATCTTGGCCACATGTGACTTGCTCAGCAGATGGTACCTGGAGTATAATGAATTAAGAAACTGTTCTGAGCGGGGAAAACATCAAAGTTAAAAATGCCACCACAGCTGACGTTCTCTGGAAGGGAATAGGCCAACTGACAGGGTCTTTTATGCAGCCAAAACAAAGACAATCATGAGATACTTTTTTCCTTTTTTTTTTTCTGGCAATAGTTCTGAATCATTTGAGATGTCTCAGAATTTTGAGGCATGCTTCACTCTTCAAGTCTGGAACCAAATAAAGATAAGAGGGAGGTATTTTTATATTCTTAATGTAGAATCATAGTATGACTTACGTTGAAAGGGACCTTAAAGCCTACCCAGCCCCAACCCCCTGCCATGGGCAGGGCTGCCACCCACCCAATCAGGCCACCCAGGGCCCTGTCCAACCTGGCCTTGAGTGCCTCCAGGGATGGGGGACCACAGCTTTTCTGGGCAGCTGTGCCAGCACCTCAACACTCTCTGAGTAAAGAATTTCTTTCTAACTTCTAATCTTCACCTACATCTCCCCTCTTCTAGATTTAAAGCCATTCCCCCTAGTCCTATCACTATCGCATTGTGTAGAAAGCTGGTTTTCCTCCTGCTTATAAGCTCCCTTCAAGTACTAGAAGTAGCATGGGAATGCAAAATAAAAATAGAAACTCAGAAACCAGTTTTTCCCACTGAGGTAGTTAACGTAGTCCCTGATACACTGATTGGGATCTGAGACAAAGCAACTGGAGAAAGGTTAGTAGAGAATGCAAAACCAAACAATTATGTAGACTTGCAATTTGCAAGCTGGAGTAAAGTGCCCAGACCGAATTATGAAATTTATGAAGGATGAACAAATCTCCAACACTGTAGATGCAGTAGAAAATGAAAATTACAAGTACTGCAGGGATGGAGATCTGACACAAAAAGGTGTGCCAGAACTCAAAACTGGATTCTCACAGAACAAAAGGTGGTGAACATTTTGAGCCAAGAAAATGCAGCTTTTGAAAGAATACAAGAACACATGTGGATTGTATTACTTGCTAGTGCCAACATTGCATGTAGTGTGGACTGCAAAGTGGGGAGCTTCAGAAAGGAAGGAAAAGTAAATAATGCTGCAGCCAAAGCTATGTAGACTGACTTCTCTAAAGCAAATAGGATGTGTTAACAGAGAGTTAGCCTCTGGGGCACAGACCAGTACAACATCATCAACAGGAATATCAACATTGAGAGTGTTGATAAGCCAGAGGAGAAACAGATAAACCTTTAGTGGTAATGGTAAGACATATGAAAGGAGTATCTAGGTACGCTGTGATTTGGCACTGTTACAGTTTTCTTGCGGGTGAGAGGGAGGAGGGCAGGAATTGCTAGTGAGTTTGGGACTCATCTAATTGCTGACCTCCTCATGTGGGTATACCCACTGCAGAGACAAGGCAAAAAATGGTGATATAAGAATTAGAGACTGTTTTCAAAGGGTCAGTTTGTTAAACAATTTACAGCATCTGTGAAGATCTCCTTAACTTAGGGCTGAAGTCTGGGTAGGGGCAAGCAGATGGGTTATGCCTGGGAATCAACAAGGGAGCTGTTGAACAGATGCCTATTTGCTCATTACTGTGGGAGAGGGTAGAACCCCCAAACCATTCACTTCATGTATGAACCCAGAGAAATGTAACAAGAATTCTAAAGGGAGCATTTTTCCATGCCCTAGCAGAAAAATACTTGAAGACATCAAATATTTCTTTGCCTTGTTTGCACCAGCAAAGTTCAGTATGGCACACCTAGCATAAAAATGGTGGATGCATGTATCCAGTCCTCCTGCACTGCTGTGGCAATGCTGTCTCAGGTTGTAGCTACACTTTGGGACTCCTGCCTGACAGGGACGCACTGGAACAGGTTGCTCAGAGAGGTGATGGGTGCCCCGTCCCTGGAGACATGATCAGTGTCAGGCTGCACATGGCTCTAAGCAACCTGATCTCTCTGTAGGTGTCCATGTTCATTGCAGGGGAGTTGGACTATATGGCCTTTAGGGTCCCTTCCAATTCAAACCGTTGTATGAGTCAATGCTAGCTCCAAAAGATTGAATGTTGGGATAAGCTCACCCATGCACCATTTTATTTTCCTCTTGAAGCCCTAGTGTTGCTTAGAAAGAAATGTAGTTGCATGGGCAGTGAGAAAACAGAATGACTCCTATAGGTGCTCCCAAGTGACTGTGTTGTGGAATATCTTAGTTCTGATAGCCTTAATTTATCATTTGGGATTTCCTTGCTCTTGAGCAATATCATTGGAAAACAAATGATAAGAGAAGCAAAGGTTTATACTTTATACACCAAGATGACTACCTGGCATGTCTCTGTCCATCACAGACTACTGTGGGATTTATATTTAACTGACATTTCCCTCTGAGTGATCAGACCCACGTGGTGTGGAGATGCTGATAAGTGCTGGCTATGCACAGCAGGAAAAGGAAGCAGCTGCACTTTTGGGAGGATCTTTCTCTGGCTTCTTGTTCCTCTGACTAGTGAGTTCACACAAGTTCATGTCACTCTTCACATGTGGAGATACAGACTATGCCATCCAGCCTCTTCTCTTCAGATTTTTGTTCCCAGCTCAGCAAGCTACTAGAGGTCCTAAATTGCATTAAGTGACCTGTGAGCCTGCATGTAACAGCCTGGTTTGCAAGGCTGCACAGAAATAGAAAACACCTCATTCAATATATGCTGATGTTCTAATTCCTTTCAGCCAAGAGGTGCTTGAAGACATCTGTGCAAAGAAAGCACAGCTCTCTGTAGGGTGAGTGCTCATTTTCCAGTTTGGGGTTGTGTTCCCTTTAGAAGGTATGGGTGAAAGGAGGAGCAGCCCAGCTGCGAGAAGGAACCGAGAGATCTGCCTTCTTGGCAGGCAGAACAGAAGAGGAGCCTGTCTGAATCTGTGTCTCCTGCATATCAGAGAAGAGGTGCACAAGCTGCTGGGATTCTGCTTTGGCTCCAAAATACATAACTTGTGGAATCTTCTGACTGCCAGAAAATTGTGGGTAGAATTAATTATTACCAGCAAAGTTGCTTCAGATGGGAATCTGTACTATAACATGAATACAGACAAAAGGCAACAGCAGTGCTGGGCTCTCTTCTCTGCTTTAACTAATATTCCTCCAAACAGTGCCATGTTGAATGGCTGTCTTCAGCACTCATGGTTTCTAAGGTGTCCTAGATATAATGCACATAAAGCGTATCTTGGATACTGCAGACAAGAGCATGTGCATTAGCATTTGCAGGATACAGATCTAAGGCAGTAGGTGTTTTAGAAACACCCAGAAGAGATATCTACTCATCTCAGAAACCACATAGGGCTGCAAACTTGAAAGCAAACTGCGTTGCAGATAAAAGCGGAGTCTTCTGAACTTCCCTTTGACTTTTTACTGCAGGTAAAGCAGTGGTGAAACCTTTTATATTCATCTAGTGGGGAAAAAAAAATTGTTTTAAAACTCAAATTTTGTTTCTTTCTCTTCATTTATTCTTCCCCTTCAGGGCATACGGGTGTTTCTGTGCTGTCCCTGTGCACACGCCCATTTCAACTTTCTATTTTGGTGCTTGTGGCAGGGATGCAGCAGCATGGCTCTGGGCCAGGTTGCATCAAGCATGGCACAGCATCCCACTTCTGCTCCCAGATGGGCAGTGGTGTTGCTGCAGCCAGCAGCCCCACTTCAGACCACGTGGATATTTGTGAAAATATGAATTTAAAATGCCTGGCTGAAAATGTGATTAACAGGGAACCATTTCGGTGTGTTTACTAAATGATTCTGTTGTAAAGAATTCTTATAGTTCTAAGAAAAGCTATCTGAAGGAAAGTTAAAAACCCTTTCCTGTTCCTGTTCTACTTTTTTCTTTTTTCAAGTAGCTTCTCACTGTTCACTGTTGAATGCAGGTTTCTTAGAGAAAGTGTGACTGTTCTTCTACTGAATAGAAGAATCAGCATTCTTTGTTATGAAATCAGACTGTAAATAAGTAACTCCTGAAAGCTGAAAGTTTATCTCCTGCATGAGAAAACAAATTCAGGTCAGGATTCCAATAGCCAAAGTCTTCTCTATGTGTGTTTATATTTAAAGCTTCAGGTTAGGATTGTGGAGAAGCAGAGTACAAACCTATAGCAATCTCAAGGAGAATTCTGAGCTCTGATTTTTGACAGTAATCTCCACTGTCCAAGTTCCTAAAGTTTTGCCTATTTTCAAGCCAATTATTTGCTTTTTCTGTAGTTAAATTATCATAAAACTAGGAAACATATCAGCCACACATCTGTTAAAATAGTGCTTCCACCAAAGCCTGATTATGGTGATTTTTAAAATCAGATTACGTGAGTGAAGTCTGCCTTATTTGTTCTCATCCAGGATAAAAAGCAGCACTCTTTTTTTTTTTTTCTTTGTGGAGGAGTTAATCTGATTATGAGCACTTGGGTACCAATTAGGAACAAACTCTCACTGTAAAAGCACAATGAAGAGGGGGTGGGAGGCTGTACATCTAAAGGTGTGTAGGGGAGCTGGAATAATATCCTTTTCACAGTTGTGTTAACACCATATGAATCACAGAATATACAGTGGCTTGAATGCAGGCTTTAGGGTTTGGGAAGGTGTCCCTAAGAAGAAACCATCATCAATGAAAGGGAGAGATACCATTAACTGTTAGTGCAATGTATTTCTTCTAGATGGAGGTGTGATATGTCTTGAGCATGCTCTGTTGTGTTGTCTGAAGACAGAAGTGAGAGGATCTGGGGATAGATTTTGAAGCTAAAGGAACTTTTGTTTAAAGGTGATTTTTTTTATTTATTTATCAGTGGCTTTGTTCTACAGCCCTATCTCCCTCTTGCAGCTAGGAGCAGCCTTGTGCCTAGCCATGCAATCCAGCCACTTAAGTCCTGCATGTTGGACTGCAAAGTGGTGAAAGATCCACCCGAGGGTGCTCAGGGAGCTGGTGAATGCAATTGTCAAGTTGCTTTCCACCATCTACCAGCAGTCCTGGTCAACCAGAGAGGTTCCAGATGACCGGAGGCTTGCCAGTATGACTCTCAGACTGGATATTAGGAAAAACTTCTCTGAAAGAGTGGGTCAGACACTGGCACAGGTTGCTCAGGGAGGTGGTGGAGTCAGTTCCTGGAGGTGCTCAAGAACCGTGTGGATGTCATATTTAGGGACATGGTTTAGCAAGTAATATTGGTGGTTAGTGGACAGTTGGACCAGATGATCCTAGATGTCTTTTTCAACTTCAGTGATCCTGTGATTCCAAGATGCCTTCAGCCTCATGCCTGTGGGCTCAGACAGTGTGTGAGCGGCTCTGCAACAGCTGCCTGTGGCTACACTCCTGTGCCTGGAGAAATACACAGGAATCTGAGCTCACTTTTCACTTTAAGGTGTGTGTGTCTGTACAAAGGTATCACGACATGACATCATGATTTTCACATGCTGGCAAGTCATGGCTAAGCCCCTTGCATCTGTACTATGACACTGTCCTGCTGCTGACCAGGCTGTGGGCAGCTCCTTGCCATCCACAAATGACTCAAAAGAGGTCACTGCACCCTCACCCTCTTCAGCCCCTCTGACTGTCCAGCTGGGAAGGAGCTCATCTCCCTCCAGCTCAGTCAGTTCTGCTGACATGCACGAGTGGCGGATATAATCCATTACTGTTACTGCTCCCAGGGGGGTGATGGGTATCCAGATGCTACTGGATACAGGCAGGGGATAGGAAGCCTCAGTACTGTCCTTAATCTGCATCTCTGTAATGCTGTGCTGGGGTAAAAAGGTGAAGCAGCATCTTGCCTTGCCTTGCTTCTGCTGGTATTTACTCATGGATATGACAAGCTGTCATTTTCTAGTTTGTGTGATAAGTGACACCTAATCTCCTTCCCCCTGCTGCAACCTTGCCAAAGAGTTTGCTGCGTGCAGATATAGATTTGTGTTCATTTCCCTAACAGATGTCACAGTGATTCAGTGTGGAATCTGCTTGGGGACATGATGACAATTGAACTGTTTGCAGAAAAGGGGATGTGAATGCACTGGTATTTTTTGCTTCTTTTACAATACTACAGCTTTGTGTTTCAGGTCCTTGATTCAGTTTTCACTTCCCATATTGAGTGAGGAGGAGGCAAGGCTCTCAACTGTTTTGAATGCTTCAAAGATTCTGTACAACTGAATGTACATACAAAGGCATCTCATCCTTACAAATAATGTAGGTCTCTGCTGATTTCTGCAAGGAAATTCTGAATGTCTGAGCAGTGCCATGTAGTGCAAACTGCTATTTCTAAGGTGTTTTAGGCAAGGCTGGATGAGATGTACTGACATGCCATCAAAAAGATGTTTCCTGTTAAAGTTAAGGTGTTTGGGAACTGATTTTACATTCAGCACCATTGTGCATTGACTTTTTTTTTTTTTTTTTTTTTTATATTTAGATGCAAGAGAGAATCTGTGAGTAGAACATGAATCCTACTGTTATTTAAAGCAAGGTTTAATTAAAAGTAGGCTCCTCTTGCTCAGAATTTTACTGAGAATGCCAGTCTCTTTCCTTTTACTTCTCAATCCAATTTACATGGAAAAATGTTTCTCTGCTGAGGAAGTGACTGGAAAAGGTTTCTCACTCTTGTAATAACCTCAGGGCAACACTTCCCCTTTGGTTAATTATATAGCTGCTGTAAAATAATACAGGTGCCAAATTCAAGAATAAGAGGCAGTTATTTAGCTGCTCACACTGCTGCTGCTGTGCTATTGTTTGATAGCTGTAAGTTTATTGCTGTAATTTGCAGTTTCCAGTTTGTGTGTACGTTTGCCTATATGTTCTTTCATGAGGTCCCAGCTGTCTGTTATTTGCTGTCATTGCAAGTGGACACTTCACTGCCTCTGGCTGGCTCCTGCCAAGCCTCTTCAGGGTTGGTGGAAACACCCTTCTTTTAATAAAGTCTATGTCAGTGGAGCTTGCCATCTTTGACCATTTTGATATCTTTGGCACAAAGGAAATGCTGATTTCTCCTTCTGGAGGATTACACAGCATTAAAACTGCCCTGTCTGAGAAGATTAGCAGACTGCTGGGTAGCTGTTTCCCTCCCCTGCCCCACTTGAAGGAATTACTACTCCAAAAGGGTGCTTGCAAGGAGAGAACTATGCTGCAGAGTGGCCGACATTTGCTTTGTTTGGCTTGCTCTCCCTGCAGAATGCCTGCATCTGAAAACCAGCTGCATCTTCTGCTATTTGGAGAGGGTGTTCCTGGCCTTGCACCTCGCTGCAGATCTCCAGCACTCTGCACTGACAACTGAACATGGATGTACTGCTGCAGCTGCTGTTATAGGGGCTCCACTCCATTCTGCTTGCAGGATACCAGACTGAATTAAAGTAACTTTCATCCCCTTGCATCAGGACTGCATTTACACTCTTGACAGCAGTTCTGCTTCAGAGATCTCAGAGAGAAGCCTTCTGGGACTCCAGGGTGCTCAGTACACCAAACTCTTTCCTGGGATCATGTCCAAGAAGGAAGATCAATCTTCTTTCTGTCTGACTTGCTCCTGAGAAGAGCTGCATGTCAAATATATTCTCAGAATATTTTGTGATATATGAATCATTCTGTAAACAAGGGCTCGATGATGCTCACACACCTGTCTAATGCAAAAACCTTCAGCTACTTTCCCACTTCCCTGAATTTTTTCCTGAGAAGTGGTGGAGTCTCCTTCTCTGGAGATGTTCAAGACCTGCCTGGATGCCTACCTGTGCAGCCTGGGCTAGGGAGCTGCTTTAGAAGGGGGGTAGGACTAGATGATCTCTAGAGGTCCCTTCCAACCCTACAGTTCTGTGATTCTGTGATTTTCTGAGCCATTCAGTCCATTAGCTGAAACAGTTTCAGCAACAAAGCACCTCGGCATCCTTCCTCTGTTAGACACAGTGTTTGAAAGCCTCATTCTTTACAAAAAACAACGCATAAAACTTTGAAAAAATGAAGTTACCCTTTTCAATCAATTTTAGGAGCTGTAAAATCCCACCATCTTACCCAAAACCTGCCCCAGGAATTAATCATTCCTACCATTTCCAGAGCATTCAGATAACTCACAGCATGGAAGAGTTACTTGTACTTAGCTGGTTGGAGATGTGAGTGTGGGGGTGTAAGGCATCTTGTGGTAAAAGCTCATTTTTGCAAGGAGATACTGTGGGAGTTAGGAAGTGAAAGATGGAAGGAAACCGGAGAAAGGCCAAGAGGACTACTTGCTGGATAAGGAACTGAGTGAATGATCACCCTTGTAGAGTTGCAGTCAACAGCTCAGTGTCCAACTGGAGACCAGTGATGACTGGCATTCCTCAGAGATCAGTGCTGGGACCAGTGTTATTTAACATCTTTGTAGGCAACATGGACAGTGGAAACCCTCGGCAAGTCTGCAGATGACACCAAGCTGAGAAGTGCACTCGATCCCATGTGGAGTAGTGCATCCAGTTCTGGGGCCCCCAACATGAGAAGGACATGGAACTCTTGGAGCGGCTCCAGTGGAAAACCATGAAGATGATCAGAGGGCTGGAGCACCTCCTCCATAAGGGCAGGCAGAGGGAACTGGGGCTCCTCAGTCTGGAAAAGGCTCTGTGGGGACGTTATAGCCGCCTGCCAGTACCTGAAGGGGGCCTACACAAAAGCTGGGGAGGGACTTTTTATAAGGGCATGTAGAAACAGGATGAGGGGAAGTGGTTTTAAACTGGAAGAGGGTAGATTTAGACTAGATATTAGGGAGAACATTTTTAACTGTGAGGGTGGTGAGACACTGGAACACATTGCCCAGGTAGGTTGTGGATGCCTGCTTCCTGGAAGCATTGAAGGCCAGGCTGGATTGGGCTTTGAGAAACTTGGTCTTGAGGGAGATGTCCCTGCCTATAGCAGCGGGTTGAAACTAGGTGATCATAAAGGAACCTTCCAACCCAAACCATTCTACGATTGTAAGGTTGGTTCAGGGAAAGGCTCACATTAGAGATGAGAGAAACATCTTCAGCTGGGAGTAATCTGTGTTTATACATGTGTTAATGAAAGACAATTTGTCTGAAAATAACAAAATAACAAAATAATAATAATAATAATAATAATAATAATAATAATAATAATAATAATAATAAAGTTTTGTGACCAATGAGAGGGCTGCAAGGAATCTCAAGGTGAAATGCTTCACTTCTTACCCCTCAAGCTCTTATTAACTAGATTTGTAAAACTGCCCTCATGTTGAAGAGATTTCGGGAGAAATGAAGTTGCTACACCGTATTTTATTCTTCCCAAGGATTAATTTTGTTTTCTGTAGTAAAAGAGTCTGCTCTGGTGAGGATAAGCATATCCTGACAATGCTGCAAGAGTTCTCCAGTATCAGCAATAGGTAAGGAAACGCATCCTTAAAGTGGGAATTAAAATGATGAAACATTTAAAAAAGGAGTGTCTAGAGGAAAGGTTAAGCTAGAATTAAAAGAATATTCTTAAACCTAAGTCTGCAACTGGTCTGCACTTTCCCGGTAGAAGGGGAAAGTCTGAAACGGTCCAGCTTATAGTGAGCCCAGAAGCATATGGTACAGTTGTCTGGAATCTTGTAACTTTTAAAGTCTTTCATCCTGATTATAGGGCTCCTATAGGTGGAGATCTGACCCACACACTGACACAAAGCTTTGAAACTCTCATTGGCCCTGGTTCCTGTGCATCCACTCCGTGCTTTCCAGACATAATGTCAAGTTGCAGAGGTGGCAGTCCTCAGAAGTCCCTGAAGTTTTGCTTTCACTTCGGCAGAGCATATGCTCTATCTTCTTTCTGCTGCCTTCTTTCCTCTGTGGGGCAGCTCAACAGCCTCTAGTTTAAGGCTGTCCTGCAGGGAAGCAGCAGAGGGATCTGTGTCTGATGAGGGTTGGGATGGGGGAAGGTCAGCTTGAAGACTGGATTGCCATGCTCATACAGCACTGCTGAGACCATGTTAGGGTGGAACGCTGAGGTGTGAGGAAGTGAACAAGAGGTGGGATGAAATGGGGGAATGGCAGGAAAAATCTCAACCGAGATGAGTAAACTGCCAATTCTGCCTTTAAGAGTGGGATTACCAAGACTTAAAGTTGGAGAGGTCAAATGAGGGGAAAGAGAGAATAGAAAGACAAGGACAAATAAAGGAAAGCATTTTGGTGATACTTGAGGTGGTGGAAAGCAAACAAGGTGGTAATAGCATGGAGCTGCATCAAGGGAGGGTGGGTGAGTGTTAGGAAAAGGTTCTTCACCAGAGGGCAGTAGGCGTGGCCCCAGGCTGCTGGAGTTGGACCACACTCTTAGACATTGGGTCTGCATTTTGGTGGTCCTGTGTGGAGCCAGAGTTTGGATGTGATGATTTTTGTGGATCCCTTCCAACTCGGGATATTCTTTGAGAGAGAATGCAGATCATCACTGACTCTATCCTGAAGTATAGTGTTAGGTGCTAAAACAGAATCTGCTTCACTCCTACACACAATGTGCTCAGTCTCTTGGTTTTTATGTAATGAGAAGCACTGAAGACTGTGATTCTGTCAGGTGGTATACTGAGGGCAGAAATCTTGTTGTTAATGGTAGGAGAGGGGGCAAAGATCCTTTGTTCACAAGAAGCAGTTTACTGTCATGAAGATGATAGGAATTGTTATATCTGAGTATTTTAGTGGCTTTTGGATTTCCATACATATCTGGAAGGAGACACTTGAAGGGTGGAGCCTGAGAATCTTGCAGACCTGAAACTCAAATTAGTTACTGACAAGTGTTTCTGTATCTAGATACTTCATAAAATTAGGCTATAATGAGCCTAAGAAGAATGTCAAAGAAGAGAGTAGGAAAACAATTTATTATTTCTCCTACCACTGCTTATGGGTCAGCCCAATTAATTTAGGAAGCAAAGAGACTAGGCAAAGACCTCTTGATACCTTGCTAATTGGACCTGGCTGTCAAGGGCTGTCCCCATCCTTGGACTGCCCAGTTGCTTTCCTCTAGGCTGCCAGCCCCTCCCCTCAACACAGAAGCAGGAGTTCCCCCATTTAGTTACCAGTCCCTGACTTCTATTTCTATAGACGAATCCTGGTTTCTCCCTTCTCTCTGCTTATCAGCTAGCTGTGACAATAAAGAAGTCCCAAATCTTTCTGCCTTTCCGTAGCTATCTGGGCTACTTCAGCTCCTTGTTTGAAAGTTCATTTTCAATATTTCTGTGGTTATGTGGGCCATCTTGTATTCAAAATATCTCTGCTGCTTCCCTATATTTAATCAGTTAGCACCACTAAGATGTGAGATTCATAAAGAGAAATAAAGGAAAAGCTTCCCTGGATAGCTGGTGCTTGAATGACGGTTTACTGCTGAGCTGGAAAACTGCTCTGTGCTAAATGCATGGAGTGGCCATCCCATGCGAAGGAACGGTTGACAAAACTGTCAGCAACCATTTGTGCCTCTCACTGACATACACAAGGCATGTGAATACTCAGAACCTGACCTGCTGACCTTTCCTACTTAGCTTTTTATGTTTGCCCTTCCATTTTCACATTGCTGTGTTGCAGGGATTTCTGTATTAATAATCTGTCAGTGTTACATCCAGTATCATGAGCAGTGTGGGCTGGTGGCAAGGGTCCAGGGAGGGAGTTTTATCCTTTAAATCTACCAGTGATATACCTACTGACATAGTTCGGTAGGCACAAATATGTAATCAGTCTGAACGTTGAGCAAAGGACTGGAAAAATGAAATTACTTTCCTGCATGTGGATTATATTATTTGGGCAGTACAGGTTATTCTTCAAACCAATGTTTTAAATACGGTTTGCATATATGTCTGAGAACAGAGAATAAAAGATGGGTGTGGGTGTTTTTGTACCAAATAGCAGTGATGTGTGTGGCTCACTGAAGAAGCACTACTGAGTTATCGGGCTGGGTTGATGAGGATGGCTCTTGCATCTCATGCTGGCTCTTTCAAATCATTTCTTGTCTAAGATCTTATTCTGAGTATAAATTTACACCTTTGCACTTGATCTGTCCCCATTGAAACTGATGGGAGACTACTTATCGAGGAAAGCAGATGGTAGGGCAGGGAATATGTTCAGCTGGAAAAGGAGGCAGTGTGGAGTTTTCCCCGTTCAAGTGTCAAGCACTGTGAAGGGGATTCTCCTTATCATTCTGCAGCAGATACAAGGAAGAGTGTCTCAGGTTACTGTGGTATTTCCTAAATCTGCAAGAGCAGCACACTTTGTACTTTGTGCAGATGGGCAGCAGGCCTGCTTTTCTCCTCTGCAGACACAGCATCGTTGTGATGGTGGTTTCCAGTGGGAAATTCCACACAACCCACCTTGCCTTGGACTGACTAGATGAGAAGAAAGTCCTGTGGTGGTGGTGATACTCTCTCTACAAAACATTAGCAAGCAAGAGAATCCATCAAGCTATTAGTCACGTATTGTATATTTAGTAATGCTTATGCAAATTTTATATAAGTATATATATACTCACATTATTTGTATAAAGCCTCATCCAGATCAGGTTTCATAATAATTAGAAAAGTAGCTAATGGGATACAAGGCTATATCCAGTATAAATTGGCCAAGAAGGTAACTGTGCTAATACATATTTAGCTTTGTTTTGAAAGATACTAGACTAAGCACAGATAGAAAGTAGACTGTATCTCTTTAAATGAGCCTCCCTTCTTTGCAGCCTTAAAAGACTAGAGGGTATTTTTATTCATCCTTAAGCAGTGCTTGTTAAAAAGAAGTGAACTAAATGGTATTTTGGGATGTAGCATTTTCTTTAAATACATTCCTTGTAGGTAGAACAGCACATTTTTTTGTACCATAGATGCTCAAGCTCCATTAACATATCTTTGTGTTCATTGTGTGCAAGTTCATAAGGTGATAGCATCATAACATGCTGCTGTAAAAAAGAACCCTTGATTTTTAGTGCCTCCTAAAATGCAGAGTGAGATCATGCTGCAAACATTGGGAATATAGAACTGTGACAATTTGAATGAGAAAAATGCCATAGGAGGTTTGATTCTGACCACTTCTGTATAATACTCTGTGTATCCAAGGAATTTAAAATCTTCAGTGAATGCAGCCTGTATCTTCAAATATAAAGCATAGACTTAGACACTTATCAGTGAGATTTAAGTCTTGGAGGAACGGATCTTCAAATGTACTGGGATTGTGGGCACGATCCTCCTCAGTGCTTAGAAATGCTTCCAACGTGTGCAATATACTTCTGAAAAGTAGCCAAGCAAATGGGACTTGAATACTGGCAGAGCAGTATCTTTGCTCCAGTTTGGAAGAGAGAGGTGGTGACTTTGTTTTACATGTGAACTTTCTGGGCTAAACTAATATATGATGTAATGTTGTCAAAGTTAGCACGTAAAATTAGTAAAGCGGTCTTCAGGATTAATTCAGTTACAGCAACTACTTAGATGATTTTATGCCCATAAGTGCATTTTGAGAGCCAAGCTTTATGTACTTTGTTAGAATTGGACTGTTCATACTTCTGTGTTTATTTGATGGTGATTTACTTAAATTACAATAGTGCTTCAATATTTGAGACCAATTGGAAATTAGCCTCTAGCATCATAGTCAACAAAAGCTCAAGAGTTTTTCCAATCCCCTTGAGGAAAGACAGGCAGTATTCTGTAAGCATAAGTTTCTCAGTCAGTTTTCTCCACAGGGTTTTCCAGGAACTGTGAATGTGTCTTCAGTAATCAGATGTAATCAATTAGTCCTGAACTCCGCTCAATATGTTCTCAGTGTTCACAAAGTAGATAGTAAAACTTGTTTCTGAGGAAGGAGATACAGCTTTCGTTTGCATTTTAAGTTCTTCCCTCTAGTGCTCGGGCAGAAACAAGCTTTGAGGAGAAGCGTGAGCAGAAATTGAATGTAAGATGGACTTGAAAAAAAAACAAAAGCCCACACAAAAACAACAAAACAGCCTAACCCAACCTTTCCTTGAAATCCACTTGAAATGTACCATCATCAGATATATGTAGAATTGCACAATCCATTCACTTTGATATATTTTCCCCTGCTAAATTAACTACAGTTATTAGTATGTTTCCCCAAGTGGTCCCTCATTGACACATACTTCTTCCCATCTGATTTTATTTAAAATGCAACTTCTATTTCCCCAATGCCTATTCAGATGATGTAATATCTAGTCTATGAAACATCCTCCAGAACAAGGTAAAATTCCTCTCCGTACTCCTCCTTTGCTGAAGTTTCCCATTTTTCCCTGCCAACTGCTGCCTATACAACAAGGATTTCTGTGGGACTAAAACCACGGTTATCTAGTAGCTTCCCCTGAAGGTAAGAATGCTTCTAGGCCAGAGCATGGCCCTCTCAACCAAAGGTTTTTGTGCTTTACAACTGGCATTAATGATAAAGACTGTAACGCAAACAGCAACTGTCACATTGTACAACACAGAAGCACTGCCTGATGTGATTAAAGCTGTTGGTAAAGTGAGTAGGACCGTGACTCTTCCTGTACTGGTGCTTTTCAGATGAGCTGTACCACCTCTGGAGTAACTTGTGCTGAGACTCAGCTTGGCCCCATCATTTGGTGCTGATCCCCCGCTGTAGCCACTTCGGAATCCCATTAATGAAAGAGAGCCTTGTTCCTTCCCGCCTTAGCCTTGCTTGATAGTCAAACACTGAGTGCTTCAGACCAGGGCTTGTAATACTGATGTAGAAGAAAGTGCATAGGCTTTACTCAGCTGCTTTAGTGCATGTGGGCCGGCAAGGGAAGGGAAAAGGTCAGCATGACTGGCTGTCTTTTTTAGGGGAAGTTTCTTACTTTTGACACATCATGTAAGAGATATGCTGGGATGAGATGACTCATGACTTTGTGAAAGCAATACCCAAATGCCATCATCTGCCGTTGATGCCTTGTGCCGTATTGGCTTAAGCAAAGCATGGGTCCTGCCTACGCGTTGTGCGGGAGGGCTGCTCACACACTCCTGGGGCTCTCTGCCCATCACACGTGACAGTGGTTTCAGCCAAATCTAATTCATGGGGAACAGAGAAAACCAATGATGCAAATAATATTCTCAATTCTTTTATTGATATTCATGTGTTCTGAGTGGTCTCCCTTTCTCTCCAAATATCTTCGTCAAGGCCATTTTTCTGTTTATGCCATAGTGATGTCAAACTTGTGATCTGTGCATTCTTCAGTAATTTCTTGAAAATAAATCTCTCTGATGCATTGGCTTGATACAAACTGATTTCAGCAGCCTTAGGGCTGCACGTGAGCTTTCAGAGCCATGAGGACAGGGGCTGTGCATCCATGCCATCTCTTACACAGAGCCAAGCTGTGCAGGCAGCTCTCCCAGTACACTAACTACAAGCACAAATGTGGAGAGAAACAGCTTGCTCTGACACGATGGTGGCAGATTGATGGATTTGGCTTGATCTTATTTGAGTTCTGATAATCTCTGGGGATGTCACAGTGGCAGTGGAAGAATGGAGTCCTCACTCAGACATGATAAATCCCTTGGGGAGAGCAAGTCCATGCAGGAGCATTTTGGTACCCCAAGCAGTAGGCAGTGTTTTGTGTGATGGGTCAGACTGCCTGGGTCTTGAAGAAATAGGACAAAGCTACCCTAGCTCTTCTACATGGCTGTGTTCTCTACTGTAGGATTTCCAGCATTAGCCCTTCCATAAGGGACACCTACAGCTACATCAGGTGCTCAGAGCCCCATCCAGCCTGACCTTGAATGTTACCAGGGACAGCACATCCAGCACACCTCTGGGCAACCTGTGTCAGTGCCTCACCACCTTTATTGTGAAAAACTTCTTCCTTATATCCAATCTAAATCTCACCTCTTTTAGTTTGAAACCATTTCCCTTTTGTCCTGTCACCACAGATTGTCTTAAAGAGCCTATCCCCTCCCTTCTTATAGTTCCCCTTTAGATATCAAAGGGCTGCCCTCAGGTCTTCTCAAAGCTTCTCTTCTCCAGGCTGAACAGCCCCAGCTCTCTCAGCCTGTTCTCACAGGGGAGGTGCTCCACCCCTGGGATCATATTTGTGGCCCTCCTCTGGATGAGCTCCAGCAGATCCATGTCTGTCCTGTACCAAGGACTCCACATTTGGACACTGTTTTCCACTGAGGCATCACCAGAGCAGAGTAGTGGGGCAGGATCTCCTCCCTTGCCCTGTTGCCCACTCTTCTTTTGATGCAGCCCAGGGTATGTTTGGCCTTCTGGGCTGTGAGGGCACATTGCTGGCTCATGTCCAGCTTTCCATCCACCAGTACCCCCAGGTTGTTTCTGGCAGGGCTGTGCTCCATCCTTACATCCTCAACTTGTACTGACAGTGGGGGTTGCCATGACCCAGGTGCAATACTTGGATTTGTCTCTGGTGAACTCATGAAATTCACCTGGGCCCATTGCAGAAGTCTGTCTTGGTGGCATCTCATCTCTCAGGCTTTAGATTATTTGGAAGAGCTTAAACACTTTTTTTCCCTCCCTCCTTTGTCATCTTAGGAACATGAATTTCTGTCCTCTTGTGTTTTGCTGATTTTTCTTTTTTCAAAGGAAGCCTTGTCACCAAGTATAAGAACTATTTACTTATTTAATTTTTGTTGTTGTCTTTGGCGAATCTTCTAGAATCACGTATTCATAGAACATCCCAAGTTGGAAAAGACCCATAAGGATCATCTAATCCAACTCCTAGCTGTGGAGAGAACCACTTCAAAATCAGACCACATATCTGAGAACAACTGAAATGGGGTTAAATTAAGAAGCGATACTTTCGAGGGGGAGACATGTTGCCTGCCGATCTGAAATGAGTTGTCATCCGTCCAAAGGGAGGGAGGACTGTTAATCTCTGTATGGGTTTGCTTTGAGAAGGGAAAACTCTTGTTTGAAATGGCATTTCCCCAAGAAGGGATCCCAGCTGGGCCTGAGGAAAGCTTGGGGAGGAGCTGCTGGGGCCCAGCACTTTTGCAAGGGGCTGCTTTGTGCGGGCAACACAAGGACATGCCTTCAGGATGCCTCTCCTGCAGCATCCCTACAACAGTTTTCTCTCAGCTGCCACACGGCAAGAATCTGGCTGTCATTTGTTGGAAGCGCACTCTTTTCCTTCCCTTTTCTTTTCTGCAAGCTCACCAGCAGAGCCTGCGGGAAGAGGAGAGAAAGAAAAGAAGGGGGCAAAAGGAGCCGTGCAAGGTGTGGTTGGCTTTCCCCTGCACCTGAAATCGCTCATCTCAACTCCGCACAGGGAACGTGCACGGGCCTGCTGTGCCCGGCGGGGCATGAAGGGAAAAAAAAAAGGACATAAAAAAAAAAAAAACGGAGAAGGAAAGAATGGGGAAATTTCTCTTTCCCTTCATTCTCCAAGCACAAAGGGCCGGGGGGGCCGCGGGCAGGGAGGGGTTTCCCCGGAGGCGGGGCTGCGCCGAGGTGGCCGCGGAGCGGCAGCCGGAGCGAAGCGAAGCGGGAGGCGGCGGCGGCGGGCGGGAGCCGCCATGGAGCCGGGGGGCAGGCGCGGCCGTGCCGCTGAGGAGGCCCCGCGGCCCGAGGAAGAGGAGGAGGAGGAGGAAGAGGAGGTGGATCCCCGCATCCAGGTGAGGGACCCCCGGCCGCGCCCTCTCCGCGCACGGGGACGGACGGTGCTGTTCGCTTTGTCGGCTCGTAGCCCCTTTCCCCGGCTGCTGACGGCCGTGACCTTGGCTGCGGAGCGGGGCCGGCGCCGCGAAAAACGGGGATGGGAACGTGGAGGAGACGGCGTGTTCTTTGAATTTTATTTTAGCAAGAGCTGTAATGGCAGCTGGCGTTTCCCCTCCGTCAGCTTTCCGACAGGCTTGTTATTCTGTCGCGCCGTTCAGGTGGAGCTTTTCTGCTCCGTGATCTGCTGCGGGCACGGCGTGTATCTGTGGGTCCGGATCCGTGGTTCGTCGCCGCTGGCCGTGAGGAGCCCCCGCGGAGTGGGGGAGGGCTCCTCTGGTTTTACCTCTGGTACATATTTATTCAGAGGGTTTAACGCCTTTGCTTTTGCCGTTAGAGATCAAAATGCCTGTCTTCGAGCCAACTTAATAAACACCATCATCTGTACCCACGGCTGGTTGTGTTACAGAGAGGCGTGCCAAAATCTAGAGCGCGTTTCTTCTCACATATTTCTTCTGCTGCATCTACTGTGATCGTACTAATGTGATACTAATGTAATGCAATTTTGGGGGCTGTCTGTGCAAGCTAGTGAATGATGAACGGGACAGAAGTTATTGTACTTGACGTTTATTTTTAATTGTGAGGAATAGGCCAGAACAGGAATTGTACTGCCTTGAAATAAAGCAGTAGAGCTGCTCTGATTATTTTTCTTGTAAGCTGCAAGATAGAAGGCCAGTGGCGAAGTTGTTCCAAGCATCTCAAGTTTTCCTGTTTGCATTAAATGTGTAAGCTTTCCATGGAGATGCTAAACAACCATTCTCAGAAACATTTCCCCTAGATTTCTTCCTGTACGTTCAACATTTTCTTTCTTTCGTTCTTTTCAGGGGGAGCTGGAAAAGCTGAATCAATCTACAGATGTAATCAATCGGAGAGAAACGGAATTGGAGGTAGGGAATTCATGCTTGTGTTTTCCTTTTGTACATGTTGAGTGTTGTGAGAAAAAGAATGAGGATTTTGAGCAGGTTCCCTCCTGAACTGTTATCCCTAGTGGTTATTTGGCAGCAAGGAAACTGATGGTAATTTTGAAAGGTGTGAGTGATGCTGACGGTGTGAAAGCCCTAAGTAGAACATCCAGCCTCCCTCACTGCCAAACCCTGTTTTTAGGGTTTGAAGCTAAAATAAGACAAGTTCTGTTTTCACAAATGGCTTCCTTGGGTTTGGGTTCTTGGGATTATTGGCTGTGAAAGTTTTGTTTGGTTAAGAGATCTTGAGTATGAAAATCCCTGCCAGGATCTCCTCATTTGTATATATATATTTTAAGCTGGTCGTTTTGTTTTTGCCATTACTTCCCTTACTCAGAAATTAATGAAAGTTGAAGACATCAAAGGAAAGGACTTCTTACTGTGGGGAAAAGGGGCTTTCTAGGTGGTAAAAAGTCCAGTAGTATGTTCTGAAGTGATGGAATTGAGTATCAGTTGCTCAGACATTCTGGAAGGCTCAGCGCTGTGGATCTAAACTCAGGATTAATTGGCACACTTGTGCATCTAAGTTTTCTTTTGTTATCTGAAAAACAAAACCTGTGGAAGTGCGTGGTGAATATATTACTAGAGGAAACCTGGCAAAATGTGCTACTTTAGATCCTAAATAATTTTGATAACATCAAAGTATTTTGAATGCTAGCTGTTCCATTCAGCTGGACAGGATGCAGCAATCTCTGAGCTTGTTGTGTGGCAGTTTTCTTCTCTCTTCTACTTTGTTTCTGGCACGTAGATCATGAATTTATTGGCAAATAAACTTGGTGGAACTGCGGACGATTTATTATGCAAAATTAAACTGTATTTCAGCTGTGAAAAGTGCTCTTTGTCACTGGGTTCATTTGAATTTTAAGAGTGAAACTAGTTGATGTGTTTAGGTGCAGCAGTACCAATTAAATGCATTCCAACTCTCAGGAGAAGTACTGTATATATAAATGTACTAATGTGTGTATATATATATATATATATATATGTAGCTGTTGATAGATACAACTTAAGTGGACTTAAAAACATTTCTAGAGGAATGTTATTTCTGGTTTTATTTATTTATTTATTTTGTAAAAATAAGTCTTTGCTCTCATACTGTAGACAGAAAAGGCTGCTTGGCAGAGCTCTCTCATAGGATAAATCCACAGTTGGGAAGGAGGAGCTGAGTCTTTGAAACAGTGTTCCCAGTTCTAAAATCCTGAAATGCTGCTGAAGAACATGGGCTTCTGGGAGAGCTGTGGTGAATTTGCCATTGAGGTTTTAGTGTTTTGACTGCTTCTAGCTGCTTGCCCCTCTTACTGCCTGCTTCTAGTTTGTGTTGTTGCTGCTATTGCAAGATGATTCATTAGATGGTGTGCTTTTCTTTTTTTTTTCCTTCAAGCAATGGAGTTATATTTATCCTGTTCTTCCATTATTTAAAATACGAAGCGAATAATGTAGTAGTTGACTTCATAATAGTTGATGTTAATGGGAACACACTATCATTAGGCTATTTACATTACAGGAAGCTGATATAGAACATCTCATGATATTACTTAGTGGTCCATTCATTCCCACTGTTGAATGTTTCCTAGATGATCTGAAGAAGCAAATGGAGGGTTTGAAAGGAAGATAGATTTTCTTTGAAGGAAGTTCAGGAAAAAAACCCTCATGTTTTCTGATTTGAAGTACTCTCTAATAAGCAGGAAGAGTAACCTTGTGGCATCTAAATTCAGAGAGTCTGTTTTGGACTTCCTGCAGCTTTGCACACCCTCTCCAGCTGGATTGCTGTGTGTTAGCTATTTCCAGATCCCAGTAACAGGAAAAATGCTGTAGGCATTATATGTTTGTAAATCCCATGCTTTCGTTCTCACTGTGCTTCAGGTCTACATCTGCAAAATGGTCATGTTTACCTAATAGAAATGTTCTGGGGCTAACATCAGCAAATGCCTCTAGGATTGTGACATTGTGCTCTCTCAGTGCAGCCACAGGCATGTCAGTGTTTTAATGACTTCTGTTGGAGTTGGCTGCTCACGAAGTTGACAAAATGAGAGATCCTGTTTAAAGTTGATCAGTCTATCTTCTTTAAACAAATGAAAATAATAGTAATAGTAATAAAAAAAAAACCACACCCAAACCACCATGTGAGAGGTGTGATTTTTACATGCGTGGCATGACTTGAACAGAAGTGTTAAATGCTAAATCTGTTCTTTTAGTTGGTATAACCACTCATTTTTTGCTCTTTTGGCCTAACCCTCTAAACCCTGAAAGAATATCCTGACCTTACGCTGCTCGCAGCCTGTTCAGGACCTGCAGAGCTGGTAAAGAGCACTGAGAGGCTGGTAGTTATGTGTTGCCTTAATGTATTGCCTGTTAATGAATCTTTGATTGGCTTCATTTAAAAGCCCTCACGCCACTAGTACTAAGTGCAATGCTGAGCATTACTGACACAACAAAGGGATGATAAAGGCCCTCCAGAGGATAGAATGAACACTTGGCTTTCCCGATGTCCCTGCTTATGCTGGAAGCCTCTCTGAGGAGGTGTCGGAAACATCTTGCAGTGGAGATACGAGCATGTTTTGACCAAATGCAAGTTAGAGCAGCACCTTGCTATTTCAGTGTTTTTCCTGTTTACTGGAAACGCATCTGCATTGGAACTTGCATCAGGAGCTGGAAATGCATTTAGCAAATGTGCATGACGCGCTCATCCATCTAACCCGTACATGTTGTTGACCAGCTCCTGGAAGTACTGGTCATTCACAGCAGATCCGTTGAGGGACCCTCTGGCAGCAGTGCAAGGGGAAAAAAATGCAGCACATACCATTACAATTACCACTGGAATCCCAGCAATCCCACCCTGGTTTTTGTTAGAGCCTTTGTGCTGCTCAAGCCTGATAGTGTTTGTTAAGGGACAACGATTGCACATGAAAGCTAGAGGGTTTTTGTTGTTGTTGTTTTGTTTTTGTTTTTTTTTTTTAGAGTAGATTCACCTCCCAGTTTTAGAAAAATGTCTTGTCAGCATCAGGAATCTCATTTTGAGCATGCCTGCGTGGGCTGGGGAAATTTACCTGTAGGAATATTAGCTACCCATGTGCAGTGTTCTCCAGCATCCTGGCAAAGAGCCCTCAGCAGAGGGACAAGAAGCTCACCAGCCCTTCCTGCTGTCTTTGGGAGCATGATATATATACATGTTTGCTGGATTTGTCCAGCACTAAGAGCTCTCTCCCTGTCTGTATTATCTGCTTGTTTCCATAGGAAATGGCTTCTACGTGGGGATTGGTGTTACTGTAGTTACTTTGGCTTCTGCTTTTGTCTGTGGATGAGCAAGGAAGGACTTCTTCCTCTACTCCTAGTGGTAGTTTACTGAGCGCATCTGAACCTGCATCTGCTGTGTGTGTAATGGGACAGCATACCTGTTCCCACCTCTCAGGTTGCTGGTCCTGACCCCACTGTAACTCTGTGACAGAGGAAGACAGGGAGGAGCACTGCCATCCTCCTGGAGGCAAGAAACTTGTCTCTGGCAGGAGCCTCATTGCCCATGCTCCTCCAGGCTAGTTTAATGCACTGTAAAAGATTCTGCACACCAAATTGTCAGGATGAGCATAGGGCAGCCTTTGTAAATGAAATAAAGATGTGCTTGGTACTAAGATGCTTTGTACGCAGTTGATGTGCTGGATTCATTTTTGCTTTCTGCACCGACTAGCTTTTGTACTGGGAAGCTGTCCCCTTGCAAGGGACTGAAGTACAGAAGCTAGAAGCTGAGGGCTGTACTAGAAAAGCTGCACGACATATGCTGTGCTGTCTTGGTTCTGCTAAAGGCAGGGAATTGCAGGAATTGTCATATTTTCCTTTCTCCAGTATCTGTGGTGCTGCACGAAGATCTGAGTGTAGCGAGTCTGGCAATTCAGTAGTAACACTCACAGGGTGCTCATCACACTGCAGGACTCCATGAGCAATGTGACAATGGCTGTGGGCAGGGCTGCCACCACTGGATCAGGCTGCCCAGGTCAACATCCAACCTGGCCTTGAGTGCCTCCAGGGATGGGGCACCAACAGCTTCTATGTCTGGAGTGCTTATGACCTTTTACATGAAGAGTAAAATCAGCTGCTATGGCTGTATTTCTTATTTCAACTTCTCTGGGGGGCCTGCTAGGGTAGTTTTGTGCTGTGCCATGGCTGCTGACATCTGTGGACGTCCTGCCAGCACACTGAGTGTGGCCACGTGTTTCAGGGGGAGCTGTGCCTTGAACATGGGAGATGGAGCCGTGATTCCCAGTAGGAGACATGAGAGCTGAACTGGTGCAGACTAGGTAGGCTGGCTGGGGTGAATGCACTGAGATGTCTGAGGAACTCATGTGGCAGTGTAGGTGTGTAATGTGGGACCCATTTGGTCTTGTAACATAGAGCTTCAGGACAATAAAAGCAAGGTGCCTGATGCAGAAGAGGAGTGGGCTAAGGCTTGGTGTGACTGCTTCTCAGGGACCTATGAACCTCACTGCTGTGTCTGAAGGGGGCAGCTGGAAGCCCTTGGCAGTGGGGCTGATCCAAGGAGTCTTGGGTTCCTGGCAATTGGGAGCCTACGAATAAATGTATAATTTAAATATGTCATTTGATGCATAACGTAGCTATAATGTTTCTGGGGTGTTTTGTTTTCCTTTATTTTTCTCTGTGTGGAAAAAAGTGAGGGTTTGCAGACTGGATGAAGCTTCACAATTGGAAATGGGAGTCTGGGGGAGAATAAGAACTGTTGGCTCACTCCAGTACGTTCGTCAGGTGAAGTGCCCTGGTCTGTGTAGCAGACATCCTGTTAGGTGGGATCATGCCCACTGAATTGCATGTGCTAAAAGGTTTACAAGTCTTAGGTGCCTCAGGTGACAGAAGATGAGTTACAGTACAGTAATTTGTATGCAGTGGTGGGAAGTTCATGGATCCAGGAACTGTGCCATCCTTGCTATTTTTTTGTTTGATTTTGTTCTTCTCTTTTCTTGTTGGATAAGCATATATGTAATAGTTGCATATTTGGGGTTGGTCTCTAAGCACAGATTTGCTAGTGATAACATGAAGTGTCTGTTGTCAGACTTCCTTGTTCCAAGTGCCTATCTTACTGATGTGGGAACTAATTTTTTTGACTGAGGGCTTTTTGTTCTTTTTAAACTTGATGTGTATGTTTGTTTTTCTTTTATTCATTTTCTGCACCTGGTATCCAAATACACAGCTTGCACAAGTTGAAAACCAAACCTCCGGGTGCATTCATTTAGAAATGAGTTTTTTGTAATTATTTTATTGCTGCATTTATAGGAAAACGACTTTTTGTTTAGTACTTATTGTTTTTCTTGCAATATAGGCATCGTGCTTACTGTCTTATTACATTTCCTTGCAAAATTAATTTGGAACAGCAATCCATGTATCACCAAGTACTTCAATTGGAAACGCTCAGTGTCTTCTCACTGAGGAACTCATTGACTGTATACATATTATTTGAATGATAAGCTTCATCCTTGGATTATTGACTAGATTCAGGTCATTACAGTACTAAGTCTCAGTTCTGGCTCTGCTACCCATTTAAGTATTTCCTTAGAATAAATTGGAGCTCCTTAAAAAAGGAAGATTTTAATACCAGAGAAAATACTGCCGATGCTTAAGTTTTTAAATAACCCTGAAAAGGTACCAAATCAGCTTTTACTGAAGTATGTTTCCTTTTCTGTAAAGCTAATGTACTGTTGCAGATTTTTCCACTTCTGTGTGCGTAGTTGTAGGTTCCAATGTATAATTCTTTCAGTGAATAAACAGTTGTGCATTCTAGAAATCCTCTCAGCAGTAATGATGAGATGCTCCTGAATTAGAGCACTTCTTCAAACCAGCTGCTACCTGATTTATCACCATGTCCCTCCAGCAGTCTGCCTAAATCCTGGTCTCTAATCAGAATTTCAGGGCTTGTCAGGAGCTCACATGGCCCTTTCCTCTTGGGCTCCATAAACCCTGGGTCAGGTCTCAGCCTATATTTGTGTCTCTCTGCACCAGTTTTCATTGATTTAGAATGTGGGTTGGATGCTATGATTGAAATCAGGATCACTGTGCTTAACGGTGTAGAAGTTTCAGTGGAGCAGAAGGGATAATTTAACCTCTTCAGCTAATCACATAGAGGGCAACTTATCTCATATGGAAGAAGCTGGAATTTATGGTTCTTAAATATAACAAATAATGATCAAATAGAAAGTGAAGCCTGTATAATTTTGTACAAACTGTAGCTGAAAAGATAGGCTTTAATGGCAGACTATCTTTCTTCAATGGCCTGGAAGTTCTTTGTCTCTCTTGTAGCATTTATGAAGTGGAAAGAGGGGCTGACTTGAAAATATACCACTGCCATGTGGGAAGAGCCTAATTCTACCTCCCGTGGAAAGCAGATCCTGTCTGTCCTCACCTGTGCTATGAAACGGTGCCTCTGCTGAGGACATTGCTTGGGGTGGGACATGTGCTGAAGTGTAGGAGATGCTGCTCCTGTCTGAGTGTCAGGTTGCTGTGGGATTAGGCCTGTCTGTTAGCCCAGTTTGGTTAGTGAAGAGAGAGCCACAAGCAGTGAGTAGGATGCTAGAGATGGTGTTGAAAATCCCTAGTAAATTTCCAGATATCAAAATTGATGAAGCAGATTCAGGGAGACTTCTGGCAAGTGTCCTCTGGAAAGTCTGAGGACTGTAGCAGACATGCTAAGTCACAGCTTGAACCAGTGATGGAGCCCCTGGTGGGAAGGCAGGGCCAGCCCAGGGGAGCTTAGGTGCATGCAGTGCACCTTAGTGATCAGAGGGGGTGAAGCCAGGATCCACCCCTTCCCAGACCTCATTTAAGGATTGCAAGTGGAGGCAAGGGTATTTCACTGGAGATCCCTGAAACCTTCCAAAGATAAGCACATTTTTTCCTTTGTTTCTGTGTCCACGGCTGCTGTATTTGAGCATATCCTCACTTGTTGCAGCATAGGATTTTGCTGCCCTGGTGCACTGGCACAAGCTATTGCAAGCTTTGTATAGAAGCAGTCTCTGGAAGACAAGTGTTTGCTGCCCAGGGATCCTAGCTTTACAATGTACTATTGGGTTCTTGTTACCTCTACTGGATAATTCTGGCTTACTTCAAATGACAAAACTGTTTTGAATGTGTTGGCTTGTGTGTGGGTATGAGGAGCAATCTGAAGGTAGGGCATTCTAGAAATACATTTTAAAGCTCTAATCTTTGTGTTTTTTCTTCCCTTTTTCCCCCTTTGTGACATTTTGAAGGATGCACGCCAGAAATTCCGCTCTGTGCTGGTTGAAGCAACAGTAAAACTGGAAGAACTGTTAAAGAAGATTGGGAAAGCTGTAGAAGATTCTAAACCTTACTGGGAAGCTCGGAGGGTGGCCAGGCAGGTAAGAACTTTCTGCCTTATAAGCTTATGCTAGAAAGCACATAGCAGCTGCTTCACTTCCCTGCTATTAATAACATTGTAAGTGTATGCTCCCAGATGATACTGGTTTTTGTCTTGGATAGTATGTCAGATATATGAAGCAATGGCAGACCGTGCTGCTGCTTCTTAGCCACAGCTGCACGTGTTCTTCAGTCCAGGAGCAGCTACAACAGACAACTATGAATAGCAAAAGGGCCAGTGCTGTTCTCTTCTCGTTACCAATGGCCTTTCAGAGCCTTCCTCTCGAGTTGTTATTGTTTGAAAACATAGTGTAGGCCTTGTGTGTCTGTTTTTTCATCTTAAAGCAGAATGTTGAGCAGATAAAAGGCTGCAATTCTAGGCTGCTGGTGAAGAGGCTTAAGCGGGCAAACCTGGAGAGGCCTGCAGGGTTTGGTGTTGCTGAAGCAGGGTTGTGCTAAGTGTGGGTCTAAAATTTGTTGGTATTGTTAGAAATTGAGCTTTGCTTTTTTTATGATCATGTGGACCTTACCAGCCTCACCCCAAGTGCCAAAGCTAACTTGATTATTAATAGGCTCCAGAAATTGTTTTTTATGTTGTTTTTTTCTTTGCTGAACAGGCCATGTGTGGCTGAGGTGGGAAAGGATGAGGAGTGTAGGTCAGCAAGCAAAACAAGGAAGCTGTTGAGACGTCATGCAGTTTTTTCACCTTACAGAAGAACTAGCTGAGAATTGACATGTGGTGGCTTAGGGAGTGCTTCTGCTTGGTGTCTGTGTTGGGTTCTGCTGGTGCTGAGCCGTTGCCTCAGTGAGTGGAGATGTGTGGGGATTATTAAACTTAATGTCTGAGACTAGAAAAAGCATGGTAAATAAGTAAACTTAACTTCTGAACACACTAAGTGTGGTATCTACTGCCCTGTAGCTGCTCAGAAAGCAATCCATGCACACAGGGTCTGTCATGCATGGTAGAGGCGGTTGTGATCTAGAGAAAGAGATGAGGTTATTAATAAAATAATATAAACAGTCAGCTCCTTGGTCTTGTGTTAATATGCCTAATGTCAATAAATAAAAAGACCTTGCTTCAAATGTGATCCCATACTTCTCTTACTATAAACAGCTATAGAGTAACTGCAGAATTAGGATCCCAGAATTAGGATCCCAACGCTTGGGAAAAGTCAATGATGAAAACGCGTACTTTGCAGTACCAAAAATTCAGATGACTTTGAGGTTTGTAACGTTGTACACTGAGAGCAGTGAATTTTGTCCTCTGTCCTCAAGTTAAAACATAATGTGCTGCTGAAATGGAATTTCTCACTCCTGTGTCTTTGCACTCGAAGTCCATTCAGTCACAATAGTTCAGAGGTGCTTTGTGAGAGCTCTAAAAAGCCCAAACTACCAGAAGTCCTGAGATTTGCAAAATCACTTGTTTTGTACTGGACTTGTTAGCAAGCACCATATTTTTTTCTCCAAATTCATTTTCTCATTAGCTGGGTTTAAGTGCTATTTACTCCAGATCTGCTAATTGGCTATGCAAATCTTTTAATTCCTTAATACTTGATAGCATACCTTTTTTTCTTTTTTTTTTTTCTTAGTGGAGATTCTCTTTCTTACTGTTCATTTGACTTATCTCCTTCTTGCATTATGGACCAAGTCATGGAACAGAGCTTCCTCTCTATATCTGCTCAGGAGAGAAAGTTATATGGCTGTCTCTGGTTATCTTTTGGCTCCTTATTTAACATCAATCTTGAAATACAAAATCTGAAGGCAAAGAGGAATGCTAATGTTGTAAACAGAGTATGTATCTGGAAACTAGGAGATAGGAAAGACTGATGTCAGTGCCCAAAGGGTTTTTCTAGTCTTCAATTAGTCTAGTTTAGTTTAACTGGGAGTAAATTTGTTGTATAAAGCAGGATAGGATATGAAACTAAAGGAAGTACCAGAATAGTAATGTTTAATTGCCAGCCCAACATTTTTCTTTTACACTTTGATTTCTAAAGTTTTAAGGAAATTATGGGAATAGCTTTCTCTTTCCATTTGAAAGAGACATTCAGCTTATAAAGTTTATTTTTTACCTTCTGTCTTTACTGCTATTGTAGAGTCATTATACTTCTTTGAAAACATAGGCACAAGAGGCACATGGTTCTCTGTGGTTGAAAGAGCTTTAATTAAACAATAAGTAACAAAATGCATGACTGTGCATAAGAAAAAGGGAAGTGTAAATTCTTGTTCTCTACAAAGGGAAGTAAAAATATGACCTATAAAATGAAGTGCGCTGGAAACAAGGAGCTGAGTAATTAAAAAACCTAGCTTGGAAGACGTGCAGGAGTTGTCCAGTGTTATTTGTAGTTAAGATGCCAGTTGTAGGGCAAGTTATCTTGTAAAAGCTGTTTTTAATCATATGAAGGAGGGTGCTTTCACATTGCACCAGCATGATTCTCTCCTGGAGATAATTCTTGTTAAGATAAAACATGATAAAATGGGACAAGGGCATTGATGTAGGATCAGCAAAAACCAGGTCCCTGAGTCAAGTACGCTGTGGAGAAGCTTTAGGACCATGAATCCTTTCACTTCCTCACCCTTATCCTCGTTTTGTGCAATCCTGTGTTGGCAGAAGATGATGAATCCAAAACAAACGAATCCTCCTATGCAGGGGTCCTGGAGCATCTTGTTTGTGTAATGTATACCAAGAGAATTTCAGCTTGGTCTATCTCAGAGTGAAACACTGCTATAATGGAACAAAGGTGCCTTAGTATTTGAGAGCTTTGTTCTCCAAAGTGGTGGCTCGGGCCATCAGAATGCTGCCTTTTGACACCAAGGCATTGATGCTCAGTATTTTCTGAGGCTGAAAGCAAAAGCGAGATAGTGATGTTGACCCTGCATGTTTTGTGCCACTTTTGCAAAGGCAACTTGTTGTGGTTCCTAATTTGGTATTGCAGTGGGCCTTTTGTATTCACTGTGGGGATACCTAGCTGGTTTAGAGGATTTTGATTCAAATCAGTTGTTTAATTGGATTTCAGTATGTTTTTGCTGAGAGAATTTTTTGCAGTTGCCGTATTCTTTTTTTCTTTTTTCTATTTTTCTTTTGTTCTTTGACTTACACCGTAATGCTCATGTTCAGTGGAAGAACCTTGGCATGTAAATGGGGACTGTGTATGTGTGTAGGCAATGATCACATTGCAGAAATCTGAAGTTCACCTATGGTCTGAGTTCTAGGTGTTGGGAAGACTGAATTTGTTCTTAACTTTTTTTTCTTCCCCATGTCTTTATCACTTATTTCTTTACTTTTTTTGTTTGTTTTGCTTGGTAATCTGCTTCTCTCTGTGACTAGTCTGAAAACATTACTTTTTTTACCCAGAGGTAATGGGGAAGAAGGACAGCATAACCAGGAAACATTAGTAATGTAAACAGCAGCATAGGTCCTGAGCCTCTGAGGTAAGGAGTGTCCTCAGCCACTGTTGGCTCAGCATTTTGTGGGGTTGGTACTGCAAAACTCCTATGCAGTAATATCCGAGAAAGTAATGAGGGTTTGAGAAATGTGTTACATCACCAGTGGCAGCGTGCTCTGGGACAGGATGCTGTGCAAAAGCAAGTGTGGTCTGTTGCATAAATCATTGGGCTGTTCAGAGTTGATTTTGTGCTGCTGCATGGCATAGAGAAATTACTTAATCTTTCCCTGAGATCCCATGTGAAATGGAGCTGTCAGGCAGCTGAGTTCATTAAAGGAAGTGAAAGCACTTTGGGGTCATAGGGTAAAAGGTGCCTTTAAAACACTGCTGTTTGTACGTCATTGCTCATGAACCCAGAGACAAACCAAACAGGAGAACTCAACTTTCCTGCTTTGCTTCTGACTGGGGGGGAAAAAAAGATATGGTAAAAACTTATTCCCCCACCCCCAGAAGTATGAAAATCCATGTATTTGTAGTGGCTCTAGTCACAGTGAAAGCCTTGGGAGTGTTGCTTTTAAGGAAGCCTTATCTCCTGTTACTGAGCTCTCTTTGCTTTAGTCCCCAGTACTGGCTCGCGTGGGAGTAGGTGTGGATACTTTGCTCAGCTTTAGTGCTGGGTCTGTTTGGGAGGGATGTGGTTATGCTTAGTGATATTCTCCACACTCCCTGCCCTGTCTAGTTTTTATACAAATGGTATTGGAAAACCTGATTCAGTCACAAAGAGGTGAAAGATCGATGCCAAGTCCTATCTATGTTTCTTTCGCTTGGAGATCCATCTGTAACACATGTTTAGAGAACAATAATATATTGAAGGATATATGTTTTTTCATCCTTCTTGGGTCCCCTGCACTGGTTCTGCTTTATAGCTAGTTCTGCTTTTTATGTTAACGTACTTTCTTAAACTAAAAAAAAAAAAAACAACAAAAAAACTCTATTATCACAAGATAAAGATTAAATACTTCGGATGGACAAATAGATTATTCTCAGCAGGGAGAGATTTCCTCCTCACTACAGCTCTGTGTACATAGTTCAGCATCTTCTCCTTACTTCACTAGCACCCATTCTGTCTTACATTATTTTATACTGGACTGAGATGTCAGTTTGAAGAAGTCAGCTGACAGGGTAAAGAATTATTTAGGGTGAGCTTTAAGATACTCATACCTTGAGTCTCTGTTCCTCGTGGAACCTAGTTACCACTGAGCAATGCTTTCCTCTTTCAAATAGATTTTGGTAGATTTGAGTGGTGGGATCAAAAGTTCATAGTGGACACCAGTAGACCAAAGAGGGTACATAGGAGGAACCTCGATCATCTGTACCTTATCTGAGATAGTAGTTCAGGCTCTTGCTGGCTCTAGTTAGAGGTGAGAGGCAGGTGAGTGTGAAAAGCCTTCTAAAATGCATCCTTCTTCCTTGGATGCTGTGGGAGTGTAGTCATCTTGTCTATGGTTGCTCAGCTGTTGTGTGTTTGTCAGCTGAATCCTGTGGTGAGTGATTCTGTGAATCTTACACCCAAAGTGAATTAGGGTGAAAAGCAGCAGCTGTAATCTTGTAGAACAGGAACTGAGGAGTAACTCAGCCACTTGGTGGGGAGGGTGTATGCAGGTAAGAGCACACTTACCTTGTTGGAAGATGCTTCCTCAGCTGATGACACTGATACTGTTCTGTGCAGAAGATTCCAGTGCCTATAAATGAACAAATCTTTCCAAAGTGGCCATTGCATCTCAGTTTCTAGGTGTTCAGCTTGAGCTGTCTGAAAGCAGTATGGTTCTACAGATGGTAAGTCACTCAGCTCCGGAGATGAAGGCTTTTTATGTAAACTTAACTTGGAGGTTCAAAACTGCCAATCTCTCTTAAAATTAATTAGGAATTGGAAAGTGTTGTCTTTCTGCAGCACTCAAACTTCCATCCAAATATGCTCAGTGAAAGAGAGCTAATTGGAGCACAGTACCAGCTTGTTTGGCTGCGAATTAGGGGACAGCTCTGGGTGTGAATGACAGCTCTCAGTTCCAAATTCAACAGCAGTGGATGTCCTGGTCTTCCCCTCTTATTCACCTAGTGAATAGTGTGCTATCCACTGGTGTATTGGAGATAGGGTTCAAAAGATATTCCTTGCGGTTACTTTTTGAGCTTGAAGACTTAATAAGTAAATGTAAGTTGCTTGTGTTTAAGACAACAAGGAGTTAAGATTGGTTCGTGTTATCTAGTAAGCTTATCTTGGCAAAAATAAGATGAAGAGAAGGGGAATTTGAGAAGCAAAAAATTAAAATGTCAGCAGAACTGTGACAAACTTGAATTTCTGCTTGGCAGGTTGCCATGGAGTAGTTGTAAAAAGCAAAATTATTGGCACAGTTTCCGCGAGACAAGCAACTGACCCTTCCTGGCTGAAGGAGTGTTTCTGGTTAACTGTTTAGAAACTGGAAATCTATGTGGTGGATTCAGATTTTTAAAGCAAGGATTCAGAGACCTGGGAATTGACTGTGACAGACCTTCTACAAATCCTTCCAAGTGTTTGAGGGAAGAATCAACACCCAAGTGTGCGACTGCTTTTTAGGTCTGTAGGACTGTGTTATCACTGCTCTGTGTGGTGCTGTTGCTAATGGACTGCCAGTTCTTGTCTCTCTTGTTTGTTCATCTCGAGCAGGGAGAATACAGTAGAAAGTGGTGTGTGCAGAGGTGCCTTTTTTTTATCAGAGGGAGCATCCATGTTAACACTGAGGCAGTAGTCGTAAAGTCTTTTAAGAGTGTTTCCAGCTGTGTTGCTGTTGTTGTAGCCAGCATAAGCTACTCTGTTTGGCTGTTACTCCTTTGGCAGTAACCAGTCCTAAGCTGGTAGAACAGAACCATAACATGACTTGGGTAGAAGAGAATTTAAAGACCATCTAGTCCCAAACTCCTTGCCATTGACAGGAACTTCTCCCACTAGACCGGGTTGCCCAAATCCTACCTGGCCTTGAACAAATTTAGGAGATTGCTATGACTGGGATTCTGCAGAGGAAAAGGAGACAAGGAACTTGCCATATGGGTGGTTGAGGAGCTCAGCAGAGTGAAGAAGTGGTAGGAAAAAAAAAAATGTATGTGAGCTCTGTAAGAAGTAAGGCCTTGCAGGAGAGTTGTACTTGATGGCCTGAGAAGCTTTTGTGTGTCCTTTTTCCTTTTCTGTTCCCTGTGGAACTGCTCTAGACCTGAACCCCCTTCTTCCCACATACACTTGTATTTTTTTTTTTTTAATTATGAAACATGTCATGAAATTAGTCCTCCTATGAGATGTTTAGTTCCCATCGCTTTGATCCCCAGGGCATTTTCAGTATATTCATCTTTTCACAGGGCATGTGGCTGGCTGTGGGACTGGGTGCCCATGTGAAGAAGAAATAAGCCAAGCAAGGGGAGCAGACGTCAGTCATTTTATTACTGTTGTTATTGTTGGGGCAGAGGAGTCATTTCCTGGCCTTGAACCATAGAACCCACTGAATTTCGTAAACTTTATTACTAAAGCAGGATGTACTTTGGGTTAAACAAAGAAAATGTTCTGCCACGCTCCAGATTTGTGGGAGTGCTCTGTGCCCTCCTGCTGTGTTTGTGCAGTTGTGATTGAAACCCAGTGAGTAGCATGTGGGAATTGCTGCCCTGTATTCTGGTATGTATGGATCAGGGTTTTGCTGGGTGGCATTGTGCTTGGTGTGTCTACCTGAAGGCTAAAAACTGCAAACTGCATTTATGGCTCTGTTGCATTTTCCTTCAAGCCAAAGTTGTGAATGTGCCTAGGAAGCCGGGAATGAAATCAGAGAGGTGTAACCTGGGTCAGCCAGTTGGAGTTTGCCCAGCTGATGTTATCAGTGCTGTTATTTGTTCACTTTAAGTCCTCAGTCTTAAGATTGTGTTCTGGTTGAGCAGTGCGGCATTCAAGAGTCTCAGACAGTGCCTTCAGACTGCCAAGATGGTAACAGATGTTTCCTGGTGAGTTTTGGAAGGTTATTCCAAAGATGAGATCTGTGAAGGAAAGCTCCCCAGCGTGTTTGCCTTTCCACCAGCCCTGCTAATGCAGGACAGTAGGTCAGAGTGACAGGCAGGTTTCTGCCATTTCAAGCCCAGGCAGCTGCGAATCTGCCTTGTGTTTGGGAACGTGAGACTTCACACTAACTAAAAAAAAACCCTCCACAAATCCTTACCTGATTTATATTTAGTGCTCTGTTACTTATGTTTCTTGCAGGCTTGATAGTATTTGCAGATGTTTCTTTTTTCTGCAGACACCACATTCTTGGTGCCTTTGGGGTGTAGGGACTAATTTTTAGCCATTCTATTGCTGAACTACCTGTGCTAATGAATTTTGTGCACACTTGTGTCCCCTCTAAAAGTTAGACCTCCTGTGTCTGTCTGTCCTTCTTGTGCCTTGTTGTGGAGGTCTGGTTGTTCTGGATTGATATTCTACAACCTGCATCTTTATTTTATTTGAGCGTGCTCTTCTGATGATGAATGAATATTTGTATTAGCTGCTGATGAAAAACCTGTGATTGGATTTATCCTTGTTGTCAGAAGATGTGCTTTGGAAGGCCATGAATTAAAGATTATTTCCTCTTTTGTGCTTCCTTCCAGAAATAGAAGAAAATGCCATTCTTCCATCGAAGTGTTATGATGAGTTTCTCTATAGATGAGATGAAAAAAAAATTGTGTGTCTTTTCTTCCCGTTTCTCCAAAGCATCTAAGAGTCCTTAGCTATTCTAGATGGCAGCAGTAGAAAGCCAACTGGCTGTTCAACCTCCTCTCCAGTAGCTGCCAATGATACAGTGAGCTAATTATTTTCCTACTCTTCAAGAATGGCTTTTCTTGTGCTTTTTCTGCTGTGAAATATAAGCACTGTGCAAGTAGGTCTGGAGTATTGAAATGCTGGGGTGGGTAAGTTGGTGTAGAAGTGTCTAAAGAAGACACTTTTAAAATAACAGGGAGAGGACTTGGGCTAGAAAGCTTTGGTTCTGTGTTAGATACTTGATGATAATTTAAAGGAAAGATTTCCCTGCTTTTTCTCTCCCCTTCTTCCCTGTCAGTCCTTTATGGCCATTAATAATGGCTGTTCCAAGAGACAGCAAGCCACAGACATGCTCATCTGTTAAAAATAGCCAGCATTTGAGATGGGTGATAAGAGGTCAGGTTGTTATCGTTCATGCCTAGTTTTCCATGTTAACTGCTCAGCAGTGACTGTTGGAAGGCAGCACAAGTCTTGCAGCTTTGGGAAGTTGTTCAGTTGCCCCAGTCTTTATTAAATACAGTGGCATAAATAGGTAGTTTATTATTAAATCATAAATGCTTATGCTAGGAGTTGCTGTCAAAACAGATCTAATATGGATGTTGGTTACTGTCTTCTGGATGTCTTTCCTTAGGACTTCTAGTAAGCTGGTGTGAGTTTGGGCTTGTCCTTGCTGAAAAATATTATATGTAGAGCCTAATTGCTCTGTAGCCTGTGTGAGAGTGGCTCTGTATTGTCCCAGTTTCAGTAAGAAACGTCTCTCTCAATTGCAGCCAGCTTGCAGTCCTTCTCTTAGAAGACAAATGTGACTAGAAGGTTTGGAAGTAATATCTGTCTTGTTCAGATCTCCTTCTCATCTCCTTCTCATGCTTGCTTTGCAGTTACTGAAGGTGCTGAGGGTTTTAGTGTTGTGAAGGAGGAACTGAAACTCTGTCCCTGCTGCTACCTGCATTTTTTCCTTCAAGGAATCGCCTTAGCCCTTCATGTGTCCAGGATAGAACTTTTCACCTTAAGCCAGGCAGGTTATTCATATGTGCTGTAGGGATGTATTTTATTCCACTAGGAGAAACTATGAAGGGTCAAGGGATGAATTATTTTCAACAGGACCCTTACAAATGCTTCGTGGATCCCTCAGGAGTTCCCTGAGGTCCTTGTACTCTGCCAAAGATGTGCAGGGTCAGCCTGGGCCTCCCAGTAGCAGCCGTGCTATGGAGGCTGGGCTGTGTGATGCTTTCTGAAGGAGGAATGAGTCCAGAGCAGTCCCTTGCTCCAGTGAAAGTCCTGTCTGTGTGTCTTCTCCTTGCTTATACTGGAAGGTGTGCTACTACAAGCAGGCTGCCAGTTTTTTTGCCAGTGCTCTGGGAACTTCTACAAAGAAACATTCTGAGCTTTGGTGGCAATTAGGTGAGACAACAATCCAGTGTTTCTCTTTCATATACCTGCTGTACCTGCTGGACATGGATTATCTTGTATGACTGGCAAAATCCATGAAGGCAGGCTGTGTAAATCTAGCAGCATGTATTTGTGGGAGTTTATTCCTTGTTTCTATATTTAATTTCAGCAGAAAAGGCTGCTGCCAGGTGCAAATGAGCATGCAGAGCATCTGTCTGTAAACCTAGAGGCCAGCTGTAAACTCTGGACTCACTGAGTCATTGCCTTAAGCCTTCAGTGCGGGTGAATGTAGGGAGGAGGGCTGCCTTGTTTTTTTTTCCTCACTTTTAATAAAGTGATTTACATTGGAGATAAGAACCTGGACATGTTCAAAGAACCCATTTCTGGAAGGCAGCAGCCTTAAATCTTGCATAGCTAGCAAGCAGATGGTGGTGAGTGCCCAAGAAATCTGTCTGAGTGGTATTGGCACGAACAATTTGGCATATACTGGTGCCATAAACTCATTAACTAGGGTAACTAACTCCAGGCAGGCTAACTTCTTGCAACAACCTCTTGAAAAAGGAGGGAAGGCTGAAAGGCTTGATATTGTGTGCTTAGGTACTTCTGTTTTTCTTTCCTTCCATAGTTCTGAAGGGAGGTAGGATTCTGTCTGAGACCAGCTGTGTGTATGCTGCCAACAGAACTGCTAATGAAGTGAGTGGCTGGTTATGTCCTGAACCTCTTACTTCTTGGATTAAGGCTTGTGATTCTGTCTTAGGGTTGCCAAACATATCACCTTTAGCACAGAGTTAGATGTTTCAGAACTTGCTTCATAGGTCTACTCTGATTTCCTGGGCCTTTTTATAGTCTACAGGTTTGCCAGGAGCACAACCAGAGCCAGAAGTCAGATCAGTTCTGTAACTAAGCTGTTAGAAGTAGAGGAGTGTATGGATAAGTGGTACCAGAAAGCCCAGCACGAGAACGAGACACTTGATTGACTGCAGAGACCAAGTGACATCTGGTCCTCATATTCCACAGGCATTTCATTAGTTATGTGGCAGGGAGGAAATGGGTTTTGATACAAAAAGCTTTAGCAGGACTTATTTCCTCTCTCCCTTTACCTCTTGCCTTACTCCACCGAAATAAAATTCTCCAAATCTACTCTTGAAAAAGCAGATTCTAACCCATGTAATTTTAGCTTTTCAGTAAACAGCTTAAAAAGAATACAAGGGTGTTTCATGCTCTCTAGAGAGTGCATTTTCTGCCAGTAATGCAGTCATCACAGATTGCTACATAGTTCAAAAAATGCCTCTGATCTTCCAAAATGAGGTCACTTTGGAGGCTTTGGATTTTGTAAGTTGTTTATAAGCATCTGTACATAGAAAACCCTTCTTGTTGTAGGCTGTCTTTATTATCTGTCAGTTCTGGTTTGCTCAGAGTTTCTTTTTTTGTGGGGAGGGGAACGGAAGTCATGGTCTTACTTAGGAATCTCCCCAGCCATACTGCTATTCCAATTATTAAAAATAAAAATACAAAAGTATGTGTGGACCTGAGAATTCAGGAGAACATTCAACATCAGTGTAAGTTTTTATAAATGTGTTCTTTGCGTTGTTGGTTTGTGTGTGAGACAAACTGTAGGAAAGAAATTGCAGCATTTGCTAGAAATGCTCTTGTACAAGACCTCTGGAGGTGATCTTTTCCAACCTCCTCCTCAAAGCAGAGCTGTCACCATCACAGGATTGCATCAGTTATGGCTGTGCCAAGTCTTAAAAACCTCCAGAGACAGAGATTTATAACCTCTCTGGGTAACCCAGAGTGTCATGCCGCTCTTCTGGTAGAAAATATTTCTCTTCAGTGTGAAAGCCGAACCTCCAAGCCAGTTTATGTTGCTCTGTGTTATACTGCATGTGACTGTTCAAAAGTGCTTGTTTGATTTTTTTTTGCAGCTCCCCTTCAAATTTTAGCTGGCAGCTGATTTGATCACTTCTTAGTTTAGTCCAGCAGGGAAGAGGCCAGCCCGTATCCCTCAGCACTCTTTGTTAGGAGTATGTTATAGACTCCGACCATTTTGATGGACCTTTGCTGGACTGAGCAATGTCTTGATGTCTTGAACTGCAGACCCCAAAGCTGAATGTAATATTCAGTTGTCAACCACACCAAAGCTGAGTGGGAGAAAGTGATGATTGCCCATGGTATGGTTGTTCTATCAACACCAGGTGGCACTTTGTTTCAGTAAGCACACGTCCCTTTACCTTGTGGGCTTCTGAGTTATTGAGCTCCCTGTGGTGGTGGGCAAGGCTGGTATGTCATGGTAGAGGAGGAGTGATCCTGTCCTCCTTGTGAGGGGTTTGTGCAGAGTACAGCAATGCAGCCTCCATGGTTAAGGTGGTCACCAAGTAAAGAAAGGTGTGTGCTGCTCTGCTAAAACAGGGCCCAGCAACTCTGGGAGGCAATCAGTGAAGGAGAGTTTCTACTTGAAAGCGTGTTCAGTGTTGTATTTCACACACCAGTTCACCATGGGATGTTGTTACATGAATGAGAGCAAGTGAGAATGGAAATACCTGAAAATTACTCACTTCTGAAGAGCATGACTAGAAGCCAGTTAGTCATTATCTGTTTTATAGTGAGCAAGTAAGTTTTAATTGGTAGCAATTAAACCATTATTTTAAAGAACAGTGAACGACAAAGACATTGGTTTCACATTAAGAGATAAGAGCCTCCAAGAGTGAAGGCCTTGGGCCTGCATATGATTTGCTGGTGCCTTGTTCTGAGCAGCAAGTATAAGTTGGAGTATAAAGGGAACATAATTTAATTAGAAAAAAAAAAAGTATCTTTTATTGGCTATATACAGAAATGCTGAAATAAAGTAGTTGTCAAGACCTTGGCAGCAAGTGATGGTATGGCTTCTCATTTTGAACGAGACTAGTGAACCTTGTTCTGTAGAATTGTGGAGGAATTCACCTTTTTTTGAGCACTCTTTCAAATGGGGAATTTGCCAGTTGTGTTGGTGGTGCTTTTCTCATGCATTTATGTTTTTCTTGTGGTCTGATCTTCTGGAGGCTGGCTCATAGCAGTCAGTCCTGTGTAACCATGAGAGTAGCAACAGAAACTGGAAATTTAGATGGAGTGAGGAAGGTGAATATATATCTTTGAATATATATCTTTATTGGTCTTGAAACAGAAAACTCTAGGTATGTGTTGTAGGGTGGAAAAAATCCTCTGTTAGTCAGTTGAGCAAGGGCTCTGACTACAAGTGGGGCTTAGGGCAATAAACACTATATGGGCTGAATGGAAAACTGTATTTTGTAGTTAAAGAGAAGAGTACAGGGTTTTCTGCTTTGAAAGTGGACAAGCTGATGTGTCAGCACTAGCTCAAAATACGTCTGTATGTTGCTGCCAATTCCAGAAGAATGACTCTATTTAGTAAGGTGGTGTTTCTTTTTCTTTGGCATCCATGCTACAGCCTTGCTCTTTTTGTTCCCATCGCTATCTTTAGCTAAAACAAGAACTGCTGTTGAGCATGGCTCCCTACTGAGCAGACCCTATGCAAAAGGGGTGGGGAATTGCCCATGAGGACACCACTACTGTCTCCCAAAAGGGAGCTTATTACAGCAATACATTAATAGCTTGTAATTATGAACCCTTTTGGGGTTTTAGGCATGATGTTGGAAGGCTGGATGGAGGTGTGAGCTCCTTTCTTTTGTGGTTTTAAAGCAAAGGAAAATCGTGGCTGTGACCTCTTCGATCATACCAAGGCTTGTAGGCTTGAGGCTGAGATTATGAGAGGAATCTGCCAGTAACATTGCAGAACAACTTGTACCTGCTGGAGGGAGTTCTAAATGAAGGCTAGTTATTGAGCAACTATGCTAACTTAAAAGTGCTTGGGTATCCTTTTTCACATCAACAAAACCATGGACCTGTTGATGCTGCTCTGATGACTAATGGATCTTTCTTTACTTAGCATTTAGCTTTTTTCTTTGCCTGGCTCTCAGTAAGTTGTTTAAAATAAGTCTAGTAGACAGGTGAAGCTAAATTATTTGGACTCTTTTGCTTAGAACAAAAAAACATTTTGCATTGCAGAACAGCGTTTTTCAAACTGCCCGTGTTGATTAACATTCAACATGTGAAACAGCTGAAAGTGTTTACTTGTGTCTTTGTCTGAGCTTCCTGTTTGCCCACACAGTTCTGGGATGTGCAAGAGCGGTGGCTAGAGTAGACCTGCCTGTCTCCATCCTTGGCTCTTCAGTGCCCTACAAATCCAGGTACTGGAGATACTGAGCAACTAGAAGTCCAGGTGGACTGTAATTATAGTATCTAGTTTTCCTATCACAGAGAACATTTTTGTGCTGTGCAGCTGGTTGTGCTCCAGAGGCTTCATCAAAGGAGCCACCAGTAGTGCAGGTTTTCACTAAGTGCCCTTTTCCTTGGGGATTTAGAAACTCAGCTCCTAATGCTTAGCAGTCTCTTTGCCAGCTTAGATGTGTTGATCCCTGACCTGGGTATCTGTGCCAACACAAATTTCGAAGTGCTGATGCAATTGAGGTGAGAAAACTGTACTTCTGGATGCCCCTGGGATCTGCTTTTACTGGAGTTTTGAAAGCAGACTTGCTGGTGTGGTTCTCCCTGAGCTGGGAATGGGTTGCCCATCTGTTTTCTCATGTTTGCTGGGAATTCATAGTGTAGGCAGGCCCTCTCCTGCAGTGGGAAAGCCACAGAGCTGAGGCCTGAGCTGGGTCTAGGCTTCAGTGGCTTCATTGCATGGGAGGCACTGGCACCTGGCTCTTTCCTGGGTCACGTGCCATGAAAACCAGCCCTATTTTGGCACACTTCTTCCCTGTGTCCTCAGTGTTGTTCTGTGACTCTTGGGGCAGGTTGTTAGTGGGATCTTGTGTTTTATTACTTTTCTTAATGTCCTAGCTGAATGTACTGTGAATTTTCAGAGTATTCAGTAGAGGATATTCTGGGGGCTTAGATTTAGGCTTCTTCTGTGTCCTTTCTTGAAAGCTTTAGTTCAGTCTCATAGATCTTCCGAAGGCTTTTCTTGGGCTTTATGTGTACTGTGGTTCAGATTAATGGTTAAGCAATACATTCATTAACCTGGTGTAATCTGTGCATTTAATCAACTCTGAGGTGTTTGATATGAAGCAGGCAACTGATGAGTGTTGAACGAATGTCATGTATAGTTGCTTTAGCACATTTGCACTGGGATGACTTCAGTTGGTGCAAAGCACCATTGTACTTTGGGATGAGCAGAGCTGCGTGGAACTAAAAGCTTGAATGTTCTGTCTCTTATGAAAGCTTTAGACAAGATGGTGAAGCAGCAAAGGGCACAACTGGAGGAATTTCTTGTCTGTGGAAAACAGCAGCAGCTATTTCAGGAGGAAATCCTTGCTCTGACTGTAACAACTTGGATTTCCCTCCACACCTAGTAGCTGAAGGACCTCTGGCACATCTCTCGTATTTTTCTGTGGTGACTATGGGGCAAAATACCTCTCTGTGTGGTAAGAGGAAGGATGTAAGAAGAGCTTGCTGCTATTTCAGGGCATTTTCAGGGAAATGTAGCATACTTTATTTCCTTTTGAGCCTTGTTTAAATTTGGTGTCTGTCTCCACCCTGACATGAGATCAGGAAAGGAAGGAAGGCTTTTTCAATTACCTTCACAAGTAATTGTGGTGTCTCTCTTGTGAAGATATTTGAAGCAGTTGGTGTTGAGGATGTGTAGCCTGCTGTTAGCTCATAGAGGTGTGCTGTTCTACTTGCTTCCCTTTTTGTAGCGAGGAGTTTGGCTATTTCCCAAGAGACCGCCATTTCTTCACAATTAAACCTCTTCCTTTGTTCATGAAAGACTTAATCTTCCTCAAATTTGTATTCTTAGTGCAATAGTTATTTCCTCTGTTTCAGCCTCAGCCTCCTCTTGTATCATAGTGTATCAATACTTAGTCTTTGTTTTCTTCTCTCCCGCGTGTCTGGTCAGAGATATTTCTCATAGCTATAAACTTGGTAATTCCCAGTTGGTTTAAAAAAAAACAAAACTCGTTGGAGTGTAAATGATAACTGCCTTCACCAAGCTCAGTGTTCAGTTAATTGGATGTGAAGCTTACATTTGAAAGGCTTTACTTCAGTGCAAAACAGAACTAACCCACTACTTGTAAGTGTAAGTGTATGAAACAAAAACGAGAAACCACCAACACAGGTAACTTGTTTACAGAGGCTTTTTGTCTGCTCATCTTAGAGTCTCCCCTTTCAAACACTTAGGACATTCTGCTAGTGGTCTGTAAACTGCTCTGCCACTGGTCTAGAAGGAGGTATTCCTGCCTATAGCAGGGGAGTTGGAACTGGATGATCTTAAATGTCTCTTCCATCCAAAATCATTGTGATTTCATTTGACTTTTTTGGTCTAGGGTGAGAGAGGTCACAGCTTGTTGATTGGATGGCTTCTAAGCTGTGCTTGCTTCATTGATTACATTGTGCATTGTTTTGGAGGAGTTTTTGCTCTCACAGCAAGGATACTTCTTCACCAGAAGGTGCTGTTCTCCCCTGACTCTAGGCAGCAGCTTTAAAGCACTTCCTTCAAGCTCAGACTTGGGGTTATTTTGCTCAAATAAAACAGCACTTTCCAGAGGACACTGCCAGGCCTGCATCAGTATTTTATGTCCATTACGAATTCCCTGGATTGCCCTGATCTCTGCAATGGGGGTTTACTGTACCAGCTGTGTCCTATATCTAGCTGCCACCTTCTTGGGAAGGTTGTATATACTTTACAGCAATGTAATAACTCCAAAACATTTCCTCAATGTGATTAATGGTAGATAAAAATCTACCCTGTCTAAACCAAGGGAGTGCCATTCTCAATGCATTCGTGACATGCTACAAGTTTGCTATTGCGTTTTTTTTCTCTTTTGTTTCTCAGTGATTAAACCTATAGCATCAGGTATTAATCTCTCAGCTGGGTGCTTATTTGTAGGCCATGAGCTTTGCAGTTTTGACTGCGAACATCAAGAGACAGTTCTTTGCAAATTACCTGTTTGGTAGGAAACTGCTGTCTTAGCAGTATTTACTGCAGTGGGGAAATATGTGTCAGTTCTGAGCAAACAGTTGAGAAACAGTAATGCTGGAGTAGGTGTTTTTAAAGTCCTGGGATTGGCATGGCAGATCTCCTGAACATGAGTGAGCATTCCTTTGTCTCTAATCCTGATTTCTACTTTTTTTTAGGCACAGCTGGAAGCTCAGAGGGCGACTCAGGATTTTCAGAGGGCAACTGAAGTGCTCCGTGCTGCAAAGGAGACTATTTCACTTGCTGAACAGAGGCTGCTGGAGGATGACAAACGTCAGTTTGACTCTGCCTGGCAAGAGATGCTCAACCATGCTACACAGAGGGTAATAGAAACACAAAGCTGCTTGTCCCATCATCTGTGTTTTCCATGTTCTGTTTTCTTCTTGGAGATATGATGTGAGTTTGTGAAGGACCACATCTTTTGTGTTCCGGACGTATGGCCTGTAGGAAATGAACCTACAGGAAATTGTGATGCCTGAGGTTAATTGATATGGGCCACGGGCTGTTACTGGGACAAACTATAGCTCGCTATCTTACTTTGCTAGTAGCTAGAGCAGTGGCTTTAGTTAAAAAATAAAAATAAAAACAAATAAATAAATCACCATTTGTATAATAGGGCTAAACAGCATCTTTGGAAATATCTGCATTTGAAGCTGTACAGAAATAATTGTATTGGGAAACTTAATTGTATAGTGATGACTGTTCCTGAGTACTTGTGCTGTGGAAACTCTGACCATGCAGTACCAGGGACGTGTTCCAATTTAGTGTAACCTGTTCTCAGCATGATGTTAATTTCAACAAGGCACTTTTTTCTGGTGTGTGTGTGTCTGCACGTAGAATAACTCAAGAATTTGTGATGCATTTTAAGCTTGCATGCTTCTATTGTGAATTAACTTTCAGATTTAGACTGGATCTTACCTTCTTGGTAAGGTCTTTGGAAGTCTACGGAGAAGATGCACTAACAGTGGAAAGCAGTATTTGTTTTAGCAGCTGTCAAGAATTTCCTGTCATTTGCCTTCTCTTTTTTTTTCCTTTATCTGTTAAAAATACAGAAAGATGTTGTTTTTTTAACATGAAAGAATCAAAAATGTAAGTTTAAAAACCTTTGTTCTGTCAGAGTTCCCCTGATATGTCAGTGAAACTGAACATACTATTCCAAGTGTGTGGAGTGTGCTGTACAACGCTGGCATTGTCTTGCAATCCTCAATGCAGTAGCTTTGTTCTGTTGCAGAAGCTTCTGGGTTATAAGGAAACCTCTATTTCAGACTGAATTCTGAAACCAGCTGCCAGATGATGGAACAGAGAACAAAAAGGATGTTGGCTATATAGGGGAGAGATGGAAAACCTGGTATATACTAAAATGTGAATAACCAAAAAATGCACAGAAGTCCTCTAGGGTACAGTTGGTGTTACTGTCCCTGTCATTAAGTATTTGCAGATCTGGTAACCTCTGCTTTTCTGAAGTGAAACCCAACTTTGCAGTGCGTGTGCCAAGACACCAACAACTGTCATTTTATCCCTGTTTGATGTGAGTGAAGTCCAGAAATGCATACACAATTTCGTATTCTTCGAATAAGTAGATGAGAAAGAACTAGAAGCCTCTAAGGAGCTGCATAGAGCTTCTCTAAGGAGTTGCTGAGATGTGGTAAAGATTGAGATCAGCCATGGATCAGCTGCCTCCTTCCAGCAGGTGTGAGGGAAGAAGTGCTAGGAATTTTCAGAGTTCAAATTGATTCCTTCTTTCCTTGTATATTCTTAGGGAATCCCTGTGAATCCCCGTGTCCTTCTGCTGCCCTTAATTGTTCTCAGACAGCCTGTAGCCAAGTGGAGTATACTTGAGATTGCCAGTCTTGGTGACTTAGAGCAGAAGAGAACTTCTCACAGTGTTTGGTGGAGCTGATGGTGTTCACGAGTGTTGTCTCTGACTGCAGAATATCTCCTTGTCAGAAGGCTGACTGAAATTTTGACATCTCTAATGGCAGCAGCTGAGCATTACATTCTGATGTAAAATCTCCTGGGCACAGATTGATTTGTATAGAGCAGCTGAGGACTTACTGGATGGAAAGTGTGTTACCCTACTCTTTCAGGTGCTGAAAATAGTCTGGGTAAACTCAGGTCCCAGACAGCACATATCTTTGCCCTTCCCAGGATACAGCATGTGTTGAAAGAAGTATGTGGAAGTTTGTCTCCTGATTTTCATAAGCCCTTCTGGGGATCTTGAGGTTAGGGACAGAGACAACAAGGGTAAAAAAAAGAGTCTTGATGGAGAAAACCTGACTTTGGTTTGTTTGGAATACTGTCTCTGTTTCAGTCTTCTTTAAGAGCAGAGTGAATATGTTCTTCATTTCAGTGCATGCAATCAGTGAAGTTGTTTGAGGTAAACAACATAACCAGGAGGAGCTTGAGAAGCAGAAAACACCACCATTTCCTACCATGCTGTGCAGGAAAAGAGATATGCAGATGAGATCTAATAGAACAAAGATTCTTCTTGGCTGTTGGTGTTCTCGTTAACTCAGGTCACTAAGTGTTAACGACATTAGAAATTGCTAATGGTGAATAATGTTTACTAACAGGTGGAGACTCAGATTTAAAATTCAGAAGTCACTGAATCATAGAATTGTTGAGGTTGGAGATCATCTAGTCTGACCATCAGTCCATCACTCAGTTTCCACATTGAAAATCACTCTTGGAGTAGCTTTTTGCAGCGTAGATGCACTGTTCTTCGAATTTGCTGGTTGTTTTTTTTTATTTTTTGCCTATACTTTTAAATTATATCTTTTGGACAGAGAACAGTCTTGCACTGTGCTTTGTACTGCAGTGAATTAAGGGCAGAAAAGCATCTCTGGGCCACGTGTCAGAAGTGAGTTACTAATTCATTTGTTTTATATTGGTAGAAATGTCAGGCAAGAGTAGAGTGTTTTTACTTGCTATTCTTAGGCAGCAGTAGCAGGCCCTGTTGAATTAATCCAAAATTTGGACTAAATCTGAGCCCTGAAGCAGCTTGATAGCTGACAAACAGCTCTGAACATAAGGAAAAGGGGTGAGCAAGAGAGAACAAATGAGGTGCATCTCTGTTTGTGTAGACTTGTGTGGAAATACATCCAGGTTGCTTTTGCACTTGGCTGAATGGATGCAGGCAAAGACTTGGACTGCAAAGTACCAACCAGGAAATGCTATTTGCAGAACCTGGCTGAGAGGAAATGGAGCTAAGGGCTGCACGGTGTAACTGCCTCTTGATTTCTTAATGGCTTGAAAAGCTACTAGTGCTGCTTATTTTTAATGTGATAGTATAAAAGGATAACGTAAACAAGCCTTTTTGTAGCCACTGAAATAGAAAAATCATCTGTGTAAAGTGATGAGAAATACCAGTGTTACTGCAGATCTTCCTCTCCTGGATGGGTCAGAAGCATAGTGTGTGGAAGGTGCAGTATGAGTAGATACAGGGAGTAGAGAGTGTCAGTTGGTATTTTTTTGCACCTTGCAATTTGAGCTAGGTTTCCAAAGAAGGCAAAAGGAGCCTGCTGTTTAAATAGGAGCAAGGTGCCAACCTGCCTGGGAAGATGCAGCTAATCCCTTTTAAATGTCTGTGCTTGAGGTGTGTGCTGAGCATAGAGCAGCACAGGGCTGTGAAATGATCATGCAAGTCAGGCAGCTTCTTCATTGCCATCAGTTCTTAACCTAGCATATGTTATTGGGTAAATTCTTGTGGTTTTTTTCCCCCAGAAGTCTGTTTCTCTATGGAGTGGATATAGTGACACTTAGGCTGGGATTTAGCTCGTGAATTTTAGGTGTCTAGAACCTTTTTTGTACATCAGTTAGTTGCCTAACCTTCCACTGAACTTCCACTTGTCTGATTGATGTGTTGGTAGTGTCTTGCAAACAATTTATGAGGCCAAATGGGGGTGTTCATTGTAAAATGAATTCTGTGTTGGTTATAGAGTCACCATGTAGGCAGGTTTGATCATAAAATCATGGAATAGTTTGGGTTGGAAAGATCCTTAAAGCCCACCCAGCTCCAGCTCCCTGCTGTGAGCAGGGCTGCCACTGCCACCCACCAGATCAGGCTGCCCAGGGCCCCAACCAACCTGGCCTGGAGTGCTCCAGGGATGGGGCACCACAGCTTCTCTGGGCAGCCTCTTCCAAACATTATATCCCTCTGAGCAAAGATTTTTTTCCTAACCTTAATCTCCCTGTGTTTAGTTTAAAACCATTCCCACTTTTTCTATCGCTATCTGCCTGTGTAAAATGTCGGTCCTCTTCCTGTTTATAAGCTTCCTTGAAATACTAGAAAGCCACTATGAGGTCTCCCTGGAGACTTCTCAAGATTGAACAACCCCAGCTCCCCAGCTGACAAACTTTTAAGCTTTCTGGAGAAGACAGTGAACTTGTCAGGTATCAGCTTACCCATGTTTTAGTCAAATTCAGTTTGTCTTCAAAATTTGGAGAAAAAGTTTTGGATGTGGAAGTCTTCCCTGTTTATTGGTACCTGGAGTGATGAGGCTGTAGTTGGTGGCACAGGGCTACAGGAGGGCCAGTGAAAAGGAGGGATGAGGGGCAGAGGTGTTGGTATTTCTAATCCTGTAGAAAATCATCCTTGTACAAAAGTGTGTTCAAAAGGAAGGTGCTGACAGAATGTTACCTGTAATTTGGGACAGATTGGAGCAGAAGGGAAGATCCTGCATGAAAAATTGCTAATTTCTAATTGCCAGTTCAGTCTGCAGTCTTTATAAGACTGTTTTTATAGTCTTTCCTGAGGTATGTTGAGTTCCTAAATCCTGGCAGGGAGAAGACATGTTTTGGCTCTTGATCATGAGACGTTTTAAAAAGGAAAAGGTGAGGGGGAAGCAAGAAGGGAGGAGGCATGCTCCCTCTTGCTTTAATTTGGCTTGTGAAGCTCCCTTTGATATTACACTGTGAAGTACCATCTGTTGGTGTAGAATGCGTGGGTGCTTTCATGATATGGACAGAAGAGAGACTTCCTGCAGATAAAACCACTTGGAAAAAAAAAAAGGGAAGAAAGCTATGAAATAAACAACAGGAGTGCCCACACAGCTGCCTTTACCCCCTAACCTCTCCATCCTTTCACCCTGGGAGTTAAATGCAGTGTTCACATTCTTCCCCTCTAATATCTTTTTCCCTCATGTTGTTGATACTGTCCTTCTGGTTTACTGGTGTTGCATTGTCTATCTTACCTCTTTTATTTCTTATTCTAGAAGAATCCATTTAATTTTTAGAGAACGAAACATGTCCAGAGTAATTCTCTGGCTCAGGTGATCAGGTTTGCTAAATTTCACTGATAAATATTTCTTTTGCAGCTGTTATTGCTGACATTTTCCTGAAGTCCATTTTTGATTTCGGCTCATGAATATTTCTTGGCTGAGAGGAACGAAGCTGCTTGTGCAGACCTACTTGCTACATGTATATATTCTGTGGTGACCTCCCTTTCCCAGGAATCTGGGTTGGAATAGAGGGTAGAGGGGATACCTGTGTTGGTATTCTTTGGTTTTGTTTTCCTCTAGGTGCATCTTGCTGGATCATCGAGTCCAACTCCTGGCTCCACACGGGGCCACCCTCAGTGTCTGGTGGATGTGTGAACATGCTGGTAGTTCATCAGCTCTGCGTGTCTTTATGTAAGAGTGTGTTTTCCTCCTCTCAAGAATGAATGGCAGCTATAGTGTAGAGAGGAGAGAGGTGTCAAGAGAAGTCTCAGTTGGGACAGGTGTCATCCTCACTCTTGTCTCTGGCTTTTAGTGAGTGATGCTCTCGCATCTGTGATGGCATTGGCAAGGTTTGTTGGTAGAAGCACGGTGGCTTGCACTAGACAGAAGCTTATTCAGTGTGACCAAAAGCTTGTTTGAGTCAACATAAGAATGCTTTTTTCCCTAAGAGTATTACTGGATCTAATAAAAGTTGCTTTTCTCACGCGCAAACCTTATCTAAGGTTTTTTCTTACCTCAACTAAGATTGCTGACACTTGCCTTGCACAGGGCCTCCAGGATATAAAGTGAGCTGTGTGGTTTGCACGTCTGTTTCTATCCACAAAACCTGTCTGCTGGGGCACACATTTAGGGATTTGGCTTCTGTGAAGGAGCAGATGATCTTTTTGTTCCTTCTTTTCTGGGTGAAAGGCTTAAATACATCCTGGCATGATGACACCGATGTGAAACAGCCCTTGTACCTTGGAGTACACCTTGAGCTGTACCCCCTCAGGCAGAGCTCCCGTGAGCAGTGTGGTAGCATGCCCATTGGAGAACCACACAGCAGGAGGAGAAGCTTGCCTCCCATTGCTGATTTCCCAGGAGAATGAAGTATACAACCTTTCCTCCTTTCTAAAAAGGGTAACAAACGTGGGTGTAGATAGCTGGCTGCAAGTTGCATGTTTTGTCAGACAGATTGAGGTGTTTACAATCTGTCATCCCCAAGTCCCTGTTTTGCAGAATGAAGAATTTTTATGATGTTTGATATGAAAGGTGTGCAGATTCAACAAGAAACAGAACACCTAACCTGTTAGAAGGACGTGATAGTGCTGAAGTCATTGATCCCATGCTAATTTCACCCCAAGAATGGATGGCAGGGATTGACATTAAATTAAAAATCAGCAAATTTCAGCTGCTTTATTATTTTGTAGCTTCCAGCATCTTGAAATCACTGTTGCCTTGCCACACTACAAAGGAGCAAACTGGGTTCTGTGCAGTCTTTGGAGACTGCATTTTAATTTATGGCAGTTCCATGCTAAAAACAGCCTTGGCTGACATATTTCATCTCCAGGGAGAGTATTTGCATCAACCTTTCTTTCTGAGACTTCAAGATGAGAGGCTGTAGCTTGTTTGTGGGATTCAGGGGACAGTCTGCTATCAACCTGTTTTTTTTTATTTTAATTTTAAATGTGGATGCCTTATTCATACAAGAAGGAGTTGAAGATTGTTGAAGTAGAGTATATTTTACGTGTAACCAAGGGCTCGTTGCCTTTGGAAGCTTCTTTCTTTTGGTTCATAGACAGCAACTCTGGTTTAATAACAAGTGGTAAGTGCAGGGGAGCAGCTGTAGCTCCATTTATGGCAGCAGGACCTTCTAGCTGATGCAGATGCAGTGCAGCTTTGGCCCACAGCAGTTTCACACCTTGGATTTAGGTGCCAGAAAGGACTGAGCTCAGTTTTCCTGAGCAGAGTGACACACCATGCAAGCAGAAGTTGTCTGAACTCTTTTTTCCCTGGTTAGTTCAGCCTGAGGGCTGGTATTTTCAAGAACTGAGAGCTCTGTGGGTAAGGTTATTCAAACTAAAGATACCTTGATCTCTCTCTATATATATACATACTTACCTACTTGTGTATCTGAGAGCACAGATGATGTGCTGATGGTGGAAGCCAGTTGGAGGAAATGTGCTTGGAAGTATTTTCACAGGTGAAATACTGAAAAACTCGCTACTTGGGAAAAGAAATCTCGCCTTCCTTTCCTTTTGCCTGAAGACTTTCAGGTTTGGAGGAAGGGATGCCTGCCTTCCTACTTACTGCCAGACCAATGAGAGCTGTCACTGCTTCTGTTCCTTTAAACAAACGAGTTCTGTCTCTTGCTGGATCCTGTCTGCCAGTGCATTAAAGAAAACAGATTTTCTGATGCCTCAGGCAGCTCAAATCTGCGAAATAAAAGTACCCTGGGCAGAGTTACTGGGAAAACACAACTGCAGGTTGTCAGCAGGGCAGCTGATGTGACTGCTGTGTCTTAGGCATCTGGCTGCCCTGATTAGGGGCTGGTCATCAGCATATTGCTCCCCACCTGTGTTATAGGGGGTCAGTTCATGGCCCAAACCATTTTGGATGTTGATACTGTGATTTGAGACTGGCCAGCTCTTTTAAGAGCAGCTTCCTAGCCTGCAAAATGAGCTGCCTGGGCAGGCGGTGGAGTCACTGCCCCTGCAGGTGCTCAAGAGAAGGGCAGATGTGGCACTGAGTGGCACGGTTTAGTGGTGCAGTGATGATGGGTTGATGGTTGGACTAGGTGATCTTAGTGGTTTTTCCAGCCTTCCATGGATTCTGTGAAAAGGCTGTCTCATTGGATGGGCTGCTTTCTGGTGGCTGGTGCTTCAGGTAGATGGGAAAGGCAGAACTGTGGGCATTCCTCTTACTCCTCTGGTTGGTCTTCATCCCTCTCCTAATTTGAGAGATTACAGATATACTGTTAATAAAAATGCTAAGAAATGGATGCTTGGGTCTTGTCCCTCAGTCTGCATTTTCCTTCTTGCAGGTCATGGAGGCAGAACAAACCAAAACGAGAAGTGAGTTGGTTCACAAGGAAACTGCAGCCAAATACAATGCTGCTATGGGAAGGATGAAGCAGCTGGAGAAGAAGCTGAAAAGAGCCATCAATAAATCAAAGTAGGTTTCATACTTGGAGATGAGTTTAATGGTCAAATCTCTTCATAGGACATAGGATTCTGTGGGATTTTGGAAACCTTTATAGCACAAATTGTACTAGAAGAGTTTTCTGGGCATATTCTTAGTTGTGTTCTTGTGCACCAAGATCTTCTTCGGCAGTGTGTGACTTGAGAATCAGGCACGTGGGGTTTTGCAGAGATGCTGCCTACAGAGCTGCAAAGCTTTGCGTATGGTGGTTTTAAAGCTTAGCTTTATTTATTTATTGCCATTTAGTTCTTATATTTAGTTAGGAAGACAACAAAGCGACAGAAACCTGAAAGGTGTGAGACTGCATCAGGGCAGCGTGCTGTACGTCAGACTTGTTTACTTCCCAATGCTGCCTTAGCAAAGCTGTGTGAGAGCTGTTCCTGGGGAAAGAAATGCTTCAGGGAGCATAGCTGAGCAGCATCACTGATAAACGTTTGTGCATTTGATGAACAGATTTTTCTCAGAACCTATTTAAAATTTTGGCCCTGTTTACAACCAATTCTTAATCCTCTTTCTATTTCACAGCCTTTTCTTATATTTCCAGGCTGGAGCTTGTCTAAACAATCTGCTTGCTGTGTTTAGCTTTTAATCCCTCCATCTAAAAATGATTTTATCGGGAAATTGGTCAACTGAAAGCCTGTTTTGATTGGCGTTTGCTCAATTTGGGAAAGGTTTAGCACTTTTCGGGGAAGATCCAGGCATGTTTGCTAGAACAGTGTAGCAGTGTGGCTTCATTGAAAGAGCTGCGTACCATTTGTCTGGCACTGCTCAGTGCCTGGCCAAAAACATTGTCAGATCACAAAATGATAGATTCACAGAATCCTTAGAGTTGGAAGGGGCCTCTGAGGGCAATCTAGTCCAACTCCCCTGCAGTGAACAGGGAAACCACAGCTGTGTCAGGTTGCTCAGGGCCTTACTCATCCTTGCCTTGAAAGTCTCCATGGATGGGGCATCAACCACATCTCTAGACAGCCTGAGCCACTTCCTCACCACCCTTGCTGTGAAAGACTTTTTCCTTATATCTAACCTGAATTTCCAATCTTTAAGCTTGTTTCCTGTCTATGAGAGCAATATCTCAGAGGTTGTTTGGCTTCCAGGGGCCTTCAGAAACTGTGCCTTTCCCTCTTCTGTCATCTGCTTAGAGAGCTCTGAGTGACCGCAGTGCCATGTGTGCTGGTTGCTGCTACTAAAGAGATCTTTCCCCCAGGCGTATGGAAACTGGGGGGAGGTTATGTTCCAAGCCTGGCTGTTTCCTACCAGTTGGATTAAAAGCAGTAGCTGTGAAGTATCCTAACCACAGGTTGTGGGAGTAGGTCATTTTGTCTGTGACTGTGTATGTAATTCAACCAATAAAACCATATAGGATAGGAAAGCTATAGATTGACACAGTTGTATTCTGGTGTGTGGTCCAAAATACAGCTGCAGAAGAGCTTGCAGCAGGGGAAGCTGCTCTTGGCTCCTGGATACTGAGAGGATGCTTGTGTAGAAGGGTTGTTAGAATAGTATTGTCTGTATCTTGCAGAATTTAGGCCTGAGGGAATTGTATCATCAACTCCAACAACTGGAATGTTGCAATTTGTATTTAGGTCAAAAGTTCCAGGAGAAATAGATGTGTTAGAGTGGGAAAAAAAGTGGAGAGCACCTGTAGGTGTTCCCTCATCCAGATGGAGGTCTCACAAGATTACTGAAACACAAAGTACCTCTGTTAATGCTCCTAAGAGAGCAACTCCCACCCCAGTTCCCTGCATTTACTCCCAATGGCTGTAATTGTTCTTTGTTTTTCCACAGACCTTATTTTGAACTCAAGGCAAAGTACTATGTCCAGCTAGAGGTAAGTGCAGAGTTCACAATGCCCTAAGACTCTTTACTGCTTGTGGTAATTACTGAAATTACATGGAATGTGCTATCAGAATAACTGTTGACTGTTTCTGTACGAAGCCAATTTGATTCCAAACCTCTTATCGTGAGCAATTTGCTAAGCACACTCTAAAGATAAAAGATGGAGAGGCCTTGTTTCCTCGTGTGCAGTAAATTCAAACCCCTGTTTGAACACTGCTCCTTGTTTTGAGGACCAAACTAACACAGATTCTATCTTTGCTTCTTGTAGTCTTAAGTCTCTGGGTAATTTTCCCCCTTGTTTTCTGCATCAGGCTGCTTGTAGTACTCAAAAATCACTGAGATGTGAATTTAGGTTTTGGGAGAATGGAGCTGCCAGAGGTTTTTTTTTTGGCATCTATATACTGCAGTGTGTGTGGTGCAGCGGTGTGTAGCTGTGCTTCGGTGCAGTGGGGCATGGCAACCCAGGGCTGCACACAGCAGTTGTGTGTGGGATAGTGATCCCAATGCAGCCCTCAGTCTTGGAGGTGCTGAAGCTGAAAATTCAAGTGCAAGAATCAGTGTAGGTTACCCCATACAGTCTCTGTATGTGTCAGTTTTGCTGTACCTGGTCTCTACTCAGTAACAGTGGAGGGAAGAAACAGGGGAGCTGGCTCTCTGAGCTCAGTACAAGGGAATGGGGGTGTTGGAGCTGGAGGGAATGGGGTGTGTTGTTCTATGCCATCAGCCATGGCTTCAGTGGGATGACAGCTCATTCAGTCCTGCCAGGGGGACATACTGCATGCTGTCTCTGTGTTGTTTAATGTTAACACCTCTCTTTAATGTTAGCAACTGAAGAAAACAGTGGATGACCTGCAGGCAAAACTCTCCCTGGCAAAGGGAGAGTATAAGACTGCCTTGAAAAACCTGGAGATGATCTCAGATGAGATTCACGAGAGAAGACGGTCCACTGCCATGGGGCCCCGGGGATGTGGTGTGGGTGCTGAAGGAAGCAACAACACCTCTGTGGAAGACCTGTCAACCAGCAAACCAGAGTTGGACGCTGTCTCAAGTGAGTGCAGAGCATTCCTTTGCCTGGGAGTATCCCATGGGCTTTGGGATAGAGAGGAAATACTGAGATGAAGATATTCTGTATGTTCTGCAGCTTGAAGTTCAGTGGCTGTCGTGGGTCTGGTTAACTTGTTATGTTTCTGGTTATTATGGGAGTTTATTATATCCTTGAGTAATAAGTTCTCAAGGGGAGAGGGGATATGAGTTAAAATGCATCCTCTGTTCCTTCCTGTATTTTATACAGTGCTATATGGAAAGAAACGTGTTGCAATAGTGGGGAGCTTGCACCAAGGCCCTTTTCAGTCTTAGTTTCTGTCTGTTGAAGTTCAGTAAAACACCATCAGCCTGGAGTGTTTTGTCCCCAGCACATGCTGCTGTGTGTATGGAAGCTCAGATGGCAGTAAATAAGCTGTAGTTAAAGCTGTGCTTACTGTAGCTTCACTGGTGTCAGTGCTGCTTGCCAAGAAGAGGAATCCTATAATGCAAATCATCTCTTTTGCCCAGCCCTGCTTGCTTTCACCCTCTGCACAGTTACCTGATTAGATTCCTAGTAAGACATAGCAAGTCAGAAGAAAGGCCACTTTGCAGTCTCAAGATTTGACCTCTAAATGCAAACCAACAGAATCCAAAGCACCGCAAACCATCTCTGAGCATGAAGCGCCCTGGAGGGGGCTTTTACAAGTTGGGTCATGGTTATCAATTTTGAGTTTTAGATTTCTTTTTCAAACTATATAAATACAGTCCCATAGTCTGACAACGCAGCAGAAAGAGGCTGAGCATCTGTGGAATAACTATGCTGACAGCTGCTTCCATTTGCATCCTGTGTGTCTGAGTGGTGCACTGGAGGCCCTGGCTGCTGGGCTGGCAGCAGAACCACTTTGAAGCCTTTCCTTTGAGTGGTTTTGTTAGCACTGCTGCTTTGCCCCTGCTGTTCTTTCATGTCGATTCTGAGCCACTCTGACAGCAGCAGAAACAGTGAGGAGGAGGTGGAACTGCAAATGACCTCAGAGGTCTTTGTAAATGTCTTGCTGTTTAGGGGGCATCTTCAGACTGCTGTGATGCTGGCACACGTTCTGGTGTACATAGGAAATCTTTTGAGCCCAGTGGGACTTTGAGACCAGTGAGTGCAGAAGGTATTTGGGTCACGGGTCCCATCCTGCAAGTGTGCTCATTTTTAGCCAGATTGACCCCCTACATTTAGTACAAATTTGAACTTGCATTAATGACAACCTGTTGCCAGCAGCTTAATCTGGACTTAGTTGCTCCCACCTGAATTCTAATTCAGCAAACCATGGGCAGGGAGAGCAGTATGTGTGGGTGGGGCTTTTAAAAATGTCATTGCTGAGTGATCCATCCAGAGAGAACTCTGGGGAGTTCTGTTGGATTGTAACTGCAGAAGTGGAGAGAGAATGTGGATGCAGTCTGCCCCTAGAGCTGTCTGCTGTCTAATTGGTGTCTTAAATATTCACTGTGTTGGTCTCAGGATGTGTGTGAGTCTGTGTTGGTGTCAGGATGCCACTGGCCGATAAGAGCAGGCCTTGCCCTAAGGTATGTGCGGAAGACCTGAAACAAACAAGACCAGCAGGGCAGGGGCAGCTGGGAATGGTAAAAATCCATAAGGACCAGAGCATTGCTGGCAGATGAGCTGCTTCTTGGAACTTTTCTCTGGAAATAGGACTGATCTGTGTGTGAAATGCTGGGTAAAACTTTGCAGAGGGGGCAGATGATGAGAAACCACAGCCTGTGGGTTAGCATTGTGTGTATGGACAGGAGGTGCCAAACTGAGAAACTAGAGTTGCCCAGGAAGGTGACTTCTCACACTAATGAGAACGTATCTTTAAACATTGCAGTGGCTTCTGAAGTGTTTGAGGATGACAACGGCAGCAGCTTTGTGTCTGAGGAAGACTCAGAAACTCAGTCAGTGTCCAGCTTCAGCTCTGGCCCTACGAGCCCCTGCGAGGTGCCTGCCTCATTTCCCCCTGCGACGCGCCCTGGCACCCTGGATCTGCCCAGCCCTGTGTCCCTCTCTGAGTTTGGAGTGATCTTCCCCGTCCTTGGCCCCCGAAGTGAATGCAGTGGGGCTTCATCTCCCGAATGTGAAGCTGAAAGAGGTGTGTACAGCTGGATACAGCCAGGGCCAATGCTGTTCAGCTTTATAAAGGAAGCAGGAAAACCCTCTCAGCTCCCCTAGGTGTGTCACAGGCTCTCTGAGCTGCTGCTGCTTCCTTGGGGAACGCAGTCCATGAAGGGCCCACGGTTACTGATGACATCTGAAGTGCTTTCACTGCTCTGCTGCTGTGTAGGTTGCCCGGTGTGGTCTCAGTGCAGCAGTGGGGTTCAAAGTTCCTCAGGAATTGGTGGGATTCTGATGGTACACTTAATTTAAGGAAAACCTGAGTTTATTTTTGAATCACTGTTCCGCTTTCCAGAGAAAAAGATAACATGTCAAAAGGAACCTCATGTAGGCTCTGCCAGCCCTTGCTGACAAATGCAGGTGGGAGGATTAGCACTGTTCTTGGGTACTCCGGCCTGAGTCTGTTATGCTGTAATGTACTGTTGCAGCACACAAGATGAGAACAGCTGGGAAGACCAACTTTGCTTTTGTTAAAACATCTTGCTCCTGCTTCTGTGCTTTTTAGCAGAGGAAGTTGCAGAGGGACCCACTTGAACCATAAACTGCAGAATGATATCAGGGTTTAAATCAACTCTCATCTTTTCTTTGCAGGGGATAGGGCAGAAGGGGCCGAGAACAAGGCAAGCGACAGAGCCAGCAAGAACAAGAGCAGCAACAGGAGCGGCTCCGCCGAGGGGCTGGCTTTGGATAACCGGATGAAGCAGCTCTCCCTTCAGTGCATGAAAATCAAAGAGGGAATATGTGCAGGCAGAAAGGCTGCCCAGATTGGTTGAGTCCTCCTTGCGCCCGTCCAGATTAATGGGAATATAAATATTTATACATGAACTTCTAAGTGTTTGAAGAACGTTGTGCCAATAATGTATGCCAAATCTTAAACGTTTACTCTAAGAAGTTAAAACTGCACTAAGAAGTCTAATTGATGTCGAGGGCTGAAGGTTTTTATTCAGTAAATACTTTGTAGGCCAGACAAGTTATCAGCTGGTAAGCTGTGCTCCCAAGTCACAGACTTTGTAAAACCGTTTTGTAGCAGCCTGGCTGAAGCAATAACCAGTAATGTTCCCGTGCAAATTCATGCCAGTAGGGGGTCTGAAATTCAAGCCAGACGTTTGCAGAGTGCAGTTTGGCTTTGGTTTTGTAGAAAGAAATGCTCTTTAGATACATCGGATCTCTTGAGTAGAAGTGGCATATTCTTTAAACATCTGTATTTGTCTGTATTATGCTAAAACTGTAGAAATATTTTGTATACAGGAAAGCTGCATGTGTGGGTCTAAAAGCCTTCACTCTTCCCTTGGTGCTCACAGAAAGGATGAAGATGAGTCATGCCTCTAGGAACTGGCCTGAGAGAGACAGGAGTGGGATGGTACTGCTCAGCAGCCGTGGACCCTTTCTTGCCCCCTTCCTGAGTCTGGCTGGAACTCTTAAGGGTGATTCCAGTGACCAAAAAGAGTTGATTGGCCCTTGCCCCTCCCCTCCCCTGAGAAGTGAAGTATTATTTTCAGCACTTTAAAGTGTCATTGCTCAAAAATGAGACTGCTAGATGTTTTCAGGACAGTTACGAATAGGGGAGCGCCCCTAAAATATGCATGAAGAAAAGGAACTGCCAGTGTAGATTGACAATGTGTTCTTAAATTTCTCCGTAGGTTGTACTGTGTGGGATTTTATAACTGTTAAAGGGATTGAGGTTTAGGATGCCCTAGAGAAGTGTTTGATAAAACTAGAAAGGGCACGGGCACGTTTGCCGGCCGCTGTTAGGCAGTAGTAGTGTCTGGTAGTTATAAGTGGTAGTAAAAATGCTAGGACTCTTCAGTTTTGGTGGCTAAGCATTTCTGAAAGCACCATTTTATCTAAAATGTCAGTTTATATTGTTAATTTCATGGGAATTTTAGTATTGCCCGAAGTATTTTCTATTATATGTTTTTGCAGTCCTGTTGTATTTCGTCCTTGCCACAGCTTGTGTATCTCTTATCAAAGTTGATGTAAAATTCTTCACACTACAGTAAACCTTTTTGTTTTCCATCTCGTGAGTCTGTTTGAGCTCAGCGTATCTCGAGGACTGAGAACCCATAGGCAAAGTTAGGCCTTAAATATTCACTTTCAGCTGAAGATCGCAGCCCTACGTTGGTTTCTAGAAACCTTCACAGAGTGAACAACTGCCAGCTTTCTCAATCCTTGTATCCACGATTTACTTTGAACTACATGAGACCGGAGATATAGTTCAATCTTCTGAAGTCTCTTGGTATGCAAAGAAAGGACGAAGGTATTCAGCATCATACAACCGCCACCTCTGTACTTAATGCCGCTGGAATTTGCTTTAAGTTCACGCACCTGGAGGTCAGGAGACTCGTTTCCATAGCAATTAATTTCAACACGTTGCAGCTGTTCAAATGTAATAGTGTTGGACATATGCATGTACATGTTATGAAGGCCGAGCTCTTCCACTTGCAGCATTTCCTGGCCCGATGCATGCTGTGGAAAAAGAGGTCTGTGCTCCCAGCTTCTGCTGCAGCCGTTACCTGGGGAGAAGCTGGCACTGTCAGTAGTAAATATGAGAAGCTGTGCCACAGTGTCATATTATATTAAGTGTTTTTACGTAAGCTTTGGTAATAGAGCTCCTGTCACATACAGTTACAGAAAGCAACAGAGGTACTTCAGGCTGAATATCTATTTTTGTCAGTCAACCTCTGTTGTGCCTCTTTTTTTATTATTTTTATCTTGTTTAAATATTTTGCTATCCACTTTCCTCTCATAGTGCCTGTTCTGACTGGCTACCTCCATGGTTGTGTAACAAATGATGTTATGTGTTCTGTTGGATTCAGCTCCCAGCAGCTTGAAGCCATTGCTCAGGAGGCGTAGGAGCGTGTGGAACCGGTGTGCCCTTACAGCCACAGCGCAGCTCCAGGCCCTGTGCAAGGATCTTGCTGCAGCCTTCTTCCTTGGGAGACACCAGTGCTTGGCAGGTAAACCACACTTTCAGCTGTACAAGCAAACAGGCCCAACCAGGTGTCCGTTAAATTAATGGAAAACTCATTTTATTTTAAACTCTGTAATTATAAATATGACAAACTGAAATGAACATACATCACCGGGGAGTACAGGCAAATCAACAAGCTTTTTTTCCAGTTCCTTTTCTGTTGGAATCTTTACGTATCCTGATGTGTACATGATACATGATAGTAGATATGTGTACATGATAGTAGCTGCCTTCATGGGTATAAAAATAAGCCTCTGGTGTATCAAAGTATTAGTGAGCAGCAAGAATGTATAAAGCAACAGTTAATGTAGGAATTCTATTACTCTTTGGCATTAACACACAATTTAATATGTTCTGTTTTGACTAAGTGATAAAAACCTCTATGGTTATGTACACAGATTTAATTCTAAGCAGCTGGTTGTTCCAGCACCTTATGGTTTGCATGGTCAACTGCATCATCACTGTACAAAACAGTTTAATGAAACTTGCATCAAGAAACTAGGACTGAAACTCAGACTCATGAGGCAGGTGCAACAGAAAGTATTACTACCATTCATCCATGTACTGAATTGCAGAAGGCCTTGGAAAACCCATAGGTCTGACTATGAAGGACTCATCCCATCCACTCCTAACACAACAACCAGAGGTGCGTGTGCTGAGAGAAGGCTCACCCTGAGCTACCAGCAGCAGCTCACAGGGTCTTGTGTGGAGCAATAAAGTAGCATTTAAAACAAACGAAAACCCAAAACCAAAATACAGAGAAAAAGTGCAGAGAACGTTAAAACTTCTGAAAAGGGCTCTTCAGTTGTCCCTCAGCACCAACGGCAGAGATTTAACAATCATCTATTTGCTGTAATCTTCCCTCAGCAAATCAGAGAAAGCACAAACCCTCTCAGAGCCCCTCTCAGCAGCCAGCTTTTGTTGGTATTTAGCTGCCTTGTGTTGCAGCTTGGACAGTTTTCAGTTGTCGTGTACTGTACACTCATAGAGTGAAGTATGCTTGTTGGTAAATGTTGAGAGGTTTTGTATTTTCATGTTTAAAAGAGAAGAGTTAAGGGTCACAGCTGTCAAGCTGGAAGCATTGTGGGTGATGTACCCTTGCTGCAGTCTAAGCCGTGGCTGTGCAGCTCAGTTTTCCCCCTTACAGCCTCTGCTCCTTTCTGAAGGTCTTGTGTAACCTTTCAGAGTTTAACTCAGTATCTAATATTCTGTCATGAGAGATCAAAAATGCTATGGTGTAGTCATAGCAATAGGGTAGAGGAAGGAATATCATAACCTATAATTTAAGGAGCAGTTCACTTTCCACTCATTTTTCCAGTTACGTGGGGAAAAAAAAGTATGCATTTGACAGAAAAGATCAAAGAGAAAACACAAATGCTTGTATGAACATTTTTTCTAAGAAAAAAAGGGGCAAGAAAATAACTGTAAAAGGGTTTTGTTACAAGCAGAAATGGCAGAGACTTGAGTTTTACAATATTTTTTGTTTCCTTTGGAACACTACACCTGAGCATTCTGTAAACAGTGATATTCCACTGACTGTGGAGGTGCAGCGTTCGAGTAAGACTTATGTTAAAAGGACAGTAATACCAAACTTCAGTTCTGTCCTCTTGCAGGCATAAGCCCCATCCACTGACTGTACTGTGTGTAATGAGCTGTTGCTGTCTGGTAGATAAAGTGTTGAACAGTATGGAAGCTGAGCTTTATATGCTCGTTTCTTCCAAGATAAGCTTTGAAATGAGCTTGTGCTTGCAGGAGGAAGAAATAACTAAATAGAAAAAAAAAATCCTACAGCACAGGATTCTGGTACAGAAGTTAACTTGATTTTCCTCTAGTCTACCAGCTTGATCTTGACCAGCTGGGGACAGGCAAGAGTTCTGAAAGTAGATGCCAGAACTGCCAACCTTTTGTAATGTATGGCACAGGTGATAAAAAAGATGCACGACTGCTGTTCTGGGTTAACCTGAGCTAAATGCACGTTTACAGAGAACACAGAAGTGAATGAAATTTAAATTCTGTAGGGATTAAACAGTCCTTGGCACAACTGACCGCACCCAGGAGCTGAGGATAGCCACAAAGAACATAACGGGTTTTTGCTCAGCTTGTACCTGTGCTGTTCCCTGTGTTCATGTGCTGCAGTGACAGACACTTTCCTGCAGAAGAAGGTAAGTCACACTGTGACAAGCTTGGCACGAGGCCCAGATGGTCTCTGAGAGAACTGCAGTCCAAAAAGACGTGTACTCACTGTCCTTTGAAAGGCAGGCATTTGTTAAGCAGCTGCCTGATGATGGTGATGTAAAAAGGAGCTCAGGTTTTCTGGAGAGGGCAAATAGACTTTGGGGGGAGTAATTTTAGCTCCCAGATGCTTCTAGTTCTCCTGTAGCACATGCTCAGTTTCCTAATGAACAAGTGGCACCTGTGCTCTGAAAATAAACACTACCTTTTTGCTTGAAAACTTGACAGACAAACTGGAAGGGCAAAGGGCTTCCTTTGGCAGCTTTAAAGGCACTCCTTTACCCTAACTGTCACGTGCAGTTCTGTCTGTCATTCAAGGAAAAAAACACCGACAACATTAAGTTTTTGAGTTAAGAAGGAAAACTTAATATCCAAAGAGGATTAAAGATATGTGTGTGTATACATCTTACAGACTACAGGAAGAACACAGGCAGTAGCCTCCTGAAGTGTTTTTTCCTGGAGTAATCCCAATTCCACTCACTGCTTTCTTGAGAACTTTAACCCTGATTCTACTGCTATCACTTAGCCAAAGGCTACATTTTCTCATCAGTTTCAGTTTAAAAGCAAAAGGTACCTTCCGGAAGAGAGATCTTACTACCTCATAGGAGCAGCAAGCCCCCACACTGTAGCTGTAGTTTAGGAGGGGAGGAAGTTCAAGTGATCCTTCTCCGATCAGCCAAGTACTAGTAAATGTAACAAGGATAAAACATTTCTGTGCTAGAGTGCTGAGGGTGAGTAGTTTGCTCTCCAGGGGCTCCAGCAAATGAGGCTACTTCTTAAGGTGCAGAGAATCACACAGCACACCTTTGGATGAAAACCTTTCCTCCTCCCAAGTGAAGGGTGTGCACTGCTGCTGGTTAACTTCTCCATCTCAGTGCCCCATCAGGCTGGTCTGGCAGCTAGCAGTAAGGAAGCAGTGTCTACCTTGTGCTATAATGTGTACTAAAGTAAAAATAACAGCTCTCCAAGTATAGATAATAAGGGTGAATCCCTTGATTTTTTTAGAAGCAGCTAAAGGTGGGGTCTTCCTTATCTTTTACTCCTATGTACATACTTGAGATAAGCTGAACATGATAGTGGCAGCCTGGAACATGTGCTCAGCAGTAGTGAGCTCACGTTTAAATGTGAGAAGTGCTTCAATGCTGAAAGCATTCAAGGCAGCAGTATAAATGACATTTACTACATATTTGGGCCTGAGAATAAATAAACAGAATACATAAGAATATTTCTCTATTTTTACATTTCAGAATAAAATCTTCCACCCGTAGACCCTGTACTTTGGGAGAAGAGAATTTCAGTGTTAGTTTCTCTCTGAACTCACTATATTTTGATTTTGAGTTGTAGAAAAATTGCAGCAAATTAAGTTTTTCAAGTTTGTCAGAACATTTTAGCCTGTTAACAAGACTGCTGAACAGCACTCACTTCAATTCTGTAGCAGCAAAAACCACATCTAATTTTCTGTCATGATCAACTGTCAAATTGGTGACTCTGTTTTTGGCTGTAACTTAGAATGCAGTTTTATTTTATGCATAGCTGTAGTAAGAGTTATTCACCTTTCTGAGCCTGTAGGGCAGTTCAAAACTATGTCCTTGAACAGCCATGCATCAGTCTGTCTCCTCATTGAAGCTGTGATACCCTAAGAGGAGAAGTGCTGTTAAAGTCTAAGAAAAAAGGACCTTCTTGTTGAGGCAGGAACGTGGTGGGGATAATGTTGTAGACTCCAGCAAGGATGTTCTCCACCTCCAGGTAGCAAAATCCACACCTGTGATAGAAGTAGTGATCTGTTACAACCACGGTCTGAAATGTTTCAGGCAGGTAAGATTTAATTGTATCAACTATTCCTTACCTGTAGTCCCCACTGTTCTTCTTTTGAAAGCCATAGGAACCAGGGTCTCCTACTGTTGAGACGGTGACAATTTCAAACCCAACGCTGTACTGCCTGCAAGCCAAGTGACAGACCATTACTGTAATTATTTGGGGAATCAGGGCTACCAGGAGGAGAGTAAGTTTTTGAAAACTGTACAGCTGGAATACATTTAAGTTTGGTCACACTCCTGACAGAAATGAGTGAAGCTTCTGAAATCAAACATCTTCTTCCATGTGGAAAATCTCTGCTAGCTTTCTGCTTCTGCACCAAAGCAGAACCCAAGTGGTTAAACTTGCAGAGTTTGCTCAGCTCCTGGGCTGAGCAGCACAGATTTTGGGCTGTGATCTGATCATCATCAGAAGAATGTGAATGTTGGTGATCTCAGCAAGTTCTCGTGTTTCACTGCAACCTGGGACAACTTGTCTACTACCTCTTCATAAATGTGACAAGCGCCGCTGCCTCTGTCAGTCAGCCTACTCTAGTATGATCTACAAATGCAGAAAATGCATGTAAAAAAAGGAATGCTTAATTGGTAGAGTGGGAGAGTGACACCTTCAAGGAAATGCACTTAGACTCTGCATTTCACGAGTGAAAGAGCTTCCTCAAAGAAGAGAAGGTGGCAAGAGTTGCACTGCCATTTTATGGTGACGCTGTGCAGCTTTGTGAAAAAATGGATCATCTGATAACTGCGTGGCAGGAGATGTGGCTATTTACACGAGCTGTATACTGATATCTTGAGGCAGATAAATTTTGCTGAAGGAATCTGACCTACATAACTTATCAGTATAGGACTACTAGAAGTGAGAAAGTGCTTTCTCTTACCCTTTATTAGGTATCTTTAAGCATACTGCTGTGTATTGCAAAGTGGCTGAGAGGATCACACCACTTGAACCACATTTTAAGTTAGACCTATTTTATATTCTGCTTTCTTGAGTATCCCCTCCAAAACTAGGTCTTCCTGAGCCCTCTCCAGAGCAGATATGCAGTCATTTAACAAAGTTCCACTCTACCACAGTAACAGCTGAGAGCCCATAAGTAATACTTGTAACTCTGGGAAGAAGTTTTCAATATGAAAGACACTTCATAGGGTGCTGACATCCAATTCTTCCTCCTGATCTGCCAGTCACAAAGTAGATGCATTGTCAGAGCTGAAGCTACTGCATAGGCTGTTATTTAAAAACCTGGAAGTGTTTAGCATCCTGCATATTAGCTCCACTACAAAAGAAAATATAAGTCACAGTCATGATTTCTTAAGAGGAAAATAGAGAAAAGAGGAAAAAGGCCTCTTCCCTGCTTCACAATACCTAGCTCTGCTCCCACTCCAAAACTAATACGAAAGAAGGCTCTGCTTCTCTCATCAAGGATCCCTGTCAAGGACTTCCTCAGTAGCAGGAATGTAGGTTTAAGTGACTACTGCTGGCAAGGTTAGAAACAAACTGTGCTATACCTGCTTAATATAGAACTTAATAAAGCTGCTTCCCATCTCCTGGCTCTGGCATTTCAGGGAACTTCTCATCCACTCCCTGGACAACTCTGACAGCCTATCCTTAGCACATGATACTCTTGCTGTGTTGATTCATGCTTCTCTACAAACCTTGGTCCACGCAGTTCAATTAGTAATGGTCCACTCTTGTCCAGCTGGAATTGATAGATGGGGTTATTTTTGTAGCTGTCTCTGAAGTTTCCACATCCTCCAGCACTGTGACCTTTCCATTGTCCGTTAACCTAGAAGTTAAAAATACAGAAAATATTTTATATCCTGAAAATTTGCATGCCTAGTTAAGTGATACAAGACCAGAAGCACTTCTCACTGACTACAGGAATCTTGGTATTTTCAAAGAGTAAGTGAAAGTCAGAATGTGATCATATTCAGAAAGTTTAACTTCAGTTCTCCACCTATCTCACTTAGAGCCTTAGGTCCCTTAACATTAATAATAACATTAATATTATTCAGCTCATAAGTACGGGGTGGCTGTTTCTGACTACAAAAGATCACATCTAATGAAGCATCTCTTACCATCTATCCTGGAGCTGCTGAGCTGTGCAGGTTTTATATATATTTTATCTATATATGTTTATTTTATTTGTATTTATATATATATAGCTGCTGTTTTCCCTGTCCTTCTCTCTAAAAAAGAAAACCAAAACAACTGACTACCTTTGTTCTGATAAATGAGAAACAAAAGACAGTATAAGTACAACACTACTTGTGCTGTAGCCTTTGCTTTGGAAACCTCTCCCGCCAGCACTGCCCATTCCCCACCATATACTACCAGGACAACAAAGATACCATAAGGACAGATTCCAAAAGGACAAAGAAATACGAGACAGAATGTTGCTCAGATTTTGAGAAACAAGCCATCTGTTTGTAAGTTCCTCCTGCTAGCCATTAAAATGAGAGTTTAGACTTCTGAGACATGCCGGGCATACACCGTTATAGCTGAGCTGCAGTCCCTGTATGTTCCTTCCCTCCCTTCTCTGTTGAACCAGCAGGGTTCAACAATTTTCCCTATAATTTAGTTTCTCTACTCAGCATCCAAAACCCTCAGACGTGACAAATCAGGAAAGCAAGGGGGATTTCTTCCCCCACCACACAGTCTGGGGCTGCTGTGAACTTCCAGGTCTTTTCCACCTGAGTGGTGCTTTCCTCAAGGAATCCCACCACAGCTGGGCTAACACCACAGATGACCACCCAATTTTGGTACAAGCCATCTCAACAGCACTTTCTTCGACTGGTAAATTGTGAATCAGTTATCTGCTTGTCTTTGGTCTGAACTAAGCATTCAACGGGCTTTCTGTATTTAACCATGCCTTTCATTTGAATACTAGTTGGACATCTTCAAATAGTTATCAGGAGGTTTCCACATACTGCATTCTCATTTGAAACGTAACAGCATAAAACAGATGACATGTCTTAAGCAGGCATGTCATCTTCAGTGCATTTTTCACTTCTTTAACCACTCTCCCAAACGTAAGTTCAGTTAAGAGCTAAAAGTGACAGCGGTTTCTGGAACAACTGAGGATATTGTCACACCGTTCCCAGGAATCTCTCCAGCTATTTACTGTGCTCCTGAGCAGATGAGATTCTGAGCTGGTGAGATTTGAGGGCAATAACAACAGCATGTGGTCCCCAAACCACGTGGGTTTCTCATTTACTTTAGGCAAGTATTTGCTCTTGCCCCTGCTGCTGCTCTACTCTCAGGGAGCATTTCTATATGAAATATACCATCCTCATACTGTCTTATTCCTATTTGACAGTGTGAGTGCATATTCCCATTGATTACATCTGATATACCTTAGCAAAATTTAATACCTGTAGGGTACTGTGTCCTAAGTCCATCTGTCACAGCCTCAATAGCAGTGTGTTTGCTTTGGCACCACAGCTCATGCCCCATCACACCAGGAAAATCATGCATTTTCTCAAAGGAAAGTGAGTGAACACTCTGCACATTCATTACATATCAGGGCACAGGTTGTTACTCCAAAGGTCAGTCTGTTCTACAGAGGATTTATTTTCTATCTGCTCCAGTACAGCTGTAACACTCTCTGTGATGCAGAGCTTATATACAGAACAGGACTCTCATGCTGATAAGAGTTAAGCCACTATCCTTACAGGGAGTATAAAGAGTGAGCCAGCTAGCAAAGGCTTTTTTGTTGTTAAGAACAATGCTTAAAGAAGCTAATTGTTTGGCAAGTAATATGCAATCTAAGAACAGGGTTGGACTTGCACTAGGTATGCTTAGATTAAGCTCTAGTCAACCTCCTTAATTAAGTTTGAGAAGACAGTCTAAGCTGGCATTTCTGGACATTAGTGGAAAATTATATTTAGAAACCTTGTACATCTCATATATGGAAAAAACAAAATAGAATCATTATTTAGTAACATGTAAAAAACGTTCTTTACCCGTTTGGAAATGGTGTAAGGCGTAGGAATCTTGGAAAAGGTAAACTTGCACAAGGAATACACCTGTGTGGGTAAAGGCAGGAGTTGGTCAAATGTTCTTCTGACATTTCTCATGATACATTAAAAGAAAACCAAACTACCAAACCCCAAAAACCAACCCAGAGCTGCCTAAAAATATTTTTTAGATAACTTGCTCTCTTTCCGTGCTTTAAAAAAATCACCACGTGGCTTCAGTACTCAGACTCCAGTGACCTCCTTCTATCTTACACCCATCTCTTATCAGAAGGAATGTCAGAGGAAAAGGAAAGGTAGTGACTGATGACAAAAGTAGGGGAGTTCCTCACCACTGCTATATTGTACTGACACCCTATATCGTCTCAGCTAAAACAGAGAACATTATCAAGCACATCATCCAGTGGTTCCACTCCATCATCCATAGCCTTCCTCCCCAAAGTAACATCGACCCAGAAGTGTTCTCCTTCATCACACTTATAAATAAAGGACACTTCACAGTGTAATTATTCACATTTGTTATGAAACCAACAGTGCATACCCTGATAGTGTAATGAATAGTGTTTTGTTTCTCATACTGAGACACCACTAACGTAAATGTATGGGTCCCAGGAGAGGTCAGCTTTATCTTGGTCAGATAATGAGGACTGTTGATCCGAATGCCATCGATGTATGGAAGAGGCTCAGCTGAAAAAGAAAAGGATGAACACTTCTTCCAATCAAAGAAATTCCAGAACCACTTATGATCAGTGAATTCTGCCCAGAAAGTCAGATAGTTGGTATTATGTTTCGACTTTAACCACACTTGAGTGCTTTCAAAAGAAAGGAACTTCAAGGTTTGCTCATAGAAAGCAAGGTAAGATTATCTTGGGAGCAACTATTTTCTGAAGATGTACATCATACTTAACAAAACAAATTGTGCACTTGAATGTACAGCTTAAATCCTGTTGACTTGAGAGAACTACTTGTCCAATTGTCACCAATGTCTCTGTTCAAAAGAGCCCTACTGTGACTATGTTAAAATTTAAAGAGAAAGATAAGGAATGTGTGAGCACTCTATAAAAACCTATGAGAAGTCTGTTGGAACTCTGTTCTCTGACAACAGGGCAGCTGCAGTTGGTAGACAACACAAGACTCAGCAGTATGTTCATGTCTTTGAGAAACAAAAACACATCTCCACCTCTCTTGCTTCCTCTTAAAATCACATACAAATGCAGTATTTATGATAAGCATCCCAAACATTTTTCACCATTACACGATGCAATTTGTTATTTGGTCTCTAATTGGTTATTTCCAGAATTCTTTTAATTTTAGTGAAGCAGGGACAAGTCTAGCCAATTACTTCAATAGACTCAGGATCTGGTCCTTTGTTTTCTTCCACAAAGCAACATTGGAGAAGGGAAAGGATTAATACAGAACAAGAAGCTTACCAATGGGAAATCCCTGTCTCAGTGCCAGAGGATTAACCAGTTTTGTTCTGATCTCATTTTAACAGATGGGAAAAATAATACTGCAGCTTGAAAAAAGTGCTGGTTTATTCTTAAGCATCATCTTCTTTGATAATCAGGGTATACTAACCTGGATAGTAAACTTTTTTGCCATCAGTCTTGTATACGACCATCGTAATGAATTCTCGATTGTGTGCAAAGTCATCCTAGGAAAAACACAAATGGAGTTACACACTTCTGTGGCATACAACTAACATTTAATCTACATCAAACACACGTTCCCCCACCCCTTAGATCGCCACGTGCTATAGTCTGACAGGTGCATTTATCTGTTTAAAATGTCTGAAACAAACCAAGGAAGGAGGACAGAGGAAACCAGAGAGCTGGGAATATGGAAAGCTCAAGGAGAGAACTCCCACCTTATCGGTGATGTGTCTACTCAGCAGCACCCAGACCACAGCTCCACCCTGTGGGCACTGCACCTCCAGCTTGTACTGCGGGTTGTTGGCCAAGCTGTAGGCATCCTTCACCGGGCCTTGCTTTGCATCCCAAGTACTAGGAGCAATGCAGACATTTCATCAGATTCGTTTTGAAAACAAAGAGACTTATGCTTCTGCAACTGTAGAATGCTTCGTATAAGCTGTTACATCCAAAACCTTGCCTTTTAATTTTTTTTATTTCCCTCCCCTACAGACTTCTATTCAGGTAAATTTTTGAATAAAAATTAATCAGCTTCATGTTTGGAAAGGTGTCTGGATGAAGTGTTAGAAACCCTGGAGGTGCCCTATTAAAAAACTTGCCTGAGGGACTGTCTAGACAAGGGAAAAGTGTTGATGACAACACAGAGTGTAACACACTAGGCACAGAAATGGATGAAGCTATTTGTGTCACTCATCCATCCCGCCCTTTTGAACTGAACGGATGCACTATTAACTAAGCTTCAAATTACCTCTCTTTTTGTGCCCCAATTTATGGCTGTTGACACTGTGCTAGGCACTGCCCTACACTGAGGTAGGGCAATCATTAATAGTACAAGGAACTACTGGGTAAAAAGACTTTTACTACTGGTAAAAGATGATTGAATGTGTATGTTCATCTCAGAGCTCATCTTGCTACATCACGACAGCACATTTTAGAATTAGTCTGAGCACAAAGGTGGAAGGAGCCTTTACAGATAAACTGAGAAGCTGTACTATTGCTGATGGAGCTCAGGGACATACACAGAAACGAGTGAGCATGGTATACTGCAGCAGAAAAAAAAACAAACCAACCAACCCTCACTTCCAGAAACAGAGGCACTTGTCTTCTAACTGAGTTACAAAAAAATTGAATGAGATGAACACCAGGAGAGAAACAGTTATCATGTTCAAATAAATTGAAGGCTAAAGAAGATAACATACAACTATGACTGGTGAAAAATGGACTTTGACTCCCATGACATGAGCAAACACAACCTGTAAAGACAATATGCAGTGCACAGATGGCTTGGAACTGCCCAGGAAACTGAATCCCAAGTAAAAGTTAGGTTGCTGAAGCACCGCCTAGTGACTGAGTAAAATAACACTGACTATGCAAAAATCTGATTTCTATTCCAATATAGAAATGCGGGACTGAGGTCAGCACCCACTCACAACCTTAGATGCACAGTATCATCACAAAGATCACACGACTTTCAACAGTGTCAGAGGAAAAACTCAAAACAAAAACCTGGGTTCAGAATTTAGAATTAGAAAGTTGGGTTCAAGAGCATGCTTGGAGTTCAACCTCTTCAGCTGTAAGTGAAAAATATGGAGGAAAGGAAACACCTCATCAGTGTTATACTGACACAGAAGTTTTTCTCTTGGACCAACCTGTGAATACATGTAGATTCTTTAAAAAGACCGGGGTTCCAACTCAGATAAATAACATCATAGTACTGGCACAGGTCCTCCCAGGCAATCCAGAAAATCCCTAGAAAGGAACTGCTGTTATTGTTTGCTCACAGAATTGTTGAATTTACTCATTTTTCAAAAGTTTCTTTTCAGGCAGATAATACAGCTGATATAAACCCCACGTTTCCAGGAAACAGAGTAGTAACATCTGCACTGCCTACATTCCTAAAGTTAAACTTAACCCACAAAGCAAACAAGTTAAACCAAGAAAGACAAGTAGTTAGAATCATTAACACCGAGTACTTCCTGAAGCTGTCAAGACATTTTTCATTCTCAAGCACTAATGAGAAGGCATGAGAGAACCTCTGTTCTATCCAATAAGAACATCACTGACTGATACTGAGCTGCCTTATTCTTTCCTGTTTCTGGAAAAAAAAGAAAAAAGAAAAAACAACTCAGATGGGTTATCCCAGTTCAACAAACTAGTTCAGCAACACAGTGGAATATTCAATCAATGTATCTTGAAACATATTCCTAAGGTATTTCATTATGGGACTTGCTTTAGTACCCCACATCTGCTTCACCTTTACAATTCTTGTGTAATTATTTTAATGCTCTATGGCTCATTTAATTGTAACTCCAACCAACACCACCACCTACAAACTGACAGATTTCTGATGTGAGGAACTCTCAAACAGGTCTCTGATACTGGCACTCACAGGTCTTGCAGCATTAGAAAAATACACAGCCAGAACAGCTACACATTTAGACAATAAAATGAGCAGGTAAATCCAGTCAGAAAAAATAACTCCCTTAAAACTGTGAATGTAACTTTATACAAATTTTAACAACTGGACTCCACAGATGCACCAATTCCTTACTGAAAGGATCTAAGTAAGTAATGAGCTAATCTCTCCTAACTGTCAAAAAGCCAGGACTGCTCTTCTTACATATTTGCAAGAAGTTCATAATGAAGTGGTAAAATTTAAAGGACTTGGATGCATACTGTTGTCAAAATGAAGTGGCATTAAACACAAGGGTTTCCTTGCTTACTCCACCTGTTTCTTGTGCTCAGGTGCTTCTTTCCACCTTTGTACAGGGATAAACCACCAAAGTCTGTGTTACTTGAACATACAGCGACTTTTTATGCCTTATTACCATTGTCTATTTTCTGAGCTGTTCTTGGATCAAAATTCAAGTATTTCTGTAAATCTGGAGTCCAATTTCTTGTGTCATTTTCACTGTATCGTCCCTTCCAACGTAGGTGGCTCCATGGATTTTTCAACTGAAGGAATCTAAGCCCCTAAAGAAATACAGAATGCTGCTGGATTTATCTTACCAAGTTTATTTTTCTATGTATATGAACATGGAATAGGGATCAGTATCTTAAGGAAACAGAGCATCATTAAGCTTTCCAGAATTTCCCAATAATGCTTAAGACAAAATAAACAAAATCAGTACCAATCCATAAAGTTTTCAAGCAGGTATCTGAAAACAAAGCAGAACAAAACACCTTCAGTTCTACTTGGTACCTTATGTTCTCTTATATCCAAGACTGCATAGGCATGAGTTGGAACTAAACCCCATTTTTCTCCTTCCTCTTCAGACATCACGCCTGTTGCTGTTGTGATAAGGACATCTCCCTTGTGAAATCTGTTGAAAAGACAGAAGTAACATTTTAATTAAGCTATTTTTAACAGTTGCAAACTAATATTTGACAGATACTGTAACAGTATGCTTGTACACTGTTAGTATGATCCTAAGAAAAAATCAGCTCTTGACATCCTAAAATTCAATCTGTGTCATTTACTAAAGATACACAGACCTTCAGTTGAACACAGAAATGGTTTCATCAACACTTACTCAAACAACTGCATACAGTAAATTAACTCTGCTGACCCCAGGACTTTGTTGGGGCTTCCCAAACTTGAATGAAAGTAAATAAATAAATAAAACAAATCCTTGATTTTTGCAAATGCTTACATTCCAGCTTTTGCATCACTAAGTTTTAGGCCTACAGGGTAGGAACTGTCAACTGACAACTGAGTTCTGCAATTGTTCTGAATTGTAATTGTTCACAGCAATTACTGTTGGGAAGAGTTGCTAGTGTGCTTCCTAGAACACAGTAAAACCCAAATATACTCTCAAGGTCCCTACACAGTTTACAGGGTCACTGGACTACAGACTCAGTCTAGCACAGATTAACAACCACAGTGGAGCTATAATGACTAGATCTCACTCTAATTGCAGCCACACCCACAAACTGCAATGTCTGAACATCTATCTGAAAAGCTGTTGACATTCAAGTGCAAGTGTGAGTTCCTAAACTACTAAGAAAACACTACAGAAATAATCCCACTCTCCCATAATGAATGGGGATCTTACAGTCAACACAATACCCCCTCTTACTGCCTTGAAATACAAAAGAAAGTGGTTGCACAAAGCAGCTGCATTTACTTTACAGCAGTATCTTTCACCATAAGTAGAACTGTATTACAATAGGTCTGAAGATCAGGATCACAGCTTTGATAGGTTTTCTGCTGCTCCTGCAGATTTACAACTGGAACATAATAACCAAGATGTTGTGATATGACTAAGAATACCACACTGATCTGCTTGCTCGGGACAGCAGTTCAGGTTCTGGGGGCGACTCTTCCTATATTTAAGTCTTAAAAAGTAGAAATTGTACAGTGGTTCTCATCTGCTCTTCTCTGACACCACAGTTTGTTTTCTTCATTAACAAATGGGCTGTTTTACTTTTCCCCTTTCAAATGGTAAGAAAAAAAATTCCACAGTACCCTAGCACTTCCATTAAAGTCACTAATACATTACTTTTTCTTCTTCCAGAAAGCATATGGAAGTTATATAAACCACACCTTGTAGTAGCACCAAGGATCTGTGGTGACTGTAAATTGGTAATCCAACTACTATAGAACAAGAAAGAACAAACTTCTACCTTTGATAGAGCATTCTGAAGGTGCTATCTCTATCAAAAGCTTGATTGTCAGAGTGCATGGCAATTCTTTCAGGTATCCAACCAGTCAGTGCATGGAGATCGATGTTCTGAAATACAAGCATATGGAAGAAATCATAATAGATAACCTTAAAAACCCCTTGGAAGAAACCAAAGATACTCTTGAGTCTTTGTATAGAGAGCTATTGCAATAAGTAAGACGATGTGAAACTGGAAAATGAACCAATGAAGAACTGAATCTTCAGACAAGGATCAATTGCTCGGTTCTATGATGCATTCTATTTATTTCTTTGATTCATAGAATTCTAAAGTACAGCCTCAGTAGAACTACTTGGAATGTTACTATTATATATGCATTTTAAATTATTTACATGTTACTTCTAAGGCTCAGGGTTTCAGGGTTTTTGAATATTCTTTTTGGTAAGGCTGACGCTGTCACACTTCTCAGTAAAAAGAGGCTTTAATCTCTGTATTTTATCTTCTTGAAATGTTGCTTCCTCCCCTCCTGCTTTGAGCTCCTCAAAGGAAAATCAGAGACTATAAATGCTTGAAGAGTCCCTGAACCTCACTGGTGGGTGGGAATTCTGCAAACTGCAAATACAGCACAGACAATAAGTAACCCTGATTAGACAACGAAGGTGCAATACAGTGGAGAACAGAGGGGGTGGAGATTAAATGTTGGAAGTCAAGCTGTTTTTTCAGACAGCAAGTTTGAGAAGGACAGTGCAAGTAAAACAGCTATTCCATTTCTTCAGTATTGTTTTGCAGAACAAAGCAGCCCTCCACTGACATAAACATACATAAAAATGTATGTTACATTTTGCCCTTACACAAGGCCACATTTGTCTCGATACACTTTTCTGCAGGTGATGACTACCCATCACATCCACAAAGAATACAGTTATCAAGACATCAAATCAAATGGAATAAAGACACACCATTAAATGTAAGAAGTTTGAATAAAAAATCAGAAATCCTTTCTAGGCAGTGAATGAAGATTATTTAGGCTCAAATAGTCCAGACTCTTTGAAAAAATAGTTTCCATGTCAACATCCTGGCTGCAACATTATGACTGCCTATTAAGTAACCACACTACAGGAAGCTAGTACATACTCATGGTAAATGAGTAGAAATCATAAGAGGCTTTCTTATATCAAAGTACTTGTTCCCTCCACAATCATGGAGGATTTCGGTCTGCTCCTTTCTTAGCTGGCTCCTCTGCTTAACAAGAGGGACTCATGCTATTCATGGAATGACAGAAACCAAAATCAGCATTACTGATACACGTAGAGGCAAAAAATTCGAGTTTGCCCCAGACTTTGACATAGGATCAATATAAAGCATATACTTTCCAACCGTAAGTCTCAGTCCTACAGCTAGCACAGCAAGTTTAACTCTACCCATGCAGTTGGATATAATTAATCAAGCACAGTTAAGTACATTTGTGACAGGAAGAAAAATTAAAACCAAACGTAAGAAATCCAACTCTTACCTCCCAAGGCATCTCATTCTGATTTCACTAGAAGAAACGAGGAAACTTGACAGAGATTATCTACTTTTTTTTCCTTACTAGAAATAAGCTAGTACTTACAGAATTTGATCCAGGAAAATCATATCCTCCCATGACCTTCATGTAAGCCTTTTCTATTAGTGACACCCACAATTCATTCTTGTTGTTAGAATAAGAGCAGAGAAGTTCCCCGCTGTGATCAACAGGTAACTGATCATCTATGATTACCTGTGCAGAGTAAATAAAAATTACCTTAGAGCTAAGAAAGTACTCTGAAAGTATTTAAAATATATATATATTAACACGTAACTCTTAGCAATACGCAGCTTCCAAGACACAGACCAGACCCAATCACTTTTTCAGATGAGAACACCTGCATCAATCAGAAGCCTGCCCTTAGTGAGCAGGAGGTTCTGTTGCTAGCTCTCTCTTACTCCATCACTGGGTGACCCGTGAGCATTTGCCTTGGTTTCCTCCTTAGGAAATGGAAGTTATGACAGAACTTGCTTGCCAAATGTTTAACACATGATGGAAAAGGCAGCTACCCAAAAGCTCAGTATGACTATCAATATTAGAGAAAGTAGGGAAAGGTCTAACAATATCTCTCACCTAATTAGGAAAAGAATATAGAACATGTCGTACACAGAAGAAAAATTACAGTCATTTATCTATAAAGAACCAAAATGCATGTCACTTGACTGTCATAGCCCCTAGTTCCAGACTTAGATTTCTTTTCTCTAGACAGGAAGAAGTGTCAAAGTAGCAGCTGCAAAAGCATTAACATTTCTTGATTAAATTGTGTACATTATCTATACTAATGTGAAGTATTATTACTGCAGTACTCATCATGGTCTGAAACAATTTCCCAGCACAGATATTTCAAACTGCCATTAGTCTATTACCAATACACTACCAAGACAGCACATTTTCATGTCAAATCCTATTTATGCAAGAATGGATAATCCTTTTCACAGAACATGGCCACTCATCCTAAGAGAAAGCAGCCATCAGGATTTTTAATGGAAAGCATGGAAAGCAGGGGAAGCACTTAGGTGATACTTCCCTATAATAGCCATTCAGGCTCCAGAATTTTGCTACAACCAGATTTCATGACCTAGAGGTTGTATCTTAGCATTTAATATTATTTGAGGACTTGCTCCAGCCCCTCCTCTATGACACAACCACTGGATTTTTGAACTCACAAACAACAATCGTTCAAAATGAACTGCAATAGTGACTGCTAAAATATGTTATTTCATACCCTTATTTACTGCACTAAGAAAATGAAGTTTGTGAGTTCACAGAGCTCTACCATTTATCTTCAGGCATCACCTCTCTTTACTAAAAATCTTTGGTCACCAGCTTTTAAAATATATTATTTAAACACTAACAGTATTAAGTCTTCCCCAAAACATTTACCTTCCTAGGTACACCATTGATATGAAGTTTCACCATGTATTTGCCACATGGATTATACTCTGGTTCTCCTTTCTTATTCTGAGGGTAAATGATACTGTTAGGGAAAAAAAAAGAAAACCAACACATAAATTGTGACATAAGTGACTCTGCTGTACATAACATTGATGATAAAAAAGTGGGATTTCTAGAATAAATACTGAAAGACAAATATGGAATTTTACATGAAAAAGCCACTCAAATTCAGTAAAAGTGGCAGTGATGTTTAAACAGGTTTTATTTTTCAGACCTTATTCCTGATGCAGTTCTCTCCTAATCAGAGTAAGAAAGCCCATGAGTAATATAGTAATTTCTCTAACTGAAGCAACACAAGCAATCTGTCTTACTTTTAAATGTCCTACAGTTAAGTAAATTCCATTTAAATACAATATTAACCTGATGACAGTCAAAGGTTTCAAGGCTATGGTTGTACAGAACTCTCAGCTCATGGAGAGAACACGTTCACTTCTAGTGAATATAAGTTAAAACAAAATTCCAGAAATAACATTCACACTCTTGTCTGGCAATGGGTTCCTGGCAGACAGTCTGCCAAATGCATGCTATGTTTAACACAGAATGCTTGTTAAGTTGGATTGAGATAGTGTAGTTACCATTCTGTGGCAACATTTAGGATCAACTACTTGTACAGCAGTTGGAGTAGCAATAAAAGAAAAAAAAAATACATCTATGAGGCATTCTAAGTAAAACTTCTATTAAAAACAAAGCCTTCCACATTATTTACTCTTCTCAAAGCACATCTAAAGTTGTTTCACTTTTAGAAGTTGTAAAGCCACAGAATTCCCAGGGAGACAAAGGTGAAACAAACATTAACTTCTACTGTCTCCAACTGTACAGATAGAGAATCTCAATTAAAACTGATGAAAGTACAGCATACTAATCTAAATAGTTTTATTACATATTACTCATGAACAAGTTTAACACGACAGTAATTTAAATAGAAGGTGCAAAAACTTAGCTGTGTTAAGCCTCAGAAGATCTTAGAAAATAATGGCTATATACCTTGTAATCAACTTTTTGTTATATCTTCTTTCATATGCAGCGCTGATAGCTAGCGATGCCACAAAGGAACAATCTGACACTATTGTCTGTAAAGAGAAGATGACAATGAGGGTATTTACAAATATTTCATACTGAAGAAAAATGGGTTCAGTGGGAAGGAAAGTTGTCAGTTAAATCTTTTCACTCTTCAGGGAGGGGGGAAGGGAGGAAGAGAATCACTAAATGGAGAGAAGACAAGTTACTCCAAAAAAAACAGAAACAAACCCAAAACAAGCAGGAAACATGGCTTGCTCTGTAAGTTAAAAGATTTACTGAAGGCAACGAGATGCAAGTAAGCTATCATGTAAACTCTTTCTTCCCAAAACACATGGTGTTTCCACTGTTAACATACTTGTTCATTCTCATGGAATTTCTGTTTTTTACACACAGAATTTGAAGTGATACCATCATTAAATTAATAATGCAATGTCAAGAGAGTCATGAAAAGCTCTCTCATATTTAGGGGATTTTTTAAAGTAATCCTTTCTTCTTTTGGAAAGTCTCATATCCTGCCATGTGCTCTAGCAGCTCATATTTCTCCTTGGGAGCAACTTACCTGCTTTATGCTGAAACTTGACACAGTATAAATCATTGTAGGGTTATTTGTTATGTCATCTGGCCGTACCCACTTGGAAAACATTGCTTTCTGTTTGGGGGATAATGGCAACTTTCCACATTTATCGCTAGATTTAGGAGAGAAAAGCAGAAATAAGTTTAGATAGACAAGTTTTTCATGGTATGCCAAGTCATATATATATATATATGATAGATGGTGCAAAATATGCATGGAACAATTACACAGCTGAAAAACTAATTCAAAAAATGAGTTGATGATGTGGTAGGGAAGAACAAAAAAAATTGAGAGCATGAAATAAAATTCCAGAGTCTCCTGAAGGAGACTGAAGAGAAGAAAGGAATTCCAAAAAGCCAACTATCCCAACAGAATCCCAAATTCTTGCCTTTCATTCAACATGAGCAACTAATAAAAGGCTTCTTCAGTTCAGAAAATATTGAAGCTTACCTCATTGTCATGCCTTTAGTAGAAGAATGAAGAAAAAACCCCAAGCAGATGACTTGCCTATTATGGCTATGTAATAGGAGCCCATATCACTGCTCATGCATAAACATGTAGCAGTTTTCTATTGCTCTTCCTATGAATAGCCCTTTATAGAGGAAACAGCTACCACCTTCATTTTGCACGTGGGACAACTGAGACAGACAGCACTAAGAACGGCAGGAAATAAAGTCAGGAAATGGAGCCAAGTTGCCAGCTTGGCCCAATAATCCAAAAAGCCAAATCAGAATGCTCTTGCAGGCTTGCAGTAAACCGTAAAGGTGCTGCAGAGCAGGATCAGCTTACAATAAACAGTCCCAAGATCAGACTGGAAAAAATGAGGCTGCAGTATTTAAATACCTCAGCCAAAAATAAGCTTAAAAACCTGCTTAAACAATTTTAAGAGAAAACACAACAATACTGATTATTGGAAAGATTTGAAAATAACAACCAAGAAAGATCGGTGATTGAACAGCACTTACGAAAATGGCATAGGGAAGGCAAAACGTTCCCTCAGATCAACGCTCATGAAAGGGACATATTCAATGCCATTAATTTTTGAAGTCTTTCTGCAAGTTGAAAGGGAAAAATATAGTTACAAACCTAGCTATCATCTTACAAGCCTAAGTCTGAAAAGTCTCCAGTGTTTCAAACTCACATTTCTATCTTTAGGACCATATCCTTAATCCTTTTAACTACCTCAAAGTAAATGAACAGGTTAAATGTTTTAAGATCAAATCCTGGACAATGTTGAAAATCACCTCCGTCACAATCTTATTTACAATGGAGAGTGAGAAGGAAGAAGGTTGAAACCATTATCAGACAATGGTCCCCCCCCCATATATTTAACAGTTTTCAAAATTCACAGGTTTTACAGATTCATTAAAATATGTATATTATGGCAGCTATAATAAAACAAATGCAAAAGGATCTGAATAGGCATCATCACAAGTAAACACAAACAGAAGGCCTAATCCTGAAGTATATTATGCTTCCTCAGTTTACACTGAAATAGCAGTAATATCATGTGTAAAACCATTTTTGTACCTGGGCACTTGAGAGTCAGATCTTTCTTGAACTCAGCCAGGTACACATACATATACATAATATGGCTATGAAAAATACCTCTGGCAGCCAACTACAAGTTGTCTTCTAAACACACTCTAGAAAACATGCTCTGTGAGTAAAAACCACTGACTGCATTACTGTAGAGAAAACAAGAATTTATTAAAGTGTGGGTAGTGGCAACAAATTAATTTGTAAGTGGTGGTTTTCCAAGCCTCTGTTTTTACACCTCAAGCTTAGCTGTGTTAATAATTTGCTGTCCAAGATGCATAAAGGATGTGCACACAAATTATAAAGCTTTGTAAAAACTTGGCCTCAGCTCACCTGAGTACTTCAATTTCCTCTGCAGTGTACCTCTGACCTTGAGATTCACTAGCTTGTACTGCTCTGATTGTCTGTGGTTTATCATTTAAAGAAAAATCAGGTCCCAGTGGAAAGAAAGTTCTGACTGGCTGATTTGGTTTAGCAGCAGTTGACTTCTCCTTCTGAGATGACTTTGACATTGATACTTTCAGTGCTTCTGCTCTGAAGGAAAGAAAAATGCATTCTGTTTACAATCAACAAAAATATGGCTATGGGTCAGTCATCTGTTTCCTTGTTCATGCTCTCATTTGTTAAATGGGATGAACACTCAAGCTGACCAACATCACTTTTCCTCTGGCAAATCAACTCGTGAATAATATCAACAGAAGATAAGCATCAGAAATCATTCAGTACTGATGCCAGTACTTCTTCATTTTCCTGTTCTACAATCAATTAAAATATAGCAGTTGCAATTCAATTCAAAGATATTTTCAGCAGAATTCATTAGTTTTTTGTCACCTTTAAGAGTATAGTAATAGCACCATTTACGTTAGCATTCATTATCTGGAACCTCAGAAAAAGACCACAAATCCAGAGAAAGAAAATGCCTTTTAGAGTAATGCACAGACAGGACGTAGTTTCCTAACTGCCTCCCCCACATGGCAGGATTATCAATGTTGGTTTCAGCATCACCTACTGCTTTGCTTTCTCTTAGATTTTAGGATTTAACTAGCAATTATCACAGCAGAAAAAAAGCAGCAACCATTCTTACAATCCAGCATTTCAGCTGCTTGAAGAGTGCATATGCAGGAGCCATCTTTTTTTTTTTTGTTGCTGCATTAAACTGTGAAATATTCACACGTGCAAAACAGCGTGGGATTTTTTTGAACACAGGCTGAAAAGTGCTGGAAATCTGCTAATACTGAAAGGAGCTCAACAGAGTCCATTATTCTCCATCATATTGCTGACTTAAAAAGGAGTTACACTGGACTTACACTCATGCAACTTGTTTTAGACACAGAATCTCATCCACTAGGTTTATCCACACAACTAGACTGCTGCCTCAAAGTACTCCCCTCTTTCGAAGCTGTCTTCATTACAAAGAGATGCTGACACCCAGGCTTAGCACTCACCTGAATTCATTGTTGTTATAAAAGCCAAAAATGTAGTAGAGTACTCTGATTTATCTGTCTGAAGACTGAAACAGTGCACTGGTATTAACAAATCCATAGCCCTTCCCTAACTCTGCATGTCCAGAGATTTCCAGAGGGTTGGCACAAGAACTACTTCATCTACCTGTATATCAGCTGGAAGCTATCTACCAGGAAAACTCTGATTGATTTAGGTCTGGTCAGAATCCCTACACTTTGCAGTACAGAACAGACATACTAGATTGAGAAACCAACTCAGGGAGTGCACTGACACTCAACAGCTATTACCTATACTAACAGTGGCAATACTCACCTATCTAATGCTTGCCGAGCCAGTTGTTTCAGTTTTGACTGCAGGCCTGCTTCTGAAGTTTCTGTGGCCTTAAATTCAAAACACAAGAACAACAAAAAAGCTACACACCCAAAGAAAATCCAGATTTTAAGCTGTTTGTGAAATCCCATGCTTTTTAATTACGGTTACTACCTATTATTTTTCCAGTTCTCCTTTGAAATGAGCAGGTATGCAAAACTCATAACAGATACACAAACTCAGCATAGAAAAGATACCAAGTAAGTGAATATTATTTTCCTACATTTGCTAATGTTCATAGAATGAAAGCATTATTCAAACTTTTTCAGCATGGGAAATATTGCATACACACAAAGTTATCTAAAAAAACGTATTAAAACTATGGACAGAAAGAAAAAACAAGAAATGTTATGTGCACTATTGAACTAAAATGTATGCCAATTTTTTTCCTCCACAAGTGTGTCAAAAATAACCAGGGTAACTTAGGAAAAGATACACCTGAATGTTCACTTTCATTGATAAAGCCTGCTTGCAAGTTAAAACTCTTGTTTTTCCACACGTAAAGCATAAAATTGTCCACAATGGGCACCAAAATTGTTATCAAGAGTGCTAACTTCTATTTCCAGTTGGGAAGTAGGCCATGACCGTTCACTCATATAACTGGTTTATGCTTTTCTTCTTACAGGTGAATCATGGCTAGCAAAGACAAGTAACCTGCAGGAAGCACAACATGAGCTGTGGCTCCTCTTGTCACACCCACTAGCACATTTCAGGTTCTTGCTTTGTACCTTGACTGATTCTCCTGAGTCATCTATGTCAACCGAGGAAACAAAAGGCAAGTTACTTTCACCATAAGAAATGAAACTAAAAACACTCTTGATAACTATTTTTTCATCTGTTAGAGAGTTACAGTTAGGAGTCCCTTGCTGGAAAAGACTTTGAAAGATGTATGAAGGGAAGTGCTGGATGTGGTACATCAGAAGACCCATCTAGGAGAGAAAGGGACATGGCTACTCTTTTACTGCTTCAAGAGTAAGAAAGAAGCAGATCTCTCCACTTGAATATAGCAAGTAAAAAACAATGCAGAAGTAATGCTTCAAGACAGAGCTCCTTCCATCTTTTATCCAAGCAGATCAAAAGGTAACTTCTCCCCAAAGGGACAATGCCTACAGTCATTTTAACACAACATCGTGCTGTCAAGATTAAAAGAAACATTAGCTGTATCTGCAGTTAATAAAAGATCAGGTAACAGCAACTGTTACTGAGATAATTTCAGAGTAATTTCTATATATGTAACTAATATTTGCATGTACTAACAGAACAAAAGGAGAAACAGCAGAGTCAAAATCAGTACGCTGATGCAATGGTTTATATAATAGACAGAAGCAATAATGATTGAACAGCTGAAGCAGAAAAACTAGAGCAGCTCTACTAGCTCTTGATCTGGTTACCTTTTATCACCAGGATTTTTAAGTCTACCTAAAACTGTTTAGTAGAACTCAGAGGAAAGGTTTTACTCTAGTATGTAGCAATAGTAATAATCCCCTCCCAACAACCCATATATAGTCACACTACAAAAAGAAAAAGAGGAGACAAAAGAAAAACAGACTTGGTGGAGTTACATTATGATGGTGAGCTCTTCCTATAATGAGTTAGTTATGACAACTGGACTTCAGAGAAAAAAGCAGTACCTGTAATTATGTTCTTCATCATCCTTATAATGGCCAATTTAACCCTAACATTAACTTCAGTGTGAATTCACTTGTAATAGTTTTAATGTTAGCTACTGAGTAATCAAATAGCTTTCTTTTTTACTAGCTTTGGCAGCAGCAGACCGTTACGCTTTCAGAAAGTACTTTGCAAAAAAATTCCCATATATGATCTCCTTTAATCCAGTCAGAAAATAAAACAGCTGACACATGAGCGAGTCATCATCAATTTCAACCATTTTTGATTTCTCTTTTAATACTGCATTCACTTTCGTGCAGAAGTTAACAGGAAAAAAATTTCAGCGTATTTCTATTTTTTAGTGTAATCTGGTTCAGAGAAAACATGCAAATGACCAGTCCCCATGAATTTTCAGTGCTGAATAATGTAACAACTGGAAGAAACATAAAAACAACCAGTGGAAAAAAAAAGATTCAAGAGTGGTTTTTAGAAATACAGGTACTCCATTTTTAAGCCAGCCTTCAGGGGTCAGTCGCTTGTGTAAGAGGAAGAATTCCTTACCATCACGTAATTCCACCAAGTTAACTTGTAGCTTAACATACTGTTTTCAAACAGAGCTCCACCGCTTCCGTGTACAACTCTATAGCTTCTTCTGCATTGCCTTTATCATCTTCATCAAAAGCCTGAGTAACTAGGAAGTGAGCACGCTCCAAGTCCAACTGCTGCTTTGACTTCAGAGGGTCTGTGTTCTGAGACTGAACTAAATGAAAAAGAAACTTTTTAGCTTTTTACAGCAGCAGACGTGCAAAAGCATCCCTCCCATAGCACTGAAACACTAGCAGTTCTATCAGATGAGAAATATCTACTCTTTGGCTGCAGACAGAAACATCACAAACTTTGCTGAAGACATCTTTACAAGAAACGAACACTCTTCCCCCCAAAGCTGAGACATGTTCTCAAAATATTTCATATTATCATACATAAGAGCTCTTTCATATTATGCAGATGTGGTTCCTAAGAATATTAAAAATGAAAGAATATGCACACCCAAGGCCTTGGGAAATAAGTCTTCTGCGCTGAGCTACATTTCTGATTCACTGCAGAATTTAAAACACTGACTCACAAAAAATAAGAAACATGAAAAAGACAGCAAACATCACAGATATATATTTCACAGCACTGTAAGGCTTTCTACTCAATCACGCAGAGGTTTAATTAGAAAGCTTCTTACCCACCTGCTGAATGGAGAGCTTGAACTCTCTCCAAATACTCATTTATTTTTTCTTGAATATTTTCCAAGCTTGACCCTGCCATGCCAGCATAAATCAAGGCTTGTGCAGCTTCCTGCAGGGAGAGGAATTTGAAACAAAAGTTAACAGTTGGTGACAGAAAAATTACTTTCCATGAACAGAATGCTAAAGCAACCGTGAGTCTGCATGGAAGCAGGCTCCCACACTTGCATCAAGGCTCAGTGGTGCAGGGAGAACCTGCCTGAGAGAAGTAGTTACAAATGAAATCCAATTTCCCAAGTTCAGTTTCACATGGGACAATCTGTGAAACTGTTGAACCTCAGAAGCTTTATTATAAGGCCACATCTTAGGTCTGTGTGTGCAGTTACGTGCACAAACCCAGAGATTTTAAACAAACTTACCCAGTCATACACTGAAATCAGCTACATAAAACTCAGGACAAGCTGTCTTTTATTTTTAAAGTGCAGATTTATGGGTGGGAAGAAAATAAAAACACGAAAAAAAAAATCAACATATTACTTACAAGTTATTTGCATTTTATCTGATAATAATGTGAAGAAAACCAATATAAAAACCTTTTAAAAATCCAATGTATGATTATGGAGTTTTGGTTCAGAAACCCTTTTCTATCTGTGTTATTCATATGAGGTGATCAGATCTTGAAATTCTACAGAATTAAGGTTTCCCAGCTCCTCAAATTTTCATCTCTAAATATTTGTATGCACAGAAAACACTGGTTATTGATGGAAGTCCATTTCCAGGAGTGAGCATAGGAAGGTCTCCAGCTCAGAAGCACAACGTGTTATCTACACAAAGACTTTCTATAATGTACAAATGTATTAGGGAAAAAAAATGCCCTCAGCTTATTGCAAATATTTAGGATGTGGATAGACAGCTTATTGCAAATAAGCTGACTATCCACATCCTAAATGTATAAAAAAAACTCAAAAAACACAAAACACATTGAGGCTTGGCAGGTTTGTAATCAATAGCCAGAGCTGACAGTCTCAGAAACATACGGAAAATTGAGATTTGTCACTCTTAAAACAAAAATAAAAACCTTACTTTGACCTCATTACTGGCATGAAGGGAAAAACCCAACAACCCAGATTCGTGCAGCAGCTCTTTCCTTCCCAGCAACAGCAGGTGAGGGAAGGAGGCAGTCACATAGCAGACACATATGTAGGAAGCAGAACAATGACTGTCAGTGCTGTTCCCCAGCAATAGTCTTCAGGAAGACAGCGCTGTGCAGGGCAAGCACAGAGTCAGGTCCAGAGGTGCTCTTGCTTGCTTTGTGGTTATGATTTTGTCAAAGCTGTCAGTTTACTCCCACAGGCACCCACCTTGTCTGCCCAAGCTTAGAAACAATCCTAACACAACCTTTATTTATCAGGATAAATACTTCACTGATGAGCATCACAGAGGCAAAGACTGCGTACACCATGTCAACATCCATCACCATAACCACAGAATCACAGAACGGTTTGGGTTGGAAGGGTCCTCAAAGCCCACCCAGCCCCAACCCCCTGCATGGGCAGGGATGTCACCCACAGGATCAGGCTGTCTAGGGCCCCATCCAACCTGGCCTTGAGTGCTCCAGGGATGGAGAACCACAGTTTCTCTAAACAGCTGTGCCAGGGCCTCACCACCCACTGATTGAAGTTTCTTCCTAGCATCTCACCTAAACTCTTCCAGTTTAAAGGGGTGCCTTTCTGCTTTTAGAAGTATCAGCCATACGCAGTACGGGAAAAGAATTTTCTGTATGCTCTACGGAAAAGCAAAAAAATGATTATTTGCAGAAAAAGATGGTTTTCATCTGAGGAACACTTGACAAGTTCTTCCAGCTGTGCCAGAAACGTGCTGTCACAAAGCAGTGTGTTCACAGCTAACAGACAGCACGCACACACTGCTGAGGGGCACTGCTGAGGAGTACATTAGTGATGATTATAACTTTGTACGTCCACACTTCCTGCAGTAAACTCAGCACACCCTAAGCTAACAACATAGATGCGGATATTCCGCCTCCTGTACAGGAATGTCTCCAAAAGGAGGGAGAATTCAGATCAGATGTCAGGGGGAAGTTTTTCATAGAGGCCCTCGCACAGCTGCCCAGAAAAGCTGCGGTGCCCCATCCCTGGAGGGGCTCAAGGCCAGGTTGGATGGGGCCCTGTGCAGCCTGACCCAGGCTCACATCGCCGGACTGCGTCGCTCCTCCGGGGGCGGACAAACTTTCCGCGCGGCCTTCCGCCTTCCCCCGCTGCAAACGCCCGCCCCTGGGCCTTCCCCCGCCGCACCTTGTAATAGAAGACGGCCTCCTGGTAGCGCCCGCTCTGATCCCGCTGCACCGCCAACTGAGCGAACTTCACCGCGTCCAACTCCAGCGTGCTGGCATCCATGACCAGACCCCTCCTGTCACCCCCCACCGCCCGCACGGCACAGCGCAGCCCTCCCGCTTCCCGCCGCGGCCCCGCCCCATCCCCGCGGGCCCCGCCCGGCCCCGCCCCTCCCGCGGCCATGAAGAAAGGCTGCGCAGCCCTGCGAGCATGCGCAGGCAGTGCGCATGTCCGGATGAGTTGGGGCGAGCAGGGTTTCGAAGGCCTGGTTATTTTTGAGGCGGTGCCGTGGTTTTGTTTGGGAAGCGCTCAAAATTGGGGTGACTTTCCGACGTAGAGTCACAGAATCATCACGGTTGGAAAAGATCACTAAGGCCATCTAGTCCATCCAGCCACCCACCCCTGCCATGCCCACTGACCGCGTCCCTCAGTGCCATGTGCACGCGGCTGTTGAACACCTCCAGGAAGGTGATTGCACCACCTCCCTGTGCAGCCTGTGTCACTGCCTCACTGCTCTTTTCTATAAGAAGTATTTCCTCGTATCCAACCTGAACTTGCTCAGGTGCAACTTGGGGCCATCCATTCTCATCCCACTGCTGTCCACAGGGAGCACAGGCTGACCCCCACCTCACCACAGCCCGCTTTCAGGCAGCTGTAGAGAGCAATCAGGTCTCCCCTGAGCCTCCTTTTCTCCATGCTGAACAATCCCAGCTCAACTGAACATTTCTAAGACCGTGGGGCCTGATGGGGTTCACCTCAGAGAAGAGTTCGTGGATGTTATGGCTGAGTCCCTCTCAACAATTTATGGAAGGCCATGGGAGTCTGGGGAGGTCCCTGCTGACTGGAAGCTGGCCTATGTTATACTCATCTACAAAAAGAGCATGAGAGGAGGCATGCAGAACTACAGAGCTGCAAGTCTAGCCTCAGGCCCTGTAAACGTTATGGAAAAGATTATCATGAAGACTATTGGAGGACAGTGAAAGAACAAAGCTATGGTCAGGTATAGTCAACATGAGATCATGAAGGAAAAGACCTGCTTTCACCTCCTTCTATGCTAAAGTCACCCACTTGGTGGGAAAACAGTGGATATAATCTTTCTGAATTATGGTAAGGCCTTTGATACTATCCCTCACAGAATTTTTACGGACAACTGCCCAACTCTGAGATAAACACATTAATGTTGTGGTAGAACTAACTCCGTAGAGCTCAAAGTATCAGAGTGAATGGAGCTATATTTGGTTGCTTGCTTCACTAGTGATGTTCCCCTAGGCTCAGTTCTAGGGCCAGTTCTGTTCAACACTTTTACCAGATGCCAGAGTGGGATGCATCCTCAGCCAATTTGCCAATAATACTAAACTGGGAGGTGCTGTTGACACCCTGGAGGAACAAAAAGCATTGCAGAGGAAACTAGGTAGAGTGAAGCACTGGGCAATCATGAATGGCATGAAGTTCAACGAAGGGGAATGCTGGGTTCTGCACCTGGAATGAAGCAATGCTAGACAGAGTCTGTGAGATGAGTGGCTGGAGTGCAGCTCAGCAGCAAGGGATCTGAGGGTCCTGGTGACAGCAGGATCAGCATGAGCCAGCAGTGTGCTGTGGTAGCCAAAGGGGTAAACTACATTTTGGGGAGGATTAAATGTAGCTGTCTGGAAAAGAGGTGATTCTCCTCCTATATTTAGCATTGGCGCAGCCTTGCCTTGAATACTGTGTGCAGTTCAGGGCTTTGCAATACAAAAAGGATATTAAAGTCCTTGAAAGCATCCAGAGGAGGGCAGCAAAGTCTGGTAGCAGGGCTGGAAGGCATATCTTGTGAGGAGAGGCTGAGGACAATTGGATTGCTCAGTCTGGAGGAGGCCAGGAGGTGATCTCACTGCTCTCTGCAGCTTCCTAAGTGGGGAAGAAGAGACAGGTACTTGGCTCTGCTCCTGGGAACTGATGGCAGAATGAAAATGGCACAGAGCCGTGCGGGAGAGGGTCACACTCTGCATTAGGAAATATTTCTGTGCTGTGAGGGTGGTCGGACATTGGAACAGGTGGCTGAAAAAGGTGACTGTTGCCCCAAGTGTATGGGAACTGTTGAATCACAGCCTGAACCACTGATTGATCACCTGAGGCGAGCACTGAGTCAGCTGCAGGAGCACAGGTAAAGGCAACACGTGTGTATTGGGAGGGGTGAAGTCTGTCCCCACCTTTCCCGGACCCCATTTAAGGACTGACCACCACTGGAGAAAGATCTCCTGTTGGAGATTCCTCCTCTGTGGAGTTCCAGATGAGCCTCAACCATCAGTGACAGGTGAACCTTTCTTTATTTACTGGTTGTCTTTATGCCATCTGGATAAGCCATACAAAAATATTCCGTCCACCTTTGTTATTTTGTGTGGGTACTAGTCTTTCAGGGTATTCACCCTACAGCCATGCCTGTCAGTGTTTAAGAGGCATTTAGACACACTTTGACTTTTGGTTGTCCCTGAAATGATCAGGTGGTTGTACTCAATGATAACATTCCTACCTTTGCTTTAGGTTGTGCTTCTGATAAGGACTTTTTTCTTTCAAAGTTTGTTTTATGCTACTGAATTGAGCACAAGAAAGATTCAAGTTATTGTAAAGAACTTTTCTAAATAAAGATACATTAGTTCAATATTTACTTAATGGCACCATAGAAGTGAACAAGGAATTGCAGTCAAGGTTTATCTCAAGTTGATGTTCAGACATAGTGGCAAAGCATATATAGGATAAAATAAAATTGTGTTTCATTACTTTAGACTAAACCATTTACAGATCAGGTGAAAATCCCAAGTATCCAGAATGACAGATGTGACAAAGAGGAGACTGAAATATACAGAAAAAAATCTGTATTGCTTTTAGCTGTAGTATGAATTGTCTGCATGCTGCCATGTGTGGTACTTCATATTCTCCACTTAGAGATAATGTTATTCCTTATCTAAATGGGCAAGTCAAAGGTATTTAGTCTGCAATGGGATGTGAGATCTCTTCTACCAAAGTTGGCTTTAGAAATGTCACTTGGGAGAATTTTTCACTGATTAATGGTCACTGGTGATTAGCCCTTTTCTTCAAATGTCCTGTGTGTTTATTTTTTACCTACTGTAAAATTAAATAAGAAGCTGTTTTATATATATATATGAAGTAGAGTAAGATAGTGATGTCTTGACTATAGCTAAGACTTCATAGGTAATGATTTTTGCCTTTTGTTTGTAGTAGTGTTTTAGTTTCTGAACCAGATATTGAAATTGGCTCCTTTTTCTTTTCAGCTGAAGAAACAACAGGTCTTATCATTGATGTCAGTGTATCCCAAACATTTATATTTTTATATCTGTGTTTAAGGTTTTTGATTACTGATGCTGTTAGACATGGTTTGATATTTTTAGCGTCAAATGCTGTTATGTGGTAATAGAAAGTTAGCAGACATTGCTAGGGCTGATAATGGGCAGAAGCAGCATATCTTCCCAACCAAATTTTATGTGACCAAAAAGTGTGAAGTTGGTGCATCCGTGGTGAGATTCAATCCATAAACAGGAACAATATTTTGTTAAAGTAACCTTTGGGAAAGGGAAAATCTTACAATTGCTAGTGATACTTACTGCTCTCCTTGATTTCTTACTTCAAGAGTTGTATTCCAGTTACCTAACAGGTGTTTACCATACAAATAACAGGGAACAATATACATTTTTTTTTGAGCTTATATGCATTTAAACGTGCAGTCCTTCTCAAAACTGTATTTCTGCAGTGTAGTGTCTACCACACACATTTATTCCATTTTCTTGTTACAGTTGCTGTTCGTGCATACTTGTAGGCCTTCTGGCATCCATTCTTGATATATCCTTTTTGATACTTTATCTCTTTGCTTCCTGTCTTTCCTGTCTTTTTTTTTTTCCTTTTTTTTCTTTCTTGTTAATGTGTTCTGAGAAGATAATAGCTGTATATATTTTCTTGATCTTATTCCCTCTGGCTCCTCTCCTTTTGCAGAGGCAACATCACATGATGGAATTAAGGTGTCATTTTTCTATCATACTCCTTTGCTGATAGTTAGAAAGAATCAGATAATTCTTGTATGTCCTTGCTCTTTGAGATGCTTTCATCCTTCTTTTCTTTCATCTTCATAATAGTATGATTTGCTATCCTCCAGCTTGTCTTCTGGCCTCCTGATTTAAATCCTTGTCTCTCTTCCTTTTCTTCCACTCATACACGGTAGGGATAGACATTTGCATGTTGATAATACTTCTTACACAACCTTTAGCTAATACTGTATGTATTTTCATTTGACTACAGCTATAGCTTTTAATGTTCTCCTGTTAAAACCCTAAAACTTTGGTATAATTTGGTCTTCCACACATATTGCTGTTGTGTATTGGCTTCAAGTCCTCCTTGTTTATTTTTATGCTGTGATCATGGCAATACAGAGTCATAACATGGGTCTCTCCAGTCCTGTAGTCCTTTGAGTAGACCGTAGTTCATGGAAGCAGTATAAGAGCAGGCAAATTCAGAGTGGCTTTCTAACTCAGTTTTCTATAGTCTGTGGGTTGAACTTGCATCATCATTTCTGATAGCTTTTGATGGGTTTATTTTCAATGAGTTAGACTAATCATTGCTTTCATTCATTTTGATTAGCACTCAAAACATCTTATGGGAATGTGCTTTATAGTAGAAGTATATTCTATGAAGTAAGATTTTCTTCCTCTCTCCACTTTTTTCCCCAAAAGAAAAAACAAAACAACAAAATCTCTTGTGATTCAGTTCATTCTTTTGGCCTTTCTTGTGCTTCTAAGAAATGATGGCCTCATTAATCTCTTTGGTTGTCCTCTAAATAGGTATTCTTTGATATTTCTTCATACATTTAGTCTCTTCTTGAACAGAATCCTCTTCATACCTTGGATTTATCTTTGTGGACTTTAGTTTGTATTTCCCCTATGTTTTCTCTGAGATAGTATGACCAGAATGGTGTGCAATATTGAAGTAGTAAGCATGGCACTGTTTTTTGTATCCTGGTATACTGCTCTTTTTTGTATTATTCTCCACTTCTTTTGTACTCACTCCAAATACTGTACTTGCCTTTTTAACTACTGCTGAGCATTGTCTGAAGTTTGCAGAACTCTCCAAATGACTCATCTTTCCTGATAAGGAAAAGGTAGTTTAGCTTCTGCCGTTACGTATTTAATGTGGTCTTTTTCCCTGATGTTTCATCTGCATTGAATTTCACATTCACAGTGCTATGAAATTCTTATACTTCTTTCTGTAGTAGGCTTTGACAAACCAGAATATTTTTGGATCAGTAGTGTACCTTAACATCCTATTTCTTGTTTCCAAATAATTTTGGAGGGCTTTTATTTTTTTTCACCATTTTGATTAGAAGCTGCAGTTGGAAATACTATGCTCAAGTTCCCTAGAGGCCTACCCTCTGATGCCACTTTGAGAAATGCCATCCCATATGTCTTAATGATGATTTTCCTCCATCTTCTTCTCTTTTAAGAAAGGCTCTGTGTGGGAGCCTTTAAGTGTTGCAGTACCAAACTGCCTTTTAAGTTTTTCCTCTCCTTTGAGAGAAAGGAGAGGCTATACAAGGTGCTTTCAAAATCTTCTTCAAAGTCTTCATTGTGCTCTTGTGGCCATGAAGGCAAGTGGTATCCTAGGGTGCATTAAAAACTTATTTGCTCTGCCTTGGTGAGGGCACATCTGGAATATTGTCTTGTTCTGGGCTTCTCAGTTCAAGAAAGACAGAACTTCTTCTGTGAGTCCAGCAGAGGGCCACAGAACTGGGGCCCTGGAGCATCTCCTATGTGAGGAAGGGCTGAGACATCTAGAACTCTCCAGCATGGAGAAGACTGAGACAGATAGCTGCCTGCATTTTTATGTCCAGAACACAGTAAGGTGTTGAACCTGTGTAATCAATGGTTAAATGGTTTTGGCAATAACTTTCATCAGATATGTAGCAACAACTCCATTTATCTTTATTTGTGGATTTGCTTTTGTTGGGCTGGTTGGAGTTTGTCTGTGTTCCTCTTTTGGATAAAATGTTGCGTAGGATATCTGTGACTTACTTTTTATTATAAGTAACCACATTATTGGAACATAGTACTGTATTTTAAGGGCCTTATCAGTTGATTCACTTGAACTCTCTGCACTTCAAAAGGATATTTTTTTTTATTGGAAGCTTCAGAATCAGAACCTAAACCCTTTATTTTTACTTACTGGAACCTTTATGAAATTAAGAAGCCAAGTAAAACATATTTGCTCACTAAATGTTTAAGTGAGCATGTGGTATTATAATTATTGGTATGCTAGAAAGCACTACTACTGATAGAGCTTTGAATACACAAAGCTGTTTGATAGAAGGAGACAATTACACTGTACCACTAGATGTCCATCTACTATTAGATAGGAGTTAGGTGCTTCTGTATGGTTAAAAAAGCAGTCACAGAAACTTAAGACACATCTGTAACAGATTTTAAAATACAGGTGTGTCTTAAGTTCTTTTATTTATTTTGATATTTTGTTGGACTTAAAGAGATTTAGACTTGGTTTTCATGATCAAACATCTGATATTCAGATGGATTGGAAGTTTTAGCATTTGCCCTGTCCCTGCCCTCTACCCTTCAAAGAACAAACGGTAGTACAAATTATAAAATCACATTACCCTAGTACTGTAGATAACTTTTGATTAAATAGCACTTTTCCACCAGAAATTGCTATCCTCAAATTTTTTTTATTTTTTTATTAGCAAAAAAGTACTATGATTCCCTAAAAGTAAAGGACTCTTCCCTATACAGTTGAACACTTTCTCAACTGCATTAGAGATTGTAATTTGTTGTATCTGTTCAGAAGCAAATGATTGTGATGATGAGGATTGTGATCATAACAATAGAATAAGGGAAGACAAGATAAATATCTATTTTGTTAGAGACAGTGTTCTTCACCTTTGTAATAACTTTTCTTCTGAGAATTGCATCTGTAGATTCTTCCCTCTGACTGCTAACTAGGAAGATGACCTAACAATGATGGGAAGCTTTACAAGAGAAAACTTCTCAATGAAATTAATATTGAGTGTAAGGCACAAATGAATTCCACTGAATGAAGTATTGCATTACTATCTACATGTGCTGTTTCTGCATGCATATAAATCACATGCATCAGTTCAATATAATTTTGTATAAAAAATAAGAGAAGCTTCTGCTATGGTAGTCAGTTGTACCAGGTTAGTTGCCCTTTGATCCTAACAGAATTATAGAATCATAGAGTTCTTTTCTACCTTAATTATTCTAAGATTATCTAATCCAACCATCCACCTACCACCTATATTGCCCACTAAGCCATGTCCCTAAACACTACATCCACCCTTTCCTTAAGCACCTCTAGGGACTGTGGCTCCTCTGCAGCCCTGGGTAGCTTCACTACTCTTTCAGAGAAGAAATGTTTCCAAATACTGAACCTCCTCTGGCACAACTTAAAGCCATTTCCTCTCACCCTATCACTATTAGCTGGGAGAAGAAGCTGACCCCCACCTCACTACAACCTCTTTTCAGGCAGTTGAAGGAAGTGATAAGGTTTTCCCCTGAGCCTTTTCTCCAAACTAAACAATCCTGGAATCTTGTATCCTAGAGTATCTTATTCACTTAAAACAGAAAATGAGGTATCCCTTAGAGGGTAGCCATGGTACATGGATGTCACGCTCCTACTCTGGGGTTATCTTATCCTATTGTCAGCAGACTCACCTCAAAGCAAAGTTTGTAGGTTAAACTAAATAAATAAAACCATAGCTGTAGAAAGAATTTAGGCAGCAGAATCTGCCCAACCTGATGTTGCTGAATTGCATACTGATGGCCCTTGTAGAAGATCCAGGTGAAAGCTATTTATCAGGAGGACATAAGTTAGAAACACTGAAACCCTCCAGTTCGTTGTCCCTCCCATATAGGTGTTATGCTCCTGTGACTGCTGCTCCTGTGAAGGTTTGGATCTTCTGAGCGTTGATTTCTGTTGTTTGTGTTGGAATGTGCAGCTGAATCTGGGCAGGTGGAAGTTAGTGTTCTGTCCTATCTACATCCAGTGGCAAGACTAGTATTATGCCCCTTTAGTAAAAGACCCAGTTTCACGTTGTGCTTGAGCTTTGATCAGTGTATGTGATTTGGTAGCATCATTATTAGTACTTCTTATCAACTATAGATACATCAAAATGTGTTAGACTTTATCTTAATTTAAGCATGAAAAAGACCTATGGTGCGGAAGGCTTGAAGAATTGTCACAGTATTAGGATTTAATGAAAAAATTACCTCAGCCTGATTGGTGTGCTTTATATGCTTCTCATTAATGGACAAATCCCTACTTAATTAAAAGGGTTATTCTTCAATAATGTTCTTTTCTGCAGGATTCCATCAAACATCCATATTCTCTATTAATTTGGGGCCAGTAAGACTTCAGGTAGTCAAAGATCTTTTTCACATTGGACTTTGGTTATTGATTTTGGAGATGCCTTTTGGGTAAAAATGTTTTCACTTCCTTATGCTGTAATACCTGTGTGGGAAGAACAAACATACGTGAAGGAATGAGGGAAGAAACTGCTCAGAATACCTGTAATGTGTAATATGAATACATGTGTTTAAAATATCACTTGCACTGCGTAGGAACATAGGAATGCAGCAGGAGTGATAGTGATAATCCATTGCTCATGGGACAGATATTGCATATACAATGTTTTTACTTATTCCTGGTAACCACACAAACATAGAATCATTAAGGTTTGGAAAAGACCTCCAACATCACCCAGTCCCACCATCCACCTATTACCAGTATTTCCCACTAAGCCATATCCCTCAGTACAATGTTTCATGGACACCTCCAGGCACAATGACTCCACCACCCTCCTGGGCAGCCTGTTCCAGCACCTCATCACTCTTGAAGTTTTTTCCTACCATCCAACTTGTATCTTCCCTAGTGTGACTTGAGGCCATTCCCTCTAGTCCTACCACTGACATTTTCAAGAAAAAAGTTGTTCATGTGCATAAGTGTTTACACAGCTGGAATAAGATAAATTATTTGTGCACAATGATTGAGTCCCTTAATTTTCCAGCTATTACTCAAACAAGCGTGAAAAAAACCACACAACACTCTCCTTACTTCAGATGAAAACTAGTATTATTCTTTCCAGAAGTAACCAGGATCTCCCTTTAATCCTGTGGGACCATTGTGCAGTATTTAACTGTGTGATAAAATAACACTGGGTGTAATCTAGTATGGAGTGGGTTCCCTTGTCATTGCAAGTTATCTATTATAACCTACCAAAAAAAGTTTTGTAGTACTTTTGAGTTATAGATATTTTGTCTCTTTAACGTGAAATGGACAAATACTGTCTGAAGGAGTCAGTGACAGAAAAACACTTCCTGGAAGCCATCATTGCTCTACAACCTTTTCACCTGGAAGTAGCTTTCCAAATGACAGTCTCATTCTTCATGCATTGTGCATTTTTAAAGTTTGAACCCAACAGGAAATCAGTGAAAACAAAATTGAAGTAAGTCTCCCTTGGAAAAGTGAATGAACAAGACAACGATCTGAAAATGTCCTTCTAAACTAAGACAATTCTTACACTTTTTTTGTGTGGCAGGCAGAGAGGGTGGCACTGACTGAGGTTTGGAAACCAGAACTGGAACCTTCAGTGGTATTGGTAGATGAACATTTCTTTGCCTGCTTTTCTGCTTACAAACAGACAAAGAAGCAATTTAGAACTGGAACTGGAGCAGTCTGGAAGTTATAACTATTTAGGATAAAATCCCTCAGTGTTCATTACAGGAAATTGCCTCTCTGCTCTGCTTTTTGTAAGTGACTTGTGTGTACATGCTTTTATAAAGTGATCCTACCGTTGGAGGGAGCTTAACTTAGGCTCTTTGTAATGATTTTCTTTAGCCTGAGTTTTAGGAGGAATCCTTGTGTTCTATTTGACAAATTTGTCAGATCCTTGGCTGATCAAAAACTTCTTAAAATCATCTTTCCCTATCCCCAGAAGTCTGTGTGGGATAAGTGGTGCTACTAGAGCTCTTGCCCTCAGGCAGACATAACTGCTGTTGGGCTGAAAGTTAGACTTGCTCTTTAATGTGCTTAATCTTTTGTTTCTCAGAGGCAGTAAATTAAACAATGCTACAAATAGACCTACACACCTTTAGTATTTGGATAACTAACCGTAAAAGTATGATCAGACCAATGTTCCTTTGAGCTACTGTGTCTGATAATGCACAAAAGCAGCTGTATAAATAGTACAGGAGCAAATCAGAAGTGTAGTAATACCCTTTCAAATAGTAATACCCTTTCAGACTTATTCCATCCTTCCACAGCTCAAGGACCAGGAACTCCTAGAGCTAAAAGTTGGCTTTAATGTCTTAAAATGTATCAGAGATAATTAAATTTAACTTTTTCTTTATGTCAGTTTGAACTTTTAGCATTCACAACATCATGGCGCAAGGTATTCCATAACTTAAGTGTATCATATGTATCCATTTTGCTTGCTGTCAATCTGCCAGCATTTGCTTTTACTTGATTCCTGTTCTTTTCTGGACAATGCATTGTCTGTAAGTTGTTCACAGCTTTATGTACTTTCTACCAGTAGGTTGAACAGTCACTTGGATTCTTTTCTTACTTTTGATAAGCCTTGATCTGTACTTGAGTGAATGGATCTGCTAAATTATTGCTGCTCTATTGAATGACTGTTACTTTACTTCATTGGAGATGCAGGGATTTGATCACATGGAAGAGTTATAAATAACCCATAACTATATATAAACAGAAAAAAAAAGTAAGGATATGCAATTCTGAATGTTATATTAACTTGATTTTATCCTATCATTATGTGGCAACCGACCGGGAAGTACTCTGTTTATATAAGAAAGCTCAGTAAATCCCCTATTCTTCAGCATGTAGCAAAGGTCATTCTTCCAGATGTTCAAATTTCCTTTCTTTTGTACTTAAACCATTGATTGACAAATGTGGAAAAAATACTGCCATTTTTATAGAAGTATCTCTAAGGAACTTTTTGTTTGTTTTCTCAAGTTAAAAATCTTTACTGTATTCACTAAATATCAAAAGTGGCTATAGTAAGGTTTGGCTTTGGTAATTACGTCAAACAGAAATGTTGAGAGACAGAACAGAACATATAATCTTAAATATTAACATATTTTCCCCCAATTGGAGCTGTAGATGTTTTACTTATTACATGTCATGGTTGGAAATACTTTCTTTTCAGCACATATGGTAGAATACAGAATTAGTCTAGTACGCTAGCAAACATTTTTCCAAAGTAAGTTCTTCTAGACAGTATGCACACATTCAAATCAAGACTCTAAAGTGGAGACTTGCTACTGCAAGTTGACCCCTTGGGAATTAGGTGGCATGATAGTGCACAGGTATGGGTAGTTGAGCTGCATTTCAAGTGACAAGTTAAATTCTTCCCTAAATAATCAGACAAACCTCTATCAGGCTCTGTAACAGTATGATGGGATGGAAAGTACCATGATAATAGCAGGGTAACAAAGTCTTTGACTACAGCAAATGAGAATGAGTCTTAATGCAACAGCTATGAGGGAAAGGAGCTCCAACCCTTCTGGTTACTCAGGTGCACTGCATGCACCTGAGCTCCACTGGGTTGGCCCTGCCTTCCCACCAGGTGCTCATTTGCTGGTTCAGGCTGTGGCTTGACATTTCTGCTACGGGCTCAGAATCTAATCTTAACAGCAGCAAAATAAGCCTACCTATTGCTTTTCTCCCTGGTTTACTTCTATCCATGAAGTGTTTGAATGTTTCCTTCAATATAAGGAAAAAATAGGAAACCAGGCTCCCAAGATACCTAGATAGTTGCAAGATTGGCTATTCATTATAAGAAAATCAATTATACTGTTGTTTGCTTCTGACCTATAAAAGGATATTGTGATTTCGTTTAATTAAGGAAGAAAACTTATCTTGCATTTAACTGTGGAAGAGATGCAGTGATTAGTTAGGCTGGAATGCTTTTAGAACTAGGACTCGGTTTTGTTTGAGTATTTAGATAAGTTGTTTGGAAAGAATGTGTTAGCTTTATTAATAAATAATGTTATTTTACTTTGTCAAAAAAAAAGCAAAGCAGATATAAAACTCCTTGTTATGATATCATGTGATGGTTTCAGTCCTCTGAAACTAACAGATTTTTTGGTTTTTTTTCCTCCTTTGCTTGAAAGAACCTACAGGAAGAAACTGTTGGCATGGCAGCTTGCCCATGTTAGAAAAGGTGGGAATCAGTTTTTCAACTAACATTGATCTTCTGGCCATACTTCTTTGAAGTAACTGGACTTCATTCTCTGCACCCATTTTTTTTTATTTCAGACTTGCATTCTTGTCATGTGATACGTCTGCATGCACAGCCTTACCTGCCTTGTAACAGGAGTTTTGTATTGTAGTAACTTTACTTGGGAGGATAAATGAATTGAATATAATTAACTAAAGAAGTCATCTCATGACAGTGTTAGCTACCTATCACTGTGGCACTATCATTGAGCCATGAGCTGTCGCTGCAGGGTTGAAAACTGAAACAATGACGTTTAAAAGACCTCATGTCTAAGTTCTTGCAATTTTCACCTTCCTGTGCTCACTTATTAATTAATATTTCCTTAAGGAGTGAGAATTTCTTGTCTGTGTGGGACTGGGGCATAAGCTGTGTATTGTCACACTATGATTGTGCCACAAGACTGGTTTTCTAGAAACTTCTTCAGCATTTAATGAATGGCATGTAGGTTTGCCTCTCTGATGAAACAGTATCTTGTAATTTTAAGGGGAGGGGGGAAATAAGGTAGTCTTTCAGTTATCCATTAGTTTTTCCTTGATTTTCTTTCTTTTGTAAATAGAGTTTATGAAATGACATGAAACTACAGTAGGAGCTATAGCACAGAACTTATTAGTCAAGCTTAACGGTGCAAGTCTGACCAATAAGCCAATGCTGTTGGAGATATTTGATTCATGTTCAGACTGAGCTGTCTAAAACAAAGTCAATTTGGCAGTCTTTCCATGCATTTGCACTGGGTGAGGTACATGTACAAGTGAAAAAGCTACCTTTACAGACAAATGTAGTAGTTAATAAATAACAGAAATCTTACTTTGTCTGACAAGAAGCACAGATTGAATCTGAGACAATTTCTACTGAACTTGAGATTTTCATGATTTATTGCTTCCAGTCACTGGATTGCTGTGTTTCTATCCTGTACATTTTCTAAAAAAGAAAGTACTTATGCCTTTAAAAGGATACTCTAGGACTATTTTTTTTTTCATGCAGATCTTGAACAGTGTTGGACAACAACAGTGTTCCCTAAGTCTAAAATTTAATTTCTTGTCAGTTTCCTGGGCCTTGTGTGACCTATATTTCATTACCAAAAAAAAAAAACAACCTACAGAAAGCACGAAAAATTGCTTAAATATATCCCGCCTTGAGTATGTGCACAAGTCTTTGTGTATTTACCTTGAAAGCTGTTTTCATCTGAGAACTGCTCGGTCTAATGTAAAAAACAGTTGTCATTCAAGTATTGTACAGCTGTGAGAAGGATGGTTCAGTCAAAAATATTGTCTGTTTGCCGTCATTTAGTCCTCTCACTGCATTCTTAAAATCATACCTTTTCCATTTACTGCATTCAGGAGGGATGGGCTTTCTATTGAATCTCTCTTCCACTGAACTAAAAATTCTCTCTAGTACCTTGAAGCAGTGTGAGCTGGAGAGTCCCTTGTACAGTAGTCACTCATTGTCAGTGGCCAGGCAGTGCAAAGTACAATAGCTTGTCTTTGATATTCCAAGAAAAGATTACTGGAAAGGAAGGAATTAAAGCCCCATCTGAAGACCAGATCCTCATTTGTGAACTGTGGCTTAAAAGTCAATGGTGCTTTGCTGATTCATATCCCTGTGGATATGTTTGATAAGAAATAAATTGTAGAGGGGAAAAAAAAATAACTGCTGTTGGTATGTCCCCAAACACCTGATTGCTATAAAATAGATGAGAACAAGATGTGTGTTAGTTTTGAGACTGTATAATACACAGAAGATGCTTCCTGGAAAAAAGATGATACAGCTGTAGGTTAAAGCAAATTTAAAATGAAAAACTGAAGAGATAAAGCCTAAGTTCTTCCAGGCTTCTTCCACACATTGTATAGAAGGTACCTTCAGATAGCATGGTCTGATTTTTGGTGCAGTTTCAAAATCAGAGTTCTCATATAAGCGGTCTTACAAATGTATTAGTTAAGCTTATTTATGACATTCGAACAACTTTACATCTCACTGCAGAAAAAGATTGCATCCTTCAAAATATATAGTGGTAGAAATGTTGGGCTTGTTGTCAGATACCTGAACCTTTACCACAAACAACTTAATGTGTGCATTTGTTCAGGGAGTAGAATATATGCAGTGTATGTAAAAACTGTTGCCTTCTAAAGAGTTGCAATTTGTAAATGTTCTTGTTATTAATGTTCTTTTAAGAAGAGTCTCTCTTAGGCTTATGGTTACAAATAGGAAGTGCCACATAAGTAAAATTGTGATAGTTCGTGCTGTAGAATATTTTACTTCAGAGATCCTTTTGGCAGGATTATGTTTTATAAAAAGCTTCTCCATGAGTGTCCATAGTTCCACTTATCTTCATCCTTGGCATAGTGATGAGTACATTGATTTGTGCTTAGAGGTAAATGAAAACACCTAGGTGGCTAGAAAGTGTCATAACAGCCATCAGATCAGTTGTTAGGATTCTTGTTTTGCAAAGAGCCATGAGCCACATCCCAGATAGTTCAGAGGGTGGGGGAGGTAGGGGAAGAGCTCTGTGAGTAAATGTAGAACTCTATCGTACTCAGGATGAGGTTTCCTGTAACTATGATCTCAATTCCTTTATCTGTGAATTTTCTTGTGAGTAGTGCAGGTACTACAACTGTTCTCCATGCTGAGCTAACCCAGTATTCTCAGATTTAGTAAGCATTGTTCAGATGATTAGTGAGATGTTCTTCTGAGTTGTGGGAATCCATGGTTTACAAGCTGTTTGATATGGAAATTCAATGGCTATGTCTCAGTTTAGGCTTTAGCCTGCAGTTCCTGGGACAGTTGAATCAACCACTTGCTGCCTATCCTATTCCATCCTCTGACTGTACCTTTTTCCTCTTCAGACCACAAACTCCTGTCTCTTTTTTCCCTCGCATTGGTTTTAGCCTTTGTTAGAGAATTCTGTTTCCTATTTTACTCGATAAAATGGTAGAAAGCTGCTTTTTCTCTTCCTTCCATCCTTCGTGGCATTCCTTCTTTTCCTGCCTTCCTTTTTTCTTTTTTTAAACTTCCATGGTCTAAGTAATTAGCATCACAGGTTTTCTCTTTATGCTGTTTTAAGCAGCCTCTGTCCACCTGTTTGCCTTTGACAGTCTGCTTTTGTTTTGCAGGCTGTCCCTATCAGATATAAATACATTTTTTCGCCCTAGTGTTGAACTGTCTTAAAGAAGAAATCAAGCTGAGAAATACTTTCACAAGAGATGAACAGGTGATTTTTTTTTTTTTTGATTGCAAAACTACTATGATACAGCCCTATACTTCCACCCTTTCAAGTTGAAGTTGATGGGCCTAGGCTTGGGCAGTACTGTGGAGCACTGTGACAGCTTGTTCTTCTTGGTTAGTTGAAACAAGAGCATTGCTGAAGTCAGAGGCCAGGAAAACTCTGATATTCTTAAAATGATGCTTCCCTGAACCCATGAATTCACTGATATTCTTGTACAATTTGTAATCCTCTGGAATGTTGTGGGCTACCCAGAGAGGTTGTGGAATGTCCTCTGGAGGTAGCCAAAAACCTGCCTGGATGCTTTCCTCTGTGACATACTTTAGGGAACTTGCATTAGCACAGAAGTTGAACTAGATAATCTCCAGAGGCCCCTTCTAACCCCTATGAATCTGTCATTCTGTGAATACTGATTCAAGAGAACTGAAAGTTAAAACTGTCCCTAGTCTTGCTTATCTTCGTAAGTACTAGAGAGAACACAAAGGTGAATTGCATTGGAAAACGGTATGGGAAGGCTTGGTTATCTTAGTGTTACATGTTTGATATCTTCACAATATTTTACAACTTATTTTACAAGTAAATAGTGTGAATATTTGTATAGTTATTATAATAAAATATCACTGTGTCATAGTGAAGTAAAAAATGCATTCAAGTCATAAAAATCCACTAGGTCATTATATATGGTAGTGTTTGTTAAACTCAGTTTTTAGAGCTCAGGAAATGCAGATTTGAGGCTGAAAGTTCACTCCTGAATCATTCTATTTAAGATTAGTTTCCAATACTGAGCCTAATTGTGCGTTCCAGCAGATAAGGAGATGGTGGTTTGAGACTCAGGACAGTGAGTGAAACATCTCTGTGTTCCTTTGGCCCTGATGATTTGGCTTATGATCAGTCATGTGTCAGTGGAATCTTAAGTGCTCAAGAACAATAATGAGCCATAGCATCATTACCACAATTGGTTTGTTCTTTAGCTGTGCAAAGTATTCTTTGTGTTCTTAGAATGATGAAGAGTAGAAAATGAGTTTCAGAGGACGTTCCCCTTGCAAGAGCTTTCTTCAGCCAGTATGAAAGCTGCAAACTTGTATTTTTAGATTATATGGTAGGAAGCTGTCTGGGAGTATGAAGGAGTGAGATTTGGCTGTTCCTTGCTTTCAGTAAGTACTTTCAAAAGTACTGTGTATGTTTATTACTGAGAGAAGGTATAGAGGAAGTATAGACAATTTCTTTCTTGTTGCTGCCTTTCCAGTACTGTTTCCTGTTATTCCAAGAGCAAAAGGAACAGATTTGCCCCAGCTTCAAGCCAGGGTCCTTTGCCTCTGGAAAAAGCACTCTTACATTGATGATCTAACTGTGCTAAAAATTGAAGAAATCTATTCAGTAGATGAACAAAGGCATATGGTAAACCTAAACTGAACTATTCACCAGAAAATCTTAATAGAGCTCATGGGAAAAATAGCAATGCTATATTTGTTGTTTCCTTTTGTGTGGTCCTAAGGAAAAAGTTTGGGGTTTTTTTAGGTGTTATTGTAGAGGCCAAATTCCATGACTGATTCCCTATGCACATACAGTATGAATTGCAAAGGCAATATTTAATTGTGCACTATGTCGAAGTATTTTTCACACATAGGTATTTCACTGTGCTTAAGAACTTTTCTTGGTGGATTTACAGAAAAATGTAGTGAAAAGGGGTTATGTGCTCATTCTTGATGCGTTTGTTTTACTGATAGAGACAGAGCTGTAAAGGAGAGTTCAGCATCTTGGGTGCTATTTTAGAGACTAAAATAATATTCTTCTGTCCACCAAGTTATTCCTGTGAAATATCCAGAAAAATCATATGGCAGATTTCCCAGGTAGTCATCAGTTGTGTTCTAGGTGTCTTTTTTTGTTTTCCTCTTTGCATACCTGATTTCTTATGTTGGAGTCTGACCTCTTGTAGTGGAGGTCAGATAGGGCTGTGCTTTGATCGCTAGGTGTTCTGAAATGTCGCATCTGAAATTGGATGAACCACATTATCAGGTATTGCTGTTTTTAGCAACTTAGTTCTTTGGCTTTTATCTGTAAAATGAAGCAAAAAGCACCCGCATTCTGTAAGTGAGATAGAGAGAGTGATGGTAATAAGTTGCCATTGTAAAGCATTTCTACAGAAAAGCCTGTGGGAGCGTAAATAATACAGTATTCTGCGCAGAATTGAATTATTATTCAGTGAAAAAGGCCTAATGTCATTCATTGGAGAATGAACTTTGAAAAACTTCTGAAGAATCTGGCTTTGCCTTTAGTAAGTACACAATTTGATAAGGATCTTGCAGAATTAGTGATCAAGTCATTTAAAGAGACTTATCAAGAAGTAACTTCACAAGTTTAGGCAGAGGTCTGTGCAGAGCAAACTGAGAGGCTTCTCTATGTCTCTTGTTTCCACCATCATAGCTGTACATACCTCCCATGAAAGAACATGTCAGAATTGTTCCTGGAAAGGATAAACACCAAGTAAGCAGTATAGTGCAGAACTACTTTGACATGATAGGCTGTGATTTTTGGTATGGAAGTTTTTAGCTCCAGAAGATGTAGTATTCCTGGATAATGTTGAAGTATTGACCTCCTGATCATGCTGCAGAGGAGGCATGAGTCAGTGTTCATGTACAATTTTAGCTGATGTAAACAACCAATTTCTCTGTATCACAAAATTGTTTTGCTTGTATGGAAGTGGCCTAAATTTAGTCCTTTTCCCTGTACCTTCCTTAAAGCATTTGTTAGATTCTATCTGATCAGAGATTAATACAGTTTAAAAGTAACAACCCTCCTGTTGCTTTTTTTGGGTTGAACCAATTATTTTGTGTTGCTCAGCAGTAATGATTACTTTGTTTAGCATTCTTCTTTTTCATCATCTAGATGTATGCCTTGATCTCTTTAAGACAAATCTCCAGGAATTTAATCTCTAGAGTAAGTGTAGATGCTGCTTTTGTGAGGTATTGCTGCAGATTCTTTCCATTCCTAGAAAATGCACATTAATATTATAATTCATGTTCACACCAGTGGCAAAATGCTGTTATGTTGGAAAAATGAAATTGGACTTTCAGGCAGTTGAAATAAGATGGGGCTGACATAAAGGAAAAGGCTTTGACCTTAGAGTAGGCTGCACTTGAACAACAGTGCAAGGAAGACTGTGTCCAGAGTTCTGGAACATAGTTATAACATGCAAATAAGATGATCTATTGCATGTAGGCTGTTTAGGTAATTCCAAGCAATGAAGTGCTCTGCCAAATGGAAGCCTAAATATTTTAATGAAAATGCTTAGTGCAGAGTCATTAGATTCTAAACATAATAGTGGAGAGAAACTGAATTACGTTTTCTATGTTCTAAGTTTCTATGTTTCTACTTTTTTTCATCTTTTTACTTTTAATTACTTTAAAAGGCTAGTTAAAATCAATGCCTAGAATTGGCAAGAAAGAGAAGGTATGTCACAACTGTAACCACAAAACAACTTTTCAGTTTTTTCAGGACACATCTTGTGAGGATACTCATAATTCTTGATTCTCTCTAGCTTTGTGTTTTTCTTCTATCAAAAGTGGCTGATAATGGCAAAGCTGCATGATTTCCACATTATAAATGTAAGAGTAATTAGATTCTTTTAGCCAAGTGGCATAGCAGTTTTACGTGTACAACTATTGCAAGGTCACAGATTTTTTGCTTGAAGTTTTCATGAAATGAAAACCTGCATCTTGTCTTAACTCAGAAGTTCAGATTGCAAGAGCCCTTTGTCGAAGGTACATTTGCTCCCAGATAATGTAGTAGTGATTCAAAAGTGCATGTATTGTTGATTACGAACTGAACTAGTGATAAGCAGTGTATTGCCTTTGATTTTGAACTTCCTACTTTGTGATAGCTCAGTGTGAGGTGACTTAAACTTACTTCAGAATAGCAACAGTGTATTATTTTTCTAATCTAAATATGTTGTTTGTTTTCAGCTGAAGCTGGATTTGAGTACTTAGTTCTGTGTACAAGATGCTTTTGCACTCAGTATTCCTAGGAAGAGGAGAAGCACATCTGCTAGTTCTCTTGGCATTGAAAAGCTACTTTAATGAATGAAATGTTTGTGCTTAGTTTGCTTAATACCCTTTACTAAATGATTCAGTGAAGCACGTGTAGGCAAAAAGTTGATATTTTTAGCATTTATGCTTTTCACTTTTGTTTGATTTCCACTCAAAGGAACTGGTGGGGATATTGCAAATTGTGTCATCCTCAGAGTTTATCTGTCCCACCTGACAGTACCTGTCAAATGGGTTTTGTTTCCTGCTTTATTGCTTTTTTTTATCAGTCGCCTTTATATTCTTCAGGGCAATCAAGAAGAAAACTTGATTCTTAGTATTACCATGCTACTATCTATCATATACAAAGTAGGTCTAAAGCCAGGCCAGGTAGGGAAGACAGAAGAAACAGTAACAAATGTGTTTCCTGATTGCTTAGTGCCTTTAAAAAGTGTGACAAGTACTCTTCCTACAAAGGAGTTCTTTGACCTCCTCTAGTCTCTTTTGACAAATCCCTTGGTAGCATGCAAATCCACCTTGCAAATAAATATAGTTACGTTATTGATTAAAATCCCAATTTATCACATGGAGTCCTCTTCCTCCTATCTCTTCAATACACCAAATGACAAAATGGTTAGGACTTCGAAAGTGAGCTTGCTGTGGAATAGGATGAGTCATTGCTAGTTAATAACTCATTTAACATGGTTACAGAATTTTCAGCTTCACAGCTCCATTTACAGGCTTTATTATTATTTTCAAATTCTCTGTGTTCTGTGATAAAAGATGAAATGTAATATTCCTCTTCTTTCTTGTGGAAACTAAACTCTTAATCTGTATTTTGATCACAACATCAGATGGTCTTACTGAATTCATACACTTAAAGGCAAGTTTTAATTGACTTCATCTGAATATAGCAATTAAACTAGGATGTGGTGATAAATAGCTGTTTATAGAGTATGAGAAATCAAAACTTGTCAGCTTCTCAGAGTAGCCAGCCATGGTAGTAGGTAGATTTAATAGTTATTCTATTTAGAAGTTGTTTTTTGATGAACTGCTTTTTCCGTGTTTTGCTAGAAACTCTAAGATAAACATTAGTTTTATGGGGGAAAAAATGGAGCTCTCAAGATTTCGTAGAAGCAAAATAATGGGGGTAGGGGCGGGAGGACAGTGGAATCATTTCAGATCTTTTTTTAAATATAAACCATGCATAATTTTTAGTTCATCATATCTGGCATGCAGCAATAACGGCTCTGTTTCTCTACCTGCTTCATCTCTTCCTCAAAGAGGAGAGGCTGCAATTGCACTGTGGGAAGTGCAGGCAGGTCATGCTGAGCCAAGGGTGTAGTGGGTACATACATTCAGGTCATAGGAGAAGTAATGTTATCAATGTTTTGAATGTATTAAATTCAGGAAGGACTATATGTGATTTCATCAGATGTGGGGACAGTGTAACTAGCTGAACTTCCTGATAGATGCTTGGCTCAGAATCCTCTTGATTGAAGAGACAAACTGTAATTTAGCTCTTATTTTCATGGTATGTTAGAACAGTACAAACTGTTAGGGTATAAGGGTTCAGAGCTTTAATTTTGTATAGTTGGTGCTGTTTAAACCAGCAGGAAGCATATAGGTATCAATGCTAATGAATTTTTAATGCTTACTGAATAATAACATACTAATTATTAAGTTCTGTTCTGAAAAAGAAATGTGAAAAATAAGCTTGTAAAAGGTGCATCAAATACTGAAATGGAAAATCATGACCCTCTCCATTCCTTAGAGTCAAGTCAGCAGGTAAACATTCATTCCACTAGCTGACAGGCAGAAACACAATAGATCTTGACAGTAAATGAACATTTCTTTTAATATTGATCATTTTTTCCAGTTAAGATTGTGTGTAGACACCTAGTGTGGTGCCGTATGTGTGTACATGGGAGGTGTTCCTATCCTTTTAGCCATGCTCTTTCCAGCTGAGGCTTCTAAGACCTTTGGAATGGAAGCACACCTTGGAACATTTGGAGTATTGTGTTGATTGCACTGACCTCCAAAGTGAGGTAAGTAAGTCACCAAGGATGTCCTTGCTTGATTCAGTGTCTAGCCATGTGATTATACCTGCAGTCATTAGAAAATTCTGCTTGGTTTTGAGAAACATAAAGAAGGTGAGGCTGCAATTTTCCTCCTGAGACATTTCAAAGCTAACCAAAGACAATGTAGTAATAAAAGAAGAAAATGTCTGTAGAGAGATGATTGATAAAAGGACTGAATTATTCAGTAGAAGTTTTATTTTCCAAACGTCAATTCACTGTAAGTATTGTGCATAACTTCTACAGCCACTTTTATCTTTTTTTTTTTGCATTCCTGTCTCAGTGGTGAAAGTTCAGTATCTGAACTTATGAGGATAGTAGTTAGGTGCGGGGGTGGAATGGATTTCTTCTAGTTTTAATGTTTGGTGAAACTGGGAACCTGCACAGATGGAATCTAGGCTTTAAATTCTCCTTAGTGAGAGAAAAGGAATGGGGAGGAAGGAGTAACTAACTGGGGCATGTGAGGCGAGGCTTTCTGTTTGCTGTACTCCAGGACTCTGTTTTGTTTTCCTTTTTTTTTTTTCCCCCAAAAGACTTCAGAAGAAAAAAAGTCAGGATGTAAAAGCTGAAGAAATCTAACTGAGGTACTTCATTAGGTAAGAAAAAGCTCCATGATCACATACTTTGCACTATTAGAAATGGGATTTGAAGCTGCCACAAAACAATTATGTTCTTTCTCTTAATATATGGACAAACAAGCAGGAAAATGTTCCCACCCTAAGGTGCGCAGGCAAATTCTGCATGCATCATGGTTTTAAATGATAGGTGAAAAACAGGTGTTGTATGAAAATATCCAAGCTTTTTATAATGCACTTCAGAAGTGCATGAAGTACTGGCATTTAACTATGCATTTCTCTCTGGCAGCAAACATCTGCTGAATGGCTTTCCTTTAGTATATAAAACACCAAAGTACATAAAACTGGAACAGTAGCTCATTGAAATGAAAAACAAAATATGATTGCAAGTAACCTCTATGAAGAATTTAGAGAGTTTGGGAGTGCTATTGATCTGCTTCTTCATTTTAGATTTCTTGTATATATATTGGTGGGTCTAGGAACAAACAAGAAGGAAAATTACTGACCATGAGATGTACTGCAAAATATGTATGTTTCTTTATACTGGTTTCTAAGAACTTTTGATTTTTTTTTTAATATAAAGTATCATTAAATCACATTAGAGTTAAAAGTAGGTGTTTTTATTTCCTTTGAAATTGATGTCTTAGCATTCACATAAATTATATCTATGTATATCTTTAAGTAATTAACTACTGATATGTGAATTATGTATCCTTTAATAGGACTTTGTATATGCAGTGTTATATTAAGTTTCCATATTTTTGCTAGCTTAATATGCAGAACTGATAATGCTTCATGACACTGAGTAATGTAGGATTTAATCTGTAGTATCTGAGCTTTAATGCTTCTTCACTAGTTTAGCAAATACTGAAGAGTGCAGAAAGAAGGCATAAAATACTTCTGTTAATACTGTATGTAGTGTATATCTGGAAGTGTACGTGATTTCATGAAAATTAAACACAATAAATGGTGCAAGTAGGGAAATTAATCTATGTATTTTAAAATTGCAATGTCTCTGCATTTAAAGAAGCTGCCTGAAGTGCAATGTCAGTATGAGACATTGAAGGGGAAAATAATGAGCAACTGAGGTATTTGTTCCCTTCTGCTCTGTGTTTGGGCAGAGTGAGAGAAATGTTTTAGTCACGGGTGTCTGACCCTATGAACAAGGAACATCGTGAGCCCTTAGGCTGGGAGAAGATGAGGGTGGCAATTAGAAAGCGTGGAAATAGTTACGTAGCTCAAAACAGACACTGGCTATTGTGTATCTCACAGGGCAGTAAGAGAGAGGCTGTAGTACAAAACTGAAATGGTTGCTTTGCAAAGTGTAGCTCCTTGCTAAAGAAGGGACTACAGTTTGTGTGTCCTACTGTAGGCTGCCCTGAAAATTTTTGCCATTATAAGGGGGAAAGTGAAACTCACCAGAATTTAATGGGACTGAGGTTGTTAACTAGATGATCTTTAAGATCCCTTCCAGCCCAAGCCTTTCTATGTTTCTGTGATTTACTGCCAGAAGGACTTTGTTCAACATGAATTGTTTTTGCACATAACATCTGTGAAGCACACTCTGGATCTCCTTTTTTATTTCATTCTTCAGGAAATTCCTTGCTTCTGACCTGCATTCATGAGACACTCTGTGAGCCTTTTATTCTTTGAAATTCTTTATGTGGTGATGCAGGACAGTATAAATATTCTCCCATTATGTTAGTGCCAGTTTGAGGTTTTCTATTAATGCTATTTGTCAGGGCAGCACTTTGTATGCACATGTGGCTTTTGCTTCACTTATTGGACAACCTTTATCTCAACTCATGAGTTCTCCCGCTCATAACTTTCTGACTCACTCTCTGCCTTCCCACTATGGAGCAGGTGCATGGTGCTGCCTAGTGGGGCTAAACCACATCAGATACTTTCTTTGAAGTTGCTGACCTGCTCAAATGATGAAATTGGCAGAAAATTGTTGGTAGGTTCTGGAACAGCTATTTTCTTACAGAAGATTTTTGTGTTCTATTTGCTCAAAAAAAAAAAAAAAAAATTGATTCTTTTACTTTGAGTTCCAGGCTGCATCTAAGAGTGTTATCAGATGGGCTAGAAAGATTCTCTGTACTAACAATCAGGTGTCTGGCTAGACTGAATTGATGCAGTACTTCCTGGGTAAAGAGCATGAAAAAATAAATTCAGAGAGCAAACTGCTCTCTGCTTATACAGTGCTTTAGATTATGTTAAATCTAAACTCCTTCAGAAATTCCAAGGAGTGATGTCATCTTTCTGTGTCTGTCCTGTATGTCCATCCTTCTGTACATTGTTTCCAGCATTCTGTACAATGTCAGAAATACGTTTGTTGTCTGAAAAACTGAAAATCATTCACTTTCCCTTTTTTTAAATTTGTTAATCAAAACTTCTGGCCTTTGTAACTGTCAAAATACATTTGATATATGCTGCATTGCAGAGAATATTCTGTTTATCAGAAACAAACAAGTTGGTGATTCAAGTGAAGAAATAAGTGGATGTACTTTCATTTTTAAAGGTAGTAAGTGTATGAGTTCAGCGGTCTTAGAACTGAAATAAAATCTTGCAGAAAGATGTATATTTGCATAGAGATTTTCTGACTGGAGGGAGGTTTTAAAGGAAAAACACTGGCAGCATTTTACTTTACTGCCCTTGAATGTATACTTTTCTAGCTGCATTGAGAAATGTACGTGCATCTTATTAAGGTCAAAGAGTTGTAGGGGTCTGAAGGGATCTTTGGAGATCACTTAAGTTGAACCCCCTGCTAAAGCAGGTTCCCTACAATATGTCACTCAGGTAGGGATCCAGATGGCTCTTGAGAAGGAGACTCCACAGTCTTTCTGGGCAGCCTTTTCTGGTGCTCTGTGACTCTCACAAGGTCATATAGTTCAAGATACTTATTGCTCTCCTGGCACAGGTATTACACGTCATCCACTAATGAAAGTTAGTTATACTGACATTTTTGTTTTGGATATCATTATAATGCTTAACTGTATTGCAGAGAAAGCTTTTTGCTGATTGAAGTCTAAAAAAGAGGCTGTAATGAGATGTGGTAGTAAGAATTGGTAATTATCAAAGTGATCAGTGAGAATGCTGAAGAGATTCACTATCAGAAATGTATACAGAAAATTGAATGGTCAACACAGTTTCAATGTGAAGATGCCATTTAAGATGCTGAGAACCTTTTTATTTTGTATGGTTTCATATATGTGTACATATCAAGCTTTTGTTTGTTAGAAGTGCTTTTTAAAACTGCAATATGTGGAGGAATTGAAGGTTTCCACATATCAACCCAGTGTTTCTTGCCCCTTTTCCTTTTTAACCACCATATAGTACCTGGAATTCCTTCTGGTGCTTAGGGACATTAGTTTCTTCTGGCATCTCTGTGTCACTGCTGTACTAGTAATAGGTAGTGTTCCGAAGTAATAATTTTCTTGAATAGAGCAGGTGTGTTTTTTTTTTTTCCTTCTCCCCAAAGACATTCCCAAGAACCCTCCAGGAGCTAGAACAGAGCTTGCTGTGGCAATGCCTGGAAATAATATTTTGTTGTTGCTTGAAGGTAGAATATGAACTTGATTAGTTGATTTTTATTTATTGCTTTTTGTTATTTCCAAGACTTGGGATAATATTAAATGTCATTACTATAGGACCTTGGAACTTAACCCTATGCTATGATGTTACACCAGCTGCAGCCTTTCCACTGGTATTTGCAGATACAAGATACAATTTAAAACCTGGGGTAACAAAGTGTTTACAGCAGCATTTAGTCATTAACTTTGTTTTCACAGATAGTTGGCTTGCTTTTCCAATAGCACATAAATGTAGTTTAGAGTGTGATAAACAATCTGATTGACTTGTGGTCAATATAAAACTACCTCTTGTTTCAAAGGAGATTAGAAGAATTCATACAAATTATAATCCTCATCCAAATGTAACCTGGAAGTCTTCAAAGCAGTCCATGATGAAGGCAGAATATTCCAACATTGCTGAAGTTTATATTCTTTTCTTAATCTAAGAGCCACTGACAAGGGACTGGGCAAGGTAGACCTGTGTTCTGATCACTGAGACATTTTTTGGTGACTGATGGCAAGCAGGTGTTCATCAAACAAAAGTGACAGAAATAAAGAGAATATGCATGTGTGCGAACATATTCTGCCTTCAGCAGATACCCTGAAAATACTGAAAATTCTAATCATAGAGTCCTTAGATTTGGAAGGGACCTCTGAAGGCCATCTAGTTCAACTCCCCTGCCATGAACAGGGACATCCACAGGCAGATCAGGTTGCTCAGGGCCTTATTCATCCTTACCTTGAAGTCTCCAGGGACAGGCCACCAAACACATCACCAGGCAACCTGTTCCAGTGCCTCACCACCCTCACTGTAAAAGATTAATTCCTTATATGCAACCTATTTCTACCCTCTTCAAACTTGAAAATATTTCCCCTTGTTCTTTCATCACAGACCGTGCTGTTCCGTTCTTTTCTGTAACTTCATCTTAGATACTGAAAGGCTGCTATCGGGTCACCTTGCAGCCTTCTCCAGGCTGAACAGCCCCAGCTCTCTCTGTCTGTCCACATAGGAGGGGTGTTCCATTCCGTGGATCATTTTCATGGCCATATTCAAGCCAGCATAGATATTTGGCATTGAGCAGCGTCACAGATACAGATGCTGGGGAAATCTGCATGCACGTCAGCTCTAAAACTAAATTTTAGATAAATTATTCTCATCAGGGTTCCAGAAGTCCTGAAATAATATATACATATATTTTGGTTATTAAAAAAGTCATAGTGTAGGGTTTACTAAAATTGTACTCTGTATTGAACCCAAGCCTGGAATATAAAGAGATAGCTTAAACCACTTGTTTTGATCTGAGTGTCTGCCAGGATAAACCAACAAGTTCAAACAATTACCTGAGACAGAGTAATGTTTGGTTTATTCCACACTTCTGGTAGCTTAACCATGCTTTGTGTAGCATTTTAGCTGTACAGAGCTGGTAGAAGATAAAGTTCACTAGCCATACATCTTCCAGACCAATATACCTCTATCAGTAGCTGTGTATTAAGTATGAGATTCTTAGAGTGACCCCAGTGGAATGTCTTTTTCAGTTACTTTGTGTTTGAGCATAATATCTGTGTTACGTCAATTGGCGTGTAGAATGTAATACCTCTTCCCAGAAAGAAAATGCAGGGATTAAGATGGGTATTTCCATGAATGTGTCAGCTCAGTAGCATTCAAAAATATAAGCAATTGGAAGCTATAATTAATATAGGAGTAGGGAATGAAACAAAGACAATGATTATGACCTGACTTACCATTTCTTTTTATTCTTTAAGCTATTTAGTGTATTTGTGTTCTATAAACTGTTTAATCTGTGTTCTAGAATTAAATTTTTTTCAAAACTGTTATTGTTTAATATGCTCAAGCATAATGTAGCTTAATTTTGTACTTTCTTGCTGAGATTTTATTCCCATTTCACCTAGGATTGAATTATGGCACTTTCACATGGTGTCCTCGTTACCGGCTAACTTGTAAATAAATGCTTAATCTTATCAATTAATCTTATCAATGTCTCTTTTATATAGAGGCACCCACCAAAATTTTCTTTTGTGATTCACAAAAGTTGTGTGATTGGCTAATTTCAAGAATAGAGCTGAATCTTAGAAGTTTAATTTTCATTAATCTGTATTGTGAGTAGCTTGCTTTCTCTTGAAATGGGGATTGTGGTAAATATAGTTGTGTGATCAGAATGAAGTATGACTGTGAGGATCAGTTCATTTCAGTTTTATCCTGTACATTAGTGTCAAGCACAAACAGTTCTGTTTTCAAAACATGTATGTTGAGTGTAAAGGAAGAAACTTGGAATTTAAAATACTACTTTAAACTGTATGGAGCTAGAAAGCATCTGTGACATTAATAAAATGCACATGAAGCAACTTCACTCACAACTATCAAGCTCCCGAGAAATTAAGCTCTGTATTTCTTTGTTTTTCTAGGGAGACTTTCAAAATGGATGATTGGAAATCACTTCTTGTTCTTCTCTTTGTATCTGCATTCAGCACTATAGATGCACAGACTGGTAATACATATAAGAGATGTCTTATCTTCAGATTAGTAGCTTTTCTTTCCCTATATGTATCCAGAGCCAGAGAGAGATGATGAATTAGTGACAGTTTATATTTTAACTAAGGTTGATATATGTTTTTATGATGCACACATTTAAACTACAATAAGAGAGTTTTCCTAAAAAAATAAAATGCAGTGCAACAGCTCATTACAATTTATTTCTGTTCATGCATGCTGAGGTTATGTATTTTCAAAACCAAGGAAAAACTTTTGCAGTTAAGTGGAAACTGCGTTGTGTCCTAGCTAAAAATTTGGCAGCCTAGATACGTTATTTGCGAATAGCAAGAATGCAAAATGCAAGGTTAAGTCCAGGGCTCAGCTTTATTATCTTAAATCTTCCAGAATAACTGACTACTGCTGGAGAAAGCAATCTGTGCAGTTGCAGAACACCTTCATAGTGTTTCTTGGTTTAAGGAAATTGTTGCTATTTCATGCATGCCCTAATATTATCATATGCTCCTTAATGATGTGGAAATGCATGAGTTCAGTATTTCCTACAGGTAAACATATTTAGTCCTGTTTAAGTCAGTGTGACTAGTTAGCAATATATGCTTGCAGTCTAGAGTCCAAAGTACATAAGTAACTTTCCTTTGTAGCTCCCTTGACAGAAGGTCAGTGCATTCTTATGATTGTGTTTCACATACAGAAAAGAGTACAGCAATTACCATATGCATTCTTTGCATATGACTTCATATGAAAGAACTGTGTATGGAAGTTATGTTGGTGTGAATTCCAGCATCTCTTCTTTGCCTGACAATGATACGGGAAGATGTGACATCTGACCTGCTGTTTGAAGAACAAGGGGGAAAAAAGGATGATGTACTATGTACTGAATTCTTACTCAACACCTATTATAACAAGAATATTCTGTAAGATACCATAGAGAAATTGCCTCACATGGGAGGAGGCATCAAAATTGGACATATCCTTCAGTTTACTTCATTACAAGTGCTGGGGAAAAAGTAAATAAATGGGTTCTTCAAACTGCTGCTGTGATAAGAAATGGGCAAGCTGAAGATGATACTCAAAACTCAGCTGCAGCAGTCAAGGATGCTGGCATCACATCGTATGCCACAGGCATTAAAAATTTTGCTCTGCTTGAAATTCAAAAAATAGAGAGTGAGCCCGCAAGTAATCATGTCTATATAGTGAGAGATGTGTGGTAGTGATGTTCTCACAACATTCTATAAATGTTTCATAGAAGAGTAGATAAAATATGTAATTGCAGTGTTATCAAAATATAGCTTTCTTCTTCTGTCTTCTGTATTTGTTAATAATACCAACTTTTAAGCGTTACCAATTTTGAGTAGAAGTCTACTTTTAAAATATTCAAAATAATGGGAGTGGGGAAAGTGAGGGGAGGAAAGGAAAGACAGAAACATACAACAGTTATTTTTCATGAACAATAAAATGTACATTCAGTACTTCCTTATTCATGAACAATTTCAGAGAAGAGGTGATAGTAATTTGTTTTTCTATGTCATCTTCCTTGAGCAGCTTGCAGTAAAGCCACATTGGCAGATGTTGTCTTTGTAGTGGATACTTCAACAAGCATTGCCCAGGAAAACTTTCAGAAGGTGAAGAGCTTCCTCTCCTCCTTGGTCTCAAGTCTTGACGTTGGCCTTGAGACAATCAGAGTTGGACTGGCCCAGTACAGTAATGAAGCTTACCAAGTGTTCTTACTGAATCAGTATTTATTAAAAAATGATGTTTTGGAGCAGATTAGGAATTTGCCATACAGAGGTGGAGAAACTTACACAGGGAGAGCTCTCGATTTTGTCAGCACAATGTATTTTACAGAATCTGCTGGTAGTAGAGCTAAGGGTTATGTCCCTCAGTTAACTATTCTTATCACTGGTGGAAAGTCCAGTGATGAAGTAGAACAACCTGCCAAGAAGCTGAGATACAGAGGCATTTCCATTTATGTTATTGGAATTGGCATCCAGAATACAACCGAACTTCAGCAAATAACCAGCAAACCCTTCCATAAATATCTGTATAGCATTGGTAGTTTTGATGACCTTCCAGATCTCTCCACGACACTTTTGCAAAACTTCTGCATTGCAATTGAAAGCCACGCACAAGGTAAGGAATTATCCTTATACTTATGCCATTTCAGTTGTTCCTTCCATGTAATTGTGAAAATAGAATGTAGAAATGTGGTCTTGTTTTTGATGTCATGTAGTTCTATTGGAAATAATGGGGCTAAATCTGAGTTATGTCACAGTTCAGGATGGTGTCCCTGTTCTCTTAAATGTGTTTCAGTGCCTATGCTGAAGTCAGTGAGATTTAATTGTTAAAAACAAAGGTAAGTTTATGCTCAGTACTGTCGTAAGCAGAATCTTAATGAACTGCAAAGAAAATCAGAGGTGGGTTCACTGATATAATGAAATATATTAAATTGCATCTCATTAGTGCTGGTGGAACCATTAATAGCAAAATGTTTGTATGTCACTGAGCAGTTGCATAGAATTATTTATCAAGCTCTGCTTTTGGCCACTTTTTTGATGTTTCTAAAAACCTAGTTCAGAGTGAACATTCTAGGAGTGAGAAAAAAAGTAGAGAAGCCATATTTTCCAATCCTTTCAATATATTTTCTGAACAGCAAAATTCACAGAAAATGTATTCCATCTGTTTTATGAAAATCTATGTCATTATTGGACCCTGAAAGGGGATGGGTTATAAAAAAAAAAAAAAGGCATGGTAGCAAAAGTAGTATCAAAACAAAGAATATGGAGTTTAAAGCAGTAATAAATATTTTAAATATTAAATTAAAATAATAACTATATTATGTTGGTTTCTAGTTTTGCTGAGGTCAGTATGTCTATCCTTACTACTTTTCTCAATAAGAAAAAGTTAGGAATTAGTTGCTAATGTTGGTACTTATGCAACTGGCTCTAATTTCCTTTTTCCATCATAAACTGTTACGCTGAAAGACACATTTAGGCCCAGTTTCATTTTTCTTGCATCTGACTTCTCCCAAAATGTGCATCGCTTTCCATTGAATGTAAGTGAAATTAGAATAATTTTGTTTATGTTGTGGTACTTCCTCTAATATTTGAAAGGACTTTCTGCCTTTTGGAACAAGCCCTCATGAGGTTGTTATTAAGATGCATTTATTCTGAAGTGTTCTTAAATGCAACCTAGAGTATAGCAGGGATGTAGAAGTCCATGGTAAGTGGAATATTACTGGAATTAAATGATAAAGCATTCAATCTCAGTCCCAAAGTCATAAGTAGAATTTTTGGTGGGAGGAAGGTAAAACTTTTTCTTTATAAATACTGTCAGATATAGAAGATTCTCAAGACATTATTATTATTATTTTAAATTTTAAATAAGGTTGTTTTCATTAGAATTCTTTGTTTAACTTGTCAAAAGATAGTATTACAGCTATTTTGTAACATGTTTAAATGATATGCTGTGGACTTAAAGCTCATGTCCAAACTTAAAAACATGAATATCAATGACAAGGTTGCAATTCTTGTTTAGCTTATGTTCAGAGCCAGGTCTGGATTGCAGTATCTCAGCAGATCTTTTATTTTTTTTTCCTCTACACAGCGTTTGTAAAACAATATGCTGATGTTATTTTCCTTATTGACTCCACTGAGAACATGAAGCCGTCAACATCTGAGAGGGTAAAACGCTTCATCTCCCAAATAGTCACACAGCTAGATGTTGGGCTTAACAAGTATAGGATTGGCCTAGCCCAGTTTAGTGGCATGGGGAAGGTAGAATTTTTACTGAACACATATGAAAACAAAGAAGAGGTGCTTGATCACGTTCAGCGCAGCATTGCATTCACTGGAGGCTCATTGCAGAATGAAAGTGCCATGGAGTTTTTACAGAAAGCCTTTTTAATGAATGGTGCTGGAAGCCGGCTCAGTGAAGGCACTCCACAAGTTGTAGTGATCTTCACGTCTTCTGGATCTAGAAACAGTATCATGGAGGAAGCCTGGATGTTAGAAGAGATGGGGGTTGAAGTTACCTCAGTTGATGTTGCATACATTGACAGGATAGCAGCAACGGTGAGAGAATCCTCTAGCAAGGCTTATCAGATTTACGAAGTGGAAAGCATTGACCCTGTGCAGCAAAACATTGTCAGTGACATGGAAACTTCACTTGAGAAGCTTTATGACCTTGATTCAAGTGTGCCAGCAGGTACGATATATCAGAAGAGCAAAACTGGCAGGCTGAGTAGCTAACTCACTGGTAGTTCAGAACAACTTCTTGGGCGTCTGGGAGGGAAAAACAGTGTAAATGGCTGACAGCTTCATCTTTACAGAGATGTTCTATTGAAAAAGAAAAATATATTCACTGCCTTTGCTTGTGCAGTTGCAATGTTTGCCAGTGCATAATTTGTTGTAACTCTGTATTAACTAAAGGGGATCAGGGCAGTGGTCTTGAGGGGTTGGCTGCAGTGAAAGTGCCTCTTCTGAATGAGGGGACAGTTTTGCTTTGATTTTGTTTGTAGGAAGTGGCCATAGGAGATTTTTGTATTTAACTGCAGTGCCACCGTGTGAAAAATGGTAATCTTATCTTCCTTTTATTTACTTTGTTTTTAGTGTGTTCCAGTGCAACGGTTGCAGATATTGTGTTTCTTGTGGATGAATCCAGCAAAATTGGGTCAAAAAACTTTCAGCTGATCAGAGCTTTTCTGTTAAAAATTGTTAATGCCCTAGATATTGGTCTGAACAACGTAAGAGTTGGGCTAGTGTTGTACAGTAATGAACCAAGACTAGAGTTCACTCTTGACACATTCAATGATAAACTGGAAATCCTGAACTACCTGATAAGTTTACCATATCGAGGTGGGCAAGCATATACTGGAATAGCAATTGAATTCCTGAGGAAGAAGGTTTTCACTCAAGAGGCAGGCAGCAGAAAAAAACATGGGGTGCAACAAATTGCTGTGGTTATCACTGATGGACTGTCCTTGGATGATTACACGGAACAAGCATCAAAATTAAGACGTGAAAGTGTTACAGTCTATGCTGTGGGCATCAAGAATGTAACAGAGGATAGCAAGCTTGATAAAATTGCAACTTATCCCCCAGGGAATCATGTTACCACCCTGAAGTTTTTTCTACAACTGTCAAATATAAAATGGAAAATAAAGAAACAGCTTTGTAATGAGATTGTGACACAAACATTTGTAGCCCCATTACAATCACAAAGTCTGAAAGAAGGTAAGAAGTATGCATAAAATTGTCATTTCAGTGCTGCCAGCCGTGTTGCTGATGTGTACAACATCTGCACTTAATGCAAGGGGAAATTAAAGTTCAGAAATATTTTTGAGATGTTTGTAAAGTTCTGGTGACAATGGACCCAGATATCCTCAAGCCAAGATCTGCCCTGCTTGGAACCCTCCCCTACATATTCCTGCCCTTTTGGGGAAGTATGTGGCAGGAAGCTTTTGCTGCTTCCCCTTGAGCAAATTCCAAATCTTCCTCATGCTCAAATGAATGTGATTCTTCTCAGGGTTCTCTAGGTTAATCATCTGTTGTAGTTTGCCCAGCTTAACAATATCTACAAGTATATTGAGTCGGTTCTCTGTTACTTGAATCCAGGTTATTTTTCTATAACTACAACTGTTAAAATCATTTGTAGGTGTACAGTGATTCTGAATTCTGACACTGATAAAATAATCTAAAGTCATCTGTTACCTCCAGAAATAGCTAGGCCACACTGTAATAACCAGTTTAGGAAGTTAGTCTCTCATAATACGAACCCTGGTAATATTTTTATCTTCATACCTAAATTCTATGCAGTCTGTCATGAAAAAGCTTCTCTTACCATTCATTTTCAAATTAGCTTTAGTTCTAGCTGCACTTCTTCATTCTTCAGTCTTTGCAGGCTGCCACAGTGTTAATGCACCCCTCTTTATCTGTCTATTTTTCTTACTCCAATAACTGTTCCAGTCTTAACATCTATCCCATCAGCTTGCTGTTCTTTTATTACTGAGTGCCAGTAATGATGGCTTTTGTTGTTCTATTATATAGCTTTACCAGATTTCTCTGCGTCAGTGAAATATGACAATCTCTTATTCAGTTTATTCAACACTCAAGATTTTGCAAAATTTTAAATGGAAGGAATTCCCAAATAAAATTATTAGTAGTGTTTAGTTATCTATTTTTTGAGATTGTGTTATAGGTAAGTGATTTTTTTTAAACCTGGTAGTGTCAAAACTTCTGTAACCTTTTTTCTTGTTGTTAATTAGGTTGTGTGGACACAGAGGAAGCTGACATTTATTTTTTGATTGATGGCTCTGGCAGCACATATCCATCTGACTTCAAGGACATGAAAACATTCATGAATGAGATTATCAGAGTATTCCCAGTTGGAGCTACCAGTGTTCGCTTTGGCGTGGTTCAGTATGCATCTGAGTCAAAGACAGAAATCGTAATTGGCCAGCACAACCAAATGATGGGGTTAACAGAGGCAATTGAGAATATTGATCAAATTGGTGGAGGTATCAGAACTGGAAATGCCTTAAGGTCTATGAATAGTCTGTTCAAAATTGCTTATAGGGAAAATGTTCCACAGATCCTGATAGTGATTACACGTGGTACATCTGAAGACAGAGTGAATCAAGCAGCAAGAGAGCTGAGAGAACAAGGAATCACTATCTATGCCATAGGCATCAAGGATGCTGTTCAACAAGAGTTGGAGGAAATAGCAGAGGCAAAAAATAGAATGTTTTTTGTAAACGACTTTGATTCTCTGAAACATATTAAACGTGAAATTGTGCAAGAAGTCTGCTCAACAAATGGTAAGAGCACCTCTTAAGCCTAGTCTCTTCCAAACAGCTAGTGCTAGAATGTGTTCATACAGCTTTGGTTATTCTGAAAGTGATATTGCTGTGTACCAGAAATAGAGATTTGTATGTGGGTGATCTCAGACTTGGCTGTGTCAAGGCTAGATAACCTTTCAAGATACAAATTTTACCCGTCACCAAGCACAATAAAACAAGGCTAAATAGCAGAAGTCAAAATTCTTCAAGTAAGAAAGTGCCCTAGAGTAAATACCTAAGTACTTGCATATTGCCATGTCTTGAACCCAATTTGTGAGAACAGACACAGGACCCAGTGATAATTGCCTGCAGTCTAATCTCAGGATACTTATGGTTCTGAATAGATGAATAGTCTGATCATTGCAGAATGCTGTCTTTTATGAAGAGATGAATTCATATTATTCAACTTATGAGTCAGAGTATGGTTTTCTGACATGTGCAGACTACTCTTACCCAGGGGTTTACAGATCTTACCATACAACATACTAACTTGGAGGAAGCTGACTATATCAATGGCAAAATTCTTTCTCTTAAAACTGCGAGATGGAGAAAGGATCTCCAGCACTCTCCAGCCTTCTTTAATTTGTTAGCAATTAAGCTTCTTGTTCAATGTCTTCAGCATACCTGTGGAGGACATTTATCTGCCCATTCTGTCACTTACAGCTTTTTTTTTTTTTGCTTTGATACAGCTAACATGTTAAAAGTGCAGGTGAGATTTGTGATTTTTAGCCTACTCCTTTTTTTCTTTATTTCTTAGTCTGTAAAAATGTGAGAGCTGATATTGTTTTCCTCGTGGATAGCTCAAACAGTATTCGTCCAGCTGAATTTCAGAAGATAAAGGATTTCATGCAGTCATTTGTCACCAAGGTAAATGTTGGGCTTGATAATGTTCGGATTGGCTTGCTTCAGTTCAGCTCTGAAATAAGAGAAGAGTTCCAACTGGACAGATACAGCACCATAGTTGATGTGCAGAGAGCCATTCAAGAAATGCAGCAGATAAAATTGGGAACTCTGACTGGGAAAGCACTGACCTTTGCTGCCTCTTACTTTGATCAACCTAGAGGAGGGCGTCCTGAATTGAAACAGTACTTGATAGTGATCACTGATGGAGAAGCCCAGGATTCAGTAAAAAACCCATCCAGAGCCATACGAGACAAAGGTATCACTATATATGCCATTGACATGCTCCAAGCCAACAGTTCACAACTTGTGGAGATTACTGGTGCTCAAGACAAAGTGTTCTTTGAGAGTGAAATTAACTTCTCTGAAAAGCAGATTCTCTTTGAAATTTGTAATCTGCAGAAGTGTAAGTAGCAATGATAAACTCTCTCTGTTCATTCTCTTTTGTTACTTGTTCCTTTTTTCTTTCCTGTTAATTCTTTGTAAAGGAAGGTTTTGCTTTCCGTGTTCATAGTGGAGTTTAAATCTGTCCCCCCCCCTATATGATACACACTGTCAATGAAGTGAAATGTAGTATAAGAACCTATGTTCTTTTTTGCAGGTTGTAATGTCATTCATTTCCTTATAAGCAAGGAAATAAATATTTCTCTTTTCTGTAAAAACACCTAAGCCTTGTTTTTAGGCTTCCTTAGTGTCTCTACACTTACAGCTGGAACATGAGAACAGAAATTCCTATACAACGTTTTGAAGGAGATTCAGGGTTGAGGGAGAGAGACAGAATTATAACCTTCTTTCTTTTTCTTTTCTTTCCACTAACAGTGTGCAAGAGAGCAGAAACTGCTGATATCATGTTTGTAGTACATGGATCATCTGGTGTTACAGATCTACAGTTCAGAAGCATACTTCGGCTTGTAGAAGCAGTCGTTAACAACTCAGTGGTTGGAAAGGACAAAGTTCAGTTTGGTGCTTTGGTCTATAGCTCCAGTCCAGAGGTGCAGTTTTCATTGAATTCATATGCATCCAAGTCTCAGATTAGAGAAGCGGTATTCGGCTTGAAGCCTCTGTCAGGCCAACCTTTCACAGCAAGAGCTTTGAGCTTTGCCAGGCAGAGATTTGGTATGAACTATGGTGGACGTGCATCATCTCTTGCTGTCACTAGAATCCTTGTTCTCATTACTGATGAACCAACAGCGCCGTCAGATAGAGACAACCTTCCCATGGCTATAAGAGCTTTGAATGAAGATAGAATCATCTTAATTGCTGTTGGAGTGAGCAAAGCAAGCAGAGAAGAACTTGAAGAGATCACTGGAGGTCAAGAAAGATTATTCTTTGCACAGAGCTATGATGCACTGGAAAACATACATGAAAACCTTGCTCACATAGTGTGTGAAAAATCTAAGCCAGGTAAAGATGACTTTTGAACAGATCCACTAGGTTTTTTTTGTACAAATGCAAAGTGTCCAAAGCAAAGATAAGTATTAAATATTTTCTATGGACGTAATAGGAGAATGAGTGGAAGTCTGGAAAGAGTTCTATGCTTAAAATACAGCACATGTGAAGATGCAGTCACAAAAGTTACCTCCTACTGATGGTCTTCCATCAACTGTTTTAAAGGAGTTGCTTACACTGGTGGAGGCAAATGTCTTTTAAATCCTTGCAACTATTTTTCATTCACTTGTTAGTCTGTTAGACGTAGGCAGCTGTCTCACTATACAAAGTATATATCCTGAAGAAGAGTATTAAATTTTAAAGATGTAGAAGTTTACATGTGTTAAAACAAATATTTCACCACACTAAGATGTGCTTAAGAGGTTCAAATGCCACCATGTATGCAAAACTGTAGTAAAAGCATGAAGAGCCATAACAAACGTGTACAAAAATTTTGCTAAAACTCCATAGAACCTGTACTTAGTGGAAGTGTGGCCCTTGCTGACAAATGTATATGGTGGCTGTTTCCACCTGCCCTTTGTAGAATGGCTCATCACTTCCTGGTATATCTCTTCTGAAATGCTTTGTGATTAGAGAAGGACCTAGTGTGTGAGAAGATTGATGTCGGATAGATGACAGGTAGATGATGTCCTTGCATATCCTCTCTGTGAACAGCTTTTCTGACTAAAGGCTTACACTGAAGAGAACAAGAAAAAAGTTAAGGAGTGCCAAGATTGTTCCTCACTAATTGTTTTGTTGTTTTTGTGTTGTGTCCCATCCTTGCTTTTTCCCTAAGTTTGCAGCAGTCATGTGGCAGACCTGATATTCTTGATAGATGGATCAGAAAGTATATCAGAAAATAGTTTTTCCATCATGAAGGCCTTCATGAAAGATGTTGTGGACAATTTTGTTATTTCTAGGGACAAAGTACGAGTTGGGGTAGTCCAATACAGTCAAGAACCCCAGAAAGAATTTTACCTCAATGAATTCTTTAGTGACACCATTATAAAGGAACAAATAAACAGAATTGAGCAACTGAAGTCTTCTACATTCACTGGCAAAGGACTGAGGTTTGTCCAGAGTCTTTTTGAGCATCCTAATGGAGGCCGCAAGAACCAAGGAGTTTTGCAGAACCTTATTGTGATTACGAACGGGTACTCTGCTGACAGAGTGGATGATGCAGCAATTGTTTTGAGAAATAATGGGATACATGTGTTTGCAGTTGGAGTTGGGATTGTAAACTCTTTTGAGCTGCTTCGAATAGCTGGCAACGCAAGGAGAGTGTTCACAGTGGAGAACTTTGATGCACTGAAAATGGTCAAGAGCACTATTATCAATGAGATCTGTGAACCTGAAGACCCAGCTAACCAGGGTAAGCAGCATAAATCTACTGTTGAGTATGTAACAGTGAATATTTATATGGCCACATGCAATCCCAAGCATGCTGGGGTGCAGTACCCACTGTTTTACCAAATAACTCTGTGTAGGTTACTCAGTTTTGTAACTATCAAGATTTGCACCTTTCTTCAGACAAGAACTACTATGTCTTAAGCTATGGTAAATGATTTCTGTGGTTAGACATTGCTTCAAATCTAGCATTCACATTCATCATTCCTCAGCATCTGAGAAGAGACAGGGCAGATGTGCCTTTGATGTCCTAATTGCAAGAGAAAAAACAGATGATTGTGATATTTGAAAAAGAGCCATTCAAAAAACCTGAGCCACCTACAGCTAAATATTACCATCTTGTTCCAATGGAAGTGTTGGTAGCATCTGTTGACAAAAATTAAGACCTACAGAGGTACTGTGGAGAGGTTGTGGGGGGGAAATCCATACACAATTAGAAAAAAACACTGTTCCCTGAAATATTGATGGCCTTTATAGACCAACTGTTCTCTAAATCTTGAAATCAGATAGACAAGCTCACAGCCTCTGGCTAATGGTCAACCTCACACCTCTGAATGAGGTGTTTTTGTGTGTGTGTGTATATACACACACACACGTATATACACACAACTTTTTAATCATTTTTAAGAGAAATATTTTCTTGCTGTGGACTAAACAGAAACACTACTCTGAGGCCAGATTTTGTAGCTGTAAAAGTTCAGTGATTGTGACCTTGTACACTGAAAGGTTTTTGTACTGCTTAGAAGTAAACCATACTTTTCAGAGGGCAGATTGTACCACAAGCGGGAGTATTGAAATATAACAATTTATACTCTGAGATGAAATTATTTCTGAATTTATTTAAACAGCTGAAACATATTCATCTTTCCTGGGGTTTTTCTCCCTGCTTCTGTAATGACTAAAACAGATTTTACTTTTAATTTCTGTTGTAAGCTCTTTTTGTGTACTATTTGCATTGTTTTCTTTTATTACATACCCTTGGCTCCCCCTACAAACAAAGCTATGAATGACAAAACTGCAATGAAATTTATATGGCATATTTGTCCATAAGAATTAGCCCAAATTAGAGAACATAAAAAACAACCTTGTGTTTAAGAACTAGTGGGTGAAAAAGAAATTATGGAAACTTTCCACATAAAATTACATGCCTCAGACTTCCTTGCATGTGTTCTATGACAGACAGTAGTGCATCTAGGGACACAGAATAAAATCCAGCATGACAAATAAAGAATCAATGTACAGGAGAAATGAGCTGAATACTTTGGCTGCTTTGATAGGGCAAGATGATTTTGGTGGAGGAATTAATCACGTTGCAATATTTGCTGTTGTTATCAGGAGCTATGCAATCAATTCTGTAGCTGAGGTAGCCTTCACAGCACAGTAGTTATCAGACATTGAACATAAGAGATTCTACCACTATCACTTTTATTTCTTTGGTCTGTATTTGTATGTATTGTCTGATTTTTGTGACAAAATGATAAAGCACAGTCAGCTATCAAGCTTCACGTTTTAATTGGAATATGTGTTGCATATTCTCTGTTGGTAGCAAGGCTTATCAAAATATTTGCAAGATTAAGCACTCTGAGGCCATTTGACAGCAGAAGAGTAACACTGAGAACAGGGAACTGTTTTGCATTTGGATGTGTACATCTGTAAATAAGATCAGTCCTTAATATCTGCTAGTTCATGTAGCCCTGATAGACTATTAGATTTTTCTGAAAATATAAAATACCATCTCACTGATTCTGACCTCTGATTTTAAATCTATCATGTTGAATTTTGTTCCTCTCCATCAATCCTGTGTCTTAGTTTCAGCTGGGATGGAGTTTTCTTGTTTTTGTTTTTTTTACTTCATAGTGTATGGTATGATGCTGTGTTTTGATTTTAGCAGAGAAACAGTGTTGATAACGCACCAATTTGTTGCAGAGCATTGCTGTGCCTGTTTCAGTTTTCTCAGCTTTTCCTACTGTCCTGCCAGCAAGGGGCTGAGTGAGAACAAGGAACTGGGAGGGGACAGAATCAGGACAGCTGATCTAAACTGTCCAAAGGGGTGTATTCTATACATCTTACATAACGTAAAAGGAAAGTCTGAAAAAGGGGAGAGTACACTGGATGGCCTACTACTGCTTGGGAACTAGGTGGGCATCAGTCAGAGTATGGTTAGAAATTGCTTGTACATCACATATTTACATACATACATACATATATATATATATATATATATATATATATATATATATAGTTGTACTGAGTATAATCTTTTTTTTTCTTTTTTTTTTTCTCCTCCTTTTCTCTATCTTAGTTTTCATTTCAACCCATGTGTTCTACTATGTTGTTTGTTTCTGATTCTGTCCCCTGTTCCATTGGGATGGGGAGCAGTGTAGTGCTTAGCTGTCTGAGTTAAACCACAGTACTATGATGAATGACAAATATCATAAATAATGTATGCTTACAGTTTCCCATTTCTTTTACTTGCTTCACAGATTGCAATGTAGATCTTTCTATAGCAATTGATATTTCAAGTCGTATACAGTCAGCATCTTCACTGCTTCTGAAACAGAAAATGCAAACATTCCTCCCCAAGCTTTTACTCCAGATGAGATCTCTTCCAAGTATCAGCTGTAATGCTGGCTCTCCAGTCAACATCAGGTTCAAATTCCAAGTATTGGCACAGACCAAGCAATTCCTCTTTGACTCTGATTTTGAGGACTATAATGAAGAGATCATACAGAAGTTCTTAGATGCACAAACAGTGGTGGATACTTACCTGAATGCAGACTTCTTACAGGCAGTTCAGGAGAAGTTCTTTAGTGCAACCTCTTCTAAAGTGAAGGTAACTTAATGGCATGAATATACACAATGGAAAATTACGTGTTTTAAATTTTGCTGGCTCTGATGCTGATTATTCCAGGGAAACAAAGGGTGGCTAAGGAACTGATGAACCAGGAATTGGTGAACATGAAGGCTTGACCTAGTCTCTTCTGAAATGAAAGGATTCATTCCATTTAAATGAAAGAGAGACCTCAGGGGAGTGTTTCAGGATCATTACCTTTATTTTTAATAAGGCGCTGACTCACTAGAATTCTGAGCATATCCTGTAGTGGCTGTTTGAGCATTTCTACTTTCTAAGATCTCCATGCAGGAAGAACTTCCTAGTGAGGATCAATAGTCTTGCCTTTGCAAAAATGCATCAGGAACTTACCACTTGAACCTTATTTTAACATTTGTGAGGTAGACACTTTAATCTGGAATGAAAAAGCTGTATTATTACAAATTTCTCTGCTTTGAGATAAAATTTGGCACCCTATGTTTTTTCAGCATTTGCAAAGGTGTGACTTACCAACTTAAGATGTAGTTTTCTGCATGTTTAATATTTTTTCCAAAGATTTCTTAAAAGGTCATTTTGCTATGAATGAAGAATTTGAGCACATGAAGCTTGCCTTTACCATATGTAGAAAATTTGCCCTTAACTGAAGTAGTTCTCTAGAGTTTGCAGTGGAACCAAGTGTAGGAAATGTAAAATAAAAAAGATAGGAAGAATGGAGCTCTAGCTGTATTTATCTACTTGTTGGTCAGAGTTTAGGAGGTTTTAAAGCCATTATCACTTGGAGCAGGACACTGTATACCAATTCATCCTCTTTCTGGGAAATGTAATCCACTGGATGAGTGGGGCCTGAGAAGGATTTATCTTGATTTGGAGGAGAAAGGTGAGGCTCTTTTTCTATCATATATGTCTCAAGTCTACACAAGGTAGAATTTTAACTATCTCATAGCTAGTTTTCAATGCAAACTGTACTTTTCGATATTGACATAGCTTTCAATATTTCTTCTCAAGTGATTCAGTGGTACTTTCTTTACTGACAGGTTCTGTTAGTATTTTCAGATGGGCTGGATGATTCATTGGAAGATCTCAGAAAAGCAGCCGATGCCTTTCGCCTCAAAGGTATAACAGCACTGCATCAGTGCTTTGGCCCTGAGGCCCAATGTATTGCTCTGCTACTATAAATTTTCTAATATAGGATTTATTGCACTCATAGTATTACTCAGAAGTCACTGGGAGAGTGCTTGCTTCTCCATGTGAACCTGTGTTCATGATGTTCAGAATAATTGTGTGTTCCAGGGCATTCACAAGGGTTTTTCATCTTTATTTGGATTCTTGAGCTAATCTCTTTAATATATTAAATGAAAACTGATACTCCTAATATTTAGAAAAAAATATTTTTTATCCTGTGTATTATTATTTCCTGGGTTTGGTCTGTGTCAGGATCTTCTGCACTGCTGACTTAAAGTGTAAACAAAACAGAGTCTGGTTTTACGCATAGGGCAAACACTTAGCTTCCTAAAGAACCTTAGGATTAACTCCGAAAAGATATGACTCTCAGTACAAGACACTTTCCTTTTATTGTGTTCCTGTGTCTTGTACCTTTCTATAGCTGTACATCAGAAGCTGTTGATTAGAGCCCTTTTTGTCACACCCGTGTTACAAGATTCCCTCTGCCTTAAATGCAAGTGGTAGAAAAAGTGAAAAGCAAGGAAACAAGTTTCCAACTAAGAGGAAGAGGGGAGCAGAGATTTCCACAGAGAAATGGCATTAGAGGAAGGGAAAAACTGAAACTGACTTTACTTCAAACTACTGTTTGATAGAAAGGCCAAAGTTGTGTCTACAGTAAGAAAATTTTAATGAACAATTAAAGTATGTGATGGAAATTACAATTCTCTTGTGAGGTATACTGATTTTATCAACAGAACATTCCTGTCAACAGGAAAGATCAAACAAATGGAAAATGGAGGAGTTCTGAAATCTATTTGTGCAGATATGTAATTTAGTAGGTAAATGCAGACAGATCATCGGAGCTTAGCTCCCAACTGAGAAAGTAGCTTGAGCAAACCTTAATTTCCCCTTCCCACACTTAGTCCTTTTGGTTGATAAATGTTGACAAAAACATTTCTGGAGTACAGGGAGCCTAAGACAATCCTGATTTCTGGAATGCAGTTAGAGCAGCTACTTTTACTGACAAGTATATGAGATGTTAAGCTCAACTCTGACACATGTTTCTGTTCAGGTTCTGAGGTTAGCTCTTGAGCAGAAGCAGAAGTTCAGTCTGACAGCTGGGATGAGAAGTTAACTGGAAAATTAACTGTCTTAATTTTTATCTCATATGTTGTTCCTAATGTTTTTAACGTAATGCAGAATATAAGTTTTAGAGGATGCTATTATTCAGGATCATGTTGTTGATTAAATTATGTAATTCAGGCTTTCACAAACTTCTATCTACACTTATTTTGAAGGTCTTGATGCACTTCTCTTAGTTGGCTTGGACAATACTCAGAACTTGACTGTACTTCGTGAAATAGAGTTTGGCAGAGGTTTTGGGTACAATGAACCTTTGAGTGTTGGATTTCCAGAGATTGCAAGCATCTTGCAGAGAAACCTTGTAAGTCCTTTTGTTATATGAACAAAAGGGAGAAGCAGTCGTTGTTTTGTAATTTATTGTGCATAAATGTTACGCTAATTGTCATTTTTTTTTCAGGATACCGTTGCAGAAAGAAAATGCTGTAATGTTGTTTGTAAATGCCTTGGAGAAATTGGTGATCATGGTGGCTGGGGAAATCCTGGGAAGAAGGTAGGATAGCTATGATAAACAAAAGAATTGCTTTATTTTTTCAATATGTCTTTGTATTTTGTAGTAATTCAAAGCATGCATTCAGGTGCCAATAACCCCTGCCACTAGAACAGATGAAGATCAAATATGTAATGTAATTTCTCTACTCCATGTTGCTATTACAAAAGTCTTTTTGTAATGAAAATCATCCAGATACATAAATATCATTAAGCACTCTTCTTCACAGAGCTTAGCAGAAAATAGAGAAGGATTTCAAAATGATTTCTGATTAACCAAGAGTGTTTTTAGCTAATTGTGAATAAGATACTGGAAACTGCCAAACTGAGAATAGAAAATAATAATCCTTCTTCTCTAGGTACAAGACTCTTGTGCCTGACCAATACAGCACAAATTTACAATATTTCCTTTAAGCTTTTATATTGTCTCTTTTACAATCTGTTTTAAATATTGCAGACTTCTTCACTTTTACAGTATTCTAGTGGATCTTGTTATTATGGCTTTTAGTATATATAGTCTCTATTTGTCTATTATTACTTTCATTTCATTATTTCTTCTTGTTCTGGGAACACACTAAATAACTTGTCTTTGTATTTTATGATCTTCAATTATCTGGTTGCATTTAAATCTGTTTTTACTTATCAACTTAGCAAAGGTGTAGTCTTATAACACTGATTTCTTCCATTATTCTTGTTGATGTTCTTACACCTGCTTTATTAAAATGTCTGAATTATAGTGCTCAGATAAAACAGTGTTCAGAATGTAGAAATAATTGTACTGCAGGTGGACAGACATGATGTCTTGGGTTGTACAGCTTCCAGTTTTTTTAAAACATTCTTCTGTGGTGCAAATTTGTTTTTATTTGTAGAAGCACTGTTCTAGTTTCTCTGCAATAGACACATAAATATTTGTACATTACATAGAATTATATACATTTAACCTGAGGCTATGAGGTTTGCATCACTTCAAATACAAAGTTTCAGTATTCACCAAGTCATCTTAAACTATCACAAAATCTTTGTCCTAACAAATTTTTCCCCTCCTTGTGTTTTTCATTTCACCTTAGAATTTCCTTATAGTACAGTACTTCCTCTTCAAAACGGTGACGATACTTAATTTGATCAAGTAACCCATGAAGCTTTGTTAGTCCATTAGTCAGTTTCCTGAAATAGTGTTTTGAACCTTATATTGAGTGTTACTTTACTGATTTATTTTTTTCTTCCACAACAATGTTGAGTATGCAGAACTCTGTGTGGAGTGGATGTATCAGTGTAGTTGGTGGAGCCTGCTCTCTCCAGCTTAACTGGATCTGTTTTTTGAGAAAATGTTTCTTCCTGCCTGGGCTGAGTAATCTGATGCAAATGAACTCAGTGTGCTTGGAGAAGTGTTCTCTTATATTCCTGTCTTTCAGGGAAGTACAGGTTACAGAGGATCACCTGGCCATCCTGGTGAGGAAGGTGGGATGGTAAGTAAACATTCTTTCCTTCTAAGATAGTGTTTATCGGTGTCTGAACCTGTCTGCACTTAATCACTCAGTCTTATTGATACTAACCTAAAATGTGTTTGAGCAATGGGCATCTAAAGGCAAATATATGAACTTGATTCTATGTGCACCTCCACTTTAAGAAGTAATAGCTTCTATTGTAGAAACAGAGTCAGGTAAAAATAATCAGAGATCTTACGTGGCATAGTTGTACTCTGATTTTCTGTGACAGATTGTGCTGATAATTCTTCTAGAAAAGACCATCCCATCCCTTCTTAGCATAACTGAATATCTTGTAATGATCTAACAGAGTTAAATTTGGTACTGTTTGGGTGTCTTTCTAAATCCTTTGTATTGTGCTGTTCCTGACATAGAGTTCTACATAATGTACATATGACAGAATTCAGTCCTTTGGGAGTATTTCTTCTTTTGCAGTCTAGAAACAAAAGAAATCTTGCAAAAATAGTGCACAATCTTTCAGTAGACTGGATGAGGTGATAGGATATGAATTTGAATTCTTACTTGAGTTGTATTGATTTGGTTTTTTTTTTTAAGTGAAAAGGTTCCAAATATTTTGAAGTAGGAAATATTTGAATTTTTTTTACCACAGTATTTTGATTTGAAAAATTCAAAGTCTTGTCTCTTTTGAAGTTATGAAGGGATCAAAACAATTTTCTTTAAGAAGTACAATAGGATAAGGACATTAAAACCTAAAAGAGGGTGGGTTTATATTAGACCTTAAGAATAAATTATTTACTATGGGGGTGAAAAGGTGCTGGAGCAGGCTGCCCAGAGAAGCTGTGGATGTCCCATCCCTGGAAGTGTTCAAGACCGAATTGGATGGGGCTTTTGGCAGATGGTAGTGGAAGGTGATCCCATTCATGTCAGGGGGCTGGGAACTAGCTGACCTTTAAGGTCCCTACCAACCAAAGCCTTTCTATTATTCTGTGATTCTTAAAAATTAAAATTCTACTTTTTTTAACATTTGGAGAATCTAGAATGATCTTATAGAGAAGATAAATTACAGAAATCTTGCTTCCAAATTTCCTGGTGCCTTTGTTTTTCTTTTCAGTACTGTGGAAGGATCTTAGAAACTGTCTCGGTCTTTCATATGTGAAACTTAAATGTGAATTTCACATTGTAAGTTTTCCCTAGTAAGGGCTAAATGTTTTTTTCAGCCATAAGACAAGAATTTTAAGCATCCAAAACATTTGAACGTAATAAATGCGTAACAGAAAGTGGGTAGTAGTCTACAATACAGGAGACGCCACAAAGAAGGGATAATGCTGGGCAGTTCTGGATTATAATGATGTATTATCCAGCTCAGGTTTTAGTTATAATGTGTCACATAGGCAATAGTCATGCCAAAAAGAAAGGTTCAAACTCCAGTTTTGTTCGTATTGTGTTATAACTCTGTGTTACCTCTGCCTAACTTAAGCTAGAGTGTGATCAACAGTGTACTTTTGCTAGTTCAGTGAGAGGCACATGTTTAATGAGTAAGGAAAGCAGAGAATCATCTGTTTTTCTGATCTTAGGATACCCAAGATTTTTTTTTTATTTGCTTGATAGTACCAGAGCTCCTGTTTCTTTGTTTATTTGTTTTTTTTCTTCTCATTTTACCTACTGTTGTGGTTTAACCTGGCAAGCAACTAAGCACTACAAAGCCTCCCCATTCCCATAGGAAGAGGGAGAGAACTGAGAAAAATTGAAGTAGAACTTGTGGTTTGAGATGAAAACTATTTACTAAGACAGAAAAAGAAAGAAAAAAATAATAATGATACTGATGCTCAATCAGTCCCTTGATAAGTGGCACTGCCCTCAACCAGCTCTCCCACAAGTTTTTGTTTCCTTGTTTGTTTGTTTTTACATTATGTCGTATGATAAAGAAAATATCCATGTCCAGTTCAGATCAGCTGTCCTGCTTATGTCCTCAATCAGCTCCTTGTGTCCACCTCAGCACCCTCATGGGTGATGTTATTCTGTCTTGCTTTAATCATATATAATTATTTAACCAGTAACCATCTCTATAACATTCCTTTTCACTTCTTAGGGGGACAGAGGTCCAGTTGGTTTCAACGGAACTCAGGGAGATAGGGGATGTGCAGGTGCCAGAGGCCGTAAGGCAAGTATGTCACTGCAGTGTTTCTTAATCTTGTTTTCTGCAAAACTGTTCTGTGCTGCTTTCCTGAGGCATGGATGGGGAGAGTAAGACCTCCAGTTGTAAAAGCATACAATTTTTGCTCTCCTTTTGAGAGGTACTTTGTATAACCAAAGCATGGTCAAGGGAGTTTGCTGACTCAGTTATTGCCAGTGTCTTTTCCATCACCAGCTTTGTATTGGCCTAAGGTAAAACTAAAAATCCTTATGGAATGGAAATAATTATGAAGGCTATGTACCATCTTCATAAAGGAAAGAGGTCAGTCTCCAAAGTGGCGCTTCAATAAGTGTTACAAACACTGAGTCCAGAGTGCCTCTTCACATCAGGTTGGTTTATCCTTCTGAAGATTGTCACCAAATTTCATCAGTGTTTCTTTTCAATTTTAGGGACCCAGGGGTTTTCAGGGAAATCAGGTATGTTTTTCCATGTGTAATGAGCATTTCCTTGAGGAGAATAGTGTTCTGCTTCATTTTAGTATGCTAACTTGTAAGATAAAAAAGATTTAACAAGATAGGAACAGGTTAAAAATAAAGTATTTCATGTGCAGTTAATATGATTGTTTAAGAATTGATATAAGTGTGAGCTGTTAGCCTTCTTCGCACTGAGAATTTAGGATGGTTGCAGTCATAATCAACCAAGTTCAATTTACAGGAAAGGAATTTATTCACTTGCTAGTTTAGTCCTCTGTCAAGGCCGTAACTCAGATCAGCCAAATATATTCCTTTTGTAGGAATAAAACCATGACAATATGCATGAAGAATTTTGAGGAAGTGGAAGAAAAGGGGGAGGGAAGATTTTAAGCAACGTTTATTGTGGATTTAGACAGTTTTTCACAGCTACTTTTCAATACCCAAACTTCTTACCAAACATTACTACTGATCTTGTAACTCTACTTAGCCTTTCAAACATACCTGTTCATCAAGTAAAGATCATTACCAATTTGTTAAGAAAATGTGTGTTCTGGAGGACAGTGATTAGAATGGCAATATCACAATTTAAATTGTATTGATTGCTTTAATGGAGAAAAATAGAACGCTCCTAGTAAAGATTTAAGAGCCTCAAAAAATCAGAAATTAATTGACTTTTAAACTTGAGAAACTGCACATGAGAAAATTCTGAACATGTTTTTTTGATACCACAGCTCTATTTGAAGTACTGTTCTCTACAGATTTTTTTAATCCTCATATATTTTTCTTCTATATAGCATTTTCTGCTCTGTTCCTTAAGATAATTTGTCCTTTAACTGTCTGAAACATTGTATTATAGGGAAGGCAGAGTACTTGCTTGTGATTTTGCTTCATTGAAGTTGAATTGTACAGTCAAGTTTGACTAATCAGGAGTACAAACCCTACTGAAGTCCAATGAAAATGTGTATGCTTCATTTTGCTGTGCTATTATATCCACTACTTTTTTTGTTTAACTAAAAATATTAAACTTTCAGAATATATAAAAAAGTGAATCCAGTATTGTTAACTTAGTCAAGCTGAGGCATTTTATTGAAGTCTGCAAGGCACTTTAGTGCAGCTATTGGGGGAAAAAATGCAATACAGAATAATTAATACAATAATGTTTGGAGAGATCTTTCTGAGTTAGCAATAGAGTGATGAAAAATTAAGACTTGAATAAGAGTTGATTGTTTACTTTTGCTTAGAATACTTATTCACAAAGTTCTTGTTTATTACATATCAATTTTTCCAAAATGAACAGCCATCTGATTTTTCTTGTACTGTATATAAATATATAGTCCCTGAGGAAAAAAAAAGTATTGATATTAATAACTAGGTGGTTTTAGAAATTCAGTTCAACAAAACAGTCAAAATTCAGCCTACAAAACAGTTGTACTGGTAGGCTCTGTCAGAATGAGGTCCATGCTCATTTAACTAGCACTTAGAATATCCTCTTGTGCCAAATTCAGTGACTTCTTGAATGGGATGTCAGCTTTCAGGGTAGTAAAATGACTGTGGTCTCAGCTAATTTCATTTCTTACGAATAACTTATAATTATTAAAATTATTAAGAATAAGTACATCACAGTTATTTTTTTATTTATATCCTGATAGATATACAGATATAGACAATATAGACAAGTGCTGTCTGTGAGGAAAGAGATGCTTCAAATTGTCCTTAAAATTGAATACATTACTTGTCCAGGTCTGAAAGACTGTGGAGCATGCATAAATGAAGTTATGTTCTCACAACTATCACTCTATTCAGAAGTCTTGTTCTTCATTTTTGCAGCAAGTTAACATCACAAACTCCCTCAGATCTGGATGGGTGTTCAGTGAGAAACTGAATTACATAAATGGTTTTGCAATGTGGTGAATCGATCCTGCAAAGAGAAGGGCAATGTGTATTTGCATAGGAACAAGGTTGCTATTTTGTTTTCTTTAGTCTCTTCTCCAAGATCAGACAGAAGCAGCCCTCCTACTTACATTTATAGCATTGTCTTTCAAGCTTGCAGTACAAGGCTACAATTAGTTTTGTGCTAATTGTACAGCTGCTACACTGATTCCACGAATACTTTGGCATAATACCCTCGGAAGTTTGGGTGATGTTAACCTTTTGAATAATATCACTTTAGATTGCAGATATCAGAACTGATCTTAATGGAAGCAAGCACCACCTTGCCAATACATTTAACGAAGACTTTTAACATGTCCCAAGCCCTAAGATAAATCTCAGAATTGTAGAATGCCCCAAGTTTGAAGGGATCCATAAGGATCATCAAGTCCAACTCATGGCTCACTCCTGTAATTATTCTTACTGTGGTTATTCTTTCTAGATTTTCAATATACCATTTGTAGTTATTAAATTATTTTTATAAACCCACAATGAAAACCTGTAAGCTTGTTATATTTTGGAATGTACATAGGTTTTGAAGGTCATGAAGTTGTGAAAAGCTGTATAACAAAGTACAACTTAAACTGTAGATCTCTTTGAGGATTTTAACAACTGTTATTAACTGTTTTAAAATATGAATTCCTTTAGAAGTTAATAGCTCTTTAAAAATTCCTAACTATTAGTTCTAAGTTGTAATTATTATTCTAAACTATTCTTGATGACCATTACTACACACTATTTTTTATTTTCAAGTTTCCTAAAGCAGAGTCATCACTTCTTCCCTGATAAAAGACACAAGCAAACTGATACTAATAGGATGGGCTTTTGTTTATTGTTGTAGGGTGAACATGGTGAGAGTGGATTTGATGGCATTGATGGAGAGCAGGTAATCTTTGTTTGAATCATGAAGTGCAACTAGAGAAACCTCTTTCAGTGTTCAAATGTTCAGATTTCTATGCTTTAAAGCTGAACAGAAATTCAGCTGTTTAGAAAGAAATTTAGTTGCTTGGAGTTGCATGTCTAATAGAAGTTGGATTCTTCCAGGCAGAATTTGAGAAGAACATTTATCAGAAAGAGCATCTGTTGTTTTTTTTAATTTCCTCTTTCTTTCTTCTTTGTGTGTTTAGGGAGAACCTGGTTCTCCTGGATCTCCTGGAGAGAAAGGCAGCCCTGGAAAACAGGTGAAGTATCCTTTATGAGATTTTATGAAAACATCTGTCTGAAGTGTAATGCTGTCTGTAATGCCCATGACTTGTTCTCTGATATGTTACAGTATCTAATACACATAGCTACCCATTCTCTACTGTGATGGCTCCTGTTGCCAATCTGTGTAGCACTTCTAACTTACATCTGTGTTCTCTTATCTGGCCTTCCTCTATCATGGATACTGTCTCTACATATGCCAAAATTTCTTGTATTCTTTTTATAACTTCAGGGCATAAAAGGCCCCACAGGAGAACCAGGTGAACGAGGAGAACCTGGTCTAAGAGGAGATCATGTAAGTGTATTTTTTTCATTTTCTTTATGCTGCTCCAATTTTGTGCCGCACCAATTTTCATGATGGAAGTGCCTGAGATATGATGTGGTACATAGTTTCAAGAGTTTTTCATGTTCCTAGATGGTGCAGTACTGTCCAAAAAATTTGATTCAGGAGTTCTGTACTCTTCAGTTGCTGATGGACTGGTCTGTTCTGATAATATTGCTTGGAAACAGATGTTTAAGCCTTCCATTTCTGCAAGGAATGTTTTATGCTTGTTCTTACTGTGAACAACATAACTCCTTTTGGAGATATTTATTTCTCCCCTGTGGTTTTCATTAAAAGAGGAATTTCTCAATCACATAAAACCCCTATTAACTGAATCTCGGTTAGAAATTTATACTGATGCAAAAGCAATTTGCTTCTTCGTGCTGCCATATCTTCTTTGTATGTTCCAGAGCTCCCTATATATGACTAAAATTTCAGTGGAGTCATTGTATTTATTGTATCACAACTTTAACTTCTCATATATATTTCAAAGATCTTTTTGTTTTCTGAAGAGTTAAGAATAATGTGATGACTCCTGTCTTCCAAAGCTTATGAAAGAAATCAGGTATCATGGTAACTTGGCTTCTTTGAGGGATCAGGATTTCATGTATGTCTAGCATCAGGTGGCTATATATAACTCCATTCTAATGTAACTTCATCTGAGAATCTTAGTTTAATTTATTCAAACAACCAAAACAGCTTCACATTTTAAGGGTTTGATTTGTTCCCCATTGGTAATAAATACTTTCACCTTTTTGCAAAAGATACCTGTGCAGAACTGCCTATCTAGTATTCTTACAAGCATATTCTTTTAAAATAGCCTGTATGCATTTCTTGATGGCTGCAGTGATTAATCTCATTAATCATATTTCCATATTTGACATCTATAAGTAGAGTAATAAAGGTGTGGTCACTGAAAATATTGAGTTTTCTACTTAACTTTTCCAGGGAGATCCTGGGATTGACAATAATATTGCTGGTCCTAAAGGTGAAAAAGGAAACCCAGCACGGCAGGTAGGCAAGTAATTCTGCATTGAAGAAGAATGAGAATTTGGATAATTGATAAGTTGTATTTCCTATCTAGTGACTAAGCAGCTCGCTTAAATTTGCCTTTAGTCTGTATCTGCAATGCATTATGCTTTAAAATGAGCTTGATATTAAAAACAAACAAAACAACAACAAAAAACCCACTAAAACTTTCTAGCAGCATGCAAGAAAATCCACTGTCTTTGAAAGTTTGATTCTACTTAAACAGGTAGCTGTGTGTATATACATCTATGCAAAATTTGCTGAAAGTAGTAGAAAAACTATGAAGGTCACTCCTCAGAGAATAATTGTGTTTTGATGACTTTTTTTGGCAACAAACCTCACTACTTGCTCTTTTTAAGTCCAGTGGAAAGATAATAGTCAATAAAAATGGTTTCACAAAAGCTTTGACAAAATGTCAACAATTAGTAACTGCTCAATTGAAAATTCAAAGCAAGCATGATCACTGTGGTTTGTAATTCCTTACTATAAATGATTTGCAAATACTGACTCAGCATTTAACATGATGCAACTGGTTGCAGTGAAATTGCTTAGGAGAAGAATCTAAGAAGGATCATAAAGAGAAGAATGTGTAATTACAAGAAAAAGAAACAGTGTTAAAAGTCTTGTTCATTGTTGTGTTTTGCAGGGAGAGCCAGGACCACATGGACTCCAAGGAGATCAGGGTTATGCTGGTCCTGATGTAAGAATAGTAATCAATTCAGAGCGGAATTAATTGATTCAAGATACAGTGGGGTTCCACCTGAGAGGATGAACAAATCTTATTTTTTAATCCGACAAAGAAAACCCCTGCAATGAAAAGGAATGGAAATCTATAATTTTAACAGTGAAGCATACTTGGATTCAAATTTAGTAACTAATGTGTATTTTTTTATCAGAAATTTGCTATAAAACTAATTTCAGGTCTTATTCACGTGAAATTACAAGCCTTAAATTCAGTACAGCCTTTTCTGTGAAGCTTAATTGTTTTGTAATTTAATCACAAATGAATGTATCCCTTCTTCCTCCCTGTGACTGTAAATTCCATGTCTGCTGCTCTTTTTAATCCACCAGGGACTTAAACCTATGAAGGCACCTCTTCTGGTTTGTCAGAAAGGTCCTTAATGCTATTGCATGGAATCACTGTCACTTCTAAAGCTGCAGAACATTCTGAAGGCCTCTAGTGATGTGAAGTTTGATAATCACATTCGCTAGTGCTGCTGAGCAGTGTGCAGAGGAAAGAGTTGCAGATCCTTTGGCTCAGAGGGAGAGCAGCAGACTCTATTTTAGCCAAGGAGTAGCTGTCTGGGAAGGTGTTACAGAATTCTGTTATGTCTTCCCTCTGCTCTTACTAAGGGCCTTTTCCTTGATAAAGGTAATGCTTATGTAAGGATTTTTTGTCTCAAGTTCATTCTTTTCTCATTTTTACTTTAAACAAATAGGAGTTTTCTTTGTTTGCAAATAATCTCTGGCTTCTGTAAGTTGAATATACTTAATTATAAATTGTTTCACATATTTCTCAGTGTTCTGGATCTAATCTCTCATCCCACTTATTTCTAGGGTGCAGAAGGTCGAAGAGGCCCTCCAGGTATAAAGGTGAGTGGCTAATACTGCTGCTGCTTCTCTATATGCATCTATGGGTCTAGCCTGAGCTTTTGTTCCTCTTAAAGGAGAAATTTCCATGTGATCTAAGATGCAAGTTTTCAGCAATAAAAAATCAGCCCTTGGTGGATGATATACAAGAGGCATTCCTGACTTGAAGGATATGGAACTAGAAAGAAGGACAGCTTTCACTAAAATAAAAGGGCAATTAATTTTATTATTACAGCAAATTTGGGAACATAAATAGAGGAGAGACTCACTAAAGATAATGGGAATTAGCAGAGAGGCTGCAGTAAATGGCTCTCAGTCCTCTCTTCCTTGTTACATGCATACAGATCTGCACGATACTTCCACACACTCTATAACTCCTGTAGAGACTGATTGCATGTAGCAAAGAATTATCCTCCTTTGAGCAGCAGGATCTGACTCTATAAGGAAATATGGTATGGTCAGACCTTCTAGAAAAAGAGGGGTTTGTGCTGGATTTGAGTTTATCCATCTTTCAGATGAAGATAGGTATTGGTGGTCCTTTGCTATACCATCTAGTAACATGCTCAGGGCCAGATTTTCACACAGAGAAAATCAGCCAAAGTTATCCCACTTACTGCAAAATGACTCATATTGATTTTATTTGTTAGTAAAATACACTGAACTAATGCCCCACCAACAAAATTGTTAACTTCCCTTGCAGTTGTAAAGAACACACCTCTCTTCAACCACATCCTGAAAAGGACAGTTTTTCCAGGTCCATTTATATTTTGCTTTTTGTGGTAGAAAGGAGGATACATTCAGTAAGAATAAGAAATGAACAGTTTTTAAAGAATAAAGAAGCAAAGCTAGCCAGTCTGAAGACAAGCAGTCAGCAGACAGAGGAACAGAAGTTGTCGAATAGTCTTAGAGACATGCTTGTCTTGGGCACGGACAACACTGCAATCTTTGTGCAGCGTTCTCAAAACTAAACCAAATAGTAAAGAAGGAAGGGAAAGTAAAGTAGAGGACGACATGAGTGGGGGAAGCACAAAAAATTGTGCTCTGAAACCGATTCAAAGTTAATTATCTAGAAACTTTCTGTTGGTTTTGTATTAGGACTGTGCCCAAGAAAAGTTTTCTTCTACTTGTATATTTTCATTGTAGTCAGTGTGATTTGTTGTTATTGTTGATTTTGGTGGGAACCTATTTTTATTTTATTTACTTATTTTACAACTGGTGTAAGCCTAGCATCAGTCTGTAACTGATGTTCTGTTATAATGTTTTTACTGTAGCTATGAATAAGCTTGTTCAAATATAACATATATATATATTTTTTCTTTATATTGATACTTTTCATTCTACCTGTGTGCTGGAAGATGGGAGTATGGCCTTTTGAATATAGTTTTCCTCTGGAGATTCTTTCTGTAACTACCTGTTTCCCAAGAGTCTTCAGAGGTGTTTTTGTCATCTCTCTAGTGAAAGATTTTCTGTAAGATCTGTAACATTTTGATACAAATCATCACAGTTTTACTTAGTCCAGCAGGCACAGAAAATATTTGTTGTGGGTGCCATTTAGACTGACTTATTTTTAGGTGGCTTTATTTATATGTGAGATGAAAGCAATTTTTTCTTGCTTTGTACCTCATGTGTTCATCACACAATGTATACAAATTGAAAAAAAAAGCTACTTTTTCCTACTTTTTTTGCTTTTTAATTGGGTTTTCTTCAGCAGGAAGTTCGAGTTGCTTGAAAGCTGCTTGGAAGGACTGAAATAAACGTTCTATCTATGCAGACACAAAATGATTATCTGTTCATATGCATATGGCAATATGGCAGGTCCTAATTTCTTTTCATATCTTTTCTGTGTGTGTGTGCATTTGCTTTTGTTCTGGCAGGGTGAACAAGGAGAACTGGGGGAAACAGGTTACCCAGGAGATACTGGTCTTCCAGGCCCACAGGTAGCTAAAAGTACTTTGGAGTTGGTTTAAGTTAGCAGTGAAGAAATGAGTTGTCAGTCTGCATCTTTTGGAATGCTTTGTTTATTTCAATTAGTGAATATTATGAGGAAAATTCCTTGGCAAATGTCCTCTGTGCCCCGGAAGAAATAAATGTACCAAGTTTCTCTTTACATTTGTGGATGTGTGGCTTGTAGTGAAATCAAGAGGAAAGTGAATAATTTAGTCAGCATATTTCTAGTTTACAGAATATTTTCAAGCAGGCATCTTCAAAACAAATTCATTAGAAACTGCTAGTAATAAGTGCAATCTGTTGAATTTTGAATGTACTGTATTTCCAGGCTGTGATGAAATTGTGAAAATGGTATGCTGATTGACAAAACCAAAAAGTTTTGTAATTAAAAAATGTGATTGATGGAGTTATTTTAAAGAGAATTATGGTAGTAAAAGGATTATGTAGCCTTCCTGTTTTAACATGCTCCATCCGCTCACTATATAGGCATCTGGAGAAAGTATGCCCTAGTAGTGTGTTGCTTAATGTCTCTTTGGTATCATAGACACCATAGTGGCTCTCTGAATATGGCCTTCAGGCATTGTCTATCTCTGGTGCTTCACAAAGAGCCAGAATTTTCCCCTGTGCATTAAGGCTTGCAAAATAATCTAATCTTTGAAAATCTATCAACACTGAATTAACTTTTCTTTCTTTTTTGTGTCAGGGCCCAAGAGGACCACAAGGGATCAGAGGACCTCCAGGACCACAAGGCATGCCAGGCTTTCAGGTTAGCTTTAAACAGCTTAGGGCTTTACATTTCTCAGAGGTGGTATTATTTTTATAGTGAGTTTTTTAAAGACTTTTAGAAAGAAGAAGCAGACAAAACTTCAGTATAATAGTTAAAGAAACTGATATGTGTGATTGCTGCAAATTTTGATTATTCTGAAATAACTGCCTTGAATATAGGTTAAGATGGATGAATAGGAAGGGAGCTACAGTATTACCAATCTCCTGCATGCTTGCTGTGAAAAGACTTAGCTCTAGATTCATCTCTCAGTTTCATAGAATCAGGAGCAGCACTGTGAATTGCAGCACCTAAAGGTCCTATATACAGTGAAGCAGCTGAAGACAGTTACATAATCAGCTAGTCACTGGTGGTAGAGAAGTGAAGTTGCTGGAGTGTAGTTATGGCTTTTGTTTCGAAACATCTGACTCTATCATCCTTAGATATCTGCTTTAGTAATGTAAAGATGCTCAAGCTTGAGCACTGATCCCATGATTGTGTGTATATATATTCACTCTGCTTGTACATTTTTTTGTCATACTTAGAAAAAAATATTAATAAATATTTATGTAGATAGAAAATATTATTTATTTCATACTAAATAACATTTTGAGAATTTGACTGCAGTCACACTGCCTGCAGGAAAGAATTTGAATGGCAGAGTGATATGTAACTTACTATGGTTCTGAAGAGCTTTGGTCTATGTGCTAATGTCTATACTGATTCTACTATAATTTCAAGTGGCAGTGAATCATTGAGTGTAGTGAGCCCTTGAGTTCTTCACCGTTCACTTTTTTATCCATGTTTCTGATTACAGGCTAGTCTGGGTCCCCCAGGTCCACCTGGCTCTGATGGAAAGCTAGGTGCAAGAGGAGCAAAGGTAAACATTTTTAAAGTACATGATCACAGCAATCTGACAGCACCATTTATTCAAGAATCTGACTGAAGAACCATGAACAAACACTTGTGTTGTTCTTGTGGAACATGTAAAGATTGAATAATTTTATACAAATTTTTAGACTGCATGATAAGGCAAGTGATGGATGCAAGGTCACACACAGGTGTCAGAGCTATGCTAAGAGCACTCATGGTGTCTAATAACTTCTTCTGATTGTTGTCATCACAGCTTTCAATAGGACCTGGCTTTTTATGAAATGCAGTAGGAATATGGCAGTGGTGGCAAGCATTTTATGTTTCCTAGATTCTGTCCTACACACTGGAAATAAGTTCCTGTTAATGAGGTGTCGTTATTCATTTAACATTTAATTTCAAAAGGTTCCACCGTATAAATTGTTGTTTTTCTTTACACAAATCAGTCAGAATATATGAAGTACTCCATCATGCATTCCATGTGCTCAGTCTAGTTCTTTTCTATTTATGTTGGGATTCTTGACAGGAGAATGTTTCATTAATAAAGTGAAAAACAAAGAAAAGAAAACTTGCAAAAGAAACAAGAACACAGGCTAGACAACTTGTCTGAGAAGTATCCTCTGCTACCAACAGATGCTTCATGCTGGTAGTGTCCATTAATACTTCTTCCAAAAAACACTATTGCCACTGGGAGTTCTGTATAAAAATGGGAGTTTTTTGTTGAAGGAAGGCCTATGGGATTTAGCTGCCTGGATGCTCAGTGCTTACTGTTTTATCCAATATTTTCCATTTCCACTCCAAGGAGCTTTCTGACATGATCTGTAACAGAGTGCTTTTCATCTGCCTCAAGTAATGCATAGAAAAAGATTATCACTTTTCAGTCTAGCAGACAAAGTTATGTTTCAGAAATAAGAGTCCTCTTGAATGAGCCAAACTAATAGTCGTTATATTTCAATTACAACAGGGTGAACCTGGTGACCCTGGAGAAATAGGCCCTGTGGGACCACCTGGACCAAGAGGTGTACCAGTGAGTCTTCCCTAGTTCAGGGTCTCTGTAGTTAAACACTCATTCAGCTGGATCAGTACAATTAATTCCCTTTTTCTATTCTCACTATTTGGTACAAATAAAATGATTTCAGATTTGGTTCTCAGCTTTTATGGAATCCAGATTCCTTGTGGGCTAAAGATAATCTTTTCATTTGGGTTCTCTTTAGCTGCTAAGAGAGACTGTGCTGGAAGTAGGTCACACAGTGGAGAGGCACTGTGGCCTTAATCACTGTCTACTGTCTGCAGATTTTTCTGCTGTTTGCTACTGTTTTTAGTCTGCGTCATGATAGATTGTCCTGCTTCATCAGTATTAAAAGCCTGGAAGTACTGGTTTAATGGGAAATCTCTTTTCCAAAGTGGAATTGGGTATAAATCTAATCTTCTATTAAAAACTAACATGGTATATTCAACATGCGCAGGGCATGGATGGCAGAGACACCTATGGTCCTGAGGGAAATAAAGGAGCAAAGGTAAGAATGTCTCTCATTCTCCAATATGCAAGCTCAATTATAATGGGACCATCATATTGATTTAAGAGAAATGTCAGATGTGGCCACAGTATGTTCCTGGTGTTCAGCAGAAAGCTCAGCCTTCCCACACCTTGTGGGAGATTCTGCAATGCAGCTAATGTAACTGTGACTTCTCTTTCATGAGAGCTTAAGAAAGCAGTTTGATGCAAATGCAGTTCTTTGTCTCTGGTGGTATTCAAAACTAGACTGAGAATTTTGCTCCAGTTTTGAATAAATGGTGACACGTGGTAACACATGAGAATGACTGTGAGGGAGCTACTCTTTTGCGAACCACTCTCTTCCTCTTTCATTAGTGTGTGTGTGTGTGTGTGTGTGTGTGTGTGTGTGTGTGGATATGGGTTTATGAGTTGTACTTTTTGCTGGATCAAGTGTGCTCCAGTCTACCAAATTAGCCGCTCCTGTTGGCAAGTGTTGATGGGCTAGCAGTGAAATGTCTACTTCTTTGAAAACATACAAGAGTCTGGCTAAAATACAAAAGTATACAGAAAAGAGTGAGATCAAAATCATTATACCTCCATAGACACATGACTTAAATGAGGTAGTAAGTTATCCATAGTACGTTGATCATTTGTCTATTTAAAACTTCTAACAAAATACTTATATCTCATTTTGGACTTGGGAAACAGAATTTAAGTAAGACTTTGTGTCATAGGCTGAAGGTTATTTATTTATTAACATCAGAGATGCTGTTGCTTTTAAATTAAAAAAAAAAAAACATAGCCAAAACAAACAAACAAAAACTACCCAAGATTTTGTAATGAGTATTGTCGGGGGGAAAATACCACATCATTTTCTTTAGGATTAACATAGAATACATAAAATTACAGTTATATTTCTCCTAGTCCTCATTGCTACTAAATCTAGAAAAGATAAGTGGACTCTGAAGCAAGGCAAAGATATATAAATTATTTTTGTGAAAGCGATGACAAATGGATTGGATTGGCTATGTAAGTCAGACTAAGAAATAACATCTATAAACTGCTGGGTAAGTATAAATGCACATCAAAAGCAATTTATTGTCAGTTCTGGAAGAATATTTCAGTTTCAGAATGAGCTTCAATGAATTTTGTCTCTTTTATGTCTTAAAAAAATAAATAAAAACAACAACAAACACAGAAAAGTACAAACGAACAAAAAAAATGAAAGAAAAGAAGAAGGCTGAGAGGAATACCTTAATAATTGTACTTGGAATGATTTGCCTGTTAATGTGTCAGGTCCAGGCCTATGGGGTCATTTGAGACTCACTGTTACTTGAGTGGCCTGACACAGAATAATTTCGAAGTTGTTTTTGGTAGATAACAAATACTAAAGAGATCACAAACTTCTAGGTTCTAATGAAATTCATTTTCTTTCTTTTGGCAGGGAGAATCTGGATTCATAGGGTATCCTGGTCCAGAGGTATAATTAAATTAGCATGTTCACTTTCATTATTTATTGTTTTACGTTGTTCTTATTTGAAAGGGATTATCTGTCATTGCCTGTATTCTTCTTTCCTACAAAGTTCTGGATTTCATTAATTTTCAGGGAGAAGATGGAGACCCGGGTGTTTCAGGAGCTAAAGGACAAAAAGGAATTAGGGGTAGAAGGGTAAGAATGATAAATTTGTTAACTCTTTGGGAGTTCAGTAAGCAAAAGCCCAAACATCTCTAGTGTTTTCTCACAGTAAAAAAAATAAATAAATGATTTCTACTCCAATCTTTTGTTGTCATAACCTCATAACCTGGCAAGAGGTCTTAGAGAGAATGAAGGCCAAATTCTTTAGAATTGCTCGTTGCTAGAAATTCTTAGGGATCGTAGTCTATCTTTATTCAAATGCAGGAACTGGCTCACATTGTAGTTATAAAGGTTTTTCTTCTCTGTTGAAATCCTGCACGTGTGTGCAATTATAAAGAACTTGTATTCTTATTTTTAGGGTAATGCTGGTACACCAGGTTCCCTGGGAGATCCAGGGGACCAAGGACCATCAGGACCTATGGTAATGTATTTAAAAAAAAATCTTCCTAGTTAGCTCTTGAATTTCTATTAGATTAATATAATATTTAATAGTCTTTCATAACATACATGGTACTTAATCGGCCTGACAGCTGTACAGATCTGCATCTTGCCTGTGGATGTGTTCACACAAGAGCAGTTGCTGTTGGAAATGAAACTGCAATGATATATTGAAGGGCAGGATTTCTTCTGCAGTATTTGATGTTCTCTCTCCAGTGGGTAATCTAAAAAGAGGAGAAAATTTAAAATGTACAATAAGATTGTTCTGCTGAAATCCAAAGTACATTTCCATTTAAAAAGAAAAGCCATATAAAATTAGATTTGCCATTACAGGCACCCATTTAGAGCTTATACTGACCATACCCTGTTATTCCTTGTATACAATTAGATGAATTTTTCCATTTTTCTAGTGCTTTTGATCTGTATTTTATACAGGAAAAGGTTATGTTCATAAGGAAAGAAGGTGAGAGGATAGTGAATTTCAGTAGTAACTAGGACAAACATGATAGGCATTGATTTTTATTTTTTTTCCTTTAAAACTTTTTCTTGGCCTTGCCAATCTGTCATCCAAGAACACTTCTGACAGATTACAAGCTCAAGATTTCCTCTTCAGATGCATAATTGAGAGGGGAGTTTAGAATTTATGGGTTTGTTGGGATTATTGTCGTAGTAGTGCCTGAATGAAATAAGGAAGTGTGGATTTTGCAGCAACTGAATGAGAGAAGGCTGCAGAATGGGTACAAGTAGTAGATGAAGCCATCTGAAGAAGGGCTGTTTTCACATCTTTCTTATCTTGTTGTTGGGGTCAAGTTTGTACAACTAATTAGGCGAAGAAAAGATGAAGTTAGATATGCAGAATATCTATGATCGTGATAGCAGGAGGAAAGCTAAGGGGATGAGGGAAGTAGGTCAGAAAAGAGATGGAGGAATGGAAAGTTAATCTGTGGAGGAAGTAACAAATGTGGAGTCAGGATTCTTATTTGAGGATGCAAGAAAGTATATGATTTTGGTAAACTATAATGTCATGAAAGAGAGAGGCTAATGCAAAGGTTATGATGTGTGGAGTTCACATTTTTCTGTTTTACCTCGCTATTGCACCTTCTGACTTAGGTGCATATATTCAGTAACCTTGCTATATATTTGAATTTTACATATGACAAAAGCTCTCAACCTGCCTTGGGAGGAACGAAAAAAAAGCAATTTTTTCCTGTATTTTATTCCTACTATGAAGATTGAACAATTAATTCAAGATTTTGAAAGAAGTTGTGTGGAATCATCGCATTTGTCCTCAGCTCCCAAAGAAGAGTGCTGAGTAGCCAAACCTAGCTTGACTGGCTGAGCGATCATGATGGTCTGCAGGATCTCTCAAGGTTGAACTGTTGGGTTTTTGCCCTGCAAGAGAAAGCAAACGTTGCACATCAGAGGCTGCAAATGATGCAAGCTGCAGATAATTGAACCACATTTGTTTTTTTTAACTAACAGACTGCTGTTTAGAAAGAAGATCCAATTCAGATGGATATTGGTCCTCAAGAGTGATGATAGGTAGTGAGTATTTATAAGAACAAGGTGAGAAACGTACTGAGAAACAGGTTGGACTAGTAGTCTGCAAGTCTTTCAGGAATAGGTCCACAGAAATCCACGCTGAGCAGTGTTAATCTCCTGATATGTTAAATTTGCAAGTTGTTGTCAGGGAAACACTGAATGCCTGCATTTTCTTTGGACTACAGAGTCATAGATGAAAATGTGTTATCAGAGTCTGATGCTCTGGATCTGTATTTAATTTATTTCAGGGTGCCAAGGGACGAAGAGGCACTGTTTTAATGGAAGTAAGTAATTAGCTTACATCTAGCTGCATGCTACTTGGAACTAACTGTCCACAGTCTGGGGTGGTCTGGGATTTATTGTTAATTGCTTTTTCATTTTGCTTCTGCAGCCTTGTGAACTTGTGAATTTTACACGAAAAAACTGCCGTAAGTAGGGAGCATCATCTTTTTACCTCAGAGTCCACATAGTCACCCTTGTTAAAAGAAAAATCCTCTGTTGGAAACCCTGTAGACTGGTTGTTTACATCGAGGTTCATTGTAACTGTGGAAGTTTTTCAGCAGGTGTGTAAAAGAGACTTACTCTTTCTGCTCATTTTTTTTCCTATTCATTAATTACAGAAATTGTGACAAATTTATCTTGTCCTCATTTAAAATTAATTTAATTCTTTGGCATTGTATCAATCCCCCTTACGGGAATTCTCAGAGAATATTTACGTATCACTTAGTCTCTAGTTTTGGAGTGTTCAAACTCCGAGCTTTCTCTGCTCAGCAGAATCTAGAATAGTTTCTTTTTAAGTATCATCCACTGTTCTGATTATTTGTTTGTGAAAAAGGAGTGTTGTCTCTTCTGACTGTTTCTGATACTTGTATGAGCTTTGAGTCAGTCTCCTTAATGAACGTAAGTGAATATGTCTCTGTTTTCATGAATACAAGCCCAAAATGATCTATTTCCTCTCTGTTTCTTCACTCCAGCTTGTTCATCAGGTAAGTCAGTCAGGCATGCCCATCCTTCATAGACTTGAAGAAAATGAACAGTGTTTGAATTGCTGAAATATTCTTACACAAATGTTTTGTCTCAAGATACAGACACATGTCCAGTTTATCCAACGGAGGTGGTGTTTGCCCTCGATATGTCTGAAGGTGTTACTCCAGCTGCATTTGAAAGAATGAGAAGCATTGTTATGTCACTGCTGAAGACCATTAAGATCAGTGAAAGCAATTGCCCAACAGGCGCTCGTGTTGCCGTCGTTTCTTTCAATACCAACACGCGCTATCTCATTCGTTTCTCAGAGTTCCAAAAACGCAACTTGCTTCTACAGGCAGTCCAGAGCATACCACTGGAGAGATCTACAGGAAAACGTAGTATTGGGGCAGCCATGAGATTTGTTGCAAGAAATGTCTTCAAACGGGTCCGTCAGGGCATCCTCACAAGAAAAGTTGCCCTATTTTTTGCCAGTGGTCCATCTCAGGAGGATGTGGTCATCAGCACAGCTGTACTTGAGTTGAGTGCCTGGGATATCACTTCAGTGGTTATTGCCTTCACTGAATTGCCAAATGTCAGGCGTGCCTTCTCAGTAAGTAGACTGACTATAAAGAATTGAATCAGTTGACAATTTGCTCAGTTGCTACCAATATTTGAGTAAAGAATGATCTCTGGATAGTAAGATACGTTTATGGGGAGTTCAATCTCCCATTCAAAAGTGTTAGTTAAAGGTTGCTATTTTAACAAAGAAATGCTGATTTTCATCACTATAATGATCACCATCTGATCTCTTACTGGACACAAATTATTTCTGACTTGTGGTCTTAGGACAAATCATACAGTTTCAATAGCGTTAATTTCACTTGGTCACACGTGCTATTTCTCTAAACTAGATTCTACAAAGAGCTGAAAGGCAAAGTATAAAATAAATGTGCACGGAGGTATAAAGTTCAACATCATTCAGAAACACTTGAGCTAGCTTTGGATGATCTACTATGGCTTTGAAAAATATATTGTGATTGTCTTAAACTGACTAATATGCTCTGTTAACACCAATTGTTATTAGCTGTACTAGTTTAGCAATCTCTGTATAGTGTGGAGTTAAACCTTCAGGAAAAAGTGATCTTGTAATGCGCAAGAGCAGATAGAAAAGTCTTCCCTATACTTTTTCAATATTACAATAGAAAAGACACCACCAAGTTAGAGACAATATTTCAGTAGGGAAGTAGTAATGATATTAAGAACAAAGACAAGCAATGTTAAAGCAAAATATAAATCATGTTTACTGTGTTTCCTTCAAAACCTAGATTGATGATACTGGAAGATTTCAATTATTTGTTTGGGAAAGACTACAGGATGAAAATTTGGAGAGCATCACATATTGTACACTTTGCTTTGGTGAGACATTTTTACTTATATCAGCTGCTGTATTAGTCTTTTTACTCTTTCAGCAACAATCCTACATTCTTTCATTAAAGAATTTTGCTGGGCAATAATGGATTGTAAGAATTAGTTTTAAAAACAAGAAAGCTATTTAATTTCTGTCACAGCTTTGTGAAACAGATTTTTCTATTTGACATTTCTTTTGTAACAGAAACACCATTTAAATAATATAATGTTTCTGGGAAACCATGCTCATTTATTATAAACTTTGTATTTTGAGACAGGGAAAAACTGCTAAATGTTAAGTGTTTCAAAATGCTGAACAGTGGCCTGAGATTAAAAACAAAAAAACAAAAAAAACCCACCAACAATAAAAAACCTTGTTTCAGTATCCTTTGCTGTGTTTAGATTTTGATGGAAGAAAAATTCTCAGGGGAATTCTGAATTCCTTTCATAAGATAAAACTTCACACAACAGACTTAGATCTCATAATTGACTGATTTCCCATAGAATCTCAAAACCTTGTTCAGCAAGATTAATCCCTTGTTGCTTTTAACAACAATAAGATTTCTGGTCACTAAATTGATTTAAATAAAATTTAAGAAAATGTAAATGAATGGGACTCTCATTTTTTCCCAAACCATTGCTTTTGTTGTATTGCTAAATAGCTTGCTGCATATTGGCTCTTCCTCTCTAGATAAATGCAAGCCCAGTACCAACTGTGAAGTGCCCATTTCTCCCCCTCTTCTAATGGACATGGATATTACTTATATCATGGACAGCTCTCACAGCATCGTCAGTGAAGATTTTCAGAGAGCCAAGGACTTTGTGAGCAACATGCTAGATCAATTTGTCATTGCTGAAAAGCCAAGTGAATCTTTTGGAGGCATCAGAGTGGCATTGGTACAGCAGGCTCCCAAGGGCTTCCTACCTGATGGAAAGAAAGCCCCTGTGGCCTTGGAATTTGATCTAGAAACATACAACAACAAAGATTTGATGAAGAAACATATCCAAGAGTCTGTTCACCAACTGGAAGGGCCATCAGCCATTGCTTCTGCTTTGCAGTGGACAGTTGAAAATGTATTTTTTAAAGCTCCCAGACAAAGAAAACACAGGGTCATATTTGCAATACTCGGAAGCAAAACAAGCACACAAGACAGAGAGAAACTAAGAGAGATTTCACTTGGAGTCAAGTGCCAAGGATTTACTGTATTCACTCTTGCACTTGGCAATGGTCTGAGTGACAGTGAGTTGATGGAACTATCAAGCTCCCCTACAGACCAACACTTACTGACATTGGGTAGGATTTCAACGTCTGAGATGGTATATGCTCAGAGATTTACCCGGGCATTTCTAAATCTGCTACAAAGTAAGTAGTGTGCAACGGTGTTCACTTAAGGTATGGAAAGAACAAGAAATGCTCTGTAGAAAGGCAGTCAGTATACGTACTACCTCTCAGTTTCTAGTCATAATGTAACTTCTTGGTATTTCCTCTATAGTTTGTAGCAGATACTGGATGCTAATGGAAGCGCCAGTAAATACAAAACAGTACTACATTTTTATGTTGCTTTTGGCCAAAATCTCAAGAAGTTTTTTTCTCATTAAGTTTGTATTCAATGTATGGTTATGCTGACTTCACTTCTATGGAGGAAAGACTATTCTTCAGACACAAAACACAGTCGTTCTCCTGATTGAGGAGGTCTAGATTTACTGAGCTGTTAATGCTTATTTAGGCTCTTGGGCAGATAGAAGTTTAAACAACAGCAGATCTGGCCTTAACCACTGTTTACTGAAGTTATTCTTCCTCTGTAGGGCAGAGAAAGAACTTCTGTAGTTTCTAAGACTCGTTGTTGTAGAGTAACAGTTTTTATGTGCTTTGAAATATATACGAGAGAGCAGCAAGAAGGAAGTTGTCACTGACTTAAAATCCCCATCAGAAGAACATGTTTAGGTAAAACAAATTTGCTGTAGTATATTACAGAGGAATACAAAAGTCTAAAGTGTTTTTTAAAGAGTTGGTCTCTGATGTCATTTTCATTTTTCTGGACATCTCTCTCATCCATCTCTGGACATCTGAACACTGAAAGATACAAACTCCAGTTAACAAGAAAATAATTTTTTTTTTCTTAAATGTACTGGGTTTGTAGGAATTTAAAATTCACTTGTGGTGTATTTGAATTCTCCACAGAAGAAATGAACAGTTATCCTTCTCCTGAACTTCAAGAAGAGTGTGAAAACTTAGATCGGGGTGACACACAAGATCAAGTGTCTGTGACTGAAAGGTTTGGAACTGTCTATTAAATCTTACATGAGCATCTAAGGGATAAAACTATATATTTACATTTACCTCCAAACCTAAGATTTTTTCCTTTACATTAGTCACTATATATTCAAATGCACTTTGACAGATGATTGCATGATCAGGATCAACAATTCTTTTTTTTTCAGTGTTCAAAAGGAATGAAAAGGCCATACTGGTGCTTAAACACTTTTTTTCCCCTCCTTCCTTTAAAGGATGCCTTTACCTGGACCTGATGATAGTGGTTACAGTGGTGATTTAAAAGACATTGAAACAACTGAAAATAGAGCCCTGGAAAAAGTTAAACTGACTACCACAGGACTTGCATACACAGTGCCAGGAATGGGATATGATTTTGAGGAGAATGAGTACTTCACAGAGGAAGGCACTACTGGAGAAAAGACACAGGAGTATGGAGAAGCACAAGGGAAAAAGGAAAGCATAGGAACAATAGTAGAAGCTGGACCTGATGATGGTGATTATGGTATGATTTTAGAGTATGAAAATTTCATTGAATTCAGTAGAAAAACTCTAAATTGTGATGAACTTAATTGAATGCTTCTTCAGTGTGAATTGTTACCATTAATTATATTTTCCATAACTTTTTGTTGCCATATGCCCGTATACAGTCCAAATCTGTACATTACACGTTTGTAACCATAGGGTGAACTACTGGTATCATTAAGACTTTAGTTTTGATTTATAACTTTCTAAAGTAATAATAATAATATATATTGTAATCCTCTTCACTAAAACAGCTGATCGTATAAAATCCTCAAGTTGCACTATAATTACTGAATTATTCCTGCTCCTAACTTAGCTCAACATGGAGCAACTAAATATGTCTCTGCTACAATCTGTTCCTGGGAAGAAACAGGATTCTCCAGCAGAGATATTCAGTCAAGACATGTATTCTCCATGTTTTTTACTTTGCCTCCTACTTGTGCATTTCTTTTCAGATTTGCCTTTTGATACAATAGACATGTTTTTCTGATTGTGAAATCAGTTTTCTCCAACATCCCTTCTATAGAATTGAGTGTTTCTATTGTTTGGACTGCAATTGGATATAACTTCTGTCACATACTCTTTGCATGTTTCCTATGAAGACACAAACAGGCTAATTGCACTCATGTGAGCAGTGACATGAACCACCTACAGGAGAGGTGTGAACTGCACTTCCCAGTTCTAGTTGCCCTCATAATTAGCAAGCCAACAATGTAACTTCTAAAAATTTACAGCATACTTTGAGTATTTACCCTTTGAGAGATGTGGCTTGTGCTGGTCTTTGTCCTTCTCTGGAGACTCTGATGCTTTCTGTTTGAGCATGGATACTTGCTGAATCTTTGTAAGACCTTGAACACTGCCTAGCTTTTCACATTTGCTAATTTGTACTCAATGTTACTTCCCTTGAAATTCTAATGCCAGAAAGGGTGGAATTTTCATTAAATCTATCTATTATTTGCCTTTTCCAGATGTGTGTGACCTGGTTCAAGATAGTGGAGAATGTCAGAATTACGTTCTGAAGTGGTACTACAACAAAGAGCAGAAAATGTGTGGTCAGTTCTGGTATGGGGGTTGTGGAGGGAACGAAAACAGATTTGAAACACAAGAAGAATGTGGATTTTTGTGTATAAAGTCTTTCTAGTGCTGAGACACTTAAACTACTTTGTCTTTGATTACGCTATCAAGATGATGGGCAGAAGAGATGGAAAATTTTACATGGCATCTCACCTCCCAGATCTCAGATCAAATAAATACTTGTTAGTGATGTTATTATCTATCCCACTTAATGGGGGGGGGGGGGGGGGGAAACTACCTAAAACTACTGCTCAGATGATCTAAGATTCTGAAAAATGAGAAACTTTTATTAGCTAATGCTGTGTTATTAAAAAAGGATAAAAGCATTTAATTGATTTTCTTCCAAAGACACTGAAATGTACATTTTTAAAATGTACTGAATAAAGTGAAATAACCCTCAAACGTTTTCATGAAATGGTGCTAGATATGAACCAGTGATGTCAAAATATTGATTCATTTCTATTTGTCTTGTGTAGGGAAAAAAGAAACGTATTTAGTTCTTAAAGGGCATGCACTTACTAGAATTTCCTTTACTTTCATGTGGAGGATTTTCTACTATAGTCACTTCACTTCTTTAATGAGTATTTCAATATGTGAATAAAATAATTCTTTTTCAAATATTTCTCTTCTGCCATTAGTTCTTGAAACAGATGGAAGAAAGTTCTCGTAGAATGCCTTCTCATACATAAGCAAGTGTTTTTTCTCTTTTCCATGTCACTAAAAGTTAGACAAATATATTTATTTTGGAACATTAGATTTTCACCGTTGATCTTGAGAGGGGAAAAAAATAAATCCTGAGACACATTCTTATTAAAGACAAAAAATGCAATGCTCCACAACATGGTGATGTTTAGCTGAGCTTTCACACTCTTCTGGCTTATCTAGACTCTGCTATTGCCTATTTTGTCTGCAGAAGTCATGGTACTTTCAACTCACCTTAGTCTATTCTTTGTAGAGGTGGATGAACTCGCCTGGGAGTTGTCTACAAGAATGTCAATAAAAATAACTCTAATTTGCATGGGCTACTGATAATGCTGAACAACTTTCTGCTAACTCTCTGCCACTCTTAGCTCAGTTGAGGAAAAGTGCTCCTGGGTTGAAAAACCCGCAAAACATCTCACTGGTTATTCTGCTGAAGCAAACTGAGTTGAGACGTGTAAATCAATGAAACCTATTGTCTTTCATCTTGCACATGTCACAGTGAGACTGCTAAAACTACTGCAAGGGAATGAAAGATACAGTACTCTTTGTTTCTGTTCTACATTTGTGGCTGGTACTTAAGGAGGACGCCTTCAATTTTTGGGTCTTAGACCTGGTCTACCTATTCTGAGGAATGGGTCAAACCACAGTTTGCTTTCTGCCAAAATATGTACAATGTTTTAATTCTAAAGTGTTTACTATGTAAACATCAAAATTCCTATTCCCTGTGATAGCTGTTTATTCATGTATGCTGCCAGTTGGCAGTAGTTCCTCTCTTCTTTCAAAATGAATTACTTCCTCTCCTTAAGTCAGGTGTACTAGGGAGTTTGCCTCTTTTGGATAAACAGGTTTTGTCTTTTAGAGAAGAGACTCAAAGAAATTCTACCCCTAAGACAGGACCACCTGGAAATCTGATCTCCTAATCTCTTTTGAACTCCAATGTTCTCATTTTGTTCAGGTAAGCAAATAATCTTCGGAGGTCAAAAATCATGTGTATCTACTCATGTAACAACGGCTGTTTCTGTTATCTTAGGTTCTTTATCCAGAGACACAGATTCCCCTGGGTGGCCTGCAATACATTTCTTCCTTTCAGCTGGCTCTTGCTTGTCATCTGGGGTTACTTAGTACTTAGTCTTGCTGCTGGCTCAAATTTCTTATTTTTCAGTGAGGAGAGGGTCTTAACGTGTTGGATCCTTGCTGCTTGATAAGGAGAAATGTATGTGTCTGCATGAGCTGAACTGCTTCTGCCTTCCACACACATGCTCCATCTTATTACTTCAGACAGGCTGCTTGATGATCTTCCTTCCGTAGCTATTGAGGATAAGACCAACCAGCTGTCTCTCTTTGAAGAACAGCTCTCAAAGCCTGCTAACCTGTTTGTTTTTTATTCTTCCATCCCTGGCATAAATTCTTTGGGCTTTTCCCTGATGGAAGGAGTCTGCTGGCTGCTACAGGATGCTTAGGTGTCTCTTGTTTAATCCCTGATTTATCCTCCTGGTTATGTCAGATTGTCCAGCAAGAAGCATTTGCAACACTGGGGTTTTTCCCCCTTTTCAGACACATTAAGTACTATAGGAATTTGAAGCAGTTACACAAAGGTAAATATTAAAAGGATTGTTTTGTAGGCAACTGATGAGACCTTTGAAAACTTTGATGTTTTTCTTGAATGGATGTGGTGTAAACAAATGGAACCATGAAAGGATCTCTGGTGTACTGTACTGATCTCAGGTTAGGGACCACCCTTCCTCCCATGTAGTCCCCAAGGTGCCTTTCTGCACTATGCATATGTAAACCACGTTTGCACACACACTTGGCTCCAATTTGAAAGCAGTTCAAACACTGCAGCTGAAGATCTTTCTGTGCATGCTAATAAGCCCAGCTTTTTAAAGATGGATTAATTAAAATAGGAATAACTGTCCACTAACTGAATAGAAACTGAGGTGTGACTATTTGTATGGGTGAATGGCTGACCATTCGGAGATAACATCCCGTCTTCTAATAAGAAATATCTTGTGAAGACACCTACTGCTCAGCTGCATTAACTAAGGACAGCTTCTCCTCTCATGAATCTCTTAGAAGTAACTTCTGGATGCTGTCAGAGATCATCTTTAGCGAGTCCAGCCACACACCTAACATGCTGCTCCCTAAGTAGATTTTTATGTTTGTGCTGCTGAGGGTGTTAACAAACTGTAACTTAAACTGTAGTTTAAGAAGTGCAAGAGTGCAGGTATACTACTACTGTCTTAAATAAATCCAAATTCATGTATTTCATCCACGTTTTGTAATCCAAAATAGCTGAAATCTGAGACCTAATTCAGGCTTCCAACAAAGAACAGGTGTTCTTGGGACCAAAGTTACTGCTCACAATTTCTGCTGAGTAAGAGTGAGTAAAATTAGTATCTTTTTTATTATTTTTCTTGTGTGTTATGAGAATATGAAAATGATCATAATCTAGCATTAATTTAAAAAAAATTTCAGATTATATCTTGGATTAATTAGAGGTAGAGATGCATCTTAATTACTTTAAAGGGACCAGACAGCATTAGAGAGAGATAAAAGATCTAAAGCATATTTTAGGGAAAATACCCAGCATTACTGGCTTTGTGCTATTATTTTCTCACTTCTACTACCGTGTTTGACTGCATATCCAACATGAATTGGCTAGCTTTTATAATAGAAAAGGGGCCAATCTCATCTAAAACATATCTCAATTAACATTACCTTCTTTAACAAGGCTTGTATGTGTCCTGCCCTTAATTTGGGCCTAGGGCAAAAAGCATGCAAGTCTTGTGGTCTTCCTCTAGGCACAAGGTGAGTGCTGTCATGTCTTGGCCAGATACAATAGTCTTGTTGAATGTTAATAGCAATGGCAATATAAATGCATCAGGAGTCAATACTGAGACAGAAGCAGTGTCAGAGGAGACCAAGGGGCTAAGCTGGAGTAAAAAAGAAATTCCCTTGGTGGAACAGGACCAGGCCATGGAATATTTAAGCAAACTGGACATAAAGTTCCTGAGCCCTGATGGGATGCACCCATGAGTGCTGAGGGAAGTGGCTCATAAAGTGACTCTCCATAATCTACACAGATAAGAAAGGCTGTGTTGTGTTAGACCCTGGCACAGAAAGCTATGCTCCTCTCCATTCCTTCTGTGCCCCGCTTGAGCATGGCTTCATCCTTCCCCAGCAGCATCCCAGAAGCTGCAAAATCTTTGTTGGCGCTGGGTAAAAAGGAAGAAAGGCAAAATCTGGGTCAAACAAATGGAGGGAGCCTGACAATGTGAGAAACTTGAAAATAGGGCACTGGTATCTTTAAGGATGTGCTTAAATGCAACTTTGCCTCACATATTGCTTGCCCAGCAGAAAGGCATATTGCCAAAAAAAATGTAAAGGCATATGAAAACAGTAAGAAAGAGATGAAAAGTTTTTACAATAGGCACCTTTCTTTCCTTTCAGAAAAGACATTTCAATTCAGATAATCATTATTTTGTAGAACCTGCTGATTTGACCGAAAGCACAGAGAGCAAGCTGAGCTAGAGTTAGCTGGGCTGCAGCAGGCAGTAGGAAGCAGAGGTGCTAACTTGAAAAACACTGAATTACAGGTATGATTTTTTTCTTCTTGAAATATAGTTTGATAGTCCTGAGACATCTGATCTATACAATCAATCATTTAGGAGCTGCTAGTTAGCTTCTAGTTAAGTGGGTTTTTGTAGTCTTATTGACATAGCTTAATACATTTAAATGTACCCATTTTTTTCTGTGCATTTGTGCTCTAGACAAAAACCATTAAATAATTACTAAAAAGTCTCTAGCACTAAGTGCTACAGGCTTTTAATGCTTTGACCCAGTTTTCCAAAGTCTTGCAGCTGGCTGTCATGTTGAGTTGTTTCACCAGAACAGGCAGATAGCAAAGCACACGTAAAAGCAGATATTCAAGTGGACCTCTGCATTCACCTAAAACCAACCAAGCAAAAGCACACGCACAGAAAACCCATTGTATTTGATCCAAGGATCATAAACAGACTGCCATCTTTTAAACCAAAGCTTTAGAACTCTTCCCCCCCCCTCCCCCTCCCGAAGAAAAATAAAAGTAAAAAGAAAGAATTAAAAGTCTTTAGAAGATATAGTGTCTACAAAAGATGACCAACTAAAACTAACAATTTTGCTGCCTGACACTACTCTCAGTTCTAAAGGCTGAGCCAACACTCCTTTTCCCTGCAAACTGTTTTTATACTGTAGTCATCATACAACGCAGTTGCTACAGAAGAACTATGGATGTGAACAGACTCAGGTACCAAACAGGGAAGCTCAAGTGGACTTTATTACAGTTATTAGAATATGCAGGGACATTAGTGCACTGGTTCATATTTCATTTCTCAGATTCAATGCAGTAGCATTCAGATGTTGACGTACTTGTAGCAGCCCTCTCCCCTTTTATGTTTACAACATGTAAGGTGGGAATTCCTTCCATCAACTTCTGAAAGATCCTTGCTGAACAATTTCTTCATAAACTGCTTGGCTTTTCAAGGAAATGCCATTGATACAAAACATGTTTAATAAAAGAAGTGATTAAGAAGTGCTTTTAAACAGGGTGGTAGGACACTGATCACTGATTTTATCACCTCATTTGTAGTCTTTAAAGTCCGTTCTATTCCATGATCTGGAAACAGTCCTTGAAAACTTCATTATAACATTATTTCTTTATTACAAATATTTACATACTATATATTAGTGCAACTTTCATTTCCATACTTTAACAATTCCATCCCTCGATGCAGTTACTATAAACCCTTGAGTGGTCTGGAAAGTTGCAATGTCTGTGATAATATCGTGATGTCCAACTGGCAGAGACTCTGGCCCCTTCCGTGGGGTCTCATCTGTGGGCCCCATTTTTTGCTTGTTTTGAATTTCCTATGAAAAAAAAAAAACAACAAAAAATCAAACAAACAAAAAAACATAATTACAGAAAGGTGAGCACTGTCCCATGTAACAGTTTTCCTAAGCTGTGAAGACCAAAAAAAAAAATAAAAAATCACCTTCAGACAAACTGCAAAAACTCCCACCCTTTGATGGCTGGCTTATGATATTTCTTGGCTCATTTCTTTTCATCACACAAAACCTCTCTTGATTTGAGCTGAAATAACAGCTGATTAGGAAAATCGCCACTGTCCCCATATTTATTTCAATGACATAAAAACTAGTGAGGTTTAACATACCTAAAGGGAAAAAGAAGCTACAGTAACTCATGCATCTTAACTTTTCAAGGGTTTTATAAAAACTGGTTCAAAGCAGTGGCTTCTGCAGTAAGTATTATACAGTAAGTAATTCTGTCAAAAACAACTGCCATTTTTTCTTTTAAAGTGATTTCTTCCTAGCTACGTTAAAACACTATGCTGATACCATCTGAAACAGTAAGACAGTTGCAATGAAAGCTGTTGTGCAGTTAACGTAACCCACAGGGCCATCCTAAAGGCACAGGTTATCAAACAAAGCAAATTACCTGAACCACCTCTGTGCCCTCAATTATCTTCCTGTAGTAGGATACAGATGGGCAATTAGAACTTCCTGCAACAACATATGATCTCTCAGGGTAGGCTAGATCCCAAAACCTAAACACAATGAAACACAATAAAACTATTAATTTTTTTTTTCTTTAATTAGCTAAACACGGAGGTTTAAAACACGTCTTGCTTTTGCAGTGAATGTGTGAGCACAAACACAGCGTGCTTTGTTCACTTAATGGACAAAAGAAGTAGAGAAATCAGTATTCACAGCAAGCTTACAGAAGTCATTTTTGGGGGGTTTATTTCTGCTATGCTGCCTCCCAAGGGCTTTACAAAATGGCACACATTGCATTTCAGAAAAACAGAGTTATGCACTAATTTTGCTGAGAAAATTCTTTCTGCTCACTGACGCTTGCTAGCGAACACATCTTCAGCATTGCTGTTTAAACTCCTTAGAACTTTTGCAATGCTTGGCAAAATCTAATACACAGACAAGGGTGGAAGGGAGAGCATCAAACAATGTTGTTAGATTTATTACCTTATCTTCATGTCTGAGCCTGCTGTCAGTAATATGGGATTACCAGATGCTGGACTGCAGTATATTCCATGGATGCTGTTAGGAGAAGGCTAGTAGGGAAAAGAGATATTTATTAAGAAGAACTATCAGAAGCTGTTGTCATGCTTCACAAAGGGAATACGTTCTTTACCACATTCATCCATCCCATTTAAAAATGCTTGTGACTAAAACCAAGTTACTTTGTTAACAGGCCACATCTTAGAATACTAAGGTAATCTGCTTCCTTTTCCTTCTTCTCTGGTTTGGAGAACAACACTACGGATTAAACTCTCCAAGATCCCAAACAATATTCTAAATGATGGCAAATAAAAGTTTATTTATCACAGAATCAAGCAGGTGAATCTTCTTGAGAAGCACATCAACTCTCAAACTTTTACACTATGAAGGCATTAAGGAAGGGGCACACAGAAGAAAACAAATTACAAAGTTTCCTATCTGACTTTGCAAAGTAGGTGATCAAACAAAATGAACCTGACAAACCTGTAGCATGTATAAATGCAAGTTCAGGTAGATTCCAGATCTGCATTTGCAACATTTATATTTTGTTATTATGTCCAAGATTGCTCCTTCCCCAGTTAACTCCTGGCAGTGGCAATTATGGTGCCAAAATAAGTACCAGGGCAACTTCCTGGTGGCAAACTGCCAGGGTCATGGAGACAGGCAGCTGTATTGATTCACAGCACGAAGGCTGAGATTGTTCTGGACCAGCTACAGAAGTGGGAAGAGAAGAAGACCAGACCTGCAGTTCTGAAAGAGGTGGTGCGCTGCTGGCCCACAGAGTGAAGCGTCGATCACCAGTTTCCATATCCCACATGGAGACTTCATTATTGCCTTGAACAGCTACAGAAAAGATAATGCCAATGCAAATAAAACACATGGCTTTGATTCTCACTGGTCAATCTAATGACATAACACAGACGGTATGACATAAAGGCTCTCTTTGCTTGCTCTCTGAAGCAGTTTTCAGTCTTGCTTTATCAGCCATGCGTGTGTTCTGTTGTTTTTATCTCTTGATAGCAGCTTCAGTAATGTGCCTCGTTCACGAGAATTCAGAATAATCCTGCTTTAATCTTCCACTCTCTTTAAAAAGTATTAAAACCTCATAATTTCCTTCCTAGATAACTTCTCATGATTCTGTAGGAATGATGGATAGTCTGCCTGTTTGGCACTGTCATCAGTGACTGGAGATTATTCCTGGGCAGCTAAGACAGCTACTGAACTTGGTAACTTTGGATTTGCTACAGTGATGTTTCACACCCTTGTTAAAAGTAGATGGGAATTCTCCTAAAGGGATTGTTTACATGCTTGGCATCAACTTAGTAAGTAAGAATTTTTCAATAAGATTCCAAAATAATGAACTTTGTCACCAGTTAATCAGGGAAGTTAAAATAGGAAGCACACATTTCTTTTACTTGCATGACTTCCAAATAAATTTGTTTTGGTCCCAGGGCGGTTCAAGAATTAGTCAAACCTAAGAAGCATGTTTAAGTAAAATAGGAAACTTCTTTATGAAGTCATTTTATAGCAACTTTTTCAACTTCATTATTGCAGTATTAGTTTAAGCTACTCCTCTATTTTAGAATGTCTTCCTGACATGAACACATAGAAGTACTTTCCAGCGTGAGCTCAGCATATGACAGTGCCATATGTGGTGAGGATGAAGCAGCTGTGAGCACACTGGATGAGGACTCCTGGAAGACTTTTTGAAAGCTCTAACCCAAGGCACAGCTGGGTCAGAATTAGGTGGGAGCTGGACATGAAGCAACCTTTCAGTCTCTGTTCTATGAGGGCACTGAATGCAGTGGCAGAATTCCCATCAACTTCAATGTATTTCATAATTTTGGCTTTTATCTTATATAATGTTTTATCTATTAAAAAGTGATATGTTAGCTCACAGGGAGGGACACTCAGAGGAGTGATGCTCCAGAAAGTGAGAATTCCAAAAGCTGCTGGCTTATTACTAATTACTTATTACATAATGGCTTATTACTAGATATTTTTTCAACTCTCTCTTTTTTACATTTTGAAAGCCAAGAAGGGCACAGTGATAGAATACAAGCAGCTGTTGAAACAGAAGCTTCTTTAATCACAGTCTCTGTCAACTCTGAGGTAAGTTGAAGATGGTTTACCTGCAATAACCCAGGACTGATAGACAGGATGCATGAGCAGGCGTCTGATTCGGGCCTTGGAAGGGTGAGAATGGCTGGAGATTGGTAACTGAAACCTCATGTCCCAGCATGCCATGGTACCATTGCTCGTGCCTGGTGAGAGATAACTGTCCACAGTCAGACAATTACGTGGGTTTTTTGTCCATATCCTTGTGCTCTATTTCTAGGAGATGGGACTTCAAGTAGTTACAGACCAGACTGCTTCCCACAAATATATCAGGAAGTTACTTCTCTCCCCTTGTTTGAAAATGATAAATTCTAGTCAATCAGATGAAGCAACAGCTTGATCCATAGTTACTGTAAAGGAAAATCAAAGTGGGGAACAAAAGATCAGCTAATAAGAAATACAGGCTTACCAATACACAGCCAGCATTGGTGTATGTCCACAGCAAATGAAGTTATGAGGCCTAACTTCAAATCATGTTTCAGGATCCAAGCATTGCTGTTAGATCGCAAATCCCATCCGACCAGAGATCCATTAACCGTACCATAAGCCAGCACTGACTGGGCTCCTGAATTGAAGTGATGCATATCTACAACACAGCCATCATCCTTCAAATCTAAGGACCTGGGATAAAAGAATAAACTGATTTAGAAACAGATGGTACTCCCAGGTTTAAGACTCCTTTCAGTAGCTAATGACTAACAGCATTGTCTTCTTCGTGTTATTTCTCAAACCTTTGTCTGTAGCACCTGCAGGTCTTCTGTCTAAGCAGTGCTCTATGACTCTGTTTCATACATTTCCCTCAGACTCATGTTCTATGTTTCTTAGATATTCACCTACCCCAAACCTAATGGCAGGGACACATAGCTCTTTTTTCCTCTCTACTGCTGTACTGACAGAACTGTGTTCTGTCACTCGTGCGTGACTGAGTATATGCCAAAAGGAAAATATGCCTCTGGTTTGTAGTTTCCATCTCCCTTAGAGTTTGCTTACTTCATAAATGAATTTAGTCCCAAACAAGAGAGGACATTTGAAACCAAAAGTCACTTTTAGTCGGGGCTGAAAAAAGTCTAAGACAGCTGTTGGGCATGTCCCTCATTCAAGCTGGAAGATTAAACAGTTGAACTGGTGCCTAATATTCAAAACTGCATATACTGAAAGTTAGGAAAACCTTACAACATCCCCAAACGTTCCTCTAAATAGTATCCCATCCCTCATATCTTTGCCACATAACTCATATTAAGAGCCTGGGAGACAAATTTTCAGGCCTGAAGCCAAACTATGTGTTGTACATTTGTGAATGTCCATTAATGACGACTTCTAAAAGAATATTTAGCATGTTATTCTGGAGATCAACCTCCCTGTTTGTAATAGGGGATGTAAGAAACTACCAAATCCAGTGCATAAATAAAAAGATTTAGAAGTATTTAGATTTACTGACTGTTTCAGGCTCATAATGAGTCCAGTGACACAGCAGATATCAATAACCAAGAGCTCTAAATCCTCATTCCTGCACTGTTGCCTATCAGCACTTCTTTATGAAGCAGGGTAAGTTTATAGCCTTCCAGTACAGCCTGGGATCAGACAGTAGGAGCTTGGAGCAAACACACACAAAGCAAGGGATACACTAGCAGCTTGAGCTCTGCAGTGAGATTTAACTGCTACAAGTACATACCTGCTTTGAATTGGTTGAATTTTAGGAGATTTAGGGAGCTTTGAAGCTTCAATACTAAGAAGCTGGATAGCACCGTTATCTGAAGCTATAGCCAAATAATGTGAGCCTTGGCAGAATGTAAGTGTCTTGACATGTCCTCCAATCCGAGAGTATGTCAGAATTGACCTGAACAGAAAAAGGGGAGAAGGAGAAAAAGAGGAAATGTCTTTGGGACAATTTAAATAAAAATTACTTCTCTCAAACGCGTATTTAAAACCAATGGTCCAAGAGATGTCTGAAAACAATGCTTTTTAATCATTCCAAAATTAGAAAGCAGCAAAGTCTGAGCTGCTTCTGCAAGTTTAACCATCCATCTTTGAGCCTATGGGTTGTGACAGTCTCCAGGTGCAGAAGCAAACATCTGTCTACTACACAAAAAGAATATCAGTTTGCTCTGGACCTCTATCAAAGCAGCACTCTGCAGTTACTATTATGTAACTGAAACTGTGGTTCACTGCATCTTATTTAAAAAGGTATTTTGAGTTTTTGGGAGAAGAGGATGAATCTCACAGAGACTGTCAGCCCGAAACCACCCATCTGTGTTTCAACCAACAACACAGCTTTCCTGCATCAACTACCAGTGGATGAGAGAGTTAATCATAAAGCTAATCTGTTCCAAAAAAACTCAAGATAGCTTTAACAGCACCAGAATGTTATTTATTTATAGAAATGAAATAAAAAAGCCTGTAATTATAGTTCTGAAGCAGTCCTTTTTCTGTTTCAATTAGATAAGGAAAAAGAACAAGATTTACTTGTAAATGCTATCTAATTCTACTATCTTGTGTTTGTATGGCACGAGAAACACCAGTGTATTTCATTATGGAAATCTCCAACATAGCCACAAACGATTCATGTTTTTCTGCAAGCTCTACAACGAAAAACAGACTAAAATAGCAGCTCCATGAGTTTTAAAGCTACCTGGTTGTAGTGGTTTTCCCTTCCATTTTTTGGCTGTTCCAGATTTTCACTGTGCCATCGTTAGAGCAAGTGGCAAAAACGGAATGTTCGTCAGAGACCCGAATGCGATTCACTGCAGACTTGTGCTCATGAAGGTGAGCTACCAACAGTCCTTTGGGACGCCATCCTACGGGGAAAAACAAAATCACAAAGCCTGGCATTGATTTCATAACCTAGTGGGAAGATGAAGATTACCCTGATTGCGTCCACCAGTGGGCATATTGAGAAATAGTCATTATAGCTTTAAAGCATAGGAGGGACTGAAAACACAGAATCAAAGAATTGTCTGAGTTGGAAAGGACCTTTAAAGGTCATCTAGTCCAACTCCCCCAATGAACAGGGATACCTACAGCTACATCAGAGCACTCAAAGCCCCGTCCAGCCTGACCTTGAATGTCTCCAGGGATGGGGCATACGTGATGCATAGGTCTAGGTTTCAGACCCTCTTCCACAGGCAGGCGAATATCTTTCAAATGAGTGTTGTGCATAGAGAGCACAGTTCCTAAAATTTCCTGTTTTCTTAATGCTTTGCATTTTTTCCTTGGGATGATTATGTTTTAATTCAAAACATTTTTTTTTTTGTGTGCATCTGTCTAATGGCTGTGGTGGCCTGTGCTTTACCTGGAGGTGGAGGCTTGCTCTCCCATTCTGCATTCTCCATCATCTGTTTGGCAATTCTTTCTGCATTACACTGCTCTCGCTTTTGCTGAATCAGCTGCTGGAGTTCAGTTTTGCAAGTGGTGATGCGTAACTGGTATGCAGATGGAGACACTGTGCTGCTCAGTACCTGTATCGTTGGTTTCCTGGGTTGAACAACTGTTCCATCAGTTGCCTGTAAGAAGATGAGCACTTACAAACACGTGCCTTACATATTACAAAGGTAAAGGCTTGCAGAAGTGATTAGTTTTAACCAAATGTACACTGGCAACAATACTAATGACAATTAACTTAGTATTTTAGAGCAAATTCAACCAAAAACCATCTCATCTGAAAGCAATTAAAATATTGGAAAGCATTTATAGAAAGGCATGGACTAGGCTCTGAGCAACCTGATGAAGATGTAGGTGTCCCTGTTCATTCACAGGAGTTGAACTAGATGGCCTTTAAAGGTCCCTCCCAACTCAAATGATTCTATGCGAAGATGGTGTTTTTTGGCAGTACCTGTGGGGAGGATGACAAAGTGGTGCAAATACCAGCTGAGGACTCTGAACGAAGTGGTTTCCCAGGCTGGATAGCTTCCAGATCACCAGTTTGCCCATGACCTTTGGGTATTTGCTGGGAGATGCTGGGTGGTTCCAGAGACCCAAACATACTTTTCCATTCTTCATTTACATTTGAGTCTTGCTTTACATGTTTTCTAGCTATAAGGAGTTGGAAAGTAGGGCAGGGAAGGAGCAAAAAAAGAAATACAGTCATGGAAGCCCACAGTCATTACTTTCAGACTACACAAGAAACCAATGCTTAGGTGTCACTTTATTTTGAATGTATACTTAATGGTGAAAAACACTACTAGGTTGTTTAGGTCAGCTGATGGGGCTTTAGGAGGCAAGCAGAACATGTGGCTAATGTTCTGTTTACACTTATTAATCTTACAGCTGACTCATGGATTCAATTAATTCCAATATTATGAAATCTTTCTATCTAGGAAGCTGCAAGAATCCGCATGAAAAAATTTTCCTTGTGAGAGTTACTCATTTATTGGCTTAAGTCAGAGGTAAGTTGGTAATGGAACAGGAGGTAAATCATTGCAAATGATCAACAACATTCTTTAACCTATTGTTAATGTAATCTATAAATAGGAAATAATTTATTTTCACCATTCCTTTAGCTTAAAACTATAAAATAGACAATTAAAACATGGGACTAATTAAACTTGGATGAAATCAGTGAAGAAAAGTTAAAGGCATGAAGACTTTACAGGCAAGAGTTTTAGATGAAAGAAATTAGTCCAAGCACCAGGTCCACATACTAACTTATAAATCTTGTCCACTCCCGACTCCACATAATGCACAAAAATGAAAAATCCAGTTCTTATGTACTTTCCTTTAAAATTAGATGCAAAACATTTGCAGACAAGCATCTTAATTCTGGAAATAAGATGGCAATAGTTACATGGCTTGCAGATATTTCTGTATTTTAACATCTAAAACCACAGGACACGTCAATGGCATGCAGAGGAGGGAGCTACAAGTTTGAAAGTGCTAAGAGGAAGCTTATGGATCACCTGGAAGAGTTTTGACAATACAGACAATTGGAACAGAGTTAGCAGAAAATGAATTTCAAAGCTGAATGCAGAAATATGAGGCATTTTGAGCAGAAAGAGCAAGCAAAACAAAATAAAAGTGGATGGGCAGGTGAACAACTCTAAAGCAAAGAAGGTATGAACTTGATGATTTTATATCACCCCAATACTTCAAACCACAGTACCTCATGAAGATACCCTGGATTTTCAAATTTAAATAGCTCACTGATTCTTAAGAGAACAGAGTGATGGCAGATATGTAGCCTTCACAATTCCCACTTGCTTACAAAGGGTAACTAGTTCCATTTGTGACAACCAGCTGAGCACATTACTACTGCAAATGCAGTCTTATTTAAGTACTCTCACAAGCAAAATATTCCCATCTTCCACTGTTTCAGAGGGCATCACCAAGCCTCACATTTCATACAGCAAAATGCTATTCAGAAATCATGCTAGATTTTCTTACCGCTAATTCAGTGAGGGTGGAAATAATTACAAAGGATGAACTGCTGAGTAAATTAAAGACTTAGTTTTATCTAGACGTCGACTACAAGTATACCAACCACGTTTGTCATCAGGCTCCTGCTTTGTTTTAACCAGATCCACTTGTCTCCTGATTATTCCCAGTACTGACAAATCAATCACCCCTTTCTGAGCGCTGTCATGCAGGTGGCTCTGATCCACTATATTGGCTTTAGCTTTATTTGATTTTAACATGAAGTCTTTCAGTGCTAACAGTTTGTCTTCTTCTTCCTCAGTCATCCCCTACAGAATAAGAGAAAATATATTATTTTTTGTCAAAGGACATGTATCAAGGCATGCAGATGCAAGAAGTGGTAAATTTAAATGACTGGCTCAAAAAGAAAGAGATGGAGCTCAACTCAAGACAGCAGTCTATCACATATATGATATTTCTGGTAAGATGCTGTCGTTTTATCTTTCTTCCTCAGGTGAGGAAGAATGGTGAGAGAGCAGAGCTGCATTTAATACTGGATCACCATCTGGTGCAATCTGCTTGACTGCCACCTAGGCTATGCCTTCAGCCTACAAACAGCAGAGTGAAAAAAACACCACAAACACTTGGCCACAGTCCTTCCTCTTCTCAGTTCTCACTACTTCACATGGGTGATTCTTACTGTTTCCCTTTTCACATACAAGTTTCAAAACTTTTCAGCTTCCTTTGGTTTTGGCACTCTTATTTGCACGTCTGCCTCTTTAACAAATGTATACTATTCTCTCCAGCACATTACATAGCCTATGTTCTGCAACACTGATACATCACGCCTGTAATCTGAGACATACAACTGAAGTCCTCAAAAAGAAAATATATTTGGGGATTTTGGACATAAGGCTGCCCTATTTCTGGCAGATATTTTAAGAATCTTCTGTAGGTTCTGAACTCTTTGTCCAACAAACCTACAGTGAACCTCAGACTGGGATCCTCTGAAAGCAGCAACTGCAAGGTTGCTGTAGAGACATACAGAGCCCAAGAGTCTCAACCCTGTCTCCAAAGTACAGATGAAAACCAATCACTTGTGAAAGTAGCTTCTTCAGCAGCTGTGCAATGGCAGGGTCCTCTGGGGGTGGACAGTCTGGGAGAACACCATTCCTTTTCTTCTGACGCATCTGAAGGTGTCGGAAAAGGCTTGTGATATCCTTTGATCTTAAGACATAATCAAATATGGAACGGCTGACAGGCTCTTTAAGTACACTTAGCAGGACTATTTCTTTATCTATCTGCAATTCAAAAAGAGAAATCAGTCAATATGAAGAAGAATATCCATCAAATATGGGGAAATCTAACAGTGATGTGCTATTGGTCTGATGTCTACTTTTTTTTCTAGCATACAGGTTGGTAACTGGATAACAATAAATATTAATAAAAAACAAGCAAAAAAAAAAAAAGATGAAAAAAAACAAAACCCAACCAAACCAACTCCTACTCTGAAGGCTTGTTCTAAAAGCTACTTTCTAGCTCTATCCTATTATCTTAACAGACCACCCAGAGAAATGCTGGAGTCACCATCCCTGAAGGCTTTCAGTAAAACTGTAGGTGTGGCATTGAGGAACATGGTTTAGTGGGCGTGGTGAGGGGTTGATGGTTGGACTAGATGACCTTTTCCAACCTTAATGATTCTACGATTCTGTGATCCTGATGAGATGGTTTTAAGCTTACAGTAAAGATAATAAATAACTGATCACACTAAGACATCAAATTATACATGACTGTGCCAATAATGTACATGTAACTTCTAGATCTTTCCTTGTGTTGGTCCTATCAGATTTTCTCCATTTCCTTTCCCTGTTTCCCCAGCAGTCTCAGAACATAACTTGGCTGGGCTAAATGGGATTCAAAATCCTACTATGAATACAATGGTATTTTAAACTGTCTTACATTTACCCTGTAAAAATGCTTAACAGAAAAGCTCTTTCCCCATATCAGGTTGCTGACTTTTCTTTCTATGTATAGAGTGGTATGTATACAACCATGTAATTAAGTAATCCTCAATAGCATATTGAGAGAATAATGAACGGTCACAAGAAGCTGGTGACTTCAGGCATAGTTTAGATCCATTAACTGGGGAATTTTGTTTGTTACTCTAACAAAAGATAACTTTCTTTTCTCACAGGTGGTGATTCAGTGTCTGTTTGTGTCCAGAAAACATCTGGACAAAAATTACTGTACACAATTCAGCATACTTGCAGATGTAGCACTCCTTTGAGTTTATACATTTGTTTTAGTCCTTGATCTTTCCTGTTTCAATATTAGGTCTTAAGATGGTGGTGGCAAGTAATTGGGCAATGCTGATAAAACAGACCACCTAGTTACAATCCTTGATTTAAATGGACAAACTTAATTTGGCCCAAAATTATGATATTAATTTTTGTTTAAAAGTTGGAATACTCAAAATAGTGGAGTGGGGTTGGGGTTGTTCCTTCACAACAATGCCAGAAAACCTCATCACTATAACATGCTTCTCAAAGAAGACTATTTACATGAAAAATAACTTTCAAAATTAGTCTTATCTTACAAACGAAAGCACTTAACACAGAAACACTTCTGTCCCAGCTGACTTTCCATGCCTTTTAGACCTGTAAAATAAGGCAATATTGCAGCGGCTTGATTACAGACAAGGCAGAGAATGCCTTGAACCAAAGACATATTTGTTGATTTGAGGCCTTGTAAAACATTCTGCAATTTGCAACACATAAGAGATAAGTCTTTCAAACAAAGCAACTCTACCCTTACTTGAAACAAACAAACAAACAACACAGAGAACAACAAAACAATTAATGTTCTTATAGCCAGGACTATGGCAACAGACCTAAGAATTATGACCTGCCAAGGTATATTCACATTGATATTGGAAGCATTACCTGTATTATTGGTTGTGTGATAAAAGGATGGAGGTATGGCATTAGCTTGCAGTAGACATCAGCAATATTTAAATACTGTGCAACCACAGTGATAAATCCTACTGCACCATAACGTATCCAAAGATTAGGATGGCACAGGAAAGGTGCTGAAAGAAAATTAGACTGTTAGATCATTCAAATTAAAGAGAGGACCATGCTATAAATGCAGCCTGCAATGACATTTCCTCCCCTCAGAACCACCCCTAATTTCAGTCCTTCCTCCTGCAAAGCACGACAACTGACACCCAAACTGAGAAAATTACTTTAGACTTTACTGGGCTGATGGTGCTGAGCTTATTTGCTGTTGGAAAAAATAATATTTTTCCTACCTATTCATTTCAGTTCTCAATGTCAACTCCAGACTTGCAAAGGAAACTAACCTAAAAATAAATGCTAGCCTTAATTTGGGTACTTGAGGAGAATAGAAATACTAGGGATTTTTATTTCTTTTTAAGTAAATACTTATTCCTTCTTTCTTCCCTTCTCTTCATTGAATAGTCACTATTTGTATTGTGAGATAACTAATGGTTTTGGTTTTTTGGGGGTTCAGAAGTCCATTAAAATTACATGGGTTTTAAGAAGTTGTAATCAAGGGACAGTATCCAGTCATGATATATAAAACCACAGATCACCTGCCCCAAATTCGGAATGCTTTTGAGAAGCCATAAAAAGAAGCAGCAGATAAAGTCTCAAAAGACCAGTTGTTTGATAAATAGCTAGTGAATGTTGGGCATGCCTAATTCAAGTGAACCCTAAAAGAGTTTGCATATTGGACAGTAAGGCTGACTATGAGATTTTATTAAGCTGGCCATTAAGCTTTTTGTAGTATGAAGCTTTCTTTAATAGGAAAACAAGGTAACCACCTGTATTCCAACTTACCAATATCACAAGCAAATTCATAAATATGAGGCTTCTGCAAGAGCCCTAACTGGCACATACAAGTAAGAGCATTGAGGGCCTTATAAATGACAAATTCTTCTGCATCACTGAGACCTTGCTGAAGTAGAGGCTTCAATATTGAGGAGCTTTGCCAGCCAACATAAGCAGCAACACCTGAAATGTTAAAACAAACAACACATAAAAATCCGAAGTAACACTTCTTCGCTTTTCCTCACCAAAGTTTAACATTTCAGCCCTACAGTATACACAGAATCAGTAAGCATTTTCTAGAAAGTTATCAAAACAAGAAATACGTGCATATACTAAGACAGTGATGCAGGAAGCAAATCACAAGGCCACGGTCCTACAGAACTCAGTATTCACACAGAAGGAAGCATGGAAGACACAAGGATCTGCTAAAATTTCTGAGAAAACAAAGAGTTAGACAAGTATTCTGAAAGCTGTTTGACTAAAGCAGTTCTCTGTGTCTGCTGAGATCCTCCCAGATGTCAGACATGGATGCAAACACACAGCTGGCCAGCACAAGGCTGAAACAGTCAGGCAAAAACAGCAGTGTTCCTAAGGGTGGGGATGCAGTGGGTGAGGGTAAATGAGCACTGATGAAAGAACGTTGGCAGGATTTCTGTCTTTAATTTAGCAGTGATGGTAATTTGAATAGCATTCAGCTTCCTGAAAGGTTGAACTGGATACTGGACTAGTTATCAGTAAAGAACGTCTTTAAAATAGATTAATTTATCTGCTACAGTAATTACCAACATTTGAAAAGGAACTATTAAAACAATCTTCTAAAACTCTTCCAGTCTCACATGGCCTCAAGATTTATGTAGCTAACTACTCTCCACTTATTTATCACCACGAAGCCCTCTTGCCCCTAGTTTCAAAAATAAATCCAATTTTAAAATATATTTTAAAAAATCTCTGAGAGAAGCCTAGATTAAAAGCAAAATAAATGTAATCCCTTGGAAGCTGATGGACCAAAACTTGTCAGCCGTATCCCAGTAAAAAGAAACTGCTTTGCTATTCTTTTCTTCTCCTTTGCCACACAACAACCAGACAGTGTCCAGGTGAAAATGTCAATTGGAATCACTTCCTTAGGTTAGCAACCCATCTACTATATTTAATCTCTGGCAACTGTTAGGGAGATGGACCGCGTTGAAATTCTGATCTTTCCTCTTGCTTTACATCCATCAAGCTGACATTCCTTCCTGCAAGCAATTGGGCAAGTCCTCTGGTCATTCTCAAGAGAAAGAAACTGGTTTTCCACTGAATAACTCAGGCTTGTTGTCATACATGATACACAACACAGACCATAGCTGTATCTGCTTCTAACCCAGTTATTAAGGATTGACAAATATCACACAATTAGATGTCTTCCCATCATAATCAAGTTTACACATGAAATAACTTCTTCATTTCTACTCTAATATGGTAATAATTAACAGACATACTTGTTCACGTATTAATGCTGGGCTTTGCAACCAGTTGCTAGAAGGAAGAAAGGATGAAGAAAGAAATGGCACAGTGTAAGAGAAATACCCTCAGTGCCTTTGTTGCCAAAGGGCAACACAGTGGCTGCACACACTTCAATATGAGTTAGAGAGCTTCGTTTCGTTTAACTTTTGTTTTCATTTTACCCAAAAGCTTTGGGTAAAACAGCATAAGACAAAAATACAAATTTCCATGCAGAGATTTCTTGCAGAGATTTTAGCATTTATTTGTTATAATTCTTTTTTTTTTTCTTCAATTAGTGGCTTCAGAAGAGATTTTTAAAAATTAAAAAGAAAAATTATGTTTATTTTTAATTTTTGATGTTAATCTAACTTGACCAATCTCATTTCTAAGAAGTATTTAGGAAAGAAAAGCTACCTATATTTACATTGTTTCTTCTTTACTCCATAGAGAAACATTTACATACAATAATTCAGCAGCTCACATCCTAAAAATTACATATGTCTTTACAAGAAATGACTTAACAGTTTCCAAGACGTGGAAAAAATTACTCTGTTTGGCTGAAACCAAACCCTTACCCACAATGCTGTCAAAGAAAGCTCCTCGAAGATGCCAGTCATTCTTATCATTTAGGAAAGTGATCATATGAGATAGAAGAACATCATTGGCTTTTTGACGTCCAAAAAACACACAGAGCCGTGTTATTCCATTTTCCATTAGTGTTTGTTTCACAATATTCTCTGGGTCACTCAGCAAAGTGACTACTTTCTGCTGGACCATTTCATGCAAGGCTTGCAGCTCTGCAGGAGACAAAAGAGTAAACATTTAAAGTGGTGAAAAACAGCACGTGCACATACACTACCTGTTGCTTAGGGAGTTAGACTGATATCCTGAAAAACACCACAGAATAACTTGCTAAGATGCAACAGAATCTCAACAATTCCAGGGACTGGCTTACAAAAGACTTCAGACTAAGCATGAGGGTGGTGGCAAAGTCAGATTACAGAAACATGAGCCATAATTACCAGAGAAACGCAATTCTACGTTTGTCTTAATTTCAACTAAGATGGATCCAACTCATTTTGTATGAAAATGAGATGCTGATATGAAGAAATATCAAATGACACTTCAGCAGCAATATTACTGTGCTAAACAAGGTACTTTTAAGACAACTATGGTTTTACGTGCCTATCTGATCATCAGTTGTACAATTTGTGAATTAGCAAGAGCATGTTTTTACTTAGGGAGGTAGATGGGCTCGTTAAGGTCAGAGAGCAATAAGCAATACTTGGAAACATTTTCCAATGTTACACAATACTAGCAGTTACCCTAACAATAGTGACAAAAATTTGAAAGTGATCTCACCCCTTGCTTCTATTCCATGATACAACTGAGAAAAAAAGGTTCCATTAAATAGAAATAACAGTACTGCTGATACATAAGCTAATACTGAAAGTCTACAACAGACATGCTCAAGCACAAAATCAGGCACTGCTATTCCAGCTTTGCAGGGTTAATAACCATTTGCCCACAGGCAGTCAGAAGACCAGGTAATTTGCTTTCTAAAACAGTTTGTCAGTCACGTGGAAAAGCTGCCTTCTGGGTTCAAACTTCTCAGCCTTAGTTTCTCAAAGCATGAAAAGAATAGAACCATTCAAACTTCTTGCTTCCTTGCATTACTACTTGCATGTCCAAACTAGCTGGTAATACAGGACAGTGTTTCTTAGAAACAGAGCCTGTAAGATGGGCCTTCCTTTCTCTCACGCCTCAGCAACTGTGAACGCCCAGTGGCTTACATGAAGGAACTGAAAGGGGATTTTTTTAAAGTATCATTCTGCAACTATTTAAAATACAATTGAAGTATGTCTTTTTCCCTACCAAATGGAGTATGCGTGAGAAGTTGACCAGTTATAATCAGTAACAGATTAACACACTTACCCCAGAATAGAAGTGATGTGTTTTTAACCACAAAATCTTCTCAGTTTAGAAAACTTGCTCAGTATTATTCAAGAAACATGTGTACCAGTAAAGGGATTGAAGCTGACACATAGTCCACTTATTACTCACCCTTCCTTTTCAAGGGAAGGAAAAAGAAAAATACAAAGCTGTGCTACAGTTACAACAGCACAGATTGCCATGTTACTGTCCAAGACACCCACACTTTTGGCATCTGCAGATACCAGATACAAATCGCCAGGCACATGAAGAGAAGGGGAAGAAAGACTGAAAAATACAGTACTGTGACTATGCCAGAGCTCGTCAGATCTTTCAAAGTTAACCCTGCCTGGCACGTGAGTGGAAGTGATATTTGGAACAGTGCTGACTTGTTTATAGGACCACAAAGTTGGATATACAGCTGGCCTCCTCAAATACCTTGTGAACATCTGGAGAACTGTGCTCATTTCTTTCTTTCTGTCTTTCCCAGTGTTCAGAACAGAGGTGCCAGTGTCCGCATGAAGCTGTGACAGATACTAGCTGAGGCAAAGCATTTTTCCCCTTTAATAGGAAGGCTAAGTGACAATGGAAACCAGTGCTAACTAGGAGCTCTGGTCTACATTTTGCTGTTATAAAGAGGCAAGGTAAGTGGAAGCAACGTTACCTGTGTCGTAGTTATCACTGGGGTGAGATGTTTCATCCATTTCTTCACCGTTTGGTTCATTTTCCATATTCAGATTTTTCAGCTGCACTAACTCCAGAAATCTTAGAGCTGTTTCTGCCAACAACGCTATGTTTTCTGCAAAGAAAAACTTTCTGGTTAAGAATCATTCTACTTTGCTAGTTCACAGCCTACTGATAATCCCCTTATGAGACATTAAAACCACCCAGAATACCAGTCAGGTTGGGCAAATAGCAATGAAATTACAGTGTGTTCTGCAAACCTACTTCAGGGACTCGTGTCCCTGAGCACAGCACAGTTATTGAGTACATCCTAGTAATGCTGTGTAAATGGGTGGAAAAACTGTAAGGATATCAAATGTAACTGCAACTAATTTTAGTCTTCTAAACTGGCCCAAAATACCATCTAATCTCAGGAGGATGACTAAGTAGTTTGATAGAACTGAACAGCCAATTATCAACAGCCCAAAACAACAACATGTCACCATGCCAGGATTTGTATCCTCAGGGTTACCCTTGAGGGCTGGGTTCCAATTTGAAGACATCTGTCCCCATATCTATGCATGCCATTTGGCACCATCCTGCAGTGTTTGGAAGTTGCTGAAGCAACTCAGCCTATACAGGTCAGGCAGTGGCTGGCACAGGAATAACCCTGCCAGGGCTTATGTCCCACTTCAGCAGCCACTCTGAGCCCAGGCCAAGACAACATCAGCATGCCAATGGAAACTGTGCACAGCCTGGATTAAATCCTGTAAGTTACCAGCCAGACAGACTGCTTCCAGAAGGTGTGGTATGGCAACAAAAAAATATGTACTTGAGTTAAATTATTAAAGTTAGCCTCATTGAAATTCAATTGCCTTCTTAAAAGAAAGCTTAATTCAATTAGATTTGTAAAAGAATTGAAGGCAATGTAACCAGACTTAGCTATCCACAGCTCAAGCAAACACAACTGGAATCTATCAGGTAGTGAGATTTGCAGTGTTTTTGCATTTGCAGAAACAGAGTTGGCTTTTTCTTATTTTTGCAATTCAGCTTATTTAACAAACTCAGCTTTAAATGACTTAATTTTGAATTTTATTATGAACAAGATGGAGTTTGGGCTTGTTGTTCCTTTTTTTTTTTTCCTAGTCTAGGAATATAAGTGAGGCAAGAGAAAATGACTCTTCCATAAAGCCCAAAATATGGAATACCAAGGTGAACAAAAGCACCTGGTTCAACTCACCATATGTACACAGCCTTCAATAATGAGCTTTATCAGTTTGTTTAAAAAAACCCCAGCACTTCACCTGGGACATTTTGAACTGAATTATGCATTTGTAAACAAAACAGTCAAATCAAATAATGGGAAAATAGTAAATAAGGGTGCAATTACAAAACTTCTTCCAGAACCGCTATGATTCAGTTATCTGAATAACATAAGAAAACATCTCAAAAGGTGTAAGCAATATTACATATTACATAGCAAATAATCTCAGCCTTAAATATTTATCATTTTTCATTCTGTGGGAAAGTAACTGAAGGACAGTAAGAAATTGATGCTCTACGTATGTTTCATATTTATCTCATTTGGGCCACTCTAAGCAATCAGTCTGAAGTAACAAAATGCTAATTAAGATACATAAATTAAATCTGCAGAGGCTGGGCAGGCTCAAAAAGCCCTGTTCACATACATAAATAAATACACAGTTGATGGGAGAAGTACTTTTACTCGTTATATCCTTGTTTATCTAGGGAACAAGAGCAGGGCTACTTCCCTGAACACCAGGCTCTAACCTCTGACCCCTTACCTTGGCCGTGAGCACACACAAACCAGTGAAAGTAATGCATAAAAAAAAAATAAAAAGAGAGGATTTGGAGTTTTGAGTGGATTTCTGCTTACCAGCATATGCAAGTCTGACAATAGTGGCTTCATCCTGGGCCAAGTGTGCAATGCCTGGCAGGATATACTCTGGGTAAATGTTAACATCATTGCGTGGCACCTCTTTGACGAGAGCAAGAACTTTAGTTAGTGTCCTCACAGATTCTGCCCTCACCCTGGGCACAGAGTCGTTGCTGAAATGTAACAGATAAGGAGTAATACGATCCAGAAGAATCTCGACACTTAATCTCGGTGCTAAATGAAGAATCAGCTCCAAAGCAGCCAGTTTTGAATCACAGTATTTGAGAGTCTGTAAACAGGAAGTTATCACAGACACTAGGATGACCAGCCCATTCTCTTTGGTCTCTCCCTCAGCTTTCTCTGTGCGATCGTGCCCACAGAGATTGTGAATGATGTTGTCCAGATCTTTACGTATGACCAGTATACGCTCATCTGCCGATACAAATGTTTCCTTAGCAAACTGGGCCATGTAAGGCTGAAGAAAAGTGTAAAATATTTCAGGAAATGCATTGTTACGTTGCTGTTTCAAATAATCTTCAGCTGCTAAACGTTTATCTGGCTCACGATGGACCATCTGAGTGACCTTGAGAAATACAGAAGCAGGAGGGAGCAGGAAAGAAAGGTTTAGACATTCATAATGCAAAAAAAAAAAAAAACAAAACACCAAAACTAAAAGCCCACAATCAAAACCAACAGGCAATTTGTCATGAAAGTAGGTGAAATAAACCACACACAGACCACAGAAATGGTTCTGATGCTGCAGCCCACCCTTACCAGCTCTCTGATGCTGCGGTCTTCAATTTTGTTTAGGACTTGATCAGGGGAAAAGAGGCCATTTCTGTAAGCCAGAAGCTGAGATAAATCAAACAAGGGGACGCCTTCTGTGAACAGCTCTGCTATTACACAGCCTGGGGGAAAAAAAAAAAAAAAGATGTGAGGGAGCTGCAAACAGAAATTTTGTTCTCTGTACACAGATAAGAACAGATCCTATGTGACCCTCTGCTTTGTTAAAAACAAGGCAAATGAGCTGACGAATTAACTGGTGGAAAGGGGATAGCATCTCCATCTCCAAAAACTGGCTTTTGCACTTGATCTCTGAAATGCCTCACTGGTATTCTATTTCATACATTCCAACAGCAGAGAATTTTGCAATTAGTAAACATGAGGCACTGATTTCAACCACCTGCCAAATGGAAATCGTATCAGAAAATGAACCAACATCACTGTTACAGGGTCAAGTGCCATTAAATCAAGCATGGACCAAGCAAGAGGTCAAACTAAGCAAGAAGAATAAGTTCTGCTTCCACAGTGATGCTGAGGGACAGCATACATTTACTCAAACAAACTCCTAAGAACAGTGAGAAATAACAAGAGTGCCAGGCACAGCACCCTGTTGTGTGCATGAGGCGTGAACTCTTCAGAGGCTTGTGTCCCGTTCCTGCAGTTTGCTTGCCATGGTTAGCATCCTGTCCTGTCAGTGGAGCAGTCTGGAAACTTGGCTGGTGAAAGTGAAGTAACCATTACTTCTACGTTCAGATTTTATTTTATTTTTTTTCTAATCAGCCAAATGTATGACTCAAGACAAGCCTGTGGCTCAGGACAGGCTCCCACAATGGGACTCTTATCAAGAATTTTTGAGTGGAACCACAACAGGAGCTTACTGAGTTATCCAACTTCCTGCTTGTGGGAAAAACATAAGAAGGAGCCTCTGAAGCCAATAGTGTCAAATTGTGCTGGAAAGCAGCTCTGTTCCCAGGCAGTCAGACCTTAGTGTGCCACTGACTGATTCCTCCTCATGGGTCCCATGAAGCATACACTGCACCCACGGGACCTCAGCCACCTGAAGATCACAGTCGGTGACCTGTAGAACCACCTCTTTTCCAGGGCAGAGATAAGCTGTAACAGAACAGTGTCTGATTGCACTTCTCAGATAACATGGGGATGTGTTTTAGTCACGTAGCTTGTTCTATTGTGTCTGTACTCTTTCTGTGACTAAAAGGTTTGGGGACCTGTCCCAACACTTAAGGTAAGCAATCTTTTTTCCACAAGCTGTTTCCTAGGCCTGCTGTAATAAAAAAGTAAAAGAAGTAAAAAAGAAGAAACAAAAACAATAACAAGCTTCTGTGCACCCCTAACACGCAACCACGAAGAGCACGTTGATCTCTCCCAGTACCTGCAGAAAAGATGTCCATTGCACGTTTTAACTCCCCCCTCGTTCGCTGATTGCTGTTGGCCAGGTCTACCAGAGGAGTGGAGGGATCTCGCATGTTTTCCAGCTCCGTGGCAAACATGCTGCCATCAACAAAGCGCTCGGGAGCAATGTAGCACGTTCTCCTCCGCGACGTGTCAAAGAAATAATTGAAGTCAGCAGGGTTGTCTTCAGGAAGATAAGTTGGCTTAAAACTGGCAAAGTCCGTCAGAAGAACCCAGTTCCAGCTGGTCACCATGATGTTTTCAGTCTTAATGTCCCCATGGCGGACCCCAGATTTGTGTGCTTGGTCCACCGCCGTGAGGATCTGGAAAGCGATCCACCTTTTCTCGATGTTATTGAGGAACGGCCTCGTGCTGATCCGATCATACAGGTTGTCCCGCACGTACTGCCTGAAGAGCATGGCGGCCTTCTCGGACAAGGTTGCTTTCTGGAAGGGGAGGCAGTTCTGCGCAGAGTGCAGCCGGATCTTCAGCTCCTCCAGCTCCTGCTTGTAGCTCGTCAGGGGCAGGGTAGGGTCCTGAATGGCAAACACCTTCACCACCACCAGCCCCTCCCGGTGCTTGGCTCGGGCCACCTTGAAGAAGCGGGTGCTCCCCAGGCTTTTGTCATACTCGAAGTCGTGGATGTCAGAGAAATAGCTGTCCACCGAGAGGATCTGCGACGGGGCGATGCCAGCCAGCTGGTTCCCCATGGCGGTTCCTCCTGCAGCGGCGGGCGGCACCCGTCCACCTCGAGAAAAAGACGACGCACATTTAACCCGGCCAGGCTCGGCCCGACCACGGATCAACCCCCCTTCCCCGCGCAGCCTCCGCTTCCCCCAGGCCGCGGGCCCCGCCACCGCCACTCCCGCCCCTCTATGGGTTCCCCCACCGGGCCCGGCTCCGGGCGGCCCCGCACCCCTCGTGGCACTCACCGGCCCGCCCGGCCTGCCACAGCCGGGACAGCCCCGGCCGCGGGATGCAGCGAGGCGGGACTGAGGGCGACGGAACCGGCACCATGAGCGGGGCGGGGAAGGGGCGGTGCCGTGAGCTCACATCCTGCGGCGCCATCACGACGGTGGGGTCGGCGTGTTGGTGAGCTTGATCCCGTTGGCCTTCCTGCCCTCAGGCAGATCAGTGCCTCTTCCCAGCTGGGGTCACCTGCAGACTTTAGTGAGGGTGCACTCAGTCCCGCACTCAGTCCAGATCATCAATAAAAGCAGTTAAACAGGACAGGTCCCAGTACTGACACTGTGTGTCTGCAACAGGCACAGCAGGCCTGCTCAGCACTGACAGGAGGCACAGGATACCTGCTTCTGAGGGATCGGTCCCAAGGAAGTATAAACTGCTAGAATCAAGGACTGGAGATGAGATGTGTCAGTAGAACCAGCTTCAGATGCATCAGCCAGGACATCCTCTTGGCTGTGCAAAGGGCAGCGTAGCTGCCACGCTTCATTCTCCCCGTGCTCAGCATTCAGTGCCTGTGAGGAGCCTGGATAGATGACTTCCCTGCTAGCTCTGTTCTAGTGGGATTTTATACACCTGGGATATAGAAGGCCTTTCATAGTGAGTCAGAGTAAAAACAAACAAAAAAAATCCCAACAAAACCATCTTTCTATTGTTTAATCTTAAAATGCTTGAGAACAAGGAGAAACTCAGGAGAATATTGTCCTGCTTCCCTCGATCTGTGATTCTGTGTGATTTTCTTCCAGCTGGGAAAGAAAAGGGACTGTCCCACTCTAAAACGCACTGGTGCAGCCTCACCTCAAGTATTGTGTGCAATTGTGAGTGCGACATAGAACTGCCTGGGAATGCCTAAGATAAAAGGCTCAAGTTAGTCATGCTCAGCCAGATTAAGTTTATATGTTTGGGTGTTTTATGCATGTGGCAGAAAGGACGTTTTGAACCTACTAGCTGAATTATACCAAAATAACAGAAATATGTAGTTTGTAAAATTCACCAGATTTCTTAAAATGGGGAAGGGGGAAATGAAGAAACCCGCTGTAGATGTTCTGGCAGGAGCAGGGGCTGTGCTGTGACTTTCAAGGTGTTTGATGACAGTGGAACCGCAGGGGAATTTGATCCTTTGTGGGTCTCAGCTAAGGGAAGAAATTCAAGGAAATACAAATTCTTGTTGAACACCAAACGTGGTCAGCTAGGAAACAACTCTGCAGAAACCCACATTTCGCCAATTCCACTGCTTATGGAGGCATTTATGTTGTATGAAACCGAGACTGCTTTGGAAGAAAAATCGGATTTAACAAAATTCCACTCAAGCATCTTGGAGTCAGAACAAAGTTCTTGAAACTCAAATCCACATGTTTTTCTGCAAATGGCTTGGGAGGTTTTCCTTGAAATGGTTCTTTATGCCAGTGTTTTGGATATATATATATTTGCCTTTGAAGAGGTTTATTAAATGCTAGTTGGCTTTATCTGAACAGCACTTTTCTTATTATTAATTTGGGGAGTGACTCAGGATTTCTGCATCTCACCTCTGATTAGTATGTATAAACATTTTAACACCTTCTGCAGCACCCTTTTGCTCTATCAAATCTTCTGACTGTCTGTTCTGCTGATTTAACATCACTGACTGCAATATAACAGTGATCCCAGGGACTTAAACAGGAGAAAGACTGAGCTGAGAAAAGCTTTATAGAGTACTTTATGAGTACCTAAAGCAGAACTGCTCGAAATTTAGTCCCCAGACTATGAAGTATGGCCACATTTGTTGTGTAGTCTTGTGCTGATTGTTTCTGAATGAGAATCACTTGAACCTGGATGCTTCTTTCAAAACAGCATGTACAAAATTAATTTCACAAAATTAATCGGTATGGAAGAGGGAAGTTACATTTATTTTAAACAAAATTGATTTCAGTCACCAACACATTCTTTTTTAGCTGTAGTCAATGCACTCCCACAGCTTGTACTCAGAAACATCAAGGTGAATGTCTGAGTAACCCAGCCATCATCCCCTGTATGCAACACTAAGAACACTGAGAACACGGTGCTGGCTATCATGCAGTCCCTTGTGTTTTGCAATGATGAGCTGTTGTGTGGATGTAGCTCTTACATATCCTGTAAAGTTCAAGCAGTTTTACTTTTTCTCCAGATTATTGATTACTGTGGGCTAGGTAATTGTTGATACCCATTGCTCGTGTTTCCTGTCTCTGGGTACAGCCTGTTCTTCTGTCAGGATAACAAGGAAGAGGACAGAACACACAGTGTGCTGCAATCTTGTTGCCCTTCTCCTGTTACCAGACTATTACAGGCTTTCTGGTCCTGCTGTGGATAGCCTGGCCTCCAGCACTTGCCTGTATCATTGCTGTTGGCAGTGTCATTGAATGTCAGTGCCCACTGTTCCTCTAAGTCTTGCTCTGGTGTTTCTTCTGATGCTTCCTTACATACATTCCTGTTAATGTTTCCTTCAAGCAAAGCTTAGTATTTCTGATAGAAATCTTTACAAGCCATGCAGTAAGTTAAATTGTGATGACTTACATCCCCACCATTATATTAAATTAAATGGCTTGAGGGCAGCCCTGAGGAGAAAGATTTGGGAGTGTTGGTTGATGAAAGATTCAGCATGAGCCAGCAATGTGTACTTGCAGCCCAGAAGGGCAACCGTATCCTGGGCTGCATCAAGAGAAGTGTGACCAGCAGGTCGAGGGAGGTGATCCTGCCCCTCTGCTCTGCTCTCATGAGACCCCCACCTGGAGTTACTGTGTCCAGTTCTGGGGCCCCCAGCACAGAAGGACATGGAGCAGTTGGAGCACATCCAGAGGAGGGCCACAAAGATGATCAGAGGGCTGGAGCACCTCCCCTATGAGGACAGGCTGAGAGAGCCTGGAGAAGGCTCCGGAGGGACCTTATAGTGACATTCTAGTATCTGAAGGGGGCCTACAGGAAAGCTGGGGAGGAATTTTTTATCAGCATGTATGGTGGGAGAAATAGGGCAAGGAGAAATGGTTTTAAGCAGGAAGAGGGCAGATTTAGACTAGATATTAGGAAGAAATTATTTACTGTGGGGGTGGTGAGACACTGGAACAGGTTGCCCAGCAAGGTTATGGATTCCCTGTCCCTGGAAGCATTCGAGGGCAGGTTGGATGGGGCTGTGAGCAACCTGGTGTAGTGGGAGGTGTCCCTCTCTATAACAGGGGGTTGGAACTAGATGATCTTGAAGTTTTCTTCCAACCCAAATCATTCTACAATTCTATGATTCTGTTATGCTAATGCTATTTTCTTCTGTGTCTGTGGTTACTTTTTATTTTGGGGGATTAAAAAGACAAAGCAAAGCACTCTAAAGGCAAACTTTATCATACCCTAAACATACGAACTGGTGATAGTGGTGATCATCCACTCCCTTGCCGCCAAGGATACAGGAAGAATGTTGTGTTTTTCATTTCACAAAACATACCGAAATTCAAGGAGAGAGATTTCAGCCCCTTTGATCTTTAAGTGTGAGCCCAGTAAGTCATGGAATCATGAAATACCACAAGTTGGAAGGGAACCATAAGGATCATCGAGTCCAACTACTGTCTCCACGCAGGACCACCCAAAAATCAAGCCAGTGCCTGACCACCCTCTTGGTGGAGAATATTTTCCTCATATCCAACTCTTTAACCTACGTATTTACCCCTCACAAACACTTGATTCTTTTGCCTTAGATTCAGATGGCTCTTCTGTATTAGCCATAAGTCAGTTAAAGGCTGTATTTATTTGGCCTAAGTCAGTCCTGAAGTCAGCCAAACACTTAATATTTTTTTTCTTTTAGAATATATCTAGTTTCATTCAAAAACTCAAAACCAAAACAAGGCTGTTGGGATGTGTTCCCTGAATACCTATTTAACTTGACCTTTGCCAAACGAGCTGAGCTCAGTACGATCCCAGTCTGCAGGTTCAGACTTTGCCTAAGTGAACTGTCCGGCTTTGTACCACAAATGTGAAAGAAGCAGTCCGCACGTTGGTCCATCTGCCATTCGCTCACAGCAGCCACTGGGTGGCAGTGCTTCCTCTGCCTTGCGCTCCTGCACGAATACCAACGCCTCAATGTTCCCCATGGCTCAGGCATCCCCATCTAGCAAAGAGCTGTATAAAATACAAGGTATTTCCAGGACTCGCGCAGCAAGCTGGGCTTTGCTGGCAGCTGAGTTTATTTGTTTATTTTTTACTGTGATTAGAATTGGGGGAAGATCTATCACTGTCGTTTTGGAAGTCTGTTTTTATGGATAGATTTTATGGAAAACACAAGACCTACCATAAAAATCTCTAGCTCACCATTTCCAGGGCTTTGGCTTCCTGTAGCCCACAGATTTATGTCTCAGCAGGAAATAATTTTACAGGATTATAGAAGGGTTTGTTCAAGCTACAGGTAACATATGGCTGAATGTTGTAGTGTACTTTGCTGGAATTTTAGAGGCAAGGAATGGAACAGAGTGGGGGATGAACACGTTTCCAAACATGTCCTGAAATCTGGATGAAATAAAAAAGATTTGCTTCTAAGGGAAATCACACAAGTGTGAGCTCTCTGAGAACAGGTAGTCTGAAGAAAACATACCAAGTAACTCAGTTGTTAAGCATTCAGCCTGCCCAGCATGCAACTGGCAAAAGATTTGGAATAGTAACATCTGGGGAGGTGATGCAGGGCTGGGAACATCTGCTTTACCTGTGGTGTTAGTTATGAGGATATTATAATAGTTTTATTGGTTATATATGAATTATGTGTTGTAAAATATAAATCAGAAAAGAGGGCAGATAAAGAATTATGGTCAGTGCCTTCTCTGAGTGTAACTCTTTCTATCTCCAGAACCATGTGCCAGAGCAACCATTGTGATACTGGGTGTGTTCCTGTGGGAACTGTTGAATCACAGCCTGAACCACTGATGGATCACCTGAGGTGAGCACTGAGTCAGCTGCAGGAACACAGGTGAAGGCAATGCACCTGTGTGGCCAGAAGGGGTGGAGTCTGGCTCCACCTCTCCCAGACCCCATTTAAGGGCTGACCACCACTGAGGAAGGATCTCCAACAAGAGATCCTTCCTCTGTGGAGTCCTGGGTGAGCCTTTATTTATTTACTGGTTGTCTTTATGCCGTCAGGGTAAGCCATACAAAATATACCATCCACCTCCATTATTTTGTGTGGGCGCTATTCTTTTGGGTTATTCACCCGTCAGCCCCCATGAGAAAAGAGTGAGAGCAAGAACGTACAGTCTGCAATGCAGATGATCATGGGTTGTGAGCTTAATTCACTTAAAACTATCACATCTTATTTTTTGTGTCAACCTCCTGGTATAGACAGAAGCAGTAATGTTCGTACTGTGATATCTAACTGTGCCCTTCCTTTTCCACTCTTACTCTTCCTCACTAAAACACCAGAAGTTCAGGGAAATCCAGTTCTAGAATCTTTTGTTTGGGCTTTCCCTGCATCAGCCATTGTCTTTAGCTCTGCAGGCTGCATATTGCCAAAACTTTTGGTTATTCAGTTTCGAGAGGAAAATTGTTGATGTGGGTCTGTCTGTGGGGAATGATATATAATCAGATGCCAGGGATAGCTAGATATATCAATTAGATATATGCATATGTTGTGTTCACATTTGCAATATCAGAGTTGTTCATCTATCTTGCTTTATGGCAAAATACAAGATGGTTTCTATTTTTTATTAGCTTCTCTGTTACCCAGTTTCAACAAATAGATTGTTGGCTGTTTTTTGGATAGGCGTTGGCACACATCTTCACCTTCCACTCAGTGTAGTTACCCAGCCTGCTTTAATGTACACTGCAACTAATAGATGTGCAGCTGCCATAGCTACTGTAACTATTCAGATACAAAGAAAAGCTCTTCCACTTGAAAGGAGTAGCAAGAGGCAGGTAATTTACCAAGGCTTTGCTGATTGCACATGAAGCAGGTGAAAAGAAACAAATGAGGCTTCACCATGGGCTTTGCTCTTATGAGCAGGTACTTCAAGAAGTGCAACACAGCTGCCACCTCCGGGAGCAGCCCAAGAGTAAGAAAGAGTGAGGCAAAGTGCTGCTACTCTTGAGAGGACCCTCTCCAATAGATCCAGTTACAATTAAGCTAGTGATAATAACAGGATCTTAAAATAATAGTGCATTCATTTCTGGAGAACTTCGCTCCCATTTTTCAGGCTCTTCTCCCTTGTTCTTTTTTCTCCACTGATTTCAAAAAAATCACCTCCAATACATCCACTAATGTGAGGCTGTTTGCCAAAGATTTTGCAACTTTCCTGAGTGCTTGGCTTTTTTCACATTGCTTTATTGTAATGTATGCATCCTGATTCTCCATTCCTATTTTTGTAAAGAACCCCCTATATCATAGAACTGTTGGAAATTTACTTCTTTTTAATGTGCTGGGTAAATCATATTCTTGCATGTAGCAGCTTATTCTTTTTCTGTCTGCTCACAGTAAGAGATCTGATTTCTGTTCACCGAATTCTCTGGCAAGTGTCAGTTGACTATAATGAGGATAAAATTGGGTCCAAGAGTGTTAAATTAGATCTTCTCCAGCATGGAAAAGCATACGCAGTCTTTCAGCCATGTCACTTTATTTGCAACCACCAGAAAAAGTCTTTTTTTTTTTTTTTTTTGCCTGCTCTCACTGGGCCATGACAACGTGATATGAAATGGCTGCTAACAGCTGCTGTTTGAATTCTAGTAGATACAGGCTAAAATTCAGCCAGAAGCTTGCTGCAAGCCCATATGTTCTGGTTAACACATGGACCCTGAATTGCAGCCTTTATGTCTTAGTAACAAAAATGTTTGTGCAATCACCAGGAAAGTTACTGATATTGGTTTGCTGGAAGAGATTTTCTTTTTCTTTTGTCATTCAGAGTTACTGCCCCTTACTTTACTTTTCTCTCGAATTCCAATAGCTATTCATTCTTACAGAGTACAATAATTTTAAGTTGCTATAAAATTATTCTGAAGCTACAGCTGCATTTTCATTCATACTTTTACTGTTCATCTAATTTTTTTTTAAGGTGTTTGGGGCTTTGGGCCAAGCTTTGCTATATATCATAATAAATAGTTGGCTGACTTACTTGGGTGGCTTCCTCCAGCAGTCTGTTTCTTGCTCTCAGTTTGGCCTTTGTGGCTGACATACCTACTTCTTTTCCTGCCAGCATTTATTTTGTTTTTGTATTTTCCAGCTGAAGCAAAACATATCTTGGTTCAGCCGTCTACCATCTTTCAGATCCCTCAACACTATTTCCAGTCAAGTATTTTCAAGTTCCTTTGACCTCTGCCTTCCCAACCCACCTGCTTTAAGAAAACATGCTTATTGTCTAACTTAGAGAGTACTCTAGCATTAGAAATTCCTAACCTGTGTTTCTAAATGGCAAGTAAGAGTGTGACAACATTGCTAGCTTTGACTCACTGCTTGCTTTGCTCAGCTTGCTTATCTGTTGACTTCAGTAAGGCTGCTAGTGTTTGCACGCCTCAGCAAGAAAGTACACGCAGCTCTATCTTAAAGAGGTACTTCTTTTAAAAATCCCTGCCGGCTGCAGTTCACCTCTGCTCTTCCCCATGTCCTTCATGATTTTCTTTTTTTCTGTAACCTCACTACTAAGTTACAGAAGGCATAACTGGAGAGGAGAGAAATCAAGATGGAGCTATTGGGGCAATCAAGAAGAGGCTACCAGTTCTAATAAAGCCAGAGGACTTCCATCCACTCCTACTCTTTCGAGTAATGTCACAGGAGGCTGCAACAAGGAAATTAGAAAATATTAAAAGGCTTTATATACCTTGGGAGGATGTTGAAGGAATCAGGAGTACAGATAGTGTTCTCTTTGATCCTTCCAGTTGGTGACTGGGACCTGGGTAGAAAGAGGAGAACAGATCAGTTGAAGGAATGGCTGCATGGATTATGTCTCACTCAGGGTTTTGGCTACTGCAATCCTGGATGCACCTTTGAGAGACCAGGTGTATTAATATTGGACATTTGCTAAGGGATTTGATTTAGTAGTTTAGTGGGTAGGGATGGTGACAGGAGGATGGTTGGACTAGATGATCTTGTAGGTCCTTTCCAACCTAATGTACCTATGTACCTATGAATGTTGGATAGGATGCAACTGACCAGGTGGGGCAAGAATGTTCTGGGCAGCAAGTTGACTGGATTGATTATCAGAGATTTAAACTAGATTCAGTGGGGGAAGGGGGTGTACTTCTGAGTGACAGAGAAGAGCTAAGGTACACTGTCACTTCGGAAAGCAGCAGGAGGAAACCTCAGATTTGTCCCGGAGAAATTTGGGAGGGCTCCTCTAAGAAGGCATCACAGCTCATAATCCAGCTGAAGTGCCTCTACACCAGTACATGCAGCATGAAAAATAAGCAGGAGGAGGTGGAAACCATGGTGTAATTAGAAAACTATGACCTAATTGCTATCACAGAAACATGGTGGGATGAATCACACAACTGAAACGTTATGATTGAGCTTTACAAAGCTTTTAGAAGGGATGGGCAGAGCAGCAAAGGCGGGAGTGTTGCCATCTATATTATGGAGTGGTTAGATTGTGAAGAGCTGCCTTTAAAAAAAATAGCCATGAACAGGTTGAGAGTTTGTGGGTTAAAATTAAGAACCAGATCAATAAAGGACATCTTATGGTCAGGGTCTACTGCAGGCCACCTGGTCAAGGGGAGCCTGTAGATGGCGCTCCGGGCTGTAGCAACTATACCCAGATTGTGTTTGTGATCTCGAGAAATGCGGCCCTCGCAAAGAGCAGTCAGGATCCTGAGTTTCAGGAAAGTGAACTTACAGATGTTTAAGGGATTACTGTTCCCTGGGAAACTGTTCTTAGCGACATAGGAATGGAACAGAGCTCATAGCTCTTCCAGTCTGAGAGCACAAGAGCTCTCCATCCTCCAGCACAAGAAATCCTGCAAAGGAGACAGGAAACCAGCAGGAAACAAGGACCTGCTGGTTAAATTGAAGGAGAAGAAGGAAATGTCTCAGGCAGTGGAAGGAGGAATGGTTGGTCTGGAAAGACTACAGGGATGCTGTCCAGCTGTGAAGAGATGGGATCAGGAAAGCCAAGGTGCAGATGCAATTGAACTTGAAAAGAGATATGAAAAATACCCAGAAGAGGTTCTACAAGTACACTGGCCAGCAGAGGGAGGCAAAGAAGAGTATACTGCTTCTCATAAATGAGAAGGAAGAACTAGTTTCAATAGATACGGAGAAGGTGAAGGTACACAATAAATTCTTTACCTCAGTCTTCAATGGCAGTCAGTTTGTGAACCTCTAGGTGGGATTTGGAGGAAGAAAATTCCTCCCACTGTAAGAGAAGAGCAACTCTGAGACCACCTTTTGAGGCTGAGCATGTACAAGTCTATGGAGCTGGATGGCGAACACCCAAGGGTCCTGAAGGAACCAAGCCATGCAACTCCCTATCATATTTGAAAAGTCATGACTGACTGATAAAGTCCCCAGTGACTGAAAAAAAAAAAAAAAAAAGTAAACATCACTCCTATTTTTAGGAAAGGGAGGAAGGAAGACATAGTGAACTACAGGCTGGGAAGACTCATCCATGTACCTGGGAAAATCATGGAATAGGTCCTCCTGGAAGTCATGGTACATGCAAGGTGAGAAGGTAAACCATGATGGCCCGCATGACTTCACCAAGGGCAGGTCATGTCTGACCAGTCTGGTGTTGTGCAATGGAGTAATGGCATTGGTGGACAAAGGATGGGCAACTGATGTCATCTACCTAGACTTGTGCAAGGTGTTTGGCACGGGTTCACACCACATCTGTATCTCCCTATGGGAGAGATACAAATTTGTAGGGTGGACTATTTGGTGGATAAAGAACTGGTTGGATGATCACAAGCATAGGGCTGTAGTCAATGGCTCCATGTCCGGGTGGAGGGTGTGGATGAATGGTGTCCCCCAGAGGTTCATCTTGGCACTGATGCTCTTCAACATCTTTATCAGCTGCACAGACAATGGGATTGAGTGCACCCTCAGCAAGTCTGTTGGCAACAAGCTGAGTGGTACAGCTGATAAAACAGAAGAAAGGGATGCAGTCCAAACGGGTTCTGGACGGGCTTGAAAAGTGTGCCCATAAGAACCTAATGAGGTTCAACATAGTTAAGGGCAAGATGTAGAACTTGGGTCAGAGCAGTATGTGTACAGACTGGGAGAAGAAGTCTACGAGAACAGCTCTGTGGAACTAGATGAACTAGGTGGTTCTGATGGATGAAAAACTTGGCGCAAGCCATCAGCATGCACTTTGACCCCAGGAGACCAACTGTATCCTGGGCTGCCTCAAAGGAGGAGGAGGGGGGGCATCTGAAGTACTGCATCCAGGCCTGAGGCCTCCAACACAAGAAAGACAGGGAGCTGTTGGAGTAGGTCCAGAGGAGGGCCACAAAGATAATTAGAGGGTTGGAGCACCTCTGCTATGAAGAAAGGCTGAGGAATTTGGTTTTGTTCAGCTTGGAGAAAGAAGACTCTGGGGAGATCTCATTGCAGCCTTCCATTTCTTAAAGGGAGCTTATGAACAGGAGGGAGACTATCTTTTGACACAATCTAATAGTGATAGGACAAGGGGGAATGGTTTTAAACTAAAAGAGGAGAGATTTAAATTAGGTATTTGGGTGAAATTTTTACTTGGATGGGTGAGGCATTGGCAAAAGCTGCCCAGAGAAGTTTTGGATGTCCCATCCCTGGAGGTGTCCAAGCCTGTTGGATGGGGCTTTGAGCAGCCTGCTCTACTAGGTAGCAACCCTGCCCTTGGCAGTGGGTTGGAACTGGATAATCTTGCAACCCAAGCCACTCTATGACTGTACGATTCAATGAAATTGTAATGGCAAAGAGTTCCCTCAGCTGGCTGGTAACTCAGTATTCACCTTAACCAAGGAAATAAGCTCTTGTGCTAGGTCTGCACAGTCCCTTTCTGCTCCAGCATCAACTGTATGAGTAAGCTCAATAGCTGGTAAGAAAGTGCAGCTGTTGTTGAGTGACTTGATGCCTCCCAAGGGGTTAAATTGTAGATGTCCTCTGGCCTTCTGTACTCTTGAAAAAGGCCATGAAGGATGCTAATCTGTTTTGTTGTCATTTGGTTGCTTTTAATTGATTTATGTCTCTCTTAAATTTGGGGATAGCAATTGAAGTGAAATAGTTCTCACAACATCTTTGGAAAATAATACTTTGAGCAACAGAGAGCAAGATAGGAGGAAAATGCTTCCTACAGCGTTTGCACGTTCTGGGATGATAGTGTTTGCATAGTTCAGCCCTGAATCATTTGCAGATTCTGCTAATGTAAGCTCTTCAGACCACCAGAAAAAAATGCAAAAGTGAGAGGCTAAACAATGAGATTTTCTATTGTATCACAGACTGACCAATGCATTGATTTTTGGAAAACAGTATATCATAACTCATTTTGGTCAAAATCTGAGTAGTGAAAGAAGAATGAGAGTGAGCTGGTGGGTAGGAATCACAGCTCTAACATAAAACAAATGGCTTTAATGCTGGCAACCACGCTTCAGTTCTGAGATGGGGAAAAAGACTTCCAGCTTGTCATAGGCCATGCTTTTGTTGTGAAACCAACTGATGGCAAAATTACTGTAGGAAGTACCATTTGTGGGTTTACATCAGATAACAAATGTGCCTTTGTAAGGAAATGCCACAGAGCCAGTCATGCAAGAGCAAGAGGGAAACGGAATGGTGCCTGCAAGGGCAGGGAGGGCCCAGCATGAATCAGAATGCAAAAAAAAAAAAAAAAAAAAAAAGCATCATCTTTGCACCACAGAGTGAGGCACAATCTTTCTCCTTGCACTCTTTAAATACAAGCACAGTTTTTTGCCTTGTACAAGAACGGGATTGCCTATTTCTAAACATGGAGCAAAGCACAGGTTAGACCCATTTTCCATCATGTGCTACAGCTCAGTTGGCACAGCGTCACTGTACAAAGAAAACATATTTTCTTCCTTCAATAAAAAACAATTCTGTAACGCTTCCGTTTGAAACTAATTGTATATTGAAGTATAAAACAGATAATTTTAAAGACAGATTTTTCATTCCCAGGCTGGAGATGACTCCATTTTCCAGCTGCTGGAAAACATCGTTAGCTGATCCTGTAATGGACTCTCATGTACGAACTGCCTCATTACCATCAAGTGTTGCCAGCTCTTAGTTTTGTGTTCTGCTTCATAAATTCCAAAAAGCAACTCAGTGTGTTTAGGAACGATTTCCCTGTTTTAAAAGGAACCAGAGCCTATTCCAGAACCCAAGCCAGCTCCCTTACAGTTTAAATGAAGACAGATTGCCATGATCTTATTTCAAAAAAAATGAAGAAAAAGTTTTTGCAAGACAGTTCCTTCTCTTTTCTCTTTCTGTGTCTTTGAAGAGCAGTGAATAAGCCCAGCAAAACTGGACCATGAAATGTGCCTGTTAGTCAAGTATTAACATCATTTTTTTTTTCCATAGGCAGAATGAAGTAAAGAGCCAGAAGCCATTCTCCCTTATCCTAAATACCAGCAGGGTTCAATTCACTCCAAATCAAGGTGGAGCTGCTGTGGAGGGACCAGTGATGAGGTCTGTAGGATTCCTCTGTTCAGTTGTTAATCTGAATATAATCCATAACAGTGTTAATCACTTTAGATCAGCTCTGTGTCACCTCACTTCTGTAAAACAACAGAAATCTCTTCTAAATCGTTGTGGATGATTGCTACATGGTATGTTTACAGCAGTTTTCACTTTTATAGGCAATCTGTAATACTGAATAGGAAAAAGAGGCAGTTTTCTTACCTAGAAAGACAGAGCAGTGCAACAAATTTGTACTGTTATTCACGTCAGTCACCAACTGTGCACCTTCCAAATATCTGGGCAATTTGCCTGGGCAGCACAGGATGCTGGGTCTTAGTGGACAGCGTTACATGCGTGTTAAATTTCACTTTTTTCTGAAAGGAAAAAGAGAATGGAAAAACAAACAAACACATATTTTGCAGTTGGCTGTTTATCATTTTATATGAAAAACTGGCAGCTTCCATCATGTCCGGTCAGATGTAAATGGATGAAAGAGTTGACTAGATAATGGTTGTAGATATGATTATATATGTACATAAATTAAAACAATGAGAGCTTCCAGTAATTTTTTTGTCAGTGAAAATACTCCTGTGATTTTGACTCTGAGAAAGGAAGTGCCTTATCACAGTCAGAGGACAGTATCCTATGGCAAACAACCAACACTGGAAGAGTTCAGAGATGCAAGAGGGCATTTATTCTGTTCAAGGGGAAATATGCAGCTGTAATCCTAATTGAAAAAAGATCTGCAGTTGTTTTCTTTATAATCTATTCAAAAGAACATTTTTTCTAATGCTGTGAAATCCTTTCTTCATAATTTCTTTCGAAACAAGCCATAATGTCAAGAACCACTTCTAGCATTAGTCCTCTTATTTTGTCATTAGTGTGTTTGTTCTGTAGGCTCATTAAGAACTGCAAAGCAAGCAGAGCAGTGCACCAGTCTGGGAGGTCATGGCAGGGCCTGGACTACAGGTCTTCTACGGGTTTCCTATGCATATTGGACAGATGTGTATGGGGAGGATAAGTGGCAGCTGTGACATTACATTGCTGGGAGAAGCTTCTAGTCAAGATACACTCAAACCCACAAACCACTGAATTCTCCACAGGGAACTCTTTTATTTTCTGAACCCAAAATGCAGTTTAGATTGTTGTGTCCTAGCTAGAAATGGTGTATATGCAGCAATCTGCACTTCCAATTTAGGTATGTAAAAAATATACCTGTCGTATCCAGTTTGTCCACCTCTTTCTGTTCCTCTCAGTTAAAACACTGGGCTTTATTCACTTTTTCCTCAGACAACATGTTAACAATCATCATTTTCCACTGCAAGAAGGGCTAAAAAATTTATCACCTCAACATCATTGCCTTATTTTGTATTGCACTGTTGTACTTTACAGAAACAGAATCTGCAGAAGGAACAATTGTAGCTGTCTGAAGTGCTGTTTGTACTGTCAGTTCTTTTTTCATAAATCTGTTTTTAAATCAGGGATTTAAATTAATCACTCTCAAACTAATCAGTGAATCAGTTCCAAATCTGGCAGCCAGTCCATGTTGATACAGGATTTTTTGCATATATGTATTCCCAAATTTTGTTTACAAAGTATTTTATTGCAAATAGAAAAAGCAAATGGATTTGTCAATTATGAATGAATTTGTCAATTACAAATGAAATCAAACCAAATCAAACTGGGGGATAAAACTGATGTGTATTCTTAGCAACCTATCAGTATTTCCTGATCTAGCAGGGAGTTGACATCTAGTACTTATTTGCTAGATCTTCTTATAAATAATAAATCCCTTTTTCTTTTTGCAAGCAACACACACTTTGTTCATCATTTGAAATTCTTTACATTATTAACAGCTTGGTAGGAATTTCAGAAAGTGAGCTGAAGAAAATACTCAGGAGAGCCCACAGAGTTTATATTCAGATTTCATTGTCTTTTGTATGCATGCTTTCCTATTTTACCAGAAATTTTCCGTAATTTTGTAGGAGGGAGAAAAGTCTGGGAACTCCCCAGGGGCATTTGCATGCTGCAACTGTTCTGAAACATGATTTGAGTAACACAAGGTTGTTGCAAGTCACTACATTGAACAATGCTGAGTGTGGCCAAGTTTTCAGTGTTGTTTTCGGTTTAGTTTCTTTTGCCTGTCAAAACTAGCAAGGATGGGTTTTATATAAAAATAAAATAATAAAAAAAACAGGTTAAGAAACTTCTGATTGCAGCATCTCCTAGTTCAGAAGCCATGTACAGGGAGGCTGCTTCTTCACAGAAGGAGACACTGATGTTTGTGGAAGGGGTGGTGAGTAGGGCAGCAGGGCACTGACACCACAGGAAGGTGGTCCAGACAAGTGGGGAAGGTGTGTAATGTTTCGGTCTTCAGGACTCTTTTCCAGAGAGGATAAGACCTGTGTGTCCTTTGCAGGGAATTTAGGTCTGGTGTGGAAACGGGGAGGAAAGAAGACTGGAATTTGTGTTTTTACTCAAGTATTGCTTGCTGTTCTCTTCTGGAACTGCTGTGCCAAGGTGTGTATTTTTTAGGAGCAGTCCAGCAGAACACAGATCCTAAAAGAAGCTGTGATGAAACAAGAGAATATAACCAAAGGCTTAGGTGCACACAGACAGCTCCTCAGTGAATGGAGTGTTGGAGTATAGATAATCCCAATCGTCCTCTGAAGAAAATATCTCACAGAAATCTGTCCTTATAGCAAAAGTAGGTTTCTATCCTCAGCGTACTTCAAAAACTTTGTGTTCTGATTTAGCCAGCAAGATGAGGCCATTATCTTGTCTGGAAGTAGTCCTGTAAGAGCTGCACTGGGCAATTCAGAAATGGGCCTGTGTGTTTGCTCCAAAAGATGCCAAAAGATGGAAAAAGTTTTTTTTCAGTGGAAAAGTTCCATTTCCTCAGTGGAAGAGCTTAGTCAGCAAGACAAGGAACACACAAAACCTACCATGAAAGAAGAAAACTCTCAGATTTGTGAAGCACAAAACAAAATCTAGATGCTGTATCTCTTTTATTCCGTATCTCTTTATTCCTTTTCATTATCTAAAATAAACCAATCACAGAATTGTAGGGGTTGGAAGGGACCTCCAGAGATCATGGAGTCCAACCCCCTGCCAAAGCAGCTCCCTAGCCCAGGTTGCACAGGTAGGTGTCCAGGTGGGTCTGGAACGTCTCCAGAGAAGGAAACTCCACCACCTCTCTGTGCAGCTGTGCCACTGCTCCGTCACTGCACTGGGAAGAAGTTCCCATGCGTGTTTGTGTGTAACTTCCTGTGCTTCAGTTTGTGGCCATCTCCTCTCCTATCACCACACACTGCTGAGAAGAGAAAAAGGAGAGAGGAGAAGTGATGAAATTGGAAATGTCTCTAGTAATGATTTTTCTGCATAAAAACCTAATTACTAAGGGCCCTTTTGAGAAATGCTGTACTGGGCTGGCTGAGCATATCCAGGTCAAGAGTGAGCAGCACAGCCCTCTGATCTGAGAATGGGCAAGTCGGGAATACAGCAGATTGCTGCAGCAGGAGCAAAACTCAGCAGGAAGGGGATTGTGTTCAGGCACAGACCTCACAAAGAGGACCATTCTGTTCTTGCATGCTCTAGAAGTCTCTACTTGAACAGCTAGGTTTGGCTTTAGGTCTTGAAATTACACATGGGTTGCTGAAAGAAAGGGTACTAATTAACTGTTCATTAGTTCTTTTCTAGAAGTAATTTATTCTTCCTTTTTATTTTTTTTCTTCCAGTGACATCTCTTCTCTGTTTATGTGGCACAAAGATAACCTGCAGGGTTAAATGGAAATTAAGTTTGTGCCCTTATTCCTGGAGTAATTTGGATTAGTGTTACATTGCTGGTTAAAAAAAAAAAAAGACAGCCTACCTGCTGGGCATTTTTAAAACGACTTAGCCACTTTTTCTTGTTTATTTTGGACTTTTAAATTATTTTTTATTATTTTCTTATTTTCTATAGCTTAATTCTCACATCCATGTCATACAGAGATAATCACAACATAATTAAGACAGAAATTTCTTGCAATAGTGATTTGTAGCAGTGATTTAAAATTGAAAAGACGGGTAGTCTGGTACACTAAGGAATTAATAATATCTCTAAGGCATCTTTTTCATTGCTTTAGCCTATACTCTTCTATGTGTCAGCTTTGTTTTTCTTATTGAAAGGCCTGCAGTGTGGATAAAGCTCAGCAAATCTCAACATTAATTCAAGAGAATGCTCTGAACTGGTAGACATCCAACACAATTAAACAGCTATCCTGATAAGGAGAGGCAAAAAAGTTTCTGTAAAGAGTCACTGTGGCATAAATTACCAACAAAGAAAGAAGTGTGGCAGTAAGGAGATTACTCACAGCATTTCATTTTTCTGTGGCATTTATTTCCTTACTAATGCTGAAATCTCTGTTCATGATGGAAGTGAAGTTTGGCATTTCATGCTGATTTAAAAGCTTGCTAATACTAATCTCCCTGTGTCACTGAATGAATGCATCTCTGCTAAGTAGTCTCACTATCATTAAGTATAATTGCACTAAATTAGCATCCAGGGAGATGTCCTGGTTAAAAAAAAAATAAAAATCCTGGTTAAAAGGTTTGTACTATAGCAATGATTGTTTGCACTGTCACATAGTTAGGATTTTATGACATTGCTCTGAATAGTTACTTTGATTTTAGGTAGGCATTTTCCAAGGATATGAAGGTTACACACTGACTACATCAGTCTGAAGAAATACCAGTGCATTTGAAAAATATTGATGTATTGCACAAGGTCAGTTTGGCATACAAATTCTTCAAGTGATCCTCTGAAGAATATATGTTGGAAGAAGTTCTTTTCCTTTTAGAGCATTTAGCTTCCAATTATCCTGCAGTGTAAGGCTAATATGGTAATTGTGTAAGCCAGGCATTTCTCGTGTAGAAGAAGGGATAATTTCAAATGGTCTTTAAAAGCTGCGTGGTCTTGAAAATAGAAATTATTTTCCTTTTGTCCATGACATAGATAATTGTGCTACAGTATTTCTTACAACATAATGCTTGGTTTTGGAGCTTCTGGAGCTCCTAGTTGAAGTAACAAGGAAGCATCTGAACCGTATCGTGTACTTGGTTAACTGTACACAAAAATTTCTGAGGAACAATTTCAGATAACAAAACAATCTGATGCTTGAGGGAATGTTTTATGTAAGTAATCAGCATCTGGGGACATTAACCTGTTTGCTTACGAAAGAGGTTTTTTTTATTTACTTGAGGTTCACAAATGAAGGTTACACAGCCTGAAGGTCAGCCTTTAGTTCAATGTGACAAGCCTTGCACTCTACGGTGTTTCACAGGATTATCTGAAAAAAAATATTTTTCATATTTAATAATTTGCCTCCTAACCATTCATTATTAATTACTTAATTACTATTTTATTATCTTTCATGTCCAGCAAGCTAAACTGATAGAAAATTATCTTTCCTTTTTATATAAAAGGAAAAGAGAATGTCCTTAGCTCCCTGCAGAGACATTGCATGTCCAGTGTTTGCTTCCATCAGTGCTAGATTCCACTAGCACTGAAATGCTTTTAAGTATTACTAATTCATATTCATGTGCACAAGCAAATGTATTTTGAAACCATGCTGATACAATCTGTCTTTCACAGACTCCTTCAGTCAAAGCACCAGGACTGTGTTGGATGGGAAGGAAAAATGAATTCCAGAATGAGGAATCTCCCCTTCCCAGGCTCTATACAGGAACGTCACTGCTGATTTTGGACAATTCAGTAAGAAAAAAGGTGGAGGACTCTCTCAGGTAATCTGACAGGATGAGCTGTATTCTCTGGAGTGTAAGAGATTTGGTTTTGTAGCACAAAATTTGTCTCAGAGATGACCATTTATGCTGCTTTTGCTACAGCGTTAGAGATTTCCTGAGGAACAATACTACCATAGAGCAAATTGCTTTTTCACTGACAGCGCCTACTTCCCACATACCACACCTTTATTTGCACTTCATGGCAGCACCTAAACTGCAGCACTCATATCCTGGTGTAAGCCTGGCATGCCAGATGGGACACGTTGGTTCACTCTTAAGAGTTGAAGGCAGGTTTTGTAATATTTTTCTGCACCTTTTCATGTGCTAATAACAAGAGCACGTAATCCCTAATTCGTGAGACACAGAATCACTCCTCCTCCCATGCCAAGCCTTTTCTGAACAGGTTTAGCCAGCTGTGCAGCTGTAACAGACATTTTTCTCTGCTGTCTACAGGTATTTACTAGAATAATACTGCAAAACTTCCCTTCAGTTCCTCTAAATCAGTAAAGACTGTAACTTCTACAGAGCCTTCCTATCCATTTACTTTTCAATTGATATGTATGGGTTTGCAATTAGATGTTACCAGACATCCCACGTGCACCATTCATTGCAGACTAGTAAGAGTGGGGATATGAGACCTTCTTCTGTGTTCCTCTGGTCCTTTGGCACACAGTATAATAAGCTATCAGAACAAACACAAATGTTTATTGCTGCAGTCTGCAGCCCGTTCATCCAAATATCATTCTTTCTATGACCTTTCATGTAGTAGGCGTGTGTAGAGTTTGTAAAAGCAGCAAATTTTGAGGCAAGGGAATTGTCTATACATTCTCACTTCTACCTGCTTTATTTCTGATGAAAGGTTCTGATAGAAAGAATGACACATAATCTGTTTAAAGACCAGACTGGATGGATACTGCTCTGCGACTAATACTTCGTGAGCTCTGAGTCAGTATGAGTGTCAGTGTGGGGAATATATTTAATGTCTGTGTAGCTGTTTTTATCAACCTTCTCCTCAGGCATTTATAAACAGCTGATAAAGCTCTCGATGGAACTTGCCATGATGCATACTAAAACTGATTTGCCCAGCCTGTCACTTGTGTTATCTAGTAGAAGTTTAAGTCTTTAAACTACTCAGAGAATTTGAGAAGGTTTAGAAAAATTCAGGAGTGGTTACAGAGGTGGTAGGTGCTTTAACCTTAGCCCTTCATCTTTTGAAATGAGATGACAGCTCATTTCACTGGAAGCAAGACTACTTTTTTAATATTGGGCTGAATTTTGTGATTTGATCATACTTATCAACAGCTCTGCTGCTTCCGATGCAAACTCTGACTTTTAACTGGGGCTTGTAGGTGAAGAAGTAAGGGTGAAGTGCTCCAAATCTGACCACGAGCTCAGAGGGGAACCTGTTAGTGGAGTAAGTTGGTAAATGCTCTTCTAAATTAATGCTTTAACAAGACTGGGCTGAAAACTTTCTCTCAGTGGAATCAATAAGGTTATTTCCATTATCTTCAGTACAGTCAGAATTTCATGCTGAAGGAGCAGGAATGCTGCTTCAGAATGGCTTCCCTGACAGTGGAGACCAAATGCTCATGATTACCTGAAAAGTTATTTTTCTAATGCTTGGGAATTTCTGTTTCTCATCTCACTCAAAATTACGCTCTACGTAAACAGTATTTCTTAATGACACATTGCTATAAAAGAGTCTTTGTTTGCTATGTTCACCTGACAGAAATGATGTACTGGGACAATTGTGCAATCAGAGGAATTATATTTATTGTGAAAAATATGAATTGTCCTTTGGCTGAAGAGGAGGTGATTGTCCCCCTCTATTCTGCCCTTCTGAGGCCCCGTGTTAGAACCTGGTGATCCTTGATGTCCTTTCCAACTCAAGCCATTCTATGATGCTATGAAAGAATATGAGAGCATTACCAATCTTTGTTCACTGCAACCATTTTAAAACTGAAAAGGTACTAAGATAGCAACACTTCAGTTGCTTCTTGAGTGAAAAAAAAAGGATAGCACTGTGATAATTTTATGAGCATTTTGTGACCTTGACAGTAGTAGCACAAGTAACACTGTCTTTTCTTGAATGTGTGGCCGCATTTAATAAATGACCTTTTATAGTATCTGAGTGTAAACCCTGGCATGACCTCATTGAAGGTACTCTGGATTCACATCTGAATGTCTTCAATGGAAATTGCCCTCTGATATCCCTTGTTTGAACATTCATGATATTTTTTAGATTCAGCACTGTGGTTATGCAATGGTGTTGCAATGTCAGCTGTAGGAACTAAAGCTTTTCCTTTGCAGAAAAGTGCAACATAATGCAGTGCTCTTGTGCAATGCCTGTTTTGCCTTCTAGTGTTTCTTTAGCTCATGGTAGGGAGGATTGGATTAAGTGCATCCTATAATTTAATACTAGATATTTTGAATGAATTAGTTAAAATGTTTGATAATGGATGCAACATCTAACTATTCATTAGAGCATTAGAACACTGCAGTTTCTTATGATACTGCAACCATTTTGTGATTACAGCGTGGTTATTTACCAGGAAGATGGGGAAGCAACTGGAAAAGAAGTCCAGGCAATGAGTTGGACAAACAAATATTTATCTTCTGCCTGCACCATACTTAGGAAGTGCTGAAGTAGATCTGATACCCAACCCTAAACAGTTTTAAGTTAGAATCTAGGCCAGAGGACATTGAAAGTTTTTATATAGCTATTCTGTCATCAGGGTACAATGAATCAGTGGTGGCAAAATCCACTTAGTAGAATACCAGTGTACACTGCATCATAGTGGCTGTAACAGACTGACTGGGTACTGGGCCCTAAAGAACCCCTCACCCTTAGTTGAGGTTTGGTCTGTATTTCCAGCTGCCTCAGCTTCACGGCTTGTGAGAACTCCTTGCAAACGCATCAGGTAAATTACACATGAATACTCCACCTGACACACAAACATGGATATTAAAGACTGTTTTCATTTTCACCAGAAGTACTTATTTCAATCCCAGCATCCTTCTCCTCTCTCATACAGTGCGTTATTTAATTTCCATTAACAGGCACTTGTTGACTCTGTTCTTGGCCAAGAATGGAGTCAACAGGAACTATGTGTTCCCATTTAATCAAGAGAATGAAATAACAGTACTTTTGAATCGAATTGTGATGTAGTATAAAAATAAATACAGATGTTTCTGATATTCAGGCTTCCCAGGTGGACAATTGAAAGTTTAGGCAAATGTTGCTTTCTTGCGCTGTTAATAATTTTCTACTAAGAATATCATAATACATCTATTTACAGAACCAAATTGTATTGACAGCAGGGAGCACAGTGCACTTTTTGTAAAGTCAATTTGAAGATTGTTATTTAAAGCAGAATCAAAGGCTTATGAGAAGATATGGACTTAGCTCCCACAAGGCGATAAGGGAAATTGCACTGAGACAACAGAGCAGAAGGTTAGCTTACTGCACTCTGCAGTGGAGAGATATGAGAAGCAAAAGGGAACAGTAGTAAATCACAGGGTAATGTCATGTTATTTCATGGAATGCCCTGGAAAAATGAATGGAAGGAGAACAGTGTTATGTCTTAAAGACGCACTGTAAACATCTGTGGTGTGATAGAGTGATCCAACTGCTAAAGATGGGCTCAAAATGGAAAAACATGGGAAGGTGAGAAACAAAAAAATGAAAAGGAAAAAAAAAGGAAAAAAAGGAAAAAACGAAAAAAGAATGTGGATGCATGAGGTGAATGGAGGTTTCCTTTTTCATCACTCTTTCAAATGCAGTAGAGCACTGCTAGCATGAGCTGATGGCAACTGGGGAAAGGGGTGACTTTACTTCCAAGATGTTGGGGAACATCAATACCTTGAAGCTGCTTGGAGTAACTCAAGGATGGGCTGGAAATGTGCTTCAAGCTAAGCCTTAAGCTGGGCCCCACACCCAAGTGGCTACGACAACAAGCTCACTGGAAAGCTGAGTTTGAAAACCACTCTGTCAATCTAATACATTCTGACCAAAGGAAAAATAGTCAAGGATTGGGCAAGTTTTCCTGCTCTTCAAAAGGCAGTGTGACAGTATAAGGGCACAGTATCATAATCTCACATGAGTACATTCCCATTGCAGAGAAACAGGGAAAAAAATAAATGCCTACATTTGGTGCCATCAGTAAATGATACTGTCTTTTAGATATACTTATCTGTCCCAGTACTGCAACATTACTTCTCAAGTTTTCTGTATAATCCATAGAGTGACTGAGTATTTCCTGGTTATATGCTGCACTAAGTAACCCATATGCAGTATCAACAAGATAATTTTGTTCCATATCTTAAATACTTTGACTGGCAAACTGTGTACTGTTTCTCCATCATGAGTGCATGATTATGTTTGTTATTTGTGCATAATCATTGTGTTGTATTTATCATAATGGGTAGAAAGCTAACAGAATGACTTTTCCATAGAAACAGAAGATTACAATGAGAATGCTGAGTCTTTTTACAGCGATAAATGGTGCTGACTCTATGACTGCCCTGCTTATTTAGTCCCTGGTGGTATCCCTTCACAATAAAATTTCTACTTACATTATGCCCTTTACTTTTGCTTTTATCTGCTCAACGTTTTGGCTGTCAGATTTTACAAAAACTAAAAACATTTCTTTCCAAGAATCCTTTTATTTGTATCTCTGAGCCTGAAATGTGATATTTGCATGTGTGGTAGTAGCAAAGCATTCAAATCAGCTGAAGCTCCTATAGCTGTACCAGATCAAGGACTGTTTTCTGTTGCCCATAAGAATTCAGTCATTTTTCTACATGGATGTATATATATATATTTGCTTTTTCAAGGAACTCAGATTGATTCATAAAAAAAATTGAGAGATGGAGGAAAGCTAAATAGTGTAATTCACTGCTATCACGTCATGGGTGTCAACTGTTTATATGGACTTCTAGAGGAATTTCATAAATTTATGTAAGGAAAAGTCATCTGAGCTGTTATATCTATGGTACCACTTCTGGTACATGAAATTATTGACCTGCAGATTGTTGGAAGCTGATGGAAGCATCCATCAGGAGACACTGTGCCTGTTCTGCTCAGTCAGTTCTTTGTGCTTTCAGTAGCAGCTGTTGCAGGAGGCAGGTCTTGTTGGAAACACCCTGTCAGGGTAAGGCTGCTCCTGTAAATTGCTTAGAGAAAACTCTGGGGCTTAAAAAGAGAACTCAGATCTCCTGCCATAACTTACGATACAACTCTCAAATCTCATTCTGTTTGGCAGAAATTTATAAGGACAGCCTCATCTTTGATGCCCCATTCCTTCTGAGTGTTTAGCTGCCAGGGCAGTGGATGGCCATGGACAGGGAGATGGGAGGACTGAGTGAAGGCCTCGCTTCCCCTGTTCACCCTGGATCAGGTTTTAAGCTCAGGGTCCGGCTCTTAGCACCCCAACCAACCTATATTGTAGCTGCATGACAGCTGTGCCCATGCCTGGCTGTGGACCCAGTTGATGAATGCATTTGAGGCCATGCTGGGATAATGAAGAAGCACAGAACAGCAATCAACAGATTGTCCATCAGTATATGCAGTGCTCAGGTTGAGAACAGTTAATAACACTGCATACTTTGCAATTGGATTCTGTTCATCACATTTGCCTCACAAGAAAGAAAATCTGGCAGGTTCTGACTTCCCTCTTGCAGAATTAAGTGTATAAGGTTATAAGGTATAAGATCAACAAACCTGTTAAGTGTTCATTTCTGTACATAGACACATAATTCAAGTTTCACCAGCCTTTCTTGCCAGCAAGTTGCAGTGCTGTTGGGAAAGGATCATTTCTCTGTAACCTTCTGCCTGTGAAAGAGCTGAATCACATCCAGGCTCAGAATGAGAAAATACAAATAGTGAATGAATGAGACAAACTGAATCCCTCAGAGAAGATCGTATGTTGATGAAACTTTTAAACAGTCAATATTGCATCTGCTCCATAATTCGGTTCACTTATAGTTTTTGTTTTAATAAAAAACAATTCATTTTTCAATTTGCTGCGGTTCTTTTTACACCCTCTCTATAATTACAAAGTGTTTTTTTTTTTTTCTATTCCACTTGCAAGTTTGGAACATTTTTCCCACCTCCTTGTATTTGCACCTTCCTGGGCTTAACCTCAGAATCACTCTGTTTCCTTCTGGCTGTTGAACTGATATTTCAGCTCTTTTCTTTTCTTAAAATGCAAGTGTATTTTGTCTGCTTAAGTCATCACATTTGATTCATTTGTATTTTTGCTAATTCTATTTATATTTTCTTTTGTGCTTATATAATTCCCTTATATTTTGGGTCAAAATCAGTATAAATAAATTATCATTATTTCTCTGTCTGCCTGGATAACTGCTTATAATAGCCTGGTTTCTAATTCCTTAGAGTTGATTAAGGACTTATGCCCTGAAGCATACAGTGTTGTATCACAGCCTGTACCATTTCTCATGAATGCCCCCATTATATGCTTATGTGTGCAATCCTTTTTTTGGATCTGATTAGCATTTGACCTCTGAGATGACCTGTGGCAAAAAAATCCACATTTTAATTGCTTCCTATTTTATTCAAAAGAAAACTTGAAAAGTCACTTCTTTCCGGCATTTCAAATATCCCATGACTTGGTCTTTCCCCTGTATGGAGTAAAAGCACAGAAAGCTCACCCTTTTTTTGCTGTACCCTGTTCTGTACTCTGTCTTTTATTTCCCTCTGTGTCTCTCTCCTGCCTACACTAAACAGTTTGCAACTTTTCAAGTAAGAACTTCATACAAAAGCTTTTGTATTCGTGAACGCTGTCCGTCTCATATTTTTGCGTTTCTGCAGCTCTTTTTGTAAGATGATGATACATTTGGCTATGGGCACTCCTGGTTAGACACATCCTTAGGTGCTGAAATAGAAAATAAGACTGCAAATACTGCTCTGTCTCATTCTCTAGGCACACTTTTTTGATCATCCATTCATAATGTGTGCAATCTTCTCTGCTTGATGTCTTTAAAGTGGCTGCATATCATCTGCACTAGAGATTCAGGCTATCCAAAACTGACAGCTAATTCAATCCTAAAATATTTCTTAGAGCATGTAAAAAGCAGAAAGAACAGATTGACATGCAGCTGCTAGGAAGAATATCCTTTGATATATAAGCAGAGAAAGCCTAAACCAAGAATAATTTTCCAGAATCCACTTTCTGAGTGTCTTTTTACTTTCAAATACCATTCAAGTCAGACATTTGCCAATTTACTACATGAAATTCAGAAGCCTGTTGGCCAAGCTTTTATTCTAAGCTCCAAACTATTGTGCTGGTTCTTCCTTTTGCTGTATGTAGGTTTCCAACACATTATTCTTTTTATCTGATCAGTACAGAAATGAACCAGCCTAGGAGCTAGGCCTTTTGAAGTTGGGTTTCTCATGAAGTAGAGTACATTTTTTTCAGTAGATGCTTAGCAGATGAACTGTTAATTGCACCTAGAGTTCCAGGTGCTCAGTACTTCTTGGTCCTTACTCTCCCCCAGCTTTCAGAACATATACATACATGCTTTCAATTAGATCATTAAGATTCACACTGACTGCTTTAGGAAAAGTCACATAATACCCTTACAGTGTCTCTTCTACCTGCTTGCTTTCTTCACCAACTGCAGTCCTGAGATCTTCACAAAGATAAGAAGAAAGAAACCTAGAATTTTCTAGGAGGACTATCCATAAACATTAAGACAGTTTAGATCTACTAAAGCAAGAAGAAGGGGGGCCAAAGCCGCCCCCCTTACAAAGCCTGTGTCAAAGTCCTCTTTCTTTCTGCCGTGGTTTCCAGGGGACATGCTCCTTGGGGAATATATTTGAAGGGCTTCAGGGAAGGAAGGAAAGCATTTATTATAGACTGTGAGAAGACTGGAAAAAAGGTCAGTTATTTTTGGTTCAGTTCATATGCCTGAATTGTCTTGAGAAGGGTAACTGTGTTTAAAAAAGAAAAAATATGTTTACATATATATAAAGCCATAAGGAAATATAGCAGGAGATACTGCACAACAGGTTTAAGCAGGAGAGCTGTGTTATGAGAAGATGTTACTTCCATTTCAGTGAAGTATATTTATGCTTTCTTAATTTAAAGGAGAAAACTGTATGTCAAATATGACATATTGCATGTTAAATTCTCCTCTTATCTTTCTCTAGTCTTATCTGAGGATATTTTGAAAAGCAACTGCTAAATGTTCAAGAGTGAATTGAAGGGATCAGACTCAATTTGAGGAAGACTTTCCCATTTACTTAAGTGTGAAGAAAAGGAAAGCATCTCAAAAGCAAACAGCATTAGTGGATCTTACTCTAACTTTTCTGGAGCTCTCGGAAAGTGGTAATAGGAAGGAAATTTTATATGATAGATATCTAAGAACATCCTGTGTACCACCTATGTACTGACTATTAGATAGTAAAGCATGAAATAATCACTGTTTCATTGCCATTTTATGCCAAAAAATGTATTTGTTAAGTACAAACCTTGCTTGAGAACATCTAGGAAGATTACTCCCCAGCTTTCACAGTGAGGTATATATGCACTGTAGAGTAATTCATGAAGCTCTGTATCACCACTAGATTTCTTTCAGTTTGCTCTGCCCTGGAATGTCTCTTTCTGTTGTTCATATTTGGCTTTGGATTTTGCATATCCTGTTACACAGTGTAGAACATGGTTGGTTTTTTTTAGAAACTGATTAGCATATGGCTTTTTGCATTTTGATACAGCACATTATTAGCATTATGAGCTTGGCAGAGAAGGACCTGGGTGTTCTGGAGGATGACAGATTGGCCATGGAGTGGGTCCTCATGGCCCTGATGGCCAATGGCATCTTGAAATGCATTAAAAAGTACATGGCTGGCAGGTCTACTCTACTCTACTCTACATGAAGCCATAGTTGGAGTACTGTGTGCAGTTCTGGGCTCCTCAATTCAAGAAAGGCAGAGAACTTCTAGATAGAGTCCAGTGGATAGCCACAAAGATGATGAGGGGCCTGGAGCACCCTCCTTGTAAGGAAAGGCTGAGCAATCTGGGGCTGTTCAGCCTGGAGAAGGCTGAGCGGGGATCTTATCAATGCTTATAAATCCCTAACGGACAGGAGTCAAGTGGACTGGGGCCAGGCTCTTCTCAGTGATGTGCAATGACAGAGCAAGGGTCAACAGCCAGAAATCAGCCAGGAAGCTTCATACAAGCATAATGAAAAACTAATTTGAGGGTGACAGAGCACTGAAACAGGCTGCCCAGAGAGGCTGTAGTCTTCTTCCCTGGAGAAATTCAAAACTTGCTTGGATGCTATCTACTGTGGGGAACCTGCTTTAGCAGAAGGTTGGACTAATGTGATCCTCAGAAGTCCCTTCCAACCTCTATGATTTTGCAATTCTGTGATGAGTCTTTTGTCCCAAGATACATCTACAGATATTGTCTTTGTTGTCCAGTATGCTGTTTTTGTAAAGCTTATACTTTTGTTAAGAGTGGGTTTTCTAGACCATTTGACCTCGTATGTCTCAATGTCTCAAATAAATTGGGTCACTAAAGAACAGGACTATATCACATTTATAAGTGTTCTCCACCTGAGGTAAATTTCCACTGAAAATGCCTTCACATTGGACTCTTATGAGTGAGAGATGGAAAACATTCAGATGAGTCCTCGTCAGAGCTGGAAGATTTGTGTGAGAGAGAAAAGGAAGGCTAATGAGAGAAAGTGCCCTCTTCTGCAGTACCTGGAGGGGAGATCCAAGAGTTTTCTGATGGCTGGTGTTTTTAGATGGTCTGTCTGATTTCCTGTGCTTAAAGGCAAAACTGAGGCTACTTACTGAACAGCAGCTCCACAGGAGGATTAATTTTGTGAGGCAGACAAGTCTGTGGCGATCTTACATGTTAGACCCTGGATGACAGATAGAAGCACAAAGAAGATGAGTTGGCTGCCAGGTTCTCAAGCAGTGAATTTCAGCCTGTCCTTTCTAACCTACTGCCCTGTCAAGCAGCATAAAACTAACGCACAGCCCAACAGTACAAGGAAGATGTTTTCATGCTCCTTTGAGAGATGTGCATAATTAGTTGATCTTTTCTGTTCTGACAGTTAATAGTCCCCTGAATATTTTGTGTTTAACGGACAAAGAAAACACAGTGGATTTTTGTTATCTAACTCTAGTGTGGCTTCTTGCTGCTGTGTGTGGGAAGTTCGTTGAGGAAGAATTGAGAAAGAAAAAGCCTTTCATAATCCTTTAAGATGAATACAGAATTTCCTGGGCTACAATGTAGTAATAATTAGCAATGAAACACCAGTGGGGAGAGAGGTATCAAATAGGATATCACTGAATCAGTATTTGGTCTGGTATTAATTAGTGAAAACACTGATTAAGGTTTCTATTAAAAAATCTGGAAGATAAAATGAAGCATGTATTGTTCAAATTTATAGAGGACAACTAACTACAGAATGATCGATCAAGAGATTTTAGAGTAAGAGGCAACTTTTAAATAGAGTGAGATTTTAATTTAGATAAATGTTAAATAATACACAAGAGGATGACACTTTATAAGTGGAAAGCTGCTGTTTAAAGATTGGTAATGCAAAGAACTTAGGAGAGTGGGTAACAAATGGGGCACAAATCCCAATACCATAGAGCTTTAAAAAGACAAATAGCTTTCTTGACTGTACAGAGAGTAAAAAGAGAGGTTGTCTGTAGGACAGTGACCATGAGGATTGGCGTTCTGTGTTTTTAGTGTGGCAGTGCAAGTCCAAAGCTTCAAACTCTTGTTCATGTTAAAAAAAAAACCAACCAACCAATCAACCAATACCTACAAAAAAGTGCCATGCATCTGTAATTGTGACCTCAGGGTGGTTGGTAAAGAATACAGTTTCTGAGAACAAGGAAGAGCTGATACGGATAAACCTACACAGCCTCTGAGAGGTGCATGAGCATGGTGTGCTCCATTGACAGCCCACTTTTCAGCCATATGGCAGCTAACCAGATATCTTGCATCTTTTATGTTGATGCTAGTACCCTATGCATTCGGGGCAAGCACAATGGGAGGTTTGTCAGTCATGGGAAATTTAGCGTTATACAAATGTAGAAGTCTCAGCCTCTGTCTTCCCTCTCATCAACATGTTCCTCACTACAACTAAATTAATAATATCTTGTGTTTGGTGGGGAAGGCTGGTGGACACGCCTATAAATATCTAAGAAGCGGTAGGCAAAAGGATGAGGCTGGACTCTTCTCAGCAGTGTGGGACAGTAGGATGAGGGAAAATAGCCACAAACTGAAGCACAGGATGTTCTGCACAAATGTGTGTGGGAACTTCTTCCCAGTGCAGTGACGGAGCAGTGGCACAGCTGCACAGAGAGGTGGTGGAGTCTCCTTCTCTGGAGACGTTCCAGACCCACCTGGACGCCTACCTGTGCAACCTGGGCTAGGGAGCTGCTTTGGCAGGGGGTTGCACTCCATGATCTCTGGAGGTCCCTTCCAACCCCTACAGTTCTGTGATTCTGTGATTCTGCAACACACATATTTTTACCAAGTGTATGGGAACTGTTGAATCATAAGTTCATAAGTTCATAAGTTCATAAGGTTGGAAAGGACCTATAAGATCATCTAGTCCAACCATCCTCCTATCACTATCTCTACCCAACTACTAAATTAAGTCCTTTAGCACCTCATCTAAACGCTTCTTGAACAGCGCTAGGGATGGTGCCTCAACCACCTCCCTAGGCAGGCCATTCCAGTGCCTGACCACTCTTTCAGAAAAGAAATGCTTCCTGAGGTCTAATCTAAATCTTCCCTGGCGCAACTTGTGGCCATTCCCTCTCGTCCTGTCATTACTTATCAGGGAGAAGAGGCCTACCCCCTCCTCACCACAACCCCCCTTCAGGAAGTGGTAGAGTGCAATAAGGTCTCCTCTGAGCCTCCTCTTCTCCAGACTAAACAATCCCAGCTCCCTCAGCCGCTCCTCATAAGACTTGTGCTCCAGACCCCTCACCAGTTTTGTTGCCCTTCTCTGAACACGCTCCAGGGCCTCAATGTCCTTCTTGTAGTGAGGGGCCCAAAACTGAACACAGTACTCGAGGTGCGGCCGTACCAGAGCTGAGTACAGGGGGATGATCACCTCCCTGCTCCTGCTGGCTACACTATTTCTAATACAGGCCAGGATGCTGTTGGCCTTCTTAGCCACCTGGGCACACTGCCGGCTCATGTTGAGCCGAGCATCAACCAACACCCCCAGGTCCTTTTCCTCTCTACATTCTTCAAGCCATTCTGCCCCAAGCCTATAGCATTGCATGGGGTTATTGTGGCCAAAGTGCAGGACCCGGCACTTGGTCTTATTGAACCTCATCCCATTTTGCTCAGCCCAGCTGTTCAGCCTATCCAGATCCCTCTGAAGGGCCTCCCTACCCTCAGGCAGTTTGACACATCCTCCCAGCTTTGTGTCATCTGCAAACTTACTGAGGGTACACTCAATTCCCTCGTCTAGGTCATCAATAAAGATATTAAACAAGATGGGCCCCAAAACTGACCCTTGGGGGACACCACTCGTAACAGGACGCCAGCTGGACTTAACTCCATTAACCACTACCCTCTGGGCACGGCCCTCCAGCCAGTTCTCCACCCAGAGAAGAGTGAACCTGTCCACACCACGGGCTGCCAGTTTCCTTAGGAGAATACTGTGGGAGACCGTGTCAAAGGCCTTGCTGAAGTCCAGGTAGACTACATCAACAGCCTTTCCCTCATCTACCTGTCTGGTCACCCAGTCATAGAAGGAGATGAGGTTGGACAAGCACGACCTGCCCCTGGTGAACCCGTGCTGGCTGGGTCTGATCCCTTTATTGCCATGCACGTGTCGTGTGATCTCCCTCAATAACATCTGTTCCATAACTTTCCCTGATACCGAGGTCAGGCTGACAGGCCTGTAGTTCCCCGGGTCTTCCTTACGGCCTTTCTTGAAGATGGGAGTCACATCGGCAAGCCTCCAATCTTGTGGGACCTCTCCAGATAACCAGGAATGCTGATAGATGGCAGAAAGTGGCTCGGCAATCACCTCTGCTAGCTCCCTCAGCACCCTTGGGTGGATCCCATCTGGCCCCATGGACTTGTGGGAGTTCAGATGGAGGAGAAGATCTCTGACCGTCTCTGCTTGAATCACAGGGGGTGCATTATGCACCCCGTCCCAGACTTCCAGGTCAGGGCAAGTACCATTTGGATAACTGTCCTGTTTATTAAAGACAGATGTGAAGAAGGCATTGAGAACCTCAGCCTTTTCCTTATCATCTGTGGTTATATTGCCTGCCTCGTTGAGTAAAGGAGGGAAATTTTCCTTAGTTTTTCTCCTGCTGTTAATATATTTGTAAAAGGGTTTCCTGTTCTCCTTTACAGCAGTAGCTAGCCTAATTTCAAGCTGGGCTTTAGCATTTCTAATTTTCTGCCTGCAGATCTTGGCCAGTTCTCTGTAGTCACCCCAAGTAGCCTGACCCATCTTCCAGAGGACATAGACTCTCCTTTTCTCTCGGAGTCTCAACAAAAGATCCCGGTTCATCCACACTGGTCTTTTGCTCCTCCAGCTTGACTTACAGGACTCCGGGACTGCCTGCTCCTGTGCCTTTAAGATTTCCATCTTGAAGAGCATCCAGGCTTCCTGGACCCCTTTACCCTTCAGGAGCAAGTCCCAAGGGACCCTTGCAACAAGTGTCCTGAACAGGTCAAAGTCTGCCCTCTGGAAGTCCAAGGTAATAGTTTTGCTAGTCACCCTCTTGACGGCACCCAGAATAGCAAACTCCACCATTTCATGGTCACTCTGGCCAAGACAATCTCCAACCTTCACATCCCCTACTAGTCCTTCCCTGTTAGTGAAAAGTAGGTCAAGCAAGGCATCTCCCCTGGTAGGCTCTTGCACCAGCTGAGTCAGGAAGCAATCATCCACACATTCTAGAAATCTCAAGGACTGCTTCCTCTGCGCAGTATTGTATTTCCAGCATATATCAGGGAAGTTGAAGTCCCCCATGAGAACGAGTGCTGGCCATCGTGCAACATCTACGAGTTGTTTATAGAACATCTCATCTATTTCTTCATCCTGACTAGGTGGTCTGTAACAGACCCCCACCACGATGTCACTCCTAAGGACTATCCCCCTGATCCTAATCCATAGACACTCTACTTTGTCATTTCCAACCACTAGTTCTTCAACATCAAAACACTCTTTGATATAGAGAGCTATGCCACCACCCTTTCTTCCCTGTCTATCCCTTCTGAAGAGCTTGTAGCCATCAATCCCAGTATTCCAGTCATGGGAGAGGTCCCACCATGTTTCTGTAATAGCTACAAGGTCATAGTTAGCCTGCCTCACAATGGCTTCAAGCTCTTCTTGTTTATTGCCCATGCTGCGTGCATTGGTATAGATGCACTTCAGCTGAGATATCTGCCTCACCCCTTTTTCCAGCACAGCCTCCTTAGGCACTTTACTGGAGAGCCCTGTTTTATCCCCTTCCCCCGTCACAGCTAGTTTAAAGCTCTCTCAATGAGTCCAGCTAGCTCCTGTGCTAGGATTCGTTTCCCCCTTTGGGATAGGTGTGTCCCATCAACAGATAACAGGCCAGGAGCCGAGTAAACTGTCCCATGGTCAAAAAACCCAAAGTGTCTATCTCTACACCAACCTCTCAGCCAGTTATTCATCACTTGTGTTTTCCTAGCCCATTCTGTGTCCTTCACCGCCCCAGAAGGTATGGAAGCAAACACCACTTGTGCTCCCACCCCTTGAACTAATCTCCCTAATCCCCTAAAATCTCTTTTCATAGTTCGCAGACTTCTCTGAGATATTTCATTGCAGTCTGCCTGAACTACTAGTAATGGGTAGTAGTCGGTGGGGCGTATCAAGTCCGGGAGTCTTCTAGTAATGTCCCTGATTCGAGCCCCAGGGAGACAGCACACTTCCCTGCGGTTTGGGTCTGGTCTGCAAATGGGGCCCTCAGTTCCCTTTAGAAGGGAGCCACCCACTACGATCACCTTCCTTTCTTAGTAGCAGCAGTCTCAATGCACGGAGGTGACTGCATTGCCATTGGTGACCTCCTGCGGGAATCTTCCTGCACTTCACCCCTTATCACCTCTTCAACTTCCAATGCTGCAAATCTATTGCTTAGGGGTATCTGGGGGCACTGGGGAGGCAGAGGGGGAGATCGCCCACGGCACCGAGTAGGGACTCTCTGCCAGCCCTCCCCATCCCTCAGATATCCCCCTTCTGCCCTACGGGGACAGGTCAGGGAGTCCACCAGAAACTGTGGGGGATCTCCCTGGTACCTTTCTCTCTGGCACTCTAGGGAGTTACTCCACCAGTCAATCTCCCTCTCACAGTCCCTGATGGCCCTCAGTCTCTCAACCTCCTCCTTCAATTCAACCACCATGTTAAGCAGATCTTCCACCTGCTCACACCTTGCACAGGAGAACTGCTTAGCACCCTCATCTAGTAGTAGCAGGCTCTGACACTCCTTGCAACCAGAGACCTGTGTAGCCACACTTCTAGGCAGACCTTCTGTCTGGGTCGCCACAGCCTTCTTAAGGCAAGCCCTCTGTCTTGTAGAGACCATGACAGAAAAAAAATAAAAACAAAGAAGCGAAAAAAAAATTGAGAGTAAATAAATAAATAATGGTTTATAATAATATATAGATAGATATGAATTGTAATGTGATACTTCGCGGCCCTCCCTGAGCCCTTCAGGGATATACCCCTTCAGCCCTAATCAGCTGAGGAGTGTGGGCGAGGGCGCTGAAACCCTGGCAACGCCTATGCCTCGTTAACACCTACCTCGTTAACACCTGCGCCTCGTTAACGCTTCGTTAACCTCTCGCGAGAACAGCCGTTGGGACTCGCTGCTCTCACTCGGTTCCCGAGAGACTGGAACCTCCCGAAAACCCACCCTGTACCTCAATCAGCCACTGCAGCTCCGGCTGTGCCGACTCCAAAGCAGTTGATCACGAGGACTGAGCGGTACTTCCGGGTTCCGATCGTTTTAAATCCCCCGCCGTTTCCCTGGCAACGCCTACGCCACGTCAGCCTCTCGCGAGAGAGAGCTGCCGGGGTCTGCCGGGACTAGCTGCTCTCACTCGGTTCCCGAGAGACTGGAACCTCCCGAAAACCCACCCTGTACCTCAATCAGCCACTGCAGCTCCGGCTGTGATCACCTGAGGCGAGTACTGAGTCAGTCGCAGGAGCCCAGGTGAAGGTAATTCACCTGTGTGACCAGAAGTGGTGGAGTTTGGATCCACCTCTCCTAGGCCCCTTTTAAGGGCTGACCACAAATGGGAAAGGGTCTCTTTCTGGAGATTGCTCCTTTGGAGTTTCCTACTATAAGCCTAGGACATAGGTGAGCATTTTCCTTTATTTTGGTTGTCTCTTTCCATCACGATAATCTTTCTAACTATGCCATCTGTACAATATAGTAACTACAATACCATTTGGCATTATTCATTCTGTGAACCATGCATCAAGGAAAGAAATTTTGAGAAATGGGTGTTTCTGTTGAATTTCCCTTTGGAGCTGTGGACATTGTTCTGGGAGTGATTTCAGCTAGGTTGAACTACCATCACTGTCTGTTGGTTATCACAGCTTGGTGCTCTTGAGGAATGAGCTGCCTCTTGGGAGAAAGTGGAAAAGCAAATTGTTCTTTGCATGCGTAAAAGAGGTCAGAGGTAGAAAAATCTCAAAGTCTTTGATATTTAGGAGTTATAGACCAGCTATCTAGTCTAACAGTGCCAAGCTATTTGCAACTAAGTATGCACTGCATAAAGGTATTTGTTTGCGTGAATGCCTGCACGCAAAGCAATATGACAACTGAGATACATGTCATGTGTTGGCACTACACCAGTGATGAATCTATACACATGAGAATCAGTTTACTGGTGACATTTTAAAGTCATCTTTCTCCTTTTCTTTTTTTTTTTTAAAGCTCTGCATTATATATGGAATCAATGCTGTCATTTGCGTATGCTTAGGACTTAATAATAATAGCCTGTAATTTCATGAAATTGTAGAACAGCTTTGGTTGGAAGAGACCCCTGGAAATCATCTAGTCCAACTCCCTTGCTCAAAGCTGAGTTAAAAAGGTTGCTCAGGACTGATTCCAGTCAGGTTTTGTGTATGTCCAAAGTTGAGCATTTCTGAGCACCAGCTTCAGTGTTTCAGGAGGACAAAAATATTTGAAAATTCATGTATTTTACTTTGTACCCATCACCTTTTGTCTATTCACAGGATGCTGCTGAGAAGTTAGTCTTCTTCACTGCTCTCCCCACTCTCACCTCCAAACCCATAAGCACATCTGTGTGATCCCACTGAGCCTTCTCTTTTCCAGGCTGAACATCTATTTCTTGCACTGACGAGCCCATAACTGAATGTGGAACTAAAATATCATGTCTGTTCTGTGGGTGTGTCTATATATATGTATCTATATGTATCTGTATGTGTGTGTATGCAGCTATATAGCTATACACGTATATACAGATCCATCTACGTATATTATACAGTTGGATATATGCTGGAGCCAAGGAGCTTATTCTCTGTCATTTGTTGACCACATAATGGATCACTGTTTGTTTTAATCTAAGTTCAGCTCTTTTTGAGATGTTTCTCTTTTCCTTTTAAGTACTTTGTGGTACAAGAAGACAGTTTTAATAAAAACAGTGTACAACAGGAAGGAGCTGTGCTTACAGGCATCAGAATGCTCATTTGGAACGTTTTTGTCACGTTATTTTGAACTGCAAAAACAAGAGTTTTAGTGAAAAATTCTCACACTACAGCATTCTGACAGCTGATGCAGTATGTTGAAAGCTGTCTTTGCTTTCCTTGGCTTGTTATTGCCTTCTTTGAATGAAGAGTGGAAAAGCATACCACTCACTTGCTCTTGTTCACGCAAGTTTTTCTAGTTAAAGTATTATACTGGCTTTCTTATTTCATGCCTTTGTTCCAGTAAGGGATTTAGATGGCTGTTAAAGGAAATTTAGAATTTTGATATTGGCCAAGGCAAAGTTATGTATCAACTAGATGATGTCCTCCTTCACTTCCAAAGCTCCAGACATCTGGATGCTGCAAATGCCTCCTGCACTCAGCAGGTACATGCATGCAGCGCATGAGAGGTAGGCGTACATGCGGCTGCTGAAGCACAGATGTTAGCAGAGTCTAAAACAAGTGATCCATTACTCTGGAGGAGCTTGGTCATGAATTGCAGCACTTCACAGATGTGTCTTCAGCCTCGTATGATTTTCCAATGAATGGCATAAAATGTTAACAACTGTTCTTTGACAAAAGTTAGATGCTATGCAGAATCATTATGTCCTAGCACTTGTCTGTTAAAACAAAGCAGAGCTTTGTGCTCTCACCTGCTTAGCTCCTCTGTTTGTGGTTTGTGTCTTCAGTTTTACTACCCTTGTCCTTCTTCTACTGGTGATCCTGGCTTTGCGGAGTGCTTGCAATTAAAATTCTCATGCTGTGATGTGTCACTGAGCTTCATAACATTCCCTTTGCTTCACAGCAACAAGTGTACTTGGCACTTTCCACTGCTGACAACTACAGATTTCCTCTGCAGCACTTCAGGTGCTTGGAACCACACAAGTGACAACAAATTCAATAAAGCACAGAAGCAGTGGTTCCTATGCAGCAAGGACTCATACCAATGTGAGGGCAGGAGGAGGGTTGTGCAGAGTGTTTAAATTGGCATCCTTCTCTAGATGTGAACAGTTGTGAGAGTGGAAGATCACCTTGTAAGCAGGCTTTGTGCCATCCAAACAGATGGACTGAAGTATAAGCAGACAAACAGTAATTTAGGGGCATGAAATGGATTTGCTGCAGGCAGGTTTCCAAGTGTGAAATTTCAGAATGATTGCTTGTGTTAAGCCTCCAAACCTGAAGGGAAGGATATGTGCTAGTAGTGTGGGGTGAGCTAACGCTGAAAACAAACATGAAAATCTGTTTTGGATCCTTTCCTGGATCCATTGAGAATTTTTTTTTTTCTTAGCTGTGCTAAACTAGAAGGGATGAGTGGGAGATGGGAGAAGAATCCTGCAAAGTAATAATATTTCCCTACCAGATGGTTTGCTTTCCAGAAACTATGCTGAGAAAGTAAAGAAATTGTTTCTTTCACCTCCTACAGATGCTGATGTGCAGGAGGCACAGAACAGAGCTCTGGCTGGTTAGTCCTTAGTATCTGTATTCAGTAGCTTCAGGACAAATTCTTCAGTATTAGCCAAGCTTTAAATAATGTATTATGGACAGAAATAACCTTAGTAAAGTCTTGAAAGACTTTGAGATAATCTCTGATGGCTGTGGAGTTGCAGCAAGGATGGAATTGCCCAGCTATAATGAGAACTCAGCTCCTCTTGGGAACTTCTCTGCTTTAAAGATCAACAATGATAGAGGAGGAAAAAAAAACATTATAGAATGGCCTGGGTTGAAAAGGACCTCAAAGATCATCTAGTTTCAAGTCCCCTGCTGTGGGTGGGGTCACCAACTGCTCAACCAGGCTGCCCAGAGTCACATCCAGCTTTGCCTTGAATGCCTCCAGGGATGGGGCATCCACAACCTCTCTGGGCAACCTGTTCCAGTGCGTCACCACACTTTGAGTGGAAAAACTTCCTTCTAACATCTGACCTGAATCTCCCCTGTCTTAGTTTAAAACCATTCCCCCTTGTCATATCACTATCAGCCTGTGTAAACTGTCGTTCCCCTGTTCCTGTTTATACACTCCCTTTGAGTACTGGAAGGCCACAATGAGGTCTCCCTGGAGCCTTCTCTTCTCCAAGCTAAACAAGCCCAGACCCCTGAGGAAAGAAGAACATCTTCTGTAACTGAATCTCAAGAATTTAGGAAATGGTGGAAATGTGCTTCGCTGCTTTCACATCTACTATAAACTCCAGGCAGATGTCTTCTCGTTTGCTGATCAAAGGTGCAAAGTACAGAAGGCTTCACAGCAAGAGAACTGTAATGATTTGAAAGGAAATGAGCTTTCAGGTGTGATTTAAGGCAAAGGCTCCCATTGCAAGCTGAACTTTATGCAAGCTTACATTGTTATGCCCTGTAACTAGTGCCTTGTAGTTTCAGCTTAGGAAGCAGAGAATGAAAGAATGCATTAATCTGGCTGAAATCCACATAACAGGATTGTGTGCAAAACAAAAGTAAAATCAGACAGTGCTGTTGCTTAAATACAGCTGAGGTGCTAGGGAGAAGTATGCTAGAAACAGGGATTTTTCTAACTGCCTTACTGCAGCTGAAGAAGCTTTCAGAGGCACTGAGATTTATTCTTTGTAGCAGGATGAGGAGGAAAAGTCAGCACCTAGTTACTGTTATTCTATTTTGCAGCTGAATAGTCTTTCCAGAAGTAGGACTGCTAGAGCATGCTGTCAGTGAAATGATTTGCATTTCATAGAACTTTCCTCAGTGCTCCTGGATCACACTGTCCTCATGGCATTTTAACACTGGTCATTATTGCAGGCTCTGCATTTGATGCCCTGGTTTCCACCAGTTGCTCTGCAGAAAATGACTGTGCAACATCTGAAGAGCACTGCTCTTTCAAACGAGGCAGAAAGCATGCACACAGGTCTCAAATTCCTGATGTGGATCCTTCTTTAATTGTGCAGCAACAGACATTGCTGAAACTATGGATAATCTGCTGCATAAATTGTCCTTCTGTTTCATAAAGCTTCCTATCCATGTAATTCAGGAACTTGTACTGAGAGTGAAAGTCAAGAGGATTCAAGAAAAGGTAAATTTATGCATTTGTTTATTATAAATTAGATTGCAACCCTGTGCGTGACTTCCCATATCTTAAAATGAATGTCAGTATCTTGGTACAGTGGCTATGTTTAAGCTCTTATAATGACTCTCAGAGGAAAACTGGCCCTGAGAACAAGTAATTTTTGACTCTTAAAACAGTTGGGGTATGAAACTGTGTAAGTGGTCATTACCTGTCCTACTGAGGGTCACAGAAATCCATATTTCACTGTCATCATGAACCATTTTCAGTGCAATGACAGTTTATCTTGAATGATTTGTCTGCACCCTTGTTGGCTTAAGAAACCATTGGACTTGCTTTTACTTTTAGTAGTCTTGAATTTGCCTGTTACACTAAGGGAGACACATTTGAGAAAATAAATCCCGAAATGTGCCTATAAACCACATCAGACTTCCCTTCTTATAGCTTTTCTTATAGCTATAAGCACTGTGTTCTGCTGTTCTCTCAGTACTGTCATGTCAGGACTTTGTTTCAAGCAACACTGATTTGCCTGAGATGGGGTGCAGGGACTGATCAGCATTTGGGCTCTCTGTTACGTACATTTGTGTTAAATAAAAGGTTGAATTCTTGTCTGTTGCGCTTGTAATTTGGTTTAGTAAATCTTTTTGATACACTGAGATTTCTTGACTGAAATGCAAAATGAATATCTTGAGGAGAACTGAATTACACGAAGCTGCTGCCGTTACACAGTGAAGTAGAGGTGATTTTTGCACTTGGGAGAAAGAATGAAGCTAGAACAGGGCCAACTCTGATATGTGCTTGATAATAAGCTGTGTGATTAGCATTCTTAAGAAATCTGCGAGTTGGAATTCTGCATTCCCTTGAAACAGTTGAACTTTTTTCTCTTTTTGTGCACTAAATGATGTTGAACAGCATACTTCTCTAAATGAGAAGTCAGCAGGCAAAAAGGCACATTCCTTAAACATGATATATTTTTGGAATCTTTATTTCTGCTCTTCTTTTTTGTTAGATTATTGCTCATGATTTTCTTCCATACTCCTAATGTTTTTACAATGGCTAACAGCTTAAAAATGTGTTCTCCTTGGGTTGGGCCCATGTTGGCAGGGGTGATGCTCACCAAACGCTAACATTTGCTTCTTTGACTCTACAAACACTTAAGGGGTGGGAAGCACAGCTGGGCTCAGCAGGTTGTCCTGTGTGGTGTTCAGTGTGAGCTTTTATTACTGAGGATCCCATTCTTTTATCTAGCAGAGTAAGTCCTTTAGATTGTTTGCTCAATACTGGACCAATGCCTTTTAATAAATATTATCAGTAGATGACTAACTGCTTTTTCTTTGAGATTCTGTTGCTGTTATTCTCTATATTCACCGAGTCTTGATCATGACGGGTGCAAAATTAAAGCTCAAGAGAGCTAATGGGTTCGTGCTAACTGTACTGTTTTTGTGCACTGCTCTGACAGTCCTGTGTGATGCTCATTGCTCTGCTTATACGGTCACAGAGTTGAATTCACGAGTGGAGGATGTATGTGGGGCTGGTTGGCTAATAGCTTTGAGTTGTTCCAAGGCTCATCCTGACAGCTGAGCTTCAGAGGGTGCATAGATCGGTTACAACTCTATCATTCACTGGTGGGGGTCAAATGGTTTGGAGAGGTGTTGGTAACTTGACACTAAATGTAATTGTTCCATTTAGGATGGGAGTGTCTTCAGTGGTACAGCAGCTCCAAACTGGTGGAGGGAACCCATTTAATCAAACCAAGCATTCATGTGGTTATTAGACTGTTCGTCCCAAAGCACAAAGCTTTATCAATATAAAATGGATTGAATGTGATACTTCTATTCATTTCTCTTACATATTATGCTGTGAATGTAATGAGGCTTGTTGAATTACTGTTGTTCACTGTGATTTTCAGAAAAGATATACATCCTTGGAGACTTATCCACCAATCACACACGTTAAAATGAAATATAATGTTAAAATATATGTAATGGCTTCAATCCCAGGTCAGTTTTGCACGCTTGCTTTCATCACTTGTGTTTAACTCCAGAAGCTAGACAGGAATGAAGTTCTGTTTACCAGTTTCTTCCAAACTCTATGGAAACTGATTAGTCATCAGTAAGATCATTGGCCAACAGCTATTTTTAAAAAACCTAAAGCTTTGAAGCATTTGTTGTTCAGATCTGACAGATTCTGGAAATTACCACAGAATCTTATGAAGTTCAAGAGAGAAACAGGTTGTAAGAAGGACTCTTACATAGATAAGAACATCCAGACTTATACTAAGAAGGATAAACTTACTTGCTGCAGGATATACACTAATCTATAGGGAGACTGTTTCCATACTGGCAGTGTATTAAATCATTGTCTTCTTCCGGAGATCATATCAGGCCCAGGAGCATGGACTTCATGGAGTGCTGGTATGATGCAATAATGTTTATCATCTTTAACACTTTCTCTGCTACTTTTAACTCACTTTTGAATGTTGTAGAGCATAAAACTCTGAAATCTCCTTGATGGGTTTTATAGGAATGGAGTGGGGATGTGTTTTGTGGTTATTTGGTTGTTTCTTTTGGAACAAATGAAATCTTGACAGCTTAGTAGAGTTTAGGAGACAATTCTAGTTAAATGAAGCTTTTATCTTTACCTGTGCAGCTATTTCTTATGGGAATATATGTATCTTTAAAAGACTCTTATCTAATTCTGTGTACTGAAATTTTCCATTAAAAAGATTATGATTAAATTCTTAGAAGCTATGAGGTATTTAATATTAATTCAGCTTGAATAAGGAAATAAATGAATAAAACAGTGTCCTAGCATGTGAAATTGTCACTGACAGTTGAAATAGACTTTTTTTTCTTGAAAAATAAGCACCAAATACAAATGACAATGAGGGATGGAACTTTGATATAGGAACAAGTTGGAGACACCAGAGAGGAGGCTAAATTGTAGTTTATGTTTTGATATGGTTACTGCTTCTTTCAGGGGGAGGAAAAAAGGAATTGTAAAGCCCTGTGAATTTTAGCCTTGTAAGTGACTGCAGGCGATCCCAAAACAGCAAGAGAATAGCCCTGGAAATGAATTTTCTTTTGTGACTATGTAATGGATTTGTGATTTTAATGACACAGACTAAACCCAGTCAACCCCATTCCTGAGGGTTGTTCACTCCCACTGATAAAGTGGTAGAATAGCTATAAACATGCCCATTATTTTCTTGTCAAACATAAAATACATATTACTCCAAGGTGTTTAGGAGGTCTCTCTGCTTACACAAAATACAGAAATAAGTGGATAGGTGGCTTGTTTAATTGTGCATTTGCTAGGAGGTTTATATCCTTTCCTTGAAGAAATCATTTTTCAATTTATTTGTCAAAGCAAAAAATAAACTTTGCCTTTGATACTATTTTGAATATGCATGATAGCATCTGAGAAAATGACTTTTCAAGAGTATTCTAAGGTTACCTCTTTCCAAACTGTAGCAGTAAACTCATACTTACTGTTGAAAGTGCCAGTTGGACCTAGACCAAACCTTTTTTTTTGTGACAGAAACCACAGGAACCTTTTTCTTCTTTGTAATTGACTTCCAAAAGACCTCTGACTAGCATTAAAAAAATACAAGAACCACCATTTTGTTTTGAGAAACCACCAACTTTCCTGCTGAAACTTACCAGCAGATAGTCCTTTCTTACAGCCTCACCAAACAGCTCTTCTTCGGAATTAATTTTGAGCTACACACCAGACACAAATTGAATGCTAAAATGATTTCTCTAGCTAACAGTTCATGCACAAGGGGGGTATGATCAGTGAGCTGCTTCTTTTTTATATGAGTGTTAACAGATGGGGCTTAATTCTTGTGGGGAAAAAACACAGAATGAGTTCTGAGAATCCAGAACTGAAGTAGTATCAGATAATTTGTACATTGCACTTGGCACTGAGAGTATATATGTCTTCAGCAATTAACCACAGCAGTTGCTTTGGCAGAGCCCTTTCTGAAAGAAGTGAGTTCTATTTCCTCTCTCCTCCAGTAATCATGGTGGACAGAAGATTCTCACATATGTGAAATGCAACACTCTTCATGAAAGTGAGATCAATGCGATCCTAGCAAAATAGCCACTAGTAGCAGCATTTAATCAAGAAGACCATATAGTGAAGAACAATCATGAGTACTTCTCATACACGGGAAAAGCTCCATTGAGAGCTTGCACCTTAACATAAATTAAAACAACAACAAAAAAACCCACCATCAAAACCTGCCATGGAGAAATCATATGTGAGTCAATTCTTAGCTCTTTCTGGAGAGCTATTCCCTTCTGTAAAAACACACCTGTCTTCATCAGATTCACTGCTTTTGGTTCAGTCACTACTTTCTAATGAGTTTTGTCAGGATTGGCTAATACCACCTATGCTGACTTGCATCACTCCTCCCTTTAAATCCCTGTTCTAAATGTATCTGGTCAGGCTTTGTAAGTTGTCCTAAGGTCTGACTGTTAACGAAGTACAGCTCAACCTCCTGTGAGGGAGGACCTTCTCATAACAGAGCTTGTCAGATGTTTGCTTGTCAACTTCATCGTTCTTTCACTTACCTTTTGTTTTCTTCAAAAGCAGTGGCTCTTTCCAGTCATACAGTCGAAATCAAGTAACTGAAGAATGCTCACAAAGGATGGGCCGTGGGTAAAGTAGAAAAAATCATGCGGTCTATGTGCAAATAGGAATTAAAGTGTACAGATAGCAGTAAAATCTGCTTATTATATTTATGAGCACAGTTTGATATTTGATATTTGATATATTTATGAGCACAGTTTACAGGTAGAAGTTGTTACCTGTACAATCAGCCTGTATAACAGAAATCATTCTGAACCATTTGAAGCCTACATTAATTAAATCAAAATGGGCCTGTTGGAATTTTTCTCTAGAAGTATATGTCAAGCAACATTAGTGTAACTGAACCTGGCTTACATATTTGACACACAGCTACTGAAACTATACGACTACATTCATTTTAAAGGACATGTTTCATGCCCTCAAGTGACATTCCAAGACTTTTGCAAGAATCAACTTTCCAAGCAGGAAAGGTTTCAGACATTTAGTCAGCCTGGGGATGGGATACTGTGAATGCAGTTCAAGGCCTGAGTAGGACACATTACCCAGTGCACAGATCTTCTAGCAACTTGTGCTGAGATAGCTGTCACTTGATCTCTGTTCTCAGATTATCTACGTCCCATCACACAAAAGTTAGCCTCTAGCTGGGAGTGATGTGGCTGAGAGTTCAATTTCACATATATTTATAATGCTTATAGGATATGTATTCTTGATGATGCTGTAACAGTGATAATGCTTGTATTTTAGTAGTGCTGCCTGTGGTAGTCAATTCTGACCTTTTTCCCTGGGGGAAAAAAAAAAAAAGTGTGTCTGTGGGTCAGCTGTAGTCTGGTTTTACGTTTCCTTTCTAAAGATTTCTATGATATATTTAGTGCAGCTGCCTCAGGTTTCCAGTAGAAGCTCTCTCTCTGACATAAGCAGGTATTACAAGTGACAGCAAAGAAATCTATATAGCTATTGATGAAAACAGCACTATAATGGCTTTAGATGCATCAAGTTGAACCTAATGAATAGTGGTATACTTACTGGTATGTAAAAGCTATGTGTAAGTTAAATTCTAGATGATGTTCAAAGTGCTGCTGTCGTTAGTTACTTTATCATTAGCACCTTAGTCATCCAAACAGGGGGTCAGGCTCATTTCCCTAATGAAACATTTCCCTAGCTTCGGTTCTTCATTGTTCTGAGGCACAAAAAGTATGAACTGACTGCTGTGAATCTCTGGGGCATTATGTCCAGATCTGAAATGTTTTGTGGTTGATGGGTGTTGCTTGACATGATGGTGTTCAGCATGAAATATTAAAATGATTCCTGCATTCTAACAGCTCATTGCACTTCACAGATTTATTTTGAAAAGTCTTTGTATCTTCTAATAGAGATGGAGAGCTCAAGTCTTCTTGGTTACATTATCTTCTAACTTCATTTATATCGGTGTTTGAGGGCCCTACAACAGGAGTCAAATGAGAACAAACATGGATTTCAATATGCTACACTTGCATAGTTGTTGGAGAGAAATTTCCAGCAGGATTATATAAAGGTTTTCAGAGATGTGCAAATTCTTCTTTTTTTCCCTGAAGTAGAACTTATTCTTGAACTACACTTACTGAAATTGAGGTTTGAATGTTTTTTCTCTTCAGTTAAAGATCTGCTGCATTACCATCTTGTGTATAAAAAGTTGAAAGCAGTGGGCCTCCACTGCTTCATATCAGAAACACGACTACTCAGTTTTTCACGCATATGGTGCATCTCTCTATCTATGTGGATACACACAAGCTTTAAGATGAGCTAATTGCATATTGCCATAGGGAAACAGCAACTAATGCAAGCCACCTGAAGGGAGCACTAAGCTGAATAAGGGCCCTATTCTTAAGATGTTGAGTTTCTGCCTTTCTGAGGAAAGTGAAGTCATGGTTTCTTACCATCTTGAAGTCTTTATCTAGCTCTTCGTGGACTACAGCAGCTTCTTACTACTAGTTTACACCATATGAACCTAAATGTTGAGTGCTTGTAGGTATTTTGAATATATATATATATATATATGTATTTGAGCCAAACCTCATGGCTATCTGAGCTGGACTGCTTGCTGAATATTTATGGAGACCAACCAGTGGATGTGAGTGCTGTCATACGGTGGGTGGAGTGTTTCAGCAGTGGCAACTGCTGGGTCACCTCCCTTGGTGCAGTTTTTTACAAGCACTGCATTCAGATTCTTGTTCATCACTGGCATAAATGCACAGCTAATGGTGGTGACAGTATTGACAAAAACAGAGTTACGTAGCTGAGAATTTGCTCTACCAAGTAGTGTTATTGTGCTCTTTGTATGTGTTGTAGTTTCTGTGGAAACAAATAGGAGGAATTATTTTTGGAGTGGTCTATGTATAATATTTCTTGTATATGGCATCAATGAGTAACTGTGGCCTTACAGGAGTTACGTGAAGCAGTTACATCTCAGGCCCAGCATCTATTTTTTCTATTTGCTTGATCTCTGGGAAGCTTCTTCCTGTTGAATTTTCAGAATGTTAAAAGCTTCACATGTGCCCAACTCAGGGCACCAAATGTGTGCAGCCTGTCCTACAGAGTACCATCACATGTACTGAGCATCTGCTACAAAGATGTATGAGACTCATGTGCACTCAGTAGCACAAGTATATGTTAAAACTTCCCTCCAGGAAATCAGGTGGAATTATAGTAGTACTATTTTTTACCAGAGTTCAAACAAATGAGAGCACAGAATGCTCAAGAGGCATTAAAAATAATAATAATAAATAAAAAAAAACTAGTTGAAAATGCTTTTGAATAATGGAAATTTCAGTGCTGTCAATCCCAACAATTACAAAAATGACAGCCTTTCAAATCCTGATTTCTTTTCAGAGAAATTTCTTTTAGTTTTCCTTTCCTTTGGTTTTTAAGATTGATGCTCACAAGCCTTTCTATGCAGGTACAAAGATCAGAAACATTTTTCAGCTCAGGCAAACAGTTCCAGAAACCAGCACGCAATATTGGAGTATAATATTAAAGCCCAGGAACTGAATATGTTATTAATACAGCAGTATTGCAGGAATTGGCCCTCTGGTTGTACCCTCTCCCTGGTATTCATGCTGAGCCACACTTCTTTCTTTTTGAAAAGTTTCACTTTGAAAAGCTTGTACACCTGAAGTAGACCTAGAACTTGTTAGCAAATATATGCTACAAAGTTCTGCGTGGGATCAGAAGCCATTGTGTGAACGGCTGTGGAAATATATCACATGAAGTCTTGTCATCAAAATGTGCTTTCTTCTTTAATGAAATAGCCTGGGGCTTAGGGGGAAATATGTGTGCATATGTATATATTTCCCCTAATGTGTGTTTCTGTGTATATACTATATAATACATATATATAGTGTGTGTGTTTTTGCTTTTGTCACAAACACTGCATATATTGCACAAGAAGATATGATTTCAAAGGTTTTGACCAATCTGAAAAGGAACCTTTTCTTTTTCTGACTGATTTTCAGTTTCTTTGGTTACGGTTCTGCACGCGTTGAGCTACAGCCCTAGAAGCAGTACTTTGATGAGACTCTGTAGGATGTAATAGCTTAATTGGCACAAAGCTTAGTTTCTTCAAACCTAGTTGTCTCTTCATGTGCTTGTGAGAGTATGGCTTTGTACATAACAGATTTTATCAACCGGAAAAGCAGAAACACCAAAGTTACCTTATTTAGAATCCTTCGTAATCTGTCCCAGAAAATAAAAACCAGCATCAGTGTGCACATACTGAAGATGTGAGGCTGTGAACAGACGAAGATAACTTGTCAAAAACAGAAAACAATTTGGAGTGAAAATGATGTGAGCTATAAAAGACCAGTTCTTAAAATAACCTTTAAAATAACCTTCTGGAATCTTTACCTTATGAAGAAAACTCTCTGGGAGCTCTGTTCTGCAACTTAAAGAGTAGCAAAATCTTGATGCCCACTGCATACTTCACATACATTTCTAATTAGCATGTTACTTCTACTATTTGAGGATGTGAGAGTTGTTTTTTTTTTTTCTCCCTGAGTGAATGATTTATCACAGGTCAATGAGTAATGAATCAGAAATGGTTATAACTTGATGCATTTATTTATTTTAATTCAGTATATAAAATAAGCCATAGATATGTGAACAGATGTATACTTGATTAGACAGAAACTGAAGATAAGCTAACGATATGAACATACCTTTGATTTGCCTAATCATAAACCCATATGAAAAATATCATATCTGACATCATATAATTAAATTATTTCTACCTGGTGTGTTATAATTAGTATGATCTCATAATCATAATGAATTAATGCCACCATATATCATCTTCTGACTTCATGTGATAGAGAATATAGAAGAATTACAATAGAAATAATGTCTCTGTTCAGACACAAACAGACTCCAGACAATTTTCAAACATTATAAATAATCTTTAGGATTACAGTTTACTTAGGGCTGAAGAATTTCAAACAGTAAAACAAGCTTTTCACTGCTCTATCCTTGCCTGTTTCCGAGGCCCATAAATAGGGCTGCATCTGTAGAACTCCTCCATAGATGTGGATTACGTTGGAGGCCACTAAAGATGGAAAGGGAACTGCCTAATATTTTTGCCAAAAGAGAAACTTCTTTTATTCCTCCCAAACAGGCAGCTGGCGTGCTCAATTTGTACAAAATGTCCCCCCAGCCAGATGGTAGGGAGGAGGGCATATGGTACCAGTTCCAACTCTTTTTAAATTAAATCCCCCTCTGGTGCTTCTTGGCTTGTTGCAGATGCACAGAATGCAGCTGACGTCAGTTCACTGATTTGCTGGAAAGGAGAGGGGCACCTCAGGGCCCTTTTAACCCTCCCATAGTGACAGGCTGGTGGAATATGCGCTCCCACTTTATGTTGTATAGCTGTGAGGTTTGTCCCTCCCAGATCCACTCCTGCAAATTTCACCTGGGGCTGCATCCAACTCCCAGTGATGTAGGGACTATGCGATCTATTGTGATATTATTGTGATCTATTATTCAATGTCTTCTCATTTAACACCAGTGGTGTTGCTAAAGATATTCCAGCACCTATTCCCAAGCCCTTTTTTTGTTCTGATCTGAAATGAGGGTTTATTTTTTAATCCCTTCTTAGTATTCCTTGTGCTGAGGTTCAGTATCCATCAGCAGTGGGAGGGAAGCACTTCAGAGCATTTACTGCCACCTTGGTCTGTCCTAGCACAAACCTGTGTACCTGCATAAGGAACCAGGTCCAAACAAGCTGGTTAAACTCCAATGTTTCACCAAGTGTATTTCACTCAGTTTGTGAGTGCTGTATGCCATGTGCATGCAGCTTTTCACTTTTCACCACACAAAAATAGTTGCTTGAGCTGTTTGAGAACACATTTGAACACAGATTGAGTACTTGAGGTTACCTTAAGGCTGAGGGGGAGCTTATGCTAGAGCACATAGCTGCACTAGAGCCGTGCTATGTTAATTGCTTTTATCAGTAACCACTACCAGATATAAAATGTGACCTCAGAACGTGGTTTTTCAAGATATAAGGGAGTGAAAAAAAGCTTCTGAAGACTAGACTTTCATTTACATACACATAGTACTTCCCAAAACAAAACAAAACAAAAATAAAAAATAGAATGTAAGCTGTCCTGTACAACAAAAGCTTATAATGAATTTCTCCCAGTCTGAAAGACTTTCTGATGCTCTCATTTGATAAAACTTTTGGCTCCAAGTCTGAATAAAATTATGCAGTCTGACACATTACTCTTAACAGTAATCAAATTATCTTGTTCTTGCCCGGAGCTGAAATCCTGTGAGTAGGTAAACATCTGTTTACTAACTGCCAGCTCCTTACCATTACCTTCACCCCATTTTACCCCACTGATAATCTTGAAAAAGAATTTGCAAGTGCTGAGAGACTTGTAATGTATGCAGCATTCCTGAGCTTCTTGGCACATTAGCCTTGAATTAATTCAGACTAAACCACCTCACTACCACTGATTATTTAACTCCTTACTGTTGCATTGTTGGATTGTCTTTACTCTCCACCACAGGCATCTTACCATAATGAAACTGACATATTTTGTGAGTAGGTGGAGTGTTCTTCTTTTCTCTTTACAGAATTGCAATGATCCATCATGAAGACACGTAAGCTTTACCTTGCAGGGGAGCAGTTATTTCCATCCTCTGCTGTATTTGGGCTGTAACATGACTGTAGCTGCAGTTGATGTTGCAGAACTGTGTTACATGTGTCCCATAGCAGACATCTACCAAGGTGTGCTGCCTGCCTTGACTAACATTTCCAGTAGTAGTAACTTGCTCCATGGCATATTCCAATTACAGAGCACAGTCTCTTTGGATGAACCTCTTGGCTGTCTTTTACAGGCGAGTGGAAACCAGCTCTTCACAAAACGAGTAGGATGGTCTTAAGAAATCTGAAGCCAAAATAGACAAGATAGAAGCACATCTCCTGAAAGCTCTCACTTTGGCAGTGAAGCTGTTGTTGACATAGCCAACTCTGAAAACAGAGTAAAACAGAAATGGCTGAGCTTTAAATGAAGGGAGGGAAAACCCCTATGGAAGATATGAAGTTAATATATTAAATATTACAAAAGAGCAAAAGGTGAGTACAGAGTATTCGAGAGAAATGGAAAGGATTAAGAAAAGTACAGAAGAAAAAATACTGTTTTGAGAGACAATTGTTAAGCCCTATAGTGAGAAAAGAATTTAGTCTTTTCTGTGCAGGACAGATTAAACCAGCTCTTCTTAGATGCTCTGACAGTGTATGTATACAATAATGTAAATGGATTTAAGGCTGGTGCTCCTACAGTCCTGCACTGCTGCACTTTGCCTTCCTGCATCAGTTCTGCAGTAAAGCCTCCTTAGAGACTGGCTTGCCTGTGAGCTGGACAGTTCTCTCTGAACCAGGTAATCAATAGAGCCAGCACAGAACTGAGTGTCAGCAAAAGGAGAATCACAAAAGCCTGATTTAATGCCAGCTTAAACTGTGATGCGGCCGCACCCCCACTCTGAATGTGGGACACCAGCAGGGGCAAGATTTAAGGGTGGGATGAGAGGATTAAATCTTATGATGCTTTAAAAGTCAGTGAAATCTAATTTAAAAATGCCATAAACCAAAGTTCTTTAATTATCATAATTGCAGTGTCAAGACAAGGCTGAGTTAAGGTAATCTGAAAATATAACTACCTTTCTTACATCTCAACATGCTCGGATTTATGAGTGTCTATTTCCTCTGAAAGATATAATTTTTTTTTCATTGTTTTTACTCTTGGTAATGTTAAAAATTTTATGTTAATAATATATGCACATACCTCCTCTCCCACAGCCTTTTCTCCCATGTAAGTGCTGATAGGATGAGAGGTAATGGCCTCGATGCTCCAGGGGAGATTCAGGCTGGACTGCAGAAATACTTCTTTGAAAGAGTGATCAGGTGCTGGAATGGGCTGCCTAGGGGCGTGGTGGAGTCACCAACCCTGGAGGTCTCAAGCAATGTTGAGGGACATGGTTTAGTGGGAAATGTTGGTGATAGGCAGACTGGATGATCTCGGAGACCTTTTTCAATCATAGTGATTCTATCATTCTATGATTCTATACACACACGTACATGAAAAAATCAAACTTTAGCTGGAGTTAACGTGGATTTTACCCTGGAGAATTCTATTCAGAGAAAAGATGATTACTTCCTATTAGCTATCAATTGGACAGTGCACATGGAAAGAATGTGGGGAGGAAATGTGCAACACAGACTTTACAACTGACACAAATGGTTTATAAGGTATGAAAATGGGAAGATCTGGTCTCATCCTTCCCCTACCTGATTCAAGTCATGCAAGTACTACATAGAAGACTGTAAAAACACTGCCAGGTTCTTGACATCAAGATGAAAGATGACAAATAATAAGGTTAAATCAAAGGAAAGTCAATTTTACCAGAAAGTATTTTTTCCTTCCAGAAAAGCTAATTTATGCTCGGTATGTTGAGCACAGGTTGAATTACGCCTAAAGCAAAGTAAGCAAATAGATGTTTTGACAGAAGGTTCACATATTAATTAACTCAGGAAAATGCTTATCTCTTATTGCAATTTGTAAAGAAACTTTTCACGAGATTAACAAAATTTGTAGTAGACCTCATTAGCATTACTCAACTCTGACAACATTTAAACAAATGTATCACAAAAGGATCTTTTAAAAGGATCTGGGAGCTCGCTGCAGAGCAGAAAAATTATGGTCTGAAAAGAGCCTTAAAAGAATTGTGTTTAGCTGATCTCTGAACTGTGAAACATGCCAGTATAGGTATCTTTACTGTGTTTAAAATACATTTTACTACCTCTGATAGTGCTGCATGTAGCACAAGGGCGCTGCCAAGATGAGTTGGCTGTGATCCTGGAGACTCAAACACTATTAAGTTTGAATACAAGCTTCTGCAGGTGAGAGCCTTTCCATTGAATGACATTAGACAGAGCTCTCCTTTGTTCCCATCCAAATGATGAGCAGTACTATCTGGAATGTCACTTATTTATTACATCTTATTTTTTCCAAGACTTTCAGAGTCTCTTATCATTTTCTGAATAAGTAGAAAGGCAGCTGAAAACAACATTTGGGTTGCCTTTACGTTCATTCAGCAGGAAAAAAAGGGATATATATATATTTTTTTTGGTCTGACTACACTAAAAAAAAACCCATCATATCCTTTTTCATTCTATCAAATTTTCTTCTCCTAAGGCCTACAGGAGCATAAAAAGTACCTATTTATGCTTTCTGTAGCAGTGCCACCCTCTTGGCTGTGCCAGCAAAACCACTTATGATTCAGTTAGAGGAACCTCTGCTTACTGATTTGCTGGGTTATTTTCAACGGGAATCAGTCCTCACATAACCTCACACTGATTAACACCTACGTTTGTCGTTCTGAGATAATCTGGTGGCTCCTTGCTGCTGACAGCCGCTTGCAGAAGCAAAGTTCTGACTGGCATCAACAGCAGGTAAACAGAGAGATTTTGGGGGGCAAAAAGATGAGGAGGGGGTGTGTGTGCGGCAGGATGACAGAACTCCTCTTTATTTTTGTGACATAGAACACTTAGGTGGAACTGGGTGGCATAGAAACCCCACAACACCACGGCAAGGAGAGCACTTGGCTGCTTAAGCTGGCATTTAATGCTCATGAAACTGATTCCATGAGTGCAAACCTATTGTCAGCAGGTTCACTTGTTTGTTAGAAAGCGTTTTCAGCTCTGCAGCCAAGAGAGAGAGAAATGCTGACACAACCACCACTGAGGTGAGCAGACTGTTTTTCCCCCAACCTACCAGTACAGCATATCCTTTCAAGAACTACATTTCTTTCAAAGGAGATTTCAATGGTGAGATTTAGAGGTTTGCTGGCCTTTAATATTTTAATATATTCTTCTGTATTTTCATTTGATTTATTTCTGTTGTGGGTTGATAGAGACACATTTGCTCACTGGATAATTCACACTGGCATTTTATTGCAGGTTTGTTGTTTTTTAACAAGAGATTAAAAAAATCTCACACAGATTCTTGCAATTTGAATATGGCTGACTAGCTGGTTACTGTAGTCAAAGCCTTTTCTTTGTTTTCAACTTTTATCTCTACAACTGCATTATAATAACAATGCTTTGGTTTGCTGAATGATGACTTTGCCATCCCCTTAGAGGACGTTAAGGGTCTCCTAATACTCCTGTGTATCAAGCTCACCTTAAGGTCAGGATTTTCTTTTTATTCAGCAGCAGATGGAGATAAAATACAAGTACTGTTTATTAAACAGCCATTGAACTTAGGAGTACAGTACAGTAGAAAAAGTAATACAATTCCCAAGAATGGATAATGCAGTAGCTGCACTCAGGAGCACAGGACTGGCATATTTACACTAATATGGAAGAGACTGAGCCTCAGAGATGAAGTTTCTTCAGTTGTTACTATACTGTAGTGCTTGCTTTTGACGTTTCCCCCCCCCCCTCCTTTTTTTTTAGTTTATTAATTATTTATTTTTTAAGACGTGGAAGAAGGATATTTTCTTATTAGTCAGACTTTGTCACAGCTATTTACATCTCAATAGCTTCATTTCTGAATAAGCTCACTAATACCCAGGATCTCCCTTCCAGTTTTTCCCCCAAAGCTTCTCCTAACATAGCACAAGGAGGTCCAAAGTTGTTACACATACCAATGGTACTAGAGTCACAGGTAGCTGTCATGGTTCTTTGCTGGCATCACAAACAAGTCAACAAAAGCAGTACTTTGGGAGCCAGTGACGGTCCTACTTGCTTGTAATGGGCTATTTCATGGAGTAACCATGGAGATATTTGAGTAACATGGCAAATAAATAGGATAGGTCTAAAATTAGGCATTTGGCAATCTTAGTTGACTTGCTTGTTGTTTCCTTGTTTTCCTAAAAGCAAGTGTCTAGGGCCCACGTTTCAAGTTTCAAATCAGCAATTCTAATTCTTACTTACCTATCACTGTACGTAGAGCGAATTAAATTATTTTAGCACCCAAAAATTGAGCTTTAAGAACTTGAAAAGAGGAAATAAGCTATTTAACCTGACCACGTTTGGCTGAGGGATTTGAGAAGCATGCTGTTACGGTCCAGGAGGCTTAATTAAAATGTTTAAATTTATAATGTTCTGTTAAATGCTCCTTATGAACTGACAGAGATGGATTTTGGTTTCTCCTGCTGCTTAAGGAAAACAAAGCAGAGGCGACAGGTCGTTAATCATCAGCTGTCAATGGGACTGTGCCTCTCCATCCAAGTTGCTGCACTCCTTTAGAAGCAGCGTAAAGCCTACAATTAGTGTGTCTCAATTCAATATATGACCTTGAGAGTCTCAGTGCTTTTTGTTACTAGCACTATGCATCCTACCTTGCGTTCATTGCCCTTAAATATCAATTTATCTGCGTGGGGATGATTTGAATCACAGACTCGTAGAATCGTAGCGGTTGGAAGGGACCTCTATTGATCATCGAGTCCAACCCCCCTGCCAAAGCAGGTCCCCTATACCAGGAAGGTTTGAAACCTTCCCATAGTTTGGTGCTGATCGTTGGAATTGCGGCTTCGAGTACACGTTCCTCTGCAGGTCTTGGTAAAGTGGAATGAATCACAGAATCATGCAATGGTTCGGGTCGGAGGGACCTTAAAGCCCACCCAGCTCCAACCCCTGCCGTGGGCAGGGCTGCCCCACATTGGATCACGTTGCCCATGGCCCCATCCAACCTGGCCGTGAGCGCTCCAGGGATGGGGCACCACATCAGGGCAGCTGTGCCGGGGCTTTACTACCCTCGGAACTAACAATTTCGGGGACCGCTTTTCCTCAAAGCAACGCTGGAAACGAATTTATTGCCGCGCCCACCGCCCCACACGGCGGGGCGGGGCACCGAGGAGGGGACGAAGGGCGGCGGAGAGCAGAGTACAGCCGCCTCAGCCGCCTTCGGGGCGCAGGCGCACGCAGAGCGGCCGGAGGGGACCGCCCGCCCTTCCGCCGCGCGCCCCGCCTCGTCCGCCGCCCGCGGAAGTGAGCGGAGCGGGGATGCGGCCGCGCTGCCGCCCCGAGGCGCGGAGGTGAGAGGCGCGGCCGGGGGCTGCCGCCCGCTCCCCTTCGGCTCCCCCTTCACCAACAGCCCCAGCGCCACTGGGTGAGCGGCCGGGCCGAGCGAGCCGCGGGGGGGCCCGCTCCCTTCCCTCTGCTCTCCCCTCTCCCTCCCGCTCTGCCGGCGCTGGGCTATTTTTAGCTGCCCGGGCTGCGGGAGCGGCCTCGGCGCGGTGCGGTGCGGTGCGGTGCGGCTGCGCGCTGCGCTCCGTGCCATCCGCGCGCCCCGGGGTCCGGAGGTTTTTTTATGCCGTTATTGTGTTGGATCGCCCTTCTCCAGCGCTGGTTTCTCTTGCAGATGTTGCTGCAGGTGGGGGCAGAGGGAGCGGTGTGATTGCCGGGGATCTCGGGGCGGCTCTCTGTCCACCTCTCAGCTCCCGCTCCGGAGCCGCTGTTGCTAAAGACTTTTGTAACTCTCGACTCCCGTGCGATTTCGATGGAAAATGAAGGTAAAGCTCTCCCCGGAGCCGCTGGCCTCCTCGGAGCCGAGAAGGATCTCTGTATCGGGAGCGTGTCCCGTTTCATCTCCGTAGGGGCCCCTGGGCTCGGTGACGGGGCGTTGCTGAAATTCGTCTTTAACGTGGAGCGTTAATTGCACTCTGTGTTGAAATATATGCGTATATATATATACGCATATTTTACTTATCTTGCCTGCTTTGCAATTATTTTTTTCTTTCTCCATTCAAACCATCACTGAAGCTCAACACGCCGCTGTTTGGAAGAGCTGGTGTAAAGCTGTGATCTCTGCGTTGCTCCTTTGGACCGCTCCGATACGTTCTCCTCATCCCGCTTGGGAATGGTGTGGTCTGGGGAGTTGTTTCGTTTTTTTTTTCCCCGCTGGGTTTCCGTGTGTGCTCTGGGAACTGTTTGCATTGGTGATGCTGACAGAGAGCTTCGTTGCTTTCCTTCTGAGGTGACGGGGGATGTTGGAAATCTGTTGAAATTATAGTTTTCTTTATTATGGATGTAAGCTGGAGGTGCTCAAGGCCAGGTAGCATGGGGCCCTGGACATGGTGGTAACCCTGCCTGTAGCAGGGGGGTTGGAGCTTTGGAGCTCAGTGATCTCTCAGGTCCCTTTCATTCCAAGATGCACTATAATTTTATGAAATAGCAATCCCCTTATCTTGATCTCTGATGTCTGTATTCTTTGGAGGTACTAGATAGAATTTTTTGGTGGCTGCTGCATATCCTTTGCTGTAGATGGATGCGAACCCAAGGACCTGAGAGCAGAGAGATGCTTCCTTAAGGATCTGACTCGGGAGCCTGTGTTGTCCTTCTTGGGGTAGACTCATGGGTTTTCATTCTTGGATATCATTCTATTCCCTGTGACTGGAAGGCTGTTGTAAACAGCATTTTGGAAATGTCACAGGCTGTCGTAATCTTGCATCTCAGAACTTTCTGTCTTGAAAAATGTTAGAATCTTACCAGTGCTGTTGATCACATCCTCTAAGTGAGTTTTTGTCACAAAGAACGCAGAACTTGTCAGATAGAATTTTTGATGTGTGTGTTTGAATGGGGACACCTCAAGAAGACTGATTTTTGGTTTTTGGAGCCTTGTTAGCTGACAGGAGCAGAGTCAGTGCCTTTGCATTAAGTCACTGCCTTGTAAATAAGGTTGCTGAATGACTGGCTCTCAAGGCAGGGGGAGTACAGTCTAATGCCACTGAAAAGAAGTACGCATAAGGAAAAAGTATCCATGAGATGTCTGTGTGCCTAAATCGAAAGAGAAGGAAGGCTTCTAATGCCTTTTAGTTCTGTCTACAAGTAAATACAACATTACAGATAATCCGAGTTTTTTGTGGTACAGTATGCTGCATTCTAATTCTGCGGAAGACTGGTAGCACAAAGATAGCTTTTATTATGTTTCTTTCAGAATAACTTCTGTTTCAAAATGTGGACTCATATTTGTATGATAGAAGTGACATAAAATACAGCTACATCCAGGGGAAAAACACTTCATGAGATGGTCAGACACATATTTGGAAGGACGAAGTAGGGGCTGCGGTTATTGAAAGTTTTCAAAGCAGGGAATTTTCCTGGGGGTCGTAGGAAAGCTAAATTTCAGCACAAATTAAAAAATTGAGTTGGTTCTTTTAACATTTGCATTGCTTGCTCTCCACTCTTTTCCCTCCACCTCCACTGTCTCACAATTGAGCCCTTCTGCAGACATATATGTTTACAACTGTCTGCTCTCTGTTTTTGTCCTCTTGGCATTTTTGACCTCTTCTTTCCCATTTGACATCTTGAGCCAGCTAGATGCTAGCAGCTTTCATTTGGAACATTTCAGCACCATTGACAGAATCCTTAATGTACTCTCTCCAGGTGAGAGTGCGAACTAAGGATTGCAAGAAGATAGAATATGTTATTTTTTTTTCAAGTCTGTGTTTGAAAGTTGGAATGTTAAGCAAGATACGACAGATTTTTTTTTTCTATATTTGGAGCATTATTCAGGAAATTGATAATGCAGTTTGGAAAACTGATGCTTTCATCACATAATTCATTTTTCATAAGCAGCATGGCTCGGTCACTGTAAGCTAGCTAATGTTTTGTCCCAAGACTTTGTGGTTTCTGTCTCTTGTATTGGGATGAATTAGCTAATTAAGCTTCCCCAAAATTTGTGTATCTCGTGATAATGGGAAGTGAATTTCCCAGCGTAGGAAGGTTTTTGCTTTTTTCAGTGAGGCTGTTACTCAGAGGAAAATAGTTTGTGTTTTTGTTTGGAGTTCTGTGACTTCATAAATCCACCTTGTGGACAGGTGAGAGGACTTGTAGCTGTGTAAAGAAAACAGCTGTGAGTGCAAAGTGAGCACTGCAGTTTTATGAGATCTCTCCTTCCATGTATTTTGTCTGTTCTAAGTAATTTCCTACAATTGTACCCTGATGATTTCAGCTTTTTCTTCCTTTTCAGATTGTGAAAACAGGCTCTTTATTCCACTGAGAATTGTCTTGCTGACGACTGTGTTTTAGCAGAAACTTCAGAGCTTCTCTGCTCTGAGGTTAGACTGTGGTAACAAAGACTGGTTGTGAAGTAGTGGTGCTGTGTTGTTACCAAGGCATTCTGTAGCAATCATTTTTAGATCACTCCATGCCTATCAGAAGAGGTCGGGGCTGCGTTTTCCCACCTGTAGATTTTCCTAAAGTCACACAGAACATTAGCACAAGCACAGATTTACTGTAAGTAATTAAAGCATCGTGTGGTGGTTTCAGTACCTGTAGTCTTCATTGTTATAATGCCTAGTTGTCTTCAGCTGATTGTCACACAACACTATTTCAATCAGTACTCTGTCAGCAGCGGTTTCAGGATTGTTTTGATAACTGGATGAATGCTGAGATGAGTCAGTTTCTTTCTCTGGAGGAGGTGCTTTAGTTTGTCACGTGCTGCTGAGACAACATGAGTTTTGGTTGTTTTTAAGCTGTGCTTGGAGTACAGTTGGCTTTCCTAGCGAGCTATTCCTTAAGCAGGCTGCGTTGGAAAAGTGACCAATTCAGATCAGCGAACAGCTTCTGTTTTTTGAGGGCAGTGTGGTCACATTGTGGACAGGCTGCCTGTGGACTTGGCAGCTGTAAGGGCTGGTGGAAGGGTGGAGGCTGAGGAGGATGCCTGTAGCAACAGGGACTTGAAAACCACACTGTTCCAGAATGGCATCATCAGTTGTACTTGAACTAATATCCAAAATAATGAGAACAAATTTTATGCTGGAAAATGTTGCAAATTCTGAAACGGAGCTGGACTTGTCACAGCAGCTCACGTGTCTTTTGGTATTACTTGTTTAATAAATCATCTTTGTAGGTGAAACAAGAATTTTTGTATTCACTGACTGCAGTTTGTTTCAATCTGTGTCTCGCTATGAGAAAATTGGAATGCAGTACTGTATACTGACGTTGGCATAAATGACATCTCTTCCATTTAACTTGAAGAACAAGGTTAGGAAAGGGGCTGTTTTGTTTTTGTTTTTCAAACCATGGTGCTTGAAGTCTTCACTGAAGGCCAACTCCGGTAGATAATTTCCTGTTACAGATTTGGTTATTATAGCACTGCTAATGTAGCACTTGCCTTGCATTAGAAATACAGGCTTCCTTTTTAAATTGCAGCTGATGTCACCTCTGACTCCATTGTGTGGTTTGTTAATAGATTGTTATGTAGTTTTCATCCATCCCTGATTTTTCCCACGCAGATATACCAGAAGTACTAACTTGTGCTAATCTGGAAGTGGTTTAAAGTGGGATCTGCTTGACTTCAGATGCCACAGAATGCGTGATCAGGTATTTTGGTGGCTTTGTAGCCCCTTTATATTGGGATCTATGGCATTAGCTGTTAGTAAGTCACAAAATGCAGTAGTGTAAGGAAAACTGGGATACCTAATTTAACAGAGAAACAAGCATTTTCATCTCTTTTTGATGCCCAGTTTGACAAATGAGTGCTGATCTTGGTTCCATGGATCTACAGGGCTGCCCAGCCCTTCTTTCCCCTAGTCCCATTCTGGATAGCACTCTGCTGAGTTAGGAAGCTGCATGGGCTCCTGGAGAGTCTAGTTCATGTCAGAAATACTGAGCATATGAAACTCTGGAGGCCACAAAGGGTGAGCCCTACTGCTTACCACAAGTGGGCCATTTGATGAACTCTGTTCTTCCTGTGGCCGTGGCTTTGGTGTATCAGGCTGTGGCTCTCTGGGTAGAATAAGTTGAGTCAGTTTCATTTGTTGTGTCTTTGCGTTGGTGATCGAGTTCTGGTGAGAACTAACTGGCATTTGCAGTGGGGTTAGTATCAGCTAGAAAGAATGACAGAGTTGCTCTGCAGAGGAGAGAAGGAAAATAAAATACTCTAGTCAAGGTGTAAATATGGGCCAAGCGTTTTTTTCGAGTTGTTTTGTAAATAGCCTAGCCTAAGTAATTAAAAAGGATAGAGAGGATAATGGGTTGACAGATGCAGAGTACAGAATCTATTTTACAAAGGCTTTTAAAATATTTTGTCATAGTTTTTCTGCAGTGCTTTTTTCCTGTATGTACATAATTCACCACAAAATCTTGATGAATACAAGGTTGCTGCTTTCTTGAAACTAATTGTAAGAAACCTTATTGTGGGTATCAATGCAGTGAGTTAGATTTGCCTTTTAAAAGGCACTGACACCAGCTTGGTGCTTTTCTTTTAAATGGTAACTTTGATTTGTTTTTTATTGAAATATTATTTTGTCACATTATGAAGTAACTGCATGGCTGCCAGGTGTATAACCAACAGTTAGTTCCTTGTTCTTCGCTCAGTATTTTAAGTGAATTTGATCTATAAATAATGAGCAAACGTGTCTCTTTGAGACTTTAATTACAGTTACATGGCAGCTAAGCCTGTACGTGTTGTGGGGATGTTGGTAGTATCTCACAGGGTACTAAAATGTTTCATTGTTTGCTGTTCCAGTGCCATCCTTCATTTTGAGAAGCTTAGTGTTAAGAGAGAGAGGCAGACCATTGGAGGGGAGCTATATTTTTAAGCTGAAATGTTCTCTTCTAGAAAGTCAGTAACTTTGGCAAGATTAATGACTGGTATTTCTGCCCAAAGTCTTCTGGCCTTGAATTTCTAGAATGCCTCGTACGAATTGGGAGTTAAGTGGGGACGTGCTGTTTGAAGCCAAGTGAGGTATGGCAGCTGTGTTCCTGGGCAACGAGTTTCTGAGCTGACCAAGGGCTGTCTTACGGAGACTTTGCTTTCATCAAGGCATAAGCTGAGACAGCTGGGACTGTTCAGCCTGGAAAAGAGAAGGCTGCGACCTGAGAGCGGCCTTTCAGTACCTGAAGAGCTGCAGGAAAGAAGGGAACAGGCTCTTTAGTAGAGTCTGTGGTGATAGAACCGGGGGAAATGGTTTCAAACTCAAAGAGGGGAGATTTAGGTAAGACATATGGAAAGAAATATTGTATGGTGAGGCAGTGGCACAGGTTGCCCAGTGATGTGGTTGATGCCCCGTCCCTGGAAAATTTCAGGGTGAGGCTAGATCAGGCCCTGGGCAAACTGGTGTAGGTGTGGTGTCCCTGTTTGTTGCAGGGGAGCTGGACTAGATAGCCCTCAGGGGTCCCTTTCAACTCTAAGGATTCTAAGGTTCTGCAAGCATTACTTTGATAATTTTCAGTGAGTGCTTAGGATACTGTATTTTTTTCTTCTTCTCATTGAAGTAATGAGAAACAAATGAAACGTTCAAGAAGATTTTTTTTCCAGTGTTCAAGTTTTCCAAACAGGAAGAATCAAAATTGAATGCTTCAGCCAAATATATTGGTAGTTAAATTGTTACGGTGTTTGTCAATGCACTCTTGCTTACTCTGATGGCAGCTTGATGACTGGGGCAATGAGACTTTGAATTCTTTGTTGAACAGCCACCAGAGTGTGCAGAAGTAGTCCAAGAATTCTTCAACAAGCTAGTGTACCTGTATGGTTGTATTCAAAGGTTGAATATCTGGTGTTCTTAAAAGACTCAAATGTGTAGTACGCAACTGGGCTAGGAAGGATGGTAAGGCAGTTTGTGCAGAGGTTGAGTGGTTTAGTCTGAAGTTTTGTGGCCAGCCCTTCTTGTGGAGTCTATAGCATTGCAGTCAGGTTAAGGTGTTGTTATTGTTGTGAAATGTCTGTGAAATGTTTTCAGCCTGTGAGAGAGCAGCCAGTTGTCACTCACAAGGCTTGCAAGATAACCCTATGGTGTATATACTGCAACTACGGAAAATTGCCCAATTTTGCTGTTGTGCTGGTATCCTCAGTTGAACTAAGTGCCCTACTTTCCTTTCTGTTTCTTAAGTGAAGATGTAACATTCTGAGAGTAAGTGGAGACATAATTTCTTGGACAAGTTTTTTTTTTTTTTTTAATAATATAATTCTAGTACTGAAATATTTTTATTAATTTTTCAGTATTTTTAGTACATAGTTAATGAGCTTTTATAGGGTGAATCACAGAATGGTTTGGGTTGGAAGGGACCTTAAAGCCCACCCAGTGCCAACCCCTGCCATGGGCAGGGCTGCCACCCTCTGGATCAGGCTGCCCAGGGCCCCATCCAACCTGGCCTTGAGTGCCTCCAAGGGGCACCACCCTTTCAGTTACCCAGATCAGTTGGATGGGATGTTGTAGCATTCTTTAGGTTGCCAGGAGCAGATAGGATTTAGGGATAGAGAGATCTCTTTTCTTAAATAATTTATGACTTTTACAGTTGTGCAAACCTTGATTTAGCCTGTCAGCGTTAGAGTTTGGGTTTCTGTTGTGTAATTGATCACAATTCCAGAAGTGTTGTGTACCTAGAGGTACAGTTCTGCTGTTGGCCTCTGGAGGGTCCTAAGTGCTGCTGAAATAGCACTTGACCGCAGCACAAGCTTTTTCAGGCTGTAGGGCTGCTTAGCAGGTTGTTCTCGTTTGGGTATTTATATTCCTTCGGTTAATGGGTGGTCTCTGTGCCAGGTTGAATACCGCCTTCTTTCTGTAAAGTCCAATGAGATAACACAATAGCAATGGGCTGAAAGCAGGTGACCTCCCAGGACAGAAATCTGCTCTGCAGGGAGAACTCATTAATGCAAATTAGCGTGTCTCTTTCCTTCTAGCTTTTTTAGAGACAGAACTTTTCTCTGTGTATTTCCTTTGATGTGGAGACTTCTAGTAAAATGTTTAAACTAAAATGCCGTTGAATAGGAACAAATTTCTTTGAATATTGGAATACAGGGCTGCTGTAGCTGTTTCCCAGAAGTGAAAAAATCGTCACACTTTCAGAGAAGATTCCTCTCAAATGAAGATAGTGCAGAGTAACTTCAAAGCAGTCAAAAAGCATTGCCGGTATCCTGAGCAAACAGAGCCTGGTAGAAGATAAGTGGCTCATTAGTCTGCTGGCTTCCACCTTTGGGGGGTGGGAAGGGACAGCTTTTTGCAGTTCCCAGTGAAGTAAGCTTCTTGCAAATTGGCTGTTAACGTTTTTGTGTTGAAGGAGTGTTGACACTTCACCTGTTGCTCTGAGAAAGCAGCACTCTTTCCTGTAAAGGTATTTGAGTCCAGTACGCTCTGACCAGGTTTCTTCCACATGTTCCTCATGTGGATGTAATCAGGTGAACTCGGGGAGATTTCATACTTTTAATGAACTAAGGGAGAAACATTTGATGCTGCCAGTTGATCCACTCAGCTGAGATATCAGTTGATCTGCTCAACTGATGAAGCTGTTCATCTGAAACAAAGGATGCTCTCAGTCCCTGCTGCTGCAAAACAAGCTGATTTTATCAGTAACACAACTGTGGTCAGTTACACCCTATATTATTTCCTGAGCTTCATGGGCACATTGCCCTTGCCCATCCCCTCTGATTCTTCTTCCATTATAGGGATTTATTGATCAGACACAGTATTTGAGTGCTTCTCATATCTAAATTTGCAGGTTTCTGAGCTATCATTAAATTTTGCTAGCTGAGGATACAGAAATGTACTGATCTTCATGATTTAGTCATGTATGAGGTACAGCCAGCTCTATCAGTGCAGTCTGCACGGACAAACCTCCTTGATATCACTTTCAGATTTATGTCCGTCAATTAAATATTGATAAATTAGTTCAGAAGCCAAGAATAAGGCATTAAAAATGAAATTTTCTTCATCAGAGTGCATTTGTAGCTTATCTGCAGTTGTGGTTTGTGAACTTGGTCTTTATCGATTCTTATTTATTTATTAAATCTGTGTCTGTCATGTTATTTCTACCTACTTCTTACATTTGTTCAACTACTGAATTCCTCTGGACTCTTAATTCCTGCAAAGATCTGGAGGAATTTCAGAGGAATTTGCATCACAGGCACAACCACATTTTGCATTGCTTTTCCCAAAGCAGTCTGAGGACTCTTTCCATGTTCCTCTGCATCCAGACTCCCACTTTGGAGCCCTGCTGTGCATCTGGGGCTTGCTTCTGGGCATGCAGTCAGTCCTGGACTTGTAGCTATTCAGAATCACAGAACTGTAGGGGTTGGAAGGGTCCTCTAGGGATCATCTAGTCCACCCCCCCCCGCCAGAGCTACTCCATCACCTAGACCAGGTTATATTACTGTGAAAAGAAAGTTATGCCTAGTGCTTTTTTGAGTTTTTGTTGTGTCTTGCAAGTCATGTGGCCATTGGACTTGCACATCTTTTGAGGTTCTAGGAGCACCATGTCTGCTAGAAAAGCTGTGAAGGCAAAGAGCTGCAGAAACACCTAGTGAAATAGAGATTTTTAATGTCATTGCTAAAACGTAGCACCCTGGGTTCATAGTCATGATACCTGTTCAAACTGATAGTTTGAAGGTGAATTATAAGGTGGTCAAAGGTCTTGACCTCCAAAACCTCTGGCCACTGTGTGCTGATGAATGGAGCAAGACTGAGTATGCGTGCTTCATACCTGATGGAACTGACAGAGAATAGGGTTATATCCATTCTTGCAAGGAATGCTTTTCCTTGCACTTTGCAGCTGTGGAGCTCTCGCCTAGCAGGCACTGTTCTCAAAGTCTGCACAGGCACTTGGGCCCCTGTGCTCATTGACAGCTGGTAGCTCTCTGTCCCTGTGAGCTTTCAGGTTACTAGACAGTGTGAAAGGGATTTGTTATTAAATTATTTTACATGCCCAGATGTCTGCATAAAACTGCTTCTGTTCCTGATACTCACTTCCACTAGGTACTTTAGACCCTGAATCCTGTTCTTTGTCCTAATACTGATCTGTCATTGTCATCCTCAGCACTTGGCTCTGAATTGCACACAACAGAACAATTTGCTTAATAGAATCCAAGTTTTCTAAACCATTTGGTATACGTTACTTAAGAGTTTGGTCATATAGAATATTCAAGAAAATGGAAACTTGTTTCAGTGAAGCGTATCTTTATCGTGTTGTTAAAGATTGGCAATCAGTGAAGAGAGAAAGGTAAATGGAAAAGGAAAGCTGATTCAGGAGGCAGGGTGTGCTGAGAGGAATGTGTTGTGCACTGAAGAGGGGTGCTGATTTTTTTTCTGCAACCTTGTAAGAAGAACACAAGCATTTGCAAGGCAACTCACTAATTAATAACCCCAGAAAGGTGATACCAAGGTGTATAAGCATATGTCTTTTCTGATGTGGGGAATGCTGATGTGATATGGCTTTGGTCAGAGCTCTGGTCAGGGCATGGCACAGTACAGGATTTGTCTGCCCTGAGTTCATTAGTACTCTAGTGAGGTTCTGCTTGTAGCACAGATTCATCAGTCACTGATAGGAATCAGGTCTGGAATGTGAATGTAGCTTTGAAGATTCTGTGGGCAACTCACTGTTGTTTTGTAATAATTGAGAGGGATTCAGTTTTCAGGGGCTAATGGACCAGATACAGGGAGACCGAAGGAGCTGATAGGGTGGATGGGAAGATTCAGGTGCTTGGTATGGTTAGCAGGCGTGTTGAGGCAACACTTCCACTCCTTGCTTTGCATTTCCAGTTGTGCTGCAGTGATTCCCAAGACCTGTCTTCCAACCTGCAGTTATCAGGAGCAGAGTCCCCAAACCCAGCTCTGTTCCCTTTCTCTTGTCTTTCTAATGGAACTTTTCAAGGAAAGGATCCACATTTCTTTTTAATTTCTGTAACTTAAATGTTTTCGTGTTTTTTAAACATCTTGGTTTTGTTTTTCTTTCTCTTTACTGATCTGAGTAGTTCTGCTTTTTGCATGGCCTTTGCATTTTGTGCTTGTAGGTCAATTGAGTAACCGCATGTAACATTTGAAGTACTTTGTATTAGCTAATTAGCCAAAGTGTTTTGGTCACAAGATTATCTAAAAATAGTTGCGAGAGTGTTCTGAAAAATTTCTAGACCACTCAGTTAATGTAGGTCCTGCCATTTACATTCTAGGAGCACGCAGAGCTAAAATTTCCCTTTTCCTTTTTATTTTAAAAATCACTTCATACCAGTGTGCCCTGCTGATTGGTAATGGACTGTGGAGTATCCCTGCTAAGCTGCTCCTACAGGTAGGATGTTGGCACTCGGTCTCCAGTGATATTAGAAAGAAGGCAGACAGAATCTTGTAGCGTTTGGTAAAGAATTTCTTTGCACTACCATTAACTGTTCAGACAGATTACATGTTTTTCTTTAGAGGAAAAAAAAATAGGAAGGAACTCCCAATTTCCAGTAATGTAAACCTTCCAGACCAGCTTGCGTTTATTTTGATAAACATGTGTTAGTCATGGTTCCGTGGTCATAAGACTGATGTGTGTTTCTTGCCATAGAAATGGTGGTGTGTATATTGGAAATGGTCCAGAAAAAGTCCCTCCTGAGGCGACTGTTTATTTTTGTTAGCTAGTATCCTGCTTCTTTGTTCCGTGGTAGGTTTAACTGTGAGTGGGGAGTGGAAAGCTGTGATCGTTGCCCTAGAAGCTTCAACTGTGCTGCCCAACCGACACAGCAGCTTTGGCTAGCACCATTTCTTTGATCCATTATCCATGCAAAAACTTGGGTGAAATAAGAAAGATCGCAGAATCACAGAACTGTAGGGGTTGGAAGGGACCTCCAGAGATCATGGAGTCCAACCCCCCTGCCAAAGCAGCTCCCTAGCCCAGGTTGCACAGGTAGGCGTCCAGGTGGGTCTGGAACGTCTCCAGGGAAGGAGACTCCACCACCTCTCTGTGCAGCTGTGCCACTGCTCCGTCACTGCACTGGGAAGAAATTCCCACGCACATTTGTGCAGAACTTCCTATGCTTCAGTTTGTGGCCATTTCCCCTTGTCCTATCACCACACACTGCTGAGAAGAGTCCAGCCTCATCCCTTTGCCTCCTGCTTCTTAGATATTTATAGAGGTGGATCAGATCCCTTCTGAGTCTTCTTTTTTCAAGGCTGAGCAGCCCAGGCCTCAGCCTTTCCTCATGAGGGAGGTGTTCCATGTCCTTTATCATCTTTGTGGCCCTCTGCTGGACTCTTTCCAGTAGATCCCTGTCTTTTTTGTGCCAGGGAGCCCAGAACTGGACACAATACTCCAGAGATATCCTAAGATACCAACACATAAATGTGATACAACTCATTTTCAAACAGGATGGGAAGAGATTTTGCTGTGTGTGGCTTGACTCCTGTGATGTAGAGCACTGTGGGTTTGGGGATAGTTTCTGCTAGGTACGATAATGGATGTTGCAGACAGTACTGAATACCGCCCACGGAGGCAGAGCCACCATGCCTAGAGAATGTCAAGAACATGGAAGGTATCACATTGGGTAGCATGATTTAGTGGTATGGGTTGATGGGTTGGACTATATGATTTTAGTGGTCTTTCCAATGTCAGTGACCCTTATGATAAGAAGTCTTTATTTTGCAGTGTGGAAGTAATGCATAGTAAAGGCAAAATTATTTGTTTGCATACGGTTATTATGTAATAGCAGATGGGAAGTGCTGTTTCCAACTTTTTTTTTGCCTTAAATCTGTCAGTGTTAATGCACTTAGTATGTTGGAAGATGGTGATAAGGGGAACAATGATCAATTTCTTACTGGCTAAGTGATAGGTGGCGAAGTGTTGGACATAAATAATTGTTCTTTTGTGAACAGTAAGTAAAGCTCTACCTATGCAGAGGTTGTAGAGCTTTGTGAGAAGTTAACTGAGGGATCCATCCAGAATTCTCTTACAATAACTGATTTTGTTCTGGAGAAAGAAACTGGCTATAAAATGACATTCTGAGCCTTTATTTTCCTAATCCTTAGCCAGAGTTAGGGTATAAAGTTTTTACAGTGTTGTTCGTAAAAGTGGGAGGTGGTTTGAATGCAACACATTCAAAATCAGTGAGGTTTTTTTGTTTGTTTGTTTTTTGAGTCTGACATGAGAAAGTTGTCAAAATCCATTTAGCACAATCCTACCATGCTAATGAATATGTAATTGGAAAAGCCTCATCATTTTAACACTTGTGTTTAGGGATATTTTACTTTTAAAGATATCCATAAAGAACTTGTTATGAGTCTTCTTTGAAGTCCCATTGATAATATTAGGGAAATGATCAGGTAAATGCATCAAGTAGTCTGTGGGCACTGGTGCAAGTAGTGCAATGTCTAAGCAAAGGCTGGATCCGTGCTTGGCAGGCTGGGTGGCCATGGTGTTGCATCACGTCCAGTGATGAAGTCTTAGAGAACACATACACACCAAAGAGTATTTTGTAAGGCTGAGAGTCGTAATGTCTGCATTCTTCCTACCTGATGTACCTGTTATTCTGCTGCTCTAGTGTAAGTTGCTCTAATATAGCTCAGTTCTGCAGAGGGATGCTGTGTTCTGGGAGAAACCTTAGGCTATGGGGCAGATAGTTGTCCCTTTGGTGCAGAAGAGTCCTTGTTAATGCTTGTGTTTCTAGGAAGCATTGATTTACTGTGTCTTTATGTCTCATAAAGATATCCCTTGCTAGGAACAGAATTGTTTTTTTTTGTTGTTTTTTTTTCCCTGATGTCAAAAGCAGTTGGTGTATGCTTAAATTATTTTAAAGAACCTCAACAAATGTTGAGAATGATATGACTCAGAGTACTGTGATTTTTTATTTTTTCCCTGAAACATTTTAACTCAATTTGTCTCAGTTGAAACACACATTTGTTTGGAAATAGTAACTTTCTAGTTAACTTTTGCAAAGGTATATATTTATACCTTGTGATAATGTGTATTCACCATAGCTTTTTGAGAAGGCCTCTATGGGTGTGTATAGATAGGATTCAGTAAGTACTCCCCAGTATTGTAAGTTTAGGAGCTCCATGGCAATGTGCCACGTTTGCTCTAGCTGTAGTGCTTTTACCCTCGTTCATTCTTCCCTTGGGCCCGTGGGATGAAGGCTTGGTGTAATCTTATTTAGGTAAGCAGCTGGAAGAACAAAAATGGAGTTGAATTAATCGCAGCTATCGTACTTGAATACTCAGCAGAACTGTGTGTAGTATAGAAAATGAAGGCTGTCTTAGCTTTTTAGGGGATAAAAATGCTGTAGTCTTGTAACACATTTTCATACAAAGTATCTGTATTACAGAATCCGCAGAGGAAATTTAAAACCCTTATTGTATAAAGGCATTAAATGGCCCATTCAAATTCTATGCAAGTGTAATGGCAAAACAGTTCCTGTGGTGTGCATTTTTTACATGGTAGGTGTGCTCCAGTTAATGGAGTGGCAGCAAGATGAATGAGATCTGAATTAACTGTGGTTGCAGTAAGATAGAGTGAAGGTAACGAAGGGCTGGAACAAGAACATTGCTTGAGCTTCAAATACTGAATAAACAAGAATTCTGAAACGTAAGTTTACTTAAAAGCAGTGCCAAGTTGTGCTGCTGATGTCGCTAAAACACTATTCTGTGCTTCAAAATTTAATTTCTTAAGAAGTGTTTTCTTGTAAGAGTTGACTTGAAGTTCTTGTATTGCAGTCATTCAAGTTCTATGGCTTCACCTGCATCTGTGCTCTTATTTGTGGTTTTCTTGATGATGTTTCTCCTTTATTTGTCTACAGTAACACAAACATAGGCCAGCTTAGTCTAACTTTATCAGTAGGTAGAAAGTTGGGACAGGGAGTGAGACTTAATCTGGAGTTATTACTTTCTGGAGTTATTACTTTCTGCCCAGTTACTGATGATAGGGAGCTAAAGGAGTGTGAATACGTGTAACTGTAAGGATCTTTGCTGTTGCTTAACACCTAATTAGATACAGTTCTCTCAGTAGCTCATCCAGTGTTTTGTTTTCTAACTGTTCAACTGATACTGCATGAAAGTAAAGTGAATCTGCAGATGTTTATTTTTTTTATATGTTAACCACAAATGGTTATTGGAAATGATTTTTCAGTGGCATTAATACTGCATTGCTTTGTCATGTGTGGTTGAAATGTGTTCCTTTAGTGCTCGTTTTCCTTCAGACTTTGGTTTTGTTTCTAGGTTGCACGTCTTGAACAAATCCCTGATGGTGACAATGAGACAATGATTCCTGTACTGTCCTCAAAAAAAGCAAGTGAATTGCCAGTTGATGAAGTTGCAAGCATTCTGCAAGTGAGTAATTCTGCATCTCTTGAAGCTGTGCTGGTGCTACAAAATGTTTGGTGTTTCTGTTCACTGAAAGCCTATGTGTTATCAGGCAGTTTGATATTAATTATTGTCCATTTCTAAAAGCATGATGATCTTTGTTACTTGAAATGCTTTAATCCTGCAGTGTTTCTGAAGGAAAATTGCTTATTGGAGTGGGGTGAGAGCTTGAAAATATTTGGATTTCTCAATACTTTGAAGATTGCTTTTTTGTTAAGAAAACTCTTCCAGACTTTGAGATTTATTTATTTTCTTCCTGTAAAATTTTGCACTGTTTTTCATAGCTATCACTTCGATTTCCTTATGGAATTCTTAACGTCCTTAATATATTCTGCCAGCTTCCATTTTGAGAGGAGGGACAGGAGTGAGAAAGCTATCCATTGACAGATTTATGTACCATTGAATTTGGGTTAGTTTTCTTGATAGACAGTCTTTTTTCATCTTCTGTGTGCTTTGACTGCTTGAGGAGTACACCGATATTGCCCACAGACAACTCAAGACTTGGAAATTACTGCAGTCATTTGGCTGAGTAGCTGAACTCCTGACACAGTTCTCAAAGAGTCTGAGCTGTGCCCACAGTTTGGATCACTGATGAGTTTTCTGCAGGGAAGATGAGCCATCATTTAGAGATGTGAAACTGCACGTGCTTCTTTAGTTCGGTGAATTTTGTGTTGAATATTTGTACTGCCAAATATTATTTTAAAACAGCATGTAGTTTGCTTTTATTGGCATACAAACAGCAGCACCAAGTTTGTCATCCTGACAGCCAAACTTGGTGGCCAAACATTTATAATCTCAGCCCCTTGGTTTAGGTGCTGGAACTTATTTTGAAGTGTGTTTTAATAGTGTAATTGCTGACAATGTTATTCTTTGTATATTTTAATAGGCTAATCTTCAGAATGGCTTGAAAAACTGTGAAGTGTGTCATAGACGGGCATTCCACGGATGGAATGAATTTGACATTAGTGAAGATGAACCGCTCTGGAAAAAATATATTTCCCAGGTTGATTTCTGTCTTTTCTGCTTTTCTGTTTTAATACTTGGTCAGTAATTTTATGCTCTTGTTCTGTAGCTTTCATGTATGTGAGTACATTCTGGTAAAAGTGGGTATAGCTTCAGTTAGATGCATCAGAATGCTTCTAAAGCATATTATCAAAGCCTATTTTAGGTAGCATTTATTAAGATATGTATTTGCTTTGAATGTGCTTGTCATGCGTGCTCTTGAATGTCCTGTGCTTCTATTGTAAGATTCACTTTTTTGGTAAGAGTTCTCTTGTTGACAGTGTTAGGAACGAGCTGTCATGTAGATGCAAGAGCCTTTATTATTTTCACCTTAGAAATCTGAAGAAAGCAAATGATCTAAAATTAAAGTTTGTATCTTGGAAAGCAAGAAGTCATGAATTGGAAATTGCGAAATGTATTACAGTCTTGGTAATAATAAATTGCTGGGAACAGGATCTACCTGTTGTTACCTCGAGGATGTTTTGAATATGTGTTTAAATGCAGTATAAACAAATAAGGAGATATTTTGACTTTGAAAATATGGATCAGAAAATGTAAGAGTTTTTCTGCTGCTGTTGAATACGGCCTGTACAAGGCTTCTGCTATTTAAAACAACCAACCCTCAAATAAAATATGAACTGTACAGAGCCAAATTCTTTTTAGATGTGTTTTAAAGGGTAGATAAAACACTCTTTCTATATAGAGTATTGCTGAATTACTGTTCTGTTTTGTTTCAGTTTAAAAATCCTCTTATTATGCTTCTCCTGGCATCTGCGGTCATCAGTGTTTTAATGCATCAGTTTGATGATGCTGTCAGTATCACTGTGGTAAGGAACTGTTATCTTCTGAAAAAATACTTCAGTATGGGTGACCACATTTACTTTGAACCTCACATGAATGCTCATGGGGTGGTATTTGGTTGTAATTAGTGAAGGTGATTTATATGTTTTTACTTTTGGAGGATACTGGCTGCAAGCACAGACACAAACCGTAAGCTCCTAAAGCCAAACTGTGGCAGGTAGCATGAACTGTAGAAGGTGATGTTGCCTCCAAAAGAAGCATGTGTAACTCTGGTAGCAATATTCTGTGGAAAGAGGGAAAATATATATGTCGTTATTTACTAGTATTCCATTGCTGAGGCTAATGTTACTGTAAAACAAGACAGAGTTGCTGGGTTTATCTTTGATTTAGTTAAGAGTTCTGGAATAATCTTTCTCTTCCAAAATGGCCATATTAGGTTTTTTTAATAACTACAGAGGGTGTACTTTTAAGATAGGATTGTATTTTCAAAGATACAGGCCAGCCAATAAGAATTAACTGTAACAACTCATTTTGAGTATTAAATTCAATTACTATTGCAAAGATCAATTAGGGACTATATTGAGGGAAGAGATCATACTTCAAACAAAATTGATCTTTGTCTCATTATCCAGTAGACTTCATTCATTGACTCATTTTTGCCCTGCATGTGTACAAGCCCCGTGATGTTTATGTTCAAGTACTGTGATCAGAGTTGTGTGTGATGTAAGGGAAAGCTTACTATTGAAGCCTTTCTGCTCTTCTTGGATTATTCCCACAGGGCAATTTTACTTTGCTTCTTTGGGATCTTGGCTGCTCAGGATGTAGTCAGTGTGTTGTCTTGCACCTTGATAGTCTTGGGCAGAGTTCCCAAGTTTCTTCCACTTCTCATAATTGAGAAAATTTTTTATGGGTCCAGACCAGTTCCTCAGCTCACTACTTTGTTTATAGTCTTCAGTTTATTCTTGGTTTATCTAGTTTCCTGATTGAAACCACATCTGATGCTTCATGACACATTGAATATGGCCCATTCAAGGCCATTTACATGGCTGTGAATACTGTTCATACTTTGGTCTGGCATTTTTTTCCTATTTGTATTATGGAAGTCCCTCTGCTGCTACCCCTTGCTCACCTTTTAGAAACACAGAGCAGTTTACTTCACAAACACCGGAAATTTTATTTCAAAATCACCATCTAGTTATCAGTCTTATTTTCAGTAACATCAGCTTACTGAGGTACTTGGATCCCATGGAGCAGACATGAGAAGATAATGGCGTTGCTTTTTTTTTAAGTAGTCCTGAGGGTTAGCTAGTCATTTTGAGCATGAGAGTCTGTTTCCAAACCATATTGCTAACGTGTAGTAATAACTATGGCTGGGGAAAAGCAAATATCACTTACTTTCATAGCCATTTGGAATTCTCTTATCTACTTGTCTCTTCTTACAGGCAATACTGATCGTTGTCACAGTTGCCTTTGTTCAGGTAAGACATCTGTTGTGCAAACAATGTTATTGCTTTCATGTATGCTTTTATATTAAATAAGTGGCTGTCCTGATGCAGTGTGCAGCTGCACAGTGCTTGATTAAAGAGCTCTGTGCTTTCATCCAAGTTTTTTGCCTTCTCTAAGGTGCTTGATTTGTCCTGCTTTCACATTTTATGCATCTGTATGGGTCATGTAATCAACGAATAAAAAGAATGCATGTAAAGAAACATTCAGATTAAACAGTGTTGAAGTACTTTAAAATATTAAATTTCATAGAAAGTATATTTTAAACACATCACTCTGGCTGCAATTTTGTATGGAATTTTACCTCCAGAATCTTTTAAATTGCTTCTTAAATCATAAGAGAAGTTGTTTTCATTCTTTACCCAACTTTACTTGGTGTGTGCCTAAGGCAAAATAGCTTTCTGTTCGTGCTTTGTATCATTGTTTATTTTGTAATCTGTGTATTGAGTTAAAGGTGAGTTGTGTTACCTTAGTACTTCAGAGGCTAAGAACATGAACACAGTATTTTTGGTACAGCTTTGCTAAACTGTAGATCTTGATCGCATCTGATCCCTAAGTTTAGAAACGTTACTGTAGGTATTACAGAGCCCTGAAAGTAAAGGAGAATGCAAAGTACCTCTTCTAGTCTTTCAGGAAAATTGCATGTAGGCAAATTCTTCAATCTGTGTAATTTTAGCATTTGGACCCAATTTGTTTTTTAAAATCTATCTAATAAGGAACCACTGAAAGGCATACCTTAACTTAGTCTTTAGAAAATTGTCTTACCTCATTTTAAAAGCTGTGTTATGTCTGCATCTGCTGAAATGTCTTTCTTGCCTCTGCAGGAGTACCGATCAGAAAAATCTCTTGAAGAGCTTAGTAAACTTGTGCCTCCAGAATGCCATTGGTATGGAATCGTTATGTCCTCTCTCCTAAATTAAGTCATGTTAAGTTTAAGGTAAAATTAGTAGAAGAAAAATACTTAACTTGAAACACCTTTATAGCAAGACCACAATTTGCTTTGACTCGTTTTAAAGTCTATTGTATGGTTCTAAAATAATACTGTGCATTTTTGCCCATTGAATGCTTCAGATGACGTTAGCGATACATGTCTTCTGAAGAAATAAATAGCAAAATTGAAATTGTGTTTTGCTGAAACCAGTGAAACTTCAGTGCACGGTCAGCACTTTAACTTTCTTGGACAAAATGCCAAAGAAGACATTGTTATGCACTTTGACCTTGTATTTACACCTACAGTGTTCGAGAAGGTAGAGTGGAACACACGCTTGCGAGAGATTTGGTCCCAGGTGATACAGTCTGCCTGTCTGTTGGAGACAGAGTCCCAGCTGATCTACGTTTATTTGAGGTATATAATATTAATATTTTATAGCATTTCTTTTTGTGGGAAAGAGAGAAAGAGAAGATATACGCTGCGCCAAATACTAAACTGCAATAAGTATTTTTGTTTGGAATTCACAAGTAGTTGGATTGAAATTGTGAAATAATTAAGCTCCCAAATGTCGTTGTGTGTTGATAGTATGTATTCTTTTTGATTGTAGAAAATAGGATTTTCTGTTTTTGTGTATGCAATCCATTATTGAAAACTCTAGCATTCAGAAGTATTAAACTAAACAAGCCAAGGAGTTGCTTTCAGTCTGAATTAAGATATTTTCATAGCTGTCAACTACTGATTTTTTTCTTTATTTGCATTAGTCTTTGGGTTATAATTTTGATGTTTGCTAAACACTGTGCTACTTTCAGTGCTCTATTTATTGCACTGGAAATGTATAGGTGGTGTGTTTGGAAATACTTCTTGCTTTCTCTAAGAGATCCCTGTCTTGAGTGCTGTTCACAGGAAAGGGGATTAGCCCAAAACAAGATAGATGTGCACTAAACTAAGATTGAGTGACAAACTTGGGCCATGGGAATACAGATCAAATCTGTACTATTTACACAGCTTGATTAAAACATTAATTTATGCTGTTACTTATTTTTTTCCCCCACATTCGTTGTACACAGTTTAAGCAGTTTAGCCTTGTGCCTATTTCCTGGTCACTCCTATGCCTAACCTGTCTGTAGATTGAGGAAAAGCCTATGTGGGTTACTTGGCAAAAGCATAATGTCCTTCCAGTCTCCTGTATATGGCCTAGTGGTTTCTTCTTTCCCTTTGCTTGTAGGGCTCGTCTTTCTTCCTGAAAAAGGATGATTAATCAGTGCAATGTGAGCATTACTTTGTTTTAGAGCCTAGTTGAGTTTCAAGTCATTGATACAAGGAAATAAGAATAATATATATATAATCATTAAAAATGTTTTGTTATTTCTCATAAACATGGCCTTGCAAATCACTTGCTTACAATATAAGACCCATTTCTGAATATTTAATGGCTGGAGTTGGGTAGAAAGTGATCCAAATAAGTATTAACTGGAAGGTATGTTAAATTTATTTTTGTATGAGAAATACTTCCATATGCTTATAAGAATGCAAATAACATATTCATGATCTTGCTGTAATGGTGAGTTCTGCTTTCTACATTTCTTATTTATGATATTTGAGCATCTGCAAGCTGAAAGTTGGTACATGAAAATAAGGTATTTGGACAAAGAAAGTAAGAATGTAGGTGTACTGTTAACTGTACCGGGGTTATTGCAGGTTACTGTTAGTTGTACTGTGTTAATGGACAGTTAAGTTCTTTCATAAAAATATCTGAGACAAACTCCCTCAAAAATGCAAGTGCTTCTGAATGAAATCTAACGTTTTTTGATTGTCCTTGTGTTGGAAGTTGGTATTAAATTTATAAAGTAAACAGTGACAAATAGAATTTTGTAAAGGTACAGGAATGAAATCTTCAATGTGAGAACTCTTATCCCTGTGCTGAATTTAATGATTGAAGAACAAATTGGAATGGTTGTCTATAGGGAAGTTGCCTTTTCAGATAAAGGATGAGATCACTACAGCATGTTCTCATTGATACCGTCCTAGAAATTTGTAGAATTGCCAATTAGGTGCTGTTTACTTTGCAGAGAAATTTCTTTGCTGGTCTAATCTTGTGGGGCAATCTTGTTTTTTCAAAACATTATTTGAATACCATTTCTGGCCTAAGTTTCGTGCAGGTTAATGAGTCATCCATCAAGTTTTCTGGCAATATCATCTAAAGCTAGAGTACTACAAGAACTAATGTTGACATCTTCAGCTTTGAACAAAATTAGGTTTGGTGGAGATGACAAATAATTCAGTGTTCATGGATAAATCTGAGCAGTAGCACTGTGGTAACTTCATCTTGTTTAAGCTTGCAGTCTGAGGAATTCAGTGCGAATAAAGCATTACTACAGAACTTTCTATTGCTAATTGTTCGTTATGGCTTTGATTGAAAGATTCATTGCAGTTTTTGACAGGTGTCACTTTCCTTTATTGACACAGCATCCAACTTTTAAAGGTGGGCACAGTCTTGCTAACTACTTGAGAGAATAGCAGAATTTTGAAACAGGATTTGACCATTCATAAAGTACATCATGAAAGACTCAGCTGTCTTCTCAACACTTACCAAGTTATTTTGGCTCCAGCAGCATGTTGTTGTCCAGCTAGGACTGAAGAGCTTCCAAGTTAACTAAAAAAAAAAACAACCCAAAAACATAAACAAACAAACAAAAAAACCCTAAAAGAAAAAATACTCTTGAAGTTCAGAGTGATGTGGTGTATGTGATGGTACCAAGTATACTGTGACTGATTCCTATTTACTCTTCGCAATGGATATGCTTCAAAAAAAATTTGATAATTTAATTCTATTAAGCATCCTTCAACACTGCTTTTCTCAAGAAGGTTGTATTAAATTCTAGTGATGTGGTCACAAATAAGAGCTTTATACTTCTTAATAACACAAAATTAAGTTACTTGGATTAGAATTATTAGAATTCTATGATTTAAGCTGTGGCTCTATTCAAGACCCATTAAAATCAGTGGAGGATGTTAGAATTGATGTCAATTGAGAAAGAGCATTTAAGTTTGTGTTTTTATAAGATCTTATATATTTTTCATGTTACATTCTATGCTTAGAAAACCTTGTTTTGTTCCTATCAGACAGCAGTGTAGCTTTAATGGAATATTTCTTCTCTTTCTTTTCCTTCTCTAACCACTCATACTTGCTGCCAAAAAAAAAACCTGGCAAAGCGAAATCTGAAGGAAAAACATTTTTACTGTTTCTCCAACTTATTGCAACTGTTGCCTGAATAGCATTTTACCTGTAGAGACTTCATGGACAAAAAAAAAAAAAGGTCCTTTATAAGCTGTGTTTTTTGTTGGTATATTCCTAATCAGCAATGCTAAGAGGAAGCGGAAGGAGGAAGAATTGAGAGGATATGTATACACACTTGTGTTACCAGTTAATTATTTTATTTGGCAATGGAATATGTCAGTTACAACCTCTTGACTGCTTTAGAGAATAAGTCTTGAACATAAAATTCAGAGTAAACTTTGACTTTGCAAAGTGTGAGTATCACTGCAGCATTCTGTAGGAATGCTTGCTGCTTTGTTGGCCCTTAAAATAAGGTTGATATTGACATATGATTTCTTCCAGTGTGAATAAATTGGATATATTTCAGTGGTCAGAGCTGTGAAGTTTTTATTACGCTTTCCAGCTTCATTCGGAATATGATTGCCATGGCTTGTACCAGTCTGTCTATTTTGTTTCCAAAGGCTGTGGACCTTTCTATCGATGAATCCAGCCTCACAGGTGAGACAGCTCCTTGTGCTAAGTCTACAGCTCCTCAGCCAGCAGCTACCAATGGAGACCTCACTTCAAGGAGCAACATTGCATTCATGGGAACATTGGTCAGATGTGGAAAAGCAAAGGTAAAATTATGATTGACATGGAAAACCTCAGTTGTCATTTTTATGCTCACTTACACCAGTCGATAACTGTTCTTTACTGGCTGCATATATTTTCATTTTCCTAAAACAATAGAAATGGGGTAGAAATAGAAATGTTTACTGGAAAATGTGGATGAGTTTATCGTAACGCAGTGCAAAGCTGTTCTCAGTGGTGCTTTTTCAGATACTGGAAGTAAACCTGTAGGCAAGAGTATTGAAATTTGCAGGAAGCAGATGTGAAACTCTTCTATCTAGGATGTGGTATTCCTGAACTTGTAGAACTGCATTCGTGTGTCAGAGCGTGAAGACCTGTGGTTGTGCTTGGTGTTAGCTGAGTGTTGTACTGTTTAGTAACTGTCTGTAACACAGCCAGATACTTCAGCAGTATGCAGAATAGCACTTTGTTTCAGTGAGTTGGAATGTTTTCTCTTAAAACAAAAATACTTATTTGTATCAGTAGTTAGAATTACAAAAAAACTAACAAGATCATAGCAGATCAAATGGCATATGCCCAGTATTTGAGTCAGAACTATCAAGAGCAATCGCTCACATTAAAATTAAACTTCAGATTGGAATTGACTCTTTTATTTACTTGGTTGGGTTTTTTTTGTTTGTTTGTTTTTTAGGGCATTGTTATTGGAACAGGAGAAAACTCTGAATTTGGGGAGGTTTTCAAAATGATGCAAGCAGAAGAGGTAAGAGTGAATATCTAGAAACAGGCATATGTTTTAGAGCTGTACATTTTATTCATTAAAGTTATATATTTTCTCATTTTTCTGTAGGATCTTTGTTAGATTTAATTACAGTGCTTGTCATGATTTTCGTTAATTAAAACAAATCTTAGCTCTTGAACATGAAAGTAGTAATTGAATTCAGTGTAACACGTTATGCCTACGTGACTTAAGTATGTTATCTTCAAAAACAATATTCCAAAGCTTTTCAAGAATGAAACAACTTTTACTGCAGTTAGCATAATTGTGTTTTTCAAGTGGAACTGAGTTTGTGCAGAAGGGATTTGTATGTCAGATTTGTGCACAGGACTGTTTCCCCTTGAAAAGTTTGTACTGTGTACTTCAGAGTTGTGTGTTTCCTGCTGCTTTGTAATCTCTAGCTTGTCCTCCTAAGGTTATGAAGCTAACTTTGACTTCAGTATACTGAACTCCTGTAGTAACTTCCTTTGTTGCAGCACACTGATCCACTCAGAAGTCAGTCTCTTGTTCTTTGTGTTCCTGTGTTCCTGTGACCTTCTAACCTCTTCTCTGGCTGCCTGACCAATGTGGGGTCAGAAGGTGACAGTCTGTCTCCAGCTGTCAGGACATGATCAGGCATGGTATAGGCAGCACTTTCTTTTTTCTCCTCAATTAAATTTCTGAGATGTGTCAAAGCAGAGCTTCTTGAGGCTATTAGAAGAGGCATTAAATGTGTCAGCCAGGAGTGTAGCACTGACCTTGCGTTGTTAGCTGCAGTGCCTTAATGTGCCTTTCAGTGGAATGCTGCTGTCCAGTCACCCAAAGTGGAATACATTTTATTACACAGGCAAGGAAAATATGATCTGTTCAATGGGTTTTAGTTTGTTTTGTAACAGTTGAAGTTACTAACGAAAAAAGAAGTGTGCAAGCATTCTGTACCATCAACATTCGGAAATATCAGAGTACTGTGGGGTTATTTTTGTTGTTTACATTATAATAATCTTACTTTAAAAGCAAATTTTGATAGCAAAAGTGAATGAAACTCCAAGTCAGCTTCCCCACATAGCGTGTGCGCTGTTTTTGCCTTGATTTGTGTGGCAGAGATTTTTACATTCACTGTTTCCCTTCTACTGCCACGCATTCTGTACTGTAATCAAGCATATAGTACTATTAAAAAAACAGGAAACAAACTAAATGACATCCAGTGTAAAAATCTCCTGATATATATTGGTTTGTTTTGGTGTCTCTCTCCTGTTTACTTCATTTTTTGGCACTAAATATTCATATAGTTTCCTATTTGGCTAACTTGATTTATTTCTTTGCAACTAGCAACTAGTTAGCAAATTATTCCTGAAGTATAATAGGTCTTTCTGGTCTTTAGTTTTTCTGCCTCAAAAAGATGGCTTTGTTCTTGTTATCTTTTATGTCTGCAAGAAATGTGGTTGATTTTGATTTACCTTGCTTTTTTGAAAATCTTTGATATGACTCTCTTATATTAGATTTTCTGAAAACACCACAAAATTCCCAAAGGATATTTCTAAATGTCATTTAGTTTCCGTGAAGTATTGTTCAAGAAATTGGAATTCTATGTGATAATGCCTTGTCACTGAGTGAATGCATGGAAAAATGTGCTCATAGCTGCTTCTTGGTCAAGTAGTTTCTAAGACAAGATCTCGAAATTTGCACGCTAGAAAAAATACCTGATGTAGTTTATACTTTTTAACTTGTGCTTATTAACTGTTGGATATTTACTGTTCACCAAGGCTCCAAAGACACCACTGCAGAAGAGCATGGATCTCTTAGGAAAACAGCTTTCTTTGTATTCCTTTGGCATAATAGGTAAGAAAATCTATGCAGACAGCTGCAGATTACTTTGTGACTGACTTCTGGGCCTGGAAAGACTGAAGGACTTGATCTGTTTGGATCTTACGACATCTATTGTATTCTCTACTGTATAATGAGTTTGTTCACATAATCATCTGAAGATTACCAATGTAACCTAGGTTCCATAATAAGGGTGTTTGCTTGCTTCTTCTCACAAACATGGTTTTCTGTCTTGTAAATGCTTTCTTTCAAATTGCAGCATCTCTTATAGTCTAATTCAGGGTGTGCAGAAGTGATTATCTCACTGCAGGTATGATTGGGCTACTTAACTGTTTAAAACTTTCTTCATCTTTGTCATAAGAATGGAGTCATGTTCAAGAGTTAATAGGTTTTTATAAGCAGCTTGGTTGAGTTCTTTTTCCTGTCAGATTACAGTACATTTTGTATTTATTATAACAACTATTTTGTTTATAGGAGTTATTATGCTGGTTGGCTGGTTACAAGGAAAACATATCCTTGATATGTTCACAATTGGTGTGAGGTAAGATTTTTGTTTTTAAACAGTGTAGATGATGCATTACAGGAAGTATATTGTAATGTATGTCCACACAGATTCTGCTTTTAAGTTTAGATTAAGTAATACAAAGTGAAAGTAGACTTTGTGCTGCAGAAAATCGAGCTGCTAATAATTTTCAGTGATATAGTAACTGTGTGTATGCAACATGAGGAGATGGACGTGTGGTGATTTCTGAGTCTTACTGAAACATCTGTAAATAGGCAATAAATAGTGACAAAAATTCAAACTGTACAAGTGAGTAAATACAGCTTTATAAGTAATAAAATGAAGTGAATGCAAGCCTTGTGTCATGTAGTTCTTTGGTTAATTTTTAGCCCGTTCTGGAAACTTCATCCTAGGATTCTGACTGCTGAGAATAAATACTGTAATTCTTTATTCTCAGAAAAGTTGCTGAGTTGCTAATTACCTGGATGGTGTGTAAGGCAGAAGAGTTTCTTTAAATAACAAAAAGCATTTATTTAAGTAAGAGGATCTGTGGAGATTAAGTGTTTTTTGTCCTTTTTTTTTTATATATAGAAGGGTCAGTGAAAACTGCAACTTCACGCACTGTATGAAATATTGTGATCTCATTTACACTGCTGTGAATTATTATTTTTTTAAACGAAATTCTGTGCTATTCCAACACTTAGCATGCTGCTATAGTATGATCTGCAAACAGTAGCTGTGGATTACTAGAAATGATATGACGTTTTCCAGTGCTGACCACACTGACTCTTCACAGCCTGGACAGCTTTTCAGAAAACTAGTTTTCTATATCCAAAACAGATGTACAGGTTTTTTTCCCCCAATATGTTTGCTTGAGTTGAAGTGTCTAAGCTATTGCATGTTGTTATTGCCTTCAAAGTGTGTCTTTATGAGTGCTATACAATTAGGATCAAATGACAGCTGGTTCCTTTTGCTTTTAGCTTCCACTACCAGATAACTATAGAAGCACAGTTCTCAGCTGTGACTACATCATTACTATGTGTTTATCTGTGATATTCTAAGACAAGATATTTGTGTATTTGTTTCCGTTTCAGTTTGGCTGTAGCTGCAATTCCTGAAGGACTCCCAATTGTTGTAACAGTGACGCTGGCCCTCGGTGTGATGCGAATGGTGAAGAAACGGGCTATTGTAAAGAAGCTGCCCATTGTTGAAACATTAGGTATGACAGGACTAATTCAGAGATGCTATTTTGATATAAATCCTAGGAAATCAATTAGTAAGTTAACGGCCAATAGTAAAAATAAGCAGGTATTCTTATTTGCCAGCAGTATGGTGATTATCATTTCTAAACTGAATGCTTTTTATATGAATTGTTAGAATTCAAGTCTGTGCTTTTGTGCGCCCTGTAGCCACTCAGATTTTTAATTGCAGCTGTCAGTCTGTTGATTAATTGCTTGTCACACTAATGACATTCAACACTCAAACCTGCATGTGTAATTAGATGTACAGAGTACTCTTAGTTCGTGGTAGAAAGGTGAAAATATTTCAGTGGAGGTATTTTTAGTTTGCTTGAAGGTGTTCTTGTCAAATAACAAAATTGGGAAATAGTTTTTAAACCAACTTCTTGAAAACAAATCCAAATTTAAATATTAGAAAATGTTCTAATAATGCACCTTAAGGTTGTTATACTGTTCATGATAAGCTTTCATCTTTTAAAATGATTTAAAAAACATTTTGAGTGTGGCCTCAGTCATGAAATGTAATGCACAGGACATGGAAATGAAATAGAAATAGTGTTTTAGATAATTCTGCATTTTAATTCATCCTCTGAAGATTGGAAACTTTTTTTCCTAATGAGAGCTTCATCAAGGTTTTTTGTGGCTTTTGCAATTCTGGCTATTGGGTCCAGGAATGCCAAAACACTGCAACAATCTTTCAAAATACTTTTTAACTTGGGAAAACAGCACGTACATATTTCTGTAATCATTTTCAATCTCATTAAATATTGCTGCTGTAGTAGTAAGTCACACTTAACCTGGTAAAGAGTGCTGCTAAGCAGTCTCAATTGAGATTTCAGTAATAGTTTGAGATGCACCAGAGGAAAATTAAGGAGGTAGTAAATGGAAACACTTAGGGCAACTACCTTGGATTTTAACTACCTTTTTTGTATGTATCTGACAAATCCATAAAGAACCTCATATAGTTGTTCATAAATAGCTGAAAATTGCCTGTCTTTGTTGAAGAACATCTTGTTGCTTTTTTCACCAGAGAGACTGCTGCAGTATTTCTAGAAATTTGCATGCCTTGAATACTGCCGCTCTTGTTAGATACTCACTTTATTCTAAGTAGGCCTTGTCTTACGAGTGCTATTTCTTTATCTTAGGATGTTGCAATGTAATTTGTTCAGATAAAACTGGAACTCTGACAAAGAATGAGATGACGGTTACTCATATTTTTACTTCAGATGGGCAGCATGCTGAGGTATGTACTGAGACTCTGTTAGACTTAAACACAACGAAATAAAAGCAAGATTTATCAGCTGAGATACTATTGGTTTTATTGTTTGTAACACTTTAATTAAGGTAGCGTAAATTTGTTGCATCAAGCCTCAGTTCCTTGATTTCTGGCTAATTCTGTTCTCCCATTCATTTACTATTTCACACCTTGAGCTGTGTTATCCAAGCATTCTGTAGTTACACATGGGTTTAGGTTTGTTTTCTTTTTCTGTTTAGTATGTAAGATTCTTAATCTCTTCGTGTCTGTATGTCATAATGAAATATGCTGAGGTGCAGTGTGCAGATTTGATTTTTGTTTTGCTGCTGCAGGTGCAAAAAAAATGAAATTTAAATGTTAAGAGCATTTACAATAGGAGGAGTATCCAGATATGGGCTGAAAGACAGTGTATTGTGTGAACCCTTCAAAACGAGTGCACTGTCATAATTGCTTTTTGATAGAGAGTGGAATATAAAGTAGGAACAGAACACAAAACAGTGGATGGGGTAGAGCAGTCACTACAAAGGCTGAAGAGAATGCCCAAAAGGGGAGCAAAAGTGGTAGGAATGGAAAAGCAGCAAGGGATGTGACCGTATGTGGTTTCATGAGAGTGTGTTTCAAACAAGTTCTTAAATTTCCAGACTCCTCATGTTTAGGGTTTTACTCACATTGTAGTTAATGGGAGACCTTGGAACTAACATTTATGAGAATAAATACTGGATGTTTTTTATTCTTTTTACTACTTATCTGTATTTGTTTGGTACTTAGTTTCCATTCTTAAAAATTCGTAGGAATTACTTTTTTTTCCTTAATTTGTTTATAGCAATATTAAATCAGTTCCTTTTTCCTAAAGGAAAGGGAATTTGAAATAGCCTGTTAAGTATGTTACCTGTTAATGCTGCAGGACTGAAGATTTTTTAGGATTCTAGTTGGATGCCTACGTTTTATGCATTAAAAATTATGATTTTACTGCTTTTAAAACTTCTCAAGTTGCAGCTGAGAGGCCATTCAAGTGTGACTTTTCTTCTTCCTGCGTGAAAGTAGGACTCAGCTGTGTGTACTTCCATTCCCTTGCAGGGGTATGCATTATTAACCAGGGTAAAGGAGAACAGCAGGAAAAAACTAGAAAGAAAAAGGAGGACGAAAAAAAACCCATGTCCTAATTGAGTAAGGAGACAACATGCAGTGCATTTATTTATGCTAAGGAACAGAATTGCTACATTTTTGAAAATTAATGTCCACTATATTTCATTGAAGAACTCAGTTGCCCTCAGTTTTTTTTTTTCCCCTGATTTAGTGCCTGCTACATTAGAAACTCCATATTGGGTAATCTGTCATTGTGAATGGCTTTGCTTTTAGTTTTCTGTATTTCATAGTGAAAATCTGAGATGAATGTAATTTTCACTGGGTTCCTAAACTGTTTTACGTACTGCCTTTGGCTCTTTGTCTTACAGGTTACCGGGGTAGGTTATAACAGGTTTGGAGATGTGATGCTTGATGGTGAAGTTATTCATGGTTATAACAACCCATCCGTTAGCAAAATCGTTGAGGTGAGATACTGGCACAAGGAGTTGACTTTTAGTTGATGATGGAGTAAGGGTTGTACGCAACATTTATGCTGTGTTGTGTTTTCTCCCCATTTCTTCATCATCTTTTAGGCTGGCTGTGTCTGCAATGATGCTCTGATAAGAAATAACACCTTAATGGGGAAGCCAACAGAAGGGGCTTTAATTGCTCTTGCAATGAAGGTGGGTGTTTGGTAATTTTTATTTGTGTCACGTGTGTAGACATAAAGGTGTTTTTTTCCCCCTCATTTTCCCTTTGTTTTTGACTCCTCGATTTGCATTAGAACTGCTGATCTCCTGTGCTTCTTATCTGCTGGAAATCTTTGAGCATTCTGGAAGATAATAGGAAATTATTAAGTTATTTGGAACTGAAGTAAAATGTCATCTTTTTGCACACAATACTGTCATTTTGCCCATCAGAGGCTAATCTACCTGTTGGGTGTTGATTGTGCTGTCTTTTTCCCAGTTCTCATCAGAAGCAGTAAGGACCTGATGATGGGCACCATAGGTGTCTGTAGTATTTACAGCACTTTTAAGTGCTGGGAGCAAGTAGTTTGAATCATGAATGCGGGTTATTTTTATGCTATGACACATGCTGTAGCTTCTGAGAAATGTAACAAGGCATTTTAGTACCAGTTTTTTCTGTGATAGTGAGAAACCTTTAAAGGTATGTTCCAGTTGTTTTCTCCCCGTGCAACTGAGGACTGAGATTTATCACCTTGCTGAGATTCATTCTGAGTCTCCAATCTTTGACTGGAAAGGAGTAAAGGGATGTTGTTACAGCAAGACCCTAAAGAAACAGGGAAGAAGAGAGGTCTTTCATATCTGTTGCTGGAAAGGGCAGTAGTAAAAAAGAGTTGGGAAGCTCTCTGAGTACTGAGAATAGCTTATGGCAGCAGCTGCTTTATTCAGCACTCAGACTTGGTGAAGGCTACAACATGGAATTCTGCGAGTCACATTTTGTGGGAAGAATGAAATGCATTTTGTGAAGTCATTGTGGTTAGTTTCCTTTAAATGTTTGGAGGATATTGATGATAATCTTTGAAAACTTCTTTCCGTTTGGATCATTTGAACTTTAAATGACTGTCTTGCCTCCTCCCAAATCTGCTGCAGCCTTGTATAATAGTTTTCTAGACCCTTCTAGCAGAGAGATTATATAGATACAAAAATAAAAAAAAATACACTGCTGTTCTAGATGTGTTTTGTCAAACACAATCCAAACACAATCTACAGAATATTTCAAAGTCCTTGAATCAAAGAAAATATGTAGACTGAAATGTTCTGAGTTAGGCTGAAGCCTGAAGGACGGTACTGTATTCATTGAGGGCTTGTTTTTCAGAAGTTTGTCTAATGAGAACAGTGTGCTGATATGCAACTTTAGAGACAAAAGTGTTTTTTTTCCTTGTATAGTTAACTGGCAAGTCAAAACAAAATGCTTAGCTATTTGGAAACGAAAGGTGCTTAGATTTTGGTGCTTTTTCTATTTTATACAGATGGGTTTAGATGGGCTCCAGGAGGACTATATAAGGAAGGCTGAATATCCCTTCAGCTCAGAGCAGAAATGGATGGCAGTTAAGTGTGTTCACAGAACACAGCAGGTAAACTGGATTCACAGCTTCCTTGCACACTGGCTCTGTGGAACTATTATGTACCTTATTTAACGTCCTCATTTTTCACCTGAGAGATTAGGGCAAACTGATGGTAATGCACAGTCCTGGGAATACAGTTTGATTATCTAGTTTCAAGCTCTGAAATGGAGAACAAGAAGGACAAGAAATTATTTCCATCAAAGGCATACTGAGAAATAATGCTAAGTATTTTGGTATCTGAGACTTTGAATGTATCTGGCTTTTCTTCCTCACTCATCAAATATTTAAAGCAAGCCTGTCAAACTGCTGTTTCAGTTACATAAAGAATTAAGAACAAGAAGAAAGTTGTAGGTGTTGAATAATCAGTAATTTCTTTTACTTCAGAACAGAGGTTTTCTGGTTTTAATGGCAGTAATACATTCATTCCTCAGTGTTCACAGAATTTTTTTGTTAGCAGTGTTCTGGATTATCAATATAAGCCATTCTTTAACCAGTTTTTCTATCTTCTGGAACTTTTTCATACCTATTTGCATTCATATTTCATTTAGACCAATCTGATTACTTTCGTTAACAATTCTGACACAATGACTGACAACCTGATAACTGGAGTCTTCTAGATAATATGTTCAGTGACAGATCTTATTTTGGATTTATGGAAAATTTCTCACTATTTCTGACCAAAAAAGCACTTCAGTAGCATTTAGTGTTACAATAAAATCTGTACTTTGGAAACTATGCATTTGGCCCCTTTTTTTTTTTTTTTTGTATGGAAGATGAGGTCATATAAACCTTGTCTGTACAGAAAGTAGTGAGCAGAAATTGCTAGATGTTTTTTTTTTTTCCTACATGATTTACTGTGTCTGTGTTTTGGTATTAGCATTTTTAAAAGTTTGTTGAAAAATTGGAAACAATTTAGAAAGGAGCATAAATTATTTGAAGGCTAAGAAAAAGCAGTGGAATTAGAACTCTGTCAGTTAAGCCTATCAGAAAAATTGAGCTGTCTTGACTACTGTGCATAAACACCTTCAAAGGGAGAAAATAAGTGTGTTAAAAGGGCCTTTATAGCACAACAGGGAACAGAAGATTAAAACCAGTGATTGGAAATTGAGCTGAGGCAGCAATTCTTAATGGAGAAGGGAGGAAGGGAAATGATGAATTGATTTAATGTTGGAATAAGTGTTCAAGGTAGGCAGTGAATTTGCAGTTCCTTTGTACCACCAAGGCTAGCTTGCTTTCAGGAAAATGTTAGAGTTGTTAATTGTGGTACAGGGATGCAGGTGATATACTTAATGATCTGTGCAGAAAGACAGGTGGTCAGGTGATGAGCTAGAGGTCTTTCAGGTCTGATTTTCTGTGTAGGTTTCAGTACTGTCCTTTGAATGACCTCTTGGGTTTATAAACTGTGACCCCGCAATATCCTATGTGAATGATGTCTACTGAAATAATAAGATATTGATTATTAGCTTAACTATTGTGGCATTAACACACTTAAACATACTTTATACAGATACTTCAAACAACGGTTTTTTTGGGTTGTAAAGTGTAACTTTCATTTACATTATGTATTCTGTAGACTTTTTGGAAAAGTATAGATAAAACATCTTACGTGTGCATATATATGCTTGTGTATACATACAGACTTGTTTGCACAATTCCTTTCCTTTTCAGGACAAACCAGAGGTTTGCTTTATGAAAGGTGCTTATGAGCAAGTCATTAAGTATTGTACATCATATAACTGTAAGGGGCAGACCCTACCTCTTGTTCAGGAACAGAGAGAGCAATACCAGCAAGAGAAGACATCTATGGGCTCTGCAGGACTCAGGGGTAAGAGCATTTCAATGTCTCAAGATAGCAGTTTTTAAATGGTACTGCTTGCTTGTTCAAATTAAGATGCAGATACAAGAATTTTTGTTGGTGTTCAGGAAGTGCCACTGAGTTGGTTAGTTTTTCATTAAAATGGAGAAGTGGAATGCAGGTGATGTACACAACAGCATTAATTAAATTCCAGCAGGTAAAAGAAGGTACTGCTGGTTGCAACTGTAACAACTGAAAAACACATTGCCACTTGGTGTCTTAGATCTTCTTAAACTTAATATGATTGTGTTCATTTTTCGCTTTGACTCCTGGTACCTTTGTGAGATAGGCTAGCTTAAGTGATGGATTGCAAGTCAGAAGATGTAATTAAGATTACGTTTCATATTAGCAGACTGTTAGGTTTTTAAATACAGCTGCAAGTATTTTTCAGAAGACCACTGATTGGAAGTGATTAGGGGCAAGCATTATATGGGACACCATAGCTGTCTGTCTTTGGTTTCTGTTGAGAGATCTGCAGGTCGGCAGGACATCTGTTATGTCTGTACAGATGTTTTAAATGTGAAAGTATGGGTACTGTATGGCTCAGGAAGGCCCTATGATGCAAATCATTAAAAATTGAAAGGGTTTACAAGGAATAGGGTTATTTCTTTGTGCCTGTTATCTTCAGACAATCATTATCTATTTGTATGCTTCAGAGAGCTGTCAAACAGAAAATCTAGTGTCTTGTTTTGAAAAAAAAAACAAGATCTGTTTTTCTCTTGCAGCTCAGTCATTTAAATATCTTTGAATTAAGATTCTTACTGGAAAAAGGCACTCCAGAAAATATTTGCCATGTAGTCAATAAAATCTGTCTCTATTTAAAAAAGAAAACAACAAAGAGGGTAGAAGATAAAAACACATTAACAGATTTTTCCCTTTGTCCTCTTGCATAAAAGACCATGCATGTACACTTAAACCACAAAGCTGCATGCCTTTTTCCTCTCCGTGCAATGGAAGCAAAAATGTTTTAATCTGTGAATAAATGTGAAAGATATCTTGAAAACATGAAAAGCTTATGTTTGATAAAGCCTTCTATGTACTACTTTTTCTTATAAAGAGCCTATTATTAACACTTCGGACAACAGAAATAGCTACCAAGATTTAAGAAGAAGAAATAACAGTCCCCATCTTTTGCTTTATTCTAAGCTTGTAAGTTCAGTTAGTTCTCATTTCTAAACATCTGCTGTTTTGGGGTTAATTTCAAGTGGAACACTATAATGAATGAAGCTACTCATAAATGTTCTCACTGCTGAGGCCTTTGGTTAATGTAGTTATGTGCTATTTAGTTTGTATTTCGGAAAACAAAATAGCAGTTGTTATAAATGTTGGTGGAAATGTTATTATCAAATCCTAACTTATTTTTTCTTTGTCTCTTGAAAGTTCTGGCTTTAGCTTCTGGTCCTGAGTTAGGGCAGATGACTTTTTTGGGGCTTGTGGGAATAACTGATCCTCCCCGGAGTGGTGTAAAAGAAGCTGTTACTACACTTATTATGTCGGGAGTTGCAATAAAAATGATTACTGGAGATTCACAGGAGACTGCAGTTGCCATTGGTAAGAATAGTCCACTACTTTTCATTTTTCACTTGTTCTCTGTGTTGGTGCTGCATAGTGCCTAGGTATGAAATGTGGCTATTAAGTCTTTAATAATTTGTGGATTCTGTATTTTGCCTTAACATATGACACAGTGCAATTAGAATAGAGCTAGTGTGAAGTGATATTTAGTTTCTGCTTAAAATTTAGCTTTTCTCATTTGGTAATGTGACTTTGCTATTTTAAACTACATTTATTTTTTTCTTTCTGCAATCTGTTGTAATACGCCTGATTTCTGATTCTTACTAACACCACCCTCCCTACCATCAGCTTTGGAGGACTGTCTTATAGCAACAGGGAGAAACTAAAACAGTTGCTGACAATATTTAGGATGAATGTGGTGCTTCAGTGCTTTCCCAGTCCAGTTTTGTCCGTGTAACTAAGTTTGAAGTTTTAGTACTGTCACTAAATATTTAAACTAAACAAACATTTAAACAGACTTATCTCATTTTTGTAATATCACATGCTAGCCTGAATATAGATCCTTTTTGTACAGGACAGTAGTGGAAAAAGTTGAATGTGCACATAGAAGTATACCTGAAATGAGTAGTACTTTATCAATTGCAATTTTGCATCTGAAGGTTGTGCACATCCCCATCTCATTTCTCATTTTCTGTCCTGTTACTTTTGAATTGTAAATTCTTTGGGGAGGAGTGGGCTCTTACGTTTAGGTTGTGCCTCACACAGTGAGATACAGACCTTGACCTAAAAAATTTAAAGGAAATAAATACCTGATTAGAACTGACTGTGTAGCGTGCAGGTGTTTCTCAAGAGTTCACCTAATTTACTTCAGTATACTGAATCAATAGTGCTGGGATGCTATGCTGTGGACATTTCAAACCTGAAATGCTGCAGAAAATAATAGCTTTAAGGAGTAGCTGGCTGCTTAATGTTTGTTTGCTTGAAGTGCTAATTATTACGATACCTCCTTTATTATCTGCTTCCAGCTAGTCGACTAGGATTGTATTCCAAAAATTCACAGGCAATCTCTGGAGAAGAAATAGATGATCTGGATATCCAGCAGCTTTCTCAAATAACACCCAAGGTTTGTAGCAATATACTATTCGCTGAAATGCAGTAAAGGATGTATTTTATGTTGAGAAATACTTCTATCTGTGGGAAGCTGAAATGTAACTGTTGAGATGACAGTAATGGCAATAGAAGATACAGTAAATTACCAGATGCTTTTAGTACTGAATATGGAAGCTGTCCCAGATCAAACAAATCTTTGTTTGACGTGAGATTGTACCAGGATTCTTTTCTTTCAACTCATGGGATTATCTTTTTAGTGAGTTCAATCTTTATTTTTTTTAATGGTTCAGGTTGTTAGTTTTCTTCTTTCTTTTTACCTTTTGGCATCAACATTGGAACTTCCATTTAGCCACCTTTTAGTGAGCATCATTTTTATATTGTTAGAGCATTTATATAAAAGTTACTCAAAGAAATAGCATTACAATTTTCTTGTTCTGGCAGTCTCTCCTTTTGCAATTCATAAGAATAGCTGTCTGAATCTTTCATGATTTATGATTGATCTGAAGCCAGCGGTTAAGAATTTTGAGAGATCTGCTTGTTGCGTTGACTGCTTCAATAGCTTTTACTTATTAAGGAACTAAATGCATTAATGTATGTCATCGTGGTAAATGCATACTCATAATCAAATGTAATTGAGCTTCGTGCTTGTCTCTGTTGCAAAATTTATACAAACTTTCAACATTCTGCTTAGTTTGCAAAAATGAGACTGCAGCATGCTTTAGTTGATGTAACTAAGCCACGGGCCAGTACAATTAAGAAGTACTTATATGAGGTAGACGCGTGAACTAGAAAGTCTCTAGTGACTCACCCCCCAAATACCCCATTTATTTGGTAGTTCTTGTTCTTGTAGGCTTTTCACGCTAAATAATAAGAAAAAACAACAAAGTTACTTTGTGCACATTGGACCTGAGACCCAGTTTGTTTTCCAGTGTGTATTTAAAATCTTGACTAAGAACTGAGTAAAATCAACCAGTCTAGTGAGTCTGCTGAGAAGTCTAATCAATTAACAGAGTAGGTGAGAGAGAGAAAAAGCACTGAAAAATGATTTTTTTTCTAAGCTAGAATTTTCATTAATTAGCATTAAAACTTCAATGTGTTAATGCTGTGCTATACAAAATAGTGAAATTAGAATTTCCTGTGTTGCTTGCCTTTTGATGCCTTCATGATTTTAGTCAAGAAGGCCAATAGCAAGCAATCAGTTTCTTCGTTATTTCAGAGGGTTTTAAAACTGCATATTCTATCTTGAAATAAGTAGCACCAACTTTTTTTTACCTTTGTCTTCTCTTGAATTAATTGTTTCACTCTAGTGAAAGTGCATTTCACAGATGCTTCAACCTCTAAATATACAAGAGCATAGTTGGTCTTAGACCGTATGTTTTTATCCTCTAGCTTTATAGTATCCTACACAGTTCTTCTCAATTTATCTCCTTCTTCGTCGTGTTTTTAACAGGTTGCAGTATTTTACAGAGCCAGTCCTCGACATAAATTAAAAATTATAAAGGTATGTCTCAGTGGTGGCTGCGTTGCTGGACAGTGACTGTGAGCACTATTTGTAGTGTGCATACTTAAAGTATAATGTGCTGCAAAGCATCTGGATGAAACCAGAAATGAAAGTGAAGTATATTTGAAAATATTACTTGAAAAAAATATGTGGTGTCCACAAGGGCTATGCAACTGCTGGTAGGTAGCATCAGTTTGTTGGATGTTGGGAGCTGGGAGTTTGAGATTGCTGCATTGCAGTTGAATTGGCTAGGAACTTGAGAGAGCCATATTTCTGCTACTTCTGAGAAGTACAAATAAAACAATAAAGGGGCATGAATCTCAAGTCATGTCTGAGGTAATGTTTCTATTCAGAAGCTAAAAAACAAAGCTAGCAAAGAGGGTTGTGCTTTTCTAATTGTTATAATTCTTACATTGATTAGCAACAAAGAGAAAGGATGTGAAGTATTACAAGACAGTTGGATTGTTATGAGAATTATGAAAGGGTTATGACATTTAGATTCTGTATACCCTAGCTTTCCAATCTAGGCAGCATATATGAAGTAAAGTGTAATGTAAAATCTTGTATAAAAGATTAGTTAAGATACAAACACTTGCACTTTTTCAGGATTTTATAATGGTATAATCACAATTTTTGGGGGGGAAAACCACGTTGTATTTAGAACAGTTGTATAGGTTATTTCAATCTGGTTTACATTCTTTTCCCTTCCTTTTAGTCCCTGCAAAATAATGGCGCAGTAGTGGCTATGACAGGAGATGGTGTGAACGATGCTGTTGCTCTGAAGGCTGCAGATATTGGTGTAGCAATGGGACAGACTGGAACAGATGTTTGTAAAGAGGCAGCAGATATGATCCTTGTGGATGATGACTTTCAGACAATAATGTAGGTGACATTTATATTGATACATTGTGCTGTATTGTTTTAATGAAACGTTGCCTGAGTAATGAAAGGAAGAAGGCATTGTGCAGCAGAGTATTCTTGGCCCAGGTATTAGAAATCACTACCCTGCTATTGTCATTGTGATTGTTAGGCAAATTGCAACACGTGCTAGAGGATGAAAAAATAGAAGAATACTTGATCTAATGAACTCACTCTGTATTTCTGTGATTTCTGGAAAGCATATCTTTGTTTATTTTTATAAACTATCTACCTTGATTCTGGAGGCAGCATCAGTGATGATGTGAGTCTAAAAAGAAAAGGAGGACGTTTTTCTATTGACAATTTTGAAAGTTTAGTTAAGCAGCCACAATAAGAACCATTGTAACTGATCTTACAGTAAAGTACAATGACTGTCAAAGACCTCAGCTCCACTCTTTTCTTGACACTTGTATGTATGCTTAAATTAAGAGGAAATAACACACTTTTTGTTTTAAGCTTTGTTGCAGTAGTCTCTAGTGGTATGATCTTTGTTTTTAATTGCAGGTCTGCCATTGAAGAGGGTAAAGGAATTTATAATAACATTAAAAATTTTGTTAGATTTCAACTGAGCACGTAAGTCTGAAACATCGTTGACAATATTGGGAGCTTCTAACTACGTTGTGATTGAATCAAAGCCTTGGAAAACAAATGTATAAACTCATAAGCATTTTAGATTTCACATGCTGATAGGCTGTACTAAACAGTACCAGTGGTCATAATTGCAAAAGAATTTTAGGATTGAATTCTTAGTATTTTGTGCTTGGTGGTTTCTCTCAGTTTTTCCTGTTAAAAAGTGAAGTCGATAAATGAGAGAGGACGCACAGAAACTGGATAGCTCTACCTTAGTGTTATTCTTTAAAGATGAGGTAGGTAGTCATTCCTTCCTTAACCAGAACTTGTATATCAAACGGAGGAAGCAAGTGAAAACAGGAGGTCAGTTTCTCTGTAATCCTGGTTTATGGAATGAGTTAGTTATGTGAAACTGGCTTCCTTTTCTTGCCTATTGAGATCCCTACGCATTTGTGATACTAACAGAATCATCCAGATGTAGGATAAGAAAACGAGTTTGTTAAGCAGCATCAGTTTCAAAAATGTTCTAAGTCTGTCTTGCTGAATCTGGATTCATTAATATGTTTTCTTCATTCTGTTTTTCATGTACTTTTTTGAAGATATTTCAGAATTGTTGAGTAAAGTAGTAGGAATTAAAAACGTATCCTGCAGGATATGTGGGAATGGCACAGAGCTGTGCCACAGGAGGCTCAGACTGGACATGGGAAACAGTTTATTCACATTGAGAGTGCTCTAACACTCGAACAGGTTTCCCATCAAGGTGGTTGATGCTCTGTGCCTGTCAGTGCTTGAGAGAGATGTGGACAGTGCCCTCAGTAATGTGCCCTAGCTTTTGAGTAGTGGCTCTAGGGTGACCAAGCAGTTGGACTTGGATGGTTTTTGTAAGTCTCTTCCAATTGTTCCCTTCTATTCTGTTCTGACCTTTTAAAGTTAGGATTGTGATTGAAGTTGTCAAAATCTATGTCTGCTCTTAAATACATGAAGTTTTGCTTTCAAAGGAGTTATCAGTGGATCTTCAGAAATGTTCCATGCTGACAGTTATAAAAATGGATTCTCTCAACAGGAGTATAGCAGCATTGACTTTAATCTCACTGGCTACATTAATGAACTTTCCTAATCCTCTCAATGCCATGCAGATCTTATGGATCAATATTATTATGGATGGGCCTCCAGCTCAAAGGTAAGTAATTGCTTACCTTTACTTTAAATTCTGTTAGAGGTTTATAGTCCAATTACTTCAGCAAGGAAGAGGGTTGCTCATAAAAGAAACTCTGAAGTGCTTAACGTCAATGATGTGTTTCTGAAACAGCAATTTTTTTCTTTGCATTACAATATTTGCTTTATAATTATGTGTTCATTCATTTGGCTTGCTGTAGTATCCAGCATTGGTTGGTTGGGAAGCAGCACGATACCTGTAGATGCATAGTGTGCTAGATTCTGTCTTCTGTTCAGAGTTTTGACTTTCTTCACTGTGGATAGGTGGTGGTGGAGGGAACACTGAAAGGGAACTAGCAGTAGAATTCTTTAGTTATCAAGGTAACAGAAATGGTGAGCATTACTAATATTACAGATTCTTCAAAAATTGGCGTTTATTAATTCTGATACTGTCTGATAGATACCACATACACTGCACTTTCAGAGTCTAGAAGTTGGAATGTTACCTGTTACTGATACTTATAACTCAGTGCTTTGAAGATAAAAATAACAGATGCTTATTTAAATGATTCTTAGGCTGTAGAGACAAGATTCAAATCAGTTTTTCTACTCGTGAAATCTAGTCTTTGTGTACAAGCAATGAATTATAATGATGATAAAAATCTGATATACTTCTTTAATTTTAAGCCTTGGGGTGGAGCCTGTGGATAAAGATGTTATTCAGAAGCCTCCAAGAAATTTGAAGGATAGCATTTTGACCAAAAACCTGATTGTTAAAATACTGGTGTCATCAATAATTATTGTGTGTGGAACACTGTTTGTCTTCTGGAGAGAGGTATGACAGAACCACAAAACTTAAAGCAGTAGCAAGTATACTTGAGTCATTTTGATACTAGCAGTTGAATTTTGGAATTGAGAATTTGCATGAACTTAGTTGCAAGATTTATCTATGCATATTTAATAACAGCTAAGATTAGAGAGGATGGATTTCAAAGCTGTTGAAATGAGGGTTTTCAATACAATTTTTCCAGGTCCCAAATGTATTTGGAAAACGTTGGCCAATGGGAAGTAACTGTAAAACAAACAAACAAAAACTTATAGCCAGCTCCTTAGGAAACAGCTGTTTGCTTTTCTTTTCCTAGTAGAGAAGGAAGTTGAACTTTTAGCAGTGCATCACAGAATTCTTGGTCTTGCATAAAATGTTTGTCAAGGGTCTTCACAGCCTGGAAGTAAAATTCTTAGAAATAACAGGTGTGTAATTTCTGTTATGACTTCTTGAATGAGCTTGGAGCAAGCAGGCAGATGGTTTTGCTTTTACATATTAGCTAGTAGAACTTGAATTATTGCAGTAACTGTTTAGTTGTTGAAGTTTTGAAATGAAGCATGCTAAAGCCATTTTGTTTTCTTGTTGACAGTTAAGAGACAATGTAATAACACCACGAGATACAACCATGACTTTCACCTGTTTTGTATTTTTTGATATGTTCAATGCTTTGAGTTCTAGATCTCAGGTGAGTGATTTATATTGCCATTTACACAGTATTTACACCAGCAGCACTACTTTTCTAAGGAAGATCTTTCAGTGTTTTCTTGCAGGTATACTTTACAACTACAACTAAGCTTCAGAGTTCTAAGAAGAAAAAAAAAAGTAAAAGTGTTAGTTTCCTCAGTTTGTGATGCAGAGCTGTTTGTTAGGGGCAAGGAAACATTTGATTAAAAACTTGAAGTGCAATGGTCCTTTATGTTGCTGTGTTCACTCAGTTGGGCTTTTTCTTTCCTGAAAATCTTGTCAGTTGAGTAACTTCTTGTCAACGGTTTACGGGCATGACACTTCTTCAGAAACTGAAACTTGATGAAGGCCTTTCAAAACGTGTAGCCCTAGGAAAGCCTAAGAAAAATTGTTTTAAGTATTCCTTCTGTTTCAGTTTTTGTTTTAAGGAAGACGAGGTCTGAAACTTTGTTAGTTGAAGAAATTATGCATTACTACCTTTAATCTGATTTGCAGTCTGTTCTCTGATGCCATAGTTGGCAAAAACACATCCTTCTAGTACAGTGAGCACCTTCTAATGCACGGTACTTATAGAGAAGCGAGCTCAATAAATAAGTTCTTGACTGTGAGAGCAAGATTTGCACTCAGTTTACCATTAAATTATCCTCCCAAGAACTTGTTTTGGATTATCTTCAAGGTCAACTGTTCAGCAATATGTTTTTACATTTTTATAAATGTTGAGATTACAAAAAGTTATGAATTATTTTCTTGTCTAGACAATGAAAATTTACATGTATAGTATAATATGCTGTTTGTTTTACAGACTAAATCTGTGTTTGAGATTGGACTTTGCAGTAACAGAATGTTCTGCTATGCTGTCCTCGGATCTATAATGGGTCAATTACTGGTCATTTACTTTCCTCCACTTCAGAAAGTTTTCCAAACAGAAAGCCTGAGCATCTTGGGTAAGAAATGTTCCCTTAAAAAAAAGAAAACTGTACATGAAGGATTAATTTGTAAAAGCGTTATGTTATGGTTGTTGGCATGATAGTTAGGTACATAGTTTAGCGGTGGAGTTGGTCATGTTAGGTTGATGGTTGCATTTTTTTCTAAATAAATACCTAATTTAGAAATCTTAATTAACAAGTATAAATTAGCTAGCTGCCTTTTCACAGGATAAAATGGCATGAGGATTTTAAGAAAACATTTATACATTCTTGGTCACATCATGACTTACACTTATTGCTGCTGTGTTTTTCTGGACCTGAAGATAAGTGATGGCCAGGTTGAAGCTAGGTGATCTTAAAGGTCCCTTCCAACCCAAACCATTCTGTGATTGTTTTTAGATAATTCTTTTTATAGTAGTGTCATTTCTGAGGATATCGTTTCAGTATAAAGCTAATTATGTTGCTTAGTGTTCTTTGCTTTTCTAGGTATTAATAAAAGCAGAGTTAGGAAATGCTTTAAGAGTTTGAAATAGTGTGCGTGTCCTTGTGATTTATGCATGAGCTGTGCACACTAATTGGTTCTGCAAAATGGTTCTCGCTTCTTTTCTGCTCTAATTATCCAGAAATAGGGAGGCAATTTGGAGGCCCTGTAAGTCATATTCCTCTGTCAGTCTGCCCTCAACCTGAGATAGCAGGTTTTAAAAAGGCCAATTGTCTCTTCCAGATTTACTGTTTCTTCTGGGACTGACTTCCTCCGTGTGCGTAGTGACTGAGATCATAAAGAAGTTTGAAAGAAGCAAGGAAAAGATCCAGAAACATGGAAGTTCTTCTTCGTCAACTTCGTCTTTTCTTGATGTATGATGCATATTGCATTCTTTTGTTTGCAAACTTAGGGATTGCTGTCTGAAGATGTAGAAGAAAGCAAAACAATACTTGGAGGATTAAGAAGTCCTGAGGGCTTTTGACAAGTCCTTTGTTTCACTGGCTAATGATGAACATTGATGTTTCAAGACTGTTTAGAATTTAACTTCCAGCTGTGGGAGTAACAAATGAAATTATGCAACTTTGGTAACATTTTTCCTCAAACCAATTTACTTTCAAGATTGAATGGGATTTTGTGTGTGAGGGGGGTTAATTTAAAGAAAGATCTAAGCCCAAGTCCCATTTTCTGCACTTAGAGATATAATTGTATAAAATTCTTCTCTTAGATATAAATATTTTAGTTTGTTTTTATTTAAAACATCGTACTATTTTACGGTGGTGGGACTTTGCTACTAATACAAGGATTAAAAAAGTATTTCAGAGGCATTCCACTGGGTTTAGTCTGTCACAAGAGTGCCATATTCTAGCTACTGTATTTATTTACTTTATCCTGCAATGTGTAAGCGGCTCAAGTACCTTGTGCTACAGTTTTTTTGTATCCGGAGTTTGTTTTGTTTGTTTTTTTTTTTTGCACAGGATGTGACCGCTGTCGGATCACTGTTTTTCTTTTCTTTCTCTGTGATTGAAAAGCCTATACTGCAATTTGAAGTAAATGTTTGCTTTTCTTATAAGTGCGGTGTCTCTTTGCTTCGAAAGGAGCTGGTGTTTACACCAGATTGTCAGGCTTATGATCATTTTGGATACCTGCTTGGTTCCACATTTACCTTAGCTTGCAAATGCTATGTTACTTGAGTAGTAAGACAAATACAAGAATTGAAATATCTGACTACAATTACGTAGTATACCAAATTAGAAAGTGAACATGACAATTCTCACTCTAATGGCAAAAAATCCCAGCCTTCTTTCAAATAAGTTTATTTTTCATTCTGCACCCCTCCCCCCCCTTCTTTTTTTTTCCCTACCCCATTGTTAAAACAAATAGCTTACTTTTAGAGTAACTTAAAATTTTAATCTTCAGAATGACTTCTTGTGGATCAAAACATGTTATGGTTGATTGGTGTCTTGTTATGTTAAAAGAAGTATTTAACATATGGTAATGTCTGGGTATTCAGAGATTTAGGAAACAAACAGTTGTCCTCCTCAAAGCAGTCTTGCAGCTGTTGTCACCTTTGTGCTGTTAAAATTGGACTGGTTATGCCCTGAGGAAATGCAAGGGACGGTCACCCAGTGCATCTTGAAAAGAGGATGTGCAAGAACTCAAGATGGAGTTGAAGGCAGAATGCTGTGTCTTGATTGAAAGCCTGTGGGTGTACATCTTTTGCACTGCAGCCTGAAAATTGTGTTGTGTGTTGGTATTGGCTCAGAGGTGTGCTGTCACACGATGGTCATCCTGTCAGTAAGGTTAATGAGAAATTCTAAGTGAGCAGTGGGACATATCATGCACGTTTCTTTGTGGCTTGCCCTCAGTGCCATCTTCCAAATCTGGAAAGATCATGGAAAATAAGGCAGATTGGAAGGCGGTGTATAAATTTCCCTGCTGACTGATATGTTGTTTTAGTTATTCTCTTCCCCCACACACACCCTCTCAGAGATTCCCAGACTTTGTCAGGAAGTGGAGTGTGGTAGACGGGAACTGAGTTCACATGCTATGCAGGAACTGTATATAGCACCGTCTGCTGTGCACGCAGAGTTCATCTAGTACTCTGTCTGACCATGAGGCTGCTGAATGTGCACTTATTACCTGGAATACCAATGTGCAGGAGGCTTAATAGCGTAAGGAGAAAGTCTTTAGTATATGGCACTCACCTTTTCTACAGGATGTTAGGTGAACCACTTTGCTGATAAGGGCTCAAACAAGGGAACCTCTTAGAAATGATCTCTTTAAGCACAAATTTCTCACTTCCAGCAGTTCTGCTTTTCAGAAGTCTAAAAGATTTATCAGTGTTCCTCTTGTTGGACTACTGCTGTCTTGGACAAGTGGGTCTGTATTACCAGAACATTCACTATTTCAGTACAATTCCAGAACACTTTAAAGTTTAATTACTGAAATATGTAGACTTCTTGAAATTTCAGTAAAAATGTAGTAAAAACTGTGATGATGAGTGCTGATGTAGTATCACTTGCACCAGCCTGGGCTCTGAGAAAGTGCAGCAACTATGTCAGTCATCTAGTAAGACTTCTTATTGATATTCTCCATGGGATTTGTCTACTTCATTCTCTGCATTTTTTTTTCTTGGAGTCCTATAAATGCAAGTGGATAGAGAAGCGCAGATAAGCGTAAATGTATTGACTTAGAGATGAATTATTATTTGCCAGCCTTAAAATAAATTTTACAAAGTACTCATTTCCCAGCTTAAATCTCATATTCTGAATTACCTGTCAGTCTAGACAAGAAACAAAATTGTAGTCCCTAAAGGAACTATTAAATCTACTTTCTTTAAAAAGTGAATTTACTTTAAGTGAATTATACTAAATTATACCTGAGGCAGTTCTGCTGTATTCCAGTGGAAGGTGGAACAGAAACAAGTAATTTATCTAGTAGTTCAGACTCATTATTTGTGAGAAACTCTTGCATTGACTGTCTGAATTCCATCACTGATTTTTAGCTCCATTCTTGGTCAGCATCGCCTAGCAGCATGTTTGAGGTTTTATTCATAGCAAACCAATCAACAGCAAGATCTGTCCTCAAAAATTGAGAGGCATTTCACGTAGTGTGAAAATAGGCAGCAACAAACTAGTTCAGTTGCTTCTTATTAAAGCACTGAATTAAGAATTTTCAATTTTAACAAGATCCTTCCATTGTTTCTGGTTGTTTTTCTCCCAAAAGAAGACCACAAACGTATAATGACCCAAAGAAAACTGAAACAAACTTTGAATAGTGATCCTAGAATCTTCAGTGTGCAGGATTGGTATTTCCAGCGAGATACATTTCATCCTGTCCTGAAGGAAGAGCAGCTGAATCTGGCATTGAGCACGCATTTCCAGCCAAGTAGTTCTTGGTTACCAAGTCAGCACTCCCAAAGCTAATGAATGCCCTGTGTTCATAGCAGGATTTTTATCCAAAGAATAGAACACTTGAGTTTATCCTGGTCTTTTGGAACTAACTAATTCAAGGTTGTGCTTCTCAACACAGCTCAAGAATTTGATCTCTGCTGTATTCCCAACATGGAATGTAGAGTGGTTAAGATCTCTCTTCTTACAGCAACAACGAAGTGAAATTGAGCTTGCCTACATTATATATATTTTTAAAGAATTAAGCTGGGACCATGATTATAAAAATCATGATGAAGGATAAGCCTGGGAATGTGAAACACGTGAGATGATAACGATTCAAGAGATGATTTGCATGAATAAGAATTTAGTTAAGTCTCATTTTCTAAAATCAAGAACTTAAATGCATCACCTTCCAACCATTAAAGTCGTCTGGTGGAGATTCCTCCGTAGATGGATGGCTGTGAACAGTCAGAAAGATGTTGAGCAGTTCTAACTCGCAGTATGGTTGAGTGTGAGTGCCATCTGCTGTTCATTGAGAAAGTAGCAGTTCTGTACTGACATCCTGAATACTACCTACCTCAGTTACCTGCTATTTTGGACTGTGTCTCAAAAATACTTTTCCTCTGAGTTTGATGTAAATGTATCAGTATCTCATTGAATGTAATATACAGCTGAGTCTTGATACTTTGATGGTATCAAACTATTCCTGTAGTTCTTGAGGTCTAGTGAGTTAATTGCACGCATAAAGCATTAAGATGGTGTATGGTGATGAGCCTGAAGACAGTGAAGCTTCATTTTCCAGGTGTATTCGTAGGTCTTTGTACTGCATGCTTTAATACTCTACTGTTGGAGGTTGTCTGGTTGTGGGATTTTCCCCAGATTTAGGATTTCTGAATTTCAGCAAGGGTCAGCTTGTTAGTTTTTCTTCCTTAGCTACGACTCCCTTGCTGTAGTTACACTTTGACTGGATGACAAACCAACTATCAGGTTTCTTCCATTTCAGTATGTCAGTTATGTACAGCATTAAAAATCCTGATGCTTAAGCAGTAGTGTTGCAGTGTGGAACACTATGGCTATTGACTAGAGCTCTGTAAAACAATTTTTGCTTGATTGGGTTACTTAAAAATGGATGTGAAATAGCTCACTTGCCTTGTTGGATTATTTTCAGTAGTTTATTTACCTGTAGAGTTACATAGTACTTCAGTAAAGCCACTGAGGCAGCAGTCTCTGCTAATCTGTGTCACTGAGGTGGACAAGGACTTGATTATTACTGGCTTCTACATCCATTAACAGACAGTGTAACTACAGTGTCATCCTTTGTCACTTAATTCTGTTGCTAGCACAAGACCTTCACAGAAATTTTGTACTCAGTTCTTGGAGCTTAATGATTTTCAGTGGGTTCCTCATGCTTGAAATACTTCTCGTCACCGATTTGTTGCTGGTATAAGCACTCCTGATCCCAGCAAATGCATATACTTTCTTGGTTATTCTAAGCAGCTTGTTTCACTTTGTAATCTGTCGACTTGAGGTCATGTTGCTTAAGTAACACTAGTTGTCAGTTGCAAGGTTAGCCAGGAGGGCAGATCATCTGTGACTTAATTCTCTTCTTCCTTCTCTAGAAGCAAAGTAAGTGCTGTTTTTCCAACAACAGAACCAGAGTGCTGTTCTGATATACTATTTAAATGGGCAGATGCAAGCTCCTCAGGTAGAGATGACCTTCTAAGTAAAAACAGATTTCTTAAAATGTGTGATGACAGAAAGACTACTAAGAAAACTCTGACATAAGCTGTGGAAAAAAGTGTTGTTTCAGTGCAGTGTCCTGCCTTTACAAGGAGAAATGCGTTTGTTTGTAGGTGTCTTTATTACTGTTGTCAGCAGTTTACGGGCTGGTTCAGCCTGGTTCCATGACTAAAAGGGCAGGGAGACCCATGGACCTATGCCCTGGGGGAAGGGGAAAGGGTAGTGAGATGGGCATAGAAACAAAACAGCAGCAATGATCTGAGGAGGAAAGTGGTAAATATGGTACTGGAATGCAAGATAACACAATACAATACAACATAATTAGAATTGAGGCTAATAAATAAGTTCATTGTTTCCCTCGCAGATTAGTCTCTCTCTTGGTTTAAATCTGACAGCTGACATAAGCAGAAGTCGAGCTGAATTCTGGTAAACAACGATTAAATCATGATTTTCCTGAGTTTATGTAGAGTACTTGAGTGCTGAACCAACAGAAATGTGCAGGAGGTGGCTGATGATTGTATACAGCTACGCTGAACTAGCAGACGTGCTGTGATTTGCCACCCTGTGACAGCTTTGTGTGTGTAGGGAGATAGGCATTTAATTATTTAAACATACTGGAAAGGGGAAAAAACAGTTGCTTCTGCTGAAGCTTTTGAGCACTTCAGTACCTATAACGCTGCAAATACTTTGTTTTCACTGATGACAGCTACCTCTCCATTAAGCTACAAATATTCTGTCAGCTGCGAAGGCGGTATTTTTTAAATTGTCAATTTCAACTTTAATTTGATTTGTGAGACTGTAATCACGTAGCAGCAGAGATTACCACTTCTCAGACAAAAGCTTGAAAAAGGGATGTTTCCAAAGTAGAAGCATCTGGGGAAAAGGAGGGACAGTAAGCTTTAAGTGCTCAGAAAAAGAAACTCTAAAATGCTGAAGTTCTTGACACGTGTTTTCCATTAGATGGACACATATTAATCATCCACCCAGCCAACCCCCACTCTCCCCATGCACAAAACCCAGACACCAGAACAAGTTGTATGTGGCACCTCTTTTATAGGAGCTTTTGTTATAAAAATACTACATCCTGGAGTGAGACGTTGTTAAAAAAGTAAAAATAATATATAAAACTATCAGGAACTTGTACAAAAACAGCCAAGCAAATTCCAATACAGTCTCAATTTAAATATCATTTCTTCTATCTCCATGGCATTAGAAATGATTTTAGGAATAATGCTCTCAGTCATCCATGCTAAGTGATGCAAACTTATTAACATCACATAAATGCTGAGTTTCAGATACAGCACACCTGAAGGCCTTTGCTTTCTTCTTTTTGCAGGACGCAGATTTGGCCTCTATTTTCTTCTGAAGGAAGTCTGGAGATACAGTTGATGTGACTGTATTGAATAGAACTTGGTAAAGCTCAGTCATTTCTGGAGAGGAACTGAACAGATTTTCCACTGAAGGTGTAGACTTAAGCTCTTGATACAGTCTGTGCACGAGGGTCCCACAGTAAAGCCTGCTCAAAAGGAGAGACTTCTCATTCACTATCATTCCTCAGTAGAAGTACAGAAACATGCAGCTTAGTGGGGAAAACAAGCCAAATACCCCAAGCCACATCTTAATTACATACAGTATTCAACAGTGGCCCCCCCAAGAAATACTTTAATTAGTTATTTTTCCATATTCCCACCTTTAAAAAAAGGAGTCCAAAGCATAGTAAAATTGACCAAAGGAATTTATGGCCCAGACAATAAAACAACATGTGAAATCACTTTAGCGGGAGCTTATGTGGAAAGCAGATCTCCTTACCTAGCTAAGTCTGGCTCAGGGAGAGGCCTGCAGAGTAGCTGGTTGAGATACAATCCCATCTCAAGGCAGCATTGCCACTGGCAAAAGCCATGTGCAGCATCTAAATCAAAGTCTTTACTTTGCAGTTTCTCTTCCTTCCATTTTAGAAGTTCATTATAAGCAATACTGTTGTCTTCAGGGTGGAGAACTGTGAGCTCTAGGTTATGAAGAGAAAATGATGGACAAATAAATTTTCTTCCATGAACAGACAAAAAATATCCGCACTGTACAGTAATCAGAGAAACCTTTTCACTGTAGCTGTGCATCCAAAATTGTATTCTCTGGAGACGTACCTGGATCATTTGTTATCCTGTGCAGTTCTCCAGATACAATCATTAGTAGTAAAGCCTTCAAGTGATGCAAGCTCACTTTTGGTTCCGAACAACGCGTCCAACAACACGTTACAGCAACAGGGAGCTGTAAGTGGGCGGGGACAGATTCTAGCAAACTCATTTTCACTCCTAAAGTCTCCAGCAGGAGCAGCTGACGGCATGACATGGGCACCTGAATGTAAGCAAAAGATTTTGAAGGAAAAAAACAGACTTCATTTGCTGTGAGCCATTCCCAAAATGCAAATAAGATTGTTAAAACCAGCTAATACTTCCTGGTTTTAATTACAACAAAAAGTGTCACAGATACTCTGAAGTATTTTTGAAATACTACCTAATCTTTAAAAACTGCAAGCTAAATGGTAGGGAGAAGGATAGCAGTCAGTTTTCACGATTGCCTGGGGTCAGTTGGATTTTAGTAGGTTTCAGAGTCTCCTACAAATCAGGTGACTTATGTTACACTCCTGTGCAAAAGTTGACTTTAAAAGTTAGTAGACATTAAAGTTACCTTGGTATGGCACGTATGTCTGTGTAATTTCATGTCTTTTAAAAGTGGCCCTTTTCTGTAAGTTGTAATAGCAATGCTTGCTCTTGGTATAGAATAGTGAAACCTTCAGTGTACGGTTTATCTTTCTCATTTGCAACATGTGAACTTATAGCCCATTCCTTCTTTGCTCTGCTATTTCACTTTTAAAACTGCTACAAATTGTCTACACGCAGAGCTCACAGCACAACTGGAGCAAGCTGCTCAATTGCAACATGAGTGCTTTGTCAATCTGGATTGGGATGGTTTTGCTTATCACTAGGCAGCAATCCCACAAGTAGAAGGTAAACTGAAGCCAGTTTTGGCAAAAGTGGTCTGAATACAGAGGAACGTGTCTTCTTGAAATTTGGTGAATTGCTAATTATATATATATACATGAAGATATATATGAGTTGTTATGATAACCAAAACTCAAATTCAGTAGAGTATACAAGACCCCACTGAGGTGTCATTAATGCTTCTGACAATCCAAAACCATGACTTCACAGATGTTTGCACGCTACCCATTCCAAGTAACAAGGAACCTGTACCACAGAAGGGACAGACAAGGTTCTTACATGGAACAGCTACCAGCTGGGGATGACTACACACAGATGTGCTGCTGTGGATCTGATGCCAGTGAGGACAAAGCACATGACTTAAACATGCTGTATGGATAGGTACTGATTGTATTTCCAAAAGTTGCATAAACGTTTGAACCCTGGGTGTTCCCATTCCAAGGGAGAGCCTCAACTATTAGATGTCTTAACCATGAAAATTTAAATACACCACATTGCTAATGCTGACTAGAACTAACCTAGTACTGACTTCCTTCAATTACAAGTTGCATTTTGCAGGTGCTGTTTCTGCTTGGCAAGGAGCAGGGAAGCATGTTTAGCAGGATGCGTACTCATGGTAGAAGGAGTTGTTGGAAAGCTGCAAGGTTTAGAGATGAAATAACAATGGTGATTTTTAGTAAAGAAGCGTTTGCCTTTGCTCTGAAATATCCATAACTTGTTCAAGTGGAAGTTAAATTTCGTAGTGTTGAACTGCACCTTTCTAAATGCCACAGAACTGTGAGTCCTTTCCTAAAACGACAAAAGCAAATACTGGTTTAACAGAACAGAAAAGATGGAAGAAGGGCTTATGTATGTGGGATGATTTAGGCAATGTTATATATACATGCTGCCAGCTTTTTGTATAATTTGGCTTGGTGCACTTGGATTGGGGGGGGGGGGGTGGTAATGAAATGCACATAGCTCCTCAGCCATCAGAAGTGGAAACATGTGTAGCTCTGTACTGAGGATTCACTCACAGAAGTCTCTAGGTTCAGGCCTCACCTTTAGCGCCCTGCTGGCAAACACAGCATCTCCTACACATGCCACACCACTAACCACCACCACCTGCTACGGCAACCACTCACCTCCACTAACTTGTCCAAAGAAAAACCATCATTGCAAAATGGCATGGGGAGGCTTGCTGCTTGAACAAATGTTTTTTTAATTGACTTTTGGACTCGGTTGAACTCGCACACAGCCGAGTCAGCACCGGGAGGTGTGCGCAGCAGCAGGGCATAGAGAACACGTCGGATGGGCAGTGCAGCACTGTGTGCACTGGGCCGCCGCATGTCCTCCACCTGGACGTGGAGGAAGGTGCTCCTCAGTGTCAGGATGTTTCTGATGAGTGGGGCCAGCTCGCCTTTGGCAAAGGCTCCCAGCAGCCATGGTGGCAGGCCCGAGGCCTCGGCCTCCTCGCAGCGGTAGCGGCCCTCCTGGAAGAACTCCTCGAGGTTGACGTCGGACGGTGCGTAGTCCTGCAGGGTGTGGAGCAGCAGCTCCCTCACCTCGTCCCTCCGCCGCCTCCCCACATGCTTCAGCACGGCGTCCACCGCCTCCTCGGGCGTGGTGAATCCCGCCAGCCAGCCGAGCAGCCCCCGCATGCGGCCATGCTTCCCAGGCAGCCGCACCTTGCCTAAGAGCTCCTCAAACACCGCCACGTCCACGTAGTCGTTGCCGCTCAGGACGGCGAAAAGCGGCAGCAAGCTCCTCTTCAGGCACCCAAAGTGCCTGCAGAAGCTGTCGGCCTCGAAGCGCCGCGCGGGGATGCAGCGGCCCAGCCGCTCGCCGCGGGCATCCTGCCAGCCAAAGGCGCTCAGCGGGCAGTAGCCGCCCGCCAGCTCAAAGATGTAGAAGTCGCTGTCGAGGGACAGCACGGGGCAGCCCCAGCGGTTGGCCAACGCCGCGACCTCGCGGTCCGCCTCGGCCCAGCACTGCACGAAGGGCACGGCCGCCCTGCGCAGCGCCTGCACGAAGACGTGCCGGGCCAGCAGCGGCAGCACGCAGCCGCCGTCCCCGCGGGACAGCCCGTGGGCCCTGCGCAGGCGCTCTGCGGCGCGCTCCCGCAGCGTGCCCAGCTTCCTGTCGGCCGCCTCGCGCCCGCCGTCCAGCACCACGAAGGCGGCCACGCCGCAGGCCCGCAGGACGGCGAAGAAGTCGCCCGCGGCGTCCGCGAAAGGGCCGTAATCGCCGCCGCGGCGGAAATCGGCGGCGGAGGAGAAGAAGAGGTGGTAGCAGAGGCTGCTGCCGTCGATCACCAGCTTGGTGTCCCGCACCCGCAGCTCCGAGAAGAACGCCCCGCGCTCCCCAATGAAGCCCGTCAGCCCCGGGACGCCCATAGTGGCGGCGGCGGAAGCGGCGGCGGAAGCGGCGGCGGAAGCGGAAGCGGAAGCGTTCCTGCGGCCCGGCTCCTCACACATGCGCCTTGTTGCGTCGCCTTGACAACGGCGCCGCGCGGGCTCAAGGGCTGACAGGATAAGGAGGAGCGGCTTTAAGAGAAAAGAGGGGACGGGGTTTGTGTCGTTGTTAAGGTGGCTGGTAGGGAACGCGGCTTGGCTGTGTTTTGGGATGTGGTGACACTAGAGAGTCGCGCTCCGTTGTTGCGGTGTGCCAGCAGCTCTGCAGGTGGGTATTGAAGTAGGCTGGTGCATATGTGATTGCTGTTAAAAGAAAATGGTTACAGCCTCATAATCTTCAGTTAGGCTCTGCATCGGTAGGAAAGCAATCCCTTGGCCCCAGAAGTTATGCAGTTTTTCAAATTAAGCGCTTTTTCTTTTCTTTTTGCAGTGCAGTGACGGAGCAGTGGCACAGCTGCACAGAGAGGTGGTGGAGTCTCCTTCTCTGGAGACTTTCAAGACCCGCCTGGACGCCTACCTGTGCAACCTGGGCTAGGGAGCTGCTGTGGCAGGGACTCCATGATCTCTGGAGGTTCTTTCCAGCCCCTACAGTTCTGTGACTCTGTGATTGTTCTCCAAAACAAACAGCATTTCCACACGCAGTAATAGCTGCACTGATGAAAGAACGTTAGGGCATCTTTCTCTGTTGCACTTGAGGGTTCTTTGAAGAAGTAATAAAATCAAAAGGCAAAGTAAGAGTATCAACATTGTTCTATCATGTACAGAAAAGCACCTGCTCGTTATAATTTGGAATGAGGAAGGAAAAGAAAAAAAAGCCATTCCAAAAGCATTTTCAGTCATTGAAAGCTAAAGAGCAGTAGAAGTTTGCTTCTGTACTCTGCACATTTGCAGAGCTAGGACCTTGGTTAGACAAGAACTGTGAATGGAAGCTAAGCTCTTGGAAAAGTCAATCAGGAAATAGTCACTGTAGCAGAAGAGTAAAGAACTTTTGGAAGAAGTGAACGTTATTAAAAAGCTTGTAGGTCTGTGGTTGGCCAGGGAGCTCTGTTTTTCAGAAGATAGTTGCAGTCAGTCACTCAGATGGGAGGAAGTTGGTGGAAGTTGAAGAACAAATGAAAGAGTAAAATAAACAGCCTTCTAGTTAATGTTACATTAGAATACTCTAGAATATTACATTAACAAATCCTTTTCTTTCTGTTTCAAGTATTTTCCCTGAACGTCGTTAGAAGATTAAAAGGATTTGAAAACTCTGTTCTAGAGAAATTAGGGTAGCTTCTGTTACACAGAGCAATGCTGAAGTTTCAAGAAACCGCTAAGCATGTTGGCATTTCCAAATCTAATTGTGCTCGCTTAGATGCTCCTATTGCAGGAAGATACACTATTCAGAGGAAGCTTGGCAATGGAAGCTTTGGAAGTGTGTATCTGGTTTCTGACAAGAAAGCAAAACAAGGAGATGAATTGTGAGTAAACTCTTCACATACTTTAAATAAAAATGGTTCAGACCATAATTCTTACATTGTAGATGTTTTACTTGTATTGATTTGTTTCTCGTCTTGAGTTTGATGTTATGTTGCAGCCTTTACTGTTCAGTTTTAGTAAGGACAGAAGATAAGGACAGACTTTATGCTGACTCAGCATTGCAGCTGAGCCTCTGTTTAAAAAAAGTTCATGGGATACGGCTGCATCACTGTGCTTGTATCTAACTCCTTGGCTATTTATTATGTAAGACAGAGCAGAGGTGGGTAGAAAATCTTTGACCCTCCTCTTCACAGTGATGTTTACTTCTAAAGCTGTGCAACAACTAATTTAAACAGAAAAATAGCTTACTCCCGATGTCATACCGTGGACAAGTTGCTAATGTGGAATTCACATTGCGAGGGACCCTGGTATTTATCCAGAACTGAGGTAGATTTCTTCATTGTCCTGACAAGAAGCAGTGCAGGGATGTATGCCAGTTTTCACACATTTCCCTTCTTCTTTGTAGCAATTTTTTTCCGTTAAAGGCTTCAAGTGTTGCAATTCATAAGCCATAATTGAGTAACTGTATAAATATGTGTTATATAATTGGTGTATAATGCAAGTGCGGGGTTTATCTTTGTAGCACAGGATTTACTTATTAAATGCAAGGCCTCCTATTCAAAATGCTTACTAAAATGCTGGATGTGTGCCTTTCGTTCCCTGCTCACCCCTCTTCATCAGTGTGATGCTTTTGTTTCTAAAATTATGGAGAATGAGAATCCTTATTCTACTAAGTCCAGCTACTGCAGTGTCTGGTTCTGTAATGGTTCACTCAACACTCATTAGAGCACTGACATTTTAAACACGAGCATGAAAATGTCAGAATTTCTGAATGCATTTTAATAGACTTCCCTCTTTATTTCTGATGATTTCTTATTTGCTTTCAGTAAATAGTTGGTAACACCTAACTGGATGTTTTCAAGAATTATTTTATGTCACTGTAAGGACTGACATTGTTACTAAGGTGTCAAAAAAGAAGTGCTACAGTACTGATTCTTTTTTCCTTAATAATTGAATTGTATAAATGAAACTTCAGAAGGAATTGTTATAGAAATTCCAGTAACAGCATTCCATTTTCTGTATGCCTTACTGATAGGAATTTTTGCTGGCAATTAAAAGAAATCTTGATTTTTGCATTTGCCTGAATGTAGGCAGGTCTCATCAGTTTGATCGATAATCCCCTTAGGATTCTGAAGCCATTAAAGACAGGTGAACATTTTCAGGAAGGTGGGTGCCTGGACTGCACTCGACTTCACTGTATAGAAATGTGTTTGTATACTGGTTTGACACTTACAAGAAATGAAATGAGAATGTGATCTCTGATCTAATCCAGTAAATTCGTGAAGCTTTTTGTTCAAAGTGAGAGCAGTTCACAGCCAGAAATACATTCTTCCTTTAGATCTGGGGGTCTGTTGGGCTTTTCAGATGCTCATATCAATGAGCACTTGCATGATCAAAATAACTTTTTTTTTTAATTTACGTTATGTTTCAGTATTGTTGATAATGACAAGACATTCTTGGCACTACTGCTTTAATAGATATGTATCAAGGACACGTTTCTTTCACTTGTTGTCCTTCAACATCAGTTTACAGATTCTCAACTACTTGGATCAGGGTGGGAGGCCACTAAGCTCTTCAATTTTTCTGGGTTTTAGATCTCTCTTGGCTCTATCTGTGGTTTGATTAAATTTTTTTGTTTCCTTTTTTTTTTTATTTTCTTTTAATGAAAGCTTTGAAAACATTAGTAGAAACTATTTAAGAATAAGCAATTGTTAGCAACATTTACTGTGCAGATAGGATGGCAAGAACTCTCTCAACTTGTATGACCATTCAGAGTTTAATTCAGATGTGACTGAACTCATAATATTAACAGGATATTGAGCTTTGAGTCTTCAGTTTCTTTCTTTTTTCTTTCTTTGCTATAGAACAAACTGCCAAACCTCAAAACCCAAGGAACATGTATTTTGCCTTTAGGTAGTTATTATCCTTTTTTTTTTTTCCTTTAGATCTTTGAAAACTTTAATTTTTAATGATGGCATTTTAGACAAACGTTTACTGCCTCAGAATTTCATACCCGTGTTTGAGGCTGCCAGTCGTCAGCCATCCTCAGGACAGGCTTTGATTATCAAAAGACATATTTTTTTTTATATTGATGTTTGTTAGTCTGTTTTTGTGACTTCAGCAGTATTTAAGCAGCTGAAGTGCTGATGTTATAATGCAGTTCATCATTTTATCACTAGGGGGTACTTGTGTATCGCAGTTATTTTCTGTTCCTCTGAGCCACAGGTGAAAGTTGAAGAGCAGATTCCCCCAACTTTCTATCATTCCTGTGTTAATAGATGACAAAAATAGAGGCCTCGGTGAATGTGAAAGCTCGAGCAGCGTAACAAAATAAAGGGAAAAGTGTCTACACTCTAACTTTTCTTTCTTTTCATAGATACTCTTCTCATTAACTCTATCCATTTCTTAAGGTGATAAAATATACTGCTTGTTAGATTTTTCCTTTGGGAAATACATATGTTTTCAAATGAAAAATTGTGGGTTTTTTTTTCCCATCATGTATCTTATTCTTTCAGAGTAATACATTTCAGAGTTTGATTCAAATTCTGTTTCTTACTTGTAAAGAAAACAATAATCTTAGAGATCTGAAAGCACTTTGGTGGAAAAAGGGGAATTGAGATAAGTACTTAAGTCCCAAGTGACCTGAATAGAATTAGGATTCTGTTTTTATTCTTTCAGAGATGGTCCAGAATATACTGGGAAGAATGTTTTACATACATGCTGCTGACTTATTGAGCTCTGGTTTAATACAGCTTGAGTTGTGTACTATATAGATAACATAGATATGAAATACTACCGCTATGGTGGTGTGTGTAGATCTCATACTACACATTGCCCTTAAGTGTTTCCTTGTATGACTCACTCCTTCCCTCTTGCCTTAACTTCCTAATTTGTATTGTTTGTGATTTGCAATCTTTTATAGGCTTTCACGTTTATGGTGCAGTGTGCTTTCTTTTTTATTCAATGATTCTGAAAAGCTTTTTCATTTTAATTTTTCAATGCCCTCGTTAAACTGGAAAATTATGTAGTGCTGTAAACAGCTGTCAGTTACATACGTAGCTAAACACCTGAATGTCTAAGCTAGGTAAAATTTCTAGTCATACAACACATTTTTTTGAATTGATGAGACCCATTTTCCTTTAGACAGTAAATCGTTTCTAATTGCTGTCATAGGATTGCTTTTAATTTACTTAGCAATAGCTTCTCTGCCTGTACAACTTGTTTTTTCTCCTTTCCCAAGGTATATTATCCTAGTTGAAGGAGGAAACCAAACCAATGATTAGTGTTCTGTATTGAGCTGGTGGCCCATGGAGTTATTTCAGACTAGCCATTGGCTTTAAGGATCACACTTAGCTCTTGTCATAACTGCTCTGTGTAGATACAGAGCAAGTAACTTACTCGAGTTTTGTAATAATCTCACAGAAAGAAAAGCATGTGTTCTTGTGTTTAGATATTTGACTAGTGAATGTGACTTTTGTCCTCTGTGCTTGTGTAGTCAGTTAGGTCATCTGCTCTCCATCTCCTACAAGAGCTTTTGATCCTATTCAATGATTCTCACTAGCTATGATAGAGGGTTACACATCTTCAAGACAGAAATTCCTTTGACCTATGAAACTAAAAAGCAGGCAAGAGAATAAAATAATACCTTCATAAGGACAGAGGACATAATCAGGGGTAGACTTCTTTATGAAAGAGTTCCTCCAGTACTAGACAACTTGCACCTGAGAGATACACAGATTTTCTTGTGTTTGGGAAGAAGCTATGGTTAGAATTTTTATTTATTTATTTATTTATTACCATAGAGTCAGGTAAACACCAGAGATATTTATGGGAAAGAAAGCTTCTTAGTTCCTGTTCAAACTGAATGGCTTGTTTTCTGTATTAACTGATATTTTCACCATTAGATATTTGCAAACCTTTTGATTTTGACCAAGTTTGTATACATTCATTTGAAGAGTGATTGAATTGCTTAATGTTGACACTAACTTTCTGTTCTACTGCCTTCTAAAATGAGTTTTGATAAATGTTTATTTCAAATTGCAAACTGATTTACATGTAATTGAAGTCCAGACAAGAATTGCATCCTCCTGCAAATATTTGCTTTGTTTTTTTAATCTTTTTCCAGGGTTTGAGCTGAATTTATGCATTGTAGATGGGCATGCAAATCACTGGTTACCTATTTGTGGAGTTCTTATTGTTTAGAGGCTCTGGTTTTGACTCTTGTAAGAAGAAAAAATGGTAGCTTTCAGAAGGGTAAAAATTACTTCTGTATATGGTTTTTTTTCTTCTTCTTTTTCTCTTATAGAGATTGCACAAGGAATAAAGTTGCATGTACATCTTTTTTTGTTTGTTTGTTTTAAGAAGCAAGGGACAAACAGTGCTATTCAGTTACTTTTCAAGACCCATGTAAACCTGCTGTGGAAAATGGTCTATTAAGAATGATTCTTGGCATATATTTGTCACTTTTTCCCATTCTGGGACCTCAGAGTACTTTTCAGAGCTGTGAACTGTTTTCACTCAGGTTGCAGATGGGCTGGAAACAGAGAGGTTAAACAGTTTGCCTGTATTTAAGCAGGGAGTTGGTGATAGGCCTGGGCCCTACTTGCTATGTCATTTATTGATGTTTTAAAGATCCTGCTACTATTTTGGAAGATTAACTGCACTGTAGATGCACAACCCTTGTCTGGAGCTCAATATAATGAAAGCTGGTTGTATGGTTTGGATTAAAGCTGTCTGCATGCAAAAAGGTTTCCTGGTTTCCTACCATCTTGCATCTTCTGTCCCTTTGTTCTACAACAAGAAGCCCTACTCTTTCACCGCATGCATTACAACTACATCAGTTTTCCTGGAATGTCCTCCATTTTCTTTCTCTAAACAGATCTCCAACTCTTCCTTCCCTTTAGTATTCCTCTAGTGTTTGTATTTTCCTTATGTATGACCTAATTAACAGTTAGTTAAGATGTGGTTGTCTCTGAGGACTTGCACAGCTGAGGTGATTGCATTATGTACAGTGCCTTTTGGCAGCTCAAACAATGGGGAAATTCTGACATCCAAGGGTTGAAGGTTCTTGCACTTCCTGCTGAAATAATTACGTAATGCCATCCTTGAAATTGCTGTTCTTCTGAGTTTGGTTGAAACTGCACAGTAAGTCTACGAGTGGAGTAGTGACTGGTAGTTGGACAATTCTTTCCTTTGTATAGGATGTTAAAAAAGTCTGGACAATTGGAAAAAAATGGAAAAGTGGGTGGAACAATTATATATGAGGGCTGCTCAGAAAGTAATGCCTCCTATGTTATTATGTTGGCCCACAATGTTAAAGGCGAATGTTTGGTTATATGGCATTAGGAGTTGAACCTTCCCACCAGTACTCCGTTACAAGTTGTTGCCATGTGACAGATGGCAGCAGAGGGGCAGTCTGACAAAATAGCATCTGACATGGAAGTGCAGATGAAGCAAAGGTGTGGAACTGAATTCCTCCATATGGAAAACAATGTGGACATTCATTGACACTTGCTGAATATTTGTGGAGACCAACCAGTGAATGTGAGCACACCAAGGTGATGCGTGATGTGTCTTGCCAGTGGCAACAAAGACATGTTCCTGGATGGCCATGCAGATTTGGCTTTGCGTGTCATGCAGGTACTTGTTCATCACTGTCAGAAATGCATGGTTAATGCTGTTGACTACATTGAAAAATAGTGTTTTGTAACTGAGAATTTGCTCTATCAAATAGTGCCACTGTCCTCCTCGTATCTATTGTAGTTTCCATGGAAATAAATAATAATAATTTAATAAAGGAGGCATTACTTGTGGGGTAAACTATGTAATATGGATTCATCTCCATCTTGCCTGTTTACTTGATCTTTGTTTTCCGTGTTCAGTTATTCATCAGCATATAATATGTAAATGCTTTGAAGCATATTTGATCTTATTTACTAGGAAACTCAAGTCACTTGTATGTGTGAATGCAGCACCAGTTTTATTGGCAATGTTACAAGTGAGGTTTATTTAGCAGCTCAGAAGTTATCAGGTTGGAACTGTTGGATAAAATCCTACCATGTTGTTGATTTGCTCAGATACAGTCCTTAGCACGAGGAACAAGGAAAGCGTTTCAGTGTTGCTTCTAAGAAAGAGTTTACGTGAGTTTTTATAAACAGAGTGTGAATTTACTTGAACATTCAGAAAAAAAAATTCTTAGTAAAATTTACAAATCAACTTCAAAATGCAGGATATAGAATTTCTTTTTTTCTTTCAGGTTCTTGACTAGCATGTGATTTTTGCTGAATTGTATCTCGATTTTTGTGGTGCTTGCTTCTGTTTCTGGATGACACAGTAATAATGCCCTGTAGTTGCTTTTATCCTTGCACCCTTGAGTAGTTCATCAGTTAATTACAACAGGTAATTGTGATTAAACACAATCCCTTTTAGTAACAGAGGTTTACAGAGGACAGTGCTGTATGTACAGATAGCGAATCTCCTGATCAGCTGTGTGAATTGGAGCTGTGGGTTAAGTTTCACTTACTCATAGCCCTGCATTAGGCAAGCAGCTGAAGTATGCGGTAGGTGACAGGGACTTCTGACTTATCAATATTCAGCAGGTGCTTACAGGTGCCCTTGGTGGAAAGCACACACTGGGATGTGCTGGGCTCCCCAGGCTGCTCCTGTGGGTGGTAGTTGTGTGGTGTCAGCCAGCTTCTGTGCCCGACTTGCATAATGCCATTAATCCAGGCTCATGCTAGGATTCCTTGGAAACTGTGCACTTAGCTGAATAATTTATCACATGACTTTCAATTATGTATGAATTCTTATTACAAATGAAATAAAATGTAAAGGCGGAAGAGTTTTGCAGCTCATGAATATCCAAGTGACAGCCAGCAGATTGCTTTGTCGCTAAATCCCTGTTTGCTGCCCCTTTGCTTCTCTGAAGGCATTCCAAGGGAACGCTCATTTGAAACCAAATTGATTAAAACAATAACAAATGGCTCCCTTGCAGACACCGTGTGCTTGTTCATCTAACTGTGCTGTTGGCCTTTGCTTGACTCTCTCATTTAGTAAAAAATGAAAATTAAAATCCTGAAGAGATACTCATGGTCTCCTTGGAACTGAGCAAAGGTGTAGTTGGTACAGGACCTTCCTGATCATCACTTAACTCTGATGTAAGCTTTTCTCAGTGAGCTTATTTAAGCCAGGTGTGCCTCTCTGCTGGACATAAGGCTTGGGACACCATGTATCACTGCTTAGTTGCAATGCCATTTTCAACTCTGGATGAGAGGTAACACCACGACATGGACAGGGAGTTCTTGCTGATTTAGCTAGGTAGCTGAAGAAGTTGCTGAGCTTTCCACTCAAGTGGCTAAGCACAATTTTCATATTCTGTGAGGAATGCTAGGGTAGTCAAGACCTAAATAAATGTCTGAGTCCTCAGAGAAACCTCCTAACATCATCTCCTGCTCTTGATTAAGAGTATACCTACATACGTACAAATGGATATTCAGTTTTCTCTGTATTTCATCCTCATAAAGCTGAGCTCCCATAAGGAGCTCACAACCCACCAGATTGTGATCTTGTGTGCAGGCATTCTTTTTCATAATGTTTACAAGCAGTATTTTCAGCACTGAGCAGACAGTTGTGCTTAAGGCATTGTTGGTGAATTATTGGTGCTTTGAGGTGCGCAGCAGAGACAGAATGTAATGATTTTGTAATTAAGCAAATGCCTTGAGATCACCACTGTCTGATTCATTTTATTGAAGCCTATGTTCAATTTTTATGCTGTTGTAAGCTAATTTTAGTAAGAAAATGGAGGGTTACAGTATTCTTACTTCAGGCCAAACTGAAACCACCTACCTCAAAGATACTGTATGCTTTGCAGTATTTGTATATGTCTGCCTATTGCAGCTCATTGTACGTAGGTTGTTCCAAAACTAATGCATTCAATTTATTTCCATGGAAACTACAACAGATAAAAGAGTACTATAACACTGTTTGATAGAGCACATTCTTAGCTACAAAATGCTATTTTTCAACATGATCAGCACCATTAGCCATGCAGTTTCACCAGTGATGAGCAAGAGAGCCTGTGTGCTGTGCTCATCAAAATCTGCCCCAGAAGAGGTGACCTGCTGTCACCACTGCTGAAATGCACCACTCACTGTGCTCACATCCGCTGGTTGGTCTCCATAAACGTTCAGCAAGCATCAGTGAATGTCAATGAGTGCCACTTTTTTCTTCATGAAGGAATTCAGTTTGCACCTTTACTTCACCTGCGCTTCCATACCAGATGGCATTTTGTCAGACTGCCCCTCTGCTGCCATCTATCACATAGCCACAACATGAAACAGGATATTGGTGGTAAGGTTCGACCTCTACTGCCATACCACCACCACCTGCCTCTGATGTTGTGGGCCAAAATGATAAAATGGGAGGCATTAATTTTGGAGCAGCCCTCATACTATAGCATTGCCAACAAGATATTTTCTCTGAAGGATCCTCCTCAGGGTTACTGTGGTTTCTTCCATGCAGAACTAACCTCTAGCTCTTTGTTGCATTCAGCACATTGTAGTGGGAAAACGACTGCCATGAGTGATGTGAAATCTGGATTTACTGGACAATTAGTGTATTTTTTTTCCTTTTTTTTCCTTTTTCTTTTGTTGTTGTGCTTATGTGACACATTAGTAAATATAATTCCTACTTCAGTGCTTCTTTTACCTACTTGGTGTGTCTTTCATGTGTTCTAAAATACCTTTTCAATGTTGCTGGGTAGGTACTTTTTGATTTGCACATAATTCATGCATTTCTTAGGCCATAGTAACGTACTCTAGAAAGCATTAAAAGATTTTTATCTTACAATAGACGTATATACAGTTAATTTCTTCAGTTAGCATTGCTTGATATACTTTGTCTATGCTTGTAGACTATTCAGTAATAAGCTTTTATAAAGCTGTAAGCGGTCCTTTTATCTCTCCCAACTTACTCCCCCCACCCCTCCACCTCTGATTTATTTATTTATTTATTTATTTTTGGTACTGTAGATAATTCAATGCATATCAGAAATAAACATTGAAGGAGATGCCTGCTGGAAAGAGACATGTAGGAAGAATGAGTTCTCTCATTTAAGTTGAAGCAATTAGTATTCAAATTACTTATGGGAATTAGTTTCACAGAAGAAACAATACTGCTGACATAAATATCCTTGCAGCATTGAAGGGAACATAATTCTGCTTACAAATATGTTTATGCTCAGTAAAGAACCAATTATGTTTTACACTAGAAAACATTTTAGTTTGAATTTCTATTGAATAAATTCTTATAGTGATTATCAGTGTATCTGCTTTTCCTTTGCCACTTCCCACTCTTCCAAATTGTGTGTTTTCTGTATACTGATGGATATAGATGAGGTGATATGTGGGTGATACATGGTGATATGTGAATTCACACTAATTTCAACACAGTCAAAATTCTTTATGGCATATGCTATAGATGAAGACTTTAAGTTGAAAAAATGTATATATAACATGTTAACTGAGAAATGTTTGATCAAATTATGGTGGTTGAATACACAAAATACTGCATCCAAACTTTATTTTTCTAATAATAGCTTTTTCTGAAGAGGAATGTTAATTAGCAGAGCTCAGTTAATAGTCAAATGTATCAAGTAGGTGTAAGGAAATTGCAATAGAAAAAAATACCTCGTTTAGATTATTTGGTGTTTGGTGGAATTAAGTCTTCAAAAGATATAGAGGATAACCAAAGTATTTAGTTCCTGTCTTGTTCCTCTCTAAAAATCCAACTAGATTACTAGCAGTATGACATTTAACTACGTTCTTAAACACTGGACTGTAGAAAAAAAAAAGATGAATGAACAGTAGATGGTGATAATGCAACACATAGAGTTATACTTATTAAAAAATAAAAACAAAGAAACACACACAACTAAGAACAGCCCTAGAGGGTGAAGTGTTTAGTCTGTACCCATAATGTTGCTAATAATTTCCCTGAGAAGACATAAATCTCTTTCACATAATTGATGTCTGTCAGTATTTGATTCAGAGCTGAGATGTGCCAGCTCAGAATATCTCAAAGATTTATTAAAAATAAATAGGTTTAAATGTCTTAGTGACGTTAGTTATACTTTCTGAATAGTATTAATATGCAGATAGCATTATTAGCATTATTAAGTAGTAATATGGCTTGTTCAGCTCTGTGGAGAATAGCACAAGCACTCTGCTTAGCTTTATAGTTACTGATTTTTTTTCAACATTGGCACATATGGTTGACCAGGAATAGTTTGAAGCATACTTCTTTGTATATGTGAGATTGTACTCAGTGCAGAAGAAAAATATATAGGCTTGCAACTAATTTGTCTCAACATTGTTCTTTTAAATGAGCTTGTTCCAGAAAATATATTCTATGCTTTTGTGGGATACTAATTAAGAATCGTTCATTTTCAAATAACCAGAAACTGTTTGCATCATAAGTTGAACTGTTCCACATTGGTGTATATGTTAGGGATTTTAAAAATTAAACATCTTGAAAAATATTTGAAGGTGCTATAAATTGTGATTTGTTGATGGAAAAGGAAGATGAATCATCTATTTCACTTGTGAAATGTCATCACCATAGAATCACAGACTGATTTGGGTTGGAAGAGATCTTAAAGCCCACCCATCCCCAGCCCCTGCCGTGGGATCAGGCTCCCAGGATGACATCCAACATGGCCTTGAGTGCTCCAGGGATGGGGCACCACGGCTTCTGTGAACAGCTGTGCCAGGGCCTCACTGCCCTCTGTGTAAAGGATGTCCCCATAATACTAGACCTAAATTTCCCCTCCTTTAGTTTTAAACCAGTCCTCTTTATCCTATCGCTATCTGCCTGTGTGAAAAGTTGCTCCTTCTCCTGTTTATAAGCTCCCTTCAATTATTGGAAGGTTGCAATGGGATCTCCTCATAGCCTTCTCCAAGCTGAATAAGCCCAGATCCTTCAGCCTTTATTCATATAAGAGGCGCTCCAGTCCTCTCATTAGCATTTGAAGATATTTAAGCGCTGTTAAATTAAGATCAGGCCCACACTGCCAGCTGGGAGACGGAAGGGCTTGTCCTGCTGTGCTCTGTGTTGTGCGGCCTCACCTCCAGCACTGTGTAAAGGTTTGGGTGCCACAGGGCAAAAAGGACATAGAAGTAGTAGAGAGCATCCAAAAGAGGATTACAGAAATGGGGCAGGGTCTAGAGGGTAGGGAGTATGAAGAGCAGCAGAGATCCCTGTGTTTGCTCAGCCCAGAGCTGAGTGGAGGCCTGATGGTGGCTGCAGCTCTGACAGGGAGCGGAGGGACAGCGCTGAGATCTGCTCTGTGTGACAGCCACAGGGCCCGAGGGAACAGCATGGAGCTGTGTCAGGGGAGGGGCAGCTGGGGGTTGGGGACAGCTCTGCACCAGAGACCGGTGGGCATGGCCTCAAGAGCCAGAGTTCAAGAAGTTTGGACAGTGCTCTCACATTGGGTTTGAATTTTGGGTGTTCCTGTGTTGAGCCAGGAGTTAAACTTGATGATCCCATCTAACTCAGAATATTCTGTCATCCTATGTGTGTTCAGAAAACAAAACAATGTTTAATCCATCTAGGGATATCACGGTGCTTATACAGTGATTGAATTCGTAGTATTTAACTTAGGGATTTGTTATTCATGATGCTTGAATGTTCATGAACAATAAGAATAAGCTATTTTGGAGGTTAGTTAAAAAAAACAGTCTGATGAAATGATGGGTTTATGGCTTGACTGATAAACTTGGCTATGGGCATGACAAAAGAAGCTCAGCGTTTGATTTAAAAAGTTGTGCTGCAGTGCTTAGGTTTGAAATTGGTTTGTGGCTTGACTAATATATCAGTAATGGCCATGGGAACCATAAAAAAGCCCAGCATTTGATTTAAACAGCTGTGTAGTAATACTTAAGTTGGAAATGTTTTGACTAATGTGTAAGATATGTATATGTAAGAAGAGATAGCAAACAGCAAACCTCATTTGTTTTTCAGTGACAGTGCACTTTCTTGATTTTCCCAGATGCCAAGCACTGTTAACATCCTATAAGTGTTTCTTTCCTTAAATAAAACCAAATATTCTTTCCAAGTAGAAATGATTTGTATACATGACTTCTTGCATTATATAGTTTCACCAGCTTCTTTTTTCTTTAACGAAAACATGAATGGCTTTACATTATCTGACCATAGAGATGCCATTATTCCAAATATAACTAATAAAACATAAAGATTGATTGTTTTAATTTTTGATACTGAGCTGTAAACTGCAAAATATGAGGTCAATGAATGCATGTGGAGAAATCTGTTAAGATTATTAGTAAAAGGATCGCTGTATCTATTCTGTGTAAAGATAAGATGTAAATTATAGTGGTTGTAGAAGACCAACCTAAGAAGATTCCAGACAGTAGGATGTCATACAAAACTAGTAATTATTAATTGCAAGTAAAACCCGCATGTACCAAAGTGCAAAAATGAGAGGTCTGAAAGGAAATGTGGAAACTGGAACACCTGACAGTGGACAAGTAACTGTACATGTGGAGTTCCTGAAATGCGGAACTAAAGGGAGTGTAAAATGTACAGAAAAGAGAGCTTAAGCTGGAGATAGGACACTGTATCAAAAGTTAAATTTCAGTGATAAAATACTTTTACTGGGGGCACTATCAATAGAAATTTAAAGTTGCAATTTTAGAACTATGCTACTGGCTGTAGTGGGTAAATCTTGTTGATCATGTGGTATTCTAAAAAAGCAACTGACTTAGGAAATTATGAGTGACTTCATTTTACCTGTATGCAGATGATATCCTTATTACTGAACTAATAATAGTCAGGCACTGGTACACTGTGCCCAGAGACATGGTAGATTCACCAAGGTGTTCAAGAAACTTGTAGATGTAGAACATAGAGATACGGTTCAGTGGGCAGTATTGGTGGTAGGTGGACTGTCGGACTAGATGATCTTAGAGGTGTTTTCCACTCTTAATGAATCTATGATTCTATGCATTTCCCAAACAAGGTGGAAGCTGTTGTGCAGACAGGACTTGAGGCTGAGGGTTGTGGATAGTTGTTTGCTTTGGTCCCCGTTTGTGATACCATACTTTCTCAATGTGCTGCTTAATGAGTAGTATTTAAGAAATAGTTGATTAGATAGACAGTCCCTTAATTTTAATGTTTATGGCCAACTCCATAGGCAATTACAGATTCAGTACAAGATGGTTCTTTCTTATAGACTTGCACATGGTCCTAGCACTGAAGTGCCATCAGCATGAAGAGGTAGATAGTTTTACAAAAGTCAAAGTGGATGGAAATGATGTGTACAAATATGACTTGTTCCACAACTCTCCACATGGAAATCAGAGTGATTGTGATTGTAGAAATATAAACTATATGGAGTAATGAATTCCCAGCTTTGCACACTGATTATGTGCTAGCAGGTCTTGCTAATCTCTGGGTACAATTAATTGAACAACTGCCTGCATGAAATGAAATTTCTATTTAATTAAAACCTTCAAATTTGGATCATTTATTCCTAGAGCACACTCCCTCTGTGGTAGTTTATTAAATATTTTTACTCTTGACATTAAAAGAGTTGTATTTCTCTTACTTAGTTATCAGCAAGCAAATGTACCTAGTCAATGATTCATGTGGCAGTTCCCTCAATAAATGAAGTGCCTTTTGAGATAGGCTGTCGTTTTTTAAAAGTTGCTTCTGATCCAATAAACCAAATTATATAATAATAAAGCATGCCATCAATGTAAACAAATACCAGATGGACTGTAAAACATTTAATTTTAGATCGGTGCAAATAGACTGAGATAAACACTGCTGTGGCATATTGTCAGTCACTAGTAAAGCTCTAAAAAGGTTTTCCACTGGGTGTCTGTATCCTGAGGTTTCCACCTTTGTGCTTGTTCTCTCTTATTTTAGATCTTTCTTTATTTCTCCCCATTTGCTGCTCATTACTGCACTTGAAGACACGATGTGCTGGCCTGGCTGTGTTTCAAAGGGTGACAGTGCAAGCCAGGAGGTTTTGCTGATAAGAGCCAGGCAGTGTTCCTCGTGATGTCCTATGAGCCTGGAGACTGTGGAGATGGGACAGCTGCTTTCTGCATTTTGGGGACTGGGCTCATCTCTGCTGTTTTTCCCCACCTCAAGGAATAACACTGCTGTTATCAGTACCACATCCTCTAGGGTGGATGCAAACAGTGACAGCCGGTGCTTTTCACTCTTTAGCTGTTAGTGTGTTCACTACAAGGCTCCTTCAGTTGCAGTCAGTTCAAGATCAAGTTCAGTGTCTTCACTCCAATAATTTGCAAGGATAGGTTTTATTTACATATAAAATCTGATGGCTGTTATTTCATATTGATCTTTAAGATATCTGCTAGCCCTTCTATTACTAACTACTGTTGATGTGTGATTATGATGTTACACTGGATATGCTCATGTGTCTATAATTTAAGTGAAATTCATAATAATAAATCTAAAATAGGACATATATTTGGCATTACAACAGAAAAATGTGTTGCATTTGGAGGACATCAACATTTTAGTGTTTTACCTGTTTTTCTGTATGTGCTACACATATCTATGAGTTCTTCATTCAGATAGTTTTGGACCTTTTAAATCCTGCTAACACTTAAAAAAAAAAAGTTGGCTTTTGGATGGGCTGGTATACTCTGGGATCCAATAAAATTTTAGCACGACAGTCTGTAATTCCCCAAATCCATGCTATATATTTCTTATCACATGCTTCAAAAGCTTTGCTTTCAATGTTTTATGGAACCTAACTATACTTTGTTAAACTGTTCGGTACAGACATTTTCAGCAGACAATACAGAAGTACTGTCACGAGCTCGGTTATATGCAGAGGTAACTTTTTATTGTAAGCCAATCTTAAATTGCAGGTTGTGTCACATAAACAGAAACACTTTGTCTCATTCAAGGTTTAGAGCTGGATTCTCTAGCTACAGGGGAATTGCATTCAGGATGGGCTAAGAGAAGTTTGCTGTTTTCTTATGGCTGCTAATTTTTATTTTTTATTACTACTGATAGGCAGAAAATCTATCAGTTTATAGATCTGTCAGCTTATTTGATATCACTGTGCATGCCTAATTGGAGATCGATTGAAATCCCATAAATCACAGAGAATATACTCTGAAAGAGTGGGATGAGGTAGAATAAATTTAAGAAGATGAATGTGTTTTTGTTGTTGTTGTTGTAAAAAAATATGGTTAATTTACATAGATTAAATTCCATTGGAGGACATTTAGCTTCAGCGTTTTTCTTTTAATGTTATCAAAAAAGAGATAAGAGATCTGGAGACTATAGTCCATCTGTGAGACTTTTGAGATCCTGACATAACTTCTTTGTCAATAGTTAGCCAATAGGGAGATTTTAAAGATAATTCTAAAAATTTATTTACTGAGATAAAGATTCACAGAAGATGTAAAGTCCAGTCACCACCTTCCTATTAAATGTAGCAAAATCAAACCTTTCCTACAAAAGCACAGACATGAGTTTTACAAGCACAAATACAGATTGGGTGGAGAATGGCTTGAGAGCAGCCCTGAGGAGAAGGATTTGATGGTATCAGTTGATGAAAGACCAAACCTGAGCCAGCAGTGCATGCTTGCAGCCCAGAAGGTCAACCATATCCTGGATTGCATTAAGAAAAGTGTTACCAGCAGCTCAAGGAAGATGATCCTGCCTCTCTACTCTGCTCCCATGAGATCTCACCTGGAGTACTGTGTCCAGTTCTGGGGCCCCCAACACAAGAAGGACATGGAGCTGTTTGAGTGGGTCCAGTGGAAGGCCACAATGATCAGAAGGCTGGAGCACCTCCCCTGTGAGGCCAGGCTGAGAGGTCTGGGGCTCTTTAGCCTGGAGAAGGCTCTGGGAGGATGTTATAGTAGCCTGCCAGTACCTGAAGGGGGCCTACAGGAAAGCTGGGGAGGAACTTTTCATAAGCACATATAATAGCAACAGGATGAGGGGAAATGGTTTTACCTGGAAGAGGGTAGTCTTAGACTAGATATTAGGAAGAAATTATTTACTGTGGGGGTGGTGAGACACTGGAACAGGTTGCCCAGTGAGGTTGTGGGTTCCCTCTCCCTGGAAGCATTCAAGGCCAGGCTGGATGGGGCTGTGAGCAACCTGGTCTAGAGGAAGGTGTTCCTGCCTATAGCAGGGGGTTGGAGCTAAGTGAGCTTAAAGGTCCCTTCCAACCCAAACCATTCTATGATTCTGTTAAATGATGCACCTACCGTCTTGGTTGTTTGACAGAAGTTTTCTTTGTAGACGCAAATGTCTTCCAATTCTGGCTATGAATTAGCATTATGTAGCAGAAACTTAATCTCTTATTTACAAAAACACATTTTCCTGATTTGTACTGCCAGCGATGAATTTTAATAAGAAAAACACCTGTCTTGTAGTGTGACAGCTGGTGACAGCATCAGAATCTCTTGAGGGACTAAGATGACAAGCTATCCCCACACATCAGCACATCAGGCTTCCATTGCTGTCTTGGGCATACAAGGATGCTGCTTTAAGTGATGTTTAACAAGGGCTCATTCTGTTTGTCAGTTTTGTGATGTGATCTATATGAAAGAAAGTATAATATTCCCGTGTCAACTGACAATGAGAATATTGGTATTACATGTCTTTGTACAGTGGTGCTTGTCTCTAGAGATGCAGACAAATCAAATAGCATGGCACATTACTACATGAGGACTAGGCAAGTTTAGGCAAAAATTCATGCACTGTTATATTAGTAACCGATGGTTGAGATTTTGGTAGATGTTTTCTTATGAAGGAATGCACCTTTTTTTTTTTCTTAAATTGCCATAGTTTTATTGCTGTCATGTTTAAGTAGTGTGTCTTTACAACTGTGAAGTATTGAATAGGAAATCATTAAAAGCACTGTGAAATATTCCTTTGGTGTGGAACCTACAATTCAGATTACTGAAAATTTATCACTTTCTCTCAATAAAATACTGTGATATTCTCTAGTAGTCTCAAAGAGCTCCTTCACATATAGACCAATGGTCCATGCCTGAGTCCCATGTAGGATACATGGAAATGGTATGCTTTTTTATGATATATTCCTTTTAAATGATACTTCAACAGGATGATTCCAGCAGAATATGCTTCCTCTGAGTGTTCTGCACTATGGATTTTCTTTTCAGGACAGTTTGACAGTAAACTGCACATCTCCCAAGTACAGCATAGTGCTGAGTCTGAACCACGGATTCTGTCATGGCACATTGATGTGCTTAAGTTGAAGAATATTAAAAAAATCCCTTTAATTTTCTCCACCTTAGGATGTTCAGGGCCTGCCTGCTGTTGCTAACTAGTGACATTTAGAGTTCTTTGAAACAGTAGGATTAGGTTTCAGTTTTGAATCTAGATTTGTTCTTTCCACTTAGGTGTTCAAGTGAAGGGTAAGCTGATCTTCAAAAAAAAAAAAAATCGAAGTCCTGATTTTTAATTAGAAAAACAGTCATAAAAATATTGACCTCTGTGGTTTTTCTCATGCTTCCACAGAGAGGCTTTGTCAGAAGCAGCAAAAACAGACTGTTTTTTTGCTGCTCCTTATTCCGTGAATGAATCTTGAACATATGCTCTGAGTGGGCTTGAAATCACTGAGTTTTGATTTTTTTAAATTTATTTTTATTATTATAATTCATGGGACTGAAAACATGTCATAAAGAAAACAGTACAGTGGGGAATTAGTGTGAAAAATCCTTCAAAATAGCTTTTTAAAAATGTTCCTTGATCACTATGGTGACTTGTGTTTTTATGGCATTTAAATGCATGCTCTTTGTTTACCTATATTTGCCTCGTGTTTCATATTGCCAAATACTTGGTTAATATTATTACTTTATGTTTTAAGAAATTATAGTGGGATTATGAGCATTATGGGATTTTCTGTGTTTTTGTTTTTGCTAATATGAAGGTCTATTTTTTCCTCTAGAAAAGTTCTGAAGGAAATCTCTGTTGGAGACCTAAAGCCCAATGAAACAGTTGAAGCAAATCTAGAAGCACAACTACTCTCCAAATTAGACCATCCATCCATTGTCAAATTTTATGCAAGCTTTGTGGAGCTTGATAGTTTCTGCATTATCACTGAGTACTGTGAGGTGAGAGATTTAGATTACTTTGAAGAAATTTGACAGAATGTGTGCTCTAAAATAAAGTCTTGAAAGAAACCTAGGCTGTTTTTTTTTTAATGTTTCACTTTGTATTTTACTCTTTTTTGCTAAGTGTGGCATCACCTGCTCTTTGTTAGGCATATTTCAAACAAACAGTATTGCCTGCTCATGTGTGCTCATAGACTCACGGCTTAAAAACAAACCAGAGAAGGGAAAATAGGTGATTTAAATACTAGTTCATTTTGTTTACTGCAATTTGGTATTAGAAGAAATACTTACGGGAAACAGAATATGAGATGTCTGAATGAACTCAGAAAGGTTGTACCATGTATGTGCTACTGATAGGTAAGAGAAAATGAGACTGGGAGTTTGGAGGTATGCTGTGAAATTTGATGCAAATAAGTAAGGGAAATCTCTCTTGTGAATTGGAGCTGATTACAAGGAACTTAAGCCTGATTATGCTGGTGATGAGTTTGGTAGCAGTATGTATGTTCTGAAAGTGGAGGACAGTTGATGAGTCAGACCAGAGTGTAAGGGCTACAACAAATGCTGAAGAAGGAAATACTACTCTATAGTTGTCAGAGTGTTTTTTTTTAAACTGCAGCATTTGATTTAAAAACATATTGATAAAATCTGTCTTAAGGCTGTAAAGTAAGTATTTAAACATATTTAAGCCAACTTTTTAAGAGTTTATATGAAACAAATGTCTACTTTTGTATTAAATATATATGTGCTATTCTTAAAACATCTGTTATACATGCAGTGCTTTTTATGAATCTGTGAAAGGCTGTTCAGTTGTGCTCTGCTAGATATTTGAAATGCTTTGAAAGCTAATGATGTTGGACCACTGGGTTATCTGCCCACCATCAGACTTGTATTAGCTAATCATATTTCTCCAAGCATCCAACTTTGGTTTAAATAATTAAAGAAGTAAAGTTTCTGCTGGTCATTCCTACCTTAGAAGCCTTCCTTGATGACAGCTAAATGCACATTATAGCTGGTTTTTGGTTTTTTTTTTTAATTAAGTCTGAAATGTTTGATTCTGTTACTCAATCTGAACATTTGTAAATGTACTGTTCTTACATTCATGCAGAAACTCTTTGCTTCATGCCCTGAATGTCTGACAGCTGGGGCTTAATGGAAATCTTATATTGTTAGCTCTTACTGGAAGTTCAGAAATGAGAACTGAAGGATTATCCTATCTGTCCAGATATTCCTTTGCACTGTGATTCACTGTCTCTCTGCCAAAGGCAGAAAGTGGCCCAAAACCAGAACAGTCGATCCTGTACAAATGAGGGAGCAGCATTATGGGAGTAGACTAGTGTTTTTGATCCACTGCTTTTTATTTTTATTCTTCTGTCTGAAAGAAAGTTAGTGGTGAATGAATAGTGCATTGTAGTAATCCAAATCTGTTGCAGCACCCCTTGATATCTTTTTTTTATTCAGAAAAAGTCAACCACCCTGAATTGAAGTGTTTTAGTACAGAGTAGCCTTAGGATCCAGTAGACATGTACTCAAAAACACAAGAATGTATTAGAAAAAGGCAAATAAAGGATGAGGAAATTGATGTGTTGACTGTGCAGCTGAATCTTCTTATTTTTGACTCTACCAGGTTGGGCCAGAATGGCACTGGGTTTATTAGGAGTTGCTTTTAATTTTTCTGGAAGGGCAGACTATGTTGTGTTATTGCAAGTAGGCAATTAGGATGTATTCAGTCAATTGTTCAGATAAGGAAAGTACAAAGTAAGGTTTTGCATACTGCTATATTTGCATGCTGCAATTCTATTTTACCTCAAGTATTTCTGTAAGGTATACTTCTGTATCTTATCTATAACCTGTCTGTTAATATAGTGGGAATTAGATCTTTTTATGAAAAAGATGCACGTTTAAACTGAGAATAAGAAAAACACATTGCTGTCTGATCTGTCCTTGTTTGGAAATCTGGTACATTCAGTTTCTCATGCATAGAATAATTACCACTTTGGCAGCAGTTTGTACTCTTGGGCAGACTCAAAATAAAGAATAAACATCAAGTTGGCATGGAAACAGAATTACCCTCTCAGCCTTATTCTGTTTTTTTCCAAAGAACTGTGACTTATTCATTAGCTGCTGTACTTTGTTCATTCTTGTTTGAATAGTGTAGTGTGAGCCTCTAATGCAGCTGCCCTGTCTTATACCTGTCCAAAAGAGAATGCTGCTCTCCATTCCTCAGCTTGACATCTTTTATTATAACTGAACTCTCTCATAATTACAGGAGTGTGTGTATTCTGTTATAGTCTTTTTGTTGAGCTTTTTTGACAGTTGTCCTCTTTCAGCATCTTACATATATAAACAATATGAGCACTGCCATTTAAGTCAAATCTGAAACAAAAATGAGCTTTTGGGAAACCTGGGTTTCATTTTGTGGCATAAACTGGAATTCAATCAGATACAGGTTTTATAAAAGAAAACAAAGTAATGTCTTTAAATGTTGTATCATTTTAATACATCAAATATCAGAACTAGTTGTACTTTCCCCCAGATAACTATTTCTGTCTCTTCACTGCATTCTCACTGTGATGTGAACATACATATTCTAAGGAAATCAAAGGAGAAGTAATAACTTGAGCAATTAATGCCTAATCACATAATCAGTTCTAGGTACTGAGCTGTTTTAAGTTACTGGTGTGTTTGATGCTCTTGACATTTAAATAGAAACTGCAGCTTGGAGGCTTCCCATTTAACTTCTACCTTGTTAACTACCTCATGGACTTCATTCTCCGTGCCTTCCAAAATGAAAAAATGGGTTAATAAACTTCTTTGGAGTTTCATGGATGCAGTATTTCATCAAATTTGTAATTGTTGTTTTCCTTTCTTCAACGTAGCATTAAGTTTAAATTAACTGCTTGACACTGAGATCAATCCTGTGAAAAACCACAGAATTACTTGAGGGCACATGTAGTACTTCATTTGATTGCTTTTGCTCTTAGATCATCTGAAGGACTTTTTAGGTCCTTTGTTTCTTTGATTATTTTTTTGCGTCAGTGTATGATTGTAGAAGAGGACACACTGGGGGAATGAGAAATGGTGATCAGAGGCTGCTGCACTTCAGCTGTTTACCTGTTTAGTCCCCTGGGAACAGTAGCCAGCTGCCAGGGGTTGGAGCAGCCCCTGAGTCTTGGACTACTGCTACTATGGGCTCTCTATGGTCCAGGGCAGCCATCTGGAGTAGGTGAGTCACTGCTTTTGAGGTGCGTGCAGGCTTAGACATAGCCCATCTGGTTGCCATGCGGCAGGGTACCCAGCAATACCTTTTCTTCCCCTCCTCTGCTTTGCTGTGAGCAGCCAGGGGGAAGCTGTTGAACATTTTCAGTTGCAAAGAGAGAGCAGCTGCTCAGAGCTTCAAGCTCCCAATAGAGCTTCTCTCTGGACTGCAGTAGGGAGGCAGATGGAGAGTTGCAGCCATAAATGAGCTGAATCAGACATTTCAATTTAGAAATTGCAGGACATTGTTAGTGAATGCATTTTGATATGTGACAAAACACACACATATATATATATTTGTATATTTTTTAACATAAGTCACTTTTGAATGATGCAACACTTAGAGACTTAAGAACCACAGAAATTATTGTAAACTCATGTCCACTCAGAAATGTATAGATGTACAAGGACAGAACCTGCTTATTTTGTAGTTTAAGTATGAAGCACAATGGTTTTGGGAACCTCTGAACAGACTAACATTTTAAGAGTCCACAGTACAGGAGAAAGCTGATGATGGGAAATGCCATGTAAGCAGTGCACTGTTTTCTACATGCTTATCACAGTGGTACAGGTTAAACTATTTTCTTGTGTATGGCAAACACACACACACATATACATTTTGATTTTATATGGAATGTTTAATGCAGAAGTAATGATTTTTGCAGAATAAGTTTTCCTGATGTAAGGTAATTAATCACTAGAATATAATTTGACTCAGTCGCTTTGCTCTGGGATTAGTTACCTTAATACAGATCTTGCCACTACTGTGCATTCTTGTAAACAAAATCCATTTATTTTATAAACTGAATAAATAACCAGCAGGCAACCATCTCTCACTTTTTTAGCAAAATAAACAGTTTTCATTTAACATTCCTCAAAAGCCTCTTTCATCATGCTATTGTTCAAATGATTTTTTCACATATATGCATTTAGAGTTTTCAAGTAATCTTTATATTTTTTCCAGTTTATTTGACATTGCATGCTTTGCATCACATTGCTACATGTCAAATGTATGGGAAATGCTGAATCACGGCCTGTACCACTGATGGATCAGCTGAGGTGAGCACTGAGTCAGCCACAGGAGCACAGGTGAAAGCAATGCACCTGTGTGACTGGAAGGGGTGGAGTCTGGTTCCAGCTCTCTCAGACCCCATTTAAGGGCTGACCACCCCTGGGGAAGGGTCTCTTGTTGGAGGTCCCTCCCCTGTGGAGTTTTGGGTGAGCCTCTACCATCAGTGACAGGTGAGCTTTCCCTTATTTACTGGTTGTCTTTATACCATCTGGATAAGCCAGACAAAAATATTCTGTCCACTTTCATTATTTTGTGTGGGTACTAGTCTTTCTGGGTATTTACCCTGTGGTCAAGATTCAATTGTTGTTTTGATGAGATATTCCCAATAACGTGATACAGATGCTTTAATTCTGCTTTCTTTCTGGCACAGGAGAATTTGGAAGAAGGGCAAAGTATTGTAATTAGAGAGTCCGCGTATCAATTTTTAAAAGAACAGCATAGTTTATTTGATTATGCTTATTGCAGAATAATAAATGAGTGTGTCCCTTGACTGTCTATTTCTTGACTTAAGTGGAAATGTTTTCCCCAGATTTACAAGCCATTAGTTCAAGGTAGAATCGTTTTGCCTACTTAGGTGTTTACATTTGAGCCACTCAGTGTAGGCCCTCATTGTAAGCCTTTGTAGGTGAACAGTGCTTGTACTGTGTGATCTGTGTCTTCCTAAGGCAGACATCTAGATGGCAGAGATAATTGCACTGTATATTTGCTTGCTCCTTTGTATTAACTATAAAGGGAGTTTGAGGTGACCAGCTCAGATGGATATGTCTAAAACTGGGTGATGTGAAGTGAGAACAGCTGAGAACTTTGGTAATTTTGTGTGACACTAAGTGAGAACTGACCTACTTTCCCTAGGCAGTCAGACTGCTTGATCTCATTTGAGTCCTTAGCTCTGTATGCTTTTGGTGCTGTGAGATTTCAGAATTCATGTGCAAGCATTAGTTTTACTGACTATGTGCTCTGGAGCCTGACGGTGTAAGAAAATGGAGTCCTGTGTTTTCATGAAGAAGACATTTTAAAACCTTACTTCATATGTAAAAATTTGTTTTATGTTTTTCAGGGTGGAGATCTAGACTATAAAATTCAAGAGTACAAAGAATCTGGGAAAATATTCACGCAAAGGCAAATAATAGAGTGGTTTATACAGCTGTTACTTGGAGTCAACTATATGCATGAAAGGTACAGTCATTTAATATAGGAAGATTTAGTTGGGAGGACAGTGAGTAAACTTTTACCTTCTTGTACATGTTCAAATAGAAATGAAACCATATTGATTATTTTGTGTGTATAAAATCCTACTCACCAAACTGCTATAATTAACTAGCTATCATGCAAGATCACTGTATATGATATCTTCTAGTGATGCAGTAATAGATGTTTTTCAGTGTTGATGTTACTAATAGTGAAGTGGAAAATCTAATGCAATAGAGATTGTTCAATGTTGTTAGAATAAATTGGAGTTAAAGTTTAAAGTAAAGGCAACTTTTTAAGGGGGATTCAGCAAATAACTCTTGTGGATGTTTAATGTGAAGAATCAAATGTATGTACTTGATGTTGTCCCATTGAAATCAGTGATGTTACATTCTTTAAATAGACATTACTTCTAACAGCACTTCAAAGATTAACCTAAACATTTGCTGCAGGTCATCCAGATAGTGGTTTTGTGAGACTATGATTAATCAGCACATTTCTTAACCAGGACAGAAATAAGGCCTCAAAGCAAGACTTAAAAGGTTTTATGTGAGCCATTGAGATCCAGCATTCTATTTCCTAGTAACACACTCTACACACAACTCTTGCCCAAGTTTGCAGACTGTTAAATGGCTGTGGAGATCACACTTGGTTTGAACAGAGATAACAGGTAAATAACTACCTGGTCATCTCCACGTGTAATTTACACATGCTGACTTCAGTGACAGTTCCCACACTGCCATTGCAATGGACATGTGTATGAGACCTATTTGGTCCTCCTTCTGTGTCACCTCATTCTGTCATTGTGGAGCTAGGTGTGACTATTTAGCACAGCAACAGATGCAAGGGAGACTGAATGCTGTGTTGAGCTAAGAGGAGAAGGCTGCTACACAGAGAGCTGGAGGAACAGCTGCTCATCTAGGAATACAAGGGTCTCTTTCAGGAGCAGGGAGACAGGTCAAGTCAGCTTGCCTTACAGCATCTTCTTTCCTCTGTCTCCTCCCTGTTGCATTTGTATGTTAGCAGCTCTGAAATGCCACGTTAACGTACAAGACAGTCCTTTTTCTAAAGAGTATTGTAGCCCTAGAGTCCAAGATGTTTCATCCTGCCAAGATAAACAATTTGCACCATTATTCTTGTTGAACATTTGAAATTAAAAATGTCTTTGCTGCAAGGACTACCTTAGCAGAGACTAAGGATGTTTATCCACAATCCCTTTATATGGCATCTACTTTGCCATTTGTAAATAACTAATCTACGCATTGCCACACTAAAATTTAGGTGCCTGTTTTGGGGAAATGAGCCAAGAATATGCCTAGAATAATGGCATAAATTATTAGCACAGTCAGTGAAGAGAGAGAAAATTGATGTTTGAAGGTTAGGTTACACCTAGAATCTGGAGATGAGTATCCTTTCTTTTCCTTTTTTTCATTCTGAATATAAACTAGATTCTATGCGCACTATATTGAGGCTGAAAGAAGTGCTAAGTAGATACAACTGTTTCAAGTCTATCTCACAGCAGGGCTTGGGCCAAATTTGGTTGCCTGACCTTGAGCTACAAGAGAGCAGTAGGTGGGGGCAGTCACTTGTCACCAAGAACAGGCATTTGAGTTGAGCTGAAGTACGTAGCGTAATTTCTCCTAAAGTGAGAGGTGATGTTTAATGAGTTTTTGCACCTGCAATGTCAGGCTGTAGAGGAAAAGGGACAGAATGAATTGCTGTCCAGGACTCAGAACATTTTGGTTTCTAATCGTCAATATCATAGAATGAATCACAGAACAGCTTTGGTTAAGAAGGAACTTAAAATATAATCAATTTTAAATTCCCTTGCTGTGAGAATACATGTGGGGCTTGCACATGGTGTTCCATGCCAGCCCCACAGGCTGCAATGATGGGAGCACAGCAGGAGAGAACTCAGGTTGCTGTGTTTTTCAGCATTCACCTAAGGTAGAAAGGACAGAGGGCAACGGGAATAAAAATTCTGATTAACTGAACTTTTTTTCCACCCTTTTTGTGAAATCTAGTTTAATAATTTATCATAAAAACGTTGGTAATCTGGAAGGTCCATTTTCAATGAAATCCCTTTTTTTAATGTATGCATTTAGAGGGTGCATTGCACAGACTAATGCAAAATAATAATAATAGATTGCATGAGCTTTTCTTTTTGTCTTTCATCCTCTGTTTCCTTATGCCTCTGTTACCTTCCTTTTTCCCATACATCCTTTTTGCCTGCTTTCATTCTGTTGTTTTTCCTCATTTTTTACTTGTTCTCAGAAAAAATCTTTTTAGAATTCTTATGAATGATTTTTTTTATATACCTATGTTTGTTAAATTACTGGGTTTGCCAGTGAAAATAACAATTTGATTTTCCAAACAACATTTCAGTTTCTGTCTTTGAATTAAGGCTGTTTAATAGCACCTCTCCAGACACATACAAGTGTCTTGACAGTTTTATTTGCATTTCCTTCACTGTATTATGTTTTTAACTGTATTCACACAAAAGACTTTTCTCTATCTTATTAATATACAGCCAACAATAGCTTAAATGGGAAAGCATAGGCTTTAAAACTGCTTACCATTCATTGGATTAAGGAAATATAAACATATAATAACAGCCTTCTGTTTATAAATAAAGGAGTCATACATTATTTCTTCAATACTGATGTTGGGGAAAAAATGTTTACATATTAGAACTGTGTTCTAATGGAAAGAAAACTTAGCCCTGGAGCTAGAAGCTTGAAGCATTCATTACCTTTGGGCTGGACTTTCTCAAGCCAATTCTCAAAAAATCCATCTGCTATGGATGGGAGTTTTTATTCCAGAACAGCAAAAATAATTACTTTTAGTTTTAGATGTAGACTGTTATGTCTGTGTTTCTTGTACAGCTTTAATTGAACTTCTATACTTTTTGAGAACTCTCATGCTGGAGATTTATCTCCGAAAAGGACTGTTCTTCTACTTTGCATTTCTCTCCCTGTAATAAGAAAGATTATGCAGTTTAGACATTCATGTCTCTTACTTATGCTTTATAAATCCCAAAGGAGTAATGAAAATTTCCTAGGGACTTTGCTAACTATTGTCTATTTTATGTAATTGGAAGAATTTTTGAATTTGAACTTGAAAGCTAAATTATCTAGAATTAAATAGATCAAATCCTCATTTGTATAACCAAGAAGAGAAGTTAAGGACAGCAACATAATTTCAGTCGTGTTATCTAGACAAAGAGAGTTACTGTGAAATCATCATCTGGTGTTGGGCATGCTTGTACCACAACATGCACCAGAGCACAAAATGGATCCCACAGCATAATCAGGCAATGAGACCATCAGTTCACTTAACCTCTGTTTGAATAAAGTTGACCATTTTGTTATCCATCACTTTCCTGATCTTCATGAACATGCCAAAACTGAGATTTTGATAAGATTACTATTTACGCAAACAAATCTGCTCCTTTCAATTTACAGGGTAGCGTGCTTTGTTCAAGGCATTTATTTGGATTTTGTGTTGTCTTTTCTGGTATAGTATCCACAGTTGCACAGAGCTTAGTTCTCGAAGTAGTTTTTTTCAGAAAGAGCAAAGAGAAATTCATTTCTGAGTATTTCAAAGCAGTAAACTACTTCAGATTCAATCAGCTTCCCTTGCTAGTAGGTTGCAGATAATCTTTATTCAAGGAGGCTGCCCACTGCTCAGTGATCCTCACTGCTTTTTCATCACTATGATACAGAAAGCAGGTACTCTATAGAAGTAGACACAGGTATATTTATAGTCCAAACTTAAAACTATCCTGAAGTGTTAATTTCTACCCAAAATATCAATAACCATTTCACTGACTGTCAAGTTAGATTAAGTTTTGCTGGAGTCCAGCTAGATCATGTTACTTTATTGGCAATGTATATTCTTGCTAGAATTAAAGCAATTATTTCAGTTAAGGTTTCAGCTTGTAGCTTGTTTACCTTCTGGCACATCCTGTCAGAATGAAGTGGCTGGTATGGTGAAACATCTTTTTTTTTTTTTTTAAATCATATTAATACATGAAAGAATCTCATAATTATTGGTAATGCAAATAATTTGCATAAAACTTGAATCAGTATGTAACAGGCGTGTATTAATATTACATTCTATTTCAAATTGATGTGGCCAAAATGCTTGTTATTCAAATGCTTGTTATTCAGATCACAGTTACCTAGTTTTTATATTTTAAAGACGTTAAAGGGAGTGGAACACCTCTCTTACGAGGAAAGGCTGAGAGACCTGGGTCTGTTCAGCCTTGGAAAAAAAAGACTCAGAGGGGATCTGTTCCATATTTGTAAATATCTGAGGAGCAGGAGACAAAGGACAAGGCTGAACTCTTCTCAGCAGTGTGTGGCGATAGGACAAGGGGAAATGGCCACAAACTGAAGTGTAGGAAGTTCCACACAGATGTGCATGGGAACTTCTTCCCAGTGCAGTGACGGAGCAGTGGCACAGCTGCACAGAGAGGTGGTGGAGTCTCCTTCTCTGGAGACGTTCCAGACCCACCTGGACGCCTACCTGTGCAACCTGGGCTAGGGAGCTGCTTTGGCAGGGGGTTGGACTCCATGATCTCTGGAGGTCCCTTCCAACCCCTACAGTTCTGTGATTTCTACAAAACAAAAACAAAAATCTAACTCGGTGAAATATGCTCCTTTCAAAGGCTCTTTGTGATGCATGGTAAGGAAATAATTTATGAATCTAAATTAACAGAGCAAGGTTTATATGTGACTATATATTTTTGTGGGCTTATAAACCAATAAGGAATATAGTGTTTGTTTAATTTCCTTACTGATGTAATGCATGATGAATGTATATATATGGCGCAAGAAAGTAAAAAAAAAAAAAAAAAAAACTTATTTATAAACATAATAAAGCATTCATTTTTCCAGATACACACATTTCTCACTAGAAGTGTTTTCATGACAAAAATTAGAAAAAATATCCATAAGTGTAAAGTTCTCTCTTAATATCCCATGGAAATGTTTTCTTGTTTGACTATGTGCCCATTACATTATCTTCTAGTAGCTATTTTACTCTTTTTTTCCTTCCTGTTTATGAACAGAGTATAAAAATAACATATTTGCTTTCTTGCAAAAAATATTTTCAAATGAGATGTGGACTAAACTGCTTATTTAATTTGTGCTGTAGAGTAAGCATTTTATAGTCCTAATGTGGAAATTGTTATGGAAATATTTAAGTGTCTCAGTGTGCAAGACTTCTAATTCAACACATTTGCCATAATCCTTGAGATCAACTCAAGAATAACTGAAATCTACTTATATATGGGATTCTTTTTCTGCCTACATCTCAATAACTTTACAGCTTTTGTTCTAAATGGCTATACAAGGAGTACATTTGAAATACTGAAGTTTCAGTAGCCAGTCTGTACTGAATGCTATTCCAACCTCCTCCTGAGCAGAGCTGGAAATGAAAGCTGTGTATTTCACAAGCTACAAGGAGCTTTGGAGTGGTTGAATTCAAGTTTAACTGAGGTTGTAGGAAACCATTTTAGAGATGTTGTTAATATGAACTCATTGAGGCTATGCTTTGTGTACTGCAGAGATATATATTTTTCCCTAATAGGGTAGATGATTCCTGTAACTCATTAAGATCATAAAAATAAAAAAAACAAGGAGATGCAGTTTTTCCCAGTGTGGTGTTCAGCATCTGACGTTGCTTCAGTCTTTGATAGAAACATAAATCTGTAAGAGCTGGTTGCTCTCTTTCTTTTCCTTTTGATCTGTCTTTGTGAGGTTCTTTTATCTTCCAGACCATTACTTTAAAAAATTGTACAACTAGCCTAGTCTATATAAGTGTTAGTCTTTCAAGTAATACACTTTCTCTGAAGGAGGATTCCCTGAGCTTATTGCTGTTTTTCTCATCCCTTAATCTATTGTGATACATCTTATTCTTCTGGCTGAAAATAGTACGTAATGCTTTTAAGAAGAGCCAGACAGGAAGATTTGCTTTTCAGGAAGACTTGCTTTTCTCCTTCCCACTGCAGCTCAATTTAAATGTGTATCTGTATTGTCTAGCTGGGATTCCAGGGCACGTTTTTATTATCCTGGCTTCTTAGCTTGCATTTGGATGTCTGTGAATGCGTCTCTATGATTATTTGAAACTCCTTAATACCATTGTCTGTGCATTGTTAGACAGAGTTAGACTGTAACATGGTGGGCTGTCCTTTCTCACAAGGAAAGAATTTAAATATTTGAGACACTTGATAGTTGACAGTGAATCCTTCAAGTTAGATGAGGTGGATTTTTTTTTGTTTTCAATTACAGGCGAATACTTCACAGAGACTTGAAAACCAAGAACATATTTTTGAAGAATAATCTTCTTAAAATTGGTGAGATTTCCTTACTTTTTGAAGATACTTTTTAGTATGATAGAACAATCCAGCAGACATTTTGTGAATAAAGTGATTTAAATAAAGTGATATTAGATATGTTTGTTTAGTGGTCAAACATTTACCTATCAGACCATAGAACACAGCCCAAACAGTTGGTGATATCCTAGCCTTGAGGGTGTTCAGAGCTCAGCTAGACCTGGACCTGAGAACTCTCATGTAATGTTAAAGCTGGTCCTGGTTTGAGGCAGGGGTTAAAAGACTCTCTATAACTCCCTGGAAGGAGATTGTGGTGAGGTGGGAGCTGCTTTGGCGGGGGGGTTGGACTCCATGATCTCTAGAGGTCCCTTCCAACCCCTATGATTCTATATTAATTTCACTGTTTTAAAGGATTCCAAGTGTTTATTGCGACAACTTGGCTTTATTTCTGATTTTTTTGCAGTATTCATCATCATGGTGCCAAAGTATCTAGCTACGTTGCCTAGAGCTATTCACTACATACAATGACAAGGAAAAACCATTCCTAATATCCCAGTGGTGTTGTTAGCTTTTATCTATAGAAGTTATCAGATAATGTGGACATAAACTTGTATTTTTAAAAACCCTTTGACCTGTTTCCTGCAAGAATGATTGGTAAAGGATAGTTCCTTTCTTTTAGATGGGTACATAGGTACAAACAGGTCAAGCCTTTCGAATTAATTTTAAGTGAGATGGAAACTCAGATAAGAAATTAGTGTTGAATTTGAAGTGATAATCAGGAATTTAAGTAGTTCTCTATCTTAATACCAATATTCTTAGTTCTCCATTGAAATCTGTTTTTGCATGGTGATTTCTGAAGTTTTTTCAATTTGTACAAGCTGAGGGTATGGCTCAATATAAAAATGAAAAGTGGATAGAGATGTATGAAAGCTGTGGTAATTTGAGTTCTTTGTATAAATTTTAAACTTATTGTGCTTAATTGCTTGGGGGTGGATTTTTCTGTTGTTACTTTTAGGGGACTTTGGAGTTTCTTGTCTTTTAATGGGTTCATGTGATCTGGCAACAACCTTTACTGGGACACCATACTACATGAGTCCAGAAGCACTGAAGCACCAAGGATATAACACAAAATCTGATATTTGGTGAGTAGTTGGCATGCTATTTCATTTATATACATTCAGTAAGAAGGAAATGTCCTAAAAGCTGAAATATTCTCTATTGCCAAGGTCAGCATTTAACTGTCTTTGGGAACTCCATGCTTTGCCTCACCTCCCCTCCCCTTCCTCTCTTTACTTTGCAGTAGTTTTTATCATATCATGACCTATTAACTGAAGTTAGCTGAGTGTCTCTGCAGCTTTTTGTTACCAGGTTAGTACAAGGACTGCTAAATTTGAATGTCCCTTCCTACTAAGGAGCCTCTCTAGTTATGAGATTTAAATACTTTTGATAAAGCTCGTGAAAGCTCTTTTTTTTTATTGCTCGACATATGAGAAGTCAAATTCTGCAGTTGTTTTAGGCTCTTTGCTTTTTAGGAGCTTTTTTAATGTGACAGCTCATTTTCCTGTAGTCAGTGACTTCAACTTATTTAATAACTGGTTTCCTTCAAAAAGTGATAGCAAGTTTCTACCTTAAGGAGCACACCATACTGCTAGCACTTAGCTTCTTTCCTTACCTTTCTAGTCTCATCTTCATCAAAATTGTTGAGTTCATTTGATCCCACTTTTATCTCACCATACCTAATTGTCTATATTGTCATCATTGCTTATAAAAGTAATATCGATACATAAAGCATTTATATGGCACAAAATATTAATTCCTTTTATAGAATGTAAAACCCAGGAGACGGATAAAATAGATAAAATGAATAAAATGATGTATTTTTGCAACTGGAGGAACAATATTTTCACTTCTGACTTTGGCAGTGGAAGTACAGAATGTCAAAAAGAACTGTTATTCTGTCTGGTTATTTATTTTTTTTAACTGAGATCTTATTTGATGAGGCTGATCTTGTGTCTTTCAAACCACACTGTATTCTATGGCCCATTCTATGACATCCATCCATGAAAGAGGAGAAAAAGACTAAAAGATCAGATGAGCTGCAGAACAGTCTGTTCTCATTTCACACAGTTTTAATGCAGTGACATGTAAGAAGTCCTAGTAATGATGAACTCCATATATGAACTTCATAAACCTAAAGGAAGACTTAGCATTCAGGCCTCAGAGCTCAACTTTGAGGTAGCATTCCGGAGTATTCAGTGTTAGGGCTTTGAAGGCCTTGACAGAACAAGATAAAGGACTTTGACATGAGTAATTCAATTTACTGTCTGAACCCTCTAGCAGGAGGAGCAGAGACTTTGCTTTGTTCCAATGTAATGACCCTGCAGGAGGCAAGCTGGGGCAGGCAGGGATGCAGCTCTTGCTGCCAGCTCTAAGGCCCAGATCAGGCCATAAGCATGGTCATGCTGAAAAGAATGGCTGCCAGGATATCTTCTCCTGTAACTGCTAGCTTTGTGCAAAGGGAGCCATGGGGAGATCCTGGACATCCTTGTTTGGAGAACTTGTGTGTGGCTGATTAGCTGGTTTCTGCTCTGTCTCAAGGGAGATAAAATCCTTGTGCTGAACGTTCAGAGGCTTGTGAAGAAGTTGCCCAAGTCTTTGATGAATACCTGAAATGATGTTCTCTTTAAGACCTGCCTTGATCTCTAGCAGGCAGTAGCTTTTCATCTCTGAAATCTAAGGTTTTCTAAACATCAGAGAGACCTTTGTACTTTCCTGCGTCTTCCTGCAACCTAGAAAGCCTAGACTTTCCAAGAAGGTCAGTGATAGCTCCTACAAATGGCTTTAAAGCTAAAACGGGCTGTTGTTGTTTCCCCTGAGATCTCTTTTATTCCAGAGAACTGAAGGTTCCCTTGGCACAACATCTTGCAACCAATTTAGGTCCTGCTTTCTTCATACTGCAGGCTGAGCATCGCTCTCCCATCTCACCTGAAACTGTCTCTGTGTTCAGATTCCCAATAAACTTAACATGCCACTAGTTGTTAGCACTATGTTGCACTCACAGCTTTTTCCAACCTAAAGAGTTTGGGTTAATGAGACTCTGTTATTTCTACTGGTTTGTAGTCTGCCAAGAGTGTACCAGATCCTCCAGTGCAAATTTTGACTGCCTTCCAGTGCCGGGGATATCATACTCTATTTCTGAGTAGAGATCATAAAGTGAATGCCGACTGTATTATTTCCACAGCTATGAGTACATATGGCAAACTCCATCTATGAACTTTGCAAGGGGTTTGTGCATACCATGTATTATATATTTTATCAGAGGCAGAAATAATAGCAGAAATCATTTAGTTGAAAAACAAATGCATTTGTCACTTAGAAACATAGCAAATTCTTTACAGGAGAGATATAAATAGCTTCCTTTCTGTGTTCTGGAGAAGTAGTAATATCATATTTGAATCCGTTGTACTCAGCTGCCAAGTATTGTTAGATTTTGACAAATGGTTTTTCTGTGGAGTTTGGATAAATTGGGCTCCCTACGCCACAGATTTTAGGACATTCATTTCAGTTGTGCTTGTTTGCCTATACTTCTGCCCCAGCTTATCTTTTCCTTTAACAATCTAAAAATTGATTATTGTTTCAGTGCCAAATTTAAGTAGATAATTTCCAAAAATAGCAGTAGAATTCATGCATATATTGGTCTTTTGAGTAATGTTCAATTGATTTTTCTAAAATATAATTCTGTATGGAGCCTAGAGTTTTTGTGTGAAAGCTGGGCTGGAGCAGACATCATGTTTTGAAAAGTTAGGTCAAATCCTCACTGTTATGAATCAGAAAAACTTCAGTGAAGTGATTTCTGCTCTTAATTCTGAGAATCTTTTTCATTTTTTGTTTCTTAGCATGCTTTGTATTTTATTTTATGGAACTTAATACAGAAAGAAATTACCACTGTGTGACTTATGAGAGAAAATGTCATCTTGATTTTTGTCTTTACAGACACAAAGTTTTGTCCCAGATTTTCTAAACTATGTGTCTTCAAGCACAGCACAGATAAAATTGCAATTTAAATTAATAGAGATGTCTAAATTATCTTTTTCCTCCCAAATTACTCAGTCTATCCCCAAACAACTGCAAAAAAGACCCCATAGCTGATTATGCAGGTGCAATAATCTTACTGGTATTTATTTTTGAACAAATTTTTGACTTCAGAATTGGAAGACCGCAGATTATTTTGGAATTCTAAATGTTTAGATGTAGGATTTTATTCTGATCATTTTCAGAAACCCACGTATGAATAGCAACAAATCAATATGTACCTACATTGTTTTAAAAGAGAGCTGTATCAGTTCAATAATAAAAGGAGTCATCATCACCCAGTGAAAATACAGTGCATCTGAGCTGAACTCAAACATCTGCAACTGAGGAAATCTAATACCTTGTTTTGCTGACATTATGTGCCATATGTTAGGCATAAATAAAGCATTCAGAAGGAGTGAAATATTCTTTCATTTTTTTGTTTCCATTGCTTTGTACTGTAGAAATGCTAGATGTTTATAAGACTATTAAATGTCTGGGCCAACTGAAAACCTTTTTGTAGTTGCTACTATATACATATACCAGAAGTCACCAAGCACTTCCCACCCCACAAATGAGGGAGATAAAGAGAGGAAAAACCTTTCCTACATTGAAAAGATTATTAAAATGTTCTTTTTACAGTTACCTAAACCTGGAAATCATTTTGATGCTTGTGACCACTATTGGTGGATATAACTCCACTGGCATAAGAGGGCTGCTCACCCAAATAGAAAGGTTTGGCAGTATCCAAACTTACTTCTAAAATGTGCAATCTAGATAACAATAGCCTCCACATCGTTTGAGGTTGTTATTTGGATTGGTCTTATAAACACTTTGGAATGTTTTACGTTGGAAGGAAGTTTCTTTTTTAAAACAATATAAAGGGCTTGCTGCTAATTCTAAATCTATTTTATGGTACTTCATATAAAATGCTATTTGTTGACTGGATGAACTAATGCTGTAAGAGGAGTTTGGTACCTAACACACAGTGTACACAGAGTACGTGTGATTTAGGGAAAAATTGCAGCCATTGACATTCATTAGTACTTGCTGAACATTTATGCAGACCAAACAGTGGATGTGAGCACAGTGGTGCATTTCAGCAGTGGTGACACTGGGGTAAGTTTTTACAGGTGTGGCATGCAGGCTCTTGTTCAGTGCTGGCAAAAAATGTGTAGGTAATGATGATGACCATGTGGAAAAATAGTGTTCTATAGCTGAGAATTTGCTCAATCAAATAGTGTTATTGCAATCTTTGTATTTATTGTAGTTTCCAAGGAAATAAATAGGAGACATTAGTTTTGGAGGAACCTACATGTGTACGTATATGTATTTCTCAAAGACCCTGGAGCCAGCAGGTTCTTAAGACTTACTGGTAAAGTCAGACTGAGATATGCAAACCACAAAGGCATATGCATTTATTTAATCTGGTTCTTAGTGTTTCATTAAAAAGCTAATGTGTATCTTACAACCTTTAAAGGAGTTTAAATTATTTCAGAAATTTCTACAGAATATTTGAATGTATTTTAAGTACAGTAATTTTGGTGCAGACAAGTAGCTCCAAAAACCTCAGAGTGGTTTCTCTTGAGAAGAAATCAGAGGTCTGTCAGTCAGTGTTGTACTGAAACCTGTACAGATGCTCCTATTTGAGCTGTAACTGAGCATAAATGGCATCATGATGAAATGATCATACATCAGTTTTGCTCAAGTGAAGTGGTTTTTAGCACGTTTTTCAAATGTATTCATGAATGTAGGTGGCTATCAAACTAAACACTCTGGCCAGATAGTTTAATAACGGTTTTAGAATTTCATAACAATGATGATTAAATGAGCTAAGGTTATAAAAGTAATTAAATTATGTGTCTGGGTCATTGGCAAATTGGGAAGCAATTTTCTCTTGCTGAATGGGCTCATTACAATGTGCTTTGGCTGGGGCTGTTGAAAGAATTACTCTGAGAAATGCAGTCTGAAGGCAAAAGTTTGGTAATTCCCCGGGGTGCTACAACTCAGCAGTTATCCTGGGAAAAAGTTGCCTTTCTCCAGGAGCCGGGAGATTTCTTAGCCTAGGGGGTATTTATTGCATTTAAAAGGGTTGTATCTTGCAGTAAAAACCCTTTCCTTTTTCCCCTTCTTTTTCTTCTTTTTTTTTTAATTCCTTTTTTTTTTTTTTCCTTTGATGGGACAGATGGGATTTTCCCTGGGTAGGCTGTTTGCTGCCCTGGCATTACCAGTATGCCTTGGGTGTTCTTTTTCATCTTTCTCCAAAGCCTCAGGTGTAGTCAGAGGGCTCATCTAGCTGAATAAATTGGCTTTCCTGATGTGGCAAATCCTGTTCTCCTAATGTCTCATTAAGCACTTTTTGGCTGCCAGAATTAAACAGCCTCCAAAACAGATTGATCCTGCAAAAAACAGTTTTAGTACAGTCTATCAGGCTGGGATTTTCCTTTCTTCTTTCTTACCTCTGGTTGTTTTCCATTTTTGATTAATGCTTTCAAATGCCTTGCACTCGTTTCTGTTGTAAAATGTTTTTCAGGTAGTGATTATCTTGTTTTAGAGTTTAAACATACATCGTAAATATAGATCTTCTCTGTGTGTTACCATTTTCTGGTTTTGGAAATTTGAATGCATATTGACAACTGAATATTTCAGACATCATACAGTTATTTAGGTACCTCTTATAGTTAAGCAGTTGTTAGCAAAAATGTTTAAATTGTTTTCAGATACGGCTTTGAAAAGCACCAGTGAGAGAGCCCTCTCCCTTTGTCCTTATTTTATTGTACATGGAGCCTGGATTTCATCTTCACTATTATTTACTCTTTTTCTTTTGTTGCCAGATGACCTGATCTCATTTCCTCTTCTTTAACTAAAATGAACAGTTTAAATTCTATTATTTATTTGCTTCAAAGATGTTTGTATCCTTTTCACCAATGCCATTCACCTGTGTGTGCTTCCACATATCATCAGTATGCTTTATTTATATACTGCTTCTGTAAATCTGCTGTAGGAGATGAATGTGATGGTAGACCAGAGGATCATTTAAAATTTTTTGGTTGTCATAATTCCTCATGGTTTTTAAAGATTTTAAACTGACACTGATTCTCCACTAGGTCTCCAGCAATGCATATTCAGTTTTCTTCTTCTCCAAGTAAAATTTTGAGGAACATTTATTTTTAGATATTTCAGTATAATGCAGTCATCTAAAATTTGATAATTCTCTGAACCCAAATCAATTTTGGCCAAATTACTGTTTAAATGCATGTATACACGGTGTATATTTGTGTATGTGTATGTATGTGTGTATGTGTATAACAATTTTTATACAGATTGTAGATTTTTTTCATCTGTTTATGGGAATGGAATGATGATCTCTCCTATTTACAACAATACCTATTTATGATCTGAATGATGAATAATGATCTTTTCAGATGAAAAAGGTAACATAATAGTGAGGAGAATAGGACACTTCTTACTGTAATGTCCCTATGTATGCTACTTGCAAAAATAACATCATTTCTTTTATTTATTCTTCAAGGTCTCTGGGATGCATTTTATATGAGATGTGCTGCATGAACCATGCATTTTCTGGACACAATTTTTTGTCTGTTGTGCTAAGAATTGTAGAAGGTGATACACCTTCTCTTCCTGATAGATATCCAAGCAATCTGAATGCTGTGCTAAGCAGGTATATTTTTCTCTTGTTTAGCTGCTGCTTAAGTGAAGTCAGAAAATAACTGAATAATCACTACTTTTTTTTTAATGTTTCAGTATGTTAAATAAGAATCCTTCACAGAGACCAGCAGCAGGGGAGATCTTAAAAATCCCTTACATTGATGAACAGCTAAAGGTATGTAAGATGATAAAGTAGAAGACATATGTGTTTCCCAGAAGTAGAATGAGATGGAGAAAATGTTTAGAGAAAAAAAAAAAACTTAGAAAGCAGCCTGTGGGAACATTAATCAAGATACTTTCTGAGCCAGATTACAACGTGACTGAGGCAGGGAGGCAGTGGGAAATTAAGCCCTTCTCATTTGACGTGCTAAATGATTCCCCCTTTAAAATCTCATGAGCAATAAGGAGAATGGGCACTTATGCATAACAAGTGCAGATTGTTTGGGCCTGGAGACATGTAATTTTTAAACTGTTCTGGTTAGTCATAGTTTTAATGAAAGACAGTGCATCTTGCTTTTTTAGTCCCTGCTTCAACGTATGCCATATATTACTTTCTAAGGAGGTAAGGAAGAAAGCCACTTAAGCATTTTTTGCATTAGGACTGTTTTGGATGATAGGTTGGAGTCTGTTTCGCTTTGGCCTCAGGCATTGATATCACTTCCATTTCATTTCTTTACAGAATATACATTACAATTTCACTTGTATGACTGCGAAGGACAAGGGGCTTAACTGGCAGAAGGAAGCTGCTCCCATTGTTGATGCTGTGTAAGTATTTTTTGGGCAGCTCTATAAAAATTTACTGTGTTGCCAAATAATATCCCGTTCTAAACATTTGTTTGTGCTAATTTCATAATTCTTTGTTTTTAAAGGGATTTTGCTATTCCTCAGAAATACAGAACAATCACATTAATTAGTTTCATAATTAAGATGTAGAGCAAAATATGGTTCTAATAATAACATATTTTTTTCTGTGACTCTAAACGGTATGTATTGAATGCACATTTACTGCACAAACTGATATATTACCAGTTGATATATAATTATATTTTCTGTATATTTTGAAGGCTTAGCTCATCATTTTAGTTTTATCATGATAATTTTCAAGAAAGGTAGAAAGGAAGACCAGGGAACTAAAGACCAGTGAGCCTCACATATGTGCCTGGGAAAATCATGGAACAGATCCTCCTGAGAGATGTTAAGGCAAGATGAGGTGATCCAAAACAGACAGCACAGCTTCACCAAGGGCAGATCAGGCCTGATCAATAAGGAGACCTTCTACAATGGAGTGATGGCATTTCTGGATGAAAGGAGGGCAACTGATGTCAACTGCCTGAACTTGTGCAAGGCTTTTGACCTGAGCCCACACCACATCCATATCTGTAAGTTGGAGAAACATGGATTTGAAGAGTGGACTATTCAGTGGATAAAGAATTGATTGGATAGTTGCAGCTGGAGGGTTGTGGTCAATGTCTCTTTGTAAAAATGGAGGTCAGTCAGAAGTGATGTCCTCCAGTTTTTCACATCTGGACCAGTGATCTTCAACATCTTTATCGATGACAGTGGGATTGAGTGCACCCAAGCAAGTTTGCTAATGACACCAAGCTGAGCAGTACCATAGGAGGAAGGGGTGCCATCCAGAGGGACCTGGACAGGCTTGAAAAGTGAAGTTCAACAAGGCCTAATGAGTTTCACCTCAAAGTGTTGCACTTGAATTGGAGCAGTCCCAGACACATGTAGAGAATGGGAAAAGAACTAATTGAGAATACTTATGTAGAGAAGACTTGGGGGTTCTGGAGGAGAAAAAGCTGGACATGAGCCAGCAGTATGTGTTTGCAGCCCGGAAGGCCAACAGTATCCTGGGCTACATCAGAAGAGGGGTGGCCAGTGGGGTGGGAGACGTGATTGTCTCTCTCTGCTCTGCCCTCAAGAGGCCCCATGTGGAGTACTTTGTCCAGACCTGGGGACCTCGGCACAAGAACAACATTTTGCTTTTGGAGTGGGTCCAGAGGAAGGCCGCAAAAATGATCAGAGCGCTGGACCACCTTTCATATGAAGAAAGGTTGAGGGAGCTGGGTTTGTTTAGCTTGGAGAAGAGAAGGAAGACCTCCTTGCAGCTTTCCAGTACTTGAGGGGAGCTGTGATTTTGCCCTGTTATGAGATAGTACTTGCGGAGCAACCTATGTACTGTCTCCTATTTATTTCCAGGGAAACTACAGCAGATACAAAGAACACAATGACACTATTTGATAGAGCAAATTTTCAGCTACAAAATGCTATTTTTCAACATTGTCACTATAATTAGCCAATTTGTGTAGATGAGTTGATTGAGATGCTCTTCATTGTGCAGTGTGACAGCTGTACATGGCCATCTGGAATGTGACTTTTCTTTCATATCACTGTCTCCACTGCTGAAATGCAGAATCCACCACCTCTCTGTGCTCACGTCCACTGTTTGGTCTCCGTATACCTTCAGCAAGCATTAATGAATGTCAGTGCATGCAGTGTTTTCCACATGGAGGAATTCAATTCCACACCTCTGTTTCAGATGCACTTCCATGTCGGACACTATTTTGTTGGACTGCCCTTCTGCTGCCATCTGTCACCTGGCAACAACATGTAGTGGAATACTGGTGGGAAGGTTCAACCTCTACTGCTGTACCACCAACAACTACCTCTGTCATGTGTCAACATGATAAAATAGGAGGCATTACTTTCAGAGCATACCTCGTACATTCAAAATCAGGGTTCCCTGCTTCCTCTTAATAACTGTCAAGACTTCAACAGTTATCTGAAATGTCTCTTGAAAAAATAGGGAGCTGCAATGAAAAAGCCCATGCACTGACGGATTCAGAACCTTAAACACCGTTGAGGCACTTTTCCTTTTCCCTCTATTCTTTTTGTGACCCCTTTTTTCAGTGTGGACCTGCAGTTTTTCAGCTCTGGTCACTTTGCAGATGCTACTAACTCTACTTCATGCAAGTGTTCCTTCAGTGGGAGTGACCAGCTTCAACTTTGCAAATAGAAGAATTGTTTACTATTAGTGACAAGAAGAATGTGGAATAAAGACATTGGGATTCATCATTCTGTACACTTTTGTTACTCAGTGTGAGTGCTTTGAGTGTATCTGTAAAGCTCTAATCACTAGAAATTGTGGTTTGAGTTTTCACCCTGTCCTTTCTGTTCCTGCTCTCTCTTGTCAGATGAGTCTCTGTCTTTTTATCAGACCAAAGTTCTGTTTGTTTACACTTGAGTATAAATAAATGGCTGAATTCTGCAAGCAATGTGAAAGGGTTATTTAAATTATGCCAGATCTAGTTTTTGGCCTTCTTACTATGCTGCTATTATTGATTCTGCTAGAAATAGCTCTTCGAAAGTACACTGGAAACCAGGAATCACACTTGCTGATGTACTCAGAAAATGTTAGACATAACTTTTGTCTACTGCTGCTGTGTTTTTTGTTGACTTAATTAACTCTCAGTGCGTTGCTGTATATTCAAATGAAACTTATGTGCAGAGGTGTTCCTCAGAGATGTTCCTTAACTAGTTTTGAGGAACTGAATCTTGCCCAAATGTTGTGCCAATTCTGTATAGATTATATTGAGTGTTAATTATCTATTAAAATATATGCTATGAGAATCTTGATAAAACTTTTAATACATGCCTTTGTTTTGTGGGGTTTTTTCCCCTTATAATCTCTACAGGATTTTGAATTATCTGTATGCATAAAAATATTATAGCTTTTGAAAGGCAGTATTTTTACCTGCAAAGTATATACCTAGACTTCAACTACCACTATGCTTCTAGAAGAGGCTGTGAGAACCGTTTTCTATTATCTGTACCAAATACTGTGTTCTATACCTGATCCATTGTCGTAAAGTCTCATTGCCTTCAAAAGTGACATTACATATTAACTGAGCTAGCACTCTAGAAGGGCACAGATGCAATATCCCAGAGTCTTTCACTATTCTTGTTTAAAAGTAATTCTCAAGTGTTTAAGATGAAGACCAAGTTTTAACTACAAGCACCATCTTTGTATATTTCTGTGAAAAGCGATTTAAAGCTTCTCCTGGGCCTTGCTCCAGAGTCCTAAAAATTGTGCAACTGTGGATAAAAGCTATCTTTGTTAGAGCATAGAAATCTACCTTGAACTTTTCAAGTTCAGAGCATCAATTTGAAATCGAAAGTCCTAGGAAAAGCTTAAGTATAAATTATCTTCAGTTGTGATGTCATCTGATTCTCTTCGGTTACATGTTTGGAATGTGTATGAAATTATAACCCTATTATGAGTTAGCTGCCTGTTTTGGCACTGGTAAAATAAAATAATAAAAAAAAAGCCACATATATTTTTCAATCAGAGATCCAAAAAAGCAGGTAAAATGAAATAAAAATACCTGAAAAATGATGACACGCAAAACAAAAACAACAACAGCAACAAAAAAGGAGGAATAATTATAATTTAAACAGTTTCCTACATCTGCTGTAGTCTGAGTGTGTACAGGGAGCTGATTGCTGTGGTGTCCTCCATAGTCAATACTCCTTTATATTTCTGATTCTTTTTTCCTCAACAGAACTTTTTTTTTGCCATTTTTATTTATTTTAGTAAAAGCTCTAGTGGCTAAGTTTGTTCCAGTTTTGTGGAAGTCATAAATTTTAAATATTTAAGTAAAAAACAAAAAAGCTGTATGGGCTCAGTTTCAACTTGGATGAAAAATTACTTTTTCCCAAGAGATTCTTACAATTTAAATTGCGGGTGGTTTATTATTATTATTATTATTATTATTTTTTTTTTTTTTTTTTTTTTAACAGGGGACAAGAAATATGTCTCCGTTATTCATAGTTGAAGAGTTAGTTTCATTCTCATTAATAATTAAAACCTTTTTGTCTTTGTCCTTAGTTGTCCTTAGTCTTTGATATTTCACAGTAATTTTCATATCTTTACAGTATTTCCCTCTATAGTCAATGGTTGAAAAGCATAATAATCCTGAGCTTTTAAAATTTTGATTTCAAAATGATAGTGTTGAAATTTATGTGCTTACAAAACTTATCTTAAATGATAAGTGAATTTATCTCATAAGAGCAGCAATAACCATTTGTAATGAATACTTGATATAATGAATACAAAATTTTGGTGTGACTGAAAGACGAGTGCCATGGCATTGCAAGCTATCATTCAATTTTTCTAATTATTCCTCAATGTGAGGCAAAATCTGAGATAAATATTTTTTTTTCTGATATACATCTATTATTGCTCTTGTGTGTTGATATATACAGCTGAGATGCAAACGTCAACAATTCATGCTAAGCTTTCAAAGATGGTTCCTGGAGACCGTTTTACAAGCAAATTGTTGTTATTGATTAGAACCAGGAATTCAAAAGGGACAACGTGATAATTATGACTTTCATTATAGACACATTAATACTCGCTTTCCTTGTGGCCAACTTTTTTTAACATTAAATGCAAAATGTATGTATGGTATTTCTTTTTTTCTGTGGTTCTCATTTAAAAACTGCCATTGGATTTATAATATGCTCAATAATGAATCCTGGCAGGGTAAATATTTCACCATTTCAACATATATTCCTTTAAGGAGCTGAGTTTACCTTTTTCTGTTTTTATCTGAAATGCATGAAATGGTTCATCTTCTTCACAAATCTAAATCCAAGTTTAAATATTTCAATTTGAAAGAAGCATTTACTTTACAGATTAAGGTCTATTTAGTTCGTTATAGTACCTGTGACTTTTTAATTATTCCATTTGAAATGTCAGTATGTTTCAATATCAAATCCAAATACTGATATTTACATTTCTACGTGAAGATAAGCTTGCATGCATTTAATTTCAGGCAGAGGAAAGTTCATTTGCAAACTCTACAGGAACTGTCTGAAGTACAGAAGATGACACCACGAGAACGAATGAGGCTGAGGAAGTTAAATGCTGCAGATGAGAAAGCCAAGAAGTTGAAGTAAGTTGTGTGTAGCACTGGTATTGTGCCTTAGCCATACAGTTGTCCCCTTTCAGCAGTCTGACTAGGGAATTAGTACAGCCAAGGTAAGAATAAGAAATCAAAAATTTAAAAAGAATAGAAATCCCTTTAGCTACTCTTAGTGAATGGGGAATTTGGATGAGTTAAATTAAGGTAATTGTTTATGTGGAAAAGAATTTGGAACTTTAGCCCAAATTGGTACTTTAAGCACAGTATTTCTAGTTAAATAAGTATATGAGAGATATTCAGATTCGTTACAGTACACAAGTGTTGTGCGTCTGTCTTGACCTGAAAGATCCCTGGACTACATGGTGGAATGAAGTCTGACATGTTTAGGATCTTCGGAAGAGACAAAAGTTACTGGGACTAACCACTTCCTATTTCTCAATTATATTATGGAAGCTGAGAAAGATAAATACAATAACTGCTTGGAAAAAAGGCCACAGCTCTGTTCATGAAAAACTAGCCTCACCTTGAGTAGATGCTCTGAGCGTTTGGTATCATAGCATTCTGATAATGGAATTTGCTTTTCCACATCTACTGCTAGATGGTCACAAGTATTCTGTATTTACAGACAGCTGGCAGAAGAAAAATACCAAGAGAATATCAAAAGAATGCAAGAATTCAGGTCCCGTAATTTTCAGAAGCTGAATGTCAATGTCCTACATGTAAGTAGAGGCTGCTGGGGGCCTCATTTATGGGCTTTCAGTGTCTATCTCTTTTCTGTTTGCCACACATTTTCTTTAGCATTAGAGACACTGTCCTATTCTGAGATAAATTATTTGGATGTGCATCAAAGTCTGGACCCCCTGGCTGAACCCTCTGGACCTGTGATGAGTAACAGTACATTCAGTTATTTAGACATAGGTCAACAAACTCTCTAGTCATTGCAGTTTTCTTTTACTAAGACACTTCTGAATCTAAATCGTCTCTCTCAAACGTACTTCCTGATATCAGAGTTCGATGTACATTTGTTTTCAAGATAAATTTTGAATTGTAAGTTTTAAACACTATAATTGGAGATGGCTACAGTTTATTTTCATTTGAGAAGTTACGAATATCAACATTTTAACTGAATTCTCTGGTAACAATAAAGTCTTGAAGTAACTCCCAGTGTAAACTCTCCTTTGCTTTTAAAATATCAACAACAGAAAATAGTCCTTTTCAATACCAGCACCGTGTCTTATAATAAGGAGAACAGTTTGGAAACAGTGGAAATGTCACAGATATAACAAGGTTTGCTTTAGTACTTTGTTTTCAACCTTTTATTTAGCATGCACTCTAGTTTCTATGTCTGATTGTCTTTCGATAAATAAAAATCATATTAAATCTATCCTAGCCTGTGGTTGAGTCACTGCTGGTCAATTACAGAAGCGTTAGGAAGTTTTTACCAATTATTTGCTTAATGAGTCCCAGCAGTTGTGTGAGGGCAGCTGTTGTACTGTGGTCCTAATGTAAGTTCTAACTGTCCCTGTTTCTCCATGCTGCCTTGTTTGACTAAGGAATCTGATGATCGTATTTCAAAACCCCTAACTGATTCTCAGCCGGTCATTACATGTAACTCCATGTCCATAGGATGTGATGAACCAAATGGAAGTGAGAGATTGAGTCAATTTATGGACCACGGTAAGATTTGAAAACCTGATGTTGAATTGAAATTTCGTATAAACAAGACTTGATTTTGTCCCTTTTACTTAAATCTATGGTGAAGGAACTGAAGTATGAAAAGCAGTCAGGTAAATTTTTTGTCAACTTTACAAACCAAAAGAAAGGGAAAATATTCTAGGTGGATGTGTGTAGACTAGATGTGCAGCAGGGTTGTATGTCAGGAAGTCTGGGTTCTTAAAGCTGGAGTGACTTGAATGGCAAAGAAGGTGAACAAATATCCTCTAAAAGAGATGCAGAGTTCAAAGGAAATAGCTTTAACCTTTGCATATATAAAATGACTTGTATTAGAATAGCATTTTCTAAATTAGCTCTCCAGTGCAAAAAATGAGTACAAGAATAGAGAGCATTTTCACTTTTGGTACACTTGGATACCATTTTCATTACCCATAGCGATGAGGGATGCAGACAGAAACTCCTTAAAAAGTGCTTACCTATAGTGTCCTCATATTTAGCTATTGTCTAGAGGTTGCTAGATACTATCTTACTTAACTGTAGATAAAAGAACGAATACCCAAACTTTTGAAAAAGGGTTAGACTGAGGAAATGTATGTAATGAGAAAAAAAGTATTTTTCAGAGCACATATTTAAGTTTTGCTTCTATCATGTACTCAAATGGTGTCATTACTCTTCAGCATTTAACTATTGTGGTGGAAGATTTTTAATTAGATTAGAATTTTGTTAGCATGTATTAATATACTTTAAAATATAGCAACTTCTTTCGTAGCTCTGCCTTTTTGTGTTGTTTTATGTGCATCTGCAAAGGGATATGTCATTAAATCAAAGGCATCAAAATCAGTTTGTGGTGGAGGTGGTTTTTTTTAATAGCAAATGGCTTTCTTCTTACGACGTAGCCTCATTTACGTCCACACAGTTGGCTTGCTACTTCACAGTGCAAGAAGGGGTGATCTGTGTAGGAGAGAACCCAGCTGCTAGAAATACATCCTGGGGTGGGGGTGGAGCAGCTCTTAAGTAGGAGACTGAGAGAAAGCAGTGAATGTGAGTGGGAGGGAGGTGTACAGGGGAAGGCATACAAAGAGACCTAAATAGTAACAGATCAACCTGCAAGAAAGGAAAGAAACTGATGTTTCTGTCTTTAGAGGTCATTAAGTTGTTCGACTATAATGATGGAAAATAGATACATTTGCATATCTATGATGCTAAAGTTTTGTCTGTCTGAAGCTGTACGAAGATGAATGTCTGCTTAATGACACTGCTTTTGTCAGATTCTCTGAAGTGATGGTGGGTTTGTGAGAAAAAGGACTTACGGATAAGCAAAGCAAATTACATAGATTCTCTTTTTTGCTTTGTGAGCACCTTGTTATTCTTGAAGCTGATGTCAAAGCTGTTACTTACTCTATTCAGTATTTATTCTTTTCATTAAACATTTCAGTGCAGCCATGCATGCTCTACATGCTATTAATTGAGTTATTAATGGAGTCTTTGTACCATAAAATGTAGAAACAATTCCAGCTATTGATTTTCAGTAGAATTTGGTTCTCAATCAATGCGCTATACAGTAGAAAAAGTAAAACTGGAAGCAAGGCTATAAAATGCTTTTATAAAGTTGTCTGACAGCCAATAAATTTGGTAATCTATACCATGTTAGCAGAAGAGGTTAGGAGAATGCCAGACTAACAGTCTCTTCAGTTAGAACTAGTCATAAATAGTAGATGAGGAAGGGGCAAAATGGCAGGGGAAGGAGTCTGTTCATGGATACCAAGGATGGTCAGCAGCAGCAGCAGCTTTTAAACTACTCCTAAAATTCCTCTCAGAAATGGGAAAAGCTGGTGGGGAATAACCAGTCCCAAGGGGTAGGTAGGAAAGTTGAAGCTATCTTTGGCTCATATCCTGAAGTTCTTGAAAAAGTTGCAACATGAAGGGAGAAGGGAGAAGGAAAAAGGGAAGGGAGAAATGAAGAGCTTGGAGGATTGAAAGACAAGGCTCCTAAAGGCTTAGAAAGTGACATAGGTAATAAAACACCCTTCACTGTGCTTTCACTGAAAATTATCTAAAACCTGTGAAAAATAGTTGTACGTTGTTGGGGAAGGTGTCAAATACAGAGCTCAGTGTTTAGTTGTAGTAGGGAGAAGTAGAAACCATGGTATCTTTATCCATTTGGTTCAGTAGTAAGTAGTTTTTGAAAGCTGGGAAAACCAAGGCAGTGTACTTAGATAAATGTAAATCAAGACAACAGTTTGGAGTTTTAGACTTTGTGGTAGACAAGCTTCAACAAAGTCAGAAACATTTAGCTGCTAAAGAATTCCTTGGGAAATTTAAGTTTCTTTCCCTGTTTGCTTTACGTAATCAGCAATGATCTTTTGAACATTTTTTATTCTAATTAGCACCTCTGTGCACTTGACATGCATTTAAAAGAGTTGTATGAAATCACAAGTAGTTGATCAATCTGTTAGTCATCAAGCAGGTTTTCTTTTTGGGGGCTATGAAAGGCATCTAAGTGAACCCTGTGTTTTTGATGTTGAGAAGAACTCAGTCTAATACAGTACAGGCCCATTCAGACTTCACAGGTTGTACAGTGTCTTCAGAAGCACAGCGAAATCATTTGATTCTTAAAGTACTTACAGAGAAATACAGTGGGCAGTATAAAAATGCTATTTTTAAGCATCAAAATTCTATTTGTTCTTCAACAGTATGTTCCCTAATACACCACCCAGCTGTATTTTGCAGATTTAATCTTTTTTTATGTAATCTTTTTTTATGAAGACTGGGAAACCTGATCAATCTCACGGGGCTGATTCAGAAGGCCATTTTAAAATCTGATGGTTCAGGTATTGCTTTCCTACAGCAGTTCAGCTTGCAAAGGCCAGTGTACGTTGCTATGCTGCCTTCTGTCTACCTGTTTACTTTAGGGGTTCTGGACACCTGTTCTGCACTATCTGCCTTACTCCAGCCTGAAATGAAGATCTTGGGTGGGTGATCAAAGAAACACATGCTTTTGCTGCCAGAAATCTTCTGTGCATTACTTGAACTCAGAAAGACAGAGATCCAGTTTTAACTTGGGAGTGGGCAACAGTGAAAAATTATGTGAATAGAAAGTTATCCTATTTTTGTTTCAGTGACCCAGGAGTTGAAGCTGTGCATTAAGAACACACATTTTCAGAGCTGTTACCTTGGCAGCTCTCTGTGCTCTGCTACAGAGGAATTGCTGCTCTCAGTGGCACCACTTCCCCACTATTTGCTTCTGTTCCATGGCAAGAGTACAAGCTGCAATTTGATCTCTGAGTCCAGCTTGTGGCTACTATAGGTATCTACCTGTATTGACCCTCTTCTCAAGGAATTGGCCTGTTGTGTATGCTCTGACAAGTTCCTCCACTTCTCTGTTTAGAAGGTTGTTCCTGGGGCAAAATATTGCAATGCTTGTGAACTTCCTTATTTCTGCCTTAATTTTACTTGTCTGATTCATACCAGCATTTTCAAGATTCATTTCTTATTGCCTTGCAGCTTAAGTAGTTATTTTCCTCTCTTTTCCTGTTTTCCTTGTGTTTTCATAGGCAACAGTAACACTCTTCTGTGTTATAATTCTATGAAATACTACTGTGCTTTTCACCTGTTTTAGCACTGGCCACTCACAGCATACCTGAACTTTCCTTCCTTAAGAAGCTTCAAACGGTCATCTCACAGTTTGCAATAGGTTATTATGGCTTAAATGCTTGGCTCCATTCTTTGAATTTTCCTTTTACATGATTTCAGTTTCTGAGCTCAGCTGTGTGTGCTGTTATTATGTCCTTTTCCTTCTTTGTATTGGTGATGCTCACCAGCGTAGCTCCTGTAAAGCAGCCCTGTTCATACTGACCCCAGCAGAGCAGACCTCTCCTTGGATAGCTGTGTTGTGTTGTTCTTGCATCTCTGCCCTTCCCACCCTCCTTGTCAGCATGCTTGTAGTGCTGGTTGAGGAAAATCAAGTCTTTCATAAAACAGCAGTCTGTATATTAAGAGAACATAATCATACAAAAAAAGGGCATTTTCTTAGCATGCACTGCTAGCAGGATAAGTAAGCAGGCATGCTGAGTTATTAAGAAATATCTTTGTGAATGTTCAGGTTCTGGAACTGAGGAGGACCAGATTTCTCCTGGAGCTAGGCTTTTCTGCCTTTTGCATGCATGCTAGAGCAAAAGATTTTTCTGGTGTGGATAATTATTCTTCTGCACACCACGGATTTCAAAAAGTTGTGGCAAGTGGGTAGATAATATTCCTTGCAATAAAAAAAGTCTTAAAATGTGCTTTACTTTTCTTCCTTCTGAAGTTATTATATTCATCTTCTGAAGCTCTTTGTCTTCACTCATACAGTCTGTAGTAATATATGTTCCCTGTATTTGTAAAAAGACTGGCATCAGAGTTGCTCTGATGCTGAGGCTCTTTTCCATGGATTACTGCTGTACTGGTAGACCACTGCAGCTTTTCTCTGTGGGCTACCATACTCTGGGCTATCATCGAAAATTGCAGCTCTATCTGTACATCACATTAATTATTTGTGTGCAATCTCTTTTGTGTTGGTTACATTATTACCTAATGAAGCCAGATTGTACAGCATGATTTCTCCCAACTCTCTGTACTACTCAGTTCCTATTGACTAGCTCTGCAGTTGCAGATGTATTTATTAAATAGGAAAAGCTAGTTATGGAGATTTATTTGTAATGAACCCAGAGAAATGTACTTAGGTACTTATTCACGGGAAATTAGCATGGAATATCCAAAGTTTCTTACTTTGCTACACAGAAAATGCTCTAGGTAGAGAAGCTCAGTCTTTGTAGTGGTATAATGCATGAAGAGCAAGGTGTAATCCTGTTATACAACTGTAATAGCTAAGTGTTCAGCATTTCTGATTCAATTTATACAGTAGAATTACCTTGAAATTGGTGGCAAGGCCATAAACTGTATCTAAAACTGTTTCCAGATAGCTCTGTACTACTACAGGTTTTCAAACTGAACTCAGATTGTTACTGAGCTCAGATTAAGTGGCCATCAGTTTTCAAACCTGTAGTAGTACAGAGCTATCTGGAAACAGTTTTAGATACAGTTTGAAAACCTGTAGTAGTTTTTCCTTACCATAATCTTAGATCCTTCTGATTTGGATCAGTTTTGGAGTTGAAAGATACTGGGTTGAAGGCTACCAAAATGCCTTACTTTTTACAGGTGCTACAAGGAGTATTAAATTCAACAAGCTACAGTCTGACAGCCATGAAAACATGAAGCCGAGCACTGATATTTATGGCTAAATGTGACACTTTATACTCATATCAAATTCACAGCTAATGAGACATGGTAAACAAGAGCGAGAAAGATACATGTTTTTAAGTATTCAGTAAATTATATATGAAAATGTATAAAAAATTCTAAGGGCTTGGACTCACTGCACTTAAGTGGCTAGAAAAAAACCAAACATTCAGTAGAACAGCACTGGACTTAAGAGCCACAAAAAGAACATTGTGTCTTGCATGTTTTTTATTGCCAGTACATTATATGTTGGGACTTCACCTGCGATGTGATCCATTTCATTCCCTCCCTGTAAAAGTATTAGCTTTACATAATCTACTCCTCTGCTCATACTAGGCTTGTCTGTGTGTGGGAAGGGGCCGAGTTAAAGGAGCAAAATAGCTTAAGCTAACTACTTTCTGTATTTAAATTATCTGTAAAGAAAAAGAATACAAAATCTTAAGATATAAGTTAAAGGAACATATTACACAATCTTTCTTGTTTGTATTCTCTTTTTATTTCTTTATACTCCAGAGATTATCATCATGTTCAATTCCTGGGCTTAATACATTGCAAGAAATTACATCTGGCAAACCCCTGATTTCATTACGATTCCAAAATAGCTAAGGACATTACAGTAATTGAATACATTATTTCTCTATTTCCATTGCTAATTGTAAGTTATGTGCGTTTTCCTTTGAATTTCAAGTTAAGCTGACTCTCAAATAGTAAACGTTCACTCACAATAAAGTATTGTTACATTTTTCAATGCATCCTTAGGCATATCAGCACATGCACATTTTCTGTAGTGCCCATAAAAACAGTATGTAAGCACAATGATTGGAAAACTGACAATTCCGAAGTTATGATCATTCAGGCAATCACACAGCTCAAAGGCTCTTAGGAAAGTCCTGTTTTGTTCTGTTTTTCAGTCTGGCAAGCCTGAAGAGAACAGAACAGCATTTATAGGAAGTAGCATTAAGAACCTTTCTGCGTTATAGTATCCTTTGTAACCAGAATAACTTGTCTCAGTTAAGAAGATAATGTTGCAGTAATTTCTGCATTGGTCCAAACCATTGTTTTCCTCTTTCATGTGGTTACCCTACTTTATGCAAAACCAGTAAGTCCTCAGCAGCTCTTGTTTGAAGGAAAAACAGCTTTTCCTGAGCTAAGCATAAGTTTGAATGAGTTTATGACATGGATCACCTCTCTCAAGAAAGATGACAAGTCCTTGTATAACACTTTCTCAGAACTACAGTTGAAATAGTTAGGCCATAGAGCTAAATTGTGCATTGTCCAATTTAAACTATGCAAATCAGACTGGAAAAGAAGAATAAAAATAATTGGAGAAACTCTGGAGAAATTCATCTGAGACATCACACGTTTGTTAGAGTCATAGCAAAGTGTGTATTTATTCTTGAGGAATATTCTCGAGCACTGATTTACATTGCTGTTACTTCTGTAGGAAGGTGAGGACTGCAACCGCTGATGAGTGAGTATGTAAGCATGCAACAGTAGTGTCATAGTAGCTGTAAAAGTGCAGGTCTGTGTTATAAGCTGGAATATTTCTGAAACCATAAGGTGTATTCCCAGTTTGCTACTTGCTGAAATCTTACTATGGGATGCTTGCTGAGAGAAACTTGACTATTTAGTTCTGGCATTTGCATCTACCAAGTTCTCCACTTGTCCTTTGCACGTGCCAGAATCCCTGCCACTCTCACACAGTTTGAGGGTATGGGCACACTGGGAGTATGTACATCTGTGTTTCGTTTTCATTGCTTGATTTCATATCGAAAGCATACTTCATCCCAGATTCCATTAAATAAATATTAAACCTGATTTATTCTATTTAAAAAAAATTGCAAGTTTTAGCCACTAAGTGAAGAAGTAATCAATTTAAAAATTATTATTAGTATTAGTATTTTTTTTAATTGACTGAATTATTACTGTCTAAGTGATTGTTGCCTAAAGCCCTTGGAGAGCTGATTTCTTCCTTTGTTTATTGCTCTCCCATTTAAACCGTTCTTCCATGAGGGCAGCCACAGAATTAGAGATTTTCTTGGAAATTTTATGGAGTTTTAGAATGTCTAGCATTTACAGTAGTTTAGAAGCCTTGTTGCAGAATAGCACTGTCCTATTTTATGTAGAAGAGCATTTTTGATAAAATGCTTTAGCATCTTTGAAGGCCTTTGGGAATTGAACTGTACTCACAAAACAACCCAGGAAGTCCTTGCCAAAGTCATGCACTGTTTGGATTGCCTAGCTAATTGCATCTTTTCATGGCTTCACAAAAATTTGCTCTCTTTTTCCTGGAAGTCTTGCTCCTACAGCTTCTCTGAGGGAAGACATCAGAATGGTATCAATGTAGTCTTTAAAAGTCGTTATGTGAAAAACTGTCAATACTCAAAGTTTAAGGGATTAAATTGTGTTACTCTATAGTTCCTAATTTTTTAAAATTATTTTTCCCATTTATTTAGTTTGGCATTAATAAATAGATCTTACCTCAAAAATCACCTTAGTCAATGACTAGAGTTAAAGTGATTCCAGCCAAATCTTGTTAAAGTTTGTTCTGTAGGTCCCTTTGCTCATTCCAAAGGCTTCTGTTAAAAAGCATTTACAAAACACTGCATGAATTTTGGGAACAGTTAGAGGCAAATGCACTGAGCTTTTATATGTACTAAGCATTGTATATTGGAACTTATGGTGAATATTTGTATGATTTCTGAACTGTAAATATTTGTTAGAAATATTCATAAGTTCATAAGTTCATAAGGTTGGAAAGGACCTATAAGATCATCTAGTCCAACCATCCTCCTATCACTATCTCTACCCAACTACTAAATTAAATTTTTGTTTCAAATAGTTTTACTTAACAGGCAATATAACTTTACACTGCACTTCAAACTCCAGGTTAAACCAGTGGAAATGAGGACACACTAGGCATTGAGTAGCAAATAAAAGCATCTATGAGCAGAATAGTACTGAAAAACACTCCATATTCCAATGTGGCCCCCAGCTGCAGCATTCTGGCTCACCTACCAAACCAACCAGCATTTCAGGGGAGCTGGGCCAAATTGCATGGTGATATAAGAAGCTGGAACCAATTCCAAGTGAATGAGAATCTGCTCTGAAAGTAGCTGTAAATACTGGATTAGTTTGAAGTTTTTACCAGTTTAGTGTTTAGTGCTTGTGGCTCTCAGACAACTAGCTGGAGGAATAGAGAAAGTTACAGCAATGAAGGTGCTTAGTTTATGTTCTCCTGCTATTTAATCTGCAAATGGTATTCCTGCAATCTAGAAAATGCATTGATTTTCACCAGCTAATTATATCTAGATGCTGGAGATCTCAATACTTGTAGATTCGCTTGGTTGCAGACATTGGTTTTGTTCATGTCCAACATAATTTACATTACTGCTTAAACTAAAATTACTTATAGTTTACATTTATCTTTACTATGTCCATAATCTAATGTGTGCAGTGCTTATGTCAGGTTTGGATCTGAACTCTTCTGTGTTTTCTACTCTTGTTGTGAAAATATCCCCATTTTATGGCTTGAAAATTGCATTCTTGAACTGAATCTCAGGGATGAGGAAGTGGCTTTCTTAAAGGGCTGCTTGTTGTATTGATGTATGGACTTTTTCCTTCCCAGCACTATCATTGCAATGACAGGGAAAGCATTGGGCAGATTCAACAGGAAAACTGATATTTTTCTTTGAAAGTACACTTTGACTGAACAAAAAGTTTAAAATAAAGCAACGTCTAAAGTAGTTTTAAATTGATGTTGCAAGATGGTCATTTTTCCTCTAATGTACAGCTCTTGCTCTCTTCCTGCTGGACATTGTGCAAGTAATAGAGCAACTTTTACAGTAATAGTGCCTCTTTGTGCATAAAGGAAATGGCTTTCAGGGCTCACTAAGTGCACCCTGTTATTGACTATATTGCTGTATCATTCTTTCTCTTCATTCACCTGTCAGCACTAAAAGGATTTCTGAATATTTTGAAAACTTTTAGTTTTGATGAAATTTAGGCTGTTACTGAAAGACAGCATGGCATCATGTAATTCCCACTGCTTGCCAGAGCTCCCATTTTGTTTGACCACTATCAATCAGAAAGGAAAAAAAAAAAAAGTGATAAAAGTATGCGTACTTGCTGTTTTGTTTTTTTTTTTGTTGTTGTTGTTAACAACTCCTTTTAGCAACATCTCTCTCTCATGCTCATCTTGTGGATATACTGATAAAATATCAAGAGGTGGAAGGCTTGAGTAAAAGAACTGTGTTCTTGAAATAAAATGTTTTTCCTGGCAACTTCATTTGGGCTAAAATAATACTAACTTTTCTTTGGAAAAATTCTTTTAAGTAACTACCTCATTTTTTAACATCAAACAATAGATAACCCTCCTAATGCTACTCCGAGTTATATTCTCTTTATCTCAATTTTTCTGAGGCATTGCACCATAGGTAAATGATCAGTCAGTGAAGACCACAGGTAAATCAAAGCTTTTTCCTTATAATGCTAAAAACTGAATTACAAAATATTCATGCTTAACTTTGGCTGTATTTCCGGCTTTCATTTAGAACAAATAATTTTTCTTTACATCTGTGTTGTACATGGTTCTGTCAGAAGGTAGTTCTTTTAATGACCACAGTCCTTTTGTGTTTATGCTAAAGGATCATATAAGACTTTTTTGGACACAAGAGTCCTGTTACATCCCTTAGTTCATTTCCTAGGCAATTCTTTTCCCTTGAGTCTTTTTCATCTTAGTGTGGAAGTAGGACAAAAGCTTCTATTGACTTTCTGAGCAATGAAGCACAGAATGGTTTGTGTCAGAAGGGACCTTAAAGATCATCCACTTTCAACCCCCTACCATGGGCAGGGTTGCATATCTCCTCTATAGCAGGTTGATTGATGGCTATTCTGTTTGATGGACACTGTTAATATTGTCCTGTACTGAAAACAAACAAATGGTGTTATCATAAGTTATAATAATGGAATTATGTTATTTTTCCTAATTGAATGAATATTGACCTGGATCACAGAGTGATGCAAAGCCTTTCTCTCACTGAGGATTGTGTAACCTGGGGTGTATATCTGTGGGCTTCAAACTACTCTCCTAGTGGCTATGCCCCTCAGCTCTTTCTATTTTCTCTCTTGAAGTAAGCTCTGAGATAAATGATGCACTGAGATAACTGATTCTGAAGTGTTGGCCAGTCGTATTCATCATCCTCTTTTGCCAGTGATTTCTGAGAATGTCTACCTGTTTCAGAGAATACAGAAATGGTCATATTTCTGATCACCTCATAAGTGTCTATGTTTAATATGGCCACACACACAAATACACCTGTCATATTTCAAAATAATTGGTTGGTGTAGCAACACATAACCACATAATCATACAATAATTCAATTTGGAAGAAACCTCTGTCAGTCTCCAGTTCAATCACCTGCCCAAAGAAGATCTACTCATATCGGGTATTTCATGGCTGTGTCTGGTCAAGTCTTGAACACCTCCAATTACTGAGATTGTACCGTTTCTCTTAAGTACTCTTCTGGTATTTGAACACTCTCTTTGCAATTCTTTTACCTAATTCAAATTGGAATTTATGATGTTGAAGCTGATGTTCATTTCCTCTCATCCTATTGTTGTACACTTCTGAGAATTCTTGAGCTCCATCTTCCTTCTCTCTTGGGATCAGACAGCTGTAGACATCATTAAGGTTTTCCATTTATGTACCATTCTTGAGGCTGAAGAAACCCAGCTCTTCCAGCCCCTCCTTGCTGGAGGAGGGCACCCCACCTAGCTTGGGGTCTGCTACAGCATCCAGTCTGGTTTGTAATACTGTTCACATGGGATCAAACTGGAATTCATTGCTAAGGCCTGATGGCATCTCTGTCTTACTGATGAGGTGCTGCCATGGAAGCTTATCCTAACACGTCTCTTAATACAGGCAATGCAGGAATCTGCATTCTGACTCCTCCACCTGAATTTTTGTGTGGTAGCAGATTCATGGTTCTAGCATTCTAAATGAATTTGTTGTTTTGATAGTGTCCTGTTTAAAGATATTTGTTATAACAAAAAGTAACTATGAAGCCTCACTGTATTTAGCTCCCAAGCTCCTATCCACTGTACTTGCTGTTTTCCTTGGAGAAATGTCACTTGGAACAGGTTCAGAATTGGAGCCAATAAACATCTGTGTCCTGGAATATCTCTTATGTCTGTAATAATATTTAAAATGGTGTTACTGAGCTCAGATTAAGTGGCCATCTTTTTATAGCTGTCAAAACAATGTCACAAGTGGTAAAGTGAGAAATTGTGGAAAGGATACAAAAGCTAGTGTGGAAGTAGGATTCATCCAGTGCCTGTCTCTGTGGATAGTTTGGATGCATGAGTCTCAGTTCTGCCTGGTTGTGAGCTACTGATAAGTCTATTGTAGCTAGAGCATGTACCTTATAATTTTTGTACCTCGTTCAGTTGGTAAGGGGAGGATTGTGTTTTTTGTTTAGCAGTAAACAAATGCAGAATGTGGGAGGGTCAGAAAACACTAGGAGTAAGCACAGTGTTTGCATTATAATAGGCTGATTGATAGCTACACGAATGCTTATAGGCATGTAAATAGCATGCAGATGAACCTAATAAAATTAAAGAAATAACAGTAATGACAGCTTCCTTGATAGAAAGAAAGACAAATGTTCACTGTGTCTGGAAATGCACACATATCTGCTTTCAGTAGTGTTCTTCATATGCTAAAAATGAATATTTCAGAGTTCGGGTTTTAGCATTTTTATTTTTTTATTGAGATGAAGTGTTAGGCTTTTCTGTCTAATGGCATTTTGGAGAACTGAAATAATTATATGAAATGATAAATGCTTTCTTATGTGGAATAAGCTTTTTGGGGGGGGGTTGAGGTTCTCCTGGCAACACAAGTTACTGGGTTTTTTTTGTTAGAAACTGAGTCAGTGGAGTTTGCCCAAATGTATTAAAAAAGAAAAACCTGAGTGCAAATGTGTCAGCATTTTGGAAGTAAATCTACAAAATAAGAAGTATTTTTGAAAGTGCTCTGGAGACAGTAGATAATAGTAGAGATTAAATGTCGACAGGAGAACTTAAACCTCCCAGTGCAGCAGATAAATATGTTGAGGTTTTTTTTTCCACTGAGTTTCTTATGCCTTAAAGATTGGAATGATTCCTCCTGCCCAAAATCCAAGGGCATCTTCTAATTGTATTCACTTATTTAAATCTTTTGGATATTTTTTATCCAAAATGAATGGTGAAACAATCTTTTTAAAATCTATAATGCGTTTTTTAATTTTATATCAAGTATTTTTTAAACAATCTTTTTAAAAATCTATAATGCATTTTTTAATTTTACATTAAGTATCGTTTGAATTTATTTCAAGGCAGTAATATTTAAGGTTAGTCAGTTTATATTTTTTGGTGGCCCTGCCTGTGGCAGAGGGGTTGGAACCTGATGGTCCTTGGGGTCCATTCCAACACAAGCCATTCTATGATTATGTGATTCTATGATTCCATGATTGAACAAGGTGGACTTAATTGGGAGAATGGGAGAAGTCAGCATTAGCTAATGTTAAGATTGTAGTGATTTACAATAGCTTGATATTAGAATGTTTTTAATCTTCAGCTAAAATTTCTCGTAATAATAGCAGCCAGGGAAGCAGGAACATTTTCTATTTGAAAACTGATGGCATAAACATGTCATACCTGGTCTTGCATGAAAATTGTCTTGATAATAACTTACTAAGCACTGCCTAGAATAAAGCAGAGATGTTAGCTCTCCTGGTGCACTTCCCTGCACGAATGCTGAAGGCTGTTGATGGGGTAGGTTCTGAGCTGGGCTTCCCCCTGTTCTGGTCTCATCTCTGTCACTGACCTGTGCTTCCCACAGGCAAACCTTTGTATTGAAGCTTTCTGTTTAGAAAAACAGGGATCTTGCCGTTTGTTTTGATAGTCACCTCAGTCTGACCTCTGCTTAAAATTGAACAAGTGCTTAAGGGCTTTTGCTGAGAAAGGACAGCTTGCTGAAGCAGGTACAGTCTGTTTTCAAGCCATTTTACTAACTCACTGCTTATAGTGTCTGATATATGTTATTTCCAATTTAACCTAGCCATTATATTCATCACATAATATATATGTTAGAAAAAAACAAATTGGGACATAATTTCAGCTCACAAAAGCTGGATTCAATTGAAGGCTGAGTCTCACTCATGCTCTGAGTGAGACTGAACTAGATGATCCCCTGCTTCCAACCTAAATTATTCTATAGTTTAGTGACTTCAGCCTAAACTCAGTATAGATCCTTTGAGGTCATTAATTTCCATGTGATGAGGGTGCAGCCTTTTGACAGAGGCAGCTTTAGCACTACTTATCATGCCATCAAAGGTAAACATTTTAATCGGATGACCTATCCGATAGTTTTCAATTACAGATTGTTAGTGACATAACGTGGGTGATAGATCCATTGCATCTTTCTAAGGTCGTGCATATTGTCTGTCTGTATAATACTATAAACTCTAAACTTCCTCTAGAGATCCCCGAAGACCCAGAAATTGCAGAAGAATATTATAATGATGAGTTTGAATCCTGTTCAGAAGACAGCGAAGCAGAGGAGGATGTGGAAGTGTCACAGACTGTATCTAAGGCAAATCATCAGGTATGTGTGAACTATGAGAAAACGGTGCAACCTTGATGCTCATTTTCCGAGGGTAAATGAAGCCTCTTCCAAGATTTTGTCCTGCTGATATTACTAAAATTTGCTTTTGTTACAAATGCATGTCTATATTGGTGTCATGAATTAGTTACAGGAGTATGTCTGAAATGAATTATACATATTGATTAGAAAGATTTTTGCATTTCTTCAAGATTAGGGATTACACTCCCATGAATGCTTTAAAGTGTATTGCTATCAGTAAATTTTCTTGTAGCCATAAACACAGAGTGGGGTTCTCTCATGTAATGTTAGTTATACCTAAGTTAAGTTAAAGCTGAAAGAATTCTTCAATATCTGAATTCCAGATCTAATTCCTGGGGAAAGATTGGCAGCTCTAGATGCCTCCTCTTATTTTCTGTATTATTCTGTATTATTCATGTTTTCTAGTGTAGTAAGGTAACTGTAAGCATTAACAACAGCAAGTCTTAACCAGCACATCTATAGACTTTTCCAAGAATCCAAGAAAGTGTCAATAGAAAGAAAACTTATTATTGAAAGGCTTAAAGTAGCTTCATCTGGTAAGGCTGCCACAAGAAACTCCCAGGGATTGCAGTTTGAAGGTTGAAGATTATTGGAAAAGGCACCTAATTTAGATCTGATCAGGAGGAGCTGCAATGAATCCTGTCTTTAGTGATCAAGTCTCAGTGAAATCAATGAACTTAAATGTCCAAGTCAGTTCTGAAAATGGATCTTCCTAAGGCATTCAGGAACAATTATTTTCCACCCTGGGCCATCAACTTAAAACATTTTGCTGCAGTGCTTCTGAACAGTACTGTCTGGTTTTGCTTAGGATGGCAAATGTTATTGGAGATAACGTGCAAAATCTGCAGAGTAGAGTATTGCTTACATTCTAGGAAACCAACCAAGTTTGCTACAACTCTTAATTAAATTACAAATAACTTGTAATATTTTTTTTTATTTTTGGATTAATAGGTTCTTTAAGATGTAATTTTAAGGCAGAAATTAAAAATTTGTGTGAGAATTCAAAATGCTACTTCTGCCACAGTAGCAGGGAATTCTGAAGTTTTCTCAACCAGTTAAACTTGGAGTTTACTCATAAACAGCCTAAAAATATCCTCTTACCTTTCAAACTAAACACATAGCATTCTCTAACAGTGAATACAGTTGTGGTCTAAAGAAATAGTTGGAAATCAATAGAATATCTGAGGCAATGCTTTGTTGTCATTTGCTGTGTCTGTGTTTACTCACAACACGTAGAAATACAAAAACTCTATTGCCTGAAAAATCTACCACAATGGAATCTTAAAAATAAACTATTACTCACTTTCATCAGTCTTTGAGTGTTGGGGTTTTTTTTTCTGTTTTCCTATTTCAGAATGCCTTTTAAAATTTTCATTCAGCTTTCATTGACAATATCATTAAGTGTCAATCAATACTGTTTTTGAACAGACAGACTGCTGCTTGGAATTAACGAAGAGCAGAAAATAAAAATAGATTTCTCAGTAATGCAGAATAAATTGGGTGTTGGCAGCCACATTTGAGCAATGACATTCAGTCATTTTGTAGTGATTCAGAATTCAGTGGTGACAAGAACTGATGCTAGGTTGGATGCGCTACCCCACTGACACCTCTTGTCAGGATCCAGCCCCTCCACGCCTTGTGGCTTTGCTTCATCAGCAGTCCATGTGCACACCATTCATTGGCACTCTGCAAACTGGCTTCCCTAGGCTGAGTTAAGAATGCATACCCTCTCAGAGCATTTGCCTATTGGACTTCCTTTATCAAAGCAGCAAATAGCCTTACTTATTTGCCTTCCTATTGGCCAGAACCTTAGATAAGGTGGAACTGCCTTTGTGGTTATTGATGCAGTCACTTTTTTTGTGGGAAATGAGAAGAATTTTCAGTTTTCCCTTTCTTGAGTAAAAAATTCAGCAGGAAGCTTGAAGACAACGCAGATGGGACTTATATGTACACACATGTCTGACCTAACTAAACATAAACTCTGTACAGTTAGGGGAAATACATATTGTTAGGGAATAATTTTATCTCGGCAAAAACATCTAATGTGTGGATCAGATGGAATATGCTGAGAGGTACCTCTTTCTCTCTGCTGATTGTAAAGGGATCTGCAGTTATTAACATGCATGGAGCATCTTCATTCTGGATGTTAACAGTTACATGAGATGAATCCCACTCAAGGGTAGGTGGTATCATGCTCAACTTTAATAATAAGCTTCAAGTCCTACCAGAATAGATTTGATCTTGCTAGTTTATAGCAGAGCATTGCTTTAGCAGTCATCTACTTAATACAAAAACTCCTACTCCTATTTCTATGATGGGATTCATACTCTTTAACTCTTCAAAAATACCTTTACAGATTAAGCTTTTGAAAGTCAATCCACTGCATTAGGACCTGTAAAGTATTTACCATCTTAATCGTAGCAAACCTCTCAATTATCCAATGTCAGGATTGCTTCGCTCATTGGTTTTGTGCAGATTGAGTGCAGGAGTGCTGTGTCTGGTAGTGCTTAATGGTGACCCCATTACTTCAAACAAAAATTAAAAAAAACCCTTCTGATATTCATGCAGTAGTTCCTGCAGTAATAGGGGGTCAGACAAGTCGTCTAATCAAATAACACATTGGGATGCATAACGTTGGAAGGGATTGAAGCTCTTAATTCCTGCTATGTTAGACTCCCACAGACATCATGACAAATGGAGTGTGGCCTTACAAAATTATACCTTTTCATATCAGAAGGTGGAGTCAGGCACTCCTTCCTTATAATTGGAATTTTTACAATGGGAGCTGAGACAGCTACTTCGTATTTGTTGGTAACTTTCAGTACAGCTAGTGTGATCTCAACTGCAATGTCCACCTGTAGATGTGTAATTTTCACCAGTTTTAAGCCCTACATACATCCAAACATCTCATCTTGGTTGTGTTGGTTATAACACTGGAGTTCAGAGTCCTTCTTCCTTCTCTTCTGCAGCTTATATGCAGATGGACAAATTTCAAGCAAGAATTTGTCAGTTACTTTTCCAGACTTCTAGCTCCTTGAGCCAATGGATCTTTTCCATTTTATTATTCTTTGTTTTTTTAGGAACATTAGTTTCTAATTGTATGAGAGCTAATAAATGGGACAATGTGAAAGAGAATAAGAAAGTATTTCTAAAAATAAACTACAAAATATGAGATATAGAAGGTGCTTCATCTTGAAAAGTTAGTGAACCATGAAAGTTTCAAATTTGCGTTTATTTAGCTGAGATGCTTTTTACTGCAGTTTATCACTTTGCTCTTTGTGTTTTCTTTTAGTGACAATATTAATAGCAAATTAGCCCTCTTCATTATTACATAGTCTAGAAGAACAATATTTTAGCTCACTATTTTCAGTTTCCAGGTTGCTCCTGAGATCATCAAGCCAGATAATCAACTGGCATAAATTATCATAGCTGCAGTGATGTAGTATATTAGCAGCGATATAGTATAAATTATCATCACCTGGAGATCCAATGGATCAGCACAATGGAGTGTCTGTTCATTATTACCCCAAAACTGCTCCATTAGGGTTCTAATGCCTGACTTGGGATCCTTAGTATGGCCTGTTGCTATTCAAAATGATTTTGTTCATTCTGAGTTTGAAATGTCCAAGCATTCATCCATGTTGGCTCTTAACGTGTAAGAGTGCTTCTCTTCTGTGCACCTGTCAAATTCCCTTTCCTGTTCTCTGGCATTTTTAAAACATAGGCTGCTCAGTATTTTTTGTGGATTTTTCAGCAAGGTCAAGCTTTTGATGTTCAGTTTTAAGGAGTCAAAGGATGCCATATTGTCACCATACTGTCACACGAGGTATGGTAAGAGCTTTTAGAAATTCAGGTTTTCTCTTACATTGTAATGAAATGTGATGTACTTCGTGGAGCTGGTACTACTTTCTTAATGGTCAGATCTTAATTTTCATCAGTGTACATGAATGACATTTCACATGAAATATATCATGGCAAAGCTGTTAATTGTCTGTCTTGTAACAGAAAACTTAAAATGGAAAAGTGCTAAAATCTTTCCTAATTACAGTTTCAATTATTCATTGTTATGAGATATGCAAGTAGGTGAAATTAAATGAAATGTAAGTATTATTTTGCAGTGGCAACTATGATAAGTCTTAAGAAATTTTGGAATGGTTATGAAATGTGTACTTTCCTTTTCCAGTATTGTTTTAGGTATTTCAAGGATAACCAATAAAATACTGGTATAATTTCAAATATTGCACACAAACCTCAGCAGTAAGCACATTCTTTTAGTTATATGCACAGCTGTCCTACATACTTGTGTTCTGCTAGGAATCTGACTTAAATAAGTGCTTTTACACAACACGATTCCCAAGCCTACTGTTTTAGGAGAAGAAAATATTTTAAAGGTTGTGAGCAATGTATTCACCTTGTAGTAGTCTTGTGTTGACACCCTTTACTGTAAGCAATATCCTTTATGTTTGTAAGATCATACCTCTGGTGCACTATTTTTTTTATGTAGTATTTTGGTTACACTAATGCTGTTCATTATTTCATTTATCCTCAGGACAGTGATATTGAAGCAATGGTGAAGCATTTGGAGAGTGTCCTGAATAATAGCTCATTGGGTAAGATGGTATTCTTTAAATGTAATATCAGCAGTTATTAAATATTCTTATTCATCACATTCCCATTATTTCAATTTTGCAAAAAAAAACCCACCATAATGTACTGAAAAAAAAGTACAAATATGCGAAGATAAAAGGCATTCAGTTAGTTGTTTTTTTAAGAATAATAGAATTCTAAAACATAATGTTCATAGTTGTGGAATGTCAAAATAAAAGCTTTTAAAAATCTGGCTTTTACCATTGTTCTTTTATAGTTTCCAGTACAGGTGGTAATAAGATAAAATGATTTTTTTAAAGTTTATTATTGTAGATTTTAAACAACAAAAAAAATGTTCCAGGTTTGGATAATGTTTATTTTACCTTATGTTATTTCATTACAGGCATAGGAAAATCACTGAGAATTTAAGTGTGCAGTTTAATTCTAAAGTCTCCTGCAGATGCTGTCTATAAATCTAGAGTTTCAAACTCAAGTTTTTCATGGTATCCTTAATAGCTAAAAAGAAAACATACATGGATGAAGGCTGGGGCTGGTGTAGTCCCTGGAAGACTACCAAGTTAAGCTGTGGCAGAAGCAGTTTGTGGGTGGGTAGCATGAAAGCAGCCTTTATCTTCTTGGTTTGATGCCTCATTTACTCTCATTGTGGCTTTGAAATGAGAATATAGGGGAAGCTTGGGATATTCTCTTTGCAGTGATTCCTCCAGAGCTGAGCTCTGTTTCGTGCCTGCTCATGAGCATGAAATGATGGCAGAGAAAACTGAAGAAGAAAAAGGATGAAAGGGAGTAGTGAAAGGTATGGCCATCATGCTCGTAGTCACTCTCTGGTCACCTTCAGGGCTCCATGTCAGGATGACCTTTATGACTGAATGAAAGCCTGTTATCCTGTTTTGCGTTCACACTAACAGAGATCTCATGGCTTTCAAATTCTGCACTTCTTTATAAAATTACAGCCCTGCTGTCTACAGGAGATATGCAGAAGTGGAAGTGGGAACAAAATGCAGCTCTGTACTTCAATAATTGATTTTCTTAACATAAGAGAGGAATTACCCTGGTGGCTTCTTGGAATAATCCAGAGTATTACCCAAAGCCAAACAATGGCATTCTTTGAAAAATGAATCTTAAAGAGTTCCTTGGATTCCTCTTTTTCTTTCAATATGAAGAAAAATTAGATACCTTTTAAAATTATATTAATGAATTACATTATGACTTAATAATTTAAAAATATCTGACCACTTTGTGTTGAAACTTAAAGCCTCCCTGTAAGCTGAGCTAGTAATTAGGTTTGCATCATCTGTTCCAAACAAGTACTTGTGATGATAATAGAGGAAAAATCTGCTTAAGGTCCCTTTTATCTCTGTACGCTCAGGATTGCTGAAGAGCTTTGAATATTTACTGTTTTAAATTCTTCGAATCTCAAGCTGTAAAGCTGGGCAGTGTACAGACTATCTTTAAAATATTGTATTTCCCATCTTGTTAATGTACATCTTAGTCAAAACCCTATAAACCAGGATTATTATTATTTTTTATGTCAGAATGTAAAATCCAGAAGCACTTTGCTTATCAACCAGAAATGCTAGTATCATATTGTTTGTTTGTTTGTTTGTTTGTTTTTTAACATTCCCCCTCAATTTACTCATTGTTTATTATTATTTTTAATCACTTCTTGGTATGAAAAGATATCTCAGTTTTCTTGTTACAGGGAACTCTTCAAAATGCATGGAGACCATTTTCTTAACAGTCTAATCAAATAATTATTGTTAGTCCAGGTCTAGTAATTACAGAAAAGGAAGAAAAAGAAAATGAATGATTACAACTATTAAAAAACAAAGTTCTTTGTACAAATGTAGTTATTCTTTTTTATCCATGCATCTTGTAGCTCTCTCTTTGTCTGGAGTTATATTCACCTTCCCACTGGTACTAATGCTGGTAGCTTCAGCCTAGTGTGTCAGGGGATGTGGTGAGCCCTCAGCACCTGCAATCCTTCACCAGGAATGCTTATTCCTCAGCCTAGCATCCACTTGGGGTAGTTTTCTTGTGTCTGCCAATGTTGCTTTTCCTTCACTATCCTTCAAATTAATGTAATATCAAAAACATTACGTGCATTTTACATAGTTTAGATGTTCTCTTTGTTAACCCTAAACGCTAACATTAGTTTTGCCCATTTCCAGGTCTGCATTTCTTTAACAACTAGGGCACTGTTTGTAGACAAAGGGTTCCCAATGCCAATTTATGCCTCACCTCTTACAGTTCCTTGCATATATCCTCATCCTGTGCCTCCACTTCTCAAAGTTTCTGCTGATGTATCATGCAGATTTCCCTACATTACTTCTTTAATTATGTTAGCTAAAAAATATACCATTCTACATAAGTAACTGATTGTTTCTACCCCACCCTGGAGGCGTTCAAGGCCGGGCTGGATGAGGCTTTGATCAACCTGGTCTAGTGGGAGTTGTCCCTGCCTATAGCAGGGGGGGTTGGAACGAGATGATCTTAAAGGTCCCTTCCAACCCAAACTATTCTATGATTCTGTGATTCTATGAATACAGAGATAAGTGGGAATAAAACCAATAGCCCCAAGGTCATTAAAAAAACTGCAGTTACAACTTAAGCTACTAAAACGAAGCTCCAGCGAGGCAAAACCTGACAGACTTCAGTTCTAAAGTCTTGCATACCTAGGCCCAAGCCTACTAGAACTGGCAATACCATGTTGCTGGGCTGGGCTGCAGACCTGCAACATTATTTTAATGACTACTCCTTTAAACAGTAGGAATTTCAAGGCAGTAATAGGTGTTTGGTCAGAATTTCTTATCGCATTTTTCATTGTTGTGGGAACTGTAAAAAAAAAAATTATAATTTAAGCGTATCTTAGAGAACATCTGAGTAGAGTAAAGAGTAGAGTAAAGCTAGATTTTTTTTTAATGCCAGCAGTTAAATTAAAATGATTAAAGTGATTAAAATGATGCAATGAAGTTGCATTGTTTTTCCATAGATGGAATTTCTTCTGCATAAAAACTCAGAGGAAAAGGGTAAAATCCTGAGAGTTTTTGAATTAACTGAGTTTTCTCCCCAGAGTTGTTCAGTGAATCACTGTGAATACCAGTGCTTCAGTACTGTACAAGCTTCACTTGGGGTTCACTATGCAGCTCTGTGTAGAGTTGATTTGAGATAAAATAATAAAGCCTGAAAAAAATTATGCACACCCAAGAAAAGAGCTACAAAATGAAAGAAAGTTTGAAAAATTAACCTTAAGATTTACAAAGTCTTCTTAGCTTAAATGAAGAGAAGGTTGAAGGCAATTTGGTCAGTTTGTATTTTTAAATGCATTATAAACTCAGGAAAAGGCCTCTGATTATAAGGAGCTTTTCAGTCTTACAGAAAAAGGGACCGGAAGATCTCATAAGCAGAAATTAGAGCTGAAAAAGCAAATCCAAACCAGAAGTCTTTGATTCAGTGGAGATAATAGTTTCTTAATACATGAATTAGCAAGAGATGCAATAGATGTCTATCACCAGTTCTTGGGGTTTTAGCAGAAATGTAGATATGAATTCCTTTAATACATAAGGTACAGATGTCTCATCAGTTAATCATAATCATCCCTTTTAACTGTATCTATGAGTAAATCTGAGCAGAGTTCTTTCTTTCATCTTTCTTCCCTTTGATAGAATGAGAAGGATGCAGCAAGAGCCACAAAGCTGGTACTCCATGACCCAAGAGAGCAATTTTGCCCTTTGTTTTCTGCGTTATTAGGCTAGAGACTGGAAGAATACTCATCTTTTAAATATATTTAGGAAGTAAAAGTACTTGGTTTTGAAAAGTCACTGGGTTTTTTTTTTTCATTTAATTTAAATTAAGAATGGTAAATTGCTCAAAAAATGCAAATAGTTAATTCACTACCTTTTGAAGAATCGCAATTGTTTGTTCTGGTGATGTATGGGTAGGCAGACTGCTGCAAACTGGGAAGCTGGGTGCAAAATATATTATTCATCAAGTAAGTGCTTCTAAGAAAATCCGTGTAATACAGAAGTTGGTATGGGTTATGAATCACTCTAGGAAAAGCTTTGAGGCTTTTCATAGTAACAGTGTGAAAAACTGTTAGTGGGTTTCACTGAGAACTCATTTTTTTTATGAGTAGCCTTACCTCTACAGCATCCTACAATCTGTAGTCCTTGCAGCTGCTTCATGGTACCCAGAAGATCATATATAATGGAGAGGAAGATAGATGTTTGTGTTTAGAGAGGAAGCATTTCTTGGCCAACTGTCAATCTGGAGAGTAGGCAAAGTAAGAATTATTTAGACTGGAATCCCAGATAAAACCCAAGAAGGATGCCTTTAATAATGAAATGTCAGAAGAGAGGGAGATAAAGTATTGTAGCAATAAATAGACTGAACCCATTAAGTAGGAAGAGCTTTCTGTGCTCTTACCACAATGATATATCCTGTAATAATAGAAATATAATAATTTAGCTGGGACCTGTGGTAAAATGTATGCAGTCTTGAAGGAAGTGGTCTTTAGACCACTTGCACTCAGTCAAAAAAAATGTAATTTCTCTTGAAGTCTGACAATAATATCAAAGCCCAAGTCCCCACATCTGGACTCTTAATTCCCTGCCAACTCAAAGAGGAGTGAGCCACCCAGTAGGTCATGAGCATTGCTTCACAGCAGTTGGGTCATGCTCAGATCTACTCTGAGTATCTGAATGCTTTGGTGCTGCTGAAGTGATTAAATACTTACAGATCACAAGATAGATAGGATAAAATTGATGGACGTACGTGTGTAGTGTTAAAGTAAATCATCCAGAATATTTTTTTCAGCGTATAACGTTACTGGTTGCTAGTAAGAACTGAGCTTGTAAATTTTAATCTTATAAAGTGTGTTAACTGTAACTCAATTGTAATATGTAGGCAACAGACAACTGTTGGCCATTAGAAAATTTACTCTCAGTATTCAAATTTATATGATCAGGATGTATAATCATGTAAGAGATAGGAGCCTAACTAATGGAAAAGTCATGATTATGCTTTCAGGCATTCTTGTACTGTCTGGGGATGTTTGTACCGCTCACAGCTGAAAGGTAGCTGCAAGCTCCTTCTAGCTGTGTGTGATCAATGTTAATGCAATCCAAGCTAAAACCCAGCTAGGTCCAAGCTAAAAACACCTGCTTAGAGAGGAGATTCTGTTTATGAAGCCAAGACACTGCATTAACTTCTATGTGACTTTTGGCTTATTCATGTCCCATGCAGAGCCCTGTTGTGGCTGTTCAGAACTTAGGTGCTGTGTGCCACAGCCCATGCATTTACAGAGGATGAGTTTGACCATGATATATATTTTCTTCTTTGGGGGATTGGAATCCTAATGCCAGATAGTTTTGCAGGAAAGAACTAAAGTAGCTGCTTTGCTTGGCTTAGAAAGGTGAAAGCAGAATCTTTTTTTTTTCTCCCCTAGTTACAAATAAATGAGGGGAGTATGCAAAAGTGAAGGACTGAGTAAGCCAAAAAAAGGGACTAATACAGGAGAAAATTTGAAAAAAAAAGGACAATAAAGAAATTTTTTCTGGAAATCAAGAGGGATTTTAGCCAGGTCACAGTGAGGCTTTGGAATTGTCTTCCAATGGGAGCAGTAGAGGCAATAAGTAAATTTATCACTAACTTCAACTTGAAGGCTTGTCAGAGATTATGGAGGGGCTTGTGTGATGCAGTGGCAACATAAAATTGTAGGATATTTGAGCTGACAACTCTGGCAGTCTTCTGTGATTCAACTCTGGTCTTAGCTCCTTAAATATTTTAACAGCCCATGAACTATGTAAACAGGAAGTGTGTGTGTGAGCATTTGCATATGTGTATCTCTTACATGCCATGTTATATATATATATATATATATACATATATATATAATCTATATACATACATATGTATAGTCACACTTATACATATAAAGGTGTACTTTCATCTGAAAAAGAAAGCAATACTGTGTCAGTTTACTGTCTGATAAAACACTACCAGTTTATAGTATGATTAGGCCAAAAAAGACTTCCCTGTTAGGAAGAGAGTTCCCACTCTTTCTTACAACAAAGTGCAAGAACGATGTAAGAAAATAAATACTGTCCAAGTAAATTTCATTTTGTTGAATATTTATCTGTCCCAACATTTCCTTGAGTAACTGTTGTTTCTACTGTAATAGAATAATTCCTTCACAGCTGGAAAATTTATGTTACAATTCTGGTGCTCTTGAGATACAAATCTACATGTCACTAAAAAAGGAGTTGCTCTTAATGTGTGTTTAATAATCTAATTCATCTACATAATGTGGCACTACCTTGTGAGGAACAGGAGTAGTCTTCTTCCTCCTGACTGCCCTTGACTCTGAAACAGTGCTCAGGGGATGAAGGTGAATGAGGTTGTATGTCTGTGCATTGATTTTTAGGCTCGACAACTGTCACCAGCGTGGCTCCAGGGGTCCCCCAGGGATTCAGAGCTCTCAACAGCACCATGGCTGAGACCAAGCTGATTCACATGAGGGAGTAAGTAACATATTTGTGTGTTACCAATATTTAGGCAAAGAAGATGGATTTGAAAAATGCAGAAGGTAAATAAAACTGTGTTGCCTCCCCACCCTTAAAAATCTCTAACATGATAAGGTATGTTTTACAAACTGGATGCCTTCATTCCTGCATAGAGGTTGAAGTTTGACAGTCAGTTCTGATTGCGTTCTTGTAATCTGCTTCATCACTGCCATCTTTTCCAAGATCTAGCTTGCTTTCATTGCTGTCTGGGTCACTGATAACATTCCTTGATTAGCTCAACACATGCCCATAAATTAACTGCAGATCTTTGTGTTCCCACCATGTTTGCTCCCTCACCCACGCTTCTTTCTAGCATGGAAAGAAAGACTAAGATTTGTTTCCTGTAGTGATATGATGATTAAAACCAAATGTAATTGCTATTGCCTTGGGTTTTCAAGTGAGACAGGACAAGTTGCATGCACAACTCCCTTTGAAACTCAATTGCTTTCACTATCATTAACCATCACCTGAACTTTATTAATAAAGATTTCAATATGTTAATAAAAAAAGATCTGTGCTCCCACTCTAAAGTGTACTGGTTAACATATCTTGAGTTCCAGATAAACTGTAATTTCTGTCTTTCCAAGATTTATTGCTCCCTAATTTATGTACTGAACCGATAATCAGAATACTATTTATAATTTCTGAACTCAGTTTTTCTTTACCATATTGCAACGTTCAAATGATTTCATATTTTAAGCTCCTTAAAACAAGAGTACTTCTGTATTGTTTGAATGGACAGTATCAGTGATATGGTGTGTGTTATCAGAGCCCAGACAGTTAATGAAAACTAATGAAACTATAACAGTATTGATGCCAATCACTGTTTATAACACGTTACTCTGTACAATGCACTATAGACTCAAGAGAAATAACAATCTGCTACACTCCAGATAGAAGCTTCTCTGTTTTATGATATTTCAATGAACAGCTGTTCCTTGGGTTTCACTTCATGGCTTAGTCTTTATTATGGAATTAATCAGCAAGTTTTCACAGTCAGCTGATCTAATTCCTTTCCGTTCTCTTTTCATAGAAAGTACTTTAAAAACTCCCCAAATGCATCATGTTGCACTGACTAGTTGCAAGGTGGAGTTGTTTAGTCAAAATACTGGTCTTCTAGCCTTTACCTTGTGTTCTCACAGTTACAGGATAAGCCTTTACTATTTGAACATCATGCTCATTGGCTCTAGGGCTGAGGTACAATTAAATCACTTCTTTAAAAGTCTGCTTTTCAGTGCTGTTTCTCTGTTTTCACAGTTTGTTGGTTCTGATAAGATCAGCATCGTAACAGTGTTAAGTAACGGTGGTTAAATGCTGAAAAAACTGGAAGTGCTGTTGTATGTTCCCTTGGAAATGACACTTCACAGTGTAGTTTATAAAACAGTCATATACTAATGAAAGCCTGATTAACTTCAGTATTTGCATTCAGTGTGTTAGACCTTACTGTTTTGGGACACTTTCCTTGTCATCTAATTCCTGAATGAGTACGGTCAGCTGCCCACCCAGCTGGCATCTTGAGAGCAACCAGCAGACTGTATCTGTGAGCCATACTGTAAGCCATTTTGAAGTAATAATCATTAAGAAAAAAACTAGAAGGGGAAGTTGCTTTGGTTTTGCTGGTTGTTGCTGTTTGGAAAGTAAGGGTACAGATTCCCCCTTGGGGATAAGTAGTTTAAAGAAGCTTGTCAGAATATCTACTCGTGTTATTGTCCTTTCTCCTCAATATAATATGACTGTGTGATATCTGAATAGATAGATATCTAGATATCTAAAGGCGTGTTCATTGCTTGGACATCAGGGTGTTTGGAGCAAGTGAGGGAGCACAGTACCCAGCACAGGCATACAAAAGGAGATCCTTGCAAATTCTCACACACATGCAGTTTGTACATAGAGTGCAGTGAGAGAGTTTTCAGTGGGGGAAGGAGCTACGCTTATCTGTAGAATTCTGTGTGAAGCCTCAGTTGCTCTATTCATCCCTCAGCAAACTTAATACAACGTGTTGTACTTCTCCTTGCCAATTTATGAAGCTTCTGCTGTAATCTTGTGCAGGGCCTCATATGTGTGCAAGGATATCAGGAAGTTGTGCTAAAAGCCTTTACAGGCATGTAGAAGGAGGAAAACACTGATGTTCTTGAGTACTGTAGGTAGGTGTACTTTGTCTCATTTTTTAACTTAAAGAAAAAAACACAAAAAAACAACCTTAACCTATAGACAGCTTGAGACTGTTTATGATTTAATCACCAGCTTCCTTCACTATGGTCCCTGAATGTTTCTTCTAACATTTTCTTACCAATCCCATTGCACTCCCTGCTCCAGCATTTTGAATCATTATCCTTTCAGTGAAAGTCAGTGATAAAGTCACCCACTCCAGTGACAATTTCTAGTTTGTTATACTTGATATCAGTATTCATTATAAAGTTTATAGCAGCATAGATTTAACTTTACCTTTCAAGTGGAGTTCATTCTGTCTGCAAGATTTCCACTTCAGTGCTAACAAGTTTGATATTAAGATCTTCTGCTGTGTTTATAAGAAATCTCAGTTTCTTGAACTAGCTCCTGCAAAGGTTATCTGAGATTTTTCTTGTTATGCTTCTTCCCAGCTTTGCATTCTGACAGTGGGAAGTAAGCCAAGTATCCATACTGCTTTTAGGCTTAGGAACCTTGGTAGAGGTGGGAAACAGGAAGAGTATTTTCTGACCTGTCCAGCATCTCATTTTCATGGTGGTTGCTATCCCTGATGGTACTCCCTGCTGCAGTCTAAGAAGCTATACTCTCACTTGCTCTATAGAGACAAATTGTCTTCACCAGAGAGAGAAATGAGTAAAAATGAATGGCAGTTCTGCTGATACTCCCCTGTAGAGACTTCGCAGTTACTCATCTCAGAAGAGAGCCACACAGTTCTTCAGAAAACCCCTGAAGCAAAAGCACTTTTTTACATTGGATCTAATTGTAATACCAGCTATAAATCTTTTTTCTTTTTCTTCTCCCCTCACTGATGCTCATGAAGCTTGTCAGTCTCCTTTACAAGATATCTAAGCTTTGTCAGTACTCTTTACTTGAAAGATTGACTTTGTCCCTAGGGAAAATCAGAATAGTAATTGTAGCAAATGCTTATTTTCTGCTTCCAAAAAACTTGGTAGATGGAACTGATTGCTTTCTTCAAAAGCTCTGATAGCTGTTGTAGCCTGTAAAAATGGAGGTCAAAATCTACATTAACAAAGATGGACCCATCATGTTTAGATACATAACTGAAAAAAAAAAGAAAAAAGAAAAGATTTTGTATAGGGAGGGAATGGAGCATCTTCCTTAAGAGTAAAGGCTGAGAAAGCTGTATCTCTTTAGCTTGGTGGAGACTGAGGGGTGACCTCATTAATGTTTATAGATACGTAAACAGTGAGTGTCAGGAGGATGGAGCCAGGCTCTTCTCAGTGACATCCAATGATTGGACAAGGGGCAGTGGGTACAAGCTGGAACATAGGAGGTTCCACATAAGTAGGAGAAAAAACTTCTTTGTGGTGCTGGAAACAGAGCACTGGAACCTCCTAGAGAGGTTGTGGGGTCTCCTCTGGAAACCCACTTGGATGCATTCCTGTGTGACCTAATCTCAGTGTTCCTGCTCCAGCAGGAGAATTGGACTAGATGATCCTTCAAGATCCCTTCCTATCCCTGACATTCTGTGTTTCTATGATATTCCTTTTCATCTTGGTGTATCTTATTACGAGGCCTTTCTTTCCGTGTAGCTCAGATGACTCTTCACAAGTGTATGGAAAGTCTTACAATATATACTTGAGTTCTGAAGTCACTACAGGGCTTTGTGATCTAAAGGTGAAAAATAAGACAAGGGTGTGCCAAAATTTATGGAAAAGAAAAAGCCTTATTTGGGGCTTTGGTACTGGTGCTTGTATTCATAGTTGTATCTGCCTTTGTTATGTAGTATTTCCATCCCAGCTGTTCAGTGAGAGAGGCTTCCCTTTGAAACCTTCTCAACACTGCAGTGAAAATTCATTTTCTGGGCTTCATTTTTCAAATGAGAATCTGTGTTTTACAGAGTAAGTCTGCTTTTTTGCATAATTTAGTATCTATGGAATAGAATTTATATCTTGTTCTCTCTCTATACTTAAAATATAAAAAGAAGAAAAAAAGTAAAACATAAAGAAAAAACTGTTAGTACAGAGTACTTTGTGCTCCTTTGTGGAGGTATCCATGAATACATACAATGAATCATTTTAATAGCAGTGAACTTTAATATGCAATTTAGAGTTCAATAAAATGTATGTCAGTAAAAGGGAAAGGCTTTTATGCCTCAAATTTTAGGTAAATTAAAATCCTTCAGCACAGCAGTAAGCACCTCTTAGTCAGTCCCTGAAGTCTTACACACAGCAGTCTGCCATGATCAGGCAAAAGACTTCATCATCACCTGCTGAGTGTAAGAAAAGCTGTCTTTCAGAAGTCATGGAGAAAAGGCATATAGTGATATTTTTATTCTATTCCTCTGACTGCTAGTAACACCATTGGTTAAGACTCATAAGCAGTATGCATATATACTTCTTTTACTTGTGACACTGGCAACAAATATACCATTCATCTTAAAAATTCGTAAAGAAAAGGTCATACTGAAGTGATTGAATGGGCACTGAATGTTCTGTAACATCAGTAGTCCTAAAAATGCCTGAAGTACAGAAGACTCTTTATACATTTATTTCTGCACATTTTTTTAACTCTTATCATGAAGAGACTGGCTATTTGATTTAGTGATTTATTGGATGTTGGATGGGCCTTCCTCAGGGCTGACTCTGAACCTACTGAAAATGAGTTTGTTACTGACATCATTGAGGAAATCTTTAGGTGAAGCAAAATGCAAGAAATACAGAAAATCTTACTGGAGTTTTAGACTTAAAAAAAATCTCAGAGGCATTTGATTGCTATTAACTGTCATGTTGAAAGTATTATGATGTAAATGTGCCTGAGGACTAAAGTATTTTCTTGCAGACAAGAGACCCATTTAGTATTACCACTTTCTGAGCTATGACTGATTTTTGCAGCCAGGTAGAGAGCATTATTCTTGAGGATACTAATGCTGTAATGTTTGTGAGTGTGAGATTTCCCCTCATACATACTTCAGTTATTCTGTTCAACACTCCATTTTCTGGTAGTAATTTCTGTGTTGTGGTCCCAAGGCAGCTTACAGTATAAATGTATATTTTCATTTCCCAAGGGCTAAGCTAAAATATTAGCCACATATCCATCCTCCTTGTCACGGTTTTTATTGCACTTCATTTTCAAAGGCCAGTCTCCATCTCTTTGTGTTTAGGGCATGTTGGGGTCTTAATTTCCAGGTATTCAGTATTTTTTGGGTACTATCCCTCTCATTCCGACTGTGTGCACGTAGTATTTTAGAGCAGTGTGATCCTTGTTATTTAGATGCATCAAATTGCATCTTCATGGTTAGAGTGGTAGGTCAGGAAAGATGTGGAAGTGTGTAAATCTTGGAAAATCCCTTGTATTCATTTAGACCTTACCTAGCTCCCATGCAGAAAATAAATAAAAATGCTTGAGTAGATCCAATTCTCCCAAGAAATAGTTGGTTATAAGGGCTCCTCCTTTTCTACTCAGTACATACAGTCATACAGGGAGCAATGGCAAAGGAAGTAGAGAGGGTCAGGTTTCATATCTTTCGTTTGAATGTGTTTTGTGCTATAACATGACAGAATTTCTGTGCTATTGAGTTGCAGATGATCACATATTTAAAACTGTCAAGACACATGCCCGGAGTATTATAGCTATTTGCCTTCAATTTTAGTGGCTGTTCAGCTTTTCTTGTAATTCTTTCCAACAGGCTTTCACTGTGGTGTGTACTGTAGGAAGGGAGACAGGACTATGGCAGAAATTGTGCTGGTTCTCCAAGACATCTGAGCTCAGCAAAAGTTGCAAGCAATTCATAGTTGTTAGATGGGGATGTACTGATTCTATAGATCTCAGAGTACACCCTGCCAACTATGAGCAAGGTCAGAATTTACCAGCTGCTATTGAAAAGTATTTGTCAAGAACAGTGTGTTTTTCCCCATTTTTTTCTTTTTCTGTTTTCTTTTGAAGTTACTTTATATATATATTGCTCCAGCTTTATGATTTTGTAAAATGGGATTCTGTTTTCAAGTCCCAGGTCACTAATCTAAATTTCACAGGTCTGTGAGCCATTCTGTTAACCTGAATTTTTAAGGATTTTTTAAAGTGGAGACTAATGTCATAATTGTTTTATCAGTAGAGAATTTCATCCAGTCTGAAAATTGTATTCCAGATACAAAACACATAATTATGAATATAGAATCATCCATTTTAAAATGTCAAGTAGCCCTGAGCACTCAAAACATTACAATTAGACTAGTACGTCTTTTTGTTTTACACAAAAAAAACACGATTTCCCTGGTTTATCATGCTGTGCATGCATCATACATAGATTGAGCTATCCAGTTTTCTAGTGCCTTCATTTTGTCAGTCATTTCCAAATGTGAGAATGCTCTCACGTGGCATTAATTATATAGTCTGTTTTCAGTATAGGTACGCTTGAAGAATCTTGACAGTGTTTGCTAGATGCAGCATAGTGACCTTGGGAGTTTTATTGAGGCATGTGGAAGTAATAAAGGTAGTGAATACTCAAATGGCACTCAGCAAACCCTTGTGAAAAGAAGCTAGCAATGCAGAGCTGCTGTAATAAAAATAGACTCAAAGAGAACTTCTTTATTCATCATATATGTATATATATATTGCTTATTTCACTGAAAAATCAGGATTTTGGTTTTTTTTTCCTTCACTAACTTATAGGAAATTGGTTAGGCATATAGCTCCTGAGGGAAGGAAATACTCTGCTGAAACTCCTGCTGTCTCCCAGTAGAGGCCATGAGGACTGTGTTAGAGTAATGAGTATTTGGCCTGTCATTTCTACCAGTTTCTCCCAGAAGAGAGATTTTATCCCTGAGTGATTGATTTATGATAGTATCCCACTTGCTGAATCATTCATATTCAATGAAGACTTAAGTGCTCTGTGCAAATTAACTCGTTGGACATGTTGCTTGGAGTTTTGGGGCTCGTGTTTTTCATAAAGCACAAAAAAAACCACCACAATTTCCGCTTTTCACAAACTCTATTCTAATTTCTGTAGATAGAATTCGACTAACAGCTCTAAATTATAATTCACAGTTCTTCCTAGAACTGATGTTAGCTTTTACTAGTTAATTTATCTCAGAAATGAAAATGCATAGAGAATCTTATCGATATTTCTTTGGCTGTGTCTTCAGTTTTAAATAATAAGATTCTTATTATCGCAGGGGAAAACATGTCCTAAATATGCTTTAAATTTTGAATGTGCTTGAAGTAGGGTGTCAGAGTTTTGTTTGCAATGAAATTAAGGTGCTTTAATTCAGGAGTTATGAAGTAATTAAGGATGAGTTATGAAAATTATAATTGTCTTCAAGTGAAGAAATTTTCCTTCAGTGATAGTACAATGAAAGTCAAAGTCCACTGAGGCTTGAAGGTGAACGTAGGGACTAGTCTTAAGAATTCAGATTTCATTTTACTAGCTTTTGTGTAATCATTTGTCCCATTTTTTTTTTCATTTTCCCCTTTCTTAGACTTTGCCATACTTACCACATTCCCAAGACCCAACAACAGATATCAGAACTAGAAAGGTAGTGCCCTACCTTGAGATGTAACTTTCTAAAAAATAAATCAACAAGTCTGTGATGTGCCTCTCTTAGTAGATCTCCAGGGCTCTTCACAGAGCAACCATCAAGCTTTGATGCAAACACAGTTTTGAACCCAGAGCAGCTTCGCTGAAGCTTCAGGAAAGGTTCAATGATTCATAATAATTAACGTCACCATCCTGAATGATGGGAAGAAAACTTGAGGGAAAAGGAACCTTTTGTGTTGTAATTGAGACAAGCCTGTTCCATTACTGAACTATGAGATGCTGTAGCATAGTCTAGGATTTCCTGGTACTGTTAGGAAACAATATTGTGTAGGAGATCAAAGATATGCAATTTCTTGATTCTTTTTCAAAAAAACATTTTGGGAGATAAATTTAACAGTCATTTTCACCAAGATTCATGTTGCTAAAGTTTAGCTGCAAGTATCAAGTACCCTGTTGTATATAGGATTAATAAGTAAATGTTTAGAAATAGCTTGTTTGGGGACAAATATGAATTGGATGTGTTGATGAGAATCCTCAGTAATACTGCTGGATACCCTGGGGAGGTCCTTGACTAAAGGAGAACAGAGTTTAGTGAAATCTGCTGAAATTATTCTTTCAAAGATCCCTTTTAACTTTGAATCTCAGAATGGTTCAGGTTGGAAGGGACCTTAAAGGGTATCCAACCCCCTGCCATTTGTACAGACACCATCTACCAAGACAGGGTGCCCTGGGCCCCATGCAACCTGGTCTCGAGTACCTCCAGGGATGGGACAACCGCAGTTTCTTTGGGCAGCCTGTGTCAGGGCCTCATCTCAGCCTTTCTTCATAGGATAGGTGCTCCAGTGCTCTCATCATCTTTGTGGCCTCCTCTGGAGCTGCTCTAACATCTCTGCATCCTTCTTGCACTGGAGGCCCTAGACATGGATATAATACCCCAGGCGGGGCCTCATGATGGTGGAGTTGAGGGGGAAAATCACCTCCCTCACCCTGCTGGGAAGCATCTTTTTTTCCCTGACAGCCCTAATCATGAATCCACTTGTCTCCATCCACTCAGATGGATATTCCATGCTCAGAATTTTTTTAAAGTTGACAGTGAGGTATTGATGTGTAAGATTAGCATTTTGAAATCCCTAAATTTTCCGTAGGAGCTGCACGTTTGCTGTCTGCTGTGGCAGAGGTGAGATGTTACTGCTGCTCTTTGATCCAGGGGGGCTTGCACAGTAGGGTCCTGGTGTGCTCAGCTGTGACTTGCGCAGTGTGGTGGCTGGGGAATAACCCACACCACAGCTCCCAGAACCACTGTGAAAACGCTGTGTGGGAAGGGCTGCTTCCTTCTGGGGACAGAGGAGGGAGGGCAGAATGGTTTTAAATGATAGTTACTATCATGCAGAATGACATACACAAGAGATAAGCTGGAAAACCCCTTAGCTGTTGATTTCTGTCATGGTCATCCTTCAAGGCAGGTGATGGCAAACCGTTGTGAGATATTAACCCACCTACTGGCACCCATAGAGGAGCATGAACTTCAGCATTAATCTTGTTTTGTGGCTTTTGTCAGTGCTGCATAAAGGTAGGTGTACTATAGTTGATCTCCAGTCCAGAAAAGAAATATTAGCACATAGCTAGTAGCACTATAGTCAAAATAAAGGCCCACAGGATAATAGGAAATTCTTTGTTCACCCAGGGAAAGATTTACAGCTTCCTCAGCCAGGCAAGAACACATTATTGTCAAATTTTAGTAATTTTGCACTGATGCGTAGAAAATCAATAGCAATTCACCAGATACCCTGATACATTCATTTGGACCCAGCTTCATGGAATGACTTGGCACATTTTTAGGCACAGTTGGACACCCTGAGTATAAAATTGCCATTCTGAAGGCTCCTATTTAGCTCCCCTCTGACACTGGCAGCAAGTCAAAGCTCTAAGTGCCTGTGATTTTGCTGATATTGATACTGCTTCTCAGATGCTTAGAAGCACCTTTTCCTTAACAGAACCAACTCTCTGTCTCATGCCAAAACCCTATCATTAGCCACAAATCAGATATCTGTCTGCCTCTGTGGCCTTTGGGGCTTGTTCCAGTTAATTTTCTCTAGGCATGGATTCTGTACTACACAGAAGCTGGCAGCATGAGGCATTTTATTCCAAACCACAGCTGCCAAGGATGACTGTGCAGGGACTGACAGTAGCTGCTCTGAGGCAGTAGGCTGGTGGTCAGAGCATGCTGGGGGCTACAGAGGACCCCAGCCCTCTGTCCCCGCAGTCTGGATCGCTGGGGTAATCCTCTACAGCCACAGGGAGTGAGGGAAGTTGGACTCACTGTTGAATTTCTTCCAGTTTGTAGTAGGAAAGCACACACTCTGGGCATTTAATTGCATATGATAACCTGGATTTCAGTCCTTTGGAGAACTGCTTGACCTGGTTTATCCAGGAACTGTTTCATGCAGATAACATTTGCACGCACCTCCGACTTGTCCTTGGTCCTCATTCTGCCTGTTTATCCTCCCTCGTTCTCTTCTGATGCAATACACTTGCTTTTATACAAATCAAAATTGAGGTGAAGGAGTGCCCTTCATCCTCCAGTCCCACTGGTGGTTATGGTGCTGCTCTGGGAGATGTGGATTTGACTCTCATTCTACTCCCAGGTCTCTGGGTGAAAGCTTAATCTGGAATAAAAGGGGACAAGCAAGTACTGATGTGATGATGTGGAATTTGCTGTGAGTCCCAGTTAGGCAGAGGTACTTCCAGACTCTACTAAAGCCAGACGGGTGTCAGATTTAGGATTTGCCTTCCTTCAGTTGTGATGTGCTGATGTTTTGGGTGGATGCTTTTTGGGGTGCCTGTGTTGTGTAGGGAGCTTATGGTTCAGCCACAGAGCTGTGAATGATATTGCATAAATGAGGTATCTAATCAGGCATCACAGTCTCAAATGCCAGCACTGATTCCCTTGGTATATTGAACCCTCTATAACTCAGTAAAGTAACACAAAAGTTGTTCATCAGCTGTCTCTTTACACAACAGCAAGCTGAGGTATCACATTTAAGCATGTATTGTCCTAGATCAGACCATTCAGTGGTAGAGGCTGGCACGGTTGCCTTGATTTCAGCATAGCAGAAAGCAATTCAGGCCATTGTGGGATGGGATTCTGGCCAACAAAACTTGCCTGAGTATTGTAACTCTAGATGTCCTGCTTGTGCTGCTTCATGCAGTGCTGCTATCATCCTTTGTCCCCAGCTTATTTTCTTTTGCAGAGCAGCCCCACTCATGTTGCCGCCCAGAACCAGCAGCAACACTCTACTCACTACATCAGCCAGTGAGTTTCTATATTTTTTTCCCCAAAGGACAGAACCTGTGCATATTTTAGAAGATCCCCTGAACTGAGCATGCACAGCTTTGTTTCTTCACTGTGGAGCTGGGGTATAGCCAAAATAAAGGGTAACTAAGCCACACAGAGGCAAGTATTAATGAAAGGAAAACAAATAAAAGCTACTAATTTTCTATTCACAACTGTGCTTATTCTAATGGGAGTAAACGCTCATGAAAACCATCAGAAAAGATTAAGTTTTGAAAATGCATTTGAGGCAGCTGGAAGCAATGGTGTAGCAGTTTCTATCCTGCAGCTCTGGAGCAGGAAGCTCTAGGTCATCCCACAAATAATACACAGCTTCTGAATTGGTGTGAGGAGTTTCCCTACTGAACTTAAGGCCTGGAGCTTGAATTATATCAATTCGTTTTGATAAAACGTTCTTAATGTAGCTAGGCTGTACTAGGAGAAAGACTTTAATTTGAGATGACCTATGTCCAGGCAAGGGGATGTCTTCCCAGCAAGAAGTGGGGAATGACTTATCAAAGGCAGGCAGTGCGCAATGATATGGAGACTCCTGTGTGTCTTCTGTCACAGCTTTTGCCTCCAGCTTTACTGGGGGATGTCACAGCAGAGCTGTTTTCCTCAGTCCAGATCAAGTGGTGGAAAGTGAGAAAACAGAAGCTAAGACGAAGAGCAGGTAACTTTTTACACAGTCAGATAGCGATAGAAAAAGGGGGAAATGGCTTCAAACTAAAAGAGAAGAAATTTAGGTAGATGTTAGGAAAAAGTTCTTTACTCAGAGGGTGGCGAGGAACTTTAAGAGGCTGCCTGGAGAAGCTGTGGGTGCCCCATCCCTGGAGGTACTCAATGCCAGGTTGGATAGGGATAGTGCAGCCTGATTTGTTAGGTAGCAGCCCTGCCTACAGCATGGAGGTTGGAGTTCAGTGTTCTTTAATGTCTCTTCCAACCTAAGCCATTCTACGATTCTATGTCGGGTATCCCCTGTGCTTGTGGATCTTGGCTGAGAAAGGGACGATGGCTCATTTGTGGAGGAAAATAGTGAGTTTGGAGGAGAGAGAACTATAAGAGTAAATGGCTGACAATCAGAAAACATGGAAGTATAAATGGGAACTCTGTGCTGGCTCTCACAGCACATTCAGAAGTTGGGCTTTTAGCTATTTTGAAGCTGTAAATACAGGTGTGCCATACCTCATGTGAAACAGTACCTATAACAGAAATAATAGCGCAAAATCCATCATTGTGCCTCTGTAGATCTTCATGTGGATGGAAAAATTTCCACTGGTGCAGATCAGGGCTGTAATGAGCCAACTTTGCTTTCTGGGAAATTACTTCCCCCCCATTCTGTTGGTATAATAAAAGATTCTGTACTATGTTTGACACGTACTGTCTGAGATCCCAAATTTCTGTCCCCATCACAGAAAATGTACTGTGTGGTAGCAGACTCATATTAATGCAGCTTTCAAGCCCAAATAGAGCCTGATATGTTCTTCTGTAAAAGGAGGTTATAACTTTTGTCACCTACCTCTTAATTTTCAAACTATGAGCACTTTTCCCCTAATTCTATTGCATCAGATGTTAGACAGCTAATTGCTCTACCAAGCTACACTGAAAAGATTCCAGTCTGCAGGTAACATTTATTACCAGAAGCAATACTCCTGAGGTATGTGTTTGTGTAATTTTTCATCTTTAAATAGAAAGGAATGACCAAAAAAAAAGGCAACTTGTTGACAAGAGAGGGAGGGAAGGAGGGATTTCTAAGGCATTGACAAAGCAGTCATGATTTCTACACAGCTTCTCATGGACTGATTTTTAAACATTGGAGAGAAGTACAGTACTTCTGCTGAGATTTGAAGGAATTTCCAGGGCTTACCAAAGAAATCTCTGTTTAGCTTTCTATGCTAATCTAATCCCTTGGTTGCCAGAGACTGACATTTGATCATTTCCAGCAGTTTTCATTTTCCCCTAAACATCACTGTTGGGAGAAAAAGAAGTGTGGTTTCCAGTTACAGGAAGCAGGACTGAATCACACCTGGACCTGCAGAGCGTCCAGCCCAACGCTTTCTATACTGGGTCTCAGCTGCCTCTACTGCTACTTCCCAACTGTCAGAGCCAGCAGGATGTACAGGTAGTGTACAGCAAAGGGTGAGCCACAGCCAGTCATGACTGAGCTGCAAAATAAGCCCTGATGGTGGGCAGGATGTGAGGAGTCATCTCCTCTTTGTGAGATCAGAGCAGCCATCAGACTCTTCTTCAGGGAAAAAGTCATGTGAGGTGCACTGGCTGATTTTATTAGCTGCAGGTCCTGCTGACTGTAATGTTAGGATTTTTCAAGATCTTTGTTGATTGCTTATCTTTAACAGATAGCTCACTGCTAGGGGATGAATGAAGTGGTTCCCACTTTGGCGCAGCTCTGGGATCCATCAGTTTGCCATAGTCTGAATTTATAGTGTGTGACAGAAAGTCAGCAGACGAGGAGCACAGAAACAGACATTTGGGCTGAAATGTAGCACAGTTCATTCCTATTAATATCTTTTTGTCTGAAAGAATTTCCACCATGCAAAGAGTTAAGGCACCAAATATTTTTATGTGCTAGGGACACAATATGTGTGATGCTTGAGAAATATGTTGCGGCGTTAGATTTCAGATGTCATTAGTTTAGTTTAGTAGGTCGGAGACATTTTTCAGAGAAACTTTGTCTTGCTATATTAATAAACTTTATTGAAGAACTCCACAAAGGATTTTACGGAATCATGGAATCATAGAGTCACATAGAGGAATGGTTTGTGTTGCAAAGGACCTTAGAGACCATCCAGTTCCAACTACTTGCCATGGGTAGAGCTGCTACTCACCAGATCAGGCTGCTCAGGACCCCATCCAACCTGACCTTGGGTGCCTCCAGGGTTTTCCTAAGAAAGAAATAATTGCCCCACCTGAATACTCTTGAAATCCTACATTTTCATCAATCCACATTTTCATCAAAATATGAACCCTCCACTGTTGGGAATGCCACTATTTGAGGCTTGTGGCACATGAATTTAAAGATGCTTGCCTTTAGAAAAAGAAACTTTGCTCACTGTATCGCAGTTTTCAGTTGGATCTTTATAAATCAACGTTAACTTTCTTTGACTGTACTCTTTGTCAGTGAATTACAGATCTGTCTGCTGATAAGAGGAAAGTGCTTTAGGAAGAGACAGAATTGCCAATTGGCCCATGCTGATCGAGTACAACGGTTTCCTTGTTATTTGATAGAAGATAAAATGAAGCAACACATTCTGATAAGTGCTTATTCTCATATAATGCCACTGATGTGGTTGCTTCTCTTGGTTTTGATGAAACACAAGGGCAATAATCTATGTGTACATATTGGGCTTGCTGAAGATAAAACAGTGTGTCAGATTTGGTGTGGAAAGGAATGGTGATATGCAGCAGTGGTGATGGTCATGTGTCCTTAGACTTTATTATGGACAGGTTTTGACTCCTGTGGTTTTTGTTTCATACAACCATAGAGAAATTCCATGGGAAATTTTAGTTCCTTGAGCTGTCAGACAAACAAGGTACATTATTATTGCATTTTAATCAAAGGTAGCTACAACATTTAAAAGAAATATATCAGGACTCGTAATTGCTTGTATGAATATAGAATGTAAATTAATTTTGACTTGACTTTTATTTAAAATTTATCTTTAGATCTGCCATCCAGAAGCTGGGAGGAGAGGTATTTGAGAAGGTGTACACCTATCTGAAGCAGGCCAGACAGCAGAAGGCCAGTGAGGAGGAGATAACCAGGCACCTGGAGAAACTGGTTCCTAGAGCGAGTGATTGCTTTGAGGTGGATCAGCTCCTCTACTTTGAGGAACAGCTGCAAGATTCAGAATCACGTATTCAGCTGTAAAATGCGCTGGTAACAGCTCAGGAAATAATGAAGAAGACTGACAGCGTTGAGCTGCCTGCTTCAGGCCAGCCAGCAAATCCTGGAGGAGCCTGGAGGAAACTGCTGAGGGTAACTCAAAACATAAACAGGTGGGCAGGGTCTTGGAGAGTCCAGATTGTGCAGTGAGCAGTGGGTAAGTACGGTATAGATTACAGGGGTAGGAAGAAGAACGTATGGAGTGGACGGGAGAGTTCATAATTATCAATGTTCCCTTCGTTGCTTAAGGCATAACAAAAGAGTTCTCTTGGACAATAGTGAGTGTCACTGGCAAAGCTGCCTCTGAAGGAAATGGTGCAGGATTAGGCTCCCGCTGTTGTTTATTCCTGCACTGGCTGGTCCTCGTGGCATTTAAGCACATCTGTTTTGTACTATGGCAGAATACAAATGTGTATGGCTATTCAGACACAAATTATCTTGTTACCATTCATTATCCAAAGAACTGTATTTAATCTGTGTGTCTTTCAAAGGAACTGTGAAAATATAGATCATAGAATCAGGGAATGGCTTGGGTTGGAGGGGACATTAAAGGCCATCAAGCTCCAACCCCTTCCATGGGCATGGCACAGGCACCTCCCACCAGACCAAGCTGCCCAGGGCCCCATCCTACCCACTCTTGAATGTCTCCAGGGATGGGGCATCCACAGCTTCTCTGGGCAGCCTATGCTGGGTCTCACTGCCCTTTGAGTAAAAGTTTTCTTTCTAATATCTAAATAAAATCTCCCCTCTTTTAGTTTAAAACCATTCTCCCTTGTCCTATCACTATCAGACCGTACAGAGTCAGACTTCCTCCTGTTTATAAAGTCCTTTTAAGTACTAGAAGGCCACAATGAGGTATCTCCTCAGCCTTCTCCAGCTGAACAAGCCCAGCTCCCTCAGTCTTTCTTCATAAGAAAGGTGTTCTGGCCCTCTGATCATCTTCATTGCCCTCCTTTGGACACGCTCCAACAGCTCTGTATCCTTCTTGTGCTGGGGGCCCCAGATCTGGATGCAACGTTCCAGGTGGGGCCTCTGAGGAAAGCAGAGGGAGACAGTGACCTCCCTCTCCCTGCTGGCCACCCCTCTTTGGGTACAGCCCAGAAGACTGCTGGCCTTTGTGGCTACAAGTGCACACTACTGGCTCATGTCAAGCATATGTATATACATCTATGTTTACTCACATACTTAGAAATAGACACACATGTGCATAGAGATAGAAAGACATTTGGCCACATTGTTGGACATGTTTAAGTTTACAGAGACAGAGAGATGAAGCAAGAGCTGTAGATGACTGTGGCAGCTAGGAATTCTTATTACAGATTCTCAAAGTTTTTTTATCACTGTATACAGAGCAATAAATTAACTTTCCTTTGCAGTGTTGTTTTTTTTCATAGTATCGATGTTTCTCTCCTAATATACATCACTCTTTTGCTGATTTGGAGTGTATATTATGCTGTGATAATATACTTAATTTTTTTTTCTACCTCTTCCTTCTTTATTGTGCGTTCTGAGCTCCTTTACTCATCTATGTGAAACAATAACAGGTAACAAATAGTACAATCTATAGAAAAATCTCAAGTGAATTGTGGACCAATTTAGTTTTAGCCATCTAGCCACTATCAAAAGCCCTTTTGTGCCATAACTCTTCAAGTACTCAGGAGTTAATTAAATTAAAGAAAGTAAATTCATAAGGTGAACATCAAAATTGTTGCTACTTGACTTGGACTACAACTAAGGATACTGGGATTGATAGTAAATTAAGGAGAAGTACTGATCCATCTTTATGACATGCTTTTAGAGATCCAGAGGGAACAGCAATCGGTCATCATTATCCATCCCAGCAGTAACATAAACTTCAGAAGAAAAGAGCATGCCCATCTAAGGAAGATGTGGCATTATACTGTCAGCCCAAAGTAGGAGATCCTTATATGTCTGACTTCAGTTTCTGCTGGGAGTACTTGAATGTGAAATGATGTTCAGTGAGGTCACAAAACTATTTTTTTCTATGTGGTGTTTCAAGTCTCATAAGTGGAGAGGCAGTTTGAAGCACAGATTCTCAGCCAGGCTTCAGTCCCCATTCTTCTCAGTGTTCTATTTGTGTCCTTGTTTCCGTGTGTTTTATGCACAACTTCAATTAAGGCCACTTAAAGTAAGAAGAGTGCTTGGCTGTTGCAGGAATGAAGAAGTTCAAAGAGCAAAGAGTAAACAAGTAGAATACCATGAGAATAATGTCAGAGAGACGCAGCCTTGACTACTACACCTACCTCTAGCTGTGATTCAGACTGATTTTTCACAAAAACTTCAAAAACAAACTCTGTAAATCATCAATTGCTTTTTATTAATGAGGAACTGGTCATCAGATTTTTTGCTGAAGCATGCAAGAAAAAAGAGTTGCAGAGGAAGAGGTCAGGATCTCTAGAGCAGATATGCACTGGGAAAACCATTGAGGAGCAAGCTCTATAGCCTGGAAAATGGGGCTTAGGCATGCAGATAACCTGAATGGATATGGTTGCTCCCTGATGAAGCTGCACTTATACTTGCTGCATGTGAGTAAGGAATCACAGTGGCTCTTAAAGTTGCTTCAGTAGCCTTATTCTCTCTACACAGTATAACTTTCCAATCATGTGAGGATCTGAAGATTACTGTTTATATGATTTAAACTATGCTTTGGTTTGGGTTTTTGGTGGTTTTTTGTGTTGTTTGTTTGTCTGGGTTTTTTCCCTGTTAATTATGTGACTATTATGCAACCTTGAAGCAGGAATCCATTTGTCTTTGAGTGGTACTAACAGCGTAGTGATAAATCCCATGGCTTTGACAGAGACCCTTCCATGACTCTTTCTCAAGGGTCACTTTAGAAATGCACTAGGTTGCGTTAGATGCCTTTGTTTCTAATACAGGGCTTACTCACAGTTCAAAGCTCCATTCAAGGAGGTAACCAAGTTTGGGGCACGCTTTATTTGTGTTAAATATCATATTTTATAGCTCACAAAGTGCTCAAACTCTCTGCTTAATCCATGGAGTGTTTTGAATATTGTGCTCGCTAATGTGTCATGCTGTAATAGATTTAGCGATGTCTGTTTGTGCAAAATGTCATGCATAATAATTATATGAACACTTCAAAACAGTTTTGAGGTTATTTTGAAAATGTTATACTACGCTTTTTTTTTCACTTGAAAACAGAAGTTTTCAGACCTGAAAACTTGTATATACAATACGTACCTGCTACAGTGTGCTAATCTACACAAGTACTAGCAACGTACTGAATTCAGATACTCAAATAAGGTAATCAAAAAATGAAAACAAGATCAGCCCAATGACATAGTCAATCAATAAACCCCTGCCCTTTCCAGGTCACATCCATTCCAAAGTTCTCAGCAAATTGTTGGGCACTGCAAAAAGCCCTGAATTTGCACTATTCAGACTGTGGCCAGCTCTCAGAGACACTGAGGCCCAGCCCTACTGTAACTTTATAAAACTCATTGAAATTGTCTTCTGTTTTTCTATCTCTCAAACTCTTGGGGGAGGATATGCACTGGGAGTTCAGCTCCATTCTGCAGCTCATTAAACCTGATCCATAGCTGGATTTTAGGTTGCCTTCACTTAAAGGCCTTTGAGTATTCTCCTGTACTGTGAAGTTAATAGCCATCAGTGGACATTTGGTCTGTTACCCCATCATTGCAAAAATGGGTGTGTAAGTCCAAACATGTGACAAAAAACAGTTCTATACATCCCAAGGCAGAGAGGTTGGTGCCACAGTGTTGATAGACTGTCTCTGGTGAGCTTAGTGAGGCTGTACTTACTACGAGGATTAGATGTAACAGAGTTGATTGAGATGCCATGCTGCCAGTCTCTGTGTATGGTTATCAGATTGATCATTTTTCTGTAGTCACATTTGAAAGGAGATGAGTGAACTCTGAACTAACAAAAAGAAAGTAGGGAATGACATCCTTAGAGATTAGTCGCTCCTAAGAAATACAAAAAGTCTCAAGAAAGTAGGTGCTTGGGAAAACAGGACAGAATAGCCACTGCATCATGAAGTCCATGAAGAAATGATCTTGCCCCACTGAGCTATCAGCAGGCCTCACTGCTCTGCAAACCACTCAGGCTACAGAGACATGCAGAGCCCTTTTCAAACCTAATAAGCCATTCATGGAAAGGGAGAAATAAATCAAAATCATCACACTATACTGAGATCTACTAGACAAACACAATGAATCACTGTAAAAGAAGATCTTTCATTAAAAGATCAGATCTTACATAAAATGCATTTTAATTTTGTGGTTTATTGTGCTTGCTGGATAAAAGGGCTTATGATGAAAAAAAAGACGGAGTTCCTATCTTTTATATATGAAATGCATTCCATAGATCGAAGCAAATTCACATCCAGCAAAACCCCAGTTAGTATTGTGAATCTTCAGAAATAAAAAAGCAACAGAGAAGCAGCTGAAAATAAATGTAAGAAAATAAATGTAAAGATGTTAGATTGCTGTGAACAGGCCTTCATAAAAGATCCCATTTGACCTACATATTTGTACCAAAACTTCACAAGCATCAGGCAATCTTGCTGCTTTTTTATTGATTCTCATGAAGACTCTACAAGTGGTATTGCTTGATGCAGAGATATTGCAAACAAAGGAAGTGAGGTGAGTAATTATTTAATGGTTTGGGGCCTTGAGCTTAGTAAAAGAGTGCTTGGACTATAAAGAGGAAAAGAACATTAGAGTTATTTGATAAGAAATAGACCTGTCAACATCTTGTCCATGGGTGGATTAGAAGGCAGACCAATTATATTTGTCACAGAAAGCAAGAAGTAAGTCCTTTCTTAGAGGTGACTGGCTTGCCAGATAATCCCTCAGAAGGCACCGGAAGGTATCGTTCTATAAGATGAATTGTCAGAGGTTTCCAGTGTCTGAAAATACAGTCTTTTTCCAGTGCAAGAAAGGATCATCCTTCCTACAGGACCTGGCTCTGTGGGTGCTGCCCAGTGATGACCAGCTGTGAGGCATGCTCAGGCCCAGAGCATGAACTTGACCTGGCATGGCCAGAGATCTCCTCTTACTACTGGTGGCTCTCAAAGTCTGCGTAAACTGGGATGATAGAGCATCAAGCAAACACACAGGCAAGAAAAAGGTAGGAGACAGTAAAATATGTTTAAAACTACCTCTAAGACTTACCTTTTGGTTCACTAGAGTTGTGAACAGTGTTGTCTGAAAGAACTTGCTGAGTAAGAGAAAAAAGGCAGGAGATTCACTTGCAGGTGGTAGCAAATAAGCATGTAGACTTACTTGATTTCATATTCTGTTCATACACTTGCATCATGTCATACACTGAAAACCCGATAATTAGACTCTTCTGAACACTACTTTATTCAGGAGAGAGAAGTTAAGGGATCCAAAACTGGACCCTAATTCAGGTGCAGCTTCATCTGAGATGTTATGAATACTAAATTCACTGTCTGCTGGCTGTATTTCTCCCCAATTTATATCATTTGAGAATGATAAAGAGAATGAATTTCTAGCTTATATGCACCCTAGCAGCTACTGCAATTTTAAAGTCTGATGCTCAGCCAAATCATGGGGTCATTCCTGCCCAGGTGCAGGACTCTGCATTCTTCTCTTGAACATCATGACATTTCTGTTGGCTCAGACCTTCACCAGAACCCTTGGAGCTGAGGCCCTGCTGCATGTCTTCTCATTCACCTCCTCCAGTTTAGTAACATCCCTGGACGTGCAGAGTTCATCTGTGCGTGTTGTAGTTGCTGACAGGATGGTGAGCAGTACAGGCTCCTGGCTCAGCCCTGAGGTGCTCCACTGGCTGATGCTGACTTCTGTGCTTTCAGACAGGCAGTCTTCAGCTCAGTTAAGTGTGCGTTCTTCCATTCCTTATCATTGGAACTTCCAGATAAACAATATCAGATAAAAAAGTCTTAATAAAATCAGGGTATATATGACCCACCTTCCTCCTTTATTCCACATATCTCACCACAGAATGAAGGGTGTTAAACAAGTTCTGTCCTTGATAACTTTATGATCCCTGTGGATCCCTCAGGGCCTGCTTATTGTGCCCACGGGGATTCCCTTGGGCCCTACTGTTTTCCCTCAGCATCTCTAGTATGAATTTTATTTCAATTTTTTTTCCATATTGCTGCCTCCTTTTACTGGCAGGGGTTGCTATACTGATCCCCATCTAGCAAGAGTCAGCAGTGTGAGGACAGTCTTAAATAACACAGCGGGTTTGTTCCATCTGCTCTCTGTGAGCTCCAGTGAACTCCATAAAGCTGCTGTGGGGCCTTCCTAGTATGCGCTGTCTTGTCCCCTCTCCTCTACCCACACCTCAAGGACAGAAAGCAACAGAAACTCAGGGTGCTCAGGAGCAATCCTTATTATGGACAGAGGCTTCCTCACGTTTGAGAGTGAGCATTATTCTTTTGATGCATCTGGCAAGTGGTGGTATATTGCCACCATCCTACTCCTGCCATGGAGCTTTGGAGTCTGCTTGTAACTGAATGCTCTTTCAGCAGGATCTTGGCTCCTTATGCTACTGGGACTGCTCCCGAATCCCAGGTGGCCTGATTTTGCCAGTTAGTGACACTGAGAGGAACATTCTGCTGTAGACTGTCTCGGGAACCAGGGCTGGTTTATGATAGTGGTGCTGCTCAGCCAAGCTGGGGCAAGGATGTGGAAGTGGACACTGGATTACATGCAGATCTAGCTCCAGGCCTGGGCATCTCCAGTGTGCTGCTGGAGGAGCCCAGGGTTTGCTGCATCCCTCCCGTGAACATGTCTGGATTCATATTCATGGTGCAAGAACTGTTTCGAGCTAATAGTGTGCTGTAGAAATTTGCAGAGAGTGAGAAAATGAACTCTCATGAAGACAATGAGTCTCCAGACTACCTAATGACTACTTAATGAGTGTCTAAGCATTGCACCATTATTGAATTTTAATTGCCTTCTCTCTGTCTTTGTTCTTGAAAATGAACAAAGAGAAAACACTACATGTAATGAGGGTGGATGATTAAAAAGTAATACCTAAGAGACAGCCAGGCATTTGTGGGTAAGACTGCAAGAATAATGCAATGAGAGACAGCAACGCTACTGTGTGCTTGCCACCTCTTTTGATAAAAAGTATACTTTTACAATTGATAAAAAGTTATTTTTTTAGCATAATTTGTTGAATAATAGATTATTGTGTATCTATGAGGCAATTAAAGTTACACTGAATGAAATATGGGTTAATTGTTAACATACAAAAATCCAATCCACATTACCAAGTCAGTGCAGACTTCTTAAAGATCCCTCTTTGGTGTTGTGTCCTTACTGATGTCTGCTTGGATTTTTTTCCATCATATTGAATGTGTAAGCATATCTTTGAGCAGTAGATCACTGGAAGGTCCTAATGAATGGTAACATTGCCTGCCCTTTGCTTATGGTCTAAAGCATCCACTCTGGATTGTCTTGGCACAATTTGCTCCTGAACAAAATTTGGGCCAATGTAGCTCAGTTATTTGGCAGTATTAAGCCAAAAAAAAAAAAAAAAAAAGACAACATTGAAGGCAGTGTTGTTCTCGAGAGGCATTATTTAGCACCAGGAATGCATGAAGGAGTTGACTGAGACAGGGGAAGCCTGTCTTGCAGGAAAAGCCACTGAAGAAAGAACTGCTGTGTGTCACCTCAACACCAATGGCCACAGAATTCCTTCCCAGGAAAGGGCCTAGCCTATAAAACAGCTGAATTATTCCCTTACAGTCTAGTTAGTAATGGAGCCAGGGGGCTATCTTTTTTTTTAATGAGGGAAAATCATAGTTCAGTCATAGTTAAGGAGACTGTAGAGACCCAGATCAGGATCCAAGACACTAAATCTGGATGGGACAGGGGAAGAGACAAGACACAAAGAAGCAAATTAAGTTTGTTTTGCATTTCCTCCTTCAGCAGCCCTCCTAGTTTCCACAAGCACTTTTTCAAGTGCTCCTGGGACACATCAGTACAAAAGTGAAGATCCAAAATGGCATGTGGGAATTGCAGCAGCTTCACCTACAAGCTATATAGTGAGTACTCTGAAAACAACTGGAGATTCAATAGAAAGCATCCCCCAAAGGCTTCAACCACCAGCAGGGAGTTCCTGGAGGACATGGATGCTTGTCTTTGCTGGTAGCCCTGTCAGAACCAATGTGACCCCTGCTCACATTCACTAACCATATGCCCCCACTAACCTGCAGATAAGGGGTGCATTTTTCCACTAGCAAAAAAGCGTTTGCAGGCAGAAGGATGAAGTGGGCCACTAGGCCATTTTCTGCTCCCCAGAACTTCAGCACTGTGCGTCCTCTATATCGAAAGAGCAAATGCTAATTTTCCAAGATATTATAAGGGTAGGTGCATCTTAAACCTCCTGATCTTGTGATCTGCCAGCATCAGCAGAGCAACTGCATGATGCTGAGGACCATTACATGAGGCACCACGTGCTCATGGTGCCTAGGGCAAGCACTCCACCTAGGCAGTCAGGGGAAATATTCCAGTTATCTGCCAAACACATATCACTGTATGCTTGTTGTATGGACCACTCTTTCACCCATTGAACAATGTCAGTTCAATTGAACTAAGTAAACTTAAATTTAAATAATCAAAAGAGAATGAACTTTTTTTTTTTTATCTCTGTCTGTGTTTCTTTGGCTCTAAGAAGACCTCTAGGATGAGAAGGAATGGCGTCGAGTTGTGTCAGAGAGGTTCAGTTTGGACTATTTGTCCTAATAAGGACAAATATCTTCTCAGAAGGAGTGATCTCTTCTCTGACAGAGTGGTGAGGCAGTGGTACAAGCTGCCCAGGGAGGTGGTGGAATCACTGTCCCTGGAGGTGTTCAAGAACCATGTGGATGTAGTTCTGAGGGACGTGGTCAGTGGTATGGTGGGGATGGGCTGATAGTTGGACTTGGTGATCTTAGTGGTCTTTTCCAACCTTAATGACCAGTTACCCAGTGATGTGGTGGATGCCTCATTCCTGGAGTCTTTCAAGGAGAGGCTGGATTAGGTCCTGAGCAACCTGATCTAGCTGTGAATATTCCTGTTCATAGCAGGGAACTTGGACTCGATGGCCTTCAGAGGTCCCTTCCAACTCTAAGGATTCTATGATTCTGTGATTCTGTAATTCTCTCACGCATGAGTTTGGGGTACTGTGCATCACAGCTGTTTCCAAGTCCTTGCAGAATTTCTGAAAAGGCTCTTTCCACATTCCTAATGATAGATGTAAAACTTATGGGCACAAATTTTCAGAAACTTTGGATCAGTTGTTGCAATTTCTATTTGTTTATTAACAGCTACCTTTTCAGTGACACCAGAGCTAAGTAGGTGTCACATCCTCTGATTTTTCTTTCTTGAAAGTTTTGTTTTCCTTTACATTTTCCAAGCGTTGCCTCCATTTTAAATCAGTTCTTAACATCTGAAATGATTACAAACAAGTATTCTTCCTGGGGATGAAAGCAAAGCATCAAGGAAAACATCACAGCAAGACTGAAATACTGTTCTGGCTGAAGAGACTCCACAGACATCAGAGAGACAACTCAGTAAAGGACTAGATTTTCAGCTACCAAAAGAAGAAACAGGTTTCCAGGATTCTTCCATGTAAAGAAATACCTAAGAAATCGTAATAAAAATAGGAAGTGTGATTTAAGCTTTATTCTTAGAAAATAAATTGACAGTATTTTAATATCATCAGCACCTGAATCTAACTCTGTCATCAAAATACTTCTTCTATTGCTGCATTAATAATTGGAAGAGACAGTATAAGAGTCATGCCATTATTTTCATCTCAGAAAATACACATTTTTTCAATTAATTAATCACAAGTTTGTCAGCTGAAAGTTTAAGAATCTACAAGGTCTGGACAGTTGAATTTGGAGAAAGATTCTTATCTTCAGAATTGACATCTTTTTTATAGAAGAAGGAATTTGAAAATGTCAGAAGTATGAATTGTATCAGCTGGTTGCATGAAAATGAGCTTCAATAAAATGAGCTTTGATTTGCCAAAGAGAATAAGACACATTTTGCACTTTCAATATATTCAGTTGCAATCAAAAAGACTGGACAGATTTGACTTTTTTTTTCCTTTCTTTTATTTTTTTTCCAGCAACAAATTCAGGGATTTTTGAAACCTGAGTTGATTTAATAATGGCTTATGTTGTACCAGGGGAGCTTCAGGTTTGACATTAGGACAAATTTCTTTGAAAGAATTGTTAGGCACTGGAATGGGCTGCCAAGGGAGATGGTTGAGTCACTGTCCTTGGAGGTGTTCAAGAAATGTTCAGATGTTGTACTAAGAGATATTGTTTAGAGGGGAAATCCTGGTGGTAGGTGGACTGTTAGACTGGATGATCTTGGAGGTCTTTTCCAATCTTGGTGATTCTCTGATTCTAATTATTCCCATGAATTATAATGGATGGTGTTCTCACACCCACAAAATTTTCTGTTTCTCCATGGTAAAGCACCAGTGCAATTAAAGCTGAGGAAGAGCATGAAGAAATTGTTCCCTGAGAGCCACAGACCTTCTTGTATGGATCATGTCTCTGATGTATGGTAGCAGGGCCTGGTAAGAATGAGTAGTAGGATCTTAGGCCAAAGTAGGAATCTTGGACCATTTCTGGCTGTTGGGCCTCCAGGAACAGTGCGCATCCATGAGTGCTCCATCTACTTTCAGCTCCAGAAACTTTTGCAATAGAGCGTACAAAGGTAAATTAAAACTAAAATGCCTTTCCAGGGAGAGGAACATGAATCCTAAGCCATGATCTGCAGGAAGTAAGCAGCTGGACCGATGGTACGGCAGTTTGCCCATAAATCTGCTTCACCTCAGCATGAGCACCATCTTTTCTAGATGTAGTTCAGTGCACTATATTCAGAGCTCAGGAAGCAATCCATACTGAGCGGGGTTTACTTCAGCTATTTAATCCAGTCCAGGTAACTCCAGAGAGAATTCTCATGCTGCTCATTGTGCTGAAACTCAGCAATGACAGAAAAACATGGGACAGATGAAACTGTGTCCTGGGCCCACAGCTGCATCTAAGCTGGTTGCCCCCATGCCTTGGTGCAGGCCATGGGTCAGGGCTTCTCCTGTCCCACCCTGGGCTTATTCTTGGATCTGTGGGGACAGGAGTGTGGGATCTCACATGGGCAATGCCATGGCTAGTGGTACTGCAAAGGGTGGGTGTGATTCTGGAGAAGAGGCCTGAGCACCCACAGCACGTGGGGATGGGGTCAAACACTGCCTGACAGCCCCAGGCCATAGACTGGTCCAGGGCCAACCCAGCAGTTTCCTGGCTTTTTCTTTTCTTTTTTTTTTTTTTTTTTGGAGGACACAGCAGGTAAAACTTCAGTGCTGCTGATATATGTATGGAAGGAGTCTGCTGGAGTGCTGCACTGCACCTGCCCTCCCCATCTGGTGGGGGGTTGGTCTCTTCTCTAAAGTAGCAGTGATAGAACAGGGTGGAATGGCCTCAAGTTGCACCAGGGAAGGTTTAGTTTGGTTACGAGGAAGAATTGCTTCTCAGAAATGCAGTGAGGCAGTGGCACAGGCTGCCCAGGGAGGTGGTGCAGTCACCGTCCCTGGAGGTGTTCAAGAACTGTGTGCATGTGGCACAGAGGACATGGTCAGTGGGCAATACTGGTGGTAGGTGGATGGTTGGACTAGATGATCTCAGAGGTCTTTTCCAACCTTAACGATTCTATGATCTGTCCGTAATTCCAATAAGGCAAATGAGTCTCATCCAAATGATAGAGTTGGGGCTGAGGAGCAAAGGGCTATTGCTGTTTCGTGGTAGTGACTTTCTGCATTATTGTAACCATTTATCCCTATTCCTTATGCCTTTGTTACATCCTTCTCACAGCTATGAGTTACTGTCACTGAAGATGGGAAGCAATTTATTGCCACCTACGCACAAGTAGCTAATTATAGCCCAGGAGCAGGCAGAAGGAGCCAGGTACATTATGAATCCGTTTTTATTAATGAGCAAGCAGCTAGGCTGAAGGTTTCCAATTATGCTCTGTGTGTCGGCAGCAGATTTGCTAATATCCTGGCTTCTGTTTTGGGAACTAGTACAGCAGTCCTGCAGGGTAGATGTGTGCTCTCAGTGGAAATGGGGCTATAACTGATGAGTGACAGCTCTGAAAGAAGTACACCATGACCTCAAATGCTGTGCACCATTGCCCCAGGACCTGGCCTTTAAACACCCATTAAAACCCACTAACGTTGATACCTGTTGTAAAAGCAGGACAGATACTCATTTAGTGGTGATGTGAGCTCTAGGCATTTATTCTCTAAAATAACTCTCTTGGTGTCTTTCTGCTTTGACTTCCTGCTTTTCCTTCCTCCACTTTTTTTCCCTGCATAAGCACAGGCATTGTTTCTGGCTGTTCAGAGCTTGGTGACTCCTCAGACACTGCTGTTGGCCGTGAGCACTGGCAGCACTGTAAACATGCCAGCCTTTGCAGATTCAGACAGGACTGGCAAGGCTGGGCTGAGGTTTCCCACAGCTGGCATTGCTGGGACACATCCCATCAGTCCTCTGATTCAAGCCAGAACGGGGCACTGGGGAACACTGGAGAGGAGGCAATGCTCCTCCCTCTACCCAGCAAGTAGAATGTGAACAAGAGCGAGGCCTCCTGCAATACTGGAGTATTGCTAAATGCTTCTGAGTTTACATCTGGGTCTGATGAGTTTAATAACAGCCATCAAACATAATAGAGCGGATTGTCTGAATTCCCATCCTGGGATAATAAGATATACTGAAGTAGGAATGATTCTTTTCATGTTAATAAACTGACTGAGTGCTTTTCATTGCATTAGCACTGTGAGGAATTTGAACTCAATTCAGAGCAAAGCCCTTGATCTGCCAGCAGGCTGAGTGGAGGTTGTTTGAATTATGCCATTGTTTTAAGATTTATTAACGTGATGGTGCAGCTCCCATCCTTCAGCAAATGGTCGCAGATGAAATATGAACTCCTTCATTAAGGGAAATTAAGAAAAAATTGTAATGGCAAACAGCGTGCTCTGCGATGTTACTCTTGTTGTTCAAGCTTTGTGTTATGGTTTTATCCAGAGCAGTCAGCCAGGTTGGATTGCCAGCAGTGTGCCTGCTTGGCAAGCAGGGCAGCTCCAGAGGGTGTAGAGCTGAAAAAAAGAAAGCTGTGACAGGCAGCTGTGGCAGATGAATGAGAAGAGAAGTAACAAGAGGGCAAACCACTGGGACACAACAGCACAGGTAAGCCTCTGTGTGCTACGCAGCTCCAGAGAAGCATCAACTTGTTATCACATGGAAGCATTTTGCACACAGGGATGAAGATGGGATGGGAGTCTGAGATGTTGGCAGTAGAGAAACTCAAAGGTACTGGCTGGAGAATCAGAAAAATTGACACGCTCTCATGAATTGAGAGAGCAGGCAAGAAAATGAGGTGATAATGAAAGAACGGAGCTAATCCAGCAGATAGATGAGGTTTGAGTCTGATATGCTTCGTGGGTTTGATGTGTCAAGAGGTGTGTTGACTAAGTTGTTCAATCAGTGTGAGTGTGGGTGTGCATGACAGCTAATCACAAGCACGGATTGATCAGAAAGACTTGCACCAAGTGTGCTTTTACCTTTAGAGTTGCAGGTAGCTCTGTGCATTGCTCACTTTGCTCCTTTCCTCTGAGAGAAATTTTGTCCAACGCTCAAAATTACATGTTAAGACGTAATTTTGGTGATATCAGTCTTCTGGACACTAGGCACTCCCACCTGGTCACTGAAATGGTATGGCTCAGTGGCAGCTGCTCTGGATTCCTTGCTCTGCTGCAGGCTTTGGGATGTGTGTCTCTCTCCAGTGTCATTTCCCAGTCTGTGGGTGTGGTGTGGTGACTGCCAAGTGCACCAGGTCTCAAAATGGGGAGCAAAGGGAGGATTCTTCTAAATCTGGGTTGGCAGGAGGAAGAGGCAAGTTGCCAGGCCACTGGGGAAATGTGTTTTTGGGGTGGCCAGAGAGATGGCAGGAAGAGCCATAAAAGGGCAGGAAGCAGTGGCTGGCGACAAGCAGACATCTCCACACTAAGCTGAAAATTGGTTTGCAGTCCTTCCCCCACTCCTTTCACCACCTACCTCAAAACCTCAACTCTAATTTCTGCTCCTGCTGAGATGACCCCACTTTATTGATTTCCTGAGATCCTATAGAAATCACAGGGGATGGCAGTGAGCTGCACAAAGAAATGAGCAGTTTGCAGTGTCACTGAAACACCCATTAAAGTGGCTTACAGGCTTCCTTACTGACAGCTCAGAAACTACCTGCCAGTGGGGAACTGTCCTCCAACTGCTGTTGTTTCTTGTTTTATTTTTATTTTATTTTATTTTATTTTTTCCAGAGAGGTTTGAAAGTATTGATATAGGGCCAACAGCACTCTGTGCTTCCATCAGTGGTCTGAAATTGAGTGTCATTTCTTCACTGACAGAATATGATGGCACAACAATTTGTAATGGGGAAATGACAGGGAAGGCCACGCAGAGTAATCTGGTCATGGTGGGAAGCAAAATGCACCCAAAAGAGGCCAGTTCCTGGGCTATGGTCAGCAGATGCAGAGCAGAGAATTACCTCACCCATGGAGAGCTCCTTGGGCCTCCGCAGAACCAGTACATGAGCGAGCATCTTTGCTGATGGACTCTCTTGAGATTTAGAGGAGGACTGGGAAGTATAAATAGGATGGTGGCAGATAATGACAGACTGCCTTTTGTGCATAGCCCAGCATTCTGTTGATCTGAGCCTGAAAACATTTCTGAAGACAAAAGGGACTGAAAACATCCACAGTAGTGTTTGAGCACTCCCTCTGAGACATGTAGTTGAACAGTTTATTTTAACAAAGATAGAAGATTAAAAGATGACTCGTTGATCCCTCATGTTAGGGAAAATACCAAGTACATAAAGCTTTCTTGTACTTTGAGCCAAAACACATCCCAAAGCCTGCAGCAGAGCAAGGAATCCAGCTGAGGTCAGTTGGCATGTTTAATGGTGAGGACTGAGGGAAAGACTGATTCTCAGCCTCAGGTGACCTGCAAAGCAATACCTGAAGACCCTGGGCAGGTCTGAACAGCGCAGCTACAAGGTTTAGGCCTCAGCTCAGTGTGGAGTTCTGTAGGTTACAGTAGGGGAAACAAAAGGACTGGGATATTCAGAAAGCGATGGCCTTTCTGTCTTCCTGGGCAGCTCTGCAGGTATGCTTTTTATGCATCAGTACAAGCAAGAAGCAGTTATTTTCATCAGCAGGATCTTTTCTGTGTTTGAAAGTGCTAGGGAGAATGTTAGCTGATTGGAGAGGTGTTCTCTTAAGGAGCATCACACCAGGAGTGTCAGCCATAGCTGGTTTTCTTTTCCAAGAAAAACAATGCAGAGAATTTCACACTTCTACTACAGCATCTTTTATTTAATCAGGAAAAAAATCTTCAGAGGTGTTGCTACATCTGATTGCAAAAGCCCAAATCAGTCTTCTCTAGTTTCAGCTGCATTTGCTTTTGAAAAGGTCATCACCTCCCATTGGAAGTGCAGCAGAACATGAAGGACGGCAATTATTCAGTTAGGAATGATTTGCTGTTGCTTCTGCCTGGTTAGTCTTCCCTCACTCAGCTGATGTCACTCAGAAAAGGGCTTTCGTTGGAAGGAGGGGGTGCCTAACAGGCTTGACAGATTGCAGTGTAATTGGCTTAATTCCCCAGAGACTAAGACTCAGAACAAGTTTTCAAAGTTGAAACAAAATTGGTGCAAGAAATCCTTTTCTCTTTCACTTTGGCACACAGAGCACCTCACCACAGATGGATTTGCTTGGGAAGACTCAGCCATGAAAAGTATTTCTGAGCCCCTGATCGGACCCAGGTATGCTTTTCCCATTGTTTTCCCGCTACTTGTTATCTCCCTAAATTAATTTCCACTAATTGATTTGATTGAGCCTATTCAGATTAAGGTGGTGTTTCTTCTGATACCTTAGCTCCAGTGATTCAGACCAGCTGCTATCTATAACTGTCCCTGGCTTTGTCCTATGGAGTCCTGAATGGTCATTTTTGATAGACTGCCAGAATATGTCTACTGCTCATGGGCAGAAAGAGAAATGGACTAAAACCAAAGTGTCTGGCTATTCCTTGAGACGGAGTTTTGCCTGGATTCTGGAAACTGAAGCTGTTGTTAATGCATAGGTTGAACATCTCCCACAGTCAAGGGGTTAGGAGCACCAACTCATAGGGACAGAGTGTAAGGATGTATGAGAGGCAAGCAGTGCCTGCACATTACACCTTAAGCACAACAAACGTGTTATCAAACGTTTGTCCAGAGAATTGGTGGATGCCCCATCCCTGGAGGTATTCAAGGTCAGGTTGGATGGGGCCCTGGGCAGACTGATCTGTGGGTGGCTGCCCTGCCCACAGCAGGGGATTGTAGCTCAATGATCTTTAATGTCACTTTCAACTCAAGCCATACTACGATTGTATGATTTACTGTCTGTACTCTATGTATGCATCAGGCTGCTGATGGCAGCCCAGAGCCAGCTGTTTACCCATTTCCCGTCCTTTCCTGAGCTGTGGCATTTCGGTTCCTTCTCAGCCCTGCGGCTCTACTCTGAAGAAAGGTGATGGTTGCCTTTCCCTGACCACCCCAACAAACAGGCTCTATGTTGTATTAAACACACAATATCTGGGTTTGAGGCAATATGTTTAAAACATTCTCTGAAAGAAGCAAAATGGTGCAAGGAAGTGAGTGCATCATCCACCAGATTATCTACTCTCCCTCCATTTCAGACCCCAGAATTGGGAAGTGCTGATCCATCTCATGTTCTTTGCATGGAAAGTATAAACCAGAGCTGGAAAGAAATGTGGTTACAGCTCCAGATCCTCCCGTATGAAGGGAGGGCCAGGAGCAATGCAGCATGGGCACTGAAGGATTTGACGAGGTCTGATGTGGACAGGTACAGAGGCAGCAGATGTTTGCCATAGGTGCGTTAGAAAAAACACTATACATTGCCAAATGTCACTGCTGATGTGCTCTGTTGTCTAGAGGTCTCACTGTACAATGTCTTCCAAAATCCAAAAAGATTTAGTGCCCAACTCCCAGTCTCAGTATTCACACTTGCTCCTCAGCTGCTGCTTAGTCCTGGAAACCTCAGTTCCCAAGAGAAATCCATCTGCCACAGCATGACTGGCAACAGCAGGGGCTACATTCAGGCTTAGTATTATGAGCCAGAGAGAAGGAAAAATTGTCCAAAATGTTGTTCTTGTTGAGTTAGTTTTCCCCCATTGCAGAGAAATCATGGCATAAGAATACTTTTTGTTAAAAGGGACAAGAAATTGCTAACAGAATAGGTGCGTGGTTACAATTGCAACTGATTTCTGGAGTATATCTTAAAACTAAGCAGTTTTTACTCTGTTTTCTTCTGATGAGGCCAGATGATTGCTTCCTTTAACAGAAATGAAGTCAAGATTAATTCTGTTGAGTTGAGTTGTTGAGCTCTGCACTGAGTTACGCAGCTTGGCTATGTTAGCTGCTTCTTGCCCCACTACCTCCTGTACATGGCCTGTCCATGGACACTCAGCTACCTGCAAAGTGTGTATCTGAACTTATCTGCTGGTCCATCTCACCCATTGCTCTCTACTCAAGCAGATGACAGCAGGACCCTCCTCCATGTTTCCTCCACATGAATTTTAGGGAAGGAGGACTGTCATCATATCTGGTTTTTCCAGGATGGGACATTAGGCAAGGCTGGAGCTGGTGGGGAAAGCTGAAGGTATCTGACTGAGCTGTAGATGCGTGACGTGTCTGACCCGTGCAGGTGGCTGGGGACATGAAAACCCCCTTCCTAATCCAGAGGCAATGGATCTTTTAACTTCATTGGTTTGTTGGAGCTGATTGCCACTTTCCAAGGAACTATTTGGTGAATTCCTTGTGTTCCTCAACTACTTTCCCCCCAGCTATTTCCTATAGCACCAAACAGACATATGAACTGACTGCAGAACTCAGCTGAAGCCTAAAGCTTTTGGTTTGTTTTCAGGGGAGAGAAAAGGCTTGTCTCACCATCCTCCTCACAACCATGTCAGCTTTGAGTACTGGATAAGTCACAGCCTTTGCTGAAGTTTTACTATTAAGTTTACTCTGGTTCTATCTTTCTTGGGCTGCTTTCCTATAGTCCTCCTAGAAGGGGGGGTTGACCACTGGGTACTTCTTGTAAGGATTTGGATAGACCTTTGCAGGAGCAGCATTTGTCCTTTCTTATCTGTCAGGAACTCATCAGCTGATAATACAAAACCTCATGCCAAACTCTTCCAGCACACTACCAGTTAAACAACATCTGCTAGGGAAAAAAAAGAAAGATGTAAAAAAGAAAATAAGATAATGAAAGCAAGGTGCCATTTTCAACCACATCAATCTTGCTACAGTGAACAATGATGGATGACTCAAGGACCATGCTGATAAGGACATCCTAGTTAGCAACCAGCAGCTTTTCTATCTCCTTTCCAGAGATTATGTCTTTCTGCCTCAGGATTCAAATAAACTGGGTTCTTCTTGTGGATTGTAGGCTATGCCAAAGCCAATCAGTGCAAAACCACTGCCTTCACTGAGTTTCTGCTTCTTTCTGGCAGCTGAAATTCTGCTTTTACTGACCCTACAGACAATCCAAGAACTTGCTCAATACATTTCATGAGTCTGTGACTGCCTACACACAAGGCCCAAAAGAAAATCAGAGGTCTGCACCAGCACAAATGATCTCACAGATTTCAAGGCTAAGCCTGGAGCTAGCACACACAGATTGGGGTGATAGAAACCAGCCTTTGTTTCTCCAGGACTTCAGGTCTGCATAATTTGAGCTAGGAAAACTAATCTCATGAGCACCTCAATGAAACTACTTCCTCCCATGTCATGAACTTGGAGTACCAAAACATGAGTGCAGCTGTGCTGGGGCCACAAGCTTTGTACTTCTCTAGGCATGCTGTCTCTGCAAGAGCCCGGCTGCGCATATACCAGGAGCAGAATAGCTGAGCTCTCTGAAGTTTCACAAGCAAAGCTTCCTTTCATGCATTCAGCTTCACTAGTAGTTGACCTTCATCTCCCTGTACTCAGAACACAGCAGCATTGCAGCTCACAGGGCTCATGTGGGGGATGTCAGAGGGCAGGAAGTGACATCTCAAAGGGCCCCTGGGTCATTGCATTGTATGAGATGGCACAAAAGAGCAAAGCAGGAAAATAATGTTAAAAATACACCTGGAAAAATTAAGGCAAAATTGCACAGGAAACAGCAGCAAAGAAGAAAAAGTGTTTGCAATAGAATTGGTGCAAAAGGTGACTGCAAAGGTCCAAGACAGTCACAGGGAAAAAGCAATGACAGGAATATGAAGCATTTCAGGAAATACAAAAGTACTTTTCCTCTGTCCCTCAGAGAGCGATGAGAGCAATGCCAGCAGTAGGCAGGCACTCATAGCAGAGAAAAAGAAATAGTGAAAGGGCTCCGGGTAGTATCACAGTGAGTGATGAAGGACTCTTGCTGGTGGTGGACGTCTCAGGGCCAGAACTCAGCCTGGGATCCTGAGGATCTCATGAAATCATAGAATTGTTTGAGTTGGAAGGGACCTTTAAAGGCTGTCCTGTCCAATTCCAATGCTACACCTACAGCTTCATCAGTTGCTCAAAGCCCCATCCAGCCTGACCTTGAATGTCTCCAAGGATGGGGCATCCACAGCCTCCCTGGGCAACCTATTCTAGTGTATCACCATCCTTATCATAAAAAACTTCTTCCTTATGTTCAGTCTACATCTCCCCTCTTTCAGTTTGAAACCATTTCCCTGTCCTATCAGAACAGATCTTGCTAGAATCTGTCCCTTACTTTCTTACAGCCCATCTTTAGATACTGAAGTTAAGTAAGCATGGAGCCAGGCAAAGGCAGGCTGTGCTGGATGAACAGACATCCCTCACTCGCTGCTGTCTCATGGCAAGGTCAGGCAGTGATGCCAGTGGCAATGAACCAGGCTGTGGCCTTCAGCAACTAGTGGGTCCAGACAGGTGAAAACTGCACTGAGAAGTGTAATTTGATTAATAATGGTCTGCAGTGGCTAACAAAAGAAAATTGTGCTTAACAAATTGTATGGAAACCTACAGTTGCTGAAGTGGGTGACATTAAGAGCTGACAGGCAGATGCTGTGGGTAAAATTTACCTGGCCTTCAGTACAACCTTCAGTATGGAATAAATGAATACATTCAATTTGCATTTATATAGCTTCTTTTCATCTGCACACTGTGGCAAGGCACCTTGCAAACATCTTATGGCCTATATGAAAATTGTGTCCATGACAAGCTGAGATGAAGCAGGTCCTGAGGACACTATGAGCTGGAAACTGGGGATATGTGTATTACAGTGCAGATACCCATGGAATGGAAACAGAACAATGCCCATTAACTGCTTCTCCAGGCCTGGCCACACTGGAGAAGCTGAGGTTTGTCTTGACACACCATTGTCACTAATGAAGAGAGACTCTGCCATCCATCTCCCAAACTCAGTGACCAAACAGTAAGTGTCAGTTTGTGGGACTCGCAAACCGTTCCTGAATATTTTCCAGCAACACTTCAGCACTAGTATTGGGAAGCCAATATCACTAAGCTTTTGCTGGCTGAAGGAGATGATGAAATGAGGGAAGAGGGTTTATTTCCTCCAAGCAATCTCCTTTAGATAACCGACCACATAGCAATTGTGTAGGAGAGCATTGTAGATGCATGGCAGCATGAGTGTTTTGCAGTTCCTGCTTATTGGTTTATCCTGGATGCTTACAGCATCTCATTATCACCAGCTCTTCTGTAATCCCATGCTATCATAGGGCTGTGGCACTTTGCAGCTGTATGACACTGCAAATCTGGACAAAGAAGGAAAATCTGTCATAGGCTTAAGTGATTGTAGCCTGCTACTTCCATTTTTTTTTTAACAAGGAGACTTTCCCTGTTCATTTGTATTGTGAAACCAATAATTTGGTTTTAAAGCTGTATAAAGTGCTTTGGCAGTCTAAATAACAGTAACTTAAAGGTCTGTGTTGAAATTTTGTCTTCTTCAGTCATCCTCTTATTCCAAAAGTGCTTGCTGTAGGAAACAATGATGAGAAATGGCACTAGCAGCCAAAGACAAGCTGTCTCCAGAGTCTGATTTTAACAGATTATTTTTATTAGAAAACACCAGGGAGTGTTTGTGAATGACAACTGGGAGAGCTATCTCTCCACACTTACTCCACATCAATCTTAAATGAGTATCTCCGTCAAGGCTTATCTCATATGCTCCAGTTTTAGCAGCAACTTAATCAAGTGCATTTATCACCTCTTCTCCACCTAAAAGCTTGGCTAGTTCTGCCTTCATGTGGCTCCTACATGCACGTCAACCTTGACCTTCTTTTCCTAAAAATTCTCTTATTAATTTTTGTTGAAGGGCATTTCCTCCTTTCTCACTCTGTGAGGCCAGCATCACTGGGCACTAAAAACTGTTCTTTTTTCCTTAGACCATCTTTTATTGAGAATTGGTAGTGGATGTAGGAGAGTGTTTGTGATCCCTCTGCCTTCATCTTCCGATGCTGTAAGGCACAGGCATGGTGAGCAGTGCTACTTTTGCATCAGGGCAATGTTCCTTTCTTCCATACTCCAACACCAGATGATGGATGTGCAGAGAGACTTTGGGGCAAGCCCCTGAGCTGGAGCTACAGTTTGCCTAAAATCCCAGGTACCGCATACATAGTAACTAATTTTGATGTTGTTTAATGGTACTCAGTGTGCATTTTAATGAGACATACCTCCTAACATGTGTCAGGCCCAGGTCAGGATTTGCTGTCATCTGAAACTCCACAGGAAGGAAAAACCTTTAGATGACAGACAAAGAATATATCTTGGCGCTATGCAAAGATGTACTTTATTTTTCCTTCTGCTTTTCATTCAGAATATTGATGTTCTTGTTATAATGAAGGGTGGTGAGAATAATAATAACAACAATCAGTATTTCTCAGTTGTTCTTTGTGTTATGGACTAGCCTTGGGGCCTCTTCTCTCAATCCCTATTCCTACAAGGGCCAGCCAACTCTGTCTTCTGAGGTCACTCCTTTTCCTTTGCCCTGTCTCTAGGAAGGGACGGGAAGAGAGGGACTCAAACTCATTGGAGGGTGCAGCTTTCACTTGAAGGAGGTCTGGCCTCCCCTCCAGCATTGAGTCCAGTGCTGCCAGCCCTTCTCTGTCTTTCGCTATGATGTGCACATTTTCCTTGCTTTTTCTACTGTCAGCAATTGCCCTAGATGTGTACAGATGTGTATCGAGGAGCCCATTCAAGTTTAAGCCGGATAAATGGTTTCAGAAATAAGCCTTGACTGAGTCTCCAGGGTGAAAAATGGAGGGATTTCTCTCATACGTGTAATACTTGCTCAGTGTGTGCTCTGCATTCACGGTCCAAAGCCACCACTGCTCACTTGCTTTGTTTGTACTGGATGGCATCACTGTCAGCCATGTTGGTTTTATGTATTGGAATAATTTCTGGAGTAACTTTATTTTAGCATCACTTTATTAACTGCTTATTAGGGATTCCTCTTGGCCCACCAAGACAGAGAACAGCATGGGCTGCCCAGCTGCATTAGGAAGAAGACTGAATAACTATAAGTCCTTCTGTCACAGTAGAGGGAAGGAGGGATGAGCAGAAGCAAACTACCTTTCTGTGTCGGAATAAGGAGCTTGTAATAAATAAATAAATAAATAAAATCATTAAGAGATAAATGACTGAGATAGCATTCAAAACAGACACATACAGGGGTATTTGTTCATGCAAAGACTTGTAAGAATTATTTGGCAGAGGTAACTGGTGCTGTCGCTTGCCCACCGCTGGGAGATATCTTTTGTCTTTGCTTTGTTCTTCCCACAATGATACAAATAGGGGTGAGAAATGGCTTGGCAGGAATCTAATCTCATGACAGATACAAAAGTAAGATTATGCTGTGTTATAATTGTAGTTCAGTTTTATGGCATGTCCTGCATGAGAATGTTCAGTGCTACACTCTCAGGCTGTCTTTCAGGGAAGGTGCCTTGTCCAGGAAAGTTTGCAGAGAATATCCATGGTAATTTCCTCACTCCAGTGTACGTTAAACTCTTAACTTAGGTCAAAGCTGCTGAGAACATTAAGGTCTGTCTGTGTTCTTTCCAGAGAGACAGTAGTGCTCATCTGCATAAATTGCCTTGCACCTGGAGGAGCAGAAATATGTTTTTTAACATAGCAAAGATTACTGAAGCGTTGGCTAGACTGGGAAGCACACTGGTTAACCTCAAGTCAATTTTATTAGCTTGAAAATAGCTTAAATTTATATCTGAAAATATCTTGGTCTTATCATTTATGAGTTCTGACTACTTTTCAAAGTGCAGGACCTGTATATTTCTTCACTGCATTTCTAAACTTGCTGGGCTGTCAGCATATGTGTATCCTGAGAGTGAAGAGAGAAATAATTAATACATGATCTTTCACCTTTACCGTTTGAGTAAGAGAAGATCCAAATTGTTCCCATGCACAAGGAGCCAAAGGCAGAACATTTGTGCAGAAAAGGCTGTGTCTATGTTGTCCGGTAATGCAGTCCAGTAGGAGTAGATCTGTAGAGCACTGGACCTGCTACCAAGGTCCAGAGCCAGCACTATCTATGCGTCCACATCCCATGATATTCATATGTCAGGATACTTCCCTTTGGAAGATTCCAGTCCAGTCAGGCCAGCAGAGTCTGGAACAATGCAGTATGGATGACCCACATCCCCCAGTTTTGTTTAATTGGAAGAAAATCTGGTTTGTGCACTCAGCAGTCCTGCCGTGCTGCAAATCAACTTGTGTGAGAAGTGAAAATGAAGAGGTTTGTTTTCAAAGTTCTTTCCAAATTGGAGCAAAGATTTGAACCAAAGCAGAAAAAACCCACACCAATTAAAGAAGCACATCACATATTTCCACACCCAGTTCTCACATCCAGAAAGAAAAAAAAAAAAAAAAAAGAGGGAAGAGAAAATGCATAAGTTTCTTCAGCACCTGTTGCAGCATCAACTGTGCTTTCTGATGCATAAATGAAGTGGGAAGCCTTCACTTAAAGAGGTACTGGGGAGTCATCACATGTCAGTAAGCTTTAAAGTACGACCAACCAGCAAATACTCTGGAGGTCTTACTCTATTATATAAAAAAACACGATTTAGGTTTTAGGTTCTGCATTTATAATATAATTTCCCCCATGGTTTTAAATTCCCACTCTTGTTACTAGCCAGCTGATCTCCAAACTGAACAGGTGAAGTTACATCCCTGCTTCACAAGACTGAAGCATCACATACTGCACTGGTGAGCATTAAATACCAATTGTTAGATGTCCTTGAAGAAATCTGGAAATCTTCTGCCTGTAAGGACATAAAAAAATGTTAAAGCAGAGAAGATAAATTGTGTCTGACAATGGGCTGTAGAACGAGGCCTCTCTGTGAAGAAAGACCTAATAAATTAAAGGTGACTTGCAAAAGCTTTCCTTTTGAAGAAGATAAATTCAGAGATTTGCCTCACGAGGTGTGGGTACTGGGAACTCAAAGAACCTGCCTGTTGACAAGCACAGAGGTGATGTGTCTCCATCTTCTCACACAGCAATCTCTTGCAACAGAGGGAGGCATGGGCCCTTGTGAATTTGTCATGTCCCCAGATTTCCTGACAACCTTGGGGAATTGGCAATTTCTCTGCTGTAGCAGCTCCTGCAAAGCTGGTGCTGCCAAGTGCCAGGGCAGCCTCGTGTGCAATGTGTATTTTGGTCACAACCTGGCTGAAGCACTCAGGATAAAGCTTGACACAGTGCATGGCAGAGAGGGGAAGGGGTAGTAAGCACAAGGCTGAAATGGCTGTGGGATGGCAGGGTTTGCAGCAGGGTCTGCACCAACTTTTGAAGCACTCCTGCAGTAGACGAGAGAAATCCAGACCCTCTAAATGTTTCTTGTCCCATAGAATTGAAGACCCTATAGGGCCTTCCAATACATGAAGGGGAGCTACAGGAAAGGTGAGGAGAAATTTTTTGTAAGCTTGTGTAGCAAAAGGATGAGGGGAAATAGTTTTAAACTGGAGGAGGGTAGATTTAGACTAGATATTAGGAAGAAATTCTTTGCTGTGAGGGTGGTGAGACACTGGAACAGGTTGATCAGCAAGGCTGTGAATGCCCCCTCCCTGGAAGCATTGAAGGCCAGGCTGGATGGGGCTGTGAGCAACCTGGTCTTGAGGGAGGTCCTTGAATTTAGCATGGGGTTGGAACTAGATGATCTTAAAGGTCCCTTCCAACCCAAACCATTCTATGACTCTGTGATTCTATGATTCATTCTATGATTCATTCAAAAACAAAGGTTGGAGAGGAGCTCAGCACCATCCAGTCCCACAGTGGGAATAACCCCTAACTAGAGCTGGGTGCTCAGAGCCTCATCCAGCCAAGCTGGGAGAATCTCATGGGATGGAGACTCCAGCACTTGGTCTTTCCGGAGCTGATTTGTTTTTCCTCCTCTGTTCTGTCAAAAAATGTCCCAATTGCAGCCTGTGCCCATAAATATTGCAAGGCTGCTGCAATGCCCCACATTCAGCTGCTTCTCCTCTGCAGAGCTGCTCTTCACAGTCAGTCCCAGTACCAGGGCTGTCCCAAGTACAGGATTTTGCATTCATCTTTGCTGAACTTCAGGAAGCTGCAAGGGTCCCATGGGTCCCCAGACAGCCATTTTTAGAGCAGGCCTCAGCTAGAAAATCTAATGAAGACTACCGCAGCAAAACCATTAGGATCTGTCACTGAATTTAGAGGAAAGTACTAATGGCAAGGAAATCCTCCAGAGGACGGCAAGAAGAATAAAAGAGGATGTGAAAAAATAAAGGCAGTCCCAGTTCTTTCACTCCTCCATCACTTGGTGAGACCTCAGAGCTGCATGGATCTTATTCACTGAGTACCAGTTTCTAACAGATCATAGCTGCACTTGAAACTACATTACATCTTAGCAGAGTCTGCATCTCTGATCCCTGAAATAGAGACCTCTAACATTTCTAAGAGATCTGAAACACAAGGAAAGCTGTCTGGTCTCTGGGACCAGCCACTTGAGGGAGCCAAGATTACGTGCACTAAGAGCCAGCTGATTACATAAACATTTTAGAAGTGGTGTAGCTGGAGCCACTCTTTTTCTGTAACGCTAAATCTGTTGGGTCAAAAAGCTCTGAGAGCTTCTGTCTCAGATTTAAATGCTGTATAATTTGGCTTCTAAAGAAAGTCTTGCAGTATCTTGCTGTGGTTGTGTTTAGTCTGTTCCCTTGGATGACTTTTGGTTGTGTGTGTGTCTCAGTTTCAAACTGATTTGATAGCTGTCAAGAAGTCTCAGCAATAACTTTCTACAAGTTGTGTGAAAACTGACATCAAACAATTGGGAGAATGAGAAGCGTTGTCTTTTTATGAAATCAACTGGTTTAGTGGGAAAAAAGTGCACTTCTTGGGGCCCACAACATTTTCTTCAATTCCATAATCAATATCTCTATTTTAAAAATTAAAGGCTCAACAGAGGAGAAAGTTGAAGGAGAGCAATAGAAAATCACTTAAAATTCAGAGGAAATTGGGATCCAGTTCTCAGAGAGGTACCATTCAAGTGCTACACAGCTACAGAGGCAAGCACGTATTTCTCTGTTTTTACTGAGTTACAATCTTCTGTGGGTTTGTTATGGACAAACTAGGTTTTTGCAAAGTTTCTTGAAGGAAAATGGTAAAACATTGAACAAGTTCCCTTTAAAATGATGTTCAAGTTTCAAAAATGATTGTTACAAGCCTATGGAAAGTGACAAGACAATCCTTTGATTCTACTTAGGATTCGTATCCATACTAGCATACTAGGGAATAGTGCTGGCATTTTGTCAGCAGTGTTGCATTATGAGCTCTCATCTGTGTTTGTTTTTCCCCAGGTGGATTTATTTCTTGTCCACATCAAAATGCAGGGACTGCTCCATTCATCAGGCCCATGGCATACAAAGGAGATGTTATCAAAATGCATCTTGTATCCTAGCAAGGAAAGCTGAGAATCAGCAGAAACATTCAGCAAGCAAACAGGAACAGATGCCCGAAAGACCTCACATCAGCAGGTATAGTATCAATAATCCAATAAATCAAAAAATAGTAACAAATGACAGCACTGACATCATTACTGTACATACTGAAATACAAGTTGAGCCAATTGTGACACCTGACTCTAAGAATAAGTTCAAAAAGACTCCACCTGGGGCCGGGACATGATGAACGCATGACAGAATGATGACAATAAATATCCTGCCCCTTTCCCACAACAAACTTTTTCTTCTGAATAGGCAGGTGTCAGGTTGACCCATTCATTTTCTAAAAAGAGTTCATTTTTGTAGTGCATATCTGTGTGTCTCTTTCTCTTCTTTAATTGTATGTAAACACAGATGCAAACATGTCTATTTCTTTCCTCAGCAGGTGGAATGGCCTGTAGGTAATATACCTATAAATGAAGCCTCCTCCCAACAGTCCCAGGTATGCATTGCAGAAGCTGCTGCAAAGAACAGGATTAAGCATCAGCACCATTCACCTTGTGCTTTCTTGTCCTTGTATCCAAGAAAAAATGTGCCTATAATTAGAAAGCAGAATTAGTACTGAAACAATTTTCACATCACTGGTCCTTCAGCCTCCTCAGATATTATTTGTGGTATCTGCTCTCATGCAAGAGGATGGGACCAAATAAAAGCAATCACAAGGATGGAAATGTTCTCAGCAGGAGGAAAAGAGATTATCAAAAAGCCGAGGAAAAAGACTTCTGAATGTTTTGTAGTCCTGGGCATCCATATGCCATTTGAGCTATGTAGGGAGTTAACGGATAGATCTAAAAATAAAGAATGCATTATTTATTACCTTATTAGAGCTTTCGGAAAATAGGAGCTGAAGTCACTTGGCTAATAAGCTACCTCAGATCACATCCATGGAAAGATACATGCATATGAATTGGCTGAAGCGTGTATTTGGTCTTTATGAGACCATTCAGGAACCTGAAGTTACTTTTTTCTTCTAGGAAAAATACATGGAGCAGTGCCATTTTTGAATATTTTATAAAATCTATATGCTATTCTATGTCTGCCTCTGCCCATGCTCCTCCCTACATGTGTATGTGTAATTCCAGTTTCATTTTGGAACGAAGTTTGTAATCCAAAGGAAAAGTGATATCACAGAACAGATTAAAGCAAGAAAATATGCCACTGAGAACATATCATTAAGGCTGTTCTGGGGGATCTCATGACCCTCCAGGCCTTTGAGATTAGCAAAACAAAACAGTGAATGTACCAGAATGTAAAGAGTTTACAATTTTGACAGCCTCGACCTGCTCTCTCAGGTCACGCCCCCATACAGCCTGATGAACTGGAAAATCCTGGAAAAGATTCTCCTTTGGTCCAGGGCAAAGTCAGAGTAGGAGTCCAGACATTATGGTCTTCCATGGGTATTTAGTAGAGCTCCACTCTCACCATTTCCCCATGCTACAGCCATTCATTTCCCTGACCTGGTGACAGCCATCCCTACCCTGCACACCTGGGCCAATTCAGGACAAACCAACTGTATTCCAGCCCTGCCAGATATCATGGAGATGAAGAGCAGAGAAGGAAAAAGGCTGTATCAGAATCATGAATATCAACTTCTGCAAAGGGAAAAATCCTTGGAGAAGGATGCCTGCAAACCCTATAAAAGTTAATTTGGTGACTAACAAGGAAGAGGAAAAAAATATAATCTCCACAGCTCTTGTTTTCAATACATGCATTACATATTATTTATTTATGTAATTGCCTTCTAATTTAGTTTTTTTTACAACCTCACTTGGAAAACTACACCATGCATTTGCCCAAGCACCCGGTCTGAATGCAGGGCTGTCTGGGTGCCTAGCAGTACCTTCTGATGCCATTGGTCAATTTTAATGCATTTGTAAGGCTGAAGTTTGAGAGAGGAAGTTTCTACCAGTTATTTTAAGCAAACATGGGTTAGGTACAAAGAACACCGGTGGATGTTCCAGGCTGCAAGCTAAACTCAGTTTGCCTTAGAGAAAAGAGGGCTTTACCTCTTAGTGTTGGCATCACAATTCTTTGTGATGCATAGAATTGCTTACTTATTGTATGACTTGCTTTCATTCAATTTTCTTCAGACGTCCAGAGACTGTAGCATGCAATGCAATTGAAAGAACAACCATTACCCTTGTTTTAAAAAGAAATCCTTCAAAAATGGGTTTTGTTTTGAACTCCCAGGTTTTATTTTTCATATTCAAAGTGAAAAACTTTTTTTCTTGTTCTACCTATAACATTATATTCCTTCTCAGTTTTGAAAAGGTCACATCACCTGATGTAATAATTGCATGCAGCTGTTATGTAATTGTTCCTCATATTTCTATAAAAGGCAGTAATTGGAAGTTTCTTGAATGTTATTATGCAGCAGGTGCCTCCTGGGGACAACAACAATAGCTATTCATCTGGAGGAAACAGTCCCCATAGGGAGCTCAGGACTGCCTGTGGGAGACGCCGTGGACCTAGGAAGTTATGTTCTCCATCTCTTTGCCATGCAGACAACAGCAGAGCGTGGGTAGATGAACTTTGCTGGCTCCATCTGTCCTACAGGCTTGGTGAGTCAGCTTGGGAAGCAGCACGCATGTGCACACAATGTCCCTCTTGCCAGGACCAGTAGCAAGGGTTCCCCTAGCAAACGCCCGCAGCCAGCACCACTCAGCTCTCCTTTCCGACCACCCTGGGACCCAAATTTTCCTGGGATGGCAGGTGCACCCAGGAAAGATGTGGGGATCTCAGTCCCTGCTTCCTGGAAGACTCACATTGAGAATAACTAGTTATACATGATCTTCCTTTGCAAGTCCTGACACTGCGAAGCCCACTCTTCCCCAGGCCCACAGTACTCTCCCTCCAGGTTTACTTAGAAGAAATGATGAAGTATCATTCACTATTTACAAATTAAATTCAGATTAGATTTAGATTGCAAGGCCAGGCTGGATGGGGCTTTGAGCAACCTGGTCTAAAAGGGTGTATCTCTGCCTATAGCAGAGGAGTTGGAACTAGATGATCTTAAGCATCCCTTCCAGCCCAAGCCATTCTATGATTAGAAAACTGACTTCAGAGACTCGTACTTTAACAGTCAGTGTTGGTGAGTGTTAAGATGGGTTGTAGAGCAGCAAGGTATTTTTCCCCCAGGTGACTGAATTGGGTTGCACTGACTTCCATCACCCAAAGGCTGGCATGAACAAGATGACTGATTTATACAGGAGCTCCCAAGAGAGAAAATATGAAAATAAGTCATCTGAGGAGCTCCCCTGCACCAGAGAGCAACCTAATGCTAACTGTGACGCCAGAGAAAATTGCAGCAGTCAGCTGTTACATTTCATCTAGCCATTCTGCTCAGTTTAATTAACCTTTCGGGAATTAGTGTTTTGTGGACATACAGTACCTGCTCTGAATTTCTGACAGTTACAGAAGCACTGTCTCAGCTGCAGAGTGATTTGTCTCAGTCAGAGCGGGGTGATACCCAGCTGCAGTGCCTTTAAGGATGGGTCTCTGGGCAGCAGGAGGAACCAGGATGAGTGGATCAGGCAGCCTGTACATCTTCCAGGGCTGCTCCATGCCCCACCACACAGGAACTGCTCATTCCCCATCCCTGTGGGCTCAGCTGCAGATTCTTCACTCCTGCCAAAGTTTCCTGAGCACACTTTGTTCTCGTTCACCGCTTTGCACTTACAGCCATTTCCAAGCACCTTCCTCAGTTGGCAGCTGCTCTGCCCGCACTTAGCAATCAACACTTGTATTCTGCCTCTGAAAAATCATGAGGTGACAAGCCTGCCATTCACAAGAAACGGTGTCTGTCACAGGGGAGCACAGCACAGCACAGCCAGGTGCCCACTGCTGTGCTGGAGCTACACACACCCATGTTCCCTTATGCCCTGTCTCCTGCTTGAGCAAGTCATTGAAATGTCCAAGCACCTGTCCAGGAATGACAGTAATTTTGGCTAAGCAAAATGTGCTTGTAGTTATCCAAGAACCAATCTAGTCTTGGGATGCAGTATTGCCCACGTTCCTTGTGTTATGCTGCTGGGAATACCTCCGCTGAACAAGGTGTTTCCAGTCCTCTTGAGCAGGGCCACACTGCCTCCCTCTCACCTCTTTTCCCTCACTATGGCCTGTGGATTTCCTCTTTGCTCACCTCAGAGTGGTACCTTTGGCATCTCCAAGAGATTCTGACCTCAGTAGAAGAGGGCTGTTACTCCTGAGGTTGTCTTAGCCAACTTTGTACCATTGACCAGTCTCAGTCTGTTCTCCATGTTAAGCAAATCCCCAGCTGCTCCTCTGGGGGCTGAACAACATGTCTCTGGGCCTCTCCTTTCCTCACATGTGCCAAGAACAGGGCAAGGCAGCTGTGAGGGCAGTGACACTGTGGGAGCACCCAATGCCCTGTGTAACAGGTCAACCTTGACCTCCTACCACCTGCTTCATAGCTTATTTTCTCCCCAACTCTGAGAACAGAGGAAAATCAATGAGGCTTTGTCAAATAATTCTGGATTGTGTTCTGGGCGGAGAGCTGAAAAAGCACATTAGAGATATCCTGGATCGATAGGATTTGTGCAACATTTGAGCGTCACCTGGTAGCTCTACTACTAATGCACTTTCATCTTTACTTCTGGTTTGGGGGATTTGCTGAAAGAATAGTGTTCTCTGGAAGGGGTAGGAAGGGTGCTATCTGTGAAAAACAAGAGGAAAGACTGTTTTTCCCATAATCATATATAATTATCAAAAAATATCACTTTCCGTTCCCCACCAGATATCTGTAAACTTCTTACGGAAAAGTCTGACTGTAACTTTAGAATATAAATTAGAAACACATAGAAGAGAATATTAAAAACAAAAATGAATCTAGGTCACTTAGAAAGCTAATGCACAGACATTCAGCTATATTCTTGGTAATTTAGCAGTTGTTTCAGAAGACAACATAACATTTTCACCCTTTTCAGCAAAAAAAAGAAAAAAAAGCCAAGTAGCCTGCTATCAAAAGAGTTGTCTTCAGCACATTTTCTGATTGCGTTTTGGTGGGGTTTTTTTAATCCCATCTCCAGGTGTATCAGTCTCTGTGTGAAACAGAATAATTACTGCTGGTTTGTAAAGAAAGGTGATAATTTGAAGCACATTTTGGCTCTTTCCCTTGGGGGAATTCGGTTGAAAAATTGTTCTTTTTAACTGCACTTTTTAATACTGCTGGACTACTCTGCCATTCAGTGTGGGAGTGTCTGATTTTCTGCCATGTTGCTTGAGATTACATTTACTTGACTTCTTGCATGCTTCTGTTTCTTGGAAAATTCTTTAGCAGGAAATGATATCTTTAATTTCATATCAATCTGTTATTGAAAAAGTTTATAAGGCTCAACTCAGTGGCCTGTTCTGGATTTACAGGGGATGAGTGCTTTAAGGTGCCTTTACTTCACCTGGCTGATATGTTTCCTATACACAGAGATTGAATTTGTAGTAGTTACTTTTCCAGGGAAAACATTTCATTGTTCATTTCTTTTTTTAAATAAACACAAGGTTTGAATCACCCATCCACCTACACTCTGTTTTGTCAATGGAGTTACAACAGAACAGTGCTTGTTTTATTGAAGGAGCATCATAGAGTGGTTTAGGTTGGTAGGGACATTAAACATCAACCAGTTCCAAATCCCCTGCTGTGGGTGGGGTTGTCCCCCACTAGATCAGGCTGCCCAGGGCCTCATCCATCCTGGCCTTGAATCATCACGAGGCACTGGAATACTGCTTGTTATAGTCTATTCATATGTATTTTTTTTTTATCCTTTCTAAGAAAATTCTTTGTTTTGGTGTTTTATTTATCCCCCCTTGCCTTCCTCCACTCCAGAACACCCCTCATGTTACTCTGGGTAAGAGTAAAGGTTGTCATCTTAACAAAAGCAATAGGTCACTTATCTTCTGAAATGTAGCAGAACATTGATGAGATCCCATGATTCTTAGTGAGAAGCCCTTGGTTGGGTTGTTCGGGCTTCATCTTTTCACCTAAAGATGTGAGGAAATTCCCACTGTGCTTACAGAACCATTTAAATTAGCCACGTAACAAATTCTTACCAATCTGAAAGGAGAGACAAACCTTGAGCTCCCTGGAGGTCCATCCTGCATGACCCCTCCGCATGGCAGGGACCAGGCTTTCAGGAAATCCTCTCTGAACATCCGCCATAAAATCAAAACAAAAGAGCCCAACACAAGAATAATGACAACAGCCACACACCTCACCCTTAGTTGTGTCTGTTTGAGTTAAGCCTCAAATTTCCTGAAACATTTCATTTATGACCTTTTGCGTTTTATTTTACATGGTCCTTCAGTTAAGCAACAGCAGAGTGCATGAAGTGATGGCTGCTCTGGAGATGATGGATGAGGCTCCCTGCTGCTTGCAGCCCATGAGTCATTTGCTAATTTCCTCAGCTAAAACTGACAGACAGTTACCAAGCATTTCATCACAGCCAACCAGGCCTTTATTTCCGAGCTGGCTGTCAATCTTTTGATAGCAATGAGTACAAAAACTGCTGCCTACAACATTGTCTCTCAAAGCTTTAATATTTCATCACTATTGCTTCAAGTTCTTGCGTTCTTTTCTCTCCAAGCACTAAGATCCTTTAACTATACCGTAGCACAATACAGTGAGTCTTGCCTCTTTGCTACTCTAAATATTTGTTCTATAACTGCTTCTTCACAGCACATTACTCAAGAACATTTCTACTAGTGGAATATTTTATTGGAAAACTCCACATTATTGGTAGGTGTTTATTTTCAAAGCTCTTTCTAAAAGGATCCCAGAGGATCTGCTTATTGCAGAACATGATTTCTAATATGAACTCGGTGCCCGTGTGTGTGCCTGGTAGCAGCTTCCAGCTGTGATAACCACTGGGGCAGATCCTGGCACTGCTCCTCAAATTGAACAGGTGCCAGTATGGGCTGGTGGCTGGGTGTGCTACCCAATAAAATAGAATAAAATAAAAAGATAAAAAAATAAAATGCCTCATTTTAAAGGAGCATGATCTTCTAGGTCCTCTGCATGAGATTTAGCTCACTGTTGTAAAAGGAAACATCCTCTTTGGTTGGATAAATAATGCACATCTGTGCAGTCAGTCAAAGCTGACAAGATCTTAGGAGCTGGCGATGCTTCCCATTCCCAAGAGTGCCCTATGAGTGCCAGGCTCTGCAGTTTGATTTCATCTCCTCTGTATGCTGCCATCTCCCTCTCAGCTTTTCAACTGTGTTTAAATGCCAAATCCCCATCAGAACACAGCACAAATACAGGAGAGTAATTAGGATTGCAGGCTGGGAAGAGTCTGCACAGCCTGGTAGCCATCACACATATCTGGGCCAGCTTTACAGGCTGACAGAATTCTGTGTTAAATTCAGTTACTTCAGTGTGTACTGCTCAAACCTGTGTCCGGGTAAATTCTATCTCTGGCACTCTTAAAAGTGTTCTTAATCACCTGGTGTTTGTTGCCCCAACTTCTGGCATCACTGCTGGAGAGAAAGCACACCTCCTTGGTAAAAGACCTCTTCTTCTCCTTGATGGCATGTTCCCCATCCCTCTACCTGTCCTTGTGGCCCATCTGCACCTGCATCCTCAGAACTGGATCTTCAACACAGCAATCAGAGCCTCACAAAGTGTTCCAGGCTTTGCTCTCCCTGCTGAAAACACCTGGAAGCTTTACCTTGCTGCATGGCCTAGAATGTAGAGGAATGCAAAAATTAACCAAAATCAGGCAACATTTGGAAGTTAAAATATGACATTAATTAATCCAGTCTGAAAACCCACACACAAACCCCTCTTATTCTTGGCTAGATCTTAACAGCTGGCAAAAGCTCAGACTCTAGAAATATTTCCTGTTCTTATTTACTCAGCTAAAAATAGCTGTCAGTGTTAAAGCAGGCTATCATTTTTGTATTCTGTATACGTGCATATATCTAGATAAATGTGTATACATGTTATATAAAGACATTTAGGCCACTCCAAAAAAGTAATTTCTCCTATTTATTTCCATGGAAACTACAACAAATAGAAAGAGCACAATAACACTATCTGATAGAGCAAATTCTCAGCTGCAAAACACTACCTTTTCAACACAGTCACCACCATTAGCTATGCATTTATGCCAGTGATGAACAAGAGCCTGCATGCTGCACTCATCAGTATCTGCACCAGTTGAGGTGACCCACAATCATCATCTCTGCTGCTGTACCACCCAGTGCCACAGTGTACTCACATGCATCCACTGGTTAGTCTCTATAAACCTTCATTTAACGGTATGTAAATGGGAAAATGTAATGGGATATTGGCAGAAAGGTTAAATTCCTACTGTCACATCACCAACATCCACCTCTGATATCATGGGCCAACATCATAAAATAGAAGGCATTACTTTTGGAACAGTACTTATATACACACACATAAAATATATATATATACATACACATATATTTAAAGCGTATGAAACAAGTAGACATAAATGTATATTTGTGCATAGATGTATATATAAACACACAGATATTCATCTGTATGCTATTTTATATGCAGCTGGACTTAAGCAAATACAGGCACAAAGATATGGGGGGGTACGAGGGCTTCTTTTTCTCCATGGTTATCATCGGCCAGTGAAAATCACCCTTCCAAATTATGTGGCTGAGTGCAACCAGCTGACTGCCCAGCTGGCTGGGCACAACAGCCAGGTGGAGACAACATCCTTCCCTGTCTCTTTTTCTTTCTGCAGCCTCTCTCCATATTTTGAGGCCGTCTGTGCAGCTGGATCACTTCCACAAGGAGTGCTGCTGATCCCGGTAGATTTGAAGTGGAAATGTGATTGCACTCTAGGGTGAACAAACCTTGCCTTCATAAATACAGAATAATGAGAAAAAAAAAAAAAAGAAAGAGAAAGAAACAACCACAGTCCTGTGAATTTAAAGACTGCCATTCGTTTGCAACTTATATTCTTGGAACTAGTTTCACAACCACCAGCAATCGCATCTAGCAAGTTTCTAAGTATGAGAACACAAAAATACTTCTTTCTTTCCAGCAATCCCCATTCTTTATAATGGTCTTGCCCAAAGGCCCAAGGCACCAGAAAGAGTTTTTACTGATGTTACTGAAAGGCAGAAGCACTGACGGCTGTATGATAATATATTTTTTTAGTTGCTGCGGCAAATTTAGACCAACAATTAGCTTTTCTCTGTGGGAGGAGAAGGCATCCATTGACTGACATGGCTAACTGTGAAAGCAGACTCACTGTGACTGGGACCAGTTCCATTATTGCTACCACTAATAAAAACCAAGAGCATAAAAGAGGCACATAATGATCGGTGCTTTTTAAAGGCAGTCATAATGAAAAAAGGTGTGGATGAAAACTAACCAGGTGGAGTTCAGAACTACCAGAAACAAATAGTGATTTCAAGACCTTGAAAAAAATATTTTTTTGTTAAGAAACACATAAAAATACTCATACTTCCATCTTCAGAAATTTCTCATGGGTTAATACAGCTCTTTAGTCACAGCTCTATGCAACAGGGCTACTTAAGGACAGCCCTTCATGCTGAGAGGCACAGGAATGGGTTTGTGCTCCTCAGGTGACACTCTTCAGAAAAGTAAGTTTCTCTCAGCTTCTGACCTGAGTGGGAGGGTTCCTCAAACAGGGCTGTTGGAAAGGGCTCTTTATAGCTCTCCTTCATCCACACTTTCCCAGCTGGCTGTACCATAGTGGGGTCAAATGCTGTTCATAAAAAGAGAAAAAAGAGGGCACAAATGTTTTTAGAAGCACCCAAGCTCTTTATGTGCTGTGTGTGCATCAACACCAACCCCATCCTTTCTTCATGACCCAATAGCATTTAGAGTTTTCACTATGTCCTTTCCAAATGTCACAATGTGGCTCTAATTTCAGCTTTGATCACAAGTTATCTTGAGCTGCCACTGAAGAATGTGGTAGAGTCGACCCCCACACCAAACAGCTCAGCACGGCTGAAACTCAAGGGAACACCACATATAGCAAAGGCTTTGTAGCACAGCAGAGAGATTTCCACGTTCCCTCCCATCTGTCTAGAAACCTCTAATGAAGTTACAATAATTTTAAGGTAGCTGTGGTACATGGCTACTTATTTTGACACAGATTCTGAAACCCCACCTGAAGGAGCATGCCAAAATCTTGCAAGAATCCCACAGAGCATTTGGCATTGTTCTGAGGTGGAATTGTCTTGAGGTGTCTCTCCACAGGAGACAAAAGCAGGGGAATAGACAAAATCTTTGGAAGCATGAGGAACAACTATAATTAAGCAGAGCATTTATTGTCAATGACAAAAGTAACAGAGGAAACAACAACAACAAAAAAAACCTGTTAAGAAAGTTCTCTGCAGTGCGATTTCCTAGTGTTTAATGCAGTAAAAATGTTTTCAGTATTTCGTGTTGAACACAGCTGAAGTTTATTATCAGTTATTTAGTGTAGGGTTACACAGCACACAGAGAAATCACTCATTCACCGTGCCAGGGTGGTGATGAAACACAAATTATCTGTTTTTTGCTTATATGTTGATGAGCTTCCTGTTCATCTTCCTCACAAGGGTAGAAGGAATGTTTCTGTGCAAGGCAAAATTGGTGGTCCTTTATGGAATCATAGAGTAATTAAGGTTGGATATGACCACTAAGCTCAACTGATCCAACCACCAACCCATCCCCACTAACCATGTCCCTCAGTGCCACATCTACACATTTCTTGAACACCTCCAGGGACTGTGACTCAGCACTGTAGGCCAATGTGGTCGGAGCAGACGAGTTTCCTGCTGGCTGCACTTTGCCTAGCTCTTCTACCAAAATGCTGAAATACACCAGAGTCAGAGGGGAGACCCTCTGTAATGGTTTTGTGAGGTTATGGGTAATGGGCTGCTGTAATATGCTGCAAGAGCAACTGACGTTTGCATGTGATCCCACCTTATCTAAATCCACACAATAGCCAGTCCAAGTGTATGCCTCTGTAGCATGAATACTGTGCAATTGCTACTTAATCCTACTAAGTAGGTACTTGAGTTACTCTTCCTAGGAATTACAGGTATATTAATATGTCAAGAATATTAGGACATATTATCCAGAGGAGCCCAAGAGTCTCTATCTCAGACCTCTGATATATGTGCATGGCAAACAAGGCTCCATAAGAGTGCAAATGGATGCAGAGCTGTCTGACCTTACCACAGATGGGATCTGCACAGCACTGTGGGCAATCCTGCACCATCCCTGGGCCCCCAGCCTCAGGGGAGCACATAAGGCTTATTACTTGCTATCACCATATATTGGCTGTTAGTTAAAGAGTTATCTTTAGTGAAAGCGTGAGTACTTCTGTTGTTTGAAAATGTAGAGCAGACGAAAAATGGCAACCTCATCACCTGAATACCTGAATGTATTCTGGATCCCAGCATAAGCACTTGGCAGGGGTCATATCTTCCCACATGACTTTGCACCGCGTACACTTCTCAGTGTTTGCCAACTGCTAATGCTACTTAGAGACCAAACTGCGGGGAGCTCTTGAGGACAAAACCATACCTACCCCAAAGTGTTTACAGCTCAGGCAGGAAGAGACCTGCTGTCTGCAGAGTTCAGCCTTTCTAGAAGAACCAGTGCCCCTTGGACACCGGGTGTGCTTCAGGGAGACAAGTGGGTGGTGGCCCTCAGTCAGCCTATGGGACCTTTCATCCAGCACCCTGCTGGTATGCTGCAGCCCCACACTGGGGCTGCATTCACTCTGCAAAGGAGCTGTGGGGAGGAAAGCTCAGCATTTGTCGGAGCTGCCTCCGGCCCCCCCTGCTTGACAGGATGGGCTTCTGCAGAGAGGTTGAAAGCGTTCGCTGTAATAGCAGGCAAAGCAACGGTCCAGACTTCTCTCCCTGCATCTCCAAATTGTAAAGCCTAAATTGTGTCTCGTTTCCCCTTTTCCGCTGCTCTGAAAAGAAACCCAGCAATCATCGTAACAATGGCTCTTTCTATTTTTGATGAGCCTGCGGAGAAAGCTAAATGGCAGAACTAATGCAAACCCAGCACCAGTCAGAAGAGTTCCTCTGCTTTTTTAATATTAACCATATTCTGATTAATGCGAGGCAGTCCGTCCCCAGATCGACACGGGGTGCCGAACCACACTGATCGAGCCAACACGCAGCAGCTGTCTTCCTGTTATTTTCACCTCTTTAAAGCCTCCCACCTCCTCTCTCTCAGACACTCATTTGAACTCTGCTTAATTCACGAGTTTAAAAGGAAAAAAAAGAAAAAAAAGGGCTCAGATTGACGCTATAAATAATTCACAGCCAGTTTTATCCACCACGGGTGGAAATCAGAGAGGCTGAATCTCTAGCCTCCATAAGTTGACTCAAAGTCATCTATTAGGAGAGGGTGAACTCATATTTTTGGTGTTATAGGGGAATGGTGTGGCAAAATCAGCTTACCCTTCACTGGAGATGGAGAGAATTCCTGCGGCTGGAAACTCTACCACGGAGCATCTTCACTTGGAGGTGTGACCATAGCTAGGATAGTGCTTGTCAGCTAAAGCTGGATCAAATTTGCAGTGTCCTAAGACAATTCTTGGATCCCAGGCATTGCTGTCCAGCCCAATGCGCAGTGCAACAGGATGGCACTTGCTGGGTGGCACTCACCCTGACAGAGATAGGTTCATAGGTTCATAGGCACATTAGGTTGGAATGGACTTACAAGATCACCCAGTCCAACCATCCTCCTATCACCATCCCTACCCACTGAACTACTAAATCAAATCCCTTAGCACCTCATCTAAACGCTTCTTGAACAGCGCTAGGGATGGTGCCTCAACCACCTCCCTAGGCAGGCCATTCCAGTGCCTGACCACTCTTTCAGAGAAAAAATCTTTCCTCAGGTCTAATCTTCCCCAGCGCTCAGGGACGGGCTCAGGGAGGACCAGTGAAAAACTGCAGGGAGAGCCCACTGAAATGGGCAAGTCCATCAGTGTAGCTAAGGATTTCTGGCAAAAGTAAAGACAGTTCTGATGGAGTTTTCTGTCTGAAGACATGATTGTAGGCACGTGGTTTGATCCAGCATGAAACACAACTAAAACTATAGCTACGGTCAGGATGTGTGAGATAGCCGTGCTGGCAGTATGAAATGCACAGCAAGGCATATCATGTTTCATTTTTTAAAATGTCCTTGTCCCTTCTGAACAGGAGCAGAACAGAAATTTGACTTATCATTTTCTTTCTAGCTGTTTCCTAGCCATGAAGATCAACTTGCTGGCCTATACTTGAAATATAGACAGCTCAAGGCGGTGTTCATTGAGTTCCCACAAATGCTGGCTGAGTACCAAGGTGCACAAGTTGCCTTCCCACCATCTGCATGGCTCAGACCTCTCAGAGTATTCTCTTTCAGAAGCAAAGGTATCACCTCTTCTGCAAGGAAAGCTCTTGTGAAGCCATATGCAAAGCAAACATTTGAAAGCATGGGCCCACCTTCTCCACCTTGCTACGCATCTTAATTAGACAGTGACACTTGTAGCATTGTAAGAAAAAAAATGTGGTCAACACAAAATGAAAAGGGGTGAATTTGTGATAAAAAATTTAAAGGTCTTCCTTCTGTAAGAGGCAGCATCGCTGCCTGCTCTGCTGAGGGAATCTGTGGTCCAAGACACAGCCAATCCTGAAGGGGAAAATGAAGGAGAGGAAAAATTTCCAACGAGCATTTAGTTTCCTACTGCCACTGCCAGTGGTGCACAAGCTGTAATCAGATGACCTGAAATTTTTCACACTGAAGAATAGCTTTGCTCTGCCTTTTTGAATGCTGATTTCAGGTCCCTGAGGACTTGCTTGGCTTTGTTGCTTTACAGTCTGTGCTACTGCAACTCATCCGAAACCCGTGCTACATCTGCTCAGCACACAAAGGAGAGCCGAACCGCATTTGTCCATGCAAAGGACACACACGGGGTCTCCGTGCTTTTGGTAGGAATAAATGGTCGAAAAGATAGGTTTTTTCTTTCATTCTCATAAAGAGCTGGCTGGTTTACAGATGGATGAACACATTGAAAACCCTAGCACCTGAGCCCTGAGTTCAATTTAATATTGTAGCCTCCAGCACTTTGCAGCTACTGCATACAACCTCATGACAGGAATTACTGAAGGAAGGTAGGAAAGAACTGAATTATTTAACATTAAAGTTAGGTAATTTTCCTGGATACAAACAAAACTTTTTCAGAGTTGCTTGTTTTCCAGCTTAATTCCAATTCCCGGTTGCACGCTCCCTTTTTAGGGCATAATTAATGCCACTTAGGTGAGAGACTTCACCCAAGGCACTTAGCATCAGCTTAGTTGAGTACCCGAATGGGAAGCACACGTGGTCCAGCAGTCTAGCGCACGCTGTGCCCTGCAGCCACATGTAGGCAGTGAGCCCTATTAGCAAATCCTCCCCCCCCCCCCTTTCCTCTAAGCTACTGTTGCTGTGGAGTCGGCACACTCACATTCACTCATCCCACAGGGGTTCCCTTGGGTTGGTCATTGCAGCAGAAAATACAAAAAATGCACGTTTCCATTCCTAGGGATTTGTTTAAAAGCATGGCTTCGCACTGAGAAGGTATGAGATTAGGGGCTATATCTACCAGAGAGGTTTTAGTTAACTTTGACAGTCTAGTTACTTAAGACATGAACCTGTAAAATTTGGAGCTAATCTAAATCTAAATGTAATTAAATCTTTTCTCTGCAATGAAGGAGCCAAACATCTTATGTTCCTTGGAGGAGGAGAACTGCCGAACTTCCACAAGCAAAGATGGTCAGAGTCTCCAGCCCTGGCTGCCTGTTACAATGAGGTATGAAAAAAAAAAAAAAGAAAAAAAAAGGAGAGAAGAAGAAAGCTTAGCTGTTATTAGGATATTATCACCTGTCAGGATTTCTTCAAGATCTTAACATCGCCTCTGCTGCGTATGGATGGCCAGTGAGCCACAGATGTGATCAGTCACTGCCAGACACATGTTGAATTCCAAGCAAACTGTCCAAGGATCAGGAGTGGGACTGTGAAACCCGTCACATCAGACACCAAGCAGCAGGAGTATCATTACATCCAGGCCTGATCCTGCATTCTCTTTGCACTGAACAATTCCATTGTAGCTAATTGTGGCTATGCACAAGATGCAGAACAAAATCTCTCCTCTTCCAAACTTCTGTGCTCCTCCCCCTCCCTTGTGCATGGCATCTTCCTTTCCCATGTCTCCCTGGCTGCTGTGGGGAGGCTGTAGCAGAGTTGGCAGGTCACTGGTGGTAATTTAGTTTGCCATTAACTGACCGACAGCTGCTGTCATGGGGAGGCAAATGGAGACAAATTAGATGAGGGCAGCGGGGCAGAGACTGACAGACACCTGAGCACAGACCGTAGGCTTCAAAATGCCAGGTCCCTGTGCCCTGTTGGCCCCTGACCAAAGTACTCCCAGCACCACGGGTGCACAGCACCGGTACAGCAGAGAGGATGGCTCAGGACAGCTGAGAGCAGTCACTAAAGATGGGGCCTGACTTCAATTCCCACCCTTAATTGCAGAATTAAAACCTATCTGCAGGTGACAGGCAGACACTCCCCTCAGTGCCTGGATGCTTCTTCAGAAGATCATATGCCTGAAGTTGCCCTTTCAAGGGGTTGTTTATCTTATGAGCTGGGTTAAAGCACATTCACTGTGAGGTGGGATATCTTCATTCCCAGATCTCCCTCCAGCCGTGCTCCCCCTTCACCTGCCAGCCCTCAGCTCCCCTCCAAACCCTACTCTTTCTGAGCAGTCCCTATGTCTCCAGCACCTCACCAAGTGCTCATCCTCTGCAATGTATCCCTCAGATCCCACAGGCTGTGGGACGGGATAAATCCTGCAGTTTGCCAAGAGCTGATGTACTTGTGCATTCTTGCAGGCTCTGCTTACCAGCTCAAACTTAAACACGCATAACATCAGAGGCTGTGGTTTTAAAAATACTTCAGAAACAAAGAGCTGGGCATCAGGTTTCCTAAATGTGACTTGATAGACAAGATACATACATATTTATGCAACAGAATTATTTTAACATTGATGTTTGGTAACTAAGAAATGGTTTTGTCACAATCTCCCTATGCTTGCAAACAAGCAATTACTTTTAATAATTTGCAATGAAGCTCATTAAGCCACTTGGAGAAGGTGACCAGTTAGAACACATCCTGCAACGAGGCCAGAAGACAGCGCCTGAGTACTTTTCTCATATAGATGCATTTCAGACAAGAGCAAGTGCTGTATTTGCATTTAAATACGTTGGTAAACATCTGCCAGAGCAGGCTGCGCAGTGGGGGAGAAGGCCAGTGCTTTCCTGCCACATCTCCACTGAAGTTTCAGGAGTCTGTTGACTTTTTTCTCCCTTCAAAGAATGATGGGAGCAGACTGCTTTCCCAACTGCTGCAGTTTCACTGAACTGTAAACAGACAATGCTTAAAAGCCTGTCACTGAGCCTCCCCATCAGAAGCAAGCAAACAGCAATGGGGCTACCGGCTCGGAGCTGGTGAAATAAGCCTTTACTGCACACACCATCACAAACTGACATTCACAGCTTTTAAGAGCTGCTGCACCAGGTGCTTTCCAATGGCACAGGAGGACAAAGCCTGCCCAAAGCTCCTTCCAGACTGTGTGCAACAGGATTGGGTGCAGACAGCACCAGGCAGGCCCAGAGGCTGTGACGCTGGCCCGCAGGCCCGGCAGCCATGTCACTGGCCCACAGGCCCAGTGGCCTTATCAACAACCCACAGGCCTAGCAGCCATGGTTGGGTGAGAAAGAGCTGAAGGACATTTTGCAGCACCTTCTCTGTGGGGGTAAAAAACCACTTTAGAAGCCAACCATCAGTTTCACAGAAAATGATTGATTTTTCACTTTAAGCCACATACAAGGAAAGAAGTTTTGTTTTGACCTGTGATCAAGATGGGGGAAGATAAATTAAATCCGTTTCTTGTCTGTACAGCTCTTGCTCCATATACAGCAATAAACTTTCAGGCCAAATAAATAAAGGAAAATTTGAGGGAAGCTTAAGGAAGGTCATGGAGTACCTGAGGAAAATCTTCCTCTGGCCACAGATCTTGTGGTCTGAGAATAAACCAGCAGACAAAAATGCATTTTGGGGGGAACTGCAGAGAAAGGCAGAGTGTTTTTGAACTGCTCAGCATGACTTAACCCTCTTCTCACCTGCTGCCAAATGCTCTCATGCATCTTTGGTACAGTGCCAAGCATTCAAATAGTTTACAAGGCTGAGGCACCAAACCTGTACTTCACACTGTGTGTGAGAAAAAACACATCATTGCTGCATGGAGCAATAACACAGTACTGCAGGTGGGATTTGGTGAGCATCTGTGTAAGGCTGCTTTCACAGAAGCTACTTGCACAAAAGCCTCTGCTCCAGCAATGTTGGTCTTCCATCTTGATCTTCTAGAAATAATAAAAAAAAAAAAGAAAGGTTTACAAAACCACTGTGTCTTGCCTGTGAAAGATGAATCATAGTGCTTTTCAGTAGAGCTGCAGGTTGTCAGGGGACCCTCTTCAAGGTTATTGTTTGAGCACCTGCAAAAAACACATTTTTTAAGGCTTTCTACTACTTAGAAAGGAAATGAGAAAAGAGATGAAAACAGACAGATGAAAACTCGACTTAGCTGACTGTAAGCTTCTGTCACCCAGGGAAATGTGAAGCAAATTACATAGCACAAACCAGACAATATGAAATTGGTTTAAACAGGTTTTTTTTTTTTTCTTTGCTAAAAATCTGCCTTCCAAGCCCACTCCTCCCAAATCCCCCAAAGCTGGCTTTATCCATGGTTTGACTTCAGTATGTACAGCTTTTGCCAGAAGGTTTTACACCCTGGAATTGGAGATGCATCGGAGCACAGAAGGCTCCATCTCCAGCAGACACCACATTACCGAAAATAATTTAAGCCATTGTCTGCATTCACACTGGAAACAGCATTTGCTTTCTTAGCTGATTGCCTATTCTGGGTTCTGTTCTAACATCCAAATTTACCACCATGAAAGAACAGATTAATTTATTAAAAAAATCAAATTATTCAGGAGCAGTGATTTTCAGTGTATCATGTGCATTAGATACATGGGTACTCTAATTCCAGTAATGACTGATTGGCTGCTGAGACCAGTAAGCACGAACACAGTGCAGGTCCTGAGCATTCAAACTCAGATATGATTCTGCTACGCGGTGTCAACAGCCATCCGTGTAGGCGGGAACCCACACATGGCATCCTACTGGAATGAGGAAAGCAGAACAAATGACAGAACTATGGCGGTAGTAGTCCTCATCTCACCACGGACATCAGTGCTGCTGGAAAACGTTTTGTGATACCCACCCCTATGACATACTCACACCATGCACACAAACAGCTGAAATAAGGGAAGAGATGCAAGTAATGGTGGAAAGGCGGGTTACCAAACTGGTGCTACAGAGATACTTGCCGTTTACACAGCTGTCCTCCCCAGTTCCTGCTTGGGTGCTTCATGAGGTAGGTCAACAGGCTGCATTAATTCAGAGATCTCAGTCTTCATATATGCCATTACAGCCCCCAGAAACTACTGCCAGCTTCAGACAGGTTTGTTTTGTTGCCATGCTTCAAGCACAGCAGAGCTGCACCAATGGAGACACATTCTTTTTGTTGGTGTGATTGATTTATTATAGAGGGGCTACAGGAAAGCTGGGGAGAGACTTTTTTTAAGGGTGGGAAGTGACAGGATGAGGGGAAATGGCTTTGAACTGGAGGAGAGTAGATTTCTTAGGAAGAAATTATTTACTGTGAGGACACTGGAACAGGTTGCCCAGCAAATCTGTGGATGTCCCCTCCCTAGAGGTGTCCAAGGCCAGGCTGGATGGAGCTGTGAGCAACCTGGTGTAGTGGGAGGCGTTCCTGCCTACAAAAGAGGGGTTAGAACCAGGTGATCTTAAAAGCCCCTTCCAACCCAAACCATGATTCTATGATTTATAATGTGAAGGCAACATCTAAATGAATAAATTCCTCCACCAGAAACTTCACGTTTTCTCCAGAATCAGTACTCAAGAGCAAGGTCAGCATTTGTGCATGTATTTACAGGTGTTAAGAGCCACCAAGCGTGATGTATAAACACAATAAACAACACCACGCTACGGTATATACTACAGAGCAGAGTAACCCCTTGCAGGTGAGAGATGCTCATTAAAATGCAATTAAAAAGCAATGCCTGTGCACTGAAGGGCATAGGATCTGATTATTAGAAGATTACAAGTACAGAGGCTTCCAGGTGAAATGTCAAGGAATGTGGGTGTGAAATAAATTAGGAGACTGATTCAAGCCAAGCAGTGTACTTACAAATATAGCATTCGTGGAATGAATGAGATCACCGTTGCCCTCAGCTGTGGTTATTGGACCAGGAAGCATCCTCTGTTCCCCAGCACTGAGCAGCATAGATCCCATTGTGCTGGCAGGGGCATAAGGCCCACTGCTGCTGGCTGTTGTGGAGACAGCTGGAGGACAAAGCCACCTCCCTATGGTTTATATGGTGATCAGTTTTCTTCCAGTCTTCTCTGAAGGCATAATCCAGAAGATCACAGTTGTCAGACTTCCAGCACTGGAAGGCTTTATACAGCCACAAGTCCTCCTGGGGTTTCATCACTTTTCATTCCATGACCAAACCTGCACTGACATCCAATCTCACTGTACCACACTTCACCTTTCAGAGCTGCAGCTAGTTATTAAGATGCTACATTAGCAAACCCAGCTTGTGAGTTAGACTGCAAGAAGCTGGTAAAGAAACAACAATTTTATGAAAAACTCTGACCTTCCCAAAATGAGAAATCCACGTGGAGGGTGGAAAAAGGTGAAATTCTGCAAACTCCTGTGATCGCTGCAGCTTACTAGCATAATATTTGTTGAATGCTAGCAGAACAAAACACATTTTTTCCACATCAGGTGAAAGTAACAAAGGAAAATGTTTATCAGTCTCACATAATGACAGAGCAATGGTACTTAGAAGTATGGATTCCAGTGAAATAAACACTCCTTGTTTATCACCAATGGCTGCAATTATGTTGTCAAGTGATAGATGAGTGTTTTGATTTCCTCTTCCTGCTGTCTTTTTACCTTCAACTTATATTGTATACTTGCCACTGTTTATTCATGTACTGTTACAGAACCACTGAGAGGGGTTATTAATCAAGAGTATTTATTTTTCAAAGCAGTCACGCCACACAGTCATGGATATAGCTGATGCTTAACCCTGCAGACTCCTCCAAAGCAATGCCAATGACACTGAAAGCACCCTCTCCCCCACCACTCCAACAAGCAGTGGTAATATGCTCCTGAACACGATGCTCAGTGCTAAACCAACAGTCCTTTTAGTCACAAATGGATACAGAAAACTGGCTGAGGATTAAAGAAATGCTTCCAATCTGCCTTTGTCCCCACGAGTCACCAAGGAGCACACTGGTGTATGGGATTGTTTTGCCAGAATATCTAAGCAGAGCTGCACAGTAGTTTTCCTGCTACGATGGCAATGAAGTAGAGGAGACAATAGATTTACTCACAATCATGGCCTTAAAAACTCAAGGTCTTTTTCCTGGGAACATGTTCAGCTCCTTCTTTAATAATCTATGGGTAACATGGACAAAGAGACTTTTTATTTTGTGATTCTGTAACCTCCCGAGCACACTCCCTGACAGCAAAGAACTATAAATGTTTGAAAAAGTAGCAACACACGTAGGTATCCACTGGCAACAGAGCCTTTTAAGGAAAACAAACCTATTCCTTAGCACAAGAGACAGGAGGACTCATGGCAAACAGGGAGCAGTGCTTCCCTTATTACAGAAACAGCAACTGAAGCAGGTTGCCAGCATTTCCTTCGTGCTGAAATCTCATTTGAATTCACATTTATTTTTCTAAACCTGTGGTTTCCTTTAAGCTCACATTCAATACCTGGTGTTTGCCAAGGCAAGTGCTGAAAGCAAATTCAAAATATAACAATGTACTGGAGAGAATCCTGCAGTCCCAGAACTTTTGGCTGAGAAACTAAGTAGGAGAATGTGCATCTCTGTGTCATGATCTCTGCACTGACAATCCTGGGCTATTACAAATAAAAACAAACCATCAAACAAACAAAAAAAACCCCCAAAAAGTAATTGCAATCCAATTAAATTACACCCTGGAGACTTATTAAGCAGTTTCCAGGAGCAACTCAAGGGCTCTGACTTGTGCCCCAAGCAAGATGCTCACCACCACTGCTCTCCTCCCCACAGCAGCAGCGGTGCAAATCCAGCCCAACACATCCTGCACAACGCTCACAGCTCACTCTCCTGTACTTGCTATGCTGTTTCCATACAGGCATGAAATGATCTCCTCATGCAAAGTTTGTGTGCACCAGAGCAGGATGCAAGCTATGCATCTGGAAACCCCAGTTTCCATGTGTTTGACAGCAAGTATTGGAAGGCTGCAACTTCTAAACCCTGCTGCATTACCAGGAGATGGAAGATCAAACATCCCTCCAGGAAATGGCAACTATCCTGTATGTGCAACAGAGTGCACTCATTGCTAGCACTGCAGCCAAAACATTGCATCCTGCTCCTTGTTTGCTAGTGTATGGGTTTTTGCATCACATGTGCTCTAAGATGCCTGCACTTGCAGAGCTAGTGTTACTGGAGAGAAAGGGAAGCAGAAGGGCAGTGCTGATAAAATCATCTGAATCAGGTATTTGATTTTAAATTTGGCTGAATCCAACTAAGACAGTATTCCACAACGTAGATATTTACCTGATCACATTTTCATACCTCAGTCTCAATCTCTCTCTGACTACGTCAACACAGTTGCTATATAAAGCCACTTTTAAGATAGCATGGGATTTCTTCAAGCTATTGCAAAAAATTCCAAATAACCTCAGGGACTGAGAGATTTCATAAAGACAAGAACATCACTTATAAAATGGTATCAGTAAGGATTTTTTTTTTAAGGTATGTGACATCTTGCAATGAAGCTGCAAAGATGAATAGACAGCGCTACTAAAATATTAATAGTAGCTCAAGAGATGCAAATTCTTTAAGTACTGTAGGGCTTGTAAATAAACATTCAGATGGCACCCCGATGATTACACAGATACACAGTGTCCAGAAAACCAGTTGGTTTATAAACAGAACATCACAGGAAGAATAAAAGGAGTGTACAGATGCCCACTATTAAAAGGTAGAGCAGAAGAAAAAAAATCATTAGCATGAAGAGAAATCCTTCACATCTGGCCTGTTTTATGAAAGCTCTCCTGTAACACCACAAGAATCCAAGGCAGAGACAGATGTAGATGCAGGGATGTGACTGTACAGAACACGCAAGGAAGCCTCTGTGAAGAAGCTATCAGTGAGGGAGCAAACAGGTGGCCACTGCAGTCTTAGTGATTGTTTGTTACTGAGCATTTCCCACCTGAACACCTCCTTACCATACATGCTGCCAGCACTCTCTGAAGAGACAGTGGTTGACACGATCCCTCCTCTGAGAAATTCGTTGGGTATCTGCTAATTCAACTCAGAACAATGTTAAAGTGATAGGAAAGAGCTCTGGTGAAAAGAAGGAAATGAAACAAGCCCATGCTGCTACAAATCAATGTTTTTTCATTTTTATTCTAAGTTATTCTTTATTAAGTTGGAATTTCATCTGACTTATTCATGCCAAGGCAGATTTGAAAGTTTTTTTTGACTGATCGGAGTTGGCCAGACTAGTTTCCACAGAAGACAAACAATGAGTTTGGTAGTATTCAGAAGATCAAACTGGAGCCATCTTCAACAATTTCCAGAAATCTGTAAGTTTGTGCAGTCTGTGACACAGGACAAAAGATCACCGAAGACAAATTGGTGACAAGCTTTGCAACCTGTCCTTCAGACTCACCCGTGGATTTATCAATAGTCTTAGTAAGTTTTTACCTGACCGAAATTGCTGTGTGTGAGATGTCTGTGAAAGTGGGTCAGATTTCAACTCACTGGTTTGCTTTTATACAGCATTGCAAAGTTCACAAAAATAACAAAATTCTGTGTTTTCAAAGATGTAAAAACATTACGCATATGTGACCGATGGATCTGTGAACTGGAACATTTCCTCGTCGTACAAGTCCTCCGGTAGGTTTTCATCTCCATCAGCAAAAAATGTGGGGAAAGGAGGGTTTTTATTGCAGTCTTTGTAAACACGCAATTTTGTATCTCTGACCTAAAAGCAAGGGGGGAAAAGGAAGGTTAATAAATCTTACAGAAGACTTTCAGACAGCGGTGCAAGAGAAATTAAGGAAATCATCAAGCATGAGTAAGCATAAATGGCAGCATTTACATTTTGCTTGCTTATCTGAAGGATTCTGTACACAGTCAAAAGTTATTTTAATATCAACTTGTAACCAAGTCACTGATGAGTTAAAAAAGCACAGACAGAAAACACCACCTCACCCCACCCCTGTTCAAAGCAAAGAAAACAAAAACAAAAAAAAAACAAAGGATAATTTGTTATCACTTGTACCAAATGGACAGAATCAATAAAGTAAGCAGGACTTGTTTGACTGTGTTATATTCCACGCTGCTTTCCTACATGACATATCAAGTTATATCATAGAGTGTAATCACCCTGTCCAACAACCAGGACAAGCTTTTACAACACAGTTCTGGGCAACTGATTTTGCAAAGATACACACACGTGCTGTAAGTGCTCCCTCTGGCTACTGTCGAGCTGCTCAGTGACTGCAGATTAACTAGGCAGACCTCTTCCCCTAGGAATCAGTTCCTGTGTTTGGGGAACATGAGCTCTTAAGAAAGTTAATTTCCAGGAACTGCAGTGCCATGTAGAAATAACTTTCCTTTACCAAAGGAGAAAAGGTTTAAAACCGAGGCCCCGAAATTCCCATCTCTGAAGAAAATTCGTAGTTAGAATTATCAGCAAAAGGCAGTTTGTCTGCAGTAGGAGATAGAGAAGTGGTATCTCCAAAGAAAAAAGAGCTACAAATTTTCAAATAATGAAATTTCATTTAAAATAAAATGCTTCGCTTCTGTATCATTACATACACTCTTCCTCCTGGAGCTGTAATAATCTCTTTTTAGGCACTAAATTCAATTGGATTAAAAAAAGGTACAACGAGATTAGAGAAATTTTTAGTGTAGTGAAGATAAGCTCTCTTTCCCCTGCTTGCCCTCATCTTTTTTTTTTGTGGGCTTAAGAGCAGTTGGCTTGTTCCTATTTGGTTGGAAAAAGCCTCAAATAAGAGAACTGTGATTTAGAGCTGAAATTAAATAAAACAATTTTATGCCTGCTGACAGTTCTGTTCTTCTGACAGTCCCGTGTTTACCAGATTCATATCAGCTATTACTTGAGCCTTAGCCAAAGTCCACAAGGATTCCTGCAAATGCAGTGCACGAAAGGTTTGACTTAAATTTCAGCTTCTGGAAAACTACTATTTATTATTATTCTTTTCCCCAAAGAAGTTCCAACAGTTTTCTAAGTGCAGGTTTGATAAACTGAAGAAAATCTTTTGCTGAGAGTAAGGGGGAGAAAGGCTCAACACGTTGTATTGGCTAGGATGGCTGCTTAGATCATTCCTCTTCAACCAGGCATCACCTCTTTACTTGTCAGCTGCCACGCATGGCTACACACAGTACCAGTACCTGGTGCAAACAGGAGTTCACATCTACACACAATAAAGCAGGTGGAGGTCAAAGCCCAGAGACCTCTGCTGCAACAGTTCCAACTACAGAGAGTTCACAGGAAACACAACCAGACAAACAACCCAAGTGCCGCAGCCAAGAACCCATCTTTCCCATTCAGTATGCTGCTCTTATTTCTTTTACTAGATAAACATGTTTTAGTAACTTCACTGGTTAGTATTATTCTCTTATCCTCTTCTCTCCTCCTCCCTAATCCCACAACACATCACAAGACTTCTTTGCTACCTCTCTTCTGAAAGACAGCAAAAATATACATGGTCTCTACAACATTTACAGTATATTAGGAAGATGAATTATTTCTCATAATTTCATATGCATCTTATTAAGAGTGTTATTCATGTCTATTTTTTGTTTCTTTGTATAATGCTCATTATGAAATAGATAAATGGTGTTAGACACCTGTGAGGTCATTACTGGCTGTTTTGGACACCTGGAAAGTGAAGGGAATTTAAATTTTTTTTTCCTTTTTTCTTAAATAAAATCTGGAGAATTGCTATCTGTAGTAACAGATCTGCTCTTAACTGAAGGCAAACTAATCCTTGTCCTACGTTAGTTTATCTAAATAAATGTAAGATTTCTGTTCAACCTCAACATTGCATTTTACATATTAATGTCAAGTTGTATATAGTGGCTTTTTTGTGACAAAGAGAATCCTTAATGTCTTAAGATTCTTAAGGGATATTTCCAACAGACCACTGAAAAGTAATATTTCATTTTATCCCCTCTAAACTCATCAGCATCTTGATAGATCCCAGAAGCACAAACCATGGCTGGTGTTAAAATTAACTTCTTCTGATACACTCTGTATTTTGATTGCTGTAACTGACACAGCACGTTTCTGGACTGGCAAAAAGTACTGCTCTTTTTCCATCTTTTCCTACATTCACTGCTTTCAAGCTCAAGTGAAGCATCATCTAAAGCATCCTGAATGATCGTATTAAAGCATCAATACCAGACTGAATGAATGTCCCTCTTTCTCTCTTCTAAATTCCAAAAGTTCTTAGGCAGGTATTATTATTCCTATCAAAAGAGTAATTCAAATTCACTTTACACCTGAAAATTCCAATCAGCATCTTTAAAACATGGTACAATTCTCGACAGAATTACTGGATGACTTGTTTTGTGTTTGTGAATAATGCAGCATGCCAGAAGTTTTCTGTATGTAATAGCTCAGGTTTCTGCACGATAATTTCACAATAATATAAGGAAGCTAAACAGCAGTTATATTTGTTTAGGAAAATATTGTTTTTTAAGTGACCCAGCACAGCTCTTCCAGTTGCACAAGTAATCTCCTAGGAGCAGCCCTAAAAAAGGGGAAAATGACAGTGCATGTCTTTCACCTTATCCCTTAGAATCACAATCCCATGGCTGCAAAACAATGCTTTATAGCAGAGTTCAAAGCTGTATCAGCTCTCAATCACAGATGTCCTCAGTGCCCAGCTGACTATTATGATCCATATAAGCCTTCACTCTATAACTCAATATAACATAACCACTTGGTTTGCTTAAATACTGTTAATGTTACTGTATATTCTAGTACACTATTCTACAGGTAGGCAATATACACAGTAGCATAAAGTGCACTACAGTATATTCTCTATGATATTTTCATTGCTAAAAGCTCTAGAGAAAGTTGAAACTGGACTTGTCGTGATTTTGTCACTGTATCTTTAAAACAGTCACGGAGTTTGCAGACATTTAATGAACTGCAGATATGTATGTCCCATATATAGTCAGCAAAATGGGTAGTATAAACGAACACAAATTCAGCAGTCCATCAGCATGAAGTAATATGGTCTTAAGCAGGCATTAAAACTTGATGCTGAAGTCACAACTCACGCTGGCAGTTTAACAGGGCTTCAGGCTGTGTTAGCACCACAGCCAAGAACACAAACTGTTTGCCAGACAGGAAAATGTGTTTCAATATACTGAATGTTAGAAGTAATCTCCTCAAGTGTCATATGTTACCTAGCTCAGCCTCTGTGCTATTTTCACAGTTAGAGAAAAAATATATATATTTCAAGAACTATAACCATTTCTGACCTGCTTTATTTTGCCTTAAAGAAAATTCCCGCACCAATCTCTCAAGGCCCAGGACAGGGGAGGTGAAAGAAGCAAAGGAATTACACTGTTGCTACAATTCCTCAATCTTAGCACAGCACACCCAACTCAGATGTCAGCAATACTGGCAAGTGAGGTACAAAATAAGTAGGATGCAAACTTCTGCAGACTGCACTTAAAGAAGAAGCAGTAGGGGAAGACTGAGAAGTTAAGTTTCTTAGCTCAAGCACAATACTACACTAAAGGAATGGTATGCCTCAAGTTTAATTCTAGACTGCAAAAATCAACACAGTGATCAGCACTGAAGAAAACTAAGTGTCTTAAAAATAGGTCATGCATAAAGCATTATCAAACCATAGCATCCAGTATTATAATATATAGTATTATAACATCCCCTCTGTTAGAAAGTAGACACTTAAAAAAGAGTTGGGTCATGCTTTTTCCCTTAAATGGGTGAATAGATAACTTTCTGATAAACTACATGGGAGAAAAAAAATCAAGCTCCATAAACTTCCAGAAAACAAAACAAAACAAAACAAACCAATCAACCAACAAACCCAACCAATAAATCAACCAAAAAAACCCACCAACCAAATCTATTAGCTTTATTTCCCCTAGAGGATCAATACCACAGTAGTTAACTCGAGGTCCTATAATCTAAGATGATACAGCAAGAGTAACAGGTATTACCTGAGGTAGGTTATCTCAATAGGCACAACACTGTAAGGTACTGATGTTCATTCTGCAACACCACACTTAGAACAGAAAAATTCCACACATTCTTCAGTGCTGCTAATTTTTCTTAACTTTATTAGACCCTGTCATTTGGAAAGAAATCAGTGCTAAAGTAAGCTTTGCTGATTAGTGTTCCAGTTGGCCAGAAACATTACTTGTGTCAGTCACTTAACTGCATGGTTCAGCATGCAATATTAAATGAAAACTGTGTTCTAATTAAACCAGGAATCTACTGATCCTCATATTCTGCACCTTTTGTGCTGATAATGAAACTTGAAAAAAGTCTAAGTGTTTCATCTCCATCTGCTGATGCACTAAGATTCCAAAAATATGTGACATAAAATAAATACACGCTTTCAGATGCACTGTGATTTTAATGGTTACCAAGCAACAAAGAGTGGGTATTGAACAAAAAATGTGTTCCTCTTAAGAGTCACACAGAGGAGAGTATTATGAGATATTCCACTTCTTGACCTCAAAGACAGATGGTTCCACATCCCCTAGACATTACTCCTACCTAATTACAGACAGGTATTTAGTGCAACAAACACTTATAAAGAAAGCTAATATCCTATGATTTCTCTCTGCAGCTACAAATAGCTATACATCAATGTACAGAAAGTCAAAGTCCATATGTAAACAAAAAGCACACAAACAAAAAACATGGAAGGAATGCTCAAAACAACCTAAAAACCACCACAAATGAGTACTTTACCTTCATCTCAAAACAGATTTAAAAATAAAAATCCATGAAAGTCTGAGTTTGTAGCACTTTGGCCAAGTTTGTTCACATATTTTATTATGTTAGTCAGGCAGTTCTAGGGGATGAAATATCTAATTCTACCTATGGATCTTCAACCTTCATTTCTGAAATAATGAAATTAACTGCACCTCTGAAACGTGAATGCCAAAGATCATACTTGATGACACTGGACTTTTTACTTTCAGTTAACTTTGTCTTGCAACATTTGCAAAAAGATATGTAAATTACAAGTATAATTAATATGGATCCTGCGCATCAAACAAAAAGACAGGAAAGCAGTCAGAAAAATGCCTTGCATCACTCTGAACTGTAGAATTGTTAAGGCTGGAAAAGACCACTGGGATCATCTAGTCCAACTGCCAACCCACCCCCGCCATGCCCACTGAACACGTCCCACAGTGCCACATCCACACAGTTTTTGAACACCTCCAGGGACAGTAACTCCACCACCTCCCTGTGCAGCCTGTGCCACTGCCTCACTGCTCTTTTGGAGAAGAAACGTTTCCTAATACCCAACCTGAACCTCCCCTGGTGCAACTTGAGGCCATTCCCTTTCATTCTATTGCTGTTACCTAGGAGATCGTTGCTTTTTGACCCCTATCTCTCCACAGCGTCCTTTCAGGCAGCTGTAGAGAGCGATCAGGTTTTCCCTGAGCTCTTATCTATACTAAACAATCCCAGCTCCCTCAGCCGCTCCCCGTCAGACTTGTACTCCTGACCTCCCATGGCTCCATTGCCCTTCTCTGGACACACTGCAGGGCCTCAGTGTCCTTGCAATGAGGGACCCAAAACTGAACGCAACACTCAAGGTGTGGCCTCACCAGTGTCCAGTATAGTGGAACAATCACTTCCCTAGTCTTTCTGGCTACACTGCTTCAGATTCAAGCCAGTATGACACTGAAGACTAATGTCTAGCATCCTAGCAGTTTTTCAACTAGTGATGAGTACACTTTTCCAAGGCACAGGCTGCCAGCTTCTTCAGGAGAATACTGTGTGACATGAAGTCAAAGACTAGGTAGATTATATCCACAGCCCTTCCCTCCACTACTAGGTCGGGTCACCTGGTCACAGAAGGAGATGAGGTTGGTCAGGCATGACCTTCCTTCCACGCTGTCCAGGCCTGATTCCCTGGCTGTTTCATACATGCTGTGCCATCGCACTCAAGATGATCTGATCCATATCTCCAATACTGCAGCTGACAGGCCTGAAGTTCCCCAGATCCACCTTCTGACTCTTTTTGTAGATGGGCATCACAGTGGCAATTCTCCAGTCGCATGCAACCTCCCTGGTTGACCAGGACTGCTGATAAATGATGGCAAGTAGCTTGGCGAGTACCTCTGCCAGTTACCTCGGTACCCTTGGGTGGACCCCATTCAGCCCCATAATCTTGTGATAGTCTTAGGTGGAGTGGGAGGTCACTGCTTCCTCCTGAATTACAGGGGAGATTATTCTACTCCCCATCCCCTCAGGTGGCTGAGTACCCTGAGAATAACTGTTCTGACCATTAAGGACAGATCAAATTAGGCACAGAATACCTCAGCCTCTTCCTTATCTTTCGTAGTAATAATAGTTAATAATGTGGAAATCACTTGAAAAAAGCTACGAAGCCATCTTTACTTTTCATATTAGGATAAAGTTCCAATCATTATCTATGGTGAGTGAGCTGAACAGAAATTGCCACTAGAAATGGCAGGCACTTAGCTATTAATGCAGCAGACTGCCCTGACAATCAAAGTCCATTATCCTCTTCACATTACAGATGTCAACACGGTTGTTTACTGCATATGCTCAGATGGCCTGGCCCAGCAGTCTCCCATCAACAAGTTTGCTGAAAATGGCATTACTGCTGCCTCAAGCATTTTATTTTATTTTATTTTTTAAGCTAACAGCAGGACTGCTTTCAGAACAAAAACAGAAAAGCCAGGCTGGTAAAGGTGATACATTCCAACCCGAGCAAGAATAATGTCTTAGCAAAGGAAAAGTGAAGTTGGAATAAAAAGGTGGAAGAGACACATTGTAAAAGAAAGCACATTTCCAGGAAGTTATTCTCCAAAGAGAAGTGAGCAGTGCCTGATCAGCAAAGCAGCACTGATTTAAATGAGATCTTCATGGTGTACATAAAAATGTGTGCCATTAACACACAAAATTCTCTTTAATAACAGTTTATATTACAGATATTTAATAAGTGTTTCTCAAGTTACTTAAAAACTTGAAAAACAAAAAAACTACTGAGTCTAGTAAGAATAAAAGTCCTTTGTTAGTACAAAAAAGAACAATATTCAGAGTCTCAGTGGATTCATAAAATGTACCCTCACAGGTCAGAGATCTGAGATGGGAATGTGTACTTTTTTCAGCTACATTACATTGCACATATTCACACATGATTTAAATGTATGATCGGACAACAAATTCACACTTAATTAAACCTCAGACTAATGTAAAGCTGTCTTTCAGTTTCAAGTCTCAGGGTGAACAAAGATACTCAGAACACAGTTGAAGATAAGGTCTACATTTTGATAGACCAATGAAAAGCCACTACAACTATAGTCTTAATTTTATGTCACCTTTGTAACGCACAGGAATTTTGCAGAAAAGCTGCCCTGGAAAACTTCTTTTTCTGAACATGTTTACCCAGGTTATCTTCAAAATCTTGGGAGAGAAATGTGTAATGTCATTATCCAGGCCTGAAGCAGCTAGCTCTACTTGACCTAATGCCCAGCCACTGTGGACTTCTGCTCCATAACCAGACAACACACAGCAGAAACTGGATATTCATGGTAAAATAGGCCGAGAACATAACAAACTTGTTCAGAACATCAGAACTTCCTGAACTCCATAACTTTTCAAGAGATCACTTAAAAGTAAGATCACTTAAATCCTCACAGTACTTCTGAGGATTTTAAACTACACTGTTATACATAGACTTGTATATCTGGTGATACTTATGATCAACATTGCTAAAGATATTTGATATCCTGTAACCAACATGTTAAGTCAGAAAAGAAACAACTTATAATGAATTTGTTTGCAAATGTGTAGAATATACTTAATAGGAAGAAAAATCTACTTTGAAAAAAAAAAAGTCTTTAAAAGTATTTCCCTTGCTTTGATGTAAATTATTTACACTGTAAAAACACAGACTTCTCACTGTTTCAGTTTCTCTTAAACAATCTTAAAACGTTCTCCATAAAATTCGCAATTAACAATCCATTTTGTAAAATGTCACAGATACATTTATACTGATTGCAAAGGGAACTCATTACTGCATAACTCAAGCTGTCTCAATCACTTCTTTGAAAGCTAAGTGCTACTGTGTATGTGAATGCCTCGAATACCTTTTAAGGCAGCACTTGCTATATTTCTATATTCTGTTCATGAAAACAGCCCTTAAATAACATTCTGGAGACCTCATCAACATACTATTAATTCAGATTAGAAGAGGATGCACCTAGCCCTGAGACAATTACCACAGAATTCCAATAACTGCTGGCTTATCATATGCTACACAAATGCAGACCCTACTGCAAATCTAAGAATGAACTTTTTAAGCAATGACTTACTGCTCCTATTAACCACTGTTTCAGAGAGCTGATCCTACTTGCTTTAATTCAATAGTACAAGATTGAACTCCAAATTAATTATGATTGCATTCAAACAAATGTTTCTTTTTTTTTTTCCTATGTTAATATGAGAACAGTAGAAAGCTTAGCAGCCACAAACACCAGAAAGTTGAAACTAGTCAACATACCTTCACTAGGCAATTTGTGTGACCTGGAACAGAGCCATGTACATAAATAATATCATGTTTTGTGTTGATCCTCCATACCTAGGAGACAAAGAAACCCCACAACATTACTGAGCTCATTTTATTCCAACTTTACAAACGGTAGCTGAGCAAAGCACAAACTGATTAACTGGAGGTGGTATTCCAAGAAAGAAGAATGTTCTGCAGAGACCCTAATGTGCCTCAACATTCAGTTATACGCTACTTGGAGTGCACAGCCTTTCAATGCAGGAGTCCATTAAACAGTTTTAAAGGGCTTACAGTCAGGCAGGTTAAGGCAGCCCAACTGAAACTCCCAAGTCTCTTTTCCCCTCTAACAGTAAGAGCTGCTGTAAGACTCCTATGTGACAAATCGAGACAAATACGTTCATGCACATGTTATTGCAACCATTCATCAGTTTCTAAATTCCATGAAGTGCTCAACTGAATAAGCACGTTTTCTAGTTATGAATCATTAGTTTTAGTTAAAAGGTAGCAGTACATTTTGTCACAGCCTGGAGGCTAATATGCTTTTTGTGCAAACCACGGAGGTTGCTGGCAGAGACAGAGAATAGTAGGTGTAACAGAGTTTGAACAAATGGAATAGACATGAAAATATTCACTGAAGGTCACCAGAAGCCTGATGCCTTTCCTACTGCAAAGGCAGAGGTCTAGGGACACAGTGCAAAACAAGAGCTGTGGAAGTGTCAACTGAAATCACAAGGACTTTCCAAGACTGAAAACCCAAGAACTTTATACATGTAAAGAAAATTCAGACATCTTCATAAGACACAAAAAGACAGGAGCACACATTTGCTGCTGTTGTCTTACAAACATGCTTACTGCTGTCAAAAATGGCAGACAGTACACCATGACATACAGCTAAGTCCATTTGCTTGGCAGTTCAACCACCTTATTCACATTATAGCACAGTCAGACTTACCTTTAATCCATAAGATGTCCTATAGATGTTACCCATTTTTCCAGGCATTTTCTTTCCAGGAAAGACTCTGGCAACTTTCTAGATAAAAACAGACCCCAAAATTATATAACTGCAAGAGGTATTCTTAAAAACTTGAGAGTAGCTGAAGAAAAATAGGCTGATATTTACCATGTTGAAAACATCTAATATTGATAAGCATTTAAAAGGCTAGTTCTTACTTGCTGGATGCTAAGTATTACTTTCCATGCTTTCTGAAATACTTTATCTCAATTATAAAACCACTTTAAATAATAATGATGCAACCAGAAAGGGAGTCTAGCTTTGTTTAATATGTAATTGTTACAGATTCAAAGCATATATTCGTTTAGTGAAAAAAAAAGAAAAGGTACAGTTCTTTAAAACTGCTATCAACACACAACTCTCAGCAATATCATAGCCAATAGCTACTGGCAAGCTTGCCTAAAATACTTCTGGATACCAGTAGTGCACCAGAGTAGAGCTTCACCCTTCACCCAATCCGTGAGTTTTATCCTTATGTACAATGGATTTTTTAAAGTGTGTATTTTTTCAGAAGAGAATCTAAAATGACACTTCTTGCTATTGCCTAATCTCTGTATCCCATTTTGGTTTGGCTGAGAATACCCTGGAGAATAAAAGGCAACAAAACAAAACAAAACAAAACAAAACAAAACAAAAAAAAGGGGGGGGGGGGGAAGAATAACTGAATAACTTAAATATAATATAATTCAGTATAATATAGTATGGTATATAGTATAGTATTTTCCAGGTATTTACCTTAGTCCCCTGTAACATCACATTAAGAATTAATCGTCTTTATTTATTCAACTTCTACAACAGTCTTGATTTCAGGAAATCAACTGCAATAAAGTTCTAGGACACAGTTTTACCCTATGCAGGGCAGGATTACAAAAATGCCTGAGGTGGTCAGCACCGGCCTGGAAAATGTTACAGACAATTCAGGCTCAGTACTGTGACTCTGTTGGTTTGAAATCTGCTGCAAAGCTAGCTTGCAGAAAGTCCTCTTAGCTCAGCCTAAACGTTGTGCAAACATTATAGGGACAGAATTAAAAATGTATCTGTTCCAAAGAATTTTTGAAGTAATACTGTTGATTGTTTTAAACTTCAAAGTATTTCATACTCTGCTTAAAAAGGCTATGAAGCCAAGGAACTATTTTGGGGATGAAAGAGCTCATTAAGCAGCTCCACAAACCAGTATAAGTGATAAAAGCAATTGGGGTTCCACAGTACAGCCATTTACTTCGCAGAGAACAGCACGATATCTGAAGCATAAAACAATGAATAAAACTTTTCTAAAGAACAAATGCTGTGATTAAAGATTTTTCGAATTCTCTGTGAATTTTTAAGACTATTTCTCTCAGCTATACTACACGATACCACAATTTGCTCAGCTACTCACCAGCAATACAATACACTCATACACTTATCTGCACTGTTCATTACACAGATTTCTGAATCTCATTTAGAACAGCTGGGGTTCTCTGCTACCACGGAGAAGATAATTCATTTCTAGTAAGTAGTTCTAAATGTACAGGAGAATGTTTACAATAGAAAGTGAGAAGACACAAGAATCCTCACATTGGTAGATATTGCTCCAGGACGTCTGTGAGTTTTAGTTTGGCCGTGGCTGGCAGGCTGCCCTTTAAATCCCCACCTTTTCATGACACCTTGAAATCCTTTACCAATTCTGTGAAGAAGACAATAAAGAAAGAAACCTGGGTAAGGTATACAATAATGTTTCCAGCAATAAACGATACTTTCAGTCAGGCTCATAAATTTTTTATAGACGTTTACTTTTTACTTTTAGCAAAGTTTATTGGATACAGGAAAATATTTTAAATATTATCTGTAATCTATACAGTAAGCATATTCTAGTGCAATACTTCAATGTTGCTTTAGAGAATAAAAAGCATGAAGAGAGTCATGCTACGACGACCTACAATGATCCTTGCTGTGATTGTACATGGTGTTATGATAATATTTTAACTAATATCAAGATTTGACACGAGAAAAACAAAACCCCAAACCAAAAATAGCTGTGTAACAAAACATACCAAAACTTAATGAAAGGCAGTGTCAAGAGAGGGAGAGTATGGCTGCTTGGACTGTCATCAAAATAAGCCAAGGAACATTTCTTCTCTCAACTACAAGAGAGTCACCTCTTGAACACAGCTTGTTTTCGCTACACAGTGTAGTAAAAGCATTTAACACACTTGATCTAGACTAATCTTACAAACAAGCTCTAAAACAAAGTAACAAATAAATGCATCTTCCATGCCTTAATATTTGAGGCAAATATAATTACTGGCTCTGAAGTTCTGTTTACTGCAAAGAAAGACTCAACAAGAAAATCTGGTTCACAGTTACACAAAAGAAAGGCAGATTACCGTGTGTGTTTAAATCCACGTTGACAGTTTCCAAAAGCAAAAGCGGGGTTTGTGGCTGCCCTGATCATTTAATTGTTGTAACAACATGATCCAATTTAGAGAAATCCTTTCTCCACTAATGCACTTTGCAATGCCACAGTTCTGTTACTTGCAGCATCAGAACCTTCCAATCAAACACAGGAAAATAAAACTGGGAATAATCACGCATACTCTATGTTTTACCTATGAACAACACTTTGTTATCTTCCCTGATCATCAAAGTGAAAACAAAAATAGTCAAAATGCTGAGAACACTGACACATCCAAAAGGAGATGCTGTCCTCTTCCATTTGAATGCTTCTCTGATTGGTGGTCTACTTGCCTACAGCAATTTTTTCCTTTAAAACAATCTATTATGGCCATGTTTTCCAACTAGACTGCTTCTGGCATCTCTAGTGGAATTAGTGAACTCTCCAAGCCAAGTATAAGTGTGTCACACAACAACAGCTGTGCAGTTAGCAGAGAGATCATACTGAGGGCCATGAATCTTTACCTGCAGAAATGTGCTTGCAATTCATAGAAAACTTCACTTCTCCTGTGTTAAGCACAGACTGAAGTTCACTGAATTACCTACAAATGCACTTCATGATTTTCTGAACTTTACTAGCTCAATGTTCCTTGGTCACTCCAGAAGAATATCAAACTTGCAATCTGAGTCCTTGTTGATGAGCCTGTGATCTGTGCTCAAGTGGTTATTTCTCTATTATATGGAAAGAATAAATACTACGAATAAATTTTACATCACTTAAAATCTACTTCTAGTGCAAAGATCTTACATTCTTCCAATTGTATGAAATGCAAAGTACTTTTGAAACTAGTACTTATCTTATAAAAGCAGAGAAGATAAATTTAAGATGCATGCTGTTAAAGAAATGATGCTGAAAAATCAGAGATTTATACCAGTTTACAGTTGTCTTTAACTTTCTGAATTCTGCCCAAAAAGAACAATTATTTGTAATACATTATTGTCAACTTCAGAACAGATGCTAGCTGTCAGCTCTTAGTATCACCAATTAATTTCAGATTGCTTCGTTGCTCTCTTCACTCATTTAAAAAATTACTAAGTGTGAATGAATTCAGCAAGTATCACCAATCACATGCAAAAAATTTGCTAAACCGAAAGTGCTATTTTCCAATAGAACAAAACAGAACATTCCAGCCTAAGAACACTACATCCTCTGTTGAAAAATCTTTTGAGTTCGTTTCCACCAAATATTTCTTAGCGTGAGCTAGTCCAAAATCAAAAGATTATAGCATGTGGTTACCACATATGAAATACCGTAGGATTACCCATAAAAGATACCAACAAAACCTGTTCTCTCTCCTAGAGCTACTTTTCCTTTGATGACCTACATCACCACCTCATCTAAGAATACCTTAAAATATTTCTATGAACTCTTCAGATGTAAACATACAATTCTAATTTCAAACAAACATGCATAAGAAAAGGTGTATCTCCAAAATCTTTTACTTAGTTCTGCTCACTTAAAATATTTTCAAAAACATTGTGTTTTTTTATAGTGGGACTTTAATCTAGATCCATATTTTAAACAGAATTAACATCTAGATTCTACTCTGAAAGAATCGAGTTGCACGTGCTGTATATGAGGTGTGGTTATCAAGAAGTTAAAGTGCAACACTTTCCATCCTACTTACATTGTTGAGATTTCTTGATAAGACATTTACTACACTTTATCTTGGCTTGAATCAAGGACTAAAACAATATTTGAGCAAGCACACATCAGACCTATCTTCATTAGGCTCGATATGTTTATCAAATATGTACTCTTCTGTAATACACTGAATTTAGTCACCTACTTTACTTAGCTCCATCAAAACATGACTGCTTGAGTCCAATAAAGTAACCACAGGCAACAATTGTGCATATGCAAAACTAACATGAGTGTTAAATGAAATGAAAATAATCATTCAGTAGAGTTAGAAATAGAGTTTAATTAGACACATTTGTTCTAGCCTCACCTGCTGGAAAGCAGCTGTTCAATTCAACCACACAGCTTTTAGAAAGCCTCAATTTCCAGGTTTGATAGGAGCAAAATGCCAGTAACTAACAACCCAACCTCCATCTGAAAACTGTCAATATAAAGCAGTGTAATTAAGTTACACTTAATCTTGCTGCTAACTCTTTGAACTTAGCTGATTTAAAGAAAAATTATTTCAATAAATTATTTAGATAATGTAGAGGAAAAGGACACCACCTATTCAGTCAAATGATTTCAGACAACTATACAGAATACTTCTGGATTTAGATGATACTGTTAGCCTACAAAGCTCAAATAAAGCCACTAACCACACAAGAAATCACCATTTTCACATGTCAAAAATAATCACCTTTGGCTTTTTCTTTGGAGTGACAGCATGTCTGATGTTTCATTAGTTCCAGAAAACGTTCACGAAAAGGGTGATGAAGTAGCAGAAAGAAAAAAAACTATCCCAACTCATCCTCCATCCAGAACTAAGGCTACCAATGCAAAGCCTGGTCCCACCTCCTCTCACCTCATGTTTCGCCCATCTTTATACCACAGTGAATCTTATGCTGAGGAGCAAGCTGGGCATGCAACTGCTACAGCTGAAAGAGTGACCAGTGAAGAACAGATACATCACACAGCACATCTTCATGCACCTCATAGTGGCAGCAAGCTGGAGGAACTACGTAGAAGCAAGCACCACTATCCCCTTGGGCAGCAATCTTTGCTATACCAGCTCACACACATCAAAAAAGCAATGTGCTTAACATCATGATTTCTGTATTGTGCTGTGTATTTTGAAGTACGTAAGGGCTAAAAACGACTAACGGGCCACAGGAATTATGAACTTTACTCCCACCCCAAATAGGGTTCTAAACAATATGCATTTTCGATACACACCTCTGAAAGAGAGGACAAAGCTACTTTAAAAATAGCTATGAAATTTAAGGACTAGATTTTTAAATTGCTGACAACAAGTACAAAGGAAAAAATTCAGCACTAACAAGACTGACAGCTCCCACACACACTGCCTACTGTCAGTGTTTTAGAAGCTACTCACAATGCCCTGAGCAAATTAAGAGACTTCACATAAAAACAAACTCTCTATCCCTAGCTGAGCCTTCTTGTTACTGTGTGATCTTCAGATATATAAATGAATCAAAACATTTCAAAAGATGAACATATTTCCAAGGAAAGTTTAAAAGCAGATGTCCCTAAGAAAACAAACAAACAAAAAAACCTACCCTACATTTTGGTAATTGAATCTAATCAAGATACCAACCATGTTTTTCTCTGAAACACAGTAATAGTAGCTTGTTTAACATATGATAGAGAACTAAAAAAAAGCCTTACTCGTGTTTAAGGATCACATTTCTGATTTTCATCTTGTCAGAAGGAAGTATACAAAGGGATACTGTGCTCATCAGGATCATTAATGGTACAAATTTAAACATCGTTTATATACACTATATTCCCTCCTTACTGGGGTGGCACTTTATTATTATTTTTTTAATAAATTAATAATGCTTTGAAAAGTAGCATTGCTGTGATCATCTGTAGGACTGCCAGCACTGCACACGTGTTTTCTCAAATTAAAAACAAAATCCCCACAATCTCAAAAACATGAAATAAATGTTAATGTAAAAAGTATTAAAAACTTTACTAGCAGTGGTAGCAATTACTGGCTTTTAAACTCATAACTGAATCAGGGAAATGGAAGTTGCTTCCTGCTGTGACTCAGCATAATGTTCTTACCTATCTTTTCAATGTGCCAATATGGCTTCAAACCTCCCAAGTGCCTATATCATCTTTGAAGATGGAACTCACAGATCACGTAGATCACAGAATTGTAGGGATTAGAAGGGACCTCTGGAGATCATCTAGTCCAACCCCCCTGCCAAAGCAGGCTTCCTAGGCCAGGTTGCACACAAATGATCCCGTGTCTGTAAACTCTGGAGAGTAAAGGCTAATTTCAGCCTATGGACCAAACCCCAGAAGAGAGATGTCTCCTGTTAAGTGTGGTCGCGACACAAGTCTAACAAGAAGCATATTCTCATTTCTATCCCAAAGTGCAGCCCAAATGTTACAGACCAATGCTGTAATCATTCCCAAGATAAACCGTTACCAGTATCTCTTAAGGGGCCAAGAAGCTTTCCTAAGCACTTGAAAATACCCCTACCCTACTAAAACAAAGTTCTTCTGCATTAGCCAAGCACGACACGTGCTCTGCACGTATGGAATGCTTGTATTCCCAATTATGCAAGTATATGCTTTACAAACAAGCTGTTGTCTCTCACAGGCTGCTCACTGAACACAGTTTAGGAGCTGAATTAATAATGTACCAGGTGCAAGTTTACAGAAGCAAATCTGACGTAGAAAAATGCTAATTCCAGCGAACTCCTTGATTTCCTGTTCTGAGCAAGGTCCCTTTATAGGTGTACTTAGTTGAGCCATATGAGAGCTGACTATTCTGCTGTGCTGGAACTGTCAATGTTCCCCAGTACATGCCAAGCTGTGTGAGTAGTATTAGACATTTCTAATATAACATGTATGTGAGACAATTACAATGGACACCACTTCAAATAAAGCCAGTTTGGCATTATCTCCACTGCACAAAAAATTAAACATCAAATGAAAAACATTATCTTGGTGGCACAAATCAACAAAAACACCTCACTAATACACAGAGATAGTTCTCATTTCTCTTGGGCAAAGGCAATCATGCATGTAACAGACGAAGCATGACTAGTCCCTGTGGCAAGATGCCAGATATTCTTTTGGCACCCCCTTCAATCATAAGGGGTTGTCAAAAGAATATGATACCACTTCAATCCTAATTTGGCATTCACTGTGGTCTGAGAGGAAATCATTCCTCCCACGATAAAGTAAAAAGATCTCTAGCTGTTTCTGGCAGAGGAGATGAGCTGGAATATGAGAGAAAACAATCCAGCAATTTGACAGTTCTGTTGTCCAGCTAAACGTACTCACTATCTTTTTGCTTTTCTTCCTGTCAACATGATTAATCTCTTTGCATCTCTTCACCAAGACAAAATTAGGCAGCTCTGCAGAGAGCTGAGGCCTCCTGGCATTTACTTCCTCCCACTTGCACATACCACACAGGCTGCACTGCCGACCTCCCAGCCTGTACTGAGCTTGAGCAGCTCTTCCTTGGGCTGTGTCAAGCCTTTCAGCACTTATCATCTTTGTGACAGACAGCACATGCAGAACCACAGCCCTGATGGCTGAGATTTTTTTCTGTTTGCAAACCATGTCAAAATTCAAAAGCCAAAGTGAAGAAAGATAATCCAATATTTCTGACCCACTGATGGAGCAGATCTCCATTGCAACTGTATTTCAACTGCTGAACTGAAAATTCAAGCCAAAGCAGAAGAACGAAGAATTCAACCAGGCCATCTGAAAGATAAAGCATACACATGACAACACTGGGAACATACGTTTTTGCAGTAACATCCACGATCTGCCCTGGGCGAAAGTGAGCAGCATACAGAGGAGTACCTTAAAAGAAGAGGAGAGATCATTTTGAGCCAAGTGTCAAAATACTCCAAACAGCACCAGTCATTGCCATCTACGTTTGAATACAGCAGTAGGAAAGAGAGTTCTATTTTTTATCCACACATTATTTGTTCTTCTGTATAAACCTCAGTGACTGAAATAGGTGCTTTCTAATTGCTACTTTAGCCCATTTCTCAGTTGCTACTCCCATTTCAGATGTAGGAAGGAAGGGTTGGGGCTGTACTTAAAATAAATAAAGCCCAAAACACAGAATTAGTTAAGACACTTACAATCAACAAACTTGGCAAGAAAACAGAACTTGCTGCTGTTGTAACAGTTAGCACCTCACAAAGTGAGGGAGTTAAAAAAGAAAACAAAGGGAAAAAAAGCTTTGCAGTTTCTCCCCTTTGTCTGGACTCAGTGTTTCTAAACCAAAGACTGTAACAGAAAACATCCACCTGGGAATTACCTATATGTGACCTTTTAGCAGGAATAATGCTACTGTAGGTCAATGACCACACTCAATTGAGTGTAATTACCCACTTGATCAAAGTTATAACTTTAATTAAAGATTTGCCTTCAGCATTTCTTAGGTCCAAATGTAATATTCTTTTATATGCAACATTTAAAAGACAAACAGAATTGATAACTTTGTTAACTATAAATGAACTTTAATCTGAAGACCAACAGAGCTGCAGTTTCAGCAGAGCTTCCAGTCTATTTAAGTCAATTAAAGAAATAATGTTATTTTATGAGCCATACAGACCTGGGCTAACATGTCTGTCAGCAGCAAGCAACTGATGTAAGATGAAGTATGTGAAGGATGCTACAGACCAAATACACACCCTCTTACTGACCTCAGTAAAAATCAGTATATCAAAAACCTGAAATTCTGCTATATATCAAGCACTTGTTTCCATTAATTACTCCAGACTTCCCCTTCATGCCAGACTTGATTTTTACCAGTTACCACACTGTCTTAAATACCTCTTGCTAAGACAAGCAAATAAAGATACAAAACAAGTTTGTTCGTGCTCAGTGAAAGAGAAATAAGAGCTCTGCCATAGTTGGCAAAATTCCATACAAAACAAAAATGTAACACACTTTTTAACTTGGTTTAGATCTACAAGAAGTGGCAGACACTAAATGTGTGTATATAAGTCAGCAAATCAAAAAGATCACCTGGTTTAATTATGGCATCATCTGTCACTTTAAAGGTTGTAACTTTCTGCTTCCGTGGTACTCCAGCTTCTCTAAAAATTTTCATTTCAGCCTCTGATTTCTGTAACAAACAGCAGCCATTAAAAAAAAGAAGTGATCTTAAAATACTCAGAGCATAGAAAGTGATTAGAGACAGTCAACACCACTCAGACACGCATCATATTGCATTTTTATCTTCAGAGTAATATTTTAACCCTCTATAAAGTACATTTATAATTCCTGTGTCTGTGTGCTGCTTTTTGAGTAGCTAGCCCAGAGCTGCATCACATGAACAGGAGGTACATGGAGATTTCTAAGATCACGAGGAAGAAACCAATCATTTAGAACACATAAAATGTATCAGTGATTTTTCATGACTTCAACTCTTTCCAAGATATTCTATGATAATTTAAATAATAATTCAAACTGTAAATATTAATTTAAATAATTTAAATTGCCCCATCCTGGAGGCGCTCAAGGTCAGGTTGGATGGAGCCCTGTGCAGCCTGATCCAGTGGGTGGCAGCCCTGCCCACAGCAGGGGGTTGGGGTTAGGTGGGCCTTAAGGCCCCTTCCAACCCAAACCATTCTGTGATTCTATGAAATGCATTTGTTTCTTTTCAGCGCTGCTAATCAATCAGTTCCACGTCACTCTAAATTGCATTTATCCCATTTAACAAACAAAATGAAACCAACAGTCAGGCACTGCAAGAACTTCCAGAAATGCTTAACTGAGGCTGCAGGAAAAAAGTGATGCAGCTGATTCAGCTTCAAATGAATTCTGGAAAGTAACTGAAGCATCTGACAGTCCTGGCACACTGGGGCAAACACAGCACTGAGTTTCTCTTCTCAAGAGTTCAGTGCAATTATCTCTCAAGCAAAAAAAAAAAAACTTGGCTTTTTCAGAGCAAACTTAAAACTTATTTTGTTTACTTTTAACATCAGGATGCTGTGCTTCCTTTTGGTTTTAAAATGTTGTGAGGTGCTACAAGAAGAGAATGAAAAATGAAGGAGGAGGATGGAGCAGCTCTGACTTAGTCATAAACCCCAACCTCTATGGTTATGAATCTGTACTCACGTGAGGAGAAAATGTGGTTAGAGCCTTTGAAGGCTGATTTTTCTTTTAATTATTTTTAAGCTATTTGTAAACTGGATTTCACAGTACAAAATGCTTCAAATAATACTGTCACCTTTAAAAAGATCATCAATTAAATCCAAAAATCTCCCAAAAGACTGTGAACATTTAAGGCATTAATGAATGACAACTGTACTGAACTGCAGTACCATACAGGAGGATAAGAGCATGAAGCAAATCCCTCCTCGACTGTGTGTTAACCATTTCCACTGGTGTGTGCAACCAGCTCCCCAGAAAGCACTGCAGGGAGCAAGGCACTCAGCACAGGGCCTGCAAGGAGCTACTGCAGTTGAACAAAAGCACCTGGAAGTCAAGGGGAAAAATGGCTTTTCCATCAAAACAGCCCCTCTCCAGCTTTTCTGTTTTCTATTCTACCTTGGCAAGGTGTCTGTGAGCAGCCACACCACCATGGCCTTTACAAACCCCTCCAAAAGGCAACACCAGCAAGAAAAGAAGATTGAGTGAAGTGTCAAACATTCTTACTTGATAAAGACCAATAATGTCTTCTCGTGTCAGAAGAAAATAATGAGTCTGCCCTAGAAATATTCTGGAAGAACCATTAATACCAACAAGCTGGAGAGTTGGGCAGGGAAGAACCTAATGAGATTTCACAAGAGGAAGTGTAGAGCCTTGCACCTGGGAAGGAATAACTGCATGCATCAGTGCAGGTTAGGGGCTAACCTGCTGGAGAGGAGCTGTGCAGAGAAGAACCTGGATGTTTTGGTGGACAACAGGTTGGCCATGAGCAAGCAGCGTGCCCTTGTGGCCAAGAAGGCCAGTGGTATCCTGGGGTGCATTAAAAAGAGCGTGGCCAGCACGTCAGGGGAGGTGATCCTCTGCCATGGTGAGGCCACACTTAACACTACTGCGTCCGGTTCTGGGCTCCAGTTCAAAAAAGACAATGATCTCCTAGAAGGAGTCCAGGGAAGGGCCACAAAGATGATGTGGGGCCTGGAGCATCTCCCTTGCGAGGAAAGGCTGTGTAACTGGAGTCTGTTCGGCCTGGGGAAAAGAAGACTTGAGACGGGGTCTGATAAATGTTTATAAATATCTGAAGGAAGATGGGAGGCAAATGGATGAGGCCAGGCTCAGTGCTGTGCAGCGATAGCACAAGGAACAACTGCCTAAAACTTGAACACAGGAAGTTCTGTACTAACATGTGAAAGAACTTCTTTATGGTAAGGGTGACAGAGCACTAGAACAGAATACTCAAGAGAGGTTATGGAGTCTTCTTCTGTGGAGATGCCTACCTGTGTGACTTACTGTAGGGGACCTGCCTTACCAGAGACGTTGGATTCTGATCTCTTGAGGTCCATTCCAACCCCTGTGATTCTGTGACAGAATTGTACCACTGAGAATAACTTTCTAATAAAGAAAATACTAAAATCATGGGCAGACATCAGCCAGAATTTCTTTTTAGCTTGATGCAAAGCACAAACACTTCTTATTTTTTAAGAAATTTGACACTCAAAAGATTTACATGAAAGTCTGTCAGTGAAATTACTGAGGGAATCACTGGGCTGAATTCATTAAAAGCAAAACAAACAAAAACAGCAGCTGTGAGGAACTCAAGGAAGACACATGTTCCTGTGAGGAATTTACAACAGAGAACACAGAATCATTCAACTTCCTTTCAATTCTTGCATTCAAACATTTCAGAGAGAAAAGAAACACACTGAAAGATAAGCATAAGAGAGCAGTGATTTAAATCTGAGTTAAACCAGAACAATTGAGCATTTGTGGGTACCTGAGCAGTAAAACTGGTCAGAAAACATGCCAAATTCTCTTAGAATCTCTGCAGTTCATACAAGGATGATGATGATGATGGTAACTACACAGAGCTCAGATCTAGGTTAGGTCCTCACCACAGATTTGTCCAAGGATACTAAGTCAATATCCTTATTAAAATAAGCTTAACCAGATCAATAGGAAAAAATAATCTCCAAAAGAATCATTTACATAATGCAAATCATTGGAAAAGCCCTTGAACTAGCTTTTTAGGTGGCTCTGCTACATGCGTTTCTCTCTGATCCTCTTTGTTCCTTGCACATTTTGACTCTGACAACACTGAACTGCAGTCAACATCACCTTCATGAAGAGATCAGTGGTATGAAGTCTAACATACAGAATACAAACCTAAAGCTGTTTGACTCTCACAATTATCACATCTCCAACCAAGGTGATAGCAAACAAAAAGCACTGCTGCAGTTTCTCCAAGAAAAATGTCACGCCTGGAAAGTGGAAACGGACCAAAGCAACACACAAAAAGTAGAAGCACTGGTGATAAAACATGGCATGAACCCACTGAATATAAGGAAAAGCCAAGAGATTTGCCAAATGAAAAAAAAAAAACAACAAAATCTCAAAGGGAGACAATCTGCTTAGTAATAATGAGCTCTGTTTTCCTTCCTGCCTAAATCAAATAAATGAGTTTTGAGACACTGCAAAACGTGAGAAGTGAAACTTGGTAGAAAAAATGGATCACAGAAACATCAATCCTTAGAGGGAAAGCTTTGTTCCTGTCTTGATCTATACTTCAATTTTCCTCATCAGCACTGATAACAGCTCTGAGGGGCAGCCAGAAGCACTGAAGTTGGCTGGGAACTCTGCATAAGGCATGTGGGGCTTCCACACAAGTGTGTGGTTTTGGTATTGCTGCTGATGAGCTGTGTTCATGAAGGCATCTCCCTGAAAATTCATCTCATGCTTCTTAGTCAGTAAAACTAGCTGCCAACTAGCAATCTCAACAGATCTGTGGAGGCATTACCACTAAACACCCCTTAATCAAGAACTGAGATTAGCAGTAGGGAAATAAGGAAGCGTGAGTGTGACAAAAGATCAGTTCCCAAACACATCACATTGGACAATTAATATAAACAGACAGTTCAGCTTGTGTTATTGTTCTACTGTCATCACAAGAGAAACAACTCCAACAAAAACACCCGAAGCAGTTCACTTACAGAAAAAGGAGATGCGTTTTTCCCTCCAACAAGAAGCAGTGCTCCTTTTCCATCTGAATTTTCCTTTGAAATGTACCTCAAAACATGGCAATCTTGCACCTCAACAAAGGAAAATAGTGATTACTTAAACAGAAGCAGATGTGCATGGTTTGATACTCAAGTAAGAGATAATCAAGGCAAGTCAAAGGACATCTTTTCTTCATTCATATTTGTGTAACAGGATAGAGCATACCATTAACATTCTTTTTCCAATTAATTAAAGGCATATCTTAGAGAAGATACTTGTAAAATGATATCTACATTTTCATGAACGCTCTAGTGAATGAACTCCTATTGCCACCTTCTGTGAGCAAGATGTGCAAAACCTAAGGGGAGGCTATGAGAAAGAATGTGACAGGCTCTTTAGCAGGGTCAGTGGTGTCAAAATAAAAGAGGGGAGGTTTAGATTAGATATGAGGAAGAAGTTTTCCACAGTAAGGGTGGTGAGGCACTGGTACAGGTTGCCCAGAGGAATGGTGGGTGCCCCACTCCTCAAGGTCAGGCTGGATGGGGCTCTGAGCACCCGATGTAGCTGTAGGTGCCCCTGTTCACTGCAGAGGATGACTGAATGGCCTCTAAAGGTCCCTCCCAGCTCAAATGATTCTACAGAAATCTCTACTGCATGCAGATGCAAGAGTATGCAATAAAAGACTGTTTTGGTCTCCTGCTCCTTCAACCCTGTAACCCTGGCGGTCCTTCACAGCCCTCATTTGTCACAGGGTAGCAACAGGCATGCAAAACAGTTTCACCTAAGCAATGTCTGCCAGAAAAATACCAAGAAGCAGCCTCAAGGCTACAAAGACTCAGCAACTAAAGCAACACTAATTTCAAATTGCAGAAGGGTGGCAAAAAAAGCAAAGCAGGAAGAAAAATCCAACTTTGCATTGTCTTCCTATCTCCCTTCTGCTTGGCCCAATTTTGCAGCAACTGAACACTTGAGGCAGAAGACTGACTCCTACTACTTGTAGGAATGTAGAGAATAGCCACAATATGCTATGCAGTCCACAAGACCTTTTTTTTTAAAGGAATTTCTTTCTCTGTAAAATGATACGCTTCGCTTTTGAGACTTCTAGTTAAACTGAATACAGTAAAGGGGATGAAATTCAGCATGACTTGTTTCACCTTAAGTAGCGTGACAGGGTGCTTCTCCCCTGACTTGGTCCATATCGGCATCATTCCCAGTTTTACTGCAACAACACCAACTCTGACAGAATCTGCAGACCAGAAGAGAACACAGATGCAACTCCATGCTTAACATTTGAAAGAAGCCATCTTAAAACCTACTTAACTGCCAGTGAAACCTCAGCAGCACAGACCCATAAAGAGCTGAGGATGGAGAGCAAATATTGCTGACTCCCTGGCATTGGGCTGAGAATAACCTGCTCATTGCCTTCAATCCTCTTAGTAGTAAAATTTTACCTGTTCCAGTTCTGTCTGACAGAGCACGCAAATCAGTTCAACAGTAAGATTAGAACAACTGATGTTTCTCATTATTCTGTGAAATTACAACACCTATGCAGAATTCTAGCAGCAAACCAACTATTAAAAGGTCTTCTGTAGTAGTTCATCCCAGCTCACCCTTTGCATGCATGTGACTGTAAGTATAGAGCAAAGGCATCCTGTCAAGTCCATGCCTTCCCACAGTCTTCAGCTTGAAAAACAGAACACTTCAGATGAAGAATAAATGCTTGAAAAATTCAATATACTTCCTTGTAAGTAAATGTAATGCATCAGTTCTCTAAAAAGCATTTAAAACACCACAAGGTGTTAACATCCCTGTGGGAAGCTTTCAGTTCAAATCATCACCTCGTTGGGCCCGATGCCACACAACGTTCAGATAATAAGCTAAGATTTCATCTAAGAGGAATCTCCAGAATGCAATATATAAAAAGCTCAAAGTGCTGGACTGAGAAAAACTGTAATGGAATACATCCCACTTCTGTGCAGTGATTCTGGAGTCTCATTGGCCAGAGCATGACATGAAGTCCTCGACTCTTCAGAAGAGCCACATCATCTGACATCAGGCAACTGCCCAACACGGCCCTCAAATCCATGAGAGCAGAACAAGAACGGTGGATGACAACAGAAGTTGAAACAAAGCACGTGTTTCACCTTGCAGGGGGTAAGGCCACTTAGATAACAGACAAAACAGGTTATAGAACTTTGGTATTACTGAATGCAGCGACAATAATTTCGCTTATTTTGGGTATTTCAGAAGGTTTTCTCACCTGGCTTCCACTCGTTCAGCGGCCACGGCTCGTCCTTCAGCGGGCACAGCTTGCTGGCCGTCTGCGCCCCGTGCTCCTCTGCCACCGCCTTCTTGAGGAACTCGACGTTCTCCTCAGACAGATGCTCGTGCCACCACGTCACATCATGCACCGGCCTGGCTGCAAAGCCCAGCCGCCACCTTCCCAGGGGTGGCGAACAGCCTAAGTGCCCCATCAGCTCACACAACAACCCGTGACACCCGTGCCCACCCCCGCCATGCCCGCCGACCGTGTCCCTCAGTGCCACATCCTCCCCGCCGCTTCCAACCCCTCCCCTCCCCCACGCCGCGGCTCCGCCGCCCGCCCCTCGCTACCTGTGACCGGCCGCCGCCGCGCCCCCTCGCAGCGCCCCCCCCGGCGCCGCCGCCCTGAGGCGCGCCCCGAGCCGCGCCAGCAGCGCCCAGCCCGCCATGCCCGCACCGCCGGCGGAAGCGCTGCGCCGCTCGGTCCGTCGCGGAACCGTTCCGTGCGGCGCGGAAAGGACGTTCCGCCGGGAGGGCCCGCTGCAAAGTAACCCTCCCTGAAGCTCGGAGGAGTCCTCGGAACGACTGAGCGTCAGGTTCTGCATATTAGTCACAGCAATGCCAGACAGTGCTGCAGGCTTGGGGCTTTCCGTCGCACTGGAAAGCTGCGATGAGGAAAAGGATCTGGGGGTGTTAAGGAACAACCAGCAGCATCCCGGCTTGGATCAGGAATGCAGCCAGCAGGAGCAGGGAGGTGATCGTCCCCCTGTACTCTGCACTGCTGAGATCGCGCCTCGAGTGCTGCGTTCAGTTTTGGGCCCCTCACTGCAAGAAGGACATTGAGGCTCTGGAACGTGTCCAGAGAAAGACAATGAAGCTGTGAGGGGTCAGGAGCACAAGTCTGATGGGGAGCGGCTGAGGGAGCTGGGATTGTTCAGACTGAAGAAGTCAGGGGAGACCTGATCACTCTACAGCTGTCTGAAGGGAGGTTGTAGCAAGGTGGGAAACAACCTTTTCTCCCAGGTAACAGCAATTGGATGACTTGGAACAGCCTCAAGTTGCACCAGGGGAGGTTCAGGTTGTGTAATAGGGATAATTTCTTCTCCAAAAGAGCAGTGAGGCAGTGGCACAGGCTGCCCAGGGAGGTGGTGCTGTCACCACCCCTGGAGGTGTTCAAGAACTACGTGGATGTCATCAGTGGGCATAGGTTGGCAGTTGGACTAGGCAGTTCTAGTTGTCTTTTCCAGCCTTAATGTGTCTGTGGTTCTATGAATGGAAACACTACTTTTGAACCTGCAATCTTCACAAGGGAAAAGACAGCTTGCTTTCATCTGTGTGTTTCAAGAATCTTGCAGGGGTGACTGCAAGTCCCATAATCCCAGGTGAGAAAGTTCACTCTTAACCAGTCAGGCTCCTTCTGGAGTAAACCATGTCTTGCTTGTGTGACTGGGAAAGCCATGCTGAAGGAGGCAGCTCTATTTTATCAGCAAACATCTTCCTGCAGTACAGTAGTGAGGCTCAGTGAGACAGATACCCTTCCATCCCAGTACCCCATGTACACAGGTGAGTGAAGCAGACCTGCAGAGCTATCAGGTACATGTGCTTGGAGTCAGGACCTTCCACCTGTGCACTTGTTCCCCTATCACCTTTGTGAGCTGAAGCAAACCTTGGCTAGGACCAGTGATCTCCACTGCACTCAAAAAGGTCTCAAAGTGATGAAATTCTAAACCTCCCAGCTGTTATCAGCTATGTACCTTTGATATTTGCAGAGTAAAATAAAAACGTCTTAAGGAAGCACAGTTATTTCATTTTCTAATGTGGCAGTAGACTCCTTCATCAAATGCTGCAGAATGCAGTATTACTGTTTGTAGTGAGGATTTTATAGATAGGTTTTCCAACAGAATAGTAAGCAATTAGCAATATAATAGCAATTTTTTTTCATTTTATTAGTAGATTTAGTTTACCCTACATAACTGGAAATATAAGTCATCTGCATATCTAGCTCAAGAATTAGATAAATTAATACATTTATGGGCTAATAGGTATGATGAATACCTTGAATATTCTGGGACTTCTGGGTACAAGATTGGATTCAAGAGGCAATGAACAGATGCAGAATTACAGTGGGCAGTTGCATTATTAACAGATGTACAGTTAACAGAATAAGCAGTTCAAATAACACAGTAGTCAGAATATATAATGAGAAAAATTGTTGCAGTGGAAGGGAATAATCAAAAAGAGATAGAATGCTCACCTGTGTCCCAGGCTCACAATAGAAACTCCAAAAGAGCAATTTCCAGAAAGAGAGCCTTCCCTAGTGGTGGTCAGCCCTTAAATGGGGTCTAGGAGAGGTGGAGCCAAACTCCACCCCTTCCAGTCACACAGGTGCATTGCCTTCACCTGTGCTCCTGCAGCTGATTCAGTGCTCGCCTCAGGTGATCCATCAGTGGTTCAGGCTGTGATTCAACAGTTCTCATACAGCAGTGAAAGCCATCAATTACCTCAAAGGGACAAGATATAATTTATAATAAAGTAGTTTTCAGAATTTAAAATGATCTATAAAAGCCATTAGACATTTAAATTTGCATCTAATATCTACAAGAGAAATGGCAGCAGCTTAGTCTCAAGGCATAATGGCCTTGCTAAACCCTAAGTATCATTTCATTGATATTTTTATGTATTTAATAATATTACTTTGTACAAAGACAAAAATTGCTTTCATTTCCTCATTCCTTTTTCAGGAAATCCCCTGAGGCTCTCAAGGCCAGGTTGGATGGGGCTCTGGGCAGCCTGATCCAGTGGGTGGCAGCCCTGTCCATGGCAGGGGATTGAGGCTGAGTGAGCTTTAAGGTCCCTTCCAGCCCAAACCATGCTGTGATTCTATGATTATTATGTGTGCTTATTTTACTTGCTGGAGTTCGTATAGACTGAGGGAGATTTCCAATTAAGCTTTCAATATCACAGAGGTGTCCTTTCAAATACTTTGGGAACTGGTGCACAACTGCAAATCTCTGTCCCCACTGGTGATGTTTTCATTTTAAGCAGACAGCATTTATGACCTGGATCGTGTGAAGTAAACAGAAAGATCTGTAGCAACTATGATAGTCTTCGCACACTTATGTAGACCATCTACATAAATGAAAATGACTGGTGAGTTGCACAGCTCAGCAACAATAACCACAGAAGCCATGCATGATCACTGCATTTTATGTGATGGTGCATTACAGAGGCTCATTGTAACACCCCTGCTAAGGACAAGCTGTAAGTCCTTGATTCCATGCAACTGTGAACACTCCACAAATTTAGGGAAGGATCGTATGTACCAGGACAGTCTATCTGATTTCTGTATTCTCTTGATGAAAGCTTTTGTTTTCCTATCCTTCAGTCTAGCAAACAATAAAGAAAAGCTCCTCTTCAGCTCCCTTTTGCATTCTCTGAATCCGTGGCCATGTAAAGTGAGAACCATCATGCCTCTGAGGATCTCAAAACACATTTCAAATACGAAAAATCCCCCAGTACCATTATGAGATGTTCAAGAATTCTCTTCAATTCGCAGATGAGGAATCTGAGATGCAGGAAAGTTAAACAGTGTGCCCAAGATCACAAAATAATATTCTAGAGGAGCAAAGAACATTGCTCTGTTGATTTTTCAGTCGTGCTTTAATGGCAGAGAAATACTCCTCCTGAGAACTGGAAAGAAAAGGAAAAAGGGAGGAAATGGGAATAAGAAGCTACAGGTGTCTTAGATAAATAACTTGATAGAGTGGCTCTGATTTGAGATCTATCAGGTGGGTCATCTTCACACAATTTATATATACGACCAAGTAAAACTGGCTGCTGTTCAATATCTGATCACCTGAAGAAATCTTTACTAGGAAGCATGAAAGATTGCTCTGCAGAATACAGATGGAGCAGAACTGAACGTGCTGGGGAGACAGCCCCATGTGTCTTGGCTACCCCGTGGCCTTCATTTTATAGTACAAAATCATCAATCACAGCCAATCTCGTGGGATTTACTTCTAAATAAGGGAATTAGAGTTCTACATTATCTGCAAACTCATTGAAAAATATGCATTTCTAAAACCAAAGAAGCCTGCTTACAGGTGAGATATTCCAGAATATTCAGCACTGGCCCCAAATGGCTTCTTCTGGAACTTGCAACAAGAATGTATTCACCTCAATGAGAGTACTCTCATACAAAGCTACGCCCTTTGGGGAATCCCACACGAAATTATATTATTTGATCCTTAACTTCTAACAATTTACATATTTCTCTGCTGTCTTCTAGCAAATTAAGAAGCTCAAACTCAAACACTAAGAATAACACTAATCTGAATTCTTCATTGGTAAATACACTTGAATATTTCAGTGGAAAAATCAATCCCCTGCTAATGTGTTCTTGTTGGTTCTCTTAAAAAAGGTGGTTTGAATATTCATTTGATACAAAGACAGTTCTATGGTACACAAAGCTCGGTGTGAGAAGTTTCAGTATCTAGTTGCCACAAAATCTGGCCATGCAAAATGTCTTTTAGAAAATGTGTCACGTGAAGTTGGATACAGGGTGCAAGATTAAGAAATAAAAATAAAAATAATAAAAATAAATGAAACAAAACAAGGATTCCCAAAAGGAACTGATTCTAAATCTGGGTAGCCAAAACCAACGGAATGGAAAGCCACCCAGATCATTTGGATTAACTGGACATATTTGAAGTCATGCAGTCCTGATGGCTCACCCCCTCCAAGCCAGATCTGTTCACAGCCACGGTCCAAATGCTCTGTATGGATGTGTCAGGCTTTTGAAAAATTGCTGCTCAGGACACAGACTGAGTGGGAGTGTTTGGGTACCCATGTTACAAACAGGTAATGTTAGAAATGCCCACCCTCGGGACTAGATATATCTTGAAATAATCAATTACCCCTTTCTTGTTAATACAGAAGTTGAAAGCAGGCAAAGAGAGAAATAAAGACTTCATGGCAGAGAGAGAAATAAAGACAACAACTGCAAAACTGTGTTGTTTTTATTTTAAACATGCAAAATACAGTTCATGCATCTGCCATTTTGAAAAATCTCTCAGTTCATAGCAGATTAAACCAAATACATTTTGGCTATCGACTCTCAATAAATATTTCAAAATGCTTTATAGTGTAAAGATAAGAAATTTAGCAAAATTTCAACAAACCTGTATAAAAAACAGATACAGATAACATTTTATTTCAAGTTGACATGCTGTAATGTAAAGAGTTTGCTTATTTTTTTTTTCTGGATGTTTTTTCCTCATAAAAAGTTTCCAACAATACAACTGCCTAACAGATTGACGCCTTTGGGCTACACATGCAAAAAGAAAAAAAGAGAAAAGAAAAAAAGGAAAGGTTATTTTAGTTAAAAATCACCAGAACGTGCTATTCTTTTTTGTTTGTTTCATTTTTAGGTACAGTAGCTGTAGACAGTAGCATTTCTCTCTTATTTTGTTGTTTAATTCTGTAAAAGAGTGCAGGCAGGTTCATGGAGCTAGTGTCCTGGAAGACTCGTACTCTGACACACATTTTGGTTTTATCCCTTTGCCATTGTAATAGTCCACGACTTGGTTTGGAACTTCGGCCAAAACACTTTTTGCTAGAGCAGCTGGGGAGGCCTGCAGGAAATGGTAGAAAACACAAACGTTAAAGCTATCTCTGTGCTAGAAGTGCCATGGGTTTTAGAGACATTGGAGCCACGAGATCAAGGTAAGAATTATGGTACAGAAGCAGCACCAGGAAACTAATTTTGTAGGTCAGGCGGGGCCTGTACACAAGGCCACCTAGAAGTACGCTAAAGCCAGAAGTACTCTGCATGTTTCCAGATCCATTTGGACTCTTCTAAGCTCAGGGCTGGGGCAACTGCTGTCCCACTGTGCTCAGAGAGCACCATATCACGATGAAAAGCTCTGCAAAGATTACATTCACCAGTACTCACTGAGGGCCTCTGCAGAACTTCACACTGAACTTCACACTGAGGCCTTCATCACTACTGTGATCTTCTGGTGCGGGTATGGTGTTTTAATGGCTGGGAAAGTTTTTAATTCAAATATATATATATTTTTTTTCATTGGAATTAAATCACTGTCATGAAGAGGTTGAATTCCCAGGCTTTGTGGAGGCTTTAAAGCTCTTCCTGCAACATTCAAACAGTGGGTATCACCCAGAGACAATTCCTATGAGAACTGACATCCCTGAGATGTAGAGCCAGATGTAGGAGCTACGCCCTATATTTTCTATTGGCTATGGCAGTTGCTGCCTCACACCCTGACAGGGCTTCAGTGGAGTCTGTGGACGTTCTGTGGGCAACCATTAACCTGCACGTGCTACAGAGATTTTCTTCAGACACTATATCCACCACGGATAGAACTGTGGTCCTGTTGCCCAAAGAAAACCAGAAGCACCCTCCTGCCCTGTGGTTTGGATTTGCTGTTTCTAAGTCTTTGGATCAAAGCTGACTCCAGATCCTGTGAGTCAGCCCACCTGACTCTGTTCCCTCTGAGCCCACCTTAAAAATGCAGAAAAAAATGCCTGAACTTCAGTATGAGAGATTGAAACTGCTGTACTTCTCTCCAGGCACTGCAGCTCAGCTGATGCAGGGAACTCCTCAGCAGGTGGCCGGATCATATTCTTTTTCTGCACACCAAGCACTATTTCTCAAATTAATGAATGTGTCCCTCCTCCCTGTCTGCAGTACTTTCAGCTAGTATGCAAACCTGGCTTTTCACAAAGCACTGACTTATTGCCCTGCTCTCCTTCATGAGGTAGGATCCTCATTCTTTCAGTCTTACATTTAGGCTTTCATAGGATGTAAGTGGCTAATTATCCCCAGATATGCTAACCCAGGGGTGTAGAATGTCCATGGGCATTATAAATTCTACTATCAAATATTACAGTACTACAAATGCAACGCTAGCAAGAGTAGAAATAAAACTATTTTTGTCTTCTGTATTTTGGTATTTTGAGTCACTTATGTGATTAATTATGAATAACATGAACCAGTATTTCCACCATGAGACATTTTAACAAAAATATTTGAGTGGGCAAAGGTCTGGAACAGTTCAGCAGAAACAAACTGGCAAAGCAGAACCCATACCTTGTCTGACAGCATAGCAGCCGTTCCCAGATGTTTCAAGGCAACAGGACCTGTTTCTTTTACATGGTTGCCTTTGTGCCATCTTACTAGAAATACAACCCTATATAAAAGGTAAAATGGGGAGTGGGGGAAGCTGGTCCAGCACTACAAGCACAAGCCCTAGCAATCAGGCAACTCCCCTCTGCTCTGTGCCTAAAGATGTTGGGCAGGGACACTTGTGTGTGATTTCCTGCCAGTTCAGGCCACGTCTACATTAAGCACTGTTGTGTGGTGAAGCACTCTCTCTTCTAGATGGTGCAGAGCAGCACTTGTGTAAGTTAGAAACAGACCCAACAGCTTCCAAGCTAAAAATCAGCCCTGTTCAGCAGGGCTGTTTAAGTAACCTTCACTGGGCTCTTAACACGGATGTGACATGAATGTTCTGCTGTAACATTTTCACCACTGTTTAAATGCTATGCTTGAAGAGCAACCTAGCAAGAAACACCTCAGGATGAATAGTTCTGATCAGTTGGCTAATACACAATTAGATCAGTCAGCAGCAAGAGAATAATCCCCTCTGATAATAATTGGTATATATTACAAATGACTGCTGATTCCATTTTACAGCTTTAACATGCTAAATCTTTAATTACAATGTGTACTGCAAAACATTGGTCTTTGCAGTGGTGAAGAACCATGCTTTTCCCACTCATTTGTGACAGGTGTTATTAAGTTACAGTTGTTAGGCGTTGCAATCCAACACAACACAGAGTGCAAGACTGTCTACTTGATCCATCCAAGTTGTGCACGGTATATAGATCGCTCTTTTTAAATGCAGAAAAATCACCTCATAAAGTATCATTGTGAATGGATTAAGCTGGAGCTGCAATTACAGATTTGCCAGGAATCAATACAATTACAATTAATGCTTTACTGAAGTACTCCTGATACAGGACATCATGTAGGAGAAGATGAAACCCCAATAATAAAACTTTCTATCTCCGGTCTTCAGCCAATTAAACACCAAAGTGGGGGTATGAAGTTTTAAGATATGTGAATAACTGTAACTAGCTGAGTTAAATGTACGTATGAGTGCTGTGAAGGATCAGAGCCTTCCCTACAGTCAGACTTATCAAATAAGAGGGATTCCATCTGTAGGTTATTTTTAGAACTCCCTTCTCCCTCATTTTGATTTTCTCACGGAGGCAGCTTCTGGGCATGTTATTTTTCATATCTTTCAATAGATATGAGATTCTGAGTTGGAGGCTGACCTGAGAATTGAAGCAGTGAAAGAAATATTGTTTGGTTTGACTCAAAATGAGTTTTAGTTTGCTATTCCATCACAACAAAAACTAATTGCTCACAAATAGCATCCCATAACATCCCTCCTTCCGTCAATAGTACAGGCAATACAGATTCAGGCATAAATAAATACTTGACTTAGTGGAAAAATCTATAAACCTTATAAAACTTGATATGTGGTCTTTCTAATGAAAACTTTCATCTTCCCAGTCTTTTCTCTACTTAAGAGTTGAACACAAAAAGTAGCAAAACTAAACACGAGGTAAAAAAAATTGACAGAAACTGATAAAAGATATGTGATTTTTAATTAAATACATTCCAAATCTGTTAAATGCAATATGCAGATTTATGATAATTCTTGTATGTGATCAGAAGTGATCTAAAAACATCCCCCCAGTTTTGGGTTAAATCTCCATTTTTTTTTTCTGTAGGAAAAAAAAAAAACCCAACAAACAACCAAACAAATTGAAAACATCACAGCCATTTCTATTCTCAACAGTTATTCCTCTAGTTGATACAACAGTCATGGCCTTTTGGTCATGCTGAGGATAAGTAAGAAAGATAGCTGTGAGTGTCAGTTTGTCCAGGGAGATATTATCTAGGAAGTTTCCACCACAAAGAAATTCGAGCAGAAGTGGCTGTTGTTATGGGCACTCATCCATTACACTGACATTTGTTGAAATGCTGAAAGATCACAATAAACAGATTAAATATCAAGTTGTATAAGATATACTGACATTTGTGATACAGCAAATGCATTGTCTATCTCTAAATCTATATTACCCCGTTACTGAGATAAAGGGGGAGAAAAATATCTCTATTTAACGTGAGTGATGATTTTAAGATTGCTATCCTCTCCCAATACAGAGTTAGTTCATGTACAACAGCTCAAAATAAGACACACTTGTCATTTGACCAATGCTTGCAATTAAAACCACACACAGAATCACTCAAAAGTTAACACAAGGCACAAAATATTGAGTGCCCAAGCAGAACCGCCACTGTCAGCGTTAATCTATCCAATCAAGGATGATTTCAACTTTGTTATAAAGTCACAAAGCGGAACTAAATTTAACAAATGCAGCTGGATTTGCCTGTTCCTTGCAGAAACATTTTTCAGCTAATTGAAAGCAGGTCTAGCACCAGTCCATAAATAACTTGCCTCTTGACACTTTCACAGTAGACTGGTGCAGCACCACGCACTTGTGATTATCTGATGAAGGACAATTGTGAGCTATGAGCAGGTCGTGCTCGTACTTTGTTCCAGCAGATACTTAATAGGTGACTCAGCAGCACTGTCAACACAAAATGTATGTACCTACAATTTGGAGACAAACCTGCACCCTTGTAAGAAGGGTGTCTACAGCTATGATGAACATGGCAACAATTTATTTTGAAGAGAGAAAAAGGAACAATTCTTGAGAAAAATAAAATGAAGGTATTTTTGGGAGAAGCAAAAAGAAAAAAAATGTCCTGTGGTAACAAAAAGACAGAAAAACTAAAGAAATGTAAACCCGTATACAGACCAAAACCAACACAGAACTGGAAATCTTTGTGTGACAAATCCAGAACTAAGAGAGCAGCTTGGGAAAGGCTCTTTCACAATGAAAATGAAACAGGTACACTGCAGGGCAAAGGAATCTTCTAATCAAATACCAAGGATATTTTTTCTAGACTACCGTGAGGAAAAAAAACAAAACAAAAAAAAGCAGTAAGGAAAGACACATTTCAAAGAAGGAATGAGGGGAGGAAGGGGAGAGAAAGATTGAACAACAGAAGGAAAAAGAATGGAATCAGTATCACTGATGAACTGTGTCCATCCCATACCTCCATACAGAGGAAAAGGACTCTGAAAAAGCTGTCCTTTGGAGGAAAAGCTTCTGTGGGTGAACACTTGCCTCTACCCAGGTGCTGAAAACATCCCCAGGACAGATGCTGCAATGTCAGCAGGTGACTGAGGAGGAAAGTACATGGCCAAGGGATTACTTCAAATTTGGCAAGTCAGTGCTGAGTCTGTCACCTCTCCTCCTCCAGTGTGTCTCCTACACCTCATCAGGCTACATGGGAACATCTGGCCAAAGGCACAGAGAACTCTTAGTAACAGATCTTTCTTGGCTGTGTTCTTGTACAGAACTTGGGGATTGGCAGGCAACCAGAATGCTCTGGGTGGATAGTTCTGTCTTTCAGGATTTAGGGATCTGGATGTCAATAAGTAAGCAGCCTCCTGGGGGAAACTGATGAGTGCAAATTGGCAGTTTCATCTCTCTGTGGAAATGAAGGGACAATATACATATATGGGAATGCAGTACAGTAGCCCCAGTGGAACACATGAAAAGAGAATGGAAAAGAGATATCAGAGAAAATAAGACAGGGAGAGAAACCAAATGAAAATCAGAGAGGAAGTGGACATAAGGACCGGCACTACAAGAAGCACAAAGATTTTCCCTCATTTCTTCTTTCCCAACTGATGAAGAACATTTCTGTATTTGTTTTTGTTTTCATTTCTGACACAATAATGCCACTGACTTACTATATAATTTATATACTGTATTTTCATCCAACATTAGGCGTAGCCCCAGGGACTGTTCACTATCTGTTTATACATTTACCCTTCAGCAGAATGGATGAAAAAGTCAGCTTACGTGTTTGAAGTTCCTAAATGGCACAAACTGGACAATGTCCCGAAGCACAGGCTCGCCCTTGGGAGACCTCAGGATCCCGTCATCGCCATCCAGCATCTGCATGTCACTAAAATCGGCGTTTCCCACCCCGACGATGATGACTGACATGGGAAGGTGAGAGGCATGGACAATGGCTTCCCTGGTGTCAGCCATGTCTGTGATGACGCCATCCGTTAGAATGAGAAGGATGAAATATTGCTGAAGTTGTTGAACAAGAAGTAAAAATCATTAGTTCATCTTTCAATGCCTTTTTTTTTTTGTATAAAACTTCCTTACAACTGTCAATCACAGACTTTTTCAAAAGAGAAAAAAGCCATTATAGTGACTCAAATATCAAACACATTTCCCATCCAAACCTTGTCAGCTGCTAATTTCACCTCTGCTGCAGCTTGGCTGTAGTTCACATCAGTTCCAGAACCTGGAGGGAGCTAAGGGACATACGGTGCATAAAAGGGGGGTTCTAGGGCAGAGAGAGTAGGACTTTGGCTGGGAAGTCTGGAAGAGTTCTGGTATCCTCACCAGCCTTATTTTCCATCTGCTGCACAGTCACTTCTGCCGACAGTTTCTGATTACTTTTTTCCCCTTGGGAACCAGTGGGAAGCAGAAAGGAATGGGGTACTGAAGCGTTATGAGCTTGTAGCAGAGGTGTCAGGGAGGTTATGACAGCACTTTGCGGAGGAGGTTTGCCAGCAGGCAAGTGGGATGGGTGCAGCCATCTGCAAACTGGAGGCTGACTCCACTGGTGCTTGTGGGAGAAGTACCCCACGGTGGCAGGTCTGCTGCATTCTGCAGAGCGATGATGTCCCTGAGAAGAGGCAGGGCACATGCAGAAAGGAAAATACCCATTTCAAACACTTCATATACAGCACTTAGGAGTGGTTTTCTCATTCTCTAAAGGAGAGCAGCAATTTTCTGTGCTTGTCATTTCTTTCCCAATAGTCAAAGGCACACTGGACTGGGATCAAATAGGCTATTACATCTTCACTTTGTAATGGGAAAAGGCAGCTCTCACGTGGGTTCTTTATGAACAGCTAGGCAGCTGGAGCCATTTAACAAATGTGCATTAATAGGAGAAATTAACAGGTCATAGAATTTGGTCACTCTGCACGAGCAGTACCAACAGAAAGCATCATTACAGTTTGTTTATATACAGCTATGTAAACTCACATAGAGTTCTGTTCATCACCTCCTGCCAAGAGTAAAACAAAATACACAGAGAGGTAACTTCATCTTGAAGAATCATGCTACAAATTAATTTGATTAAAAAAAAAAACAAAAAAACAGAAAGCAGGGAAACTTATGTTTAGAAAAATGAAACAATTTATTAAATGTGACAAAACAGCTCAGAGACAGCACTGGGAACAGCATGAGCCCCCTCAAGATTAGCTTGGTATGGAAATATAAAAATATAGTAATTCACCATTGTAGGACTGAGACTGAATAGTATCAATGCACTGCAGATCGTAATGAAGTGGCAATCTTGAGCCCAGAGTCATGAACAGAAATGTTTGGGAAATTCTGCCTTAATGGGAAAGCTCCAAGACTGGCAATGGGATGCACGTCAGCATACACCTCTGTTCTGTTCCTACACATGATCATTTTTCTTGCTGCAGTATGTTACCTGTTACATTCCCGACTCCCACAGCACTGCTCTACACTTGTGGATGTTTCAAACCTACTCACTCACATACTTTCTCCCATTCTCTCACTCTCCCTTTCTCCCATTCTGCCTGGAAAGAAGGAAAAGAAGTAAGCCTAAAGCATTTTGAAGAGGTATGCTACACACTATGAATGTTCAAGTCTTACAGCCCAGTAAATTTGTCATGGTGTTTATATCAGATGCAGGCAAACAGACTTGTCTCCTGATTTCCAAAAGGCACATAGTACTACATGTCAACAAGAGTAAACTGAAAACTGTATTAACGTATCAGAGGAATGGTTGGGAAAAAAAAAACACAACACAACAACAACAGAACAGTGGGGCAAGAATTTCAAGTCATGGCTATCGAAGAGGTAAAGGCTGGGTACATTCCTCCACCTGCCATAGATTCAAAGCGACTCCTGTGAAGGCAGTTGATAATGTTGGTAAGGTGTTGTTAACATACACTGAAAGATTCTGTTGTGTTGGCCTAGAAGAAGGACAAGAAAAATGCCGAGCATCATACTCTTACCGAGGCTTCCTTGGTGTTGGTTTCCTCTGATGCTGATTTTGCCACCTTCTGGATGATGGGAGCAATGTTTGTTGGCCCATACAACTGCAGCTTTGGAAGGCAGCTCTGATAAGCCTCCACAACACCTTGTATTCCTGGCAGGAAAAGGTACACAAAAAGCAAACATTGAGCACACCACCAATACCATGTTTGCTTGAAGTGTAAATAAAAGGTATGTTCTTAAATGAGTAAAATCAAAATGTCACACAATTAGCAAGCACTAACATCTTGAGATAATTTCAAGCTGCCTCTAGCTGCCTTGAATCTAGTTTGTAAAAGATAATTCACTATACCATGCTATTTCCCAGCAGTGTTTAATGCCTATTTTCCAGGTATTAGCTTGCAATGCCATTGGTGTCATTATTCTCACTTCAAGGTGTAAGTGATTCTTGCTGATCACCAGCAAACGTTCATGCTAAAAGAGTAGGCACAAATTAAAGACTTTTCAACACTTAGCTTCCTCCTCCTCTTCAGGTAGATATTTATTTCTGTTTATGGTGGTAGTTACCAACAAACCTACCCTTTGCACTTATGATCTAGAGCTGTCAAGGAAGTCAAACATCTTTGCAAATACCTAACTCCCTTGTGCTAGGAAAACAGTTTTTCAGCATGAATTTGCATAATTACTCACAGGTTGAATTCAGCCATGACAAAAAACCTGTGAAATCGTGGAATAAATAGAAGGATGCTTTTCAGACTAAGAAAAATGAGCTTTAGTCAGTAAGTTTTGATGGAGAACTAGCTATTTATGGCTTTTTCATTTCAGGATATATAGCCAGACCATGGAGAACAGACTTCTGCTGACACACTTGACAGATCACAGTATGAGAACTGTAGCTTTCAATCATTGAGAAGAAGCATTTTTTGAAGTGACGCACGTTAGCCTCCACAGACAGGATCCCAGCTTACCAGACCTAAAGGATTAGAGGTCTGAAGTTGGAAAGAAAATGACAGATTAAAGAGCTGTGTAAAGGATGCTGAAGAATGAAATGGCTTCAGTAAGATCCTGAGCCAGATTCAGTTTGCACTGAGACTGGCTCACTTGTGAGATTTTACTCAGCCATGTTTACAGGATATTTGAGTGTGAATCCATTACTAACAAATCAAAAGGAGCTGCAATTACTTAACAGTGATACACCTGAACCTCCTATGATGCAATGGTAGACAGCACGGTCTTCTCTCTTTGTAGATATTTACAAACACATTCTTTCATTGCAGTGCTCACAGATAAAAGAAAACTCTCAAATTATAGCTATGATTGCATATGCAATACTTACATTTAAGCAATGTTAAGGTACAAATTATCCCTTGGTAATTCCAGTGACTAAACTGCATATTGCAAAATGGGTGCTTTGTTAACCCCCAATTTTAAACCCTCTAAGACTTCATTATATATACTTACAGGTCTTGCACAAAGGCCTCATAAATCTTCTCTATGATGCTGACAAGATATCATGTGTTTTTAATTTATGCAATAAAATAGTATGAGATAAAACTTATTCCCTGTGGTTCAAACAGATCTAGCGTGGTTCATGTCAGGAAGTTGCTTTCATCCTAGAAATAACCACGTTCTAGATATATATACTTTGTATGTAGGCTCAGTTCAGTGTCTTTCAGAAATAACTACTTTCCTCATTTATCCAAATCCAAAAGGATATGAGAATGGTTTACCTTGCGGCTTACTTTATTTGGACCCTTTCATTTTAGGCAGAGCCAATGGGGTAGCTTGTTTCACAATTCATCCCTTTACTTTTTAAATCTGAATCCACTTTCAGTAGCTCTAATAAAATACAGTGTAAGCATGTGCATGTATGTGTGTAGAAGACTGTATGTAAGTGCAGAAGCATTTATTCAAATCAGACACTGTCATTTTCTTCCTCAAACAATAAAGACTATAAGTACAAGATATAAGATCATATGTAAAGAAATAAATACTAAATATGACTGTAAACATATTACACTGTAAATATTATAAACTAAACAAAACTATAAATACAATTTTTTCAGAATAGAAACAGTAATAGGGGAAGAAATGTGTAAATATCCATGTTTTTTGTATTGCATTGATCTTCATATCAAATATTCTCAGTTTACAACTGAATAGACTGAAAATATGCATTTCTTTTGAATGTATACATATATCTGCAAATGAGTCCAAAGAGTTCTTGCAGCTTGTATTGGGCCTACTGCGCTAACCTTATCTGTACAGATACTAGGTGAGTTTGCTGGGGGCTACAAAATCCACTCCTGATTCTGATTTAAAATTTATCCCATGCTGAACTCTGTGCTGCTTCAGTTACTCTGGATTCAGTATTAGGGGTACTGAGTAATAGGTTGTCTGGGCACTGCCTACCTATGCTGCAGTTATAGGAGAGTGTGTAATGCACAGAGTCCATTATTTGCAGTGCCAGGTAGGGCTCTCTTCAACCCATATGTGAACTGTAAGGAAGGCTCTGCTGACCATAGGATGTCCCCATTTGTTATTGTGCAAGCACAAGCTTTTTCATTAGTCTTGATGGGATTTTACAGAATCATAGAATTGCTTGGGTTAGAAGGGACCCTAAAGACCATCCATTTCCAACTCCTTGTCCTGGGAAGGGACCCCTCCCACTAGGTTGCCCAAAGCCCCAACCAACCTTATCTTGAGCACTTGAGGGCTGGTGAAATCCACAGCTCTTCTGGGCAGCCTGGGCCAGTGCCTCACCACCCTGAGTGTAGAATTTCTTCCTTATATCTAATCTAAATCTCCTCTCTTTTTGTTTAAAGTCATTATCCTTTGTCCTATCACTATATACTCTTGAAAAATGTTCCTTCCCATCTTTCCTGTAGATCCTCTTTGGGCACTGGATGGCTGCTATAAGGTCTCCCAGAAGAAGACTTTCTCTCCTCCAGGCTGAGCTAGCCCAGCTCTCTCAGTCTGTCTCTAGCAGAAGTGCTCCAGCCATCTGAACCATCCTCATGGGCCTCCTCAGATCTATGACCTTACGGTGGAGCCTAGAGCTGAATGTAGTGCTGGAGTCTTATAAGAGCGGAGCAGAGGGGGAAAATGCCTTCCCTCACCTTGCTGGTCATACTGCTTTTGACGTAGCCCCAGATCCAGTCAGCTTCCTGGGCTGCAAGCATGAATTGCTGGCTCATGTTGAGCTTCTCATCCACCCACACTCCTAAGAGCTTCTCTTCAGGCCTGCCCTCAATCCATTCTCTACCCAGACAGTGTTTGTGATTGCTCCAACCCAGGTGTAGGGCCTTTCAGTTGGACTTAATGAGATTTGAATGAACCTGCCTCTCAAGCCTGTCCAGGTCCCCCTAGGGAGTGGTAGACTGAATCTCAGGAAAGATTTTCTCTCATGTAGAATTAGAAATACATTTTTCAGTCAGATAGGATATAAGGAATTTACTGGAATAAGAAACGTTTGATCCTTGAAGAAACGTTCCTCTGCTCATTAAAGAGATGACATTTTAACACAATCCCTATTCAATGTAAAGTGATGCTAAACCCTACTATGTGTCAGTAAAAGGTCACTACTTCCACAAAGAAAGGGATTTCATTCCTCAAGCAAAGCAGACACATACTCTTTATACTAGTTTCAGTCCTTGTTTCTTGGTTTAAAGCAAAATATTCTTCAGTACTTTTCCTGTTTTTTTTTTTTTTTTTTTTTTTTTAATGGCAAATACACTAAATATTACAAGGTAAAATAGCATGGCAAGTAACCATTTTATCTCCCTCCCACTCTTGGCCCAAAGAGTATCCTCTCTTTACACGATGGGCTGGTGTTACTGAAACCTGTGCCACCTAATGCAGTGTGGGCATCTACAAAAGTGAGAAAACATCACAGACCAACTGGCTGTAGGAACTCATCAAGCACTCATTACAGGCAGATGATAAGCAAGCTGCAGCAGATGATTAAACATGTTTTCTGGTCTATCTTGTTTTTTTTTTTTTTTGCTTTCATCCAGATGGATATTACTTTAAATGGTACACAGAAGAGCCTTTTATATCCTGTAGATGTGTATATGAACACTCTAAACTTTTCTCCCTGGCCTTCCTCCATGCTGTGACCAACTTGCTGCAGCTTCTTAGCTCTACACGTTTTAGGTGATAGTCTCAGCTGACTCTTATTCAAAGCACAAGTAACAACAGAACACATAACAAACAGTAAGTTACATAAAGCTTAGACAAAGTTTATTGAGCAGCTTCTTTGATTTTTTAATCTCCTCTCATTTTTACTACTGCCTTTTCTTTTCCACACATAGAATTAATAGTAAGTTCTCTAACTGTGGAAGGTTTGCCTGTCCAATCTCTGACCTGCTGTTGGCACTGTATAGGTGTGACAGTCTTTTCAAAAACTATAACACCACCCATTCAATGCACATAATTATATAACAATATTAGCATGATAAAAGTTGGACTCAACAGAGGCAGAAAAGGAAGTGGGGCATGTATTAAAATGGCCAATTACATTTCAAGCACCTGACCTACAGAGGCTGGAGTAGGCCAAAAATTCAAGTGCGTTGATGAATAAGGAATGCTTGCTGAACCAAAAAGAGAAGTCTTTCATTTAAGATGCATGAAATCTGAAAAATTTTAATGTATTTTTTTCAACAAACTACTGGCCCTCTCTTCTTTTCCTCACTTAATTCCCTGGCATCTTAATCCTCATCCTGAACATATTGTTCAGACCATGCCAGAAAGAAAGCCACTAGTAAGTCTGAGAAGGGTTGAAAGGAACAGCTATAAAATTTGAACGATAAGTGCATTTTGAAACACCTGTTCCAGTGGTTCAAAGGTAGCAAAGAATAAGGGAGAATAAAAACGTGTATTTCTGTCAGCAATAATCATCTGACCAAGACTTTCAAACGTGTGAGCCTAAGATTACTTGTTAGACTGTCTAGATATTTTTTCCTATTATCCTCACCTTTTACATAATGTGAGTATCATGGCAGGAGGTTCTACAGACAGCATCAGTCACCGCAGACCTCATTTAAAAATATATGATGTACAGCAAAATCTGCTACACTAATCTAGCCTCTGACTACTGAAGATTAGTGAACATTGCTAGAACACACCACTCACCTACGCTGCATTAAAAGAGCTGTCTGCTGCATTTGCTGGCAAGAGAGCATGCTTCCTTCTCTCACTTGTCCTCAGCTGCTGCTCTGACCCTGGTGCTGGATCTCACTAGGCTGCCTTGCAGCAGACTACTGTTGCTATAAGTATTGCCCAAAAACTGTCTGTAAACATGAGGGAGTCTGACTGTAGAGGTGCACAGCATGCCTTGCCTTTCATGTCCTGCCCCTCTAATGCTGCACAAACTATGTTGCTGTAGATCCGAAAGGAACAAAGAGAACATGGCTTTAGTTTTCAGCAACACTTAGCAATTCAGGGATGTGCAATGCTAAATGTCCAGCATTGTGTACGTTCAATGTGATCTATCTTTTAGGACATTAATGTATGGCACTTGCTAAAGTTCCTAAAGCTAAGCCTGAGGCCTTTTGATCTGTTGGGTTTCAGAGCTGTTTTCTTTAAGAAACACTTTGAAAAGCATTCAGGGAATACAATAAATAATAGAAGCAGATTTTATCGCAGCAGAAATACAGCAGTAACTCTGTCCTGATGTGTTACCTGCACATTCTGGGTTGTCTTCATTGAAATTGATTGCAAAATCATGAGAGACCTGCAGGGAAATAGAAAGAAGACAAAACGGTAGTTGGAAAAATTATTCAAAGAGAACTCACAATCAAACACCCTTTACATTCTATCTGCATTAAACCAGAGATCTTTCAAGCTTTCAGTGTTAAGTTTGAAATACAGCCCCCGCTGGAACTCCACGTGAAAACAAAGTACCACAACCAAAATCAAAGTTGTCAAGAACAACAATAAAAAACACACAAAAAAAAGAACACAAAATAAAAACACCTAAGCACAATAGAAATCACATCAATATGGCATCAGCCTTGGGCTACCAATGCCAGCCACAGAAGAGGGATGTGTTGCTGAGGTAGGATGTAAATGCAAGCTCTCATTAGTTCTGCATCACAGATCACAGAAGAGCTAAAGAAGGTCCTGTTACAGCACATGCTCAGTAGTCCCTTGGACCTGCTGTGAGATAGTAATGTCAGAAATGTAAGGAACCTAAGTCGGTTAAGAAATTAGAGTTGTTCGAGGAGAAATCAGTAAAAAAATAAGGAAAATGTTTCCCCTTAAATTCAGTAAATATATCTTCAAATATATCTATAACAAAATAGCACAGAGCTATTTTCTAAGAGAAATGACTGTGAATACAAAATTGTTGCTGATTTTCTAATAAAACAGTATATTGTTATCTTTAGTGGTTTGAGGAAATAATACAAGACTTCTGAATGCATAAATAATGCAAGACAACGTAAGTCTCAGTTTCCAGGCTTCCTATATGTCTGCCTATTAGAGATCAGCAACCACAGCACAAATGCATTGAGACTGAAACTCTCCTCAGATGCTCTTTTCTGGTTTTCTGGTTTGTTCTTGTCTGCTTTGCTCCCCAGATTCCTTCTTGCACCATTCCTTGATATCTGAGGCTCTCTTTCTCATGATCTCTTCAAATCTGAAGATCAGTCTCTTAATTCTTATGTTACCTTCAATTGTGTGGAATGAAACCCAACTTTTGTCTTGCAATACGTAACATATATCTGTATATACATTTGTTTGCAAAAAGTGCAGTTGGATGCCACTGTTTTATTTGATAGTTTAGATGACTTCCATTTATATGATAAAGATAGCACAGAAATTGGTCTGTGAATCGATGTACCCACTTCTTCCTGTGTTGTTTAATAGGATTCTTTAGATCCAGCTAACTTAAATCAGTCTAATCTTCCCCAGTGTGCAATATCAAATGTGTCAAACACTGTCGCTCTAGCTGGACCTAACTAGAAACTTTATCATCACTAAAATCTTTGTCCTGAACATAGCTCTTAAAGAGTACATAACAGAAGATGCACTAACAGAATTAAGCTTCATTAACAATGTCAGGAATTCATTCACAATCCTGCTACAGTTCTGTGTGAAAGTCACAATTCAACCACAAGTGAATTTGTTTACAAAGAAAGGTATCAAATATGTGGTTACGCAGAAGCTGATTGCAGCCACAGAGTTTCTCAAAGAGAAAAAAAATTTTCCTGTCATATGCTGGTCTTAGTCACCACAGTGATGTTCACCATTACTTATTAAAATGTTAAATAAAGTGAGACCTCTACCATAATGGGATAAAATTCAAGGACTGAAGCAAGAATTCACTGAAAACTCTTCAATCAGCTTAGCCCTAGCCAGGAATTTATTATGTCTACACCAAGCATCAGTGTTTCTTTCAAAGGGTTTTAAATGGACCAGTCAGGCTTATCGACCATGGAAGATAATGCAGAAAGTCACTGTGTATGCTCCACATTGAGAAGGCACAGGAGAGCAGAACTGTCAGATACGCTTCAGAGGTGCTCCAGAGCACTTCTGTCTGACTGCTCTTGTATGTCTCCCAGCATGATTTGCCCAGCTGGTATCTGCCAGTTTCATGACCAGCTGCAGGCCAAAGGTAATTGCAGCTGTCAAAAATGGCTATGTGAGTTTTCACTCACAGATTTTTCTTTTGCTCAATAGCCTTTCTTTTTCCTTTAAGCTTTCTGTACTTTATATTACCTGCATCCCAACAGCAAGAAGGGTGGTGATGCATGTATATGGTTTGGAGGCTTATCTTTCCAATACTCTGCCTCTTCAGAGATTTTATTTCTTTATTCCTAATACATTTGAGATTACAGCAAAAAGGAACGCCACAACTCTTTTCCAGAGCTATAAATATATTATTTAATTCACACTATGCAAGCATGGGCTAGATATTCCTGTTGCTATACAGTTTCAGGATCACACTATACAAACAATTTATCTGATTCATAGCTTTTGTACCCAGGCTATTATTTAGGAAAAACAGGCAACAGTCTGGGCCAATAAGAAAGTGTGCAAAGTGATCCAAGAAATAATACTGTCTGAGCAATGGCTGCTATTCTCCTAAAGCAAGTGGACTCCATACACTGTATACCCTCATTCACCAAGACCAGTGTTATAATTTACCCTAAAGGCAGGACAGGAAACACATATAGAATATAGAAGGATTTGGTTGTTTTCTGTTCTCTCCTAAAAAGATATCAGAATGTAAATGAGATATAAGAATTATGTGAAATAGAGAAGCTCACTGTGCAGCTCAGGGACGGTTCACAAACAGGAAATCATTACAACAGCAGGAGCACAGAGGCGATCAAGTACGACCAGCCTGGCACTACCATGCTGCACAGATCACCACTCAAAGCCTCCAACTAAGGAGCAGACTATGTATTAATCTGTACTCTCTACAGTACTCCAGATAAATTATTTAGCAGACACCTAGTAGATGGGGGATTATTAAAACACAGCTTTCCAGGAATTTCCTGTACCAGGAACAATTTTTTTTCTCAGGAAATTTCTTCAATGTTTTTAACAAGAAAAATATGTAGAGTAGCTCTAGATATCTGTAAGTACACCATCATGTCCAACAGCACTTCTGTGGATGCATCAACTAAATAAACAGTTTATAATACTTTTGCTGAGGCACATTATAGCACAGTTTGTTTTTACTGCTATGCAATGCTTCCATTGCCTGTACATATGCAAAGACAAGTGCATGGAAAGGCAGCTATCCATCAGTGTGATGGTGTCCATGAGATGGTATCTTGCAGGAGTCATAAACATACTTCCACATACGTAGAAGTTTAGTAGAAAAGTCATCCAGATCTAACATAGCAAGAAACTTATTTCCTTCACGTAAGATGTAATGAAATTCACTTTCATAAAGAAATTTTAAGATACCAAAAAAATTCCTACCTTGAAATCTAACAAATAATAAAACCATAAAAGTCGTAAGGCAAATTGCCTTGTATAAAGATTAGTCATCTTTTTTTTTTTTTTTTCCTGAGGTTGTTAAGCCTATTTAAATTTTCCTTCCCATCCCAAGGAGTTCAAACTTTCCAGAAACTTCTACGGTGATGATACTGGGACTACTTGACAAACAACCTGACAAATTCAGTCATGTTTAGGAACACTTTCTTATTCATTAGAACAGAGACAGTAAAAAATCTACAAGCAGATAGATGTGCACAAAAGCGTAAATGCTGAGAGGCACAATGTAGAACACTTATCTGTGAGTAAATTGAAAACTATTAATCCACTGCCAGTCCTTAAATTAAATATTGAATGCCTGCATATTTTACAAAATCTTAAGACACTAACAAATTTAAAGAACTATTGCTCAAAAGCTGTTATTTTCATTAATATGTTCATTAATCAAATAGTTTGGTAGCTGGACAGCTTGTCTCTGATGAAGACCACAGTGTAGAGATTTCTGCTTGGCAACACTTGCTCATTTCCCTTAGTACATAGTTTTTCAGCGTGTTGCTCATCTTTCATGCCTAAATTCGGGTACCATGGAGAAGGTGACAAATTCTCTTTCCGTTGGTCTGCTACACATCTTTATATTAATCTATCTTATATATTTTTTTTTATTTTAAGTTTTTACTTTTGTCCTTGGTCTCCTGGAAAACATGGAGCCCACAAAGAACACATAGCACTTTTCAAATACTTTTCCCATGCAGCAAACTAAACGAAGCTGGTTAGGGTAACACAGGGGCTGTAGTGTTTCTGTAACTGTAGTGAGGTTCTTTCTGGTGAATCTTCCCAGTATAAACAGTGAATGGAACTTCCATTAAAAGTGCAAAAGTAAGCAGATGTGTCTTAAAACAAACACTAAGTTGTTTATTGGTTATTCACCTAATAACCTTTTAGGATTGATATTGACAATCATTATTGACAATACACTTGTCATGGGATCTACAAAGTTCTAATATACACATACTACATTTCAACTCTAAGTTTTGTGACTATGAACGGTTTCTCAGCTGCTTTGAGTTCTGCCTGCTAAGAAGTTAGCATGTGTCATTCATCTTGCTTTCCTCCTCTTCACTGTGACCTTTTGCAGCACTGTCCATGTCCATATTATCAGCCACCTCTTCAGTTTACATCAAATTTCTCAGAAATAAAAATGATAAGTTAAAGACAACGCTGTGGAATAGCCTTCATGTTCTGCAACTTTTAAGTGTTAGAAACTCAGGTGGGGAATATTGCTCTTAAAGGTTTACTTAGGTCAAGGAGTAGGCCAATGTAATTGTCAGATTTTAGGGAATAAATATCATATTGCTGAATACTATGTAAAATATCTCTAGACCGATAAGGAATATTCTATATAGCATGTCTTGCTTCCTTCTCTACCACAGATTCCTTATACCACTAAGACACTGCTGTTTTTTCTACTAACAGTTGATGTGTTTCATTTGGAGCTGGAAGAAAGTATATATAAAATATGCTTTTAAAGCAGTTCACCCTGAGGAGATTGACGAGAAGCCTGCAAAGGTGGATGCTGTCACTGTTCTGAAGTGGTAATGTAAAGAGAAGTGTATTTTTCTATGGAGAATAATGCTTGTCATAGTAAACACTTCACTTTCTTTAATATATAAAAGGATGTGAGGAGCTGGAATCTCACATGAGATGAACAGGTGGATGCTGCCCTCCAGCATCCCTCCCAAGCTAATGGCCACAGCCCAAGAGAGTAAGAAACTGAGACACTGCTTTGACATGACATCACAAAATGGACACCTGTTTCTCATGAGATCTAGTGCATCCAAGAAATCTTGGCAAATAAATGTAGAGCTTAAGCCCACTCTGAAAGTGGTGGCCTTCAGCTGGTCCTAAATGTCACAGAGTACTCATTACCTTTAGTTTATGCTGAATAGTGAGTTACAGTCCCCATTTTCCTACTGCTTGTAACTGAGCATGATGTAAATTAGGTCTGAATCCTCTAAATCCACTTTGGAGACTGTTTTTATCAGGCTGCCTTTCTCTGGCCTTCCATCACAGTGTTATTGCCATGCATAGATTGGTCAGCTTTCATTTAGAGTTCTATGGAAGCTGCTTTGTTTTACAGTTCTTTTACTGCTGTATGGAGGCTCTCATGGTTACTTAGAAACTCGTGGCAGGGGGAGTCACTTCTTCCACAGGCCTAGCAACTTGTCATCTACTGGAAGAAATAAAAGATAGCAGCTGCTGGTGTGCAGAGACCAATGTGCAATATGCAGGTTAGATTATCTAATTAAGACTGGAGGCTCATGAGTAGGCACTCTAAATTAAAATGAAAAGCTGATTTAGCCACATAATGGGGACGAAATTTAGACTTTCTGATAATGATTCAATCTAGATTTGAAGATGTGATTTATCACTGTTCTGACAATGCTGTCCTTTAATAAAAATGTGCATGACTTATAATAATTTTGACCAAAAGTACCAAAAGAATATTTGAAGAGTCTGATATCCATGCTGCTACCATGATGTCTTTAGTATTACCATATTTTTGCAGGAAAAGAAGTTGCAGCGAACGAAGTGTGAGCGCTCGTATTTCTTCTTTCTTACTTCTAATTTTATCACTTTCTTCACTCTTTCCTATGCATCTTGGCTATATTCCATGTAAAACACTAATCATTGTTGGCTTTGAATTAAATTTATGATACCAGTGTAGACTAAGTAACTGACAGATTTTCAGGATTATTGGTCTTGATTTATTATTACATAGTTTGGAGGTGGACTCCTCACTCTCTCAGAAGGCATATCTTTCAATTTAGAAGTGCAGCCAAAGCCAAGCAGGGAATCTAGAAGTTTAAGGGTTACTGTTTATGTAAGAATGCAGATATTTGGATGGACTATGCAGAGTGTTACAAGGAGGGAGGGAACAGCAGCACAAAGGACTGCTAATTCCTAATCCAGTTCCAGTTGGATGTGCCCATGATAGACACCCAGTTAATTACTTGTCCCCATCTGTTGCACAGAAGGCCTAGTTCCCCTGCAGTGTGGTTCTTCTTTTCTTGAAAGTTTCATTAATTTAGGAAGTTGATGATGGAACATCTTTTCTTTGTCATTTTCTGTGACAGTTTTCCATGATGGAGACTAAAGACGTTATTCTGACCCTCACTTGTATCTCCAATACTTTTGGACTTGTTCACTCACACAAGTAATTCATAACCAAGGAGTTCTGTCATAAGTTTACCACTATGCTTTGTAATCTCTGCAAAATATGGAGATCTTGTTTTGTTCAATTTCCTGCTCTAAAAGGCAGTAATACACAGACTTTGTCAGGATAGATCATGTTATCAAACAAGACCCTTGTACGTGGATTTGGACAACTAAGTTTTCCAAGTCTCTCACTTTCTTAAGAGTATGTACCAAGAAGAGTATCCCAATACTAGTTCTGTCCAAGCATTAGATCAGTTGGTAATGGAGGTTGTGGGAATATTTGGTGACAAAGTACCTCTGAAATCACTTTCTAGCCAGACATGTGTCTTTCATCTGGCACTCAAAATGCTCTCACAAGTGAAGTGTTCCTTGAGTCTAAAAAATGAGCATGTTGCCATTATGCTCATATGACCTAACATGTCATTGTCACAATCTGTTTACTGTTAAGAAAGAAGCCGTGAATTTTACTCCACAGCTACCACCAACAAACCATTAAAATACTTCAACTGGAAGAGAAATATTGCTCTTCAAGCAGTCCTTCAGGCAAGTATGGCTTTCAGGAGCTGAAAGAATGGCAAGCACTCTCCCATGCAATGGTGGTCACCTCACAGCTCATGGAACATTCAGCCTCTTTCACACCACCAGGTTAGTACCTTTGTTTAGGACAATCACGATAGCACATGGCATTATCAGGAATGCTCAAGAGCGAGCCCAAGAGGGCAATCTTGTTATGATGTATAGATAAGCTCATTCAATGAGCACTGCCATACAATCTCAGCTAGAAATAAAAAAGTGCCAAATATTTCTGGCAAATCGATGGACATTTGAGAAGTAGACCTTGTGTTTTACTAATGTGTCTGATGGAAGAAGCTGCTAAACATTCTTATTTTCCAAAACACACCCTCTCCTTGTATGGCACTGATGGCTATCACCTGCTGCAGTTTGGAACAAATATGCAACAGATAAAGATGTTCTCTGTGCATATACCACATTTGAATCTGTATCAAAGTTCTAGAAACTGTCTGCTATCTCTGATTTTTGGAAACCACTAACAGTGGGGTTACTATTCAGGATCATGGCACAGCAAAACACTTTGTCAGGCAGAGTCCACTTTTCCACAACAGCAGTTTTTGCATTAGAAGCTAATGCTATCTAAACATATGCTGACAAACCTTAGAGACCCATTTGCAAGACACCTATCAAATTTGCTGTTCATTACTACAGAATTTCATGCACATATCAGATCTACAAGCTATGAGGACACATGTACATTTTTTTTCCTTCCGCTGATTCATGCTTTATAACACTAAATCTGTCTCCGCAAAGATTCCTTCCCACTCAGCTGGTGTTCACCTCCTTGGTGCAGCTACGGCTGAAAGAAACAACTCAGAGTTTGAGATTTGGAAATATTGGATGAAGTCTGCATCATCGCAAGTTTAGTTCTGCTTTTTTTGGCAGTAGTATCTGAGTTGCATAACCACTATTCTGCCTATTCTACCTCTGCATGTGCAACGTAGGATTTGAACTTCTGCCTATTCCTATTTAAGCCTTTTTCTGTTGGATGATCCTACTCTAACTCCACTTTTTTCACTCCACCAAGCTACGTATTTATGCTGCCCACGATTAGTTGCACTGTCCCTCTAGATCACTCTCATTTTGTTTTGTTCTGCTTTGTTTAAAAATACAACTTCTTTTTAGCATGAATGTGCTCTTCTCTTCTTGGTATTAAAGATGTCCAATAGAAAACAGAAATTTGCTACAGAGCAAAACATTTCTGGTCCGTTTTTTCAGGAAGATGCTCAGACTCTAAACAACAAAGTATAGGCACTAGGCCACTCATTAAATTCCATCTTACAAAAATAGGTTCTATCAAAGCAAGGCTCACAAAGCTTCAAAATATGCTTGTTGAGTGCTGTACAAACATTCAGTCCTCTTAGTAGTCTAACAATCATTAACAAAGTTTTGCTAATATCATTAAATATTTGGGGTATAATATACCTCCTTGAAGTTTAATTTTGATTTCTGGTTTCAGTGAGGTATTACTGGATGAGAAAACCACATGAAAGACAACACACAGCAGGAACTGCTTCCCCCCAGCTCTCAACCTGCACTTCTCCCCCTTCTCCCTTATTTTATGCCCTGTAAATAAAGGAAATGAGAAATTTCTCATGTTCACCTACTTTGTATTCTGGGGGTATCCTTGCTCCAAATCCAAAGGCTGGGAACATTTTGTCACTGGAAAAGAACAAAGAAAGGAAGAGTTCTCACAAAGAAATGCATTTTGCAACAATAAACATTTACTCCCCTGTAAGCATTCATCAAAAATGCAAAGCAGCACTGAAAATCCTTTTAGGTCAAGAGTGTTACATGGCAAAATGGTAAGCTATTAGAGAAAGAGGGCTTATGTTGACCAGATGGAGAAATGATATTGGACATTTTTCAGGTGAACATCTAGTATTCTTGGAAGTTAAAAGCACTTGGAGAATACCAAGGAATTGAGACACCTTGCACTTCTCCTGCAAGTGCAATTGTAGGTCCATATTACCTCTTCTTTTGCACTATCTGGCTGCAGTACGAGAGTGAGCTGTGTGACAGCCTGTGAAAGCAGAATGATTTCATATAAATGTGGACATGCTCCCCCAGCTCAGAAAATGAGTTTAGTGAAGAACTGACTCTGTAATTAAAAGTGTTTGCAAATGCAAATTCTTACAGTTGTCTATGTGTGAAACACACTTCCTAAAATATCAAAAATTCACCCCCAGAAATCTGATGGTTCTGTAAGGCTTTCCACCTGTATCATGTGTATCACTAGTAGTATCCCTAAACCATGAAATTATTTTAATTTGGATCTACTAACTGGTAACCTAACAAACGCTGTGGCATGGTGAATATGCTTTCAAACACTATGCTGAAGTTGTTCCACTCCAAACATATCTGTAGAGACAAAAATCCTGATTCAGAGGACCTGGAAGCTTCAGGGCTGTTAATACCCTTTCAGAAACACAGTAATGTCTCACACAGCCCACGTCCTGTCAAATTTCCCCTTCCCAGATGGCAATGTGGAAAACAACAAGCTGTAAGGAATGTCTCGTCCCTGAGTCAGCAAAGCACTCCATCACACACTTGAAGTTAACAATCCACCCAAACATATGCTTAACTCCAAACACATCCTGAAGCCCCACTGAAACCATGGAACTATACTCCATTGCTCTGATGAATCAAATCTCTCTTAAGTTTATCTGATTCTACATAAAGGGTTTCAGGGCCCTTGGAATAGTTGAATTTCTATCACCATTCTTGGCACTTTCCAAATATAATTTGCACTTTCCAAAATTCCCAGGAAGAGGCAGCAGGTTCAACTGACTTTGTGTAGTTCAAGACACTGCCACACCAAGTATCACGTGAGTAACACACATCCCAGGCATATGACAGGGAGCAACATCATTAAAGCTGCAAAGCTATTTCATCTGGCGTAGCCTGTGAGGAGCACTGTGACATTTCTGATACAAGCAAAGGATAAATGGGAGGGTTTAAAAGGAAGGAGAAATAACACCACCCCCCACCCCCACAAAGAGTTATTAGCTGCCACCCTGAGATGGGGAAATATTCACCAGATCACTGAGAAATAAGAAACAGTAATTATTGCCATCTGATGGCTTAGCTCTCACAATTGTTGTTCTGCTAAGAAATTTAGTTGCCACATAAATCCTGGGAGCGCAGTCCTGTGTACCATATGTTACAATGTGTGATAATGGATCTTGGAAAGGAGGACTAACATCATTTGCATAGTAATGAAACATCTTTTTCCAAGAGATGTCAGAAACAAAGAAGCTGCTGACATTTGATGCTAACCACCTGCTGATAGCTTTCTCTTTGATTAAGCACTCCCGGAAGCAGGGAAGCCCTTATAAATAGATACAGATGGGAATTCAGCCTTGCACTTAGAGGGCAAGAAATAAGAGGGCATTAGAAAAGAGTCTGAGGGGACAAAAAAAACCCTTGTTTTTACATCATTTACTAAGCCATGGTTGGGTTAGAGAATCAAACCCTGTGGAGCTGCAATTTAATTGATTTTCAGTGAGAGCAAATTGAAGACTAAGAAGAGTTTTACTTAGAATGTGTGTCCATGTTCAGTACAGCAATCCAGAAAGCTATACTGGTAGCAATTACCCAGCTGGGAGATGCCTAAACTCTTATATTTCTACTGTAATGTGTCTTGAGAGTAAAAAAGCGTAGGGACTCTTGTATTGGCAGCTCCATCTTTTCAGTTCTGCAGCAATGCAGAGAGAGTGCTGAGCAGTACCTCCCTCAGCCTGGGTTCTCCTGGTTGGCACACTTTTCAAAAAGCTTAAGTACTTGACATGAAGATGCAAAAAGTATACCTGGTTATGTAAGGGCTATGACTAGTCATGCAGACACAGATGTACATGATTTCTGATGCATTTCCCTGTCAAAAAGACACCAAACATTGAGCAAATCTAGATTATAGCCTGAAGGTAAAATCAGGGATAGAGTTCACATTCACTGCTCATATTGTTAAATATAAATTAATGCACGTAGAAAGAATTGTTAGGGCTAAAAGACTTCAGCCTTCCAAACAGAAATGTAACCACTTGAAGTCCCTAAGTAACACCTTAAGTATAACATAATGTACAGCATATAATGACTTCTGATAATACCATGCGTTATCCTTCTGGAATAACGTACAGCTTCAGTCACTTATCCTTCAAGCTATCTAGGTGAACCAGAGGAGGCACAATGACAAATCAATACCTTAATAGGGGCACACAGGAGAGAGATCTCAGTGAGCTGTACTGCACACACAGGAGAAGAAAATAACAAAGGAGATAGTAAGGTTTTGTAAATCAGTAAGTGATACAGATAATGATATCTTCTTCTGCTTCACCAGGAAGCTTAGTGTTACTGGAAGGTAAGAACTCTCTTTCAAAAATGAGATAAAATAATGAACATTTGAAAAATCGTGTCTCATTAACCACAGGTGCTCTCTGACCTACAGTATCATATCTAGAGTTCAGCTTTATTATGAGGATTTGCTTTTCCTAGTAACAAGGAGAAGAATTCAGCTGAATTCTTTCACTAGACAATATTATTTTAAAATCAGACATTAGAGAGTCTTTTGCAACTTCCTCCTAAGGTGCTGGCCCAGGTGATGTTGGAAATAAGAGCTGGGTGTTCATCAGTGTTGCTGGGAATCTGATCTGTTAATTAAATAGAGTAAATGTAGGGGGAGAAATGCCCTAAGTCTTTATATATGCCATTTATTTATTCTGAAAAATGAACTTCTAGCTAGCAACAGTAGCTTGGGAATCGTCTTATTGGTATTCATGGATGCCCTTTGGTCTATAGTTATACATGTGCTTAGCTTTATGCTCTTGAAGTTAATACAGCAAGTATTGTGCTCCGAGGAGACCTTATAGCAGTCTTCAGTACCTAAAGGGGGCCTACACAAAAGCTGGGGAGGGACTATTTGTATGGGTGTGTAGCTACAGGATGAGGGGAAATGTCTTTAAATTAGAAGAAGGTAGATTTAGGCTAGACTTTAGGAATAAATTCTTTACTGTGAGGGTGGTGAGACACTGAAATGGGTTGCCCAGAGAGGCCAAAAAAAAAGAAAAAAAGAAAAAAGGAAAGAAAGAAAAAAAAAGAAACACGAGAAATAAAACAGCGACACGCTAAAAAAATCATTTTTTGGTTTAAAGTGGCCAAGAATCTTAAATTTAAAGCTCTTTGAAATTTTTGCAAGGAACAGATTTGATTAGGGTCTCTGGGTATACAGCTGACACTTGTAATTTTGGTTTTGGATTAGATCAGAATTACCAGGAAGATATTTTTTAAGCACTATGTAGAGCAGAGCAAAACCAATTAATGTGTCTTTTATTTCCATTTCCAGTCTTAAAAGAATAAACCATAAAACTTATCCTCCCTATATACTTTTCCTGTGATAAAATCAAATATTTTAAATTTCCAAAACCATAGGTTTGTGTATGTTCCATATCTAATTAACAAAAGTGTGCATGTGAGGAGGGGGTATGACAGGGGAAGGAAAGGGGAAGAAATGAGAGAGGGGAGGATAAGGAAAAAGGAATAAACAGAAATGCCACAAACAAAATAGAGCCATCTCTAAACTCAATTAAAATTGTAATCTTTCATGTTCAAGGAATGAACTGTAAGAAAATGAGATGAATTGTTTCTTTTCTAAAGCATATGAATGAATCATGTTACTGAGTGTATTATTCAGTACTTAGGAGGGTTTGATGCCAGTAGACTCTGAATCATGACAGCTTCCAGGGATTAGCAGGAATTCCAAAGAAAATACGGAAATCATTTGAAATATTTAAACATTTTCAGTTCCTGCTTTGCAAGCAGAGCTTTGTAAATAAAGGACACGATCTGTATGATCGCATAAGGCAAAAAAACCCAACAATTTCTTTAAGAAGGGACAGGAGCCCATCCACTTCATGAGCAGTCTTGTGCAGTCACCTGCACTACTGCAGGACAAGTTGCAACAGAACTGGCTGGGGTCCAGCTTGCCCTGCTCTGCCAGAGCCAGAATGTCTGCAGGACTTCAGCTGCACTGATTTCCTCCCTAGAAACTGTGTTCTCCAAGGGACTGCTACGCTGTCAAAATATATCCACAGTGGGGTTGTGCTTGATTCTGTGCAGCCATGTCACTGGTTCTGGCCAGGTTGAAACCTATGCTGTATGTAGCAAGGCCTGGCATCCAGTCCATACTGCGCAGTGACTTGTAAAGCAGGGGCAGGAATTAACTATTATCATACATCTTGTTAAGGAAAGAGAGCTGGGAGCACACAAATCAATAGCAAGCCACTGCAATATCCACATTGTTTGGTCTATCACAGAGATGCTACACAACCTTGTGCAAAAATCCTGACATTAAAATTCATTTGCTACCCTTAATTATAGCTTTTAGTCACCTTAGGGGAGCAGGAATCTGCTGAATCCAGAAAAACAGATACTGGCAAGTAATTGGGTTTCAAGAATGTGAAAGCAGTGCCTGTCTCACTTGTGAGGGAAATAATTAATGAAGCAGGGGAATACAAATTCCCTGAAGCTAACCAATGAAAGGCATCAACTCATGAAATAACTAACAAAGATAAGACAAAGTAAAACAGATTTAAACATTCCCTTGTTAGCTTTAAAAGAACAGTAAAAGAAGCTCTGCAGGGTAAAAATAGCAAGTGAACTCAGGAATTCCTATACTGGGGAAAGGTAAATACTCAAAGAAAAAGAAGTCATTGCAGCTTGAGAGAGGAGTAAGTTAAGCTAAATGAAATGACAATGAGATAGATCACCTGTTAGAATAGCCTAATAAAATGGCATATCAGGAAAGAAGAGACCAAAATGTCAAGCTTCCCTGCTAGATGACAAATAAATTGCAATGACCTGATTACATGACCCAGTTCAGTGAAAAGTATCTTGAAAAGGAAATGTTCATGATCAGGAATAAAATAGGGAAGGGGATGCTGCAAGAGGCTGCATTGAGTTACTTTTAATTTCTGAAAGTTTCCAGAAAGCCCTATGAATCTTAGGGGGTTACAAGTATGACCTGGTAGCTTCCAAAACCTTAACTCCATAGCAAACTGCCTGTGGGAACATATACGGAAACTGTACCATGACTAACAAGGTCATCCTCACACAGACTGTAATTCTGGAAGTTGAAAACTTGATATGACTTTAAGACAACATTGTAGGCAGCAGGCTGAATCCTACAGTGTAACAGGAAGAACCTCAAATGAAACAGCATGGGGACCTTTCCTCCTGGAAACACAAGCACACCTTTCAGAGTGTACTGCATTAAGCGACCTATCAGAAAATATCTATAAGGGGTGTGCTGGGAAGAAAGGAATACAAGTCTGTGTTGGCATAGCATGCAGGGAGGAGTCGGTAGAGAAATTTCTCATAAAATGCTCTTGAGATACAAATGAGCTTTCTAGGATAAGCAGATAAAACCATTATAGAGATTACACTGTGATTTAATGTGACCAAATGAGCAGTTGATGTAATTTTACCAAAATCAAAACAACATCCAGTAAAAATGAAGAATATTATCAAAACAACATCCAGTAAAAATGAAGAACATTATCAAAACAAGTTTCAGCAAAACGTCAAGTGAAAGAGACTGATGACAAAAGGTGTCCAGTTTCTGTAATGGAGTAAAGTTGCAGGAGATTTAGAGTATGCTGTTCATTTATGGTCTGACTGGTTTTCAAATGGGAATAATTGTCTGCTCTGCTACTTGCTAATACAATGGAGTGGATGACAAGAATAATTACATCCTTAACAATACAGGGAGGAAATTTATGCTTCCGAAATTGAGGAAATGGCTGTGTTGACTGGAGATGTACCAGATGCTAAACAGTTGCTGCATGTGGCATCAGCAAGAAATGGCACAAAATGTAGCCTCTTTACATATGCTTGTTTATACCTATGAGCATTTTTTATACAAATAGCTAGTTTCCACAGCAATACATGGTCTCCTATTTCTGATATACCTTGTAGGGTTTGGTACTCCAAGTCATTCTCTTCAGAAAGAAATGGTGAAAGAGAAATCGCAGTGGTACCAGTCCACACAGTCAAACCTGTATCAACTACTGCATGGAACAGTGCTCCTACTCAGAGAAGACTTCAAGCTGAAAAGACAGTAAAGGCTGCAATGAGCCCCGCAGAAGGATTCTGATGTAGTTTTGATGTATCCACCAGCTGACAACATGCAGCAAGGTGAAGGAAAAGCATGGGAAGAAGTTCTGCTAAGAGACTAGGAAGGAACTGTTCAGGACTGATAAATAGGCACACACACTCAGTGCCAGGCAGAAGAGGAAAAATGAGAGCTGTAAAAATTGACAGTACCTGACCAGATAAAGGGCAGCTGTATATATATATGTGTGTGTGTAAGTTTGTCTATATACAAATTAAACCATTATGAAATTCTCTTCCCAACACAACTGTGCTGTACTAAATCTCCTGTACTAGTCCTTGTGTTAAGAACTGGTGACTGCAGAAAATATTCTTTGGCAACCATTGGCAAATACGAGTCAGCAAATACTACAGAGGTACAGAGGCAAATGCTAAATATGTGTATGCATGTACTTGGTTATGGTTTTTCCTATATGTTACCATCTCTCTGTTTTTCCTTTGTTTTGTACGCAAATTCAATCCTGTCAAAACAATAAATAAAAAGATTCATGTCTTTTCCGCCATGGTTTTTAAACTTGTTTAGATATGCTAATCAGCTTTTTTGCTTAACAGCCTTCAGAAAAGTTGTTTCTGTAATTGAAGTGATGAAGAGATATGGTAAGTAATTAACCATATTTTTATCTATTGATCTGCATGGTTAGATGAAATTTAAACATCTATGACTCTACACAGGGATTTCATTAAAATTCAACATTGCGTATAGTGCTAGTTATTCTAGGCATCAATATTTTGCCTTAATTTTAATAAACTACCATTTTATTACCATCTCAATGAAAGCAAATTTTTGCTTTTCTCCTTATCTCTGTCCAAGTTACACTAAGGTATTTAATTCATATCCCCTCAGCCAAGCTAACTCAGTCTTCATCAACAAACCCAGAAACAGCTTCAGGACACATGACCTGGCAACTAACTCTTGGGAACAAGGCTCTGATTAAAGAACAGACTGCAAGGTTTAGGCTCCAGAAATTCTTCTTCCTACTTAAAGCCTCAATTCAGAACGCAGTATTTAAGTACATACTGACCTTTGAATTTGGGAACTTTCATAGCATGTAGTGCATCACATATACTCTGTCCTCCTCTTCCTCCCTAACTGCCCACAGATGCCTACCTTAGGAAATGTGTTTCTTGGATAGATGGACCTTTCATCTGACTTCGTCTGACTGCTCTTATTTTTTTTTTTTCATTTTTACACCTTCACTGAAAGGTTTGTCTTGGACCGTGAACTCTTTTTCCTTTCATATTTTTCTTTCTTAATCTTCAGGTGCACTTTATGGTATGACGGGACGCTTTTGAACACAACTTTCAATCAGAATGAAGGCACTCACTTAGCTCTAAAATACTGAAGAAGAAAAAAACAGCCAGTAAGTTTTGAATGCCATTGGCTACTGCTGCAATTCCTTGATTGCAAATTAATTCATTGATTGTCAAAATCAGATGACTTCAGGACTTCACTATCTTGGGTGGAATATGGCCCAGAATTTTAATTTTCACCTAAATATTTTATAGATATTCTACATATAAATTATTTCTGCACTTTGCAGGAAAAAAATGTAGTCTCTGTTCATTAGAGGCCTTTGGGGAGGTTGCTAGACAAGTGTGTTCTACACAAGTATTTTGTTAATATACAGTCTTAATGTGGATGCCAGTTGCTTGAGTATTTAGAGTTCATCTGCCTAAATGAAAAAAAGACACTAGTGTTAAAAAATAGGTACAATTTAATTTCCATGTGCTTCAAGGGCTGTTGGAAAAACAAGCAAACAAACAAACAAATGAAAAAAAAAAATTAAAAAATGAATCAAATAAAAAGCAGCAGCATCTTTAAGACAAAAGAACTTGTTTTTGAAATAGGTTTTGAATATGAATAAAATAAAATATGAATAAATGATTTTATGGTATCACTTTACAAACACATGAAATTACAAGCTGAATATGTAGATCAGAATGGGAAATACCCAAGGCAATAAGTGCTTAAAGTACTTGAAAAAATACGTGTAGCTTCTGTCCTTTTCAGTTGATTTGACCACACAATAGCCAACTCTTATGCTGGTGTGTGAATTTTATTAAACCAATATGTGAATGAATGTAGAAACATAAAACAGAGTGTAAAAATTAATCACACAGATAATCTCTGTATATAGGAGATACAGAGCAGTTTAACATTTGGGTGTGGGGTGAACAATTTACAGGAAAGTTCAAATTCAGTAAAACTCCTAGCTCCATCTTAGTGCCACCTCTATTTTACATATTATTTCAATGTCTTATTCAGTTGGGCTGAATTTGATGGGACTAGATAATAAACTCTAGTGTCTTGCTGAATAAGGCAAAGGTTTTAATATAAAGTTAAATATTTAATGTTATATAATGAGATTCTTAATAAGCAGAAGAGAAAGGAAAGCTACTAAATGCAGAAATCTGATTTCAGACTGAGGACCAGGTATGCAAGTCCTGTTGTGAGCTTCACTCATGGTACCATCATTAATGTCTGTAAGAATGTAACATCACTGAGGAACTATTTCAGTCTTTAGCACCCTGTGCATGTAACACCATTTACCCTCACAAACAAACTCTTTTCAGCCTTATTCCATTTTCCCTTGCCAGAGACTGCTATCACTCCAGAATGAAGGATGAGCTACACTTATGGCTGGCTGGTTGTATTCCAACACTGGCAAAACAAATCACCAAAATCAAAGGGCCAGCAATCTTAATAAGCCATATGCACTGTTGTTACCATGACTTATGGCTTTGATCTGCACAGAGGGACCTATAAACAGCAAAAAATTACATGATTTTTTTTACTGCATGGTGAAGTGCTAACTTATACGTATCAATATATTTATCTTCACATGGGAATAGCTCTACATGTACATATGTATGTGTGAGTGTGTATCTAGATATACAGCTCTATGTGCTTACAAAAGAGATTCCCTGTTAGGATCTTTCAAAGACAGCAATTCTATGCTCCAAGAGTTGCATTCTCTTGAAGAGGTCTCCCCTGGGCTCCAAAATAAAGAGCTGGCCAAAATTATTGTACAGAGTTGGTAAAGGTTTATAAGAGAACCCCTAAGCCAATCATAAGGTGCATAATATGCATAAGGTGCTAGCTGTAACTTCACCTGCCTTACAGACACTTGCAAACTCATTGCTCAAAACATGTAGAGGGAACACGTGCACATGGGTGACGGAGCACTGGCACAGCTGCCCAGGGGGGTTGTGGAATCTCCTTCTCAGGAGATATTCAAGACCCACCTGGACGCCTACCTGTGTGATCTGGTGTAGGGAACCTGCTTTGGCAGGGGGGGTTGGACTCAATGATCTCTTGAGGTCCCTTCCAACCCCTATGATTCTATGGTTCTATGATTCGGTTCTGGTCAAGTAAAGCGATTTTTCATATCCTGGCTGGGATGATACTGCCAGTAGTGAGAAAACACATCATTTGACTTCTGATTTAGAGAACTTAGTGCTAAAATCACTTATGTAAAGGACAAATATGGAATAATACAGAAGCAATTATTTTGGGTATCACATCAGTGCCCAGTGATTTTTTATCACTTTCATCTGTTTCCCTTATGCTACAAAAAAGACTGAGTAGATCTGCTCAATTTCAAGGCAAAATTGTATCACTGATACAATTTTTTATAGAAGGAATGCTTGTGAAAATGTTTAAATGGATATGTATATTCCTCATTTATTGCTTTATTAGGTCCTCTTTAGACATTCATGAAAAATTTATCTTAAAATAAATTCTTCTCCACAGAGCTGTCTGCTTACTTTATACAACAGCTTCAATAATAAGTTTTTAATGCATTTTCCCCTTTCCAGTATTTCAAACTATATTTTAGAGCCTAGCTCCTTAAAACTAATGATCTTCCTTTATGATCCATTTTTGCTATTGCTAAGCCACTGATTACATCACGTACAAACTTTATCTTCTGTCTTATAGCAAATGTTGTTCTAGCCTGAAACAATTCTACCATGTGAAAAGAATTAAGTCTTTTGTGGAAGTTAACATCTTTTCCATTTCCCTTTCCATTATCAGATTGGCCTATTTCTACATGACTGCAGCACTTCTACAATCTGGTAAATAATCAAAACCTTTTTCTCATTCTCTGAATGTTGCTGATGAAAGAATGAATGTTAGTCTTTCACGTCTGGCTATGCAGAATGACACTATTCATTTAACTGTTTCAGGAATCCCTGAGCCACACAGATAGTGGGTTTTTGGATGAGCAGGGATTAATCCATTGTACCAAGGAATGTGAGGCGACACTAATTTGGAGTATTAGCTCCATAGGAATAGTATGATACGTACAGAAACATAGAGAAAAATTTGTTTGAATGGATTTTCAATAGTTTGGACTGAAATGATTGCTAGGCACAAACCATACAACTTCAGGTAAGAGCACTGCCACCTTTGTAGGCTCACATTTTAACCCCACTGAAGATGTGCCAGCACAAATGATGATCACGCTTCCTTTAAGCACTCTAGGTACTGTGGGCTCATGGTTCTCACTCCTATCTGATCTTAACATAAATCCTCCTTCTGAATTTGAAGCATAACTGAGCTCACTGGAGCACGTATAGATCTGTGATACACTTCAGCTTTTCAACTGAATTTGAAACTTTTTTTTAAACGATTCTTTAAATGAAGATTTCCTCAATAGACCATTCTATGATTCTATGATAACATTTCATATGCTCACATATCTCAAGGCTGCAACTACACACAAAACAAATTCTTCTGCAGAAGATGTAGATTATTCTGTGTGAAGGTTTGCTCCTCTTAATTCTTTCTCTTTAGAGAAATTAAGGTTTCATTTTCAGTTTACTGGATTCAATACGAGTCTAAAGAAAAGGTCCTCCCTTAGCATTGTTATTGGAAAGCACTGACCACACTGAATTAACCTGTCCATAGGAAAACACGTATAGTGTTGCAACCTGAGAGAGGTCAAACACATGTCACTGGGACAAGAAATTCTGGCTTTTGTTCAGTCCATAGCTCATACAATCTTAGATGTGCTGATTATCAGCAACAGGAATTTTTTTATAGCACAATAGAACTGAATAAAGCTGATGATTTCATTTTCAAAAGGGCCAGTATTTTTCATACTGATTGGTATATGCTATACGGAGAAGAAGAATCCTGATTTGGGATTAATATATTCATACAGAAGTGCCTGTGTCATTTCTCTATTTCATTTTCATAACAAATTCACCTTACATGACAAAAAACATATACATATATATATATATATGAAACATTCCTTATATTTCTTAACACCTTTCCAGATATTGAAATTTATTAATCCATATGATTATTGTTAGTAATCATTAAATCAGTGGATAGTCACTGTGGAATAATCAGCTCACAATAAAATATTTATTTTCTCAGACCAGTTGACTAAGTTTGACCATCAAATCTTACAGATGTTCTATCAGGGCAGGAATTTAAACGTTCTTTGAGAAGGCTTTTCATTGCCATGCAAATGGCAGTGGCACTGAGCAGGATAATTAGCACATGTGGCACATCACATACAAACCAGAGTATTAAGTAACTCCACAATTTATACAGGAAGTATAATCAAATTTGACTGGAAACATCACTGTTTTTACTTTGAGATCTGGCATTTAGACATGGCAAAATGGGGGGTGGATGTCTATTACGTGTGGAAAGATTAGAAATAATAATTGTGTAAGATACTATGCATCACCAACCAAGAAAATGTTTAAAGGAAATGTGCTTGGTAATTAGATTAATAATGAGCAATTAATTTGATAAAGACAGGCAGCCTATTTAAAAGCAACAGAAGTACATGATGTAATCAAAGCATGTTTGGCCCAGTTTATTTTGTTTAATTTGTTTATTTATTTAACACCATGTTGTGTGCATATATTATCAGTATCTTTTAATATTTATTTTGGAAAAGATTGCAATATTCAGCAGGCTAAGAGAAAAATGAGAAAGACCACACATTGAATTCTAAGAACAGACATGACTACTAAGCAGCCTAAGAATTCAGTTCCAAATATGTAATCTTGGTAACTCTTTCCTATAGAAGGGACAGAAGTCTACTTTGATGTCTATCAGAAAGGATGCTGTCAGCATCTGAAAAACAGGCTTCAAGTTTAATTCTAATGAAAAATCCACTCAATCATGTAATTTTGGCATGTGAATACAAACCTGAAACTTAGCACATGTAAGAGTCAAAGAGTCCAGACCTTTTATGATGATGAAGCAAAGCAAAACCCACTGTCACACTCAACAGTGTGGTAAGACACACTAATCTTTCTGCCATGTAGTCATTTCTCTTAAGTGACTAAACACGAAGCTGCTGCAGCTGGCAGCAGGCAGTCATTGATTTCCCACTGTGAGAACACTGTCTAAAGACAACTTTGTTATCAAAAGTGGTTATTTACCTGTCATAGTCTTGACAAATCTCCCCAACAGCTACCAAAGCTTTCAAGTACTCATTGGGTTGATAGGGGTGGATGTAGTGCAGTGAGCAGCTGTTCCTAGGATCACCATTTGATGCAGTGAAATCTATAGCTACCTGGAACAGAAGAAAAGACAATGTGCTGTGGTGCTGTTCTGGGCGTGAGGATACCCACACCGACCATGTATCTTCACCAGAAACAGTTTTCTGCAGAGACAGTAACTTTAAAGATAAGGTCATTTAACAGTATACTTCATCAAATCTGAATTAGGATAGTATCGATAAATACTTATAAAAGAATATGTCAGCTTATAAAATAAGAGTTCATAAAACTAAAATGATATAATTAGGAAAAAATGAGCTGCATAATTATTCTGTGTGGAGAATTATGTTCTAATAAAAATGAATCAAACTACCTCTAGCTTTTCAAATTTAATTAAATTCTTCCAGCTCAGGTAATGTTCAGGACATAAATACTGCACAGCAAAAATATCTCTCTCGAGTTACAAATCCTAGTAAAACCATACGTTAAAGTTCCTAATTCCTTTCAGGGACATTTCTTATATAAATTTTAAAACTTCTTTTGTCTATAGCGGTAGTCTTATGTATGTAGTAAATACTCTCTGTGTAGTGTATTTTTATTACTTTATTTTAATCTTTCTGATTAAATAATTAACCATGTAAATTTCTTAGGTAATGGTGAGCTTAAAGGTGAGGTGCAGGGCAAAAATAAAGCGTTAGTCCTGCACAGAGTTTTGTGTTGAAAATGCTTACTGGAGGTTGTGGGAAGCATTCAGTGCAAAAACAAATATTAAAGTATCTTTTAAAAATTAATTTCTCCCCTTTAAAATGGTCTTTATGCTTCTCACCGAAGATACACTCTCATATATTTTTCTGTGATGTGGTCAGCATTTACTGGGAAACCCTTTCCTGAATTTCTGATGCCGCTCTCTAGGATTTCTGAAGAGGAGCAGCAAGAAAACTGTAGAGTCTCCTCGAGGGAACAAACCAATATACAAACTTCCTTAAAATTTTGTTCAGTGACCTCTTCCTCCAAAAAACATGCTGTACCTGCATCTTCGATAGCTACAAATGCACTGAGTTCAATTTGCAGTTTTACTGTGCAGTTGATGTGGGAGGACCTTACTGAGGGCTGCAAAAAGAACTTTGAAAGTCCTAGCTCGCCTCTGCAAATGTGCACCTTCCCCAGCTGAAGTCTGCTTGGCACAGGCAGGACTATTTTACTTGGCTATAAAATGAAAATGAAACATAAAAATTTCATTCGCCCTTAAAAAGAGGCTCAGTCCTGAAACTCATTTTGTTGTTTTTGTGAGAAGCTAAGAGAAAAATCATACTGCATCATCCCATATGGCTTTTCTGATTTTCCACCTCTAACTCTTGGCTGAATATAAATATTTCTCAGAGGCTTCTGGGTAGATTGGAAATCTTCCTATGCCTCACAGTCAGGAGATGAGAGCTTGATCTTGCTTGCAAATAAAGTAATCTTTCACCTCATCTTCCCTATTCATTGCTCACACACTAAAGCAGTGGAGCCTGGTAGTTTTCCACATGGAACCTTTTTCCCAAAATAACAGCTTGATTTTTAACTTGAATAAATTAAGAGAAACCCCCTCAGGTTTTAACCTGCCTGCATGCACCTAACTATCTGTTCCGTAAGTGTCAGAAATGACCAAGAAACACTTGAGAAACCGATGGTAAATCCATGATAACAGCATGTATATGCTCTGGGATAGCTATTTTTCCTTTTTAAATCTTAGCCATGGTGTTCAAATGGTGTTCAATAACAATATGAGTTTTTCTCAAAAATATAAATCAGATATTATCTTAACTTACATTTTTGTCCTAATTACAGACAATCCAAAAAATACACTATATGCCAGAGAAACAAAGGTCACTCCTGTAGAACTGTTAACAGTACATGTTTTCACTGATAACCATCAAAGTGATATTAATGAGGCTGGAGCAACACACCAGACAGAACTGGGCAAGCTTTCCTTCATTGCTGTTAGCCAAAGCTAAATACTCTTTAACTGCAAACAAAAGCACAGTGTAGGAATAAGCACTGCATTTCATGAGCTTGGAAAAAAAACAAAACAACAACAACAAAAAAACAGTGGGTAGAGTTCAACGAAGAAAAAAACTCTCCAGAACAAGCTTATTTAAAAATAGCTTTTGTAGAGAGTTGCTGATAAGGAAAAAAAAGAACCCTAATTTCCTACAATGATGCCTTTATGAATGTTCAAACTTTGATGCAGTATTCTTGATTTTGATCCAAACCTCTGCTCGATTCTCTATGGAAAGATTTTTAAGAAAGATGACCACGATTACTTGCTATGATTCCAGAATAACTATATGGATCTCTGCTTTTTTAGCATTACCTGGCAGTACCAAGATCTTGTGCAAATATTTAGGAAAATAATTTGTAAGTCAGCATATCACAGTAGCTAGGCTTATACCACAAATGAGTTAATCTTGTGGTCAGCAAAGCAGGAATCTTTCTTACAATGCATATATTTGATTTTTATTGGTGTATTTTTAAATACATTGGTTCAAACGTACCAGCTATCATCCCATATCTAAATGCAAACACAACATAGTAAAAAGTCTTAGCACTTCTTTTCCACAACCTTGTTAAAAGGGTGATTTTCAATGCACTGAAAACATCCTACACAGCCAGGATCTCTTGCTAGATCTGTCAGCAAGGACTCAGCCAATCTGATACCACGACCTGTCTAAGAGAGAATCTTTCCAATATATCTTTCTATTACAGTTCCCTTTATGCATGTTACACATCCTTTCTGCTATATTTCCTAAAGTGATTAAAATGTCTTCTGACTACAGACCCATTTGCACTGTCAGCTTCTGAACATTTCTTCTGCAGCAGGGAATACTGTCTGATAGGAGATATGGTGTGTTGCAATAAACACTGCTTAGAAGTAACAGCCTGGAATCAGCACTATTGATCTCTGCAGACTAAGGCTTCTTAATAAATGGTTTTAAAGTGAAGGGAACGTTTATTTGCATTTTTCAGAGACATTCTTTCTAACGACAAACTATGTTACTACAAAGAATCCTGAAAAAAACACAGCATGATGTTACCAAAGACCTCATTAGTGCCTTAAATTAACAGGTACATCATACTACAGTTTTTTGTTTCAAAATCTATGCTTAGCACCCCCATTTTCCTCCCCCAGCATGTGCCCTTTTACATCCCAGCTGCATTGTACTGCCTGTAATTGGCACGAACTTCTTAGAAATGTCATTAAGTCAACAACAATAGAAGTGCCAGGACAGTTGTAAACAATTCCAGATCCAATGTACCATTACAATTAAAAGAAATGGAAATCTGAGAAGGTGGAAGGAATAGACCTGCTCTGTTGCAGTGGTCTGAATTAACCAAAGTAGGTTTATATAAAAAGGAGACCATATGATGTATGCAGAAAGCAAGAGAACACTGAATATCTTCCCTGTAGGCTGCACCTTTTGCTTCGATGCCCACAAGAACTGATCTGATATATTTCTGGAGACAGTAACAAGGTTCACAAGCAGTCCGTGCTATCATCGTGGGTACTGGTGCAACTGAGGCACAAAGAAGTAAAACATGCAGTCAGCTTGTGAATAAGCAGAACCACTCGGTTATGAACAAACAGAGATACAGGCACAGAGATATCCACAACAGCTTCCCTTGATTCTATGTAGGTCGTAAACTGAAAGTGATGAATCTACACAATACTGTAGCTGGTGGACTCACCACTGAGGTCAGTAGTAATTTAGGGATTTCTGTGACTCCCAGCACAGTGGATTTTTCATCTCCTTTAAGTGCTCACTGCCCATTCTTGCAGATCAGTTTGTTTAACTTATGCATTACCAATGGTTTTGTTTCATTTCAATGACCTTGTCCTCTTTCCTCAGGTAACCCAAAGCAAAGCACACTCAAATGCTTTAGAACATGCAAACTGAGTGCAAGCCAATACACTGTGCACTCAAGGAAACAGACGAGTTCTCAGATAAACTAGGATGTACCTTATTTAAAAGTTAGTGCAGCAAAAACATAGCAGACTCATTACTCAGACAAATAATACAAAATATAATAGAGGCAATACTATCAGTCACATATATATAAAAATCTATTTAAATACTGCTGTGCTCAAGTTGAAAGCTTGCTTAGCTTCTCACCTTTATTTTTTGTAACACAATTGTCATTGATGTAAAACATATAGTACATCAGTATGTGCAAGAAAATCCTAACACATTAGACAAGATTTATTTCCTGGGCATAATACATTTTGCAAGAAGACATCAATAATTTACTAAGGAACGGCATGTAAGAATCTTTTCTTTGGGAAAGTGATGAATCAGTATCTAAGAGGATTCCCCTTCTTTAAAACAAGTTGGAGAATTAAAACACTTACTGTAAACTGTATTTGGCAGCCTCCCATTATATAATCTAAGAAAGAATGCATCTTGTGGATCTGCGGACAAGAAATAAAGATATTAAAATTAACTGTGCATTGCTAAAACATCAAATCATAGAACTGCCTGAACAAAGTAAATTGAAAGAGGGGATGGACCAACTGAAAATAAGGTGAAGGGAGAGTTGGAGAAATGAATAAAAATATGAGAAAAAATATCCAAATTATTCAGAAAATACAGAAGGGTAAATTTATAAAAAACAGAACCAGGTTCTGCTTCTTCTAAGTAGGAAGTCAATGGGAATTTTGCTATTTCTTTAGGAGGAGCAAGGGCAATTCAGAGATAGGATTGCTGGAAGGATTAGAAGGGTAATATGCAGAAACTCATTTGGCAAGCTGATAGACCTAAGAGTTTAGTACTGCCAACTCAGACCAGTAGGGACAGGATAAGAGAAATTAAAGAGGAACACTGGGGACAGTTAGCTTACTTTTAGGATTCTAGTCCTTGTCTTTACATTTTTTTCATGGATCAGTTTTTATTGCTATTCTCTGAACAGTTCCAGTTTGTCATCTACATTTTCAAACACAATTAAAATACATTGCTGAGAGTTTTAAAAAGAAACAGAAAATGAACAAAAACACAAATACCTTGCACTGGTTAAGGATGACAATGCCTGAGTTCTTGTAACTCTTCTTCTTTGCTTTGTACTTGGGGTTAATGCATTCCCATTGTACCTGTGAGAATAGAAGTCACTGCATGAAGTAAAATTAGCATAGACATAAAATAATTAACAAAGATGGCACCGTGATTTCCACAGTTGACTAAAAACTGTCCAAAATGGTGCACACAGAGGAAAATAATAAAAACATTAATTAGAGAATTAACAGAAAAGATCCCAAAGCAAATGTCTATCTTCCACTGTGTGCATGTGGGCATGGCACTGAGAGAGATACCCACATTTGTGTGTTGTCACTTTCCAGTGTCACCAGTAGGTTCAGGTATTATGTGAGGAACTCTGAGGATCTTTTGAGATTATTGAAGTAAAGAAAAAAAAGAAGGAACTTAATACAAATGAAAGTACCTGAAGGAGCAGTGTGATGCATTATTTTAAATACAAGACTGCCTACTCATTATCACTGGTGTTTATTAAACTCAAGGTGAGAGAAACTGTGATCACAGATCATATCACTCACTCTTGAAAGAGAATAAGAGTCTCTTCTTTAAGTCTGATGGTAAAACAAAAAGTTAAGAAAAATCACTAAAATATGAAAAGGAGAAGTAGCTAATTAAGATTTAACAGTTGAGAAATTATACAAGTATGCATTGGTATTTTTAAATCCAGATTTGTAAAATTTTATTAAATAAGGTTAAGAACATGCCTATTGTCTTTCAGGGAGATGTTTTATGTTGGGAGAAAACAGCTCTAACAAGATGCTGGGTAAAACTCCCAAGGGGAGTAGGATGCTCTGCCACCTAAAATTCCCTGTCATGCTTGGAAGTGAAACAGATCTGAGTGTTACAATACTTTGTCTACAGTGAAGACCTTCATATTTTACTTGAGCAAAATGAGCACGTAAAGTCACTTTTATCTTATGAAAAGCCCCACTGAGCTTCAAACCATTGCCTAACAGCAATTATTTGGAGGTCTCTGAAGTATTTGAAATTTTGAGCTTCTCTTCAATGTCAAAAACAGGGAATGCAAAACATATGGCTGTGGAGCAATACAAGACTTTTTGCACCCAGGAGGATGAATATTATCATCCTTTCTTCTGGAGTGATGTAACAGAGTGAAAATTGTGAAAAGACAAAAAAAAAGGGTCCAACTGCAGGAAGCACATCTGCTTGCTTTCCTAGTTAGCCTATAGCTCAATTATTTGTCTTGTGAAATGAATTTTCCAACTGAGAAGACAGACAGACACAGGCCCACATGTTCAGGGGAAATCCTCCATAAACATTTTTTCTCTACTCAGAAGCAGTCAGGCTCAAGAAACAAAAGCCCATCTTTCCAGATACACAGGTCTCATTGCAACATAACACAAGAGTGCAGTAAGCTCATTATTTAGGAAAGCAATCTGACAGGAAGGCAAATTCACTGCCCACCTCTTAACACATTGCTGTCTGGCAAGATGGTTTAGTACACATTTACCTCAAAAATTACTGGAAGCATTCCTACAAAGAAACAGTGCTTCTATGTTATAAAGAAGTTGTAATACAGTGAATGAAGAGAATAAATAGGAGTCAGGATTTGTGTTCCACCCTTTCATGCTGAAGTACATTGGAGAGACCTCATGGCTCTTCCTTTAATATCCAAGGTACACTTCCTTCATTTTAAAATCCTTTTCAATGTATGTGTTTAAAGAATGCCCAGCCTGTATAAACTGTTATGCTGTCCAGAAAAATGATTACTTAAGCCTAATAAACATTATGTTCTGAAGTGTATTAAAATATTCCATCTGTGAGTCACTAGCATGCCACTGGCTGATGTGGCTAGGAAGGTGACAGAAAGAACATTCATAGAAATGTTGGGGTTTTTTTTGAGAAACAGAAGAATAGAAATAATTCACAACCACTAAATCTTTTGATATGGTACTACAACAAAAGGAAGGGAAGAAGAAGAGAGAGGATGGAGAAATCCCCCCCCCCCCAGTTCATGGGTAGGTTTCTACATGAAACTCTTATCTCTAGTAAACCATCAAGATGTGGTTCTGACCTTGGCCATTACCACAGTTCAAGTTGAAGATGTGATAAGCATCATTTGAAGAAAATTCCCTATCCAGACCTTATCGCAACTCCAGTTTGTCCAAAAGGACTGGAATTCATTACACAGCTCTAAGCAGGTAATTAAAAATGCAAAACAATTTTGAAATATTTTTGCTTGTACTGTGAGGACACGATCAATTTTCAGTCTGTTCCTACATTCCCCGTATTGATTTGGCATCTGACATTGTTTTTAATTGATTCATTTTTGTCTCTTAAATTAACTTTTCAGCTGAATGGAAACTAATGGAAGAGGCTGCAATCTGACACTAATGGTAAACATTGTAAAATTTGGATTCATCTCCAGAAAGTCACTTAACATTTCCTCCAAATGCCTGGCAGCTCTGGGCTATACAAGCTCTTTTCCTGTCAAACATCACAGTGAATCTGAAACAAAAAACTACCTGGTATTAAATATCTCCCATTAATTTAATGTAAGTACAGTTTCAAATGTTGGTAATGAAACCCTATACTATACTGCTTTGGTGTTCTTTTCGATACCATGACACTTAAACCACTGTGTGAAGAATTTCTGAATGTAAAACAAACTCCATCCATCTATTCCTCAATGAAAGTCAGCAAACTAATAATATGGAGACGTGGATGTGCCTAATCCCCTCAGTGCTGTAATGAGGACACAGACCTCTCAATGGGTTATGTTGCTCTCCACGATTAAGGATGATATCTTCTCAAGCATCTTCATTCATTATCTTACTAAATCCTCAGAAGAGAAGAGACAATGATGCAACCACCCATGCCACACACAAGGGAAGCAGTGGTGACTAAACGCAGGCAATCATTTTAAGAGGCAAAATTTGGACTGCACAAGCTATTCAGAGAAATGAAGAAGTTCGGAGGGCATCATGTACCCTATGGCCAGAGAAATAACGATACAGAGCAGCTGTTTTCTTTTGTACATTGTGTTTCCACATCAGGAGATCAAGTAGGCCATGAGGAAAGGACTAGAGCACTATAGGAGAGCTTTGGATAACATTAGCATGTTTTCTGCTCTCACTGGTAATTCTTTCATTTATCCCTTTTTTTCATGTACAGCTCTTGCAACAGATTGCATAGCCTGTAAACGACGAGGGAGACAGTCTAGTGGACAGGGCAAGAACAGAACAGAACAGAACAGAACAGAACAGAACAGAACAGAATAGAATAGAATAGAATAGAATAGAATAGAATAGAATAGAATAGAACAGAATAGAACAGAATAGAATAGAATAAAGATAAAAGTAGAAATAAATAAGTAGTAGGCAGCATTATATCCTATATTATCTTCTGCCAATGACTCAAGTAAAACAAGTCACTGCTAAGCAAACTACAACTCCTTCTGCCTGAAATGTGAATTTGTTCCTATTGCCAGTCTACACAAGAAGACTGGATGATTTTATTTTTTCCCCTTCTGACTCAGAATAACTATCATGGGAGAAGATCTGTTTTTAATCAATATCAGAGATTTCCTATGGAAAATTGCAGGTGGGGAACTGAGTGAAAACATGAGTGTTAATTGCTTCCTCAGCAAAGGCCCAGCCTCACTCACATTCCAGAGGTGGCATCACATATTAAACTCGTGGACATGTGAATACATGGCTTGGTGAAGCCATACTGGCTATCATGGATTACCTTCTCAACTTGCATGTGCCTTAACATAGATTCGAGGAGGATCTGTTCCACAATCTTCCCTAGCTCAGCATTGAGGCTCACCAGCCTGTAGTTCCCTAGGTCTTCCTTTCTCTCTCTCTTAAATGGGAAGTATATTTACAGTCACTGGGAACATGTTGCAGACAGTCCTGGACAAACATGCCCATCCAACAAATCTTGATATGGGATTGTTCACAGATGTCAACAGACACCCCAGTGATTACCAAAAGCTTAAAAGTCCCACTGGTGCTCAGTTGCCTGAGGAACTGTGTGATGCAGAGGCCCTGATGGTAGGCTCATAGTCAGATATCTGGACAAACGGAAGAAACCATTTTGTGTGCGTGCATACATACATACATCCCTTTTTTGTAATACTGGAACAGATTTTTCACTTATGTAACTCTTGTACTGCGTGAGGATCCAGGTGGTTTCTTTTTCTGCAACTTTTTTTTCCCCAAATCCCTCTGGTTTTATCATTAATAGACGATTTCTCCTTTCAGCTATGAACAGCTTTAATAGCCTCTAAATTTTTATAAAGCTTTTCTTGTCTTGTTTTACAATGTTTGACAAATTAATATTATAAAACTGCCACTACACACATATTAAAAAAAAGCTATTAATACATATATTTGGAAATAAACCTAGGCATACAATAAACTCTAAGTATTTCTCTTAAAAAATACTGTCACAAAAAGCAATGAAGTTGTTCTTATTATGTTTTCTCATGCTAGGAGTCTGAAAGAGTAAGTGATCAATTTTGGAATAGTAAGAGATGCTAAACAGAAGACTTATAAATGCTTATTTCAGATGTACACTTGGAATGACAGAATGTTTGTGCCTGTGTGATTGCTGGTCAGTAGGAAAATAGTTTTGCTATCAGAATACAATAGTCTGTGACAACAAGATAATTTTTATGAAACAGAACCACACAACAAGCTACTATACTGCTTCATGGAAAAGGTTTTTCATGACCAGGAACAGCATGAATTAATTTCACCTGTACCACGAATCAAAGGCCAAACAGGTTCTCCAGAATTCAGTTTTCAGTCACTGAGAAGCAACCATGTTTCTCTAAAGGAGTCATAATTCAATACCTGTGAATCTCACCCAGTACTTGCCACATTTAGGAAAGACATTAATAAATTACTCATACTGCTCTTGATCAAAACAAGTGTTCAGTCTTTCAGAGAAGACATCCTGTCTTCTTTCTTCACATACTACTGGTTCAACCACTAGCAAGCTCCACTGCTAGATTTACATTTATCTAAATGATGCCTGGCCTCAAATAAAAATTCCCAAGAAATCTCAGAAATCTCACAATGGAGGCAAGCCAGCTAGCCAACCATCATGATTAGAAGTTGAAATTCAAAATTTGGGATAATCAACACTCAGCCCAGGACATGGATATGAAACAGCCACAGAAGCACCATCTCCTGTACAGAAGTAGTAGCACATATATATCCAACCTGACGATCCCAAAAGGTTATGCAGCATTTGATAACCTGGCTACCTCACCTGAGAAGTAGGTTGAAGTGGACAAGAATTCTGTTAGTGCTTTCCAGAAGATGAACTACAAAAAATTAAAAGACAACTTCAACATCCTTCTCAACTCTACCAAATGGAGATGAGGTGAACTGATGAAATGATGTAAAATATTAGCTGTATAGAAATGACACAGATTTCTTCCTTCTCACCAGCACAAACTACTGCATTACTCTCATCCTTATGGCTTAAATCATTTATGACAACTTGTGGAGATGATATGAACTAATACATGCTGATGATAGGCAGAGGAAGAGCCACGCCATTGGTGTAGCCTCCTTTACCCAGATTTGAAGCTGGTACTTAGGGAAACTTCTCAAATCCCCAGCCAATGGCAGATGCTCCCTCCTATATCCCTCCCAGTTGCCTGGGAGGTTAAAAAACCCTGGTTGACAATTCTTAGGATGATTTGTTTATCTTTTGAAAGAACTATAACAATGTATTGTAACTGGAGACAAAATACACCGCACAAACTAAAATTCAACCAGAAAAAAAAGTTTTATTGTTCTTTCTCTGTAACTCAAACAAGGATGTCAGACTTAGGTTCTGTTCTTCAAACTAGCTCTTTCTGATTTTGGACCTCATCTTCAAGATACTCACTCTTGCAAAGCTATGCAAATGAATGGTTAGCATCATTGACTGAGGGATCCAGCTGGCAGTTCTATCCCTCTGACTGGAAGGAGTACTACACAAAAAACAGAACATTTTCTGATCTGAGGCTATGAATACATCTCTTCTAAGAAGGACCATCTAACCTATCCATCTCCTCATCCACATATAATTACATTTCTCTGATGTGGTTGTCATTACTAGAAATATTTAACAACTCATCCAGCTGAATGTGAATTGCTGTCAAGGTTTACCAAACCTTTTTTATCCAAAGTGAGCACTCTATTGTATATGTTTTTTCTTTGGAGAGAATAAAACTGAAGAAAAAAAATGACAAATGCTTATCACATTACATCATGCTGCACAAAGGATGCTGAGACAAATACCAAGATGTACTAATGGTTCCATGGCATGTACTGTACAACCTAAGGCATGTACTGTCTTAAGCAGCAATAGTTACTTCTGAAGAGTAGAGAAAAAAAGTAGGCAGGAAGAGTGAAAAAGAAACAGAAAGAAAGGGAAAAAAAAAAAAAAAAAAGGAGTAAGGTAATTGCTCTCCTTTGTCCAGCCAGGAAGACAAGTGACATGGTTTCCCAAACAAGGTACTTTTCTGGTACAACACATGACTCTCCCACAATTCCTTCTCCAAAATAACTATATTGTTTTCATCAGGATTTCCTCAGATTGTCTATTGCTTGTTTTTGATGAATATGATATTAGTGCTGAATGAAGCTCATGTTCATCTGGTGACAAGAGCCATCTGGAACACGCATGCATATTTTGGGAGCATTTTTTTAAATATCATATTATATTTTTATGAATTATATTATAGCCATTTTTAAAATGGCTACAACCTACTACCTTATCCACTAAACCTTGTTTTCATAGACTACAAAACAAGGGTTAATAAAGAGATAAGGGTAGAAGGACTGAGTTTCACACTAGTGTCAATTGTGTTCCATGAGAACCACCTACAACAGTATCAGGTTTTGCAGGTACAAGCCCATAGAGTAACTGCATAAGAAAAATAGAATAAGGGCAACAAGGGAAAAATAGTGTCACAATGTCTTAGGACTATGGAGGAGAAAACATGCATGTCTGCCGTGAAATGCAGACTGTGATGTAAGAGGTGAAAGGAAGCCTGCAGGATAACAAATGTAGCTCTTAGCTACACAAAGCTTCAGGCACTTACAGCGCTGTGCTACATTAAAATATTCCTGGATCATTCTCTGATACTACTGTGTGAATTTATATAGATTAGAATATGAACTGACAAATGACTGTACTAACTTCTCATGCTTCTGACTGAGTAACCATTCTTTTTGTTAGCAGGGGATGAAAAGAGCTCACTGCTTCTCCAACAGAATAAAAAAATACATAGATTGTCTTTCACAGCCATTACTGGTGCTCTGGATGGAAAATCTCTTGGTGTAACAAGAATGCTAATGCAAAGCCCAGACAAAGTTTATTAGGCATTTCTGTCTAGTTTTGAGATCACCATGAAGCAGTGATTACAAATTATGAGCAGATTAAAAAGACAACACTTCAAATTCCCCCTCAGAAAATTTATCAAAACACCTTCAGGGTTAAGCAATAATAAGAAATAACAGTATCTTGAATTAGATATGACAAATCATTTATCATATTCAATAATAACCATCAACTTCAATTTTAAAAGATCAGGCTGACTTAAAGAAGGGAAATTATTAATAAGCTAACAATTTTATTTTCCCATAGGACTGTAATTCATCAGGCATTTAAGAAATCAATTGAGTTCATTCTGATAGGTTCAAGTTAGAGCTGGTAGCAATAAATGCAGCACATGAGGAATGGGGAAAAATGGAGAGTGACTCTCATCCAATGAAGGGCTGTAGGCCACCTTACAAAATCTTTGATCACCTTGTGCCTCTGCTTTACCATAACAGCACAGCACCTAATCAAACCTATGTGCTAGGTTCAAAGGCAACAAATATTTGCAGAAATTTCTGTGGAACGTTAACTTGAAAAACAGTCTAATTATTTCAGACACAGAACTGCGATATAGGCTGCTTTCTTGGATTATCATGTAATAACAGTAAAATATACAGGAGATAAACAGAACAACTATGCTACCTAGAAAAAAAATGAGACAATGTCATTTGCAGCATTACAGAACTGCCTCAGGAACACTGATCATCAAAACTTATATACTGACCCTGCTAGAGTGGTTTCCACATACCTGTCTCCCTTCCATAGCTCCTCGCATTTCCTTGAAAGTTGAGCTAAATTCTCCAATGAAGTCGTGTTTTCCATTGGAATCCCAGTCCCAAACTATGCACTGGGGAGACAAAAGGGAAAAGAAAATTAGAGCACATTGTTCTTCAAATAAAAATTTGGCTTTACTGACAAAAACAAACAAAAAACCAAACACAGAATAAATTATGATATGCATAGGATAGAATGTATTATCTAGAAGGAAATCACCAGTGATATTAAAAACATATTCTTGTCCAGATAAAAATGAAATGACTAGTGGAATCTCAACACAGCTTGCTACTGACAGTTATGTGTCATGGAGTTGGCTGATAAAAGCAAGGTCATGTATTTTAGAAAGAAAGGACTCATCTTTTAGCTAGGTGTATAAATACAAGATGCTGTATCTATGTACCTTTGCATGTTCATGTTGAAATGGGTGTCCTGAATTAGGATCAAAGCACCTCACTAAAGTGCTTTATAAATATCAGTCACTATTTAGAATGCTAGTTGCTGTGGTCAAATGCTAATCTCCTTTTTACAGCCAGTGAAGGTGAGACAAAAATTACAGAGACCATTTTCTGAAATGGCTTTGAATTCATGCGCATCAGTGTCTGGTGTCCACATCTTGGCTGTTTTCCAGTGCTGCTCAACAGTGACTAGTAAAGCCAAATCCTGCTGGTAGTCATTTACAAATTGATGCATAAATATGAATATCTCAATGACTTTGAGCTGTGAGAATTTTATTTTACAGATATAGCTAAATAAAATTCAGATAGCCAAGACAAAGTGCGTATCAGTAACTGTAAGCTTTGATAAACATCACTTTTAAAACAAGCTCAAAAGTAATAACGTAGCTTACAGCATTAAAGAACAAAATCCCAAATTCAGCCTCACAGTCTTCCCAGATAAAGCCTACATACATTGACAGACTCAGAAGCCCTTACTGAATACATCTTGATACCAAATCACTATTTTATTGGTGTTTTTTGTTGTTGTTGTTGTTGTTTTTCTTTTTTAAAGTAGAATTGCCACAAGACCATCTCTGCTATCACACAAGGAGTCTTCCAGATCTGCATAGCTGTGGGATGAAAGACTGGGTCAGTGGAGTTGTAGAGAAGCTCTCTGCTGAACAAGGCAGGTATGACCTGCATTACTAGCTGTGATGGGGCTGCAACAGTGAGGTGCCAAGCTTAGGGACAGAAGGTTTTATTAAGCCCCTTCATCTGAGCCAGGCTCAGTGCTTTTAATCACCAGTCCTAGTGATCATACAACATGAGAAGAATACAGGTTTGCTGCTCAGAGTGTTGTCAGACTGAAGCAAACTGAAGTTTGCTTTGTCTAAAGGAACACTATGAATTCACCCAGAAAGGAACTGAAGTTGATGAATCTTAACTGGATCTTGAGAGTTAAGCATATATCCGAATTAGTTTCAGTGAAAAAGACTTGCATGTTCACAGGCTACACTATCCAGCCAGACTTTTAATGTGGTTTCATTTATATTGAATAATACAAAGAACGTATCTAAGCACGGTAGGCAATCCTTTTTCACTGAATCATCAAACCAGTGGTCTGTAAATGAACTCTGGGGGTGTGGAACTCAATAGAAAGCCTGAGGCACGGGCAAAACGACCAAATTCTTTGAGGAAGAACAAAAGGACAAAAGAACTCTCAGCAGAAAGACTATCTTAACAAGAACTCAACTTAGAGCAAGTGGGTTATCACACAAATCATTAACAACCTCCTGTCACAGCCATAAGCTAATAAGTAACCTCATTGTCCATGTGAGATGCCTTGACTTGAAGCAAAGGAAGGTATTTAATCTGCATATCTAAGCCAGTTTACTGAATTTATATTACTGTTAAAAGCTCAGGTACCTCAGTTTGTAGAAAGAACACAGGTGGTGACATCAGTAAATTAATACCCCAGGATTCCTTCAGGCAGTATACCACCACCCAAAATATCATTCAAGTTCCTTTTTTAGCCTTTTTTTGAACTTTCAACACTTCCACTTATCAGGAAGACATTTTGTTTGATGCAAGTGGAATTTCTCTGATTCATACAGAAGATGTGCAGCAGTGCTACAAAGGGCTGCTGACAGGGAAAGAGTCCAAGTCTACGTCAAATTGCTCCAGATGTTAATCAGCTAAAATAGCTCACTGGCCAGGAACAGACCAGGCTCTTGAGTACTCGGTAGCTTTGCTGCTCTATTACTTCATATTTTGCTTGCTTTTCTTTATGCAGTGAATGCAAATGAAAAGATCTCCAGATCAAAAAGATATTTTTCCCTAAGACGTGTAGTTCCTTTTTAATTGCTTTGACATCAGAGGAGAGGAGGACAGAGGCACGGAAAGGGATTCCTGTGTCTGCTTATTTTTAGACTGAATTTTTTACAACAGTAAAATCAAATGAGAAGGAGCTTCTAGTTCTGCTGGTGGTAGTGTTACCTGGAACATAATTAAACACAGTATTTCTATCATTCATAGACTGGGTGAATTCTTCTCATGAGATTTTCAATAAAAATCATTATGTCCTAATTATAAATTGAAATAACAAGAAATGAAAACAAGAAAAAGCAATTTAATTCACTCAAAAGAACAAATCTGAAAATATATTTGTTTCATACAGTTTGAAAAGGCTTCATTTTTTCTTTCTCTAAAATTTCCTGCTAATACAAGTTAGTCAATTTTTATTGAAATTGCTTTCTAATTTTTTCATGAAAAAATGGATTTCAGAGATGAAGCATGACCTAAAAAGGTATTTTTTTCTGTAATGATTGTGCAAATGATTGAAGATTCTAGAGGCAACATTAAGTGAAGAATATGCCAAAAATATCTTAGAAAAATTGATATAAAGATGCAAAAATATATTTTTAGTAATGATGGCTACTTTTCAATATTTTTGAAAAAATAGCTAATTCACCATGGAAAAAAATTGCACAAACTTTATTGTGAATTTTACTTTTCAGGTTCTATCTTTATATTCCATTGGAGCACAAATACAAGAAAAGACCCAAGGTTATTGGAGACCTCCAGGAAAAGGAAAAACTTGGAAAAATTTCTGCTAAAATTCCAAATCCTCTGAAGAGGGAAAACCCTGACTGCTGATTTGAGATTAAAATTTTAACTGGAGATGAGCAAATTTAAATTACATATAAAATGCTGCCTGTTTGTTTCAAGCTTGAAGTTTGATAACTAGTTTTCAGAAAGCCAGATGGTATTTTAATCTTTATACTGGCTTCATGTAAAAGGCAGCTAATGACAGTGCTATCTCAGTGCATTTGCACAGTCACAGCTAAGGGAGAAAGGGTGCAAATACATCTCTGACAACTTTTTTTTTTTTTCCCAGAGTTTCACATTTTGCCATATAAATTATTTGTTAATCACGGAAAAACATTTTTACACATGAATAATTCTACATTTCAACTATATGTGAAAAATACCTCTAAAATACACTTGAAAACAGAACTTGTTATAAAAACCTGTTCAGACAGAAAAAATAAGGAGGGAAGCACCTTGAAAAATATTCAGAATCAAGACCAGAGGTGGCAATCAAAGGATTATTTCCTTATGAAATATTTACAAGCTTTTTTCTTTTTTATGAAGACCCTATGTGCTTTTCAAAAGAAGTCTTCCATAGATAATCCTTTTTCTCTAGGTAAACCTGTATTAATTATTTGGCTCTGCCCTCTTGCAGGTCTCTTAAGCAGACAATTAATAGTGTATTTAAACTGGACTAGAAGTCGCATTAATTAAGGACAGTTTCCATATATTTAATTCTAAACACTGTTAAATCAGTGCTCAGATAACTGATGAAAGATGTCAGCCTTCTACCTATTGGTTACAAGTGCAGATACAGGGAACAAAAACTTCTGACTATCTAATCCTACATGGTGGTGGAATATTGCTAACTGGAACGATGGACAAAATCCTCCATCCATATAGGGTCCTTCCTCCCTCCCAAAGATATCTTCTGTAGCAGGGAGAGAGAACATTGCTTCAAGATCTCTCAAGAAGCACTATACTCGACTGAAACAGCAGACTTGGTAAATAAGGCATCAAAGGATTCACCCTGGTTATCCACATCTTCTTTCCTTCAGCTTCCTGCCTGAAATTTTACTTTTTCACTGAAGAGAAGAGGAGGAAGGGTCAATTTTAGGAAGAAAAAGATCTCTCGGATGGATGCATATGGACATTTTTCTGATTTTATTTCCACCTAGCTTTCTCATCAAGTCTAGATACGGGCAGTACTCTCACTACAAAGGGAATTTTTGATTAGCATGCAAGAAAAATTCCATTGGCACTGAAGCTACAACAGCACAGGCTACTCTGGCTTAATTTTCTACCCTTGCTACCGATGTGTGAGTAAAAAACACCTACATTTTTAATTCCAGTTCACAAAATATCATTTGGACTTTATTGACCATCCTCTATCTGCAGCCAACAGTGATGCCTCGTGATTTAATGATGTCAAATTAGAAATAAAATAATTTATTCCAGTGTCTCCAACAGAGTAAGGCATCCTTGTTTGATCATTCAATAGTAAAATTAGAATTTTCTACCTCAGATTTTGACCATACAATCCAAACTGAAACTTTATTTTTTAAGGTTTAATTTCTGTGACCTCTCTTGAGTCAACAAAGAGGTGTTCCAACTCTCATTATGAGAGTCAGACCATGTTTTCAATGAGTGAAACATGTTCTGAAAGTTAGTTTTTAATAGGTTGGCAGTGAGCCTCATGACTAAACTCTATCTGGAGGTAGCTAACAGCCAGATCACAAAAAATGTACTTCCTGAAAATAATCCATTTGATTTTCCCTCCGCCTGCCAGACACTGCAGATTACAGAATGAAAAAAACAAACAAACAACAACAACAAAACCCAAACCAAAAACTAGAAAATTCCCAGTCTTGCAAGCCTGAGTTTGTTTGCCCAGCTGTGCTTATGCTCAAAGCCTGAACATGACTGTTCATGTTTGCATGATTTATGCTGGCATTACCTTGCCACCTGGCTGTGGAGGTACAGCACTGGAACACACTCAACCTAAAGCACTTTGCTTACTTGGGACTAAACTATGGTGGCTGAGAAGACAAAATGCCCACTCTCCAACAGTCTTATCCCAGCAGATGGGCAAAACAGCCAAAAAGGCAGAAGCCCAAGCAAGTCCCCTGACTATGAGGCTCCTTAGTCTGATCTGGCTCCAATGCAGATGAGATCCTAGCTTACACATTGCACAAAAAAAAAAAAAAGGAGATTTATCTTTGTGGCTTTACTTCAGTATCCATAGGATACCTTTTAAGGAAGAGAATTCTCTTTGTTCAGTAAATGCCTGCAGTCCATAACTAGGTTACAGGGCCACGGTATAGGAAAAGTGGTTGAACACAATCTGTTGTGGGTGGCTTTTCCTTATGCTTCTGTTTAACAATATACAGATTTCCCCCTGTTTAACACAGGGGAGAAAACAAAATCCTGAGGCAAATGTCAGTGTCCTGCACTACTTGTATAATCACCCCAAGCTGCAGGTACTGAGAGGTGGTATAAGGCTACAAACAGAAAATCATCTTAGGTTCATTCTTCAAGATCAAAAAAATAAAAATCTCAGAAAGACCTCACAGAGAAGGTAAGAAAGTCTCAGAAAAAAAAATATTTACTTGATCATCAAAGTGATTTTTCTGGCACAGTCTGTCTCAACAGGTTTATTATTTCCTGATAGCAAAGTAAACCATCTACTGGACCTCCCTGAAGTATACATACACCCCATTTGGAATACTTCAAAGAAGGGCTTTTTATAGGATGGTCTTTATCCACTACCTACCTATTATCCCCCACATGGGCATGAGAAAAAACTATATAAAATCTTTAGTACTAAAGCTAGAGCACTTCATGCTATCTTGTTTCTGTATTCATGAAGTTTCAAGGCTCAGTTCTTCATTGTCCGCATTGCAAACCTGGGTTACACACTGGTGAATAACTGAATTTGGTCTTTTTTGCTTTCTGTGATACTCCTCAGTTTGGGCTTTTTCACCCAAGCTGGCCGTCACTTAGTTTTCTCTTTTCAATAGCTGTGCTTTTCCAACAAGTGTAAATAAATGTGGTTTTTTTTTATGGCTCATTTCAGATTTCCTCTGAAGTTGAGCTCCAGTGAGAACAGACTGTACAGAAGAAATGAACCAATGCTTCTTGCAAGTCTCTTGCTGGCATTTCTCAGAGCACTGCAGATAATATATTTGAACTTTTATTATTATTTTTTTAATATTGTCTCCATTTTTCAAACAGAACTACTCAAAAAACTGGAATAATAGGGAAGGAAGAGCTTACACCATATACTGTTACGCTTGTGCAACCTTTATGAAGGCAATCTAGAAACAACTTTCAAAGTTACTCTCTTGATTATATATATATATTTTTGAGAACTATAGCTTAATTTCTACTGAATTTGAATTAACTGATCCCCAGCAATGGACAGGCATGACATTAGTCAAAATTGCAGCTTTGTTATAGGCATTAGTTAGGAGATGTTTTCTATTAGCTTCAACAGGTGCCAGGATTTCACCAGTACCATAGTGCCTTGCCTCTTGACATAGGCAGTGGTAACTGATGTGTGTCAAAAGTTAATAAGATTGTATTGTCTTTCATGTTCTTTGCCTATTGACACAGATGGAGACTTGAGCCAGAAACTCATCAACAGCTTCCTCTTGGTTAATGGCAAGTGATTCAACATTCATTTTCACAAGCTAGCATAAATACAACACCCAAAACAACGGTCAAAACACAAAGAAAAATAATCTTCCTTTGGATCTAAGCACACATGAAGTTTGGTTTCAAAAATTTCTACCCTGGAGACAAGAGAGAAAGGAAGGAAAATCCAGTTTTCTACAGAGTGGCAGTTGCTCTGATACACCAGATGAGTGCTACTGACAGCACAGGGATACAAGACCAGCCTGAGCATATTTCACTTCTTGCCAAATGGAAAAAAAGGGACCTGTTGCAGAACTGCCATTATCGCATCCCCCTCTCTATACCACAAGGGATTTGAGCACACTGGCAGTGTCTCAGCAATGACGAGAAGCCTCTCGATTCGATATTGTTTCTTCTTGACAGATCACAGTACGTAAGAAGCAGCAGGGTCGTTTCAAAATCAATTAGTTATAAAATATAGCTTGTTGACTATCCTTATTTGTATCACAAGGGTGTCTAGGAGTCTCAGACAAAGATCTTTCACCCTATTTAGTGTATACAAATGCACACTAGATATACTCCCCTGAAACAGAGAAATATGCTAAAATAAGTTACATCATTTGAAGGATGACTTTCAACTAGATTTTTAATGACTGTAGGATTCAGTGCTTACAAAAAGATAAACTACTTTTCTGCAGTCTCAGGAAGGATTATGCAACAAAATCCTCAGGATACACAGAAGAAACTGCACAGTTACTGAACAGGTTCAGCGTGGATGTGAATGCAAACTTAGATTTGCACACTAGCCTAAAATAAATGTCTGTGTGTTTGTACTACCTACATATTAGACTCTACAACTTCTATATGTTAAGGGCAAAGAACTCCATGTTAACTGTAACGTCCCTTTTTTTCTATTTCCTCATTCAAAACAACAGAAGCAACATAATAAGCAACCCAGAAATGGAATAATAATTTTTAAGTATCCTGCATGTGTTTGTAAAGATTTTGTTGTCTAACAGATGAGACTGCAGTGTGTAGCATCTTTCAAGTAAATATAAAAGAGTGACGGTCCATCTGCATCAACAAGATTTCACTTTTTGAGCCTATGACTTTGTCCAAATAGGCCAATGACTCTCTGATGTACCTGCTGGACAAGCTGCAGGCACATGAGTGAAATATATCACAATTAATGGGCAATCAATAATCTGTCAGACAGAACAGGACTCAATCCAGTTCCCCTTGTTTATTCTCAGTTTCTAAAAGACTCAAATTAGCTTTACTTTGTGCACTGAAAGTCAGCAGATAAAATTCAACCATTGTCTTACATCTAGAGCATGAAAGGAAGATGATGACAGTTGGCAGAAGGAGTACAAAATGTTCCTCCCCACCACAGCAACACAAATCTGTCCCCAAACACTACTTGCAATAACGAGGAACATTTATACAAAGTGACTGATTACACTGATCTTTCTGTTGTCAATCAGTGGGGGATTTAATTACACATGTCTCTTGGATGTCGTTGCAAAAGAGTGACCTGGCAAACAGCATTGGGTTTAATGGCCCTGAACTGGTCACTCTATTCAGTGGATGATACAGCTGTACAAATAGCCATAGAGGTGGATCTTCCCAGTTTTGGATAATTTATAAAACGAAGACTGGTAGAGGATTCAAATATGGAAAGTTTTTTGTGTAATCTGGACAAGGAATCAATTAAAAAGTGCAATGTAGTTCTAAATGTTTACTAGAATAATGTTCTAAACAATAATTTCCTAAGGAAAACAAAAAACTGAAATATTCAAATTTTTAGGTAGTGCATAAGCCACTATACCTGAAATGGATAAAATAATGTAAGAGGTTGAGGTTAAACCTAAACTTATCTGAAGAGTGAAGGTCAGGGAAAATATAGGTCTTCTCTTATTCACTCACATGCAAAATCTTTAAAATCCATTCTCATGAAACTCCTGAACATTTTGCATTAATCACAGCAGTCATCATTGGCTGTAAGTTGTCTTGTTTCAGGTCATGGGGTGGTTTTTGCTGTTGTTTTTTTCTTTTCATTTTGTTGGGTTCTTTTTGCATGCTGTTCCAAACTTCTATTCTTGCTCTCATACAAACATGCAGTTGCTTCAAGCTGTATCCTCAGTATATCTTCTGTTAATTACTGCACAGATAATGTATTTAAAAAGAAAGTCCCCAGCCACTTTTAGTATTGCTCTTAAGTTTGTTTTCTCGTCAGAGTTTTGGTTTATGTCCTATGTTGAGTTTAGTGATGAATTAATCTCCTTTGCAGATACTGAAAGCACCTTAATGCAGAATCTAAGCCACTGCACTGCCACAAACTCCCTCAGCAAAGCATCATCAAAGATTTCCAGTAAGAGTTATATTAAGACCATGACATGGTGTCTGAATCTTTCAAAACTGATTATATGTCAGCTAAATAGCAGATATTTTTCTGTTTCTTGGAAGCTTACAAGCTAAATCTATGAAACAGACAGTAGCAGTCTTAATATATAATATAGCTTCTACATAATTATTCAGATTGCTGTTTTTTGTACACATACAGTAACATAGTTTCTGTCTTTTCTTCCTGTTCTAGGTAGAAAACAGATATTATAGTAACCGCCTGACTGATTAAGACTATGCAGACTTCCTTCGTCTGTTTGTTTTTCTCTTGTATCCATTCAAGCATTTTACAAATATTTCCCATAATTAAGAGTTCTTACTAACTATCCCTTATTCTTGTGGTTTGTCTCTTCCCATAACAACTCTTTCTATAAGCCTACATGCCACATGGTGGCATGGCAACTTGACAGTAAACTCACTGGGAGAAATGGCACACAGACAGAGAGTTCCTGTGCTTCCAATCAATATGCTTGTTTCCAGGATCTTTTGAGAACTGGGAAGGAGCAGCCTGGAAACCCAAGGTGTCCAGCACCACAGTTATGCTACATGACTAGTAGATCTGAAGGTTTTAGCACAACATAGCACAGCATAAAACAGTTCAGTCAGACAGGACATATAAAGAACATCATGTCCAGGTGCCTGACTATATCAGGGCTACCCAAAAGCTAAGGCGTGTTATTGAGGACATTGTCCAAATGCCTCTTGAGCACTGACAGACACAGAGCATCAATCACCTCTCCAGGAATTTCCAGCATTTGACCACCCTCAAGGTAAAGAAATGTTTTCTAACGCCCACTGTGACCTTCCCCTGGCACAGCTCTGTGCCATACCCACTCTGCCATTGGTGCCCAGAAGAGCCTGGCACCTCTCTCTCCTTCCCCTCCTCAGGGAGCTGCAGTGAGCAGGGAGGTTGCCTCTCAGCATCCTCTTCTCCAGATTGGGCAACCCAAGCATCCTCAGTCTCTCAGTAGCTTCTTTTGGAATAATAGTTTTGTAACAACAGGAGCATGAAGGGAAAGGAGAAAAAGCGTTGTAGCAAAAAGACTGAGGAAAGCAGAACCACTGAGGTTTCCATATGGGTGAAGTGATATAGAAAGGAGATGAAAGCCTGAGCAGTGATTTATTCAGCATCTAGTCAAGCCAGATATCTTCCCAGTGGAGCAGATAGAACGTTGTGGAATAAATGGATGTCACTCTATAAGTAATGCTTCCTATTAATTTCAATGGAAACTATAACAAACAGCACAATAACACTACTTGATGGAGGAAATTCTCTGCTGTGAAACAGTATTCCTCAACACAGTCACCACCGTTAGCTATGCACTTTGACTAGTGATGAACAGGAGTCTGAATACTGCACTCCTAAAATCTGCACCAGTGGAGATGACCCACTGTTGCTGTTGCCACTGCTGAAATGCACCACCTCCTGCCTCACTGTTCTCACATCCACTCCTTGGTCTTTAGAAACATTCAGCAAGTGGCTACAAATGTCAGTGGGTGTCATTTTTTCCACATAGAATAATTCAATCCCACACCTTTGCTCCACCTGAACTTCTGTTATCAGATGCCATTCTGATGTACTGCCCCTCTGCTGCCACCTGTCTCATGGCAACAACACGTAACAGGATACTGGTGGGAAAGTTCAACCTCTACTGTCATACCAACATCTGCCTCTGACAACATGGGACAGCATAATAAAATATGATGCATTACTTTCAGAGCAGCCCTTGTATAAATACTTAATATTTTAAGGTAGTATAATTACATATTAATATCTAACATAAAAAACAGTACAAAATACATTAGCTATATATTATTCATAACATATATATTATTACATATATTGTCCAAATCCAAAACTTAAAGTTGAATATTAATATTGCTTTATATGAAAGCAATATATACGTTTTCCTGCCTCGTGAGCAAGGAAACATGATGATGTATAAAGCCAGACTCATAGGAAATTCAGCAATATAGATGGCAATGAAAAGGAATCTGACAGTGAGTGTACCAATATAATAAACAGCATAACAATATCTCTAAGAGATAAATGGTCTGGTGTACACAAAACAGTCTACAATGTAGTTCAAGTCTTGAATCACTACTGTGATTTTTTTTCCACATAGACAAAGCAAAGCATGTGCAAACAGTAATTTATATGATTAATTTTCTATCTCTCCTTCTGTCTATGGACAGATGATTTTTGTGAAGTGATATATTCATTCTAAAGAGTTTCTGTACTTGTCCTGTTTTTCACCTGTGAGTGATTTGTAGTGACTATGGGGAAGTTCACAATATAGTAGGAAATCAGCAAAATTCTGATGTATTCACATTTTCACAAACAAGAATTCAAACTGCCCAGAAGTGGCAGTGAGAAGCCCAAAGTTAAGATTTTCAAGATGGAAATTCCCATTCAAATTCCTTTTCTTGACATATTTTCCAGTGGCAATATGAGATAATATTGTCTGGTGTCAAGAAATCTTTGGGATTCTCTGTTACTATTGAACTAACAATTTTCCAACAGGAAAAGCAGCTTTGAAAGTACTGCACCTTTCAAACATGTTTCTGCCTTTAAAATAAACAAATAAAGATTAATACCAAACAAAAACACAAAAAAATATATGAATATCATCAGTGGTATTTAAACAAAGAGGGAGAGATACAACTTCACCCTACCCAAATGAAACATGATTTTGGCAAAAGGCAGAGGTGAAGGCAAATACTACATGCTATATTATGGCTGATACTGCTGTTATTTGATTGATCCCTAAGGTGGCAGTGTTATTGGTTGGATTTTTCAGTGTGGGGGACACTTTCTAGATTCAGGATTGGACTGATGCTTGCTGAAGAAAACACTGCCACAACTTCAAGTGCTGTTGCTGCACCTGGAGCATGCCAAAACACTCATTTCAAAGGACAAGAGAGCTGACCCTGTTTACTGGCCTGATATTAACATGAGCAATTACATTTCTAACATCACCACAACCCCTACAAGTCAGCCTGCAGCAGCTTTATTTGTTGCTTTCTACCCTGGACTGCCACAGATCATTTCTGGATGCTCTAGAAGAGCTGCCATGTTCACCTCAGAGGTGGATGTCAACCAGCCATGGGTGAATCCTTGCAACAGTTTCTAATTACTGTGTTGAATAGCCAAAGCTCTCCACCGCATATGGTTCTATCACCACTTTTTGTTAGTTGAATTAAATCTAAGTGTACTTGAAGAATACTAGGTTGTGAAGAGCAACTCAAAATACTTCAGTGGACAAAGGGTATAGAAGAATAGAATGGAGATGTTGTACATACCTGCCCATTTTCTTGCCATTCTTCCCACTCCAAATCACTGACCAGGCTACGCAGAAAGTACAAGAGCAAATAAAAGGAAGTGGCTGCCTGCCTGAGAACTTTCTGTAAAATAAATGCTCTGTGTTTCAGTCTGCCTGCTCTCAAAACTACTCAGTGCCACATCCCAGACTAAATAATACTGCAAGACAGAATGGGAGAAAATAGTGTGTTTATTACTCTGGAGTATATTATGGTGCATCAAACTAGCAAACTACTAGGTTTAACAGAGTTTTCAGTTGACTGGAGAAAGGAAAAAAATAATTGAATCATAGAATCACCAAGTTTGGAAAAAGCCTCCAAGACTTAGTCCAACCATCCACCTTCTACCAATATCTCCCCACTAAACCTCGTCCCTTAGTATAACATCTAAATATTTCTTGAATGCCTCCAGGAACGGTGACTCCACTACCTCCCTGAACATCCTGTGTCACTGCCTCACCACTCTTTTGGAGTATTTCCTAATATCCAACCTGAACCTCCCCTGTTGAAACTCAAGCCCATTCCCTCTAGTCCTATTGTTGGTTACACAGGAGACAGACCCTCTCTTTGCCATAGCCTCCTTTCAGGCAGTTCTGAAGAGCAATAAAGTCTCCCCTGTGTCTCCACTTCTCCAGACTGAACAATTCCAGTTGTTCTCTCAGCTGCTCCTCGTAGGATTTGTGCTCCAGAAATACAGCATTTCAGAAAAAAAGAGAGCTTCAGCAAAGAGAGCAGCTTGTACCCAAAAACTAGACTTAAGAAAGCTAAGCTTTATTGTTGTAATCCAAATAAATGGTTGGAAGTCACAGTGCTTAGATAGCTAAGTACCCTCTGTGAATAAACAATTGGGTACTTAGGTTGTTTAAATGATCAAAATTACAGCACAATAATTGGAGGTGAATAAAAAGAGGCCTAGTGAAAATTGAGCTGATAATTCATTCTGTAATGTCAACATTTTGTCAGATTAATGTGCAATTTCCTTTATGTTCAAGAAAATGATGTAGGTGTGGACATTCTTTCATTACTCTGCTAGGTGTGTTATAAAACTATCATTAAAATAATTACCAATGGAAGAAGAAAGTGAATCAAACATTTAATTTCATGTAATTATAACCCAATTTCTTTCTAATGTGGGTGATTTATCTCACTACGATTAAAGGACATGAGGACGTTTAAATAAAACAAGTACCTTTATCAATAGAGTAGCTATTAAGCAACAAACACATTTCAGTAAAATAAAAGACCCTACACAGAGAATAATATTCAGGCAGAATAAAGGGATTTGTCTAGCAAGTCAGCAGATGTTCTCTGAAGACTACCCACAACGAAAAGTAATTGGAAAAAAAATCAAAGAAATAAGTAACAAATTCATCCCACTAAACAACCGCAACTGGAACAAACAAGACTTTTGAGTATTTTCTCTACTACATCATGCTCCTTCTCCCCGTTTCCCAAACCATGTATTATGTTTCCACATTATCTCATCACTTTTGAGAGAGGTATTCTGCACATATGTAAAGCACAAACTGCTTTCTCTTTAACAACAGTGAAAATAAGAAAAAACACTGAAAACCATTCCAAACTCCACATACTGAAATTTGTAATAATAATAAAGAATTCCTAGCAGAATATTTAGTAGTTGAACATCCCTTGGCATGGAGAGATGTTTCACCATTAAAAAAATAAAAAAAAAAAAAGAAAGAGAGGATAAATGCTCACAGATAGATGAGAAACTCTGATCATACTTCACCAACAAAACGCACAAAATCTCTTAGGTTCAAGCATGGTTTTGCCAGGGCTCAGGTTTTCCATATTTGTGTTGAGCGTGTAGAGACTGAAATTTGCAATGAAGTGATCCAGCACACTCTGTACCATACAGAGCTGCAGAGAATAATGCTACTGAGTTTTATTAGATACCTCTGACAACAATTCATTGATTTTGTCATCATTAACTCCATTTTCAAGGCAAAGTGTGACAAAATTAAGCTCTTACTATGGTAACAAAAATAAAGTAGGCTTCTTAAAATGTGGTGGCTTCTACAGATGACTGACTATTGTCATCTTTCATGTCACTGTGCTCAATCCGTTCACTGCTGTGAACCACATTATCTGAAACCACTTGTATAAGGCTCTGGACTGCAGGTGGCACCATTATGTCATTATGAAATGGAACAACATTAGTCTTGAGACAAGTAGGCAGCACAGAGGAGTCTAACCTACTTAGCAATGCACTCTATACACTATGAATATAAAGTATGCAATCTAATACTAGTCATATATAGCAAAAACAATTCTCTCTAAAGCAAAGATTAGGAGGCATCAACCGATGTGAACTGTCAACATTAGCAGATGTAAATGGAGCTGTATCAGTTACACCAACTGAGAACGTCTCACTGACCTTGAATGGCATTTGGATAGGGCCCTTGGAAGGAACATCTGGGAAAAAAAATCTGCAAGTGTGAGGTCTCTGTCTCTAAAAAAAACTCACCAGAAATAAAGCAGATGACATCTCTTCAGAGTACAGTCATTTCTACTATGGATTTTAACAAAATGAATAGCAGACATAACAATGAAGGTTCCATGTTTCATAAAAGAAATAAGCTTTATACCAGAAACCCTTCCTGTACACAACTGCCATCTTCCCCAAATAAGACCCTATCCAAATACGTACAGATTATGAGATGGTGATGGCAGGATTACAACTTTGTACCATTCTACAACAGAGCTACTTGGAAAAAGAGGGAACTAATACCACATACTTTCTTTTGCGCTACGAAATATACATTTATGTCAAAATCGAAATCACATAACAAAGTGTGCCAACCACGGCAGCTCTTCAGTCAACTCAGGCTTTTCTACACCTATCACTTGCATACAGAGAAATATTTCTTATTTGTGATGAACCCACTGTGTACAGAAGCATAAGATTCCCAGGAGACTTCTAGCTTCTGTTAAGTGCTCAGAAGAGACACCAAGACAGGTGAAAGCTAGACAATCAGCACACAAGGGGTGCAGCACACAAAACACTCATTTCCACTGGGAGTACACCAGCATGCCAGCAATTACCCTCAGTATTTTTAAATTTTCTGCAGTATTGCTGGGAGCATTTTTAAAGTAATACCTGTAAGTCTGTCAGTAAGCTAGCCCCCACCTTCCAGTTTGATCAACTATTCCATGGCTATATAAGTTCTCCCAGAGAGACCTCCCTTGGCTGTAGTAAAAAATAATGTTGCTGAGCAGTCAGTCAGTTAACAGTCAAGATATTAAGGTGAAGCTGAGTAGTCAGTGGGGACTCTGAGTGGAAAGTGGAAAGATGAAATCTAGGGTAGGATCTCTCAGGAAATATAAAGAGAGATAAGTAAGCAATCTTTCATATAAATAGGCCTGAGAGTACTCAAGGCCTATAGAAACCTCTACTCCAGACGAGGTAACACAGCCCAGGATTGAAATCTCTGCATTGTTTGGTCATAGACTTTGCTTTCTGACTGCACACACGGTACTGTTAGGCTGAACTCCGGTAGTGCATGAAGAGCTGGCATGGTCCTTAATGGAGACTCAAATAATTGAAAACACATCTCAGATAGGAAGTGAAGTGCTCATTTTGGTGATATAATATCACTTCAGTACTGAATAATGCAAGTATGAGGTGAAATTTAATATGAAATTTATAGAAAAATGTCAACTTGTTATTTGTAAGCCTCAACATAGTACTGTTGCATTTAGTTGGAAAAAGTATATACAACATGTTTTGCATTCAGAAATGACCTGTAGGTATCTGTGCACATGACGCAGCATCTGAAACTTGTAGAATATGTTGGGTTAATTTCTGTGTATTTTTACTTATCTGCTGAAAGAAAATAACAACACAAACTGACTGAGTACTTCCTTCCAGATATACTACAGAAATCTACAAGCAGCTGTTGCCCCTTTCAAAGGGAGCATTACGGACTCCTCATGTAATAGTTCAGTTCCCTACCTTAGTGAGTGAACACTTTTAAGATCTTGCTTGATTGATCTGTCTTTGATAGTATTTGTAAATATTAAACTTTTTCCTAATTGACAGCATGTGGGAAAAGGTTTCTGTCTCCCTGGAGAACTTTTGGTATTGCAGAAGACTCCTGTATTACAACAAACATAAGACTGCTCACTTTTCTCTTACAGATCGAATGAGAGAATAGTAGTGCTTCAGCCTCATAGGTGTAGCACATTTTGCTTTGACTTCCTTCTCTATTTTCTCCTCTTTTCAGTGAAAGACTTTAGCTCCTGTATTGATGGATATTTGAGGCTTTCGCTTGGTGCTTCTATTATTATTCTCCGTTGGAGCTGATTGCCTTTGCATAAATCTTTAAACATTTATAAAGATGAAGTTTTGAACCTGAATTTCCCACATGAAATGAGAGCATTTATGTATCGGACGATAGCATCAGTCTTTCTCTTGTTCACTCCCTCCAATCCAATTATACAATGTAGACCTGCTTCAATAGAAAAGAGTGGTAAAATCAGTTTGTATTTAGCCAATTACATGTATACAAATGGGTTTTCTGCATATCATCCAGATCAGATGTTCTTGCTCTTGCAGTGCTAATCACTCTACATCTTTCTCTCTCACTCTAAGCAGAAACTAATACTGTCAAAAATATTTCTCAAGGACAACTTTTGTCAAATAGGTATATTACCATGATTTTTCTGACACCATTAAGCCAGATTATTCCAGTGAACAATCATCTATAGAAAACATCTATTTCTGTTTAACAGCCACCTTATAGCCCTGCTATTGAGTGTCAAGAAGTCCAGTGGCAGTGCTCCCTTGCTGTAGCACTGATCCACTATGTGATCTCTATCAAATTGTTTAGGTACACATTATCACTGTTTTTATCCCCTGGCAATAGGAAACAACAGACTTAGGGTTCAGCTTCTTGACTATGATGCCTCTTGATTAAATGCCTCTGTGTTGAACCAGAAGTGCAATGCCATTTGTTCCAGGTATTCTTATGTTTGACATCCCAGAGTTCTGTGATTGTACCTCATTACACATCATACAAAATAGTTCCATTATTGTACAGATGAAAAAAGGTTTGAAAACCTGAACAGTAGGTAATAAATAATGTATAAAATATAATCATTTTATTTCAGTTTTGTAACTTCCTGAGATCAGATTCATTATTTTGAACAATGTCTCTTGGTAATATTATCAGAGGTATTGACAGAGTCTGGTCTCTACCTTCTCTAGATCAAGGATGTTATTAATTCTCTTCACATCACAAATGTATAAAATAATAAATTGTAAAGTGTTTCAAAATCCTTGAAGGAAATGTCCTGAATAAATTCAGAATGTTAAATTCATTAAGTAAATGTGTTTAAGAAAGATATTAGTTCCACCCACTGAAACTGTGAAATAAAGAAAGAACCTTTAATAAACACAGAAGAAAGCAGAAAGGAAGAGAAATAGTATTTTCAATCATTATGTCTCTAATCTTTCATTCACTTATATAAAAATGGCTGTTTATTACCAGGAGATACCAGCTGAAGTAATAAAATCAAGAGCTGTTAGCAGAAGTGTCTTTTAGTGATATGCTCACACTGTGTTAGATTTGGTCTTTCTGAGAGACTGAAAAATACTATAGGAATTAATCAAGCACAACAATTAATAATCAAGCACAACAATTAATTGGTCCCTACCATGAACAACAATCCCTGCCTCTGTTTTTTTTTTTAAATCAAACAAGACAGTTGATTTAACTGTCAGATTGCTCCAGTGAGGGTTTAAATTTATAACTAGACAAGATAATAACGATGAGATACAGAAATAACTTCAAAAGCCACCTTCATTCATCCATGACTTGTGATTTTGATTTCTCTAGATTAAGGTCCTTCAAGAGATTTTCAGGAATTTCTAAGAATTTACCTCTTCAAAATTCACATCCTTAAAGATTTCCTATGGTTAGATGCACAAAAATATTTGGCTTTTAAAAAAATTCTCGCCAAAAGTCTCCAAGGTATTTCAGTTTAAAGTACTTTAATCAGACTGAGGTCAATGGTTTCAGCTAACTGCCACCTTAGAGAGAGGGCTAGAAAATAAAAATATCCTTCATATTTGTTCTCTAGTTGCATACATTCATCTAAGATAAATACTGTAAACAAAATCATTTAATTCAAAACGTTAAGGTCCCCTCCTGTCTAAATTATTGCATAATTCTGTAATAACCTATGGGTATCTAATCTGAAATATTAGCAGGTGGCCAGGTATTTATTCTGTTTTTTTCCAGGTTTTCTGAAACTCAGAAAGGATTACTGTTGAGTGCCTCAGTATAGACCCTGGCTTGAAGAATACCTGCAATCTAAATCCAGCTCAGAAAGTCTTTTTATGGTGTGTGTCACTTCACTAGTATTTTCTTATTTATGCTATAAATATAGTGGAAATAAGGAAATACTTAAGCGCTTCTGTGGGGGCTTTGGAAATAAATGTAACTAATAATATCTGTGGAAAATGTAAAAGTGCTGATATTATGTCAGTTAACCATGACATCAGAACTGACACAGAACATGCTTGAAAAAGGTGAAGATACCATTCCTGAATATCACAGCTTTCATAGAGTTCTGCATTCAGCTCTGGGCCCCCAGCATCAGGACATGGACCTGCTGGAGGGAGTCCAGAAGGGGACACCAGGATGCTGAGAGGGCTGCAGCACCTCTTCTAAGGAGACAGACCAAGAGAGATGGGCTTGCTCATCCTGAAGACAGAGCTCTAGGGAGACCACACTGAACCCTTCCAGTACCTAAAGGGGTCTACAGGAAAGGTGAAGAGGGCCACTTTATCAGAGATCATAATGACGGGTCAAGGGCTGTTCTAAACTAAAAAATGGTATGTTTTAGAGTAGATGTGAAGAACACACTCTTCACTGTGAGGGTGGTGATATACTGACACAGATTGCCCAGAGAGGCAACCTGTTCAAATGGGAGGTATCCCTGCCCAAGGCAGGGGGGTGGGAATGAGGTGGCCTTTAATGTCTCTTCCAAACAAAACCATTCTTGGATTACATAATTCTCCTATTTGGATAAGTGATTGTCATGCTTCAGCTGGCAGTGTAGGAGAAAAGAAGGAAGAACAAAGAAGTGATACTCAGATTTGTACTTGCTCTGAAGCAGGCTTGACACAAAACTCAATATGATGTAGGAGAAAGGTCAATTACGGATATTAAAATCAAGTTACTTTTCACAGGTCGGGATCCTGTCTTTCATTATGTGAAATGTAATATTTATTCTTGACCACTGAGAAGTGGATAAAACAATTAAGCTCCTGTTCAGAAATCACTATGGGGCAATGGAGACTCCAGATAAGAATCATACTCATATCATCTCTCAGAAAAACTACCTTGACAAAAGGAGTCTCACTGAAATTCCTCGGGAAGCCATTTCTGTCTATCCATGAGATACTGGGTATAGGTAAGTATCTATACAGAAGAGGGTTAACAGATAAGAGGATGTGAGTAAAAACACAGGGAAGCCAAAACCAATGCCATAAAATCAGAAAGTATGAGTAAAGAAACTGCTGTTTCTTAACTGTTGTGTTCAGGGTAACAATACTTTGCATATTTTCCTTCAAACATGAACAAAGAAATAAAGGAAATGTCTTCATTACAATACATCCGAGTCCTGAAACAAATGCCTTTCTCCAAGATGTTTAAGTAGAGCAATCGCAATGCACTGGAAATGAGTCAAACCCCAGAAAGAAAGTTACAGTTTTATTTCAGAGGGACTTTCTACCTGGGATAGACGAGAAAGAGAAAACACACTGGCTGACCTTTTTCCAACTGTCTCTTTTTTAGTATGTAAAATGTCTGGAGCAGAAAAGGCAATAAAGAATTATTACTTGCATAGCAATGACACATAAAAAATTGATTCTCAAGGAGAAGCTCCAGGAAGCTTGTTCAGCCTTTAGGAAATCCAACTGGAGTACAAAAGAAGCCACGTATTAAGCTGTTTGTATAAACTCCAAGCACAGTTAATTTCATAATAACAGTCTGTTCATGCTCACTGAATTAAAGAATTCATGCTCGTTTATGGTTATTTTTCTCCACTGTAAGAAATAACAGCAAATGAAACATTCAGTTGCTCCTTGCAGTGCTGTAATATTCATTTTGATATCATTCTCTTGCAGATAAAAACGGTACTTTTTATCACAAGATAAATAACTATATCTTTTTCAGTCCTACTCCAAACTTTCAAGGTATTTTAAGATTTCCAGAATATACTTGAGATACTTCATCTAAAAAAAAAAACAAAAACGGGGTTGTAATTGTTGTGACTAATTAGTTGCCCCCTACGGCAGCTGGAAAATACAGATCTTGTTCAAAATGGATTCCTCCTAAATTTGTGACAATGTACAAACTGTGAGGGTGCATCAAGCACCTCAGCCAAGATGCTTACTACACAGAAGCTGTCCTTTAGCCACATCCACCTGAGCTCACAGTATCCAGTCTCCTTGCACAGTACTGGAACTGTGTGGAATGCTACTCTCACTGGCGGCTGCAAAACACAGTGAACAAACTTGTCAGTGATCCAAAGCGATTCCAAAACAAAACAAAAACATCAGAAAAATCCACCACCTAACCAAATCACTGCGAAGGTCACTGGTTTTCATTTCCCATTTCTTAAAAGTGAAAGGAAAATGGGAAGAAAAATAAATGTTATTTATGAAATGCTGTCTGGAGTAGCAAAAATTGAAATTTGTTTTTGAATGTACTTATATGATGAAAATGGCGAACAGATTCACCTGAACCAAACAAAGTTTTTGTGAAAAACACTGGGATGAAGATTATGACAAATTTTATTTGGAGCCAAGTATTTATGTTGCTTTTGGGATATAAATGTTAATCATAAGATGGAATGAGCAGAGGTATAGCTGAAAAAGAGCAAACACTGCTGTCCTAAGGCCCTCCTTCAACACATCATTGTGTTGGCATAAATAGGTCATTCTCTGAGTCCTCTTGTGGGATTCTTACTGTAGGACTCTGTTGCGGACTTGCACAGATAAATTTCTCTTTACAGAGCATCAGATGGAAGTATGCAACTAAAAGCCACAAAAAGATGCTGCATCACTGAATTCCATGCAAGCTCTCCTTAAAGATACAGGAAAATGTTTCTGAAATATGACTGATTAACCTGGATGTTTCCAATGAGTGAGAGCACAGTGCTGAGATACTGCAGCAATGCATATCCCATAAGCAGTGAGAAATATGGAAGGTGAAGGAAGGAGGTCAGAGGATACTCTTTTTTTTTCGTCAGCAACCATTACAGAATAATGCTTACTAAAAGTTTATCATTTCATTTCTCTCAGTTCTGGCAAACAAATAAGTAGGCAAAGCTTTCTGTACTAAAAATACACCTACATTTTGCAGAATTCATTGCAATCTGTAGCACAGTGAAAGTTCATTGCAGTCTGCACCTGCAGCTGGGGGAAATGCATCCTACATCTAAAACATCACAAGCAGAACTGATTCTCATACCAGCCACTGAAAATGCTGCACTCCTTGAAAGACCGATATATGCTTATACATGTATGTGTATACATGCACAGACAAACCTATGTATGTCTTTTACGATGAAGGCTGCTTTAATGTCATATAGGGTAGTGAAAATACATGGCTATACAGAAAACACCTCTCTCTTTTCTTAAAAGGAGAGCTTGTCTATACATGACTGAGAAAGAAGTATCTTTCTTCTGTTTATTTTCCCTTCCCTGAACTTCATCTTTTACCTCTTAAGCTTATCTCAGTATATATCCTACAATTGATCTGTGACTTGATGATAGCAAGCCTATTGCTGTTCCCACCACAATGAGTTACACGGTGAAGATGAGAACCATGTGCTGCTTTCTATATGAAGGCAGGAAATTAACAGCCAAAGAAATCAGCACAAGGACCTGTATATTGGCTGAAAGGTAGGATTAGCCCCTTATTCCTGTATCATTAAAGATCAAAGGAAAGAACTCAAATGTCAACAACTTTACAAGTGCATGCTTAAAGCTCTGAACAGCCAGGAAAATAGAAGCAAGTCTACCTAGGAGAGCATTCAAAGAACATTACATTACCAGGATTCTGTATTTTGCTTTTGCAGGTCACCTTAAAGCTATGTAGTGTTGGGGATTTAAAGCTCTTAAGGAGATTAAGGGTTCAAGTGCAGTGAACAAATTTAGGCTACTAAAAATCACAATTCTAGATTTTAAAATGTGTATGAGATGATTAAAGTATGAGTTAGTGATTTTTAATTATTTTGTGCAAGTTTTCCATATTCATAAGTCTGTGTGGAGAAGCACAAACTGCATTCTGATGAGCACATCATTATCTCACACTCCAGCACCACTTCTGTACAGCACAAGACATGGTCTCAGGGATAGGAAATAATGTTGCCATAAAATCAGTTTCAAATGCCCACAGTACTCCTGGGGGCTGACACTATTAGAATATAAATCTTAACCATGTGTGGCATCTTCTGCTTTGCTCTGACAAACTACTCTGCTTTACCTCTACTGTCTAAAACTAGTAAATGGATCCTCCCGAGCTGCAAGAATTTTCTATACCCATACTGGCATGGGGAATGGCCAGAGCCAGGCCAGTGCTTCTGCTTCCTTCACTGCAGCCAGCCTGGCCAACCATCAGAGCAGAGATACCACACTGGGGTCATCCGTGACTCACAGAAGAACTATGGAAGAAGGGCTGAACTATAGTCGAATAATCTCATCCTTGAAATAAACTAAGAAGATGTACAGTTTTTCCCACTGCTCTCAGGTCAACTGCAAGGTGAACTCCCCCTTGGCTGGATGCTGACTTCCCAGACAGTTCAGAAAGGCTAGGGAGGCTTTACCCAAAAACACACCTTCCTAACAGGAATCATTCTCAGTTAACCTGTTTGCATCCTACTAACTTTCTTTCTTAGCGTCAATATTGCAAAATGTTTAAGTCATAACTTTCAGCACTACACAACTATTTTATTAGTATTTACCCTAGTTCTGCAGCAATGCTTTAACTTTTCCCTGAGGTATCCCTTTAATTCACAAATGGTCGTTTGTGGTATTACTGACAAAATGCCTTTGAAATATGACAATAGGCACATTCTTTACTCCAACCTGGTCGTGAGTTGAAGGATCATTTTCTGGCACAATTCTAACAAAGAACCCTGTTCACTGTTTTAAGTGCATAGTCTGGAACACTGTTTTGTGAGGTTGGCACTGTGAATTGTGACTGCCTAATGTCAGTAGCCTACTTTTTAATTAGTCTGTTACAATAAAGCCTGCTTTTCCAGACATCTAGTCATCAGATTTTCAAAATGCTTTGCTTGCAACTAGAAATGAATTCATTAAAATCCAGCAAGAGCTGATACCGAACAGGGATTCTGTTGATGGTAGCATTTTCCCGAAAAATGCGTAAGCTAATGTAGAAAAGAAACACATGCAGGAGAAGGCTGTGCACATGCAGTTGGGATCAGGACAAGTGCATGAAGGTATCCAGCAGAATTCCCTATGCTGTAACTGCAGGTGTCTCAGAATATCAAATGACCAGACTGGTTTGTTGACATATTTATACACAGCAAACAGGGCCCACTTAAGATCCAAATTACTTGTTTATCCTCTGCCACTTCATGAAATTGTATCTGAGAGGATGAAATCAGAAACAATTTCTCGAAGGATTAATCTCTAGTCACCTAGCACTCTTTCAGATTAACACCAACTCTTAAATTTCACCTTGAAAGTACAAGCCCAGTGGTGCAACAGCATCTACTGTAAGAAAATATTAAAACTGCACACCATCAATATCATCTGTTAGGTACTAGAAAATATATAGGAAAAGACGATATAAGGCAAGGAAAAGATACATACATCCTTATTTTACTATAGTCTCCCAGCAGTCCCCAGTTTTACTCCTGGAGCGAGTGGCCGATACATGGTGTTAACAACCACCCATTGCAATAATCTTTCATTGAATCCTGCTGAAAGCTCAGATCTAGTGGTGACAAACTACTATGGTAAAATTTCTCTCATATTTTTTAAAAGTTCTGATATAGAAGCAAAAACTACCCATAAAGACGTTGACATCCCTGATATCAAGAGCCTCAGTTTCTCCCAGTACTACCACAAGGACCATGACCAGCAAAATGTTTCCTCTGGGGAGTACAACAGAGCATAGCTATTGAGCATTTCTAAAGTCATTTTGAGCTCTAACAGAGAAGTTTAATATAGTTTTGGTAGAGTGTATAATGCACTTTTATTATACAACCAAGCTTTATGCATTATGTAAGGCTTACATACAACTATGCACGCTTTACAAATTGCATATAGTCTCTAGCTGGGAAGAAACATTTTTGGCAAAGAGAAAAAGCAGATCTGTAAATTATTTTATCAAAACATATGGTAACTGAGATCACTGTGTACAGAAGGGTTAAATACATACTTTCAGTGTGACATAAAGTTCCCACTGTTCATGTAACTCCTGTATACTGAGACACCATCTAAAATATTAAAGTTTGAACACACTTAACAGCTATTTCTGTCCAAATACTGCCCAGAGTATCACAAGCACCAATTTACAATTAGGTCCCTGAAGATACTTGCTGTTATTTTTTTAAACTAATATATCATTTTGTCTTGAATTTGAGTCTGCCACATTCCCTGGGAATAGTCCAATTTAAAATAAACATATTTTATTATCTGCAAAATGCAAAAAAACTTTTTTTTTTTTGTGGCAGTATGTTAGCATATAAACTATGTTCTACTTATAAGTAGAATTTTAAGATAAACTGTCCATTTAAGTTGTGCAAATATATTGTTCACAGCAAGAAATACATTTATTACACAGTTTAGTAACAAGAAAATCTCTCTGAGTGTGCAGTTTTCAATTTATGCAGTAAAAAAATATCTGAAAAGAAACCGAGGGTCCTCACAATTTGGTTTTGTGTCAGCAGGCACTGTACTGCTTTGCTACTTTATGAGTCTGAAATGAGATTGTCTGGAAATTCATTATTATATTTCCTGTCAAAACAGAAAGAAATGAAAAAAAAAAAGAAAAAAAAAGGTTACACTTTCATTTTCTCTTATTATTAATATAACAATATACTTCAGGTGACATGGGAAAATGTTCTGTAGACATGAAAGCATGAGATTCATGGATTTTCTTTAACATATTGAGCACTTTGAAATTCTCTCACTACAGCATTCAACTGCTTTACAGGGTTACAGCTAAGCCTTAATCCTTTTTCAGTGAAATATGAGCTTCATTTTATTCTTATAATTCAAAATGGTAGCACTTGTTCCCAAACTTCTGCAGTAAGCAGCTCTGCAGCTCATACTGGTATGGTGTTCAATGCCTTACCAACACAATGATTTGAAAACTGGGAAGAATATAGAAGTCACTGAATTCGATGGCATCTCTCATGCCCCACTTTCCAACATGGAACATAACAGCACTTTGCTTTGTGTCATTTTAAATGGTCCCAGGGATGGGATTTTCTATTTTATCTTCTATTGCCCTGCAAAGGAACCAGATACCTCTGTCTGAGATTACAGCCAGCAGTATGTATGGGAGTCTCTCTCTGTTTCATTCCAGGGGATTAACGCTCACTTTCAAAGACAGCTCAAGAGATGAGAGAGAGAGAGAGCCCTTTAAAACATTTCTCGTATTGGTTACTTTCATAGCAAGGCTGAGGAATGTTCTATTTGTTTGCCTTGAGATAGAACCACAGAGGCAGTATGCAGTATGGAAGAAAGCTCACAATAAACACAATGTATAAATTATTTGGAAGAAAAAGAAAAAAGGAAGAGTCACTAGCTGGACACTTCTTATCAGAGAAAGAAAGTCATACTTATTTTTTGCTTGTTTCTTGCCCTCTCTTTGCTCCTGTTTCACATACTGAATGCTCTTTGTACTGCCAAGGTGAAGTCTGTTCTGTTTTGCCTCAGGTCTCATCAAACTGGGGAGACTCTGGCAAAGGATGGGAAGTAGAAGTCTCTTCTTTCATGGATAATTCTGGAATCAAGACTGTCAGATTTACACAAGGGAGCATTGCTCCCTTCTCTCATTTGCTTCGCTGTCCTCCTACTACCATCTTTATCAACAGCCCAAGCTCTCAGAGATCTGAGTATCACTTTTTTCTTTCATACTGATGATGATCTCTCCCTTATGCAATCCACTTGCATCCCTCATTGTGCCAACACATGCAATTTAGATAGCTTTTTCATCTTCAAAGCACTTTATAAACATCAATTAACCCAACCCTAGATTAATTAATCTGACAATTAATTTGCTATACATCCAGCAGTTACAACAAAGGAGAACAAATTAAATCCTATCAAAGTCCTCAAAATGAGTTGTCTTTACTCCAACAAAAACTGGATCAAACTCATTTATTGAGTTCACTTCTCTGTCCTCAATCTTCACTGCAATGTGATATTTTCTCCCCCACTATCTGCAACAGATTTATCATGAATACAGCCAGGGAAAGGGGAGAGGAGAATCTGTGATTTGAGGTCACCAGGACTTAATCAGTTTTATTTTAAGGATGGCCTTAAACTTTGTACTCTATGAATGTATAAATCTATGAAACATTACAAAGATTGACTGGGTCAGTCCTCAATGTGCTCAGATAAAACAGTGTGCCAAACACTACTGCAATTAATGACTTTAGGAGGCATTTGTATTATAAACTGATTGCCACATTACAGATAGACACAAACTGACAAAACAGGGTGAGTAGTTGCAGAAAAGTCCCAACAATCACCAAACATTGAGTTTTTAATGATCAGTGTAGTGGTTCTACAACCACGGGCACACGGGGAAAATCAGGAACAGCATGAGAGAAAGCAAGAGAAACATTTAAGAATTGTAGCATTCTAATGAATAATTTACTGAAAAACTGTCGAATGGCATTTATGCAAGGCAGTCTCACGGATATCATCTTTTACAGTGTGTCATTTATTTTCATTTTACAAAAAACCTTCAGAGTAATGGAACATCCTCTTAGAAGGCTGTTTTAAAACTCTAAGTTAAGCAGTATGTTACTTTATATAAATCTGTACTAAATACACACTACATCCCAATATTAAGCCTCAGTTCTCATGTGCTTTTTTTGCCCACCAAGAAGAAATGTTTATTATCTAAAACTATCAGCTGTTCAGACAGTTTTATAAGAACTTAGCCAAAAATTCACAAGAAGATAACATCCTTAAAATGACTAATAAGTACTATTCAGATTATTACAGAGATATCTGCACCCTCCAAGGGTGAGGCAATTATTCTGAAAATTCCAGGAAAATGCCAGGATCTAATGAAAAGAGTGGCTTACTGAAAAAGTATTTTGGAGACATCTTTAGATCCATATTAAAGACACAGAAAGAATGATTCTCCCTTTCTTGTTGTTGAAGACTTTCCACAAGAAAGACTTCATATGCAAATGCCTCTTTAGTGACACTGCGGTAAGCAAGGAGGGAATGATTGGCTCCACTGGCATTAAATTTGTGAGTAAATTGAAGGGGAAAATGTAGAACTGAGTAGTTAATCAGGTATGACTGAAATCACCCAATCAAGTAAATAAACAGCAAGCCTAGCCTAAGCTGTAATTGGTTCTTGATGCCAGTTGCTTTCTACATGGAATTAAAATCAAAAAGAAAACAGCGACAACAAATGAGTATTATTTTACAGAGCAGCGTGAAATCCTTCAGTTCATGCTTTTCTAATCATCATTTGATACTGCTTGAATTGTCCTTTGTGCCACATGGTATTTAAAATCCTGAACAAATAATAGCTGTTGAGCATAAACGGTGTCTTTCTACATTAGTGTGTCAAACATTTTGTGACAGCTAAGCTGTGAAAGAATAAAAGTCCTAATGGAATTGTTTGAACATATTGCTTACTGCTTGTCTCTTAAGCTTTACTTGGCCTTCTGCACAGGTTCTGCTCAGTTACTTCCACCACTGTCTTTCAGATATACTGACGGCGTACTGAAGGATTACAGTTTAAAATATACCCATATAAGCACAGCTGTAGTCAAGTATTAAAGGTCACCCACAGCTTATTGAGCTAGAGAACAATGCAGTAATAACTCAGAATATCAAGATAACCACTATTTGCTTTTCCTTAACTCAGAATGGAGGAGTCAATACACTTACAGACCTTTAATAAACTTTTTTCTCTAATTAAATATTAATTAATTTAAGCAAAATTTAGAGCTCTTAAAAAGACTTTCTTAACAGTGATCCACCCAAAAAATTGCTGTCTATGAAAAAAAAGGCATGGTCTTAGTACTGAAATGAATTGAACATCAGTCGCATGAGCTTTCCTGTATGCATCTCACACTGGAAAAAAAGCACATGCAGATAGACCCTTCACCAGAAAACCAAACAAATTATCTGTGTGCTAATATGTACCTACTCCATCAGATCTCACAGACGCAAAGAATTCAAGATGAGACATGAGAGAATACGGAAGAAAGGCTGAACCAAGGTTTAACCTTGCTATAAGTGTACAGAATGAGGCAACCTTCCCATTGTTATTCAAGGGCACCAAATCTTTCCATGTAGTAACATGTCTGGGCTTCATGCTGCAGAGAACCATGGAGGCCTTATGATTTGATGTAAGAGACAGCCCAGGTAACCACAGTGGTATGGGTCCCATTAATAGCATGCATACATATCAGTAGGATCTGGACCATAATCTGTAATCTAGGCTAGGGAGGGAGAAAACAATAAATGATTTGACAACAACAACAATGGAGTTGCAGAATACATGTCTTTGAAAGGTAGAAAAATATGTAATTAATGCTCTTCTGAAAATTTTCCCTATATGGATGGAAGATGGATAAAATTTTCTACAGAAATATGGCACGTGCTTCCCTTTCTTCACAGTTTCTTTTATTACTTCACCTGTAGCAACCGTTTTCTTCTAGTTTTGTACCTCTTTTTTTTATATTTCTCTATGAGAATGTCTTTCAGAGAGGTTCTCTGAAAGAAGATATTCTTACTCTATGCCATTTGCACAGCTTGGTCTGTGCCCCTACAGCATCTGTTCAGGTGTTTATTCCCTAATTATTAAAACGTATAGTACCTTCAGAAGAAGAGATTATTTTTCAGGTAATATTACCAGGACTCCAGTAGAACAAGAGGAACTTACATTAGAATGGACGATCCCTATCAGGACGTATTCAAAATGCAATTCATGATTTGGAATAAATCTTTGATAGCTTCATATCTCACATGCTGAGATCAAATCTAAATGCCAAATTCCACAGTTTAGAGGTCCTTCAGCATCACAGAGTAAGATAAAAACTGCTCCCAGAAATAATACAGCCCTCATTCCTATTTGTCAGTAATTATCAATGTTTACTATGTCTCTCAACACATTAGAAAGGCAATGCACTACTTTTGGATCAAAGTTTTATTTTTTACTTCAGTGCATACACAAATTGTCTGTACTATTAGCATTAAAGGAAGTTATGATTGGCACTGAAGTGTGACTGGACTTCTCAGATGGTTTCAATGTCTGGGAAGAAAAGCACAGTGGGTTCATAAATCTAATATAGCTTTTTCATAATAAAACCTAGAGCAGTAATAATTGCAATAAAGTTTTAGAAGGCATCCTGAGGGGAATAAAAAAATAACTGCTCTCTTCATTATAGCTAAATAAAGCAAAATTACTTTTTTTTTTTTTAAACCGCCTATAAGGAATCCAAATTAACAGACTTTGAAAAGGATGATGACAAAAGACTTTTGAGGGAGACCCTAATTATCAGTTGCTTTGATTTTTGTGACCTTGCACATCTTATCTTTTTAAACAGACATTTTAAATAGGGAAGTTTCAAATGCCCAGACAGCATAAAGGCTGCTTTGGGCACAACTCTAACAAAGGGCGAACTTCTGTAAGTTAAACTGAGTTATTACAGTGTATTTTTGCAATGTTAATCCAAACTCCTCATAACACGAATCAAACCACTAAGCTCAGTACCCATGCAATTTCAGTAGCAGAAATGAAAGGACAAAGTTTCAGAGCTGCAAACAGCCTACAGGGCAGTGTAATGGGCCTGTTGCTGAGAAGGCTACTTCTGTTTGCAGAATTCCCACAAACTGGTATTTCCATTCTAGAGTCTCTTTTGCCTCCTGAAGCCTTAACTTAGATTATGCCTTCCAGAGTATAACAAGAGGAAACTGCAGGTATGGGTTCATAATTATCCAGCCTCATGCAAATACTGCTCACTGTGAGCAGGCAATCCTTGCTAGAAGCTGAAGCTCAGCACAGCAGCTGGAATACACAAATGTTAATTATGACAGAGGGAATTCTTGTAACATTTACAAGTACCATATGCTATATACTTTAGGCAGTGAAATAAAACATCTGAAGTCAAATCTTCACAAATATGGTTGCGCAGAGATTGTAATGCTTTGGCAGTGTAAATCAGAATGCAAACATCCATACAGCACTAAATTAATCACAGATATTTTTCCTTTCCGATTCTTAAAATTTACACTTTTTTGTCCTTGCCGCCATCAAATTCCTAAGTTACGGTCTGCATAGAAAGCAAACAGAATTGTCATCTGACAAGTGCTATATGCTATCTGTCAAACACAAGTTATTTTGGAGTCTGCTCTAACATAGCAGCCTCATCTTACACCCACCAGAAGGTATAATGGCCTGAATTTGAAATAAGCTTCAAGCTTGATTATTATCTTACAGCCACAATTAATTGCAAAGTATTTCTGCATAGCAGAATCTGGTGCAAAGACTACTAGTTTTAACTTTTCTGTGAATATGTGAGCTGTAGCCTTAGGCAAACGTTCAGACATCTAAATCAGGGCCTGTAAACACTTGTATACTCAAATGAAAACGTATTCTCAAAAACAGAGCAAAACAAAATAAAAAACAAAACCAACTACCACCAACAAAAACCCAACATACATTCTGCAGAATCAGACTACTCTGAAAACTGTTAGTAGATTAATAAGATACAACTTGGTTTCATTCTCACCTTATCCATTCCTTCATTCACTTCCCCATCTTTTCCACTGGCAGTCATAAAAGGCTACTCTGATATCTCTTCACCCTATCTTTAGACAGTATAATCTGCACACAAATTCAACTGCTGTCTCTACTCATGGCACAAAGATCCCCCCATTTACTTCCAGACCCATCTTTTCTGCTCAAGTTGAAATCTTATCCTTTATAATACCTTCTCACCTCAATCTCAAAGATATTAAAGCATATTTCTACCTCTAAATCACATCTCTCCATCCTTATGGACTTAATATTGCCACGACATTCTAAGCATCACATTTCATTTACATCTCCCAGATTTTCTCATCTAAGTTATTTAAAGGCCACATATACACAAACTTATTTGAATGGAAGAAATAACAATCCATCTCCTGTTCCAAACCTTACGGTCACGCTACTAATGGATGTTACTCATTCCAATTTAAGCTACTTTATGCATAAGCTACTTCCACTAGTAGCTTGCCCTTCTCTAGTAGATCAAAGAGTTGCTCAGCCTTTCCAAATCTTTCAGAGCTCATTCTGTTTAAAAGCAGTAGCTCAGCTTCCACGCCCTACCAGAGCTGTGAAGGGAACTCAGTGTCCAAACAAGCAGCCTCTCTGCTTTCTCTAGTGATTTCCTTATGTCAGGAAGGAGCAACCCAGTCCTCAGTGATACCAATGGAGCTCACCGTCCTTGATTCTCCTTTAAATCACTAATATCAGTCATGTTACTACACCTAGGGGATAGTTCCACCCTCTCCACCCCAACCCCCAAGAAAACTATACTGATTATACAACATGGAACAATTTGTTTGTTTTCTGTCTTTCAGGCAGTAACTTGTAGATATTTATTCTGTTCCATTAATTTAGAAAATTGCAGCCTCCCAAGATAAAGTCATTATCCTGACATCTCACATTACTGTCAAACTACAGATGCTAAAATAAATAACTCCTACACACTTCTTCATTTGTGTCAGAAATCCTCTTTAGCCAATACTGTTAATTTTTCTTGCAGTTTAAAACAGATAATTAGATGTGAGGAAAAGAACAGCCTCCATATCATCTTCTGCAGCTGTGTTTCAGTCCCACTGAGCATGCCAAATACAACTGGTTTGACCACTTACCATCTAAGAGAGTGATGGAAGGATCTACTGCATATGCTTCTCTGTACCACCTGAGGTACTGAATATCCTTCCAGCATCTCAGATGCACTCATCAAAAACACCTTGTTCTGGCCTCCTAAGCATCCCACACTCTAACTACTCCATCTTTTACTTTTCCTTGTTACATCTCTTAGTTACATCTTCTTCCTTTAGACTTTCTCACACTTTTAGTGCTTTTTTTTGCCCTTTGATTCATGTTCTTTACCAACAGCTGCCACAAAGGACACAAAAAAATACATACAAACACTATTCATTTATGTGTCTTCAAGAGGCTAAAAGATACTGGGGACAGTGCTCCTTGTTGCATTTGTAAACGCTTCAAGTTTTAGAGTTTAGTATTAACTTTAAACCTGGTTAGAAGAATAGAAAAAAATGATTCAGGCACAATTTAATTAAAATTATCCACAAGGAGATGAACTGTTTCTACATAGAGCTCTGAGTACTCAATTATCAGTAACACTTTCTAGCAACACTGTCATTACTAAGATATATGTCTTTCCATGGCCACCAATTTTTCATATATGTTTCCTGAGTTCATTAGTAAGCATTTCATTTACAGAGGGTCTCCAACCAGAAAAGAAAGGATAAAGTAGATAAAACGGTGGCAGGGCCGGAACTTCTTTTGAGTATATGTTCACCAGTTAAAAGCTGGAGAGTTGGGCAGAAAGGAACCAGATGAGGTTTAACAAGAGTAAATGTAGTCTTGCACCCAGGGAGGAATAACACAGGTTACATATACATACATACAATAGTACAGGTTGGGGAATGACTCACTGGAGAGGAGCTCTGAGGAGAGGGACCTTGGTGTCTTGGTGGATAACAGGCTGGCCATGATCTAGCAGTGTGCCCTGGTGGCCAAGAAGGCCAGTGGTATTCTGGGGTGCATTAAAAAGAGCATGGCCAGCAGGTCGAGGGAGGCGATCCTCCCCCTCTACTCTGCTCTGGTGAGGCCTCATCTGGAGAACTGTGCCCAGTTCTGGGCTCCTCAGTACAAAAAAGACGGGATCTCCTTGAAAGAGTCCAGCAGAGGGCTACAAAGATGATAATGGGCGTGGAACATGTCCCTTATGAGGAGAGGCTGAGAGACCTGGGTCTGTTCAGCGTTGAAAAAAGAAGACTCAGAGGGGATCTGATCGATATCTATAAATGTATAGGGAGCAAGAGGCAAAGGGACGAAGCTGAACTCTTCTCTGCAGTGTGTGGCAATAGGACAAGGGGAAATGGCCACAAACTGAAGCATAGGAAGTTCTGCACAAATGTGCGTGAGAACTACTTCACAGTGCAGTTACGGAGCAGTGGCACAGCTGCACAGAGAGGTGATGGAGTCTCCTTCTCTGGAGATGTTCAAGACCTGTCTGGACGCCTACCTGTGCAACCTGGGCTAGGGAGCTGCTTTGGCAGGGGGGTGGACTCAATGTTCTCTAGAGGTCCCTTCCAACCCCCAGAATTCTGTAATTCTGTTATTCTGTGAAATGGTGCTGGGTTCAAATTATCCAACTGATTGGCAAGAAGAGTCCCATTATTTTTCCAAGGTACTGTAAGAACAGTAGAGCATAATCTGCTGATTACAGTGAATTATCACTTCTCTGCATCCTTAATTTGATTGTGGTAATCATGAAACAGCCATGTGATCCTCTTGTTTGCCAGAGGGCAAAGCAGAATAACAATTTTCAGTTGAAAGAAGGCAGACAAAGTCTTGTTTTCTATGAGTAAAACAATTCAGAAAATAGGAACTGCTTCTGACCTTTAGCCTGCGGTCCTGGTCTCCGCTGCACAAAGAATTTACAGACACTTTAAAGGTCTTCCAGGCTGGATTTAAGTTATTCATCACAACCTGAGAGTGAAAAGAATTAAAGAGAACCCTTAACATTTGCACATTTCTAAACAGAATGCTAACAGCCACAATTTTCAAAACAGTGTGTTCACCATAAAGAAAAGCAAGCAGAGAACAGCTGGAGGTTTGCAGAACAACATACAAAGGATATTTGTCCAGGAGCAACCTGCAGTTTCCAATACATCTTGTCTGGAAATTACCAAAAAGGAAAGAGAATGGGAAATGGGCCTCTCCACTACACAGAATGCTCCAGTACTGCCATACCAAGTAGGGGTGCAACTCATAGAAGGAAGGTTGTGGAATACATCCCTGAACTGGAAGAGATGCAGGCCTTGACAATCAGGATGGGCAGTATCAACTCATAGACTTGTCTTCCTTAGTAGAAGACTTTATAGAATCCACAATAAGCAGGCTCATAACCCCAGATACCTGCCACAACTCTTTTTAAGACAGTGCCAGTCATTGTCCTGGAAGCTTTAAGAGCACTGAGACATAAGAAACAATCAAAAGAACCCAGATTACAAGTCTTTCTATCATAGCAAGCTAGGAGAAATGGAGTGAATGCAACATACTATTAATAGGAAATTTTGATACTCTCTGTAGCATGGTTTGGACTAAATATAATCTTTGTAAGTAGTGACTCATAGACAGACTATCTGCCAGTTCATTTAAACTTCAGTACTATCTTCTCTTACTCTTTTGTAAGTCAATGCCCATTAGTCAGTAATTACATATGAAATAGAAGTGTTTTTAAACATGGGTGCCTGTAAGACCTGTTCGTTTATTTATTTTGACAGCAGAAGCATAAACTGTACTTCCTGGTACCATATATACGTCCTTGGAAAGTAAACACAACCCTGTTCCTTACCTCAGTCCTGTGAACAAGTTGTTGGGTTGCATCATCATTCATCCGGAAAATCTCCAGAAAAGGATCAGATTTGCTGAAAAAATCCTAAAATAAAACATAGGACAAGTTGCTCTCGAGAATTCTTTTTCTTTTAGACTTACAAACATATGGCACCTGTACTTTCCTGACTGCTAATGAAAAAACAGCAACAGTGTGATTTTAGAGAAGTCACCCTGAATCCCTCAGCAATATTTCATTCTTGTGCTTGTTCCACAAGGACTTCCATGGCACTGCTGTTGTTCTCAGTTCAGCTATTCAGTCATGGCCAGCACAAAGGTAAAATCACACTTCACAGTTTTTTTGCCTTCTTACACCCACTCCAGAGTGCTGAGCTTCAGCTCCTTCATTGACCTAACATGTTTCTTTCTACTTTCAAATCTGTTTGATCTTCTGACTTACCACGCAGTGTCCTGTGTAGCACACTCTATAATGGCACTTTCCCACTCTCCCTAAATAGAAATTAATGGGGCAGGACATCATGCTGCTACTGGCTAGCACGAGTGTTGGCAGGATGGATTAGAGAAGGTTAGAAAAGTTAAGTCCTCTTCAGAATGTGAAAACTAAAACCATGTAAATTGGAGAAACAGAGCAGGGAAATGCAAAAAAGTTATTCATACCTGTATCAAGTAAATCTGTGATAGGCATTTGGTTTCACACGTTCACTGTACCATAGTACACCTCTGTTTGGTTCTGCAATCATCTAGTAAGTCAAAATATTCATATACAATCCTAAGTTAAGCTGTCTTCTACAGCATACACTCTGTATGGCCATAGCTTCTTACGTTTCAACAATATCTTTTTTTTTTATTTTTGCACATGCTGGCAGGGTTGAAGAAGGGTCGCTGGGCATTTGATCTTCACAGCTGGAGTGGAAACCTAGCTAATTCATATCATTAACTGTGCCGTGCTCCAAGAGCCCAAATGGACTCCATTTCCTGCAGTTTTGACTCTCATCTTCATTTTCTTCTTCAAAAGAGCCACACGATCAACTTTATTCATACAGATAGTATTCTCTGCAGGCCATATACCAAACAACACACCTTGGCATTAGTCTGTGGAAGTGAGGGATTCTGTTTTTGTGGTGTCTACATAAGTGTTAATGCAAAAATGCTTCCAATATGCATTTTCCTATCATTTTCTCCTTACAAAATGCCCTTCATTTTTATTTTTGTCTGGACAGATAGCCACTGGGATGGGAACAGCTTTGAATAAATTGTTAGTCAAAGTCTGGGCACAACGTTTTGGTCAAACTTGTTTTTTGTAATGTTGTTACTATTTCATAAGGGCAAAGCAAGTAAAGAAATCAAGGCTTTGAAAACGGAAATAAGAATTTGAATGTCAGGAGGAGATGAGTCTCTAGGGATCGTGAAGAGTTGGGCAAGACTCATGTCCTCAAAATTTTTTTTATATTTAACTATTGCATAGTTAGCATTTTAAATAATTTTTGGTTGTTATGCTAAATCTAACAGCTTTGCTTTACCTCACAAGAGCACCTTCTTAAAGAAGAATAGCAGCAACGAATTTTAACTGTTCTGATAATTTAATAATGCTTAAATTATTAACATAATACATTTGCTACTGGCATAATATATGTTGTTTCAGTATGTGCAGCAGTTACACAATAATAAAATCAATACATGGCTTGTACTTTGAAAATTTACCTACTTCTTTTTTCCTGAGCACTTACTTTGACATGTTTTGGTATGCTCATGTTCAGAGCAAAACACTTTTTAAAGCTCAGGTTTACTGGTTAAGTTAAAGATCCCTCAGAAAAGAGTTAAAGCATCCAGAAGACACTAATCAGTTTTGAAAATTTATCAGTATCGAGACACAGCTTTTAAGAATTTCTTTGGTACTTCAGCACTGAGAAAATACATGAGAAGCTGTGGTAGCTTTTACTTTGCAGACATTTGTTGGATCTCAAGTCACGATAACTGCCTCTCTTAGAAAAGGAAAAGTAGTCTAACTGCCTCACTGCTCATAATTTATTACAGCTATCATAAAAATGTAGCTGCTTGTTACGGTAATTGTGACACAGCTATTAATGCAATAGAACCTTTTCAAAAGTTATTGTTCCTTCTATGAAGTGTTCTCTGTGGATCTCTTGAAACAAAGATACGCCATCTGAGCTGACCGGGCATCAATAAAACATGAAAATACTGTTGTACCTTCCTAACAAGTACCGCAATAAAACTATAACCTCTATCTCTGCAAAGTCAGTTAACTAAAGAAAGCTTTCTTACTGGGACTTTTTATAATTTTGTATTGAATGTTTCAGCCACCTCCTCAAGGAAAATTGAGTAGGTTTATCTGTTTTATGGTGCTTCTAAAACTCTTACAATATTATATGGAGGGAGTTAAAGACAAACAAATATACGCTGCCTGTGAAACTATACAAGCAAATTTTGTTTAATCTGCCAAAAATGTGTTGTACACACTTTTTTCCCTTAATTATTCAAGGACTACAATCTGGATTGACTTTCAAGGAGTTTTCCTTTAAAGGGATGAAGAAAAATATTCTTATCCCTTCAAGATACCACTAATAATAATAGATGTGAAGAAACTGTTTATCCTTGAAGCATGTCCAGGACCTCCTCCCACCCTTTCCTTTACTCCTCAGTTGTGAACAAAAGGATTCAAGTTATCTTCTGCCAATCCCGCATACACCAGTGCAGGGAAACCCTTAGGTGACAGAGGTGGCCCTGTGCAGCAGAGTGCGAGCTCTCTACCCGGGTCTTCACTCCCCTGAGTAGGGACAGGCACACAACAATTCACTTAAGAGACCATCTGGTAAAATCCTGTCTATTCTCTGATGGATTTTTTGGACATTTATGTGACTTTGGAAAACACAAGCTTTTTCACCAATTTAAGTAATTTCAAACTGTGCAAATATGGAATTTAAAGAATTTCAAATCCTAATTACTATCGGTGCATTGCATCCACTGATATCTAAGTTCATTCAGGGCCATACCCAAAATCATAGCCTCTTATAAACGAAGACAGCTAAGTTTCAGCCAGCTTTAAGACACATGTCTAGCTAGGGCAAATGGAAAGATTTCTTTTAACTGTAAGAGGATTCTAGCAGACTTCATCAGCTGAAGACAGAAGTTTTGAGTCAAATAATGGATGAAGAGTCATGCAGATAATAAAGGATTTATTTTTAGCAGATAAAGCCCACCTTGATTAAACATGTTAAAGTGGCAAGAGTGATCATGTACTTGCAGTATTTCTTAATGATCCTCCTTCATTTAAGCCCATATGTTAACCATACTCTGAAGCTATGGACAAGAAAACAGTGGACCAGTTTTGAACCACACCCTGGCAGTATTCTTTTAGTTAATATCAGCAACAGCCTACAGAAATCATAATATTTACACTTGGATACATTTTAAATCGGGGAAAAGGAGTGAACAAATGAGGTCTTACAATGCTGTACACATCTTTTCCTTTTTCTGGATGTGATAGTGTACGGAACAGTAAAAGCTTGTGTGTAACTTTTGAAATCAGGTCTAAAGATAGCTGTCTTTAGACAAGGTTGTTAAATCTGTGCCTAAATAAATTATAAGATTCAGCAACACTAAGAGTCCAGTAACTCTGAAGGAAGAGGTAATTCATCTTTCAGATGGGAAAAAATTAAGGTCCTGATCATTTACAATTGTTAATGAACCTGAGCAAAGTAATGCTGTTTACATATTATAAATAAATTCCAGTACTATTAATCATTCTCCGCTTGCTTGGGTTTTCTTTGCAGTGACAAACTAAAATGCCATTCATCAGTTACAGACAGATTTTGGAAATCTGATGCATGTATCCAAAATTGATTGATTTGATCTTATGCTACATGTCAAATTTTTACAACTACATGCTCAGAGCATCAGAATAGTAAAATTTTGTATAAGGCTACCATATATTTCTGATTAGAAGTAGCTTAATATGTAGAAAGGGACTTTAGGAAATAGTGGATGTTGTGATCCAGAACAGCAGTAATCATCAGATCTTCAATTATGCATAAAGCCTTATTATCCAAAAGAAGGTTAAGGTCTTTTGACACCTATTGATTAAAAAGATATTCCCCAGATTATTTCAAATAATTGTTTCTTCTAGTACAGTTAGATAACAGAAACTGTGCCTTACAAGTACTAACCTGGATTTCCTGGGCTGTATTGCTTGAGGTGTGCATTGCTAAGCAGCATCACGTACTTTCAAAAAGATTTCTTCTTATAATGAAGAGCAGTATTTGAGTTAGTGGAGAGTTTTCTAATTAAAAAGGGTGAGCTATAATTTTAGTTTTATTTTAAAATATGATTGCTTCAACTGTATCATCTTTGACTGCTTATAGAAAGCTCACTTCTCTAAGCACTTCTGATCTGTGACATTTTAAGTAATTAAATTGTCTTGGTTCTAGCATAATTAAATTGTCTTGGTTTTAATTAGATTCCCTTGAGTGTTTTTTTAATTACTTCACAACTTAAGGAAAGCCTCATTGTGAACATTGATCTGAAATCTCTGATGTGTTTAATAATATAAGGCAAAAGATACCTGTAGGTGAAAATCTCATCAAATTATATGTGTAGGCATTCTTATATCTTTTGGTAAGGTTAATAACATGCAGCTTACCTTGTCATCCAATTTCCGTGCACTGAATGAAAGTTCGACATAGTCGTCATTGCCAGACAATTCCTCAGCTATCACCTAAATGGAAAGCTACATTTGAGTTTTTCATGGTGTAATGAAAATGGAGAAAGACATCATTTTCTAATGTGAAGTCTATAGACCCCATTACGAAACTAAAGTGCAGCACAAGTTAAAATGTTTCTGTTTGCAATCAGGAAGGGTTAATGGCATTCAGTGAACTCCTTACTCAGCTGATGGGAGGCAACACATTAAGACTCCAAAACTGAATCATTTTTCATCATATGACTATGTCTTATCAATATCTGTCAGTGGACAGACCTCCACATCCCTCAGTAATCCCTTTACTCTGGTGAAGTACTTTCTCTCAGGTGGGACAATGGAGAATTCCACTCAGTCTCACAATATCCAAGGGAAGAAAAGAGCAATATACGAGTTGGATTATTTGGGTATAAAGCAAGATGAATGGAAAAAGTAGTGAAGTCACTTGTCACAAATTGCAGTGAAAGGCGCATTTACAGTAGGAGAATTGTCCTGGTGTAATTTTACTGTAATAGCTATGTTTGCAAAACCATTTATTGTAAACTGAGTCAGAAGACAGTAGCACTAAAATAATGTACTGTGAGTCTTTCAGATGACATAAGCCCTACTGACAGAGATGCCAGTCACTGTTCTCTTCATTGTCGTTAAACAAAAGTAAAATACCATAGCATCTCTCATGACTAGGCCACTAAAATGCTTCAGTTGAGAAGATATTAACTAAAACTTGGATGTATTGCTGAAATACATTCTTTGAAACAAACCACACTATATTCTGTTTGACATTTTCTTGCCCTGCATTTCCAGATCACATTTACCAAAATAACACCAAAAAACGACATGTCTCCTGAGTATTTCATGCCCACAGCCACACATCTGGCATGTAGCCCATGCGTATGCCCACAGTGGAGCAGGGACAGCCCCAATGGGACTGTAGCCTGTGGGTAAGCCCATAGCAGATCAGAAAAACCAAATAAGCAAGAGGCTGCTGGGGGGAAAAACACACAAGAAACAATTAATGGCAAAATAGAAATCTCTGTGCTCTGATCCTTACCTCCTGCACCACACTTCCCCTCACCAAAGCGGCAGAGCTAATACATGATGAAAACAAGGGGAGCAGAGACCCTGAAGAGGGTAGGAGATGTGTCTCTACTTAAGCTGATTTCCAGGAAGTGGAAAGGAGAGGTGTTTTCCCTATGAATTTATTCTATTTGTATCTCAGCATCCCCAAGAAGTAATTAGAATGTTATGGTAATTGACAATAAATTAAGTAGAATTTCCTGAGTCATTAATATTCTGGCTGTGACAGCTCACAGCAATAAACTCTGGTATTTCCTTATGCCAAATGTCCACCTGTAACCCTTTAGGGACACAGATGTCTAATTGTGCATTAAAGTAAAATCCTACATATAGGAGCATACATGTGATTTACTTGTTCCAGGCAAATGTGAACTTGCTGAAAATTTGGCCCATGGGATCTGAAACAACATTTATCTTCCATATTAGTCCAATAGCTTAAAAAATACTGTACTACAAAATAAAACTAGCACCGTGGGATTTGCACACAAAGTTTCACAAGTGCTTTTAACCAAAAATAATGAACCTTTCATGTAAAGATTGATAGACTTCTAACTGGAGAACCTCGGAGAGGTTCTCTTTTGGTCCAAAAGCCACACAATAAAAACATACTGATGAAATATTATGCATGCTATGGTCTAATAAAATTTGAGCAAATCAGGTTTGAGATGGGAAATTTCAGAATCCCTTCAAAAACTCAAAATTCAGTAATCTAAACATGTTTGGAAACTAAGCTTTGGCAAACATCTGGCATGTACCTCAGGTTCAGAAATAACAGTAACTAATCAATCTCCACTTAATTCTGTTTGGACAGCAAGCTTTTCTCACAGAAATCTTTGTCTGAGTTCAGTTTTATCTTATTGGAGTAAAGTCAACCTGCTCTTCTGTACCACAGGCCAGAAGCCAAGGTAGCTAACTGCAGTCCATGTTCTACTGTGATTATCCAATGGTAGGCCAAGCAGGGACTACTAACTCATCCTCTCCCATCTTCTGTGTATCAGAAACCACAAATTCTTGCCAGAAGAGTCTACCCAGCAAGCTTAGAGATTTTAGCTGAACTAGAGACTAAACTCCTTGGTGTCCCTCACGAAACAGGAGGGTGTCCAGAACATCACAGGGATGGATGAGGTAAAGTGTACCAAAAAATCCCAGTGGGCAAAAACATCGGTTTATTTAGAGAGCAAACTCTCTCCTGTCTCTATTCAGACAGTAATTAGGGAGATTCCTTTCCAGACCCAGAATAAAAAAGAGTTTCATCTTACATATTTAAGAAAACCTCTTCCCAGTCAGAGGCCAAGGAAGACATCTAAAAAAGAAAAATCCCTGGGTTCTCAGAAAGCACTGTTTCTCATATTCTGTTCTTCACTGTGGCTGAAGACAGGAAAAAAAAAAATCCAAACAATCAAGCCAAAAGAAACCCAACTGTCTAAATGTAAATCAAGGAAGAAAATCCTTCTCAGCCCCATGAGGGAATTGAGCAGAATATTTTGATATAATCTCTGTCTTAATGCAGAGCTGCAAATGTCACAAGCGTGCTATGTTCAGTGTAGACAAACTTGATCTCTCAAACAAGCTGGCAGAGAAAGATGAAAGAGAGGTAAATACACTGATTTTCATACTTCAAGACACACATGGGACTGCTATAACTACCCAGTCTGTAACTGCATTACAACAAAGCTAAAATACCAAACATCATAAAACATCTGCATTTGGTGTTGAGTTGTGTGTGTGAATGTGCTGTGAATTTTTTTTTAAAGAAACTGAAAAAGCCTCATCACAAAATTTCAAATTATAACCATGGAAAGCTTTTATATTTAAATTTACGAGGAATGTTTGTAAAGTTGTTCATAGTCAATATCATAAATGCTCTTACATGTGAGTCAAAACAAATTTCTGAGAGTTTGAGAGCGATAGATGATTATATATAGAGTGATTAAGAAATAAAACTACCTCATTGTCATCAAAGTACCTTAAAAGTAGTAGTAGTAAATATTACTGCTTTTGTACAAATCTCATATTATTTCTTGCCATTTCATTATAGGAAGAATTTTTCAGAAATAGGAGAAGTAATCTTTCAAATAAACAATTTGAAGGGATTTCTAGTCAAGGGTTGCTCTGGCACCTTAGTGTAATGCTTTTAGGCAGAATTTGTCCTGTTAGCTGTCTTTAACTAACAAGAAAATTAAAGTGTATTTAAGACTGGCTTACTGTTATAGATGACTTCCCTGCTGTGTTCCCATGTTTGAGTAAGGACTTGGAGAGTTTCCTCTGAGAAACAATCTGCAGAAAAACAAAAGACAAAAATTTAGAATCTACAGTAAACATATGTCTAATTTTGATTTCTGATTTGTTTTGTATCAAGGTGTTGCATTATCCACAATTAGAGTCCTAGAAAGACCACTGCTGAGGAAGAAATCTCCCCAGGAAGCCTGCAGTTAGGATGCAATGGGGTCAAGCTGAATGGGAAGAACAAAATCTGATGAGTAGAACAAAATACGAGAAACTGTGTTAGATTCTCCAGAATTTGTTTCCATAATGGGGACAACAAGGGAACAGCTATATACAATAAATCTACCAGAGTAGCTAGCCCTCCTCCTATTTATTTTTATAGGAAATTGAAAACCATTTCAAAGAGAATGCAATTATTTTATTTTGAAACACCAACAATTCCAAACCCAGAAGTAGGCAGCCTTCTACATAGGTTTAGTTTCAAAAGTTGTCTCCTTTGCTTATCAGGTACCAAATCTCCTCCAGAACTCAGCATTGTAAATTAGCTTATCCTCTGACCAATTTATATATGTACCTAAAAAGAGCATAGTAGCACTGGCAAAACATATTGCTTCCTATTATAATAATCATTAGGTTTCCACAACAATCTTGCAACATTTTAAACTAGAGCAGTAAAAATATTAGAAAATAGAAAAACCTTAAAGCAACATATAATTTACCAATTACACTACAGTTGATATTCCAGTATGAAAGGTCTCTCCTTTCTTTCTCTCTGTAAAGTCAGTGCTGTCTTAAAACTCTTCCTCCTCTTTTTTAATACTCTTTTTTTTAAGTATTTGGAAATGTTCAAAATTCAGCCTAATGTAGTCGTAACTAAATACACCTTAGGAGTTACAATTAGTGTTATTTTTTAATGTGACAACATTGAAACAGGATTCTGCCACATGCTGCACAGACACTGAGCAGAAGAGTTGTTTCTCCTCGGCATAGACGGCTATCTACACTTCAAATAAAATAATCTACAGAGATCTTTGGCAAAATATGCAGAAATATTCTTTGTAAAACTTTTTCCCTCATCAAGGGGAAAGAATGGCTCCAGGCACTTTGTTGTAATCCTGGGCATTACACACATTTCAGCAATAAGCCAGGTCAATAAGTAGCAGCCAGAATTGAAACAGGGCACGTAACACAAAATCATGGGCAGCCAAAAAGGTGCTGTGAGTAGGAGCAAGCAGGATATAAATTTTGGACTAAAATCCCCATGGGGAATCATCCATTTTCTGAACTGTACAGTAACATGGAAATAATACCTCAGATTTTACTAAGCACCTATCCTGATGGAGGCAGCAAGTTTTTCAGAAGAGTTTTGAATGTGAGGCAAGAGTGTTAACAAAGAGCCAGAGGAGATCCCTTCAGAATCACTCTGTCCAGCTCCCCAGTCCTAATGCTGTAGACTGCTGTAGCTGGGTCAGCTGTATCTGACAGATGCGTCTCAGATATGTGGAGGCAGAGAAACACCATTCTCCAGCAATTAACTGCAGTTCTCATTATCCTCTGTAATGTAATATAACTGTAAATATATTTTCCTAAGAGCTAACCTGTTTCTCTGAATTATTATTTCTGTCTAATGCACCATCAATGGTAAGAATCTTCTCCCCTTTCTTGATCTTGTAGGTCATTTCCAACCTAATGTATCTATGAATCTATAAATTAAGGCATACTTTATTTCTGAAGGCTACTAGCACCACATCTCCACAGTCTTCTCTATGCTGCAGAACCCAAATATGTCACATTTTTCCTTTCTGACCACATTCTGTAGCTATCAAACCATTATCAATCCTCTCTGCTGAGCCCTTACGTAGCAGGTTCACATCCTACTCCTAGAAAAATGCCCCAAACTGAACATAAAACTCCTGATCCCTCTTATGCAAGAAGACCTTCTCATGACTTAATGCTCCTATTGATTTACTCCAGAATTGCATTTGACTTGCTTTTTAACAACATGACACCTTCCCTGTTCACTTTTATGACCATTTCAGAATTATCATCACCAGCTGTTTTTTACCCTGCATTTTTATATCTGGTTATTACTTAAAGGAATAATTTGGCACTCATCCTTTTCAGACTACTTTCCATAAGCCAATTGCTGTCATCACCTCACTCACTTTTCCAAATAAACTTGAAAATTTCCCCGAGTATTGGTCTTGTGGAAGCAAGACATGCAGATAAAATACAGAAGAAGACCAGTAAATGCCAGGATTCAGATGTCCTTTCCTTGGATCTTGGAAAGATTTTTAATTGCGGTCCCTTATGTCACCCATACTTCTCTTCTGTTGCCAGATAAGCCAGCACTTTTATGAAGTGTGAAGAGTGAGTTACATAACCTTGTTCGACAATTTCAAATGAAAGGTGAGACTCAAATATGATAGATTATTTTCAGTACATTATTAAATTATGGATTCCACATCTAAGAGTGAATTCTAGCAGTAGGGCAGCAGGACGCATTGTACCTCAACGAGCTCCTTGCTTTCCCCAAGACAATACTGCAGAACACATTAAACTCTTCCATGGAAAGGTATGGGTATGTGTGTACCAGAAATCTCTTCAGATATGTTACATATGTATGTCTTCATGATACAGAACTTGGAGGGGAACCTGTCCTTCAGCTACCTCCTAGAAAGACAGAAGGGCATTCCTCATGAACAACTTAAGAGCTCTTTTTGCTACTTTGGAAATTGTCAAAGCTTTCAGGTGGCACTGAGCAGGCAAAAACCTGAAGCTTGGGAGTTTCCATGCAGGTGGCAGATAGGCAGCTCACAGTGCCAGAGAAGTTATTCTGACATTCCCATTACAAGATCACATTAATAAGACTAGCTCTCTAAGCCATTAGCATCCTTCTGACACAGTCAGCACCCTGCATATGTAAATATGTGTACTTGTGGACAAACATTTACCAGTTGTTAATTAAGCAGACAGTAAAATGAACCTTCCAGCTGGCAATAATGTGCCAAGATCACTAATTACAGTCTGAGGCAATGATCTGGGATCAGAAGACAATCACTACAATCACAGCTTCTCCAGAAGCTGCCATCAATTATATTTATTCTTTTCTATCAGAGCAAATAACCTCCTGAACACCACAACAGGAGTTAGCTGACCTGATTGCCAGAAAGTGAGTCCTAGACAGCAGTAACTTACATGTCTAGAAAGCATTCACCTAAGTTCCAGCATACAGAGATGTTTGAATCTGAGAAATGACTTAGGGTAATTAACTACTCCTTTCCTTCATCAGGAGTGAAGTTTGACTCCCACTTCAAAAACTTGCAATTTAAAACTTTGCATTTAGAGGAAAAGGTGTTTTGTGTAATCTAGTGTGAAGAAGTGCAAGATGTAAATGACTCTCATTTCTTAAACAGATATTAGAATCCAGTACAGACCTAGCAGATTTCACTGCATTTCCAGAATACATTTTTATGGATGTTTTATTAGCAGTATGACCAACCAGCGAACAAACAGATCTAGAAACATCAGAGATTTAAGAAGTGAAGCTAACAGAGACTTAAGAACTGAAGTGCTGTTTATTTGTGGCTATAGCCACATACAAATTACTGTACAATTCTGGTTTAAGAGCCTCATATCCAGTAATACGTATCATACTCAAAAGATTTGCAAGGGGAATAGGAACAGAATGGAAAAGCTGCTGCTCTGTTTCGGGAAGGAGGGATACAGACACAAAGCAATTCCTATTTGCCTCTTATGAACACCCTCTCAACTAGATTTCTGGTCTGTATTGCCAAAGGATATCAGCTCAGGGTAAGATGGGGCAAGAAATTCCCTTGCAGATTATCTAAATTTGCTTTAGCACTTTCAAGTGCAAATAGGCTAAGCAAAGATCTGAACAGATGTTCCACATTCCTGTGATTAAAACTCAAATCCCATGTTGCCCTTTGATCTCATCTCCAAATTAAAATATATAAAAAGGTGCTTTGCTTTTTTATTTAAGGCACTAACAAGGCGCCAAGGCACTAACACCAGCTGTGTACAGTGCATTGCTCAACAGTCACTCAGACAAGGACTCTGATGAAGGTTTCCTCTCTCCTGTGTCTGAAGCATGACTAATCAGCACCTTGTAAGATGAGCTGTGATATATAATGACCTATTCTAACTGGCTCAAGTAAGAACCTTTTAAAATACACTTCCTTAATCAAATATAGGGATAACTTTCAACAGTATCATGTTGAATTCCCAATGCTTATAAATCAAACTAATGAGAAGAATTCAATATGGCTTTTTAACTTATTTTATCATTGGTAGGAACAGATTAATCCCTGAAGAAGTTCTGTATCATAGTGAGAAGTTCTGTACGCATCAACAGCTGGGCTTGGTCCCAGTTCTGTAAAGTTTTGCAAGCTACCACTCTGAGCAGGCCTGATAACCACACTCCATTTTCCCCTATGATCAAAAAGCTGCAAGGCCTTTGTTTGTTTGCCTGAATTAAGTAGACATCAATCCTAGCTCTGGATATTACACCAATATTCTTTTGATAAAGGCTTCTTGAAAATTCCACAGATAAAGGGCCACGGCTCCTTTTCTGCTTATGTGCTGCATCACTTGACTTTTGTTAACTCTTGTGAGATGCCAACTTCTGGTCTCTGATTTTGACAGAACTAAGGACTGGGCAAATGGTCAGACATGTTAATCCTGTCCTATAAACTTGCACAGTTTGCTTAGCTCTTGTCTAGCAGACCCAACTCTTCCCAGAATTGCTAAGAACACCTAGTTTTATTTTACTAGCATTTCTCTTCTAATCCAACACCTTTTACACTGATAATCTTTACCACCAAATGCATTCAGGTGTCCAATGTAGAAGTCACTGCTGCCATAGGCAATAGAATCTGGAGTCTGGATGTCATGGTTCTTCTGGCTATGATGGCTAATTCTCTTCATAGAGGCTTATTGGATGCTGTGTTTTGGATTTTTTTGTAAAACCCAAGTACTTTAGTTGTTGCACAGCAGTGATTACACTGGGTCAAGGACTTTTGCTTTGAATGGTGCCCTGCCAGAGGGGAGCTGAGGGTGCCTAAGTTGTTGGGAATGGGAACAGCCAGGACAGCTGACCCAGACTAACCAAAAGGATGTCTCGCACCATGTGGTCGTGCTCTTGTCTTCCCAAGAAACTACCACATGGGATGAGTGCCCTGCTTTCCTGAGAATGGCTGTACATCTGCATACAGATGGGAAAAAGCAAATGAATTCCTTCTTTTGCTGTGCTTGCACAAGTAGCTTTTGCTTTACCTAGGAAACTGCTATCTCAACTCACAAGATCTCACACTTTCACCTTTCTGATTCTCTCCTCCACGCCACTTGGGGAGAGCTGCACAGTGCTGAACAATCTCCTACCAAAGAGCAGTGATACTTGTAGAAACACTGGTTTTTTTCAACATCATCCACTACAACTGTGTTGATCTATCAGGCAGGATAACAATCATACTCTTTCCAAAAATGGTTATCTTGAATTTTTCACCAAACCTTGCAAATTCGTCAGCAATCTAACTGCCCTCCAGCTACTGTTTGTCCCTGATTAATCCCACTGATAGAGTTTTTCACTCAGCTGTTAAGTAGAATGATAAACCAGCACAGATAGACAAATAACTGAAGATTTAACATTAATAAATGCATCTTAAAGCTTATTCATTAGATTTCAGTGTGCTAGTGTCCTGCTCTAATCCACTTAAGTACTTAAGATTCTAAGTACCCAAAAATAAAGAGGCAGATGAGTTTTTTCACCTATGTGGGTTAAGAACTGAGGTAGCTCTATATTACAGTGGGGAGTAAGACAGAGGGGACTTCCCCCTTTTCTTATCACATTCATCTTTACCCTGGTCTCTGACAAAACAAGATCTCTACAACTCTGGTGAGCTTGTGTCTGTCCTGATATGCACTTCCCAGCCACCATCACATATACTACATTTCAACAGGAAAGACCAAACAGCAATTAAGTGCCAGTAGCTTTACCCTAACAAAAAAAAATCGAAGTTTGGGGAACTAGTTTTAGTTCACCTTTTGCAGATAGCAAGTAAACCCTGCAAGAGAATATCTTCATATAAAATATATGTCCATAATGAAGAAAATTTCATTCTGTATAACTCGTCACAGAAATATTCTTTTTTTTTTCCATGATAGCACCATGAAAATGTATAACATATGTTCTGTAATATATTATGACATATATTATTATAATATATATAATGCATATACATTATGTTCTGTACCATTCTCACCTCCTCTCAAGATTTTTGTTCCCTATAATACTGTTCACCTCACAGCCTATTTACATCTGAATTACACCTCTCCCTGTTCTTGTTAAAGACCTGTGCCTGAAAATATGAATCAAAACAGAACACTGGGAAAAAAGAAAAAAAAAAGATCCATATCACAGTAGAGAATAATGTTATTACAGGAAATAGCTTATCAATAGCACAAAATGTCCTTGAATTTAGTTAGTATATAGTTTATGCAGCCTTTTCATAATTAGATAATTAGTTATAATAATAACTCATTATAATAGCAAACAATTTTAAATTAGTTTTCTAAAGACTGCAACAGTAACTCATACAAAAAGATAAAGTATGTAAAAACAAAGCAGTACTAACTGTACAAGTAATTCCATTAACTATGTCTGGTAAGATTAATGTAGAACTGAAAACCTTACGGCTCCAGAGACCACGCAGTAATGGTGAACCAAGATTTTCCTTCGGATAACTGCAATGTTTAAATGGTTAGGTAAAGTAAGGGAGAAGGCTGTGTGAATGATTTCTTTATGTTCAGAGTCAGCCCTGGTACAAAACGATATTCATATCCCACTACTGAACTGAGCAACTTCATTTGGAGGAGATCAAAGGTCAAGTGTTTAAAGGTATTTAGATATCTAAGGAGGCACACAGACATCTAGTGGGATTTAGGAACTCAAAAACCTTGTAAAAACTGATCTTACATCTTCTGCACTACAGAAGCTGTCAACAGACTATTAAACAGATATTCTCATACAGACTACTTCTATTTAATTAATACAGGTGCAATCATAGCTCTCTCTGTGTTTCTTCCATTCAATAACAAGGGGATTTGCAATGGCTAAAACTAAGCTAATCATCAGTCAGCATTTTCAAGTGCATAATCTGCTAATGACATATAGTACTAAAAGCATACAAGAAGCAGCAATACTCATTACTAAGGAGGAAGATTTCCAATCAAATCTGTACATATATGCAGGCATGGGAAATATGAAATCTCTAAATGCCTGAAAAGGTTCTTGAGACACAAAGATGTACATCTGCTGTTTTCCCTACAGGTGCTACTAGTTGAACATGTAGTAGATCTGTGAACTGTAACAATATTTTAACATGTGTAAATTAAAATAAACCAAAAAAAGTCATGAAATCACAGATAGTAGGTACCATCTGGAATGAAAGAAAAGCCATCAAAGCTACTCCCATTACTGTAGAGCTGAGATGGTTCACAGCATTTAGGAATTAAGAATTTTATGGGTTCCTGTAATCTAACAGTGTTGCAAGCATGGCTGAGTGGAAATCAAAAGTGTGTTGGCAAACTTGTTATGTTCCTGTTAGAAGATCACTATTAATTGTACAATTTTTGTGAGTTCTTAAAGATCAAGCTGGGACTTCTAGGCAAAACTTCAGAGGAAAAAGTGCATCTAAATCATACTCCTGATATTTAATTCCTGTGTGATCGTGAAGTGAACTTCACCTATTAAAAAGCTCAAGCCCTTAAGGTATTAAATGATACAAATGTAATGCATTATGAAGTATATGCAATATAAAACAGAACACTCCTAAAACAAAGCTTTAGAAAGGCTCTGAATACATGAAGGCATTAAGACACAAACAGGAAAAGACTTGGGCTTGGCATTTTGCTGCTCTGGCTGAATACTCTGACAATTAGGCTATCAATTATTTTACAGTGTTTGTCCCTCTAGGATTTTTCTTTCATCATTTTTTGGCTAATAATAATCCATCTCCTACCCCAAGAAACAATTACAGGGCTTTAGGGTTTTTTTTTTTGTTTTTTTTTGTTTGTTTGTTTGTTTTTGAGTGAAGAAAAGCAGCAGAAACACAGAAGCTTCAGCAGTGAGACAGGGATTCAGTTGGAAATAATTTGAGAGAGTGCCTGAACACTTTCCCAATGGATATTGAAGAAGAAAGAAAAAGGAGCAAAGAAAACAGGAAGATATTACTGTCCATAGTTAGAGACAATATCTGTAAAACCATAATCAAAGAGGAGATGATTCATAGCACCTAAAGCATGAGTATGAAAGTAAGAAGTAACCTTTATATAATTGTGTCCCAAAACAGCTGTAAAAATATTACTGTTCATCAAGATTTCACTGCTTATCACAAAGAGGTACTGGTGGCTCTGCTTACCAGTGTCTAGGCAAAGAATAGTATCTACATCACATGAAAGCAAAGAGAAAGAAGACTAAGAAGTCAGATGCAGAGCCTGATGGAGCATCCCAAGACACTTACGTTGCAGTGGAAAGCATAGAGCCAAATCACTGCTCTACCCACTCCTGCTCCAAGGGAAGAGAGCTATCACGTGCAGCAAAATAGTTCCAAAATGTCACAAATATGCCTCATATTCAGAATAATCTTTATTAGGTTATGAGCACAACACAGTACAGAATCCTTGCTTAAGTAGATACTATAGGACTGTACAACTTCATTAACTGTTAAAATGCGTTATTATATTACATACTATTTTTATTCAGTTGCTTAGAAGTTAACTGCAAAACAAAAAAGACAAACAATTCATAAAAATGCATAGTGTTTCATTTTGCATCTCAACCTACCATTTAATACCATTTTAAATAAAGTAATGAGCAGTACCATATGGAAAGCATTATTGGTTGGAGTACAGTACATCCAGTTGATGTGAATTTCTTTAAGAAACTCCATTCTATAAAACGGAGACCACATTTTAAGATGATGACACTAAGTGAGGAAAAAAAAAAGAAAAATGTCTGCACTTTCAAGTTCAGCACCATCCATAATATTTTAGGTCTTTCTTGATCTTATCATTCCAATTGGCAGGTGAATTTTGTACTCAATATTTTTTAACTTACTGCAATTCAGCTCATCACCAGAACACTCTAAAGATGTTGGTAAAATAGATGTAAATAAAGCCTTTCAGAGAGGAACAGAAGAAAACAAAACAACACAATCTACTTCACTTCCTCCTCCGCCAACCCTTCAAGATACAATCTAATGTTTTCTATATGAAAGGGAAGCTCTTGAGCACAATGGAAAACAACAAACCACTTAAAGTAAATGCATCTATTTATCATGTTGGCTTTTTCTTAATTGCACTCAGCAGGCAACTATCCATGACATCACATTCTACTGTGTATAAATACTGCAGTATATGAAATACCAGGTGATGACAGAATGCAGTTGACCACAGTGTTTACCAGCAGAATCATAGAATTTTCTTGTCCAAGCGAAAACAGTAGGAAAAATTCTTGTTGGATATCCAACAGGGTATCACTGGACAGCATATGTTCAGACCAAACAGGCTGCAGATCACCATTCTCACTCTCTCAGGACACAGCATTTAGGAGAGGACTAGGAATAATAACACTTTCTGGAAGACTGCGTTTTTCCATCTTTCTCATCTAAGATCCCAAATTTCTAAGCTTCTATCAATTAGGCTGATGTAAGGTTTAGATAGAACAGTATTCCTAAAGAATGTGGAACTCTGTCAGCTTACTATATTAACAATTCTATTCCTTTTCCTGGTATTTCTTATTCTATTAATTTTCTCTTACATGGGAATACTGTATAATGCAGGCAAAAATTAAGGTCTACTGCAACTCTAAACAGTGATCTGCAAACAGCACAATGTAACAGTCAATCTCTGCTAGATCAACTATTTTCCAGAACACAGCACTAGAAGTTGGCACATTTCTGGAGAGTAGGTAGGAAATCAGTCTTTCAGCCTATCTGGATGTTACAGACTGTAAGACTTGCTTGCATTGGGAAAGTGAATTGATGGACAAGCAGGCATTTCATTCAGCCATTAAACTGATGTAAAGCAACAAATTCATGTCAAAATTAGCTTAAAAAGAAGCCAAGTCATTAAAAATGCAGTCTTTACATCAAACAGCTAAATATGAATTTAAGTTCCATAAGTATAGACTCTACTGTAAGATTTTCAATGCTGAACTCCTCATAATGGCTTTTCTTGGATATCAACCCTAGAACTAACAACCTGGGGGTTTAAATCAGCTGATGAACTATATAAAGTTAATAAAAACTATAAAGTGAAAGAAAAAAAAAGAAAAAACCTGACTATGGAAACAGAGTCCTAAAGGTTACATTACTGTGAACAGATTTCACACTGTTATTACTTTTTCTTGGTTACCATTAAAATTACACTGCAACCATGCCAGCTGTGTGCTATTTATAGCAATCAAATAATTATAAAGACATGTTTATGCTACCGGCAGCAGCAGTGACATTTTTCCCTTCATTTTCAAGTCAATTAAGTGAGAAAAACATTGTAATAACTTATTTCTTCCTCGTTCTCCTTAACATTATAGGAATAGCTTATGTTCATTGATTAAGGCCACAGAATAACTGCAAGAATTCTGTCAAAAAACTTTCCTATGTACTGAAAAAAATCCTAAATACTAATATCTTCATGTTACATGTACCAGTATGCATATTTCTTATTTATTCTTTCACAAAAATGACTTTTCTTTCAGCACATTTCGTCCAATGACTGTTCTCAAATAAAAGCAAAAAGAGAAACAAAGGGATTATGTGCAGTGAGGGCTGAAGTAGCAAAAACAGAAGGTGAGAAACTGGAAACAAAAGCTTTGCACCAACTTACAAGCAACACTGTACATGCTAAAAACTTACATGAAAACACTGCAAAAAAGTAATATAAGCCAAAGAACAGTCTCCTCTCTTCATCCAAGCTACCCTAAACCACAGAGTGGAGACGCAGTTTCGATCCAGTTCAGTGAAAACGGGACTAACCTCAGCGGTGCTATTATGGACAGAACTGAGATGTGTGTGCCCCTACATAACAAACCATCTGTCAATTAGAAATAAATTCTGTGATATCTGGGGCATCGTAGCATGCTACCAGTCAGCAACATAAGAATTTGCTGTAGACCAGACTCTGACAACCTCTTAGATATTGATCCTGTGGGTACAACTCATCACCCATACATTTAGTCACGTAAGAGGTTAGGTATCTAAGCCAGCTCTCCTGACTCTCTTGATAACTGATGGGGAAAGATGGGTATCTCATGAAAGCAATTTATCGTAATCTATGATGAATGACTCAGGTGGAATGAGTCAACAGCTGGAAGTGTCTGTGTCTCTCCACTGAACTAAAGACAGAAATCAGAGGAGCAACTTAGTCTAGACATATAACTTTTGGATGACTGAGAGTCATGGAAATGAATCCAAGCCTATCTCTCTATTTGCCACATCACCAAGCACTACTCTGTGGGAATAAAGTGTATTTTTAAGTATTTATTGGACTTGGGACTTGGCTTTAAATCCAATATAATGATAGGAACCACCATTTTCTCCTAAATCAGACTATTTCTTAGCACAGGTATAAAAAGTCTGTGTTCTTGCTATACAAAGCCAATTGTTGAACTTCAGTTTCCTATCAAAATGACTGACGAAGCTATAATACAGCAGTAAATCAAATCAGTAGAAATTACTAATTATCCAGATCAAAGTACTGATTAAGAATTTTGTCATGAATGACAAATTTCACTCATCAGTCTTTTAACCAAGGATTATATTTCATAAGTGCAGAAAAGGTGTGAGATGAGGAAAAAAATGGCAGTGATACCTACTTGCCCAAGAGTGCATTCCATGCCACCAAGAAAATCTGCTTCCTTCAGCCCATTGTGATTGCTGCTAATGTCATGGACTTCAAATCGCAGCCGCTGCACCTCTTCAAAATAGAAGTCCACTGTAAAAAGCTTGGAGAAGACAGGATTTATACAGGTTCGAATCACTTCTGTCCTGTCAACCTGCAAAATGGAAAAAAGAGGTCATATGAGTGGCTTCTCTTTCTGACAGTGACAGAATACAAAGAGCCCTTCAAATGCAGTTTTGCTCAATTATCAGGATTGACAGCTGTGAGCGTAGTCACAGGTACTACAATATGTAAGGGCAGCCTCTGCCATTCCTGTGTACGGCTAGTCACATGAACAAGGTGAGACCAGCTTCGCTTGCCTCTCCCCCCAGCACATTTTTGGCAGGTCTTGGAAGTAACATGAGGCAATCTGCAGCCTACTTTACAGGGTGATCAATGACAGACCCCAGTTCAGCTGGTGAGACAATTCTAGGGAGCTCACAACAGCAGTTTTTAGTAGAGCAACCTTTGGATACTAAATCAGACAGAAGGAGAGGATGTGATCAACAGAGAAAGGCTGAGGGAGATCCAGCCACAGACAAAACTCATCAGAGTGAAGATTTCACAAAAATACAAAACTCAGTGGAGATAATACAAGACTGTGAAAAGTAAATTCACATGAAACACAACTCAGTTGTGATCAGCAGAACTACAGTAAGGATGGACTTGTCCAGCTGGGAGAAAAGACAAAAATCTTATGTCATATGATGTCTGTAAGTTTGAACTAGTGAGACATTGTTCACTATGTTGGTTTTGTTTTCTTATTGCAACCGTTTAAAAACAAATGAGAATTCTGGAGGCAAATAATCTAACATAATAAAGTTATCGTGCCTCAGGAAGGTAGCGCCCTTTAGCTCAATCACACTGACTGAACCAGGACATCTATCTAGTGCAGCTCAGACAATGTAAGCTATCTCACTTCAGTTTGGGAGTTACTTGCTGCACACTGTCTGTTACTGAGGTCTATAGGTAGACAGCCAAATCTACTCTGTTCAGTCATAATCTGACCACTTAGGAGCATGTATTCATAACCTTAGAAGTAATTAATTTCTCTTAACGAAGGTAATAACAACAATCTCAAATATTTCTTTAGCTTTTTTCCTATAGCTAGGCAATTTTTAATTCAACATAAATACACAAAGAACCTATTGCTCACAACATTAGTCTGCTTAAATTTAGCAGAGAGAGTGTAGGAGATAATGATATAAGCTGTTCTAGCAATAGGGATCAGTATACAAGTTTAAGGATCAATATATTAGTTTACCAAATGAATAAACAAGTGCTAGTTCTAAAACTTTTCATTTAACTTTGCTCAGTGTGTGAACAGCTTTGTTCTTCTCTACAATCCTGCTTCACAGAAGCACCGCAGTCACAACAGACTACTTTTATCTTTGCATTCACCACATGCAAAGACTTATACCTAGGATTTCACATATACTGTTTTGGATTATAGTAATTTAGAATATAGTAATTTAGATACGTAATATATCACTATATATTTCTATAGATAGAAAGTTGCTCATTATGTCCTAACAAGCAATGGCAATCTGCCAAATTAGAGAAAAACAGCTAGAAGTCAGCCAAAAGTCACTGTGATAAAGCTGACGATTGAAAAATAAGGGCAAAGTAAGTGAGGCCACTACCATGCATGCCCAAAAGAACATTAGCATATGTTAATGAGTTCCTGGAAAAGAATGAATATATATGCAAATGTACTGCATATGTATATATTAACTGTTTAAATGTAGAACCTGAACTCTGAGAAGGTGCACTTGATTTGTCCAGTTGTCCAGTATGTACTGCAAGGAATAAAGGAATGGGGCTTTCTAAAACCACACTGGGGTTAAGGAGTTTTCTTCTCAGATTTTGGGTGACAGCAGTGAGAGATTTCTAATGTGAGAGATACGGTCAGAGTTTCCTGTAAGTGGTCTTACCAAAGAATAGGAGCAGAATGGAACAGGATAATTTATTTTGTGATTATCTACATTAATAACTAGGAAGTTAAATATAGAGTAATTATAGAATTCATTTCTCCAGCAGTAAGAATCCATTGCTAAAAAGGGCAGCAGAGTGATATAGTTTTATTAAACTAAATCAAAAAGTAAGCAAACCCTCCCAGTAATTACTCATTTTGGATAACTCAAATGACTAATGAGTAGAGAACTTGATCTACAACAAACAACTTTCCATAAAAATATATCAATTTTTCCACCTCACCAAGTTGCATTACGAGATCTGATGGATTATATGCTTATCACTACCTCCAAGCCTTACAACCGCCAAAGAGACACTACTGAATCTACATTTTTATTTCTTCAAAAAAGTGCCAAATACTTTCCAGTTCTCTTAAAAAGCAGTACTTGGATTTCCTATTTTTGATGTAGGTCTTTGGTACTTTTCATTATGATGCATTACTAGTGACACTGAAAGCAACGAAGCAATTTCCTTTTTTCCACTCTCTTTGGTCCTTTACAGGGGGGAAAAAATAAAAATAAAAAAGCTAATAATTCTGTAAGATTAAAAGAACTGATCCTAAAATGAAGGAGGACTTGTGCATGTCAGTCACTAGACAGGATGTGGCCGGTGTGCCATGGAACAGACAAATTAAATCGCTCTGAGGAAGAGTGATGAGATTCTTTGTCTGATTCCTGATCAGGAACATCTGTTGTGCAAAAAATGACAGCCGCTTGCTTCACTTTTCAGAGTTTATAACACATTAGCCTTGCTGGTAGTTATCAGCAAGGACACAAAGAGTCAAGTAAATCAGAAGTAGGAAAAAAAGTCAGCAGTTCCTAGCAACAGAGATTTTAGTGTTCATGGAAATGTCAGATTGACAGCTCTAACAGCTGAAATTTTTTAGTTAATCAAACAGGTGCTACCAGCCACTGAGCAAACCAGTACCATGCAAACCAGTGCTACCATGGCTGTTTCCTCACCCAGATGCGTCAACATGCTCTGATTATATCAAAGTAAGACCATCACTTACAAACTCAAGTCTTAATGTCTTTGTTTAGACTATTCAGAGATGATGGTTCTGATAACAGTGATGCAGAACATCATAAGAAAATATGTAAGTGAGAAAGGATATGAACTACCTTCCTTTAGGTGCTAAGAATAATCAACTTTTTTTTTTTTTTAAATGTCCTGAGATCTCTTCTAAGAGGAACATGATTTACTTGCAGAAGAGCAGCCATTTCATGAAACAGTGTTTAAACAGATCCCATAAGCAAAACATTTAATTCATATTTTTTAAACTATTCTGTGTAATTACTATTATTTCCTAAACTAATTCCCTGTAGATGTATAAAATGCTAGTTGGCAAACAAGGCATTTCAATAGCTTTGGCAGCATGGTACCTCTCCTCAGGCAGTGACTGAAGTCCCTCTGTCACTTTCTCCTCATCTAATGTGCTGCAGCTGGAATGCGAGGAAAAGGGACTCCGCTGTGAAATGCAGCAAGATAGAAATTCATGCTCCACATGGGTTGCATACATGACTGTTCAAGAGTAAGAGTGAAGTGTCTGAAAATGGAGGGGCAGGTCTGCAAACAGTGATATTAAGAACTTCAGTTTCACATAGCAGCAGGACACTGCTTTTTTCCAGCCTGTGACTGACTAACATCCTCCCCATGACAGATGCTACTGAAATAAAGCCATTTCACTGAATTTCCCCAGTCTTCTTGCATTACCGAGTTGATACATAAAGCCAGAACATCAGATTATGAGAGAAAAATCTACATCAAAAGAATCAGCCAACAATTTCACAAGCAGTATAAAACTCTTCGTGCCTCTCTCAACACACAGCAGCACATGACAGCATTAAGCCTTATCGGTCTGCTTCGTCAACAATATTTTGCAGCTACTCAGCACTTCATCTTGAAAGTCTAACAGGGTCTTGACCATTGAAAGCTTAGCTTTTCCCTTGCTTTGATTATTGTACAGGAGGACTGAGCACCAATAACCAGCCGGTGTGATTCACATTGGAGAAGTAATGATGAGCAGATCAACTCAGTACATTTGCTAATGCTCCAGTGAAATTGGGTGCTAACCCTGAACATAAATCCAGTTGACAAGACATCCACCAATAGTTGACATCATTCTCATACCAAAATACAATGAATAACAACAACACCAGAAACACTATTAAGATTCCATTCTGCTGAAGAGAGCCCTTTTCTAACAGCAGGATGCTATACTCAAGTAGCACTTAAATTCTTGGTTTTGTTACAGAAAACACTGAACTATTGGGCAACCCAGCACTGAGGGCAGGTGGATTTCTCAGCAGGACATGGACCAGGGTCATGCCCACAGGCATCAGCAAATCCTAAAACTGACATTTGAGCCATCTGCTATGTCTGGACTTGGCTAGAACAGGGAATTTATCCAGTTTACTAAAACAGGATGAATTTTCAGAAGAAACAATGGACAGCCACATGCACCTTTGAGCTGTGTCATCAGCTGAAACTGACCTTAAAAAGAGCAGCCCTTCAGCTGCCACCACCATCTGAACATCTGCTTTGTGGTATAACTTTACCAACACTTTCCCTTCAAGGTTGATTTATACAGAGAAAAAGACTTGCAACTTCACCTCCTGGGATGGACTCACGCTGTTTTCCCTCTTCATCTCGTTAGGCCCTTGTCACTCCACAGAAGGTGGCACCCCACTGACTAGCCAGGATTACTTGGCAGGCCCATCTGGACGCAGCCACCTTGTGAGCTTCCCCTTAGGGAACTACGAATGACAAACACATACCAAAGTAGGCCTCCACTGCATAAAGCTTCATCTCAACAGTAGGAATTAAAATACAGGAAAGAAAAGGACTTTCAGGTCTATAACACTCTACTCTACCCCAAACTTTGGAAGTTTGGTTAATTTATTGCAGGTATTTCAGCCAAGCAGCATCAAACAAGCACCCCTAACATCTTAATATTTTTCCTTTTTTTCATCACGTTAATCTTATCTGTCTCAATAGGCTTTGCTTTTGGGTCTTCTGAATCCTCCCATGACACCTGGAGAAAGCTGGGAGCTAGATCTGAAAGTTTTTCTTTCAGAATCAATCACTATGGACAGAGAGTTAGCAGAAACGTTTGCCTGCTTTCCCACCTATTCACCATCTCTGCTGAAAAACAACAAAACCACCTTTGCCACCAGACAGCATCAAATTAAAGAAAGCTCAGAATGCAGATAAACTAATAATAAATGTCAGGCTTCTCACACTGTTTGCATCTTTTCTCTGCAAGCTCTGGAAAAGCACTGAGCTCTACCAAACTGTGATAAACATGGTAACTTCAATGAAGAAAAAGTTCCTCATTCTAGCTATAATTTCATGGACAGAAATAACGCAGTGGACAGCAATAATCAGCACAGGCTGAAGATCTCCTCTCAATTTTTTGCCTACAGTGAAAAGCAAAGTGGAGGAAAAAAAGCAAGCCCAAAAGGGATTTTTTTTTCCTACTAAAATTAGATTAAATGTACATTATTATATATACGAGGATGAACAAGGACTAAGCAGAAGTTCTCTCTGTCACCCGGTATCTACAGCTTTAACGTGATCATAAACACATCTTTCTCATTGTGCCCTAGGGAGCTACGGAAGTAGAGCTATCTAGGATCTGAAGCTCTGCACCTCAAGGCCGTGAGCACTTAGCACAGATCAGCTGCATGGAGAACTCAGTGTCCTAGACAGATAACTGGTACCTATCTGTTCCCCACTCTATATCTTGTAAATAGATAACTAGGACAAACCTCCACATTTTCAGTGTATTATGTTACTTGATACCTTTGAGGTGAAGAGCAGCCAAGACAAAAACTGTCTACTCATCTAAAGGAGATTCCTTCTGGTGAATTTTTGTTCACATTCATAAAACCCCATGAGAATGCTAAAGTTAATAACAATTTAGCAGTCTCAGGATCTACCTATCTTTGGACTACAGAAACACGATGAGAAAACTTGTCCTGCTTATCTGGTGGGTTTTTTTGGTTGTTTTTTTCAAGAAATACAGTCAAAAGCCATAAACAGGCAAATTCCCTTAAACAGAGCTATTTAGCCCAAAGCACATTCTTTGTGGCTGTTACAGCTTTAGTGAGTTCTTTGACCAAAAAATAACTGTATTGCTCCCCACACATTTAGTAGACAAGACAAAACAAGAGAAAATCAAGAGACTGCATTTTCAGTAGAAGTCGTTACGAAGTGCTGATTAAATACAGAAAACTCATATTTGTCAGCTGTGATGACAAAACGTACAGAGGTGAAAGAGTAGAATTATTTTTAGGTCATCTGAATTTTAACAAGACTGAAAATTTCCATGATACAGTACCCTTACACAAAAATTTGTTATCAAGCAGAAAGCAATTTACACTTTCGATGGTAGTTCCTAAAGACATTATTATTTTTTTTTATTATTATTAACAGCAATTTTGCAGCATCACATCTCTATTCTGCAAGTGAAAAGTCATTGCAAAGGTCACCATAATTTATAGCCCTTGTTATCAGTTTACTTGGTATTCAAAAACAGTGAAAAGAAACCAACATACTTAAAACTCTTCTCAAAGAAGAGCACAATCTCATCAGCACTGGCAAAAAAAAAAAAATCTAGCTACAGACAAGCTGGAAGAAAAGCATTTAACATGAATGGTCTAGAATTTATATTTTATTTTATGATATAAACACTTGTAAACCTCCAAGTCATGACCAGGAAGACCTGCTGTGAAGCACTGGAAAAACAAACATCCAGGCCTCAGGTGCTTTAATCATAGAATCACCAAGGCTGAAAAAGACCTACAAGATCATCCAGTCCAACTGTCCACCTATCACCAGTAGCATATTCCTCAACACAGCATCTAAATGTCCCTTGAAAATCACCAGAATCAGTGACTCCACCACCTCCCTGGGCAGCCCATTTCAGCATGGGACCACTCTTCCAGAGTAGTACTTCCTAACATCCAATCTGTGTCTCCCCTGGCACAACTTGAGGCCATTGAGAGAAGAATCTGACCAAACTGAGATAATGGCAAAGAAGCACTATTATTTCTTAGTTAAAAAGTCCTTTGTTAAGGAAGCTGATTTATCCATTCAGGGCCACCAACTGTCCTTTGCTCAGTTCCTTAAGTTTCTCAGTTACTTTTTATTGTTCTTCACCAGGAAAACAAGATAACTTATATACCACATAGAAATTCTTTGAGAAGGATCTGGATGGAGTTTATACACTCACAGCTTTGAAAAAAAGAAATGTTCACAACTGCTTGTGTACAATTCACCTCATCCACTCAGAAAAAACATTAAATTACAATAGCCCCTCCATTAGAAGGTATGAAATACTGCACTTGATCTATACTGATCCTTGACAAATTACAATCAAGTACAGATTTCAGAATCTCAGATGAACAACCCCAAAACTCAGAGGATCAGAAAACCTGTAGCACTGCATTTTATGCGTTGTTCTAACTACTAGCTAAAAGTACTCAAGAGATGAACAGGGAGACCATTTCAGGAGGGATGGGAAGGTACGAAAAAAGCAGGACCTAAAGTTTCTGGAAGCCCTCGTGCCAAAGGACTCTCCAGATTTCTGAAACAAAAGTGATCTTTGGGGAATCTACAACAGGCCTAAAGCTTTATCTTTTGGATGATTTGTAAGAGCTATCACTGACCTTCTTGTTAAGTTTGGGCTTTCTTAGTTGCATGATGACAGGAAAGTACAAAGGTCTTTCTGTTCTTCAGAAAACCTGATAGAGGAGATAGAAAGCTAGTGTTCACCCTACATCCTTGGACTCTCACACTTTCTCTGAAGAGATCTGCTTTTAAGTTCAGGGACTTAGAGGGAATTAAGTATTTTCAGGCTGATTTCACAAATCCCAAGCATAGGCCAGAGTGATTTTTAGTCATTGTATGGCCTGCAATGAAAACAAACTGATTAAAATTGCTACTACATTGGGAAGCTTTCATGTAATCCCCCTGGGATCTCTGAGGGCTTTCTTATTAACACTGCTGACAGGACTCCATCTGTGTTTGTCAGTGCTGGGAGACTAATTCTTCCATGATCCTTTGACAGCTTCAGTTGGATTAGATCAATGCAATCTGAGCAGACTGTTACCCATTGTTTCCCACCTACCAAATTAAAAGAAGAAGCCCATAAAATATTAAAAACTCTGAGTACAAAATATATTAACATGTTATAATTACATTTAATACATATTATATTATTTTTAAGAAAATATTAAATATTTAAGTGCTTAAAATATTAAAAAATAAAATGACTCATAAGATGAAAGGAGTAGAAGGCTAATTTGTCCTAGGAATAAAACACAAAGCATCTAATACATGCATGTAGTAATCAGCCACCCAAACTACACATGGTTAACACAGAGATGAGTCTTCATTGCTGCGTACCAAGTATGGAGATGATCAAGTGGTGATCATCTTCTACTTTTCAGGTGAAAGTGGGTTTCATTGGAACATGAATTTAGGTTAAATAAAACTTTTGAAGACTTTGCTAGTCACATAGTTCTGGTGAAAATTATCTTCAGACCTTTCTCAGCAGAACTCAGCTGTTCCTTCTGTACATCAGATATTCAGACCAAGGTCTCTACACTGATTCAGACCACAAACATTAACTTTATTTCCTTGTACCACAGGTACCACTTCAGCCACAAGGCTATTAGCTATTCTATACCGTTTCCCTCTTTTCTCCATCTTCAAATTTTGAAATTTTAATTTGCCTCTTGTGGATTAAGATTTAGCATAAAACATGGAACAGCAAAGAACTCCAGCCCTGAAATTTTAATTGAAGACAAATGTAGCAGCTTCTCTCAGCCTAATTGCAGAGTATTTTCACTATGTAAAAACTGTAAAACATGAAGCCTTTTCCATCTCTTGACCTTGGATTATAAGGGACAATACTCCAGGATATTCCAGGCAGTTTTGTACAGCTGCTTAAATAACATTTCAGTGAACCTTAAAAGCACAATGTCTCTTTAGAGTATATCATGAACTCAGTGCAAATTAAGGTCTTTCCAATGCAATGATTAAGGGGACTGAACACTAAAAAGACCTTGATAACTTAGCAACACAGTAATAACTGGCTTTTCTTGAAGACTTTCCATTTTGTTACATTTAACATGGGAACACTTGTAATTCTCAAATTTTATGTGTAATATTCTAAGGACTGCTAGAGATCAGAAGGACAGCCCTGAAGAAAGAACATCACTTCATAAAAGATTTGGGTGACTTCTTCACAAGACTTTGAACTTCCTGCAAAGCAACACAAGAATTTCATTCTTCCTTGAGTTAAAGCAGAAGCTGGAGCCTCCAGCGGTGAGTTGCCACAGGTGGTCAGGAATCTCTAGTCTTACAGCCCCTGTTAGCATTGCCATGATAAGGGATCATGACTTAGCAGAAGGAACTGTATAAGCTCTTTCAATTGTCTGTCTGCTTAAGTTATGAACTGTTTCCACAATTAGCTTCAAGATAGCAGTCAGAGGTTATCCAACAAAATACTCCCCTGGGCGTTGGGCATCCAAAAATTTAAGCTTACATTTCCAAACAACTAGTTGCTTTTGAGAGTTGACTTTCATTTAAAAGATAATAAAATAAAATTAAAAACCTACTATTTCACCTAATTTGAGGTACTTGAAATACTTTGGCTCATAGTATCAGCCTGTTCAGATGGAACTGACACTCCCCAAAGGGGGCAACTGCTCAGTGCAAGAGAAATGTAAACTCTATGCTAGATCTTTGTTGCTCTTCCTATAGGAGCTTCTGTGTTGACGCCATGCAGTGATCACAGCATCAGTGACGCATGATTTTCCTAAGATATCTGAAGACCCTTCCCTTTCCACCTCAAAAATTATTTGCTCCCATAAGTGTTTGAAGCAGATGTCTATTCAGTGTTAATCACAACTGTCCCTGACTTTACTGTTGTCTATCAAATATATCAAATTAGAACAACCCATCAGCTAACTTCCTGCATTAGCACCTGTCTTAAATATCCATGCACGACTTAAAATCAAGAGTTTAAAAAAAATACTAAAAAGCTTCAGACTTCTGATCTACTTGAGTTTTCATCTACTGAAACAACTTTTTCACTGCTTCAAGTTTGCTTGATTGTGAATACTTTTGATATAGGTAGGTAGATAGATAGATGCAGATCCGTAAATACATATATATATCAAAAGCATTTTTTACTGTCACCACAAAGTCTACTCTCTGAAGAATAAAAGCATAGAAATATGCAGCAGGAGAAGGTGGGTCAATAAGTACTTTTGTACCAAGGAAATGGAGACCTCTCTGAATCCCAGGCTACCAACCCCAGTTCTTTCACTCTCCAAGCAAAGATATCCAGGACCTCCCCAAGGCTTCCTTTGCATTAGGCTAGCAGCTGCAGGAGAAGATATTCTGGTGGACATTCCTTCCAATGTGATCATGCTCATGGGTGGAGCTGAGTCTTCAAGCTGGCAGCAACAAGAGCTGGACTCCCACCTGCCCCAGCTTGCCTCCTGCAGAGCCATTAAATGGGAACAGTGACTCTGCTCCTCCGGCTAGAGGGTTCAGACGGTAAATGCAATTGCTCTCATCAGGGCCCTTTATCTTGTTCTGGTAAGGCCTTCAAAGCTGTAGCAATCATGTAAAATTGACAGCTATAAGAACTCTAGTAACAGCTCTTCTGAGGCAGTCACCACAACCTGACCAGCCACCAACACTACAGAAGGGCCTCACAGCAGTTGCTTGGGGCAAGACATTCCCAAATGCTGTGCTCCCTGCACAGGTAACGGCCCCTCAGCAAACATCAGCACAAATGGGCTATGGCCTACATTAGGTAATTGCGATAAGTGCTGATACCCACACACAGACACTGGCACAAGAAAAAAGGAAATTCATTTTTTTCACTGAATACTGCTGAGTGCTACCTCAAAGCTGAACTCTGCAGAGCCTGGGTGTTAAATCTTCCCTTACGTTACATCCTGCATATAACCAAGCTGTTCAAACACCATGACAGTAGCCATTAGTTATTACCCAAACTTCATCAGAAGTCTGGAGTTTTAATCCCCTCTTCTCTTAATTTGCATGTCCCTAAGAACAAGACTTGTTCTTCAAAGTAGCAAAAAAATATTCATATATCATACAATCTAGCTTCACTTTCTATTAGTCACAGAACGTTAACAACTAGTGTGGTGCCTGACAGGAATCTGAAAGAGCACTGTGGCCTTTTGAAAGCTCATTTTCAATATATTGTCCTCATAGCATCTGCCACAACTCTGAAAGCAAGCCTTGGGAATACAGGTCTTCACTAACAGTTACAAGTTCACAGTTACCTGGTTCCTCATTTTTAGTTTGATGGTAGGAGAAACACTCTTTTGTTGGATATTCCTGTGCACAGAACGGGTCTTTATCAAGGAACATTTAAATTACTTGACTCCTTTTCCCCATAGTGATGAAAATTTAATGTCCTCTCATCTGATCAGCTAAAATTTAAGTTTCAAAGAAAATTTGTCTTTGAGTAATTTTCTGAGGTACATGAGGTTTTTTTTTCTTTCTAATGCCACTGCTAGGGAGCCCTCACTCAGTTCATTGCTGGCATAGAACACTCTCACTATTAGATTCTACTGCAGCATGGGGTTACAGTTCACCCCATCTCAGTTACTGGGTGCAGTTTTGTGTGCCACAGTACAAGACAGACATAAAACTATTAGAAAGTGTCCAAAGGAAGGCTTCTAAGATGGCAAATGGTCCAGATGGAAAGATCTATGGGGAGCAGATGACGTCCTTTGATTTGCTCAGCCCAGGTTTGAGTGGAGGTCTGATGGTGGCTGCAGCTCTCACAGGGAACAGAGGGGCAGCGCTGAGCTCTGCTCTGTGTGACAGAGACAGGGCCCGAGGGAACGGCATGGAGCTGTGTCAGGGGATGGGCAGCTGAGGGTTAGGGACAGGGTCTACACCTGAGATGCAGCAGGCACAGAATAGGATGCACAGGGCTGTGGGCACGGTCCCACGTGCTGGAGTTCCGGGAGCATTCGCAAAGCACTCTCAGACACTGGGTTTGGGTTTTGGGTGGGGCTGTGTGAAGCCAGGGGTTGAACTTGATTGTCCTCATGGGTCCCTTCCAACCCTGGATATTCTATAATTTTATTAATTAAAACTTAAATACTTTGCATCTAGATTAGAGTACTTGCATATCACACTTTTCATTATTCCAAAACTAAATTTCAGAATTAAACTTCAGTACTGAAACCTTTAGGTAATTATGGACACATTTCTTCTTTGCCTGCTCTCCTTGAGGACAGCCACCTTGTAGGGCCAGCACATTTACACAAAACTGCAGATGCCTGCTGCTGTTGAACAGCAAAGGATTGATTAAGAGAAGAGACCTATGGCATCATAGCATTTCTCATGAACTTGCAGGCAACTGAGAACAGAGAATGAAATGATGGTTAAATCCTTCTCACACAGGGTATCAGTGGGACTACATTATACTAAGTAGGAAATCTACAGTGCTTCAGTAATTTGTTCTTTAATTAACTGACTATAAACAGTGATTTGATAATTTATTTATGCTAAGATCTCCCGCCTCAGACACTAAGGTAAGTTAAGCATAACTAATATGGATTCTCATATGGGTTAATGAATTAAGTCAATTGATTTAGGCCTAGTCAAGCTGTTAGTTTAAGAAATTCATTTGCTAATGAAGTGTTCATAATTAAAGATTAATTAACTTTTAACTTTGTAATTCAACTGCTAACTCATTTTTATCATCGAGGCAGTACCAACAAGAAGGCAATGCACTACTACGCAAGATACACACCTCTTATCAGGGTTTCATGAATTTTTATACCAAATATAAGAATTTATGAGGCCCATTTAAAGCAGCTCCAGACTTCTCACATAGCTGGGGAATTTGGATCATGTGTTGGAGCGGGTGTTGAGAAAATAACGGGTTCCTTATGACTCGCATCCATGGTAGGCATCTCTCATTCTCTTCTTTTACACATGCATCTTATTAAGCTTACCAAAGGGGTTGTCATTTGCTGAAATGATAGCAGCCTGAAGTCCTGATCCATTAGCCAAAGAGGAAAAGTGGTCCGAGTATTCAGTTACATTTCCAAGTATCACATTCTACAATACTGGAAATACACACTTAGTGGTATAAGTTATACATGCCCTATTCAGTATTATACTACTGATTGTAGTACTCCACAGCTGGAAATTTGCAAGGGAGTTTTGCAAGGGAGTTGAGTGCCTAAATCCTACAAGTCCCTCAGAAATTTTAACACCTTATTGCTTAAGGCCATAGGGATAGAAAAAGAAAGAACTCCCCTATGTACACAGCAGAGTTTTGAACTAGGAAAGGAGATTCTCTTCATTTGAATGTCTTCAGCGTTCATTTACTATAAAGGAAAGAAAAGCAATCCATCACTTCTGTTTGCATTTACAATAGAACCCCAATTATATCAATTAAATACATTATTCTATTCCAGCATAATAATAATGAGCATAATAATTCCAGCATAATAATATTATTAATAATAATAATAATAATTTCCATTATTCTCCATTTGAGGAAGAAGATTTTGATGTTATTTAGCAAGATTTTTACAGTATCTCCTCCAAATTCTTTTTTTTCCAAATTTCATATTATTTCCAAGTTATTATAATTAACCAATTTCCCATCTCTGCAGGCACACAGTTTATTTCCCAACGAATTTCATTGTCCTTCAGATCCTGTCAGTCAGAGCTATTATTACTTCCAGCTTTATGGCACAGACTTCAGAAGTGTAATACTGAGGTGAATCGGCCCACAGACCAGCAATGAGCTAATTAAAACTTTACTTAGTCTGAAAAGGGGGTAAGAACTCCTTGACTCAAAGAAAATTCACTTCAAGGCTTTCCTTTCTTATTTAGGCAGTAAGCTTACAAAAATACAAGACTAATACCATGAAGAGATAAACCTAAGACAACATCTATTCAATCACAGTGAAATAACACCTCTCTATTTATTTATTCATCCCCTTACATTATCACATACAATAAAGAAAGGGGAGTTTGGGATTTATATGTGAAAGTACAGAAGGTACATAAAAGACCAGTGATGACTGTTTCCTGATGCAGAATCTGTATGTTCCATGACGAGGTGGCTCAGCATGGTCACTCTGACATTTTAACTTACTGTTAAACTGACAACAACAGGCAGACCAACTAGTCCTGTAGAAGGCACTTCTGTGGATGTCCACAGCCCTCACGCTTCCCCTTCCCCTGTCTGCAATATCACCTGCCCTGAGGCACCAGGGTGATGGAACTGATTTAATTAGTCACTAAGTAATTCATAAGCCACTTTGCTTTTACATGCATGATTGGAAAAAATAACATTGTGAACACTGCTGAAAAGCTGTGAGCTGCCTCTGGGATGGAACAATTTACTGAGAAACATTTTGGCTAAAATAACCTACATTTTGTCCACGTTAAAAAAAAAAAAAAGAAAATTGAATGCAACCAAATATTTGCTTGCCATAAGAGGCTGCCACAATGGAATCACACAGTTATCACATCTTGAAGGAAGGAACTCCTTGCTTTCACCTTTCAGTGAAGTTAAGCCCGTGGCAAGGCAAAGAAAGCTCTAAATGGATTAAAGTTCACTCTTGGCATAATCTGAGGTCACACCAGTAATTTTGAAGTCAACAAAACTCTAATATGCATTTTTGTGTTTTGCTAAACAATGGAAATGAGTCATACTGCTATTATGTATCTGCAACGTAAAATGTGTTCAAGGTTTTTGCATAAAACAGATGTTTTCTAAACTGACCTTCCAGCACAGTAACATGTTAATATATTTCAGTCATGCTGGCTTTCAATTGATACACTCAGAAATTTTATTCAGTGCTCCCATTCAAAAAAGAAAAAAAAAACAATCATTTCAATACTTGTTTTCCACGTAACTCCTCTAAAATTACTGTAGACAAACCTTCTTTTCAATACTTTTTCTGCTCATCATGGCATTTTTTTGTTAAAAATTGAAATGAAAACAAGAGTTGTAAATAATGTTGGATAAAACGTTAATCTCTAGGCATGGATTACTAACAAAAGTTGTTAATGTAATAAAGTTCTAAAGCAGAAGAGGAAACACTTCTTGCATCCTCTTCCAAATTGGAAGAGATTTGCAGTAATGAACTGATCATTTCTTTCCTGCACCAACAGTCCAACCTCAAAACACAACACACAGTGGCCTCAGCTCAGAGCTTTATGCTGCCCACTCACTGGGTTCATTAGGGCCAAATTTAATCAAGGAAGAGATGGGTTCAGACAACAGCACTGCTAATACATGCTCTCAGATACAGTACAGCACATACTTAAGCACATTTCAGAGACTGACAAAGTCAAAAGAAATCTCTTTGCAGTAAGCAAGTACAAGAGTAGTCTTTGCTGAACCACACAGTGGAAACAAGGAACAGCACAGCAGGTCACAACTTGCACTGATCCTAAGAGTATTGCCAGGGCTTAGGTATCACTGATTCTGTCCCTGATGGGGCCTGGTAGATTCTGCTTGTGTTAGAAGTCCAGTCCGTAATCCATTCCCTCTCAGACTTCTGCATGCTTAGAGCTCCAGCTGCCAACCCTGAAACATGCTAAAATATACTTGCAGGCACTAGATGACCTATTCTAACATGGCACATCAGCTGAGGGATGGTGAGGTGACTCCTGATGTAGTGAGATATAAAACCAATCCATATCCTGCTAGACTGAAGCAACTGCATTAATGGTCTAGCAGAAGGACATAACGTGAAACAAGAAGACACCTGATTAGCTAGCACAGCTAGAAAGGAACAAAGGCTAGGGAGAAGTGACCGCAGAAGAATGAAGTTCCTGTTATACAATCATGAGTGCAACATTATTCATCCTGCTATCTTATTGCCATTACTGCAGAATAAAAACACAGTGGTAAGAGAAAAAAATTATCATATACATACCACACTCTCTTCAGCTTCAAGGAGAGAGAGAGAACAAAGGAAAGATGATACCAACCATGATAAAACATGTCAATACTGAGATGCAGTAAACATGCAACTGAACTTCAGATAATCTGCATCTATAGAAGATTTTTATTTTTTTTAACATTAAGAGCTACTCTCTTCTAATAAATTCTTGATGTCCTTTTTGGTAGGACAACCCTTTCATTTCATCAGAAGAAAACAGCTCAAGGAGAATGCCATTTTTTATCCAGTCATGTTTATAAACAGGAAAAAAAAATCTCAGTGAATAATTCATTAATTGTACTATTAAGTCACACACTGTCTTCACTCCTCTGTCTGCTTTTTTTTTTTTTTTGTTAATCTTTGCTTTTATTTCATTGGTACTAAAGGATGGTTTCACATTTCTATCTGCTTGCTGGTTTTGTTTCCAACATCACCTGCTGCACTGCACAAAGTCTCTTAGGACTAAATATATTCATCAGCTGCCTTTTATTTCAGGCATTTTTGTTTCAGGGTCTGTTCATTGATGTATGTGCAGTCTAATTTTCAGAGCTGCAGAGCTCCCAGTGCTCCAGTTGATTCCAGTAAGAACTATAAGTGTCGAGCATTTCTGAAGGTCACATCCAAACCATTGAGTTGCAGAACTGCCACACCCCAGTCTGGGGATTTCCTGCAAGTGAATTCAGCTCCTCTAAGGTGAGAAAAGCACAGAAGAAATATAAGCATGGAATTTATCCCGGGAATTGCAAATATTTGTGCTGGGATACTTCTATGAGGTGAAGGGAAGCAGGTAGGCCAGTGAATTAGTAAATACATAACACTTATTTGCAATAAACTTTTCCAACCTTCCCAGTGTTACCAGTTCTCTTGATTTTGCCATAAATAAATTAGTTTTGACACTTCTTATGAAAATTACCAATGATAAAATACACACTGGTACACAAAATGTCTGAGGTTGGGAGGGACCTCTGGGAGATCATCCAGTCCAAGCCCCCTGCTTAAGCATGTTACTCAGGATAGTGTCCAGGTGTGGTTTGACTAGTTCCATAGGAGTCTCTACAACCTCTCTGGACAGCCTGCATCAGTGCTCTGTCACCCTCATAGTACAGAAGTCTTTCCTCTTATTTAGATGGGACTTTCATTTTTCCTAACTACAGCTGTTTTCTTCAAATTTTTAGGGGAAAAAATGAAAATATATGGTGAAATATCTAGTACATTGAAAACAGGATGACAGCAAGCAGTGAAAGGAAGGTAACATTCTTCTCAGGAGTTGATACACAGTTGACATGATAGCCTGAAATATATGAAGTTGGCTTTGTCAACTTTTCTAATCTCTTCTGTAATGACATAATTGATTGGGTCACATGCATGAAACAAATCCAGGATTTCAGCCTTTTAGACTGTGGTATCTGGGATTTCAATTCAGCATAAACTGACAAAGCAGAGCATCTCTCCTGTTCATGTGACCAACAATATCTAGGGCTAACAGGAAACCATTAGTGAAAAATAAAACACAGCTGAAGTCATGGTAGCTACTAAGTCCTGCTAATAAATATTTACGTACTAGGGACTCTCCATTATAATTCAGATGGATTTAATGCTCACTACCGAAATTTGCTGGACACATTTAGTCATTTGCTCCACAGAAGTTTGATGCATAATGAACCTTTTGGAATGCAGAACACTTGTATCAATTTCAAAATCAGATTTTTGGGTGGGGAAGGGCAATCTTACATTAAACCAGTTCAGCATTAGGAAAAATTGTTTCACACCATCAGTGGTGTAAATATTTTGCAGAGAAATCCAAGCATTTATGTGATAAGTGATGGTGTGGCTGCATAGGCTGCTGAGGAAACATTAAGAGACAGATGTACCAAAACACAGAGGACAGCTCATAAGAGAACATCTCAGCCATGATCTATTTAGGAATAATTAACTATGATCCTTATGAAGCCAACTCAAACTGATTTGATGAATCAGGTACAGAGGAGCCACACCTTTGCAGAATGAGTATGGGTGTGTATATATGTTATTTGTGAGGAAAAAGAACCCACACCTTGAATCAAAAACTATAAAACAAGACAAACAATAAGCCTAAGCAGTTTACCTCTTCATCATCTCCCCCTGTTGTACCACTTCAGCCCATATTTTGTCTTCTAATAATGATCATCAACCGAGAATTAGCTCCTTTTAGATATGGTAGGGATGTTACAATAATCTCATTTAGCAGCAGACTGTTTTGCCACAGGTAGAAATATAATAGCGTGGGAAGATTTCAGAAGGAAATCTGTGCAGCTGCACCAATGCCAGCTGATGTGGAAGTCTGTATCAGTGATAATACAGACTGAAGCTGCTTAATGCCATTTCCCTGCCAGAAAATTCATGGCCTATGTATAAGCGTTCAGAGCCCACGCAAATTCACAAAGCAGAAAGATGTTTTTCAGTCACTGCTAAACTTTTAATGTTTCTACAAATGTTACCAAGACAGATTTGCTGTTGCTTCCCCCCTCCAAATCTCTTATTGTTTATTCATGTGCTTAATATTCATGTGCTGAATATTTATTATAGGGAAATTATTTGCTTATTGTTGTATATATTCCAAGTTTTCAAGATTTTGCAACACTCATCAGAAATTCAGTTATCACAGAACAGTAGGTAGTACTGCTGGTTTAACCCTGCCAGTAAAGCATATATGTGCCTCCTTTTGTGTAAGTGCAGCAACTGTCTCTAGTTTTAACAGATGACCAGACCGCAAAAAGGTAATGAAGCACTGAAGTGTTTAGTGAGCTGGAACGCTTTATAATACCTTAATTATGTATCAGTGTAATTCTTAAAAGTCATCTCTGCTAAGAATCACAGTATTGCCGTTTAAATTGCATACAGGTCCTGTTTTAATTAGTCTTTGCTAGGTGAAATTTTAACAACCTCTCTGAAATGACAAAGACCTATAATTATCTCAATAGTTTAAAATCAAGCTTATTTTTGCTTTCAGCAGTTATAATCGGGCCTTCCAATAGCAACGCTACACGTAACGACACAAATATTTTCTTAAATGTTCTGTGCTATCCTACCTGATAGAAAGGCTATGCTATTTCTTTTTTTTATTTTCCCCAGGCACATGTCATCTGGGAGAACACTACTACAGCAATGCAGAGTGGACAAACCCTGGCTGTGACACTCCAACCAGAACTGCCCGTGAGACAGACACTCAAGGAGAACTGGGCATTCCATAGAGGTAACAAGACTGCCTTTTTGTCACATCTCTTCAAAGGACTGTTATAAACACTTAGTTATAAGAGGGAACAAAAAAAAAAAAAAAAAGAAAGAGAAAGGAAAAAAAAATGCGAGTTTTCCTCTGCAACAGAAATTTATGGTTCTCGATATCTGTGCCCACTCTATAGACAGAAAACAGGATTTTGTAATTTTTACCTATTAAAAATAAAATCTTACCTGTATTCTACCACACTAATACCCTGTAGAAATAGCATGATACAGAATATTCTTAATCAGCTGTCTTAATGATGAAACCTTAGGGGGCAGAGATTTCATTCCTTTGTCATCTGCAGGGAACGCTTGTAATTTAAAAGCAATTTCTTATTTGTAAATTGGCACGGAATCACTAAAAGGCAAAGGGAAAAAAAAATAAACACCCAACTAATTACAAATTTTTCAGAGTATTATCTTCTTGGGTTTCTATTATCCTTTTTTTCTCTTTTATTTTTCTTAACCCTTGCAATATAAATTCATTGTTCTGTACACCCAAACTCTTAATATATCACTTTTATCACAGCATGAATGTCTATGTAAGCAGATTGTCTCAGAAGAGAAACTGGAAGACTGAGTCAAGTTATTTTTCAGAAGGTAACACATAGAATACTGCAAACAAATGTATACTTTGCAGTTTTCTTGGTTGGAAAATTAATCACAGAATGAAAAAGAATAAAAGCCAATATTTCTAGAAACAATCAAAGTTTTTGAAGTGTGGGTTATTTTTTTTTCTTTCCCCTCATGCTACTCAACTATCCTGTGTTTAAAATAAAAAATAAAAAAAAAGCAATTGAAAATTGTGTTGGTGGTGTTTGGAGGATGATATATGAATTAGGGAAAATTGCTGACTCCAGATTTACAAATCTAAGTTGAAATCATGCACAATTGCACTCACTACAGTAAGCAACAATAAAATTGAAAAACCAATTAAGTCATAAAATCATTAAGGTTAGAAAAGACCACTAGGATAATCTAGTCCGACCATCAACCCACCGCCTTCCATGCCCACTAACCACATCCCTCAGTGCAACATTTCTTGAATAACTCCAGGGATGGTGAATCCATTACCTCCCTGGGCAGTCTGTACCACTGCCTCATCCCTTTTTCTGAAAAGAAATGTTTCCTAACATCCATCCTGAACTTCCCCTGGCACAACTTAAGGCCATTACCTCTCATCCTATCACTAGATAGTTACCTTGGAGAAGATGTTGAACCCTACGTCACTACAACCTCCACATACTTGATACTCTCTTCTAAGAGACTTAACTACTTCTTCAGTTATCTATGGAGACAGTGATACCACAAACATAGCACAGAAGAAAGTTGCCAGAAGATTGGAGAGGGCAAAAAATCTAGGATGTAATGCTGGCTTGAAATGGTGGCTGACTATTTATTGTCTACCACAGTGACAACCCAAAAACTCATATCTTTCTGAAAATCCGCTGCTCATCTTATGAGACAGCCTAAAGCCTTTGTGAAATATTCTGAAGGGTAGAATGTTCCCACATGACACATTTCACTACAAGAAGTGGGAGTTGCTTCAAGGTGGTACAAAGTGCTGCAGAAAGCCTGTCAGGTGGCATATGGAAAATTTAACCAGTGTGTGCAGGAGTGTAGCCATGGTTCGGAGGCTCACAGCAGCACTAGAAGTGGCCAATAAACAAGCAAAGTGATAGCTTTGAGCTGGTGATGCTGCACCAATCACAAGAATTTCTGAACCTGGCTACATACACATCCTGTGACAAACAGCATCAGGATTGTACAATGCACATTTGTTTGTACATCACAACACAGCTGGGCAAGGACATGCCCAGCCTATCTGCATTCTCTCTCAAACACAGCCTCACTGTCCTAAAGAAGGAAGGTACTTCTCATTATTCACTGGGTTTGACAGCGTTTCACAAAACTCCTGATAAGCAGGAGGCTGAATGCTCTCCTACTGAGCACCAAACAACTACCCACACCTTCTGTCAAGTACATCTGTTATTGCCAACCGTATCGTCAACACCTCTATTTACAACTTAACACATTTTCAGCGCACATCATTTCCAAACCGTGCGCACACACTACTATTCCCACCTGCTTCCCTAAAATCCAACCATATGCACCTCATGGAGAAGTTTCATGTGAAACAGTGAACCAGACTCTTGGACAGCCTGCGATGGAAGCCACCAACATCTGTGTTCCTTAATCTGTGTTTCATGCTGAATAGCTGTCACCCAGCTCTTATCAAGAAATCCATCCTTTACCTTCAGAGCATCTGACAGACAAATGCCAAAAAGCTATATAAAAGAAAGCACTAGCCAATATTTGCCCCGTTGCCAGTACGTTTCTCCATACAACCATCATTGACCCTTACAGGGAACAAGTAGCTGAGCCAGGGAGACCTTTGGGTAGATCTTGGACTTTTTTTTTTTGTTTTTTTTTTTGTAGGATCTGTGAGTAGCTTAAGGCTGAGATAGCTCTCCTTTGCTTTCAAGAAAGGCAGGCAGAGTCCAAGCTTGTCCTGTCAAATCCTGACTGCACCAAAGGTCACAGGCAGCCTGAAGACAGGAGGATGCAGACTGACATAGGGAGGAAGGTTATCCACCCACTCCTCAAATCTTCAGACCCTACTGCTGAACATGTTTCCACCAAAGGTCATACTCCTCATACTGAACAACAGTGGAGAGTAGTCAGGCATGACAAAAGAGAGGCTGGAAATCCAAATCTAAATATATTTCCATGTCCATATGTCTTTAGATTTTCAAACATACAGAATCTGCTCCAAAATCTGTTTTCCTGAACTACTGCTAGCAGAAGCAGTATTAGCCATCCAATAAAACAGTTACTAATTATATACTCTGTTTACTAACATTGCATCTAAACATTTTCTTCCCCCTCCCTTCCCCCCTTTTATTTTTTATTAATGCTTGGAGAAGCCTACTTCCTGGATGCACATGGACTTCAGTTCCTCCCCACATATTATGAAGGAATTTCAGGAGGAGAAGAGTGGCATTTTAAGATGTTCCTCCTAAGGAACACATTCAAGAGCAAATGATGACTGTGTCTTAAAGAACAGGTGGTAAATTTTAAACCTCCTTGGTGTTCAGTGGATACACATCCCACTTGCATTAAAACCAAGACAATTTAGTTTATTCTCTGTTTTGTTAGATTTGCAAACACAAGGACTTGTCTGTTCAGCCTTGTGTTTGCTTAGAACAGAAAAAGGGAATCTTAAGAGTAATGCTTTGACTCAGTGCTAAGGGGAGAATAGACCCATCATGAACATATTAAGCATATAATTTGCTGACGTGTACTTTCTAATTCTAAAATATCACTCCTTACACTCATTAATCTTATGCATGTCATCAGTAAGGCAAAGACATGGACCTAAATCTGGATGTGAACACCATGAGTATCCCAAACATTGAGAGACAGTGCCAGAATTAAATCGCGTGTTCAGCTTTGGGAGAAGTAACTCAAATGAAAGTTAGAATTGATTTAGGCTTGTAAAATAATCCTGGAAACGCTACAGCTCAGAAGCGTGTGGTGTAGCTTACTATGAGCTTCTCACTCCCTTGCTGCAGCAGCACCCCTAAAAGCATGGAAAATTTTGCCTGCAGTTAAGACTTATGAAAGTACCTTAGTTTTAATAACTGGTTTATTATGTCACAAAGAACAACTCTTCAGTTGCAGCAGATAATTACTCTACCTTCCTCCTAACTCTAAATGCAACTACTATGGGAGCTTGTTCCACTGGACTACTGAAAAACAAAGAAAAAATTCCATGTAATGTAAACTACACATGCAAGAAAATGACCATAACTTTAAAGAAAAAAAAAAACAACCCAATTAGCCTGGTTAAAGTAAAAACATATAATCTGCAATAAACCTTTAAAACAACAGAATACAATACAGGAAGATACTGAGAAAAATGAAGAAAGCCTCAGTGTAACCCAGGTTTACCTGGTTACTGAGCTATGGAGCTACAGAAAGTAAAGGTATTTTCTAGCCCCTGTTTATCAAATGATACAAAACTAAAACAGGCTTTGCTTTTGTGTTGTTTTTTTTGCTGTTCTTTTTTAAACATATTTCCCATATATATATATATATGTATGTGTGTATATATATACACACACACACACACATCTATTTATATCCATATTATACATAGATGCTTTTAGAAATAAATACTCCTAGTCATATTTGCAAAGGACTTGAACACACCAAACAAAGGAGGTTTACAGTATCTCAGAAGCAGATTATGCTAAGTTTTTTTCCTTCTTTATTTTTGCCTATACAAATCTACATTCTTTCTTACAGAGATAAACCTCACTGCAGTGCCCTTAACACAGTGCAGGTTATCAGCCCTTTACACTTTGAATTTATCTATTTGCATTTTTGGTAGAAATGCATTAGAGATACCTCCCAGCAGAGCACCAAGACCAAGACCTATTTTTTATCTTTCAGTTTTGTTACTACTTCACCTTGAAAGGTTTCCAGGAATTTTCAAAATCACACATAGAAGTATACATCAGTCTAGACAATTAAGATGAAATAAAAAACACAGAGAAGCCAAAGCCAAGCTTCCTCTGGGAGCTTCAAGGCTTTCACCTGTTGCTTTCCATGTGATTGCTCCTCTCCTCCAAATCAGTCACTTCTGAATGCAACGGACAGCAAGGCAACAAAATCCATATAAGCTTCCCTGGCTTCAAGGAATCAAAGTCAGAGTGACAGAGAGATGAGGAAACAGGTATTTGCATCGCTTTTTCAATCTAGCAAAGGTACTACCTCACTCCCACAGTGTTTCCACCAGCTGTCAGAAATATCTCACATATCTGACAGATACAAGATAGATTAAATATCAGTGTTTTACTAAACTTCGACATACCGATTACTGATTTTTCCATAACATTAACAGGGGCTTAACATAAAAGACAAATTAATGATATTTATACCCTTGATAAGCCAGCATCACAGTTGCTACTGCATATTTCAAAATAATTTTGTGCCCAAAACATTTCCTAGTTTTGGAAATACAAACTAATGAGATAAACTAAGATGTGAAATATAATACAAAGCTTTGTAAATGAGACTTTTTATTTCTGAAAGCGAAAGGGAGAAATGTTACTCCCTCTCCTTCCTCTTTTCCCCCTCCCGTTGCAGAAGGAAATTGATTTAACCTCATTTACTGCTCTCTAGGAAGAACTCATTCAGCCATGGACTTCCTAGGGAGCTTTCATTTGCTGCACAAAAGCTGCAAATGTCACCACATTTACAAATGAACACATCCTCTTACTCAAAGACTTCAGCATAGTCACCATGAAGAGCATGGCCCACACACTTCTTCTTATTAGGATGAACACTGTATTGGCAGGATAACATGCATGTTACCATTAGCAAGAAGAATGCTTGCCAGGTAAAGTTATTCCTGGCTTAGGCTCAAACACATCACACATTTGCAGCCAGGCACGGCCTTTCATTTCTACCTCTATGAGCTATTTTACAAATGACTCCACACACACTTGTATGTGTGTCCATGAGGTCATTCAAGAACAAATGTACTCGGTCTCAGCATCGTTGAAGATGTTTTCCACAGCTGGAGCATTTTCCTGAAACCACAAAACAGTTTACTCCCAGACCTCTAGGGTAATTGTGCAGTGAGACCAGGTTACTCAAGAAATCAGGACACCAAATAGTGCCAAGATTCCAAATCCTTTCTCAGCTTTGAAAATCTAAGCTGCAGTGTGTGTACGTAGGTGCTACCCACCTACACAGATGACAAGCCTGCATGTGATAACAGTGTCTCATACCTTCACTCCCCACGCACCTGACCCCTGTGCATGTACTGCTTCCAGATGCACTTGGAGCTTTTTACCTCTACCATATAAACTTATGACTGCAAGCAATAGCAAGCCTCAGCTATTGGTAGCCATCTTTCTCTCAGCATGCATCTCCTTACCCTTGCCATCACTGCCTTCCCCATGTACACAGCTTTTTCTTGCCACTGAAGAACCACAATATGGTGGTGTTGCTGCAGCCACTGGGTGCTGCTGATAGCTGTTTCTGGCATGGTCTGCTTCTATAGTTGGTTATTTATTCTGTCAGAGGGACAACCAGTGTTTGTGTGCTCACCTTGAGAACTCAAGAGCTAACTCAGACCTCTCCAGAAAGGAAATTCACCTTTATGGAAATTCCATTTCTTCTCTTTGAATTTATCCCTTGACCATTTGGTGACAGCTCTTTGCCTGGAGCTTGTGCTGCTATAGCCTAGGTGTCACTCCTGAGAAACCTGGATGCATCACTAAGACCCATTGACAGAACTTTAATTTCACTTAGGAAGGCAGAAGCACAATCACAGATCTGGCAGCCAAAGGCAGTGCTAGCTGTATCCCCTTAGGAACTGTGTGGCTGTATAGCTATGCTAGCAGAACACTAATGACACAAATCTGGCTGGTGTTCATACCAAAACTGCTTTCCTGGAAATGCTTTTGCTGGGGGTGAAGAACAAACATATGTTGTAACAGTGACACTTGCAGTGCTACACAGGTGGCTCAATCCATCATCATATGGCATCCACTGCAGGCAAACTAGCTGTGAAAAGGCACAATGCCAGCCAAATACAGACATGAATAGACAGAATGAAAAAAACTCCACCTGGCCCAAGCTAAGAAAATATACAATTCACGAACTGTGAATTTACAGTATGAAAATTCAAGGGAGGGCTTGAGGGGGGTGAGAGTGAACTCTCCACAAACCTCTGTACAGATATTTGTCAACAAGCATTAATAGCACATGCATCTTTAGGGAGAATCCACAGTTTGGTTACCTGTATCTTTGAAATCTAGCAAGTTGTGTGTACTTAGTGTTGTGCTAAAAGTTAATGTTACTATATAGAGAATTGGTGCAGAAAAAAGACAGTGCAAAAGGTAAGATAAGGTTCATAGCACCGTCTAAATGAAGGTCTCACGTGGCAGTATTTCTTAGCTCTGCTTTAGGAGAATAAACAGAAAATTAAAAATTAAATAAAAGCATAATAGAGACTCATCAGGTGATTTCTCAGACGGATGGGATACATACACAAATGCAGCTCTCCTTTCACATCTTCCCCATTAAGTTCCTCTGTACCTGCATAACGCCACCTTGAAAAACAGAGTCCCAGTTCTTACAGAAAAGAGGTTGCTAGGGGAGAAACCACCTAAGAAACACTGCATTGACCTCAGAGCCTAGCTGAAAGCCGGCAAACCAACGAGCTTCAGACATCAAGAGAAATGTAGAATGGTGACACTTTACTGAAGAAGAGAACATTTCTACTGCCTGTTTTTGTTTGTTTGTTTTATTTTTAACGTGGGCAATACTTCTAACTAATAAGCAAAAACCATACCACAGCAACATGAAAACAGCTTTGCTTTCCTCACATAACAGATGCTTCTTGATGACACCCTTTTGACCCACAGGAAAACTCTCAGAAAAGGAGCAGGAACTCCTTTAATAGGTCTGCTCAGCTGAGCCCTCAACAGGTACTAAAACAAGGAAAAAAAAAAACAAAACATCTGAGCTACATTAATTTTAATGTATTTTTATATCCTTCCTTACAATGCGAGAACAATTTTTCTTCTTGCCTCTCTTCTCTATCAGGCAACACAAAGTACAAAATAACACTCAGCTCTGTGAGGATCATTTCCTACCAGAGTATTATCTGTATTATCTTCAAGCACCAACAGAGTTAATTCCAACAGGTAAAGGTCCCATTCACAGAGACTTCAGAGTCACAACAGGGATGCTCAGAACACCTCAGTTATCTAGTTCTGTTCTTTCATTCTTCATTCAGCCCTCGGAGTTTTTGTATTAGATTTATCATAGCATCTTACTCCCCACAAAAATTAAGCTGCAGTCAAATATTTACTACATAGACCTCTGAGCCACTAGAAAATTTGTGACCATACCACAGTACATAATCAGATTAATAACAGTGGTATTGAACTTCAGCATGAGAGATGTTACTCAAGAAAAGTTCTCAAATCTAAGTTCAGTCTCAAGAACAATGTAAGGTCTGTCCCAGTTCAGGGCAGCATATACTCAAACCTAGTTGACGTCCAAGAGTTTAAAAACCTCATTATTTATAAGAAGTAATAGAGGAAAGTAATAGAAGAAAAAAGCATTATTTCAATCTAAGATTAATTACTCTTCAGTACGATCTGTGCTCCCAGTGGTTTGGTTGGGATAGACGTCAGCTCCATGTTGAAAACATCAGACTATTGTTTCACCTGCAAAGCCCACACTAGGCTTATTCACAAGACAGCTGGTTGCCACAGAAACAGGCTGCCTGAAGGACACGTGAGTGTCCCATCCCTGGAGCATTCAAGGCCAGGTTGAATGGGGCCCCGGGCAGCCCTGATCTGGTGGGTGGCAGCCCTGCCCACAGCAGGGGGCTGGATGGGCTTTAAGGTCCCTTCCAACTCTAGCCATTCTATGATTCTATGACCTTAGCTTACATCTTAGCAAGAGGAACTGCGCACACACCTGCAGAAAACACCTTTGCCATGTCTGCTTTGCATGTCTACTAAGGAGCTCAGCTATCCTAGTTGCAGAGCACGAGTTCCAAACGTATAGACAAAGCAACGAGTTTCACTTCAATTTAGCAAGCAATAAAAAATAAAAGGGGTGGGTGTGGTTGCAAACTAAGTCCTGAAAAAGTTCAGTCAATACTGAAAAAAGGATAAAAAGGTAAATTCAGCTCCATTCAAACTGTGTAATGAAAATCTGCATTAGTGCTTTATACAGGAAGATAGAACTTAGCATCTTCTCTCTCAAAGCACTGCTGAGTATAAATGAGATCCAGCTGTAAAAGGTTCAGTCAGGTCACATTTTGAATTTAAACTGATCTTGTTTGGTTGGTTTTAATAATAATAGTCTCTGAGGTATCCTGGAAAGATATTACCTAAAAGATCTCATCTGCATTCACTCCCATATCATTCTACTTGTGCAATTTTCATAAAGGAAACCCACTTGCAAAATTGATGCTGTGTAACTTTCCTGCTCAGCTTTCATAGTCTGTCCTCCCCAACAGCCTTCAAGCACCTGAATCACAGATTACATACAAATGAGGAAATAAGCATAGCTGTCACTTCCTTAGATTAGTTTGAAGTCCAAAACCAAACTAGAAAACCCATATAAGGGTCATTGACTCTGACTCAAGCCTTTGACTAAGCCCTCATTTAAGCCAAGCTTGTACATTGCATTTTAATGACTCTTTCCTCACCAAAGCAGTCATTCACATATTCAACAATACAGGCAAGTCCAAGTAATAACACATTTAAAAGCCCAAGTAAAATAATAGCTAAGTTGAATGAAATTAGTGGAGTATAAAACTGGCATGCAAATCTTAATTCATATCAAAGCACTTTATTGTTTATAGCTGATTATCGGAAGTAGATTTTCTCTTCTAAGCACAGCATGGTTTGTAACATTACTTACATGCAGCTCATTTAAGCAATAGCTATGAAAATCCCTATTTCTATTAACAGCATTACCAGTGAGTAAAATAGTTAAAAATGTGTATTATATAAGCGTTATAATTCCAATTGAAATGAAATAAGTTTCATAACCTCCACCATAACAACTTGTTAAAGCAGCCCTTGCAGAGATGCCATAAATCTAACAAGGCACAAAGCTACAGCACACCCTGAAAGAGATCTCTGATCTTAGACAAAAGCCTCTGAAATATTTCCAGAGTGTGAATTTAGGCCAGATGTGCAGAGCCGATGCTCACAGTTTTCTCTTCTCAAATCAAACCAAAAAAAAGTCTTATTTGGAATCACATTTGATTCAGGCATGACTGAACACCTGCCTGAACCCTGTTACAAACTACATTATTTTTTAATAAACGAAAGATGAAATATTTATTCCATCTTTTCCTAGAGCTGTCAGTTGCACCAAATACTTGCTGGATGACCTGAAGCTCAAAGAGATGGTGACATCATATTCTCAGACCTGAAGGGAAAAACAGGAAGGTGGAACTGTATGAATTATAGTCTTACCATAAAAATAAGGCACAAAAAAGTCTGGACAATATTTACAAGCAAATGAACTGTGTGCATCATTCTGTGTGGCAACTGCTGTTCCATTAGAGTCTAATAAACCCAGCTCAGGGAAGCTTCTGTCTCACATCACAGAGGCTCTCCAAGCTGGTACTTGTATTGTTCAATTATTCAAATACTGTATTAGTGCATTTAGCGGATGTTCCATCACCAGATTACTGGTGATGCTCAGGTAGCTTTGTATTAAGCCAGCAAAGCCACAGCACAAGAAGCAATTCAGAGCCCCTACATAAGTAAATACAGCATATCTAAATAGCCAGACCTCTTGACTTAGAGTCACAAAGGTTACCTTGGTTTAGTGATCCCAGCATTGGGCATAGGAGCAGTGCCTTTTACTTCAGGAGACCTTTTCTCACCCAGTAACTGCAGCACTAGGTGCTCAAACCAAGCTTCTATTACTGTATAAGTCTCAGGGATGCTACAGAACTCCTGGAGGCCTGGAGAAACTCTGGAGAGCAATACCTGTGCAGTTTGTGAAAATTAAACTCTCCCAGGGTGGTATCCTACCAGTTCTGCATTTCAGGTGGCAGAGCTCAAGCTGGGGAAAGCCAGGTCCCATTTGAGCAGAAGAGCATGCAGATCTGACCTTAAAAGAAGGAGTCACACTGACTAGGCATAACAACAGAGAGATCTGAGGATGGGTCTCTTTAGAGCATGCTAAAGTTTCTGTCATTCCTTGTGGATTAAAGCTACTGATGATTAACCAGAAGAGATGAATAGGAGTGAAAAATGGCTCTTGTTTACATTGGAAAGAAAATGCAGTACTGAGACCCTCCCCTTCAAGTGGAAATCAGTATGAGATAGCATTGGAAGAATCAGCTCAAATCCAAAATCCAAAACATCATGCTGACGCCAGGGAGATTTAGTGGCTAAGGTAACAATATCACTTAAAACCAGATGTCTCTCCATTATGGATTAGCAGCTGCTGCAGTGTACCAGAAGACAGGGAAATAGAGAAAATTACCCCAAGTCTTATATATAGCTAGTGGAAAAATCAGAGCAGAAGCCAAAGCCCACTGAAGGGCCATTCCCTTAAGCGTACTTCCTCCAAGATACTATTTAAATCAATCTAGTATGGCCCTTACAAGGAGATAGGCATTACTCAGTAGTAGCTGCAGAACTCTAGGAAGAGTTAATAAACACTGACCAGTATCTATTTCACACACGCACAATGAAATAAAGAGAATCAGGAGACATTTGGAGAAGTCAGGAAGAAGAACAAAAAGGTTCTCGAAGTATCTCTGATACAGAAATGTTTCAGGAAAGCAAAAACAGTGAGGAAAAAGCAATCCAGAAAAGGCTGGCAGATTCTGTGGATGGGCAAGTTGGGACACCTCTGAATTTCACAGTATAAACCAAGTAGGATGAGGAAAGGTTCAGCACAGTGGCTTTGCATTGGGAACTGCATATCCATTACACTTTGAACACAATTGAGAAACAAACAAAAACTTCTATCCTTCTGAAGATGCTCTAGAAATCAGGCATAGTGCCAGTCAGAAAACTTTAAGCTAAAGGTCTTCAGATAAGGACCTACCATCCTCACTCTTACTCCAACACTGTCTGGGATTTCCAAGGTCCAAAGCTCTTGGCAAATACCTACTAAAGAAGATTCCAATCTGAGACATAACTTTTTGATGTGTTCATGTTTAGAAATGTGAAAAGCTTTCCTGAAACATGACTGGCATTCTAAGCCCCACTGGCCTAATTCTGTGCACCTCTTAGGGCATCATTACTCTCAAAGCTGTGCTCTTGCATCACGATTTATAAAATGCTTAGAGCATTGCACTGCATACAAGAAAACCCACAACCATAAAAGCAACGTGACCCCCTTGAGAGAGTGGTTGTTTATTTGCAGTATTCATTTTAATAAAATACTTTGGAGATAAGGCTGCCAGCTGTAACATGAGGGTAAGGAAGTAAAAGTGGGCAAAAATAAAAATTGTACATGGTTGCACAACCTGTAATTGCTGTATAACTTGGCCTTTCTGAAGCACTTTTCATGCGAAGACTTTCCTTTACCAACATAAATCAACACAATTTATTCTTGCTTTTGAATGTGCAGAACTGGAAGGAAATTAGTAGACTTTAATGTAATTTTAATTGCATTAATACACAATAAAGGCATGCTCTTGGCAGAAATTGCTGTAACTATACTACTTATGGATTTAAATATTAAATACATCTCTCTTCTTCACAGCTCCTCTTCTAATCACACATTTTATTTTCTACCATATATTTGTCCTCATAAAAGCATTCTGTAAACTAACAGCAACTTTCAGGTTGTTGGATTCCATTCTTTTTAATACAGCTAAATGAGATTTAATTTGAAATCTAACATCACCTTAAAATATGGATATGATCACAGCATATTTACAGCATATATTCATCTTGATCACTGAAAGGAGTTAGATACGTTGGTGAAGGTTTTAAGTATACTAAAGCATCCAAAAAAACCAACTGTATCCTATCAATATGTAGTTGCAGATAAATCCCCTGCATCTAGAGAAACAAGAATAACAGATCAAACTGAGGGACTAAAGTACAAACTTTGTAGCCAATTATCAAAGCCTGCAATTGCTTGAAATCCAACCAAAGTTCCTGGAGCTCCCTGTGGGAGAGGATGTTGTGCCCTACTGCTCAGCTTCTGCAGCCGCTCCTTGCACACAGCCATTGCCATGTCACAATTTGCATACAAAATTTAGAGATAGCAAAGGCCAGCCTTGCTAGATACATGGTCTATAAGCACCTGAACTGCTGGCAACTCTAAGAAGATATAGGAGCCACCATGCAACAGCAGAGCCTGCAGCAGGGGCAGCAATGTTTGAAGGAAGGTGCTCTGAATGGCTAGAAGGAAAGGAATAAAACTGGGTTTTTCTCTGGTGGTATCACGTAGTAATGCCTACTGCCAGAGAACAACACTAAAACCAAGAAAGGACAGAAATCCTGGGATGCCCGTGGAAGCACTGGCATCATGAGCTCAAGAAGGAAGAAGAGCTTTTTTCCCTGCAGAGTGACATTACAGAACAGACTTTGGGAATCTGAAAGAAGTAAAATCTCTGCTACTGAACAATTTCCAGCATGTCTATGAAAGCAAAGTTTACATACTTTCTCCCCCTCCCCTTTACATAAATAAGAGCAAATAAATGTGATTCTTTTTTTTTTTCCTCACAGAAAAGCAGATACCAATAACACACAGCCTTAGAGCTGCAATAGCAAAAGATCACAGTGAAGCCTGTGCAAGACAAGAGAGGTGGCAATAATAAGTAACAAGAAATACTGAGACTGGCAGGGTGAGAATCCAGTTCTATGTTAACTATTTTAGCCAAACTGAACTGGATTTGGAGACAAAGGTACTCCTTCCTGATTACCAAGCAGAATAAAGGTTGCAGTACTAACAAGATAACCAGACTGACAGGGGCTTGTAGGGTCATTTCCTTACTTTCTGGAGGGTGGGATGTAGTTTCTTTGCCTGAGCAAAACAGAACACTGATTTGTCAGGAGCTTACAAGTATCAGTAGAACTGTACCAGTGCCCTCATCATGCTTAATGTTAACATCATACACAGCAATACTTGAGTTTAATCTCCTTAGTCCTGCTGACCTTGCAACAAGTAGTTGAAACATACTCTGAACCAACTCACAAAGGAAATCTGTAATGCCTCCCATGTTTCACTTCCTCCTAGGTTCATAGGCACATTAGGTTAGAAAGGACCTACAAGATCATCTAGTCCAACCATCCTCCTATCACCAACCCTACCCACTGAACTACTAAATCAAATCCCTTAGCACCTCATCTAAACACTTCTTGAACAGCGCTAGGGATGGTGCCTCAACCACCTCCCTAGGCAGGCCATTCCAGTGCCTGACCACTCTTTCAGAGAAAAAATCTTTCCTCAGGTCTAATCTAAATCTTCCCCAGCGCAACTTGTGGCCATTCCCTCTCGTCCTGTCATTATTTATCAGGGAGAAGAGGCCCACCCCCTCCTCACCACAACCCCCCTTCAGGAAGTGGGAGAGTGCAATAAGGTCTCCTCTGAGCCTCCTCTTCTCCAGACTAAACAATCCCAGCTCCCTCAGCCGCTCCTCATAAGACTTGTGCTCCAGACCCCTCACCAGTTTTGTTGCCCTTCTCTGAACACGCTCCAGGGCCTCAATGTCCTTCTTGTAGTGAGAGGCCCAAAACTGAACACAGTACTCGAGGTGTGGCTGCACCAGAGCTGAGTACAGGGGACCTTCATAATGAAGGTCATTAACAAGAACCTTGATAATGAAGCAGACTGTTATAACAGTCTTCATTCTCTCTTGTTACTATTCATGTATCTGGTTCTATCTCATCTTTGTCATTCAAAGAACAGACAGCACATCAGTCTATGTAGAGAATGTCTAGCACATTGTTACAATTGAAAACTGCTAATACAGCAATAATTCTGAAAGAAAATCAGTTTTAATACCAGATTAAAAAAACAAAAACACTAACATAACCAAATCCAGAAATTGGATGAGCTGCAACCATTGTAGCTTTGACATGCAATACCAGTGATAATAGAAATTACCAGAAATTCTTATGGAAAAGCAGAGTGGATTAGTCAAGATCCAACAAAAGCAGCTCAGCAAAACCTTTTCTTCTTGAATCCCATCTTTTCTCTTGATGGGAAACCACACTGGGGGGGGAATGGCAAATAAGGACCAGCTGGTTGCTAGCTATTATGAATTGCTGGTTCAAATTCCTTCATAAGGTGTTACACAATTATTAATTTCTTTCCTCTTGAAGAAAATCTTCAAGATTTTTTTTTAAATGAGAACTAACAAGCATTCTTCAAAATTTTTCATACATTACTACTTCCTTCCTATCACTTTTATCCACATTGTTGTCAACATTTTAGCCATCCAGAAGAAGTAAAAAAGGAAACTAGGCTTGGTATATTTAAGTTTCTTTGGAAATATAAAATAAACTCAGAATTACCTTAGCTGACAAAGAAAATAAAAGCACTAATATCGCTTCTTTCTTGCATCCATTGCACACTGGTAAGAGATCTGGGTTTAGAAATCTTGCTGACAACCTCTTTCTCCAATGTTTGTTATATCCTCAGCTGAAGTTAACATAACACCACTTACATAAATATCTGATATTGTAGTTGTTTATTTTAGAAGTAGGAAAGTGAAGACTCTTTGCCATAGGAAAACTGCTATGAAAAGTGTACTGTTGCCACCAGATGCAAAGACAAAATAGATCTCATTAATTTCAAGAATATATACACCACTGGACAGTGTGAAAGAATGAATGAGGCTGTATAAAAAAAGAAGACGACAGCTACTAATGTAACCTCTTCTTTATGAGGTTCTGCGTTACAAAAGCACAGCTCAGCTAATTGCTCTTAGAAAACAGATTATACTGGAGATGGATGAGGGAACACCGGTGATTTAACACCTCTCCCCTTCTAGTTAACAACTAAAATGAATTGAATGTTACTGTTGTTCCATCTTCACAATATCTTTCTACAGATATTTATGAGACAGAACCAGATGATTCATTTCTTTTATTCAGGAAGATAACTCACCAAAGCTAAAGATATTATTCATCCTAGAATACACGGCATTTTCTAAAAGTAATAAATATATTCATCTAAGCATCATACACTCTTCTACAGAGAACATAGAAAGGCTAAATAAAGACAGTAAGAATTCTTATTATCCCTTCCATCTGTACTTGTTATTTACGTGACTTTTAATTGAAGATAACTGCACCTATGGATGCTAAGGGGAAAACAGTGTCTCCTTTGAATTTTTCAATTTTGCATCAAGTACACAGGATCACACCCCATAAGTGTGAGACAGCTATGGTTAAAGCTAGCTGGATGATCCTTAGAAATTGCACTGCCAACATCACTTAAGCATGTGTTTTATAATAAAAACTGCTTGTATTCAGAATCAGACAGTTTAGCTCTATCACAAAAGGCAATTTCACAGAGCCCATCACCAATGACTATGCAAAGATGTGCAGGAAAGTAACAGCAACTCTTGCAGATACATGAAGCTCTGCATAAGCCAAAGCATTTCTGAAAGCTTGCTGGCAGAGATGAGTAGTTTACAGTACAGTGAACCGCTGCTCAGGACAGCACTAAAGACTGTGCTCAGCTAAAACAGATCTTTTTCAGATCTTTTTCCTAAAGAGAGACCCAAAGCCACAAGCACAGTTCAAAATCTAAGCCCCAGAACTCAGGTTTCTTGGCATTCCTGCCAAAGGTTGGTTTACGAAGTTACCGAAGTGCAAAAGGAGTTCAGTGCGATGGCAGAATTGCTCAACAGTTTCACTGCAAACATCCCAAGCTGACATCTATAAACCAGTGGCAATTAACTCTGCTGACCTTATCACAACAGAATGAGGACTGCCGAACATCGAGGCCAAATTGCTCTCTAAGTAATCACCATAGTCCTGTTTTGCCTCAGAATAAAAGTATATGTTGTCCTATGTATCTACCTATACATTCATTTAAACTTTTTGTAGTTTAGAAGTATATGTCTGTACTCCTTGAACATAAATATTCATAAAACAAAGAGCTTATTTTAAGACTATCTTTAAGTCCACAAATTTGGTTAAAGTAGGAAACAATTATAAACCTTCAGAAAAAAAGTGCTACAAAATATTATGCATTTAACAGATCCCATCTGTTTTCAAAAGGATGTATATATGGTGTTAAAAAAGATACTTTCTCCTGCAGGAGTGCCAAACACCGGTCTTCATGAATATGTATAATTAGATGTTCTTTGTGAGTGAGAAGCAGTAATTAATTCAGTGTTAAACATCACAACCTATTACTTGAACTCCATGGCAACCAATGCTGTTGAAAGAAAAAATGAAATTTCAAAGCCTATTTTTAAATTATTACAGTTACACATTTCCTAAAGTTTCAAAGCAAACTTGTATTATTTTTGGCCATGGACAATTACTTTGTCTAATTGGTAGAAGATTGAAGAGGCAACTATTGAGCTTTGTTTCCATTTTTTAAAAGGCTGGATTGCAGTGAATGACTGCCTCCATAACATCCAGCGGTTCGAAGGCACAGTAGAAATAGTAACAATAGGAGACAACCTTTCACTTAGGAAAGAGGGAAAAGCAAAAGAAAAAACAATGGCATTCAGAAAGACTAACTGCAGTATTCCAGAGAACTGGCTACAGATCCTAGGAATGTCAGTCTGAAGGGAAAGAGTAGAAGAGAGAGACACCTTTCTCAGAAGAACAATAGCAGTGTCACAAACTGGTATCGTACCATGGGTGGAGGTAAGACAGGATACATACAGATGGATTTGACTGCACCTTGAATACAAGGATGGTATGAACTGGTACTTCCAAAGTGAGAACAGACGAGGCCATAATGATATGTAATTAACAAAGACCAAGAATAACAGGAAACTGTCCCGTAAGTATTTCAGTAGAAGAAGAAAAAAAACCCCACAAAAGTGTTTGTCTACTGAAAGAAACTGGGAATCTGTTTAGGATAGTCAGCCAGAAAGCGGAAATTTTGAATGTCTTTTTTTGCACCATCATTTCTTTAAACATTATCAGTCCTCAGTAATAGATGTGAGACACCATCAATCAGAAAAGGAGAGTATCTTGGTAAGCCAGGAACGTTCATTTTGGTATGAAGAACTGCTTGATGAGCTGCTGACACTTATTTTAGAGGTCCCTGAAATACAGTGAGTTATCAGAGACTGCAAAATAGCAAACAGTAAAAAGGAGACACCCAACAGCTTAGCTTAAATTCCAAGAACAGTAACAGAACAAATAACCAAACTATTGGTAAATAGCTAGGAGATGAAAAAATAAATAAATAAAATAAAATAAAAGAATAGCAGAGAGCATAGATTTGTAATGAAAAAGCATCATCAAACCAATCTAATTTCCTTTAATGACAGGATGAAAGCCTTCAGAGAGATAGAGGAAAAACAATAGTTGTCATATTGCTTTACTTAAGTTTATTTCATGAAATTCTCTCAAACAAGGTGGAAATATTAGGAGGCTCCAGAAATGGTTAGAAAAGGATATGCAGGAAAAAGAAAAAATAACAAACATGCATGGCTCATCACAATTAAAGAAAGATGCAAGCATTCAGTGACATTGCATAGGGAAGTGTCCTAAGTGTGGCATTCTTGAATATATTTTTTAATGAACCGAATCGTAGAATCTTACAATATCCTGAGTTGGAAGGGACATGTGAAGTTCATCAAGTCCAGAATGATACAAATCAAGTTTGTTAAACAGACCTCAGCTAGGAGGGACTTACAGTATTCTTGAGAGCAGGACTAGCAGTCAAACTGACTTAGCAAACTGGAATACAGGCTGAAAACAGACACTGTGCACTACTTGCAAGCAGTATGAAGTTCTGCACCTCAGAAGGAATATCCAGGTATATCAGTGCAAACTAGGGAACCCTTGGCTGCGCTGATCTACAGCACTGAAAGAAATGCTAGCTGGTCCATCATGCTGTTGGAAAGAAGGTAATCACTTTATTTCAGCTTACAAGGAGAAAGTAAAGGTTGTGAAATGCCCAAAAGAAATGTTTTCAATTCACTGAAGTGCCCTGTTCAGTTTAGCACACTGCATTTCAAGAACAGGTATGATCACCTGAAGATGGAATAGAAAGTATAATGTAATAAGTTGAAAGAGTAACACAGCACTGGAACAGGGGAAGCTCTGGAATCGTCATCACTGGAGGTCTTCAAGATGAGGCTGAACTTGAATCCACTAGGACTGGGGATAATACCCTAGTCCTTCCCAGGTCTTGTGAAGATAGACAAGAGGATCCTTTAAAAAGAGAAATAATGAATCCAGAAAGAATCTACATGACCTGCTCAAACTAGTATCAGTGCAAAATAAAGATATGTTTCAGCTCCTACCAGAACATAAAAGGAACAGATAACATGATATTGCAAAACTAAAAGTTCTTTCTTTAACACACACCTAAGGCTAAGCCTGACAGTCCCAGGCACCTCAGTGAAGCCTACTGCTGTAGTCAAAGCACATTTTGTGTGTCAAAGATTGCCAGATCTGGTTGCAGTGAAGAATGAGACTATCAGAGGGAACGACTTTCACCAGACACACAGGCAACAGGTAAGCATCTGAATGAGTAAAATACTGTTACTGGGGAGCTCACACCATCTACTGGATTGCTGATCCTGCTTCCCAAACAAGCGCTGCCCAACAGAGGCAGCAGCTCATCTGCACGCACCTGAGGGCACTCTCAATCTACTCCCAGCCCCCAAAGGCTGCCCTTAAGCTTTAGGTCAAATTCTCATTACACTTCTATTATTTCTACAATATTTCTCAATGAAGTTTAAAGGATAATCTTCCCATTCACATCACAATCATTTTTCTCAAAGAATAAAAGACATCTGGTAGTAACTGGACAGAAGCCCAAATTCCCCCAGCAGGGTACTGAATGCAGTAAGCAGTCACAGAGCAAAGCAAAATTTCTGTCTCAAGGAGATCTAAAAATAACAAGTTGCAGCAATTAGGTATTTGCATCTTGCTTGGAAGTAAGACTTTATAAATAAATGTTTGGTTTAGAAGAGTGAGTGGTAAGCACTGTCTTTTTTTTTTTTTTTCGGAGATGAAACCTGGGTTTCAAAGTAATTACATTATGGATGCACTTCATATACTAGTGAAACAACAGGGCATACTGATTTGCAACTTACTGACAACTCCAAAGCTGTTCTTCATCAGATGGAAGACAGTCTAGCTCCCTTGACTGCAGGGGAGCTATGTAAGTTTACTCCAGCTGATAATTTGCACTCACGTTTTCATTAGACTACTGAGTAAAGGAATCTCCAAAGACTATGGGAGCAATCAATCAACCAAAGAGCACACAGGCTGCAAACACTAAAACACTGCGGGGGTTGATACTGCACTGAAAAGGAGCAAGCAAAACACTTATCCACATATGCTATTTATACCACGACCAGCATTTTTTACACTTTTGCACCTAATGTTTCTTTCTGTTACAGAGTTAATAACTCTGACATCATCGTAAGTAGGCATCGTCTCCTAAGAGGTGATCAATCCCACTGAAATTACATTCATATAAATGAAATTTGAAATGCATTGTATCTACTGGGAGACACCATTACAATTTACCACCCAGAATTTCATTCACTGTTACTCACTGAAGTATGTTGGGGAAAAAATAAGTAATACCACCATAATCCAACTGTTGAAACAGTTTAAAAAATAATAATAATTAAAGAAAACGAAAAAGAAAGAAAGAGGAAAGGCAAGCTGTGGAGGATGCTCCAGGGAAGAATCTAACACTCTGCTGGCAATGCTGGGGGCAGACAAGCATGACAGAATAAAGACACTGTCAAGTAAAAAACAAATCAATAGGATAGTTCAAGAAGACTGTAACACCACTGCTTCTGATGCCAATTCTTCCATACCTGTGAGAGGCTAATATTGTATGTTTTTGCAAAACTATGAATAAGAAAGACTTAATACATAACTGGTGAGTACGTGCTGCATGAAGCAGGCACACTAGTTTGAGAGTGACACTTTAAGATAACATGCATTGTTTTTGTAGTCCCTAAGCTACAACGTTTCTGACCAAAGAGCAGTCTACTCTCTATGAGATACCGTCTTTCCTATGACACAAACACTGCTTTCAAAAGCTGATCCCATCTTTATCCACCGCTACCTGAGAATTTAATCAATAGAACTTTCAATTTTAAGAAATAATTTTATAACATCATTAAGGTCCTGCAATAAAATGCCATAAGTTCAAAACCATAATCAGTAGAACACCGGATGTCTTGCAATCACATCCCTGACTCTCAAGAATCTTTCCCCTAAAGACCACTTTGACTCATACTGTTTGGCTTTTCTCTCACCTTGGCAGCTTAGGTTTTTAAGAACTCTGTTCTACACAGTCTGAGCAGCTGAGTCTTTAAATAAAAAAAGGCTATTAGATGTACCACAAAAGGTATTCAGATTATACAACTGAAAGGGTAAGCTTCTGATCTTTTTATTCACAAGACAGATTCTGTTTGTATCATTTTGCTCCTTCTCTTACTCTGTTGAAGTAACAATGATGAATAATTAAAATAAAAAGGGGTAGAAAAATTGAACACATTAAGGATGCAGATAAAATACTCAAAAGCTATGGTAGCTTTAAAAACATTATTAAAACCTCAACAAGAAAATATACTCTTGAAATATTCTCTGCAAAAATCACAAGAGCCCAACGTTGTGATGTATGTCTCTCAAACAGTTCCTAATTAACCAAACCAGTTAGAGGGCTATTTTAAGGTTAATTTGACATACTGCTGCTATTTAATGACCACCTGGCAATGTGGCAGGATTCCCTAAAGCAATAAAGCCACATCTGAAACGGGGGAAAAATACTTCTCAGAAGAAAAAGGAAAGTGTTATTAATAGTTCATTTTCTCACTGAAATTTAAAGACGTTTGTTGATGGTGTGAGATACATAAGAAAAATACATCCATTATTGCATCCTAGATTTCTTTTGTTACTGTTGTTCTGATATACTGTAAAGAACAGGTGCCCATTGAAACCTGTTTGAAAGAAATTTTTCAGTTCTCAGCACCAAAGATGATGGCTGAAGCAGCAGAAGGTTGGAACCATGTGTCTGAAGCAGCAAGATCATCCTGAGATTGCTCAAGTCAGCATCTCTGGTTAAGCAAGGTGCCAAGTCCTCCCATTCTGGCCAACAGAGAACAGTAGAACTGAGAAGACTGCTTACTTTATGAGGCTTCGCTGCTTGAATTTTATTCTGACGCTGGTCACATTATACTGAACGTTTTCCTTCATGAGAAGGAATACAATAGAAGGACGTTATATGTCAACTCAAACAGAAGCAGTTTGGAAAAATAAAAAACTAAAAGCTAAAAATGATTGTTATTAACATTGAAAGCATCAAGGGGTCTTTATAGTCCTAGTAGTGATTTAGTTAACACATACGTTGTTCATAATTCTTGCTAAGTTGATATCAGTGCAATTTCACAACAAAGCACTGCATTGGATTCAACTGTGAAACATCCTTAGCATGGAAGCACTCACGACTAACCCAACTGGAGTCCATCTTGTAAAATTAGAAATTTAATAGCCGCCTCTGAAGACAGCAAAGGGAAGAAAAGAGCACAGAAAAGCAGGATATTCTGAAGGCAAGACCAAAACAACAAAGCAAAAATAATTTCTGGGTAAAGATGTCCACTATTACAAATTGGTGCTTGCCCAGAGCACCAGAAAAGTGAGGAGTTGAAATTTGCTCCTCCTTTTTCCCCTCGCTAAACTCAAGTCCATAAAAACTTGCAAATCAGTCCTCAGCATCTGAAATAGTTCCATAGTAATGTTTCCTTCAAAAAAAGAAAAAATGAACAAAGAAAGTTGCTGATTTTGTCACAGTTTTAAAACAGGTACGCATTCAACAGTTAAAAAAATTTACACTCTGCTTTTTTGAGCACTGCAGATGCACTTTCTCTGCACAAAGCAAGCAACCTACTCATTTTTCTGGAGGAAACAACAACATCAACAAAAAGCAGCATAGAGTCACCGTGCCAGGCAGTCTGGCTTTACAGAAAGCAACATATTTTAAGAACTCATTTCCTCCAGGGCACAACACATCCTTTTTCCTAATTAGCTCTCCCTTGTTATTAAGTTGACCTTCGCCATTCCATTCTGTTAGATATGGTAGTGATGAGGTTTAAGGAACCTATCAAAAGATTTAGTTGCCCGCTTCTCCTGGCCTCTGGTCTGTTATCACAGAACTTTGAACTGTACATGTCTGTTTCAGAATTTGTAAGAGAAGCACAGTCACTTAGGGTTAGCCATTGCGTTTCTGGACACTCATCTAGAAATGCAGCTGAATATCAACCGGAATCATTAAAAGTCAGGCCACAACAGGAATCTCCTGTAGCAAGAAGAACAACCTAGGAAAATTTTATTTCATGTTCATTTGGATTTCGGCAGATACAGTCTCATACAATGATTTGGCTGTTTTCCAGAGAATGCATCCTGGGAGACTATTCAAAAGGGAACGATAAATAGAGCAGTGAACTGACATTTCCATGTCAGTATGAGGAGGACAAGCGAGATATTAGGCTGGCAGCTTCACTGGGGTGATAAAAGGATATTTAATGGTAACCAAGTATAAAACCCAAATTAAGCATTTGGAAGCCAAACAGGAATCAGTTTGACAAGTACCAAGGCAGAAGTGGAAAAGTAATCACCCATTACCCTCATTTGCTAGGGCGTGCAAGAGCTTATCTGATTTATGCGTTCTGTAAGACACAGTGCCAAACAGCAGTTAGGATTTCTAAACATACAGCAGAGCAACGGCAATAAGGCACTGGACCAACAACTCAAAAGTTTGCCATGCACACTGCCACAGCCAATGCAGTTAAATAGAGTATGAATGCGTGGCCAGAGAAGCACTCTCCTCTGGTAAAGCATAAGCAGCTGACTTTATGGTGCCCAACTTACAGATCTGTGGCAAGCTTTGATTTCTCAAGGTCCTTCAGCACAAGAAATGCAGCAATAACATTGGAGTGACACTGACCTTGGCACCTGCCCAGCGTTGGTCTGGGGTGAGTGCTGGGTGCTCTGCTGTTTCTAGCCTTGGAAGTACCTTAAGACACAGCTGGGCTGGAGCTTTGTGGTAAGCCATATTCCCAATGGATACTGCTTCTTCAGTCTGGAGTCCTGCTTGCTGAAGACTGCATTACCAGGCTTAGTGTAGGAAGAATTCAGATTTAAGATACTAGCCTATGCAAATGTGACAAATTTTAAGGTGCTTAATATTTTGGGTAGGTATCCAAAGAATAGCATATGTTATTTTTACACAGCATTTTTACCACTCACAGTTGTTTTCAACCCCTCAGTCTACTGTGTGAACTAACATATTCAATACAAAATCACTTGGGTTAAAGAGCAGCCCAGGTCATGCCTTGTCCATATTCCCTTACTTGAGACCAGAGGTGAATATGAATATAAGAAGGGAGCTGCAAAATAAGTTTCCCTGTGCTCCAGCACTACCTTTTTTTTTTCTGCCATGCTCAGCTCCTGAAGCAGATATATTGAAAACAAACCTTCCTTACTCTCTTGTTCTTCACCTTTTTCCATCCTCGTCTCCCCTTCCAGCACCTCCAGACTCCTAGCAGTGGCTGTTGCAACTCAAGGATTTTAAATAATATATGTGGTAAAGTAAAAGGTACGCAACTGGGGAAAAAGAAAGGCCAACAAAGGTAAGAGCTATATGAACAGATATTAGGAGGAAATGGAAAACTGCACTCACAGTACTACTTGCTTCCCAGTCGAAATCATAAAATTTCCCCCATATTGGTTTTAATGTGTACTTGCTTGCAAAAACCAACCAAACAAAACAAACAAACAAACAAAAAAACCTGACATAACAGCAGGCTGGACAATCACCCCTCTTCAGAGACCCAAGACCCACTAGCAACAGAGGAACTTGGCCACTGCTGCATGCAACTCCCACCATGATCCTGCTGCCAGGAAAGTCAGGATTTGCAAGATGACAACAGAGGAGCTGGAGAGTGGCCCCTTTCAATGACCTTCCCTCCAATCATCCCATTCCATCTGCCCATCAGGCACCAGCAATCAGAACCCAATGGCTGATTATTTTCCCTTCACTGTCCAGGAACATGGTTTGCCAAAGATCTAGAGCTTTAGTAACTACCCAGAATACATCTATCCAAAATAGATGATTGGGATACTTCAAATAGTACAAAGTATCAAAAAGGAGAAAACAAAAAAATTAGCAAACCAGATAAGGACAATAATTTTTTATAACTCCTCATCAAATTTATTCTACTTTTTTTTAGGAGATGAAACTCCAATAATCATTCAGCAATGCCGTATTTTTTGCAGAAAAACTAATGAAACTACTCAAGAGATGAGTAGTAACTCATTGCTCAGAAATCCATTCCACAATTCAGAAATGTAAACTTTACTCTTTCCCATTTAACTGCTTCCAGGAGCAGTTCCTAGTAACCTGCTCAGAGAGCATTCTCTCCACACTGCTTCTTTTGCTCAGTCTCTCTGGAAAAGGTAATATGGAACAAGGGTTAAAAAAAACCCACCACAACAACAAAAAGATGTTCTAATTATTTACATTTCAGTGTGTTTAATGATTCCCAGCTGGGGATTAGATCTGCGACATGCTGCTTTAAAGACCACATGACTTTGTAGAGAAGCACGGAAATGAAACTGTGTACAGAGAACTAAGAAATAGGACACAAATAGTGAAGTCATTCCTTGGTTTCCCTAAGGAATCAAATCATGTACAAAGCACATTACTTTAACTGCTCACCTTAAAGTAAATAGCTCTATTCTTCCTCTCTCTATATATATTTTTTTGCTGCCACATGCTTATTTAGACCTAACTTTTTAAGGTAAGGATCATTTATTATTACTTCAGGCCTCAGTAGGCGATAGCCATCTGACTACGCCCAGTCATGGCTACAACTACAGCATCAAAACAAGTCCATTTCACGTGGAGTGGCTGGGAGAAATACCTGTGATTTTAACAGATGTTCTTAAGCTATCTCTGGGATTATGACACTGCTACACTACAAGGGCAAACAAGTAGAGATACTAGGGTACCACAAATTTGAACATTAATGTCTGCCCTCAGCTTAGATCGTTTAAAGATCAGAGAGACCTAAATCCATCCTAAAACGATCTGCATTACGAACATAATGGGTGTGATAAAAGCATCACATAAAAGACATTCTCATGCTCATACTATACATCTGGTTTGTCTAGCTAAACTGACATATCTGCTTTCACCTTGCAAAGAAACAAGGACGTTCACAAGCTTCAACTTAAAGCTATACTACTGCAGGATGCCTAGTCTAGCAAGCAAGCTTCACTTGAGAAGTCTTATCTTTAGTGCTAGTAAAAGTCTATTATTTTTAAGATATTAGTTAGCACAAAGTCACAGGATTTGCAATTAAAGTATGCTGAAACAGAGTTGAATAGTGCTGCATGTGTAAATTATGCATGTTTCTTATTAAATCAAATCACTTTTAACTCCTCTTCCCCTCCTCCCTCCCCCCCTTACTTATTACACAACTTATCATCTCTTATTTACAAGCCATATGATACACAACCCAAATAGAGAGGGCAAACATCCACGAAGTGTGCAGGAAAGGGAGATATTTGCATTTACAACATGAATATGTATTAGCAGGCAACACATTCCAGATACATATTTTAAAAGCGAGACTGTTTATTTTGACAAGCTTATTGCTAGAAATGCCATTGTGTTCTCCCCCATGCTGCACAGCACAGAGATGCTGCTCTGACTGAATGCCTAACACCCACCTCAACAGGCCCAAGGGATCTTGCTAAGTCACTTTCTAAGATATGGACTGAAAAGGAAGTTGCAGCGCCTCCTGGTAAAAGCAGGAAAGTCTTGGGGACAGAGAAAGAATCCTTTCCTCTCATTTTTTCCTTTATCCTTGGCTTTTTTCTTCTTTTCTTTGCTCACTGTAAACTCTCTGAAACCGAGAACTCTTAAAAAACAATCCTAAAAAATCTGCTGGAAAAAAGTAGCGCTTCTGAAAACTGGAGAAGACTTGTTTTGTTTCTAAAACCAAAACAGTAAAAGCTGTCTTCAAGGGAAAGAAGAGAACTCCTTTGACATCCCTGCTCATTTATTTAACAGCTTAGGACACAGCTCCCCAACGCTTGAGCAGGAGATGACTTTGTTGTGTCACAGCAGAAATGTTGATTTTCCCAATATACTTGACAAGTTTTTAAATTTATACAGAAATTGAATGCATTTTGAAAAGTATACTGATCTTTATACACACGTGCACGTTTCTTATAACTTTTTCCTGAATTTCTAGGTATTTTCTCAGAAAATGTTTGTCAACGAAAGTTAGTTATCACAGTCAAATACACTAGGCTTGCTGCAATGTCATTTGTGTAACATCCACGAGAGTGAGGTAACTGAAAAGGTTAAGACTACTCTAGATGACTGTACAACCTAAGCTAGGCAGCATAAGGTGATTCCTCTTGAGAAAACACTAGATAACTTGTACGATGTACTTGAATTTCACAATGGCTTGGGGGTATGTGTGATTATTTTTTTTAACCACTCAAAGGATCACAGACATCATTGTCCTTTATGGAATGAAACTCTGTAGTAAGAGGTTTACAATTGGAGGGATTTTTTTGTGTTTTGGGTTTTGCTGCTGTTTTCTTCAACCTAAACGAAAATAAAGGTCAGATTTATGGAAGGAGTTGGAATAGGACAGATGTGTTTTGCACGTCATTGCAACTGGATTGTTATTTGACGTGACACAAACACAATTTTGGTTGTCTTTAAAATGTAAACTATGCTAAGTTTCATTATTCATTCAGAACCCAAAAAACTACATAGTAGCTCAGATAAATTTAAGTCATCAAAATAGATAAGTTGATGACATTTTACATTTTCTTCCAGTTTCTAGCAGCCCAAAGGAACTCCTATTCTTCCAATCAGGTTTTTAGAGCTATTTCCAGCTGAGGCAACCACCAGAACCAACCATGTTCTGAATTTCACTCAACCTCAGTGGAAGCCATTCATGAACTATGACAACAAAATCCTCCACAACTGTGACTTTCATTGTTAAAAAAAAACTATTATGGCACCCGACTTACCCCAAGAATATTATGTTAATGAAGGAAGCTATGTTGACTGACTCCCAAAGTCTTCTACTGCAGTCATAACTACAGCATGCTGAAAAACACTGAAAAACAGCATCTTACTGGGAGAGCATGATAGGGTATACAAGTATATTAATTGTTGTACCCTGATCTCAAAGAGGCAAAAAGCACTGCTATTAAATATTTAAACTTTCTGTCCACCTATGAAGAGGTCACCAGCTAAAACAGTCCTATTTCTACAGATACACCATATCGCTTTCTTTTATTTCTGCCACCATACATGCATTGCTGTACAGCATGGTAAGAAAAATCCTTACAGCCTCTGCTGAATCATGTACTCTTATATTAAACACTTTACAGCGTGCCAAAGTAGAAAAAAGGAATTAACTAAAGTACCATAAAAATAGCATTAAAGCCCATAAGCTTTTGCTTGCATTTTGTGGCACAAGATAATATAAGCTATAGGTTTTCTTACACAACTGATGTACAGAATCTATTGTTATAGTCAGTTCTACTGTCAATTAGACTGAAGTACACAGCAGTATCTACAAACAGAAAATCCTATGCATACTGTCTTAATACCTTCCTAGGACGACTTTGACATTAGTTTTACTACCTGTAATGAACCTGTTAAATAATTTTTGGGTAAGAAACCATTTCAACATAAGAAATGAAGAAGAAAAAGAGAAGTAGTCTCTCAACATTTGTTTCCAGGGAAATAGGGAGAACTTATAATGGTACCATTAGAGAACATGCAACCAAAAAAAAGATGAAGTTACATTTTGTGTTTCTGAACACAAATATCTCCTCTTCACCTAAGCTATCACCACAAGGAATGGGATGCCAAAAAGGATGCAATTTCAGAGATCTGTCAGCAGAAATTTGAAATCCGGGTAAATCTCACATCTTACAGGATCAGACATGCGTACAGCTTTAAGATGAACTGGATCCAGAAACTGATCTAATGAAGCCCACAGGAAAACAAGAGCACACAAGCACAGACTTGCCTATGTTTATTACTTAGATGGGTCATTTCTCCAAATCAGGATCACCACTAATTCCAAAAAAATCCACCACAGAGAGGTGCAGAAGGAGTACTCTGGAAGAGGCCAACATGGTTGTTATAAGTCACTGTTATGCTAACACCAGTACTTTTTATAAGGATGAAAGCAGTACCCTGTTGAAGGCATCCCTAGGGTAACAGACTAGCCACAAATCCCACAGTCATAGGAAAAAGTAGCCCAGTGACTAAGCTCAAATTGAAAAAGCCCTATAGCTAAACTTTCCTTTTGCAGTCAATGGGATATTGCTGCATACACACTTATTCATCCCCACTGAGCTAAGAGTGCATAAATGTTTGCAGGATCAGTATCAAATAAGCACATTCCTCTTCAAAAGAGCTCTATATATTCTACAGGAAGATTCAGACCAATTATATATTTCATGACTAATTGTTCTAATTAAACTGACTGGTAGCACATTAGTGATTCAGACAGAAAACAAAATTTTAGACTTTACATTCTCCTCCTCCACACTCCAGTGAAATCTAACATATCTCATGATGTTTTATTTATCTCAGCTCAAAGGCAAAAATATATTGAGCTCTTCCCCAGCTTGCCAGATACTCATCCAGTATGGGGAGATACTGATATGGTTTAATGTCACTTTCACTGTTTCACTGCTCCAGGTTATAAAACATTTCTATATTGGCATATACTACTCCATACCATCTCCAAGTACCACTGCAAGTAGTTGGAAACTGTTATCATGAGCTGCCTGTTGGCAGTTTCTCATTCTGAAGACATTTCTATTAGTTTCTCAGTAGTGGTTCACACCACAGTGAACTTTCATCTCATTGCTACAGCCCCAGCAGCTCACAATCCAAATTATACACATCTGTAAGGGGTTGACTGTTACCTGAATCATAGATTCATAGATTCCAACTCCTGGCCCCACAAAGGACAACCCAAAATCCAAACCCTGTATCTGAGAGCGCAGTCCAAACAGAGCTCCCTAAGCTCTGGCAGCTGGGGCTGTGTCCATTGCCCTGGGCAGGCTATTCCAGGAGAAAACACAGGGATATCAACCTCTCCTCATACTCCTTGTGGGGAGAGCCCCTTTCCTTTCGCAGCTGGCAGTGTGGGCCTGACACATCACCCTGGGTATGGTTGGCCCTTTGGGCTGCCAGTGCACTCTGCTGACTCAGATTCAACTTGCTTTCAACCAGAAGACCCAGATCCCTTTCCATGGGACAGCACCCCTGCCTCTTGTCTCCAAGTCTGTACACAAATCCAGAGTTACCCCCCCTTCCAGGTGTAGAAATCCAGCATTCGTTGAACTTCATGCAGCAGGTGATTGCCCAGCCTGCTAGTCTGTCAAGATCTCTGCAAGGCCTCTTTACCATTGATAGAAATCCATTAGGACAACTACACCTCCCACTGAGAATGGACATCTCCACACTGCTTGGCCTTTTAAAAATAAAGCTGAGAAAGGAAACGACCACCTAGTGTCACTTGCTCAGAAGTAAAACATCTTTATAGCTCTGTGTTTGCATAGTCTATTCCAGAAAGCATCCAATTTAATGAACATTTATGGTTCCAAGTGAAGTACCCAGGGTAGTAACTTCCAGAACTGAGGTCAAATGTGTATCCAGTTTCTCTTTCTGCCTGTACCTTATGATAATAATCCTTTGTTACATCACCACCCACTCCCCTCCTGCACTCCCAACCCCAAGGGCCCACTGTCTCACTTGTGGCACAGAGCAGATCACGCTCATAAGTGGCACATTAGATATAACTAAAGAATCATTTCACAATATTTTTCCCCCTGGATCCTTTTATTCCTGACCATTTTATTGATGACAAAACTTTCCTCAAATCCTTAAATGATGTGGTACAATTGACTACTTTTACATGACCACATTTTCTTCTGAAATTTTTAAATGACTTCTGTCGACCTAAGGAACTTCTGCACATAAGTCAAAGACAGGAAAAATGATAGAGAAATACATGAAATAAAATATATTCAATAAACTCAAAGAGCCCAGATTCATTTCTTTGTCTGGATGATATTCTTAAGATGGCTGGCCTTGTAAAATCAAGTGGAGATCATGATCTGCAGCTCAGCACAATCGGGTATTGGAACCACTTCAGAATCTGAAGAGCTCAGCACCGCGTTGTTCAAATCAATTCCTTACAAAGTACTCAAATACAAAAAAGAAAGCAAAAAAATAAATAAATAAAAGGGCACACACAGAAAGCATTTAAATTACCCTACAAGGTGCTGGCCCAGAGTTCCAATTGCTTCTAAAATAACATCCAGGTGCTCTTAAAAGTCTGAAGCAGCCATTTAATTTTAAATTGCTCTTCACAGCATGTGTCATGTGTGCTGATCTCTAAAAAGCGTGTCTACATCAAACACTCCAAATTGCAGGATAATTGTTTTGTTTGGTTTTTTAAGGGAAAAGAAAAAAGCTCCAAGATAGCCTTGGCCAACTCAAGTGACAAGCCACGTTTAATATTTTCTCTAAGCAAAATATATATTAAAAAAATAATCCATGTATGTTTTGCGATCTTTTTATTCCTCGGCTCCAAATAAATATCTTTACTCTAGTGTAAGCTACTACTTCATCTAAGCTGTATCAGAGTTACCACTTCTCAGAAGTTTGTCTTTATGATTATTTATATTGTGATTGCACCTAGAGAACTAGATAAGGATTTCAATATCCTTTCTGTAGGCTTCTTGCCCCATGACCTTAAATCTAAGTAGTTTACAAAGACAAAAAACAGACTGGCAAGGAAAAAATTTCAAAAGAAAAATTATTTTAGTTCTGAGTTTTCATATCTATGTCTTTAGAACAAAACTCATCTGGGAGGCTGAACACAAGGCGGTCCCTGTAGTGATTTAAGAGATCACCTTTTGCAATGATGGTGATTCATCACATCTATACAGACATGAATCTGTCACATGAAATACCACTTCACAGGCACTACATCAAGTTACTTTTATAGAGAGAGACCGCAAAACAGCTGTAAAAAGGTAGGAGTATCCACTCAAATCCCACTACAAACCTCAATGAAGTATGATCCCATCTGAACTACATAACGAGATTTAGGTCCAGCTGGGTTTATTCCATTTAAGAAGGAAAACCGAGGCTAGCATCAGGTGGCTTTGAAGTAACCACTTTAAAGCATTAATTAAGAAGCCACATTGATCGAAGTCATTCTTTCCTCAGAGCCATAGCATCCTTTAGCCAAATCTGTTTCAAAAGCCTATTCTCTAGGCCTGGGACCACTCACCACTGCTTTCCAGGCTATATTCAAGTTTCCATGCTTCCCTCTCTTAGAGAGTCTCATTTGTTGTTTGTTTTTTTTTTTCCCTATATTAATGCCTCTTTCACCTTACCTTAATTTCCACTTTCTCCCACTCACACATACCTACCTCTAGCTTAAGCTGCCCCAGCCAGACCATTCAGGACTTCCAGTTGCTCTGCATCTCGACTGTCTGATTCACAGGAGACCCTGGCTTCTCAGCTGCCTCCCAGAAAATGTTAGACACAAAGTAATTCTGGCATTCTGAACATAAGCTGTAGGCAATATATAGCTGTGATTGTTGATTTCTTTACATTATGAAAAAGCTCGAGCTGCTTTGGGAACCAACTAATCGATTACATTGTGAATGTCTCCCTTCAGTAGTTATGTGCAACATTAGCCATCCAGGAGCAGGAGAGTTGGAACTTGGTCCTCAGGGTCCCTTCCAACCCAAGCCATTCTATAATTCTATGATTCATGTAGTTACAGCAACTGCTGGCACAAAGCTTACTTTTTAATTAGTCACAGTACATTACTTGGCCAGCAGTGTACCAAATGCTTCTGCATACATGTTATGTGACTGCCACCTTTACAGATGAGGGGAGGAAAAGCTGAAATGAAAGGAAGAGGAAAAGGCATACAGATGGTCAGTAAATTATGTATTCTCACCACAAAGATCCCCAGGAGTAGCCAAATTATACAGCACTTCACAGGAGACATCAAGATAAAAGTGTGTGCTCTTTAAATAGACTGACCAACTCCAGCTGAAATCAGCACAAGCAGAGTGATACAATGCAAAGGAGCTAAAAAAAAAATTAGCCCACATCAGCTGTGCTCCAGTAAAATGGGTAAGAGCACACTGCTGCTTCAAAAAAGGATATACAGATAGAAGGAGGAATACTGTGACAATGTAAACTGTGAACTCTATCACTGCACTAGAATATCATTTTAAAATATTTCCAACACATACAATTAAAACATATTCAAAAATACGAGCTCCCTGGTTTCAAAGTTTATTAAAGATGCATGTATTCCTTGGGGCTCTTAGTATTACCCTTCCAAAAATAACACAAACAAGCAGCTGACACAGTTCCCCTGAATTATGAAGAAAAATTTCAGGCTTTTGAATGGTTCCTTAAAGTGCAATGTTTCTAATAATTCTTTAGCTCTTAAAATGGAAAGGTCTCCAAAACTTCCTTTTATGATGAAGCAAAATATTATCAAGTTGAAAGAGTTGTGCTGCGTTAATTTCCCTTAAACCTGTCACTTGCAGTCACCTTCATTAACATGGAAAGCAAAGGCACCTAAAGTCACAACGTGGTCACTTTAAATCCTTATAATATTGGATAAATACTGAAAAATAAAATTCACTGAATAAATTAAAAAGCAAGCACACAAACACTGCAAGCTCTTCAGTGCTAATAACGCAATTTGGTGTTGAGCAGCAAATCCACAACCAAACAAAATTTGTGCAGAACATCTCTGGAAGTTAAAAAGAATACAGCATCACTTGGAATTTGAACTGCAAGTAAAACTTTTGTGATGATCTGGAGCTGCATGCATAATTTTACCTTCTAAATGTAAATCCCACTCCCCACTGTAGGGTAGTTAGGATCCCTAGTTTCCTATATTTTTAGAGAATCTCAACATGTCCCACTGGGGAAAAAGATAGTTATACATATATATAGGTATATGGTTCTAAACAATCTGGAACTGCTAAACATAGGAGAATGTCAGATAAGACCCACTACCCTAAAGAAAGAATAGACACTCCTGAAAAAATGCATTGATAACTTTTCTATAAGAAATAATAAGCTTAATAGAAAGATGATGATAATGGAACTACTTTGTGATTTATATTAATAAAGAAAGGAAGCAAGCAGGCAAGCATAGTAGCTTCAAGTGAATTAAGCATATAATGCACCAGGCTGTAAATAGACCTGAAACATTCGATGAGAACTTACGACATAAAGGCCAGAACTTCAGACAGAAAAGTAAAGGCATGGAATTTTAATTGGAATTTTTTTGTGCTGAATAGGAAAGTATGGCAACTAGTATGTCAAAACATGCTTGTAGAAGTAAAATTATGGTTTTAAACAGCAAATGTCACTATCAGTGATGGAACTCATGAAGCCACATGTAATCCAGAGAGCAGACAAAGCAGTAAGGTTATTGAATCTAGTCTACAGATCATGTTCATAGGTTCATTAGGTTAGAAAGGACCTACAAGATCATCTAGTCCAACCATCCTCCTATCACCATCCCTACCCACTGAACTACTAAATCAAATCCCTTAGCACCTCATCTAAACGCTTCTTGAACAGCGCTAGGGATGGTGCCTCAACCACCTCCCTAGGCAGGCCATTCCTGTGCCTGACCACTCTTTCAGAGAAAAAAAATCTTTCCTCAGGTCTAATCTAAATCTTCCCCAGCGCAACTTGTGGCCATTCCCTCTCGTCCTGTCATTATTTATCAGGGAGAAGAGGCCCACCCCCTCCTCACCACAACCCCCCTTCAGGAAGTGGTAGAGTGCAATAAGGTCTCCTCTGAGTCTCCTCTTCTCCAGACTAAACAATCCCAGCTCCCTCAGCCGCTCCTCATAAGACTTGTGCTCCAGACCCCTCACCAGTTTTGTTGCCCTTCTCTGAACACACTCCAGGGCCTCAATGTCCTTCTTGTAGTGAGGGGTCCAAAACTGAACACAGTACTCGAGGTGTGGCTGCACCAGAGCTGAGTACAGGGGGATGATCACCTCCCTGCTCCTGCCAGCTACACTAATACAGGCCAGGATGCTGTTGGCCTTCTTGGCCACCTGAGCACACTGCCGGCTCATGTTAAGCCAAGCATCAACCAACACCCCCAGGTCCTTTTCCTCTCTACATTCTTCAAGCCATTCTGCCCCAAGCCTATAGCATTGCATGGGGTTATTGTGGCCAAAGTGCAGGACCCGGCACTTGGTCTTATTGAACCTCATCCCATTGAGCTCAGCCCAGCTGTTCAGCCTATCCAAATCCCTCTGAAGGGCCTCCCTACCTTCAGGCAGATTGACACATCCTCCCAACTTGGTGTCATCTGCAAACTTAGTGAGGGTACACTCAATTCCCTCGTCTAGGTCATCAATAAAGATATTAAACAAGATGGGCCCCAAAACTGACCCTTGGGGGACACCACTCGTAACAGGACGCCAGCTGGACTTAACTCCATTAACCACTACCCTCTGGGCACGGCCCTCTAGCCAGTTCTCCACCCAGAGAAGAGTGAACCTGTCCACACCACGGGCTGCCAGTTTCCCCAGGAGAATACTGTGGGAGACCGTGTCAAAGGCCTTGCCAAAGTCCAGGTAGACTACATCAACAGCCTTTCCCTCATCTACCAGTCTGGTCACCCAGTCATAGAAGGAGATGAGGTTGGACAAGCACGACCTGCCCTTTGTGAACCCGTGCTGGCTGGGTCTGAACCCCTGGTTGCCATGCACGTGCCATGTGATCTCCCTCAAGATCATCTGCTCCATAACTTTCCCTGATACCGAGGTCAAGTTGACAGGCCTGTAGTTCCCCGGGTCTTCCTTATGGCCTTTCTTGTAGATGGGAGTCACATCGGCAAGCCTCCAATCTTGTGGGACCTCTCCAGATAACCAGGAGTGCTGATGGCAGAAAGCGGCTTGGCAATCACCTCTGCCAGCTCCCTTGGGTGGATCCCATCTGGCTCCATGGACTTGTGGCAGTTCAGATGGAGGAGAAGATCTCTAATTGTCTCTGCTTGGATCACAGGGGGTGCATTATGCGCCCCGTCCCGGACTTCCAGGTCAGGGCAAGTACCGTGTGGACAACTGTTCTGTCTATTAAAGACAGATGTGAAGAAGGCATTGAGAACCTCAGCCTTTTCCTTATCATCTGTGGTTACATTCCCTGCCTCATCAAGTAAAGTAGAGATATTCTCCTTAGTTTTTCTCTTGCTGTTAATATATTTGTAAAAGGATTTCCTGTTCTCCTTTACAGCAGTAGCCAGTCTAAGTTCAAGCTGGGCTTTAGCATTTCTAATTTTCTGCCTGCAGATCTTGGCCAGTTCTCTGTAGTCTCCCCAAGTAACCTGTCCCATCTTCCAGAGGACATAGACTCTCTTTTTCTCTCGGAGTCTCAACAAAAGTTCCCGGTTCATCCACACTGGTCTTTTTCTCCTCCGGTTCGACTTACGGGACTCCGGAACAGCCTGCTCCTGTGCCTTTAAGATTTCCATCTTGAGGAGCATCCAGGCTTCCTGGACCCCTTTACCCCTCAGGAGTGAGTCCCAAGGGACTCTTGCAACAAGTGTCCTGAACAGATCAAAGTCTGCCCTCCGGAAGTCCAAGGTAGTAGTTTTGCTAGTCACCCTCTTGACATCGCCAAGAATAGCAAACTCCACCATTTCATGGTCACTCTGGCCAAGACAATCTCCAACCTTCACATCTCCTACTAGTCCTTCCCTGTTAGTGAAGAGCAGGTCTAGCAAGGCATCTCCCCTAGTAGGCTCTTGCACCAGCTGTGTCAGGAAGCAATCATCCACACATTCTAGAAATCTCATGGACTGCTTCCTCTGCGCAGTATTATATTTCCAGCATGTGTCATGGAAGTTGAAGTCCCCCATGAGAACAAGTGCTGGCCATCGTGCAACATCTACTAGTTGCTTATAGAACACCTTGTCTATTTCTTCATCCTGACTAGGCGGTCTATAACAAACCCCCACATTATGTGCCCGTATGTGGCAGCGACATACTATAAGCTTTTAAGTGTATAGACGTAGCAAGGCTACAGCAGAATAATTAGCCCTCCAAGAGCATTTAAAGTTAAATACAACGAGACCCAGTGATCATCATGATGTTTCCCTAAAGCAGCATATACAGGTGATATAATGTATTCAATTCGACACCACCAGCATGTAGAGCTTGCTGTTGCAACAGTAAGATGAGATTTTTTTCAGATGTTTGAAGAATAAAAACCTTTAATACTAATTTTATCCTTTAGATTACATAAGTGTGATGATAAAAATGAGGTGATCATCCCCCTCTACTCTGCCCTCATGAGACCTTATCTGGGATACTGGATCTCCAAGCACAAGAAGGTTACAGAGCTCTTGGATAGAATCCAGGGGAGGGTCACAAGGATGATCAGAGGACTGGAGCACCTCTCCTATGAATAAAGATAGAGGGAGTTGGGTTTGTTCAGCCTGGAGAGAAGCATCTGGGGAGACCTTATTCCAGTACTTGAAGGGAGTTTACAAGCAGGAGGGGAAGTGACTTTTTAACAGTCTGACAGTGACAGGACAAAGGGGGGGAGGGGTTAAAATGAAAGAGGGGAGATCTTGGTTAAACATTATAAAAAAGTTCTTTACTCAGAAAGTGATGAGGCAGTGGCACAGGCTGCCTAGAGAAGCTGTGGACGCCCCATCCCTGGAGGCATTCAGTGCCAGCTTGGATGGAGCCCTGTGCAGCCTGGTCTGGTGGACAGCAGGATATCTGAAGCCCATTCCAACCTAAGCCATTCTACAGTTCTATCAAAATGGATCATTTCTTCCTTCAAAGCTACAATTTCTGGGAAGTGCAGGTGTGGAATAAAAACTGAGCATCTCACAAAAGGGTGAGATTCACCTCAGATAGTTGCAGTTAATAATTGCTCATGAATTTCAACTAAATTGTAAAGAAACCAGCAGAACAATACACTGTATACATTTGAACTTAATTACTGGTATGGAACTGCAGCAATTATTCCAGTTCCTGTGACTTATATGCTCACTGAGAGAAGACTGTTTAGATCAAGAACTGATCATCACATTTTACCAACATTAAGAGTGACATTTTGAAGAAAAAACAGGTAAATCGGTTGTGCCTAAGCAACAATACACCCAGATAGCACAGAAATTGTACAGATTGTCTACAAGGGCCTAAGACTTTTACTGAATAGTAGCTGTGTAGATTGAAGACTGGCAAAAGCATTTTGCTTTGCTGTCAGCTGAGCCTTTGCAGTGGCTTTTACCACCAGCATGCAATGAACATGGGAACCTTTCAACCCTGTAGCTTTGCTACACTGAGGTAGGCTCTTACTAGTTTAATGTCACCTTCCAGAATTTTCTTTTGGAAAAACACAAAGAGCATAAGAAACGAGAAAAAAAATGTGCTTCTGACATTTTACCAAGAGAGATTCTTAGCCTCCAGTAAGAAAAATGCAAAGCAAAATTGCAATACAAGCAAAAGACATGCCATCAGTGAGGTGGCCTGTAACCTGAGCCAATGGGCAAATGTCCCTTTTTCTTCTAAAATTCAAAAAGAGTCAAAAGTACTTTCGTGAAATAAGCACTGCTTTTTAAAAATTGAAATCAGAATGAGAGGGGTATTTATGCAGAAACACATACTCTGGCTTTGTATTCTGCTCTGAGAACTCACCAGTATCACATACAAATTGAATACTACAAACTACACAACAAATCTCAGTTCAGCATTAGGTAGATAACTGACGTGAAGTGGCCCAGCTTGGAGATCAGCTTTTTTATATACAAAAGATTCCAAGGAGAGAAAGAAAAAAAGTCATTCTTTTTTTTTTTTTTTTTTTTTTTTAAGGAAAAAAATCAGGTAAAGACCAAAAACACCTGTTAACAGATAAGGCAAGCATAGGGTGAATACCCCGAAAGAACAGTACCCACACAGAATAATGAAGGTGGATGGTATATTTTTGTATGGCTTATCCAGATGGTATAAAGACAGCCAGTAAATAAGGAAAGGCTCTCCAGCCACTGATGGTCAAGGCTCAGCCAGGACTCCACAGGGGAAGAATCTCCAAGAGACCCTTCCCCAGTGGTGGTCAGCCCTTAAATGGGGTCTGGGAGAGGTGGAGCCAGACTCCACCCCTTCCGGTCACACAGGTGCATTGCCTTCACCTGTGCTATTGCGGCTGACTCAGTGCTCAGCTCAGGTATCAATCAGTGGTTCAGGCTGTGATTCAACAGTTCCCATACAGCAAGCATATCTATAAGAAAATGTAGTTCAACAATTACCAGATTTCATAGAATTTAGTTTCTGGCCTGGTTATGGCATAGCTTAAAAATATGTTGCATTAGAATCATAGAATCACCAAAGTTGGAAAAAACCTCCAAGATCATCCAGTCCAACTATCTACCTTATCAATGTTTCCCAATGAACCATGTCCTTCAGTACATTGTCTAAATGTTTCTTGAACACCTCCAGGATTGGAGACTCCAGCATCTCCCTGGGCAACCTGTGCCAGCGCTTCACCACTCTTTCTGAGAAGTTTTTCTTAACATAAAACCTGAACCTCCACTGGCACAACTTGAGATCATTTTCTCTTGATCCTGTCACTGTTACCTGGAAAGAGTGGCCAACCTCCACCTTACCATCGCCTCCTTTCAGGCAGTTGTTGAGAGCAGTCAGGTCTCTCTGGATCCCTGAGCCTCCTCTTCTCCAGACCAAACAATCCCAGCTCCCTCAGCTGCTCCCCATCAGACTTGTGCTCCAGACACCTCATAGCTTCAATGCCCTTCTCTGGACATGCTCCAGGGCTTCAATGTCTTTCCTGAAGTGAGGGGCCCAAAACTGAACACAGCACACAAGGTGTGCCCTCACCAGTGCCTGGTATAAAGGGAGGATGGCTTGCCAGCTCCTGCTGGTGACTGTTTCTGATACAAGCCAGGAGTTACCAGCTATTAGTTACTGTGAAACATGTGGGAAGATGAAAAAACAACTCAAATGATATTGCTTTTATTTTCCTTGGCATAAAATTAAGCTTCATTAAAGCTTCATTAATTCATATCAACAACATGGTACCTTATTACATGATGGTCCTAAACTAGATCAACTTAATCTGGTATCCCTAGTTAGTCAATACTGAAATAAAAACTTTCCAGAGAACACACACAGTGAATCTGCCTGTTTTTCTAAATCAGTTAGTCATCTCTAACTGATGTTCCCATTCTAGGATGTTCATGAAACAACTCATATTAATCTCAAAAATTCCTCCCCATAAAAGCAGAAGAGATTCAGGTTGCTGACAATCTCTCAGCACCGTTTTGATGCTATTGGTTAAGAATTAATGTACCAAATCAATCCAGTGAATTATCTACTTACAAACCAGCTCCAAAGATTCCTGTTTCCTGTAAGTTTATCACAGACTGTCAGACTACTAAAGGCAAGTCAGGCTTAAAATCTGTCCTGGAGATGTGTGAAGTTTGTGTATCTGTAATAAATAGCTCACAAGAGGCAGACATATCACCGAGCCAATCTGAAATGTGTGTCTGCCTGCCCATGATAAAAGCAAACTTCCACTTCTCATCTAAGTTTAAAAAAATTACATATCTGATTATTAAACTGCATGGAAAGCGGGCAAAAGGATCAAAAATGCATTTCTTTGAATGTTGAGCTGCTGATGGCAGCATGGTGACTCCTCCTCTGCAGAACTGTAGCTTTTTTTCCCTTTCAGTTAATGCAAAAGAATACTCAAAACATTGAGACATGCTTAATGATAGATGTAGTGATAATGCATCCTCCCCATTTCACAGATAAGGACTGGAATTCAGCAAAGTTCTCACTAAAGGCAACAGAGACACGTGAGCTGCTCAGATTCCACGCTATCTCTTCAGAAAGCTGACTTTTTTTTTTTTTTTAATTTTTAAGTAGCAGTAGCATTTCACTAATTACTTGTATTTTTTGTATTATATGCTCTTTGGATACCTTACTTGCTGAATACCACTGAAAAAGCTCTTCTAAATATCTGTATCTTTATTATCCTAGTAAAACATGGCATGAGAAAACACATCCCAGCTTCTATTTTACAACCTCTGTTTTAAATCCTGAGTAAGAGAGTGAGATGGAGAGAAAGAAAGCTCTTTCTTAAGCTCATACTTCACTGCTGTCAATTATTTTACCTTAGCCTTATCTTAAATCAGTGTTTAAAACTTCCCACCATCTCTACCTTCTCTGTGCACACTACCTTGTTCTGCCCCAGAGGGACACTTTAAAACAAGGATCTCACTCTAAAGCTCCTTCACCTGATGAGATTGCCCTTCTGCTTAAAGACTGTCATTACATGCTTATGCACAGAAAAGCTCAAATGTCTTTTTTAGTGCAACCAGGGAAAACTAAAACACACTTTAGAGAATATTAAGCTGATTTCTTTCTATAGTAAAAGAAAATGATTTCCAACTAGATAAAATAAGGAAGTTATTTATAAGCCCTCAGACTCATTCCTGACCATACATTCCTGTGTATAATATAAAGACTACAAATAATAAATATTACACACAAATATTTAGCCTTACCATTATGACAGACAGCTTCGTATCTATTCTGAAGACATATAAACCATGACTGATTTTTCCCAGTTATCCAGTCTTGATAAAACAGTGTGAGAATGGCAAAGCCTTCCTCTTCCTCAGGGCTTCTTTAGGTAATTTTGAAAACATTGTGAATGGCCTCTTTTTTCTTTTCTTTTCTTTTTTTTTTAAACTCATACAACAAGACTACAAGATTTGATCTGGTTTTAAAAGTAAATATTGGATAACTCTTGTTCTATTAATATGCTGAGAACACTGTTTAAAAGTCACCACTTCCATAGACAGCTTCTGAGAAAAGTTGGTGAACCACTGAGCATTACTACAGGCAATACTTACAAGCATCTCTCAGAATTACTAGAAATACTGATGAAAATGCAATAATCTCAAAGAAATATTCACAACTGGGAGTGGGAGGAGCACTCAGTTCAACTGCCCTACTCCTGAGGCAAAAAAGCTTATTAAATAAATTGCACGGTCTATTTTGCCACAGTATTTTGATGCAACGTAATACATACATAGATAAGAACTTGTCCCAGTCCTTTCTCCAGATTTCAAACTACTCACCAGTTAAGGTGAAGGCAAACTTTCCAGGCAGCCTAAAACCATTTACAACATTTCAATCAGCAGCAACACACAAACATTTGCAAAGGCAACACAAATCTCATTAACAAGCACTCAGCCCAGTTCCATCTTTCACAGTTCCAAATGGAAAGATACATGCATAGAGCGCCTTGCAAACACACAGTAGCACTTCAATTGAAGATGGCAACTGGAGTATGATGATACAGAAAATGTTTACAGGAAATGAACCTTTTTAGCACCCAGTGGATGATGGAACAGGACATAACAAGTATAAAGCATTCTGTTTTTCATCTCAGCTAGCACAGTAAACTGATTTTTCAAGCAGGGAACTATTTCCTAATTTGGGAAAATGACTGTGATCCTGCTTTTTTTTTTTTCATGCTCCTTCAGATTTACCAGACTGAAGGCTCCTGAAAATTGACTCAACAGTAGATTTTCCTAATAGAGGATGGTCCAGGCCACGGAACCAGGAGGGGCCATATAGCTTTTACCACCTCTTTATACAAGTTCTCCCAACTGACTTCCCGAGACTACACTTGTTTTTATTCACTTATGCAAATAGTGAGAAAAATCTCTTCAGTGTGCTAGGATGTGAGGACAAGAAACTTGAAAAAAATGTAGCTGAGCAGATAGAACCAGAACCCAGCATCCCACTGCTGCTGTAGAAGATCCCGCAGATCTGCTAGAGGGGAAGCAGTTACCTCAAACAGATCCATTCTGAGTAAGAAAGCAGACTTCTACAGCACGTTTTCTCTTTCCTTTGTCCCTGAATTACATTTCACAAACTGCACTACAGAGATTACTGTTTGAACCAGTGGAAAGTTATGATTTTTCATATATATTGACTCAGAGTGACAACATTCAGTTAAGACAATCTGTCCAATTCAAATGAGTTCAAATTTCAAGACTAGTCAACGTAAAAGGATAGGAAAAGAAGCTATGTGGCTATGACTAGATGCTGAGGCGAGGAGGAAGCTAAAGAGAAAGCAGCAGCAGTGGGTGAGATAAAAAATGAAAACAAAAAGTAATTGCTATAAAATGGATTTAAAATAAATAGTCATTTATTACCACCTTGGGTATAAAAAGAAAAATCTCATCAAAACCTAATGATGTTCATATTTCTAAACTAAGCACAGGAGGAAAACATTCCCAGTACCCACTTTAATCAAATATTTGCCAACACAAGATTTACAACCTTTAGTTTTCAGACTTCTGACCTTGTATAACAAGTTGGGAAAGACTTAAGAAACAAAGAGTTGCATTCCTTATTAAAAAAAAAAAAAAAGAGGCTACAATAAAATGTACTTCCAGGTTCTGAGTTTATGTGTATATATTCACAGAAATATACTCAAAGTATTAAATGTTTAACAGAAATACTATGAAAGATGCTCTGCAGGATATGAGGGGAAGCTTCACATAAGATTCCCACCTGTATTTATTACAATAAAATTATCTTTCATCCTCTTTAAATAACCATTTCAAGTTAGGAACTTACAAGGGAGTCAGTGCTCTCCTCAAATTGTTGTAGAACAGGACTGTATCCACGTGATTTTTTTTTTTTCCTGAAAGAATTAATGACAGGAGCTCTTCAAAAGACAGACCCATGGAATGGAGGAAGCTTCCAAAATATTAAGACTTGGAAAGTAACATACTCAATGCCAGCCTGAAAAAATCTGAGTAGACTGAGATAAAATATTCAATTAGCCTGCAGCCTGACCCTCCAGACCTCCAGTGGTGTTCTAAAAAAATGAGCTGACTTTGTCACTGTCACCATATGGAAGGACTTCAGGCAAGTTTACTAGCAGCAGAAAACAGAAGCCAAAAGCAAATTTTGGCAGCAATGGAAGTTACTAAATAGTCCTAAGCAAAGAAGCTTTCATTAGCTCAACATATACTTAAAAAAGCAGAAAGGAAAATATTTAATTATGAAGATGCAATAGACTATAAAGCCATGTTCTCAGGCACATTGTTGCAGAATAAATAAGCCACATCTTTCTGCTGAAGAGTCAGAGCAGTGCGTCTCTCACAGCTAATAAGAATCTCTTAAGCACCAACTTCTCAGAATACTCTTTGGGAAATGAACACAGAAGGGGCAATGCAATTTCTTCTTATTAAGTAAAAAGATGAGTCACTAACACCTGTGCTAACAGGTCACTCTACCTGTAAGAAGTGCAGGGCACAGAGCTGTGTGCAAGACTAGGTACTGTGAAGACCTGAGATACGTGGGCAGCTGAAGCCAGTCAGCTAGACTATCAGTTACAAGTCATATATGATAGGGCCTTGGCCACATGCTGCCTTTCTTTGAAAGAATCTCACTGCCCTTCTTTTCTGATGCTGGACTGAAAGTCTTGATCGTTTTAGTTAAGGATGCATTTCTTCCACATGGGCTTTCATAAGCAAGCTGTCAGTGATTCCAAAAGTATTTTTAATAAATCTGAAACAGATCATTAGAAACTTTGATCTAAACTTTGGCCAGAGAAAATGCAGCTAGCATTTTCAATTATCAAACCCATCTTATACCTGGAAATGAAGAAACCCTAGTACGCCAATCTTAAGTTTCTTCACATTGGCAGGAGGTAATTTCATGACGGCTACTGACTGAATGTACCTTGCAATCTCTATGATCTTGTACAAAGCATCCAACCAGAACTTTGGCACCTTTTTTTTTTTGCCAGAGAAAAAAATCTCTGAACTGGTAAGTTCGTCTTACTGTTACCTTAACCTCACAAGTAATTTTGTGCAAGATGCCAGTTCAAGTTGAAATCCTAGCTTTAAAATGGAAAAAGAACATCTAGAATATGCTCCATTGACTAACATTTAAGAAAAATCCCAAAATAAAAAAAAAATCCAATAAACCAACTCTGTCAAGCCTCATAGCTCATTAAAGCAGAGGACAAATCCCAAATTACTACTTCAAAATCTCTCTGGGAACACAGAAGTAGCTGCTAGCATTGCATCTCTGAAGTATTCTGAAATAAACATGGTTAAAATAACCATCCAAACTATCCCTTGATAGGATAGATATACTTAGCCTTCAAAATATAGAACATAACAGTTGCAATTTCACCCATTCATAGACAAATGAGGAGACTAAAATCCCAAATTGCATTGAGAAAATGAAAAGAAATTTCCACAGTATCTCCTACCACACACGAACGAGAAACATAATCAGCAAGTAGTAGTCTCAAAGTATAGAAGCAGTATTACTTTAGCCAAGAACTGCTCAACTGCAGAGCCCTACGTCTCAGGATACTGTGAAAGTTTATTTCTTTAAATAATAATTAAAAAAATACTTGAATAAAGTTAAAGAGATTAAATCCATCCTTATTTCTCAGTAAAAAAGACATTTAAGAAGTCACAGAGTTGATCACTGAGGGGTGGCAGAGCAAACTGGAAAGGCACTTTCATATCTCCCTGATCTCACACGCTTCTTCACCATCACCAACCAGTACATGAGAGCCAGGACTAAGACAGGCCTTGAGGATGACTACGTGGCTGCTGGTGGTGGTTCTTTTTTTCTGATAAAGAAACTTCCAGTTCCATCCAAAAGTTGATCTACTACTTTGTTCATATAGATGAACAGAAAAAGATGTTTATAAAGCACCAAATGAATGCATAAGGGTTTATATATTTATTCTCTTCACAGTGCTTTTGTAGTTATTTTGGAAAATTTCGGTAGAGTCATGCAACATGTCAACCCACAGACTCCTCTATTTCATGGCTCGTTGGCTTTTGCAGTGGGCTGTGACAGTCACAGATGGGTAAGAGAAATGTATCTATGGAAATGAGTATCAGAAGTCTGCCCCCAGGTCTTCTCTTAAGCTCCTTTCCCCATGCAGGGGAGAGAACCTCCCCCATCCTCCAACGTGCAGAGCAGCAACGGGAGGCAGCAGTCGCTTGGAACGGAGATTGGAACCTGAGGAGGCAGAGGAGGAGGAAGGAGAAGGATACTGGAATTAAGGAAAACTGAGGGGAAAAGCAAATAAAGATGAAGAGTAATTGAGAATCCTTCCTGTAGCTAGATTCCTAGGTAGATACTCGGTAGGCTTCACTGGTACTCCACATGTTCAATGCATTTCCAAGCTAACTGGTCTCTACAGCCTATCTACACAAAGGTCCACATAAATGTTCTGGATTAGTGGTCAAAGCATAGAATAAACCCAGTTTCTACTTGGGGAAAAATAGAAATAGTAATAATAATAATAAACAACTGATCCTTCAAATCAAATTTTAGAAACACTAAAATGAAAACTTAAGGTTTTCCCCTATGTTTTCACCAAAACTCACTGAATTTCATTGAATTTGTGACTTCAATCAAAATTTACATGAAAAAATAACATAAATCCATTTCAGTAAACAAACCCATCTGTCTAAAAAGGCGGCCCCATTCTATCAATGTGATTTTCAGCAACTGCATGTTGTCTACAGTGCTGTTTTATTTCCTCTGTAATTCAAGTGTTACAAAAAAAGAGGAAAAAAGCAAGAATGCCTGCTGGCTGCTCAAATACACAAGGCAGCAGATCTCTTAAGTCCCACTGCTGAAAGCTCTAAGAGCACAACACAGCTGATATCCAGACACAGCTATTGGTCAGAGCTGCTCTTCTGTTTTCATAGTCACAGAGACCACTTTCCACCCACGTACATCAGGTTGCATTACATCTCCTGATCTCATGCAAGTCTCATATGACCAGACATAGCTCAGCAACGTCCTCGAGTTTTAGAATAACATATGCTTGCCACATTAAGATGATAAGCCATGAACCAAGGTACCTTCTCAGGAATAATAATTTAATGAGAACTTCAGTGCTAGCACATCTCAGATGAAGACTGCAATACTATATGCAATTAATGCTTACTGCTTAAACACATTCACACTGCAGGTGGGTACTATAATGATTCGAGAAGAGTTTATCATCATGCACTTCTGCCTGATTCTAGTACCCTATCCAGCTATTCACCATCCTAAAGCTTAGAGCAGTAATTAAACTCAAATTAATACTGGAAAACAGCCATAAAATGACTCTCCTAAACAAGCACTTAAAAAATATGCAGTATTTGGTCATTACGGAACTTTACCTGCCTAGAACTAAGGCCAAGGGGAGACAAAATTCAGCACTGGATCACCAAGTTCTCCAATAATGTATATGGATGGTGTAATCTTAAATTCTGACATATCATCTCAGGCTAAAAATGCAAACTTTATGCTAGGGAAAAATCAGATTTGACAATTTTTCAAGTGAGATGCAATATATCAATTTAGTTCTCCACTGGGAGAGACATTGCTTTCCAGACAACATGAATATGCAAACAGAGAAATGGGGGAGATGTGTGCACAGTGTGTATATGCACATTTATTTGTAGGGAAGTATCTACCAGACAGAAAGAAAAACACAGCAAGCACATCTGTGCCAGAACTGGTGACAACACTGAGACAGCCTTGAGAACTTGCGTCCTGCATGTGGTTCCTAATGGTTTCACAGCTGTGGAGAAGACAGAAAAATCAACCATATTTAAAGATATATAAATCTCTAACCATACACACACACACACACACCCCTTCGTCACCCACTCACTTTAAAAAAAGTACGGATAGTTTTATTTTATATTTACATGTTTGGGAGGCATAATTTACACAAATGTGTACATATGGTACCATAAAACAAACAAACAAAAAAAAAATCAAAACACCTCTCTCTCCCATATGGACAGGCTGTCATGATTTATCAAACATAGCCACAATACTTGATCAGCATGCTTGTTTCAGTAATGCTGGATTTTACTGCAATATGCTTGAAGACATCCAACCCACAAGGACTTTCAGCTATCTGGAAACTTAATACTTCTTCATGAAATCTCCAAACCCACAAGTACAAAACTCTTCAAAGCTGCAATCCTCCTTGTATTGTCATTCAGTAATTTCTATGTGGAATAGATTCATTTTAATAGTATATAGATTTATTTTAATTACTAGGCTGACAACATCTAAGATCTTGCTGGATCACTGATTGCCATCAACAGAAGATTCTACCAGCCAAATTATGTCTTCAGCTATACCTGAGTGACTCTGCTCAATTTAACCCAGCAATTGGAACTTAATTAAAAATTTTCTTGAGAATGTGTGGGCCAGGATAGGAAGTGGCTCATCATGTCAGAGCTGTATTAGCTCTGCAGTGCTGATAGGAACATGAACTAATAAAAAAACCTTTTTGTTCATACTAAAATGAATATCCTGGACTTTCATTAGACAGTAGGAACAACTGCCACAAGATGAGAGTCATATCAGAAAGCAGATCTGCTCACTGAATTTCTCTATTCAGACAATCACTTTTCAAATTAAAAACTGCATTAAATAAAGGGGATCTCAATTACAACATAAGAATACATAATTTAAATCTGCTTGCCCTGCGTATAACTGGATACAGAAAACTGTGTGAAATATACTCAAAGTTACTTAGAAAATTGAAATGGCCCAAAAGGTTTGGATCTGTCCTTTCCAAGCATGTGCATTTCATTTATTTTGACTTTTAATCCAAACGTAGTCAATTTCTTCAGCTTCTACATACAGCATAGCCAAATGCTCCTTTCTGTATGTAACCATATAGAATTCCTTTTTTTTTTTTTTTTTTGCACTAGTACATCACCTTACATTTCAATTACATGAAGATACTGATTTTGAAGCACAAGGAAACTTATCTAATACATCCACAACAACAAGCTAATAAAAGAGCGCAACTACAACCAAAAATAAAAATAAAAATCCTCTGCTGGTGCTGACCCTGCAATGGGAAGATTTCAGACATCTATAGAGCAAAACCATACTGCTGGAATAACTAGAACAAGACTGCTGAAGTCTGACAGAGTTGGTTGAAAAGGCTAAATTAAAAAAAAACCACAAATCTAAGATTTTCCCTTTTGCATATACTCACAGCTTTATTACTAACAGCAATCTTATTCTAAATGCTGAAACTGTTGAAGATTGAGGGATGGATAATCAAAATAAGAACTGGATTTGACATGCCTAATTTTCTCACGTATACTCTCCATAACAGCTATGCCTTTTTACGATTAACCACCGACACTCAAGTTTAACTTAAGTAAAATAACCACTAAGATTTCATTTAAAATCTAGCATTCAGTTTAATGTTCCTCATTAACAACAAGCATGCTTCTGACATTCTGTTTCTATTTATTATTCAAATGGTTAAGATTAAAATCATACTTTGTGTTATTTTCTCTAATCAAATGAGCAATCTACAGTACATTGTAAAGTGAAGAATTAGTTTATATCACTAACTGCAACTGCGGCAAAATGAACGTTTTGAACATTGAGGTTGGATCCAATCAAACTATGTCACTGCATTGCCAACTAGTAATAAATACTCCTCTCTTCCACACCACTTTACTTCTTAAGATTGGAAAGCATTTTATAATGGTCAATATCACTATCTCTGCTATTGTATAGCTTATATGAAACAAGAGTGCCTAGAGGGAAAACTTTTAAGGATACTTTATCCTTTAATCATCTTCAGTTTTAATCGAGACTCCAAAGAGAAGTTCAAAGTATCATTAAGAATCTGATTCTAAGAGAGTTAGAGTTAATGGAATATCTCCTTTGTAGCTCAAAAAAATTTGCCACAGGGTTCCACCTGCTGCTTTTCTCTACCACTCTTGATACTTGAATTTTGTATTGGTTTCATTAAGTTATCTTAGAGCATCAGATTTTTTTTTTTAATACTCACCTCAAACCACTGACCATGTGACTGCATTTTAAGGATGACACAAGGGTCTGGTTTTGAGAGGGCATCCCTGTCTGATATGCCTTTGCATGCAACCCGCAGCTCCACTTTCGTCAGGCATGGGCTGTTAAAGATTCCCAGGGTATTGGCTGCTGATTCATAGATGTTGCTCATTTTCTTCATTCCTTTTCCTATAATGAGAGAAAAGGTCCATTAAGAACACTGCAGGCACTTTACAACTCTTTTGTCCACGTAGAAGCCAACACACATTTTGCTAGCCTATGAGAATGTCATTGTGAACAAGATCCTAAGCAAAAGAGGGAAAAAAAAATTATATATATATATATATGGGAAAAGGCAAAAATAAGCCAAATTCATAGTGAAACTTTCCACCCTGGTCCTGAACTTCGGGGGGTGAACTATGACCTCAGCTTATAGCTCTGTTCCTGCTCTCAATGCCACATTTCCTCAGGCAAAAGAGGTAATCCTGAATTTCTCCTGAGAGTACCTTATTCCAAGGCTTAATTAAATCTCTTCAGCACTCCTGCAATCTGTTTCTATTCCTCCATACTGCATCTAAAAAGCACACACTTCACCTTACATGAACTTTGTGTAAATCCATTTGAATGTCCCTTTCATATCAACCTTCATTTCCAAGATACGTTTTAGTCTCTGTTTCTGCACTTATTGCTGAACATTACTTCCCCCCCACTCTTGAGCAAGTAGTCAGGATTGATGGTCCGTGCAGTAGGGCAGGGTATTTATGCTAGCAAATCTTGCTGTTATACACTGTCCGCTCTTTTGGGTCAGGAACCTCTATTAATGTGAACGCAAACAGCTGAAGTAGTGGCAACCTCTGACCATTATTTCATTACAAATGCCAGCACCACCACAAATCTTGCAGCTTGAGCTTTTGTTCAAACAGAAGCAATAACAAAAAAAATAAAAAAGCAATTTTAGCACAACAAGAAATTACTACACAATCATTTATTTCCATCAACAAGGAATAGAGGAACACTTTAATTTACTCACTTGTTCTGAACTTCCCAATCTGACCTCTAAAAATCTGACTACCAACACAAGGTTTAGTGCCTCCAGTCCACTTGTCCTCCTCCATGCATAAATAATGTCACCTTTCCAGGGGGTAGATTTGTGATCCTGGATCACGAGCAGGTTTTTTTGTGTTTTTTTTTTTTTCTTTTCTTGTGGTCTGCTTCTAAGCTCCTCACTGTCTCTTCCACCACCCCCATTCTAAGAAGTTAATGATTTTTGAGAACTGTTTTGATAAAAAATAACTTTCAGTGCTTTGGAAATTAAATTCAAATTTCTCCACTCTTAACATGGGCAATTTTGAAATAAAAACAAAAGCCACCTTCAAAAATATCCTTTTTCCCTATGATGGTAAAATTGGAACAGCATTTCTAAATTCAGAGTAAGGAGACTTAGCAATATAGCATGGAGATCTAAGAAATACAAATGTCCTTCATGATTTAAGTCTGAATGATGAGACAGATGATCGGCTCTCCTTGCAGATAAAGGTATATAACAATGTACAAATCTTCAAACCTGTTCAAATCTATCCAGGACCTTACCATATAGCCACAGCCTGTTGTGAATTCCACTCACCCCAACACACACTTGTTGGTTCAGCATGTTTTTAAGCCAAGTGGATGGCCTCCAACCATCCTCTCCAGCTCAAGACCCGTGAGCAAATTTATTTATAGTAAAACTGGCTTTCAAAACGTGAGGCACCACCATGATAGTACTTGATAGCCTAAGATCACACCAGTTCGCATCAGACCTTCCCAATCACTTGTTAACTCTACCACATGCACTTTGTTCCCATGGCTTTGCCACCAGGGAAAAACAAAAAACAAAAAAACCCGCAAACCTAAACAAAATGTGGAAACAGAAACAGCATTAGGCTGCTTTATTAAGCACAAACAGAATATTCAACTTCTACACCACACACTACTACACAGTGCTTCTGCTTCTCACATGTTCTCAGCTGAAGCCCTTGGCACTGCAAGATGACTAGCACCACAAAACCTTAGTCTTTTGCAGAGTGTGAAACAACATTTTATGCTGGGTCAATTCTCTTGTTTAATAGCAAGATCACAGACCTAGCCTGAAAGCAATGGCAATCACAGGGGAACTGGGCTCTAGTTTATCAGTGCTACAGATAAAATTTGAAGTTGAGGAGCAAAGTCCTTCGCACAACAAGAACTGATATTGCTGCTAAGCATCTCAATAAGCATATGGAGAAAATGATGCTAAATGTAATGATAAAACCATACTTAGGACTCCAGTGTCCTTTTTGTAGCCTTCTGTATCCTTGCTGGTTTGGTTTTTTTTTTTCCTTTTCAAAAGGGGAACAGATTTTGACAGTGGTAACTTCAAAAAGCCACTAGGATCATATTTAGCTTAAAATTGCAGAGACAACCATAGATATTTATATATACTTTGCTAGCATTCATCACAAATCTGTTTTCATTCTATTTACAATATATTCTTGATCTACAATGTCAGTAGTTTGCGTATCCATCATCTGTGATTACAAAATAAACTGAGGTGGAGGGGATGTTCTGCTGTCTAATTATTTATCATACTACAATCCCATCTCCTTCAGAAAGCCTCTAGCAAGCTCAACAAGCTCATCCCACACATTTACAAGAGATTTTTACATGTTGCCCTTTCCAAATTGAAATCTGTTTGAAAATTGGGTTCATTCTGTCTCATGCACATCTTACATCATTAATGAAATGTCATCTTTTGTGCAATAGGTTGGTGATTTAATTAAAACAGATTACTTCAATGCTAAAGAGAAGGAAAAAGGTAGCAGCAAGGAAGAGATATGTATTTTTCTTCTTCCCACAGTAATTATACACTGTTTTTTTGGACTGGTGGTTAAGTATAAAATTATATTTCTTTTTATCACTACAACTATTACTTCAGCTTTTACAAATTCTAAATTTATCAATTGAAAAGATCAAGTCATGGACTTATTCTTTTGTCCCATTATATTCACTTAATATAATCACCAGTTTGGGCTGTTGCTCTGATGTCATGTTACCAGGAAGTTGGGGATCTGGAAAACAGCTTTTGAGTCAATTGAAAGTGGCTAAGAAAAGTATCATTTTACGTAAACAGATAGAAGTTATATTGCATAAAAGTTGTTTTTCTTTTCCTCTTTTCAATTACCTATTGTTCAATTTTATTTGCAACCAACTCTTTCTTTTTCACTTGATTATGAACTTCTTATTCTTTCAATGTCCACATGGCATTAATATTCACTAATTAAGAACTGTGTCTGTAAGAGGAAAGTAATAGCATAGCTATGAAAGGGATCTGTTCACAGACTACTGAATTTTCCAGTTCATTGCTATGTGCGACCCCTTTCATTTCCCCTTGAAAACAGAAAAAATGCATTATTGTACATTAACCAAATGTCACTCCCACACAGACTCCAATAGCCATTGGTAGACTGCACAGAAAGAGAGCCATGGAAATCAGTAAGAAGATAACTCAGTAATTTTAATAAAGCAGCTTTAGCAATATAGTTCCCCAAGTAATCCTGTCTATTCCCTGCATATTTTATCACTGACAACACAGTAATGAAAAATGATCATTAGGCACGGGACACTTGAGTACTTCAGCGCTGCCTCTTGGGGCCTGACCCAAGCTCACAGGAAACATACTCATCAGCTTTAAACACACATTCCTCAGGCTTTGAAGATTTACTGTGCTTCCATTATACCTTCCATCACAATGCAAGACCAGGTAACATAAAATAGATTATCGGCAAGATGTCTAGAAAAGGATGACATTATAATGGGTCATATGTATATATATATATATATATATATATATAATGACAGTATAATGGGTAGAAAAACTTTTATAAATTCCCTCTGATTATTTACATGTTCATTAGAACACAGATTACTATTCCCTCCAGGGAAAGACACAAACTGACATCAGCAATCATTTCTCTTAAAAAAAAAATTATATATGATTGGGAACTCCCGGTCTCACTGAACTGCTATGCTGGCTCCAAGGCTTCCCTAATTGTGAGAACCAACGTCCTTTCCTTCTTACTTATCTGTGTGGTTGGAGAATAAGCTTTCCAAAAATCAGCAAAGATAAGAATTCACATTAATCACAAAGCCTTGATTCAGCAAACTGATTAAATAATATTCCACACGCTTACCTAAGAACTTGCCAGGAACCCTGGCTTGGCCTAGGGCTGAAGACAGGCACACAAGAGCCCAGAGCAATAGCACAGAAAGGAAACAACTTTATTGTGGATGTTTTACTGTTGACTGTAAACCAGGAATCAGCCACAGACAGTCTTCATTGCCCTCCATTCTATCCGTACAGCAGCATTTCTTCCCACAGCACAGGGGTTTCCATAACCCATTACATTTTTTGGCTGAGCTTACAAAGTGGTATTTTTCCCTTACATCTAATCAAAATTCCCTTGTTGCAGCAGTGCCCATTGCCTCCTGACCTTTATCTGTGCATCTCTGGAAACTTCTCACTATAATTCAGCACTATCTAAAACATGAAAATTCAACTACTTATCTTTGGCCATACGCTCAGACTCCCGTTTATCAGCTACATCTCATCACTGTACAAGATTCTTCTCCTGTCCGTATTAAAACTTAATTTTCATCAACATCAACTACCATATAAATTGCTACAGAAGTTTAAATGATCACAGCTAATACAGACAAAATGCTGGCTGTTAAAATTAATTTCAATATAAATTACTGTATAATGAAAAGCCAGTAGGTTAGCTAGACCCTCCACAGGGTAGCTTGTGCAACTAAAAATATTATTTTTTGTCCCCTCTTTTAATTCTGACTCATACAACAATTAATTAGGATTAACATTATAGCTATCAAAGTTTGAAAGATCCTTTTCCAAAATGGGCAATGATAAACTCAGTAAGCAAGGAGTATCTGGAAAATCCACTGAAGTGATACTCTGAACAATGAGACAGATCTGATAGTGTAAGTAATTTGCTTGGACAGAAGGGGAGAAGGTTCAGAACAATGTGCCAGGAGTACAAATGGAAATATACACACACTGACAGTTCAAAAGGACTTATTACCATAGAACCAGTTGGTTCAATAATAACGGATAATGGGAAGTCACAGAAAAGAAATTAAGACATCTAATGTATGACAGAACAACATACAGAAGTGTGCTGCACCTATACAAATGACTTCATTTAAAGGAAGGAAAAACCCCACAGTGCCAGAAGCACTGGGAGATACTCAAATGTGCTCATTTCTTCATGCTCTCCAGTAGACACTGGTGAAGCCAAATTCACATGGTGCAACACAACAAATCTATCAGGATCAGCAGCCAAAACATGTGTAGGCTATTAAGATTAATCTAAGATTCTCCCTTGTTCCTTTACAACATAGGTAAAAGTAATCTCAATGTTCTCACTGTCATCCCACTGTTGTAAAATGCAGGAGCAAAGTCATTAATGCAAAAGACAGGAGACTGAATTGATAAGAGAACAAAACAGGAACTTCTCCAGGAAGTTGGCAGAGAATCAACAAAAACCTGCCTTATTTACATTGACTGGATTTGCTCTAGTCGCAAGGTGTTTGCATCTCCTGTGGCAAGGCCAGCTCATGCAAGCTTTCTGTTCATAAAAATGACACCTTCCAATACAGTGGGGCATCTTAACGTGGTAAAAAAATGTGTTCTGCTGGGAACAGTGTGGAAGACAAACTCATCAGCATCCTGACACACTGTAACAGCTAGCCTCTCAGTTGTCCTCCTTCCCTCAGTGTGGTTTCCTTAATAACACCCGTCCCAATCTTTCATTTAAAATTCAATACTGCCAAAAAAAAACACTAAGTGGTGCCAGGGTCCCTCTTCCTAATCACGGAACTGGCATACTTCATATCAGAAAACAGACACTGGATTGTTTCTTAATTTTCCTTTCATCTTCAAAGCCATTAAAGCTGAAGTTTCACAACCCTTTCTCCCAGGTATAAAAGTTAAAGATGTATTTAAAAAGCAAAGGAAAAACATCAAAGTCTCCACAAGCTGAGGATTCACAGGCAGGAAAGAATAATGTGAAATAACAGTAAAATTCAGGCTGCCAGGTAATTGATTCATTTGTTAGCTCAGCCATTGGGTCCAGGGAGTATTACTTCTGCAATGGTCACTGTAAGCACCAGGACTCCAGCCTTGATACACAGAGGAACTCTGGACCACTGGATCCCGTTAAATTACCACAGTGAGGAGTTTCACAAAAAAGTTATCCTCTTATATGCAAACCACTGGATCTAAGTTGCACACACAGTTCGTGAACTTTGTATGCAAGCACAGTAAAATCACAAGAATGTTACCAAGTCTCTCCAATGACCTGCTTTAAAGCCATCCCAGCGCATGGTACAGATCTTAAACTGCTCGTTTCTACAAGCCACCCCAGATTTCTTGATGTTGACATGTTTAATAAAAAAAAAAATTGTGAACAACAAGCAAGATTAGTACTTCACCATGTTAATTCTTCCATTATCTTCTGAGCACACTTAAAATACATTTGAAATGATAATTACCCACTATCCCCACTGCAAAAGTACATTGGCTACCAGCTTCAGGGAACTGCAACAGCAAGTCGTGTTCCACAGTTAGTCTCAATTACACTGAAATATGTATATAAACACATAATGTTTGGAAGAGTTTATTCATTTACAGATGTAACATATTGCAAACTGCTCATTTTCCTCTACAGATGGCCCTAATGTTTTTTTTTTCTGCATGATAAAAATGATCCTACAAGAGAAGCAGTTTACTGCTGCTAATCCAAAATTGGAACATCATGAACAACAGTGAAGGAGAACTTCCCATTCCCCATTCAATTTTGGCATTTGCAATGCAAGCAGAAGGTATACTAACTACAAGTCACTTTAGGGATTCTTAGCAGGAAAAAAAAATTGAATTCAACCACTGTAGAGGAGCATTCCATGGACCACACTGAAACCAAAACAAGGGCAGAGATTTAAAGTCAAGCTATTCTGTCTGCCAGGACAGAAGAAGAAGAGAGGCAACATCTGATACTGCTGCAAGGAGATGCAGCGAAAGCCCAAACTCATTCCAATTTGGAGTTAGTGGAGTAAGCCTTTCTCACTTTCTTATTCTTAATGTACTTTGTGTTTGAACACAGATTACTATATGAAAACAACCCAGATTTACTGGCTATTAGTGAGTCTGGAGATGAAGAAATTAGGTTTCAGTCCCCAAATAATGCACACAATAAAGTAAAATGCAATAACAACTCAAACAATTGGTACCAACAGCTCTTCTGCCAACCACCATGCTCAAAAAAGAGTGAAAGAACAACTGATCTTAACATCCCCACTTGATAAGAAAGCATTTCATGAATTTCACATTAAGTGAGCACTACCACTAAGTTCTGGGCACACTTCACACAGGGGTACTACATCCACCTGCCCTTAAACAACAGCTTTATACAAAGTGCAATGAAGTAAACTTACTGCGACATCAGGCAGTTTGCTAAAACCACTAAGAGAAAACAATGCCAACACCCCAGCAGTGATACCATTTAGGTGAGAAGAGTTGCAAGAGGCTGCAATCAAAGTCTTAGCTGAATGTAACCATTCCACAAATGCAACAGCTTTGGTCAGCTTTGCTAAGACATGACACTGTATGAATCTCAATTTTAACAAGATATTCTTGAGCTCTCTCTCAAAGCCTTTAAAGCCAATAATTCTCTTCCCCACTCACTCTCAACTGCTTTATTGAAATTCATCTACCCCTGCAGATTATATGATGGTAGGAAATTTCATTCATCAGTCCTCAGTTCTTCATAACCTCCTTTTGTATCAAGTACAAGAGGGAAAATGAAGCAAGAGGATCCAACACTGATAACATCCTGCTCCGGGCTCTGCTCTATCATTTAATGACATACTTTATGAGAATTGCATTTAAGGAGGTTTTTTTTCCCGGGTCAAAACAAAGTCCCTTGAAAAGAGAAAACAATTTAAGATCTGCAAATCATTTTCTACTGTGCTAACATGGCAGTCAGAGATCCTAAAGTGCACAAAAGTTTGGTTCAAAAGTGAGTATTATTCTATAAATGTTTAAATTTTACTACAATGATTTTACTAGCCACACTGGACGCAAATTCCACTGAATCCTTTGCTCTTCAAAGGAATCAATGATAAATAAACATTTTGCAGTGAAAACATTCTCAGAAACTGAGAGCAGAACATGAAATGAACGTGCATACTACATTATAAGACAAAATGTATAACCTGAAGTTTTCTATACAGAAAGCGTGATCACGATTGTTCTCCAAACAGATGTATATACTGTTTATTGTAAGGCAGATGCTAAGCATCAAGGAGATTACATGATATGCAGTAGTCTTTCTTCAAACAGTGGTAGAAGACTTCAGAAGAGGATCCTATAGGCAGGAGGGAAACTGACTTTTCATGCAGGTAGACAGAGACAGGACAAGAGGGACTGGGTTAAAACTGAAAGAGAGAAGGTTTAGGCCAAATATTAGGAAGAAATTATTTACTCAGTGGGCAGACAGATACCCAGAGAAGATGTGGATGCTCCATTCCTGCAAGCATTCAAAGCCAAGTTGGATGCAGTCCTGGGCCATCTAATGTAGTAGATGGCAACCGTGCCCACAGCAGGACAGCTGGAACTAGATGATCTTTGAGGTCCCTTCCAACCCAAGCCATTCTGTGATTCTATTATTTGCCCTAAGGATAAATAGTAGCAGTGCAAGTGAAGCACTAAGGAAAGTAACACAAGCATTTTACTTGAACATAGCTTAGGTAGATGCCCAAATTTCTGGTTTAATTGAAACATCAAAAAACACTGGAAGTTTTATAAGCCTAAGTGAGATTGCTGAAAGAACTTCATTCAAAAATAATGCTTAGAGTTCTGGTAAAAATATGGGTGCAAAGCCAAACTGCAACATCTGGTTGCGGCTTTCATTCTTCGCCTCATCACTAAGAGACAAATATCAAAACAGGCCTGCACAGATTCATGATGCTCATGCAGTGTCTGACTTTTCCATAGAACACAGAAGAGCAGGAACCCATGCAGAAAGCCCAGTAGATATCACACAAAGCCAAAAAGGGCTGGTGCTAACTAAACTGGGTTCCAAGCATCCACAAGAGTTGCCAAGAATTAAAGAAAACAAAGATGGGAACACTTCCATTTGATGATTGTTCAGAACATAATACAGTCTATTCCCTAGCCAAGTATTTATTCCTAGATTTTAATTTCAGGGATAGACATCATATACTATATCTATACATTTTTAGAATTAAAATGTGCACAATGACAGCAACTAAAGCAATAAGTGATACCAATCTTATTCTTTGAATCCTCTAAATACACAAGATATGTATTAGATATGTATTTAAGATGGCCACTATGTTCACTCACGTCTTATCCCTTACCTGCTTTAATAATAGTGCAATATGTCCAATAGTTAAAGAGATTTTCTCCATAACTTTTTAAATAATGGTGACATAATTTCATGTAAGTATTTGTCTAACGCATGAACATGCTTCAATCTGCACAAGTGTCACAGGAATCCAGTCAAAAAAGGCTTTTGTGAATATGAACCTAAGACACTAATTTCTGTTCCTCTTCACTAGCAGAACACTATTTTCTTCTATACGGTCTGCAGTCCCCACAGGTAAAAGTGCTTGGAGGGGAACAAGCAAACACTCACACAAATGAAAGCTATGAGAACATGGCTCACAGTAAGTACACATCCTCACGATATCAAACGTATCATCTCAGTAACAGCTCTGAAAATATTTTTTCATGTAAATCTGCATAATCAAATCCAGTCCTAGGTACCTATAGAAAAGATATACTAAGAATCTCCAAAACATTCTGAAAATATATGCCCTTTTTAGAGCTTCTTGACATTTCAGTCACAAGCACTGCCTGCCAATTACAAACATTACAGCAATTCAGACCTGCTCTGGTGAATGATGTACAACATTCTTTATGCCAAGCAGCCTAGATTCAAATTTTACCTGTAAATTCTGCCCTCTGCCAAAATTGTGTTATACTATAACCATGCGCTTGAATGCTGTTGCACTAAGCCTGTTGAGGCTGAATACACAGTCACACCATTTAGTATCCTAAATTGCTCTGACACTGGAGTAAATATATCAATGAAGACTGAGCTGAAATATTAAGTTACAGTAATACATCAAAGCAAGATGTTAATTTGCTGGTAGGTTTCATGAAAATGGTTTCTATATTTCACTGAAGAGTTCAAGTGATTCACTTGTGTAATATGTTATTAAATGAAGCACATAAAGAGAGACATCTTAAACATTTAATTACCTGAAAGTAGGAATAGAAAGGACAAAGATTTAATACTTACTGGAGGAAAACTCCAACCATTTTTATGAGGTTCTTAGCACAAGACAGGAAGTTGAGCACAGAAGTACATTTCCTAGCTGCATTACCCTCCTTTCAAGATCATAATTTTCCCACTTTTGGAAAAGGAGCATTTTGCAACACGTTAAGAAACATGGTTCAATCAAATGATTACATAAGCATTTCTTACTTAGTTGCCTCTTCAAATACGAACTTCAACCTTGCCTTTTCCATTTTCCTTTTTCAGCATCTGAGAAGCTATGTTCTTTCCATCTATTGTAAGTACCTTACTACTGCCTTTTCCACTTCATGATTTTGTCAAATTATGCTTCCAAGCAAGACAGGTCTACGAAAAATTTCAGAGTATTTTCAACATAACTACATCATGTTCAACAGTGATGCCCCAAAGAAGCTCTTACAATTCCACAACCACTGACACAACACTGCATTGCTGAAGTCAAATTGCATTAGGTCTTCAACATAGTTAATGGAGGCAAATTGTCTCATAAATGTAACTGAGGTCTTTTTTCCAACCCCTAGATCAATGCACATCGAGTCAGAGCTGGTTGCTCAAGGCCTTGTCCAGGCGAGTTGTGAGTATCTCCAAGAAAAATATGACTCCACTATACTCTTCCATAATGCAACTGATGGCAGTACTAAGACCACCTCTCCTTAAGTACTTAATACTGGATAAAGCTTGCTTTCAGATCCTTCCAGGACTCTCTGCAAATCCATTCCCCCTCTACTCTGTTCTCATGAGGTCCCATCCGAAGTACTGTGTCCCGGTCTAAGACCCCCAGCACAACTATTTGGAGTTGTTTGAGCAGGTCCATAGGAGAGTCACAAAGATGATCAGAGGTATGGATCACCTCTCTTACAGAGAAAGGCTGAGGGAGTTGGGCTTGTTCAGAGAAGGCTTTGGGGAAACCTCACTGCAACCTCCCACTACTATAAAGGAGCCTACAAACAGGAAGGGAAGTCACTTCTTACATGATTTGATAGTGATGGGACAAGGGGGAATGGTTTTAATCTAAAAGAGAGGACGTTTAGGTTAGATGTTAAGGAGAAATTCTTTACTCAGAGGGTGGTGAGGCCCTGGCACAGCTGCCCTGAGAAGCTGTAGGGCCCCATCCCTGGAGTACAGTTTTTATGGGGCCCTAAGCAGCCTGATCTGGTGGGTGGCAGCCCTGTCCATGCCAGGGAGTTGGCACTGGTGGGCTTTAAGTTCCATTCCAATCCAAGCCACCCCCTAATTCTGTGATTCATAGTCAGATGTACCTGATATATTTCAAAAGAAGGTTTGGTTAACTCAGATAAAACAATGTGGGACAAAGAAGTAAGGATCACTGTTATTTTCTGTGTGTCAGGATTAGAAGCCAAGTTTTAGGAGACTATAATTACAAAAAACAAACTATATATCTGCTACACATCAACAGCTGCACCCCTAAGCAGCTTTACAGGAAGCCTTTGCAGCATATGACAACTTCAGCTGGTCAAACCCTACAGACAAAACCACAAACTCTTGACCATCTCACTTACACCCTGCCTACAGAGTACCTATTAATACAAACATCTTTTTTGGGGGTGAAGTACTTCACATGCATTCCTACAAAGGACACCCAAGAAAGGAAGAACAAATTACAAATTAGTCTGGGCTGATATAATGATGTTTCTGAGTAGAAGGGTGGATTAGCAGAATACAGCAATGATAAGAAGGGCTTTAAAACCTCATCTGTTACTCCTTGGTATTTTTGAATTCCTGAATAATTCCTTTGAGTCAGAGAACACACTTGAACTCAGATGTGTTATCTGGAGATTTCCCCTGCTCAGAATTTTGTTCTGTATAACATTACTCTGAGAAAGTATAATATTTAAACTTGCTTCTACCTTCCAATTGTTTGAAATGGATTATCATTTCCCTATGCAATATTTAAAAATTAAAACCTTAATTTAAATTGCTCTGCAGTTTTAAAGGCATTAATCTTTCTTCTTTCCTCAGCTTATCTATCTGCTGTCCTTTACACTAGTATTTCTTATTGCAGAGAAACTTAGCATTTTGCTAGAAAAAATACTGCTTTAGCTTCTGCCTCGTGCATAAAATGAGAACACTTCAAATTTGCCCATTACACAGCATTTTTTAGGAAAAAAGATGTCTGAAAACAAGCAGATTGATGCGGACTCTAATAAGGGCTCTTACTTTCATACATACTGGCATAGCTTTCTTAATTACTAGACAAGTTGTAAACTCTTCAGTTTGCTGCAGCCTGCCTCTCTGATAGATGCTAGCCCAGTCTTTCCTCAGCAGGAAAAAGCAATAATCAAAAATTCAGCTCCAAGTAGAAGCCGTACTTTTTCTAATCACCAATATTCTCATCTTCGATTTCTTATCTTCGAAATCTTTGTTTTGCATTCTTTTTAAAACAATGATTCCAATTTCCCCTAACATTGAGATAAAAGAAAACAAACAAGCCCTTCGTCACGGTTTTATGATTTTTGTTGTTGGTATTCCACATCATAACATCACATAGTGCATTGGGAGTTAAAGAGTTAATGCTCCAGCTCCATGGATCATCAAGAGTTCTGGGTATACCTGTGTCAGAAGAGAAAAAGAACTAAATACCCCAGAGGACTTCGCATTGCTTTGTATTTTTCTGTTTTTTGCTCAGAGGGAAAGACAAAAAAACTGTTCACATATCACAAGATGCTCTCTTTCCTTTCAGATCAACCCAGCAGCAGGTACTCACTTGCCATCTTGCCTTCAGCATTTAGCTGTAAAGCCTTTGTTTTATTGGACACTCTACTGCTCATTTTATTTATTAGCTTCAATTCCAATTACATTAAGATATCAGAATGCAAAATAACACATTTAGTAAATTAATCTTCCTCCTCAGATCACTGCCACTGTTTTAGCTTTAGGTCGATCTCCCTTCCCCTTTTTTCCTTTCCTCCTTCCCCTTTCCTGGGGCATGAGTCCATGGGTCCCCCACCCCAATCATCATAGAACCAGGCCAAACCAGCCCAAAAAACATTGACACCCTTAAAACTTAACTCTTCCTATTCAAACTTAAGAATTCTATACTTAGAACTATATAACAGGTCACACGGAAGATCCCTGCTCTCCAAAGAAGAAAATGCTTTGTCAAAAACTGCTTTAAAACACCATATTTCTGGTTATGCTTAGTTTGGTCTAACAAAGGACAAAATTACACACACATTTGTAATTTGAGCACACGAAACTCAAAAATATCTTGCCAAATATCCGTTTCGTTCCTACCCAATATTCAGATATTTAGATTTTAACTATGAAAAAATAATCATATTTAAAACACTGGATTTGCAGTTTACTTAAGGAAATGCTAATCCTCTATCTACAATAACATAAAGGTAAGGAACCCTTGATATTTGTTCCTCAGACACTCACACGCTCAAGACCTATTCTTTCATTCGGTCAACTTTTTCCGTTCACAATAGAAAAGCACAACAGCGAATACAAATATCAAACAACATATAAAACTATATTAATTAACTAAAAAATGGCAGCTAATTAGCTAACATAAGAACAAAACCACAGGCTTGGGGAAAAAAAGAAATCATTTAAATCTAGCCTGGCTTAGTCACTCTTCTGAACTTATTCTATGTGATACTAAGCTGGCAAGTACTCACCACTGCATCAGCAAGATCAAGACCCGCCATCAGGAGACACTGAGCACATCCTCATATTTAAAAGTATAATACATTTGGTTCTAAGAGGCTATTCAAAGTGTAAGCTGATTGAAACTACTCCACACAGGATGCCAAGCAGCACCTCCAAACACCTAACATCAAATTAAAACAACAAATTATTATTTGAGGACCACCCTGTTTCTCACCTTTCCCCTTTCTTCTTGATGAGCTTGGACCAGTCCTGCTTGTATCCTTGTTTGGCACTGTAGGAAGCCATTTCTGGCTTCTTCACTGGTATGCATTTTTTACACAAACCTAGTCTCTCCCCACAATACACTTTCTAGTCATCAGCTTTCCATTTCATTTTCCTTTCCCTTTCTCCTCTGAAAGAATGTCTCATTGTACACAGCTGTCATCCAAGGTCAAATCACACAGAGGCAGATGAATCCCTTGGTTAATTAAGTTAGGCATGATATACTGCTACAACTATCTGAACTGAAGCATCCAGGTAATGCAATTCCTGCTGGAAAGGGTATGGAAAACAGGAGCTACACAACAAACTATCAGCACTCACTTATGACTGTCCAGTTCTTTTCCACTATTGCTCAGATAAGCAAGACCACAAACATACAAATCATTACTGTCACACCTGTGAGCAGGGGGACTGTTGGTGACACAGAAGGAGAAAGCAGCACCTCTGGCTAGCCCTCTCCCTTAATGATCACAGGGAATAAAAAAAAAATCCATTCTACTAACTACATTTTAAAATAAGGGAATATATACTCAGTTGATTGGCAAATTCTACACAGTACTTTCTTCTGCCATAGCACTTTGACCTTCATGAAGTTTGTGCTTATCCAAACAACCATCTTTGAGATTTCCTACACTCTTCCACCTCAGATCAACAAATCCTTTAAGTACAAATTACTGCACTGGATCCTAGTTCACCAGTTCCAAGCCAAAACACAGAGCAAAAAAGCTTACTCATCAACCTGCTACCCGCAAGCCTCAAAAGACAACCCCCCGTTTAATTACCAAGGCAGTCAACAACTACTTGGGAAAAAAATATGCCAATCTTTCCAAATAGCAGAATGCAAGACTAAAGTCCTTTTCTTCTTTTTATCTTAAAGAAAAATACACACCCTACTCATGTCTTCAGAGCAAATATTGTGGGGCAGCCTAAATGCTCAGTTTCTTTGACTGGACAGAGCTCCTGCAAAATTGGAGGCCTGCTCTTTTTCCAGCAGCCAATGTTTTGGCCTAAACATAAGAGTTAGAATGCTTCTTTTGTCTTTTACTACCAGCATAGTAGGAGTAATGACAGTTTCCTTCATTTAGAAAATAAGCATAAGGCACAACCTATGACTTGTGATAATCAAATCAGACCAACTGCTTCCCTTTCAGAAGGGCAGTGAGGTTTGCATCTGACCAGTCCCACACTCAATCCACAGTAAGACTGAATCCTGTCAAAATCCTGACACTTCCAAAGCCAGAAGCTTAGATCTGACGTTGGCACTATAAGGGTGTTTATTGGGACAATTAATGGCCCTGTGACTACAGCACAGTAAAAGCGAGCAACATAAGCCAAAATGCAAAAAAGGACTTGGATCATTATGAAGATCAAATATGAAGACAGAAAGCTGTCGCTGCCTCTCAGTAGATTTCCAGACATTTAACATGCTTCAGGATTGAGCCTCTTGAGAAGACAAAGCCCAGAATCTCCTTCAAAATCAAACAAAAAGCAACAAAAACACAGCAAGCAGCACTTCTCTTTTTGAAGCAGTGTATTTATGACTTCCCCTTTGTGTTTGCCAAACTTACCTGGCCCTTCTGTCCCATCGCCACACTGGGTAGCATCCAAATCTTTTTTGGCAAAACTACAAGGTCACTCACATTGTCAGCTAAGACAGCTGAATGCTGCTTTAGGATGAGACTTTAACAGGTAAGACTGCAGTGGACACACACAGAGTAGCAATAAAGTTCTCTGTCTCCAACAAGAACAGTTTGAGTGGAAATAGGCCTCATTCAGCAAGCAAGAAGAACATAGACCCAGACTGCCGAATCAACTCTGTCCAGTAAGTTCCCCTGACCAAAGTCTGCAGCCTGTTCCAAAAAGGGTGATGAGACTCCTACAGTTTGTAATTGTACCAGGCATGCCTATCCTCCCTCTGCAGCTCCACTTCAGAGCAGCAATTGATTGAACTTAATAGTAGAGAACGCCTGATTTACTAAAAGGCAAAATTCTCTTTCTGTGAGACTCCGGTCATATGAGGTCAAATCAGAAAGAAGAAACACCACTCACAGGTTGGTCACCAGCATGCAACAAAAATGGAAATCAATATTTATTAAATAATGTTGCTTGCTACTTAAATTCAATTAAATAGCAAACAGACTCAGAACATTACCTTCTTCATTGACATTCAGCAACCTTAGGGAGAGTGATCGCAAAAATCCATTACACAAAGTATCTATTCAAAACTATTTGCTTAATTTAAATCATTTTATGACTACAGAGCAGCATCTCCCCAGTGTTTCTGTGGGACTCTAGTGGTTCTCTAAGCCAGAACCTTCTCCCATTTACCACAGCATTCCTGAAACTCATGTGAGAAGAGTATTCCTAGCACAGCTGCTACACACTGACCACAGATGACATTCTTGCAGTTAAGTTCTTGCATGTGGAAGTGGTAATTATGAATAGGAAATAACTTCAGTAACTGTTTTTCAGTCAGATCAAAATAATTTTTGTCTTTTTTCTTTTTTTGCTAGCATTCCTAGATTGAAAGATATTCAATTCAGCTATGTAGTTTTCCAAAATCCCTAGAACTCTCTTTAGTGATATCCAAAAGCTGAAATGCTGTGACTCGTTCATCACAATTACACACAGCTTGCACTAGCAAGTACTTCATTCTTTTTATTTCCCTAGACTGTGAAAAGAATTGATTTTTCACCTAATTCTAAATAATTTAAATCACTGTAAATTGCACTGCTAGATTGTAGCATAAATCTTTACAATTCAGTATATTTTTGCACCTGAGGAAAAGTACAGTAAATTAAATCATGTATTACACTTGAACAGTGAAGCATCCAGATAGTATTTAAAAACGGTTTTATATTATTTAGTGACAAAAATATATATTATAATAATAATAAACATTACACTAAATGGGCTTCTAGAAGTTACTAAGCTGTCCTGAAGAAGTTGTTCTACACGTCCTTTCAGCAATTAATTGGGTCACTGAAAAAGGAAGAAATTCCAGTCCAAAATTTGCCTGCTCTAAAAAGCTTACTGTCAACATAAAGACACTATTTTCTTTGAAGTGTACTGAAGTCCCTGTAGCCACATGAGTTTGCAGCATTTGGTATCTGGTGCAGGAAAGCTACAGTGTGTCATCTACAAATGCACGTGCTCTCAAAACGAGCAATAAAATTGCCACCTGAAACTGCAAAGGCGCTTCTGTTGCAGGAGTGTAACAGGAAATAAAAAAGGGCATATTATCATTTCCTAAGCATGGTTAACACACACAATTTAAAAGGTTTGGTCAAGTACGTAAAACATACATTCTGACATCTCCTGATCTTCAACTACTTCACTTTTTAAAAGTTAAAGTTCCATGAAATATGCCAAGTTTGTTCACAAAGCAAACCATAAGCAGTCAATCCATTCTAATCAACAAATGTCTCACAGACACCAACAAGATGAAGGTTTTTTTATTGAACAGATAACTGCCATTCAAACTAAAGCGAAATATGACAGCAGCAGTAGGCTTTCCTCAGATGTAGGCCACAGCAAAGTAAAGACAGACACAGTCTGAGGCAAACATCTCTGTATAAAGGCGCTTTGCTCACCTGCTTGCAGTCTTATCACATGAGATAACAGATTACTACGCGATTATGGTTACCAGCATGGGCATAGAAGAGTCACATTTTTGTAGCAAGTGCACTAAATTCAAAAGCTCTTGTGACAAAAAGTATTCCAAAGGTGATAGGAGGCCAGCTCTTGGTTAGCTTGTTTGGGGTTTTTTTTAATTATTTTATTATTATTATTATTGAGAGCTCTTCTATAAATGACAAGAGGCACAACAGGAGACAAAGAAACCTCAGGTCCTATTCCAAATCACAGCACAGCTATACGCAGTTATTTTGTTCATCCTTTCTACAATTTCTGCCTTCCTGACTCTTTTCTGCTCTTCACTCAGCCTGAATGAAGGTCAGAAATTGAGACTGAGAGACCTTCATTTGGACCAGTGTTCTACCTAATTTCCTCATTCAAGCAGCTGCTGGCCTGAAAAGCTTCCCTCACCCACTTTGGTCTTCCAGACACAACACTTCTCAGCTCCTATAGGGGTGGAACTGGTAGATTGGTTTTGAAAAAAGAAAACCTTCCCTACATCCTACTCCCCTAAGACCCCGTCATGCTCCAAGAAAAGCAGCCTAGATCTGAGGCAGCTCTCCCTTCAGTGGCTGGCCCTTCTCTAAACCCAGGGTGGTGACCCTTTCTGGTTACATGGGGAGCTCAGGTGCAAACAATTTGCCTGTGCTCCCTGGGCCAGCCACACCACCTGACCAGGTACTCAATCACCGGTTTAAGCCATAACCTAACAGTTCTCAGGCATAGTGACATGTACTTGACCTGGACAGCAATCAGAGCTATAAGATATGTTGCCACATTGTGCAAATATTTAGATACTCTTCCCTTTAATGTACAGGGATGCAAAGCAGAGTCTCAGCTGTCTCGGTACTGAAGACAACATAATGTTGTGGTATCTGCAAGCAAGAAAAGCATTCATTCCAAAGAAAATCCATTAAGCTTTAGGTTACCACCAGGTAATGCCTACATTAAGAAGCATTCTCTCCTCTCACCCAACATAGCAGGAAATAACCAACCCCCTGGAGCTTACATATACTTTCATTTTTTAAAGTGACATTTAAACTAACTTTCAGCATCCATCAAGATGAACTTCTGCTAGCATTGCTGCCTGAAATAATTCCATGTGACTCATCAATTTGCACAGGACACTGTGAAAGGCTCTCCACATTCTGAGGAAATCAAGTGCTTAATTTAATCCATGTGCCTTTTTTTTTTAATTATTCATTTATCCATGAGAACATAAGGTTGCAGGTCTGGAGTTATTTATAGACACTGAAATGGAGAACAGGACAGAAGTCGCTTGCCATGTTTATTTTGCTGGGCAAACTCCATTCCTGTGTGAAGTATAAAAGTTACTAAGACACTAGCTCCCTCTTTTTCTCATCTTCCCATGGTTCTAAAAAATAAAATCCAAACCAATTAAGGAATCACATTATGGATTTGATATTGATTTGATGGGTGGACTTTCAATGGACAAAGACCTGGCTGCAGAATTGAGTCCAGTGAGTGGTGGTCAATGGATTGATGCCTGGATGAAGATCAGTGACAAGTGGTGTCCCTCAGGAGTCAGTGCTGAGACCAATATTTTTCAATATTCTCAACAGTGACATCAACAGTGGAGTTTAGTACACCCTCAGCAAGTTTGCAGATGACACCAAACTGTGAGGTGCTGCTAACGCACCACAGGATGCCATTCAGAGAGATCTAGACAGGCTCGACCAGTGGGCCCAAGTGAACCTCAAGAGGTTCAGCAAATCCAAATGCAAGGTCTTGCACCTGGATTGAGGCAATCCCCATTACCAATACAAGCTGGGGAATGAAAGGACTGAGTGCAGCCCTGCTAAAAAAGACCTGGGGGCACTGGTGGATGGCAAGCTGGACATAAGCCAGCAATGTGCCCTCACAGTCCAGAAAGCCAACCACATCCTGGGCTGCATCAAAAGAAGCATGGCCAGCAGTGCGAGGGAGGTGATCTTGCCCCTCTGCTCTGCACTGGTGAGGCCTCACCTGGAGTACTGCATCCAGAAATGGAATTCTCAGTACAGGAGAGACATGGACCTGTTGGAGTGTGTCCAGAGGAAGGCCACAAAAATGACCCAAGGGAAGGAACACCTCTCCAATGAGAACAGGCTGAGAGAGTTGGGCTGTTCAGCCTGGAGAAGAGAAGGCTCTGAAGTGACCCTATAGCAGATTTTCAGTATCTGAAGAGGAACTACAGTAAAGAAGAAGACAGGCTCTTTGGTATGGTCTGTGATGACAGAACAAGGGGAAATGGCTTCAGGCTTAAACAGGGGAGATTTAGGTTAGATACAAGGAAAAGGTCTTCTACAGTGACGGTGGTGAGGCACTGGAACATGCTGTCCAGAGATGTGGTAGATGCCCCGTCCATGGAGACTTCACCTTTAATGTCCTGGCAACCTGATCTAGCTGTGCACATCCCAGTTCATTGCAGGGGAACTAGAATAGATGAGCTTTAAGTGTGCCTTACAACTCTAAGAATTCTATGATTATATAAGAACAAACGATCACCTAATGGGGGAATTTCCATACATTTCTGTCTTGGTAGCTGGCAGCCTGATCACACACAGCCACTGAGAGGCACTGAGTGATCAATCAGTCCCAACGGGAAACATATCAGATCAAATAATGGTGATAGGAGCCATCTAAACCTTTCAAGACTGTAACACAGCTCAATAAATCTTTTTAATGTTATTTGACAGTTTGGTTTCTTTACTAAAGCAGAAAGGAGCACCTCATCCAAATAGTTACCATCATGAAGGTTTTGCCCTGAAAATAACCTCCCTACTAAAGCACTGGCCAGGAGAACAGACAACTTACTCATTCACAATTATTAAATGAGCTGTAATATTAGTTCTCAAAGATATATTGCATGATTCTTGGAAAAGACCTCAGCAAAAGGACGTTTAAAAGAAAACTGATTTTTTTGTTACATGCTGTTATTTTTTTCTCTTTAACATTACATTCCACCCATTATATTCATCAATAAACTTAGTAGGACACTGCCTGACATTCTAAAAAATGCAATCAATTATGAAAAGTCACTGTTTGAGAAAAACTTATCCCACACTGAAAACACAAATTCAGTGACTCTCTTCAAGACACTCTTTAAGTTTTTAAATTAATCGTATTATTATCAACATTGAAATAGCATCCAGACGTAGCTTCACACCCCTACTTACCATATCTTATTTTGTAAGATCAGCTGTTTTGTAAATGAAAGTGTTAGCAGCTCCCTTTACCTGATGTGTTGGAGCCTCATCAGCACAACTGCAGACAGGTTTAAACCTTCAGTATGCAAACAAGTCTTGCTTAGAAGAATCTGATTCCAATCTCTTTATTGCTCACCTAAGGCATTTATTGCACTTGATAGGCTATGAAGAAGGGCAGCCAGATTGATCCCAGGATTGTAGGATTGGAACTAATGGGAACTGCTATAAAATTTTAATATATGCCATCTTCCAGACGAAAGGACACTCCAGGGGGAACTGACCTTTGAGAGTAGAAACCTTAATAACATGTCAACAATGGAGTTACTTCTTCAATACAAAAGTGAATGACAAAATTAAGGGAGATTGTACTATAGTTGTACTGTATAGAAATAACTCTCTAAGGAGAGAGTTATAGTAGCATTAAATGAATTTATTAGTTATACAAATGACTTAAAAAAAAAATTAGTGCCAAAAAACGGTGATATTGCTGCCACTGATTTCAAGCAGATTTGTGCCAAACCACCAGCTTTGAAAATAGCTCTGTAAGCACCATCTCATCTCAACTTCTGGTTATACACCCACAGTACTGACACTTCTGCGCAGCACAGTCCTCCTGCCTGAGCTCTCAGCTCTTCCAACCCAGTATTGTAACACACCAATAACTTCAGCCACAGCAAACAATTCTCCAGTTAGTTTTCAGTATGCAACCATTAAAAGGGCATTAACACATGCAGTGACTATACAGTGAATTGTAGTACTTTTATTCTTTGACATCTATATTAATGTTATCTGTTTCAATTCTATGCCTCTGTGTCTCAAATTTAAGAGTTTCAGCTTTTTTTTTTAATATTATATATTCAGCAACAGGCAGATAATGTGGTCTCCATTCCCCTCAGAAGCCTGCAACGTATTGGCTAACAGTGTAAACTCAACCACACCAAATAAACCTTACAGAATGCCTTCTGCACAGCACTCCACCCTACCCTACAGAATCAAACAGAACAGTAAAATCAGCAACACAAATCAATACCATGAAAACTACATTGCCGTAATACTTCAATTTGCTATGAAAAACTGTCTAAGCACAGTAGCAAACTTAGAAACCAGTTATTCAAGGAATTACTCATTCTCTACTTACCCAAACAGCAATTTTATTCTTTTTGAACATATATTATTAAATTAGAACAGGTTTAACCATTTTCTCATTCTGCAACCAAGTTCCTCAAGACTCGGGAGACCAGCCCAAACCTGATGATATTGAGCAAATCAGTAACTTGATTAAAAAGACTGAGCTGCTCAACAAATAGGCCCAACAAAGATCCTGTGATGAAGCTTTCATGCGCTAGACTTTTAATTTCAGAATGACATTCAATAAGGGCAATGAATTAACTAATCAAAAGAACTGGAATGAGTGAGTTAGAGGTGAGTGAACTTGAACTGAGGAAGAAAGCGTGCATGTAGATTGAACAGAAAGGATGATAACCATACACACTCCCTCTCCTTTGAAAGGACAGTATATTGTGGAATACCCACCATTCCCACACTTCAGAGGTACACTGATCCCTCAATAGGATAAAACAAGGATGTACTAGGAGATTCCCTGCACTATACCATTTCTAAGTATTAATACCAGTATCCTCAGACCCCCTCACTTCACATTCCCAGTTTCTATTCAAGATGTACCAACAACTAGGCTGCAAAGCAAGCAATGCACTGCTAATGCCAAAAAAAAGGTCGATTCAGGAGTAACCAAATTGAGAATCCTACTACCATGTGAATTTTAAAGTAGTTCTTGCAACTGTTAATCTAGAGGTTGTGCAATTCAGTAGTACTAGGAACAGTGCATTATTAACAGCATTTACTGTACCAGTCACATATGATTCTACAATTATCTAGATGTGCTTTGAAGAGGGAGAGACCAGCACTTCAGAGGCATTCGGTCCACTCCATTCAAATACTGCACAGAACTGAGATGATGTTTTGAAACATCTCATGGTCATTTATTTATAAGCCTATCTGACTGAGCCATCCAAGGCACCCAATGGTCTTCTGCATCTAATTCTACTGGGCAAGAAGCATTGCAGATTTCCCAGAGAAGAGGCAAAAACAAGAACCAGGAACAAAGGGAGATTAAATTAATTGTGAAGAAATAGACATATTTAGGAATTAATGAATCACAGCTTCTTTACATGTCATACCTAGTGGCAATCTCACTATATGACCTCATCCAGAATGCACACATCCCTCACTGCAAAACTCCAAGGGCAGCAGAGCACGTACCATGCTGCCTGCTGATAGCTAACCCACAAGCTTCCTCCAGGAGCCTGTGATGCAAGTGCACAACGTGCTCCTGGCACCAGCAAACTCACCCCACTGCACAACACTGATGAACTTTCACAGAAGCACCAGTGACTTGAAGCAGCAATCTATCTCATCATTCAAATCCATCTTGCACATATTGTTTTAGAATTAACTTTTTGACAGCCTTCCCATCTTCTTCTCAGTTCATGAGCAGCATCCAGCAGGACTGCAAAACTCCTCAAGACCGGCAAACTAGAATCTCTTGAATTAAAAACAGCCCTTACCAAAACAGCTTTTTCTTTTTTAAAACACCCACCAGCCATAGCATTTCTTCAGTTACTACTGTCTATATGCTATTTGTATTTTACTTACAATCCCATTATCATAAAGAAAGTTAAATATGTACAGGTAAGGCTAGGAAGAGCATCTGCTAGATTCCATGCAGGTTAAAACAGACCTCTATTACAGATGACAGATTCAGGTCAGGGAAAGTCTAAAATGGAACACTATCACTATGTACAACACAAGGAATGAGACGATAGTGCCCTTCCCCCCTGCCCCAGCATACTTCCAAAGAGACCCAACTTCAGTTTGGTCTTGTGATGCTACAGAAACCTTTGATAGAAACATATAAAGATATATTTTTCTGTGCTTTTATCTTCCCTGTTCTCATGTGTGGCACAGTCCCATAAAGAAAACACTGATATGACTTCATTGTGATCAGCAAAGCAAAAGAAATGGACAGCAGCTGCAGAAACATTTATGCAATGAAGTATTAAGGCAACAAGAGGAAATATATACATACATATGTATATACATATACATACACATTTCTTGTCACTTTACAAATTAGCACTCTTTAGAGGAGGGTTGTTTTCACATTTTATCATCCAATTTATCGTAGACACAGTAAGAGAGCAGAAAATAGAAATATGGGCTCTCAGATCTGTTTCTATGGCTGCCAGAGATGAGAAAATGAGTCACTGAAGTAGTTTTCTGGTTTCTTATATCATCATTAAATAGCTAAATCATCAGATCTCTCCTAGTCTAACACTACAGCAGAGGAATGCACTCTGCTTTCCCTTACTCAACTTCATTTTCCCCAAGAGGTGCAAAAGCTTGGTCTTATTGTGCAAAATCAATAGGGACATTATTTACATCAAAATCCAGACATGACTCATCTAGATGTGTATATTTAAAGAAATACAGAATGTAACACAGATAGGCTACCAAACCCCTGACAAAGATGGCAACTTAAGAAACAGAAACTTTATCTTAAGGGCAGAAAGGATAATTGCAAGCAAGTTTTATATTCCTTGTGAGAAACTGAAAAAAAGTTTCAACTAAATTTTAAAGTAGGCCTATAATTTATCCTTGAGTGACAGCAAAAGCATCTAAGAAGAAAGATTATGAATAAAACTTCAGTAGCAATGAAATCGCTACAAACATTAATGCATCTAGAGGTTAAATACTCCCATTTATTAAAAAACAAAAACCCACAATACCTCACTCTCAGACTCACTTTCTCAGTATGTTTCAGGTGACAACTCATTTACAATATTAGGTAAGCATATTCCCTTTTTAAACACAATATGAGCTTAACATTGTTTTGCAAAGGGATCTGTTAATTCTTGCTGTGGACCAACTCTTATATTTCATGTAAAAAAACATGATGATATGAAAGATTTAGGAATTTTAAGAAAAATGCATCTTTCCAGATTGTTTCTACTTTGAAGTATGCTAGAGGTACCTTTTTAAGGGGAAGGAAGAAGGGATGAGTGCAACTGTAAAAGCTTTTTCACTCTGACGTGGATTTAAATACTACACCACCAATTCCAGTTGAGGGAAAAAAAGAAAAAAAAAAAAAAGGACTTTTAGCTCATGTTTTTTAGAGCTCAATACAGCTATTCTTTAAAAATAGATAGTAAAAGTGTCTTGTGATAAAACAGCAAAAAGAAAATGAAGCCTGCATTTTGAACTGCAGTTTCCCTGAAAACTACCAGCACAGTATGGTACCCAAAGAGGATAAAAATTAAAAAATAATAATAAACCACCCACAATTAACTATTTTGGGATTCACACTTGAAATTACGCTTGTCTGGGCTTGATGGATATTTACAGACATACAACTACGTAAGAAAGATGTATCTGCTTAAGTACAGATTTATACTTGTTTGACTCAAAATTGCAGCACACTAAAACTGCTTTACCTGATAAGACTGGATGCTTATTAAGAAGAGATCTTTAAAATAATCAAATGCAACCAAAATCACAAAGATCTCAGAATTACCATAGAATCACAGAATGGTTTGAGGTGGAAAGCACCTTTAAGATCACCAAGTTCCAATCTCCATGCTAAGAATTCTTCTTGGACCAACTTGTACATACTGGTAAAAGCACTTTTATACACTTAAACCTGTGCTGATGTAAGGCATGCGTACTGGTGTCAAATCACAGGCTCCACACACTTGTTCTGTAAGCAGCTGGCAGTTTAAACCTGCCATTGTCATCTCCCTCCCTAAGGCTCTGATGGTAGGAAGTACACTCCAGACTACTTCCAGAGTCTGTGAGCCAACTCAAACCCACTACAACATAAAGCAAGTTAAACTGAACATCTTAGAAACCTTTTCCACTTGCAGAGCTGTGGAGGCACAAGCTCAGGTGACATGGCACTAGCAAATACCAGCAAGGTAACTTGATTCCTCTTCCTAAGAATGGAAATAGCCGATCATATTTGGGTGATGAGGGTGGGAAGACCACTGAAGCACAGGTAAATATTTGCTTCTGTTGCTACAGTTTGTCCACGGTTATGTTGCCATGTACCAGTGGTCTACCAGCATTCACCTACCATTTCGTAATGCTCATTAATTTAAAGTTGGAAAAAAAAATAAAAGAATCATCCTTACAAAAAGTCCCAGAATGTATATTTATTTCCTTAAAAAAATAAAATAAATAGAACATTTCACAGGAATGCCCAACCTACTAAAACCTTTGTATAATCTCACCAAAAATATACTAGCAGCTAGGGAAAACACATTCCCTGATATGCACCAATTATTTCTTCTATTTATGACCTATCCATTAGCTGCTAGTTCTTAAGCTTTAGGGTTTAAAACATCTTTAATACTTGAACACAGAGCAGAACCTCTATGAGAGAAGGACAGTAGATCCTCTTCCAACACTACCCAACTCAGCATCCTACCAGGGCCCACACCACTGCTGGGTCTTACCTGTATCTGCTCCCCTCCAAGCCCTGCTAGTTTTCAGCTCAGAATACTGCACAGTTCAGCCACACCTTGTATCTCACCTCCAGCAGAACACAGCTGCTTGTCTTCTTGATAATAACCAAAGGTGATGTTGATTCTCAAACATCACCCACTGCTGCAGGCGTGTGGCTTTAAAAATATTATACAGTATTGGAAGTAAATGACAGTGCAGTGTAACATGATTTAAGCCATAGCCTTCAATATTTTTCCAGATGCTCATTTGGCTACCAGGCTGGAAAATGTCAAAGCTCTAAAGGTTATTAGACTATTGTTTATGACAAAGGGAGTGTGGAAGTTTGCAGTCAAGATAACATATTCAACTTAAAAGAGAAGAAAATTGAAGACATGATTAAAAAACTACACTCACAAAAGCTCTGACTGTCCCTTTATGCAGCTGACAAAGGAGCTACTTTTTCCCTCCTCTACTCCCTCATCAGAAAATTTTAATCTCAATATATAATAAGGACTGAGAGAAAAAGAAAAAATAATTTAATGGATTTTTCTATGTGCATTCTGCAAAGCATTTTTTTTTTTTTTGTCTAGAAAGAGGTACTGCAGTTTACCTAAATTGACTCTTGAGGGTATTACACTTAGAATTAATGTTTAATAGATGTTAGCTCAGTTGAAGAAGCAAATAGCTCATGGAAGACAAATAGCTCTAAATCTCTTCATAAATCGAAATTTTTCTACAAGCGCTTTCACACAGCCCAAAAGCATGTGTGCTCTACTGAAATATCACAGGCAACTATTTAGGCCTCTCACTTTGTCTGTTTGAACAGAAATTAAACGACGTTGGGACTGAGCTTTCTGCTCTCTCTCAAATATATATTGTTTTTAAGGGGAAATGCACATAACTGTGTGTTGGACTGAGAGACCAAACATCGCTGTTCTGGTGCCTCACGGTCACAGACCCTGCTGTGATTGCAGATGAATTGCATAACCCTGCTGTCCCTCCGTTCCCAGCAACGTTCATGAGTCATTGAAACACCAAGGCCCAGAGAAGCAACACTATTCAGCATTTGTGAGAATTCATAGGCTGGTTAAAAAACTGTGATTGAAGTCAGTTTAATCTGCTCTATCTTTCCTTCCTCCTTCAGCCTTTCATATTGACTCTTCCTTCCCTGGGGAAGTAAATCTGCTCCCAAATACATACCTCACATAAGAGGCACCCTGACAGGGAGTGAAGGCAGACCATCCCTCTACATAGCCACCCTGCCACCCCTCACACTTGATGCTGTTTCCCTAGAATACCTTCATTTCTGACTGCAAGAATAGAAATAGAAAAAGCTGCGAGTGACCACTGTCCCAGCAGCTTCTAATATCCCATGCAACAGCAATGCTGCTTAGACTTTCCAAGCAAGACAAACAGTGTAGAAGGAGGATTGCTGCAAGTGTTCAAGAACAAAACAAAACAAAAAAATACCCTAGAGTTTCTGAATCTCAAATTATGAGAGCTCCAAGTTTTTCATGATTTCTACCCACCATGCTAAGCACCTTTAACTATAAAGCAAGCAACAGTTTACAACACAAAGTTGTTGCCAGATGCTTCCTTTTGTCCAAAGGGTCCCAGACAGGAAAGAGTGACGTTCAAACTCTTTCACTATTCAAGAGGATTCAAAGGCTTTCCTCATTCCTTCAATTATTCATGCTTCATTCTGACCAGCATAACGGTGCTGTTGTGATCTCCTGCAGGATGGTGTGTCCTTGTGGTACCACCCTTCAGCATAACACAGAGCCAGTTAGGCAAAGATTTGTGTCAGAGCAATCCAAATAAGCATTTGAGGTTATTTGGCTCAGTGGCCACACTGCAATAATAAAATGCATTATTCACCCTACCCTACATGCAAAGACAAATGTTTCCTGACACATGAAAGCCAGAAAGCAAATCTGCTTCAATCCAGGTCAATGGATTAGAAGAGTAACTATATAATAAGAAAAATAAGAGTTATATAACAGATCTGAAGTGATTACAAATATGTTAAAAAAAGTTTCAATCTTAATATCGTCAATGAGAAGAGAAACAGCAAAAACCTTAAACACTATTTTGAAGTATGCTAGCAGTAATAGCCTAAGTAGAACTATAGGCTAGATATTAAATGAGTGCCTAAAAAAATACTTTTTAAATTTCTGATAACAAAATAGCAATGCTCACTTGAAAAATCTTTATAAATCATTTGTTTAAACAGGACAAAAAAAATAATAATTTTTCAAATACATATATCTGATTTCAGAACATCGCTGAAAAAAATGGAGACAAATAAAGCAAAAAAGAAACCAAGATGATGATACAAACAATGTATACTGTTAAACTCCAACACAGTGTAGTTTGCCTTCAGTGGTTTGTTCCAGTTTGGTTTTATTTGTTTTAAAACTTGTTTCGTACCCAGCTCAGTTTTATCATGCTTTGTGAGCAAAACTTCCATAATTTCCATTTCTGATGAAGGCAAATGGAATAGACTCCCAAAACTGGGCCCTGCAAATGCTCTAATTCTGCACTGGTTAATGTAACTATTCTTTGAAGAAGTTAGTAAAGTTAAGTAGCTAATACAGTTTATTTCTTACAAGTAAAATGAATTGAGATTTTGTCTCAGAATACTTACAAACAGAAACTAAGATATACCTAGCTAAGCTTTTGGAATCAAACCATGAAACACTATTACATGATAAACTCCAAGAAAAATAACATTTAAAAATATTGTTTCACTTTCCATTTTCAAGGCATCCCACTCTAGTTGAATTCTTAAAGTTCACACTCTACAAGAATTTATGATCAAAAGCCTCTTAATGACTTTGCCTCAAGTTTCCTGTCCACGAGAGCATGAAAACATGGAGTGGGCTAATGCTAAAACCAAGACTTCCAATGTAGAGACTGCTTAGTCTGAAGTCAGTGAGAATGCTGATTGGCAGCAGCAGAACAAGGACCTGTCTTAGTCTCTCATTTCCTTGATATCACTGGCTTTGATGTTTAAGCAACCTTGCTTCTTCTTTGCAAAAGCGAAGCATTCTGATCGACTCATTTCTACTAATTAGAAAATGAAAAGTCACCCCACTGGCACTCTTAGACCCTACAGTCCTTCTTTCTGCACTGTTCACATGTTGGAGGTACCTACTGCAGCACAGAGTCATGGTCCAGTGACAGCATGACAAACTCATGCTGCTAAACCACACCCATGCACAAAGATTGCTTTCCATTTAAGATCTGAGTGTATCTTAAGATGAACATCTGGGAAACGCTTGGGTGCTTCTATGTATCAAATACGATCTAGCAAGCTATTTAAAACAGAACGGACAGCATCCTTCGTCCAAGAGCTTAACACCAATATCCCTAGGCAGTTAAAGAGAAACTCCAGACATCATTCAATAGGAAAGCGGTGAAAACAGCTCTCAGGAATCACAACTAGACATCACATGGGATTTCCACTGTTGGAGCTGCCACAAATGTGACCCTTCCAGAAAAACACACATTCAAGAAGGTGTTAACAGACAGTTTGGGCAGGACTCCCTGGAAGAGCTCAGCAGCTCCATCTCTACCCTACTGCCACCTTTCAGCCCTTCTGCTGCCCATAGGCCACTGCAGCAGGCACTAGCAAGTCACACCCCATAGTCACTTCCTTGCTTTTTACAAGGCTTTGCAAGACATTTTATACTGACAGCTAATGTGTTTTCCACAGAGGTCGGCTCCCGTGTTTTTCTCCTAACACGAGGCCATTAAGACCATTTAACACCAATCCTTTACCTACTCATAAGTTTTTAGATGCATACTGATTTTTTACCCCTTCAATGCGTGAGTGAGTTGAACTCTTAACTTATTTTTCACATGTAATTCCACTGGGTGGTTTCCATCTGCTCACATTAACCATAATGTAACCAAAATACACACCTCCCAAAATCCACAATACAGAAGATCTTTTCTGTCGTGGTCAGTGATATGTAACACAGGAATCAGCTTGCAGAAACTGAATTTGTGGTCTAACTTATATACTCACTAAGCCAAGGAAACCACAATCAATAAGAGATTATGTTCAACTGGAGCTTCTTGGCAACAGCTGTATGAAAAATGTTAGAGCTACTCTCTCCTTCACTTCCCATATCTTTTAGAAACTACCAGGCACTGCCACTTTCACAGATCTCACATGTTCTGTTGTCAACACATGCAGTGGTACTTTGTGAGTGTTTCTAAAAAGCTGTTCACCTTTTGCAGTGCAGTTAAGATCAGCTACAGTGCAAGTCACTTGCTGTACCCATCTTCCCTGATTCTCTTCAGCTGGAGGAGAAGTGGACCATTTCAAATGGATCAAATCCTCAACATTCTCTGTGCTATTTCATTCAACTCCAGTTTAGCCTCTGGACACAGACATAATTCTGAACCCTCTCAAAAAAAAATTAAGCGTCTGACAAGTCACAGATGGCCACTGGGAAATGGATACAACAGCATGAAAGAATTACTCAGACAGTAAACAGGTTGTTAAATATACCTACTTCCATGATCAAACACAAATACATAAATGTGAATAAGTAAATTAACTTGAGGTACTCACAAAAGAGAATGATTATACAGTAACTATTTGCCCACAGTGAAATGCACTGTATCTAAAAAGGTAATAAAATTCAAGTCATGTAAAAATCTGCTTTTTGCTAATTGTGTCCTAATATGCCTACAGAATATTTGGCCTCCTGCAATCACTTGTAATAGCTGTGCTTCATCTTACACTTAGTCTAGACCAGGTTTGGACTTTCTTAACAATACATACATAGTATTTACGTAAGAAAACTGGCAGAAAGGCTTATTTCATTAACAGAAGGTCAAATGTAACTTAATATAACAGAAAATTAATACATCTACATCCTGAGTAACAAGATATAGAAATTAAAGGTACGTTTAAGGCAGGAAAGAAGAATCTTCACAGTGAAACTACCCTCTGCTAGCATTGGTGTAACTCGTTTTAACTTTGGTTCAAACCAAAGCTATTTCCAGTAAAGAACAGAGTAACTACATTTACAAACTCTCCAGGCAAACCCTGCCAAAAATCATCACTAGCCTTCAAAATATACTCCCTTTGACTAGTTAACATCAGAAAGTTTCAAGGATGCTTCTTCAAAATTAGATTTTACTAACCTTTGAACGAAATGGTTTCCAATACTCTTTGTTTATTTATCTTTAAATAAACCAAGCAATTCTGTCTACTAAGGGAGCTGAACACTTGGAAAGAACATTGCTGTAAGAAATCACAGTTTAATGCAACCTGCCTTGCTACAACAGGAAACAAAGATCACAGATCAAAGATCACGGGAAGGAAAACCTTCTGTACCACACACTGATTAAAATGAGGATTACAGAAAGTTTTCAGTCCTGCAATTCATTCATTCAGTACTGACAAAAAAAAAAAAAAAAAAGATGAACTAGTGAAAGTTATCCTGTAGACTGCTGCAGTTTCATTACTCTCAGTCTTAACACTTTATTAAAGAAAAACAAGAACCACACACCACCACTCTGGTGCACAAGATAATTCTTAGCAATCTAATTACTTACATTTTATTATTGCAGAAGATAAGTTAGGAGATGACTGACGTGTCAAGCCAGCCACCTTAGTAACACCTGATGAATATTTATGCCTGCAGCTGCAAGTGGCACCCCTTAGATGGAGACACAGCAGTATCTGTCCCTGTTCACATAAAGCAGTGGAAGTCACTCATCCCACTTCACACCCCTCTCTCAGTACAGGAAGGCTGGTTCTTCCTGAGGATGTCTAACTGTTGCCTGCACATAACAGCAAGCAACAAAAACGACTTCTGGTTGACAAAATATACTAAATATATCTATTAATATGAACATAAATATACACATATACATTTTCCACAAGCTACACTGCAATGTGCTGCATGGAGATGAACAATTTATTTAAGCAGGTGTTCTTTTCTACATAGATATCAAACACAACTCTGTCATCTTTCTGCACAAATTTACATAAATCACAAAGGATGCAACTGAAATAGCAAAACTGAACGAACTGCATCCCAAACGCTCACGGAAAACAAAATTTCTGCTCTGAAAACTTCCACATTATGGAAATCAGTTTCTTCAGAATTTTTTTCCCACTTATTCTGAAGAGCCAGTGAGAAAACTTTTCATTGAGTTTGACCTGATTTTTAGCTGCAGATAGGAACTGTTCCAAATCTGTAAATTTACTAATACAAGAAAAAATTAAGTTTTCCTTCTTTTGTGGCATTCAAGCCACTGAAGACAAAAGTTCTGTTCTGCATTTCGTGACAGCCAGAATTTTACCCACTGTTCCTTTGTTAAAATCAACGTGTAATTTCCTGTCTTTATACTCACCTAGCAAATACCAGAAATATCATCTCCCCTCTTCATAAAAACTGCTTTTATTTCCCTTCTCTTCAGCAATACTTACTGGACTACTCCCCACCCGCACACTGCTCTTTCACCTCTCATCAACATTCCCAGCTTCATCTTCCTCTATCCTCTGTTTCTTTCAATGGCTTCTGTGCTTTTTTGGTTTGGTTGGTTGGTTTGTGGTTTTCAGTTTGTTTTATTCTTTCCATTTTCCCTCCCATAGACAATCTGTTATCTGCACCAGGCAAGGAAACAGTTATAAAGCACATATGGCAAAAGTACATACAAAAAAAATACACTGGTGGTTAAAGTCCAGCACAGAACATGCTTGACTTGCACAGCTTCTCCAGAAGACATCCAGCTATTTTGAAAGTAGACCAAATAACCCTGTAGTTACCATCCACTGGGTACTACTAAGGGAATCAGTGCAGTATTCACACTGCAGCTTTGTGCAAATCCTTCCCCTAGGGTATCAGATGTCTGTGATCCAAGGCCTAGTTTTGACAGAGCAAAACTGCATAACCTTGGATGAAACTTCTAAGGAACTGCCCCAGTACTGATGTCTGAAAAGGCCAGCAACGCCGAGACAGATGCTGACTAGGAATGGTATGCTAATGCTTTGCCTAGCAGCTCGGTACTCCCAGATACCGACCACATATCTCAGTTAATAAATAACTGGTTTAAGGCTGCATATATCCTGCTTGCACAGTCTCTTCATGGACCCTAAAAGGTGAATGAGGTGATTGAGAGTATCACAGCTAACTACAGTAGCTTGCCCCCATGGGACTGGTTTACAGATCTGTAAGAGTGACAAGCCCTCAAGTGAGTCTTTAGGCTGTAGACCAAATGTGCAGAGTAGCTCTTAAAATTCTACTCTTACACATGCACTGATGAAATAAGAAAGTCTTTGATCATATCAAGTCATTAAGAACTAGATGTTTTATCTTCACGCACAGAAACTGGAATGCAGCCTCTTTTATCAGTGTATAGAAGACATTAAGAATTGCCCAAAGACCACTTCTCTAACAGAATTCTCCTTGCAGTCAATGTTATCCAACATTAATGTCCCATTTATTTTTCATACTAGTTAGCTTTGCCATTTGATCTTATGTGTTTTGAGTTGACGGGAAGGCATTACATCATTTTTTCAGGTCTACCTTATATATATATATATATAATATATATATATTATACCTCTCTCTTCTTCATGCCCACAGTTAAATGCAACCCACCAAGAAACAAGACTTGAAGAAATGACACCCCAAAAAAAGAGGATTTTTCCCTGTATAATCAGACAATGTAATACATCACCTATTCTTGCCCTTTATAAACATTACCTAAGTGAGACAATATTTTTCAAGCTCATGGGTAATCTCATAAATACACTTGTTTAAACATTTTTCCAGGCCTTTTTTATTTTATTTTATTTTTTTTTTGCGGGGGGGGGGGGGAGGGGGGCAGTATGCTTTGTTCTAAATCAGCCATTCATTACAAATCCATGTTTACAGAAATGAGGTTTTGGTCTTGTTTCTAACTAGAAACTACGTTTGACATTCTAAATTGCAGTTACAACATGCATAGGACAAGCATTTATTTTGAAGCACCATACCCTAGCTCAACAAAGTGGGGCACAAGGCATTTGACACTGTGAAAAAAAAGTGACCTTCAAATTTAGTTCACCAGTTTCCCCAGTTTTGACTATTCTACAGTCCTATTGCACAACTGGTACTTTTGGAAGATAGTACTGTGTCTGATATGAAGAGAAAGGGCAATAATTCCTGTAAACTGCCTTTATATTGAACCAGAACTGACAAAAATTCTTGAGTCTATTAGCATCGCTGCTTATGTCTCAGTGAGAAACTTAAACATAGTGAAAACTGAAGTTAGGCAAGCAATGGTTGATCTACCTAAATGGACAAAAGGGCCTTCCCTAAATTCAGACAAAAAGGTTACATGACTTAACATTTTCTGTTTGCTCTGCCTACACTCATCTATGGTCAGTTCCCATTTGGTCTGTCAGCCTCAACACATACGTGATATTATATTCAATACAACTGCAAAATCAAGCTGTAGCACAGAAAACTTTCTTCAGTTTCTTTCAGCCAAGGGAAGCTGAGTTTCAGCCCAGACCATTAATACAAGCTTGAAAAAAAATGAAAGCCTTTATGCAAGTTAAATAGAACAAATCCAGGTAACTTTTCAAGCCTGCAATCCCTCAAAGGACACCAGACTGTATTTACATCATCCTGACAGACATGTCAGTCTAATTTTCTGTTTCCCTTTCTCTCCTCTCCTTCATCTACATGTTAGTTCCATATAAGTAATATTTTTAGTTCATTTTGAATCTTTTTCGGTAAAACTTAACAATCCCTTAAAACTTTAATTGTTAACAGGCAAGTAAAAACATCTGTTTCTGTTACCAACACATGATGTACCAAGAAAGCATCTGCACCAAGATAATACAAGTGACGTGCAACTGCACAAGCTGGCAAAGGCAATGGTAACAGCAGCAGGTTTTCTTTTCATATCAATTAGCATAAGACTAAATAAGAAACAGCTGCCTACATTACTTAGTGCATCCTTAGCTGCAGGTTATTCATTTGTGTACATTTCCAAGGATTTTAATGGCATTGACATCAGTGCCAATCACTTACTGCCTTCACGTAAGTGTACAGATACTCTTTTACTGCAGATTTTTTTTCCCCCAAGGCACTGTTTATTCTGCAGTCCAGTTCTGCATGGATCGTGGATCTGCAGTTCACATCAAAATATCCAGCTGCTTATTGACAGAATCTTTCTAGGCAGCAACTAAGGTATTAACAATCCTATCACTTGATGTTACACTGAACCACAGGGATAGGCATTGTTGAAGGCACTGCTCTTCAGTGAAGTTTCTCAATTAAATGCTGCAGGGATTTTTTCCCTTACAAGAGGAAACAAGTGAGAAATTAATCCCAGGAATCACCCATGTCCAAGACACATCCCATAGCTAAACGATTGGCTGTTATCAGCTATGAGAAGGGTGCCTTGCCCTCTTCATGTGCTGTGAAATTCTGTCTCTCTGACTGGCTAATGACAACCCAAATAACACTGAGTGATTAATTTAAAGTAATGCACTGGAAAAAAGTGAAGCAGTCACTAGATTAGGAAAGTATGGACTAACTGCAGCCACGTACCAGAGCAATTTCACAGCTCACTATCCTTTCCACCAAGAAAACTTTTTATTTGCCTACAGTGTGTCTGTTTTCTATTTGTCCAGTGTTCACTAAAAAGAATCTTAATCCACACTACTCCAGCAAGCAGTAACAGCTGCCTGCAGCCTTAGCTAACCCCCTGAATGTCATTTGTTGGCAAACTAAATGCTGCAGGTACTCCCCGGGGCAATCTGAAGAATGCTTCTCTATAGAAAACCATGCAATCACTGAAGCCAGGAGTGACTCCAAGCCCGCTACGCTTCCAAGGCTCCTTCAGCTCCCACCTTGCCCTGCCTTCAAACATGCCAGCAAACATTTCACTTCCAGCTTCGGGCTGGGAAGGTAGGGCAGGCTGACGGTGGGACGCCAGAGGGGAAATACGATCTAAGGGACGGACGGCAGCCAGCCAAGCTCCTAGGACCCTGCAGGCCTTCAGAGCCGCCCTCCGCAGCAAGGTTCCCCGCACCTTTAGAAGGGATCCCCGCTATTCCCCGGCACAGCCCCGTGACGAGAGCGGGGGAACCGCGGGCAGCGACGGAGCCGCTCCCCGGCCGCAGCCCCCCGCCCTCCGCCGCTCCTCGGGTGCCCCCTGCCGGCAGCACCGCGCTCCTGCAGCTCCCGCCGGGCTCCGTGCGGCCGCGTTCATAGGGAAGTCGGCGAGAATGTACTGAATCAGCTTTCTCCTTCTCTGCTTGCAGAGAAAGAGAGCAGTCCCGGTTAAGATTTCGTGACAAATCCTAAAGGGAGTCACGCCGCAGCTCCGAGGCCCCTCAGAGCCCTGCCGCACTGAGTTCCTCCTGCCGGGAACCTTGTAAAAACAAGAAAGAAATGCAACTGCTCAGCCGCCCCCTATGATCGCACCCTGAGATTCTTTTATTCTTTTTCTTTTTACAAACTTCGCAAATGCTCCCAAAACCCAGAGTTGCCATTTGCACAGCTGTCTCATCACAGCTCTCGGCAGCCAAGCGTTCTTCCTCAACTCGAAACTTTCTGCCAGTCAACTTAGTGATGAAGCACACAGCAGCTGGCGATGGTAGATGTCAGCAGAGATATCGGTGCGAGGTGTTGCTGACTAATGGCTGCATCGGGAGCCACGCTGCTGACCACTGACTGCCTCGCCTTCCACTTCCAACCCTCACAATCCATGAGCTGTTTCTGCACACCAAGTCTGCTAGGTGATTTTAAAACCTAGGAAAAGGGGAGGGAGATGAGACCACAACAAACTCCTACCAAATGGTAAGCACGGCAAAGGATAGAGGAAGTCATACAGCTGAAAAACACATTTTGAACTCTGGATGCTGCCTGCCAACTACAGTGTGCAAGATATCTTTTACCTTACAGCACAAGGCAAGGAAGGCAGACAGCGCAGGTGTGTCCCCACCCTACAGTTTGTGCCACCTTGCTTCGTCTTGCTCTTCAGACATCCCTGGTGACACAAGGTGCACAGCCTCCCTGCATCCGCAGTCCTGTCCTGCCCCATCTCTGGGAAGCATCCGACACAGAGCACCATGCTGCCAGCCACTCTGCTATTGGGAACTCCAAACTTTGACATGCTATTAAGAGTACAGCTGGTCCCACTGACTTCCTGTTTGAGGTACAGACATCAAGTGCTTATCAGAAGAGTTAGCTCACCATAACTTGCTTCCCTGCAGTATTTTGAATCACGGTACATTTAAGCACCCTATTCTAGATAAACTTCACCTCAAAGATGAGGAGACAGACAGCTAGGCTCAGCAGCTCAGCTAACAAACCATTGGTGCTCTGCACACACATACTGAGAAACCCTTTGATTTCTTTTTAGCAGGTCTACTGAGTACCTTAAACTTCAGTGACATTTTTTCCCATCAGAGAAGACCTTAAGCGTAAGCTGATGGGAGAACTCAGACACGAGCTTGAGGACATCAGGTACCCAAGCCTCTGCGGTGACCACGAGGTTAGTAATCCTATACATCTACCTTTGGACACACCAAGACCCACGCACCACAGCCAACAGTGACACCGCTACGCCCTACTTCACAAACACTGCTTCTCATACCCATCCGCCCCAAATGCAGCACCAGAGAGATTTTAAGGCCGCAGGAAACTTCCCAGTGAGGTGTGCCCGACCTCGGCAGAGCACAGCACAGTGCCTTTCCCAAGCCCCTAGGACTGGAGCGGACCACACCTGAAATTCCAAGGGCTCCAAAACGAACTCGAGAAACGATGTCCCCAGAGAGCTTCCTCATCGTTACAGCACACACATTTACACACCCGTAAAAATAAGAAAAAGGCAAAATAAAAAAGCTTTTTCTGCTCTAAGAGACTTTATAAGTAAACTTCCCACTTTATTTTACTTCCCTCCGCGCTCTAGCAAACGCATGCTTACAGCAAACCCGTGCGCTCGCAGCAACGCGCCGAGTCCCACGCGCAACCGACGGAGCCTCCACCCGCGTCCAGGTTTTAGGAACACGGCACCAACGGGGCAGCGATAACCGAGCAGCTCACGTGCGCGGGAACCGGCAGCCAGAGAGCCCTTCCCCGCCGTCCCTACCTGCCCGCTCCGGCTCCCTCTCAGCGGCAGTCGGGAGGACAGGAGCGCTGTCCCTCCGGCGGGGCGAGCCCCATGTGAAGAGGAAAGAAGGAGCCCGGCGGCTCCACCGCTGAGGGGAGGGGACGGAGGGAGGAGAGGAGGGAGGGAGAGATGGAAGGAGGGATGGAAGGAGGGAAGAGGCGGGCGGGCGCGCCGGGCGCTCCCCCCGCTCGGAACCGCCCCGACCCCGCGGCAGCGCCCTCTGGGGGAGGCAGCTCCGAGCGGAGCCGGGCGCGGAGCAGCGGAGCCCGCCCGCCCGCCAGAGCCTGCGGGCTGTGGGAACGGAGGCTCTCTTGGCTGCTGAGGGGCCGCTGGGCTCCGTGCGGTGCCTCTGCGGATGTCTCGGCAGCGAGAGGACGTCCAAGCGAAGCACGGCCCCAGCAAAACAGAGGACTGCTCCCGCGGTTGAAACACGACGCGAGCACTTGGGACGTCGGGATTCACCGTCTGACTTTGCCCACCCGAACGGCTGTGGTGATGCCCAAGTGTGTTCACGCAACAAAAAAAAAAATAGTCTGGCTGGCTTCCCAGGAATCCTCAGCTTACGCAGAGATTTGGGCCTGCACTTGACAGTTAGACACGTGCCTTGGTGTTCCTGGGATGCGGCATGTTTGTGCTGTGGCTCCCCAGCTGTATAATCTAATTTCTCTGCCCTATCTCACAAGGATTTGATGAAGATAAATTCAGAAGCCTCTCCCAGGCATACAGATGTGACAATGACAGAGCTCCTGTAGCATTTGCCCTGAGAGAGATGCCTCTGCTGCATCCTGTCCTCCCCCAAACAGGCACAACGATACGCGCAGAGCACTTTAGAAACGACAGTTTTTTCCAGTGATGCAGATTTTGAAGGAAAGGAGCACAAAACAAAGACAAATCATTCTTAGGCTGTGAAGTTAATGCCAGGAGTTTGCTGAGCTGGCAAACCCTGGGGCGCAGCTCCTGAGAGCTGAGAGGTGTGAAATGGAGAGCAGGCAATCGAACATGTTCGCTAGCCCAGAGCAGGAACATCACAATCCTTCTGCATTAAAAATAACAACAAGGACTTGCAGTGGAGCTGCAACCCTCTGCCAGAAGCCCTGCCTATCTGATGAGAGATTTTAATCTCATACCACCAGCATCAAAAGTGCACGTTAGGAGTATGCGTTGTAATCCTGGTTGTTGTTTTCTTCCTTTTTTTTTTTTTTTTCCAGTCGTTGGGTTTGTTATTTTATTTTTTTTCAGTGCAGATAAAGTGCAAATTAAAAGCAGCGTTTTGCTGAGCACATTTCACAAAAGAATACTGCTGACCAGTAATTTGTTCACAGCATTAAAATCAAACATCAGTCACTGGATCTGTGCATCCATGGAAATAAACTTTGTTTACTTTTATAGAACAGTGAGATTTACATAAAACTCATTTAAGCATAATTTATTGTCATAATAAGATTTCCCATCTTTTCCACTCACCTCTTGTTCGTTACTATTTCTGTAAAATTAAAGCTCTGCTGGTTTTTTTCTTTATTTAGAATACCTATTGCAGAACAGACTGAGCCCTCCAGAAGGCTAAGGCTTTCCACAGCTTTACTTGGATCTTAAAAATCTTTAAGTGTAACTACAGCAAAACTACATAGCCCTGTGCTGGCACTGCTGGGAGTTCCAAGCTGAAAGAGAAGGAAAACACCAAGAAACCAATTGCTGAAGCCCCTAAAGGAAACACCTGCAGATCTCCTGAGCAGATTTGTGCCATTCCAGAGGGGCTTCCTGGTGCCCAGGTTCCCTGTGCTGTGTCAGGCTGGGGACTGTGACAGCATGCTGCAGCTGCTCCCCGCGAGCAGTACAGCAGCATGTCAGAGATTCCAGCTCAGCACATCAGAATAGAGAAGCCCTGCAAGTCCTGCAGGAATGGTTTTAGTAAGATTTTCACAAAATGTATTTGTGGCCCAGATGTAGACAGGAGCTCACCACTTCGGTAACTGTGAGAAGGGAGCAGGGTCCAACCCTGCTCTGCAATTAGCTGAGTCAGGATGAACACTGAGATTTCTGCTCCAGCATTCAACTCATACATCTCCATAGCATGGAAACGATAAGGGCCTTGGATATCATCCTGTAGTTCCTTGCCCACACAGCTACGGTACTCTGTTTCTTCTGCTCACTGTCATTGCTTGATAGTCTGCTGGTATTGCTGGAGCACCGTTACTGGGACAGAGAGCTGCTATAAATCAGGACAGCCCCTCTACAAGTACCTGCTTCCTCCTCTGGGTGGCATCCGAATATCTTCCCTGGACCAAAGCTGGTTCAGGATGATATTCCTGCTTACCAACAGAGATCAGCATTGCAGTGCAAGGGCTGCTCGTGCTAAGCTCACATAAACTAGTCAACGTTTAAATAAAACACAAGAATTATAGCAGTTGGAATCAGCATCACTCCATCAGCCTTCTTAGTTATGACAAAGGAAGATCTATCACACCTTGTGCCCTTGTCCTGTCCACGTTGCAGTTGTCACAAAAGTGGGATGCAAACCTCCCAGCTCTACAGCTTCAGCAAAATCAAAACTTTTATCACCAGGAGTAGTTTCCCACCTTTTTATATAGGTCTCAGTGAGACAGCTACAAACTGATAAACAGGAGTGAATCATCACTGTCACAGCCCACAGAAGTGTAAATGCAAGCCGGGGTGAGAGGCCACAGATGCAAAAAGCTTTCTGAAGGCCTCCACTCATAAACAGAGCAGGGCTGTTCCCTGTTTTCACACTGTCGTGGTTGTCATGCTTGTTTCTGGTAGCTGTGTGGATCAGCAAAGACCTCATTGAGACGACTCAGTGCAAATCCACACAAGCACTGGTATCTAAAACTGAGCAGATGATTGCTTTACTTATCTGCAGTATTACACAGCCAACGCTTCTTAAGAATATGAAATATGAGAATACAAATCTCATTCTTTTTCTAATTTTAAAATACTTTTTTGGGAATCCCTTATACTACTCTGTTTCCCATATTAATTACTGCAGCCAGGGCCCATAACCACAGCACAGTTGTATCAACAGCCCAGCAAACAGCACTTGCAAATAGGGGAAAACAAATCTTCAAAAGCATATCAGGGAAAGTGTGTCTTTTTTTTTCTTCACTTTTTTTTTTTTAATCTCCTGCTTTTACAGCTTTTTACCTGATAGAAGTTGCTGTCAGTTCTCTTTGCAAACTTTCACATAACATTCTTCTACCAGACTTGTACCGGATTCTGCTTGGAAACTTCACTTTCCTCACTGTTTCTAGTAAAAATGCCACTTTAGTTGCACTGGAGACCACGTGCTTGATCTCCACAAGCACTAGTGAAGGGAATCCTTTCATTTTAAAGCTTAGTTATGTGGGAAAATGCTGTGGTTCAAATAGTGCTAATCATTTACTTTCTGAAAACCAGGTTCCCTTAAGGTGTTCTCAGGGCTAGAATTCAGGTACGTTGCCTCAAAGCTCAGCTCTAACCTCAGCTCACACAGGTACTACTCCAGTTCTGCATTTCCTCCTGTGAATTCATTTTTAATGAAAGCACTATTCCACAAAAGCAAGATTTGTTCTCCTGAGATTTATGGCTGTGACTGTGTGTACAACAGTCATCTCAAGTAGGTGGCACAGAGATGGTTTTTCTTGTCAGCAGCAGTGGTATTCTTAGTTGTTCTTAACGTATGTCATAGACAGGCACAACAGATACATATTGGCAGCTTTGATAGCATTCAAAGAGGAGCTGATACCCCCATCCAGGAAACGTAAACAGTCCCCAAGAGTCTCTGCTAGAACACCACTGCCTTTACAGGCCTTGGAATTACTGAACACATTTGAGAAAACTAAAACAAGAGAATGATTTAAAAGCAAAACTAAACAAACCTGAGGTTACAGCAGTAGCTTTGGATCCTAGAGATTACCCAAATTAACTAGGCAGTCTTATGATTCATGACAGTATCTGAAGCCTTACAGTGGATAACCTTGAAATTCCTTGCTACTCATCTTGTGCGTAAATGTTTCACTGACTTCTGAAAGCTGAGCTTCCCTTTAAGGTAAAGGAAGCAAATGTACCCTCAATTCCCACAGTCTGCCCACGCGTTGTTAAAGGACACATCTGAGGTTTTATTTCCACTGTCAAAAGAAAACCTGTGTTTTTACTGCATAGCAGTTCAAAGTCACCAGATTACATTTTTATTCATCACTCCGAACTGTCAGGGAACACTGCCAATTTTACCTTCATTAGAGCAGGTCAATTCATTTGCAAGTAGCAGAGCAGAGCTTATCACACCCAAATCCCCAATATCAAAATTGTATCACACTCCTCTCCACCAGTATTGGTTGAAAATTCTACAACTGCATAATTTTTTCATTAGAAAAATCTCTGAAACAAAACTGTATCACATAGAATGAACAATGAGGGAAATGATTTTATGATTTGGAAACACTCGTGCCAAAGTGATCGTTTCAGGTTTTCATTTTGCTCCATTTCATTTCAAATTTTACTGCCTACTACTGTATTATTGTTGTCATGTGTAGTACAGAACATAAAAAGCAAAGGAAAGCCTTATGATACTTCTGTAAAGAAATGTGTTTGCTATTGGCTTGTCTAAATACTTTCTCTTTCCAACATCTTACTTCTCTTGTTGGTAAAAACAAGGCTGCAACTTTCCATGGAAACCTTGGTCTCTGCTAATTTTGTTTGTTGAAGTACAGTTTACGTGTATTAATAATCCTGTGGGGGAGAAATCCTCCCTGTTGTACAGCAAAAAACATTTTCTTCCAGATTCTCTCTGCCAGTTCCATAATGAACCCCACAGCAAAGGTGCTCTGTGCATTTGACATGCTATCTTTTATCATACATCAGCAGGCATACAGGCAGACAAAAATACTTAAATCCTCTTGCTTTTTTAGAATTTGGTTTGATGACAAAATGCTTTCCTATAAATAAGTGTTTTCATATGCATGGAGCTTGCCAGAGTTCAGGAAATGTTTGGACAGTACTCTTAGACATAGGGTCTTATTTTTGGGCAGTTCTATGTGGAGGTAGAAGTTGGGTTTGATCCTTGTGAGCCTCTACCAACTTGGGATACTCTATCGTGGCATCAGTCCCTAATCACTTCAGGTATCCCTTAGCACAGTGCTACAAAACACTCATAAAGACACTACTGCTGACAACTGAATGGGGGTACAGGGTAACATGATGAAGAAGGTATACACTGGCCTGAAGGAAGGCACTCTGCTGTCTAGCAAGGCTTCTTTGGCCCAGCTAAGCAATATCACCTGGTGCTGCCATGTGGCACTCACTTGTGCCATGGCATTGGCTGTAAGGAGTCTGAGTAGAGCCCAGCAGCTCCCAGAAGACAGGAGTCATCCTAAGTTAGAGACTCACAAGCAATAACTGCCACAGAAATTGATGCTACTGACTTGGCAAGATTGCATTAACTCTTAACATCACCTGCTGAGCTATCTGACATCCCTGGGAAGTGTGACAAGTGAAAGAAATGAGGGCAAAGAAAGATACCTTTGTTAGTCCTCCCACCCCTGTTACTCTAGGAAAAATAACCTGCCTCTGAAGGAGATGGTAAAAAAGGAAGACAATCAAAAAAAGTGGTAAGCTATGGCAATTGAGATACACAGAACAGTTTTAACTTTACCCACACATCTTGCTAAGGGATCAAGCCTTTTTGATATAGGTGGTACTCTTACCCTTTTCCATTATATATGGCCTTCTTGTGTTCTCCCCCAAAGCCAGCCCTGCTTAGTGGCATCAATCAATCAACAGAGACAACAATAAAAACAATCCCCTTTAAATAAAAACAGTTGTTACCTAAAACTTACAGGAAAATCCAATCTCCTCTCATTCTCCCCAGAAAAATTACAGAGGATTTCTTGTAGCTGCAGTAACAGAGTTGCATTTACATAGTGATACAGTGTTAAAGTTAGTGCCTTACTACAAGCCCTGCTAATCTCTTACTCCCCATTCTCTTGAAATATTAGGAGTCCTCATATCACCAAGACAAGTAGTTAAGGGAGGCTGTGCCTCTGTCGCTACAGCATCATTATTTTGGCCCACCTTACCCTTACTGGATCTTTAAGCCCAGTGCAGGTAGCCACTGTGGCCTTTCACTGGCCAGCAGACTGGAGATATAAACCCTAATCAACAGATCAGATGTTGTCATGATGTCTGGTACTGCTCCAAAATGGCACTGGTCAGAGTGGCCAAATCCATCCTGATATTTCCTATGTTGCCCAAGGATGGAGGATGCAAGATTGCTGTGCACAGAAGGAAGCTGTTTTCAGCCCTTTTTTTTTTTTAGAGCTGAATTTTAAAAATATGGTTAAAACAATCTAAATATATGAAGATTACAGGAAAAAAAAAGACAGAACATAACATAACATGCAGAGAAATGCTGTTTATAAGTAACACTGCATTACTGAAGAAAACTTTCCTTACAGCAATGGTAGAACTGGGAGGAACTATAGCTGGTCTGATTTATTATACCTTAGTGTTTATTCTGCAAGAATGTTCTACTATAACATAACACTTCGAATCAAGAGTCTTATGGTCAGGCTTCATGCCTCTTTTACCAGCTTCAGTGTTCTGTCAACCTGTAACATATACTGGTCTGTCCCCACTGAGCAAAGTAGGAGAATGAGAAAAGGTCACAGCCTGAAACAAGCTGAGAATAATTGCTCCATCGTAGATGGTTTTTTTTAGTTAGGTTGTTTCTTTTTTTCTGAATGAAACATAATATTTTACCTAGAAACACTGTCTAACTGTGGTTGCACATCCATGAATTAAGGAGGTGTAAAGATGCAGCTCTGTGCAAGACTCTGACCACGCTTCACCAAGATGTGCTCTGTCAGTTTGCCATTCTGGCTGCTTCCTGACAGATTTTTAGCTCCTCCATTGCGTGTGCACTTCTATCACTCTGTCAAATAGCAATTGATCATGCCAGCCTTATGCTATTTTCCTTGGAGCAGAAAACTCTCAAGCTTGTTCAACTATAAGTGTCTGTCCTTTCTCTCAACAATTGGCTGCGAGAGAAAAAGCATTTTTTGTTAGAAATAATGGCTTGCTTAAAAACATGCAGGTCCTTTTGTGCTGATGCTTCACACACTGTAGGAGGCTGTATCAGTGCTTCAGCAATAAAAAGTCTCTACTGCCAGGGTCAGAGGTGGTTCTTTACGAGGCACCATCGTTCCTGGCAACACTTACAGCCCTGATATCATAGAAGATATTCAGTATGCCATGTTCCCTGTATTCTACGGATTGTGATTTTTATTGGTTTTATGAGAATATGAATAAGAAAGTACTGTACCAAATGGGAATTTATGAATAAATGTACACTCAAACCATTAATTATCTCATCTTCACAATTTAACGATGCAGTTAAGCCTGTTCTATATAATAAAGTAGTATCCTATCAGGTAAAACTGTTTTTTCACTATCAGAACAGAAAATTCTCTTGCATATACGTCCCTCATGTATAAAGCAGAAAAGAACAGTTCAGTATCTTGTGATGAAAAGATAAGATTCCTAGCTGTTCTGCATAGTGTCTGATAGAAAATGGGGACTGTAGCTGACAAATTCTGATTTGATTGTTAAGATTCTTCTGTATTTCATAGCACAAAAATGTCACCTGACTTGCTTCTGCATCCTCTTATTCTAAACATCAGCAGCAACTTCAGTAGGTCAAAATTACCTCCACTGCAACTCTCATGCAGGCATGATGTTCTGCAATTTCCCTTTTTTAGCAATAATGTCTATGTAAACCATTACTTCCATCTTCTTTGCCTTTGCTGTGAAAATACCAGTTGTGACATCCAGGGCACGAGAAGGGTACTTTGAATGGGAGAAGGGCTGGTTTCACTGCTATGGGAGAAGGAAGAATATCCTGGGCTATTTTGCCTTTTATGGTAAAAACAGAAAAAACATTGAGGTTTCCAGCAGAGCAGCTGGGGATAAGTGTGGAGAAGAGTTTGGTTTTATCACCTGCCCCTGCAAAGCAACTAAAAAACCCAAACAACAACAACAAAACCAGAACTAAATCCTCTAATTTCTAGCTGTGAACATTCACAGGCAAGTCACAATGACATCTGTCTTACCACTTCTTCCAGCAGTTGACCCGGAAGCACCCACAGCCTGGTTTTTGTTCCTGTATTTTGCAACAGTATTGGTACGTTCACCTGCAATGTTATCACTCCACATATGCTTTTGCTCTTCACTCTGTGTTCTTTATTAAAAAGACTGCTGGTGACCTGAAGCAGGTAAGAGAAGATAGATCTCCAGAGAATGAGTGCCAGAGTAGATAGCTCCAGGAGCTCATAGATAAATGCATTAACAGGAATTACAAAAGAATTCAATTGATGAGAAATGGATTTTCTCTCCTCTCTTAAAATACAGAATTTAGTTCTCCTGAGCTTGAAGTAAAATTGTTGCAGAAGCTGGCCTGTACACATCTGGGCAGCGAGAGCTATAACAAGATCAGACTAACAATGATGCTATAAATGCAACCTGAGCCACTCTGCTAGCTGTTTTCACTAGTGCTAAGAGGACATCTACCACAGGAGCAAGAGCAGAAGAGGCCTTCAGGAGTGCTGAAAATGAGCACTAGATGCATTTTTAACCAAAAGAATGCACAAAATTTGTTCTTTGCTATTATTTTAACTAGCAAGCAGGATGCTACCTGATTTCTCTGCTGTTGTTTCAGCTCTCCTAGCAACAGGACTCGTGTTTTAAACAGGTGGGACTGACAAAAATTCAAGGAGAAAATAAAAATACTCTAAGTAAACCAAGAATAAGGTGAACCTTACAAGGAGGATTCTCACTCTGTCAAATTACGTGTACGCTCTGGAGAAATTAGTGGGGATCAGTTGCAACAAAATACATGAAAGAACACCTACCAGACTTTTCAGAATCGAGGCATTTAGAAAGAGGACAGCAAATCCCAAGCAGCGTCTGACACAATTAGGAAGAAATTTGGCCTATGTACAGATCATTCTGTACTACTCACCTATGTTTTGAAGTAGCATGGCCATCCACAGAGATAGGATGTTTAAACAAGACAAAGCATTGGACTGATTCAGCATGAAAGTTCTGACATGCTGCTACTTAAGGTTTTCCCCAAAGTGCTGACTTTTGTATGAACTAAAGTCAGGTAGGATAAAAGTATAAAAATAAAAGAAAAAGAAAGGAACATGGCAATCTTTCTTAGATCAGTGTGTGTGCCTGTGTTTTTCCAGCTTGTAGCAGAGCTTCCAAAGATGAGGTTTGTGATGTCTCAATGTTTCAGTCATTTGGTGTCATAAATAAAAGTATTGAGGAATCCTTAGATTTCCTACAGGAAAGGTTTCCTTTATACTGAGGCTAACACTGCTGAGCCAATATTTTTCTGCATAGTTGCTGAAGATGGAGGCTGAAGATAATGAGAAGGACTTCAAGGGCACTGTGATTTATACCTAAGTTTTAATGAGAAGGGGTTACCTCCCGGTGTGCCTTTTTCAATAACTTTTTTTTTTTTGCAAGTTAACAAAATATTTCTGAAACTCTAACCTGATGCACCTGAACTATTCCTGTGAAGAAGGCATTCAACTGTCTGCTAAAAGCATTTTTATATAACATCTTGCTAAAACTAAAAATGTTGGCTGAGGTTCAAACTCCTGACCAATGGGAAATGGTGCACGTGTGCTTCTGCACCTCTGACCAGTTCTGAAGCTCCATGCAGGGAGCCTTCAAGAAATTCATAGATTTGTTGGTTTACCCTTTTTAGGGACTTATTTTTTTAATCTTCTCCATACATGCCCTACCTCTTTTCACAACTCTTGCTTCAGGCACTTCTGGACTTCCATTTCTTCCCCTACCCTCCCCTCCATCCCTAGACTGCCTCTTTCCTGACCTCCCATCTGCTAACTCTTCTCCAGGTCTGTCTCACTAACCTTAGGTTTGGCTTTAATTTCTTTTCCTAAATACATTCAGAGCTATCAACATTATCATTAATGACATATTTTATCATTGTATTAACAATCTTTCATCATGCATCTGCTGTACTGCTCAAGTCAATGAAGAAAACAATTATTTTCCTGTGCGCGAACAGAAAATAGGCCAGACTCCAGAAACAGGTGTTCCCCAGGAACTCTTCCTGCTAAAATACAGCTTATGGCATGCAATATCCTGAACCTTAATGACCCTATTTACTGGGTCTTTCATAGCCAGAGTACTTACCTTCCATTGCAAACCCATCAGTGATGAATCAGTGGGTTCAACAGCTCCTGTCAAAAGATTTGCACTTGCTTTCTGGAGGGAAGCCCACTTCATCTGTTATCCACAGACTGCGCTCAAGAGTCATCACTAGCTATAAGTCAGAGAAAAAGCCTATTATTCCTGATTGCCACACTCTACCAGTATTCTTGTCAGCTGCTGAAGGCTTTCCAGCTCCTTTGAGCCCAGACAAAACAACTGCCCAGCCTGCATGTCCCTGCCCAGCCCCTCAAGGCTCCATCAGCTTTTGCAGAGCTCAGAACCACATTTCACACCCCCAGTGACCTTCAGCCCCAGCCCCAGTGATGCACATGATGCCTGAGGATGTCCTAATGTCCCAGCTTCTGCCAGGGATGGCAGGATGGGCCTGGCTGGTGAGGCCCTGCTCTGCTCTGCTGGAGAAGTCCCTTGGGTAGCATCTGGCACTTACAGCTCCCTGACAGTAAAATGACACTGTAAAATGTGTACACATCAGATTCTGAACGAGGAAAACGAGCTTCAGTGCTTGTATAATTGCAAACATTCCATCATTTTACTACCCCTTTTTCACAACAGTTTACTACTTCTGCTTCACAACCTAGATCACAGTCTGCCTTCGTTCACCTAGAGGTTTGTGCATCAGCTGGAACACGCCCTCTGTCTACAAGAGAGGAAGAGCACACTCACCATTCCAACCACTGCTTCGAAACCTAGGCCATGCCCTGGCTGACCACCTCCATGCTGGTGCCAAGGATTCTCCACACTCCAGAGTCTGACAGCCAGCCACCATGAGCCATTTACAAGGGAGATCTCATACTCTGCTCATGACAGCATGAAACCAGAGGGAAACATGTCCCTACCTTGGCTGGAATCTTCCCCTCCAGGCCATCTACCTGGTTTCTTTGTCATTCAACCTGAGAGGGCAGCACTGCAGGGTTTGTGATCTCCACTGAGCTGCCTATCAATCACAAACACAGACTATTTTTGAACTTTCCTGCCCCATGCCTAATACTCTGCTAATGTCACTAAAATCTGGAAATAAAGCTTGCCAACTCATATTTCAGATCCAGGAGATGATTGGCCTGCCTAGGGAGGTGGTTGAGGCACCATCCCTAGCGCTGTTCAAGAAGTGTTTAGATGAGGTGCTAAGGGATTTGATTTAGTAGTTGGGTAGGGATAGTGATAGGAGGATGGTTGGACTAGATGATCTTGTAGGTCCTTTCCAACCTTATGAACCTATGAACCTATGATTCCTGTAATGTAAAGACCAGGGCTTCCATGGCCTTATCCTCAGGGATACATGAATTTTTCCCTCTAGAAATGTAATTTGTGCTTGCAACTTTTTAGTCTATCTCTACCTAAAAGAACATCCAAGCATATGAGTCAATAAACTTTTCCCAGTCCCAAACTTTAAATGGTTGAAAGAATGGTTCTCCTTCCACCCCGTGGCAACAACTGAGACTGCCTGATAACTTTTTTTCTACAAGTATTAATACAGTTTTTTTTCTTATCTACAATAACTTTCATATCCCCACTGCCCAACGTTACTGTAACTGGGGGCTCAGCTGGGGACAACTCCGAATTTTCTCTCAGTCCCCTTCAATCTTCATCTAAAATCAGTATTTTCTCTGCCTGCCATTCACGCATCTAGCACAACGATCTCTTTCTAAGCACGGGCTCAGTAGCTCTCCCCATATATTCCCTCACGGTCTTCCTCTCAGAGGTCCTTTTCTCAGGTTACTTCCTCTCCTTTCCTCTCATGCCTCTACTGATAATACTCTTTCCCAGTCCTTTTGATTCTCCTCTTTCACTTGTTTAATTTTCTGTCTATTATTATATACTTTCCAAGCAGCCTCCATTGATTTATTCTGGAACCGAGAGTCTTTCACAGTAATTTTCTGTAATTTGTGTTTAATACCAATGTTTGACTGCCCTATAAAAATATATGCTAACTGCACTGCATCCCATTCCTTTTTGAGATCCAAAAAAGTCCATATCTGGGTCCATGCTGGATGCTCCTGCACTTTTACCCCCACTGGTCCTTCCAGACCTACTGTTTGTCTTAAAAGGACTTCTATATTCTGGGGTTTTCTCCTGGTCTGGTCTGCCAGCGGGCTAAAAATGTTTTCAGAGCTTCTTAGGTATCTTCTTTTTCCCATTCTGCCTTTCATTCACTCAACTTAAATCGCGTGATCTTCTGTCCCTTTGTCCTCTATCGCCACCGCGTGGCCCAATCAACATCTCAACACCCTCAATACCTTCCTATATTTCCTTATCCTCGCTGCATCACTTACTTAAGAGATTGCTCGCTATCTACCCCTAAAGCCAACAAATCACTTTCACTTGTCATCAAGACACACTTCTTACATGTACCGTAATTATCTTGTAATGTGAAGAACAAATTCACATACAGCTTCTCATTCCATTTTCCTTCATCTCTACAGAATAACTTCAATTGCAAGTTTGTGTTAAAATTAACAGACCCATTGGCAGGCCAGTTTTCTTGATCTTCCAGGGTGCACACTGACACCAATGATTACAATATTCAACCAATTTTTTCTATGTCAATGAATGTCCCTGAAGCTTTTTCCAGTATGTTTACATGCCAAGGGAGAACACTATGGAATCCTGTCCTTAAGAGGATGATCTTGATTCCACACTGCAACAAACAACTATTTCTTTCAGGTTTTATTAATGTTTATTAATTTCTGTTAACATCTTGCCAAACTTATTCTTTGGAGAAAGGCAAAATAATTAGAAGGTATGAAGGCATCCACTCTTTCTTTTTTTCATATTTTTTTTAACAATAACGTAGCAAAGGAAGAGTTTACTACCTTCAGTCTGGAAATGCCACTGTAACAATAAAAGCAGCAGCGCTCAGAGAACTCCTGCAGTATCTAAAGCACTTTATATCCACTTTCCGCGCAGCAGTTCTTCAAACAATGATAACAAAAGGAAGAAAACCAAATTCCCACTGAGAAATCACAAAAATCACAACTATCTTTCAGGAGCTCTAAATCTGTCCATATTTTTGTGACCACAATCTGATTTTTTCAAATATGACTACAGTTGTTGTGCTTTTCCTCTCTCATCTAGATAGCTCATCCACAAATAAGGAAGATAATTATGGTCTAACAAGAAATCCAGAAGAGAAGTCAAGAAACAAATATGCTGTCAAGTATTAATATAAGAAAAGACACCACTAGGTATAAAGAATAAAGCCAAGGCTCTGCCTTATGGTCCATTGTTAATTGTCAATATGGACAAGTATCTACCACTATCTCATACAAATATTTTAAATGTGCATTCTATATACAGAGGTAGGCATGCAGACCACAGGGAGACTTTGAAAAATCCTCACTTCTGTATTTATTTGATCAGTTACCAAAAAATATCCTTTATTTGTTGATGAAACACAGACATGAGCGTAGAAAACATTTCCCATTCTTAGTGCTATAGATATCTAAACAGGAAATCCTCATGACTTTGTTCTAGCCTGAAGTGTGCTATAGCAGGACTCAGTGTATTGTTCACAGACAAACTTTCTGATGAAGAAAGTAACACACCTACCTTTGACTCACATGACTTCAGAAAATGGCTTGCTTCTTCTTCCCAGGTGAACTTACATGCTAATATGGTAATTCCCAGAAATGCATATGAATTACAGTGGATTGCAACTTCTTGCACATTGTTATTTTACCAGGGCATGTCCAAGTGCTGCAAGTGAGTGGCAGACAGATAATTACTTCAAGATAATTATGCCTGTGTGTAGTCTATTCCAGAAAAAGCATAACATATTCCCAAATCATTGTCTCTGCTTCCAAAACAAAACAGTCACACTGAAATACTTCAGTTTCTCTTCTGCAGTAGATGCTTCTATATATATATTTAGATATATATAGAATATATATATATATATATAGAATATATAGATATATATAGGTACATATATAGAGAGAGAAGTATCCTATTACACCTGTAAAAATAATAGTTTATGCCAGTTCAGTCAGATAAGCCTTGAGCCTCCTGTCCATTTATCACACAGTTCTACATACAGCATCAACTTAGGAGATGGGCAGCCAAGTGTAACACCTTTCACATTATCTCTGCTGCACAAAAGCAGCATTTTCTGAGGCTCAGAGAACACATCTGGAGATGTGAAACGATACTAGAGCATGACCAGGTTACACTGTTTTGCAGTCTATCATTAAAATTTTATCTGCCAACAGCAAAGTCCTGTAGGTTCTCTGAATGAGAGCAGAAAGCAAGTGCAGGACTCCAGGGCTCCTGCAGAACAGAAAACAGTGAGAACAGAGATGGACAAAGAAACAAAATATTTTCTCTCAAACTGGTAACATTTGATACTACAACAATGCAAAGTGTTAAGTTACTCCAGATATAATTTTTCAAACTAGTGCTTCTCACACGTTCTATGAGAAAAATGGATGACTTGTCTCATTAATAAAGCAAATCAATGAGGTTTCACTAACTTATTCAGTATATTAGTTTTAATTCATCTGGCATTAGCCAGACCAGGAAACTGCCAATTATCACCAGCATGACAATGATGCACATTCATCCTATATGCTCATTACCAGCCCAGGATGGATCTCGGCAACTCTTTCAGCTTTTATACAATCTACAGTATAAAGAGCAAATTATATTGCAGCTCCATAGAATTAGTAGTTCCAAAAGCAAGAAAACAACCTCTGTTCATACCTTGCAACTGCAGAGCTGTTATCTATTAAAGTGTGCTTGCTTATTTTTACTCTAAGGGACAGCCCACATGCCAAAGGTTTTAGAGAAACACAGAGAAGAAGTGGCTGGAATGGTACACTGAGACACTGTAGAAACACTGTCTTTTATTCAAAGTCTCACAGCAACTCAAAAGCATTGCCAATAACACAAGCCTTTTCCAACTCACAACTTACCTCCGAACAATTACACTGTCTTGTTTCCAAGAGGGACACACCACTAAGAGTCTTGAAAAAACACTTCAATTTCTTCATACTATGCAGCTAACAGAGACCACAGATGCCTCTGCACATGTCATCTGTCCGCATGATTGTGTCTACAAAGATATTCTTAACTGCAGAAAAATTAGGGAATGTCCAGAAAAAATATCACTCTGAAATCAATCATTATTCCAGGATTACATTAAGGGAGGTTAGAAGTTCAACAGAATAAAGCTTCTGAATTTCTTACTCCACAACATATTTTACTACTGCGTAAAGTATTCTGAAGAATGAACATCTTCAGAGGTCCCCCAGGAAACTAGGCCTAACTGTGACAATAGTTTTACCTGAGCAAAAGTTAATAGGTAAGGTGCTAACCCAACAGTACAGTGAACTGCAGACATTCCCATCATGCTCCCTTTATTCCGTGTGCCTTCTTGTCTTTATTGGGTAGTAGTTGAGACAGAATATTAGTGTGGTTGATAGAAAGGTGCAGCATTTCATGTCTTGTTCAGATACTCTGAAAAGAGAATAGAGTAAGGAAGGGCAACGTTCAACTGCCCGCTCCTGCCCCAGCTGGAGTATCTTCACTTTCTACCAGCTCCAAAATCCAGAGGAGTTGGATGAAAGCTAAATCTAACCTCAAAAGCTGTCACAATTCTCAATTAAATTCAGAGTAAATGATAAAAAACACCCCTGATGAACATGACCATATTCCAGGATGATCTGAGCTTGCGATTTGTGTAGGCTTCCTGTTCTGTCCGTGCTGTTTTTTGCTCAGAGATCGTGTCACTAAAGGAATCATAGAATCATTAAGGTTGGAAAGACCATTAGGATCATCCAGTCCATCACATGCCTGTGTCCATTATTGACCATGCCCTTCAGTGTCATATCAACCCTTTTCTTGAACACCTCCAGGGATGATGACTCCACTGCCTCCCTGGGCAGCCTGTGCCAGTGCCTCACTGCTCTTTGGAGAAGAAATGTTTCTAAATATCCAACCAGAACACTCTGGTAAAACTTGAGACCATTCCCTCTTGTTCTATCCCTGTTACCTGGGAGAAGAGAGCAACCCTTACTTCACCACAGCCTCCTTTCAGGCAGCTGTAGAGAGCAGTCATGTCTCCCCATAGCCTCCTCCTCTCCAGTTTGAACAATCCCAGTTCTCTCAGCTACTCCCAATAATATTTGTTCTCCAGCTTAGAGTTTTGAGCTCACATAACAGGGTAGCACTCAGTAGCTGATGTAGTGAGCACCTAGTTGGACATACTTAATTTCTGTGGATCTTCCCCAAATTTATGTCCTCTGAGTATAGGGTCTAATGCATCTTTGTACTCCACATTCAAAATAGTTAAAAAATGCTTCATACAACTTTCTGCTGACAAGGAACTGTTTCTTTTATGTAAAATGTCAATATGTCAATACCTCATGATTGAGACACGTTGGAGAGGCTTTCTTCCTCTAGCCAGCTATTTAAAATAGCTAGTGATGTGCGATGAATATTTTTAGAGGCTGTCAGGAGATGCTATTTCTTATCACGCCATATGTCTGTTTTCCCTTTCCACACAAGAAGACAGTGATGCTGGACTGAAAGTGTTTTCCTCCCAAATGGGATGTCTCTGGGAAACATAAAAAGTGACAATACATACACAAGAGAAATAACATAATCTAACAGCACCTGTCATAGGCTTTCCTCGGCATTTAGTTGAAAGAAAGAACATTTTTAATGGTTGATTTTATCAATGGCAGATTTGACTGCTTTCAGTCAGACCTCATGCACTTTCCTCATTAGTGTTGTTCTTGGAATACAGAGAACAGTCTTCTAATAGATTATCATTCTAATAACAGTATCAGTGTGACAAAGTAGCAGGGAAAAGCTGTAATTTGTGAGCTGTTTCTTCATGAGTGAACTGTAGGTGTATGGAGTAGGAGTATAACGCAGGCACTAGGACTGTGTTGTGATTCATATTATAGACTTTAATATAAACGAAGAAGGAAAACACATTTATTAGGAACAAAACTGAGCACATCAGCAGGGACACAGAAGAAGAATAAAGACTTTTTCCTTCTTTGATTGATGTCCCCCCCTCCCCCCCCCCTTAAAACAAGTTTTGGAGGGGAGAGACAGTCCTGGTCCTGGCAGGGTGCTCTCTCTGCCCAAAGTTCTTGCTATCAGTAAGAGTACAGCTAACACTGTTCCAAATGTGTTCATAGCTGCCCTGCCTTTGCTGCATAAGATCAAATGCAGTAGACAGCTAAGCTGGGCTGTGCTTTTTTATGTAATTAAAGAAAACATACAATTGGAAAGAGTTAGTAAAAATGCAATAAAATCTCAGGAAAATATCACTACAAGACAGACATGAATGTCTCTGGAAACAACAGCTGGCACAGACCAGAGATCTCCTAATACATCCAGTAAAAGGAAAGTTACTGAAAAAGGCTGGATTTGGTTAAGACGTAAAAGTCCTTCAGTGTATTAGTGTTGGGTCTAATCCAGCACTACAACAACGACAAGGTATATAATGACCTATAGAAAGCACATAGGTGCTTCTGGCCTGGTCAGCTCTTACATGACTGAGCAGTTGTACCACGAATAATCCTTCCCTCCAATCCAATCCCCAAGGACTGGAAAAGATGGGCTAAATGACTGTTCTGGCAGATAAAGAATGAGCCTCAAGAGCAATGTGACCCATAGCAAGGTGCTGTAATTCTGACTACTGAAGTTTAAATACATCTCCCTGTGAATTCCTACTGAACCTCCATGGCCTTCCCTGGAGCTAGAGTAGGAATGAACTTAGCCCACTGAGTCCAAAAAACAACAGTTGAACCAAAAGCTAGGTGAAAAATTGTTCCATGTTGATGGTAAGTAACCAAGTAGAAGAAAACTCCCATAAGAAGTCTCCATAGTTACATACCTCCAGAAACAACAGCACTGCTCTTTCCTGACATTGTGCTTTATCTACTCCTGAACAGTGGATTTTCAGACATTGAACATCAAAATAAGTCACTAAGATACTCTCAAGAACATGAACATCATTCATAATATCAAGTCAAAACATTATAAACTTATTACCGATCCAAGATACCGCTGTAGCCATGAAATCTTTACAAGAGTCCTGTAACAGTCTTATCACATAAAATGCATTCACACTACACTACAGCCATCTGCAGCCACATTAGATAAGAATATGTTCTACAGGGGGACAAGGCAACCAAGTATGGTCAATAGTCACAAGCAATGCCTCTCTTTGCTCTCTGTTCCTTGGTGTTCAGAGTTGCTGCTAGTTTCAATCAGCTGGTGGGAAAGCAAAGCCCCAGGGCAGAGGCCTGGAGCCAACAGCAGGAGCTGCAGGACTGTTCTCTGCCCCAGCAAGTCAACCATCAAATGCTTGCTCAGTGTCATTAGCCTGCCTATATGCAGTCAGAGATCTCATTGCTATACTCAAAACAAAATTCCTGTGTACTGAGCGGTTTAAAACCAGTGAAAGGCCTTGCCCAAAGGGCCTTGGAGTCTTACATAAAACATTGCCAGTATTTCAGCGATGCCTCTACACTCACTGGAATCTGTTTCTTTGTTACAGAGAACTAAGGCAGGTACATCAAACAGATTTTAAGCAAGAACTAGGTGAAATGTTTTCATCCTATTACCATTCATCACTCAAGATGTGGCCGAAATTAAGTTCTGTGTGAGAGTAACCTCTGTCATTTGCTCAGATTTCCTCACAACTCAGAAAAACAGTCTACTTACCTCTTGATTTCCTTTGGCAAGAGTGAGAGTTTGACCCACAGGACACAGGCGACAACAGCTGCAGGTATTTGGAAGGGAAAATAAGTTGCTTGCACCAGAGAAACATATGACTGCAGATGCAGACTTTCTGCAGGACATCCAGTTTCTTCCACCAACACAAGATTTCACAAATGAAATTCAGTAACATTAAGTTACCACATTCATAAAACTGTAGGGGTCTCTGTACCAGCAGAGGCACCACATCAGCTGAAGTTCCTTGCAGGGAAATTCATTCATCACTTTTTCAAATCAGCTGAGAAGCTCCTGATTTGTCCTATGGATCTGCAGTATGGTCAGCTGCCAGCTGCTAGCGAGCATTGGCATGTTGCTGCCAAGGCAGCAGGTGAAGAAGCTGCAGTGACCTGCAGTTTGTATTTCATGCTCCTTGTTGTTTTCTGGGCTAGCTTAGAACAGCATCAGGGGATCAGGAGAGTGGGAGATGATGAACTGCAGAAGCTATGGAGGAATAAGTCCTGGGGCAAAGTGAGAGTGAAGTGCTTGGGTAAAGGAGATGTAATCATTGCAGAGAATGGGAAAGGGTTGGTGAGAATTTTGTAAGAAGTATATGTTTGATCAGTTTTATAACTTGTGTAGTATGTGCAGCTCTTCATAATAGAAGTGAGAGAGCTTCACTGTGATTAATACAGATACAGAGATAAACGTTTAATAACTGACCCAATAATTAACTTCTGCCATTCCATACCCACCTTCTTTTTCCTTCTACAAAGGCAGAGTTTTTACTTGTGTGTATACAACAGTAATGTTTACGAACTTGCTTGCCCAGTGAGGAAGTATCAGATGTGTTTCCACTTCTAAATGACGCTGCACCCCAAATTTCTGAACAATGCACTGCATGAAACCAAATTCCCAGGGCACTTCCTGCCCCCATGGGTACCAGAGGGAGCAAATGCATCTATCACAGGTATGTGCTACACGGTGGGTATACTTTATATTTAGCACAATTCCTTATGAGATCTGATTCTCCAGTAAACAGATTTCCACTTTAATTATTTTATTTTATTGTTCCTCCACAGTTTAGTTTCTTTCTCTTTATTTCAGTGGGCTTTCATTATTAATTTCTGAAGAAGAGTGAGCTGACTGCAGTTATATTCTTTTATTAGATCATCCATTCAACCCACTGCATCTTACAGGATTAGTCCAGAAACAGGAGAATACACACTATTGGATTTTGGGCTTTCAGTCTCCTGTGCAAAGCTCAGATTCACTAAAAGGGCCACTGCAACTTAATTACTCACTGAAGTCAAGGAAACAAATGCAGAGTAGTGATGAACTACATTTTTCCCCAAAGTCCCCAAACCAGCAGTAAGCATCTACTCAGAAGTGCTTTACTAGTTCTTCTTCTGCCAGGGGATAAGCTGCATCAGATTATTTTAAGGGGCAGAGTACTTTTATCTGATGTTCCCAAATCCCTCAGCATTTCAGTGAGGGAAAACTTAATTTATCTCAGTCATCATCAAATTCCCAGCACCACTTGCAACCTTCCTTCCATACCCCTCCACAACCACGCATACACCAAACACATTTCTTTTCAGTTGTACTAAGTACAACTTTTAGTTTTATTTTGTACTTAGTTGTAGAAGAACCATTTCTATTACTGTTGGGGAAAGGCACCTGTCTCTGTCTTGAAATTTCTAGTTCTCCTATCCCACCTTTCTATTTCCAGAAATTTGTTTTAAAAATTAATTCAGTGCTCTTCACAATGTGACAGTGATTCTACAGAAGTGGAATTGTTATCCAGAGAAGTCTCACCTGTCGAGGCTCATCATCATAAAAACATAGAAAATACATCTGTGCTTTTGCATTACAAAATCACAAGGGTAAAATATTTCAGCACCCACATCACTTTTAGACGTAAGTGGTTTGGTTTTGCTTTTTTTTTTTTTTTTCATTTTTCAGAAATCCATGAAAGTGCTCAGGTTTACATTGTCATATCAGGATCTAGGCTTGTACTTCTGCCTCAAAACTGCTCAAACAGTTCATTCATAGCAGTCCAACAGCTTGTGAAGGAAGCTTATTACTACCTGAATGCAACACAAGCCTCCCATTAGAAATGAAATATTGGAAACATCCTTCTGCCACTTTGAATCAATAATGGATTTGGAATACATGAACACTTTCCAAGCCTATGAGAGAACACTTTGCAGAGTATTTGCACAAGAGTAGTCATCATTCAAATCAAAGTCAGAGTAGGATTTTTCCCTGGTATAAAGACAGCAGATAAGCTTCCTCTCAATTGTTCACCAAATGCAAAGCTAATGGTGGTAACTACGTTGAAAAATAACATTTTGTAGCTGAGAATTTGCTCCACTGAACAGCATTTTTGTGCGCATTGTATCTATTGTACTTTCCAATATAAAATAGGAGGCATTAATGACTTATATATTTCAAAAATCAGAAACTGCTACTTATGCAAATGTATACTTGTTTTTCTATCCCTAGAGACATAGTATTTCAGTGATGAGCTCACAGACTTTTAAGGACACTGGCTATGAATGGATCATCCACTGCATCACTGTGATAAGGCAGATTCTCATATATACAGTAACGTTTACTTCTCTGAGGCTACTAGCAGAGTTCTCTGTTTCTCATTATTTCAAACATGGCCATATGCCAACAACAAGGATTCTAAGCATATAGATAGAAGTATTCCTTACATTACCTCTCACTGACTACTGGAGTTTGACTAAGTGCACACTGCAGCTCACTATAAATTTGATGCAGAGTCTTAACATCAGAAGGCTTCCAGCCTATAAGAATATTTGTTTCCAGTTTACTTAGATGAAATTTATGTTTCTATTTCCAATTCTGTGTTGAAGTAAAAAGAATCATTAGTTTATTAATAGGAGGTGGATGATCAATAGATCTACACATCACAACCACATTCAACATGAAAGCACATATTTCATGTTGATCCAGTATGAAATGAAGTTACTATTTCAATACAGAAAACCCATGTTCTTAGAGAAATACAAGTTACCTCACAATATACCTTTATGAAAAACAGGGAGAAATAGAAAAATATTCATTACCATAAACATACACACAGGTAAACCATTTGAATTAAAGCTTAATTTCCAACAATATCCCGTGGCTACAAGTCTGAACATGTTAAGACATAAATATATGATTTTAAAAAAACAACGGTGTGCGTGTGCTTATATAGTAATCATTTACTGATGTTGATTTCCACTTACTCTAGTTGCACACCAAAGGTATACATCCTGTTAAATAGGTTAGATGCCAAGCAGTAAAGAAAATCAAAACCACTGACAGTCATATACAGACAAAAACTAAAACAATTTGTTCATCAACAGACAATGTGTATTCCTAAAACTGAAAGAAAATATTCTTTGTGAAGACTTTCCAAGAACACATCTAAGATATATGACATCAGCTGGCCTTGTAAAATTTCATCACTTTAGGAAAAGTGTCAAATCATGAGGCAGATAAGTTCAAACACTATCTGAAACTACTCTCTTGCTCTCAAACTTCAGCCCATTCCTAAGCATGCAGCCAACTGAACTGTTTAACAGAGGAAGCATTCTTAAAACCCTTTCATTTTCATATTCAGTTTTCAACAATGGGTTCAGTAGTGCCTCCATGTTAAGAAAAGGAGCCATCCATCTTTCAACCACAGGGTCAGCAATCCAGATGATCACTTAGTGATGACTGGAAGTTTCTTTGGTTCTGAAGGACATAGAGTCATGTAATGTACCTGAAGAATCAGTCTGAAGTTAGAAGTGCTGTAAATGTTAATATCAGTGAAGATTTTATTTGCTTTTCCCCTCCCTAATCCACTGAGATTTCTTCCCAGATTCACAAGTCTCCTTTTTAATTTATTTATTTTTCCTCATTAAGCGTGGGTTTTCTGAGAAGAAAGAATGAACATCTTGGCTGAAGGCAAACAAAATATCTGATTTAACTGTCCATGAGAGTAGGAAAAGCAGGACTAAACAAGCTAAGAGGAAATAATAGTTTCCCTTTTCATCACATTACCCTCGCCAAGTTTCTCATTATGTGAGGTAGTTCTATAATTCTAATTGTTCTGTAATTGGCTGCTGCATATGTTTAACATCTGCCTGAGCCATAACAATCAATATCAGTTAAGCACTCTTTTTCCACCTTGCAGCTTCCAGCTAACTGTTCCTATTACATTTGTTTACATCTGTTTGCCAGGGCTCCTCCTCAGTACTATGCTAATCGTTTTAGAGGGTACAGACTATGATAATCCATAGAAGACTAGCAAATGAAACACCACTGGGAACTGGCTATAGCTGTGAGCATGAAATGAAAGGGCTATTTTACCTAAATGCAACAGCACTGATCAGTCTCTTTTCATAAAATTATGCAACTATAAATCAAACCAGTTCTTCCATTAATTGAGTGGTCAGTAAATAAAATTTAATATTATACCCTGGAACCTGAATACCTGATATATGGAAAGCCGCACAAAGAGTTTGGTCACTGGCAGACTGATTTATGGAAAATGGGAAGTAAAATTCTCTGGAGATACACAGTAACCTAGAATCACAGCTTGAGATTTTTCTACTTAACCATTGTAGTTATACTGAAGATTGGCAAGAAAAAAATAAACACAGATGTTCCCTTGTTTTGTCCAGGGCTTGATGTTGGACAGAACTCTTTGGACTCTAAGTCCTTGACCAAATGTTTGCATATGATCCCAACAGACCTGCCACTCAAACCAAGTCTTCTCTCAACTGGTTCTTATTTGGAGATTCAAGGTGAAACAATGAAAGAACAAAAACATCCGTGTTCTTATTAACATCATCTTTTCCTTGAAATAACTAACATCAGAATTTAACTTTTCTAAGTTAAAGACACTAACTTAAACTCTACTGTATTGTAAGCAATGTAGTTCTACTCAAGATGGTTATATTTCATTACACCAGAAACATAGTGATTATTTCACATTTTAAGCAGCAACAATGTCTGAGGTTTTTACCTTTAAAAAGGTAAAGACTTAAAAAATCTTTAAATATCTCCCATGAAAAAAATATGGATTGTGTAAATTGGTATTTAATAGTGAAACCAGAAGTTTTGCTCCAACCTTAATGCTGAACTGATCTTTCAGTTACGTAGTTAGATATGCCTGTTTTAACACAGGATGAAAAGTAGTGAAATATCAAAAGGCTCTCCTTGCTGAACAAAAACTAAAAAATGTATCAAGATGTATTTGTAGCCAATGGAGCTTGAAGAAGATTAAGACAAGCCATCTGGATTCCTAACATTTGAATCAAAGCTCTGAACCATGACAGGTAAAAACATTTAAGAATATAAAAGATATTAAAAAAATAAGGCCAGTGGGTAAAATACAAAGGCTATGTGACATTCTGTAGTTATCTCTGACAGCTTAATAGCATTCCAGGGATATAAAAGATACGCACAGACTTCTCCAGAACATTAATTCTTGGCCATAGCAGCTCAAAAATAAAATTAATGATTTGATACTGACACTTACCAAAAAAATTACTGCCTTTTCCTCCCCCATCACACACATCACAAATCTTTCTCTAAGGAAGAGCCTTAACAGCCTCATTCTCTCCAGTACCACTTTTCAAATGAGATCACCACAGAGGTAGAATATAGCACGTGTTATCCATCCCTGCCAAACAGCCCTGCTTCTGATCCTAACATTAACGGGAACCAGCCAAAGAGCAGAATAATAGCAGCCCATGTCTATGAGTGTATATAATAAATTTTCTCTGTTCTGGCTGTACATGAACACTTTGTTGTTTGAGTTTTCATGGTAAAATATTGTCTTCCTATGTTCAGAGAATGAGCTGATGATTCCTGGAAAGTATTTCTTCACCCTCACACAAAATTAGCCTGATAGGTTAGCTAAAGGGACAAAAATGAACTTAAAGGTGAAAGTGAAAATGGTGAGCAAGAAGTACACACTGACAAAACCATAGCAGTTCTCTCGCATTTGTATTTTAGTAAGATATGCTCTGTCAAAAATACAAACAATCCCAAAAGGGAAAATCTGAATGTGTTTCCATTTGCTACATTCACTGCTAGCAGCAACAGCAATCTCAAAATTGCTGAATAGATTTTCGTACGGGAAACAAGATCAGGTACAGACAAGTTAACCCCGAAAAAAGCAAGCTCCCTAACTGTCTTTTTAAAATACTAAGTCATAAATCCTCAAAAATAAAATGCAGTTGCACAGATTATATCAATTCAGATGGGTAGTTATGAGAGGTTGCAGAAAGCAAAGTATCTATATGAAAAACACCACGTAGGTAAAGGCAGCGCTCAGATATAGCCAGACTATGTTAAACATGCCAAGTGGCAAACCACACTGGAGACAAGTGTGTGTTAACCACTTGATGCCGGTGAGAAGCTGCCAGCAGCAAAATACAGCACACCAACAAACAGCAACTCTAAGGGGAAAGGGACTAAACATTTTGATCATTACCAATGATATTATTTTTCATAATAAACAGCATTTATGTGAGCAATCAACACTGGGCTAGGTGAGACACGTGCACTGTAATTGGCTGTCCCTACATTCCTTGCAGTACAACCAGATAGGAACAATGTAAAAGGAGTGGCCTCTGCTGTGTGCCAACAGCAGCACTGGCTTCCACCTGGGTCATACTTCTAGAGTCAGGAGAAACCTCTAAGACAAATATTTATTTGGGGCTTCTTATATCAATTGATTTCCTTCAGAGAAACACGCTGGAGGGTTTCTTCCCAGGTGCTCCACTCCCAGGGCTGCTGCCCAAACTCAGGATTCAGGCAGAAGACAGGCAGATCAACGTTGATGAGATCCTTAGCTTCAGTTGCATGCTAGGCATGCTGTCATGGCTATCAATTCTCACTGCTTACTCCAAGCAACCCAAGTTTGACAACTTCAAGCTTTAAACCTAAAAGCAGCATTACAAGATTACTTCAGAGAGAATTGTCAGCAACTCAATGGGAGCTAATGACAGTTTTTCTAGTCACTAGGCTCCTTCCAGGAGACCGTGGGTTGTATAGTTAGCTCATCACATGGAAAGCAAAGGGAGAATTAAGTTGTCTCCAATAAAAAGCAGTAAAAAATAGGAATATTCAGTCCCAACTAGAACTCCTTCTGTGCTAGACACACCAGGGTTACCATCTGTCCTCTCAGTACTTGCCCTTACCAAAAACCACCCAGCCTTTTCTTTGCTGATAGCTTGTCATTGCTGGCAACTGGCCGTAAGGATAAAAATATCCAGTGGCAGAACCCCACACTGCTTTCAGAAAAAAAAAATAGATAGATAGATAGATAGATAGATAGATAGATAGATAGATAGATAGATAGATAGAAATGGTGTGAAACACAGTAAAATCCCTTCCTTTGATGTTGCATTTGACATGAAGCCCAGTGACACTTCTAGTTCAGAGGCATGGCTAGATGAGACTGTGACTATCACAGACATCCATGGAAACACTGCCTCAAAACATTTAAATATGAACTATTATAAAATTTAAAATAAGTTATTTTATTATAAAGACATTAGGAGTTCATTGATCTCTCCCACTCCTGCCTGAATCCCAAAGGTGCTGTCTTCCTTGATTTAGTGAAGGAATGAACAGTTCAAATGTTTGGAAATGCATATTTCTGAACATAGAGTTTAAATTTCTGAAAAATTTGGTTTAAATTACTGAAAACAGTTCACATTACTGAAAAAAATACTGAAAATTTAATTACTGGAAAAGTCTATCAATTCATTCATTTTCAGTACTAAATTAAGAAGCGACTGATGTGGTATCACTAAGATATCCCAAGAGATTTTGCTCCAGTACTCTACACATAGCTGTGGGCAAAACACACATCTCAACAGGAAAATAACCATGCAGTCTTCTGTGCTTCTCCCAAAGGAATGAAGTTCTGTTTTCTAAAGAGAACATCAAAATTTCCATTCCCTGGTAAATATACTGGCCATGCATAGGGAAGAGAAATGAAAAAGGTAAAAAGAGACATTTTCTGCTAGGGATGAATTTACAAATAAAGTACTACATTCTCGAATATTCAACATTAAATAGCTTTCACAGGGGAAAAAAAAAAGGGGGGGAGGGGAAGTGACAAAGAAACCAACCTCACAAGAGACCCAATGGCAGAATATTCAGAGACTCAAAACGAGTTTGTGAACTGTTTTGTATAGAACTACTAACTAATGTGTAAAGTTAAGAGTTGTAATCAAGACTGCTCACCTCCTCATGGGTGGACAAGAGTGTGAAAATAGCATAGTGTTGAAGGTGGAGAGTCACCTATGCCAAGCACGAGTCCAGACAACATTTGTGACTGGGATACAATGGCAAGAGGTTCCTGAGGCAAGTTTCTCATCCGAGTGCTTGGAGAAAGGTACAGTCCAGTTATCCAAAGGAAGTGGTCAACCTCATCTAGACAAACTTTTTTTTCCCTTAAAGTGAATAACTGTCCTCAAAACTGCATCATCTACTCCAGTCTAATAAGCATGTTTTGTTTTTCCCGACTATTTAAAAAAATATCCAAGTGATTATCATGCTTAAAAATAAATTTTGTTTGTATAATTGGAAATCTATATACTTGGAAATTAAAAAAAAATCTCTTGGCTTTGGCTAACTTTGACTGATCTACTTTTGAGAGTTTTCTATCGATCTCATTGATCAGTGAAGCTACTGCAAGACACAGAAAAAGATATGAAATACCCTTCTCACCTCACCAGTTTCCTGAGTATCTCCTTTCCCAAAATAGAAAAGGGCTAAGGTTTATGCTAACTAGATGTACATGGATTACTCTTAAAGTAATGCCTTCTATTTATTTCAATGGAAACTACAACAAATACTACGTGATAGAGTAAATTCTCAGCTACAAAACTCTACTCATCAACATAGTTACCAACATTAGCTATGCATTTTCACCAGTGGTGAACAAGAGCCCATATACTGCACTCATAAAAATCAGCACCAGTGGAGGTGACCCACTTTGCTGTTGCCACTGCTGAAATGCAACACCCACTGCCTCACTCTGCTCACATCCACTTGTCTAGAAACATTTAGCAAGTGTCAAAGAATGCCAGTGGGTGCCCTTTTTTTTTTTTTTTTTTTTTTTTTGCATATTGGAATCAAATCCCACATCTTTACTTAATTTGCACTTCCATGTCAGACGTCATTCTGTCAGATTGCCCTTCTGCTGATGACAGCAACAAAATGTAGTGTAATACTAGAGGAAAGGTTCAGCCTTTACTGCCGTATCACCAGCATGTGCCTCTGAGAGGCAACGTGGCCAACGTAACACAGGAGGCGTTACTTTTGGAGCAGCCCTCAGACGTTGCTGCATGCTCTTAAGAGTACACAGCCAAAATGAAGACCAATCACATAAAGGCTATTGGAATTCTCATATTACACCGAGCAATCTTGAGGGAGAAAAGACAGAAATGAATCATCCAGTAGCAGGGTTTGCCTCAGTTTAGGGTAATCAGTAGTTAATGCCACGTGTTTTCTGCAATGAAATCCCTCTCAGAGGATACAGTAGGAGAGAAGACCTACAGACAGACAGACAGCTGTAAGTTATCTTGTGCTAACCAATCACCACCATTAGAATGTAGAGGAAAAAAAGTATCTCAAGTCCCACTCTACTGCTGGACATTACTATAGTACTGCATTGTATGTATTACTATATATACATGCACATCTATTTGTAATTTGCAGGTCCATATCCGGACACAGAAATTAAAGTCCTTCAAAGGACAATGGCAGGAAATTATTTTTCTCCCAAATACTGAAAGTCACATTCTTTACTTTCATTTCTTGTTTATTCATTAGTATTCAGAGAAAAAGGCACATTATGTTTCAGGTACAAAATGCTTCTTGATTTTAAAGGGCTCACTTATCCCTGATGTGGTCTTTCATATGGAAATCTTGCAGTATTTCTTCCCTTGAACAAACATAATGTTTGACTTTTATGAAAATCTAGATTTACCTGCCCTTAAGGAATGTTATCCCCAGCACTTCTCTCCAAGGTCATTTTTGAAGTATGACTGAACCTCCAATGCCAAATTGGTCAACCCATTGCTACCTACTCTCTCTGCACATACACCTTCGGAAAACTTTTGTTCCCTGCTCTTCCAGGATTTCTGCATTTTATTTAGGTTAGAAGCTTGCTCAAAATGGTTACTATAAATTAGCAGAAGAGCTGACAATTTTTACATGCTTTTGCTAAAACAAAAAACTGTAACACCCGAAGTTTTTGTGTTTCCACCTGTTGGGGAAGGAAATCTCTGATTTAATAGCCCAACTAACTTGGAACAGCCCAGAATCACACGAGATCATTCATGTCTTTGAAAATAAAAAACAACCATCAGCAACATAGCAGAATAAATGAGCATCACTCATGCCAAACTTTTACAGAATTTACACATGCTCAGCATCTAAAATCTGACAGACACCAACCCTAACATTCTGATCCAGTTTAGTGTAGAACAAATGTAAGCTGAAAGTGTTATTTCTGAAAATTCATATAAATATTTCAGTTAAGTAATACAATACATATTTCAAAAGCAAGTCATTTATCTCATTGTTACACTGAATATAAACAATCTTCATTCCAATTTTTCTTCTTTTCTAGTGAAAATTCATATCAGAGATTTTCTGGCAACTGATTATTTGTTAAAGTTAAGAGTCTGGAACAGATATCTGAACAGAAGATGAACCTGCGTAGAGATATTCATGTGGGAACAACTATGGATCCACTCCAGGCTATGAATGTTCTGCCCAAACAGCAGTAATAAGTGACCTGGGGAATCAGCCCCATAGCACTTGGAGCAAGGCATAGGAAACTCTCAGGAGTAGTTCAACTAATTTTGATTAAAATATTGACTTGCAGATTTTCCCATCAGTGTCAGAGAGCAGTGATATCTGGAAAAAGGAGAGTGGGAGTTAATGGTGATGCCAGCGCAGGCTGTATCTCACTAACTGGGCACAGTCCCACAGCACATGAGCACAGTGGGCACACTCAGAGACTGAAAGCAATTCTTCAGTAGCCACCTACATAGTGAGTGATGAAAGAGGTCCAGGGTACAAGCAAAGTCTCCACTCAAACAAAAGGAGATAGGGCTAAAGACAAGACTAAATGAACAGCCAGGTGGCAGAATCTAGAGACAATCCTGAGGGCCACTGCAAGAGCAGGCAGCATCTTGTTGCTTAAGGACCATCTCCTGGTATCCGTTACCCACATGCAGCAGATGGGCTTCACCTTAAAGGATCATCTAGTTGCTTGCATGTTTCACACAGATATTAACATCAAGACTGTATTGTGATCAATAGAAAGTTTTGCCATTTGCTTTAGCGAAGTTCAGGATTTCATTTAATGTGTAGTAAGTACACTGCTGGAGATGTAAGCCAGTGCAGAGCTTTAAAAACAAGGACCTACACAAGCCTTTGATTTTGCAGAGCTGCCTGGAAGCTAAAAACATCAATTCTACTGAGGCAAAGCTTATGATTAAAAGTAGCATTTGTGTGCCACCATCAAAACCTCTGTGTTAGGGGCTACATGCGCTCATCCCCTGTGATGGCAGAGATCTCAGAGAACCAAATAGTTACTTATGATGTCTTAGGCTTAAAACATTAATTTTAGATCCCTTTATTTCCAGGTGTACAGATTCTTTCCATTTCCCTTTCCACAGTGCACACTGGATGCTGGTAGGACTGTCCCTCAGTGTACGTTCAAGCATCTCCAAATACCATCTGGGGAATAACACAAAGGCAGGCAAATCAGCAGTAAGGCTCTATGAGGCTTCTGTCTTTTTTAAGGGTATCAGCTACCGGAAAGCTAGCACACTTCAGCAATCTGGTAACTGTCATCAAGTGACCAAGATAGCAAGTTACAAGTACATATAATGATCTGTCCCTGGTGGAGAAGATTTTCTTATATTTGTAAACATCAGTAGCACTATGTTCTCTAAATGCACACAAACCTAAAGACTCAGCATAAGCTGCTCTTGAGCAAGTTTTGTACCACAAAAACCATCCTCTTCCCTATATTCCATTTGCTGCTAAACCATTGCAAAAACAAAGGACGATAAGTGTGTTGCAGAGTTAAGCTGTTGTTTCTGAATTTGAAATGTTGGTGTTTGACCCTGTGGAATATAAATTAATTCTAAAGCAGTGGTATGAAGGACATACTAAAAGAAGCAGCACTGGAAAAGCTAAACACAGAGCGCTTCTCGTGTACTTTTGAGGTATCTCAAATTGTTTCATTCTTTAGTTTCGTGGCAAATTTCTAAGGATGAATGCATTCTTCTTTCTCACTATTTCTTTTGTTATCATCATGACTTCATTTGTTATTGCTACACACTGAGTTCTCTGTACATCCTCACAGCAGTTCAAGCTACCCTTCAGTAGCTCTTCAGAAGTCTCTGAAACAAACCAGAGCAGCCACGTGCAGTATGAATGTTTAATCCTGGACACATCTAATTCAACAACATTCTAGCTGCTTTCTGGAGTGCTAAACAGAAACTCTGAAATAAAAGGAAATTTTCTGTTTACTCCACCAAAATTGGACTCTACTTCAAAAGCCCATAAAGATTATTCACACAACATGAAATTTCTCTCCTTTAGGCTCACTCTTTGACAAAAATACTGCTAGTGTTCACACAGTATTTTAGCATCATTAGTTACAATATAAAAGGAGGCTTTCCTTTCCAGCTATATCTTGTTCATCTAAGAAAGCAGCAAGAATGGATTCCTCTGTCAGAAAATAAGAGGGAAGAGAAAGGTAGAAAGTGTAGTACCTGCGAGCTGGATCTGGACCCTTCAGGTCATCATCAGTCATGGGGACTGCCTCAGCTTGAGGCAGCTACTGGCTGAATCCAGTCAGCAAAGTGGAGGAGAGAAGGAGGTTCAGATTTCAGCCTCATCAATAGCACACCCTGTTCAAGCATTATATATGAGTTTTCATTTTATGGGACATTATTACATTCCAACAGTCACTGTGATTCGTCCATAGTGCATGTAGATCTATGCAGGTCTAAGGAAAGGTCTCTTCTTTCCAACACTTGTGAAACCTCGATCTTGAGTACCTACACAATTTGGGACTTCCCAATACAGGGAAATGTTAACAAACTGGACTGAGTGCAGAAATGGGCTTCCGGTGTCCAGGACACATGATGTCTGACAGAAGCCTGAGGAGCCTGGTTTATCTAGCTGTAGAAAGAGAAGGCTTGTAGACATCCCACTGCTGTCTAAAACTGCCTGGTGGGAGTGTGTAGAGAAGACATTGAGACTCTTCAGTTAAAAAGTGGGCGGAGAAGAGGCAATAATTTCAAGATAGAATTTAGGAAACTTTCATTAAATAAATAAATAAATAGTTAATATTACTTTAAATTTACTTGATCAAACACTGGGACATGGGCCCAGAGAAGTTGTGGGACTGGACCTGTTTAGAGCAGGGGATTGGATGGGAAACCTCCAGAGGTCGCTTCCTGCCCTGGCAGGATCAGTTCTCTGCAGCTGTCTGTGTTACTGTGAGACCCCAAGCCTTGTCACACTGGGATCATGTTCATTTTACCAGAAAAATGCCTGAGATGAGAACCTCCTTGGACCAAAAAGAAAGAACAAAAAAAAACCTCTGAGGAATTCTTTATGCACAAAGACCTTTTCCTCACACCTCATCTCACCACCAAGGAGTTACCCAAGCCACTGCCTCCAGGAAACTTACTGCAATTTATGCTGAACTGTAGCTAGAAATCAAATCCAGTGTGAAGAATTTTCCAAAGCTTTATATAAAGCACCATGCTCCCGCAGCATGCCACTGGCACATTGCCTCAGCAGCATTCAGCATTTCTGATCTTACTATAAAAGCTTATGTATGCTATAATTTTGATGGCTGTGTTTGTAATTCTGCCCCAGGTATCACTCAGAAGGCACTGTTACACTCAGAAAAAAATTTTTTTAGGAACTATGTATGTATTTTTGCCAAGGACATCTGAAATTTTACTATTTACTCTTTGTGAAGTGTTTAATCCTGACATTTATTCCCTACCTGAAATCAGAATAATCCCAAGGTGTATAATAATTCCCACAGCAAACACTGATCTCAGAGACTATTTTTTCTGTTGAGGAGTAAGCAGAAGATGATGAAGTCTGCAGGAAAAGAGAAACATCCTTTTAAACTTCCCCTGTCTGTCACAAGCTAAAAAACAGATCAGTAGGCAAACTATGTAAGTAATAATTTCCAAACTTTCTCTAGAAACAAGAAGACAAATGACAATTGTAATTCAGCAAAGTACTGGAATATCTGAACAATGTGAGGCACATGAGTGTTGCTGAGCAGATGTCTCTCTAAACTGAGGCCAGTGTTGAGCCATACTGTGCCCTCTGCTTGCCTGATTTTCATCCTTCTTCCCACTTGGCAGATATAGCAAAGGAGCTAAGTAGGCTCCACAGGTACCACTGACCTGTGCATGTCACAAGAGTGGAAAGTTAGCATAACTCCTGCAGCACTGCTGTCCTTCATAGTAGTTGATTTAGGCCAGTCTTAACATCCCCAGGAAGCTGTTTACCTCACACTCTCTGGGAATAGAATTAGATCATAGCCCCCTCTACACCTCTGCATCAGGTAATGGAGGCACCTGAGGAACAGTCAGTTTCCAAATTTATTCCCCTGTCGTGCCCTCCCACTCCCCAGAGGGAGCCACCACACTCTCTTATTAGACACAATCCCATTCATTGCACTGACTAAATCAGAATTACCAAGAGCAGGTGCTTCCCAGTGACAGCCTAACACAATGGCTCTTAATCTTATATGTGCCACAGCCACTTTCACAGAAGGTCAATTACCCCTATAATTAATTTACATAAGCGGAACCCTCAGCTGCCACTTTACACAGCCTTGCAAATACATAGGCTGCACAAAACGGTATTGGTAATTAATTTGTCAAACAAATGCTAGGGAAGAACAACACCGGTAATTTATACCATAGATATTCAAATGAAACATCTTGCCTGAGTAATTTAAAGTCAAAAAGGAGAACAAAAGCAAAGCAGAACAAAGGCTTGAAGTATTCTGTCAGCTATTTCCTCAGGGACATTACTGTAATGTGTTATGAGCCAAATTCAGACATGGTAAAAATGCCATGGTGATGAAGGAATTCTCTCTGGTGTAAAAGTTAGGTAAATTATTTCTAACTTTGCTGACAATTGGAGAATCTTCTGTAACACAGACCATGAGAAATATATCCTCAAATGCACTCACAACAAATGATGGATCAAAGTCCACCCCTATGTAGAAAGAGGAAAAATTGATGGATGGTTCAAAAAAACTGCTTCATCTTCTGTGAGTATTGCCCATTAGGATATTATAGCCACATGAAGCGGGCCTTCTTGGGCATCGAGATGAGCTGTTTACCAGGCTTGCACATCTTAAGCTGATTCACAATGGTAAAACAGCGTATTTCTGAATGAATGCTGTTAGAGTAAGCAAACCCTCTTACCTAATTAGGAGAGCATAAATGTCATCCATTAATACTTAATACACTCCCTGTTGCTAAAGCCACTATTTTTTTTCTTCTGTTTCCTCCATCAGGTGTTTTCCTCTTGATGATTCTTTATGTAAAAGTGATGAGTGGAGGCTGGCTACTACTGAATGCTACTGAAGCTACAATCATTTTTCAATGAGTGATTTTCCAATAATCAGTATTAATTCTGAATCCTTTTTTGACTTCTTGGGGATATTTTTTGGAAGCACTGCCTTCCACAAGTTTCTGTGCTCTGTGGACACAAAGAAATTCCCATCAGTGTTGATATTTTTAATATCATTTGTCCTTAGTTTCTTTCTCTCTCACAATCCCAGTTTTTCTCCAAGTCCTTTTTTTCATTTTACCTTGATTTTATACTTTGTAGTTAATCCACAGACAGCAATGATCACTTCATAGGGTCATACTTTCCAACATGAAATTTATAGGAATATGGAAAAAAAGCAATAACAGCAAACAACATGCTGTACAGTTATATACAGGTGACTCAAGACTAGACCAGTAAAACTTGTTACTAGTCTTGAAAATCTTTTTGATAATATAGCTCTGCTTGTGGAATTTGTTTCCTAATTTTTGACACGCAGCATTTCACAGCAGTGTATATCATTGATCTAGCTGTACTTCTTTGCTCTTTGTAATATTTACAAAATACCTCCTATTGGACAGAACATACTAAAACAAATGAAATAACCACAGGATGCAGAATCAAGAAGGAACATTTTAAAAGAAGAAGATAGGAAATACAGTTCATATAGCGCTAAAAAGTGTATATAAAGTCCCTGAAATAAAAGGTGAGAGATCAGGAAATACACTTATCCTGAGAGAGCAAGCTCCACAGTCAACTTCTGCAAAAACATGAGTAGGAGGTGTCTTACAAGGCAGAAATATCACTGTGCACAGTCAGACTAGGTGTACTTCAACCACATGAACATAGAACAAAAGAGCTTTGCCCTAAGCATTGTGGTTTTATATATATAAAAGAAAAAAGCAACAAGCAAACCCCCATAAGATCATGTAAAACGAAAATACCCTCTATTGCTTTGTAAATAATTGTTTATCATGTTACAGCTTTTAGTAAGACAGAATGATGAAAATCTGAGCAGCTCACTAAATTTTAAACTTTCCTCCATGTTGTAAAAGGATAAATTGTGGTAACAGATACATTTGTTCACCTGAGCCATGTAAAACTATAGCGGGATTCTGTTAAGGAGGATCAGAGTCCAAAGATTTGGTTATAAATGCTGTAATATTTGTAATTACCAGTTCAAAAGCCTTGTAAACTCTCATGTGGGAATGTTGCAGAAGCATGGCAGTTACAGTCCTTTCCAGGCTTCTGTACACAGGAGTCAGAAGGGGAGGATCAACCCTCTATTTGTGTAATGAAAATTGTATTTACTCATAACATGGATTAGTTGTTTCCATTCTCAAGAGAGAAAGTTTGAGTTTGTAGCTCTTTGGTAAACTGAAAATTGTATCAGGGCCATTGCTCTACCATCCAATTAGAAATGCAGTATGGGGGCTGCCAAAGTACCCATAGCTAATGCTTCAAAACCAAGGACAAACAGCATGTTGCAATTCACAAAGAAAAGAGATAATTTCTAAAGCACAGAAATCATACCCTGAACATCACATAGTAACTGTCCGATGGTTTTCATCTGTAAAAAATATGCTAATAGGAACAATGAGCAAAGAGAAACAAGACTTTGAAACAATGATAAATACAGATAAAATAGCTCAGTAAAGCAGGTACTTGCAAGTGGCAGCCTTGTACAAGCTAGGAAGTATTGCAATGTCTTTGCTGAATGCAAGAAGTGGGAGCAAGTGCCTGTTAAGAGACCTTAAAGCTGTATTTACACAGGGAAAGGAACTCAGAATGAATAGAAAGCAAGGATTTTGAGGTGGAAGCTGACAAAACCGTACCATCACATTTCTTTTACAGTTATGAAGACTTCATTTTCTGACACTTCAGCCTAAAGTGTGGACAGTCCTGGCCTACTGGCATACTTTTTTAAAGACTGTGGTCTGTCTTTTCTGGCTGTTGCACTTTCCTATTTGTCCTAATATGTTCATTCCATACCCTCTGCTAAGATCTGCAAAAACAATATCTGTTGCTATTTTGGCTGAGTTTTCCTGAGTAATTCTGTCTCTGCTTGGAGATTAACAATGAAAACTCTCCAAGCTTTCTTCCCAGCTTTCTCCACAAACATCATCTGAAAGTACCAAAGTGCTGTCCTCAAGTTAACAACCAATATTTTCTCTGTCCTCAAGTTAACAACCAATACTACTGTCTACATATATCCACATAGATGACAACAGAGTTTCTATTCCAAAGCTGACGAAGAATGATGGTGCAATGTATATATATTTCCTCAGAAAGTCAGAGGCTGGCCAGGCAATGAATGCCATTTAATTGTACAAAAGCAACTTTCTGTTCCTTGCATCCTTCTCAGACCCCACTCACTGGCTTGAGGTACTGTGCAGCAATGGAATATTAGTGACACAGTGGTTATACAGAGATGTGGGTCTTCTGTTATTAGGTGGGAGTGGCTCACCACAAGGGCTGCTGTTATTGCAGAACAGCCCCTGCCTTTCATGTTCCTATCTGCCAAAGGAAGATATTCTACACTATGTTACTATAAGGCTCTACAACAGAAAACATGTGTATATAAGAACTTGAAAATTAACTCACTGAATTATGCATTGGCTAATTAACTTGTTTTTCTTACAGAAGATACAAGGTGAATATTAATTTTTGGATTGTACAAGGCAGTAATCAGAAAGAGAGAAGATTCATGCTGATATCCTACAGTCTCACCTTCTGTGGAGATGAAGAACAGCAGAGGTCCAAGTTGGCTCTCGTTACTCAAGAAAAGAACATTAAACAAAATCCCATGACTAAGATAGAAGAAACAATGTTTTGCCATTCAGAGATGTCAGAAACTGAAGCATCCAAGCAGACCTCAGAAGTTTCTATACATCAGAGGAGAACAATTTACAATTTCTCGCAAGCAAGGTCATTGGGACTGCTAGAGATCAGCAGTTTGAATGCACCTCATGTGGGGGCAGGGGGCATACATGTGTGCATAGATAGATTACAGCTGAGTAAAAGAAATGATTAGAAACAACTATTAAGTCAGAGGCAGAGTACAGCATGCATTTACTTTCTTACAATCAATTCCATCCTGTATTAGTTTTCCAAAAAGGTGTCTGTTTTCTAGGCAAGATTGACATCATAGTCCACACGTCCCCCCCAAAGCAGTATGCCTCAGGGAAGAAACACCTTTGTTAGCAGCTGTAAATGGAAACCCTTATCAGATTTGTTTTGCCAGATCTAATTCTATTTGAAAATTAGAGAAAAAAATTAATAGCAGTGATCACACATACTATAAAAGTGAATAATTGATTCAGGAACTTCAATAATGTACTTCCTGTTAGTGATTCATTGACTGATAGAAAGAAGACCAGGTCTCAGGCACTGCACAAACTCCCTCTATGCACCAATTTTATAATGGACCCCATATACACTTCAGTCCCACTTTGCTGAGATAAATAAATAGTTTATAGATATCTATACTCTCATTTTTCCTATATAACTGGAATTCTTCTTCTGAAAATGAAGCAATGGGAACCAGCTTCTTTGTTAAACAGCTGCTGTGATTTCCATTTCACTGAGCCAGTCTACCCCATATGCACTCTTCACCAGTTATGGAGAAGAGCTGTATGAAAGGACCTCTCCTTTCCTTTGAACTCTGGCTATCAGTTATTTCTTTTGCTGCCCCTCTCCACTGAGTTCAAGATGTTATGGTTTCCCCAGAGCTTCACGGTGGGATATGTCACAGTTGTTGGGGTACTTTCACATTGTTGATGTAATGCAGTGGGACTGTGCTCACTTAGAGGAATCTTTTTTTGATCCTGAGGATCAGACAACTTCTTTCTTCTTTTCAGGAATCAATATTCTTCTCAGCAAAGAAAAGTTTCAAGCCAAAACCACATCCTTTAAACAGCAGCAATTAACACAAGGGGCTACGATTTACCCAAATCTCTGCCTATGTGAAGAAACAAGCCAGTGTGAGCTTCTGGTGCTAAGTGCACTGAAAAGGCATGCTCCCCAGCTGCACATTTGTGCATACAGTCTGCATGTGCAGACATCTCCTCTCAGCAATGTGTGTGATCCTGTGTGAGGAGCTGTTGTCCTTTCCCTTCTATACACTCCCCCAGAGCTCTCTCTGCCCTCAGCTCTCTGAGCTCTCATCTGACAGCTCTTCACCACAGGAGAATCTCAGTCTGTGGCTCACAGGGACTAAATGTTGTGCCACTCTGCTTAAATCTTAGTGTTGCTTTCCAGGCAGTACTGTTGAAAAGAGGCCAAAGAATGAGCTGTTTACCAGCCTGAAGTCTGTGGGCTTGGATTCCAAAGGGGTTTCCTTCTTTCTAAGGTACAGGCAGCAGATTGTGATTGTCTGAATGTAAGTGGTGTTGCAGATTTGAACTCCACTGCCTAGACACTAGTGTCTGGCCTTGAAATGGACACCTCTAGGGGAGGCAGAGAAATGTTTCTGCATTAAGGCAGCAGAGATGAGAATAAAGGTGAGCTTTAGGACCACTTATCACACATCTCTGGATTCACACATGATCCCTGAACTGGGAAGAGAGTTAGGTTCAGCATTTATGGATGGAAGTGTTGTTTGTTTGTTTTCACAAGACAGTTTAAACATCTGACCTTTCCTACTACCACTGTTTTTATGCTGAACGTCTTCATACTGACTTGGGTTTTCATTTGCAGATGAAACATGCTAGGGATTTTAAATGTGACATTCTATCAAACCAATTCAATGGCAGCTGCAACATTTCTGTCTTACACATAGCACTGATAAGAGTATTACCCATGTGAGCAGAACTTGTTCTCCATGTAGAAGGATCTTGGCAGTGAAAAGCAGCATCAGACAGTGCAACCTAACTTAAAATTCAGTACTGTCTGGTAATAGCCGCAAAAATTAGAATGATCTAAAACAAAAATTAAACAAACAAACAAACAAAAAACAGTGATATGAAAATCAAGTAACAGCCTTTAATCATGCAGTACTGTACTTTGAGGACACATTTCTGTATGATCACATCTAGTGATCAAACAGTGCTCAGGATATTTATGTGAGAAATTGTTTTCTGAATACTACTGTAGAGATCCTAAAAAAGAAATGCCATCAGTTTGAAAAGTGATGATTATGCAAAAGTTTAATAATGGATTAAAATGCAAGTAACACATGATTAGCGCAAAGAACTGGCAGATGGAGCAGGCATGTTTCCTACTGCTTCCACTAAATAAATGAAGGATCTCAACAGATCTAACTTCTGGACAGCCAGATAAGGGTATACCTATACTGAAACTGCAGCAGTGGCAGGCTAGCATGGGTGGGTCCTGAAGGATTTCAGTCATAGTATCCTAGAACCCTGACACAGCTCTTTCATTTGGCTCCACAGGCATCTCAACTGAGATCTCTGTTAGCAGAGCAAGTACAGGGTGCAAAAGCTGACTGCTGAGGGTCAGTTAACAGCAGCACAACAGTCAGTTTCTGGCATGCTTTATCAGTGCTAACTCATTATCTCTGCATTGCACAGTGATTTTTAAATATATCTCAGCCATGTAGGAAATCAAGCGTGGTCTTAAAATGGAGCCAGGTATCTTGCTAACTAGTTCAGGGCTTCGCCCAGAAAAATAATTTCTCCAGAATACTACAGCTCACTCTATAGACAGATTATGCAGTTTTCTGACAAAAGATAAATATCTTTTATTCCAGAAACCTGACAACACCAAAAATCAACAGCTAGCATGCATTAGAGATAGTCATAGCTTTGAAGATCAGATGTCACATGGAATTGAAGGGCAGGAAACCCACACTATGCACAATTACCTACATTTCTTCCTGTCATGCTGCCACCTTTTGCAATTTGATTGCAGAAGCTTTGTTATGGAAAGCACTTAAGAGTGTTTGGCAAATCCCAGTAAGTGGGACTGACAAAGGGTTTGAGGCCAAAATCCATTTCTACAGAATGATCCACAATGTGCTTCATTCATATACCAAAAAAAAAAAAAAAAAACATCAGCAGAGAATGTTAGCTATTATCTGTGTACATTGAGAGGAAACAAGAAGTGGACTAGATACCACGAATCTGGTCTCTGACAGTGTTTCACTTTTTTTATCTTTAGTTTGTGCCAATGTCTAGGCTCAATCTGCTTCTCTGCAAGTCCAGTCTGTTTCTTTTCTTGCCCAGCAAGGACAAGTTTATCACTTTCCCCTTAGCTGCAGCCTTCAAACATCTGAAAACTATTACTTCTTTAGTTTAAGCAGCCCTACATGTTTCAACTCTTAAATGGGGGGTGAGTGTAAACATTCAAATTTCAGGAGCTTTGAAAAGACTATAAACCTTTCAGTGTATCTCATATATAGAATTGCATTTGTTTTTCACTTTCTCTATTTTAACTTTCAGTGCAAAAGAATATAGTGAAGAGGTATCTTTCCTGAAAAACAGAGGAGAAATGTATTTGTTTGAATCATATGTAATGCTGCTCTTGATTTTTGAGAGGAAGCTCATGGCAGTAAAATAAACAACTGCCTAGTCAAAGCTGTAAGTCAGACCTTACATTCCTGCAAAAAAATATTCCCTGTACAGTCATTTTTATTCAAAGATTAAAAGCTCAGTAAAATTTTCTTGTTGTTCTGATCAGGAGCCATGGGACATCACAGCCCTCCCACATCCCCTTGTACATCCAGACATAGCATTTGATTCTTAGAGCTGACTGGCCAGGAATTACAGAATCATAGAACCATGTAGGTTGGAAAAGACTCGTAAGATCATCAAGACCAACCATGACCTAACACTATAAGCCCACCACTGAACCATGTCCTCGAGTGACACATTCCGAGTTAAATACCTCCAGGGATGTGGACTCCACCACTTCCCTAAGCAGCCCATTCCTATGCTTGCCCACCCTTGAAGCAGGGTTTTATGAAGCATTATGAACAGGTGGAAGTGCCAGGAGATTTTGTGTCAGAAACATGATTTTTGTCTTTTTTTTATTCAAAGGACATGCCAACATTCATAAGTGGTGCCTGATATTTTCTTCACTTCTTTTGCTTCTTTCAGCTCTAGTACATCTTTAAGCAGGGAAAAGAATACCCATTCTTTGTAATATGCTTATAAACAAATCTCTTCTGCTAGTTGATCTTACTTCTTTATGCATAAACAAACAGGTCTCATATTGGGGGTGTGTTAAGATGCCTTGCCATCACTTAAGAGGTCGCAAGTTCTAAGGTTACCAGTTCACGGTGATGTGTTTTAATGGATATTCAAGGCATCTAACCAGCCTACAAGAACAAGTTTGTCAGGTATACAATAAACATTAAAAACAAAAACAAAAACAAACAAACAAAAAAAACCCAACACCATTTACTTCACATTTTAGGGAGTTGCACTTTTAATTACTGAACAGCTGTGGAACCCTATGAATAAGAGATCACACAGGTCCTTCTGTTTCACATCTCCAAGAGATAAGAAGATACAAGAGCAGGTATATTCTCTGCAAATACCTGTAATAAGTGTAAACTGACATTGCAGCATCTTTTCAGGTAACCCCTGGGAGAATTCTGATTCAATATTCAAAGAAAATGTTCTGCTCTTTAACTATGTGCTCAAGACAAGTCCTCAAGACAAAACAGTCCTCCAGTATTCATATCACTCAACTCAGAGCTTCTTGTTCTCTATAAAGATTGACATAGCCATCAGGACAGACAAGAGAAAACACTCTCTCCAAAACAAACAAACAAACAAACAAAAATTTGAAGTATTTTCAGAGATTGCTCAGAGAAGCAGTCAATATTATTTGCCTCCAGTTTAAAGAAAAGGAATGGAACATTCAGTTATCCAATGGAGAAAAAGCCAAATCAAAATGCTTTGGTATTAGCATTGCAACAGCTGTATCAACTTCATGCAAAAATCTGCTGATTTAACTCCATTGTAGTGTCAGATATAAATAATTCCAGAGGCTTTACAATACACAGGTCAGAACATTGTGCCTGTCTCATAGTTTTGGAGAAGAATGGTAACTCAATTAGAACTGCATTCTGATGTCTGCCTTCCCCTTTTTCCCCAAAATGAAACCATTCAAATCAGTCCCCAAACTGCATTCACTTGCAATTTTTCCTATATCTCTAAGACTCTATGCCATTATCAAAACAGGGAGTCATGAAACACTGTTTCCAGGAAACTATATCTGATACCCTTTGCTACAAAAGGTGACAATTAAGGCTAAAAACAAAGAAACATCTTGAAGGTAGTTATGTTACAGACATTACTGGAAGAAGGCAAAGAAAGTGCAATGAAATCTGTCAGACACGATCATTCCAACAACCAACAAACGCTTCTTGATTGAAAGGAAAAGAAATGAGAAAGAGAGAGGAAAGAGAAAGAGAGAGGAAAGAGAAAGAAAGAGGAAAGAGAGAGAAAAGAGAGAGATAAAAGAGAGAAAAGAGAGAGAAAGGAAAGAAAGAAAAAGAAAAAGAAAGAAGAAAGAAAGAAGAAAGAAAGAAAGAAAGAAAGAAAGAAAGAAAGAAAGAAAGAAAGAAGAAAGAAAGAAAGAAAGAAAGAAAGAAAGAAAGAAAGAAAGAAAGAAAGAAAGAAAGAAAGAAAGAAAGAAAAGAAAGAAAGAAAGAAAGAAAGAAAGAAAGAGAAAGAAAGAAAGAAGGAAAGGAAGAAGGAATTAGGAAGGAAGGAAGGAAGAAGGAAGGAAGGAAGGATGGAAGAAGGAAGGAAGGAAGGAAGGAAGGAAGGAAGGAAGGAAGGAAGGAAGGAAGGGAAGGAAGGAAGGAAGGAAGGAAGGAAGGAAGGAAGGAAGGAAGGAAGGATGAAGGAAGGAAGGAAGGAAGGAAGGAAGGAAGTGGAAAGGGGAAGGAAGGAGGAAAGGAAGGAAGGAAAGGAAGGAACGAAGGAAAGGAAGGAAGGAAGGAAGGAAGGAGGTGAGGAACTGAGACAACAGTTAAGTTATAATGAGTTTTATCTATTTCCTAAATGTGTATGTATTTACTTCTAACTTTACAGGCTTAAAAAATAATGAAGTATACAATAATATTCTCCCTTTTCCATTTTCAGTCCCACAGCTGGCAAAAACCTGTCTTCCAAACCAATCCTCAGGAAACTGTAGCTTCAATAGCTACACTAGAGCAAAGTTTCATACAACTATAACAAAAGACATGATAAAGCACAAAGTTCCTAAAATCTTTCTAAGGGGGAAGCACTGCCAGCCATCTTAAAAAATTCTATGTCACTATGTGGAAGTCATTGCTATGTAAGTTCAAAGTTAAAGAGAAGTTGTGGAAAATAAGATTTGAAAGTGCCACCATCTTTGAATGCCATCAAAAAATAAACAACACACAATTTCTGTGTCACATTAAGTAAAACTCAAAAATAAGATGAGTAGAAAAGAAATATATACATATATATATATATATATATACACACCAAAGCCCCCAAAAATACAGGCACACAAAAGAAACAAATAACAAAAACTTGTGGGTTAAAAGGAAGAGAAAAAAAGCTACATCAGCTTGATCCTTGAATATAAATTCTGTTTGTAAATATAACCCAGACTCGTCTCTCTATATGAAGATGTTATTATCTAAGGGTTAATGCTACAGGTACATTAAAAAAAACAACCTATGTTTTGTTTTAACACTTCCTCTCAATTATGAAAAAAGCACAGAGCACCAACTTTAACAAACTGTCTCTTTCTGAAAAGTAAATTTATAGTGCCAGCAACCCTGACAGTAAAAGTGAAAATTACTTCTGATGATTCTTATAAAAGTGTCAGTCAGGAATCTACTGCAAATACACTAGCACAAAGTACAATGAATAGAAGAGAGTTTAGCACTAGATGGCAATATACCTTTGCAAAATAATTCTCTGAGGTGTCTACAGATATATGCAAACATTTTTCCAACTTCTGTACTACTTCTTTGTTCTTATGTATGTCTAGGCATATAGTTTTTATTTAATTTCCACTAAAACAAAACTTTTTTATTATTGCTTTTTTTTTTCCATCTCATACCTTCAATTAAGGTAAAACACTACTGTGATCCAGAGCTGACAAAACAGAGAAGATTCACAGCTTAATTTAAAGGATGTAATGTTGTGTTACATGTAATGTAAATAAAATTACTGACTACTGTGTAAAGTGAAGAAGCATGTGATGAGCCTTGACCAATTCTATTATGCCTGGTGAAATTAAAATCACAACTAAGCTTTTTTTGGTCTGCATCTATGGAATCAGAACATGGACTCAATCACTTTGTTAAAATCGAGGCTTTGGATAGCCTTTTGTTCCTTTAACTGAAGCATTTAATGTTCCTTCTTCATTTTGTCCTCATCCTTAAGAATGTAGACTCTACTGAAGACCAAGTCAAGTATGCAGGAAGAATGGTCTGCATAACTGCAGTTAACAAAAGTACTTTGGCTGGCTTACCTGCATTCAATGCAGCACGATCTCTAGGTCCTTGGAAAGCCCAAATTGTTATCAATCCAATTTTTAAACCCACACTTCATAAGACTAAACCCACCCATATCAACTAAACTACTAATTGATGGGTAGCTTGGTTTCACAGAAGTGGAAGCCTTGGCCAACTCTCCACATGACCTCAAGTCACTGTCCCTTCTTTTTCTAAAAAATGGGTCCTTGGAACAGTTACCACTCACCCACCCAAGTCCTTGCCAGCAACTCATTAACAGATTCCAAAGCAAAACAGCCAATTACCTGCCACTGTTCATCACTTCAGCTATTGCCCTATAGGAAGCTTGTACCACATTTCTGTAGAATAGACTTTCACAGCTTATTTGTGCTTTCTATGGATGTCTGTGTGAAGACAAACATGGGTAACGTTGCATAATAGTAGGCAAGAAGATGGAACGTCATTTTGGTTTACTCTATAGAACAAATCAAGATATCTAACAGAAGCAGCTCAATATCACTACCAAACTAAAGAATTCTCTCTCCATAATGTCTCAGTTTCTACCACTCTAAATTTCAGTATTTATTCTAGTTTGATCTAACATGAGACGAACTGTGACCCTAAGTAAAAATATACAATTTTTTCTAACAGCCTTATTGACAATTCCATGAAAATGTCACTGACAAAAGTCACACTGAAAATGCCAAGGAGAACTTCAAAGTGGTATCACCATGCAGCCTACCTAGTATTAATGGCCACAGAGCAGTGACATAAAAACAGTCTTCCATTGTTACAGTTCTGATAGAATCAGTCAGAAAATGTGTCAATATTTAAATCAACCACTACTCTTCAAGAAAACACTTGACCAAAACAGATTTCAAATGTGTCATTAGAGTACACTAATATCTTAGCATAGAATGTTTCACTGGTAAAGATGTAGAAAAGCAAAAATGACAAAATAGAGACCGAAGAATGATAATAGCATGGAAACAGAATAAGGGGGAAAGACGAGATATTAGCTTTGAAGCCAGCAACTAATTTACTAATTCTTCCCTCCTAATTCAGGATTCAAGTATCAAAATTGAAACTATTGTCATCAGTAGACCACACTCATCATCAGGAAGGTGCCATACTTAGAAAAATTCTAGATTGTGTATTAGCTAAGCTTAGGTTTACATAAAGTTATTTTGGTTTTCTTCCAATAGAAATCTAAAAACGTACATTATTGAGAGAACATATCTCCCCTTCCCTGTATTTGCATTTCAAATCTTGCAGTATTGTGCAAGGACATGAACAAAAATCATTCCAGCTGAGCAGAACAATCGCTCTAATCACAGTTATTGTATTCTACCTCAAAGTTAAATATAATTATTAAAGATTACAGAAAGCAGGAACCTAACTCCCCCAGGTATTCTAAGGTATACAAGGACAATAGCATGATGCTTGATTACACACAGTGAGATTGTTTGGACTTGTGTCAGCACCTGGATGGAAACACTTCTGGCTTTAATAAAAGATAGACAGCTGTGATGATGGCTGTCTGAAAGAAAATGTTCTTCTCTTCCTCCAGTATGAGAAACACCTTACTGTTCCACTGTCAACATGGCATGAAGCCTGTCAGTCCCATCCAGCACAGTCTTGATGATGTTAGGAAACCTTTGTCTCCTAGAAATTAGCTACAAAGCCTTAATTCTTTCCTGCACTGGTAGTCTGGTGGTACGATCCAGCCCAACAAAGGTGCATGAATTTATTCATGCAAATTTTCTTTCCTTTTTTTTTCCTTTTTTTTTTTCTTTTCCTTTTTTTTTTTTTTTTTTTTTTTTTTGGGGGGGGGGGAGAAAAAAAGGAAAAAAAGAAAGAAAAAAAAAGAATGAAGGGGGTTTATGCTGTATAGAATTCAGTTTGTGTTTCAATGATGACTTGAGGCTAAAATAAGCACCACTGTGAAGTAGTGGATTAATGTCAGCTTAATTCTGATGTGTCAGTCATCATCCGTTAAGGCACAACTACCACACTGCATCCTAATCTGCAACTCCCTCACAGCAGCTTCGCTCCTCTTGTGTCATGTACATTCTCATGACAAAGGTGAATCACACAAAAGTGGAGATAAAATGCTCACATTTGAAAGGAAGAGGCTTTACAATGCAGAAAAACTCCAAATGAAGGTGGTATCTAGAATCTGATCTCTTTCTGCATGAACACAAAGATCATTCTCTTATAATGCTTTTTCATCAGAACAGCTGGAGGAAATGAATTTTAATGTCCCTCTTTTTCTTTTACTTTGAAGGTTCCATAAGCCAGTGTAACTCTATTAGAGATAAATAGCTAATCAAAAGCATACTGAGCAAGGATCTGGAGCAGCAGATGCACATAACCCAAATATATCTATGAAATGCAGATCAGAATATGCTGAGGAGAACATCAGTGGAAGAAGAGCACTGTAAATCTCCAGGGAAATACATCTGGAATAAGTCCATCAGTTTCCGTGTACCTACTCTGTATTTCTATCAGTGTAATTGTGAAGAAGCTGATTATTGTGCAAAGTACTTTATCACAGACTGATATCAGAACAGTAGCTCTGGGTCCAACCAGAGAAGGCTGACTGCCGTAAGTATGACTGCAGTCTCACTGCTTACAAGCCTCCACACCAAGGCTCTTGTTTTCTGTTGCTGCTGAAGAAAGTCATGGCTCCTCCTGCTAACAGCAGCAAGAACATCATTGAGAGCTCTCTGGAGCTGCTATTAACATTGCAGATTTATTTATTTGTAGTCTACAGATGTTCCATTTTGCTCGTACTGCTGACAAGGTTCAATTCACCTTCTCAGGGAAGGTGAACATGTCTCGCAGTTATAGAATGGGTTGAGACAGTATTGCATGCCAGCACTGAAATCATTAACAGAAAGTGCATATCTGACTGGGGCAGAATTCTTTTCGAGGTGAGGTATAATGTGTCCTGGTGACACAGGCATGGTGACACGACTTACCTTTGTTCTCCTAACATACAGGATGAAAGAAGTCAATGTTAAGCATTAGCCAAACAGAGGCATTTGATACCTATCTATTTAGATACTAAGAAAATGATCTGGAGTTGGAACCCTTTTGTTCAGGCTATTATTGCAGCTGCATGAATGATAACCTCACTGTTCATTATTGTTTACTCACAGTGTGCAAGCAAGAGATGAACAGGAGCACTGCAAACCAGAGGAAACATCCTTACGCTGGACTCTGCAAAGGGACAGATACTACCTTGACCTGAGTGGGGCTGAGGAGAGAAGACACAGAAAAGGCATGGAGGTGGCAATAATAGTCAACTCTGTAAAAGCCACAGTCATGACTTCAACACCAGATACTGGAGCAAGTATCCTACTAGGGTAGCCTGCAGGGAAGAAGAAGGAGAAGAGGCAGGATGGGAAGACAAGAGTCCTTCTATACATGCCTTCTTCTACCCCAAATAATTTCATGCTCGTGCCTTCTCCTAGCATGATTATGGGCATATCTTCAACTAATTCTGATTCTTCTGCATTGCTAATGAAGTAGTTGCATATCAGGGTGCAAATCCATTCCTCTACTATGTTTAAAAACCAAACAGATTCAACCCAGCATTTAATAAAAGATGGTGGAGGGGAGTAAGCATCACATCCACCTGAGTACTCTTCACATTGCAGCTTTTTTTTGCTAGGAGGCAAATTTTACCATTTGGATGAAAGCTTTTAAAAACAATGGCACTCAAACTGAGAATCTACTTAGGAATATTGAATGATCATTAATCAAATCTTGTTCCCCCTAAACAATGCCTAAGTTTTGGCAGCATAACTTAACACACTGACTTATTAGATGTCATAGTATAACAAACAACAGAAAGACATACTTTTACTTTAATAATATTATGTTCAGCATGATGTGATAAACGCTACTAAAAAAAGGCATATAATCTACACCTGATATATTTCCCTTTTCACTTTCACGGTAGTAAGGGAAATTCATTTATAACCTTTATAATTATCTCTTCCTCTTCCACTTTTCCCTGGTGCTTTAAATCTGGTTGCAAGCATACTAAAGAATCTGTCGGCTTTGAAAGAACCCACAGCTTTTACATCTCTCATCAGCTACAACAGGGGACTTCTGCAGGTAAGAGTTAGCTGCCAAGAAAGATCCACCTCCTGTTCTCTCTAGAGTTGTGGTGTAGCAGTTTCATTCCAGTTCTATGACCTTCAGCAGGAATGGATTTGCACTGATGTGCTGTACTTTAAAACTATTTTTATGTATGCTAATTCCCACAGAATTAATAGTGCCAGCTTTAGATCAGTGGAAGCAAATATCCATTTTTACACTGATATTTTGTCATCTCCATGACTAATTTCACCTTCATGTTAAAGAAATCCCACATATAGTGAGAGACAATCAATGTCTGGAAAAGAATAAAGTTAAACCCTTTTTTCTCCTATCATATATCTATTGCCACTGCTGGACTACTATCTGAAGAACCTGCATGGAGTCCTGCAATCCTGAAAACGTGTATTTTTTTCTCACTGATACCAGTTGGTGTTATTACAAGGCTTGCCAGACAAAGCAGGATATTTTAGGAGGGGCTTCTGTGGTCATGTCACCTACGAACAGCAATGTATGTAGTCTCTTGGAAGAGATTTTTGAAGTTTGATGGCCAGTGGAGAGAGGAAACTATATGGAGTGTGGATAGCTTTAACTACTTAACCCACATCTCCCCCAGGTCAGGTCCCTTATTTTAAATAAATAAATAAATAAATAAATAAATAAATAAATAAATAAATAAATAAATAAATAAAAATAAAGTAAAATAAATTCTCCTTCTCAACAAACATTGCCAACTCCCAGTTTTCTATTTCCGCAGGACTAGGTCAGCCTTCTCAGGCACAAAAGCAGAACTGACAAGTGAACCATCTTGACCAAGCAAGTCTGACCTCAGAATATTTCATAGAGAAATCTTTTCAACACTGACACACAAAAGAAGAGGAACTGCTACTTTGGGAAAGATAACTGATCCATCTAGGCAGCCCAGATGTCTTCACGATGACTATGAGGAAAAGCGTTGCTATTTGTACTTTAAGCTGGCTTGAAATTATACAACTTTTTGGGGTAGAAACATGATTTTTTCATCAATGTATTTTAAATTTCTATGTACTGAGAGCTTTTCATCACTAAGAAATCACTCCCAATTTTTATACATGAATAGGGCTTTTATTAACACAAGAATATGACTGAATATGACTTTTCCAGCCTTAATGATTTTATAATCCTATGATTCTAGACACATCTTTATTTTTTGCAATCAGTTTAGGTTTATCCTTGCTCCCATGTAACAAAACATCCTGCTAAAGACAGCCAAATATAAGGGAAATTCCTGAGATCCTTCAAAAAAGAACAGTTGGCAGCACTGTTCCCTCTCACTTTCCTTCTCACAAACTGTTCAAGTAAGACTGCATGAACACTGTTACAGTAAGATACAGCATATCTGCAGCATTTTCACTTTTGTGAAGACTGATCAATACTAAATCACTGCTTAAACAGTAGATGGAACATTTAGTTCTCCATGTTCACTTACTTCGCAAATGCCTGGTGCAGGTACTGAAGGGCTTAGAGATTCCTTGTCCTGTCATACACAGGATGCAGAAATTGAGTGCAAGTGCAAACTACGATTTTCATTCTATGAATTTGCAGAACAGCACTGACCCAAGAAGGAAGGGAGGAGGAGGGGAGATCACAGTTTCAGACTCCATCAAGCACAACCAACTCCTCCCCTCTCAGCCACATATCTACTGTCTCACCATGTTCAGCCAGGGGCCTTCCTTGGTGTGCAGAACAGCTGAAAGCTACTTACCCTCAGAATGAGATCAAGGCAGCTGGTGTGTGGAATCTGGAGCCTGTGTTTCACATTCTGCCTCTTCTGCATCATTCTTCACCAAACCACAGCAAAAAGAAAACTGAAGTTTGTGTCTGTAGTAAGTATATTGTTCATGGACAAATGGACTTAAAAACCTGTCGCTCTTTTTGTGGTCTGAAGTGTGTGTGTGTGTGTGGAGGGGAATGTTTGTGAGTATGTGAATACTTAAGTGTTTACTGCATACTCAAAATTCACTATTGTGTTGCACAAAAAACAATCCCCAGTGGTAAATAAGATTTTATAATGTTATTTATGTGCCATCCTGGATGACAGTAACTTTCTGGAATGACAGCATACTTTTTTTATTCTATTTAGCAACAAAAGAGGAGTTGCATAGGAGTATTTTTAAAATACGAAATGTCAGTTCATAAGTAAATTTCAATGGCTTTCAAAAATACTCTTTGCAATAGAAGAATTTTTACCTTTCCTCTGGTTTCACTGCATTAACAAGCAAATCAGATTTCACTGTGAGAAACCCAGACAAGCATACAATGGTACTGAATACACAACATAGAAGCATTGCTGTAAAATGAATGCTACTTGCAATGACTATAATGTACTGCTGTTTGCAGGAGGCCTGACCATGGTCTGCTCTGAGTACCTCCGGGCAATATAAATTATCAGTAATATTTTTTTTTCTATAGTTTTCTATCATTTTCCCCCTACTTGGACAAATAACTAGAAAAATCTGGTGGTAAAATTTTAGGGTGATATGACGCATATGTACAAGGATTATGCTGGATAAGGAGAGAATTCATCACAGGAATGAAAAATCTTGGTGTACCTTTATAGATATATCTTTTGTATGAAGAGAAATTCCAGAACATGTTCAGTGTTTTCAAAGTAACAGTTTGGCCTGCATTTAGACTATAGACAACACTTTCTTTACCTCTTCTGATGGAAAAGACAGCATGTGGCTTTTTAGGGCAAATTTTTGCCAAAATACAGTGCTTAGCAGCCAACAGCCACAGAAACTGTATCTCCAGCAGTAATCTGTTTTTCTTCCTTTTGAGCCCTCAGTCCTACCAAAATATTAATGCTCCAACATTCCCAGAAAGTTATTTACATTCTTCTGTTTGTTTTCTCTCTGTCAGTGCTGTAGTCTGTACCTGCCAGTACAGACCTCTCTAAAATATATTTAAAAATTAGAAATCTTTATAACTTTTGAACTAAAAGAAAAGAGTTACACTTGTCTAAATAAATAAAGCAGGTGCTGTAGACCTAGATAGTACCTAATGTAGTACTATCTAGACCACAGATAACTATAGTGAACACACTTAGTATGTTAGATACAGTAGTCATTGTCATGGCATTTTTCTTGGGTCTGCACTATTACACCCACCATAAAGAGACCTGTAACATGAAGGGAATTCCATCTGTTTTATCAGGTATTTCACCATGGTGATCATACCCCGCAGGAGTTTTTTCCAGCTGACAAGCACAAAGAAATTGCAAGGCAGCATGGATATGGACAGCTTACCAAGGTATGGTTTTTTATATACAGAAATAAATTTTAATTTTAGCACTTTGTTTTATCTTGGAGAAGGTCCCTGTAAAGTTGCCATATGCAGATCTTTTGTAATTAGAACAGACATAGAACTTACCAGGAAGCTACAGATGTGAATAGTCACTGATTTCAAAGACACTGAGTTGGCTGTTCTGGTCCAACACCAGGGCATGTTGAGTTATCTGCTTGTAGGCTGGGGTCTTCTGAGAGGAGCCAGGCACTGACAATTCACATGAGATCAAACACATAGCTTTACGTCAAGGTGGTGGAAGGGCTCACAAACACCCTCAATTTCTGTTAGATAGGAGTGCTTCGTAGCTTGTGAATTACTAAGATCAGTATTAGCAAAAGTGTCTCTCATGCTATGCTAGGGAAAGTTGATTTAAAACTCAGCTGGTTTAGGTGTTGGTGGGATATATGTGGAACTGAGCTGGCATACCAGTATCAGCTGATGGCCTTGACTGGCAGCAAATCAAGCAACTGCAGATCCCATGTTTACCTATTAACCACTAATAGTACTAGATGCCTCTTCCTGTAAATGGTACAAAGAGTCAGGTCTTGTGCTATTAGGATTCAAAGGAGTACAAGAACATTAAGGGGGTGTTAAACCTATGTCTGCTCTGCTCCCATCAGCATTTCCTAGTGTATCTATGCTTTCATTCCCCATTTGCATGGAAAAATGCCTGACTTTGTGGCAGCAAAGCTCATTTTAAGGCAGAAAGCAACAATAAATATATCAAAGGCAGTTAGGTCCAGCTTCTTGTACCTTAGCTCAGCAGTGACTCAAACATTTCGTATGTATGTGATGCAAGTTCAGCACATGCCAGCATGCTTCAGGCTATGTAAGCTCTGGGAGCCTTTAAGGTGTCAGGGTTTACCAACACATATTAGACAAGCCAAGGCAGAAGCTTAGGATGAGCACATACCCTAGGAAATTTCAGATGCACAATTCCAGCAACTGAAAGAGGCAATCACATATGCAAGCCATGGGCCATGCCTCATATTCTGGATAAAGCTCTCAGTAACCTGTTCTGACTTCTGACTGCTTTTGAGCAGGTTAGACTAGGAGCCTCCTGAAATCCCTTTCAACCTGAGTTACCCTGTGACTCAGAAGAGGACTTTGGGAAGCAGTGAATAATCACCATACTTGAGATCCCAGTGCAAAGTAGTGATTACATGAGTAAAGTTGAATGTACTTCAATTTAGGCCAGGAAAAACCAGGTACAAGTAAGATCACAACCATGAGAACATTACAGGGACATTGCACGTGATTCTCATTTCGTGACTCTACAAAGTGATGATAATAAGTTGGAAACAGTTCATTAAGGAACGATATTTCATTGTGAGAGAAGTGTTATCTACCTCATTTAACTCAGAGATTAAGTGATTGACTCCATTTTATTGGCTATTTTCTTACTGAGAGTAAGACTTGTAATCGGAGAGAACATACCCTTCAAAAAAGTTACAAGATCTAATAGTTGAAAGCTGGGGCCACAGAATCATAGAATGGCCTAGATTGAAAAGGACCTCAAAAATCATTGAGTTTCAACCTCCCTTCCATGGGCAGAGTCACCAACCACTTGATCAGGCTGCCCAGAGCCACATCCAGCCTTGTCTTGAATGCCTCCAGGGATGGGGCATCCACAATCTCTCTGGGCAACCTGTTCCAGTGCGTCACCATCCTCTGCATGAAAAACTTCCTCCTGACATCTCACATAGAATCATAGAACAGCCTGGACCAGAACCAAGAATCAGGATTTTGACTGTAGTTAACAATTAACATTGTACCAAAATACCTAGGGGTATGGAGGACTTTTACTCAGACTTGTATTCAAAATTTTCATTCTTTCTGAAGGAGATCTTGCACAAGACAAAAATGCACCTTCCACATGGAATCTCTGGTGATATTCTGTGAGATTCCTATCCTGGACATGTCTTCATAGTCAGGTGGTTGCTGTGTCTGCACCCTACTGCTGTAAGCCAGCAACAGGCAGCTTTGTTAGGACATGTCTGTACCTGCTTTAAGTAATCTTTCCATTCAGCTAGTCTTGTTAGTTTGGATAAACAACCACATGGCTGCAAAACTACATCTGTCAAGAAGACATCGAATATTATTCTTATGGCCCACTCTTGTCTGTTACTGGTAAATATAGGGATAACCTTTATGGTAAAGCCTATTGTGAAGATGGAATTCAGGGAATTCATAAGTAGCTTTTAATTTGACAGTTCTTATCACACAGAAATAAGAAGAACCCTTAAAGCAATCAAATCCAGGCATTTGCCATGGCAAAAAGCCACAACATATAATCTGGGTTTGTACATTTACCAAGCTCTGTCTTTGAACTGGTCAGGTATTTTTGCTTCCATTGCTGTCACTGAAACTTCAACTTTAGCCCAAATGATCCTTCCAATTTCCAGCTCACTCCTGGCTAGTTTATATAGATGTATTCTAGTATAAATACTGCATTTTTCTTTACAATCTCTTTAAATAATGTAAACTCACATGGCTTTGTAATCAAGTGCTCTACACCCTCCCTTCCTTTAGAATTCACTTAGCAAGAACTCAGCCATTCTAGGGTGATAAATGTATTCCTTTGCCTATAATAGATGTGCTAGGATCACTACAGATATAGTTCTTCTTTATTAAGTCCCTTTGCAGGATGCTGCATCTACCTAACTATAGCAGACGCATAGGGGATTATGAATTTTTGTCCATTAAGTTTTGAATTTTAGCTTAACTTATCAAGATATGAGTTTAAGAGACAAAGAGTAACAATCTTCATTTGCATGCAATCTAGATTGAGAGCAAACATCTTTTCTCTACCTTTTTTTCTTCATGGTTAAAGAAAATGAGTATTAATGAGACTACATTCACATAGTGAATGTTTCACATTGCAAATAAGAAAATAATTAAGTTGAAATTCCAACACAGCAACTTTACTCCATTTGTCTCTTTTCCTTCCATCTTTTCTTTAGAAACAAAACATTTTTGAATGTTTATATAATTTTTGGTTCATAGGAATAGATGCACAGAACACTTCTTTAGGCTCTCACACTTTTCTGTTACTTCCACAGTTTGGCATACAGCAACAGTATGAGCTTGGACAGTATATGCGGAGAAGATACTCCTATTTTCTGAGCATTGTTTACAAACGGACTGAGGCAAGTACTGGATTTAGAAGGGAGGAAGCTTTTTGAAGATGCTGATAGGTCTTCCTGTATCTATGAGAATCTGAACTTGGTACATTTAGAGGTAACCTACTGAACTGAGTGTGATTTCAAAGTACCCCTGAAGCTGTGGCTCAACTTTGAGTGAGCGTGATGGTAAGCCAAACACCCTGCACAAGGTTTTGAAGGCTGTACATGAGGCTCGGATACCTCACTGTTGTATGACAGTGTCTTCGTTGGAGATCTCAAATTCTACATTTCCATTTAAATGCAGACACAGCATAGTTTTCATTTCCAGCTGCTCAGTGCATCCATGATGTCGCAATTCATTTGGTCAAATCGTGGTAGTCTTCTCTTTTCACTTGGACTCCTAAGGAGGCATCTGCCAAATTGCAACTCACTTGTCCACCGATGTTTTATTCCGTGGCCCTATTTCTGCTTCATTCTTCCTCGCTTCTCCTTTCTTTCTTTACCCCATCCTGTTTTAATGCCAGCTTACTCAGCACAGTACTAGTCCCCTTCCTTTCTACCAAGAGAAGAAACTTAACAAGAGAGATGGCTTTAAATAATAAATTCCTTTCTTCCTTCAGATTTATGTTCAGAGCACTGACTGTGATCAAACGCTTATGAGTGCTCAGGCAACTCTTGCTGGGCTGTATCCACCATCAGAGGGCCACATTTGGAACCCCAGAATCCTTTGGCAGCCAATTCCAGTTCACACAGTGCCACTGTCACAGGATAATGTGAGTATAAACTACAAAAAGTTGTTTTCCCTTAATCATTAGTAAAATATCTAGAATGCGGGATGAAAGAGCCATAAAAAGGGCACAGCAACAACAACGAAAAGTATATTAATCACAAGCATCAGGCAGAAAGGAATAATATTCTGAGTAGAAATATTGTCAAGTTTCCACAGGAATGGACTTAGATACACTGAGTAGAGATAAGAGTTCCCCATGTCTGAAAAATCTGTGTTAAAAGGCTAAGAAATATAAGAACTGTGCAGTATTAGTCCCATTATGGAAAAGGAGGTTTACACATGGTGTGAGACAGATCTTATGGGCTTACAAATCCAATCTGTGACAAGGAATTAGGTTGAACAGGGGCATGGAGCATTGGTTCTCACCCTAGAGTGATGAGCGCTTGAACATGAAGACATATGTCTTCCTGTGGATGCACGCAGGTTGGCATAGAGTCAGGAGATGCTCACACCAATGCAGATGGCAGTACCCCAGCAAACTGTCAATGACACCTGGTTAGCATCAACACCACTGTCACACACAGCAAGCAGGTACTGCACCTCATTCATGCCTATGGAAACAAATAAACAAATAAACAATTCATAGCTATATTATTTTTTGCTGCTTACACATGTAAGATTGAGACTGCATGTATCCTTCTACCCAAAACAAGTGTCCATCCTTTATTTATCAGTAAAGTTAGTTTCATGAACTATAATTCAGGAATTCTTTCTTACCTTCTGAAGAGATAGGTCATGTTTCTAAAAAGATTGAGGAATTGCTGTGAAGCTTTCTCAGTTATCCCTTCAGGACTCCCAAGTTCTTTTTAAAAGCTCTTTTAACTGCAAAACTGTGTAAATAGAGATTCCATTCTAGAAAAAGGACAAAGAGCATATATAAAAAAAAACAAAACAAACACTAAGAATATCTCATTGTCAAAAGAAAGATGAGCAACAGAAACTTAGCAAGTTTCTTTGATTTAACTGAAGTAAATGAAACTGTGTTAAGTCTACCTAATAAAGCTGAGTATGCACAAAGACTGTTATTGCAGTCCACCTGCTGCATGGTAATTCACAGTAGAAAGGTGATGGTATGTTTAAAGAAACACTGAACACAGCGAGTGAAATCATCCCTGGGGAAGCCAAGCACAAAACACATGAGGGGTTGTGTTAGTTTGCTGTCAAGTGGTAAATTCCATCTTGTATAAATGACTGCTTTAACTTTGATCTGCTGCATCTATTACTCCTCTAAACATGTAAAGATGATTTTGTAAGTAGTCATCATTATGACTCTTGTAGTCTTGAAGATGAATGTCCAGGAAAACAACACTCCCAAATAATTTTGTAGCTTGTTTTAATTAGTGCAGCCGATTAGGACAACAGTCCTGCAAGGCTATGTTGAATTGCAGAACAAGAAGAATCTTGCCTAATTAATGTTTTGCAATTTAATTTTCAGTTGCTATATGTACCTTTCTCACACTGCCCAAAATACAATGAACTTCTGAGAGAAACGTTTGCAACAAGAGATTTCCAAAAGCAGCTCAAGCAGTACAGGGTAAAGTATTTTCATTTCTGTATATCTTCTAATTAAATTTACTACTTTTAGCAACATTATCTGATATGAAGACTTTAAAAATGGCATTCAATTGCTCCTTCCACATATCTGATTTTCAAAGCGAGTCTATACGACGTACCCAAATTACAATTATAACATTATGAGCCAGCTAGGCTGAACCATCCCCACCAACAGAAAATTGCAAGTCACTGAAAAGATAGATTATTGACTACCTTCAAAAAGAAAACATTACACCTAACATAGAGTAGAACACAGAAAACAAAATCTCAGATCAGAGCATCATTTCAATAATTATCTCTATTTCATGTTAGCAACTCCTCTGCTATTTCTGACTATATAACTCCTTGCTAGTTCAGATACCACTTCCACTACTAAATTCTCACTGCTCAATTTACCATTTTTTTTAATAGTCCCAGTATTTTCTTCAATACCTTTTCATGCCTCATATCTAACATCTTCATTTAGATATTCACTTATATTGCATTCCTGCATCTGTAATATATCCATTCCTTTCTTTCACCAGCATCAAATATCCTGCCATGAAATCACTTGCCTATTCTACTGCAAATTTCTTCTTCGTGGGTTTAATCAAAATGGCATTATCATACTCATTTATTTTCCTATAATCTTTAACCACTTAAACAGCCATCTACCTCTGGCTCTGCATCTGAGTACTACACTCCTGTGAATCATAATTTCCTGTTTTATTTACAGCAGACCTCCCTGCAACTCATACCAATATCAAAATAATTCTGTTTATCACACTTCCATTGAACATTTCTTGGATTCTGACAGACTTCTTCATACATCTGAATCCATTCTATCCACTTCTGAACATTCCCACCAAGCATAAACTATTCCTGCACTTAAAACTTAGAACTCAGACCATCCTTTTTTCAGACAAATAAGCTGTATTCTCTTTTCAGCCTAGAAGAAAAGTTGATTTTTTTTCCTCTCCAAGAAAAACTAGTGATACACAGCTCATATAAATCAGCATCTTTAAGTTTTCTTGGTTTATGCAACCTCTTTCATTGACCAATATTGTCTCTCCAATATTACTATGTGATTCTATGTCTTCAGATAGCTCGGATCAGAAGGTGGCTTTAGGACTAAAATAGTAGATGGGGTTGTAATAAAGACAGATCCCAAGATAGGAATGAAGAAGGAATAAATGAATGTGCTTGACAACTCAAGAAACGATGTAACACATGTAGTAGAGAGCAAAAATGGCTGGAAGAAAGACCAGAAATGAAAAAGTGGAAGTGAGGCTATAGCTGGAAAGTAGGATGAAAGCCAGGTTTCACAAGCTCTTTATAAATTTTTTTAGAAGCATTAATATGGTGTCTGCCAGGTGACTGAAAGCATGCAGAGTGCTCAGGATAGAAAAGGTTCCCCTTGAACAGGTAGTAACTATCTGCCTGTGAGTAGCACTAGACAACAGTACAGTGCTTAGGCACCAAATGCAAATATTATCTTGTTACTAAAAATTACTGTGAACTATGGAAGTGTGTAAAAATAATGTAGAAAGGCCCTGTGTGCAACATACAAGTTTCCTTTTTTGTATTCCAGTCTTTTCTCAAGTTTTTAGCCTCTCACACTGGATACCCACTGAAGAAATTGAACAGTGAAAGAATTTTGAGGATCTCTGACGCTTTACAATATGAGGTAAATAATACAAAGAAAATTCTGAAGGTACAATATAAACACTTACACTTTATCAAAACCAGTCTAAGCTTTTATTTCTGCAGTTTGAAAAACCTCAGAAGAAGGTAAATCTGTGCTTCCAGTTATTTTGAACCACAAAGTGTTTCTCAGAACACTCACCCAACATCAAATTCAGAGCTGAATATCCTGCAACACTATGACTGTGTGAAGATGCTAATGAACACAAACTAGTGGCGCACCAAATGTAATGTCTTGTCAGTGACTGCACATGCAAAGTTAGGCAAGAGCATACATTTGGGATTATGTTACTCCTCCGAAGCCCATCACAGAGACACACATGAATAGAACATGCAATTTGTAAGATAAGGCCCAAGTTGCATATCGACAGTAGTGGTTAGAGTATTTTCAAGAATTAAGAAGCCACTGAAATGACCCAAAGATTATTTGTGTAAAGCTGGGGAGCCTGTTCGAAACAAAGGGTGTGATAGGTGTGATGACATTGAGTTTATCTTCTGTCCTACAGTTTCTAAAGGCCCATCTTTGATCAGTGAAGTTGACTGCAGTGCTAGCCATGGCCTAAGTTAAATGAATGCATTTTTTTTTCCTCAAGGCACAGATCACATTTGTTAAAAGAAAAGAGTGACCTGAGCCAATTTAATCTAACGCGTTGCATTGTTTCATTTAGCTAAATAAATCGTATCTTTAAGTAGTTGGCTCTACTTGGTGCATAGGAAGTTTTGCACAAATGTGCATGGGAACTTATTCACAGTGCAGTGACAGAGCACTGGCACAGCTGCACAGAAAGGTGGTGGAGTCTCCTTCTCTGGAGACATTCAAGACCCACCTGGACACCTACCTGTGCAACCTGGGCTAGGGAGCTGCTTTGGCAGGGGGTTGGACTCCATGATCTCTGGAGGTCCATTCCAACCCCTACAATTCTGTGATTCTGTGAGCTCAGTGCTCTGACTCACATTCATAAGAAATAAAGATACCAACTTTAAACAGGAATTCAGAGCAGTAGAAACCAGGATTCTTGGCATATATTTCCTTCTAACAACTGCCATCATTAACCATTAATTTATCTTGGGCTGGTTCCCAAAACAAAAATGAATCAATTATATTCTAGCTATAGGATTGCATCAGAATCCAACATGGTTGGAATAAGTAGGTACTCTAAACTCTACAGGCATACGTCATTCTTAATTAAGACAACACGTCTTACTTAATACGTCGTTCTTACTTAATTGCTGGATCTTGGTCCAAAGCCTTAAATCTTGATATCCCTATAGCATTTGTTTCAGTGAAGATTTTAGGATATATTCCACTAGATGGTTGAAGAAGAGTCACAAGGTGAAATTTTTGCAACAGACAACTGCATTAGCAATTGGCATAAATAGTGCATTTGCTTTTTATGTAATAATTTTTCAATATTACATTTCCTCCTCTTGTAAAACACTGCCTTTCAAATTTGTTTCAAGGAGTGGGATGTTAGAAATAAGAGCTCCAAAGCTGTCTAAATGCAAAATGCAGTTATTATAAAGAAAAATATTTGAGAAAAGCATTCAGAATCTGTTCCAACAAGCATTTTGTATCAAAAGAAACAAAAATGAGCAGTGGAAACCAACAAAAAAATCATCATGTTTTCTTTCTTCACTGTAGGATATTAACAATTACACTTTACCTGCCTGGGCTACTCATGGCGTCAGGACCAAGCTGATAAAGCTCTCAGAATTGTTATTACAGGCAGAATTTGGGTTTCACAAACAAATACAAAAATCACGTTTGCAGGGAGGTAAGCCTAATTCTATACCCTATTTAAAATCAGTAGTACAATGGGAAAGAAGAAAAGGTGTGTAATAAACATGGCCATGAAAGATGCCATGACATAGATATTGGCAATTGATATTAAAAGATTTTGACTAATGAGAAGAGAGATGGTGAGGATATAAATCACAAACATCCTAATTCAACATTATACAGGAACCATACTCTGGTTTTGCTGTATAAGAAACCCAAAGTAATAAGCAAATTCTTGCAGAAATGAGTTAACTCTGAATTTAACGTAAGGCAGCATCCTTAGCTTTCAAAATGTTACATGTAATAATCTCTAGGATGGTAACTTTGCCCTCTGAGTCTTCATTTTCCATTACTGGGTATACTAAAATGAGAGTATTCTAAGCTTTATTATTTTGTTCAGAAAATAGTAGCTGAAATTTTAAGACAGCTAAAAACTTTTTAATCACTTATTTGTCTTCCATTCATCCACTTCAAGCCTCACTTTTGCTTTATATTGACACTGTACAGTCAGGTTCTGTGAGCTACAAGGACAACTCACATATAAGCAAGGATTAATTTGTTTGCCATTTTGGAGCATACAAAGCTAAGCACAAAATTAAAACTTCTGCTCTTGCTTTACTACCAATTGCCATTACAAAGTATGCCAGTAGACAAAGATAATAGATATGTTTCATTCCGCTAACACATACACTTCTCTTTTTAGAACTTTAACTCCTGGAAGCTTCCAATTTTTTGCTAAAGTTATAACCTCTAGAAGGTTTATTAGAGATCCCAGAAACATTTTACAGATCCACTGCTCATATGAAAGATAATATCAGGGCATTCTGTACAAATTCGCTAAACCCAACAGAATAACTGGTTCAGTTAAAGACAGACTGTTAAAATATTGCCAACTTATACAAACATCTCTTTCAGTCATCATTGGTGCTTCCCCATTTTCTTTCAGGTCTTCTTTTAAGAACTATCCTAAAGCATATGTCAGATGCCAGAAAGCCTTCACACCATCAAAAAATGATTATCTATTCTGCCGTGAGTCCTTTTTTTTAAATGTTCTCTTTCTGCAGTTATTAAATGCAGTAAAAGCCATGAAACTTCCATTGATAAAATACAGATAAATACAGATACAAGCACGTTTATTTCATTAACCTTAGATACCACTGGATTGTGTTTTATTCTTTAATGAACAGAGGCTACTTTGAAACCTCCATTTTTTACCTGATGGCATAGCTTATTTCAACACAACATTGTTTTGATGGAGCAGAGAACTGAGAAAAAAACCACAAAGACAGTTTATAAACACACCTCCTGCTTCCAGTGTCTTTTTCACGTGTAAAAGTAAAAAAAATAAAATAAAAACAAAAACAAACAAACAAAAATAAAAAAGTTCAAGTTTGTTATTTTGGAAGGAATGACATATGTACTACCCAAAGACTCTTCAGATTTCAAATTCTGTTTACTTAACAAGAAAAATCGCCAGTTCTTACTAAAAGAAGTTTCCACAACCCCTACTAACTTTGCTAAGACCTACATGTGCCTAATACTTCTTGATATTGAAATATATATATACTTTTTACATGCAGCATTTCAGTTGTAAAGCCAGAAAAGGACAATGTTTGTTCATCATGACAGAGGGCAAGTATTAATGAAGTCACATAAGTAACATTAAGTATACAGATAATGTTCTGGACTTATTATTAATAGATAAATGCAGTGATTTTCAATAAACCTTTAATTGTTTTTTTGTTTGCTTTTTTTTTTCTATTTACAGCATGCAACCACCATTGTTGCCTTACAGATGGCACTCAATGTTTTCAATGGGAAATTGCCTCCTTACAGTGCTTGTCATTTTTTTGAACTCTACCAGGAAAAAAACGGGCAAGTATCTGCAAGCTGTACTGCTAGTATATACTTTCTTTCTTTAAGAAATATACTGCTACTCCAGACTAACCAAACTGGATAAACAAGGTTCACTATATAGGAAAAGATCATAGATTGATTTTAATTATTATAATTGGATTCAACTTACCAGCTACTGACAGCAGCAGAACCACATAATTGCAGCCTGAAATATCTCTGTTGCTACATAAGAGCTGAGGGCTTTTATCTACTCCCTTTATCTATTTAACTCCTCAACTGTCTATCAGTAAGACAATCTACATGCAGATTGGTATTAATCGTTATTGTTTTAGAAGATCTCTTCAGAGTATTAACAATAGATATTATTAGCAAGACAAATAAGCTCCATCCCAGAGTACAATCACTACAATGTGGAAAATCTGTGGTTTTGCACACCTAACTTTATTTTGATCATTCTGTATTTTTAAGCAGACAATACACCATAGAAATGTATTATCGGAATAATACTTTGAGAGACCCCTACCCTCTTACTCTGCCTGGCTGCAGTTTTCGCTGTCCACTGGAGAGATTTACTCACTTAGTCTCCCCAGTTCTCATACAACATTGGACAAGAGAATGTAAGATACAGGACACAAAATGAGGTGAGTTAAATGCTTGGGGGACCAAATTAAGGTCAGGATTTCAAACAAAGAGCTCATTTGAATTTTTTTTCTTAAGGATCTAGTCTGACATTAAAGAAAATCAGATCCAGTAAGACAAAATTGTATTCATGGCCATAATTTTTACTCCACTGACATATTTATCTAACTTCACCCAACTTTCTGGTGAAATGGAATCAAGGTTGATTACATTTCAAGATTTGAATTTTCTTTTCTTTTTTTTGATTGATTGATTGATTTTAGCACAAAAATACCTTCAGTCACTGAGGAAACACATTCAAATGGACTGAATTGTGTTAATTCACTCTACAGTTAGTGTATTTGTCCAAGCTAATTACTTCACCATTCATTCTCTTGATTTTAGAAGACATTCAGAGATCAGAACAGATGAATATTGAATAGTATACCAAACTAGTTGTCTCCAGAATGTCAAACATGTACAGATACACATTGGCAGTACTAACGCATTCCCTAGTAGGTTGGCTGTATCTCCATATTAGGTTTTCCAACTTTCCTTTTTGAGCACTGATGATGGGGAAAGCCAATTGTTTTGCCTTCAAGTTTAACACAAGAGTTAGTTGCACATTGTTTCAACTGTCAAATTTAACATCAGTAAAAGTTAAATGGCATCCAGGCTTTTTACACTAAGTCCAGCATCAGCACTCACAACTGCTTTCTTTGGTAATCCTGAATGATGAAAACGCATACGGACTGAAAATCAAAATATTTGCATATTTTCATATCAAAATCTGGCACTTGCCCATATTCTATTCTGGTTCAGTATGATTCTATCTCATTCATTATTGGGAACAGCTCCTGATTTTGGACTTCCAGCAGGAAGTTTTAGACACCAGCAGCATCTGGGAAAAAGCAGTCTCCTGGACACTGCTCCACAGCCTGCACAGTGCAGCAAGGTCTCAGAGGGACCGTTCTGTGCTAAATCAGTGTGAGCAGTGATGAAATGTAGTACCAATTCTCAACTAATGCAGCTAAACTGGACCAGTTGGTGTTTCTAAACACTGGGACACTAAACAGCTGAAGAGTAATGCGAAGAGTTTACAGGTCACATTCACACCTACATTACACAACTGCAGTTTCACTGCCTTCAACAGTTTCCAGACTTGTCAAAAATCGTCTCAAAAATAGTTCCTTTGATAATTCAACTGTTAATAATTAAACTATACAGGCATCAGAATATTTGGCAAACAGAAAGGTGTGACAGGTCAAAAAATATTGTGTAGATATTCTGAATGGAGATGCCATTTCCCAAACATGGAGTTGTTTCTAAAATATACTTAATTGTCATGGAGATGACTTATGATCCCAGTACAGGGAAATACAGGGATTAGGAAAGCATTGCTAATACAGGTCACACCAGAGAGCAGTAGCAGTGTTTAGAGTGGTATAAATCAGAGCCATGTTATTCCACATGATGATGACCACAGCGTGGAACAAAGGAAGTGAAGACTTCTCAATATATTTGGGAAGGAGATAAAATATTTCTCAGCACTTATTTGTCTTCTCAGGAAATTTTCAATGTGGATCAGCTCTCAATTTCAAAAGACTTCTACTTCCATCCAAATGGAAGCAAATCTGCCAGCTTTTCTGAACTTAGTATGACCTACCCACTTCTTCAAGTAGTACTGATATATTTGGCATGCCTTCTGAGAGCAAGGTTATATGCTAAGAAGGATTCTCTCATTTTGTCTTACCTTCAGGTGTTGCCTCCAGGAAATTCAGCATGATTAGCTTTTGAAACAGATCCTCCCACGCTGTGATGTTACTACAGTCTGACATTTCTCATTAACTTCCATCAGAATGAACAACAGTCTGCTGATATCTATCAGAAAGAAAACATTCATCAGAACACAAAAGCAAAATATCAGAAAGCAGTGACTAACCCTTCCATAACAGTAGCTTTCTTTTAGCAAGTATGAAACACAATTGTATTGTGAAATTGAGTATTTTTTCAAGGTTTATTCATTGCAAAATGATTTGTCAGGCCTAATACAAGAAGATAATTTCAATTATAGTGTTTTGAAGGGTTATTGCCTTAACTTAGAGCAAAATTGGAAAATACCTCTAAAGGAATGCTGTTCCCTTTTGAAGACTGGAACAACTTATGGAAATGGTGGCGGAGGAAGTGCTACAAAAGGACCCACGAACTGGGGAACCATTCCAGTGTCCTCATACTTTATTTTATTTAAGAAATAATTAATTATTTTACGCCAACAGATCTCGGAAGCCACAAAAATAATGATAATGGCTGTTTACTTAGTGAATATTTGTCTTTCTTTGTGTGCAGGGAGCAGGGTGTGTGTTCTGCTTTTTTTTTTTTCTCTCTATGTGCACAATTATCACACCTGTATATAGAAGGAAGGTGAGAGTTATGGAAGTAATGGACCATGGGGCTACACCTAAAAGCAGCCTACAATCAGTCTGGCTGTCGTAAGGACCTGGCAGGCCATTTGTTGACCCAACAAGGCTTTCACATACTGAGTCACTGTGTCTTTTTCCAAAAAGATTGCAAGGTTATGTGTCAACTTTCAAAGAAAAATAATTTGTGATTTCAAATATCTTTACAAACACTTTTCTTATGTTCTGTTACCTTGATAATGTACTCTGATCTGCTAATATAAAGGCTGCACTTCAGAGAAGTTTGTCAGTCCATGCTGTTCTTGACATCAACAAAAAGATCCTACTGACAACACAAAGACTCTACAGCTTTGTGCTAGCTACAACACACAGAATGTGCTGGGCAATAATTCACTGCGTTGATTTTTTAATACTGCTATTGCAAAAACAATTCGTGGCATAGTTACAAACACTGGATTGGATCCATGAGATGCAGATAACTTCTGACAATAGTGGATACTTCTTTGCTTGAAAAACTTATTTTTAATTTCTTACAGAGGATATATGAAACTTTGTCAACAGCCTTGTTGCCTACAGGTCATTTCAAATAGTAAAACAGTTGAAAATGAAATACAAACAGTTTTGCTATTCCTTTCCTTTTACCTGGCTTTGAAAATGCAGGCTAGGCCTACAAATGTATATTCCCCCCTTAGAATCACAGCATAAGCAGATAACTGCTACTATATTAGCTACAAATAAATAAATAAAAATAAAAAGGTCTCTTTTCCTTTTACCAAGAATCTCAGTTTCAGAATTTTCACTGTTAAAGCCCATTCTCGGCTCACCAGTGCCCAACAAGCAACTATTCTTGTTCTTTCTAAGCCTCCATATGAAGCAGTTTAAGAAGAACTGTAGTTAGATTTTGTATCAAAGAGGTTAAAAAATACAAAAAAAAAAACCAAATGTGAAAAAATGCAGCCCTTATACATCCTTTTAGATGCAGCATCTAAACAAGGATGAAAGTATTTTCTAACAGAATGAGACAGCCAGTTGTAGCTGTTTCCCAGTGCAAAGAAGATCAAGTTGTTTTTTTTTTCCATATTAGCTCAGTGTCTGAAATACACACCAGCAGAGAGCCTTCCCAGATCAGGCAGCTCTATTAGAAGAGTTAAAGTAAAATCTTTACAAGATTCATCATAAAGCCATCACAGCTGACCAAAGCTGACTACCAAACTTCTTTTAACAAGAACAACAGCAATAACAATATTAAAAAAAAAAAAGCAAAAAGAAAAGCAATTAGAGAGGGAAATGTAAGATTCCATACTTATATAATCATAATCTTGGATTCTGAAACAAAATGTTCATGAAAACTGTAATATCAAGCCAAGATCTTTTGCATGAGTATATACTGGAGGTATTAGTAAATGAATTATATTAGAAGCATTACTTCCTTTCAAGTAACATAATACAGCTTAAATCTGAGGGTACACCATAAAATGAATGAATGAACGACTTGGCAACCGAAAAGGTTTAATACTCAAAATTTTATTTCCAGAATCATGAAATAGAGAGATAAATGAAAGGACTTGAAAACAGAAGGTGTATTACACAAACATCTTCCCAGAACTATCTATTTATGAGCTTTCAACTCTCTCAACGAACCTGTAACAGGTGCTGCGGTCCCCTCTGTCTGCAGTAGGTCCCACACTCAGGTGGGGGGTAGAGAGGTGGGGGTGGGGGCTGTCTCTGCACCTTCTTCCTTTGGCACTGCCAGCAGGCTCCTGTCTTGCCCAGCAGCCACCCCTGCATAGGCTGGCCAGGCACCTGGTCTGCTCCTCAGATGGCTCTTGTTCAGGTCTCCCTGCAGGGCAGGGGCAGCCACCTCTGTCTCCTGAGGGCAACAGCTTGCTGGACATGTTCAGACAGTTGTGGATCATCTCTCCAGAAGCATGGGTGAGAGTAGAAGTGTGACTGAAAAATGCAAAGGAGAAGAGTTAGTTGCTGTCAGTTTGGGGCTGAAAGACAGCAAGACACAGGGAGTAATACTTCTAACTGCTAAAGACAGGAGTAGGTATTGAAAAAGTCTGTGGGTCAGTTTAATCCCATGGCTTAGGCTAACTAAAACAAGATACATTGCAAATATACTTAAATAAAGTTGTCATGATTTATTTACTTTTCCATTCCACAGGTTCAAAGTTGCATATTATCCATATATATTTTATCCATACTTATATTACTCAGCAACACTACCTCTAAAATACCCAGAATAAACAGTAGATGTACTACTTCTCTTTTTTTTTGTGTTGTTTTTTTTTTTTATATATGTTATATTGCAATGGAGGGATCACAAAGAAATGGAACTCTCTCTTCTTTCACAAACAATGCATGACAGTCAGATCATATATTAAAGACACCTTGATATAACATAACAGCCCAATAGTGTGAAACAGTCGTACGCTTGTGTTGTAAGTACTTTAAAACTGTGTTTGGAAAATGTGTCACTTTTTTAACTGAAACGTACATTTTTTTCCTTCCCTTTTTTATTTCAAAACAACAAAACAAAGTAAATGAAATGACAGCATCTAAATCCAAACAAGTTTAAGCATCAGTCTGCAAGTTCCATTAGAGATGGAATCTGAGCTGCTGCCCCACATAAGCAGGTTGATCCCCAGATGCAGGCAGTTGTTTCATCTCTGGCTGCCTCCAGTACAACTTCCACGCAGTGTGTGCCTGGGCTGTGCTACACTGGTAGAAGTTAGCTAAGGTTACCTGTCCATACATTAAAGAATGAGTTCTTCTGCAACCAGTTTGCTTCAAAGCCACTCCAGCCATGCTTCAGCAAGCCTTCCAGACAGATATATGCTTTTAAAACAGACAATTGTGCTCAAGCTAATTCCACTAAATGCCATAATTTAATGATTATAATATATGCTATGGAGCCAAATTAGCATATAGATTATACAAATAGTTTGAGTCCATTTACATTATGATGCTTGGAAAATTTTAATGACTAACGTTAGAATAATTTTTTAAAGTTTTATTTTGAAGCAACTTATCCTTAAAAAAAAAAAAAGGATTTAGTTGTTGCAGAGTATGACAAGTATACAGCTATCAAAAGCAGAGTAAAAATTGAAGTCTGCCTATATCCCAAGCTGGAATTAAAATACAAGATAAGTAACTAAATTTACAAATGAAATACATACTTAAAGATTACCTTCAGGACCCTGTCTTTAAAACCATTGGAGGTGAAAGAGGCTATTTTTTTCATTTTGCAATGTGTAATTTTTTTTTTTACTGTACAGTGCTCATTCTTGAGAGATATTTCTGTTAATATATCCGCTAGCAAAATAAACATGCTAAAAGGAAGAATGATGCCATAAAGTAAAAAAAAAAAAGTAAAACTTTATCGTATGCTTGATTTCAGGTTGAAATGTCATTTTTAAAGAATTGTTAGCAATGACTTTCTACAAAATGCAGCCATTCTGTACTGTTAAGCATTCCTAAATGCTTATGTTTTACATATATTCCTAAATGTTGGCATATCCAACATTGCTAAAATATTTATTTCTAAAATGAAGCTAACGTATGGGTTCTGTAATAATAAGACTCTGAGGTTACGGCTGCTCAACTGCATTAACCAAAGTCACTCATCACAGAAACATATGAAACAGTACACCTTATTAAACTCATGAGTTATGAATTTCCTGGTAAGGGTTTATAATGGATGAAAAAAAACTTCTGAAAACCAAGGGTTCCTTGGTCCAAAATGCTTAGGAACCACCTAATGAAAAATCTATATAGATTAAAAAATTAGGCCATCCTTTCTTGAATTTTGAAGTGTCTTAAAATATTCTTAAGAAAGTGCCTTTTTTGGCCATCATTCGTAAATAATACTGTAGGTGATTGCCTTATGTTTCTTTTCAGAAAGATAATTTCAGAAAGATATTTTTGAAGTATGAATGACTTTCTTACATCTCCTACACAGACACCATCACACCAGGAAAGGCCAAATAGGAGTGGGATGAAACAGCAGAGGAAAAGTTAAGTTCAAGCAAGTGCTGAATATTGGATAAGGGCAGAGAGAGAGAGATGGGGAAGTCTAGGAGCTGTGGTGTTCCTTCCATCAGGGGAATGGACACTTAAGGTCATTTGCACAGTTCAGAGAAGAGAGCACTTGAGGCTTAGTGTAGTTTAGGTCCCTAGGGACAGAATTTCCGGTAAATGCTAAAACACCTGTTGTAGAGAAAATATATTCGCAGAGAGCTCAACAGAAGACACCAAGACAGATTTGAGTATGACAGGAATGGTATGACTCAAACAATATGTGTATGATCATAACTTTTAACATTTATGGAACTCTATTTATAGGTCTTTACAAACTGAAATTTCATTGCTTCAGAAATCTTTATGTCTAGAAATAACGTCATTCTTGGTCGTGTTTTTTAGAGAGGAATTCATGAGAGACAAGTTGAGCAATCTGCTCAAAGCCACTGAGTGTCAAAAACAGTGTTCTTAAATTGGTAACAATAAAAATGTGAGCTCCAGGGCTTGATCATGAGAAATTTCTTTGGGAATTGAGGCCAAAAATGAATTTGGCATAGTGAGTTACAAAAGCAGAAGTAGAAATACACTCCAGTGGAAAAGAAAACACACTCAAAGAGCAAATAAACTGACCATGAAGTAGCTTGAAGTATGTACTTGCTGTAAGGCTTACTTCACTATTTTATGTAATAGATGAAGTCTTGTTTGAAGTAATTATTCAGTGATTATTCAGATTTTGCAGTGACAATGTAGATGAGGAGAGAAAAAAGGTAGGTAGGGAAACTGAAAAGAGGATTAACTGTACGGGAAAGAGGAAACTGAAATGGCTGGCTCTTGGTTCTAAGTTCATCCTTGTGGCTGTGCTATCATCTGGAAAAATTCAAAGCCCTAAGAAGTAAAATAGAACAGGTAGGTTGCAACATTACAAATGCCTAGCAACTCCTCGTATTTCAGACTCATCCTTAAAGTCCAAAAGAGAAAAACGTCACAGACAAAAAGGAAATGAATTATGACTTGATTAAATGGAATGTAAACAGTCATTTGAAGACAAAGAGTGATGGGGTTTGTTGCGTAGTCACACAACATTCCTCCTGGATTTGAAATTCACCAGCCACAGTTCCACCCCCTTTGAAGTCCAGCCTCCCATCCTGGCTGTTCAGCCTGAGCAGGTGCAGGAGCTCCAGGTACTTTTTTCATCTGCTGCCAGGATGGGAGTGATATGGCTGCCCAATCCATCTCGGATTCTGTGTTTTATTTTTCATGTTACCTTCATTCTGCTTCAGCAGGGTACTGCAGAAAGACAACTTAAGTTCGTGGTTGCAGTGAGTAGAATTGTTTTCTATTTAATTGTGGGAAATGCAGGGAATGCTATGGCTGTCAAATCAAACAAAGTGTGCAGTTCTTTTGCTTCTCTTTAGACTTAAAAATACAACTTTCTTTACTCTTACTGAATTTAAAGACTTAAGATAAGAACGCCTCTAGCTATAAGAATTTTCACCTCCTAACCACTAGTTACTTCTTCAGTATAAATAAACCATGTCACTTTGTGGTAGATGCATAGTGCACGGGGGTACAGAGATCTGAAGTCCAGTTTACCTGTTGCAGAATCAGACCTGGCGATTGTGGCCTACCTTCTTTGTGCTTGGAAGCTGAAGCTTTTGATGGTATAAGGTGATTTGAAATCACAAAACAGAAGTTAACATAAAAACTGAAGCATTTGCCACCTCAGAATGACTGAATTGCGATAGTAGTGTACTATGAAACAGAAATGGACATTTTATGTAGAGACTTGAGATGGATGTTGTTGCATTAACTGTAGTTATTTTAAAGACAGACTGTAACTGTATTTTGCTGGCCCATTGCTCTTTTTAAAGCAACTGGACAGTACTTCAGCATCAGTTTCCCCAGTTGCTAATGTAAATGAGAGATTAATTTAATAAAGTATTTTGGATGGTGAAGGTTGCATCACAGCCCTTTTCATTCTAATCATTTGTGGTTTTCTTTTGCAATGAGAAGTATACTGATATAGAATAGTTAGTTTAAAGTGGTATTTTCAACATTAAGTTTCAGGGATTGGGATTTACATATACAAATAGGAATTCTACTTTTAATGTATTCTTCCACCTGTCTGTATTGGCTGGATTATGTAGATGTGCCACTTGGAGAGGAGCCAAAGTGCACCAGAAAAACCAGTTTCTACTCCTGCTCCGCCTTACTGCTGTAGAAGACCCTACAGAAGGCAGGGACTTAACTGTTAATTCCAGTAACGTTCTGTACATAGCAATATCCTTAAATATCTCAATGGTGAGAGGGAGAACTAGCTAGACATCAGACAGTCAGAATACTTTGGAGAATTAACTCTCTGGAGAGAATGAGGCTTTTACTGAATTGCAGCTGTTAGTGTGTGCTAACAAACAATGGTACTGCAAAAAAAGTAGTTACAGAAAAGGCTCGTCATTATGGAGGTAAGATTCACTCTATCCTAAATCAGCTTTCTTGTCACACCTATGCAGCCATCTTCCCAATCTACCTAAAAGAGAGGAAAAAAGAAAGTAAAAAGATAGCACCATATCTATTACTGAAGCAGATTATCAGAACTAATGTTAAAATTTGTATATTTAATTTTAAATGTCTTCCTTTTATCCTTGTCACTTTTCTTTAGACTGACCAAAGTACCTGAAAAGTTACAATAGATTCAGTCTTATTATAGGTATATACCTCAACTCTCAAGCATTTTATCTGTGTGTTCAATAGAATTTTGCCTTCTGAATTTACTGTTTGAATTTACATGCTATTAGAATTACTAGGAGAAACAGAAAAGAGATATTAACAGAAATTGGCCCCAGAACATTTCATTGACACAATGGGATAAAATGACAGTCAGGCTACAGTCAATGTTAAGTCTAAAAGACACCTTTCTGAGTTAATCCAATGGCCATTTTCCAGTTGCATTATCTGTAAGTTGCTACATAGTCACCTGAGAGTATTGTTGGATTGTGAAAATATGTCATAGTGACTTTTAAGAACTTTCTTAGCAGAACTGCACAACACAAAATACATCTGCTAGGGAAGGTGAAACCAGACAAATTCCCTTTTGCTTATTTCCAGATTTGTGCTGAAGGTGAATTGCTCTCTCCTTGTATCTTCCATCTTTGTGCTGATTTTGTGTTTTAATTATTAGCCACAAGTGCTTTGTGGTGCAAAGGTGTAATTCCAGCCAATTTGTCCAAATGCTGTTTTTGTTTTCCTCCTCACATGTAGATATTATCCCTGGCCATAATTCTTATGCACTGAATTTAAGCTAGACATTAAAGAAGGAAATAGGAACTATTTAGGATCATTTGGTATCCAAGCAGAAATGCAATACTGATCTATTGTCTCTCTGTAAAGAAGTTCTGACCTGTAACTTCTACCTCCAGTTAGGCACTTATGTCACCTATCATCTACACAAGGTGTGGTTTTTGAGGTAATGTGATTTCATCATGCTTTGCCTCAGAACAGGATGCATTGACTAAGGATGTTATCTATCTAATCAACACTTTATTTGAAATCTTGACTGAACATGCTCAGTATTTCTGCATCTGTGATGGACTGGTGGCATGACTGGTTCCAAGCATCTCCTGTTTTTCTCCTTATTGCTAGCTGCAATATAAGAAATCTTGTTTCAAGCTCAGTCTGACAATAAAAATGTCTGTATGAGGTTCACTATTACTCAGAGCCACATTATGCACTGTAATCAATGACATTTCTGAATGAAGATGTTTCATACATGTATACATGCCATATTCTCAGCTTACCTCTCCCCTACCTTAGTTTTTCTCCAATACAATCTTTCATCTGGCAATAGGAGCAAATGATGACCAAAGTCTGAGTCATGAGGCCATTTTGATCAGAACTGCTCACCCTCACAATGTTGTAAAGATAGAATGGGAGAACCCAAACATCAAATCAGCTTCAAGCTGCACTAGACCTGAAGCAGAGGGCATTTGGTAACTCTGCATCTCTTGTGTTTGAGAACGGTCTTAATCATATGAAGTGTCATATAAAGATACTGAAATGAACAAATACAGAATGTGTGCTTTCCACTTTTTGTGTTTGTCTTGTGTTGTTCTTTCTTCCTATTTGTTTTCCATCATCTTTTCTCCTTTTACGATGCCTCATTCTTCCTTTGCTCTCATCCTGCCATGTCATATGATCTCTGACACCTCAGGAGGGCAATCTGTAATCCAACAAATTCTGCAGCACACCAATATTTTTAAATTGATTGGAATGATCAATTTCTTTTTAGCAAAATGCAGATGATGAATGTTGAGAAATACATATGGACATCCAGGGCAAGCTTTTTAGGGATTCTTTTTTTCTTAAAAGCATCAAGTAGTCTAACAAATACTTTATCCCAGAAACACAGCTGAAAATTACTGAATGAACTGGCCATTTAGGTTGAGTGGTGGCTGATGAGGTCATTATTACATTTTCAATCGTAAAGGAAGGTCATTTTCAGAAGCAGCAAGCAAGAAAAAAGTTTGAACACAAAAATCAGCTGTCTGAGAAGCGTAGTCTTTCAATTCCTGAGGACAGGATTCCAGTCTTAGCAGTAGTTTCTTGTTACTTCCCACTTAGTGTTAATATCGTATTTACGTGTCACCATACAGTGCAGGTGCAAAAATGCAAACAAGGAAATGAACTTCTCTCTCTTTTGTGTAAACTTAGAGAAACTGTGCTGCTTTTTGAAGAGTTTCCACTCTTTACATTTCTTAATGTTAAAAAGAGAAAAAAAATATTTTTCTACAGATTTCCATCTCCCACATATGCTCACAAAAATCACAGAATCAGAGTTGTAGGGGTTGGAAGGGACCTCAAGAGATCATCAAGTCTGACCCCATGCTGAAGCACGTTCTAGAGACTCCACAGCCTGTGAGCAGTCCATTCCAGTGCTCTGTCACACTTGAAGAGGGTAGAGAAGTAGAAAATGTTCTTCTGCATGTTAGTGCATAAATGCCTATGTACAAGTTTTAGGCCATTGCTCCTTGTCCTATCACTGCACACAACCAAGAAGAGGCCGGCCTGCCTCATCCATTTGCCTCCCACCTTCCTTTAGCTATTTATAAACATGAATAAGATTCCCCCTCAAGTCTTCTTCTCCTCAGATTGAACAGACCCAGGTTATTCAGTCTTTCCTTTTATGGGAGATGCTCCATGACCTTTATCATCTCTGTGGCTCTCCACTGGTTTCCTTCTAGGAGTCTTTTTAGAACTGAGGAGCCTAGAACTGGGCACAGTAGTCTATATGTGGCAGGATCAGGGCAGAGTAGAGGGGGAGGATCATCTCTGACCTGCTTGGCCACTCTGTTTTTAATGCATCCCAGGATATCATTGTCCTTCTTGACCACCGGGGCACATTGCTGGCTCATGGCCAACCTGCTGTCCACCAGGACACCCAGGTCTTTCTCCTTATACCATATATTCTGATCTTGATGTTTTTGCCTTCTCATCTCTGACCACATATAATGTTACTTTGTTCTGGCATATTGAAAGTTTTAAGGTGTTGACTGTTGTAACAGTGAAATATACACAGCAGGTTGTGTTGCATATTAAGTGTAACACACCAAAGACTAGTATTTCAAATCTAACACATTTTTAAACTAATGAAAAAGGCTTACTTCTTGGCCAGGTTTTGATCTGTTACTATGTATTACCTAAAAATAGTCACCTAATCATGTCAATTTGAATAACTATCAATTACTTATAAAAATGCTTTTCTGTGAAGTTGGGTAATTTAAGAAGAAACTATGCAGCTACGTTTTAATTGGAAATTTAACCTTCATTCTTTACAGATATATCAGGTTGTTCAGAAAAGCTAATTAATCCTACATAGGAATGTAATATGCCAGCATGTCAAAACACTAAAGAAATAAGCGCTGACAGAAATGTCCTCCTCACTCATTTCTCACGTCTCCAATCAGACACTGTACCTCTTTGCCTATTCTGCTGTTTGCTATAAGTGTAGTGAGAAATGATTACAGAAAGTTAACTGAGATTCTAGACTAGTAAAAAAAAAGCATATACAGAATTAAAAATTGCATACACTGATAAAAATAAAATATGTAAGAATATTTCATGAGCTATTTTGCTATACTTGAATTCAGAATTATCTTTTTTTTAAATTCTGTGTTTCAATATTAATCAAATATTTTGATGATGTTAGTAGAAAAGACTCCTTGATTTACTGAATAATATTTCTTTCAGGTTGACAACATTTTCAGTGAAGTTCAACTAGCAAATACTAAAAAAAAAAATAAACAGGTTTCTTTATGGCTCCAATGGCTTCTAATACTCCAGCAAATCTTGCTGCCTACAGTAGAGAACTTGAACACAGGAAGAAATCCAATTATATATTCTTTTAAAGGATAGTATACCCTAATTCTGAAGTACCTGCTCAAGCTGTTTTGTGCAAGTTGGTACAAAAGGCTGCTAAAAAGGGTTGCAATTAAAACATTAAACCATACTACTTTAGTTTATTTTGAAAAAACATAATGTATACCACTCCAGTGGGTGTGGCAAAAAAAAATTAATCTCTCTAATGTTTGAGAAGAATGACGTGACTCAGATATGCAATGGGGAGTACTGAATATTTAACGGGGAGTATTGGAACCCTGGAACCCTTTAAGTTTGTATTCCAGTGTTTCCTTCCATGTGAAATCTTTGTGGAGCTCATTTTTTAAGTCTGTACATGGCATAGGGAGAGTAGGTCAGACATTTTCAGAACTATTTAATCTAGAGTTGGTACTTTCTTTCTATACTGGAATAAAGATACCAAAAGGCTCACTTAAAAATTTCTTGAGGTACAAATCACATGACTGTAAATATCACACATATTCACCGTGCTTGCGCGTCCAGCATAGCAAAGCAACCAAACTCTTTGCTGTCACTGAAGTTGACAGAAAAAAAATCTAGATACTTTCTTAAAGATTCTCATAAATACATGAAAAAAATAGCAATAAATACTACGTAAACTAACTGTGTAATTGATAAACGTTTCCTTCTTTATATAGTGCTATGAGCATGAAATTAAACATGAGACAGTGAACCTGGAAGGTATTACTACAAAAAAAAAGTAGTCACCAAATAAAATTTCAAGTGTGTGTGCCAAAGTAATTAAATCATCATATAAACACATCAGGAACTGCTTTTAAATTTGGAGTGACCAAGTGTCCAAAATTCAATCTAATTTCTTGTGTAAGTGCTTAGCTACGGATATAATCTGGGTATTAGCATTTTGGCTGATTAAATTTCGAAGTCCTAAATGAAAGAATAATCAGAATCATGAAATAATGACCACTAAACTCCCACATAGAGTACCTATTTTCCTACGTGAAGAATGTACACCAATCTTGTTTGACTAGGTTGCTGCTTACTTTCTAATATCTGTATTTGAAAACTGGCACTGGAAGTAAAATTGTATGATTGTCCTCTAGGCAGGGAAGAGTGGAATGCTAGCAGTGATTAACATGATTTGTTAACATGAATTTCATTAGGTTTTCCGACATGGTGACCGATCACCTGTTATAAACTTTCCAACTGATTTACACAAGGAAAGTGAATGGCCCCAAGGATTTGGACAACTTACCAAGGTATGTTAATTTTATTAGTAGCACTTACATATGCTATGAAAATAGAAAGTGGTTAGATTTTGATGTGTATCCTGCAAACATAAGCAAATTCCAAATACTGATAGTCACTATGAGCAATACCAAATAATTCATGAATTCAAAAATTTGTGGAACATTATTCATCCAGCTTCTGTTTCAATGAAGTCTTTTTCATTAGAGCTATATAAATGCCTTCTTATAAGGAACAGCTTCCTCATAGTGTGTCTGCCTTCAAGCAACTGACAGGTTTAAATTTATCCATGTTCTAATATTGCTGAAGTTCTAATGACCATTTGACACCTGGATCTATAGCAGGATAAATTATTAATTATTATTAATAATTTAATTAATTATTTGTGCACACCAGGTCAAGTGATGAATCCAGATTTCTTAAGTTTACTAGGAAACACCTACTCACAAAAAAAAAAAAAAAAAAAAAAAAGTCCTGCATGAGAAAGCTGCTTCTGGGGACAGTGTGTCTTCTAATGAGGCTGTTTGCAGCCCAGAACTTCAGTAGGATATGCTCAACCTACTTTAACTCATTAGCTGTATTTGGAATATGGAAATCTGGAGCAAAGAGAGGCCAATGCATACTGTAGCAATATGTCATCATGATGCAAAAGCATGAATCAGAGATAATTAAGCATTTATTATTTGAAGGGAGGCTTGAAAGTTCAATAAAATTCAGGCAGTCAGAGAACGTGTTATGATTTCCCTGCAAGTAGCTTATAAAAAAAATTAATTTTAAAAAGTTAGTGTTTTGTCATAGATTTCTGGGGGAGCTTTTTTCTGTTTTATACTCTTTTTATCAACAATAGTAAGAATGTACTTCACTGGCAGATAAAAGTTAAAGTTCTGCTTAGAGCATTTTAAATGAATAATAGAAAAGACAAGGTGCAGTGTAAGACAACCACACTTGTACCAAGCTGAAGTTGGGAAACAATTATTAGAGATACGTAATGTAAGCCAGGTTGATCAAATAGCATAGCAATGATAATAATGAATACATGGTTATCAATCTTCCTTTTTCAGATGTCACTAACAGATATATTCTTTATAGTGTTGATTATTAATAATTCCAGAAGCATTTACAGTGCTGCACTACTGTGGAAACAGTACTTCGTATAGAATTGGGCTCACTGCCTTTTCCACAATAATGTTGGAATCTTAAAATCTCAGAATGTATCATTTTTTTTCATAGATATAAATGAGCATTTTAGTTAAAAATTCTTTCATCACCTACAAAATATACCATGTTATACAATTAGTTAACAACAATGTAAAACGAAATTGATGAAGACAAAAAAAGAAAACATATTTAACAAAAAGAAACATATTTAACATTCTCCTGTCACATTAAACTAATTATCTTCTGTATGCTTGCCTCACAGACTGGAATGCGGCAACTCTTTGAGCTTGGTCTGTACATGAGGAAAAGATATTCCAACTTTTTGAACAGCACATACAACCGGAAAGAGGTATAAAACAGAGCTGTCTGTAGGATTGTTCTCTGGCATAGCACAACTTCGGATTTTATATAAAAAGGACATCATCATATTCATGTCATTAATGCAAACATCCAAGTAACAGAAGAACTCATTTGAAAGTCAGACTTTTATGACAAGGTGAAAACATGCAGTCAAGACTTTAACTTTATGCTCCTGCATTAAGTTTGGGTCTTCCACTGCTCAGTTTTCCAGGACTGAACAGCTCCATGCCATCTAACGAATTGGATTTATCCATAGTGACCTAGAATTTTTCTACTCCATTTAAAGATGAATATATAGCTACTAACGTGATGTGCCATGTTCACACGTCTTCCTGTGAACAAGTATCACAGTTGTTAGAATGTGCTTATCACATGGCACAGACCCATGGGAAAGACAGCACCACTATTTTGGTCAATGTCTGAGGGATGCAATAATGAGAAAGTATAAAAGACTATAAAAGATATGGCTTTGCCATGCTTCAAAAAGAAATTTTATTATCCACTATGATGAAAAGTGTCTTCATCCTTGAGGTACAGTAGATGGATCGTATCAATGTAACCCTGAACCTCAGAAAACGGAAAGCTTTACTCTTTTAAAACATGTTTTCTTGTTCTTTTTAGTTCATTTTGAAGGTTAGATTCCAAAGTGAAAGATGCACTGGCAATTTCATTTATGCAAATGTAGTAGAGCCCTAGAAAGCTGTGTTACGGTTTCAGTTGCTCTGATGCTATGCAAAAACAGAACCAAATACGTGAAGCCAGGCTTGATGAGTTAAGTTTCCTTCTTTTTTTTTAGTTTTTACCGTTGCCATTTATTTACTAACTGTTTGCTGTTCTATCCTCAGTTCTATGTCCAAAGTACAGATTATGACCGCACCATTATGAGTGCCCAGTCATACCTTTCTGGCCTCTTTCCACCAACTGGCAGTCAAATTTGGAACCCTGAGCTTCTTTGGCAACCCATTCCTGTTCATGTTGTAACAAAATCAACAGATCGGGTGAGTACTGTCTGGACACTTCCTATAACACCTTAGGCTTTCCCAGAATTTATTTATTTATTTATTTGAAGACTATAAGAAATATTTTATGTTCTCTTTGAGTTCAACCTAACAGAAATCATAAACCATAGCTACTGGCTAACAAGCATAACGTAAGTGTAATAGTTGCATTAAAGTCTTCACTCTGAAGTTGCAGAATACCTGATTTGTCAACCATTTTCTTCAAGGAGCAGCTCTAATATTTCTCCTGAAAAGAACATTTTTGGACAGTATTGCAAGGAAGTTGTCCTAAAACAGTATAGAGAGCAAACGCTTTTCTGAGTATCAGTCAGCTAGATGAATTTCTCTTCCTTAGCAAGTTGATTCTTCATTTCTTTAAGGAATGGGATTTATATCAGCCACTGTAATGACCTCTCAATTGTTACTTTCCTGGTCTGGTAGCAGTTAGGCACTCTTAATTACAGACAAGGGCCCTTTTATGCTATACAAACACTTAATGAACTAGCATTTCACTTATAGTTTGTAGTAAGAGCAGTCCCACCTGAATGATTGGTCTTGTAGAAGTTTTGCTACAAACAGCTCTTCCTGGCTGACTCAGGTTTATATTTTAGTGTCACCGGCACCTGTGACAAGGACTGTGTAAGGAAAATAAAGCTATTAAATCTAATTGCAGCAAGGTTAATTTTGTTCTGCCTTTGAGGACAGAAGCTGACTTTAAGGAAATGTGTTCAAAAACCTTATTAAATACTTGCCTGTCCAGTCACCAGCATCAGAGGACAGACTCTTTCAGTAGTTTTGGCCACATCTGTCTTCACATTGGCATACATCTATTTTATAAAGCTCTACTTGAAAGTAGCTACAATGAGAAGGGGTTTCCAGAAAATTCATTGGCCACAATACAGTTCAGCTTGAAACTTGCCTAAGTTCCTAAACAAAAAAGAATACTGTCACTGTTATTTAAGTGAAGACTACTAGGGGAAGCTCTCTCACCACAGCATCAGAATGGCCAGAGTCTTATGCAAATAAAATCTCAGTTCTTAGAGATATATAGGGACATCACAATGCAGTGTCATGATCTGTTTGGAGAGTGTATGCTCTTCTGCAAGAAGGTCTGGTACCCCCTCACTTCTGAGGCTGTGTGTGTGATAAAACCTCTCTGATTCAATTCAAAATTCTTGTTAACTATGCAAACCACCTGGAAAAAAAAGCACTGCTGCCAAGCCAGACGGATGTTTGACAGTGTTTTCAAGCCTCGAGCAGCACAAAATGTGAAACTGAGACCAAGCAAAATCATGCAAAAAAGAAAAAAACAACAAACTAATCACAGTTTATTTTTCAGCCACTGAGTTCTATCAAGACCTGACAGGCAACAGCACTGAGCTCTGCTTAATGAGGCCAAAAGGAGTGGCTTAATTAATAAGACCTAGAGGGCGATAATTAAGCCATACAGCAAGAGAAACATTTGTTATTGTGTAATTCAACAACATTCCCCAGCTTCATTTTTTCAGCTTTGAGCCTTCAACCTCCAGTGCGCTGTTGTTACAGAGAAAATGCCCCCATGGAAATGTGCCTAAATGATAGCGCGATACTGACAGTTGGTGGCTGCTGCAAAGCCTCATGTTTATAAAATGAAAGGAGAAGCCCTCTATGTGCTATTGTTCATCAATTGGCAGAGCAGACCTTCTTCCTCTTTTTAGTCATGCATGGACAACAGATATTCAAATTTAATGGCTTTTACTAAGAGCCTATACATAGAGAATTTTTCCACTGTATGTTAAATCAGTTCCATTATACAGTTTGTGTGGTTGCAAAATAATCTTAACTGCAGGGTCAAAAATGCTCTAGTGATGTGGCATAAACTGCTGAATCAGCACAAATTTATTTTGCTCACTATCATTTTTTGCTGGCAGGCTTTATTAGGCATCATTTGGATAAGGTATCATCTGTGCTTTTGCAACTGGCACAAAGTATATATTTGTCAGCACACAGTTCAGTGGGCATATATTATATAATATAAATATGATATAATATATATAATTATATATATATTATATAGTATATTATATATATTTGTATATATATATATATAATATATATATCAGTGGATGTGTATTTCTACATGGTTCAGATCAAATATGTACTATTAGGTAACCTCATAATTCATAGATTTGGGTTTATTAAATATGAAACAATGCCCCCAAACAAGAACAGAGTCATTAGATTATGTTTTTTGATATTTCAGGAGCATAACTTATTTGTCAGTCATATTTCAAGTTCTGTCCATTTAGTAACTACTTAGAATGCTTACTACAATACAGTACTTATCTCCAGAATGCTGAAAGCAGCATGTGTAGACCAAGAGATAATTCAGAATAAAGCCCTAGGTACAGTCAAGCAGCATCTACTGGGATTCAGAAATTAAGAGAGAAATGCTAGGATTTTTAAAATTCTTGATTATGGACTCTGATCTGTTTCGAAAAGCAATCCCCTGACACACATGCATAACTGCTTCCTGTCAAAATTGGTTAAATCGATGGAAATCCAGCAATCATGGCCACAAGTACCCACTGAAAAGTCAAGTTACTACAGTCCATTTCCTCTGTTCAAGAATTCATGAACAAGGCACCCAAACTGTTGCTGTAGCAGGGCCTTGATCTTATATCACAAATATTACATCAGGAGTCTCAGCAACAGAGGAACTAGAGGTGTGTTCTTTAGATCTAAAATGATTTTAAGTTTTGCTTCTCTTGTTTCAGAAGCTGCATTTTCCTCTGCGTGACTGTTCCCGTTTCGATCAACTTCAGAAAGAAACCCAAACATCAAATGAATTTCAAAGTAGAATACAACCATACATGGTAAGACAAAATGAAGAGGACATGAATCATAAGTGAAAGGAAAGGTACTAAGAAGTTAGGATTTATAGTATTGTGTTATTTCCATCTGCAAAAAAGTCCTGAGAGCTCTCTTCAAATTAGAAATAAAGACCAATGCCATAAAAAATGTTGCATATACACAGGCATTTCTCACAGATTTTACAAGTATTTAAACCTTTAACATCTGAATTTAACATTAATTTTCTAAGAGTATTTGGTACTGCATATAGCTAAAGTTCAGTGATTTGAGGGGAGAAAGAATTTCTGGATGCAGCCATTTCCAGTTACACAGGCAAGGTATCGATTCTAAAAATCGGATACATCACCTGAAACTTAGGAAAGTTTAGGCTTTACTGCTGTGACTTTTTGAAACTGGTGCTGCAACAGATGCTCCTGTGAGGTTAGACTGAGAGAGATGAGGTTCTTCAGCCTTGAGAAGAAAAGGCTCCAAGGAGGAAGGATGGGAGGGACTCTCATCAGAGAGTGCAGTAATATGAGAAGGGGTAATGACTTTAAACAGAAAATTTAGATTAGACATTAGGAAGACATTCTTTGCTATGAGGGTGATGAGGCACTGAAACAGGCTGCCTAGAGAAGCTGTGGTTATCCCATCCCTGGAAGAGTTCAAGACCAAGTTGGATGGGGCTTTGAGCAACCTGGTCTAGTGAGAGTGTCTGCCTGTAGGGAGTGGAACTAGCTGGTCCTTAAGATCCTTTCCAGACAAAAACATTCTATGAATTTCATTCTATGAAAATTTTCTATTCTCCCATCATCCTTTTTATCTTCCTTTATCTTAAGTGCCACCTTCTTCTTTACCCCTGAAGGCTTGAGGAGATGGAGGTAGCCTCCTGAAACAGTCAGAAGAACAGAAGAAGGTAGCAGCAAGAATATCAGACATCCATAATAAAGCTGTGCAAAAAATCAGTGTCTGAAATAGAAATCAACACCTCAAAATCGTTAAAAAACAAGAACTTTAACCAAAATCTTCCTTTATAAGGAAGGAATGTGTGTAAAATTAAACATCTGTGTGTTGTCAGGTTGGATGATAGTGAATCTGTATCCATATATTTTCTGTATATGTGGAGTATTTGTGGTGTACTCTTCATCCTTTTTTTCCCCAGGATTTTTTACAAACAATGGCAGTTAACACAGGACTTGAACTAAACCATCTTAAAACACTGGACAATTTCCAGCTCTGGAATACATATGATACACTGTACTGTGAGGTAATAGTAGTAATAAAGATCATGGGAATAAAATAACTCAAAGATACATTTTAGTTAAAAGTAAATGTCGTTCCATAGAAATGAGTTGCCCTCTCTCCTGAATTCACTTAATTTTTTTAACTTTGAATCTAAATCCTAGATTAATGTAATGGTAAAAGATGCCCCAGGAGCATGGCATATAGCTTTCAAAACTGTTGTCTTCATTTGATTTTTACCATAAGGAACTGGTATCAAAATCTACTCCCTTTATTCCCTTTTTTTTTTCCTTTCTAATATGTTGCTGCATATATATGTGTATATATTTTGAGCATGCTGTCTGGGTTATATTGATTTTTAAAGGAAAATGATTTTTTTTGTTTTAATCTATTAAAAGTCAGATAACAAAATACGTGCATATTGAAAATAATAGGTAAAAATATGTTCCATAAAATAGAAAACTGATTGCTCCAGTGAACAGAGTCAGACTAGTCCCAAGCATGAGATAATTCTGTACAATCACTTTTAGGTGACAAGAGTGACAATTGTAAATGACCAGTAATATGGTAGAACAACTGCATGGAAAAAGGCTAGATTATACCCTGAAGCTAGATTATACCCTGAGGGCCCACTATGAGAGGACAGGAAGAGGGTAAGATATGAGTCTGCAATTCTTCACACTAACAAAATAAAAAAGTAGTTCTGTTACAGAAGTAATGCATGGCGGCGCCTTACGAGACGTTACCTAAACACAGATGATTCCCCTCCTCCTGTTCATCCACTTAAGGTCAATCCCCATTTCCACAGAGGGTATTTCATGGAATGCTGATGAGTAAAACCACAATGGACAAAGATTTGCAGGACAGCTTAAGAGAGTCCAAATGTAGTAGTGTGAGGCTGGGCAATAGAAAGATGGGAATATAATAAAAACATTGTTTTCCTTTATCACTAGAGTATTCACAATTACTCTCTACCTGTATGGGCCACCAAAGATGCAGTGGACAAGATGGAAAAACTGGCAGAATTGGCCTTATTATCATTATTTGGAGTTTATAAAACAGAAGAGAAATCACGATTACAAGGAGGTAAATAAAAAATGCTTTGCTCCCAGAAAGGATGAGACAATGCCTGTAACAACACAGAACATCCTGTCACCTTATGAAAAATTATCACTCACAACATTAGTTTGTAATTATAGACACTAGATGCCACATTAAATATGAAAATATGTCATGAATATGGGGATTTGCATAGGATAGGCATTGAGAAAAAGGTATAAACAAATCTGTCTTTGGTTATCCTACGTAGACTTTAGGAAATCAAAATTTTCAGAAAAACAAGGAAAAAAACCCAAGACTTTGTTGGTATAATCTTTACTTTTCTGATATTAGTTTAAATTAAGTGTAAGTTCTCTTTCTCCAATATTTATTCTAGATGTTTCTTGATCTTTTTTTTTTTTTCCTTTGATGTACTGTTTTTATGTTGTGCCAGAACCTTAGCAACACACTGATAGCTCTCTCAAAACCCGATGTAAAGCTGCTTCAAAACAGCCTGATCAGAGTGGAAGATGGGAGATTCAAGTATTATACTAGAAGAACTAAGACTCCTGTTTTGCTTCAAAATTGGGGTGCACAGGCTACACACATTCTGACTATACAGCAGCACAAAACACAGGCACTCAGTGTGTGATTCACAGGTGTCCACGAGCAGGAATACTCAACAAGTGAGTTTGAGTATCCACAGCCTGGACTGTTTGGGGCTATGCTTCGTAATGCACCTACCCTACAGTCTAGACCTAGTTAAAGATTAGCAACTTTGTATACATAATTACACACTCAGACATGCACTGAAGTTCACTAGCTGGTAGCTATATGAATCCATAACATGAAGTCAGAACTTTTTAGAGTTCATGTGCTTTTCCTTTATGATGGTATAACTAGTACTGCAATGAATTTCATCTACCTTTGTTCTACTGGCTTTGGAGTATCTCTTGGTTTGGACAAGGACTACAAAGAGCTTTGATAAAATCAAGAATTGATACTGAGTGACTTCTGGGAAGTAAACAATTAAAAATATTTCTTCAGCATCTAGACAGGAAGTGGCTAGGGCAGCTGTCATTGCAACACTCTAAAGAGACAAAAAGCAATGGAGATCTCAGCAGATCAAAACTGGAAGTGTCACCAGCCATAACTGAGGATAATTCTAGCTGATTTCTGTAAATCCAGTCACTTCAGTTGGCCTGGATGATAAATGATACACTTAACTTTCCTTTGCACTATATTCTCTGTAGTTGTGAACTTGGGATGAGATTATGAGGTCTGAATAGAAGTGTTCTTTTCAACACTCAAAACTCTTCATCTTTTTTGGTTTGGAAATGTTGTATCTTCATTTTCTTCTTCCTTTCTCACCCATCTTTTTAAGGTGTCCTTGTGAATATTATTTTAAATAGCATTAAGCAAGCCACCAATACTTCAAAAGAAAGAAAAATGGAGGTCTACTCTGCAGTAAGTATCTTCATTTTTTTATAAATATTTCTATGATTTCAATAGTAAAAAGCTCTGAAAGAGAATAATCAGTCTTCATGTAAGTTAAATGAGTAAATATACAGTTCAGTTACACAGTCCAATTCAGCTAATAAGCTGAACCCATGGCAGTATCAGAATACAGCAAGGCTCACAACTGTTTTAATCAAATTGTACATGATAAAGATATCTGTGTAGTATATTATTTTTTTTCTGCAACTTCTGTTGCAGTTTTCTTAAGTTGCATCTTTCGTTAAGTACTCCCTACCCAGAGATGCTGGTACACAGCAGAACACCAGCTGTGCTTCCAAACATTTCCTCTTCTTAGAAAGGGAAAGTACAGCTGAATATTTTTTCTTTTTATTTTTTTTAATTCCACTTCATTTTGTTTTAGAGGACAAAAGGGGCCATTTGGGTCAGATAAAGATCCACTTAGCTAATACATTTTCCTGTCTCTGTCAGTGGGCAGCGGCAGGGAAGAATGTAGGAATAATACCAGCATGGGGTGATGCTTTCCCTGATCCAACCTCTCAACAAACTGTGGCTTATGGACTTCCTGAGTCAGAATCTTTGTCTCTGCTCTTAATAACTCTTAACAGACATTTTTCCATCGATGTATCTAATTGCTTTTAAAATTCATTTTGCCTTTGGCACCTCCAACACCCTGTGGCAATAACTTCTAAACTTGTGTTAAAAGAAAAAAAAGTACTTTGATATTTATTTATTTTTTAAAACTTAATATTGATTTAACTCCCTCCTACAATTTCTATTGTGGGTAAAAGAGAACAGACATTCTTTATTCACTTTTCCTGGTTCACTTACAAATGTACTATTTTCTGTCCCATTTCTTCCACTTTTCCTTTCCCTAACCATTTGCCAATATTTAATCTTTCCTCATTTAGGAGATACACAACACTGTAATATTTTCTGGCTGCCTTTTCTGTGCATTTTCTAGATCTACTACACTCTTTTTGAGAAGGAAGTACAATAAGTGCATCCAGAATTTTCACTGCTGCTTTAAAGCCTTGAGATCATATATACCCTTATTTTTGAAACTGATCATTCTAAAAAGTTCAAGATATTGCATAATAATTAAAATCCAGAAGTTATAATATAGGGAAGAGGGGCTGTAATATAGAGAAGAGGTTATGGGGAGAGGAGACTGCAAGTGGATGATTGATTTTAACTGATCATGTCAAAAATAGAAGCCAAACTGAGATTTTATTGTGCAAATCAAAGTAGAAAAAACAGCAGTTTAAAAAGTTCTGAGTGTATATAGGGATGAAGGGAAACAATCTTAATATGCAACTATTTTGTATAGTATCTTTAAAAGGACATAGATTTTAACATGAAATGCCATGAGGTATAATACCTTGTACAACCTTAATCTGTTCTTGGAACCAAAAATCATTCCTGAATGAAGGGATAGCAAAATGCCCTGAAAAACTTCTCAGACCAGATCATGCTTTCATTCATTATTTCTTCTATAGAAAGCATTGTCAGAAGATGTAATATACATATTGCAGTAACTCTCTGGAAATGCTCACTGCTGTCTGAAGTAATTGCTAACATTTTGCCTGACAATGAATACTCTGAATATATTCTTCTAGTCAAATTCACACAGGTTTTATTTTATATTTATTTTTCTATCACCTCTTCGGTCTCCTCATTATTCTCTGTAAATGGTAGTGATTTTACTGAATTTCAATAATGGATTTATTTTCTTTTTTCCCAATAGCATGACACCACAATTGGGGCAATCCAGATTGCTCTCAATATTTTCAATGGAAAACTGCCACCATATGCTGCTTGCCAGTTTTTTGAACTCTACCAAGAAAGCAATGGGCAAGTACCTTCTTATCTATGGAAGAATAAGGATTGCTTGGAAGTTGATTCCCTCTTCCCCGCAAACCATTTTGCTGTCAAATATTCTGAGGGGGGTACAAATTTGTTTTAAACTGATATTTCACTGAGTAGCCAAAACAGGCACAAAGTTAAAAACAGGAAAAAATGCATTTGTTGGATATGCATGTATCTGTGCTTTGAGAGACCAGAAGAAAACAGTCCTTACCAACTGGAAGTAAGTGGTAAATCAAACTTACCTGTTTCTTCAAACAGTAGCAACATCTCCCAGATATCTCATAAATCCCGAGTAAACCAGAGGGTTTAGAAGAGCCAAAAGGCTTCAGAAGGACCTTTTGATCTGACTGGTGGTGTGTGGTAACTGTCCTTGCCAAACTGTTGTTCACATGTCTTTCAGAAAACCTCCATTCTTGAAGAATGGGTTCTAGAGTAGGACACTAGAACTTGTTTGCAACATTCTGCCTGTCAGAAATGTTTTATTTAAGAACATGTTTTAAAAAATCTTTTCAATTTCATTTATCAGGCGGTATAGCATTGAAATGCATTATCGGAATGACTCGTCAGTGGATCCTTACCTACTCACTCTGCCAGGATGCACCTCTTCTTGTCCACTTGAGAAGTTTGCTGAATTAGTTTCTCCTATAATTACAGAAAATTGGTCAAAAGAATGCGGGAATAAAGACAAAATGAAAGGTAGTGTAACAGCAATGTATTTTCTATATAAGATATAGAAGCACAAGTTGTATCAATGGCCACAAATCTGTACCTTTCACAGATAGGTTGATCTCCCTTTAACGTGGAGATAAAGAAAGCAGATTAATTACATTTATCTAAGAATGTAAAGGATAGACTTGTTGAACACTGTGCTATTATTAGCACATTTACATATGAAGCTACCTAACAACATGGCCCAAAGTAGAGCTCCCATTGCTGCTAATATACAACAGAAATACAAGTCACATAGGTGCTATGCAAGGAGTCCTGTGTATGTTGGATTCATCAGAGCTTCTGTAGATGCAAAATATAAACAGCTTGCACATGCACAATAAGATTTATACATCTGAATTTCTGGCACACACGCTACCATACCTTAGTCTTCACTGTATACATCCAGTGCAGTTAATCTATGCAGACAGAGCAGCTATTTTGCTCGAATTACCAACAGCTGACAGCTGATAACCTTTGCCAAATTCCTTTCTTCCTTCTTGAATGTTATTTTCAGAAGGGCAAGGCACCAACTGCCACTTTCCATTAGTCATAGTATATTTCTCCCTTCCTGCATATATTCAGTGTTTTGCTGATGCCTGATGAAACTCATGGTTTGTATTTACTACACATGAGATGCTGCTCTTGTCCTGTGAAAGCCTAGAAATAAATGTGGCCATTCTCAGGAAACTGTGTATGTGTTTTCAGAATTAAAGTGTATGTTTTCATACTTATATTAGAAGTAATGTAGACCTCAGATCTTGATACAAATATGAAAAATCCAACTATGAAAATATTTCCATTGTACATACTTCTCATTAGACTGTTATCTCTGTGTCTAAGATGACATACTTGTATGTCTTTCCTTAACACTCTTCTCCTTTATTATTTTTTTCTCTACAGATATCTACATTGGATTTGATGTTGCTGTTGGCTTGTTGTTCATTTTTAACCTTGTACTACTCTATCTCCTTTATCACTATGGACGCTGCAGGCACAGAAACAATTACCAAGACATTTAAAAGAGATGTGAAGAAACAAAAGAGAGCAGCTAGACATCAGGCGATTCTTTATATTGCTCTGGCTTGTATCCATCAGTTTACTCTGGCCAAACATTTCTCCAAAGCATACTCAACAAACTAGAAGAGCTGAGGTACCAATGGCCTCACTCCTAAAAGACTGAATATCTCCAGTGAGAAACACTGTAGAAAATTATTATTAAGAATATACATTGGTAGGAAGAAGGAATTACTTCAGTTTCTACCTTTAGGTTTTCCACTACTACTAAATGTTATTAAGACATTCACTGAGGTGAAGGAGAACTATTGCTTATGAAAGTTTTTCATTTTTTTGTGTGGGGAGAATTGCCCTCTACTTCTCCCTTATCCTGCTCAAGGAGTCTTTTTTCAAAAATCACAAACTATAATATTTTTCTTGCTTCTTATAAACAACTATTTTGATTATTTTGATGATGCACAGGAAAATGTTTTCAGTGAACAGAAGCTGCAATTACTGTGTGAAAAATACTCATACCAGCACTTGGACATTCTGTTTCTTGCATTTATTCATGCAAATCCATACATGGGTTTTAGGCTTGGCCTCCAGCTAATAAAAACCTGCTGCCTGTTTGTAAAGGGGCTATACTACTACAGTTCTCAGATAAATTTTTAGAAATCTGGGGGGACTGTCACAAAAACAAGCATCAGGCAAGAAGCTCAGTGCAACAGGATCTTTGTCAGTGTCCACAAATTTACTAATGGAGATAAAGAAAATACATTTAAATCTGTTTTCTGTGGCAACATTCCCTCCCTATTTTTCTGAGCTTCCATTAATGGATAATGCTTTGCCCTACATCTTTTCTTTGATGCATTTGTATCCTGTCCTGCTTCAGGATACTGATATAATCTTAGTTCTTTCAGCCATGCTTCCTCCAGCTATCGCTTTTCTCATATTTTAATTTACAATAACTCATTGTTCTGCTCAAAATCCCTTAAGTTGGCAACACACGCACTGGAAGAAAGAAGACAATTCTGCTTTTTGTATTTGTTTAGTTTGTAATTCCTAGTGGTAGGGAATCTGTTTCCATAATCGCTCTCTAGTATCATAAACCACTATTATAAGCAGTGATATTGTTGTATAAAATAGTGCTTATCATCGTATGTTTCAAGGGCTGAATTGAGAGTTTTTATCCTGCAGTCCTGCAGAGGATACTGTGCATTATGTCACCATAAGAAACCTCTTAAAAAATCAAGACATTTATACAGACAATTGCCAACAGCAAATTCAGCCTGATAGAAACAGTAAGCAATCGAGTGCTCAAGCTGGTGAGTTCCAGTGAGGTGCAGAAGTCCAGAAAAAGCTGAGAGATGGAGCTGCTTAAGTCACATATAGAATCACATCTACATTAATGCACTATTTCTGGACTGACTTTAGCTCACATCTGTGTGTTGCGATTTGGAGCCCAGAAGCTTGGGTTAACTACCACAGATCTAACAGAAATTAACCCTCAGTATTATATTACTATACATATTAAAAATGTGATGCAATTAGATGTATGGATATTAAATAGCATAAATCAAGCAAAATTACAAAAAGTTGTGGGGTTTCAAAGTATCACTGTTTTTTTTTTTTTTGCTGCAGTAACTTCAGCTAGAGATAATTTTTTTTTTTTTGCAGAAATATTTCCCACTTGGTAAAAAGCTTTTACTTCTATTCTTGACATTTCCATTTAATCTATTTTAGGAAAAAAATCAAGTGATGGATTTAATTCCTACAAGATCTTTTGTTGTATAACAACTCAGAGTAAAGTTCACAAAAAGAAAACAAAGGCTATTCATAAATCAGATGTTCTGTACGTTCAAGCTTCAGATTTTAACTAGTTGCTCTGATCCTCAGTGCAAAAACTTAAGTGTTTATATTGTAGTCAAAAGTGTTAGAGCAGCTCCAGAAAACAAGCCTGAGCTGGTTTGTTAGCAGTGGGCTCACAGTAGAGCAGAGCTCAGCACAAACTGCAAAACTGACCCTGGCTCCTGAATATGTATTCTCAGTGACTACCAGATGCTGAGCTCTATAACCATGACCACAGAGCTACTGACACTCACTTAAGGACAGACTGGGTACGTTATTTTACCAGAGGCAGTCAGATCCTTGACAAATGAAGATATATCATTGACTGATAAACTGCAGCAAGAACTGTTTTTAAGAGATCACACAGTCAGTCCAGTTGCGCTCTACAAGAAGCAGAATAGAGCACGTTTTTCTGACACTCATTCTTAGAAAAATAAGCACATCTGGATAGAAAGTAAAATGTGATGCATCTGACACATCTCTTGTCGCTGATGCTACTCAAGCATAAGCTCATAAGCTGTTTCAAATGATTTTAAGAGATGAGATAGTTCTAGTCACAGCAAATGCTGTCAATTTTATTTCAGGAATACTTGTTTTATTAACAAAAAGTCATACTTGTAAATGCCTGTCTACTTTTAGAAAGAATCAAGTTACACGTAATGTAACAGACAGATTCAGATGTTGTAACTTCAGAATTAATGAAGTTACAATAAGGATGCGACACATTAGTAGCGTAGGTCCCAAATCTCATTTTAGCAAAGAACCTTTGCCTTGCTTGAAGCCAGGTGGAATAAAAGGCTGCATTAGATGATCTTGTGTTTTTGTGTCATTTTTTGAGCTACATTTACAATTAGCTCAGCAGAATCTGTTGACTGTGATTAGAAAGTATTCTGTCTCCAAACAAATTGTAGCACTGTAATAAAATATATTAAAGAAAGGATGCATTTGTAATTGTATTTGAGTGAGAAGCAATGGAGATTTCAGCAGACCTATAATTTTCAAACAAAAGTGAATGCTTACAGTTGCTTCTTCTGTAAGAACAGACTCTTAAAGCACTGATGCTTTGGCATAAATAATGCTAACGTTGATGACATCAAGCTCTTTCATTTGCCCTCTAACAGTGACATAATCTGCCTCTGCTATAATTAACAGTAGGAACTAGCAGCTCTGCGGCAGGGTTTCCTGGAGCTTGTGGCAGACAGTAATGCTTACACAGCATTTTCCAGCTCTGTCAGCAACAACCTTCTCTTACTGAATTGATGTCATTCTGGAACTTGTTTATTCAGAGTCCAAAATTTTGCACATGTTGGGACAGCACAGCATAGCTTTTTAACTTCCAAAGTAGTACCAGCTCATGCTGAAGCACTTGTGTTCATTTGTATCTGTAATTAGGGACACTTGATCCTAAGAATACTATTTCCTCTGATTAAATACATTTTCTTAGGTATGGTAAGTTACAGAAAACAGTATAACAGATACATGGTATAAAAAAAAAAGTCTGTTCCCTTCAAAACAACATGAGTTTGGATTAAATCCCAAATGATAAAAGCTATGTTTCTACATTCCCCTCCACAAACAAAAAAGGCTAAAAATTTCACTCCATGAAGATTTACGGAGATAGAATCTGAACTGAGTAAGTGATGAAGGCAGAGGCTGGCTTAGACTTACAAACTTGCCCTTTATAATTCATGTTGGAGTGATGTCAGCATACTGCATTGGAATGCACTGTTGGCCTGAAGTGGCTGAAAATACTTACACCTTAAAGCATTTCTTGTAAAGAAAGAGGGATGAAAGGTGGACTTTTGCCTACAAAGGAATAGTTTCATTGATCTATACAAAAATACTTTTTTTAAGCAGAGGAATGCCACTACCTCCTCTCCCAAGACTTAGCATATGCTGCCATATTCAACTTTTATGCAGACTAAGGTTCCAGGGATCTATCAAAATTAATTAATTAAGATAGGAAAGACACTATTTTTTAACAAAATAGATAGTGGCAAAAGAAAACAGTCTTGATCCCAGCTTTTATTTTTTTATTTTTTATTTTTTTTTTACATACATGTATATATTTATCTGAAGCCACATCCGTGTCAAAAAAAGTAATGACTCTGTGTTCTGGTTATGACAGCTAAAATTCTTGTCCTCTTCCTATAGGGAGCCCCCAGTTTCACAGGGCACAGCAACTTTGCTAGCTCATCAGTACTACAGGAAGAATGGTTATATGATGCAGCACTATCATAAAGCCTTCTCTTCAGTAAGATGAGAATTGGAAGGACGTAGGGACTTGAAAAATGTATAGTATGTTATAAGTTCAGGTACATATAGGTAGGGACACGTCCTCCATTCTCCATGGAGGACAAAATACTAACCACAATAGCATTTTGATCAATAATATTAACAACTCAAAAATAATATGCTACACTTTCATATAAATATGAGAACATTTGTTGCTGACTGAAGAAGTCCCTCAGGAGAATATTCTGTACCCTCTGTAACATGCTGCAGAAGAGAGCTGTGTCAATTGATTTGATGCACAAGAAACAAAGATAAGGCTTACTCCTTGTTTCTTGGTAAAGGAAGATATAGATGAAAAACAGTTTAGTCTGTAAGTTTAGACCATTTAAGTAAGTATGTGAAATTCCTTTCTAACAAATAAAAACCCAATTATTACTTCACTGTTTGGAAGGACAGAATTGACAAAGAAAGAATACATTAATGTGTAAGTGTGATGGGTAGCCAATCCCCAGCACACTTACTGAGTTGTCTTTTTTGAATAGTTGTTTTCTCTCACCTCTGTACTACTGGTAGGATGAAGGAGAGGTATATTAAACTGTAGTGAACAATATGAGCTGCCATTGCTTATTCTTGCATGCTTTAACCAACAAGACTATCCAGTCATAGGGAATCAAATAGTTCTTTTCTTCCCTCAATTCTTCGTTCTAAAGACTACACTTGAACACAGTCTCTACTAATTATTGTCTCCCTTTTTTTGACCACACACTTAGGAATATCAATATTGTAAAAATCCATTAGCTGAGATGCAACTGCTTTCGTTGGTCTGTCTGGTCAATGTTTCATTATGATTTGAATAACAATTCTCTGCAATGACCAACCTCAATCCCGAAATGCTGCTTTCATTAATGACTGTCTCACTTGAGTATTAAGAATCCCATTTTCTGCCAAACTGCAGGCAAGCGTACAGCAAGTACAAGTACTTAATAACCATTTACTTGGTGCTTCAGACAAGTATGTATGAAGAAAATGCTAGATTTCCATAACCAAAGCTTACAGTATTAAAAGCAGACTAATAGTTCTAAACATTTTTCTACACTTGAAAAAAGTAACTGCTGCTTTACATGCAATCCCACTCTTCTTGAAAGTGTCATTTTATAATGACATATATTTCTCCCTTAGGATGTAGCTCTGAGTATATTTGTTATCAGTAAAACTACAAAAACTCATATGAAGCTCTGTGATGATAGCTCTTCACTGTTCCAAGTGAGAGACCAAATATCCTAAGATCACAATGATGAAAGTACAGCCCTGCTGAATCAGAAAGGTGTTACAATCCCTTATCTGTTTGAAGAAAAGCTTGGGACATCTGCAAATACTAGAGGAAGAATCACAGGATAGTACGAATTTTGGAGGTTGCCAATAATAAAATCTAACACTTTCAGTAATAAAGTCTTCTTTGAGGAAATGATTGAAATTGTCCTAAAGCTATTCTTTCTGTTCTCCTAGAGTCTGTGCATCTCCCAGCATTCTGTGAAAATCTGAGATTTTTTTTTTTTTTTTACAAAAATTCTAAAAATAGAGAATAAGATTTCCATTATGTGCTTACATGTGCACGGAGCTGCAGTAAATGCTGTGACAAGATGCTGTGTGTATGAGGGAGGAAAGAGAGGAACGCTGCATACCTGGACACCTCGTCATCAGACTGATCTGTCATTTATATACTAAATAATTGATGCAAAACTGATGGCAACCTAGCACTGCAAACAGAAAGGAACATAAGCTATATGCTTTACCCTGTACAATTTGTAGTTATTCCATTGTGTTTTAAGAAAGATATAAGCAGGAGAAAGCATCTTGAAGACTAACATAGTCTAAATGAAGTATGCAGTAGAAATGTTAAATAGCCAGAGGCAGAAAGCAAAAATAAGTCTCTGCATACACACATGATGTCCCAGTAACCATGAATAGAGCCTGAAGGATCACTCCCAGAGGTCGACTGGGAGTGCAGTTAAATGTGGATGTGGTTGAAGGTGTATAATTTTAAAAATACCACAATGTTAATTAAAATATAATAGTTACAATGTTTGATTACTTTGTAATAATTCTTTCCCATAACTGAAAACTTATGCTTATACATTCTTTTGCCCTTAAATTTGGTCTAGTGATAAACTTATCTGTGGTTAACCTGGTGATTATCTAAGTGTACCATTTCTGCAGAGTGGACAGGCAGCTCCCCCAAGTGTTTACCAACCACTTCTATGGTTTTCAGCAGTGGTCAGTGCCCTACTTTGATACAAGAGCCTAGTCCTGTGTGAGTAGTGAAATGTCTCAGGATTTACTAGATACTGCCTTGGCAATCAGCAAAGCAAAAGCATAAAGATCTATCTGTTTAAGGCAGCACCACAAGCTTCTTTTACTGTGACATAAAGGCTATGAGACAAGGTACTTCTCAAACTGCATTATTTGTAGCAGGACATCAAGGAAAACCCTCATGGTGAATGTAAGTTATCAGAGGCCTCCTGTGTAGAGAAAAGGAAACTTGTCCCAGATTGGAATCATTAAGGAAAGGACAAGCATTAAAAAAAAAAAAAAAAAAGGCTTTTTCCAAAGGACTGGATCCCAGCCTTCGGGTACTCTGCAAAAGCTATTTTAGTGGAATGGTTTGTTCTTTGGAGAATGTTTAAACAGAACATTTATGTCACAAGCATGCAGAAAGCAGTGAAGGCCTTGGTTTACCTGTAGATACCTTCAGAAATGATTATACGTGTGTAAAACTATGTTGGTAAAAAATAAAGGTATTTCAGAGCAGCGAGTGAACTACAGACATATTGTTCCTTAGAGGTGGTAAAACCAACACTGATTTGCTATCAACAGTGGCAAATCCTTCAAAGCAAGATCAGGGTCACCTAACTGCTGCAGGGCAGGGTAAGCTGCTGCATTATTTCAGAAGCTAATAATGCAGGGTGTAGGGGAGAAACAGCTCCTGGCAAGTCCTTACCAGACTATCCCTGGCACACTTTATAAAGCTAGGCAGTCTGTTTGATTGCTAGGACTTCCGCCAGTACTTCAATATTTACCCATACAGAAAGATTTTGGAAACGGAATCTTTACATCACCTTCAGCTCCAGCTCCACGGGCATTACAAGAGGCTCGAGTCGCAATCTCATACCGATTACTAGGAGCAGTCTGCCACCTACTGTCTTTACAGGCTCCCTGCAGCCTTCCACGTAAATTGTAGCATTGTGCTTTAAATGGGATTTAGCCCGCATTAATGCTTCAGATTCGAAGGAAATTAACGTAGGATGTTAAACGGCCACTTCTGCCCTTTCAGAGATAGCTTCCTTTTTAAGGGAGTAGAAAAGAGATCATTAACAATTTTCTTGTAGACCATGAAGGCAGGAAGTTGATATGTAGATTAGTGACAAATGAATGGATCAGAAAATAAAAGACTTCACTACACAATCAGTTCAGGGCTAAATCACGATATACGTATTTTCTTCGCAGACAAAAACACCTATTCAGTCATATTCAACGGCTGAACAATTTTGGGATGACAATTTTCCTGACCTTCTGTTGGACTCTATCTTAATCTGTGTTACATAGAAGGAATGAATAATAATGCTGCAGAGAGATCAGCATCTCCCTAGTGTTATAATTTATAGTATCTTCAGCTCTACTGAAGTGGTGTGTGATGTTTTCTGTTAATTTCTTCAACAGCTATATTCATAGTATTCATAGAAAAACTTTTTTTTTTTTTTAATAACAAGATTAGTATTGTAACACAAGTATGTTAAGTACTAGCACCACATTTAGCTAATTATTTTGTGAGTTTGATGTTTGATGACCGAAAGCCACTGTTGGGAGCCTCTTTAATCAACTCAAATTTTCACATTCAGCTTCCACAAAATTATTGACAATTGTAGGGAAAGGAAAGTCTCCTTTCCACCAGAAATTCCTCATTTTTGTTGCTCATAAGGAACCCATCCTATCATATCTGGCCACCCAATACAACACAAGGAATTTCAGTTGTTTTTTCCCCTACATCTTGTCATTTCAAGTGTAATGCTATTACTGCATACTAAAACAAGTTTTCCATCAGAAGTCAGTGAATGAGATACTTACTCTGTAACGAGATTTTTCAAGCCTGGTAAGCTTGAAATCCTGTAGTTCTCTAATTTGGGGGAAATCTAAAATATGAAAAATTATTAAAAAACAAGCTACTAATGGATAAGCCTGTAGTAGTTTGAGAAATGACACCTGACAAGGGAATTTCCTCCTCCATGTTTCAAGTTCTTATGGAAGCAGAACTAATGAAAACTAAAATGTACTGAAATCAATTTTACTGTTGCAATGAATTCATACTGCTTTTAATAGTAGTATTAACAGTAAAAAAGACTTGAGGGAGCTGTAGTTAATTACCAGAAACTGATCACTAACTTTGTGTTACCTTTTGAAACGCAGAGGAGAGTTGCTTGAAGAACATTCAGACAATGCAAGAAGAAGCACATACAAGCATATGAGACAAAAGTGGGCAACTGAGTGTACAGATATAGAAAAAATGTAATCAGCATATTTGCAGCCACCTTCAGGAAATCTTCCCTTTTCTGATTACTCACCATACATGCAGATAGTTCTCTTGACTGCTCACACTGAGAGTGCTTGCATGAACGAAGGCTTAGAAAGGTAGGTCCTCCTAGATGGTGAAAGTATGAGCAGTGAACCAAAGAACTGGTAAAATGCAATTACTTCAAATTTGGGACAGAGGCATAAAATCTCCTTATCTGAGAACTTCAGAAAAGGAAACAAATTATTTCTAGAAGCAAACAAACAACCAAGAACTAGCAATGTTCTGCACAGGAATGACAGATGCCAAGTTACCAGGACTTAAATGTAAAAGAAATCTGAATACCATGTGATCAACTCATTGTAAGCAGTAACACTGTCCAATCCAGCTTCAGTCCTTTTAGTTTTGTTTTTGATCAGCAGTGACCATGCTGCAACACTATTTACTGGTCGAACTGAAACAAATTTAGGGCCATGACTGAACAGTGCCAAGTGTTGAGTCATCACACCATGCTTCTGTAAAAAACTATATTAGTGTTCCCAAGCAACCAAAGTACACTAGATCTCTGAGTACTAGCCACAGAGAAAAAGAAGTTACATTCAAAAACATAACCTCTACTCATTTTTTTATACAAGAGCAGAAAGTAAATATTTTTAAAGTTACTCCATCAATAAACTAACAATTCAGCTTAAGGCTATATCTTATAGAGTATGTTCTGTAGCTTTCTAGGTTTCAGTCTCACTGTGAATTTAAAAGTTGCATTGGAAGGGTGAGGTGAATTCTGTTATTGCACAAAATAAAAGATTTTTTCCATAAAAAGATTCATTTTGGAGATGCTCTGCATTTTTATTTATTTATTTTTTTGTGAACACTTGCTTTGAAGAATGTGGGAAAGAAATATAAGAAATATCAGGAAAAGCCTGAACAACTGAGAGATTAATTTATGTACTCATGAATTTTATACTTCACTTTCCAATAGTGGAAAAGAAATAGTGAACAATGAATTAGCCAAATAGAATCCAAGAGGGGAAACAATAAATTGCGCTTGCATGATAAAGAACATGTTTCTTTTCATGGTTGCTATAATGCCACCTCAACTGGCATATACATTCAAGCATTTTTAAATATCTTAGTTTACTTAGTCTAACCTGGACACCAGTTACTTGCTGGCCAATTACTTAAACAGGCATACTAGCTAATTTCAATTGCACTATTGTGAAATTTATCAAATAAATAACTGATTAATATAATAAAAATATGCTTTATTATTAAAACACACCAAAAATTCAATACTTTAATGTAGCATAGCGGTGTAAGTAAGGAACTATTCAAGTTCCTTTTCTTACACACTTCTCTGCCTTACACTAAAAATAGAACAGCAGAAGTTCCAGGGAAATTCGGCCAAAAAACCAAGCATTGATAGCATCATTACAAACTAGCACTAAATAAGATTACATAAGTATCCATATGCTTATGCTTAAAAACAACAGCATGTGTCTTACATAGCACTTGACGGTCACGATCTGTGTCACAGCAAAGCAAGAAGAGTGGGATGATAGTATGGATGATACGCTGCCTGAAATGGATGTTAGAAGCAGTGTTAACTTCAAGTGTACATTTCTGCCTTCTTTGCTGTGCTTTCTCAGACTTGCATACTTCTGTTTCCATTAATTTGGTCAAGTGGTACAGTCATCTGATTACAACCTAAGGATATTTAAGATGAAAACACTTTCATATCATCAGAAGCAAAACTTCTGAAAGCTGAAATGCTAGGATCTCTGCAACACTGAGAAGCTGGTAAGAAAATCAATAATTCAGTCACAAAGAAAAAGCTATAAGGAGAAATAGTGCAAGGAAAACGAGAGTGAAAATGAAGATTTAAGGAGAAAAAAAAATTCTACCAACCCAAAAGAAAATAGATATTTCTAAAACCCTTCTTCTGCTTCTTGCAGAAAGAAGGAAAGAGCCTGAAAATTATGCTGACTGATGCTCTTTTAATGACTCACTGCGTTTAGCAGTTAGTTTAGCCATCATTCAGTAGCAAGGGATATACAAACTAGTAGTTTCCCAGTATCCACAGTTCACAGTGCTGGAATATCATAGTTGCTGTATGCTGTTATACTCTCCCTCTATTTTTAACATAGATATATGTAATTATCAATGTATGTAGCTCATAAGCACACTGACTGTGTGCATTTCCTTGGACTGAGAGTATATGCTTATAGAATGGGCCCCCTTTGGGTTCAACTGCCTCATTTTTTTTTCAAAGCCTCTACCGTGTCATCATTTACAAGAACTCTCATAACAATTCACATGCAAAAAAATGATGTTCCAGTTGCTCCTTTCCCTGCCAAGATGAACAATTTGGTCCATGGTTCAGCAAAATACCTCCTCAAGACTCTACCAGAAAGACAGCAGCCACTTGCCTCTACTTATCTGGATTCTGCTTGCTCCAGGTCTCCTTGCCCTTACAGCAATGAGGATGCTGGAGAGAGATAAGCCAGCTGGAGCTTGTCAACCCTTTAATGCCAACAAGACTTGGGAGTTGTCTATCCTGACTAAAGGCTCTTGACTATTCAGCTGGTCTGAAGTGTCAGGAGGATTTAATGTTTTAATACCAAATTTACTTATAAAAAGATTATGATATGGGAATTTGATTTAGAAGCATGATACAGCAATATGCTGAAATCGTAATACAAGCACAAGAAAGCTATCAGTGAGAACAGGAGAGTCTGTATAACACAGAGTTATTTGAGAATTCAGAGTCAAGGAGTCCAGGCTAACTGCATATCATATTTTGGATCTGAGATCCATCTGTATCAGAGAGTGGGACAGTTCACTTGAACCATCTCCTGGGATGAAGGACCTTCTGGATCCATCAGAAACTTCAGACATAAGTGGCAATTAAATCAAATGCACCTCATGCTGCCAGTATATGGCATGCTAGCTCTGCCCATGCAGAGACCACATGGCTTCATGTGCACTGGTAGGAATTTACACTAGAATGTAAGGCTGTGTGTGGTTAGTATAGTACAAAAAACCATCACTGTCAATTTTTAGGCATTATGACTGAAGTGAGTGGAAGCAAATGCACAGGAATTAGTTTTCTAGTTTTCAAGATTAAAAAAAAAGGCAGAAGAGGAGAGGAGCATAGGTAAGACACAGATGACACAAACTCTATATATATATGAACTATGCTAACCCTTGAAATATTTGAGAGCCAGGGCAGGTTTTAAGTAACAGCAGACAAAACATGGAGAGCAGCAGGGATTGTGCATCCCATTTGCTGTGCCATGGTGTAGGATCATTATAAGATTTCATTAGACACCCCTGGAAACAGTTGAGTAGTCTGAGCAGCTGAACACAGTTCAGCACAGCAGATCTGAACTAATGCAGACTGCCTGTTTGACTGTAAATTGCACTCTGCTGCCTAACTGAACATTCACAAAATTGAAATACATTTCAACAAAATCCACCAAGAAAATGTGTTTTGCTTGTAGATCCAGTATACAGACAGAAAGTACATTAGCTTAAATGAGGAAAAAACAACACAGCTTCTGTGTACTATTGCAATTCACATTTTGTAGACAAAAGGCTTTTCATTGCTGCTGCTACTACTGGTAGTATTCAAATAGAGGTTAGAGCTGGGGTACATTCCGAGGCCACAAAAAATTCTGTTCGTTTCAAAACAAACGTGCAGCTCTGACATTCATACATGGTTGTATTTCTCAGTCATCCATCATTCTAAAAGATAAAGAGCATAATACTGGATAATAAGAGGTTTTTTGGATTTTTGTTTTTGTTTTTCCAAAAAGTAATTAACAAAAAGAATCCTTCTGATTCACACTCTTTCTCATGAGGCTATCATTTGAAAGGCTTGCCATACAAGTACATTACCATAAGTTGTTCTTCTCTGCTTGATTCATGGGCTATTTTCTCACAGAAAATAGAAAAGAAAGCTTTTGGTAGGATATTTGGACATTACATAGAAGAATATAGACAAAAGGAAGCATCAGTGTACTGTCAAGAAGTCATATGCTAGAAGGACAAAAGCACTGTGGAGATGAATTCATTCGTGCTCCTGGAGCACTTGATGTACCAAAGAATGCCACAGAAATGTCGCTATGGAAATTGATGAATCTAGAGCTCAAAGAATAGACTTCTTTTAACATACACTAAGTAAATCTTGGGCCAGCAAACTGACCACTGTGGATAGAACACAGTATTACACACGTTCATTAATGAGTGCATTCATCTTGTGGAATTAGTAACACAAAGATCCCATGGAAAAAAGTAGCATGTAAACATGCAACCATTTGCCAAGGCAATCTTAATCTTCTGGAGTTTTCTGTCTTGTAAACCCTTTTGGTTTTGCAGTGTCAATACTGCATAGCTGCCTATATTCGTGTGTAAATGTCTAATTCTATAGTTTTATTAAAGAAATCCACAGAATTATAATGTGGGTTTATAAAATGTACCACATCCAGATATACAACACCTATCTCTGATATGAGAGCTAGCAGTAACCAGCAGCAGGATTAAATTGCCATCCAATAAAGACATTAAACACGTTCTGGCATCAGGATTCTCAGCTGGAATCACTGTGAGGAAGTCCTGGGTTCTATTTTAGCAGGCTATCGTGGGTACTGCTTTTTTTTACAGTGTCTTTTCCATACCATTGCTCTGCTAAGCCCATCTTTTTCCCCTTCCTTTCTCCTACATCTGAACCTTTCTGGCATCCTGCTCTAGTTCCTTCATTTAGATGTTTGCTTCTCACAGTATTCCCCAACCCATGCTTTGTCTTCTCTAGCTATTCCAGTCTGCTCTCCTAGCCACTCATACCATTAGCAGCGTTACCCTATGTTTCTCTCCATATTCACACACTTTCAGTGTATCTCATCTGAGATCTCTCTGTATCAGCCTCCTTGGGAAAAAGTCCCTTTTTCCCTACAGAAGCGCTTCTGATCATCATCTTTTTTCTTTTTTTTCCCCCTTCACAAGTTTTCCTAAGTTGTGGCCTCATGATTCTTGTCTTCCTAGTTCTCAGATCAATGTTGCTGACTGTAATTAATTTGGTCACTTGTCTTCTCTATAAAATGTTCCAAGATCTTCATCTATCCTATCAAATTCCCACACACAAAATCCACTCCTATGACCCTGGCCTCAACTAGCATCCACTCTGTAGTTCACCTTCTTTTCCCTGTGCTCCAATTCATTCTCCCCTAAGTCCCTTGCACAATCTTTCAATGTCGTTCTAGGCCATTCTGCAGAAAGAGCTGCACATCATCAGCAGGAAGACAAGAAGACTGAAACATGCTCAGGGCCAGGGAAGAGATCAGAAGTTAAAATTGATTCATTTTTTCCACGTATGTGGACACCAAAATGAGAGAAGAGCTTATTGTAGCTGAAAGAAATTGCATGAATATGAATATAGTTTAGCATGAATCACTGTGCTGAAGAGGCTCCTTATTAATAACTCAACAAAATTCAGAAACAGTATCGTGAAGCTAAATACTTGATGCTACTGTTATCATCAAGCTGAGATAACAAATAAGCCATCATTTAACAAATCTATCAGGAAATTTCATTAATCTAACAAAGAAGATTAGTTATCAATATTATCTGCATTTCCTTTTTAGACAAAATAGATTAAGAATCAGAAAAAAAGTAATTGGGCTTTGAACTGCTGGTACACTCTCAGCATCACCTCAGTGTACTTTTGAGATAACAAAGAGAAGAACAAAGGCTGATAGCCATGTGGGTCTATTTCCCAGAAGGCCCTTTGTGCATCCTGTAGGTTAGGTTCTGCAATAAATTAGGAGTAAAAGCATAAAGATCTATAAGAGAGGTTGGGTCTTATACACTTCCTGCATCCTTGTCCCTTTGAAAATCTTTCTATTATCCGTTAACAGTGAAGCCCTATAACAAGTCATCAAAGTCATTATTGTTACTGCTAGCTGCTGACCAAAAAATACAAGCATATTCCTCTATGAATTATCCTACCACAATTAATACTAAACTACAGCATGCCACTTAAAAACAGTCAGAGGTCTGGATCACTGATGCCTTATCACCTTGTGGCAGAAAAATAGTAGGTGGGCTCAGAGTTGAGAGTCCTACACTATAAATAAGTTATGAATAAGAATGTAGAAGTGTCTCTTACCAGTTCTACCAGAAACTTCTTTTCTTGTAAGACGACAAAGGGTGGAAGAATCTCTCCTTTCTCCAGAAAACTGACAAAAAAACCTACAAAAAAAAAAAGCCCGTCTCATCATTACAGACAGTACAGGAAAAAGAAGCTATTTTGTCCTTTGCTCACTGCTTGCAGGCTGGGCAGAAACTCGCTCACTGTTGTGGTCAGAAACAATAATAAAACTGTTTTTAAAAAATTGGGAGTCCTGTTACAATAGGCTGTTTTTTTACAATCATCCATTTACTGCTCCTGCAGAGGACTGGCTCTCTGCTCTCCCAAAGTACAGTAGTGTGCAGGAAGAATTCAGCCATCTTAAACCACTGTCCTTCAGATTCAGGTGCTGATAACAGAAATAGTCCACTGGAGTGTTAATTATTTAGTAGTGGACTGGAACTCCTCATTCCTTCCAGATTTCAATAATTGCATGTAAGGAGAGACCTTGCTTCCTAGACTGAAGGCGGCCTTAACTCTTAACAAATTGCAGCATTTAAACTGACAAGGTCAGACTGACATTTGTAGTACTTCTTCAGATGAAAATTCTAGAAGTAATAAAGCAATGAAGATGGGTTCACTTCTTCAAAGTGGACTGAAGCAACTGAATATTTGACCTTTCAGGAAGATATCAAAACTGTGCATGGCTATTTTCATTTTAATAGAGAGAATGGCACTAATACAGCTCCTGACTATGAAAGACTGGATAAGCTAAGGATGGAACAGTGCAAATAACAGAACTACCATCAACTTCAACACTACAAGGATTTTGCTGACTTTTTGTTTATTTTTAAACAAAATTCTAAACTTCAGAATTGGAAGATGGCAGTAAAATGACCCATACTTTTTGTATTCTAGGCTCTCTACAAAACTTCACATAAACAAAACAAAAAACAAGGTCACATCTATAAAAGTGTCCAGTAGTAATGCATCTCACGAGAAGTGATGAAGAACACCGGAATGCTGTTGTCTACATACAGTCACAATTTCATAGATGCTTTAATGTGAAACAGCTGCAAAATCCTGACCTACTTTAATTTCTGAAAAATATTTTACCATGTTGTACAATACAGACAATTTATGGAAACTATCCACTTTTTCTCTGAATCACTTTTTCATCAGTTCCACTATCTCACATTTTCTGACATTAAATCTGATTTTCCTTTTATCAACCCCCTGTATTATAATCATTAAAATCACTACTTGTATCAAAGCATGTACAGAAATAGTGTATAAAAACAGGTAAACATGTTTTATTACTGAAATGCTAGATGGAGCTGACTAAATAAGCTTTTCCTAATTAAAACCTAGCTATGAAAAGATCGCTAGGCTATCTACATCAAATTCATTATCCAAATATTGTTTTTTTGTCTCTAGTAACAAACATCTAACAAGCTGATGATTCACCTACTGTTTTACTTATCAATATAGACATGAATAACATACTGAGACTAAATTTAATTGCCCTGAATCCAACAAGCCCTCCAGGCTTATCAACTCATCAACAAATAACGCTTCTGAATCATACTGTGTAGGGTGAATAACCTGAAAGAATAGTATCCACAGAAAATAATGGAGGTGGATGGTATATTTTGTATGGCTTATCCAGATGGTATACACACAAACAGTAAATAAAGAAAGGCTGAACTGTTGCTGATGGTTGAAGCCTACCCAGAACTCCACAGGGGAGGGATCACCAACAGGAGATCCTTCCTCAGTGGTGGTCAGCCCTTAAATGGAGTCTGGGAGAGGTGGAGCCAGACTCCACTCATTCCTGTCACACAGGTGCATTGCCTTCGCCTGTGGTCCTACAGCTGACTCAGTGCTTGCCTCAGGTGATCCATCAGTGGTTCAGGCTGTGATTCAACAGTTCTCATACATATTGCTTCTCCTCAAAATTAGATTTCTGTAGTTCCCACGTTGAGAAAACTTTACACCTTAACTTTTTCTCACGTTTCTGTGACCAAAGTAAGTTATCACCTTGTCCAAAGCGCTATTTTAACATGGTGCCCCAAACTGAGGACAACTGTGAAATGACTTATTAATCATTTTAATACCTGCTGTAAAACGTAAGATGTGAAGAATGTTTTAAATGACATTGAAAGGTTAATACAAAATAGCAATATACAGCCTATCTTGTTAAATTTTCTTTCTCCCAGATAGAATCACAGAATGGCTTGTGTTGAATGGGACCTCAAAGACCATCTCATTGTGACTCCCTGCCGTGGGCAGGGTTGCCAGCCACTAGACCAGGCTGCCCAGGGCTCCATCCAAGCTGGCCTTAAACACCTCCAGGGATGGGGCATCCACAGCCTCTCTGGCACAGCTGTCTGCC